>NW_027362946.1:327500-2762500 GCF_046119375.1 Phyllobates terribilis
TGAAATTAAGCCCTACCCCATGGAATGAAGCCCTACCTACATGACATCTGAGAGCTACATGGATCCCGCTTGTGAGGTGCCTGTCCGTCACTACTATTCAGTTTTAGGGTCCACTCACTAAGCCATATATTCTCTCATGCAAGAGAATAGGGCCAATTATGCTAATGACACTGGGCTCAAACTCTGTCAGAGATTCAACTGAGTGTGATCCGATTCTCTCGCAGCACAGATATGGAGACGATGGAGAACTTAATTTCTCCATCTTCTCCATAGTCTCTGTGAGTGTTCATCGGACAGCACTTGGATGGCATCCGAGTGCAGTCCAATGTTTTACGTGCACCCATAGACTTGTATGGGTGCACATGGTCCGAATATCGAATGAGATTATTTTCTCATGCCAATAATCGCACTGTCCCATAGTATAACATAGAGCCGAGTCCTATCCGATAAAACATCACATAGCATTCGGCCGTGTTATACGACAGTGTGAGCGAGCCCTTAGAGTCAAGGAATATTTACATGCAGATGATGATATTACTCTCCAAGTGTATATTTTTTTAGGCGAGTTCATAGTAAATGCTTTGCATTTTTGACATGTGATCAACTAAAGAACAAGAAAGATTTAGGACCTCCCCTATAGAGAAACGGAAAATAGTTTGGAGGACTTGCATGTCCTTTTTTATTTATTATGAGAAAATCATAAAAGATCCCGTTTTTTAACCATGCTGTGACTTTCTGCTGAGGGAGAGGGAGAGAGCTGCCCTATTCAGAGTCTGTAATAAGACCTGCTGACAAAAGTGTTGAAGATACAGTCTAATGTGAATTAACAATGAAAAAAAGTTAATTTCACAAATGGCTTGTATTTTTTTTAATACAAACTTTTTTGTCTTTACAGCTCCTTTAAAGGGAATCTGTCATCAGGTTTTTGCCACCTAATCTGAGAGCAGCATAATGTAGGGTTAGAGGCACTGATTCCAGTAATGTGTCACTTACTGGGCTGCTTAGTGTTGCTTTGATAAAATCATTGATTTGTCAGAAGGTAATTATCACTAGATGACTAGTAAGTTCTGTAGGACCCCACCCCCATCACTGATCAGTAGATTTCTGTGTACACTGAGCATGGGCAGAAAGCTGCCAATCAGTGGTGTGGGTGGGGCTATACAGAGCGCAGCATTCAGAGAGCTGCTAGATCTGCAGCAGATAAAACGGTGATTTTCTCAAAATGACAACAAGCAGCTGAAAAAGTGACACATCGCTGGAATCAGGGTATCTGCCCCAATATTGTGCTGCTCTCAGATAAGGCAGCACAATTAATATTATGCCAAATTAATTTCCCGTGAACTATCACATGATCTATCACAGGGGATCATGTGACATGTCACGTGATAAATCAGGTGTGTGGAGGGGGCCCGCGCCTTCTAAACTGCCCGGGGCCCTTGCTACTCTTAATCCACCCCGGTCCTCTACATATTAAGAGAAATATCCCTTACGGTGAGCTAATACGAACAATACGAAATTGTTCAGATAACATCACTTTTCAGAAGGAATCAGAAAAAATGTGTAACAGACTATCCAATAGGTGCTATCCCGAGTGGTCTTTAAGAAAAGCGAGTAGAATTGTCTCCAATATAAATCGGAAAGATATACTCCGAAATAAACAGAAAAATAACATTAACACATTGGATACTAGGGTAACGTTTTCTACCACCTATAGTCCTCAGTATAATAAAATTACAACTAGAATTAAAAAGTATAACCCTATTATATATCAGAACAAGAAACTAAAAAACCTACTTTCTAATGCCATCCGCTTTGTAGCCAGGAAAGCGCCCGCTCTGGGAACCATCCTTTCTCCTAGCTTATACACCAGTGAGACTAATACTGTACAACCAAATTGGCTCAGCACAAAAGGTTTCTTCAGATGTGGAGCCAATCGGTGCAAAGCGTGTCTACACGGGGTTAAAACAGATAGTTTTATGTCCTTAAGTAATGATAGAGAATATAAAATTCATGATTTCCTCAATTGTAATTCATCAGGGGTTATATACCTTATAGAATGCACCTTGTGTAAGGTCCACTATGTGGGTTGTACCACAGGTGCGCTGAAAGTCCGTATCAGAAGACATCTTTCTGATGCGATTAATTTGGAAGCCATAAATACATCAGCAGTATCGAGGCATTTTGCGAGAGTTCATAAAGGTGACACCTCATTCTTTAAATATATGGAGATAGAGAAGGTATATAGATCCACACGAGGGGGGATCATAAGTGCAAACTTCTGAACCGGGAGTCCCTGTGGATTTTCACATTGGATACCACAGGGGTTAAATTCAAGACAGGATCTGATACTGCAGTATTAACAAATATAATTCTGCATTTATTTCCATGCATGTACACTGGGTACGGAAAGTATTCAGACCCCTTTACATTTTTCACTCTTTGTTTCATTGCAGCCATTTGGTAAATTCTAAAAAGTTCATTTTTTTCTCACTAAAGTCCACTCTGCACCCCATCTTGTCTGAAAGAAAACAGAAATGTAGAAATTTTTGCAAATTTAATAAAAAAGAAAAACTGAAATATCACACGGGCATAAGTATTCAGACCCTTTGCTCAGACACTCATATTTAAGTCTGGAGTTGGGACCCGGTCCTATTTGTCTACCCTTTTATATGCATTACTTCAACTTTGATATACAGTAAGGTTTTTAATATAGACAGTATAGGTACCGTCCCAATTTAGGGTCACCTTGTCGCTGGTGGGACGCCTTGTATACTTTTTTTGATCAAAAATAGTTCACTAAGTACCCTATATTTATTATGCAACTTTGCTTTACATTTATATATAATGATGGTAGGGTATGAGATATATTTTTTGTCTTTTGTAGTTTTTGTCATTCTAGTAGTAGGGCCATAATTAAGACATGATTTGTTGAAACGCGTAGGTCTGTAAGCTATGATAGTTGCACATTTGATGTATTCTTTGTGGAGCAGTGTTTTATATGGCTAATAAAAGCTAAGTTTTAATATTTTTTCTACTAAACAAACCTTTACACTGGATCATTTGCACTTTTCCCTTGTCTGACTACACTTACGTTTCGCCCTGGTACCACTTATCTGCATCTCCAGAAGTTTCCCATTTCTCTATTATACTCTTCAAATTACATTTTGAGACTTTCTCCTCCTGTTGTTGCACATATTTTTTTTCCCTTCATCTGCACAGGTATCATTAATCTATCAACTATAATGGCCGTACCAGGTCCTGCAGGTCCTGTATCCCGTACACATGACGTGGGCAGTGCATGGCATGCCGCTAGTTTTTATTCTGAGTGCTCTTATATACGGTGGTAGTTTTACACAATGTTGAGCCTGTGATCTGCAGAGTGAAATGTCTGACTGCTAGAACAGAAGTATACGGCAGATTCTACAGCATGGATACATAAAGGACGTCCTGGGGGAATATACCTCCCTCCAACACTCGTCCAGTCCCTGCCTCACACTAGAGACATTTATAATAACTCCAGGACTATGGAGCTGGTCATTTTCTCATAATCTGTGGCCATTATTAGTGATCTCGCATTGTACGGTAATATCACCCTGGAGGTTGTGATGTATTTAGTGTAATAGCGCCATCTAGAATATACAGTATATATCAGGCGATACCATGCTTTCTATAGTTAGTCGTCTTATGTGCCCTCTATAGCTATCTATTATACTTTATATTTCTTTATAATAATTTATAATAAATTACTCGATAGTTTTACAGCTTTATGATGTTTATTAATCTGCTGTAATTATAAAAGAAAGTCCAACCTTACAGTGGACACAGGTGGAAGTGTCCTCCATGATGGTATAGGGTGAGGTGGAGCAAGTATATAGTCAGTGGGGGATCAAGATGACCAGTATTCCCCAGGGTTCCTTGTTATCAGGGAGGGACCCGGTGTATGCAATCAAAAGATCTTATCCTCTGGCCGGCTGTGTGCCATCAACAGGTAATGATCCTCTGTCCGGCTGTGTGCCATCAACAGGTAATGACCATCCGGCAGTGCGACATCAACTGGTCATCACCCTCCAGCTGTGTGCCATCAACAGGTAATGACCATCCGGCAGTGCGACATCAACTGGTCATCACCCTCCAGCTGTGTGCCATCAACAGGTAATGACCATCCGGCAGAGCGACATCAACTGGTCATCACCCTCCAGCTGTGTGCCATCAACAGGTAATGACCATCCGGCAGTGCGCCATCAACAGGTAATGACCCTCTGGCTATGGCCATCAATAGGTCATCACCCTCCGGCTGTGTGCCATCAACAGGTAATGACCATCCGGCAGTGCGACATCAACTGGTCATCACCCTCCAGCTGTGTGCCATCAACAGGTAATGACCATCCGGCAGTGCGCCATCAACAGGTAATGCCCCTCTAGCTATGGCCATCAATAGGTCATCACCCTCCGGCTGTGTGCCATCAACAGGTAATGACCATCCGGCAGTGCGCCATGAACAGGTAATGACCATCCGGCTGTGTGCCATCAACAGGTAATGATCCTCTGTCCGGCTGTGTGCCATCAACAGGTAATGACCCTCTGGCTATGGCCATCAATAGGTCATCACCCTCCGGCTGTGTGCCATCAAATGTTTTTATCTTCTGTCCAGTTTTGTGCCATCAAGAGGTAATGACTCTCCAGCTGTGGGCCATCAACAGGTCATCACCCTTCGGCATTTAGGCTTCTTGTCTTCTGTAAGATGCGATTCTTGAGTCTCCTGATGTTAAAAAATATTTAAAAAATCACCGATTAAACTAATAATCTATCTAGTACATAAGCATCACAATTTATAATCTATCTAGTGCATAAGTATGACAATTTAGCTCACAGAACATACACTATGCTAAAACATTAGACCCTACAAGCAGAAATTTGCTAAACTAACATAAATATAACTAACAAATCAGTAGAAAAATCGCTACCAATGGCACAGCTCTCTTCACATCAACCTGTAACCATAGTAGATAAGAAATAGAGGACAATGCTCATAGTCAGTTATCAACAATTCGGCATGGGGCATCCCACCAGAGACATTATAATATCTAGTAGATTATAGATGGCAATAGAATTTACCAACAAGCACATAGTACGCCAAACTCAAGTACATAGTATGTCAAACCTCGACACGTTTTCCTAAAATAGGTTCATCAGAAGCACATACTAGACAGTGATACTTAGCAAAGCGTTCATAGATATATGCGCCATATGATAAGGTGCTAAAGTGCAAGTGTGTGAAGAAATATCCATTCGATTTCAGGTGCAATGCTGCATTGTATGTAGTAAGATGGTGCCCATCAGACAGCATGTATAGGACTAACCTGTGATGAAAACACGAGCAATGGGAAAGTTCAAGCAGTTGCCTTCTCAATCTTCCTCGCCTCTAAGACATCTAAGGAAACATCTTCTCCTCTTGATTTTGGGTGGAGGTGTTGTAGGCATTTCAGGCTCTGGCATTCTAGGTTCTGACATACTAGGTTCTGACATGGTAGGTTCTGGTGTTCTAGGTTCTGATGCTCTTGGCTCTGGAATTCTGGGTTGTTGGCTTCTCTGAAAAATCAGTAACCTCTCTTTATGCTCCGTGGAACTTCGAGCTCTTCTTCCTATATTGTTGTGAGGGATCGTTCTGACCCAGACAATATCACTGAACGCCACTTTATAGTTGCAACTAGGAACCTTTTTCGCATCCTGCGGTGCAGGAGCCATGGATGGAGTAGAACATTTGCCATTGGGCAGGACAGGTGTTCTCCTGGAGTCTTGCTCCTGAATCTGAGGGATGCAAATCGGCTCCTTACAAGCACTTTGTTCCTTCAGAATGGTTTTGTTCTCAGGAGTTTTCTGATTGTTTCACCAGGTTCAGACATTGCCCACTTGCTCAGGACAAGACTTAAGGCCAAATACTCTAGTATTGTCAGTAGTGTCATCACCGCAACAAAAACTGCGTCACGGAAGAGCCAAAGAGGAAGATTGATGGAAGCTTGATAGGTGCTTCTCTTGAGATCCACGGGTAGTGGGTCATCCTATAATAAAAAAGAAAAAAAACATAATAAAGTCCTGTATATTTATACCCAATCCAGTCAAACAGAGAGCCCTTGTTATTATACAGTGATGGATACATTATCAAGCAACTTTCAGAAATATCCCATTGAGAAGATCAGGAAGAAGTTTGGGATTCACCTCCAGGGTCCATGGAATATTATTTATAGTTGGACTTTCATATGACGGACGGTCACGTGTCCAGTATGAGAAGTCCTGCAAGAGGCGATATTCTCATTAGCTGATCCTTGTGACCTCCATATTGATGAGAACATACTCGCCCTCAGTGTACTGTAATGTGGGGGGTAGAGCAACGTAAAGCACAGAAATGATAGGGTAATACTCATCATCTCCAGAGGTCTCTCAGCACCAAGGTATGGTCAATGAGATACAAGCTGCAGATGGGCCGAGGCTTCTAATATACCCAGGGGTGACATCACAAAGCCCTCTGTGACATCATTGCACAGTTCTATCCATCATGTCACTGATACTTTGGACCTAACTAAATGTCTAAAAGAGAACCCTTCCACATGATTTCCAATCACGGAGCAGCTTCAGTTTTTCAAGAAAAGTTTAAAAAATATAATCTGTGCTGTGATTGGTCACAATGGCACATGAAGCAGAACGTCTTTAGATCTTTTAAAGGGAAAGTGTCAGCAATTTTTTTACAATTGTAAAATTGTAAAGTATTTATATTTATATATAAATACACATATATATTTAAAAAGGTTTTAATGGTATAAAATCTGAAAAAAATATTTTAACTGTTTTGATGTTGTCATCTTGTAGACACTAGGGGGAGCAGCTGCTGACATTTCCATGAAAACAGAATGCTGCTAGCTCGCATTACGATTGCAGTAAAAGTGGGCGGGATCTGCTCACATGGGTGTGATGTCACTCCTCCCCTTCTGGGCGTTTGCAAAAAGGTAAATGAGACTGTAGTTTAGGATCACAGTGCGGAGCGATCACTGGTGACTGCAAAGTGATATATAAGGGACAACACCAAAGTCATTAATCACTACAAGGACAAGGCAGGAATGTGGGAGTCAGAGGGGTCACCCCACACTTATATCCCCTCTGACTGTCACTTCCTAAGCTCCTTTCCCTGCCATAACCTCTTATTCCCGCAAGGTAAATTCTTACAGGACCCCCCTCCCCATCCCCTTCCCCTGCCGCAGCTGATTCTAAACGTCCTCCATATGTAATAATAGACAGGTACTCACCGGCAGCCTATGGTAATTCACAGGGTAGAACAGGGTACAGCACAGAAACAATATGGCGATCCTCATTGTCTCCAGGGGGTATCTCAGCACCAAGACATGGCCAATGAGATATGAGCTCCAGGTGGATGGAGCCCCCTTATATACCCCAAGAGTGACATCACAACGCCCTCTGTGACATCATCACCCACAACATTCCATCACATGACATCACCCAGCACCAGCATCATGTGACCCAGCATAAATAGAAAGTTCTTGTTGCCTATAGCAACCATTCAAAACTAAGTTTAAACTTTTCCAACAGCTAAAGGCGGCTCTGTGATGGCAGTTTCTTCTTGTGGACGGTTGTGATAAATCTGCAGAACATCTACATAACGCGACATGTAGAAAATCCTGTCTTTTCCCCTCTGTTCTTCCTCTGGTGCTACAGAGACGGATAGAAGGAGCTTTTCCAGACCTTACAGTGCACAATATGGGACCTAATCACTGATATCCCAGATCTCCTCAGTACAAGCATACCGCCAACCTATGAGGACTAGAAAGAGGGCGAAACCATGCGGCACGCGTAGTCTGACCACGCCCCTATCCACACCCCAAGCCACGCCCTTTTTATACCTTGGCAGGAGGAGATGTCTGTACAAAGCGCAAGTTATCAAAAGGCTGAAGGAACACTTTATCAACATGACTTCGGAATGTATGACTATACGGCCTACTATACACAGCCCACTGAACCCCCCCACTTACTATAAATAAAAACCACCACACTGTGACATTGGATATAATGGCCACAGCAGCCTCATTTATTATATAACAGCATGTAAACATAAATAACATTAATTAACATTAAATTAACTCTGAAAAGGAGGAAGGGGAATTGAAGGCTCCACCATTTTTTGGAGAAAAACTGCAACAAACAGCTCCACCAAGCCACCCCCAGTCGCACCACAACCGGCCCAGGGGGCCCAGCTGACTGTTGCCCATACATTTTGAAAACTGCAACAAACAGCTCCACCATGCCACCCCTAGCCGCACCGCAACCGGCCCAGGGGGACCCAGCTGACTGTTGCCCATCCAGAAATGTCCCGCTGAGACCTTGCTCAGTAGGGACCCGTTTTAAATTTTTAACACCCGCTTAACACCGATGGGAGTCACCCATCCCTGCAGTGGGCTCCCCCGTCCTCCTTCGATGTAAGCAACCGCCTTCAAAACCCCCCTCCTTTTCCGCCATAGCGAGCAGGCATGACACCTTATGCCTGAGAGTCCCGCCATACCAAAAGTGCCTTTTCAACTCCCTCCATCAATGCTAATGCCCACATATCTATGCCAATATCATTCAAATGGACCCCATCAGACCGCAGAAATTCCCTAGACGGAACTTCCAGATCCCGATGACGAACCACAACCCCCCCATGCAGAGCAATGAATCGGGAAACCTCCCTATTCACCTTGCTCCGAGCTTTATTTATCCTTTCGACTGACCTGGCATGTCGCCATGCCAGGCGTGCGACGATGTCCGACCATACGAGCACTAATCCCGGATAGGTTTCCAAAAGCCTCAGGCAGTCACTTGACGTCACGGATCAAGTCTCTAGACGTCCTGAAGCCCAAGTCATTCCCACCGCATGCAAAACTAGTATATCCGGAGGCCTATCCAAATTAGCACAAAAATTTAATTCGGGCATTACCCGGCTCCACAGCAAACCCCTGATACCGATCCACCGAACCGTCGCAACCTCCTTCGTTATACCCAACTGGCGCCCCGCCGGTCTTGCGCCGGCCCGAATGGAACCCCAATATACATACGAGTGACCTAGCACCCAGATCAACCGAGGGGGTCCTGAAACATAAAACAAAGGGGGGGGGGGATGTAAAGAAGAAAAGAAACTCGTTACCACATAATAACACTATAAAAAAATTGGGGAAAAATCTTATAACATATGAGGCCGGACATAAGACCGATACCTCGCCGACTCCCAGCGACCAATCTTTTTCACAGCTTTAACCCCCAAACCTCAGTGAGCAGCCTCAGTGGTGGCCCCAATCCGAAACGAATGAGAACCAAACTCCAAACCATTCAGACCACAACTAGCTAAACCCCGTCTGAAGATGGTAATAAACTGATACACCGATAATGCAGATCCATCTTGATGTAACAAAAAGGCACCCGATGATGGACCTCTCACCTCCAGAAATGCAGAAACCCATCTCACCGGGCATTCAAACAAACCGTCCACAGCCCACAATTCCACCAAACAACCCTTACCAGCTGTATCGGTTTTTGACCGCCTCAAATAACACCATACTGCCTCCTCCGAGCACACTACTTCCTTCGATAACAGCCCGTCATGACACTTAACATTCTTGCTCACCAATTCGCTTATCCTAAATGCCCCAAAAAATGCCAGAACAAAGGCCGCCCCAAATGGCCGACATTCATATTCAGAACTACACACACCGCTAAGGCAACGCAAAAGCTGACCCAGTATTTCAAACTATACCGGGCGCCGCAAATCACGTACCGGATAGCTCCTCCGAAATGCCTTCATCGCCTGTCGAACCAAGAAATCCTTGGTAAAGTCCCTCCAACCACTTAACTTAAAGAAGAAGGCCAAACCTGCTAACCTACCAGCTACAGCTGAGCCCGATAAACCCTCCTGAAATGCCCTGCCGATCATGTACAACAATAAATAGGGACTGTCCGCTTCCGTCTCCTGCTCACCTGCCGACTCCTCTAGCTCCTGCCAAAGACGCCACGCAGAAACATATCGAGACCAAGTACTGGGGTTAACAGAACACCTCACCAAATTCAACGCTGCACGGACACTAGATCCCACAACCACCGGGGCCAATCGGTTTCCAACTGCTCCGCGTCCGGCGCCAGTTCCTGAAAACGATCCCACTGGAAGCGAGACAATGCATCAGCTATTGAATTCTGAACACCCGGTACATGAACAGCACAAAACCAGACATTAAAATCCAAATACCTGAGCACTAGATGGCGCAAAAGAGACAGAACCAGCAATAAAACAGCTGACAAGTTGTTAATACAATGCACTACACTCAAGTTGTCACAGAAGAAACGCACTTTCTTGTTCCTCAGCTCAGAGCCCCAAACCTCCAAAGCCACCACAATAGGAAACATTACCAGCAATGCCATGTTTCTTGTCAATCCTGCATCCTTCCACTCTCCCACACACCATTTTCCACCGAAATAGGCCCCAAAACCATAAGAACCTGACGTGTCTGTAAACAAAACCAGATCCACATTAGAAACGACTTGATCCATCCAAACCGACCTGCCATTATAAGATTGAAGAAAATCCGCCCAAATGGACAAATCCGCCTTGTGTTCCAAATTCAATCTTACAAAATGCAACGGATGTTTAATGCCTGCTGTCGCCTGAGCCAACCTACGTGAAAAAACTCTTCCTATAGGTAAAATCCTGCACGCAAAATTTAACTTACCCAAAAGAGATTGCAGTTGGCGCAGGCACAATTTCTTTGCCCGCAAAGCCTCTTGGACACAAGACTTCAGATCTAACAACTTGTCCTCTGGCAAGCGGCATTCCATCCTGACGGAATCCAATTCAATGCCCAAAAACTTCAAAACCGTGGAGGGGCCCTCCGTTTTCTCCGGGGCCAACGGAATGCCAAAGCGAGATGCTACCTGTTCAACCGTCCTAAGCAGCAAAGAACAAACTGAGGACACAGCTGACCCAATACACAAAAAGTCCTCTAAATAGTGCAATACGGAGTCCAAGCCAGATTCCTCCCTAACTACCCATTCAAGAAAACAACTGAACTTTTCAAAGTAGGAACACGAGATCGAACATCCCATCGGTAGACAACAATTCACGTAATAATGACCGTCCCAAAAACAACCAAGTAAATTAAAACTGTCTGGGTGTACCGGAAGCAGACGAAAAGCGGACTCAATATCAGTTTTTGCCATGAGAGATCCTTTTCTCAGCCTCCGCACCCAGTCCACGGCCTTGTCAAAAGAAACATACGATACAGATGCCAAATCTGGATCAATACCATCATTAACTGAACTACCATGAGGATACGACAAGTGATGGATTAACTGAAACTTGTTAGGCTCCTTTTTGGGCACAACGCCCAGAGGAAAAACACATAAACACGGCAACGGAGGTTCCAAAAAAAGGACCAGCCATGCGACCTAACTTAATTTCCTTATCCAATTTTTCCTTAACAACTGCCGCATGCATCCGAGCCGAAATCAAATTCTTAGGCCGCACCGTACATGGCACAACTGCAGACGGAATCCTGAAGCCAAAATTAAAACTATCCCTCAACAACACAGCTGCTTCCTTATCTGGATACCTACTTAGAAACAGAAGCATCCGATCTATTCTCACTGGTGTCCTCCCTTTTTGAAAAAGAGTCGCTTGATTTTTTCTTTCCTTTCTTAAAGCACTTGGAATGGCTGTGGGACCCTCCGCAGCCTGAACATTTGTGCTTAAACTTACAGTCTGTGCCAAAACGGCATTCCCGCTCGTTAAACTGCCAGCACAGCCCCTTCCTGGAGCCTGACGATGATGCCGCCGAATTGGCAGAACCACCGCTACTCCCAGGAAAGGACTGCGAGGCTGACCTTGGTGCTGCCATCAATCGCAACCACAAACTAATCTCCTTGTGGTCCCACCGTAAACTCGGACGGACTGCCTTTCTTTGCCTAAACTGTTCATCATACCTCAGCCAGGCCGTCCCGCCATAAACACTGTATGCTTCACTAATCGAATCTAAATAACAAAATAATGCGGAACAGTTCTCCGGAGCTTTCCCCCCAATGACGCTCGCTAGTGTGGTAAACGCCTGCAGCCAATTTTGAAAAGTGCGAGGAATCAGACGATAACGCCTGCGCTCCTCCTCATCCTTCTTACTCTCATCTGGCTTTACCCTGTCCAAATTAAGCTTCTCCAACGGTAACAAGGAAAAAATTTCCACGTACTCATCCTTCCATATTTTTTCTCGCACCTCCTGCTTTAAATGAGCTCCCAAGGGGCCATCAAAGCACACATAAACCTCGTCCCTCGCTCTGTCATCCAACCGCACTGTATCCACTGGAGTCGCCGAAGCCGCTGGTGCCGCAACCGTCTCATTATCTGCAACTGGCGCGGGAATACCTCCACTCACAACTGCCGGGGTCTCCACAACTGGCCCTGAACCTCCAGCACCACCCTGCCAAACTCCGCTAGGACCTGCCGCAGGTGACAAAAAACCCCGCACCATGCTAAGAAATTCCGACACAACGTCACTACCCGTCACCCTGTCAGCCGCCAAGCCCCACTGAAAATACCGCTCCCTCTGATCTACATCATCCGCATTCCCCCGAGGCGCATTTAAACCATGTGACTTACCAGGCCGACTACGAGGAAGCCTTCGAACAGCCGTTTCGTCTCCTCCGCGGCAATCGTCCCCACTCTCTTCACTGCGAGATGAAATCTGGCCCTCTTCTTCAGAGGCAGAGTCAGGCTCGGGGACATCGCCAGGTAAACCCGACGGAGTCAACCCACCGCTAGACCTGGACCTCCTATCCACAATAGCGCGCTGTCTGGGAGGAGGAGAGACTTCAGCTGCACGCCTGGAGCCCGCATCCCTAGCAGCAATCTGCCCTCTCTCATGGACATCGCACCGGTCCTCGGTGCTACCGACATCCCGGGTGGGTCATCTCCTGGCCCCCCGCACTGGTCTTCCCGATCTCCGCCGTTGGGATCCTGCTGATCCTGATGCCTGGGCCCGGTGCGGTTGCACCTTCCGTTCTTCTGGGTCAGCTCCAACTGACCGGTACTGCTTTGCTTTCCCTGCTGCATGGGCCCGGCACGGCTGTGCCTGACGCTCACCTGAAATAGCTCTGGCTGACCTATTCACCCTCCTGCCTCCTTCTGCTCCCTGGGTCCGGCATCCTTCAGGCTCAGCTCTCCTTCCCCTGGCTGCTCACTGGGCCCGAAGTGGATGCCCCGGCCGTTCATATAATGTATCTCTCCCTCCTTCAGCAGCAGAGGCCCTGCTCTCCTGAGCAGCCCGCACTTCCTGGATAGTGGTGCCACATGACCGGGATGACCTCACAGGGGGGGCGGAGCCAACGACGTCACTCACCCCGGCCTCTGGATGATGCCGACGCTGAGAGATTCTTCCAGAGCGGCGTGCGGCAGATGGGGGCTGGGGTTGTGTCTGTGATCCGGAGGAGTCCCTGGAGGGGCTTTGCAACCGGCGCCTGGTCTGGGGAGTCCCTTCCGGGCTGAGTCTCTCCGGCGGCCTGGACCTCCTTGCACCTCTCTGAGGTGCTGCGGGTGCAGCCACCTCTCCGGCCGTCTCTTCAGTGTTCCATCGCTGCAGCTGATCCTGGAGCAACAGCTGTCCCCTGCTCTCAGCCAAGGAACGGATCTCCTGGAAAAGAGCCTCCATTCCTCAGGACCTGACGTAGATTCAGGTATGTTAAACTTTTCCCGAATGGACTACCCCCACCACCCCTCACCTTATATACCCCCCACAGAGATACCCCCCACTAGCCAATCAGATAACCCTGTACTATCCCCCTGCCCCTATACTCCTCCCCTACAAATTCGCGCCCAAAACTCTATTCCTTACATTAACCCCTTACCACCCCAAATTACGGCCTAGCAGACCTCCTGAGTCATGCGGCCCTCCCCTTAAGCCCCCTATGGTGGGATGCAGTCCGGGCCATACTTGAATGAAGGTTTTGAAGGGCATCCACTGTCCCGGCACTACCGGAAGTTCCACAACCAATCTTATAAGGACACTAAGTTTTGTGGGATCCGATTAGTCCCCAGAAAATGGAGGGGAGGTGATTACCTGAGATTAATGTCGCGGATGGAATCCAAATGGTTCTTCACATTAAATAGCTTGGCTCTGAAGGGCCTTAATCACGAGAGTCAGCTGTATGCCTTCAACTCGCAGCGGTATATACTGTATGTATTTTTTATCCCAGTACCAATTGAACATTTACATTGCACTTTTATGAACCTCCTTATATTTTAGCAATATAATATGTCTTTTGGATATATTCCTTTGAATCCACCTATTTTATTGGAGATACAATATAATGTTTTTATTTTTCTCCTTCATTTTTTCCATTTTATCTCTGGATGGTACTAAGTGCCGAATTTATACTATCCTGGTAATATACACTGATTAACAGACTGTTTTTTATAGCCATCAGAAATATAAGTATATCATTTTTATTCATTTTTAACTAATTGTGAAAGTTTGAACAAAGTCTTTTTTATTATTATTTTTTTCACACATAGTCTATTCTTATTGGAATTCTATCTTAGTTCTATTGCACCTCCATATGTCCTTTTGCACCGTCTTGATAGTATTGGATCTTCCTCCATTTCTTTGGTTGTATTATCTTTGTGGGGGGCGTTTGGACTTTATTAGGTTACCAGTTTGACTACCAGCGAGAAGCTGACGAAGAGGAACTGTGAGTCCTCGAAACGTGTAGTTTTTTTTGGCCTATACAGGACATCGAAGGAGAAGGAGAGAGTCAATGCACAGGGATAAGCCCTCCTGATATCCAGAAGATATATATAACCATATCACATTATTGATACAAAATATAAATGCACAATAAAATCACTTAAAAACACAAAACCCCATCCTTAATTTGCAAGATACCTATTCCAAAGGTGTATCTAGGTTTTCTGGCACCCGGTGCAGAAGGGGCTGGCTGGCACATTTTAGCCTGGGGGGCAAGCACACAGCAGTGGCCCATGAGTAGCGGCCCATCCTTAACATGTTTATTACCAGATGCATCATAAGCCTATATTCACACGACCCTATTGTCTAAGTGTTGCCCGTGAAAAAAGCTGACAGCACTTGGACCAGTTCAGATGAGTGTTTGTAGTGGTCAGACATAGTACATATTATTCTTATGTATTACTATTTTTAAAGCAGATATACCTTTTTAGAGATGTAGTACCAGGGGTGGACCTACCGCCCGTGCAGCCGGTTCATTGAATGGGGGCCCCCGAGGGAGAGGGGGCCCCTCCAGCCTTCAGCAGGGCCGCCATCATGGCATGACTGCCCTGACTCCAGCGTGGGGCCCGGCCGGTCGGGGCCCCCTCGGAGCCCCCCTCTTGTGCGTCTCCTCATGGGGCCCCCCCCCACAGGACCCCCCGCCGTCACATGACCAGAGAGCAGGGACATCTCCGGTCATGTGACGGCGCCGGCACAATACTTACCCCTCCCCGTGCCTCCGCAGCGTCTGCCGCGTCCTCTGACTGTGACGTCTCAGGTCAGAGGGCGCGGTGACGTCTTTACACCGCGCGCTCTCTCCTGAGCTGTCACATCACAGAGCGGGAAGACGCTCGCAACGCTGGAGTCCGGATTAGCAGCAAGTAAGAAGTGAGGTGAGTATTTGATTTTTTTTTTATATATGTATGGGGGCATGGGGCATTTAATGGAGGGGGGAGAGTGGGTGTGACATCCTGCATGGGGCATTATATGGGGGAGGTGGTGTGACATCCTGCATGGGGCATTATATAGGGGGGGGTTGGCATCCTGAATGGGGCATTATATGGGGGAGGGGGGAATTGACATCCTGCATAGGGGCATTATATGGGGGTGGGGGGGAGGGATGTGACATCCTGCATGGGGCATTATAAGAGGGGAAGGGGGAAGTGACATCCTGCATGGGGCATTATAAGAGGGGAAGGGGGGAAGGGGGGAAGTGACATCCTGCATGGGGCATTATAAGAGGGGAAGGGGGAAGTGACATCCTGCATGGGGCATTATAAGAGGGGAAGGGGGGAAGTGACATCCTGCATGCGGCATTATAAGAGGGGAAGGGGGGAAGTGACATCCTGCATGGGGCATTATAAGAGGGGGAGGGGGGAATTGACATCCTGCATGGGGCATTATATAGAGGGTGGGTGTGTGACATACTGCATGGGGCATTATACGGAGGGGGGGTGACATCCTGCATGGGGCATTATAAGGTAGGGGGTGTTCTGACATGCTGCATGGGGCATTAAAAAGGGGGGAAGTGACATCCGGCAAGGGGCATTATATGGGGGGAAGAGGTGACATCCTGCATGGGGCATTTTATGGGGGGTAGATGTGACATCCTGCATAGCGCATTAAAAGACGGGTGTCATCCTGCATGGGGCATTATAAGGGGGGAACAGCCTGCATGGAGCGTTACATGGGGGCCAATATACTGTATGGAGAGTTATATGGGGACCAGTATCCTGTATGGAGCATTATATGGGGACCAGTATCCTGTATGGAGCATTATTAGGGGTCAGTATTCTGTATGGAGCATTATATGGTGCCCATGTTACTGTATGGAGGACTATACTGTCCGGTCTGCACTGTGCGCTGTGAGGATTCGCCGGTTTCTGAGCTATTGTAGAATTTACAATAGATATCGCTTGTGTAATGGGGCATTATAAGGGGGGAACAGCCTGCATGGAGCGTTATATGGGGGCCAATATTCTGTATGGAGCGTTATATGGGGGTCAGTATTCTGAATGGAGCGATATATGGGGGACAGTATTCGGTAGGGAGCGTTATATGGGGGCCAGTATTCTGTATGCAGTGTTATATGGGGACCAGTATCCTCTATGGAGCGTTATATGGGGACCAGTATGCTGTATGGAGCATTATATGGAGACCAGTATCCTGTATGGAGCATTATAAGGGGGTCAGTATCCTGTATGGAGCATGATATGGTGCCCATAATACTGTATGGAGGACTATACTGTCCGGTCTGCACTGTGCGTTGTGAGGATTCGCCGGTTTCTGAGCTATTGTAGAATTTACAATAGATATCGCTCATGTAATGTAGTAAGTGAAATCCTTGGCCTTGTACTATATATATATATTTCTCTGCGGTATCTGTGCATCATGAATCATGGTATGTGTTAAAGGGGCCCACTGAAACTCTGTCGCCCAGGGCCCACAAAAACCTGGAGCTGGCCCTGGGGGTAAGTATAACAAGTTGTATTTTTTTTACATACAATTAATTAACTTGGAGTGGGGGGAATCAGAGATGCACGGGGGGATGAGAGATGCACGGGGGGGGGCCTTCATGCCCCCTATGAAGGGCGGGGGGGGCCCAAAAAATTCTTGCATAGGGGCCCACTACAGTCTGTGTCCGTCCCTGTGTAGTACGCTGTGTTTTTCTACACTCCTAAAATAACATATCAGCAGAGTAAAGGTGGTCACACATAAGCCCAGGTCTGCTAGATAGATACCTATGAATTATTATTTTGTATATGTTTTCAAACATACTTGATCAATGAAATCATCATTGTAAACTTCAACTCCACATAATAGTATATGATGTAGCAGTCACTAATTATCTTGAGTGCTTCATCTGATGTCCGTGCACATAGTATACATAGTATACCACATACAGTACAATATATATAGGAGAATATACAGTATGACTGGTATATAGAGACGAGCAATTTGTAGAACCGTGGTCCAGTGGTCAGATGAATATTCTGTGGCTGCTGAACAGGAGCCACCACATAGTCTCCTTTTTACAGCCCCACATAGCCTTCCATATACTGTACAGTGTGAGCCCCACATAGCCTCCTATATACAATGTGAGCCCTCACACAACCTCCTATATGAGTATGAGCCCTCACATAGCCTCCTATATACAGTATCAGTCCCCACACAGCCTCCTGCATATAGTGTGAGGACCCACACAGCCTCCTGCATACAGTGTGAGGACCCACTGTGTGAGTACAGTGTGAGGACTGGTCGTCGGATATGTTGCACGCTTATTGAGATGTGTTATTGACAGCTCTATCATTTTTCTTGCCACTGTCTTGTTAAATATACAGGTTGGATACATTTCATGTTCATGCCATATAAATTCCTGTTTATAACGAGTACATATTTATGATAGGTAGCTTTGTTTTACTACCATTGGCAGGCATTAACTGGATTTTAGGTCCTAGTGACGTTTTATATCTTTTTTACCTACGTATTCATTAAAGGTTATGTTTTAACCTCTTTCACTACTTTAATTGCTTCATATTACCTTTATTGAGTGGTGACCTGTATGATAGTGTGTGAGCACCAGCTCCAGGCGTCCCTGAAGAGGGGCAGGGAAAAAGTAAAGGGGGCAGTGGAAAGGGGGTTTATCCAAGGAGGGGTGAGGTCAGCAGAGTATGAGAGACAGACTCATCCTAAACCAGGAGTCTCAAACACGCGGGTCGCATGTGGCCCTTCAGACTGGTTCATGCGGCCTGTAGGCACCAAAGACCCCGATCGCGGCCCGGTCCAGGAGCTGCCGACAGCTGCACTTTAGTTCAGTGTTTTGCTGCGCAGAGACCGGCTCTCTGCATGATACAATACCAATGCCAGCCACCGGCCTATCAGAGGCCAGCAGCGGACATCCGCGTCCCAGCGCAGCGGTGCATGACATCACTAACATGGGTAGATGTCAGCTACTGGCCTCTGATAGGCCGGTGGCAGGCATTGGTCTCTGTGCAGCAATACACTGAACTAAAGCGCAGCTGCCGGAAGCTCCTGGACCAGGCCGCGATCGTCAAGGGGTCTATGGTGCCTGCGCCCGCATATGCAGAAAGGACACCGAGGGAACGGAGGACAGGTGAGAAGAGACTTTTTTTTTTCTTATATATGTATGTGAAGAATGGAACAGCGGACATTCCTACAATATAGGGACCTGAATGGGGACATTTCTACAATATGGGGACCTGGATAGGAACATTCCTACAATGTGGGACCTGGATGGGGACATTCCTACAATGTGGGACCTGAATGGGGACATTCCTACAATATGGGGACCTGGATAGGAACATTCCTACAATGTGGGACCTGGATGGGGACATTCCTACAATGTGGGACCTGAATGGGGACATTCCTACAATATGGGGACCTGGATAGGAACATTCCTACAATGTGGGACCTGGATGGGGACATTCCTACAATGTGGGACCTGGATGGGGACATTCCTACTATGTGGGACCTGAATGGGGACATTCCTACAATATGGGGACCTGGATAGGAACATTCCTACAATGTGGGACCTGGATGGGGACATTCCTACAATGTGGGACCTGAATCGGGACATTCCTACAATATGGGGACCTGGATAGGAACATTCCTACAATGTGGGACCTGGATGGGGACATTCCTACAATGTGGCACCTGAATGGGGACATTCCTGCAATATGGGGACCTGGATGCGGACATATCTACAATGTGGGGACCTGGATAGGGACATTCCTACAATGTGGGGACCTGGATGGGGACATATCGACAATATGGGGAACTGGATTGGGACATATCTACAATGAGGGGACCTGGATAGGAACATTTCTACAATGTGGGGACCTGGATGGGGGACATTCCTACAAGATGGGGACATTATAACAAGATGGGGACCTAGATGGGGGACATTACGATAAGATGGGGACCTGGATGGGGGACATTACGACAAGTTGGGGACCTGAATGGGGGACATTACGACAAGATGGGGACCTGGATGGGGCATTACTACAAGATGAGGACCAGGATGGTGCATTACTACAAGTTGAGGACCAGGATGGGGCATTACTACAAGATGAGGACCAGGATGGTGCATTACTACAAGATGAGGACCAGGATGGGTCATTACTAAAAGATTAGGACCAGGATGAGACATTACTACAATATGAGGACCAGGATGAGGCATTAGATGAGGCATTACTACAAGATGAGGACCAGGATGAGTCATTAACCCCTTTACAACCCAAGGTGGTTTGCACATTAATGACCAGGCCAATTTTTACAATTCTGACCACTGTCACTTTATGAGGTAATTACTCGGGAATGCTTCAACAGATCTCCCTGATTCTGAGACTGTTTTTCGTGACATATTGTACTTCATGATTGTGGTAAAATTTCTTCGATATCACTTGCGTTTATTTGTGAAAAAAATGGAAATTTGGCAAAAAATTTGAAAATTTTGCAATTTTCTAAATTTGAATTTTTATGCCCTTAAATCAGAGAGATATGTCACACAAAATAGTTAATAAATAACATTTCCCACATGTCTACTTTACATCAGCACAATTTTGGAACCAAAATTTTTTTTTACTGGGGAGCTATAAGGGTTAAAATTGACCAGCGATTTCTCATTTTTCCAACAAAATTTAGAAAACCATTTTTTTAGGGAACACATCATATTTAAAGTCACTTTGAGGGGTCTTTATGACAGAAAATACCCAAAACTGACACCATTCTAAAAACTGCACCCCTCAAGGTGCTCAAAACCACATTCAAGAACATTATTAACCCTTCAGGTGCTTCACAGGAATTTTTGGAATGTGGAAGAAAAAAATTAACATTTAACTTTTTTCACAAAAATGTTACTTTAGACCCAATTTTTTTTATTTTCGCAGGGGTAAAAGGAAAAAATAGACCCCAAAATTTGTTGATCAATTTCTCCTGAGTAAGCAGATACCCCATATGTGGGGGAAAACCACTGTTTGGGCGCACGGCAGGGTATGGAAGGGAAGGAGCACCATTTCACTTTTTAAATGTAAAATTTGCTTGAATAATTAGCAGACGCCATATTGCATTTGGGGAGCCCCTGATGTGCCTAAAAAGTGGAAACCCCCCACAAGTGACCCCATTTTGGAAACTAGACCCCTCAGGGAACTTATCTAGATGTGTGTTGAGCACCTTGAACCCCCAGGTGCTTCACAGAAGTTTATAACATTGAGCCATAAAAATAAAATTTTCACATTTTTCCCACAAAATTGTTTTTCAGAACCACTTTTGCATTTTCATAAGGGTAACAGGAGAAATTGCACCATGCAGTTTGTTGCTCAATTTCTTCTGAGCAAGCAGATACCCCATATGTGGGGGAAAACCACTGTTTGGGCGCACAGCAGGGTTCGAAAGGGAAGGAGCGCCATTTGAATTTTTAAATGTAAAATTTGCTTGAATAATTAGCGGACGCCATATTGCATTTGAGGAGCCCCTGATGTGCCTAAACAGTGGAAACCCGCCACATGTGACCCCATTTTGGAAACTATACCCCTCAGGGAACTTTTCTAGATGTGTGGTGAGCACCTTCATCCCCCAGGTGCTTCACAGAAGTTTATAACATTGAGCCGTAAAAATAAAATTTTCACGTTTTTCAGCCCCCACTTTTTCATTTTCATAAGGGTAGCAGAAGAAATTGCACTATGCAGTTTGTTGTTCAATTTCTCCTGAGTTAGAAGATACCCCTTATGTGGGGGAATACCACTGTTTGGGAGCGCGGCAGGGTTCGGAAGGGAAGGAGCGCCATTTGACTTTTTGATTGTAAAATTAGCTTGAATAATTAGCGGATGTGCCCCTGATGTGCCTAAAAAGTGGAAACCCATCACAAGTGACACCATTTTGGAAACTAAACCCCTCGGGGAACTTATCTAGATGTGTGGTGAGCACCTTGAACCACCAGGTGCTTCACAGAAGTTTATAACATTAGGCCGTAAAAATAAAATTTTCACATTTTTCCCACAAAAAATATTTTTTCAGCCCCCACTTTTGCATTTTCATAAGGGTATCAGAAGAAATTGCACTATGCAGTTTGTTGTGCAATTTCTCATGAGTTAGCAGATACCCCATATGTGGGGGCAAACCACTGTTTGGGAGCGCGGCAGGGTTCGGAAGGGAAGGAGCACCATTTGACTTTTTGATTGTAAAATTTGCTTGAATAATTAGCGGATGTGCCCCTGATGTGCCTAAACAGTAGAAACCCCCCACAAGTGACACCATTTTGGAAACTAGACCCCTCAGGGAACTTATCTAGATGTGTGGTGAGCACCTCGAACCCCCAAGTCCTTTACAGAAGTTTATAACATGGAGCCGTGAATATAAAACAATCAAACTTTTTCCACAACAATGATGTTTTAGCCCCAATTTTTTTATTTTCACAAGGGTAAGAGGAGAAAATGGACCCCAAAAACTTTTGTGCAATTTCTCCTGAGTACGCCAATATCCCATATGTCGGGAAAATAAAGTGTTTGGGCGCACGGCAGAGTTCAGAAGGGAAGGAGCACTGTGTGACTTTTTGAACGCAAAATTGGCTGGAATCGATAGCGGACACCATGTCGCGTTTGAAGAGCTCCTGATGTGTCTAAAAAGTTGAAACCCCCCACAAGTGACCCCATTTTGGAAACTACACCCTTCAAGGATTTTATCAAGGGGTATAGTGAACATTTTGAACCCAGAGGTACGACACAAAATTTGATGACATTAGGTCATCATATTGAATAAGTTGTCATTAGTCTTGAGCGCAAGTGCTCGCTACTTGAGTTTGCATCGTGTACTCAGGTATGCACTCAAGTGAAATGCTCGAGTCCCCTCCCGCATGTTTCACGGTTATTATACACCCCAAAAAAAACATGCGGGGATCGCTCGAGCATGGCAGGCAATCCCCGCGAGATTATTTTGGCCGCGAAGCATATGGGGCGGAGACTCGAGCACCCGCGATACTCAATGCATACCCGAGTACCCGATGCAAACTTAAGTAGCGAGCACTTGTGTTCAACACTAGTCGCCATATCGTCATCTTTTTTTTTTTTTTTTTTATAAAAAAAAAACAACCCTTACCCCCAACCCTAACCCTACCCTAGCCCAACCCTGACCCGAACCCTAACATTAGCACAACCCTAACCCCAACCCCAGCCCCAGTGTTTATTTTTTACGCCGTTCCTCGTGCGGTATAAGTGATTAGACGACCTTATTCTTCGGGTCGGTGCGACTACAGAGATACCAGAATGATATCGGGTTTTTATGATTGACAGCTGTCACACACTAAAAGACATATTTTGTAAAATCTTGTTTTTGCATCGCCATATTTTGAGAGCTATAATTTTTCCATATTTTGGCCAACAGAGTCATGTGATGGATTTTTTTTTGCGGGACAAGTTGACTTTTTTATTGTTGCCATTTTCAGGCATGTGACATATTTTGATCGCTTTCTATTCCAGCTTTTGGGAGGCAGAATAAACAAAAAACCTACAATTCAGGAATTGTTTTTTTTTTTATTCTACTCTGCGTGTGGTAAAATTGATAAGGTAGCTTTATTCTTCGGGTCAGTACGTTTACAGCGATATCCACATTTATATCGTTTTTCTATGTTTTGACGCTTTTACACAATAAAAGACATTTTATAGAAAAAATTATTTTTTTGCATCGCTTTATTCTGAGAGCTATAACTTTTTGAATTTTCAGATTATGGAGTTGTATGGTGGCTTGTTTTTTGCGGGACAAGATTACGTTTTCAGCGTTACCATTTTTATTTATATTCATTTTTTTGATCGCGTGTTATTCCATTTTTTGTTTGGCGGTATGATGATAACGCATTGTTTTTGGCTTCGGTTTTTTTTTTATTTTTTTACCGTGTTCAATGAAGAGGTTAACTAGTGGGACAGTTTTATAGGTCAGGTCGTTCCGGATGCGGCGATACCAAATATGTGTACTTTTATTGTTTTTTGTTTTTTTTTCATAATAATATTTATTGATGGGTACATTATATTTTTATTTTTGGTGGATTATTTTTTTTATTTTTTTTTAAATATTTTTACTTTTTTTTTTTTTTTTTTTTTCACATTCTGAGAGGTTTTACACTTTTTTACTTTGTCCCACTCTGGGACTTTCACTTTTTTTATTCTGGTCGCCTGCATAGCATAGGGATGGAGCACCATCCCTGAGCCATGCAGGCAGTCAGCGCTGCACAGTGAGAAGATTGTTCGGTCATGCACTGCGCATGACCAAACAATCTTCCTGCTGTCTGGTGACCCGGATGTTGTCATGACGACATCGGGTCATCATGGCAACACCCGGGAAGCCGCGGCAGACAGCGCTGGAGCCCGGAAGAGGAGGTGAGCATTGCGATCACCTCCCCTTGCCACCGCAATGCTGCGATCGACTTCGATCGCAGCATTGCGGGGGTAAATGTGCCGGGAGTGGGGCGGGACCGCTCCCTGCACATAGTACCGGGTGTCAGCTGCGACAATCAGCTGACACCCGGCAGTGATCGCACCAGCACAGCCTGTGTGCGCGCACGATCGCCATGACGTACTAATACGGGTCAGGCTCTTAAAGCCCAGGGCACAGACGCGTATTAGTACGTCATGGGCTGTAAAGGGGTTAATACAAGATGAGGACAAATTCAAAAGGTGTATAGAAAAAAAAATGATATCACTAAAAATGTAATTTTGTCATGCAAAGAATGCGGACCATCTACCCAGCCGAGTTTGAGACCCTTGCTTTATAAAGTATCTTTGCTTAACAAACAGTTGTTTCTGAGAAGCTAATGATAGCAAATGATCAGGCAATATTTTCTGTGCATTTTCCCATTTCATTCTACTTGTGCCTCCTTTTCGCAAACATTCTGTTGCAATTTTTGGGTTAACTCCTTTATTCTGGATTTTATCTTATTGATCTCCCCTATGCATATTCCCCGTACATATGCTTTTATAGCATCCCATATAAATTTCGTAGATGACGACCCATCATTAAAACAAAAATATTCTAAGATTCTAGAGCTAAGAGTAGGACCAATTAGTTGCAGCCAAAAAGGATTGATGTGCCATGTATATCCCCCCGGAGACCTCATAACACCCATCTGCAGTTGTACCTGTATAGGCGAGTGGTCAGAGACACTCCTTGGCAGATACCTCACCGATTTAATATAGGGTATGATTGATTCAAAGCCAATAGCTTGGTCTATTCTTGACAAAGAATGATGGGAGGCGAAGTAACAGGAATATTGTCTGACATCAGGGTGCCGTATTCTCCATAGGTTCACTATGCCTACCTCCTCTAGCAGATAATGTAGAGATGTATATTGTGCATTATGTGAGTGTGTGAAATGTGATAACAGCAGGAGAGCACTAGGACCCTGTGACTTTTGCCTGGCTGGGCTCAGAGGAGGGGCAGTGCTAGAAACTGTGTGTATTCTAAGGCTGTGTGCCCACGTAGCATTTTTCAAGCGTATATGCTGCGGAATTTCCGCAGCGTAAACGCTTGAAAAACGCATGTATATCCGCACCCCATGGTCCCCAATGGGATTCCGCAAGTTCTATGCACATGCTGCGGATTTTTCCGCAGCGTTTATGCCGCGTTCAAAAATCCGCAGCATGTCATTTAATTTTGCGTTTCCGCAAGCGGAATTGCCTTTGTCCAATGCATAAAAAACGCAAGGCAATTCCGCATGTGGAAAACGCGTGATAAACGCGCGAAAAATGCTCGATAAACGCGTGCGGAATTCCGCATGCGTTTTTCCGGGAGAGGACTTGCATTTATGCAGCAGAAAATTTCTGCTTCATAAATGCAACGTGGGCACATAGCCTAAGAGCGTCTGATGTGTGATAGTCTAGACAGGAAGTCTGTGAGAAGGAGCTGCAATAGGACACTGTCTGGACACTCTGTCTTTACACTCGTCTGTGTGGAGCTTTGTTTACCCTTTTCTCTGTGTAAGAACTAGTGCTGAGCTGGGGAAGCTGTGTGGCTCTGTGGAGTTTTGTGGAAGTCCATGCTGAGTGGATTATAGACTTTGTGCTGAAGGAGTCACGTGTCGAGTGATGAACAAAGAGACTGAGTAATCCATTTCTGTGACGGAGCACATGGGAAGAAAGAAGGTTGCTGGTGCCATTTCCACTGAGAGGATAGTGGCAAGACTTTGTGAAGAGATCTTCCCAGACCTTAACCTGAGGCTACAGGACTAAAGTCCCCGGCGTGTGGGCTCGGCATCGGCCGACAAGACAAGGAATTTTTGCTGTTTTTGTGAACTTTGTTTTTGATTTGGCGCCAAAGTTTTCCGGGACTAGCTGCAGCCACCGCGATTCACAGGCCTGTGATAGACTGCATCTGAGGTTAACGGTACCATAACTTTAAGATATCTAGATATCCTGATAATAAGGGTATAAGAGTACTGATATAGTTTCATGCATTATTATTGTTCATAGTTGTAGGATTGTATGCAGTGTGCCATCTCAGGGGGTCCCCATATACCGCCCTCACTAGTCTGACACTGTGTCTTTCAGGTTAAATTGTTCCAGATCACTAGAATAATTCACACAAGCTGGAAACCTTGAGATTGGCACATTGATTTCAGCTTTTGCTGATTGTGTGTATTTAGTAGAGACAGTGTCCCAGGCAGAACCTGAGACTGATTCATGCAATACTGAATTTTAGTCTAATCCTTGTTTTAGTAAAGAAAGTGTTGTTTATTTCTGCCTCTGTCTCAGTTTGTGACTCACTGAATCTCTCTCGGACCCCCGGTCATTACATTTTTGGCGTAGTCGGCAGGATCCAGTGCTTGTCATGGACGGAGGTGAGGGAAGAAATGACTCTGCCGCACCAGCAGCCCCCCGTTGGTAGCGGAACCCCTGGCAGCCGCGACGACTGTGGGAGGATATGTGCCGGTAGGAGCTTTACTCCAGCACATGCCGAAATACGACGGGCGTAACATGCTGTTGCAGGATTGGGCTGAGAGGGTTCGGAGTGTGCTGCGGATGTGTAATCTGGCCCCCGCATTACGGGCAGAGTTGGCATTAAATGCACTAGAGGGCGACGCTAGGCGGATGGTGATGGTACGTCCAGAGTCCGAGAGGAGCACGTTAGAGAAAATCTTGGAGCTGTTAGAGGGGAGTTCAGGAGGCTGGGCTCGTGTGGCCCAGCTTCGTTCCTTGTTTTTCAATCGGCCCCAAAGGGAATGTGAGACTTTGATGCAGTACTCGAACACTTTACAGGAAACGTTGAATGAGGTGCAGCGACTAGACCAAGGGGCCATGGGGGCATTCCAAGAGGTGGACCGCTTACTCCGGGATCAATTCATAACGGGGTTAGCCAATAGACTCCTTCGAGACAAACTGATGGAGATGTCCCGAGTTACCCCGGAATTATCCTTCTGGCAGAATTATCGGGCCGCGGTGGAAAGGGAGGAGGAGTCTACTCTGGCGGCCGAGGGGGCAGTGGACAGTGCACAGCTGGAGGGAGATCTGGCACCAGTTTCAGGAGAGGGTGGACTGGTAAACGTTGTACAGGCTCTATGTGCCGAACTGAAGGAGTTAAAGCTGGAGGTGTCTAAACTCAGAGCTGGGCCAGTCCCTACTCCTACGGAAGGGCCACCCGCCCCGTCCTCTGGAATGGTGGTTCCACAGTCTGCCAGGTCGCTCCCCTCGAATGATCCAAGTTCTCGTCCACGAGAAGCAGTCACCTGCTGTAGGTGTGGGCGTCGGGGACACATCTCCCGGTACTGCCGGATGTCGGCAGCCACGGAGCCTCTTTCGCTGGTGTTAAACTCCCAGCCGCTGCCATGAGAGGGCGAACAGCAGCGGCCCACCCCCCACAAAGCCCTCGACGGGAAGAACAAGATTTGTTCGCATGCAGTCCAGTGCTGGAAGCAGAGTTTGAAGGGCGGAAGATGAGATGCTTGGTCGACACGGGATCCGAATGTACCATAATGCCCTTAGAGGTGTACGAAAGGCACTTCAGTCAACTCGTGGTTCCCGAGGACGGCCGAGTGATAAGGCTTACAGCCGCTAGCAATGGCCAACTGACCGTGAAGGGGATCGTGTGGATGCAACTGAAAATGTTTGGTCAAGAGCTACAGTCATGGCCAAAAGTATTGAGAATGAGACAAATAGTAATTTTTCCAAAGTTTACTGCTTCATTTTTTGTAATGGCAATTTGCATATACTCCTGAATGTCAAAGAGTGATCAGCTTAACAGCAATTACTGTACTTGCAAAGTCAATATTTGCCCAGAAAATGAACTTTAACCCCCAAAACACATTTCAATATCATTGCAGTCCTGCCTTAAAAGGAGCAGCTAACATCGTTTTAGTGATTGATCCATTAACACAGGTGTGGGTGTTGATGAGGACAGGGCTGGCGATCAATCAGTCATGATTAAGTAAGAATGACATCACTGGACACTTTAAAAGGAGGCTGGTTCTTGGTATCATTGTTTCTCTTCAGTTAACCATGGTTATCTCTAAAGAAACACGTGCAGCCATCATTGCACTGCACAAAAATGGCCTAACAGGGAAGAGTATCGCAGCTACAAAGATTGCACCTCAGTCAACAATCTATCGCATCATCAAGAACTTCAAGGAGAGAGCTTCCATTGTTGTCAAAAAGGCTCCAGGGCGCCCAAGACAGACCAGCAAGCGCCAGGACCGTATCTTAAAACTGTTTCAGCTGCGGGATCGGACTACCAGCAGTGCCGAGCTTGCTCAGGAATGGCAGCAGGCTGGTGTGAGTGCTTCTGCACGCACTGTGAGGCGGAGACTCTTTGAGCAAGGGCTGGTTTCAAGGAGGGCAGCAAAGAAGCCACTTCTCTCCAGAAAAAACATCGGGGACCGACTGATATTCTGCAAAAGGTACAGGGAGTGGACTGCTGAGGACTGGGGCAAAGTCATTTTCTCTGATGAATCCCCTTTTCGATTGTTTGGGACATCTGGAAAACAGCTTATTCGGAGAAGAAGAGGTGAGCGCTACCACCAGTCTTGTCTCATGCCAACTGTAAAGCATCCTGAAACCATTCATGTGTGGGGTTGCTTCTCAGCCAAGGGAATCGGCTCACTCACAGTCTTGCCTAAAAACACAGCCATGAATAAAGAATGGTACCAGAATGTCCTCCAAGAGCAACTTCTCCCAACCGTCCAAGAGCAGTTTGGCGCCCAACAATGCCTTTTCCAGCATGATGGAGCACCTTGCCATAAAGCAAAGGTGATAACTAAATGGCTCATGGAACAAAGCATAGAGATTTTGGGTCCATGGCCTGGAAACTCCCCAGATCTTAATCCCATTGAGAACTTGTGATCAATCATCAAGAGACGGGTGGACAAACAAAAACCAACAAATTCTGGCAAAATGCAAGCATTGATCATGCAAGAATGGACTGCTATCAGTCAGGATTTGGTCCAAAAGTTGATTGAGAGCATGCCAGGAAGAATTACAGAGGTCTTGAAGAAGAAGGGGCAACACTGCAAATATTGACTTGCTGCATTAACTCATTCTAACTGTCAATATAACCTATTGGTACTCATAATATGATTGCAATTATATTTCTGTATGTGATATAAACATCAGACAAACACTAATAAAAATCAGAGGCCAGCAGATCATGGGAAAATATAATTTTGGTGTCATTCTCAAAACTTTTGGCCATGACTGTAGGTCAGAAAGGGATAGTGCTGGTGGACCACCCTCCCAGAAGAGGGATGCAGGTGACGCTCGGAATGAACGTTCTGCGAGATCTAAATCATCAGATGTATGCCAGAGAGGGACCCCGATACTGGGCAAGTGCTACCCACCATCGACCCACCCAGAGAATGTTACACCGTCTAGTGCTGAGTTGCGATCTCCTGAAGAGTGCGGTCCCTGGGGGTCGGGTGGGCCTGGTTCGAGTGCCATCGCGGACCACGATCTCGCTAGAGCCCCGGCATGAAGAACTCTTAATATTACCGGTGGGGGCTTCGCAGAGACTAAATGGGCTTGAAGTACTCATCGAGCCAGCCCCAGAGAAGTCCTCGTTCGCCAAGGCGCATGTGGCCCGGTCTCTGGCGATTGTGAAGAATGGACGGGTGCCAGTCAGATGTATCAACGTTTTAGATGAGGCTGTTACAATTCCTGCTGGGACCATTCTGGCTGAATTGTTCGTGCCAGCAGGGAAGATGCCTGATAAGACAGTGTTTTAACTTCGCTCAGATGAACAGTCTTCCTGGACATTCACGGTTGAAGTAGGCCAGACCGAATCTCCTACCGAAGAATGGAATGGTCGTGTGATCATGGACCAGATGGGAGTGGATCAGGAGAAACTGACCCCCGTGCAATTGGAGCAGCTGGAGAAGGTCTTGTGGGAACATCAAGAGACATTTTCGCGACATGCGGAGGATTTCGGTTGTTCCCGGACGATTGAGCATGAGATTCCCACAGTGGATACTCCTCCTATTAGGGAACGTTATCGTCAAATTCCCCCAACACTCTATCAAGAGGTGAAGCGCATGGTGGCCAGTATGCTTGACAACCAAGTGATCAGAGAAAGCCAGAGCCCCTGGGCGGCCCCTGTGGTCTTGGTGCGGAAGAAGGATGGGACCCTTCGGTTTTGTGTGGACTATCGCAAATTGAATGCTCACACGGTGAGGGACGCATATCCATTACCTCGCATAGAAGAGTCTCTGTCGGCATTGGGTCGGGCCAAATAATTCTCGACGTTGGATTTGGTAAGTGGCCATTGGCAGGTACCAATGGCCGAAAAAGACCGAGCCAAGACGGCGTTTGTCCTACCAATGGGGCTCTTTGAATTCAACCGGATGCCCTTCGGGCTCACTAACGCCCCGGGAACTTTTCAGCGCCTGATGGAACATTGCTTAGGTGATCTGAATTTTGAATCAGTCCTGATATACCTAGATGACATTGTGGTGTTCGGGGCCTCAGTTGAAGACCATCTTGAGAAGTTACGTCAAGTTCTCCGGCGGCTCAGTTGTTATGGCCTAAAAATAAAACCAAAGAAGTGCCAACTGTTACAGAGTGAGATTGAGTATCTAGGTCATGTGGTGACTCCAGACGGGGTTCTGCCCGCGATCAGTAAGGTCATGGTTGTGCAGGAGTGGCCACCCCCCCGTACCCTGCGAGAGGTTCGGGCCTTCTTAGGTTTAGCGGGATACTATCGGCGATTTGTACCTAAGTTTTCACAAGTAGTGAGTCACCTGAATGAGATCCTAAGAGGGACGGCACAAGGCCCCCAAAATGGCCCCATCCCATGGGGACCCCAGCAGCGAAAGGCATTTGAGGAGGTGAAGGCCGCTCTAACGAGTGCTCCGTTGTTAGCGTATGCCCGGTTCGATTCCCCTTTCCTGTTATATACCGATGGCAGTCTGCATGGGCTGGGGGCGGTACTAGCACAAGTGCAGGATGGTCAGGAGCGAGTAATCGCCTATGGCAGCAGGTCTTTGAGAGACACTGAACGCAACCCAGCTAACTACAGTTCGTTTCGCCTAGAGCTACTGGCCCTGGTGTGGGCGATGACGGAACGCTTTGCCGAGTATTTAACGGGAGCTGAGGTGCTGGTCATGACTGATAATAACCCTCTGGCTCAACTAGAAAACGCAAAGCTGGGAGCGTTGGAGCAGCGGTGGGTCGCTCGCCTTGCTAAGTTTAACTATCGAATTAAGTTTCGATCTGGGCGGGAAAATGGAAATGCGGATGCACTCTCAAGGGTGCCCCTTGGGTCCTCGGGGGAAAATGTTGATGACCAGCTTGAGGACACTGAAACCCCTGACTTGGGGCAGGTACCTATCTTCCGAAGTGTGGTACATTCAAGTGGGGTGGCGTCAGGGATGCTGTGTGTTCTGGGGAAAACACCCTCGGATTGGGCGAAGGACCAGAACGATTGCTCTGACATTGCACTAGTGCACAGTTGGGTACAAAAAGGGGTCTGGCCGCGTGCAGAGGAAAAGGCCCAGCTGACCGTGGAAGGAGTGAAACTACTGCGACAGTGGGATAAGTTGTGCGTGGAACAGGGTCTCTTGTACCGTAAGGTGTACCTGCCATCTGAACTGCAGCACCGGTACCAGCTAGTAATTCCTATGGGGATGGGTCCGGTGGTCGCTCGCGAGGCGCATGAGAAGGGGACCCACTTTGGAAGTGAAAAGACATTCCAGTGGCTACAGCGAGTCCTCTATTGTCCTGAATTGGGGGAGATGGTGACAGAGGCGTGTCGGCAGTGTCGGGTCTGTGGTCTCAGTAAGAGCCCTGAGCAGCGGGCGCCCACGCAATCTATTAAGACTTCCGCCCCTTTAGAGCTGCTCATGATTGACTATGTCCTGATAGGATACTCAACGTCTGGGTATTCCTATTGCTTGGTAATGACAGACCACTTCACCAAGTATGCTGTAGCAGTGCCGACAAGAGATCAGACGGCGGAGTCGGCGGCTGAAGCCGTGTGTCGATATTTCATTCAGGTGTTTGGGTGTCCACAAAGAATACACTTGGATCAAGGGGCATGTTTTCAGGGGGCATTGATGAAGGAGCTGTACCAGCTGTATGGTGTCGCACAGTCGAGAACGACACCTTACCACCCCCAAGGTAACGGAGCTTGTGAGCGCTTTAATCGGACTCTGTTGCAGATGTTGAGGACGTTGGAGGGTAAACAACAGGTACGCTGGCCTGAGTGTCTTCCCGAATTGATGTGGGCCTACAATAATAGAGTGCACAGCACTACTGGCTACTCACCACACATGTTGATGTTCGGGAGGCCAGAGCAGGACTTTGAGGATTTGAGCATGCCAGATCCCTCCTCCAATCCCCCACGGACCGCATCAGAATGGGTTCGGGAACACCGGCGGCGATTGAGGGTGGTGTATCAGGTGGTGGGTGATCGACTCAGTCAGGTGACACGCGCCCCGTGCAAACCGAGCCTTTCTCCCCGGGGGTTAGAGTGTTGGTGAGAATCAAACGACGGTTCGGAAAGCTGAGTGAACGGTGGGAGGCGACTCCGTACCTGGTTAAAAAACGACTGAGCCCTGAGATTCCAGTCTATGAGGTTGAACCGGTGGGGACAGGGGGACCATCCCGTAATCTTCATCGTAACGTGCTACAACGTTGCTGGTTTAAAGATGCCGTCCCTGTTTCCCCGGAACCACAGGCCGTGTCCCGAGGGGTGGGCATCCCTAATACTCTCGAATTTGATGGTGGGTCTGTCTCCGCCCCTGCTTACCTGCCCCCTGCGACCGATCTGTCCCCGTGTGGAGAGAGTATTGAGAATGTGGTATGTCCTTCAGAGAACGGCGAATCAGGTCACTTACCTGATCCATATGATGTGGAACAGGGCGCCACACCTCAGGAGGGAGCAGCCTCATTGGCTCCCGTTGAAGAGACTTCTGCTCCCTCGGGAGCCGAGCCTGTTGGGGCGGGTCTCAGGAGAACTACTCGAGCCACGGCGGGTATACCTCCACAACGCTATGCACAAGACGACTTTGAGTGGGGAGGTGTGTAGAGGACGCCAACCTCTAGTGGGGTGGCATGTGAGAGTGTGAAATGTGATAACAGCAGGAGAGCACTAGGACCCTGTGACTTTTGCCTGGCTGGGCTCAGAGGAGGGGCAGTGCTAGAAACTGTGTGTATTCTAAGAGCGTCTGATGTGTGATAGTCTAGACAGGAAGTCTGTGAGAAGGAGCTGCAATAGGACACTGTCTGGACACTCTGTCTTTACACTCGTCTGTGTGGAGTTTTGTTTACCCCTTTCTCTGTGTAAGAACTAGTGCTGAGCTGGGGAAGCTGTGTGGCTCTGTGGAGTTTTGTGGAAGTCCATGCTGAGTGGATTTTAGACTTTGTGCTGAAGGAGCCACGTGTCGAGTGATGAACAAAGAGACTGAGTAATCCATTTCTGTGACGGAGCACATGGTTGGTGTACTGGAGAACAGTGAGAGACTTCGGGAAGAAAGAAGGTTGTTGGTGCCATTTCCACTGAGAGGATAGTGACAAGACTTTGTGAAGAGATCTTCCCAGACCTTAACCTGAGGCTACAGGACTAAAGTCCCCGGCGTGTGGGTTCGGCATCGGCCGACAAGACGAGGAATTTTTGCGAACTTTGTTTTTGTTTTGGCGCCAAAGTTTCCCGGGACTAGCTGCAGCCACCGCGATTCACAGGCCTGTGATAGACTGCATCTGAGGTTAACGGTACCATAACTTTAAGATATCCGGATATCCTGATAATAAGGGTATAAGAGTACTGATATAGTTTCATGCATTATTATTGTTCATAGTGGTAGGATTGTATGCAGTGTGCCATCTCAGGGGGTCCCCATATACCGCCCTCACTAGTCTGACACTGTGTTTTTCAGGTTAAATTGTTCCAGATCACTAGAATAATTCACACAAGCTGGAAACCTTGAGATTGGCACATTGATTTCAGCTTTTGCTGATTGTGTGTATTTAGTAGGAACTGTGTCCCAGGCAGAACCTGAGACTGATTCATGCAATACTGAATTTTAGTCTAATCCTTGTTTTAGTAAAGAAAGTGTTGTTTATTTCTGCCTCTGTCTCAGTTTGTGACTCACTGGATCTCTCTTGGACCCCCGGTCATTACACATTTTGAAAAATATTTCCAGTATGGAATTTATCCCAGAAAGGGTGGAGGTAGGTGGTAAAATCCCCTCCCCCTGCGAGGATGGGATTTAGGAGGATGTTAGTTTTAGATCAGTTGCAGAACGGAGAGCACGGGAGGGGTGATAGACAGAAATGAGGGATGAGATATAGGGTGGTGCAGAACTGTAGAGGGCTTTATGGGTGAGAGAGATGAGTTTGTATTGTATTCTGTGGTGAATGGGTAACCAGTGCAATGACTGGCACTGGTTAGAGGCGTTGGTGAAGCGGCCTGATAGAAATACGACCCTGGCTGCTGCATTCAGAATGAATTGGAGAGGAGAGAGTTTGTTTAGAGGGAGACCGATTAGAAGAGAGTTGCAGTAGTCCAGACGAGAGTGAATAAGAGCGACAGTAAGAGTTTTTGCAGTATCAAAGGTGAGAAAATGTGGGGTTCTGGAGTGAGTGATTGTAGCCCAGTCAAGAGAGCTTGTAAAAGAACTTCTACATGATGTTTCAAGGATGGAAAGAGACTGCCATCTACTGGCCAGACGCAGTCAAGCGGAACCAAGATATGCAAGGGAAGTTGCAGGGAGAGTAAGTTCAGACGCTGGACCTGATCAGGTGAATTCCAGGAAGGAGTTCCGGAAAATAAGAGGCCAGCGCGCCAAACCTGAGGGGTCTTTGGACCCAAGCAGCAGAAAGGAGCAGATGTGTTCCCTGCATCCTGAGAAACCCCACGTGACAGGCCTAAGCCAGAGGCCTGTGAGGTGCCACAGCCGGGCACCGGTAAAAGAGCTCCGGATATCTCGTGGATGTTACCTGAGTGCTGTGCCTGCTGAGGAGACTAGGAACCTGATTGCGGTGCTGAGTGAGTTTGCGGAACCCGACGTCGCCCGCCGACAGACGAGGCCTGGACCCCCCTATCCAAGGCTCGAGAGACTGCCTCCAACAGCCAAGCAGAGAGGAGTTGAGAGACGGTTGCCCCAGGAAAGTCAAGCCAGCGGACGCGGAGGAGCTGCATATGTGAACAGGGCCGTCACTTCCACTGTTCACCCACAGTACCGAGGACAATTGGGTTTAGATAATCAGGTTGGGAGGGGAACGGTTGGGACTAAAGGAGCACAACGTGATCTAATTGAATTTATGCGGAAGAGACTCACGGCCTAGCGTGAATAACCGATGAGCCCCGCTAGGGCCAAATTTTCAGTTAAAGAACCTACATGGTGTCTCCCATGACTGAGGGCATCACCCTACTTAAGAGACTTCGCCTTACTTAAGAGACTTCACCTTACTTAAGAGACTTCACCCTACTAAAGAGACTGCACCTTACTTAAGAGACTTCACCTTACTTTGAGAGGCTTCACCTTACTTTGAGAGACTGCGTCTTATTTTGAGAGATTTTGCCTTTTGATGATATATTGAATTACTGTTCATTACCCTTGTTACTAATCCCTTGTTCAGAATACCTGTTGCATAAAATTGTTTATTTTCATCTCAGACTGTTCTCGTCTTGTGTCTCTGTGCGTTGCATTCCCGCACGTGCATTACATTTGGCGTAGTAGGCAGGATGCAACATTCAGACGCAGAGATGGGGGATCAGTCTGTGGCTGGGTCCGGTCGGACCCATATACCCCTGGGGGCTATGCTCAGCCATCTTCCCAAGTTTTCAGGGGATGGCATGTCACTGTGGGACTGGGTAGAAAGACTGAGAAGTATGCTACGGATGTACCCCCTTGATCCCCTAGCCCAGGCGGAGCTGGCCCTCCTAACCCTTGATGGAGAGGCCCGACAGACTGTGATGTACCGCCCACCTGGGGACCGTGACACCGTGGATAAAGTGATAAAAATTTTAGAGGACATGCACGGTGACACTACAGATTTGGGACACTTGCGCTTACGGTTGTTCCAGCGGGTCCAAGGGGAAAATGAGACAGTAAATCAGTATGTTAATGCGTTGCAGGAAGTGACGGCCCATATCACTAAGAAAGCTCGAGATGGGAACCGAGGACTGGGACCATTGGATGAGGTGTTGCGTGACCAACTGATTGCCGGCTTGAAAGACCCTTCCCTGAGGCAGATCCTGAAGGAGCGGCTGCGATTGAGCCCTGATATGGGCTTCCTGGAGGTAGGGGCTGAAGTTAGAGTCCTGGAGAGAGAAGTTCCTGTTCTCAAAGCCACAGTTAGAAGTCAAGAGGCAATTGCTCCTGGATTCACCAACCAAGAGCCTGATTGCGTACGGGAAATACGTCAGGAAATTCGAGACATTCGGGGTGAGCTGAATGCTATTAGAAAGCCCCCTACTGCCCCCTTGCCGATGGACCGTACTGCTCAACGCGGACGGAGACCAGAACGAGAGAGACGTTCCTACCCGGCCCCAGCACGGCATATACCCGACCTATCGGCAGAAAGAGGATCGGAGTGCTGGACTTGCGAAGGTAGGGGGCATATCTCCAAAGACTGTCCCAACCGAGAAAGGAGGAGGAGGGGACAGCCGTTAAACTAAAATGCCCCACGGTTGTGGAGCAAACCGTGGGGTCTCGTGCTTCAGAGAGTAGAAGAGGGAGCTCTGAAGACATTGTCTCCGAGAGGCCCATCATCTGGGCTGAATTCAATGGGCAGCGGATCCGCTGTTTGATGGACACCGGGTCTCAAGTGACCACTATGCCTGAGACGTATTTCCAAAGTCACTTTCCTGAAGTCACTCGTTCCTGCCGGGAACCCACTGTCAAATTGGTGGCGGCCAATCAACTACCTATCCCAGTAGCGGGAGTAGTATGGATGTCCATGCGGGCATGTGGAAAGGACCTCGGTCGAAAAGGGGATCATACTAACCACAGGACCCGGAGGCGATGGGCCCATTGTAACCCTGGGCATGAATGTGCTGAAAGAAGTCGGACAGTTCCTGGCTGAGGGCTGTAGCAAAAACAACTGGACCCGTGCCACTCGAGACCCAGTTAGCAAGAGAGTGTTCCAACACCTCGTGCGGGTCAACCAGATTCAAAAATTGCCCGCTACCTCTCAGTACCTTGGCAAGGTATCGATACCGCCCGAAGCCACAATGACACTGCCGGTGGGACAGACTGTACTCACGTTGCCGGTACTGGCACATGTGTCCTTAGAGGGCGTGGACATTCAAACTGAACCAATGGAAGGAGAAGAAGCGCCCTCTGGACTCCTGATTGCTCGAACCCTGGCCACCGTGCGGCACGGCCTAGTACCCGTGCGCTGCATCAATTTAGGTGGCACCAGTTTACAGTTGTTGCCCCGACAAGAGGTGGCGCGAGTGTACATAATGCCAGAGGCCCTTACTAGAGCGGACGCTATAGGGCTGGCACCTGTGGAAGGAAAACCATGGACCCTGGAGGTGTCCCTCAACAGCCAGGAGAATGGAAGAGAACCGTTGGCTGGACGCCACCTTCTGGAAGAAATGGAGGCTAATCTGACTGAGTTTTCTGCTGGACAAGTAAGGCAGATCGAACAACTTCTACAGCGATATCAGGGAGTGTTTGCACAGCATGAAGATGATTTCGGGTGCACTCGGGACATTCAGCACGAAATACCCACTGGAAATACTGCTCCCATCCGAGAGAGATATCAGCAGATCCCGCCTCAAATGTACCAGGAGGTGAAAGAGCTGTTGGCCCACATGTTGCGGAACGGTGTGATCCGTGAAAGTCAGAGCCCCTGGGCGGCTCCGATCATGCTGGTCCGAAAGAAGGATGGTACCCTGAGATTTTGCGTGGACTATCGAAAGCTGAATGCCTGTACAGTCCGGGCCTCCTATCCACTCCCCCGAATCGAAGAGTCTTTACCTGCACTAGGGAGCGCCAAATTCTTCTCTTCCCTCGACCTGGCCAGTGGCTATTGGCAGGTCCCAGTAGCTGAGAAGGATCATCCGAAGACCGCTTTTGTTCTCCCTATGGGCCTGTTTGAGTTCAATCGGATGCCGTTCGGACTAACAAATGCGCCCGGGACCTTCCAACGGTTGATGGAGAGATGCTTGGGGGACCTCAACTTTGAAGCCACTTTAATATATCTGGACGATATAATTATCTATTCCGCTACGTTTGAGGATCATCTCCGCCGATTGGAACAAGTGTTAGAACGGCTTCAGAGACACGGCCTGAAAATTAAGCCTCGAAAGAGTCGTCTCTTCAAACGAGAAATTGAGTATCTGGGGCACACTGTGTCCAGTGCAGGAGTACACCCCACTGCAGAGAAAGTAGCTGCCGTGCAGAAGTGGCCCACGCCCGCCAACCTAAGGGAACTGAGGGCGTTCCTGGGGCTTGCTGGATACTACCGCAGATTCATTAAAGATTTCGCTAAGATTGCGATCCCGCTCAATGAATTGCTGAGAGGAACAGCTGGGGGAGCCAAGCGACAGCCCATCCAGTGGGGCCCACGACAAGAAGAGGCATTCCGAGCATTGAAAATGGCGCTAACAGATGCCCCAATCTTGGCCCACGCCGACTTTTCGCAGCCTTTCGTGTTGTACACCGATGGAAGCTTGCATGGACTGGAAGCAGTGCTGGCTCAAGTACAAGGAGGAAAAGAGCGAGTGATCGCGTATGTCAGCAGGTCACTCCGAGATACGGAGAAGAATCCGGAGAACTACAGTTCGTTTAAGCTGGAGCTACTAGCACTGGTGTGGGCCATGACCGAGAAATTTACTGAGTACTTGTCAGGGTCAGAAGTGCAAGTGCGGACAGATAACAACCCTTGGGCCCACTTGGAGAACGCCAAACTGGGCGCGTTAGGACAGCGGTGGGTTGCAAGGATGTCCAAATACCAGTATAAGATTGCCTATCGGTCCAAGGCCCTGAACACCCATGCCGATGCCCTGTCCCGGGTCTCTCAGGCGGGGCCGAAGGAGGACAGAGATGAGGAGCTCGAAGGCGACGAGATTCCGGATTTCAGCCAGTTCGTCGCTGCCCAAGAGACCAGAGAGGAGCCGAAGCCCACTCAGATTCTGGGCCATTCAAGAGACGAATGGATACATCTACAGCAATCCGATCCGGAGTTAGCAAAATTGAGGGAATGGGTCGCCCTTAATCAAAGACCCGACCAGGAAACCAGAGTCGCTTCATTTCCAACTACCCTACAAATCCTAGGTCAGTGGGAGAGGCTTCTCCTGAAGGACGGCTTGCTATGCCGAAGAATCCAGCTGCCTCGAGAGTTTGATGTTACCTGGCAGGTGGTAGTTCCAGGAGCGCTAGTAACACAGCTAGCCCAGGAAGCTCATAGAAGAGGTTCTCACTTCGGAGTAGAAAAGACCTTTCGGTGGTTGCAACGGCTGGTGTATTGGCCTCAACTGCAGCAAGAAGTCGAGGGAGTCTGCCGAGCATGTCGCCAGTGTGAGTTGAATAAGCCCCCGGAACAAAGAGCTGCCATTCAGACCATCCGAACTTCTGCCCCCTTGGAGGTCTTGATGATTGACTACTTGATGATAGGAACTTCATACAATGGTTATGGACACTGTTTGGTCATGACTGATTACTTCACCAAGTTCGCAGTAGTGACGCCTACTAAAGACCAGACGGCAGAAGCCGCAGCTAAGGCCATCTGTCAAGATTTCATCCGGATTTATGGGTGCCCGAAGCGAATACATTCTGACCAGGGGGCCTGCTTCCAAGGGCGAGTGATGGATGTGTTTTACCGCTTCTATGGAATCGACCGTTCCCAAACAATGCCCTACCACCCGCAAGGGAACGGCGCATGCGAGCGCTTTAACCGAACCCTGTTGCAAATGTTGCGAACGCTGGAAGCGGACAAAAAGATGAAGTGGCCCGAATATGTGTCCGAGCTGGTGTGGGTGTATAATAATCGAGTTCATGCGACCACCGGCTACACCCCTTACATGTTAGCAAAAAAGATGCAAGACAAAAATATATCTCATACCCTACCATAATTATATATAAATGTAAAGCAAAATTGCATAATAAATATAGGGTACTTAGTGAACTATTTTTGATCAAAAAAAGTATACAAGCCGTCCCACCAGCGGCAAGGTGACCCTAAATTGGGACGGTACCTATACTGCCTATATTAAAAACCTTACTGTATATCAGAGTTGAAGTAATGCATATAAAAGGGTAGACAAATAGGACCGGGTCCCAACTCCAGACCACCTAGGCCCGTGGTAAGCTACATATATACCAATCAGCTCAACAAAGGGCATGCCACACCCTTAAATTGCACAGAATGCAAACAAGTCAAAAAACCAGACAATGTGAACTGAGGTCTAAGATGGCAGACATACAAGAAACAGAGGCATGTTCACACTAGCAAAAAAGAAGCAAGACAAAAATATATCTCATACCCTACCATAATTATATATAAATGTAAAGCAAAATTGCATAATAAATATAGGGTACTTAGTGAACTATTTTTGATCAAAAAAAGTTTACAAGCCGTCCCACCAGCGGCAAGGTGACCCTAAATTGGGACGGTACCTATACTGCCTATATTAAAAACCTTACTGTATATCAGAGTTGAAGTAATGCATATAAAAGGGTAGACAAATAGGACCGGGTCCCAACTCCAGACCACCTAGGCCCGTGGTAAGCTACATATATACCAATCAGCTCAACAAAGGGCATGCCACACCCTTAAATTGCACAGAATGCAAACAAGTCAAAAAAACAGACAATGTGAACTGAGGTCTAAGATGGCAGACATACAAGAAACAGAGGCATGTTCACACTAGCAAAAAAGAAGCAAGACAAAAATATATCTCATACCCTACCATAATTATATATAAATGTAAAGCAAAATTGCATAATAAATATAGGGTACTTAGTGAACTATTTTTGATCAAAAAAAGTATACAAGCCGTCCCACCAGCGGCAAGGTGACCCTAAATTGGGACGGTACCTATACTGCCTATATTAAAAACCTTACTGTATATCAGAGTTGAAGTAATGCATATAAAACGGTAGACAAATAGGACCGGGTCCCAACTCCAGACCACCTAGGCCCGTGGTAAGCTACATATATACCAATCAGCTCAACAAAGGGCATGCCACACCCTTAAATTGCACAGAATGCAAACAAGTCAAAAAACCAGACAATGTGAACTGAGGTCTAAGATGGCAGACATACAAGAAACAGAGGCATGTTCACACTAGCAAAAAAGAAGCAAGACAAAAATATATCTCATACCCTACCATAATTATATATAAATGTAAAGCAAAATTGCATAATAAATATAGGGTACTTAGTGAACTATTTTTGATCAAAAAAAGTATACAAGCCGTCCCACCAGCGGCAAGGTGACCCTAAATTGGGACGGTACCTATACTGCCTATATTAAAAACCTTACTGTATATCAGAGTTGAAGTAATGCATATAAAAGGGTAGACAAATAGGACCGGGTCCCAACTCCAGACCACCTAGGCCCGTGGTAAGCTACATATATACCAATCAGCTCAACAAAGGGCATGCCACACCCTTAAATTGCACAGAATGCAAACAAGTCAAAAAACCAGACAATGTGAACTGAGGTCTAAGATGGCAGACATACAAGAAACAGATGCATGTTCACACTAGCAAAAAAGAAGCAAGACAAAAATATATCTCATACCCTACCATAATTATATATAAATGTAAAGCAAAATTGCATAATAAATATAGGGTACTTAGTGAACTATTTTTGATCAAAAAAAGTATACAAGCCGTCCCACCAGCGGCAAGGTGACCCTAAATTGGGACGGTACCTATACTGCCTATATTAAAAACCTTACTGTATATCAGAGTTGAAGTAATGCATATAAAACGGTAGACAAATAGGACCGGGTCCCAACTCCAGACCACCTAGGCCCGTGGTAAGCTACATATATACCAATCAGCTCAACAAAGGGCATGCCACACCCTTAAATTGCACAGAATGCAAACAAGTCAAAAAACCAGACAATGTGAACTGAGGTCTAAGATGGCAGACATACAAGAAACAGAGGCATGTTCACACTAGCAAAAAAGAAGCAAGACAAAAATATATCTCATACCCTACCATAATTATATATAAATGTAAAGCAAAATTGCATAATAAATATAGGGTACTTAGTGAACTATTTTTGATCAAAAAAAGTATACAAGCCGTCCCACCAGCGGCAAGGTGACCCTAAATTGGGACGGTACCTATACTGCCTATATTAAAAACCTTACTGTATATCAGAGTTGAAGTAATGCATATAAAAGGGTAGACAAATAGGACCGGGTCCCAACTTCAGACCACCTAGGCCCGTGGTAAGCTACATATATACCAATCAGCTCAACAAAGGGCATGCCACACCCTTAAATTGCACAGAATGCAAACAAGTCAAAAAACCAGACAATGTGAACTGAGGTCTAAGATGGCAGACATACAAGAAACAGAGGCATGTTCACACTAGCAAAAAAGAAGCAAGACAAAAATATATCTCATACCCTACCATAATTATATATAAATGTAAAGCAAAATTGCATAATAAATATAGGGTACTTAGTGAACTATTTTTGATCAAAAAAAGTATACAAGCCGTCCCACCAGCGGCAAGGTGACCCTAAATTGGGACGGTACCTATACTGCCTATATTAAAAACCTTACTGTATATCAGAGTTGAAGTAATGCATATAAAAGGGTAAACAAATAGGACCGGGTCCCAACTCCAGACCACCTAGGCCCGTGGTAAGCTACATATATACCAATCAGCTCAACAAAGGGCATGCCACACCCTTAAATTGCACAGAATGCAAACAAGTCAAAAAACCAGACAATGTGAACTGAGGTCTAAGATGGCAGACATGCAAGAAACAGAGGCATGTTCACACTAGCAAAAAAGAAGCAAGACAAAAATATATCTCATACCCTACCATAATTATATATAAATGTAAAGCAAAATTGCATAATAAATATAGGGTACTTAGTGAACTATTTTTGATCAAAAAAAGTATACAAGCCGTCCCACCAGCGGCAAGGTGACCCTAAATTGGGACGGTACCTATACTGCCTATATTAAAAACCTTACTGTATATCAGAGTTGAAGTAATGCATATAAAAGGGTAGACAAATAGGACCGGGTCCCAAGGGACCCCTTACATGTTGCTGTTTGGAAGAAGTGGCCAAGAAATCACTGAACTGGAGCTAGACTCAGAAGACCCCAGCCCGGGCGGTAGCCCAAGTACCTGGATTCGAGAACACCAGCGTCGGCTCCATACAGTGAGAAGACTGGTTGCTCAGAAGTTTCAGGAAGTAGAGCATACAGTTCGGCCCCCGACGACAGGTGGATCACTTCAGCCAGGAGACCGAGTGCTGGTGAGGGCTAAACGATTTGGAAGTAAACTGGACCATCGTTAAGAGGCGATACCATATCGGGTGGTGAAGAAAGTTCACCCAGACAACCCAGTCTATGAGGTTAGGCCTGAAGGGGATGACGCCGCGACACCCAGGGTGTTGCACCGTAATATGCTGCCACCTTGCTCCTCTGAAGCAGAAGTCTGTAACGGAGTTGGGCCCCCGAACGTATTGGCTGAAGTGCCACATGCAGGAACCTTAGGGGATGAAGAAGGATGGGCCACAATGCAGTTGGGCCCGTCAGAACCGTTGATGCCAACCCCGAGTGGAATTCCAAACGAGTCGGGAAATGATTTGCAATCACCAGTGGTTGATTCCTCGGATCTCCCGCAGTCACCTCCGCAAGAAGAGCTCCGCAGAACTGAGCGGGCTAATGCCGGAATCCCTCCTAAACGGTATGCTTAGGAAGAGTTCATCTGGTCTCAAATCCAACAGAAAACGCAGGAGTGTGCCCAACTCCTGTCTGAGCTTGCACTGCCTGGAAGGAGGCATTAGTTCTGCGAGAAGCCCACTCGCCTGCGGACTGGCAAACAAAAAGGAGGGAGTAATGTAGCCCAGTCAAGAGAGCTTGTAAAAGAACTTCTACATGATGTTTCAAGGATGGAAAGAGACTGCCATCTACTGGCCAGACGCAGTCAAGCGGAACCAAGATATGCAAGGGAAGTTGCAGGGAGAGCAAGTTCAGACGCTGGACCTGATCAGGTGACTTCCAGGAAGGAGTTCCGGAAAATAAGAGGCCAGCGCGCCAAACCTGAGGGGTCTTTGGCGCCAAGCAGCAGAAAGGAGCAGATGTGTTCCCTGCATCCTGAGAAACCCCGCGTGACAGGCCTAAGCCAGAGGCCTGTGAGGTGCCACAGCCGGGCACCGGTAAAAGAGCTCCGGATATCTCGCGGATGTTACCTGAGTGCTGTGCCTGCTGAGGAGACTAGGAACCTGATTGCGGTGCTGAGTGAGTTCGCGGAACCCGACGTCGCCCGCCGACAGACGAGGCCTGGACCCCCCTATCCAAGGCTCGAGAGACTGCCTCCAACAGCCAAGCAGAGAGGAGTTGAGAGACGGTTGCCCCAGGAAAGTCACGCCAGCGGAAGCGGAGGAGCTGCATACGTGAACAGGGCCGTCACTTCCACTGTTCACCCACGGTACCGGGGACAATTGAGTTTAGATACTCAGGTTGGGAGGGGAACGGTTGGGACTAAAGGAGCACAACGTGATCTAATTGAATTTATGCGGAAGAGACTCACGGCCTAGCGGGAATAACCGGTGACCCCCGCTAGGGCCAAATGTACAGTTAAAGAACTTACGTGGTGTCTCCCATGACTGAGGGCATCACCCTACTTAAGAGACTTCGCCTTACTTAAGAGACTTCACCTTACTTAAGAGACTTCACCCTACTAAAGAGACTGCACCTTACTTAAGAGACTTCACCTTACTTTGAGACGCTTCACCTTACTTTGAGAGACTGCGTCTTATTTTGAGAGATTTTGCCTTTTGCTGATATATTGAATTACTGTTCATTACCCTTGTTACTAATCCCTTGTTCAGAATACCTGTTGCATAAAATTGTTTATTTTCATCTCAGACTGTTCTCTCCCTGTGTCTCTGTGCGTTGCATTCCCGCACATGCATTACATGATTGTATATGGGGGATAAAGGAAAGTTGTGTGTCAAATATGACTCCAAGACATCGAGCTTGCTGCTTGGGGGTTATGGTGGCGCAACCCAAGAAAATTGAAAAGTCAGGTATAGGTAGGTTAGTAGAGGGAGAAAAAACAAGGAGTTCAGTTTTGGAGAGATTCAGTTTCAGATAGATGGAAGACATGATGTTAGAGACAGCAGACAGACAATCACTGGTATTTTGTATTAGAGTGGGGGTGATGTCAGGTGAAGAGGTGTATAGTTGGGTGTCATCAGCATTGAGATGGTACTGGAAATCAAATCTGCTGATGGTTTGTCCAATAGGAGCAGTATACAAGGAGAAGAGGAGGGGACCTAGGACTGATCCTTGTGGAACCCCGAAAGTAAGAGGAAGATTAGAGGAAGAAGAGCCGGCAAAAGATACCGTGAAGGAGCGGTCAGAGGTAGGAGAAAAACCAGGAGGGAGCGGTGTCCTTGAGGCCTATACAGCGGAGCATAGTGAGGAGGAGCTGATGATCTACAGTGTCAAAAGAGAGATCCAGGAGAAACAGCAGGGAGTAGTGACCATTAGATTTAGCTGTTAGTAGATCATAAGAGACTTTAGTGAGAGCAGTTTCAGTAGAGTGTGAGGAGCGGAAACCGGATTGTAAAGGGTCGAGAAGAGAGTTATCTGAGAGATAGCGGATTAGGCGGGAATGGACCAGGCGTTCCTGGAGTTTAGAGATGAAGGGAAGATTAGAGACCGGTCTGTAGTTAGCAGTGCAGTTCTGGTCTAGGGATGACTTTTTCAGTAAAAGGGTTATGATGGCATGTTTAAGTGAGGAGGGAAAGATACCTGAAGAAAGAGAGAGGTCAGATATTTTAGTTAGGTGGGTAGTGATGTCAAGGTAAAATATATATATTATAGAAAATCAATTATTTTATTTTAATAGATTACCTAATCAGTGTGAATTAATATAGAGATGATGGAATAATCTATGTGTATGTATGTATGCAAATGTGTATATGCACATTGATTATGTTAATAGTTAATGATATATAACAGTTTCTGTTCTCAGGCTATGTGCCCACGATGCAGAAATGCTCCGGATTTTTCCTGAGCGTTTCTGCATCTCCCTGGCAGAAAAAATGTATGCGGATTGTACATGCGGATTTTACATGTGGATTGTACATGCGGATTTTACATGCGTTTTTCCTGCCAGGGACAAGCGGATGTGAAGCTTTCTTCACATGCATTTCCGCATGCGCTTTGAAAAGCGCTTTCCGATCGATTTTAACATCACTTGGAAAGTGCTTGACAACTTGGTCACACTATATAAATCCATGCAAACGGCATGGATTTATATAGTGTGTCCGAAAGAATGTTAAAAAATAAAAAATAAATGTCATACTTACCTTCTGATGGCCCCCGGTGTCTTTATCCGATGCGTCTCAGCTTGCCGGCAGCTCGCGGTACACTGAAGGACCTGCCGTCACATGACTAAATGACGTCAGCGCAGGTCCTTGAGTCCACCGCGATCTGCCGGCAAGCCAAGACAAGCACACCGGGGGCCATCAGAAGGTAAGTATAATATTTATATTTTAATTTATTCTTTTTTTACAGGTACTACGGTACCTGGGTCCGGAGGAGAGTCTCCTCTTCTCCAGACCCGGGTACCATCCGCACATTGAAACGCATGGAATGCGCATGTACAGATCCAGTGATGCGGATACCATGCGTTCCAATGAAAGTCAATGGCGGCAAAAACGCAGCGCTTCCGCAAAATAATTGGTCATGCTGTGTTTTTTTCCGCAATGATAAGACGCAGCGGAAATTTCTGCAGCATGTGCACAGCACATGCGGATTATCATTGGGGAACATGGCAGGCCATCTACCAAGCATTTTTTAAGCGTTTCTGCAGCTGAATTGCTGCTGCGGAAACGCTTATAAAACGCATCGTGGGCACACAGCCTTATTGTAGACATGAACAACTAAATGATTTCCTGGGAATGACATATGTATGTGCATGGCTGATAACAGAGAGATTCATGTCGCGTTGGCAAAGATGGCGCTGAGAGACGACTTCACCCCTCCCATCAGAATTCCTAAGGTGTTACTGAGGCCAGGAGATACATGGATGAGCAAATTGCAGTGTGCCAAGTTATCAGAAGGGGCAATGAATTTTACTAATCCCACCTAGAAGTAGAATACTATATAACCCCATGTCTACATAATAAAGTATGTCATTTTGCATGGTTTAGTCTCTGAGTGAAGTTTTTCAACCATATTAGCAAATTTGGTTGATTTGAATTCACTCGGACATCTTTAATTAGGAGGAGAGCAGTTACCTAGTGTATCTTAAATTGGTGAAACCTCCACAGTGACAGCTGGGGAAAGGAACTGAATGAGCTGTGAGGGAATAGGGTCACTGTTGCAGGTTGTAGGGCGGGAAGAAGTGAGGAGTCTGGTCACTTCTTCTTCTGTGACCAGCTCGAAGATGGAAAGTGAACTTGAGGTGCGGGAGGGAAGGGAATCCAGACTCTGAGGGGATTGTGTAAAAATGTCTTGACAGATATGATTGATTTTTTGTAGGAAATAAGTGGCTAGATCGTTAGCGCTTAGGTTGGTGACGGGGGTCTGTACTTTAGAGCTCAGGAGGGAGTGGAAGGTTTCAAAGAGTCGTTTAGGATTGTTGGCTAGAGATGTGATGAGAGTGGTAAAGTAGACTTGTTTAGCCGGATGGAGAGCAGAATTATAAGTTTTGAGCATGAACTTATAGTGGATGAAGAGAAACCAAAAACAAGAAAAATACCCAAATAATTGAAAGTAAATGTATAGTGGATGAAGTTTTCTGTCAAAAGAGATTTTCTCCACAGATGCTCCACTCACAAAATAAGAATACTTTGTATGTACAATAAGGCAGGTACAAAACTCATCATAGCTCAACATTTCCCGCTCATAATAGAATAACGGAATAGATTCAGGGATAGGCATTTTTTCATAATGGTATATGAAAAGTGCTTGGAGAAAACCGCCTCAAGGAGAAGTCTCTCATCCAGCTCCATTTCGCAGAGATCTCTTATTGGCATCCATTCATGATAAAGCATCTGGAAGGGAGTCAAACATATGAACTCCACCCTGAGCCGAGCAGGGTAGATTATAGAATAGGAAATTTGCTTTTCACAGAGCCTCCTTTTTCTATCCCAGAACTTGACCCTCTTCTTCTGAACTTCTGTTGAAAAGTCAGGATAAATAGATATTTTCCTTCCATCAAGGGTAAGTGAAGAGTGGTCCCTGGCCTTTCATAGGATAAGGTCTCTCTCTTTAAAATTTTGTAATTTGATGAGTACAGGTCTTGGTGGAGCACCCGGTGGCAAAGGACATGTAGGAACTCTGTGAGCTCTTTCAATTGTAAAAAATTGAGAGAGAGTGTCTTTGCCGAACATTGTAGTCAGCCAGGATTCAAAAAATATCAACTGAATTACGACCCTCCGCTTTTTCATGAACCCCGACTAAACGTATGTTATTTCGCCGATGCCTATTCTCTAGGTCATCAACCTTCTTGAGAAGGGCATTGATATTCTGAAGACCTCTCCTGAGATATTTATGTATAGTAGGCATTTGGTCCGCAACAGAACTCACTCTTTCCTCCAACTCATTGACTCGGCTGTTTATTTTCTTCATGTTTTGTCTGATGAGATTAATGTCCTCTCTAAGCCCTCCCATGTGTTTGTTGAGAATTTCTAATGAGAAGCTACAGGATTTTCCAGCAGAGAAAACATCTTGTAGTGTAGGCTCTTGCCCAGAATCATTGACTTCTCCATAGGTGTTGTTAGTGCTCTGCATTTCCTGCACTTCTCTGTTTAACTGTTGCTGTGAGAGTGGTGCCACATTGCCTCCCCTGCACAGTCTCTGTATCTCTCTTCCTCTGTGAGCATACCTGATCAGGTTGTAAATCATCTGAAGGGTCAGAATCTAAGGTCAGTCTGGCAAATCTCCCCAGCTTTGCTGCAGCAGCCTCAGCATCTCTCACTCTGGCTGGTGTGGGGGAGGAGGCGCCATGTTGGAAGGCCCACTATCTGGACTCTGCTCCTTCTGATGCTTGCTTCTGGTCATGTCTGAGTGCACTTTAAGCTTCTCTGTGTACTTTCCCCCAGCCTTTGGTGTGAAGGAATCAATATTTCACTGCTAATAGGTGGAAATGAAAGGATGCAGAGCAGGAGCAAAGCACAGAGCTTTCATGTGAAGAGGCTGTCAGCAAAAGGTCCTTTTTAAAGGGGAATCTGTAACACTCCCATCATCTGCTCCTGAGCTCACATCAAAGACAGTCTGTATTATATGTATTTTATATGAGCACTGCACTTGGCTTTTTCTGGCAAAGAAGATGACACACCCGATCTGCCGCTCCATTTTACAATAGGAATAAATGTGCCCTGTCAGGGATAAAAATTCCCCATTCTTCCAATCGGTACAGTCCCAAATGGTCAAACCAATCAATCACTGACCAATAAGATATCACCTCTCCTGTGGATCCTATGGAGTTATCACCTCTCCTGTGGATCCTATGGTCATAACTTGTTTTCACCAACAAAGTCCTTTACTGCAAATTACCGTAATTGTACATCCCAGTTATGGTATCGCACAGTAAGAGGTGCAGGAGCCTCCTGTATTTTACAGCCGACGCTCCACTATAATCGGGATAATGGCTAACAGGTTTTCATATACAGCTGTAGTGTGGGCCCCTAGAATCAATTCCTATTGGGGCCCCAGACACCCCAGTTTGATCCTGGTTGGGGGTGGGGAGGGTAATTTTGCACCCTGTCGTAAAGAAAAATTGTAAAATCCAAAAAGACATCTCTGGAGAGGGGACATATCACCCTCACAATGAACATATAGGATTATAACTAGAAAAGTGAGAAAGAGCTGACACTTCAACCTCTATTGACGTAGGGCCTCCTGCCGTGGTCAGGTAAATTCAACAAAGAATCTGATGAGAACCAGCCAACAAGTCTAGAATTTGCATACTCAGAGGTTGATAAGTACATTTCCGAAGCAAGGGCTTCCTCTTTTCAAAGGACTTGTCTCAGACACTCTGAAGACTGTGGTCAGTGATGAATATTGGGGTTTGCATCGATCCAATATTCATGGGAGATGTATTTTCGACATCGTAGCAAAGGGACAATCATAACGCATTCACTCACATCATTGTAAGGCCAGCCGAACACCGCCAACTTAATTTCGTTTAGATGGATAATGCTATCCATGCCATGTTTCATCTCTATAGAAAGGTAAAATCATGATAGAAAACATGACCATGATATTTCCCGCCTGAGACCTCCATGGGCAAAGATATCCTGAAAGTTGGGGATCTCATAAACTTCTAAAAGATCTAGCACACCTATGACAAGTCCTCATATGAGCTCACCAATAGAAGGTATGTGGGTGTAACCGTGATCTTATTAAATCAGAGCTTGGATTTTGGTCACTGGTCAGTCCTGGAAGGTACAGCTTGCTGTAGTTGTATCTGTTTTCCTAAGGAGTTCTTCTAAGGAGTGCTTCCTTGCGCTAAGCTCTGAGCTATTTCTCTGACACCGGTTTAGCACTTTTCTTTTATTATCTTTTTGATTTTATGTTAATGTATATATCATATTGTTTGTATCATCTTTGTGTATTTTTTATACACACTGCCTACTTTTCAAGATTAGATCACTTGTTTTTATTCTGTTATTCCCACACCCTATCATTTCTTTACTTAGAAAATTGGGCGTGAGGAGCGATCAACACGCCCATATGATGGGGCGGTCGAGCATGTAAATTGTAACTCCCTACATGTATTTCTATAGCAGGACGAAGAACGTTTGGCGTTCGAAACGTGTAGGTTTCACAGAGGTCTCCACCTTTATTTATTTTATTTTTGCAATGTGTATATCTTTTTAATGGATTAACAATAAAATCATAATTTTATCTGCAATTGGATCTGGAAGCTGGTGTACCACAATGTCGGTGGATATGCACCTTCTCTTTTTGGTTGAGGAGAAGGTGACTCCTACAGGGTGAGATAGAAAAATGCAATGAGCCTAAGAACTATCAGGCAGGTAATTGCTTATTACGTGCTTGTTCTACCCTGTGGTGGCTCACATTGCTCCTGGACCGCTCCTAACAGCGATTCTGCTGCTTCACGTCAACAGAACAGCTCTTCCTCTTCCCGACTGCTCTGTCAAAGAGGCGTGACTGCCAACTTTATGCTGATTGACAGACGGCTCCCTGCAGTTAGGCAGCAGGGAGTCAGCTGTCAATCAGTATGACACCGGCAGTCACACCCCATCAACAGATCAGAGCGGGAGCTGAAAAATCACTGTCAGGAGTGCTCCGTGACCACTCTGAACCAGCAGATATCGGCGCCTGGCACAACAGGCACATAGTTAGCAAATACTTGCCTGTTAGTTCTTAGGTCCATGGTAAAAAAAAAAAAAAATGTCCCGGACAACCCCTTTTAATATTAAGGAGCAGGAATTCTCCGCATGATCAAGAAAACATGAAATTCTCTCCTGCCCAGTCAGTCTGCCCTATCTGTTACACCATGATTACCAAAACCTCGACTCATTCCACTGCCCACTTGTATTACCACATACCCGGCTCTGCTTGGCCCCTGTTACCAGGCCATTGGCTTGTCTGACTGCAAGTGCACACTTCTGAACCGGGAGTCCCTGTGCATTTTCACATCCCCTCAATTTGACATAATGAATTTCAGTGACACAGAGGATTGTTCGGCTAGACTGAACAAACTAGCATCTATTTTTGATAATAAACCGTCAGTGGTGACAACAGAACCGGATGAATTTAAAGATCTCATGTTCCAGATGGAAAACAAAATGACCAGAGAACTTAAAGTTTGGTGGGATCTCACAACCTTGGACACATATATAAAAAAGGAAATGATCCCTAGAGGTCTGCGTTTAAAAAAAAGTCGCCACCACTATATACAATGACGGTTTTCAAGAAGATCAGAATGCGATTCTTAGTCAATGTTCACTGAATCTTATGCACCTCATAATCAAACATGAGGAACTGGAACTGACTTAAATTAAATTGGATATTAAAAATATACAATCGTCTTTGGGGAAATATGTGCAACTAAAAGAATTTAATATTTGTAATGACAAACTGAAATCTAATTTGGCCAAGTTGGAGAACACCATTATGGATATAAAAAGATCCAAGTTCAAAAGGGACAGTGAGGACTATGCGCAGAACAAGATTTATAGTTAGAATAAACAATTACCATCCATCTTAAAAAAACGCTCCCACAAACGTTTTCAGAGATCTGTAAGAGGGAGTTTTAAGGAGCATGATGATGTTACGGATAATTCTTTTGCTGCCACCTCTGATGATTACTCAGATTCATCTATGAGTTCAATGGGAGAAATGCAACAATTGTATTTTATCAAAAATAAATTATCTAGTGCTGGTGGAGAGATTACAAAAAACGGAGGAAGAGGGTGTGGCGCCCCTGAGGGTTCGGTCGCCACAGGGGGGTACTGCATCTTGTGAAAGAGGTGTGGTATCTCCTCTCCCAGGTTAGGATGGAGCACCTGTCAGGACCTCACCTCATCACTCAACACTACACACTCCTGTCCTATGGGGGGCTAGTATGCACTAGGGTGCTGCCCCAGCAGGATAATGGAGATGGGGGAACCAAAGATAGGGGGAACCATGTAGTGGGTGAGGGTGGAGGACGCACTTTTAGGTTACACTTGTAGATACATATTTAATAACCAGCCATCTTAAGTTCAAGGTTGTTTGATTGTGGTCTTCACAGCTGGCAGTGGCCTTGTGTAGGAGCCTGCAGCGTGCTGGAGATGCACGGTCCTCGTGCTCTGGCCTTGAGACGAGGAGCATGATAGAGTTAACGGAGGTCTCTACCCAGTTAAGGTCCCTGCTTAAGAAGGCCTGGAGGGGAGCTGAGGAGGAGAGCTCCGCAGGCAAAAGGATCCCAGGGAATACGGACGGATCGGCTTACGCCACCTGTACTCTCCATTCTGGCATAGTCAAAGGGACTCCTGCTGCAAGAGGGGTACCGGCCCCCGATATCTGACTTTGTTACTTCACGTCTCAGTCGGAAAAGCCCGGAGGCTAAGTGGTTCCCACCGGGTAATAGACGGGGCGGAGTCGCCACCTGTGCCCTTGTTCTGTGTATAGCCAGAGGGAGACCCAGCCTTGCAACACGCACTGCACACGGACAGGAGAGGCCCAAGGGGGAGATTTCTAGGAACACACTGGTGCTGGGGGTCCTGATAGACGCACCTGAACTACCGGGGTGTGCCGAACCCCCTTCTCTGGTGGCCGCAGCACGCCGTGAGGAGCAAAGAGAAGCCTTGCAGCTGACCTCTAACAACGTGAGTAAAGCTTGGAAGACTACATCCATTGCCTCCGGTCCATTATTGCAGCGGGACACCACACCGCACAACTGCACCTACTACGACTCCCCTCATCCTCCTGTTTCCTCTGCCCTGAGGCCCTGCTTCGCCTGTGGGGAGTAGTACTACAGTCGGCTGCCACAACATCCCGCCTCAGAGGACTGCAGCAGCGCTGGTGGCGCATCACCAGACACCACAGGTGGCGTAGTCGTTTATCCACTCATTATATAATTTATTATATTATTATTATATTATTTATTATTATAGCGCCATTTATTCCATGGCGCTTTACATGTGAAAAAGGGGTATAATACAAGAACAATTACAATAATCTTGAACACAATGTGACAGCGACTGGTACAGGAGGAGCGAGGACCCTGCCCGCGAGGGCTCACAATCTACGAGGGATGGGTGAGGATACAGTAGGTGAGGGTAGAGCTGGTCATGCAGCGGTATGGTGGAGCGGTGGTTACTGCAGGTTGTAGGCTTGTCGGAAGAGGTGGGTCTTCAGGTTCCTTTTGAAGGTTTCCACGGTAGGCGAGAGTCTGATACGTTGGAGTAGAGAGTTCCAGAGTAGGGCGGAAGCACGGGAGAAATCTTGTATACGGTTGTGGGAGGAGGAGATAAGAGGGGAGTAGAGAAGTAGATCTTGTGAGGATCGGAGGTTGCGTGCAGGTATGTAACGGGAGACTAGGTCGGAGATATATGGAGGAGACAGGTTCTGAATGGCTTTGTATGTCATGGTTAGGGTTTTGAACTGGAGTCTCTGAGCAATGGGGAGCCAGTGAAGAGATTGACAGAGAGGAGAGGCCGGGGAATAGCGGGGGGACAGGTGGATTAGTCGAGCATAATTGCCACTCATCAACTAGCCCCTATTTTTAATGTGTGTGCCCTGGGCACGGACTGGGCCGAGGCCGCTACTGCATCCCCATTCTACCAACTGGGCCCGCCGTCCGAGTACACCCCTTTCCCAGGGAGGGCTAGCCGCTACTGAAACAGCTAGTGGCGGGTCAAACATCACTGGCGTAGTCGGCAGGATTGCGTGCCCGCAGCAACAGAAGAAGTGATTCCCATTGCCAGCGGGTACTGCGCGCCTTTACAACAGACTGTCTTTAACGCCCAAGATGGCGCCCGCCCAAGAAGAACGGACGCCATTATGTGCAAAAAGGACAACCACCCAGCACCTCCCATCGTGGGTCTGGCTTCCCCCATGGCGCCAACAGCTAGGACCGGCCCTTGCATTAGAGACGGTCCGCGAGGTAGTGTCCGTCAAGACGGATGGGACGTCCCAAGGGCTGCCTGTCAGCCAGCCACCCTGGAGCCGCCCCAAGAGAAGGAGAAGTAAGCAACAACAAGGTGTGGCCACAACAATCCTAGAGACTCCACACCCAGCAGCGAGGATGGAAGCAGCGCAGGAGAGATGCTCTGATGCCGCCCCACCAACTGCTGCCTCGCTCGGAATGCGGGGGATTCACCTGACCCCGGAGGAGGCCGAGTTCCTCCGAGTGGAGTCACAGGACCTGACCCGGAGGGTTGTGGAGGCCCAGTGTACGGTGTCCGCAGCATGGAGAGAGGAGGTGCTGCAGAAGATCCGGTCCCGCCTCCAAGGTCCTGCAAGCCAAGAAAGCGGAGCAGCAACCCAGGAGGAAGAAACCTCAGAGGCTGCGTGCAGCCCAGGACTGGGTAAGATACAAACCCCTGTCCCAGGTGAGAGACGCACGGAGGCCCTAGTCGATCTAATGCCGGCACCCCTGTCCCTGGGCGCCGTTGATTGGGAGCAGATCTTCGCTCCGGAGCTGGAGGCTTACGTGTCATTCTCCGCCGGAGGCCTGCAATGCCTCCCGACTCCCGGCCTAGAAGAGCCTGTGCTTAGTGAGGACACCACCTGCCCCAACCCGGACTGGTCCGCGTCACCGAAGGACCTGCAGCAACCCCTGTTGTGTGCCGAACCCCCTTCTCTGGTGGCCACAGCACGCCAAGAGGAGCAAGGAGAAGCCTTGCAGCTGACCTCTAACAACGTGAGTAAAGCTTGGAAGACTACATCCATTGCCTCCGGTCCATTATTGCAGCGGGACACCACACCGCACAACTGCACCTACTACGACTCCCCTCATCCTCCTGTTTCCTCTGCCCTGAGGCCCTGCTCCGCCTGTGGGGAGTAGTACTACAGTCGGCTGCCACAACATCCCGCCTCAGAGGACTGCAGCAGCGCTGGTGGCGCATCACCAGACACCACAGGTGGCGTAGTCGTTTATCCACTCATTATATAATTTATTATATTATTATTATATTATTTATTATTATAGCGCCATTTATTCCATGGCGCTTTACATGTGAAAAAGGGGTATAATACAAGAACAATTACAATAATCTTGAACACAATGTGACAGCGACTGGTACAGGAGGAGCGAGGACCCTGCCCGCGAGGGCTCACAATCTACGAGGGATGGGTGAGGATACAGTAGGTGAGGGTAGAGCTGGTCATGCAGCGGTATGGTGGAGCGGTGGTTACTGCAGGTTGTAGGCTTGTCGGAAGAGGTGGGTCTTCAGGTTCCTTTTGAAGGTTTCCACGGTAGGCGAGAGTCTGATACGTTGGAGTAGAGAGTTCCAGAGTAGGGCGGAAGCACGGGAGAAATCTTGTATACGGTTGTGGGAGGAGGAGATAAGAGGGGAGTAGAGAAGGAGATCTTGTGAGGATCGGAGGTTGCGTGCAGGTATGTAACGGGAGACTAGGTCGGAGATATATGGAGGAGACAGGTTCTGAATGGCTTTGTATGTCATGGTTAGGGTTTTGAACTGGAGTCTCTGAGCAATGGGGAGCCAGTGAAGAGATTGACAGAGAGGAGAGGCCGGGGAATAGCGGGGGGACAGGTGGATTAGTCGAGCATAATTGCCACTCATCAACTAGCCCCTATTTTTAATGTGTGTGCCCTGGGCACGGACTGGGCCGAGGCCGCTACTGCATCCCCATTCTACCAACTGGGCCCGCCGTCCGAGTACACCCCTTTCCCAGGGAGGGCTAGCCGCTACTGAAACAGCTAGTGGCGGGTCAAACATCACTGGCGTAGTCGGCAGGATTGCGTGCCCGCAGCAACAGAAGAAGTGATTCCCATTGCCAGCGGGTACTGCGCGCCTTTACAACAGACTGTCTTTAACGCCCAAGATGGCGCCCGCCCAAGAAGAACGGACGCCATTATGTGCAAAAAGGACAACCACCCAGCACCTCCCATCGTGGGTCTGGCTTCCCCCATGGCGCCAACAGCTAGGACCGGCCCTTGCATTAGAGACGGTCCGCGAGGTAGTGTCCGTCAAGACGGATGGGACGTCCCAAGGGCTGCCTGTCAGCCAGCCACCCTGGAGCCGCCCCAAGAGAAGGAGAAGTAAGCAACAACAAGGTGTGGCCACAACAATCCTAGAGACTCCACACCCAGCAGCGAGGATGGAAGCAGCGCAGGAGAGATGCTCTGATGCCGCCCCACCAACTGCTGCCTCGCTCGGAATGCGGGGGATTCACCTGACCCCGGAGGAGGCCGAGTTCCTCCGAGTGGAGTCACAGGACCTGACCCGGAGGGTTGTGGAGGCCCAGTGTACGGTGTCCGCAGCATGGAGAGAGGAGGTGCTGCAGAAGATCCGGTCCCGCCTCCAAGGTCCTGCAAGCCAAGAAAGCGGAGCAGCAACCCAGGAGGAAGAAACCTCAGAGGCTGCGTGCAGGCCAGGACTGGGTAAGATACAAACCCCTGTCCCAGGTGAGAGACGCACGGAGGCCCTAGTCGATCTAATGCCGGCACCCCTGTCCCTGGGCGCCGTTGATTGGGAGCAGATCTTCGCTCCGGAGCTGGAGGCTTACGTGTCATTCTCCGCCGGAGGCCTGCAATGCCTCCCGACTCCCGGCCTAGAAGAGCCTGTGCTTAGTGAGGACACCACCTGCCCCAACCCGGACTGGTCCGCGTCACCGAAGGACCTGCAGCAACCCCTGTTGTGTGCCGAACCCCCTTCTCTGGTGGCCACAGCACGCCAAGAGGAGCAAGGAGAAGCCTTGCAGCTGACCTCTAACAACGTGAGTAAAGCTTGGAAGACTACATCCATTGCCTCCGGTCCATTATTGCAGCGCGACACCACACCGCACCACTGCACCTACTACGACTCCCCTCATCCTCCTTTTTCCTCTGCCCTGAGGCCCTGCTCCGCCTGTGGGGAGTAGTAGTACCATCGGCTGCCACAACATCCCGCCTCAGAGGACTGCAGTAGCGCTGATAGCGCATCACCAGACACCACAGGTGGCGTAGTCGTTTATCCACTCATAATTGCCACTCATCAACTGGCCCCTATTTTTAATGTGTGCGCCCTGGGCACGGACCGGGCCGAGGCCGCGACTGCATCCCCATTCTACCAACTGGGCCCGCCGTCCGAGTACACCCCTTTCCCAGGGAGGGCTAGCCGCTACTAAAACAGCTAGTGGCGGGTCACACAAGGGCGGTACGTAAGCGTAAATGCAAACAAGTACCCAACACAGAGCAAAAAACGCCATTATTAGAGTCATTATTGGAATCTCTCTAGCTACATCTTATCTGAGAGTCAAATTTCTCTCCTGGCTAAAGGCCTGAGCTTTTCACCTTCTAACGAATTCGACATTTTCAGAACAATTCTGGATGTTAACAAACTAGCACGTAACCTCACCATCCGATGTCATTTTATGGACATGAAAAATCCACAGAATACAGCTTCAGAAGAAGTTTCTCCTAGGACAAGCCAGGATTCCATGTTATTATTCACAGAACAACAGTCTTTATTACAAATGAAACAATTCGAGACGGAATCTTTAATTCCAAATGTGAATTTAAATGACGACTTTCGGGCTGGTAATCCTTTCTTTTACCCACTTCAGTCCAGACCATTGGTTCTGGATCAGTTCCAGGACTTAATTGAAAAAGAACTAGTGGAATTAAAGAATGAATTATCTTCTACTAATCATTTGGACTCTAATCTGACATATAGAGAAAAAGACGCTCTGAAAAATTTAAAGGATAATTCAGACATACTAGTCCGCTCAGCGGATAAAGGTGGCACTATAATACTGAATGCAGGATTGTATAAAAAATTGAATTTGATGGATTTAGAAAATAGGGATGTTTATTTGGAGTTAGCTAGAGATCCTACTGTTGAGTTTAATGCTGCTATGTATAATCTATTAAACGAAGGTTTGCACTGAGGGGCCCTAAAAAAAAAATTAATGGAATATTTATACGTAGATCACCCAATTGTTCCAGTTTACCATTCGCCTCCAAAAATACATACAAATATTTTCCCATCACATTTAACCCCTTTACTACCCAAGGTGGTTTGCACATTAATGACCAGGCCAATTTTTACAATTCTGACCACTGTCACTTTATGAGGTAATTACTCTGGAACGCTTCAACGGATCCCCCTGATTCTGAGAATGTTTTTTCGTGACATATTGTACTTCATGATTGTGGTAAAATTTCTCCGATAACACTTGCATTGATTTGTGACAAAAACTGAAATTTGGCGAAAATTTTTGAAAATTTAGCAATTTTCAAAATTTGAATTTTTATGCCCTTAAATCAGAGAGATATGTCACACAAAATAGTTAATAAATAACATTTACCACATGTCTTCTTTACATCAGCACAATTTTGGAACCAAATTTTTTTTTTATTAGAGAGCTATAAGGGTTAAAAGTTGACCAGAGATTTCTCATTTTTCCAACAAAATTTACAAAACCATTTTTTTAGGGACCACATCACATTTGAAGTCAATTTGAGGGGTCTTTATGACAGAAAATACCCAAAAGTAAGACCACTCTAAAATCTGCACCCCCAAAGTGCTCAAAATCACATTCAAAAAATTTATTAACCCTTCAAGTGCTTCACAGAAATTTTTGGAATGTGGAAGAAAAAAATTAACATTTAACTTTTTTCACAAAAATGTTACTTTAGACCCAATTTTTTTATATTCACAGGGTTAACAGGAAAAAATGGACCCCAAAATTTGTTGTTCAATTTCCCCTGACCACACAGATACCCCATATGTGGGGAAAATCCACTGTTTATGCGCACGGCAGGGTTTGGAAGGGAAGGAGCGCCATTTGACTTTTTGAAAGTAAAATTTGCTTGAATAATTAGCGGACTCCATGTTGTGTTTGGGGAGCCCCTGATGTGCCTAAACAGTGGAAACCCGGCACAAGTGACACCATTTTGGAAACTAGACCCCTCAGAGAACCTTTACAGAAGTTTAAACATGGAGCCATGAAAATAAATAATCAAACTTTTTCCACAAAAATTATTTTTTAGCCCCATTTTTTTTATTTTCACAAGGATGAGAGGAGAAAATGGACCCCAAAAACTTTTTGCAATTTCTGGGGGAAAATGCAGTGTTTGGGTGCACGGCAGAGTTCAGAAGGGAAGGAGCACTGTGTGACTTTTTGAACGCAAAATTGGCTGGAATTGAGGGCGGACGCCATGTCACGTTTGAAGAGCCCCTGATGTGCCTAAATAGTTGAAACCCCCCACAAGTGACCCCATTTTGGAAACTACACCCCTCAAGGATTTTATCAAGGGGTATAATGAACATTTTGAACCCGGTACGACACATAATTTGATAACATTAGGTCATCATATTGAATAAGCTGTCATTAGTCTTGAGCACAAGTGCTCGCTACTTGAGTTTGCATCGTGTACTCGGGTATGCACCATGTATCGCACGTGCTTGAGTGACATGCTCGAGTCCTGCCCACATGTTACACGGTTATTAGACACCCAAAACAAACATGCAGGGATTGCTGGTGCATGGCAGGCAATCCCCGCACGTTTTCTTTGACTGTGAAGTATATGGGGCAGAGACTCGAGCACCTGCCATACTCAATGCATACCCGAGCACCCGATGCAAACTCAAGTAGCGAGCACTTGTGCTCAACACTAGTCGCCATATCGTCATCTTTTTTTTTTTTTGCTTTTGAAAAAAATCCCAACCCTAGCACAACCCTAACCCTAGAGTTTATTTTTCACACCGTTCCTCGTGCAGTATAAGTGATTAGACGACTTTATTCTTTGGGTCGATTACAGCGATACCAGAATCCTATCGGGTTTTTATGATTGACAGCTGTCTCACACTAATAGACGCATTTTTTTGCAAAATCTAGTTTTTGCATTGCCATATTTTGAGAGCTATAATTTTTCCATATTTTGGCCGACAGAGTCATTTTACAACTTGTTTTTTGCGGGATGAGTTGACGTTTTTATTGGTACCATTTACAGGCACGTGACATTTTTTGATCGCTTTCTATTCCGATTTTTGGGAGGCAGAATAAGCAAAAACCAACAATTCAGGAATAGTTTTTTTTAATTTTTTTATGCTGTTCCGCGTGTGGTAAAATTGATGAGGTAGCTTTATTCTTTGGGTCTGTACGTTTACAGCGGTACCACATTTATATCTTTTTTTACGTTTTGGCGCTTCTACACAATAAAAGCTATTTTCTAGAAAAAATTGTTTTTTTGCATCCCTTTATTCTGAGAGCTATAACTTTTTTATTTTTCAGCTGATGGAGCTGTATGGCGGCTTGTTTTTTGTGGAACAAGATGACGTTCTCAGTGGTACCATTTCTATTTATATTCATCTTTTTGATCGCGTTTAATTCCATTTTTTGTTTGGCGGTATGATGATAAAGCATCGTTTTCTGCTTTGTTTTTTATTTAAATTTTTTACCGTGTTCACTAAAGGAGTTAACTTGTGAGACAGTTTTATAGGTCAGGTTGATCCGGACGTGGCGATACCAAATATGTGTACTTTTATTGTTTTGTTTGTTTTTTTTCATTATAATATTTATTGATGGGTACATTATATTTTTATTTTTGGTGGATTATTTTTTTTTACATTTTTTTCCCACTTTTTTTTACTTTTATACTTTGTCCCACTATGGGACTTTCACTTTTTATACTCTGATCGCCTGTATAACATAGGGATGGAGCACCATCCCTGTGCTATACAGGCTGTCAGCGCTGTAGATGCAGAAGATACTTTGGTCATGCACTGTGCATGATCAAAGTATTTTTCTGCTGTCTGGTGACCCGGATGTTGTCATGACGACATCTGGGTTACCATGACAACCACGGAACCCGGCCTCAGGCAGCGCGCGGCGACGGGGAAGAGGTGAGTATGCAGTACTTACCTCCGCAATGCTGTGATCGACTTCGATCGCAGCATTGCGGGGGTTAATGTGCCGGGAGCCGTGCATGACCGCTCCCAGCACATAGCAAAAATCAGCTCACATCCGGCGGCGATCGCGCCCGCACAGCCTGTGTGTGGCCGAAATCAACAGGGCGTACTAATACGTACCTGGCTCTTAAAGCCCAGGGCGCAGGTACAGTACGTATTAGTACTTCCTGGGCTGTAAAGGGGTTAAGACCCATAGTGGTGGGGATTGGTTCCCATGGTGAAAAATTAAGTGCCTGGATGGATTTTTACCTACAGCCTCTGGTTCAGGAAACTCCGAGTTACATTAGGGATTCAAAATTCATAGTGACCATTTTTGATAAATTTTAATGGCCAAAAACCTTTGGATGATTGTCCTGTGATGTGGTGGCATTATACCCCCTCAATTCCACACCATATTGCTTTAGCATGTTTAACCTACCACCTTGACACATACAGTTCGTACACTATAGAAATAAAAGAATTTCTGGTCATAGCAGTACAGTTCCTCTTAGAGCGTAATTATTTTAGCTTTGATATAAGTTTTTTTTTACAGAAAAGAGGAGTCAGCATGGGCAGTAAATTTTCTCCTTCGCTAGCGAACATAGTGATGTGTAGGTGGGGGGAGCTTTTCATTTACCATAATGATAACACATATAGTGGACACATTGTGTGGTACGGTAGATTTATTGATGACCTCCTCCTGGTGTGGGGGGGCACACAGGAGGAGGTGGTACAATTTGTACAGTACATCAACTGCAATCATTTTAATCTTAAATTCACTTAGTTCTACCATTCATCCAAAATTACTTTTTTGGATCTCGAACTTGAGGCTACCAAGGAGAAAGAATTGGTCAAAATTATTCCCCACAGAAAATCTACAGCCTCAAATTCTATTCTATCAGCTAAATGTTGTCATCCGCCACATATTAAGAGAAATATCCCTTACGGTGAGCTAATACGAACAATACGAAATTGTTCAGATAACATCACTTTTCAGAAGGAATCAGAAAAAATGTGTAACAGACTATCCAATAGGTGCTATCCCGAGTGGTCTTTAAGAAAAGCGAGTAGAATTGTCTCCAATATAAATCGGAAAGATATACTCCGAAATAAACAGAAAAATAACATTAACACATTGGATACTAGGGTAACGTTTTCTACCACCTATAGTCCTCAGTATAATAAAACTACATCTAGAATTAAAAAGTATAACCCTATTATATATCAGAGCAAGAAACTAAAAAACCTACTTTCTAATGCCATCCGCTTTGTAGCCAGGAAAGCGCCCGCTCTGGGAACCATCCTTTCTCCTAGCTTATACACCAGTGAGACTAATACTGTACAACCAAATTGGCTCAGCACAAAAGGTTTCTTCAGATGTGGAGCCAATCGGTGCAAAGCGTGTCTACACGCGGTTAAAACAGATCGTTTTATGTCCTTAAGTAATGATAGAGAATATAAAATTCATGATTTCCTCAATTGTAATTCATCAGGGGTTATATACCTTATAGAATGCACCTTGTGGAAGGTCCACTATGTGGGTTGTACCACAGGTGCGCTGAAAGTCCGTATCAGAAGACATCTTTCTGATGCGATTAATTTGGAAGCCATAAATACATCAGCAGTATCGAGGCATTTTGCGAGAGTTCATAAAGGTGACACCTCATTCTTTAAATATATGGAGATAGAGAAGGTATATAGATCCACACGAGGGGGGATCATAAGTGCAAACTTCTGAACCGGGAGTCCCTGTGGATTTTCACATTGGATACCACAGGGGTTAAATTCAAGACAGGATCTGATACTGCAGTATTAAGAAATATAATTCTGCATTTATTTCCATGCATGTACACTGGGTACGGAAAGTATTCAGACCCCTTTACATTTTTCACTCTTTGTTTCATTGCAGCCATTTGGTAAATTCTAAAAAGTTCATTTTTTTCTCATTAAAGTCCACTCTGCACCCCATCTTGTCTGAAAAAAAACAGAAATGTAGAAATTTTTGCAAATTTAATAAAAAAGAAAAACTGAAATATCACACGGGCATAAGTATTCAGACCCTTTGCTCAGTATTGAGTAGAAGCACCCTTTTGGGCTAGTACAGCCATGAGTCTTCTTGGAAATGATGCAACAAGTTTTTCACACCTGCATTTTGGGATCCTCTGCCATTCTTCCTTGCAGATCCTCTCCAGTTCCGTCAGGATGAATGGTAAACGTTGGTGGACAGCCATTTTCAGGTCTCTCCAAAGATGCTCAATTGGGTTTAGGTCAGGGCTCTGGCTGGGCCAGTCAAGAATGGTCACATAGTTGTTCTGAAGCCACTCCTTTGTTATTTTAGCTGTGTGCTTAGGGTCATTGTCTTGTTGGAAGGTGAACCTTTGGCCAAGTCTGAGGTGCAGAGCACTCTGGAAGAGGTTTTCATCCAGAATATCTCTGTACTTGGCCGCATTCATGTTTCCTTCAATTGCAACCAGTCGTCCTGTCCCTGCAGCTGAAAAACACACCCATAGCATGATACTGCTGTTATGATCTGCTACAAGAACTAAGGAAAGAGAGGAAATCTGTCCATACAATAGGACTAAGCTGATTCCCTACGATGCAGAGGGCAAACTGTTCCTTGTGAACAGACCCGCCTTCGTCCGCGGCTAGTCTGAACGCAGACCTATAGATTAAAGGGAGGGGTCCCTAAAAGAACTAAGGACTGAGACCAAATTGGACACCTCCTGGCAGAAGTAGTAGCAGAAGAAGACAAACAGACAAAAGTACTTAGTGGTCCAAGGACCAAACAAACTAGAGAGATACAGTAGGTACAAAGCACCTGGCTAGATTAAGAGTCAAAGTAACACTGAAGTCCAGAAAAGCCTGAAGGGCGGAGCTGGAATAAATAGACAGAAGGTCACGTGACCACAAAATAGAAAAAACTAACAGGAGGGTTCTAACAACTGCCACCACCATGTTTCGCTGTTGGGATTGAATTAGGCAGGTGATGAGCAGTGCCTGGTTTTCTCCACACATACCACTTGGAATTATCACCAAAAAGTTCTATCTTTGTCTCATCAGACCAGAGAATCTTATTTCTCATAGTCTAGGAGTCCTTCATGTGTTTTTGAGCAAACTCTATGCGGGCTTTCATATGTCTTGCACTGAAGAGAGGCTTCCGTCTGGCCACTCTGCCATAAAGGCGGAACTGGTGGTTGATAGTTGACTTTGTGGAGCTTTCTCCCATCTCCCTACTGCATCTCTGGAGCTCAGCCACAGTGATCTTGGGGTTCTTCTTTACCTCTCTCACCAATGCTCTTCTCCCACGATTGCTCAGTTTGGCTGGACGGCCAGGTCTAGGAAGACTTCTGGTGGTCCCAAACTTCTTCCATTTAAGGATTATGGAGGCCACTGTGCTTTTATGAACCTTGAGTAATGCAGAAATTCTTTTATAACCTTGGCTAGATGTGTGCCTTGCCACAATTCTGTCTCTGAGCTCCTTGGGCAGTTCCTTTGAGCTCATGATTCTCATTTGGTCTGACATGCACTGTGAGTTGTGGGGTCTTATATAGACAGGTGTGTGCCTTTCCAAATCAAATCCTATCAGTTTAATTAAACACATTTGGACTCCATTGAAGGAGTAGAACCATCTCAAGGAGGATCACAAGGAAATGGACAGCATGTGACTTAAATATGAGTGTCTGAGCAAAGGATCTGAATACTTATGACCATGTGATATTTCAGTTTTTCTTTTTTAATAAATTTGCAAAAAAATTCTACATTGCTGTTTTTTTCAGTCAAGATGGGGTGCAGAGTGTACTTTAATGAGAAAAAAAATTAACTTTTTAGAATTTATCAAATGGCTGCAATGAAACAAAGAGTGAAAAATTTAAAGGAGTCTGAATACTTTCCGTACTCACTGTATGTATCTATATACACTGCTCCAAAAATAAAGGGAACACTTAAAACAACAGAATATAACTCCAAGTAAATCAAACTTCTGTGAAATCAAACTGTCCACTTAGGAAGCAACACTGATTGACAATCAAATTCACATGCTGATGTGCAAATGGAATAGACGATAGATGGAAATTATTGGCAATTATCAAGACACCCTCAATAAAGGAGTGGTTCTGCAGGTGGGGACCACAGACCACATCTCAGTACCAATGCTTTCTGGCTGATGTTTTGGTCACTTTTGAATGTTGGTTGTGCTTTCACACTCGTGGTAGCATGAGACAGACTCTACAACCCACAGAAGTTGCTCAGATAGTGCAGCTCATCCAGGATGGCACATCAATGCGAGCTGTGGCAAGAAGGTTGGCTGTGTCCAGAGGCTGGAGGTGCTACCAGGAGACAGGCCAGTACACCAGGAGATGTGGAGGGGGCCGTAGGAGGGCAACAACCCAGCAGCAGGACCGCTACCTCCGCCTTTGTGCAAGGAGGAACAGGAGGAGCACTGCCAGAGCCCTGCAAAATGACCTCCAGCAGGCCACAAATGTGCATGTGTCTGCACAAACGGTTAGATACCGACTCCATGAGGGTGGTATGAGGGCCCGACGTCCACAGAGAGGGGTTGTGCTCACAGCCCAACACCATGCAGGATGCTTGGCATTTGCCACAGAACACCAGGATTGGCAAAGTCGCCACTCGCGCCCTGTGCTCTTCACAGATGAAAGCAGGTTCACACTGAGCACATGTGACAGACGTGACAGAGTCTGGAGACACCGTGGAGAGCGACATCCTTCAGCATGACCGGTTTGGCAGTGGGTGAGTAATGGTGTGGGGTGGCATTTCTTTGGAGGGCCGCACAGCCCTCCATGTGCTCGCCAGAGGTAGCCTGACTTCCATTAGGTACTGAGATGAGATCCTCAGACCCCTTGTGAGACCATATGCTGGTGCGGTTGGCCCTGGGTTCCTCCTAATGCAGGACAATGCCAGACCTCATGTGGCTGGAGTGTGTCAGCAGTTCCTGCAAGATGAAGGCATTGAAGCTAAGGACTGGCCCGCCCGTTCCCCAGACCTGAATCCGATTGAGCACACCTGGGACATCATGTCTCGCTCCATCTGTTGCACCACAGACTGTCCAGGAGTTGGCGGATGCTTTAGTCCAGGTCTGGGAGGAGATCCCACAGGAGACCATCCGCAACCTCATCAGGAGCATGCCCAGGCGTTGTAGGGAGGTCATACAGGCACGTGGATATATATGACGCGCCCCTGGGCCTGAGTCGTGCGGCATCGCGCGCACGGGGGCTTACCCGGAGCCGGATCAGATAGGGGTAGTAGTCTCGTGGCGGTGACCCGGTCCGTGCCCAGGGAGTCAAACTGAGTGGCAGTATTTAGCAGTAGATGTTAGAATGTTCGACTACGCCACCCGTTGAATGCGGCTATGGAGCCGCCACTGCAGGGCAGACCGCTGAGGCCGGTGATGTGGTTGTGCAGCGTAGATGGTATAACCCCCAACGGGAGGGGTATGGCCCCAGGGCAGCAGATGTGAATTGGATGAGGGGAGTGATGGTGCGGGTGTCCTAGTACTGAAGGTGCAGGTGTGACCACGAAACACGGAGGCTTGAAGTGCAGTTTCAAAAGCTTTACTCACTGTTCTTTATCCGGTCGCTTGTGCACAATAAGGAACACCCGAGTCATGCTGCGTCCACCAGGTCAGGGACTCGGCCAACTCCCAGGTAGTTCCAGAGCGTGGTCCAGAGCTCCCCTCTCTTCCTTCCTACTGGCCGTTCTCACTAGGGACCCACCTATGTCCGGCTCCCTCGGGCCTCTTGGTGGTGAAACCTTTCCTGGCTTCCCTGGCCCTATGCGTGGTGTGCCTTCCTGGTGGATGTGGTGAGGGTCGTGCCAAAGCTTGACCACGACCTCCGGTTCCTGGCTGAGGATGATTAGCCTCCACCAGTTTGGGATCCGGTACCCTTCTCTGCCAACCCTTCACCCTTTTCGTTCTCCTGTGGGATCTCAGGGTTCCCTCTCTCCTTGCGTCTCTGGGCCTTTCTGCCTCCTTCTCAGTGCTTCAGGCCTGGCCCTGGAGCTGGGCCCAGCCGGAGCCACAGCTCCCTGTCAGCCCTCTCTGGCTGAACTCTCCCTCAGCTTCTCCTCAGGCTCAACTCCCTGTCTCAAGATGGTGCCCACCTCTTATACTCCCTCTGACACCCGAGCCCAGGTGACTAGCACCCAATGGGCTCCTTCCTATGCCCAGAGTCCCTCCCCTATCTGCTCCTACACTACAGGGATGTTCCTCCCCCCCTCCCACTCCAGCCAGGGACAGACGCTGTCGTACCTGCACATCTATCTGGTGGGAGTACCGTTGTTCTGTCCCCCGGAAATGGGATGAGTGTAGTGCATGCAGCTATCTGAGCTCTGTTCCACACTCCATCCTTACCCGGGAGTGGAATACCACACCTCTGGTTCGAGGTGCAATACCCCTGTAGCAGCCGAGTCCTCGGGGTGCTACATATATATATATATATATATATATATATATATATATATATATATATATATATATATATATATATATATATATATATATATATATATATATATATATATGCCTTTTTGTCATTCTAGTATTAGGGCCATAATTAAGACATGATTTGTTGAAACGCGTAGGTCTGTAAGCTATGATAGTTGCACATTTGCTGTATTCTTTGTGGAGCAGTGTTTTATATGGCTAATAAAAGCTAAGTTTTAATATTTTTTCTACTAAACAAACCTTTACGCTGGATCATTTGCACTTTTCCCTTGTCCGACTACACTTATGTTTCGCCCTGGTACCACTTATCTGCATCTCCAGAAGTTTCCCATTTCTCTATTATACTTTTCAAATTACATTTTGAGACTTTCTCCTCCTGTTGTTGCACATATTTTTTTTCCCTTCATCTGCACAGGTATCATTAATCTATCAACTATAATGGCCGTACCAGGTCCTGCAGGTCCTGTATCCCGTACACATGACGTGGGCAGTGCACGGCATGCCGCTAGTTTTTATTCTGAGTGCTCTTATATACGGTGGTAGTTTTACACAATGTTGAGCCTGTGATTTGCAGAGTGAAATGTCTGACTGCTAGAACAGAAGTATACGGCAGATTCTGCAGCATGGATACATAAAGGACGTCCTGGGGGAATATACCTCCCTCCAACACTCGTCCAGTCCCTGCCTCACACTAGAGACATTTATAATAACTCCAGGACTATGGAGCTGGTCATTTTCTCATAATCTGTGGCCATTATTAGTGATCTCGCATTGTACGGTAATATCACCCTGGAGGTTGTGATGTATTTAGTGTAATAGCGCCATCTAGAATATACAGTATATATCAGGCGATACCATGCTTACTATAGTTAGTCGTCTTCTGTGCCCTCTATAGCTATCTATTATACTTTATATTTCTTTATAATAATTTATAATAAATTACTCGATAGTTTTACAGCTTTATGATGTTTATTAATCTGCTGAAATGATAAAAGAAAGTCCAACTTTACAGTGGACACAGGTGGAAGTGTCCTCCATGATGGTGTAGGCTGAGGTGGAGCAAGTATATAGTCAGTGGGGGATCAAGATGACCAGTATTCCCCAGGGTTCCCTGTTATCAGGGAGGGACCCGGTGTATGCAATCAAAAGATCTTATCCTCTGACCGGCTTTGTGCCATCAACAGGTAATGATCCTCTGTCCGGCTGTGTGCCATCAACAGGTAATGACCATCCGGCAGTCCGACATCAACTGGTCATCACCCTCCAGCTGTGTGCCATCAACAGGTAATGACCATCCGGCAGTGCGCCATCAACAGGTAATGACCCTCTGGCTATGGCCATCAATAGGTCATCACCCTTCGGCTGTGTGCCATCAACAGGTAATGACCATCTGGCAGTGCGCCATGAACAGGTAATGACCATCCGTCTGTGTGCCATCAACAGGTAATGATCCTGTGTCCGGCTGTGTGCCATCAACAGGTAATGACCCTCTGGCTATGGCCATCAATAGGTCATCACCCTCCGGCTGTGTGCCATCAAATGTTTTTATCTTCTGTCCAGTTTTGTGCCATCAAGAGGTAATGACCCTCCAGCTGTGGGCTATCAACAGGTCATCACCCTTCGGCATTTAAGCTTCTTGTCTTCTGTAAGATGCGATTCTTGAGTCTCCTGTTGTTAAAAATATTTAAAAAATCACCGATTAAACTAATAATCTATCTAGTACATAAGCATCACAATTTATAATCTATCTAGTGCATAAGTATGACAATTTAGCTCACAGAACATACACTATGCTAAAACATTAGACCCTACAAGCAGAAATTTGCTAAACTAACATAAATATAACTGACAAATCAGTAGAAAAATCGCTACCAATGGCACAGCTCTCTTCACATCAACCTGTAACCATAGTAGATAAGAAATAGAGGACAATGCTCATAGTCAGTTATCAACAATTCGGCATGGGGCATCCCATCAGAGACATTATAATATCTAGTAGATTATAGATGGCAATAGAATTTACCAACAAGCACATAGTACGCCAAACTCAAGTACATAGTATGCCAAACCTCGACACGTTTTCCTAAAATAGGTTCATCAGAAGCACATACTAGACAATGATACTTAGCAAAGCGTTTATAGATATATGCGCCATATGATAAGGTGCTAAAGTGCAAGTGTGTGACAAAATATCCATTCGATTTCAGGTGCAATGCTGCCTTGTATGTAGTAAGATGGTGCCCATCAGACAGCATGTATAGGACTAACCTGTGATGAAAACACGAGCAATGGGAAAGTTCAAGCAGTTGCCTTCTCAATCTTCCTCGCCTCTAAGACATCTAAGGAAGCATCTTCTCCTCTTGATTTTGGGTTGAGGTGTTGTAGGCATTTCAGGCTCTGGCATTCTAGGTTCTGACATACTAGGTTCTGACATACTAGGTTCTGACATGGTAGGTTCTGGTGTTCTAGGTTCTGGTGCTCTTGGCTCTGGAATTCTGGGTTGTTGGCTTCTCTGAAAAATCAGTAACCTCTCTTTAAGCTCCGTGGAACTTCGAGCTCTTCTTCCTATATTGTTGTGAGGGATCTTTCTGACCCAGACAATATCACTGAACGCCACTTTATAGTTGCAACTAGGAACCTTTTTCGCATCCTGCGGTGCAGGAGCCATGGATGGAGTAGAACATTTGCCATTGGGCAGGACAGGTGTTCTCCTGGAGTCTTGCTCCTGAATCTGAGGGATGCAAATCGGCTCCTTACAAGCACTTTGTTCCTTCAGAATGGTTTTGTTCTCAGGAGTTTTCTGATTGTTTCACCAGGTTCAGACATTGCCCACTTGCTCAGGACAAGACTTAAGGCCAAATACTCTAGTATTGTCAGTAGTGTCATCACCGCAACAAAAACTGCGCCACGGAAGAGCCAAAGAGGAAGATTGATGGAAGCTTGATAGGTGCTTCTCCTGAGATCCACGGGTAGTGGGTCATCCTATAATAAAGAAAAAAAACATAATAAAGTCCTGTATATTTATACCCAATCCAGTCAAACAGAGAGCCCTTGTTATTATACAGTGATGGATACATTATCAAGCAACTTTCAGAAATATCCCATTGAGAAGATCAGGAAGAAGTTTGGGATTCACCTCCAGGGTCCATGGAATATTATTTACAGTTGGACTTTCATATGACGGACGGTCACGTGTCCAGTATGAGAAGTCCTGCAAGAGGCGATATTCTCATTAGCTGATCCTTGTGACCTCCATATTGATGAGAACATACTCGCCCTCAGTGTCCTGTAATGTGGGGGGTAGAGCAACGTAAAGCACAGAAATGATAGGATGATACTCATCATCTCCAGAGGTCTCTCAGCACCAAGGTATGGTCCATGAGATACAAGCTGCAGATGGGCCGAGGCTTCTAATATACCCAGGGGTGACATCACAAAGCCCTCTGTGACATCATTGCACAGTTCTATCCATCATGTCACTGATACTTTGGACCTAACTAAATGTCTAAAAGAGAACCCTTCCACATGATTTCCAATCACGGAGCAGCTTCAGTTTTTCAAGAAAAGTTTAAAAAATATAATCTGTGCTGTGATTGGTCACAATGGCACATGAAGCAGAACGTCTTTAGATCTTTTAAAGGGAAAGTGTCAGCAATTTTTTTACAATTGTAAAATTGTAAAGTATTTATATTTATATATAAATACACATATATATTTAAAAAGGTTTTAATGGTATAAAATCTGAAAAAAATATTTTAACTCTTTTGATGTTTTCATCTTGTAAACACTAGGGGGAGCAGCTGCTGACATTTCCATGAAAACAGAATACAGCTAGCTCGCATTACGACTGCAGTGAAAGTGGGCGGGATCTGCACACATGGGTGTGATGTCACTCCTCCCCTTCTGGGCGTTTGCAAAAAGGTAAATGAGACTGTAGTTTAGGATCACAGTGCGGAGCGATCACTGGTGACTGCAAAGTGATATATAAGGGACAACACCAAAGTCATTAATCACTACAAGGACAAGGCAGGAATGTGGGAGTCAGAGGGGTCACCCCACACTTATATCCCCTCTGACTGTCACTTCCTAAGCTCCTTTCCCTGCCATAACCTCTTATTCCCGCAGGTAAATTTCTACAGGACCCCCCTCCCCATCCCCTTCCCCTGCCGCAGCTGATTCTAAACGTCCTCCATATGTAATAATAGACAGGTACTCACCGGCAGCCTATGGTAATTCACAGGGTAGAACAGGGTACAGCACAGAAACAATATGGCGATCCTCATTGTCTCCAGGGGGTATCTCAGCACCAAGATATGGCCAATGAGATATGAGCTCCAGGTGGATGGAGCCCCCTTATATACCCCAAGGGTGACATCACAACGCCCTCTGTGACATCATCACCCACAACATTCCGTCACATGACATCACCCAGCACCAGCATCATGTGACCCAGCGTAAATAGAAACGGTCCCTGTTGCCTATAGCAACTATTCAAAACTAAGTTTAAACTTTTCCAACAGCTAAAGGCGGCTCTGTGATGGCAGTTTCTTCTTGTGGACGGTTGTGATAAATCTGCAGAACATCTACATAACGCGACATGTAGAAAATCCTGTCTTTTCCCCTCTGTTCTTCCTCTGGTGCTACAGAGACGGATAGAAGGAGCTTTTCCAGACCTTGCAGTGCACAATATGGGACCTAATCACTGATATCCCAGATCTCCTCAGTACAAGCATACCGCCAACCTATGAGGACTAGAAAGAGGGCGAAACCATGCGGCACGCGTAGTCTGACCACGCCCCTATCCACACCCCAAGCCACGCCCTTTTTATACCTTGGCAGTAGGAGATGTCTGTACAAAGCGCAAGTTATCAAAAGGCTGAAGGAACACTTTATCAACATGAATGAAGGTTTTGAAGGGCATCCACTGTCCCGGCACTACCGGAAGTTCCACAACCAATCTTATAAGGACACTAAGTTTTGTGGGATCCGATTAGTCCCCAGAAAATGGAGGGGAGGTGATTACCTGAGATTAATGTCGCGGATGGAATCCAAATGGATCTTCACATTAAATAGCTTGGCTCTGAAGGGCCTTAATCACGAGAGTCAGCTGTATGCCTTTAACTCGCAGCGGTATATACAGTATGTATTTTTTATCCCAGTACCAATTGAACATTTACATTGCACTTTTATGAACCTCCTTATATTTTATCAATATAATATGTCTTTTGGATATATTCCTTTGAATCCACCTATTTTATATATGTATTTGTTTCTATACATTGATACCCCTATTGGAGATACTATATAATGTTTTTATTTTTCTCCTTCATTTTTTCCTTTTTATCTCTTGATGGTACTAAGTGCCGAATTTATACTATCCTGGTAATATACACTTATTAACAGACTGCTTTTTAAAGCCATCAGAAATATAAGTATATAATTTTTATTCATTTTTAACTAATTGTGAAAGTTTGAACAAAGTCTTTTTTCTTATTATTTTTTTCACACACAGTCTATTCTTACTGGAATTCTATCTTAGTTCTATTGCACCTCCATATGTCCTTTTGCACCGTCTTGATAGTATTGGATCTTCCTCCATTTCTTTGGTTGTATTATCTTTGTGAGGGGCGTTTGGACTTTATTAGGTTACCAGTTTGACTACCAGCGAGAAGCTGACGAAGAGGAACTGTGAGTCCTCGAAACGTGTAGTTTTTTTTGGCCTATACAGGACATCGAAGGAGAAGGAGAGAGTCAATGCACAGGGATAAGCCCTCCTGATATCCAGAAGATATATATAACCATATCATATTATTGATACAAAATATAAATGCACAGAGTCAATAAAATCACTTAAAAACACCAAACCCCATCCCTACTTTGCAAGATACCTATTCCAAAGGTGTAGCTAGGTTTTCTGGCACCCGGTGCAGCAGGGGCTGGCTGGCACATTTTAGCCTGGGGGGCAAGCACACAGCAGTGGCCCATGAGTAGCGGCCCATCCTTAACATGTTTATTACCAGATGCATCATAAGCCTATATTCACACGACCGTATTGTCTAAGTGCTGCCCGTGAAAAAACCTGACAGCACTTGGACCAGTTCAGATGAGTGTTTGTAGTGGTCAGACAGAGTACATATTATTCTTATGTATTACTTAATGTTGAGCGACACCTTCCGATATCGGGAAATATCGGATCGGATTGGATCGGACCGATACCCAAAAAGTATCGGATATCGCCGATTCCGATACCGGAAACCAATGCAAGTCAATGGGACGCTAATATCGGAATGCCATCCCAGCGTGAGAGAATTCTCCTGATTGTTTAAAAGCTGGCGGGCGGTAAAAAGCCGCCGGCTTTTAAACAATCACACAGCCCCATACTGCTTCCCCGCAGCCTCCCACCCCGATCCTGCGCTCCCCCCGCCACCTCCCATCCCGATCGTAAGTTAGGACCGGGCGGGGAGCGCAGCACCAAGGAGCAGGGAGCGAAGGACCCAGGCGGGGAAGCCGGCAGGGAAAAGACTTCACCGCCGGCTTTCCCGTTCTGTGCTGCGCTTTCCCGCCGGTTATTTCAAATGAACAGCTGAGGTATCAGGTGATGCTGATCAGCTGTTCATTTGAAGTAGCTGCGGTGCCCTCAGATGGCTTCGGGGAATTAGGTGTCTAGGTGAGTATAGGTGTAGTTTTTTATTTTTTACTTTATTTTAGGTGGCGATCAGGTAATGTATGAACTAATTTATTTTAGGTAACCACTGGCCACTAATGAAAAATGTATTTAAAATTTATTGGGGACCAAAAACAAAAAAAATATATGGGGGGCCTAAAAACATAAAAGATGTATAGGGGCAAAAATAACATATGGGGCAGTTTAAATAGCTACTGCTCCCATCGAGCTGATCCTGCTGGCACGAGTGGATGGGGGACAGACATAGGCCGATGGGAGTAGTAGTGTCACATCGGCCTATGTCTGCCTGCACGCAGACACCCGCAGACATCGCGCACACACCCGCACACATCGCACAGACACCCGCGCACACACCAATAATGATGGGTCTGATGGTCTGGGAGGTGAGGCTGACCTGTGCGGCCGTGGGAAAGTTCATGTGAGTTCATGCAGTGAAGCATGAACTCACATGAACCCTCTGAGGGCACCGCAGCTACTTCAAATGAACAGCTGATCAGCATCACCTGATACCTCAGCTGTTCATTTGAAATAACCGGCGGGAGAGCGCAGCACAGAACGGGAAAGCCGGCAGTGTAGTCTTTTCACTGCCGGCTTCCCCGCCCGGGTCCTTCGCTCCCTGCTCCTTGGTGCTGCGCTCCCCGCCCGGTCCTAACTTACGATCGGGATGGGAGGTGGCGGGGGGAGCGCAGGATCGGGGTGGGAGGCTGCGGGGAAGCAGTATGGGGCTGTGTGATTGTTTAAAAGCCGGCGGCTTTTTACCGCCCGCCGGCTTTTTACCGCCCGCCGGCTTTTAAACAATCAGGAGAATTCTCTCACGCTGGGATGGCATTCCGATATTAGTGTCCCATTGACTTGCATTGGTTTCCGGTATCGGAATCGGCGATATCCGATACTTTTGGGTATCGGTCCTATCCAATCTGATCCGATATTTCCCGATATCGGAAGGTATCGCTCAACACTACTCCTGACCCCACACATAAACTTCAGCTCATCCAGCACCATGACAACCAGCACAGCAGAGTCCTGCATCCACTGAGGCCCTTGATCATGTGACCCCTGACTCCTCCCCTCCTGTGACCTCATCACAGCTCCTGTGCGCACAGAGCAGCCATATATGTGGTGGCGGCTCTGCAGGTGGAGGTATGTGGGGATCCCCCATTACTGGGCGCAGGGGGCATTAACCCCTTGAGCACGGAGACTCTTTTGGGGTCTTGTGTTGCCCCTTTATAAGAATCATAAGGTTTTTGTTCTGTTTCCTGTAATAGATACATACGACCCAACTATGGAGACAGGAAGGGAGGAAACGTATTGTTCTCATAGTACAGGGCCCCTTTACTGGCCCCACAGTGTAATGCCCCCATTATACCCCTTATACAGAATGTATGATGCCCCCACACAGTGTAATGCCCCCATTATGCCCCTTATGTAGGATGCATGATGCCCCCCACAGTGTAATGCCCCATTATACCCCTTATGCAGTATGTATGATGCCCCCACACAGTGTAATGCCCCCATTATGCCCCTTATGCAGGATGCATGATGCCCCCACACAGTGTAATGCCCCCATTATGCCCCTTATGCAGGATGTATGATGCCCCCACACATTGTAATGCCCCCATTATGCCCCTTATACAGTATGTATGATGCCCCCCACACAGTGTAATGTCCCCATTATGCCCCTTATGCAGGATGTATGATGCCCCCACACAGTGTTATGCCCCTTATGCAGGATGTATGATGCCGCCCACACAGTGTAATGCCCCCATTATGCCCCTTATGCAGGATGTATGATGCCCCCACACAGTGTAATGCCCCCATTATGCCCCTTATGCAGTATACATGATGCCCCCACACAGTGTAATGCCCCCATTATGCTCCTTATGCAGTATGTATGATGCCCCCACACAGTGTAATGCCCCATTATGCCCCTTATACAGTATATATGATGCCCCACACAGTGTAATGCCCCCATTATGCCCCTTATACAGTATGTATGATGCACCACACAGTGTATGCCCCCATTATGCCCCTCATGCAGTATGTATGATGCTCCCACACAGTGTAATGCCCCCATTATGCCCCTTATACAGGATGTATGATGCTACCACACAATGTAATGCCCCCATTATGCCCCTTATGCAGGATGTATGATGCCCCTCACACAGTGTAATGCCCCCATTATGCCCCTTATGCAGTATGTATGATGCCCCCACACAGTGTATTGCCCCCATTATGCCCCTTATGCAGTATGTATGATGCCCCAAAAAGTGTAATGCCCCCATTATGCCCCTTATGTAGTATGTATTATGCCCCCACACAGTGTAATGCCCCCATTATGCCCCTTATGCAGTATGTATTATGCCCCCACACAGTGTAATGCCCCCATTATGCCCCTTATGCAGTATGCAGGACATTGCCAGACCTCATGTGGCTGGAGTGTGTCAGCAGTATCTGCAAGGTGAAGGCATTGAAGCTATGGACTGGCCCGCCTGTTCCCCAGACTTCATGAATCCGATTGAGCACATCTGGGACATCATGTCTCGCTCCATCCACCAACGTCGTGTTGCACCACTGACTGTTCAGGAGTTGGCTGATGCTTTAGTCTAGGTCTGGGAGGAGATCCCACAGGAGACCATCCGCAACCTCATCAGGAGCATGCCCAGGCGTTGTAGGGAGGTCATACAGGCACGTGGAGGCCACACACAATACTGAGCTTTCATCTGTGAAGAGCAGAGGGCACCAGTGGCAACTTTGCCAATCCTGGTGTTCTGTGGCAAATGTCAAGCGTCCTGCACGGTGTTGGGCTGTGAGCACAACCCCCATCTGTGGACATCGGGCCCTCATACCACCCTCATGGAGTCGGTTTCTAACCGTTTGTGCAGACACATGCACATTTGTGACCTGCTGGAGGTCATTTTGCAGGGCTCTGGCAGTGCTCCTCCTGTTCCTCCTTGCACAAAGGAGGAGGTAACGGTCCTGTTGCTGGGTTGTTGCCCTCCTATGGCTCCCTGCACATCTCCTGGTATCTGCTCCATGCTCTGGACACTGTGCTGACAGACACAGCTACACTTCTTGCCACAGCTCGCACTGATGTGCCATCCTGGATGAACGGCACTACCTGAGCAACTTCTGTGGGTTGTACTGTAGACACTGCCTAATGCTAATGTACCTCTAGGGGTGAGAGCAATGGCAAAATGAAAAATTGACCAAAGCAACAGCCAAAAAGGATGAGAACAGAGAGATGGTCTGTGGTCACCACCTGCAGAACCACTCCTTTATAGGGGGTATCTGGCTAATTGCCTATCATTTCTACCAGTTGTCTGCTCCATTTGCACAACAGCAGGAGAAATTGATTCACAATCCGTGTTGCTTCATAACTGGACAGGTAGATTTCACAGAAGTGTTATTGACTTGGAGTTACGTTGTGATGTTTAAGTGTTCCCTTTATTTTTTGAGCAGTGTGTGTATATATATAATATATTTACACATTTTTATTGATCATATTAAAATTGTACATATACACTGTGTTCCAAATTATTATGCAAATAATATTTTCTTAGATTTTCCCAAATTACCTATATGAATTGCAGTCATTGTAATTTTCCAGTCAATAACTATTAGAGTACAATTGAAAGGTTTTTGTACAAACTGCCTATGATAACAGTATATTTTTTAAAAAATAAAAAACTCAAACTGCACTCAAAATGCATGTTCCAAATTATTATGCACAGCCGAGTTTTCAACCGTTTCATTTTAATAAAGAACAAAAAAATGGTCATTTTTGAAATTATAAGCATTAGCAGGTTATTACAAACTGAAATCAAACAGTTTTCAACTCAAAACTTTATTCTAGGTGATGTTACATTTGCACATAGGACCGCTTGTTCGAAAGGAGCTTCTGAACTCTCTCGTCCATTGAATTTGTCAGGTTTTGGATGGTTTCAGCTTTAATTGTTTTGCATGAGGACAGAATACCCTCCCAGAGCTGTTGCTTAGATGTGAGCTGCCTCCCGCCATCATAGACACTCCTTTTGATGATGCTCCAGAGGTTCTGAATGGGGTTGAGGTCAGGGGAGCATGGCTGCCACACCATAAGTTTGTCCCCTTTTACGCCCATAGCAGCCAGAGATGCAGATGTGTTATGTGCATCATGAGACGGTGCATTATCATGCATGAAATGATCTTGATGGTCCAGATGGATGGAGTGGAGGATGGCTGGTTGATGGACACCCCATGCAAACACGGCTACAGCGCCAACAAGGAGGAGGTGGAGTAATGTTTTGGGCTAGAATCATGGGGAGAGGGATTGTCGGCCCTTTTAGGATCCCTGAAGGGGTAAAGATGAACTCCATAATGTATGTTGAGTTTCTCAAACAGCACTTGCTTCCATGGTTCAAGAAGAAGAACCGTGCATTCCGCAGCAAGATCATTTTCATGCATGATAATGCCCCGTCTCATGCTGCACATAACACATCTGCATCTCTGGCTGCTATGGGCATAAAAGGGGACAAACTTATGGTGTGACCCCCATGCTCCCCTGACCTCAACCCCATTGAGAACCTCTGGAGCATCATCAAAAGGAGTGTCTATGATGGCGGGAGGCAGCTCACATCTAAGCAACAGCTCTGGGAGGGTATTCTGTCCTCATGCAAAACAATTAAAGCAGAAACCATCCAAAACCTGACAAATTCAATGGACGAGAGAGTTCAGAAGCTCCTTTCGAACAAGGGGTCCTATGTGCAAATGTAACATCACCTAGAATAAAGTTTTGAGTTGAAAACTGTTTGATTTCAGTTTGTAATAACCTGCTAATGCTTATAATTTCAAAAATTACCATTTTTTTGTTCTTTATTAAAATGAAAAGGTTGAAAACTCTGCTGTGCATAATAATTTGGAACATGCATTTTGAGTGCAGTTTGAGGTTTTTTTTTTTTTTTTTTAAATATACTGTTATCATAGGCAGTTTGTACAAAAACCTTTCAATTGTACTCTAATAATTATTTGACTGGAAAATTACAATGACTGCAATTCATATAGGTAATTTGGGAAAATCTGAGAAAATATTATTTGCATAATAATTTGGAACACAGTGTATACAGACCACAAAGTATGGCAGTATCAGCGATCAAGCAGACAAGGGCTGGAGAGAGCAGGAGAGACGCTAGAAAGACGCTCGAGAGAGAGAGAGCAGGAGAGACGCTCGAGAGAGAGAGCAGGAGAGACGCTCAAGATCAGGAGAGACGCTCGAGAGAGAGAGAGCAGGAGAGACGCTAGAAAGACGCTCGAGAGAGAGAGAGCAGGAGAGAAGCTCGAGAGAGAGAGAGCAGGAGAGACGCTCAAGATCAGGAGAGACGCTCGAGAGAGTGAAAGCAGGAGAGACGCTCGAGAGAGAGAGCAGGAGAGACGCTAGAAAGACGCTCGAGAGAGAGAGAGCAGGAGAGACGCTCGAGAGAGAGAGCAGGAGAGACGCTCGAGAGAGAGCAGGAGAGACGCTCGAGAGAGAGAGAGCAGGAGAGACGCTCGAGAGAGAGCAGGAGAGACGCTTGAGAGAGAGAGAGCAGGAGAGACGCTCGAGAGAGAGCAGGAGAGACGCTCGAGAGAGAGAGAGCAGGAGAGACGCTTGAGAGAGAGAGCGCAGGACAGACGCTCGAGAGAGAGAGAGCAGGAGAGGCTCTCTCTCGAGAGAGAGCAGGAGAGACGCTCGAGAGAGAGAGAGCAGGAGAGACGCTCGAGAGAGAGAGCAGGAGAAACGCTTGAGAGAGAGAGCAGGAGAGACGCTCGAGAGAGAGAGCAGGAGAGACGCTCGAGAGAGAGAGCAGGAGAGACGCTCGAGAGAGAGCAGGAGAGACGCTCGAGAGAGAGAGAGAGCAGGAGAGAGGCTCGAGAGAGAGAGCAGGAGAGACGCTCGAGAGAGAGAGAGAGCAGGAGAGACGCTCGAGAGAGAGCAGGAGAGACGCTCGAGAGAGAGCAGGAGAGACGCTCGAGAGAGAGAGAGCAGGAGAGATGCTCGAGAGAGAGAGCAGGAGAGACGCTCGAGAGAGAGAGCAGGAGAGATGCTCGAGAGAGAGAGAGCAGGAGAGACGCTCGAGAGAGAAAGAGCAGGAGAGACGCTCGAGAGAGAGAGAGACGCTCGAGAGAGAGAGCAGGAGAGAAGCTCGAGAGAGAGAGCAGGAGAGACGCTCGAGAGAGAGCAGGAGAGACGCTCGAGAGAGAGAGAGCAGGAGAGACGCTCGAGAGAGAGCAGGAGAGACGCTTGAGAGAGAGAGAGCAGGAGAGACGCTCGAGAGAGAGCAGGAGAGACGCTCGAGAGAGAGAGAGCAGGAGAGACGCTTGAGAGAGAGAGCGCAGGACAGACGCTCGAGAGAGAGAGAGCAGGAGAGGCTCTCTCTCGAGAGAGAGCAGGAGAGACGCTCGAGAGAGAGAGAGCAGGAGAGACGCTCGAGAGAGAGAGCAGGAGAAACGCTTGAGAGAGAGAGCAGGAGAGACGCTCGAGAGAGAGAGCAGGAGAGACGCTCGAGAGAGAGAGCAGGAGAGACGCTCGAGAGAGAGCAGGAGAGACGCTCGAGAGAGAGAGAGAGCAGGAGAGAGGCTCGAGAGAGAGAGCAGGAGAGACGCTCGAGAGAGAGAGAGAGCAGGAGAGACGCTCGAGAGAGAGCAGGAGAGACGCTCGAGAGAGAGCAGGAGAGACGCTCGAGAGAGAGAGAGCAGGAGAGATGCTCGAGAGAGAGAGCAGGAGAGACGCTCGAGAGAGAGAGCAGGAGAGATGCTCGAGAGAGAGAGAGCAGGAGAGACGCTCGAGAGAGAAAGAGCAGGAGAGACGCTCGAGAGAGAGAGAGACGCTCGAGAGAGAGAGCAGGAGAGAAGCTCGAGAGAGAGAGCAGGAGAGACGCTCGAGAGAGAGCAGGAGAGACGCTCGAGAGAGAGAGCAGGAGAGACGCTCGAGAGAGAGAGCAGGAGAGACGCTCGAGAGAGAGAGCAGGAGAGATGCTCGAAAGAGAGAGAGCAGGAGAGACGCTCGAGAGAGACAGCAGGAGAGATGCTCGAGAGAGAGAGAGCAGGAGAGACGCTCGAGAGAGAGAGAGACGCTCGAGAGAGAGAGCAGGAGAGAAGCTCGAGAGAGAGAGCAGGAGAGACGCTCGAGAGAGAGCAGGAGAGACGCTCGAGAGAGAGAGAGCAGGAGAGACGCTCAAGAGAGAGAGAGCAGGAGAGACGCTAGAGAGAGAGAGACGCTCGAGAGACAGAGCAGGAGAGAAGCTCGAGAGAGAGAGCAGGAGAGACGCTCGAGAGAGAGCAGGAGAGACGCTCGAGAGAGAGAGCAAGAGAGATGCTCGAGAGAGAGAGCAGGAGAGACGCTCGAGAGAGAGAGCAGGAGAGACGCTCGAGAGAGAGAGCAGGAGAGACGCTCGAGATAGAGAGCAGGAGAGACGCTCGAGAGAGAGAGAGCAGGAGAGACGCTCGAGAGAGAGAGAGCAGGAGAGATGCTCGAGAGAGAGAGAGCAGGAGAGACACTCGAGAGAAAGAGCAGGAGAGAAGCTAGAGAGAGAGAGCAGGAGAGACGCTCGATAGAAAGCAGGAGCAACTGTCAGTCACTTCATCACTATATGACTCAGTAATGATACCTATAGCATATTACTCAGGGTGACAACATGGCAGGTCACAGAGTTACTTTCATGATCTAGATTTGCTAAATTGGAGACATATCATGATACAGAGCCCATGTCCATGACTTATGTCAGCTCCAAAGTGAAATATGTATTGAAAAAAATTAAAAAAAATTATATATATACACACACATATACATACACTGCTCAAAAAAATAAAGGGAACACTCAAATAACACATCCTAGATCTGAATGAATGAAATATTCTCATTGAATACTTTGTTCTGTACAAAGCTGAATGTGCTGACAACAAAATCACACAAAAATCATCAATGGAAATCAAATTTATTAACTAATGGAGGCCTGGATTTGGAGCCACCCCCAAAATTAAAGTGGAAAAACTCACTACAGGCTGATCCAACTTTGATGTAATGTCCTTAAAACAAGTCAAAATGAGGTTCAGTATTGTGTGCGGCCTCCACGTGCCTGTATGACCTCCCTACAACGCCTGGTCATGCTCCTGATGAGGTGGTTTCCTGTGGGATCTCCTCCCAGACCTGGACTAAAGCATCCGCCAACTTCTGGAAAGTCTATGGTGCAACGTGACGTTGGTGGATGGAGCGAGACATGATGTCCCAGATGTGCTCAATCGGATTCAGGTCTGGGGAACGGGTGGGACAGTCCATAGCTTCAATGCCTTCATCTTGCAGGAACTGCTGACACACTCCAGCCACATGAGGTCTGGCATTGTCCTGCATTAGGAGAAACCCAGGGCCAACCGCACCAGCATATGGTCTCACAAGGGGTCTGAGGATCTCATCTCGGTACCTAATGGCAGTCAGGCTACCTCTGGCGAGCACATGGAGGGCTGTGCGGCCCTCCAAAGAAATGCCACTCCACACCATTACTGACCCACTGCCAAACAAGTCATGCTGAAGGATGTTGCAGGCAGCAGATCGCTCTCCGCGGCGTCTCCAGACTCTGTCATGTCTGTCACATGTGCTCAGTGTGAACCTGCTTTCATCTGTGAAGAGCACAGGGCGCCAGTGGCGACTTTGCCAATCCTGGTGTTCTGTGGCAAATGCCAAGCGTCCTGCACAATGTTGGGATGTGATCACAACCCCCATCTGTGGACGTCGGGCCTTCATACCACCCTCATGGAGTCGGTTTCTAACCGTTTGTGCAGACACATGAACATTTGTGGCCTGCTGGAGGTCATTTTGCAGGGCTCTGTCAGTGCTCCCCCTGTTCCTCCTTGCACAAAGGCGGAGGTAGCGGTACTGCTGCTGGGTTGTTGCCCTCCTACGGCCCCCTCCTTGTCTCCTGGTGTACTGGCCTGGCTCCTGGTAGCACCTCCAGCCTCTGGACACTACGCTGACAGACACAGCAAACCTTCTTGCCACAGCTCGCACTGATGTGCCATCCTGGATGAGCTGCACTACCTGAGCAACTTCTGTGGGTTGTAGAGTCCGTCTCATGCTACCACGAGTGTGAAAGCATAACCAACATTCAAAAGTGACCAAAACATCTGCCAGAAAGCATTGGTACTGAGATGTGGTCTGTGGTCCCCACCTGCACAATCAATCCTTTGAGGGTGTCTTGATAATTGCCAATAATTTCCATCTATTGTCTATTCCATTTGCACAACAGCATGTGAAATTGATTGTCAATCAGTCTCATTTCCTAAGTGGACAGTTTGATGCACTTGGAGTTATATTCTGTTGTTTAAGTGTTCCCTTTATTTTTTTGAGCAGTGTATATATACAGTACAGACCAAAAGGTGGACACACCTTCTCATTTAAAGATTTATCTGTATTTTCATGACTATGAAAATTGTACATTCACACTGAAGGCATCAAAACTATGAATTAACACATGTGGAATTATATACTTAACAAAAAAGTGTGAAACAACTGAAAATATGTCTTATATTCTAGGTTCTTCAAAGTAGCCACCTTTTGCTTTGATGGCTGCTTTGCACACTCTTGGCATTCTCTTGATGCGCTTCGAGTGGTAGTCACCGGAAATGGTCTTCCAACAATCTTGAAGACACCTGTCCACACACTCAATCAATCACACTCCAACCTATCCACCATGGTTAAGACCAAAGAGCTATCTAAGGACACCAGGGACAAAATTGTAGACCAGCTCCAGGCTGGGATTGGCTACAGGACAATATGCAACAGCTGGGTGAGAAGGCAACAACTGTTGGCACAATTATTAGAAAACGGAAGAAACACAAGATGACTGTCAATCTTCCTCGGTCTGGGGCTCCATGCAAGATCTCGACCTGTGGGATAAGGATGATTCTGAGAAAGGTCAGGAATCAGCCCAGAACTACACAGGAGGACCTGGTCAATGACCTGAAGAGAGCCGAGACTACAGTCTCAAACATTACCATTAGTAACACACTATGCCGTCATGGATTAAACTCCTGCAGGGCACGCAAGGTCCCCTGCTCACGCCAGCACATGTCCAGGCCCGTTTGAAGTTCGCCAATGACCATCTGGGTGATCCAGAGGAGGCATGGGAGAGGGTCATGTCGTCAGATGAGACCAAAATAGGACTTTTTGGTATCAACTCCACTTGCCGTGTTTGGAGAAAGAAGAAGGATGAGTACAACCCCAAGAACACCGTCCCAACTGAGAAGCATGCTGGGGGAAACCTTATACTTTGGGGGTGCTTTTCTGCAAAGGGGACAGGACAACTGCACCCAGCAACAGTCCCGAAACTTGAAAGATCTGGAGAAGATCTGTATGGAGGAGTGGTCCAAAATTCCTGCTGCAGTGTCTGCAAACTTGGTCAAGAACTACAGGAAACGTCTGACCTCTGTAATTGCAAACAAAGGTTTCCGTACCAAATATTAAGATCTGTTTTTCTATTGTATCAAATAATTAATTTGCATAATTGCATGAAATAAGTATGTAAAAATTATAAAATGTTATTTTTCTGTTTTTTATTTTTAGATTCTGTCTCTCACTGGTGAAGTGTACCTACGATAAAAATTACAGCCCTCTCCATTCTTTGTAGGTGGGAAAACTTGCCAAATCGTCAGTGTATCCAATACTTATTTTCGCCACTGGATATACTTTGTTCCTAAAAAAGAAAAAACCCACCGGTCTTCTATGTGAACATAACAAAGACTATAACTAAAAATCTTATATATTAAAAAAAAAAAACTAAAACAAGGTTGACCACATTTTCTTATGGTATTTTTATCTGAAACTTCATTGGAAAATTCACTGGAAATATCAGAAATGTCTGAAGTGGGGACCTCAATGTAAGACCCCCACCCATTAGATGTAAGGTGGCTCCCAAACCTCAGGTGTCGATGCAGCACAGCCATCTGCAGCCACATTTTACGTAGAGCACACGCAGAACCGGGTCATTAACACATACATTAATCCTTTCATTTCATTCTCCTTTGATGAAGATGTGTTTGACAAAGACCTCATCTACCAAAATAAAGAGGTGTATTCCCTATGAACTAACAATACCGTGGCATCTCTTCTTCCCAGGTCCTCTGCGTTGTGCCAATCTTCTGGAAATGTGTGGATACATTGACAACTGGCCACTGCCAGGCCCCTGGTCGTAGTGATTATGCCTACTGTCCAAACTGATTAGACATGGACAAGGAGTAAGGTAACACCCCATTGTCAATTAGATGTAAGGCTATGTTCACACTAGGCGTTTTTTCACTACACATTACTTTCAATGGGTGAAATACACTGAAAGAAGTGACGTGCTCTATTCAGCAAAAAACAATGCAAATCACAAAATACTGATCATACAAAAACCAGGGTGTGAGCATGAGATTTCTGAAATCTCATAGACTTTGCTTGTACTGTAAAACACAGCTGAAAATTTGCATTAAAAAAACGCTGAAAAAAACGCAATGTGTGAACATAGCCTTCAAAGGCACTGCACAGTGGTCTGAAACACAAATTCTGCACATTTGTGATTTTATAGGGTTTATAAGATTACTAAAACAGATGTGTGAGGAGACCACACAGATCCACTTTATAAAAAAAAAAAAACACCTCAGTCATTGAAAGGTTAAATTACAACATTCCTAAGTCCAGTGCTCAAAATCTCCCAAGTCTCCTTACATTATGTAGTAAAGGACAGGTGACATTGGTCCTTGCTTGTCCACCAGGTGATGTCTTATCGGTGGAAAGACTGTGATGAGAGGTTTGTCTTGAGGAAATTGTGGCGGAAGTAAACAGCAATAAAAACAAAGTATTAGAGCAAGACGCGGGATACATGACTGCAGCCTACAGAAACGTGACAGGTCCGGGGAAAATACCCAACACCCTCATCTCATCTCAATGGAAAATCCATTTAGGTGGCACGTAGCGTAAGGCATAAAGGGACGTCAGCACCTTGACATATGATCGTAATGGTGTTATAAGAGATCTGATGAGTCCATCATGACAAATCTAGTGTGGAAAACATCTGCAAATGCGTCTGGAAGTGCACTGGGGCGTATCACTGCACTTAGACAGCTCCTTTCAAGTGCACGGACACGCCCCTCTGCACTCCCACACCAATCTGCAGACACTCCATTTCCTTTTGACTGGCACATCGGAGCTCTGCAAAAAAAAAAAGGGTAATTTTTCTGGGGAGGGACAATCGACGATACTGTTCTACCACTACTTCCATATGTAAAAGGAAGCTGAGAGGACCCTATAAGCCTCCATATTGATTTAAAGTGATTTCTTATTAGTAGCAATTAAACAACTTGCATTAATACACATCATCTATAGTGACGTCATGAGCCGCCAAGCAACATCATTTAATGGCTCCAGTGCTACAAGACATGACTATGGATGACAAGTCATTGTAGGGTACCGATTACACGCGGTGGGGTCTATCAACAGCATGGGACAACGATATTCTAGAAGTACCTAATATGGTCTGCTTTCTTTAAGGGGTTGCCCACTACCTTGATACTGATCACTTACCCATTGGATAGGTCATTAATATGGAATCAGTGGGGGCCATCTTCACAAGTGAATAGGAGCATGCGGCTCCCTCTCTGGGGGGCTGTCAGAACCCCATCGATTTGATATTGATACCCAATGCTGATGTTATCAATATTAAAGTAGAGGACAATCCCTTTAATTCCCATTAGGTTCACATTTAATAACCCCAACAAATGCAACGTAATCTCTCAACTAAGACAATAGCACCCCGTGTCACTTACATATTGATGCTGATGGTGAAGTTCTTAAAGGTGATTGGCAGTCTGTACTCCACATCTTTCTGAATTTCAGTAATACTGGAAAGATAAAAAAAAGAAAACATTAATGATGACAATTCTACAAACTGCTGTGTCCCAAAAGAAAACACAACAGGTGGATATGTGTAAACCTAACCGATGCTCCAGTATTGTGGGTGCTGGAGCGTGCAGTCTCACAAGACACGATTTGTCTACCGTCTTGAATTGGAGGTGCCCCAGCCCCCAATAATGATCTAGGTCTGATTCGGCAGAACAGCGTGAGGTCCGGCAAATCTGACCGCTTTATGGATACAACATGCTCCATATTACGACCACAAGAAAAAAGCCAAATAAAGAAGTGTGAGAACAGGACGGCGATGGGTGTACGGAGGATGGCAGAGAGATGACTGCAGAACGCAGCATAAAGCACTCAGACATTAATCATCCCTGACAAAACATAATACAAGTCCTGCTTCATGCTGGGTACGCTTCTCAGGTAACCCTATACTGAAGGACTTGTACTGTGCATAGACCTAACATACAACACATTACATACAAGTTATCCCGCATCAAGAGACACATGACATAAAATAATAACCATCCTAGACATCAAGTTCCCCTTTGAGAGGTCACAAGGTAATATCCGATGGCTCTAAAATGGAATCTGCCACCAGGTTTTGCTATCCCATCTGCATGATGTAAGGGCAGAAACCTGATTCCAGAAATGTGTCCCTTATTTCGCTGCAGTTTTGATAAATTTTAGTTTTATCTACTGCAGATCTAGCAGTGCTCTGAATGCTGAGCTCCGTATAACCGGCTGCACCACTGATTGGCAGCTTTCTGTGTACACTGTGCATAGGCAGAAGGCTGCTATACAAACCTTGTGAAAAATGAGAAAAGAGAAAGGGAGAAAAAGCGCGCTATGTACCACCTGAGGAAGATAGTTCACTATCGAAACGCTTTGTGGAAAGGGCTCATTAAATTTATTTTTTAGCCCTAAAATTTTTTTCACTTCTAGTGTTCATTCTTTTAGCGCCCTATAGACCGCTTTTTTATTTAATTTGGACCACTCCTGAAAAATGAGGGATACCTGGTAGCAGGTTTACTAGTCTTCTAGTCACAACCTCCTACTGATAAAACAAAGATTTTATCAAAACACCAGCAAGCAGCCCAGAAAGTCACACATCGCTGGAATCAGGGTCTCTGTCTCTACATCATGCTGCTCTCGGAATATATGGCAAAAACCTAGTGACAGATTCCCTTTAAGCTCTCATCTCTAGTGATCAGGACCCTAGAATTTTCTTCTGAGGTGGGTTTCCCTTTAGCTCTGCACCTACCTAGCGTCACTGCATGGCTGCGGAAATAAAAAAATAAATTAAATAAAAAATAAATCTTTCTGAATTGTGAAGAGAAGGAGCAGTTGTGGAGTGTCTATATAATAGATGTCCAGAAGTGGGATGACGGCGGCCTGTGCTGAGCATTGCCCGGCTGATCGGGTGATGACTGATGGGTCACATGAATGAGTTATTACAGCAGAAACCGCACCCGTCCTGATAACTATTCCTGCAAGGAACCGGCCGTCCCTAACCCTGCAGCTACATAATAGAGATGCAAAGAAGCAAGGAGAAAGAAAGGATGCAATGACCGGGATCACCAAGGAATAGCAAAAATATAGAATTTTATTAAAGACTAAACATACAAGACATGTTAAAAAAAACACTAAAAAGCAACAATTGCCCCAATGAATAACAAAACCATTGCAAGGTACTGATATGGTTAATCCTCACATATATATGCCCAACTAGTCACAGAAAATCTCAATATATGACTACAGACTGCCCACCACAATATAATAAAGAGCAAGGTAGCAGCAAAGTATCTATTCACAAAGGCATTAATATCCAAATAAGCCTATAAAAATAGTGCCCATTATATAAAGCCACAATGAAACCTGCTGCTGACACAATCGCCCCAAATGTGAAACTATACAATTGGATTGCTAAAAGAGCAAGCTAACGCTGTTAGGTCAGGCAGTAGAAAAAAATGATGTAAATACACCTGAACCATCAGGCAACCTACAGAAATGTGCATGGAGGATGTTGTTTTTACATAAGAGTTATGTATACAGAAAAGCTATATGTCCTATACAGGAAAAGTGTGGGATGAGGAGCTTACAAGACCACTAAAGTAAGACATTCACAAGCTCCTTCTGTATACTCCCTGGTGCCGGGGGTCCGACCCCACTGATCTTACACTGAGAATGTATGGAACTCCTGTAATGTCACCCTTCTTTTCTACAATGTAATCAAGGCATATTTATATGTCTGAACAAGACTTGTATCGACCCATAAAAGAAAAGAGCCGCAGCTCCACCATACTGAATCCCTGCACAGCGACGCTATCAGCCGTGCAGGGACACAACGCAGCTGCCGTCACTTATATAATGGCCGAATGTGCAGGGAAAAGCCACAACGGACCTCATTGTTCTGAAGGCTGCAGCGTATCCGAGCTATATGTGATACTACTCTGACATAGGGAAAGGGACAAAAACCCTTCAAATAGCAGGGAGTGACGTCTGATTAATTTAGATTTGTATTGACCATAAAACCACAATCTCAGGACCATTACATACATTACCAGACTACTTTATAGATGATCAATTGCCAGCACAAGTTATATTACGCCCAAAATATCTCTGCAGCACCACCAAATTGCTGTATGAAAAATATGAGGAGTTATAGAAGTGTGCGCCCACATATTATCTGTACAGGTCCATATATCAGCCACTATTATGTGAAATATGTCATAAAATACACTATTATACATTATTAATGTTCTGTCCCTTTAAAATTCTGTCACCATGGTAACGACAGTCATACTCAGCCAATAGGATTGCTCGGTTTGAATTTGAAAAAAAAAAAAACCTCCTATGCGGTCAGTTTGTTCCATCTGATCTGAGTGTGAAGACAGAGACCTGCGATCAGCGAGAGATTATAGGTATAAGACGTGATATAATCTAATGGACGGAGTCACATCCCATCACACGCACTCAGCGACCACAACTGACAGGAATCAGCCCATTTACCAGAGGAGAAGTCATTATTCCCCAACACATGATACGCTGAGACACCAGTGGGGGGCGCCACACTCATCACATCTCCCATCTGGAAGGATCCAGCCATCACTTCTAATGGGGGTCACTGCCCTTTTTTGGTGATTGCTGGAGTTTCCCGCGGTCGGACCCCACTGATCTATCAGTCGTCACCGAGCCCAGGGATAAGGGGATGACTTGTTCCATCTGATAATTCCCCTTTAATGAAGCTCAGATACAGAACAGTAAATATCCTCCACATTTCCCAATTTGCCCTTTCCCCAGCAGAGCCCCCGAATTATTTATAGCCAATGTTTCTAAGACCAGAGAAATATCAGCCAATCCCCAAACCCTCTGCTGACGCCTCCTGAGGTTTTATAGATTGTGGAGACATTTCTACAAGAGAAGATATCAGCGGACACCATGGGGATGGAGTATTCTGCCAGCGTTGGAGCAGGTAGTGTCCATCACTCACTCACCGTTCTCTATACTCTTGTTACATGGGTTTCTGGGGCTTTCATTAAACAGACTCATCTGTGGGGACATTTTCTTTCCTTTAATGCATATACTTGGTGGTAAATATTTTTCTGAGTTTTATTGAAAATTGTGCACAGTTTGCCTCCTGTACCCTCTGTGCTGTACTGTCTATTGCTGGCTGCAGAACTAGTTAACTGAGAATCCATCAGTGAGCTCCTTCTGACAGTCTTAACATACATACGTCCTCTTTGTACGGTGAGGATTGCTCCTAATATCTGGTTGTGTTTTCTGCAGATTACATCAGTCCTGAGGAACAGCTGAGGAGACTGGCATATTGTGTGAAGTTTCTCCCTTCTCCCCTCTACAAGAAGGAGGTCAGTGAGACGACTCAGGGCAACGCTACGGCCTCTTCTATAAGGTAGCTGTGTATTCGGATCTTCCTTGTAGCCTCCTAACTTCATCTCTTCCCTTCCAGCGCCTTATGCCGACCAACCCCATTGCCCAAAGAAGATGCATCGAAGAGTATAAAGCCAGGGAGAAAAGGAAGAGGGAAGAAAGGCGCAAGGAACTAAAAGAACAGCGCAAGTACCTGGATGAAGAGGAAGACGAGGAAGAAGAGAAGGAAGAAGGAGAAAGCAGCAAAGAAGATAAAGCTGGACATCATGGATTTAAGACAGAAGACACTAAAAGAACTGTGCGCCTACCTGGATGAAGAGGAAGAAGAGGAAGAAGAGAAAGAAGAGAAAGAAGAGAAAGCAAAGAAGATGAAACTCCACATCAAGATCCCTAGGGGGGAAGTGACGGCCAAAGGCCAGAAAAGAAGACAACCGATCCCAACAACAAGAAGGAAGAAGGAGAACCAGACCAACTTCCGCCAGTACATCAACCGGTATTTGAGAGGAAAGAGGAACATCATGTGGACCATCCTGCTGGAACCTCTCTGCCGATAACATCACATACGGCAATACCGGCTGGTAAGTATCAGACCACCAAATAACAGCAGGATAGTGTAATATAGTGCTAGTGTATCAGTATTAGTGTAATAAGAGTAATAATACTAGTGATAATAGTAAGAAATAAATAAAATAGTAATAAAATAACAGTAGTAATAGTAGTAGGTAGAATAGCAGTGAGATCCAGGGTCCTAGGACTGATCGCCTTTTCTCGGGGTCAAGAAGGAATTTTTCCCCTGTGACACAAATTGGCTGAAGGTGTCCAGGGGTTTTTGCCTTCTTCTGGATCAATACTGTAGCTATAGGGTAGTATTAGTAGTGATAGGAGAGAATAATAATAATGTAAAAATATAGCAGGTTATTAATAATAATAAGAATATTAAATAGCTATATTTATAAAAATAAAAACATAAATTAAAATAACTCCAGTAGTACAATAAGTAATATATTAATTATACAACTAATAATAACATTATTAGGTTTGATCCAGGGTCCTAGGACTGATCGCCTTTTCTCGGGGTCAAGAAGGAATTTTTCCCCAGTGACACAAATTGGCTGAAGGTGTCCTGGGGTTTTTGCCTTCTTCTGGATCAACACTCTAGGTATAGGGTAGTATTAGTAGTGATAGGAAAGTAGAATAATACTGTAATAAGATAGCAGGATGTTAATAATAGTAAGAATATAAAAATAATTATAGTGTTGTTTTGATTATTTTAAGTAGTTATAGAAAAGTTAGAATAGCAAAGTAATAAGATAGCAGGACATAAATAATATATAATCTATAAAAAGTACAAAAACCTAAATTAAAATACTAATAACTACAGTAGCAGTACAATTAGTTGTGTAATATTAATAAGAATTATTAATAACTAGTAATAACATTATTAGATTTGATCCAGGGTCCTAGGACTGATCGCCTTTTCTCGGGGTCAAGAAGGAATTTTTCCCCTGTGACACACATTGGCTGAAGGTGTCCTGGGGTTTTTGCCTTCTTCTGGATCAACACTAAGTATAGGGATTTTAGTAATACCATTATCATAAACACAAGAGTAATAAAAAATTATAAAACTAATTAAAAAAATGAATTATAACAGGTACAATTGATTGCATTAGTACAGTAATAATAAACATTAAAAATGGTGGTCCCAGTTAGTAAGTTAGTGTAGCGTTAGTGTAGGGACCCATCTGAAGAGGTCGCCTTGACGTTGGCAGATGGGCTCGCACAATTTACTCAAAGTGTGCGCTAAGAACCTCATATTTCTATGTACAGGAGATCTAGCAGTAATACCATTCAGGAGATAGGTATTTGTGTACACACATTTTGTTATATACTTTTGTGCCGCACACAGGGCAGGTATACAGGTACAGGACGCTCATATGTAGTGAGAGTGTTGCAGTAATATTATAACTGGGCCTTAAGGGTAAAATGTTGATAACTACAGGTCCTGGAAACACATCAGAAACTAGAACCTGTAAGTAACTGGTTCCCAGCTAGTGATTAATATGTAAAGGGCAGTCTGGTACCAGGACCCGCGTTATAGGACACATTATCATCAGGCAGGTGCAGTCAGGGCTCTTACAAGATCTGCGGCAGTTGTGTGGCGGTATAACACAGTCCCGCTCCTGCCTCAGGCGCCAGCAGTGGAGCCAACCCTGATCCTGGCAGCTTAACCCCTTATATGACACAGTCAGTGGCTTTCACAGCATTTAGGCACTTAAGACCGGAGAGGGAGGCGCGATCATGGTGCCGATGAGTTTCTATGGCAGCCGAGATCTAAGAATGGACCCCATGACGGCCATCTTACTGCTCTTATTAGACCCCGGCTGAGGAGAGGTCTATTAGGACACCGGTCAGAGTTATGTCGCCTGCTCTGCAGCTATTAGAAATATCTAGGGCTGATTAGTTTGCTATCTGTAAATCGGATCTAGCCCTGCCCCCCCCCCAGCAGCACTGGGCTACCACTGGTGTAATCAGGGCTATTGGGCTCCTAGATTGGGCAGAGGAGCTCAGTCTTCAGCAGGAGCTGGCTGAGGAGAGCGGAGCGACTTGCATGGGGCTGCTGCACAAGAAGCAGCTCACAAGGTGGAGATTTACCCGGAGACGCGGTACCCGGGCTGTGATCTGCTTTGCAGGCTGCATAGTCGCTGCCTCCTAGGACCCGAACTTCACCCCTAACAGGCACAGCAGAGCTCGGACGGCTGCAAGTGCCGGAGAGTGGCTGATTAGTGTCTCCTGCACTCAGATAAGAGCGGTACAGAGAGGGGGCTCAGTAATGGTGAATACGGGAATTGTCCACCCCTCACATGCCCTATATGTGGCCCCCAGAGGTAAAGTCTTCCCTGTACCCAGCGCCTCCTCCCGCCTTCACTGCTGGCGTGCGCCATTGCTTAGAGGGGATGTCTGAAGATAACAAGTTACATACATAGTAACATAGTTTTTAAGGTTGAAGGAAGACTAAGTCCATCTAGTTCAACCCATAGCCTAACATGTTGATCCAGAGGAAGGCAAAAAAAAACCCTGTGGCAAACACTAAGCTCCACATTGGGGAAAAAAATTCCTTCCCGACTCCATACGACAATCAGACTAGTTCCCTGGATCAACGCCCTATCAAGGAATCTAGTTTTTGTAACCTGTAATATTATACTTTTCAAGAAAGGAATCCATGCCCTTCTTAAATTTTATTAGTGAATCACTCATTACAACATCATGCGGCAGAGAGCTCCATAGTCTCACTGCTCTTACAGTAAAGAATCCGCGTCTGTGATTATGATTAAACCTTCTTTCCTCCAGACGTAGAAGATGCCCCCTTGTCCCCGTCTCAGGCCTCAGAGTAGAAAGATCAGTAGAAAGGTCTTTGTACTGTCCCCTCATATACTTGTACATAGTAATAAGATCACCCCTAAGCCTTCTTTTTTCCACAGCAAATAACCCCAAGTGTAATAACCTGTCTTGGTATTGCAGACCCCCCCAGTCCTCTAATAACCTTGGTCGCTCTTCTCTGCACCCTCTCTAGTTCAGCTATGTCTTTCTTATACGCCGGAGACCAGAACTGAACACAGTATTCTAAGTGTGGTCGCACTAATGACTTGTATAGAGGGTCATGAGGTTATTCTTCTTCAGATACTCTATTATAGAATCTCTTAGGAAACCCTTCAGGATTTTACGCACAGTAGAGGTTAAGCTTACCGGCCTATAATTTCCAAGTTCGGTTTTTGTCCCCTTTTTGAATATTGGCACCACATTTGCTATACGCCAGTCCTGTGGTACAGACTCTGTTATTATGGAATCTTTAAAGATTAAAAATAATGGTCTATCTATGACGTTACTTAATTCCTGCAGTACTCGCGGGTGTATCCCATCCGGGCCTGGGGATTTGTCAACTTTAGTTATCACTTATCCACAGGCTCAGTGATCACTTACTGATCGTGGGGTCTGACCACTGCGAACCATCGTCTGATCGGGAAGGAACGGAAAGTCAGGGAACAACTGCACCTCCATTCATTCTCTATGGGGCTCTGGAAAAAGCCGAGCTCAGCGCTTGGATGCCACATAGGGAATGAATGGAGCAGATCCTGGAGTAATAACATGTCCTCCTCAGCTTTCTGTCTGTGTAGGTGGCTCAGCCCTCGTCTCCCCTTCTGTTCCCGACTTCTGTTTTGTTCCCTGTGGACTTTCTCTCAGTCCTCTGCAGCCATTATGTGTGTAGACAACTTCAAAAAGAAAAAGTAGCAGAACATCAGTCATCTAATAATCCACGATATTCAGGGGGGAAAACAAAACGGTGATGTTCTTACACAGTCGCCTCCTCCTGAGCTGATGAAGATGTCGGTGGCTGCACATTGCGGTTTGTGTTCTCTGCCTGAATATCGCGGATTATGTGACGTCCCGCAGCTTCTCATCATCCTTGTTGGGCTGTTGGACGACGTGTGGACGCTCGGCTTGTTGGATTCTTGTGTTACTACCAGCACTGACTTTATATTGTGACTCCTGTGCCGATTCCCATTTCTAATAGCAGCGTGTTATACCAGCACGTGACGGCTGCCACAATTATGTGACGGCTGCCACAATAACATGACGGCTGCCACAATCACGTGACGGCTGCTACAATCACGTGACGACTGTAGCGTTGGCGTCCCTGCCTCCTGCTAGGCAGGGACGCCGTCCCCCTCACCTCTCCGCTCCGTGCCCGGCGTCTTCCTCCCGCTCTGCTGGCAGCGCACGCTGCTTCCTGGTTAATGTGCTTAGGGCGCGCGCGCGCTCCCTCTCTCTTAAAGGGGCCGCGCGCGCAGTCCTAAGGAGTCCCCGGCCAATGGCCGGAGGACCTCACCATATATAAGGCACCTCCTCCAAAATGGAGGTGCCCGAGCTCTGTTGTTGCAAAGCCTTTCAACTCTGCTTCAGCCCTCAGGTCCCGTTGCCTGATACCTGCCTGATTTCTGTCTACCTGCTTGCAATCCTGTGGTCCGACAGTCTGCCTACCAGCACCTGCCAGTCTGTCTATGGATCAGTCCGCCTGCGGACCAGGAACTACCTGCCATATACCTGCCTACCTGTCCAGAGACTCTTACCCGCTCACCTGGGAGCGCTCACCTGGGAGCGCTCACCTGCTACCCGCCTGCTAGCCTACCTGGAGGCTTAGCCGTCACTTGTTGTGACCACCTGCCTGTCCAGAGACTCTCACCCGCTCACCTGGGAGCGCTCTCCTGCTACCTGCCTGCTAGCCTACTTGGAGGCTGTCCCCGTCACTTGCTGTGACCGCCCTGCCCTTCTACCCTGAGACTGTCCTTGTCACTTGCAGTGTCTACCTACCCGCCTTCCCTGGGAGCCACCCGCTTCCTTACAAGGACTGCCCTTTGTATAGTAGCTCAGAGGTTCCACCTCCCAGACCCATTACAGTTTGCTCGGGCCATGGAACCCGGTGGCACCCAAGCTCCCTCGCTCTCGGACCTATGTCATGAACTTTCCCGTCAGAGGTCCCAACAGGAGTCCATCCTGAGTCAACTGCGTAGTGTTAACTCTCGCCTGGACACACTGACTGTCTCATCGGGAGCTGCTTCCACTCGCACACTTACTACCCCGGCACCGCCGCTGCCCATCAATACCATAGCATCCCTTCCCGGTCCCCGTCTCTCCGCCCCGCCTCGTTTTGGTGGAGATCCCGGTCAGGCACGGGGCTTCACTAACCAGTGCACTCTGAACTTCGAACTTTTGGCACACCAGTTTTCCACCGACCGAGCCAAAGTAGCCTTCATCATGTCCCATCTCACGGGGGAGGCGCTGGCTTGGCTAAATCCTCTATGGGAGAGAGGAGATTCCCTGGTGTCCAACCTGCCAGCCTTTCTCACGGCTTTCCGGAAAGTCTTCGACGAACCAGGACGGAAGACCTCATCCGCCTCATCTCTGCTACACCTCCGTCAAGGAAGTCTCACCGTGGGCCAATATGCCATACGGTTCCGTACCCTTGCTTCGGAGCTTGCCTGGGATAACGACGCCCTGGTGTCCGTCTTCTGGGAGGGTCTGTCCGGCCGTATTAAAGATGAACTCGCCGGTTGGGACATTCCTACCACTCTCGACGACTTAATAACACTCGCCACCCGGATTGACATCCGGTTCCAGGAGCGCACCAAAGAGGTCACCCGTGAGAGGAGGTTTCCACGCCTTGCCCCTACCTTTCAGAAACCCGTCACTTCCTCCGTTCCTCCTCAGGCGCACTCACCCGAGCCTATGCAGGTCGACCAGGCCAAGATGGTCAAAACCCGTCAAGAATTACGCCGTGCCGAGGGGAGCTGCTTCTACTGTGGCAGTAAGGAGCACCGGATCCGTTCCTGCCCGGAGAGGTCGGGAAACGCCTGTGTCTAGGATCGCTCAGAGAGGTCGTCCTAGACAAGAGTAAACCCTCTCCATCTCTGATGCTGTCGGTCTCTATCATCTGCGGGGAGAACAGTTTCTGTGAACTAGCTCAACTTGACTCTGGAGCTGCCGGAAATCTCATTTCTCTATCCCTGGTAGAGAAATACCACATTCCCACCAAACCCCTGGCTGTACCCTTATCTGTCGCCTCCGTGGATGGGGGTCTCTTACCGCATCCCATTCAACTCATCACCGAATCCATAACTCTGCAGGTGGGAATGCTGCACTCTGAGAGCATCTTCTTCCATGTTCTGCCTGGACTCTCTCACGCCCTCTTGCAAGGCCTACCTTGGCTCCAGAAACATGCACCCGTGCTTGATTGGCAGACCGGAGAAGTCCTTCGCTGGGGAGAGGACTGCCATAAGACTTGTTTAGTTCCCGTTCTTCCTGCCCGTCCTTCTCCTACCCCAGCCAATCTACCCGGCCTACAGGTTCCCTATTGGTCTTATGCGGATGTCTTTAATAAAAGAGAAGCAGAGACATTACCCCCTCATAGACCATACGATTGCCCAATCGACCTGATACCCGGCGCTACTCCTCCCCGTGGGCGTATTTACCCTTTGTCCGCTGCTGAGACCCGGTCCATGTCTGAATATATTGAGGAGAATCTGGCCCGGAGATTTATCCGGAAATCTACCTCCCCGGCGGGAGCAGGCTTCTTCTTCGTCAAAAAGAAAGACGGCTCACTCCGTCTATAGACAATGGGCCATAAAGGTTTCTGAACCATTCCACTACTAGCCTCTCTAGGACTTATACGCCAGCCAGAAAAACAGACCAAAAACATCAATCCCGGGACACATCCACAACACAATCATTGGATCCATACTTTCATTCTTAAATTCTCCAAAGGATAGAAGGCAGGACTGTCAATTTATCTGAGGGAGATTCTACTGGTTCAAAGGGACCTGAGCCAGACAACAATCTGTTGAATTACCTGGGAGCCGACCGCTCGGGGGTGAGGGAGTCTCTTCTATGCAGTGATATAATTAGGTAGAATATAACAGTTATTCTTACCTCAGCGCTGTATATATCACCAACAGAGAGCTTCACTCGTCCCATGTCTCGGACCGGTCGAGCACCCTTGGGTAGATTAACTCAAGGTCCCTGTTCGAGGCGCCAGCTGTGGTCACTGCATTCTGAGTCTTCTATCCTTTGGATTACGATATCGGAGAGTGAGACACAGGACAGGATGTGTGTCAAACAAGCTCTAAACTTTATTACAAAGCATAGGTTTTATATCCACCCTGAAGGCAGGAAACGGATTTACCATATATGGTTTGATTATATAATTTTAGCACACAAAGACTAACTTCTATTCTCGTGCTTGTGTTGAAACATTCAATCGGACACATTGAATTAGACACATTAAATCAGATACATTCTGATGACTGGCAAGGACGCATTATTGATTCAAGAAGGAACATTCATAGCTGGTGTTTTTCTTTTGACCTAAAGTAACTTTCAGACTTATATAGCATAGATGGGGCTTTTGACTTGAGGCGCCTCATCTTCTGCTATAACAACTGCCTGTCAGTGTAATATTAACGACCCCATACACATGAGATAAGTGTTTGCTGAATGGTCATTTGGCAGACGGCTATCTCTCATAACTCCCCTATACACACAAATGTTCAAATTTCCTATGGTCTGTATAATAGAGTCGGCTGCAGACTCCTCTACAGGAAGAGCAAACGGATTAGTCTCTGAAATTCAGGATGCCAAATCCTTCTCTGCCCTGACATCATAGGTCGGAAGGCCCCCAAATAAATGATATAGTCGACCAACCCCCCCGAAATCAGTGCTTTCATGCAACTTTAGTCTAATGTGAATAGGGGGCGATAAAAGGTAACTTATTGGAAGCTGTCTCTGGTCCGGCATAGTAGACTTTCATACATTGCAGGCCCAGACACCATTATTAGACATTTAAGTATCATAGTAACTAAGTAGCCTCATACAATCGAGTACTTGGGGGAGGAGAGGCATTTAGTTGAATTCTGTCAAACCTTATTAGATGCCATGTTTGCATTTGACAGCAGCAAGTGGTTAAACTACCAGGGCTTTTGTTGCTGCCGCACCTGTGCCATCCCTGCAGTGAAAATCTATGTTCTGGTGCCCAAAAGAGTTCATTTTTTTTACAACAAATGTTTAACGTGTTAAAAAATAACAAAATGTGTTCTTTGGTTTTTGCATGTTCTTTTCTTTTTACAAGAATTGTTGATGCCAATAATATCTACTTTTTTCTGGTGTTTCTCTTGTAATATAGGAAAGCCTAAGGCCAGAAATAAACCCCATAAAACACTGTACATGGAGACTTTGGTATCAAATCATTTCTGCCCTCGGTGTTTGTGCAAACAAATAAGCTTTATAAATGCCTCAAACTTCTGTGTGTGAATCAGGCATCAGATCTAAAGTGATAGAAGATTTCAGTCCGGGGAAGACGGGAAACATTCATATAGACGACCGGTGGTGATGTAGTCAGTGACGGACTCTGGCTAACTATGTTTCTAGAGCCGTAGTAGACGATGAAGATGTCGTCCTCATCATGAAGTAATTACTTCTCATGTCGTGTAATGAATATCTCCTGCAGTATTGCTAATCCAGTGTCCATAAAAGAGACGAGATGTAAAGAAGAAAACTAAATACTGTAAAATAATAAATCTCCTCATATGTTTCCCTCATTGTTTCCAGTAATTGTATTATTACACAGGATTTTTATGATGTTACATTGGCTCATCATCTTCTCATTCAGGTCTCTACCATATCAGATCCTCTCAGTGAAGATCTTCTATATAAGAGAATTTTCCTTATTTACCCATCAAATATGGATATGGACAGAGACAAGATGGCGGAGAGGATATTACACCTCACCCTAGAGATCCTCTTCCGGCTTACTGGAGAGGTGAGAGATTCTGATGATGTCACATTACATCATTCTTATATATGGGAATAACAGATGGACAGAACTGGAGAGGTGAGGACTCTGGAAATGTCTGTAGTGCGATTTATCAATGAGTCTCTCCATAACCAGGATTACACAGTAGTGAAGAAGACCTCTAGTGGGCGCTGTCAGGACCCTGTGTCTGAGGGAAGGGAGAGACCTCTGAGCCCAATCACGGGGCCTCCATCTCACCCCCTGATACATGAGGACATCAATGACCAGAAGATCCTAGAACTTACCTGCAAGATGATTGAGCTGCTGACTGGAGAGGTGACACTGCTGGGACATTATACAGTAACGCTATGAAAGTATCGGGGGATGACGGTATCATTGTATCCAGATCTATCCAGTAAGAAGACAACACCAGAGAGATGTCCCCATCCTCTTCTTCCACAGGACTGTAAACAAGAAGATCCCAATGTTCCTCAGGATCATCAGGTAGATGGAGAGAAGGTGTCATGAGATCTCCCCTATGATGTGTAGACGGCTGTGAAGGTCTTGTGCTCAGTCTTGTTTTATCCACCAGTATTATATGTTTTATACTTGTGTAATGAGAACGGTGGAGATGGCAGGATTAGAGCTGATCATAGATGGGACTTCTCCATCTGTATGTGATTCTTACAATATTTGTTTCAGGGTGAAGATCTGACCCATATTAATACTACAGAGACATATGTGAGGGGTGATGAGCCGTGTAAAGAGGAGATTCCTACATATAACCGACCAGGTGAGTAGTGACCACTAAATGCAGAGAAGTCACAGATTCTTCCCAGTCACCGGCTGTGGCTGCTTTATCGGTCGTGTAGACTCATAGAAGAACAAAGCGATCAAGATCACCCAAAAGAATGTTTCTCAATATAAAAAAACAAATTTTATTGTATAAATATAAAATGCAAAATGCAATACACATGCTTGACAGAAATTGTGTAAATACATACACTATAAAAAATCCATCGTAATGTAGGACCGACGCGGTCCGTTCTGTGAGAATCACAACAGCTCAGTGGCCATGTGCACTATCATTAAGTGACCCACCTAGCCATACTAGAGTCCAAGTAAATATACGAGCATAGCAGTTAAAGTTGTCCAGGAAAATAATACTGGTCTATGGTAAACAGTTCATTGAATAGTCACCAAATAGTTAGGCATCAAACTATCCACAAGAGATAGATGTATGGACAATTAATTCATACCTGGACACAGGACCTTATGGTGTGAGAGCTCACAGAAGGGCCACGCGTCCACCCCAACGTGCGTTTCGGCGCTGCCTTCTTCAGGGGGCGTAAACCATCTCAGGAGGTGTGTCTCTTTAAATGATAGCCCAGCCAATGGGTGACGATGGGAGGACCATGGGTGACGCATGTAGCGTCGCGGTTGCCGGGTCGACCCGTGACGTCAGCGTCATGTGGCGGATCACGCGGAAGTCACGTGGGCCCATGTGACTCCGCAGGTCCTTGCAGGTGGACACCAAAGACCACGGGGCGCTGTGCCAGCCCGCGAAGCGCATGCGTACAGGTCCTATCGGCCCCAAACACTATCCCAGTGCTCAAAGAATGCAATGCATAACCACATAAACGGCATACCCCCCAATGTTACATGTCACCTTTACCACAACTCATACAATGCGATCTGAAGGTCAGTTTAGCAATACTGGGCTCCAGGGTACTGCCATCGGGGCAGGATTTTCCCCGGCTTATGCTAATCTTTTCCTGGGGCTGTGGGAGAGGGACCTCTCCCTGCTGGATCGGCGGGCATCAATGGACTGCGTCCCTCTGTGGACGCGGTACATTGATGACATCCTGCTGATCTGGCAGGGCACTCTTGAAGCTTTATTTGAGTTCATGGAATCCTTCAATAAGAATGATATGAACATTTTTATCACATATACGTGGGATAGAAATGTAATTAATTTCTTAGATGTGACCCTTACCAGGGATCGAAATAATTTCTTACAGACTAGTATCTATAGGAAAGACACTTCCACAAATATGCTACTCCATGCGACATCCTCTCATCCCCCTCATATGATTCAGGCTGTACCAACAGGCCAATTCCTACATTTGCTTAGGATTTGCTCTGATGACATAGAATTTGTTAGACAGTCAGAAGACCTGAAAAATAGATTCTACGAGAGGGGCTACAGCAAACGCATTGTAAAAAGAGCATATCATCGTGCCAAATACTCTAGTCGACATGAATTATTATATAAAAAAAGAGCCCCAAGATGGAGGACAAAGTGAGATTTATAACAAATTACCATGGGCAGTTTGGACGTATGAGGGAATGCTTGACCAAGGCGTGGCCAATTTTATTGACAGATCCCACGCTGTCAAAAATTCTTCCTGATCGTCCATCTATCACTGTACGTCGCTCCAAAAATCTACGGGACCAATTAATACATAGTCATTACCAGACTGAATCCGTGACTACAAATTTGGGTGCCTCAAGTCCTGTGTGTGGAAGTTTTCCTTGCGGTCGATGTGTTGCCTGCCCTATTGTGGAAAGAGTGAATACTTTCACTAATGCAGCTGGCACTAAGATATATGGAATCAGGAGCCGCATCACCTGTACCTCACGCTATGTCATCTATTATGCCACTTGTCCTTGTGGACTAATTTATATTGGCCTAACTACGCACCAACTGAAAGTGAGAGTAAGGGAAAATGTGTTGGGTATTTTGGCAGCCACCGACTGCGTGGACACTTCCACACTCAGGACAATACCAAGACACTTCAAGCTATGTCATGGCTGTGATAGTTCCCTATTAAATATTAGAGGGATTGATTCACTTAAGTATAGAATTCGTTGAGGAAAACTTAGTCAGCGTTTAGCTCAATTAGAGTCACGATGGATTTGGAATTTAGGTACGGTACATCCAAATGGATTGAACGAGAACCTCAATTTTCTCCCTTTTCTCTGATCGCTCTCTGCCTGCAACATACATCTATATTGTTTTTAAATTGTTCTTAATTTTGATTTTATTTTTCACAGCGTGTATCCATTTATATTTGTTGCTAAATCTTCTTGGGATGGATGTGGCCTAGTTACATCTCTTCTGATGCCCTTTATATTCGACCATGGGTGGAGAGGAAAATTCACTTGATCCAGGAATGACAAGTGCCTTACTGTGCATCGATTGGTTTCCTGACCCGTTGATACTGTGATTTTTTTGTACCCATTGTATGAAAGCTTATCCATTGCAGTTTGGCCATGTGTCTTATGTAGTGCAGGGGGTGTCCAGGTCGGGTCATGTACGGACTCATTTGGGGTTTTGTAGTGCCCAGCGTGGACACCTCCTGTCCATGATATTTTGTCTATATTGGTGGGTGCACACACGTTCCCCTATAGGGACACTTACATTCTTGTGGGATGTAGTGCAAGCCTATATATATATTTTGGACCCCATAGTGACTGCTTTACATGTATGGATGGTTTAGGTGTGAGGACTGTAGTGGTTGTGATGTATGTCATTTTTATTATATGTGAGCTATTGTCTGTACACTGATATGTTAACTATCTATATTTATGTGAATGAAGACATTATAAAGTATGTACATGTTGTCATTGGGTTGGTTAATGTATGAAACTTTTCTATTAATTATAACATATCTGATATATTGCGTTGTATATGATAATGTATTACTATCCAGATCTAAATGTATTGCTAAACTGACCTTCAGACCGCATTGTATGAGTTGTGGTAAAGGTGACATGTAACATTGGGGGGGTATGCCGTTTATGTGGTTATGCATTGCATTCTTTGAGCACTGGGATAGTGTTTGGGGCTGATAGGACCTGTACGCATGCGCTTCGCGGGCTGGCACAGCGCCCCGTGGTCTTCGGCGTCTACCTGCAAGGACCTGCGGAGTCACATGGGCCCACGTGACTTCCGCGTGATCCGCCGCTTGACACTGACGTCACGGGTCGACCCGGCAACCGCGACGCTACATGCGTCACCCATGGTCCTCCCATCTTCACCCATTGGCTGGGCTATCATTTAAAGAGACACACCTCCTGAGATGCTTTACGCCACCTGAAGAAGGCAGCGCGTTGGGGTGGACGTGTGGCCCTTCTGTGAGCTCTCACACCATAAGGTCCTGTGTCCAGGTATGAATTAATTGTCCATACATCTATCTCTTGTGGATAGTTTGATGCCTAACTATTTGGTGACTATTCAATGAACTGTTTACCATAGACCAGTATTATTTCCCTGGACAACTTTAACTTCTATGCTCGTACATTTACTTGGACTCTAGTATGGGTAAGTGGGTCACTTAATGATAGTGCACATGGCCACTGAGCTATTGTGATTCTCACAGAACGGACCGTGTCGGTCCTACATTACGATGGATTTTTTATAGTGTATGTATTTGCCCTGTAGCGGTGGCAGTGGGGTAATAGGGCTGGGGTTGATGTCAGCTTATAATGTCAGCTGACATCAAGCCCAGGTTTGTAATGGAGAGGCGTGTATAAGACACCCCCATTACTAACCCCATAGTCAAAGTTAAAAAAAAACACAGACACCCAGAATAAAGTCCTTTAATTGAAATAAAGACACAATTCTTTATTGTTCTAAATTAAACCATACTTACTGTATCGCCCATTCCAGCTGAAGCCAACGATCTCCTGCAATAAAAGTAAAATAATAAACCAACATCATCCTTACCTTTCCATGGTTCCCAGGATAGCTCCAGCTCTGCTACATCGAGATGACAGGCTGGATCGCTGCAGAAAGCTGCCATCCAGCTTGTCATGCCGCAGACACTGAGAAGCACAGGCATGCTTGCGCTCCTCAGTGTCTGGCTGTGACGGCATCCAGATGAGCCGAGGTCATGTACAATGAACTCAGCTCACCTCATGCACGTCACTGACAGCGTGGGAAAATTCTCCTGCGCATGCGGTAAGCGTGGGAGAATTCTCCTGCGCTGATGGCAAGCGCAGGATAATTTTCCCATGCTGTCAGTGACGTGCATGAGGTGAGCTGAGTTCATTGTACATGACCTCGGCTCATCTGGATGCTGTCACAGCCAGACACTGAGGAGCGCAAGCATGCCTGCGCTTCTCAGTGTCTGCAGGATGACAGGCTGGATGGCAGCTTTCTGCTGCGATCCAGTCTGTCATGTGAATGTAGCAGAGCTGGAGCCGTCCTGGGAACCATAGAGAGGTAAGGATGATGTTGCTTTATTATTTTACTTTTATTGCAGGAGATCGTTGGCTTCAGCTGGAATGGACGTGACGGTAAGTATGGTTTAATTTAGAACATTAAAAAATTGTGTGTTTATTTCAATTAAAGGACTTTATTCTGGGTGTTGTGTTTTTTTAAATACTTTACTAGAAATTCATGGCGGTCATGTCTAATATTGGCATGACCCCATGAATTTCGGGCTTAGGGCCAGCTGATAATACCAAGCTGGCCCTAACCCCTTTATTACCCAGTGAGCCACCGCACCAGGGCCCTGGATGAGTTGGGTACAGCGCCAGAAGATGGCGCTTCTATGAACGCGCCATTTTCCGGGGTGGCTGCGGATTGCAATTTGCAGCGGGGGTGGGGCCAGAAAGCTTGGGCCTCCCTGCGCTGCGGATTCCAGCCCCCAGCTGCCTAGTTGTACCTGGCTGGACACTAAAATAGGGCGAAGCCCCACGTCAATTTTTTTTTCATTATTTCATGAATTTCATGAAATAATTTAAAAAAAAAATACGTGGGGCTTCGCCCTATTTTTGTATCCAGCCAGGTACAGCAAGCAGGAACGGGCTGCCCCCAACCACCATATGCCTATTTGTACCTGGCTGGAAACAAAAATACAGGGAAGCCCTTTTTTTAATTATTTCATGAATTTCATGAAATATTAATAAAAAAAGGGCTTCCCTATATTGTTGTGTCCGGCCAGGTACAAATAGGCAGCTGAATTTCATGAAATAATTAAAAAAAAAAAAATACGTGGGGCTTCTCCCTATTTTTGTGTCCAGCCAGGTACAACTAGGCAGCTGGGAGCTGGAATCCGCAGCGCAGGGAGGCCCAATCTTTCTGGCCCCCCCCCTGCAAATTGCAGTCCGCAGCCACCCCAGAAAATGGCGCGTTCATAGAAGCGCCATCTTCTGGCGCTGTACCCAACTCATCCAGGGCCCTGGTGCAGTGGCTCACTGGGTAATAAAGGGGTTAGGGCCAGCTTGGTATTATCAGCTGGCCCTAAGCCCGAAATTCATGGGGTCACGCCAATATTAGACATGACCGCCATGAATTTCTAGTAAAGTATTTAAAAAAAACACAACACCCAGAATAAAGTCCTTTAATTGAAATAAACACACAATTTTTTAATGTTCTAAATTAAACCATACTTATCGTCACGCCCATTCCAGCTGAAGCCAACGATCTCCTGCAATAAAAGTAAAATAATAAACCAACATCATCCTTACCTCTCCATGGTTCCCAGGACGGCTCCAGCTCTGCTACATAGAGATGACAGGCTGGATCGCAGCCGAAAGCTGCCATCCTGCCTGACATGCCGCAGACACTGAGAAGCGCAGGCATGGTTGCGCTCATCCGTGTCTGGATGTGTCTTTATTTCAATTAAAGGACTTTATTCTGGGTGTTTGTGTTTTTTTGTAACTTTGACTATGGGGTTAGTAATGGGGCTGTCTTATAGACGCCTCTCCATTACTAACCTGGGCTTGGTGTCAGCTGGCATTATAAGCTGACATCAACCCCAGCCCTATTACCGCACTGCCACCGCACCAGGGCAGTGGGAAGAGCGAGGCTAAGTGCCAGAATTGGCGCATCCTATGGATGCGCCATTTCTGGGGCGGCTGACAGCTGGTGTTTCTAGCCTGGGAGGGGGCCAATATTCATGGCACCTTTCCTGGGCTATTAATATCAGCCCCCAGCTGTCTGCCTAGCCTTTGCTAGCTATTAAAATAGGGGGGACCCCACGTCATTTTTTGGGGGGGGTCCCCCATTTTAACAGCTAGTAAAGGCTAGGTATTCAGCTGGGGGCTTATATTAGTAGCCTGGGAAGCTCCGTGGGTATTACCCCCTTCCCACTCTTCAAACATCTGCCCTAGCCGTCTGCTTAACCTCCGCTAGAGACTAAAATTAGGAGGAACCCCACGCCAATTTTTTTTTTAATAAATCCTTTATTTTAACACTAAATGACAAGTACAGTAATCAACACTGTCACTGTACTTCATATATGTGTGACTGACATGTTTCTATCTATCTAATCTATGTGTGATTCTCTATTCTTTCTATTCTAAATTGTCGGGTACCGCTGCTGAATTGCCGGCCGGCTTTTTTAAAGAGACGGTGCATGAAAACACTAATATTTTTTTTAATAAATCCTTTACACTAAATGACAAGTACAGTAAGCAACACTGTCACTGTACTTCATATATGTGTGACTGACATGTTTCTATCTATCTAATCTATGTGTGAAGCTCTATTCTTTCTGTTATAAATTGTCGGGTACCGGTGTATGCCGCTGCTGAATTGCCGGCTTTTCATGTTTCACTGTGCACTGTTCCCATCGATTTGGGCAACCACCTCCCCCAATACATTCTACATTATTGTTAGTTGTTTTCCTTCATGTAGAATTAACCTACAAGGAAAGAAAGGGTTTATTTTCACTCCGATATTTGTGTCCCATTGTCTTGCATTGGTTTCCGGTATCGGAATCGGCGATGTCCAATACTTTTTGGGAATCGGCCCGATCCAATCCGATCCGATATTTCCTGATATCGGAAGGTATCGCTCAACACTACTGGTGAGATCAGTCAAGGACGATCCTCAGACCACCTCCCGAGAGCTGCAGCATCAACTTGCTGCAGATGGTGTCACTGTGCATCGGTCAACTATACAACGCACTTTGCACAAGGAGAAGCTGTATGGGAGAGTGATGCGAAAGAAGCGGTTTCGGCAAGCACGCCACAAACAGAGTCGGCTGAGGTATGCAAAAGCACATTTGGAGAAGCCAATTTCTTTTTGGAAGAAGGTCCTGTGGACTGATGAAACCAAGATTGAGTTGTTTGGTCATACAAAAAGGCGTTATGCATGGCGGCAAAAGAACACAGCATTCCAAGAAAAACACTTGCTACCCACAGTAAAATTTGGTGGAGGTTCCATCATGCTTTGGGGCTGTGTGGCAAATGCCGGCACCAGGAATCTTGTTAAAGTTGAGGGACGCATGGATTCCACTCAGAATCAGCAGATTCTTGACAATAATGTTCAAGAATCAGTGACAAAGTTGAAGTTACGCAGGGGATGGATCTTTCAGCAAGACAATGATCCAAAACACCGCTCCAAATCTACTCAGGTATTAATGCAGAGGAACAATTACAATGTTCTGGAATGGCCATCCCCATGGTCCCCCACACAATATAATGCACCCACCATGATCCTGCATACAGTATAATGCACCCCCATGGTCCTCCACACAGTATAATGCACTCCCCATGGTCCTCCACACAATATAATGCACCCCCCATACTGTATTATGGCCACTGGTCCCTGATTTTAAAAAAATTAATACAGTACTCACCTCTCCTGGTTCCACCCAGTGCTCCAGTCTCCTCAGCGTGCATTGTGAAGCGCCGGGCATCTCAGAGCAACGGGCGCCATGTGTTGGCGTCATCGCAACCGCTGCTCTAAGACGTCAGACGACGAGGAAGAATTATGGGGTGGAAGTGACTGCTGACCCTCCCTCTTCCATCATCATTGCTTGCACTGGGCCCCCCCCTCCGGCCATCAGCGCGAGCAATGATGATGGAGGAGGGAGTGTCAGCAGTCGCTTCCACCCCCATCATTCTGTGTGGGCGGTCGGCCAGGAAGTACGGGTGCTGATGGGCGGAGGTGGGGCCCGGTGCGGGGAGGGCCCAGTGTGGTGCGCCCCCCTCCCCGGTTCACGTCCCCATAGCAGTGATGGCCTGCCTCCATTGGCGGTACGCCACTGTGTGTGTATGGGATGTTTGGCTTGAGATGAGAAGGCTATGGGGCTCTCGTGCTGGACATGGGGAGGCTATGGGGGTCTCATGCTGGACATGGGGAGGCTATTGGAGCTTCATGTTGGACAAAAACTATATGCCAAAAGAAAGATAAAGAAGGTGGGGTGTAAAGTCAAACAGTAACCAAAGCCAAAAAAACAAACAAACTTAAAATAACTTTTAATAGACTTTTAATAGATAAATCTAAAAGTACCCTTATCAATATACATAAAGACACAACCCAGGCTATCCCTAGAATTCCCTATTGGACTCGTGGCCTTCTTAGCAGTGGAGGTTGACACCCTAGCGAATGGATTTGGTGTCCCCTCTCCACGTCGGCTCTCCCTTAACCCTTTTTACCCTTAAACAGACGTACACATACATAAAAAAGTCATCAAAGATTGAAGGATACCGGCAGTCGTGTTACTGCCCACCTCCGCCCATCAGCACCCGTACTGCCTGGCCGACCACATGCACAGAATGATGGAGGTGGATGTGTCTGCTGACGCTCCCTCCTCCAAGCAGTATATAATACATCAGTCAAGAAAAAAAGCAAAAACAAGGGAAATGCAAAAATAAATATAGTGCACTGATATGGACAACTAAGTCAAATGTACCAATAAGTGATTACGTTGATAGGATGTAAAAGTATTAGCTCAAATAGCCGTTCTAGACAAATAAAGTGCAGCAGTGCTGATAATTCGGGGCAAGGAGAGGACAACAATATGCCCCTACTGTAATAAGAAGCCCATATGTTCAGTCGCAAGAAATAGACAACAATTTTTCATGCTGGACATGGAGAGGCTATGTGGGGCTCATGCTGGACATGGGGAGGCTATGTGGGGGCTTATACTGTATATAGAGAGGCTATGTGGGCCTCATTCTGTAAATAGGAGGCTATGTGGAGCTCATGCTGTATATGGGGAAGCTATGTGGGACTCATGCTGTATATAGAGGCTATGTGGGGCTCATGCTGTATATGTGGAGGCTATGTGGGCATCATGCTGGACATGGAGAGGCTATGTGGGGCTCATGCTGGACATGGGGAGGCTATGTGGGGGCTTATACTGTATATAGACAGGCTATGTGGGCCTCATGCTGTAAATAGGAGGCTATGTGGGTCTCATGCTGTATATGTGGAGGCTATGTGGGGCTCATGCTGTATATAGAGGTTATGTGGAGCTCATGCTGTATATGGGGAAGCTATGTGGGGCTCATGCTGTATATGTGGAGGCTATGTGGGGCTCATGCTGTATATAGAGAGACTATGTGGGGCTCATGGTATATATAGGAAGGCTATGTGGGGCTCATGGTATATATAGGAAGGCTATGTGGGGCTCATGCTGTATATAGAGGTTATGTGGAGCTCATGCTGTATATGGGGAAGCTATGTGGGGCTCATGCTGTATATAGAGGTTATGTGGAACTCATGCTGTATATAGAGGCTATGTGGGGCTCATGCTGTATATGTGGAGGCTATGTGGGGCTCATGCTGTATATAGAGAGACTATGTGGGGCTCATGCTCTATATAGGGAAGCTATGTGGGGCTCATGCTGTATATAGGGAGGCTATGTGGGGCTCATGGTGTATATAGGAAGGCTATGTGGGGCTCATGCTATATATAGGGAGCCTATGTGGGGCTCTTAAGGTTTAGAGGGGCTGTGTGTGGCCTCTTACGGTATATAGGGGGCTCATATGTTATATAGAAGGGGAAATATTTATATATACAAGGTATATAGGGGGAAATAAGCATACTTAATTCTGTTCAATATTAAGTGTTCTAATTATTTTATTTTAATATTAATTGTAATTAATATGTTAATATTAATATTTAGCAAAATCAATTATAAACCCTCCATAGACTTTATTACACATGATTATATTGAATAGCATTGGCTGCAGGGCTTGTCCTAAGCACATTCTAGAATGTTGTGACATCACAAGATCTTCACCATCATCACCTCTGCCTGGATATTATGACATCATGAGGAATATATAAGCAACTGCTCACCCGGAACTCCTCTGAGAGTTTATAGTAGGCGTTCAGAGTGAGTAAGTGTTTCTTCTACTCCTGGTCTGTCCGTATTATTTCCCATTTTCTGTCTATATACGTTTCTGATTTCTTATGACAAGCTTCATCTACTCCCCAATTCTCATTTCCCATACATTTTTAATAAGAAAGCCTTATATTTATTAATTAGCTCGTTATGGCAATATTTACTATTGATACAATTGGTTTTTAAGATCAGGCTATTCAGAAGGAAACCTCTCTATTTCTTCAATTCAGGATTTTGCAGTTATTTAGATTTGAAAAATATCGAGCAAAAATCGAAGCTCAATTTATGTACCGGTAAGTCCTAAATAAGAAAAGTCATGTAATTCAGAACAGTGATTGTAATGCTGTCTCTATAAGTATATATAATAATGAATTTCTGTTTTCTGATGTCCGTTCTTTACGCACGGCAAATGCCCGGACCAGTCAGGCCAGTACGATTACCACGATACCAAACTTGTATTTTTTCATTTAAGTGGTGAAAAAAAATTCGCAAAAATTAGCTTGAGTCTGCATTTTTGAATACCCGTAACATTTTAATTTGTGGTCGATGGAGCTGTGTGAGGACTTGTGTTTTGCATGGTGACCTGATGGTTTTATTGATACTATTTTGGGGTAGTTTCAACGCTTTGATCGCTTCTTAATGCATTTTTTGTGGAATTGTAGCAATCAAAAACCTGCAATTTTGCCATTTTGATTTCTTCTTTGCTTTACAGTTTTTACAGATTGAGTCAATTAATTTTATATTTTCATAGATTGGACTTTTCTCAACACGTTGATACCAAATATGTGTATTTTTTCTTTTTTTTCTTTCTTTAATGTTAACTGGAGAAGAGGGGGTGTGATTTGAACTTTTTTTTTACTTTTTTAAACACGTTTTTCTTCACTTCTTTCTCTGTTTGTTAGTCCTCTTAGGGGACTTGAATCTGCGATTGTCTGATCTCTTATGCCACATACAGCAGTATTCCGGTATATAGTAAAAATCACTGTCTTCTATGACGCCCAACCACAGGCAGAACGTCACAGGAGAGAGAAAAGTTTTTTTCACTGGCCCTTATATTCTATGGAGCTAGTAACCTGTCAGGTTTGGGGTGAATTGTGGATCACACTCACCCATTGACTGACTATTAGGAAAAACTTGGGAAATTTCCATCAGCTTTTTTATTTTTTCATACAAAGATAAATGGATGACATACTGATGGTAAAAATGGACACATGGACCAAAAAAAAAAAAAGGAAGCCGCACACTAATGAAAATTAGATTGTTTGGTTTTGTGCAGATGAGAAAAAAAATCACGTGTGAATATGGCCTAAAAATAAGTCGCCCAACTGAGTGACTTTTATTAAATACTTCAGTAAATCTAATTCTAAACTATTGTTTGTGTTTTCAGATGCAAGTGTAAATCACAGGTAAAAGTCCTTCCTCTCACTGTACAGTGGTGTGGTGCGCACAGGGCCGGTTTTAGACAAAGTGGGCTCTGGGCAAAAGTTTTAAGTGGGACCCCCAATGTTCACATATTGCAGCATCACACAGAAACATTTCAGTTGTATTCACATGTGCTGAGCTCAGGCCGTTAAACGAGCGCGATCAACAATATTGAAGTCGTTCAACCATTGTTTCCCGACCTCTTTACACCGACTGAGGAAGAACGATGGACACAATCACTGATAGATCAATCTGTCCCCATACAGTATCATGTTATCAGCAGCATATCTGAACTTTTCTCTGAGCGATGTGCTGCAGAGAACAATGATTTTTGTACCGGCATAAACAATCCAGTCACTGAATGAATAGGCAGCATTTTGATTGTTTAGTGTAATGCACAGCCCATAGTCCTCCATATAGTATAATGCACAGCCCACAGTCCTCCATATACTATAATGCACAGCCCATAGTCCTCCATATAGTATAATGCACAGCCCATAGTCCTCCATATAGTATAATGCACAGCCCATAGTCCTCCATATAGTATAATGCACAGCCCATAGTACTCCACATAGTATAATACACCCCATAGTCCTCCGCATAGTATAATACACTCCATAGTCCTCCATATAGTATAATGCACAGCCCATAGTCCTCCATATAGTATCATACACAGCCCATAGTCCTCCATATAGTATAATGCACAGCCCATAGTACTCCACATAGTATAATACACTCCCCATAGTACAATGCACTCCCCATAGTCCTCCGCATAGTATAATACACTCCATAGTCCTCCGCATAGTATAATGCACAGCCCATAGTACTCCACATAGTATAATGCACAGCCCATAGTACTCCACATAGTATAATACACTCCCCATAGTACTCCACATAGTATAATGCACCCCATAGTCCTCCATATAGTATAATACACAGCCCATAGTACTCCACATAGTATAATGCACTCCCCATAGTCCTCCATATAGTATAATACACAGCCCATAGGCCTCCATACAGTATAATGCACAACCCATAGTCCTCCATATAGTATAATACACTCCCCATAGTCCTCAATATAGTATAATGCATCCCATAGTCCTCAATATAGTATAATACACTCCCCATAGTCCTCAATATAGTATAATGCATCCCATAGTCCTTCGTATACTATAATGCATTCCACATAGTCCTCCATACAGTATAATGCAGCCCCATATAGTACATATATAGTACACTGCAGCCCAATAGAGTACACTGCAGCCCAGCAGAGTACACTGCTGCCCCACAGGGTACAATGCCGCCCCACAGGGTACAATGCCGCCCCACAGGGTACAATGCCGCCCCACAGGGTACAATGCCGCCCCACAGGGTACAATGCCGCCCCACAGGGTACAATGCCGCCCCATACAATATAGTACAGCCCCATACAGTATAATGGCGCTCCAAAAAGTATAATGCCATCCCATAGAGTACAATGTCGCCCCATAGAGTACAATGTCGCCCCATAGAGTACAATGCCGCCGCATAGAGTACAATGCCGCCGCATAGAGTACAATGCCGCCGCATAGAGTACAATGCCGCCGCATAGAGTACAATGCCGCCGCATAGAGTACAATGCCGCCGCATAGAGTACAATGCCGCCCCACACAGTACAATACTGCCCCACCATAGAGTATAATGCCGCCCCATTGAGTATAATGCAGCCCCATAGGGTACAATTCAGCCCCATAGAATATAATACAGCCTCATACAGTACAATGCCACCCCACCATAAAGTATAATGCAGTCACATAGAGTATAATGCTGCCCAATAGAGTATGATGCCGCCACATAGCATAGCATACAATGCAGACCTATAGAGTACAATTCTGCCCCATAAAGTATAAACCAGCCACCCCATAGAGTATAATGCAGCCACTCCAAAGAGTATAATTCAAACCCCCTCAGAGCATAATGCAGCTACCCCATAGAGTATAATGCAGGCCCATAGAGTACAATGCCGCCACATAGAGTACAATGCCACCCCACCTGAAAGCATAATGCAGCCCCATAGAGTAGAATGCTGCCCCAGAGAATACAATGCTGCCCCATAGAGTACAATGCTGCCCCATAGAGTACAATGCTGCCCCATAGAGTACAATGCTGCCCCATAGAGTACAATGCATCCCCATAGATTATAATGATGCCCCATAGAGTATAATGCCGCTGCATAGCATAAAATGCAGACCCATAGAGAACAATGGCGCCCCATATAGTACAATGCTGCCCCATAGAGTATAATGCTGCTCCATAGAGTACAATGCAGCCCCATAGAATATAATACAGCCTCATACAGTATAATGCCTCCCAACCATAAAGTATAATGCAGCCACAGAGTATAATGCAGGCCACCCCATAGAGTATAATGCAGGCCACCCCATAGAGTATAATGCAGGCCACCCCATAGAGTATAATGCAGGCCACCCCATAGAGTATAATGCAGGCCACCCCATAGAGTATAATGCAGGCCACCCCATAGAGTATAATGCAGGCCACCCCATAGAGTATAATGCAGGCCACCCCATAGAGTATAATGCAGGCCGCCCCATAGGGTACAATGCCGCCCCATAGGGTACAATGCCGCCCCATACAATATAATGTTACCCCATAGAATGCCATAGAGTACAATGCAGCCCCATAGAGTACAATGCCGCCCCATAGGGTACAATGCCGCCCCATACAATATAATGTTACCCCATAGAATGCCATAGAGTACAATGCAGCCCCATAGAGTACAATGCTGTCCTACAGAGTATAATGCCACCCCATAGAGTATAATGCCGCCCCATAGAGTATAATGCCGCCCCATAGGGTACAATGCTGCCCTCATAGAGTATAATACAACTAACCGATAGCTAATAATGCAGCCCATCCCATAGAGTACAATGCAGCCCCACAGACTACAATGCTGCCCCAAAGAGTACAATGCTGCCCCACAGAGTACAATGCTGCCCCACAGAGTACAATGCTGCCGCGTAGCATACAATGCTGCCGCTTAGCGTATGATGCTTCCGCATAGCATACAATGCAGACTTATAGAGTACAATGCCACCCCATAGTGTATAATTCTACCCCATAGAGTATAATATAGCCACCCCAAAGAGTATAATGCAGCCCCCCCTCATAGAACAAAAACCAGCTACCCCATAGCGTATAATGCAGGCCATCCCATAGATTACAGTGCATCCACAGAGTACAGTGCAGCCCCATAGAGTACAATGCAGCCCCATAGAGTACAATTCCGCCATATAGAGCATAATACAGCCCCATACAGTATAATGCCGCCCCACCATAGAATACAATGCAGCCCCATAGAGTACAATGCAGCCCCATAGAGTACAATGCAGCCCCATAGAGTACAATGCAGCCCCATAGAGTACAATGCAGCCCCATAGAGTACAATGCAGCCCCGTAGAGTACAATGCAGCCCCGTAGAGTACAATGCAGCCCCGTAGAGTACAATGCAGCCCCGTAGAGTACAATGCAGCCCCGTAGAGTACAATGCAGCCCCGTAGAGTACAATGCAGCCCCATAGAGTACAATGCAGCCCCATAGAGTACAATGCAGCCCCATAGAGTACAATGCAGCCCCATAGAGTACAATGCAGCCCCACAGAGTACAATACCGCCCCATAGAGTATAATACCGCCCCATAGAGTATAATACCGCCCCACAGAGTATAATGCTGCCCCATAGAGTATAATGCCGCCCCATAGAGTATAATGGATCCCCATAGAGTACAATGCAGACCTATAGGGTATAATACAGCCCCACACAGTATATTGCCATCCCACCATAAAGTATAATGCAGCCCCATAGTGTATAATCCAGCCCCACAGAGTATAATGCTGCCCCATAGAGTATAATGCCGCCGCATAGTGTACAATGCAGACCCATAGAGTACAATGCCGCCCCACAAAGTATATATCCGTCCCATAGAATACAATGCTGCCCCATAGAGTACAATGCCGCCCCACAGAGTATAATGCCGCCCCAAAGAGTATAATGCCGCCCCAAAGAGTATAATGCCGCCCCATAGAGTACAATGCCGCCCCATAGAGTACAATGCCGCCCCATACAGTATATTGACATCCCACCATAAAGTATAATGCAGCCCCACAGTGTATAATCCAGCCCCACAGAGTACAATGCAGCCCCAAAGAGTATAATGCAGCCCCCCTCATAGAGCACAATGCAGCTCCTCAAAGAGTATAATGCAGGCCATCCCACAGATTACAGTGCCTCGCCATAGAGTACTGTGCAGCCCCATAGAGAACAATTACGCCATATAGAGTATAATACAGCCCCATACAGAATAATGCCGCCCCATAGGGTACAATGCAGCCCCCTAGAGTAAACTGCGGCCCCATAGAGTATAATACAGCCCCATACTGTATAATGTCGTTCCACCGTAGAGTACAATGCCGCCCCATAGAGTATAATGCCGCCCCATAGAGTACAATGCAGCCCCATAGAGTACAATGCAGCCCCATAGAGTACAATGCAGCCCCATAGAGTACAATGCAGCCCCACAGGGTACAATGCAGCCCCACAGGGTATAATACAGCCCCATAGGGTATAATGCTGCCCCACAGAGTACAATACTGCCCCATAGAGTACAATGCCGCCCCACAGAGTATAAATCCGTCCCATAGAATACAATGCAGCTCCATAGAGTACAATGCCGCCCCATAGAGTACAATGCAGCCCCATACAGTATATTGCCATCCCACCATAAAGTATAATGCTGCCCCATAGTGTATAATTCAGCCCCACAGAGTATAATTCCGCCCCACACAGTACAATGCAGCCCCATAGAAAACAATGCTGCCTCAGAGAGTACAATGCCGCCCCATACAGTATAATGCCGCCGTATATCATACAATGCCGCCCCATAGAGTATAATGCCACCGCATAGAGTATAATGCCGCCCCATAGAGCATAATGCAGCCCCACATAGAGTATAAATCAGCCCCCCTCATAGAGTATAATGCAGCTACCCCATAGAGTATAATGCAGGCCATCCCTTAGAGTAAAACACAGCCACAGAGTATAATGCTGCCCCATAGAGTACAATGCAGCCCCAAAGAGTACAATGCAGCCCCATAGAGTACATTGCAGCCCCATAGAGTATAATACAGCCCCACAGTATATAATGGTTTCGCAGAGCGCACAATTTACCACCCTTTACCACCTTGCAGCAAGATTTAACCTGTTTACTACCTGGCAGCAAGATTTAACCCTTTTTTTACCTAGCAGCAAGATTTAACACTTACCACCTGGCAGCAAGATTGAACCCTTTTTTCTACTTGGCAGCAAGATTTAACCCGTTTACCAACTGGCAGCAAAATTTAACCCTTTTACCACCTGGCAGCAAGATTTAACCCTTTTTTCTACCTGGCAGCAAGATTTAACCCGTTTACCACCTGGCAGCAAGATTTAACCCTTTTACCACCTGGCAGCAAGATTTAACCCGCAAACTACCTGGCAGCAAGATTTAAGCTGTTTACCACCTGGCAGCAAGATTTAACCCTTTTACCACCTGGCAGCAAGATTTAACCCCTTTTTTCCACCTGGTAGCAAGATTTAACCCTTTTACCCCCTGGCAGCAAGATTTAACCCTTTTACCACCTGACAGCAAGATTTAACCCCTTTTGTCCACCTGGCAGCAAGATGTAACCCTTTTTTTTTCCACGCGACAGTAAGATTTAACCTTTTTTTCCCACCTGGTAGCAAGATTTAATCCTTTTTTTCCCACCTGGCAGCAAGATTTAACCCCTTTTTTCACCTGGCAGCAAGACTTAACCCTTTTACAACCAGGCAGCAAGACCAGATTTAATGCTTTTAGCACCTGGCAGCAAGATTTAACCCGTTTACTACCTGGCAGCAAGATTTAACTCGTTTACTACCTGGCAGCAAGATTTAAGCCGTTTACCACCTGGCAAGCAAGATTTAACCCCTTTTTTCCACCTGGTAGCAAGATTTAACCCATTTTCTCCACCTGGCAGCAAGATTTAACCCTTTTACCACCTGGCAGCAAGATTTATCCCCTTTTTTCCACCTGACAGCAAGATTTAACCCCTTTTTTCCACCTGGCAGCAAGATTTAACCCCTTTTTTCCACCTGGCAGCAAGATTTAACCCTTTTACAACCAGGCAGCAATACAAGATTTAATGCTTTTAGCACCTGGCAGCAAGATTTAACCCTTTTACCACCTGGCAGCAAGATTTAACCCGTTTACTACCTGGCAGCAAGATTTAAGCTGTTTACCACCTGGCAGCAAGATTTAACCCGCTTACCACCTGGCAGCAAGATTTAACCCGTTTACCATCTGGCAGCAAGATTTAATCCTTTTTTTCCACATGGCAGCAAGATTTAACCTCTTTTTTTCACGTGGCAGCAAGATTTAGCAACTTTTTTCCACCTGGCAGCAAGATGTAACCCCTTTTTTCCACCTTGCAGCAAGATTTAACCCCTTTTAAAACCTGGCAGCAAGACAAGATTTAATGCTTTTAGCACCTGGCAGCAAGATTTAAGCCTTTTACCACCTGGTAGCAAGATTTAACCCGTTTACTCCCTGGCAGCAAGATTTAACCCTTTTACCACCTGGCAAGCAAGATTTAACCCCTTTTTTCCACCTGGCAGCAAAATTTAACCCTTTTTTCTACGTGGCAGCAAGATTTAAGCCGTTTACCATCTGGCAGCAAGATTTAACCCATTTACCACCTGGCAGCAAGATTTAACCCGTTTATCACCTGGCAAGCAAGCTTTCACCTTTTTTTCTACCTGGCAGCAAGATTTAAGCCGTTTACCACCTGGCAGCAAGATTTAACCCGTTTACTACCTGGCAGCAAGATTTAACCCTTTTATCCCACCTGGTAGCAAGATTTAATCCTTTTTTTCCACCTGGCAGCAAGATTTAACCCTTTTTTCCCACCTGGTAGCAAGATTTAATCCTTTTTTTCCACCTGGCAGCAAGATTTAACCCCTTTTTCCACCTGGCAGCAAGATTTAACCCTTTTTTCCCACCTGGTAGCAAGATTTAATCCTTTTTTTCCACCTGGCAGCAAGATTTAACCCCTTTTTCCACCTGGCAGCAAGATTTAACCCCTTTTTTCCACCTGGCAGCAAGATTTAAGCCGTTTACTACCTGGCAGCAAGATTTAAGCCGTTTACCAACTGGCAAGCAAGATTTAACCTGTTTACTAGCTGGCAGCAAGATTTAAGCCGTTTACCACCTGGCAGCAAGATTTAACCCGTTTACCACCTGGCAGCAAGATTTAACCCTTTTACCACCTGGCAGCAAGATTTAACCCGTTTACTACCTGGCAGCAAGATTTGACCCGTTTACTACCTGGCAGCAAGATTTAAGCAGTTTACCACCTGGCAGCAAGATTTAATCCTTTTTTTTTCCACCTGGCAGCAAGATTTAACCTCTTTTTTTCACGTGGCAGCAAGATTTAACCCTTTTACCACCTGGCAGCAAGATTTAACCCGTTTACTACCTGGCAGCAAGATTTAAGCCATTTACCAACGGGCAAGCAAGATTTAACCCTTTTTTCTACCTGGCAGCAAGATTTAAGCCGTTTACTACCTGGCAGCAAGATTTAACCCTTTTACCAAATGGCAGCAAGATTTAACCCTTTTTTCTACCTGGCAGCAAGATTTAACCCGTTTACCACCTGGCAGCAAGATTTAACCCTTTTTTCTACCTGGCAGCAAGATTTAAGCCGTTTACCACCTGGCAGCAAGATTTAACCCGTTTACCACCTGGCAGCAAGATTTATCCCCTTTTTTCCACCTGGCAGCAAGATTTAACCCCTTTTTTTTCCACGCGACAGTAAGATTTAACCCCTTTTTCCCACCTGGCAGCAAGATTTAACCCCTTTTTTCCACCTGGCAGCAAGATTTAACCCTTTTACCACCTGGCAGTAAGATTTAAGCCATTTACCAACGGGCAAGCAAGATTTAACCTATTTACTACCTGGCAGCAAGATTTAAGCCGTTTACTAACTGGCAGCAAGATTTAACCCTTTTACAAAATGGCAGCAAGATTTAACCCGTTTACCACCTGGCAGCAAGATTTAACCCTTTTTTCTACCTGGCAGCAAGATTTAAGCCATTTACCAACGGGCAAGCAAGATTTAACCTATTTACTACCTGGCAGCAAGATTTAAGCCGTTTACTACCTGGCAGCAAGATTTAACCCTTTTACCAAATGGCAGCAAGATTTAACCCGTTTACTACCTGGCAGCAAGATTTAACCCTTTTTTCTACCTGGCAGCAAGATTTAAGCTGTTTACCACCTGGCAGCAAGATTTAACCCGTTTACTACCTGGCAGCAAGATTTGACCCGTTTACTACCTGGCAGCAAGATTTAACCCTTTTACCACCTGGCAGCAAGATTTATCAACTTTTTTCCACTTGGCAGCAAGATGTAACCCTTTTTTTTCTCCACGCGACAGTAAGATTTAACCCTTTTTTTCCCACCTGGTAGCAAGATTTAATCCTTTTTTTTCCACCTGGCAGCAAGATTTAACCCTTTTAACACCTGGCAGCAAAATTTATCCCCTTTTTTCCACCTGGCAGCAAGATGTAAGCCCTTTTTTTTTCCACGCGACAGTAAGATTTAACCCCTTGTTCCCACTTGGCAGCAAGATTTAACCCGTTTACTACCTGGCAGCAAGATTTAAGCCATTTACCAACGGGCAAGCAAGATTTAACCTATTTACTACCTGGCAGCAAGATTTAAGCCGTTTACTACCTGGCAGCAAGATTTAACCCTTTTTTCTACCTGGCAGCAAGATTTAAGCCGTTTACTACCTGGCAGCAAGATTTATCCCCTTTTTTCCACCTGGCAGCAAGATGTAACCCCTTTTTTTTTCCACGCGACAGTAAGATTTAACCCCTTTTTCCCACCTGGCAGCAAGATTTAACCCCTTTTTTCCACGTGGCAGCAAGATAAGATTTAATGCTTTCAGCACCTGGCAGCAAGATTTAACCCTTTTACCACCTGGCAGCAAGATTTAACCCGTTTCCTACCTGGCAGCAAGATTTAAGCCATTTACCAACGGGCAAGCAAGATTTAACCTATTTACTACCTGGCAGCAAGATTTAAGCCGTTTCCTACCTGGCAGCAAGATTTAACCCTTTTACCAAATGGCAGCAAGATTTAACCCGTTTACTACCTGGCAGCAAGATTTAACCCTTTTTTCTACCTGGCAGCAAGATTTAAGCCATTTACTACCTGGCAGCAAGATTTAAGCCGTTTACTACCTGGCAGCAAGATTTAACCCTTTTTTCTACCTGGCAGCAAGATTTAAGCCGCTTACCACCTCGCAGCAAGATTTAAGCCTTTTACCACCTGGCAGCAAGATTTAACCCGTTTACTACCTGGCAGCAAGATTTAAGCTGTTTACCACCTGGCAGCAAGATTTAACCCGCTTACCACCTGGCAGCAAGATTTAACCCGTTTACTACCTGGCAGCAAGATTTGACCCGTTTACTACCTGGCAGCAAGATTTAATCCTTTTTTTTTTTCCACCTGGCAGCAAGATTTAACCTCTTTTTTCCACCTGGCAGCAAGATTTATCAACTTTTTTCCACTTGGCAGCAAGATGTAACCCTTTTTTTTCTCCACGCGACAGTAAGATTTAACCCTTTTTTTCCCACCTGGTAGCAAGATTTAATCCTTTTTTTTCCACCTGGCAGCAAGATTTAACCCCTTTTTTCCACCTGACAAGCAAGATTTAACCCTTTTACCACCTGGCAGCAAGATTTAACCCTTTTTTCTACCTGGCAGCAAGATTTAAGCCGTTTACCACCTGGCAGCAAGATTTAAGCCATTTACCAACGGGCAAGCAAGATTTAACCTATTTACTACCTGGCAGCAAGATTTAAGCCGTTTACTACCTGGCAGCAAGATTTAACCCGTTTACTACCTGGCAGCAAGATTTAACCCGTTTACCACCTGGCAGCAAGATTTAACCCTTTTTTCTACCTGGCAGCAAGATTTAAGCCGTTTACCACCTGGCAGCAAGATTTAACCCGTTTACCACCTGGCAGCAAGATTTATCCCCTTTTTTCCACCTGGCAGCAAGATGTAACCCCTTTTTTTTTCCACGCGACAGTAAGATTTAACCCCTTTTTCCCACCTGGCAGCAAGATTTAACCCCTTTTTTCCACCTGGCAGCAAGATAAGATTTAATGCTTTTAGCACCTGGCAGCAAGATTTAACCCTTTTACCACCTGGCAGCAAGATTTAACCCGTTTACTACCTGGCAGCAAGATTTAAGCCATTTACCAACGGGCAAGCAAGATTTAACCTATTTACTACCTGGCAGCAAGATTTAACCCTTTTACCAAATGGCAGCAAGATTTAACCCGTTTACTACCTGGCAGCAAGATTTAACCCGTTTACCACCTGGCAGCAAGATTTAAGCCATTTACCAACGGGCAAGCAAGATTTAACCTATTTACTACCTGGCAGCAAGATTTAACCCTTTTTTCTACCTGGCAGCAAGATTTAACCCTTTTTTCTACCTGGCAGCAAGATTTAAGCCGTTTACTACCTGGCAGCAATATTTAAGCTGTTTACCACCTGGCAGCAAGATTTAACCAGCTTACCACCTGGCAGCAAGATTTAACCCTTTTTTCTACCTGGCAGCAATATTTAACCCTTTTACCACCTGGCAGCAAGATTTAACCCGTTTACTACCTGGCAGCAATATTTAAGCTGTTTACCACCTGGCAGCAAGATTTAACCCGCTTACCACCTGGCAAGCAAGATTTAACCCGTTTACTACCTGGCAGCAAGATTTGACCCGTTTACTACCTGGCAGCAATATTTAACCCTTTTACCACCTGGCAGCAAGATTTATCAACTTTTTTCCACTTGGCAGCAAGATGTAACCCTTTTTTTTCTCCACGCGACAGTAAGATTTAACCCTTTTTTTCCCACCTGGTAGCAAGATTTAATCCTTTTTTTTTCCACCTGGCAGCAAGATTTAACCCGTTTACCACCTGGCAGCAAGATTTATCCCCTTTTTTCCACCTGGCAGCAAGATGTAACCCCTTTTTTTTTCCACGCGACAGTAAGATTTAACCCCTTTTTCCCACCTGGCAGCAAGATTTAACCCCTTTTTTCCACCTGGCAGCAAGATAAGATTTAATGCTTTTAGCACCTGGCAGCAAGATTTAACCCTTTTACCACCTGGCAGCAAGATTTAAGCCGTTTACTACCTGGCAGCAAGATTTAACCCTTTTACCAAATGGCAGCAAGATTTAACCCGTTCACTACCTGGCAGCAAGATTTAACCCGTTTACCACCTGGCAGCAAGATTTAACCCTTTTTTCTACCTGGCAGCAAGATTTAAGCCATTTACCAACGGGCAAGCAAGATTTAACCTATTTACTACCTGGCAGCAAGAATTAACCCTTTTACCAAATGGCAGCAAGATTTAACCCTTTTTTCTACCTGGCAGCAAGATTTAACCCGTTTACTACCTGGCAGCAATATTTAAGCTGTTTACCACCTGGCAGCAAGATTTAACCAGCTTACCACCTGGCAGCAAGATTTAACCCGTTTACTACCTGGCAGCAAGATTTAACCCTTTTTTCTACCTGGCAGCAAGATTTAAGCCGCTTACCACCTGGCAGCAAGATTTAACCCGTTTACTACCTGGCAGCAATATTTAAGCTGTTTACCACCTGGCAGCAAGATTTAACCCGCTTACCACCTGGCAGCAAGATTTGACCCGTTTACTACCTGGCAGCAAGATTTAAGCAGTTTACCACCTGGCAGCAAGATTTAATCCTTTTTTTTTCCACCTGGCAGCAAGATTTAACCTCTTTTTTTCACGTGGCAGCAAGATTTAACCCTTTTTTTTCTCCACGCGACAGTAAGATTTAACCCTTTTTTTCCCACCTGGTAGCAAGATTTAATCCTTTTTTTTCCACCTGGCAGAAAGATTTAACCCCTTTTTTCCACCTGACAAGCAAGATTTAACCCCTTTTTCCCACCTGGCAGCAAGATTTAACCCTTTTACCACCTGGCAGCAAGATTTATCCCCTTTTTTCCACCTGGCAGCAAGATGCAAGCCCTTTTTTTTTCTACGCGACAGTAAGATTTAACCCCTTTTTCCCACCTGGCAGCAAGATTTAACCCCTTTTTTCCACCTGGCAGCAAGATAAGATTTAATGCTTCTAGCACCTGGCAGCAAGATTTAACCCGTTTACTACCTGGCAGCAAGATTTAAGCCATTTACCAACGGGCAAGCAAGATTTAACCTATTTACTACCTGGCAGCAAGATTTAAGCCGTTTACTACCTGGCAGCAAGATTTAACCCTTTTACCAAATGGCAGCAAGATTTAACCCGTTTACTACCTGGCAGCAAGATTTAACCCGTTTACCACCTGGCAGCAAGATTTAACCCTTTTTTCTACCTGGCAGCAAGATTTAAGCCATTTACCAACGGGCAAGCAAGATTTAACCTATTTACTACCTGGCAGCAAGATTTAACCCTTTTACCAAATGGCAGCAAGATTTAACCCGTTTACCACCTGGCAGCAAGATTTATCCCCTTTTTTCCACCTGGCAGCAAGATGTAACCCCTTTTTTTTTCCACGCAACAGTAAGATTTAACCCCTTTTTCCCACCTGGCAGCAAGATTTAACCCCTTTTTTCCACCTGGCAGCAAGATAAGATTTAATGCTTTTTGCACCTGGCAGCAAGATTTAACCCTTTTACCACCTGGCAGCAAGATTTAACCCGTTTACTACCTGGCAGCAAGATTTAAGCCATTTACCAACGGGCAAGCAAGATTTAACCTATTTACTACCTGGCAGCAAGATTTAAGCCGTTTACTACCTGGCAGCAAGATTTAACCCGTTTACTACCTGGCAGCAAGATTTAACCCTTTTTTCTACCTGGCAGCAAGATTTAAGCCATTTACCAACGGGCAAGCAAGATTTAACCTATTTACTACCTGGCAGCAAGATTTAACCCTTTTACCAAATGGCAGCAAGATTTAACCCGTTTACTACCTGGCAGCAAGATTTAACCCTTTTTTCTACCTGGCAGCAAGATTTAAGCCGTTTACCACCTGGCAGCAAGATTTATCCCATTTATCACCTGACAAGCAAGATTTAACCATTTTACCACCTGGCAGCAAGATTTAACCCTTTTACCACCTGGCAGTAAGATTTAACCCGTTTACCACCTGGCAAGCAAGATTTAACCCGTTTACTACCTGTCAGCAAGATTTAAGCCGTTTACCACCTGGCAGCAAGATTTAACCCTTTTACCACCTGGCAGCAAGATTTAAGCCGTTTACCACCTGGCAGCAAGATTTAATCCTATTTTTTCCACTTGGCAGCAAGATTTAACCCCTTATTTCCACCTGACAGCAAGATTTAACCCGTTTACCACCTGGCAGCAAGCTTTAACCCTTTTACCACCTGGCAGCAAGATTTAACCCTTTTTTTCCACCTGGCAAGAAACCAAAAGGTTGTCCAACCAATTATATTTTTGTAATTTTGTAAACACCACAATAAATTGATTTTTGACCTTTTGTTCCTCTTTAATTTCACTTGGCAGTGCCACCACCGATCACTACACCTTACGCCCTATCCACAAAGTTGATAGTCATCACATGTCCCCTACATTACCAAGGGGTAATGTTTACGGTGGCAGAAACTTCTACTGGACCTATGCTGACGCCAGTGCCCACTTCAATTGGATGTGCACCTGGACGCACAATCAGCTGAAGTGTGTTACGGTGCAGAGACACATTGAGTTCCTGCACCGCAATACACATCATCGGCCAATCAGAAGCCAGCAGCTCACAGGCATAGACGTTGCATGGCAGTGACGTTAGCCTACACACACAGTCTAGCCTATGCTGGGGCTACACGATGTTTGGTCACAACATAGGTCAAGCTGCCAAACTTCAGTCTGTGCCGCTGCTACATGTTAGCGTGATGCAGGTGAGTAGGGTTACATTACGACCCCTGCGGTGATGTGACAAGTTCTGATTTTTTTTTATCTGCTTGCTGCATTATGTAGGGTGGACGTAATGTGACCCTACTCACTTTATTTCTGCTGCCATGTCATGTAGCAGCATTTTACAATGATTATGCTGCACAACCTGCGCTATGGCCAAAATCACTGAGTAACCAGCATCAATAAATAATAGTGTAATGTATAGCTGAATAAAAAGAGTCACAGGACTCCATAGGAATCGGATCAGGGTCATGCAAAGATATTCAGCCGGTCAAGAAATAGTGTGCCCTTGTATTTAGTGCCACATACATTCAAGATGATGAGTCTGAATACCAGCCGAAGAAGGTTGCAAGTTTTCCAATAGATCCTGCTGATCAATTGGTCGAGTTTGTATAATATATGAAGCATGTATGCAGTTATTGTTTTACATATAAAAAACGTAATCATATGAATAAAGATTGTTATAGATAAATATTTATTTATAGTGATATACGGCAATAAAATGGCAGCACTTCAGACGTGAAATAGTGAAGAAAACTGATCATTACTCACCCATGTATGCAGGGCTGCCACCAGGAATTTCAGGGCCCCATACTGGCAAAATTTTCGGGCCCCCTTGAGACTCTACCCGGGTTCCACCCCAGCTCCACCTCTATCCCTCGAACCTTCTACAGTCCAACTGCCAACTCTTGGAAAAACTCCACTCCACACATTACCAGTTCCCAGTGAACACCAGATCACACACATAGCCATCAGCTTTTGTTTTGGCCAAAAGATTTTTACCACGATAAGGTACACTCTTCTGGCCGGGCCCTACTCTACTCTAACCTATTTAAAAAAAATTAAAATATCCAATACTCTTTTTAGGTATATTTTTATTTATTTTTCTTTAAGGGAATGTGTCATATACATTTTTTAAAATGACCAAAAATACCACATGCAAGAGACAAATACCACCACACCATGACCACACCACATATAACCACCACATAGTGATCAAATAATACCACATACCAGAAACAAATACCGTCACACCATGACCAGACCACATATTACCACCTCATAGAGCCCAAATAATACCACATACAAGGAACAAAAACCGCCACACCATAACCAGACCACATATTACCACCACATTGTCACCGAATAATACCACATACAAGGGACAAATACCGCCACACCACGACTGGACCACATATTACCACCACATAGTGACCGAATACTACACTACTCATCATTAATAAAAAAAAAACACAATATTACCATAAGTGCCATTATACACGGGAGCTCTGTACATGGTACAATGTATAATGTAAGTGTACAGGTAATATAGTGATCACCAGTGACATTATACACAGGAGCCCTGTACATAGTATACAGTGTATAGTGTCAGTGTACATGTAATACACTGACTCACCGGTGATGTCTCTAGGTGAAGTCCTTCATCTTCGCTTTTCTCCTTCATACAGCACAGACCGCCATCACTTCTTCCAGCCAGGACTCGTCTCTGCATAAAATAACACAGTTATCTAGAGCACATTCCCCAACTTCTACATTACACAGCTGAATACAGACGTGCACTCACCATTAATATATAATTAGTTATTATGCAACCCACCATTCCAAATATAAATTGTAATCCACCCCTGTGCCCCCCACTAACTGTAAATAGCCACTTTCCCCAACTAATAAATATATAAATTAATTAGAACCTGTACTCTTTCCCCCAATTTATTACCAGTCACACTCCTGCATCCTCAACGCCCCCTACTCTGTACCTCCTGCTCCCCCGATTCATTATATTTATATGCACCCTCTACCCCAATTCATTGTCAAGTCTGTGCTCTCCTCATCCCCACCCTCTATTCAGTCAGGAGAAATATGCAGCCACGCAGCTCCGGTAAGGCACTTAGCGCCGAGGTGTGTGCTCCCTTGCGGCGCCCCGGCGCTCGGCACTCTGTTACAGCATGGGGCCCCGTGAGCAGAAGCACAAGAGGGGGCCCCCCCCTCTATACTGCTGCTCAAGGGGCCCCATACAGCAGTAAGGGCAGTAATGCCCTGATGGCGGCCCTGTATGTATGTGCGACGTTTCGGCTCTTCACACTGTGAGCCTTTCTCAAGCCATGAATATTCACTGTGCATAAGCAAGGTATATATAGTGTAAGGCAGCGCTTGTCATTATCCTGGAGGATACTCGCTTTGCTGCGTCAATCACTGCACACCAGCAACTACTTTGCCGTTTTTCACAATCCACAGTTTATTACACGTCATAAACCGTATTTCCCATACAACATGTCCACGAGCCCAAGTGGCAGACCGGCCCACTTGGCTCTAATTACAGCCTCCCGCAAGGTAATAAAACAATGTCCATGAAAATGTCCATAACATAAAGAGTATTACCTTTATCGGCTTTCAGCTGCTTTTAGTCCGCCACCACTGTGACTCTAAGGCTTGACCACACGTGGTCTCCAGCCCTCCACCCGTCCAAGGCCACTGGCATCTCTCACATACTCAGATCCAGGCTCTGCCCTCCAGGACGCTTGTGTGGCACTCCGAGGCTTACTGGCATCCCCCACACTCTCACAGGGATCCAGGCATCACCTCCACCGGAGTCCACCAGGCCTCACACGAGCGGTGTTCCCCCATACACACAGGGAACAGCCTCGTGCCTCTCACACGGTGCCCACACAGGAGCTCCCAACACACAGAAACTCCTACACACCGGAACACACCCACACAGGAACATACAGGGTTTTTATATCTTGCAGCACACATGCACACATCCACAGATAGGACCTTAACTGATGTCAGAGTCATGTGTCCACACCCTCTGTGTGCATAAGGACCTGTGTGATGTCACGGTCATGTGACCAGTCAATTAAAGGGGAAGGTACATGGTCATTCAAACACACTGAACCATTAAAGGGATGTCTGCTACATCACATATCCCCCCTCTGTTCAAACTTGTGGGGTTGAACACATAATATATAAAACAGTCTATATCCCACAGTTCACACTGAGACCATGCACTTGACCCTTGCGTTGTCCAGCCCCTGGAACATTAAACATTGACATTAGCCCACTCCTTAGGGATCTACCATCTGTCAATGTCATCGACTCCGTCAAGTCACATTTCCGGGTCGTAAACTTGTCAGACTTCCCTCGCTCCCAGCGGCTCCCCCACTCCCAGCGGTCGGTCGTAACCTTGTCAGGTCTCCCCCCCTCCCAGCGGTCAGTCGAAACCCTACCAGGTCTCCCCCGCTCCCAGCGGTCAATACAACAGTGTGACTCCACATGGTTCCGTCCTCTATTGGGTCGATTGTATGGGCCACTCAACCCTGAGTCACTCGAGGTCTCACTACCTCCAAACCCACTCCCAAGACATCTTGAAAGGTCCCTAACCTCAGCTGTTCTGATATTTAGGGAGCCCTTTCTCTGTCTGGTCTCACACTTTCTAGACGGCTGCCATCTTCTGCTGCTCAGATGATGCTGTCTATCCACTCGCAGTCTAGCGAGATTCAACTTTTCCACCTCTCGCAGGTAGGTCACTCGGTACTCCACCAGCATGCTCATATCTGCAAGACTTTCTTCCGTTCCTACAGCGTAGAACGACACCATGCCGTCTTCATCCGGCATCCAGTCCTGACGATCACGTGGACTGCATGGCTCGGCCATTTCTCCCAATGAGCTCTCTCACCAGAACATGAGGCACCCGGATGACCTCTTCTCGCAGACTGTGAGCTTTTCTCATCAGCTCCAGTTGTCTAACGGCTTGCTCCGTCTTCAACCGGAGAAACCGCTTCGTGCGAATACATCGCCAATGTATGTCACTCAGGATCGCCACCCTCTTCACCGTGACTTCGGTTGTGGACAGGACCACCAGCTGTTTAGCTTCTGAGGTCGAGTACACCTTACAGGCTCCCACGGCCTTCTTAAACTCCTCATGCACGAACTCACGGGTGCATTCTTCCCTCAAGTCCTCGGGTACATCTACGAGGCACTTGTACCGAGACGTTTCGGTCTCACCAGTGGTTTCCAGAAGATCAACCAGCTCAGGTTTCAGGGACAACTGACTTCCAGCTTCTTCACCCTGGATGCTTCCCCTAAGCTGACTCACAGCTACAACTTCACAACTTTTCATCTTGACCACCTCCACTTCACCTTTATCTTCCAACACCTTACTCTTAGCTCTCCTCAGGTCCACCTTCTCATGGTCTAAGGGAGTAAGTGCAACTTGTTTGCCTTTTCCCTTTTCCAAGGAGACCTCGTTCACCACGTGACACTTTGCTAGGCGACCTTTGAGCTCTAAAACTTCTCCTTCCAGCTCAGTTACTAGCCTCTCAGCAGTCCATCTCTGAAGCTCTTCCTGCTTCAACTGCTCTTCCAGCACCAGAGCTCTCTCAGACCTCTCCGTCTCCAATGCGCCCACTCGGCTCTCAATAGCCAGTCTCTCACGCTTCTCTTGCGTCCACTGGGCTTGTAGCAACTCCTTGAGCTGCTTGATCTCGGCTCCGACATCCACCGAACCCTCCGAGCCCACATCACTCGAGGAGGTATCTGCTTCATACCTCCCATCACCAGCGGTCAACTCCTGTCACTGGTCTGTGGCTTTTCCGATGGACTCCTCCATCTTCTCTCGCTCAGCTTCCATCTTGCTGACTGTTTCCTTAAGGTACATCTCCGCCTTCTGGAGAGTATCACAGGACATCTGTAGCTCCTTCACCTGAGCTTCCAGATCTAGGGTCTTTCCCCGGAGATCATCATTCTCCTCACGGATATCTTGCAGAGTGGTCTCAACCACTTGGCGCTCTTGCTCTGCATCCGCCTTATCCTCCTCTAGTTTTTTCTTCACCTTGAGGAGATCCTCATAATCTCTCTTACTCTGTTGCAGTTCCCTACTGCGTTCACCACACTCCTTCCTGAAGTCACACAGCCCCTGGTTGAGCTGTTTGCGCAGTCGTTCTAGGATTTGTTCACGTCCAGAAACACCATCCTGCCGCGCCTCCTTCTCAAGCTTCAACTGCAAAACCTCTTCCTTGATTTTGCGGCGGTCCTCCTTAATTGCGTGGAACATCTCCTTCCATTAATTAACTTCCTCGTTGCTTTCTTCCAGTTCGGTATCGGAGGTTGCTACTGGCAACATCACCTCCTCTTCTTCCAAAAGAGGATCCAAACTTGCAATAAAGGCACACAGCATTACATTCTCTTTACTTTCACTTTCAGCAAAGACTACAGGAGCAACCCCTCTATGGCCCTCGCGCCATCTACCACGAGAGGTTGACTCTCTCCCCTCGTCTAGCCCCTCCTGACTGACCTCTCCCTCTACTTCCGTAGTGTCACCGTCAGCTACAGGGTCTGTGTCACTCCCCATGATGTTGTGGACTACCAGGTCACCTCCCACTTTGAGTTCACCCCCTTCCACGGGAGCTACCCCGTTCTCAACGGTCAAATAGTCATTTCTAGGAGGTACCATCCCACCATCAGCAACAATTTCCAGTTTTCCAAACTCTACGCTCTTGTGAAAATCCGCCCCTTTTTTAGACTCCGCCCCCTTTTTAACAACCACACCGGCAGGGTAATTTTTACAAAAAACATCAGCGACAGTCTTAGGACTCAGTTCACAAGACCTCTTACCACCTCCCCGGGCACTCTGGGACAACACGGCCGCCCCCGGAGAGTCCATAGAATGGTCCACCGCCGCCATTCTATACGGTGCCCACAGCTCCTGCAGTTCCCGCACCATATCCTGCGAAAGTCTCTCAAATACCTGATCCGGTCCCAACCGGTCCCTCAATCGCTCAACAGCTCCAAACACATCTGCTGCTTTGCTCACAGAAATCACGGTACACTGTTCACACTTGAACTTCACCGCTCTCCCCGAAAAATTTTCGTGGCCCCGCCGAGCCACCGCAACACAGGATTTGAGTGCGATGTCAATCTTCGCAACCCCGCCGAGATGCAGCAAGATGCTTTGAACTTCGTGAGCCCCGCCGAGCCACAGCAAACCAGGTTTGAGTTCGGCGACAACCTTCGCAACCCCGCCGAGTTGCAGCAAGATGCTTTGATTTTTGTGAGCCCCGCCGAGCCACAGCAAACCAGGTTTGAGTGCGACGACGACCTTCACAACCCCGCCGAGTTGTAGCCAGATGCTCCACCACACTCGTCGACCTGTAGTTGCTCCCAGCAACCAGACTGCAATTGCCCCTAGCAACCAGACTGCAATTGCTCCCAGCAACCAGACTGCAGAGTGCCCCTAGCAACCAGACTGCAGTTGCCCCTAGCAACCAGACTGCAGCTGCCCGCACTCTCAAACCACATGTAAGGCAGCGATTGTCATTATCCTGGGGGATACTCGCTTTGCTGCGCCAATCACTGCACACCAGCAACTACTTTGCCGTTTTTCACAATCCACAGTTTATTACACGTCATAAACCGTATTTCCCATACAACATGTCCACGAGCCCAAGTGGCAGACCGGCCCACTTGGCTCTAATTACAGCCTCCCGCAAGGTAATAAAACAATGTCCATGAAAATGTCCATAACATAAAGAGTATTACCTTTATCGGCTTTCAGCTGCTTTTAGTCCGCCACCACTGTGACTCCAAGGCTTGACCACACGTGGTCTCCAGCCCTCCACCCGTCCAAGGCCACTGGCATCTCTCACATACTCAGATCCAGGCTCTGCCCTCCAGGACGCTTGTGTGGCACTCCGAGGCTTACTGGCATCCCCCACACTCTCACAGGGATCCAGGCATCACCTTCACCGGAGTCCACCTGGCCTCACACGAGCGGTGTTCCCCCATACACACAGTGAACAGCCTCGTGCCGCTCACACGGTGCCCACACAGGAGCTCCCAACACACAGGAACTCCTACACACCGGAACACACAGGGTTTTTATATCTTGCTGCACACATGCACACATCCACAGATAGGACCTTAACTGATGTCAGAGTTATGTGTCCACACCCTCTGTGTGCATAAGGACCTGTGTGATGTCACGGTCATGTGACCAGTCAATTAAAGGGGAAGGTACATGGTCATTCAAACACACTGAACCATTAAAGGGATGTCTGCTACATCACAATAGGTTACACCCCATAATCAGTGATTAATCACTATACATCAGGAAAGCATAGTGCATATGTATACAGTGCAGTAATATCAATCTCCTCATGTGTCAGTATGTATATAAAAATAATTCATTTTTATTATGTGCCAGTTGACAGGTCATTGCTAAAGAAGCAGCTGTTCACAGAGTGCTGTATCCAAGCATATTAACGGAAATTTGAGTGAAAGGAAAAAGTGTGGTAGAAAAAGGTGCACAAGCAACCGGGATAACCGCAGCCTTGAAAGGATTGCTAAGAAAAGGCCATTCAAAAATTTGGGGGAGATTCACAAGGAGTGGACTGCTACTGGAGTCATTGCTTCAAGAGCCACCACACACAGACGTATCCAGGACATGGGCTACAAGTGTCGCATTGCTTGTGTCAAGCCCCTCATGTCCAATAGACAACGCCAGAAGTGTCTTACCTGGGCCAAAGAGAAAAGGACCTGGACTGATGCTCAGTGGCCCAAGGTGTTGTTTTCAGATGAAAGTAAATTCTGCATTTCATTTGGAAATCAAGGTCCCAGAGTCTGGAGGAAGAGTGGAGAGGCCACAATCCAAGCTGCTGGAGGTCTAGTGTGAAGTCTCCACAATCAGTGATGGTTTGGGGGGCCATGTCATCTGCTGGTGGAGGTCCACTGTGTTTTATCAAGACCAAAGTCAGCGCAGCCGTCTACCAGGACATTTTACAGCACTTCATGCTTCCCTCTGCCGACAAGCTTTTTGGAGATGGAAATTTCATTCACCAGCAGGACTTGGCACCTGTTCACACTGCCAAAAGTACCAATACCTGGTTTAAAAACAACAGTATCGCTGTGCTTGATTGGCCAGCAAACTCGCCTGACCTTAACCCCATAGAGAATCTATGGGGTATTGTCAAGAGGAAGATGAGAGACACCAGACCCAACAATGCAGACGAGCTGAAGGCTGCTATCAAAGCCACCTGGGCTTCCATAACACCTCAGCAGTGCCACAGGCTGATCGCCTCCATGCCACGCCGCATTGATGCAGTAATTGATGCAAAAGGAGCCCCGACCAAATCTTGAGTGCATTTACTGAACATACATTTCAGTAGGCCAACATTTCGGATTTTAAAAACATTTTTCAAGCTGTTGTTATAAAGTATTCTAATTTACTGAGATAATGACTTTAGTGTTTTCATTGACTGTAAGCCATAATCATCAACATTAACAGAAATAAACACTTGAAATAGATCACTCTGTGTGTAATGACTCTATATAATATATGAGTTTCACTTTTTGTATTGAAGAACTGAAATAAAATAAGTCGTTGATGATATTCTAATTTTGTGAGAAGCACCTGTATATGTAACATAATATTACATGGTGCACTTTCTTGTCCTTTACATATCAGGTTCTGAACATAACAGGACGCTATATAATAAAGAAAGGAGCCATACATAGCTAGAGAGGGTGCTACGTAATAAGGGACGGCGCCATACATACCTAGAGAGGATGCTACATAATAAGTGACAGTGCCATACATACCTAGAGAGGATGCTACATAATAAGTGACAGTGCAATACATACCTAGAGAGGATCCTACATAGTTAGAGAGGGTGCTACGTAATAAGTGACAGCGCCATACATAGCTAGAGAGGGTACTACGTAATAAGGGACGGCGCTATACATATCTAGAGAGGGTGCTACATAGTTAGAGAGGGTGCTACGTAATAAGTGACAGCGCCATGCATAGCTAGAGAGGGTACTACGTAATAAGGGACGGCGCTATACATATCTAGAGAGGATGTTACATAATAAGGGACGGCACCATACATACCTAGAGCGGATGATACGTAATAAGGGAAGGCACCATACATAGCTAGAGAGGGTGCTCTGTAATAAGGGACAGCACCATACATACCTAGAGAGGATGATACATAATAAGGGACGGCACCATATGTAGTTAGAGCGAATGCTACGTAATATGTGTCAGCACCATACATACCTAGAGAGGGTGCTACGTAATAAGGGACGGCGCCATACATTGCTAGAGAGAATGCTGCGTAATAAGGGACAGCACCATACATAGCTAGAGAGGGTACTACGTAATAAGGGACGGCTCCATACATAGAGCGAATGCTACGTATTATGTATCAGCACCATACATACCTAGAAAAGATGCTACGAAATATGTGACAGCGCCATACATAGGTAGAGAGGATGCTACGTAATAAGGGAATGCACCACACATAGGTAGAGAGGGTGCTAGGTAATAAGGGACGGCCCCATACATAGCTAGAGAGGGTGCTACGTAATAAGGGGTGGCGCTATACATTGCTAGAGAGGATGCTACGTAATAAGGGACAGCGCCATACATAGCTAGAAAGGATGTTAAGTATTAAGGGACAGCACCATACATAGCTAGAGAGGGTGCTACGTAATAATGGACGGCGCTATACATAGCTAGAGAGGGTGCTACGTAATAAGAGACGGCATCATACATAGGTAGAGAGAGTGCTACATAATAAGGGACGGCGCCATACATACCTAGAGAGGGTACTACGTAATAAGGGACGGCGCCATACATAGAGCGAATGCTACGTAATATGTCTAAGCATCAAACATACCTAGAGAAGATGCTACGTAATCAGTGATAGCGCCATACGTACCTAGAGAGGATGCTACATAATAAGGGAAGACGCTATACGTAGCTAGAGAGAGTGCTAGGTAATAAGTGACAGGGTCATACATAGCTAGAGAGGATGCTACGTAATAAGGGACGGCGCAATACATAACTATAGAGGATGCTACATAATAAGGGACGGCACCATACATAGCTAGAGAGGGTGCTATGTAATAAGGGACGGCGCCATACATAATTAGAGTAAATGCTACGTAATATGTTTCAGCACCATGCATACCTAGAGAAGATGCTACGTAATAATTTACAGCGCCATACATTACTAGAGAGGATGCTACGTAATAAGGGAATGCACCACACATAGCTAGAGATGGTGCTACGTAATAAGGGACGGCGACATACATTGCTAGAGAGAATGCTGCATTATAAGGGACAGCACCATACATAGCTAGAAAGTATATTACGTAATAAGGGATAGCGCTATACATAGCTAGAAAGGATGGTAAGTAATAAGGGACGGCCCCATACATAGCTAGAGAGGTTGCTACATAATAAGTGACAGCGCCATACATACCTAGAGAGGGTGCTACGTAATAAGGGAAGGTGTCATACATAGGTAGAGAGGGTGCTACGTAATAAGGGATGAAGCCATACATACCTAGAGAGGATGCTACGTAATAAGGGACGGCACCATACATAGCTAGAGAGGATGCTACATAATAAGGGACGGCGCCATACATAGCTAGAGAGGGTGCTATGTAATAAGGGACGGCGCCATACATAGCTAGAGAGGATGCTACATAATAAGTGATGGTGCTATACATAGCTAAAGAGGATGCTATGTAATAAGGGACAATGCTATACATAGCTAGAGAGGATGCTATGTAATTAGGGATGGTGTTGTATATAGAGGAGGACATTATGTAATTAAAGGGGTATTCCCATCTCTAAGATCCTATCCCAATATGTAGTAAGTATAGTAATATTAGCAAATACCTCAAATTAGAAATTTAGTATAGTTCTCCTAATTAGCTATGTCACTTACCTCATGTGCAGGCATTGCACTAGCCTACGTATTGTAAGGTGGCGGTGTTCACACCGTGCAGTAACTGAGGAAGTGACCCAAGCAAGTTCAACATAAACAGCTTTTATTCAGCAACTCACGGGTAAACAGAAAGTCCTCCGATTCGCAGCCGGGTTAGCATGAGTCCATAAACAAAAAGTTGCCGGGGGCAACGGCCGCGCCGGGCCGCTCAAAGCCTGACAGGTGCAGAGGCTTCCCAGGAGTGGGTTCAGCCACCCTCAATCCTGCTGAGCTTCCCTGCTGTGCTCCTAGCAGGTTAAAAACATAGAACAACACTAATCCTTAGTGCAGGGATTTTAAAGGACCTGTGGCAAGAGCCACTGGAAAACCCGGGTTGGAGGGAGGAGGCCGCCCCACTGCCTCCTGTGACCTCCTCCAAGAAATGAAGGCCCTGCCGGGTTTTACTTAATCTGCCTTAGCCAGGTAGTCTGACCAGGTCAATGTTCACCTTCATTCCTGCATTGCAGCTGTGTCTATGAATGCAATGCACTCCAATGGTTTTAATAGGTCTCTGTACACATTCTGGGGGAGATATAATGTCCCTCGTATACGATCCCGGTCACTGCCTCACATATCCCCCCCCTCTGTTCAAACTTGTGGGGTTGAACATTTGCCATCATGCACGGTGCCCGGGACAGGGCATCCGCGTTTCCCTGTGACTTCCCGGGGCGATGTTCCACAGAGAAACTGAAATTTTGCAGTGATAGGAACCACCTGGTGACTCGCACATTCCTCTCCTTGGCATTTCTCACCCATACCAAAGGTGAGTGGTCCGTCACCAAGAGGAACTGACGCCCGAGTAAATAATAACGTAGCGATTCCAAGGCCCACTTAATAGCCAAACACTCCTTCTCTACCACGCTATAGTTTTTCTCTACCGGGACAAGTTTTCTACTTAAGTAAGTGACCGGGTGCTCTTCACCATTCACTTTTTGTGACAATACCGCCCCTAGGCCTACCTCCGAGGCATCTGTCTGTACAATGAAGGTTTCCTTGAAGTTGGGGCTGATGAGGACCGGCTGTCCACGCAGGGCCAACTTCAGGGACTGAAAAGCTTCTTCTGCCTGAGGGTTCCACCGGACCATTACTGACTTTTTTTTTTCCCTTTCAAGAGATCGGTCCGGGCCGCCGTCCGCCCAGCAAAATTAGGTATAAACCAGCGGTAATACCCAAGGATGCCAAGGAACGCCCTCACCTGCTTTGTACTTGACGGTTTAGGCCAGTTTTTTATGGCCTCAACTTTATTGATTTGGGGCTTGATAGTTCCTCAGCCTATCACATACCCCAAATATCGGGCTTCCTCTAGCCCTATCGCACATTTTTTGGGGTTTGCTGTTAACCCTGCGGCTCTGAGAGAATCCAGCACCGCTTGTACCTGTGATAGGTGCGTATGCCAGTCGGTGCTAAAGATGATAATATCATCTAGATACGCGGACGCGTACTCCTGATGAGGCTTGAGCACTATGTCCAACAACCTCTGGAATGTAGCCGGAGCCCCATGTAACCCAAAAGGTAAGACAACATAGTGATATAGACCCTCCGGAGTTATGAAGGCAGTCTTTTCCTTCGCCGATTTTGTGAGAGGTACCTGCCAGTAACCCTTGGTGAGATCGAGCGTGGTAAAGTACTGGGCCTGCCCCAGTCTGTCAATCAGCTCATCCACCCTGGGCATTGGATAAAGGTCAAACTTCGACACTTCATTCAATTTCCGGAAATCGTTACAGAAGCGTAAAGATCCGTCTGGTTTCGGAATCAGAACGATGGGGCTAGCCCACTCACTCCGTGATTCCTCTATAACGCCTAACTGAAGCATTTGTTTTACCTCAGCCGTGATGGCTTGCCTCAGGGCTTCGGGTACCCGGTACGGTCTCATTCGCACCCTTACCCCAGGTTCGGTGACAATGTCATGTTGGATAACCGTAGTCCTACCCGGTAGCTCTGAGAACACGTCGGTATTGTGCTGCACCAGCGAGCGAGCCTCCCATTGCTGCTGTTTAGTGAGGGCATCATTTATCCTGACCTCCCCCTCGGACGCTTCCCTGGCTTAAGGTAGAGAACTCTCTGGCGAAATGCCCAGAGTGACGTCTGTAACTAAACACTCTCGATCTTTCCAAGGCTTTAGCAGGTTTACATGGTAAAGCTGCTCAGGTTTCCGCCTTCCGAGCTGATATACCCGGTAATTTACCTCCCCCACCTTTTCTCGAACCTCATATGGCCCTTGCCACTTGGCCATGAGCTTACTCTCGGCTGTAGGTACCAGTGCTAACACACGATCGCCCTTGTTAAAAGACCTGACTCTGGCTCTTTTATTATATGTGCGCCTCTGGGCTGCTTGGGCATCTAACAGATGTTCTTTCACGATGGGCAGGACCGCCGCGATCCGGTCCTGCATACTAGCCACGTGTTCAATTATACTCCTATGTGGAGTCGGCTCTTGTTCCCATGTCTCTTTGCTACGTCCAACAGACCCCTAGGGTGTCTGCCGTACAATAACTCAAAGGGAGAGAACCCTGTGGAAGCCTGGGGTACCTCACGGGCGGCGAACATCAAATAGGGTAGCAACATGTCCCAATCCCTTCCGTCCTTAGAAACCACCTTTTTTAACATGGACTTGAGGGTTTTATTGAACCGTTCTACTAGCCCGTCGGTTTGAGGGTGGTACACCGAGGTGCGCAATTGTTTAATTTTTAGCAATTTGAACAGTTCCCTTGTCACTTTGTTACATAGTTACATAGTTTATAAGGCTGAAAAAAGACAAGCGTCCATCCAGTTCAGCCTATTTCTTGTGCACTGCAGCTATTAAGCAGCGTTGATCCAGGGGAAGGCAACAAAAACCCATGCTGTATAGGCCAATTTACATCATTGAGGAAAAATTCACTTCCCGACACCAATCTGGCAGTCAGATTAAATCCCTGGATTAATTAACTATCACTAAGCATAAGATGTAATTTTATTGTTCTCAAGAAAGGCGTCCAGGCCTCTCTTGAACTCTTTGAGTTGGACATCACCACTTCCTCTCCCAGAGAGTTCCAGTCTCACGGCTCTGACCGTAAAGAATCCCCTTCTATGCTGGTGCAGGAACCTCCTTTCCTCCAGACGCATAGTGTGCCCCCTCGTCTTTGTCACCATCCTTGGTATAAACAGGTCATGGGAGAGATCTCTGTACTGCCCCCTGATGTATTTATACATGTTTATGAGGTCTCCCCTAAGCCTTCTCTTTTCCAATGTAAATAGGCCTAATTTTGACAACCTCTCTGGGTATTCTAGTCCCTCCATTCCCTTTATTACCTTAGTCGCCCTCCTTTGTACCCTCTCTAGCTCCAATATGTCTTTCCTGAGCACCGGAGCCCAGAACTGTGCACAATATTCTAAGTGCGGCCTTACCAGCGCTTTATACAGAGGAAGAACAATGTTCTCATCATATGCCCCTATTCCTCTTCTGATGCATGCCATGACTCTATTTGCCTTCGCAGCGGCGGCCTGACACTGGGCACTCCAATTTAATTTGCTATTAACCAAGACGCCCAGGTCCTTCTCCATGTCAGATTTCCCCAACGGTTTCCCATTTAATATGTATGGGTGACTGCTGTTTTTCTTTCCCATGTGCATGACCTTACATTTATCGGCATTGAACCCCATTTGCCATTTTTTGGCCCAACTCCCCAATTTATCTAAATCCTCCTGTAGCTGTGCCCTATCCTCATCTGTATTAACTACTTTACAAAGTTTAGTATCATCTGCAAATATTGCTATTTTACTATTCAACCCTTCCACTAGATCATTAATAAATATATTAAATAATATAGGGCCCAAGACAGACCCTTGAGGCACCCCGCTAGTAACCCTGACACCCCCTGAGCTTACTCCATTGATAACCACCCTCTGCTTTCTATCACTCAGCCAGCTATTTACCCACTTGCACACATTATCCCCCAGACCAAGCATTCTCATTTTATATACCAACCTTTTGTGTGGCATGGTATCAAACGCTTTGAAGAAGTCAAGGTATACAACATCCACTGACTCTCCCCGGTCCAGCTGTGAGCTCACCTCCTCGTAGAAGGCCATCAGGTTTGTTTGGCAGGAGCGATCCCTCATGAATCCATGTTGATATGGAGTTAGATAGTTATTATCATTAAGATATTCTACAATAGCATCTCTAAGAAATCCTTCAAACAATTTACCCACAACAGACGTTAAGCTGACTGGTCTATAGTTCCCAGGGTCACTTTTAGACCCCTTTTTGAATATTGGTACCACATTTGCTTGGCGCCAGTCTAGTGGGACAGTCCCTGTCCATAAAGAGTGCTTGAATATAAGATACAGCGGTCTGTCTATCACATTACTTAATTCTTTTAGTACCCGGGGGTGTATGCCATCTGGGCCTGGTGACTTGTCTATTTTGATATTATTTAGGCGTTTCTGAACTTCCTCTTGGGTTAGGTGGGTGATATTTAGCGGAGGGTTTACTTTATCACTCTGCATTTCCTCCGATAAATTGTTTTCTTTTGTGAAAACAGTGGAGAAGAAGCTATTGAGTAGGTTTGCTTTACCCTCATCGCCCTCTATGATTTTACCCAGGTTATTTTTCAATGGGCCAACTCCATCAGTTTTAATCCTTTTACTGTTTATATAGTTAAAGAACAGTTTGGGATTCGTTTTACTTTCCTTGGCAATTAGTCTCTCTGTCTCCTCTTTTGCTATTCTTATTTGTTTCTTACAGATTTTGTTTTTTTCCCTATAAGATATTAGCGCTTCCTCGCTGCCTTCTTGTTTAAGTTTACCGAAAGCCCTTTTTTTGTTTTTCATTGCCCTCTTGACTTCCTTATTTAGCCACATTGGCTTCCTCCTATTCCTAGCCCTTTTATTCCCATAAGGCATGTACCTTCTACAGTGACTATGTAGGACTCTTTTGAAAATTTCCCATTTTCTATCCGTGCTCCTATTACTAAAGATACTATCCCAGTCTATAAGGTGAAGGGCATCTCTTAGCTGATCAAACTTTGCCCTCCTGAAGTTCAGTGTTTTTGTGACTCCCTTGCTGGGCACCCTACTGAAGCACATGTGGAATTGTATAATGTTGTGGTCACTATTTCCCAGGTGCCCCCCGACCTGCACCTCAGATATTCTGTCTGGCCTGTTAGTTAATATTAAGTCTAAAAGGGCCGTCCCTCTAGTTGGTTCCTGCACAAGTTGTGACAAATAATTGTCTTTGATAATTGACAGAAACCTGTTTCCTTTCTGAGATCTACAGCTTTCGGTTTCCCAGTCTATATCGGGGTAGTTGAAGTACCCCATAATAATCACCTCGTTATTTTTTGCTACTTCGTCTATTTGTCTCATTAATAGACTTTCCGTGGCTTCTGCTATATTTGGTGGTTTATAACAGACTCCTATGATAATTTTATTATTGTTTTTTGCCCCATGTATCTCCACCCATAAGGACTCGACCTCCTCATTTCCCTCCCATACATCCTCCCGTATTGTAGGCTTTAGACACGTCTTTACATATAGACAGACTCCACCCCCTTTCTGATTTCTTCGATACCTTCTAAACAGACTGTAACCCTGTAAGTTAACTGCCCAGTCATAGCTTTCATCTAACCATGTCTCGGTTATTCCCACTATGTCATAGTTACCTGTAGATATTTCTGCTTCCAGTTCATCCATCTTGTTTGTCAGGCTTCTGGCATTTGCTAGCACGCAGTTTACACGATTTTGATTTGTTCCAATCTTCTCCCTGTGGATTGTATTAGAAATTTTCTTACCTCCCTTCCAAGTATCTTGTCTTGGACCTTCTTTGTCGCACTTCATATCTTTCATTAGTATGTTCTCTGGTTGCATGTTTGTGTCCGGCGTTTTTCTTCCCATCCCCTCTTCTTCTAGTTTAACGCCCTCCTGATGAGTGTTGCGAGTCTCCTGGCGAATGTGTGTTTCCCGGGTTTGTTGAGGTGTAGTCCGTCTCTGGCAAGGAGTCCGCCATAGAGGTAATTCACACCGTGGTCCAGGAATCCAAATCCTTGTTGTCTGCACCATTGTCTCAGCCAGTTGTTCACATCAAGGATCCTGTTCCATCTCCTGACGCCATGCCCGTCTACTGGAAGGATAGAAGAAAAAACTACCTGCGCATCCAGTTCTTTTACTTTCTTCCCCAATGCTTCAAAGTCCTTGCAGATTGTCGGTAGGTCCTTCTTTGCCGTGTCATTGGTGCCAACATGTATCAGAAGAAATGGGTGGACATCCTTGGAACTGATGAGCTTCGGTATCCTATCGGTAACATCCTTGATCTTCGCCCCTGGGAGGCAGCATACTTCTCTTGTGGTTATGTCCGGTCTGCAGACAGCTGCTTCTGTTCCTCTCAGTAGTAAGTCTCCCACCACCACCACTCTTCTTCCCTTCTTGGCTGTCCTTTTTCTTGTCGCTTCTGGGTGTTTCTGGGTGCTCTTTTCTTTTTTGCTTGCTGGTAGTGCCTCATCCTTAGGTGTGCCATCTTCGTCCTCCACAAGTCCTTGGAATCTGTTTCTCAGTTGTGTGGTTGGTGGTGTCTCCATGGTCTTCTTGCTTCTTTTGGTCACTTGCCTCCACTTGTCTGCCTCTGGAGGTTCTCTGACGCTTCCTTCACTTTCCGTGACCAGTAGTGACGCTTCTGTTCTGTCCAGGAAGTCTTCATTTTCCTTGATGAGTTTTAATGTCGCAATTCTTTCTTCCAGTCCCCGCACCTTTTCTTCTAAAAGAGCCAGTAGTCTACACTTCTGGCAGGTGAAGTTGGTTTCAGCTTCTGGTCAATCTGTGAACATGTAGCACATGTTGCAGCTCACCATGTAGGTTGTCACATCTGCCATGCTGCTCCTTGTCCCTGCTGACTTGATGTCTGTCTTCTTTCTTGTGATACCCTAAGATCGCGGTTTGGCGATGCTGTACCCAACGATCTTCTAGCTGAAGGAGACTCTTCGATTTTCCCAGAAGGCACCTGGAATATGCAAATTGTCCTCTTCAAGCTTCAATCCCTGGTTTGGCGATGCTTTCCAAGCAGCTGGTCCCGGCTGTACCCAACGATCTTCTAGCTGAAGGAGACTCTTCGCTTTTCCCAGAAGGCACCTGGAATATGCAAAGGGAGAAATGTTAGGGAGATATAAAAGGGAAGGTGGAGCCAGGCAGCAGTTAGTCTAGACTGGAACTGACAGAGAGCAAACCTGTTGAGAGAGTTCCTGCAGTGTAAAAGCCTTAGAGAGGTCAGCCTGCAGTGGAGCTTATCCAGATCAAGACTCCGTGTAGCTCAGAGAGGTGAGCTTTAGGTGTGCCGGCGCCATAAGATCGGTGAAACGCGGCACGCTGCCGTTAGTGTGAGTAGCCTATTGAGGGTCCGAGTAGGCCGAAGGCAAAAGAGTAGAGAGTTAGCTCATAGGGGGCAGAGGAGCTTAATTAGCTCACCCCGAAGAAGAATCAGTTACCGAACACCGGGTCCGAAGCTTACCGGGATCTCCATGACCCAGTAAGATAAACCAGAATCCCTGGAGAACTACAAGCCCCAGGATCGCTAAAGTGCTGATACGTACCAGAGCCAGGAGACACATAGGCCCCGTAGGTCGGGAGCGTGCACTCCAAGAGAAGGCCCTACCACAAGGTCAGCCAGCGCAGGACAGAGACAAAGTTAGGCCTAGCTCCAGGCAGGTCAGAAACTTATTTCGCAGCAGCAAGAACCAGGAGGCTAAAAACCTGCTCATTGGGGAGGATCCGGACATACACCCTTCACCCTACAGTGCTCCGGGGAGTGCCTGAATTTCCATCAGTAAAAGGTACTGAAGTGACTTTTGTGTCCGTCCCTGTTCTTGCTCCGACTCGGCTGAGTCTCCTTGTCCTGCATCCCCGTTCTTATACTGCCATGAGGCCTAGCTCCACCTGTGGGGAGCCATACCATCTAGCTGCCTTATCACCGGCCTCAGTGGACTGCGCAGCACTGGTGAATATCATCAGAAACCATAGGTGGCGTCACGAACTTTATAAACTCACAAATCACCAATGCCTTTTTAAAGAGTGACCCCAGAGTATGGGCCCGGGAGCCGACCACTGCGACCTCCTTAAGGCTAAAGGCCCGGGTAACTGAGCCATCCCCATCCCCTGGGCTAGTCAGTGGTGTGTTGTTTTAGGAAGAATTGTAGAGTGTGTTTTGTATCTTTGAGATGAGCTGGCAGGAGGGGGACTAGGTTTTGTAGATGACTGTCAATAAATCTCGATAAATTGGAGGTTAGACTTTGAATCCCCGATATAATAGGTCTACCGGGTGGGTTAATCAATGACTTATGAATTTTTGGGAGATAGTAGAATACAGCTATTCTAGGATACGGTGTAAGTATGTATTCGTACTCATTTTTAGTGAGAAGGCCTTCACTTAGGCCTTTGTTTAGCAGTTGCTTCAGTTCTATAGTATATTTTGGAGTTGGGTCAAAGGACATTAATTCATAGGTTTGAGTATCGTTTAGGAGTCTAAGGCATTCGTTATGATATTGTGCATAGTCCAAAATGACAATACCTCCGCCTTTGTCTGCCGGGCGTATAACCAGGTCCTGGTTTTGCGCTATTGTTTGAATTGCCTTACGTTCACCTCTGGTAAGGTTATGTTTAATTTTAGAGCAATTTTTATCACTTATACGGTAAATGTCATCTATCACGTTTTTTTTAAATGCTTCCATTGACTCCGAATAGTCATTCAGAGGATGGAAGTTTGATTTCTTTTTTAGTGTGGTATGATGGAGAATCTGATTAGTGGTATGAGGGGAAGTTGTGGTGATGCTATTGTTATTTTGATTTTTTGTCGCATGAATTTTTTCACCCCTATAAAGGCCTCGAATTTATCAAATCGGGATGCTGGTGCGTATTTCAGGCCCTTGTTCAATAATTCACATTCATCCGGTTTTAAGGTATAGTGGCTCAGGTTGAAAATAGAGGAGTTGTCTTGATTCATTAATAGGGCCTATATTAACTCCTTCCCTCTCCTTCCCTTCTAGGTCCTCCTCACCTACCTCAAGCTATCTACCCATTAACCTCTTGAAGCACGCTCCAAGCAAGATCCCTACCCATTGTGTTTTTAGTTGCAAATGGACAAACAATTTTATCCCAAAAAATTTTTTGCCAATACCTTTTATTATCTAATAAAATATTTATCTATTTATCTATTTGCCTACATCACCTTTTTAGTACCTCTAACCTACCAAGACCAGCGCAGATACCCTATTCTTATTTGTATTTAACCCTTGCAGCCTTTCTGGTTCACTGCTTGTATCAGCTGCAGGTCTAGGTTAAAGTCTAACAGCGCCCCCTATCAGTAACAACTTTTAATAGATAAATCTAAAAGTACCCTTATCAATATACATAAAGACACAACCCAGGCTATCCCTAGAATTCCCTATTGGACTCGTGGCCTTCTTAGCAGTGGAGGTTGACACCCTAGCGAATGGATTTGGTGTCCCCTCTCCACGTCGGCTCTCCCTTAACCCTTTTTACCCTTAAACAGACATACACATACATAAAAAAGTCATCAAAGATTGAAGGATACCGGCAGTCGTGTTACTGCCCACCTCCGCCCATCAGCACCCGTACTGCCTGGCCGACCACATGTACAGAATGATGGAGGTGGATGCGTCTGCTGACGCTCCCTCCTCCAAGCAGTATATAATACATCAGTCAAGCAAAAAAGCAAAAACAAGGGAAATGCAAAAATAAATATAGTGCACTGATATGGACAACTAAGTCAAATGTACCAATAAGTGAGTACGTTGATAGGATGTAAAAGTATTAGCTCAAAAAGCCGTTCTAGACAAATAAAGTGCAGCAGTGCTGATAATTCGGGGCAAGGAGAGGACAACAATATGCCCCTACTGTAATAAGAAGCCCATATGTTCAGTCGCAAGAAATAGACAACAATTGTTCATGCTGGACATGGAGAGGCTATGTGGGGCTCATGCTGGACATGGGGAGGCTATGTGGGGGCTTATATTGTAAATAGAGAGGCTATGTGGGCCTCATGCTGTAAATAGGAGGCTATGTGGAGCTCATGCTGTATATGGGGAAGCTATGTGGGACTCATGCTGTATATAAAGGCTATGTGGGGCTTATGCTGCATATCTGGAGGCTATGTGGGGCTCATTCTGTATATAGAGGCTATGTGGGGCTCATGCTGTATATAGAGGCTATGTGGGGCTCATGCTGTATATAGAGGCTATGTGGGGCTCATGCTGTATATGTGGAGGCTATGTGGGGCTCATGCTGTATATAGAGGTTATGTGGGGCTCATGCTGTATATGTGGAGGCTATGTGGGGCTCATGTTGTATATAGAGGCTATGTGGGGCTCATGCTGTATATAGAGAGGCTATGTGGGGCTCATGCTGTATATAGAGGCTATGTGGGGCTCATGCTATATATGTGGAGGCTATGTTGGGCTCATGCTGTACATAGAGGTTATGTGGGGCTCATGCTGTATATGTGGAGGCTATGTGGGGCTCATGCTGTATATAAAGAGGCTATGTGGGGCTCATGCTGTATATAGAGAGGCTATGTGGGGCTCATGCTCTATATAGGGAAGCTATGTGGGGCTCATGCTGTATATAGGGAGGCTATGTGGGGCTCATGGTGTATATAGGAAGGCTATGTAGGGCTCATGCTATATATAGGGAGCCTATGTGGGGCTCTTAAGGTTTATAGGGGCTGTGTGTGGGCTCTTACGGTATATAGGGGGCTCATATGATATATAGAAGGGGGAATATTTATATATACACCGTATATATACACGGTATATAGGGGGAAATAAGCATACTTAATTCTGTTATTTTATATTAATATTAATTGTAATTAATATGTTAATATTAATATTTAGCAAAATCAATTATAGACCCTCCATAGACTATTATACATGATTATATTGAATAGCATTGGCTGCAGGGCTTGTCCTAGGCACATTCTAGAATGTTGTGACATCACAAGATCTTCACCATCGTCACCTCTGCCTGGATATTATGACATCATGAGGAATATATAAGCAACCGCTCACCCGGAACTCCTTTGAGAGTTTATAGTAGGTGTTCAGAGTGAGTAAGTGTTTCTTCTACTCCTGGTCTGTCCGTATTATTTCCCATTTTCTGTCTATATACGTTTCTGATTTCTTATGACAAGCTTCATCTACTCCCCAATTCTCATTTCCCATACATTTTTAATAAGAAAGCCTTAGATTTATTAATTAGCTCGTTATGGCAATATTTACTATTGATACAATTGGTTTTTAAGATCAGGCTATTCATAAGGAAACCTCTCTATTTCTTCAATTCAGGATTTTGCAGTTATTTAGATTTGAAAAATATCGAGCAAAAATCGAAGCTCAATTTATGTACCGGTAAGTCCTAAATAAGAAAAGTCATGTAATTCAGAACAGTGATTGTAATGCTGTCTCTATAAGTATATATAATAATGAATTTCTGTTTTCTGATGTCCGTTCTTTACGCATGGCAAATGCCCGAACCAGTCAGGCCAGTACGATTACCACGATACCAAACTTGTATTTTTTCATTTAAGTGGAGAAAAAAATGAGCAAAAATTTGCTTGAGTCTGCATTTTTGAATACCCGTAACATTTTAATTTGTTGTGGATGGAGCTGTGTGAGGACTTGTGTTTTGCATGGTGACCTGATGGTTTTATTGATACTATTTTGGGGTAGTTTCAACGCTTTGATCGCTTCTTAATGCATTTTTTGTGGAATTGTAGCAATCAAAAACCTGCAATTTTGCCATTTTGATTTCTTCTTTGCTTTACAGTTTTTAGAGATTGTGTCAATTAATTTTATATTTTCATAGATTGGACTTTTCTGAACACGTTGATACCAAATATGTGTATTTTTTCTTTTTTTTCTTTCTTTAATGTTAACTGGAGAAGAGGGGGTGTGATTTGAACTTTTTTTTTACTTTTTTAAACACGTTTTTCTTCACTTCTTTCTCTGTTTGTTAGTCCTCTTAGGGGACTTGAATCTGCGATTGTCTGATCTCTTATGCCACATACAGCAGTATTCCGGTATATAGTAAAAAATCACTGTCTTCTATGACGCCCAACCACAGGCAGAACGTCACAGGAGAGAGAAAAGTTTTTATATTCTATGGAGCTAGTAACCTGTCAGGTTTGGGGTGAATTGTGGATCACACTCACCCATTGACTGACTATTAGGAAAAACTTGGGAAATTTCCATCAGCTTTTTTATTTTTTCATACAAAGATAAATGGATGACATACTGATGGTAAAAATGGACACATGGACCAAAAAAAAAAAAAAGATGAAAATCGGAAGCCGCACACTAATGAAAATTAGATTGTTTGGTTTTGTGCAGATGAGAAAAAAAATCACGTGTGAATATGGCCTAAAAATAAGTCGCCCAACTGAGTGACTTTTATTAAATACTTCAGTAAATCTAATTCTAAACTATTGTTTGTGTTTTCAGATGCAAGTGTAAATCACAGGTAAAAGTCCTTCCTCTCACTGTACAGTGGTGTGGTGCGCACAGGGCCGGTTTTAGACAAAGTGGGCTCTGGGCAAAAGTTTAAAGTGGGACCCCCAATGTTCACATATTGCAGCATCACACAGAAACATTTCAGTTGTATTCACATGCACTGAGTTCAGGCCGTTAAACGAGCGCGATCAACAATATTGAAGTCGTTCAACCATTGTTTCCCGGCCTCTTTACACCGACTGAGGAAGAACGATGGACACAATCACTGATAGATCAATCTGTCCCCATACAGTATCATGTTATCAGCAGCATATCTGAACTTTTCTCTGAGCGATGTGCTGCAGAGAACAATGATTTTTGTACCGGCAAACAATCCAGTCACTGAATGAATAGGCAGCATTTTTATTGTTTAGTGTAATGCACAGCCCATAGTCCTCCATATAGTATAATGCACAGCCCATAGTACTCCACATAGTATAATACACTCCCCATAGTACTACACATAGCATAATGCACTCCCCATAGTCCTCCATATAGTATAATGCACCCCATAGTCCTCCATATAGTATAATGCACAGCCCATAGTCCTCCATATAGTATAATGCACTCCCCATAGTACTCCACATAGTATAATGCACAGCCCACAGTCCTCCATATACTATAATGCACAGCCCATAGTCCTCCATATAGTATAATGCACAGCCCATAGTCCTCCATATAGTATAATGCACAGCCCATAGTCCTCCATATAGTATAATGCACAGCCCATAGTCCTCCATATAGTATAATGCACAGCCCATAGTCCTCCATATAGTATAATGCACAGCCCATAGTCCTCCACATAGTATAATACACCCCATAGTCCTCCGCATAGTATAATACACTCCATAGTCCTCCATATAGTATAATGCACAGCCCATAGTCCTCCATATAGTATCATACACAGCCCATAGTCCTCCATATAGTATAATGCACAGCCCATAGTACTCCACATAGTATAATACACTCCCCATAGTACTCCACATAGTATAATGCACTCCCCATAGTCCTCCGCATAGTATAATACACTCCATAGTCCTCCGCATAGTATAATGCACAGCCCATAGTACTCCACATAGTATAATGCACAGCCCATAGTACTCCACATAGTATAATACACTCCCCATAGTACTCCACATAGTATAATGCACCCCATAGTCCTCCATATAGTATAATACACAGCCCATAGTACTCCACATAGTATAATGCACTCCCCATAGTCCTCCATATAGTATAATACACAGCCCATAGGCCTCCATACAGTATAATGCACAACCCATAGTCCTCCATATAGTATAATACACTCCCCATAGTCCTCAATATAGTATAATGCATCCCATAGTCCTCAATATAGTATAATACACTCCCCATAGTCCTCAATATAGTATAATGCATCCCATAGTCCTTCGTATACTATAATGCATTCCACATAGTCCTCCATACAGTATAATGCAGCCCCATATAGTACATATATAGTACACTGCAGCCCAATAGAGTACACTGCAGCCCAGTAGAGTACAATGCCGCCCCACAGGGTACAATGCCGCCCCACAGGGTACAATGCCGCCCCACAGGGTACAATGCCGCCCCACAGGGTACAATGCCGCCCCACAGGGTACAATGCCGCCCCATACAATATAGTACAGCCCCATACAGTATAATGGCGCTCCAAAAAGTATAATGCCATCCCATAGAGTACAATGCTGCCCCTTAGAGTACAATGCCGCCCCATAGAGTACAATGCCGCCCCATAGAGTACAATGTCGCCCCATAGAGTACAATGTCGCCCCATAGAGTACAATGCCGCCCCATAGAGTACAATGCCGCCGCATAGAGTACAATGCCGCCGCATAGAGTACAATGCCACCGCATAGAGTACAATGCCGCCCCACACAGTACAATACTGCCCCACCATAGAGTATAATGCCGCCCCATTGAGTATAATGCAGCCCCATAGGGTACAATTCAGCCCCATAGAATATAATACAGCCTCATACAGTACAATGCCACCCCACCATAAAGTATAATGCAGTCACATAGAGTATAATGCTGCCCAATAGAGTATGATGCCGCCACATAGCATAGCATACAATGCAGACCTATAGAGTACAATTCTGCCCCATAAAGTATAAACCAGCCACCCCATAGAGTATAATGCAGCCACTCCAAAGAGTATAATTCAAACCCCCTCAGAGCATAATGCAGCTACCCCATAGAGTATAATGCAGGCCCATAGAGTACAATGCCACCCCACCTGAAAGCATAATGCAGCCCCATAGAGTAGAATGCTGCCCCAGAGAATACAATGCTGCCCCATAGAGTACAATGCTGCCCCATAGAGTACAATGCTGCCCCATAGAGTACAATGCTGCCCCATAGAGTACAATGCATCCCCATAGATTATAATGATGCCCCATAGAGTATAATGCCGCTGCATAGCATAAAATGCAGACCCATAGAGAACAATGGCGCCCCATATAGTACAATGCTGCCCCATAGAGTATAATGCTGCTCCATAGAGTACAATGCAGCCCCATAGAATATAATACAGCCTCATACAGTATAATGCCTCCCAACCATAAAGTATAATGCAGCCACAGAGTATAATGCAGGCCACCCCATAGAGTATAATGCAGGCCACCCCATAGAGTATAATGCAGGCCACCCCATAGAGTATAATGCAGGCCACCCCATAGAGTATAATGCAGGCCACCCCATAGAGTATAATGCAGGCCACCCCATAGAGTATAATGCAGGCCACCCCATAGAGTACAATGCCGCCCCATAGGGTACAATGCCGCCCCATAGGGTACAATGCCGCCCCATAGGGTACAATGCCGCCAAATACAATATAATGTTACCCCATAGAATGCCATAGAGTACAATGCAGCCCCATAGAGTACAATGCTGTCCTACAGAGTATAATGCCACCCCATAGAGTATAATGCCGCCCCATAGAGTATAATGCCGCCCCATAGGGTACAATGCTGCCCCATAGGGTACAATGCCGCCCTCATAGAGTATAATACAACTAACCGATAGCTAATAATGCAGCCCATCCCATAGAGTACAATGCAGCCCCACAGACTACAATGCTGCCCCAAAGAGTACAATGCTGCCCCACAGAGTACAATGCTGCCCCACAGAGTACAATGCTGCCCCACAGAGTACAATGCTGCCGCGTAGCATACAATGCTGCCGCTTAGCGTATGATGCTTCCGCATAGCATACAATGCAGACTTATAGAGTACAATGCCACCCCATAGTGTATAATTCTACCCCATAGAGTATAATATAGCCACCCCAAAGAGTATAATGCAGCCCCCCCTCATAGAGCAAAAAGCAGCTACCCCATAGCGTATAATGCAGGCCATCCCATAGATTACAGTGCATCCACAGAGTACAGTGCAGCCCCATAGAGTACAATGCAGCCCCATAGAGTACAATTCCGCCATATAGAGCATAATACAGCCCCATACAGTATAATGCCGCCCCACCATAGAATACAATGCAGCCCCATAGAGTACAATGCAGCCCCATAGAGTACAATGCAGCCCCGTAGAGTACAATGCAGCCCCATAGAGTACAATGCAGCCCCATAGAGTACAATGCAGCCCCATAGAGTACAATGCAGCCCCATAGAGTACAATGCCGCCCCATAGAGTACAATACCGCCCCATAGAGTACAATACCGCCCCATAGAGTATAATACCGCCCCATAGAGTATAATACCGCCCCACAGAGTATAATGCTGCCCCATAGAGTATAATGCCGCCCCATAGAGTATAATGGATCCCCATAGAGTACAATGCAGACCTATAGGGTATAATACAGCCCCACACAGTATATTACCATCCCACCATAAAGTATAATGCAGCCCCATAGTGTATAATCCAGCCCCACAGAGTATAATGCTGCCCCATAGAGTATAATGCCGCCGCATAGTGTACAATGCAGACCCATAGAGTACAATGCCGCCCCACAAAGTATATATCCGTCCCATAGAATACAATGCTGCCCCATAGAGTACAATGCCGCCCCACAGAGTATAATGCCGCCCCAAAGAGTATAATGCCGCCCCATAGAGTACAATGCCGCCCCATAGAGTACAATGCAGCCCCATACAGTATATTGACATCCCACCATAAAGTATAATGCAGCCCCACAGTGTATAATCCAGCCCCACAGAGTACAATGCAGCCCCAAAGAGTATAATGCAGCCCCCCTCATAGAGCACAATGCAGCTCCTCAAAGAGTATAATGCAGGCCATCCCACAGATTACAGTGCCTCGCCATAGAGTACTGTGCAGCCCCATAGAGAACAATGCAGCCCCATAGAGTACAATTACGCCATATAGAGTATAATACAGCCCCATACAGAATAATGCCGCCCCATAGGGTACAATGCAGCCCCCTAGAGTAAACTGCGGCCCCATAGAGTATAATACAGCCCCATACTGTATAATGTCGTTCCACCGTAGAGTACAATGCCGCCCCATAGAGTATAATGCCGCCCCATAGAGTACAATGCAGCCCCATAGAGTACAATGCAGCCCCATAGAGTACAATGCAGCCCCACAGGGTATAATACAGCCCCATAGGGTATAATGCTGCCCCACAGAGTATAATGCTGCCCCATAGAGTACAATACTGCCCCATAGAGTACAATGCCGCCCCACAGAGTATAAATCCGTCCCATAGAATACAATGCAGCTCCATAGAGTACAATGCAGCCCCATACAGTATATTGCCATCCCACCATAAAGTATAATGCTGCCCCATAGTGTATAATTCAGCCCCACAGAGTATAATTCCGCCCCACAGAGTACAATGCAGCCCCATAGAAAACAATGCTGCCTCAGAGAGTACAATGCCGCCCCATACAGTATAATGCCGCCGTATATCATACAATGCCGCCCCATAGAGTATAATGCCGCCCCATAGAGCATAATGCAGCCCCACATAGAGTATAAATCAGCCCCCCTCATAGAGTATAATGCAGCTACCCCATAGAGTATAATGCAGGCCATCCCTTAGAGTAAAACACAGCCACAGAGTATAATGCTGCCCCATAGAGTACAATGCAGCCCCAAAGAGTACAATGCAGCCCCATAGAGTACATTGCAGCCCCATAGAGTATAATACAGCCCCACAGTATATAATGGTTTCGCAGAGCGCACAATTTACCACCCTTTTACCACCTTGCAGCAAGATTTAACCTGTTTACTACCTGGCAGCAAGATTTAACCCTTTTTTTACCTAGCAGCAAGATTTAACACTTACCACCTGGCAGCAAGATTGAACCCTTTTTTCTACCTGGCAGCAAGATTTAACCCGTTTACCAACTGGCAGCAAGATTTAACCCTTTTACCACCTGGCAGCAAGATTTAACCCTTTTACTACCTGGCAGCAAGATTTAACCCTTTTAACACATGGCAGCAAGATTTAACCCTTTTTTCTACCTGGCAGCAAGATTTAACCCGTTTACCACCTGGCAGCAAGATTTAACCCTTTTACCACCTGGCAGCAAGATTTAACCCGCAAACTACCTGGCAGCAAGATTTAAGCTGTTTACCACCTGGCAGCAAGATTTAACCCGTTTACCACCTGGCAGCAAGATTTAACCCTTTTACCACCTGGCAGCAAGATTTAACCCGTTTACTACCTGGCAGCAAGATTTAATTCTTTTTTTTCCACGCGACAGTAAGATTTAACCTTTTTTTCCCACCTGGCAGCAAGATTTAACCCCTTTTTTCCACCTGGCAGCAAGATTTAACCCTTTTACAACCTGGCAGCAAGACAAGATTTAATGCTTTTAGCACCTGGCAGCAAGATTTAACCCTTTTACCACCTGGCAGCAAGATTTAACCCGTTTACTACCTGGCAGCAAGATTTAACTCGTTTACTACCTGGCAGCAAGATTTAACCCCTTTTTTCCACCTGGTAGCAAGATTTAACCCTTTTACCCCCTGGCAGCAAGATTTAACCCTTTTACCACCTGACAGCAAGATTTAACCCCTTTTTTCCACCTGGCAGCAAGATGTAACCCTTTTTTTTTCCACGCGACAGTAAGATTTAACCTTTTTTTCCCACCTGGTAGCAAGATTTAATCCTTTTTTTCCCACCTGGCAGCAAGATTTAACCCCTTTTTTCACCTGGCAGCAAGACTTAACCCTTTTACAACCAGGCAGCAAGACCAGATTTAATGCTTTTAGCACCTGGCAGCAAGATTTAACCCTTTTACCACCTGGCAGCAAGATTTAACCCGTTTACTACCTGGCAGCAAGATTTAAGCCGTTTACCACCTGGCAAGCAAGATTTAACCCCTTTTTTCCACCTGGTAGCAAGATTTAACCCTTTTACCCCCTGGCAGCAAGATTTAACCAATTTACCACCTGGCAGCAAGATTTATCCCCTTTTTTCCACCTGGCAGCAAGATGTAACCCTTTTTTTTCCCACGAGACAGTAAGATTTAACCCTTTTTTTTTCCACCTGGCAGCAAGATTTAACCCATTTTCTCCACCTGGCAGCAAGATTTAACCCTTTTACCACCTGGCAGCAAGATGTAACCCTTTTTTTTTCCACGCGACAGTAAGATTTAACCCTTTTACAACCTGGCAGCAAGACAATATTTAATGCTTTTAGTACCTGGCAGCAAGATTTAACCCTTTTACCACCTGGCAGCAAGATTTGACCCGTTTACTACCTGGCAGCAAGATTTAACCCTTTTACCACCTGGCAGCAAGATTTAACCCCTTTTTCCACCTGGCAGCAAGATTTAACCCCTTTTTTCCACCTGGCAGCAAGATTTAACCCTTTTACAACCTGGCAGCAAGACAAGATTTAATGCTTTTAGCACCTGGCAGCAAGATTTAACCCTTTTACCACCTGGCAGCAAGATTTAACCCGTTTACTACCTGGCAGCAAGATTTAAGCTGTTTACCACCTGGCAGCAAGATTTAACCCGCTTACCACCTGGCAGCAAGATTTAACCCGTTTACTATCTGGCAGCAAGATTTAATCCTTTTTTTTCCACCTGGCAGCAAGATTTAACCTCTTTTTTTCACGTGGCAGCAAGATTTAACCCTTTTACCACCTGGCAGCAAGATTTAGCAACTTTTTTCCACCTGGCAGCAAGATGTAACCCCTTTTTTCCACCTTGCAGCAAGATTTAACCCCTTTTAAAACCTGGCAGCAAGACAAGATTTAATGCTTTTAGCACCTGGCAGCAAGATTTAAGCCTTTTACCACCTGGTAGCAAGATTTAACCCGTTTACTCCCTGGCAGCAAGATTTAACCCTTTTACCACCTGGCAAGCAAGATTTAACCCCTTTTTTCCACCTGGCAGCAAAATTTAACCCTTTTACCACCTGGCAGCAAGATTTAACCCTTTTTTCTACGTGGCAGCAAGATTTAAGCCGTTTACCATCTGGCAGCAAGATTTAACCCATTTACCACCTGGCAGCAAGATTTAACCCGTTTATCACCTGGCAAGCAAGATTTCACCCTTTTTTCTACCTGGCAGCAAGATTTAAGCCGTTTACCACCTGGCAGCAAGATTTAACCCGTTTACTACCTGGCAGCAAGATTTAACCCTTTTTTCCCACCTGGTAGCAAGATTTAATCCTTTTTTTCCACCTGGCAGCAAGATTTAACCCTTTTTTCCCACCTGGTAGCAAGATTTAATCCTTTTTTTCCACCTGGCAGCAAGATTTAACCCCTTTTTCCACCTGGCAGCAAGATTTAACCCTTTTTTCCCACCTGGTAGCAAGATTTAATCCTTTTTTTCCACCTGGCAGCAAGATTTAACCCCTTTTTCCACCTGGCAGCAAGATTTAACCCCTTTTTTCCACCTGGCAGCAAGATTTAAGCCGTTTACTACCTGGCAGCAAGATTTAAGCCGTTTACCAACTGGCAAGCAAGATTTAACCTGTTTACTACCTGGCAGCAAGATTTAAGCAGTTTACTACCTGGCAGCAAGATTTAAGCCGTTTACCACCTGGCAGCAAGATTTAACCCTTTTACCACCTGGCAGCAAGATTTAACCCTTTTACCACCTGGCAGCAAGATTTAACCCTTTTACCACCTGGCAGCAAGATTTAACCCTTTTTTCTACCTGGCAGCAAGATTTAAGCCGCTTACCACATGGCAGCAAGATTTAACCCTTTTACCACCTGGCAGCAAGATTTAACCCGTTTACTACCTGGCAGCAATATTTAAGCTGTTTACCACCTGGCAGCAAGATTTAACCAGCTTACCACCTGGCAGCAAGATTTAACCCGTTTACTACCTGGCAGCAAGATTTAACCCTTTTTTCTACCTGGCAGCAAGATTTAAGCCGCTTACCACCTGGCAGCAAGATTTAACCCTTTTACCACCTGGCAGCAAGATTTAACCCGTTTACTACCTGGCAGCAATATTTAAGCTGTTTACCACCTGGCAGCAAGATTTAACCCGCTTACCACCTGGCAGCAAGATTTAACCCGTTTACTACCTGGCAGCAAGATTTGACCCGTTTACTACCTGGCAGCAAGATTTAAGCAGTTTACCACCTGGCAGCAAGATTTAATCCTTTTTTTTTCCACCTGGCAGCAAGATGTAACCCTTTTTTTTTCTCCATGCGACAGTAAGATTTAACCCTTTTTTTCCCACCTGGTAGCAAGATTTAATCCTTTTTTTTCCACCTGGCAGCAAGATTTAACCCCTTTTTTCCACCTGACAAGCAAGATTTAACCCATTTTTTCCACCTGGCAGCAAGATTTAACCCTTTTACCACCTGGCAGCAAGATTTAACCCGTTTACTACCTGGCAGCAAGATTTAAGCAATTTACCAACGGGCAAGCAAGATTTAACCTATTTACTACCTGGCAGCAAGATTTAAGCCGTTTACTACCTGGCAGCAAGATTTAACCCTTTTACCAAATGGCAGCAAGATTTAACCCATTTACTACCTGGCAGCAAGATTTAACCCGTTTACCACCTGGCAGCAAGATTTAACCCTTTTTTCTACCTGGCAGCAAGATTTAAGCCGTTTACCACCTGGCAGCAAGATTTAACCCGTTTACCACCTGGCAGCAAGATTTATCCCCTTTTTTCCACCTGGCAGCAAGATGTAACCCCTTTTTTTTTCCACGCGACAGTAAGATTTAACCCCTTTTTCCCACCTGGCAGCAAGATTTAACCCCTTTTTTCCACCTGGCAGCAAGATTTAACCCTTTTACCACCTGGCAGCAAGATTTAAGCCATTTACCAACGGGCAAGCAAGATTTAACCTATTTACTACCTGGCAGCAAGATTTAACCCTTTTACCAAATGGCAGCAAGATTTAACCCGTTTACTACCTGGCAGCAAGATTTAACCCGTTTACCACCTGGCAGCAAGATTTAACCCTTTTTTCTACCTGGCAGCAAGATTTAAGCCATTTACCAACGGGCAAGCAAGATTTAACCTATTTACTACCTGGCAGCAAGATTTAAGCCGTTTACTACCTGGCAGCAAAATTTAACCCTTTTACCAAATGGCAGCAAGATTTAACCAGCTTACCACCTGGCAGCAAGATTTAACCCTTTTTTCTACCTGGCAGCAAGATTTAAGCCGCTTACCACCTGGCAGCAATATTTAAGCTGTTTACCACCTGGCAGCAAGATTTAACCCGCTTACCACCTGGCAGCAAGATTTAACCCGTTTACTACCTGGCAGCAAGATTTGACCCGTTTACTACCTGGCAGCAAGATTTAACCCTTTTACCACCTGGCAGCAAGATTTATCAACTTTTTTCCACTTGGCAGCAAGATGTAACCCTTTTTTTTCTCCACGCGACAGTAAGATTTAACCCTTTTTTTCCCACCTGGTAGCAAGATTTAATCCTTTTTTTTCCACCTGGCAGCAAGATTTAACCCCTTTTTTCCACCTGACAAGCAAGATTTAACCCCTTTTTTCCACCTGGCAGCAAGATTTCACCCTTTTACCACCTGGCAGCAAAATTTATCCCCTTTTTTCCACCTGGCAGCAAGATGTAAGCCCTTTTTTTTTCCACGCGACAGTAAGATTTAACCCCTTTTTCCCACCTGGCAGCAAGATTTAACCCGTTTACTACCTGGCAGCAAGATTTAAGCCATTTACCAACGGGCAAGCAAGATTTAACCTATTTACTACCTGGCAGCAAGATTTAAGCCGTTTACTACCTGGCAGCAAGATTTAACCCGTTTACCACCTGGCAGCAAGATTTAACCCTTTTTTCTACCTGGCAGCAAGATTTAAGCCGTTTACCACCTGGCAGCAAGATTTAACCCGTTTACCACCTGGCAGCAAGATTTATCCCCTTTTTTCCACCTGGCAGCAAGATGTAACCCCTTTTTTTTTCCACGCGACAGTAAGATTTAACCCCTTTTTCCCACCTGGCAGCAAGATTTAACCCCTTTTTTCCACCTGGCAGCAAGATTTAACCCTTTTACCACCTGGCAGCAAGATTTAAGCCATTTACCAACGGGCAAGCAAGATTTAACCTATTTACTACCTGGCAGCAAGATTTAACCCTTTTACCAAATGGCAGCAAGATTTAACCCGTTTACTACCTGGCAGCAAGATTTAACCCGTTTACCACCTGGCAGCAAGATTTAACCCTTTTTTCTACCTGGCAGCAAGATTTAAGCCATTTACCAACGGGCAAGCAAGATTTAACCTATTTACTACCTGGCAGCAAGATTTAAGCCGTTTACTACCTGGCAGCAAGATTTAACCCTTTTACCAAATGGCAGCAAGATTTTACCCTTTATTCTACCTGGCAGCAAGATTTAAGCCATTTACCAACGGGCAAGCAAGATTTAACCTATTTACTACCTGGCAGCAAGATTTAAGCCGTTTACTACCTGGCAGCAAGATTTAACCCTTTTACCAAATGGCAGCAAGATTTAACCCGTTTACTACCTGGCAGCAAGATTTAACCCGTTTACCACCTGGCAGCAAGATTTAACCCTTTTTTCTACCTGGCAGCAAGATTTAAGCCGTTTACCACCTGGCAGCAAGATTTAACCCGTTTACTACCTGGCAGCAATATTTAAGCTGTTTACCACCTGGCAGCAAGATTTAAACAGCTTACCACCTGGCAGCAAGATTTAACCCGTTTACTACCTGGCAGCAAGATTTAACCCTTTTTTCTACCTGGCAGCAAGATTTAAGCAGCTTACCACCTGGCAGCAAGATTTAAGCCATTTACCAACGGGCAAGCAAGATTTAACCTATTTACTACCTGGCAGCAAGATTTAAGCCGTTTACTACCTGGCAGCAAGATTTAACCCTTTTACCAAATGGCAGCAAGATTTAACCCGTTTACTACCTGGCAGCAAGATTTAACCCTTTATTCTACCTGGCAGCAAGATTTAAGCCATTTACCAACGGGCAAGCAAGATTTAACCTATTTACTACCTGGCAGCAAGATTTAAGCCGTTTACTACCTGGCAGCAAGATTTAACCCTTTTACCAAATGGCAGCAAGATTTAACCCGTTTACTACCTGGCAGCAAGATTTAACCCGTTTACCACCTGGCAGCAAGATTTAACCCTTTTTTCTACCTGGCAGCAAGATTTAAGCCGTTTACCACCTGGCAGCAAGATTTAACCCGTTTACTACCTGGCAGCAATATTTAAGCTGTTTACCACCTGGCAGCAAGATTTAACCAGCTTACCACCTGGCAGCAAGATTTAACCCGTTTACTACCTGGCAGCAAGATTTAACCCTTTTTTCTACCTGGCAGCAAGATTTAAGCAGCTTACCACCTGGCAGCAAGATTTAAGCCTTTTACCACCTGGCAGCAAGATTTAACCCCTTTTTTCCACCTGGCAGCAAGATTTAACCCTTTTACCACCTGGCAGCAAGATTTAAGCCATTTACCAACGGGCAAGCAAGATTTAACCTATTTACTACCTGGCAGCAAGATTTAACCCTTTTACCAAATGGCAGCAAGATTTAACCCGTTTACTACCTGGCAGCAAGATTTAACCCGTTTACCACCTGGCAGCAAGATTTAACCCTTTTTTCTACCTGGCAGCAAGATTTAAGCCATTTACCAACGGGCAAGCAAGATTTAACCTATTTACTACCTGGCAGCAAGATTTAAGCCGTTTACTACCTGGCAGCACAATTTAACCCTTTTACCAAATGGCAGCAAGATTTAACCAGCTTACCACCTGGCAGCAAGATTTAACCCTTTTTTCTACCTGGCAGCAAGATTTAAGCCGCTTACCACCTGGCAGCAATATTTAAGCTGTTTACCACCTGGCAGCAAGATTTAACCCGCTTACCACCTGGCAGCAAGATTTAACCCGTTTACTACCTGGCAGCAAGATTTGACCCGTTTACTACCTGGCAGCAAGATTTAACCCTTTTACCACCTGGCAGCAAGATTTATCAACTTTTTTCCACTTGGCAGCAAGATGTAACCCTTTTTTTTCTCCACGCGACAGTAAGATTTAACCCTTTTTTTCCCACCTGGTAGCAAGATTTAATCCTTTTTTTTCCACCTGGCAGCAAGATTTAACCCCTTTTTTCCACCTGACAAGCAAGATTTAACCCCTTTTTTCCACCTGGCAGCAAGATTTCACCCTTTTACCACCTGGCAGCAAAATTTATCCCCTTTTTTCCACCTGGCAGCAAGATGTAAGCCCTTTTTTTTTCCACGCGACAGTAAGATTTAACCCCTTTTTCCCACCTGGCAGCAAGATTTAACCCGTTTACTACCTGGCAGCAAGATTTAAGCCATTTACCAACGGGCAAGCAAGATTTAACCTATTTACTACCTGGCAGCAAGATTTAAGCCGTTTACTACCTGGCAGCAAGATTTAACCCGTTTACCACCTGGCAGCAAGATTTAACCCTTTTTTCTACCTGGCAGCAAGATTTAAGCCGTTTACCACCTGGCAGCAAGATTTAACCCGTTTACCACCTGGCAGCAAGATTTATCCCCTTTTTTCCACCTGGCAGCAAGATGTAACCCCTTTTTTTTTCCACGCGACAGTAAGATTTAACCCCTTTTTCCCACCTGGCAGCAAGATTTAACCCCTTTTTTCCACCTGGCAGCAAGATTTAACCCTTTTACCACCTGGCAGCAAGATTTAAGCCATTTACCAACGGGCAAGCAAGATTTAACCTATTTACTACCTGGCAGCAAGATTTAACCCTTTTACCAAATGGCAGCAAGATTTAACCCGTTTACTACCTGGCAGCAAGATTTAACCCGTTTACCACCTGGCAGCAAGATTTAACCCTTTTTTCTACCTGGCAGCAAGATTTAAGCCATTTACCAACGGGCAAGCAAGATTTAACCTATTTACTACCTGGCAGCAAGATTTAAGCCGTTTACTACCTGGCAGCAAGATTTAACCCTTTTACCAAATGGCAGCAAGATTTAACCCTTTATTCTACCTGGCAGCAAGATTTAAGCCATTTACCAACGGGCAAGCAAGATTTAACCTATTTACTACCTGGCAGCAAGATTTAAGCCGTTTACTACCTGGCAGCAAGATTTAACCCTTTTACCAAATGGCAGCAAGATTTAACCCGTTTACTACCTGGCAGCAAGATTTAACCCGTTTACCACCTGGCAGCAAGATTTAACCCTTTTTTCTACCTGGCAGCAAGATTTAAGCCGTTTACCACCTGGCAGCAAGATTTAACCCGTTTACTACCTGGCAGCAATATTTAAGCTGTTTACCACCTGGCAGCAAGATTTAAACAGCTTACCACCTGGCAGCAAGATTTAACCCGTTTACTACCTGGCAGCAAGATTTAACCCTTTTTTCTACCTGGCAGCAAGATTTAAGCAGCTTACCACCTGGCAGCAAGATTTAAGCCATTTACCAACGGGCAAGCAAGATTTAACCTATTTACTACCTGGCAGCAAGATTTAAGCCGTTTACTACCTGGCAGCAAGATTTAACCCTTTTACCAAATGGCAGCAAGATTTAACCCGTTTACTACCTGGCAGCAAGATTTAACCCTTTATTCTACCTGGCAGCAAGATTTAAGCCATTTACCAACGGGCAAGCAAGATTTAACCTATTTACTACCTGGCAGCAAGATTTAAGCCGTTTACTACCTGGCAGCAAGATTTAACCCTTTTACCAAATGGCAGCAAGATTTAACCCGTTTACTACCTGGCAGCAAGATTTAACCCGTTTACCACCTGGCAGCAAGATTTAACCCTTTTTTCTACCTGGCAGCAAGATTTAAGCCGTTTACCACCTGGCAGCAAGATTTAACCCGTTTACTACCTGGCAGCAATATTTAAGCTGTTTACCACCTGGCAGCAAGATTTAACCAGCTTACCACCTGGCAGCAAGATTTAACCCGTTTACTACCTGGCAGCAAGATTTAACCCTTTTTTCTACCTGTCAGCAAGATTTAAGCAGCTTACCACCTGGCAGCAAGATTTAAGCCTTTTACCACCTGGCAGCAAGATTTAACCCGTTTACTACCTGGCAGCAATATTTAAGCTGTTTACCACCTGGCAGCAATATTTAACCCGCTTACCACCTGGCAGCAAGATTTAACCCGTTTACTACCTGGCAGCAAGATTTGACCCGTTTACTACCTGGCAGCAAGATTTAAGCAGTTTACCACCTGGCAGCAAGATTTAATCCTTTTTTTTTTCCACCTGGTAGCAAGATTTAACCTCTTTTTTCACGTGGCAGCAAGATTTAACCCTTTTACCACCTGGCAGCAAGATTTATCAACTTTTTTCCACTTGGCAGCAAGATGTAACCCTTTTTTTTCTCCACGCGACAGTAAGATTTAACCCTTTTTTTCCCACCTGGTAGCAAGATTTAATCCTTTTTTTTCCACCTGGCAGCAAGATTTAACCCCTTTTTTCCACCTGACAAGCAAGATTTAACCCCTTTTTTCCACCTGGCAGCAAGATTTAACCCTTTTACCACCTGGCAGCAAGATTTAACCCTTTTTTCTACCTGGCAGCAAGATTTAACCCGTTTACCACCTGGCAGCAAGATTTATCCCCTTTTTTCCACCTGGCAGCAAGATGTAAGCCCTTTTTTTTTCCACGCGACAGTAAGATTTAACCCCTTTTTCCCACCTGGCAGCAAGATTTAACCCCTTTTTTCCACCTGGCAGCAAGATTTAACCCCTTTTTTCCACCTGGCAGCAAGATAAGATTTAATGCTTTTAGCACCTGGCAGCAAGATTTAACCCTTTTACCACCTGGCAGCAAGATTTAACCCGTTTACTACCTGGCAGGAAGATTTAAGCCATTTACCAACGGGCAAGCAAGATTTAACCTATTTACTACCTGGCAGCAAGATTTAAGCCGTTTACTACCTGGCAGCAAGATTTAACCCTTTTACCAAATGGCAGCAAGATTTAACCCGTTTACTACCTGGCAGCAAGATTTAACCCGTTTACCACCTGGCAGCAAGATTTAACCCTTTTTTCTACCTGGCAGCAAGATTTAAGCCATTTACCAACGGGCAAGCAAGATTTAACCTATTTACTACCTGGCAGCAAGATTTAACCCTTTTACCAAATGGCAGCAAGATTTAACCCGTTTACCACCTGGCAGCAAGATTTATCCCCTTTTTTCCACCTGGCAGCAAGATGTAACCCCTTTTTTTTTCCACGCGACAGTAAGATTTAACCCCTTTTTCCCACCTGGCAGCAAGATTTAACCCCTTTTTTCCACCTGGCAGCAAGATAAGATTCAATGCTTTTAGCACCTGGCAGCAAGATTTAACCCTTTTACCACCTGGCAGCAAGATTTAACCCGTTTACTACCTGGCAGCAAGATTTAAGCCATTTACCAACGGGCAAGCAAGATTTAACCTATTTACTACCTGGCAGCAAGATTTAAGCCGTTTACTACCTGGCAGCAAGATTTAACCCTTTTACCAAATGGCAGCAAGATTTAACCCGTTTACTACCTGGCAGCAAGATTTAACCCGTTTACCACCTGGCAGCAAGATTTAACCCTTTTTTCTACCTGGCAGCAAGATTTAAGCCATTTACCAACGGGCAAGCAAGATTTAACCTATTTACTACCTGGCAGCAAGATTTAACCCTTTTACCAAATGGCAGCAAGCTTTAACCCGTTTACTACCTGGCAGCAAGATTTAACCCTTTTTTCTACCTGGCAGCAAGATTTAAGCCGTTTACCACCTGGCAGCAAGATTTATCCCGTTTATCACCTGACAAGCAAGATTTAACCATTTTACCACCTGGCAGCAAGATTTAACCCTTTTACCACCTGGCAGCAAGATTTAACCCTGTTTTCTACCTGGCAGCAAGATTTAAGCCGTTTACCACTTGGCAGCAAGATTTAACCCGTTTACCACCTGGCAAGCAAGATTTAACCCGTTTACTACCTGTCAGCAAGATTTAAGCCGTTTACCACCTGGCAGCAAGATTTAAGCCGTTTACCACCTGGCAGCAAGATTTAACCCTTTTTTCTACCTGGCAGCAAGATTTAAGCCGTTTACCACCTGGTAGCAAGATTTAATCCTATTTTTTCCACTTGGCAGCAAGATTTAACCCCTTATTTCCACCTGACAGCAAGATTTAACCCGTTTACCACCTGGCAGCAAGCTTTAACCCTTTTACCACCTGACAGCAAGATTTAACCCTTTTTTTCCACCTGGCAGCAAGATTTAACCTTTTTAGCACCTGGCAAGAAACCAAAAAGTTGTCCAACCAATTATATTTTTGTAATTTTGTAAACACCACAATAAATTGATTTTTGACCTTTTGTTCCTCTTTAATTTCACTTGGCAGTGCCACCACCGATCACTACACCTTACGCCCTATCCACAAAGTTGATAGTCATCACATGTCCCCTACATTACCAAGGGGTAATGTTTACGGTGGCAGAAACTTCTACTGGACCTATGCTGACGCCAGTGCCCACTTCAATTGGATGTGCACCTGGACGCACAATCAGCTGAAGTGTGTTACGGTGCAGAGACACATTGAGTTCCTGCACCGCAATACACATCATCGGCCAATCAGAAGCCAGCAGCTCACAGGCATAGACGTTGCATGGCAGTGACGTTAGCCTATACACACAGTCTAGCCTATGCTGGGGCTACACGATGTTTGGTCACAACATAGGTCAAGCTGCCAAACTTCAGTCTGTGCCGCTGCTACATGTTAGCGTGATGCAGGTGAGTAGGGTTACATTACGACCCCTGCGGTGATGTGACAAGTTCTGATTTTTTTTTATCTGCTTGCTGCATTATGTAGGGTGGACGTAATGTGACCCTACTCACTTTATTTCTGCTGCCATATCATGTAGCAGCATTTTACAATGATTATGCTGCACAACCTGCACTATGACCAAAATCACTGAGTAACCAGCATCAATAAATAATAGTGTAATGTATAGCTGAATAAAAAGAGTCACAGGACTCCATAGGAATCGGATCAGGGTCATGCAAAGATATTCAGCCGGTCAAGAAATAGTGTGCCCTTGTATTTAGTGCCACATACATTCAAGATGATGAGTCTGAATACCAGCCGAAGAAGGTTGCAAGTTTTCCAATAGATCCTGCTGATCAATTGGTCGAGTTTGTATAATATATGAAGCATGTATGCAGTTATTGTTTTACATATAAAAAACGTAATCATATGAATAAAGATTGTTATAGATAAATATTTATTTATAGTGATATACGGCAATAAAATGGCAGCACTCCAGACGTGAAATAGTGAAGAAAACTGATCATTACTCACCCATGTATGCAGGGCTGCCACCAGGAATTTCAGGGCCCCATACTGGCAAAATTTTCGGGCCCCCTTGAGACTCTACCCGGGTTCCACCCCAGCTCCACCTCTATTCCTCGAACCTTCTACAGTCCAACCGCCAACTCTTGGAAAAACTCCACTCCACACATTACCAGTTCCCAGTGAACACCAGATCACACACATAGCCATCAGCTTTTGTTTTGGCCAAAAGATTTTTACCACGATAAGGTACACTCTTCTGGCCGGGCCCTACTCTACTCTAACCTATTTAAAAAAAATTAAAATATCCAATACTCTTTTTAGGTATATTTTTATTTATTTTTCTTTAAGGGAATGTGTCATATACATTTTTTAAAATGACCAAAAATACCACATGCAAGAGACAAATACCACCACACCATGACCACACCACATATAACCACCACATAGTGATCAAATAATACCACATACCAGAAACAAATACCGTCACACCATGACCAGACCACATATTACCACCTCATAGAGCCCAAATAATACCACATACAAGGAACAAAAACCGCCACACCATAACCAGACCACATATTACCACCACATTGTCACCGAATAATACCACATACAAGGGACAAATACCGCCACACCACGACTGGACCACATATTACCACCACATAGTGACCGAATACTACAATACTGATCATTATTAAAAAAAAACACAATATTACCATAAGTGCCATTATACACGGGAGCTCTGTACATGGTACAATGTATAATGTAAGTGTACAGGTAATATAGTGATCACCAGTGACATTATACACAGGAGCCCTGTACATAGTATACAGTGTATAGTGTCAGTGTACATGTAATACACTGACTCACCGGTGATGTCTCTAGGTGAAGTCCTTCATCTTCGCTTTTCTCCTTCATACAGCACAGACCGCCATCACTTCTTCCAGCCAGGACTCGTCTCTGCATAAAATAACACACAGTTATCTAGAGCACATTCCCCAACTTCTACATTACACAGCTGAATACAGACGTGCACTCACCATTAATATATAATTAGTTATTATGCAACCCACCATTCCAAATATAAATTGTAATCCACCCCTGTGCCCCCCACTAACTGTAAATAGCCACTTTCCCCAACTAATAAATATATAAATTAATTAGAACCTGTACTCTTTCCCCCAATTTATTACCAGTCACACTCCTGCATCCTCAACGCCCCCTACTCTGTACCTCCTGCTCCCCCGATTCATTATATTTATATGCACCCTCTACCCCAATTCATTGTCAAGTCTGTGCTCTCCTCATCCCCACCCTCTATTCAGTCAGGAGAAATATGCAGCCACGCAGCTCCGGTAAGGCACTTAGCGCCGAGGTGTGTGCTCCCTTGCGGCGCCCCGGCGCTCGGCACTCTGTTACAGCATGGGGCCCCGTGAGCAGAAGCACAAGAGGGGGCCCCCCCCTCTATACTGCTGCTCAAGGGGCCCCATACAGCAGTAAGGGCAGTAATGCCCTGATGGCGGCCCTGTATGTATGTGCGACGTTTCGGCTCTTCACACTGTGAGCCTTTCTCAAGCCATGAATATTCACTGTGCATAAGCAAGGTATATATAGTGTAAGGCAGCGCTTGTCATTATCCTGGGGGATACTCGCTTTGCTGCGTCAATCACTGCACACCAGCAACTACTTTGCCGTTTTTCACAATCCACAGTTTATTACACGTCATAAACCGTATTTCCCATACAACATGTCCACGAGCCCAAGTGGCAGACCGGCCCACTTGGCTCTAATTACAGCCTCCCGCAAGGTAATAAAACAATGTCCATGAAAATGTCCATAACATAAAGAGTATTACCTTTATCGGCTTTCAGCTGCTTTTAGTCCGCCACCACTGTGACTCTAAGGCTTGACCACACGTGGTCTCCAGCCCTCCACCCGTCCAAGGCCACTGGCATCTCTCACATACTCAGATCCAGGCTCTGCCCTCCAGGACGCTTGTGTGGCACTCCGAGGCTTACTGGCATCCCCCACACTCTCACAGGGATCCAGGCTTCACCTCCACCGGAGTCCACCAGGCCTCACACGAGCGGTGTTCCCCCACACACACACAGGGAACAGCCTCTTTCCAGCCGACACTCCCTTTAAGGCTTACTGGCATACTACCCATATCCAGGCTTCACCTTTCAGGACGCTTGTGTGGCACTCCGAGGCTTACTGGCATCCCACACACACACACAGGGATCCAGGCATCACCTCCACCGGAGTCCACCAGGCCTCACACGAGCGGTGTTCCCCCATACACACAGGGAACAGCCTCGTGCCTCTCACACGGTGCCCACACAGGAGCTCCCAACATACAGAAACTCCTACACACCGGAACACGCCCACACAGGAACATACAGGGTTTTTATATCTTGCAGCACACATGCACACATCCACAGATAGGACCTTAACTGATGTCAGAGTCATGTGTCCACACCCTCTGTGTGCATAAGGACCTGTGTGATGTCACGGTCATGTGACCAGTCAATTAAAGGGGAAGGTACATGGTCATTCAAACACACTGAACCATTAAAGGGATGTCTGCTACATCACATATCCCCCCTCTGTTCAAACTTGTGGGGTTGAACACATAATATATAAAACAGTCTATATCCCACAGTTCACACTGAGACCATGCACTTGACCCTTGCGTTGTCCAGCCCCTGGAACATTAAACATTGACATTAGCCCACTCCTTAGGGATCTACCATCTGTCAATGTCATCGACTCCGTCAAGTCACATTTCCGGGTCGTAAACTTGTCAGACTTCCCTCGCTCCCAGCGGCTCCCCCACTCCCAGCGGTCGGTCGTAACCTTGTCAGGTCTCCCCCCCTCCCAGCGGTCAGTCGAAACCCTACCAGGTCTCCCCCGCTCCCAGCGGTCAATACAACAGTGTGACTCCACATGGTTCCGTCCTCTATTGGGTCGATTGTATGGGCCACTCAACCCTGAGTCACTCGAGGTCTCACTACCTCCAAACCCACTCCCAAGACATCTTGAAAGGTCCCTAACCTCAGCTGTTCTGATATTTAGGGAGCCCTTTCTCTGTCTGGTCTCACACTTTCTAGACGGCTGCCATCTTCTGCTGCTCAGATGATGCTGTCTATCCACTCGCAGTCTAGCGAGATTCAACTTTTCCACCTCTCGCAGGTAGGTCACTCGGTACTCCACCAGCATGCTCATATCTGAAAGACTTTCTTCCGTTCCTACAGCGTAGAACGACACCATGCCGTCTTCATCCGGCATCCAGTCCTGACGATCACGTGGACTGCTTACTTTTACCACACCAGACTTCTTCACCATCATCTGCATGGCTCGGCCATTTCTCCCAATGAGCTCTCTCACCAGAACATGAGGCACCCGGATGACCTCTTCTCGCAGACTGTGAGCTTTTCTCATCAGCTCCAGTTGTCTAACGGCTTGCTCCGTCTTCAACCGGAGAAACCGCTTCGTGCGAATACATCGCCAATGTATGTCACTCAGGATCGCCACCCTCTTCACCGTGACTTCGGTTGTGGACAGGACCACCAGCTGTTTAGCTTCTGAGGTAGAGTACACCTTACAGGCTCCCACGGCCTTCTTAAACTCCTCATGCACGAACTCACGGGTGCATTCTTCCCTCAAGTCCTCGGGTACATCTACGAGGCACTTGTACCGAGACGTTTCGGTCTCACCAGTGGTTTCCAGAAGATCAACCAGCTCAGGTTTCAGGGACAACTGACTTCCAGCTTCTTCACCCTGGATGCTTCCCCTAAGCTGACTCACAGCTACAACTTCACAACTTTTCGTCTTGACCACCTCCACTTCACCTTTATCTTCCAACACCTTACTCTTAGCTCTCCTCAGGTCCACCTTCTCATGGTCTAAGGGAGTAAGTGCAACTTGTTTGCCTTTTCCCTTTTCCAAGGAGACCTCGTTCACCACGTGACACTTTGCTAGGCGACCTTTGAGCTCTAAAACTTCTCCTTCCAGCTCAGTTACTAGCCTCTCAGCAGTCCATCTCTGAAGCTCTTCCTGCTTCAACTGCTCTTCCAGCAGCAGAGCTCTCTCAGACCTCTCCGTCTCCAATGCGCCCACTCGGCTCTCAATAGCCAGTCTCTCACGCTTCTCTTGCGTCCACTGGGCTTGTAGCAAATCCTTGCGCTGCTTGATCTCGGCTCCAACATCCACCGAACCCTCCGAGCCCACATCACTCGAGGAGGTATCTGCTTCATACCTCCCATCACCAGCGGTCAACTCCTGGCACTGGTCTGTGGCTTTTCCGATGGACTCCTCCATCTTCTCTCGCTCAGCTTCCATCTTGCTGACTGTTTCCTTAAGGTACATCTCCGCCTTCTGGAGAGTATCACGGGACATCTGTAGCTCCTTCACCTGAGCTTCCAGATCTAGGGTCTTTCCCCGGAGATCATCATTCTCCTCACGGATATCTTGCAGAGTGGTCTCAACCACTTGGCGCTCTTGCTCTGCATCCGCCTTATCCTCCTCTAGTTTTTTCTTCACCTTGAGGAGATCCTCATAATCTCTCTTACTCTGTTGCAGTTCCCTACTGCATTCACCACACTCCTTCCTGAAGTCACACAGCCCCTGGTTGAGCTGTTTGCGCAGTCGTTCTAGGATTTGTTCACGTCCAGAAACACCATCCTGCCGCGCCTCCTTCTCAAGCTTCAACTGCAAAACCTCTTCCTTGATTTTGCGGCGGTCCTCCTTAATTGCATGGAACATCTCCTTCCATTAATTAACTTCCTCGTTGCTTTCTTCCAGTTCGGTATCGGAGGTTGCTACTGGCAACGTCACCTCCTCTTCTTCCAAAAGAGGATCCAAACTTGCAATAAAGGCACACAGCATTACATTCTCTTTACTTTCACTTTCAGCAAAGACTACAGGAGCAACCCCTCTATGGCCCTCGCGCCATCTACCACGAGAGGTTGACTCTCTCCCCTCGTCTAGCCCCTCCTGACTGACCTCTCCCTCTACTTCCGTAGTGTCACCGTCAGCTACAGGGTCTGTGTCACTCCCCATGATGTTGTGGACTACCAGGTCACCTCCCACTTTGACTTCACCCCCTTCCACGGGAGCTACCCCGTTCTCAACGGTCAAATAGTCATTTCTAGGAGGTACCATCCCACCATCAGCAACAATTTCCAGTTTTCCAAACTCTACGCTCTTGTGAAAATCCGCCCCTTTTTAGACTCCGCCCCCTTTTTAACAACCACACCGGCAGGGTAATTTTTACAAAAAACATCAGCGACAGTCTTAGGACTCAGTTCACAAGACCTCTTACCACTAGTGTTGAGCCACCCCCGTAGTGTTCGAGTTCGGTTCGGTTCGTCGAACACCCGTGTGTTCGCCGAACTGTTCGTCGAACTGTTCGTCGAACACCTTCGAACACCGTTAAAACCAATGGCAGGCAAACAAAAACACATAGAAACACATAGAAAACACCTTCAAAGGTGTCCAAAAGCTGACAAACTGCTCAGAAGACACAACTAACACATGGAAAAGTGACAAGTACATATAGTCATGCGAAAAGAAAAGAGGTGGAGGAGTAAAAGGAGGGGGAGACACAGATATAGGCATGTCATGCCCTTCTAAAATCCAAAAAGTGAGAAGCCGAGACGGCCAGTCCGCTCCTGCCCGTGCCACCTCCGTGTCGCCGGGTTTGTGCCAGAGCCGCGGTGAACCCTGACGGCCAGCCCCCCTCTCCCAATACTGGTGCCTGTCCGCTGGTGGGTCGAGAGAGCCCCCCTGTGGTGGAGGCAGCTCTAAGCTTTTTAATTTAAATTGTCCCTCTAATTTGAATGAATACACTTTAAATCCATTTACAAGGATCTATTGGAGGGCAAGTCTCATGCCAGCAGCCGCGTAATTCCAGCTCCAGTAGCGTCCACTAAAGCTGCTGCAGTTAAAAAGCTTTTATAAGGATCGAGCTCGGCTGTCCACCGCAAGGCATCCTAGTGCCAGTCCCAGCCCCTATGCCTTGGGGTGCCTCCTGATGCTCTTCACTAAGTATCCCGTGGTCCCGAAGCATTTCCTTTGAAAAAATTAAGTGTCCAAACTACAGGTGGTGTAGCTTGCTTAACAGCCGGGATAATCCGCTGACTAGCAGACACTGCTACTAGGCACAAAGTATTTCCTGGGCTAGATGCAGTTAAAAATTTGTAAGTAGATACTCTCATTGGATGCTGAGAAAGCATTCCATAGAGTCTCCTGGCACGCCATATATGATTCTCTTAAAAAGCTTGGGGTAGGGGTCTAGGGGACCCTTTTATAGCCAAAATCACGGCCCTGTATCACAATACGTCACCTAGGCTGAAGATAAATGGAACTGTAGCACCGAGGGCTCGGTTGCTACAGACGTATTGCACCTCACCCAGAGGTGTGATATCTCACTCTCAGATAAGGATGGAGTGTGGATCAGGACCCGACACCTGCATGCATTACACCACATTGCCGTGGGGCAGGGCGACCAATATGCCCCTGAGATGGGCACGACAGTCCCTGTCCCTGGCTGGAGTGGGGGGAGGGAACACTGAGGAAGGGGAACCCTGCAGTGCAGGAGCAGGGAGGAAGCAGTTCCTGGGTGCATTGAGAAGGGAGTATAAAAGGTGGGCACCATCTTAGTTCAGTGCAGAGAAGTCTGAGCAGAAGTGGCAGGGAGCAGGGGCTCTGCATGAGCTCTGCTCCGGAGGCGGGCCTAGTAACAGAGGTCCAGGCCTGCAAGAGGGAGAAGGAAGGAAGAGGAGCGGAGAAGGCTCCAGGAACGAGGAATGAAGGGATCCCAGGGGTGCGGACGGGCGAGTCGCCACCGCACGCCCGAATCCACCTGCGTGGAGGGGTCAGGCCAAAGGGGGAGACCGGTCCCCGAACTAGTGGAGGCAGGAAACGACCCTCAGCTAGAAACCGGAGGCTCTGACATTTTATGTGGCGCAGCCCCTTGCTCCACCCGCTAGGAAGGCACCACATAGGGTCAGGGAAACTGGCGCCAAGTTTACCAAGAGGAGGCCCGAGGCAGCCGGACAGAAGTGTTGGTAAGAAAGGCCAGACAAAGGACACACAAAGGGGGTCCTGTGAAGCGCTCCAAAGTTATCTGGGAGTTGTCTGAGCCCCTCACCTGGTGAGCACAGTACGACGTGGGCAGCCGTTACCTGCAGACGTGGTCTGGATAATAAGAACTGTGAGTAAAGGCCCTGAACTGCATCACTGACTCCGTGTCGTTACTGCTGCTGCCCTGCACCATCACCCCCATCCTCCGCATACACTGCCCTGAGGCTATACTCCTCCCGTGGGGAGTTATGCTACGCTCTGCTGCACCCACAACACCAGCCTTAGCGGTCTGCCCTGTAGCGGCGGTTCACTCTGACCGCAATCCACGGGTGGCGTAGTCGGACATTTAAACATCAAAACCACATAAATAGTTCCGCCACTGGTTTGACCGCCCTGAGCCACGGAACCGGATCACCGCCACGAAGACTACAACCACCAGCATCCACCAAAAAGGGTCCGGCTCCGGGTGTCCCAAGGCCCAGGGGGTGCATCAGAACATTTTCATCACCTTTCACAATCACCAATGGGACAAGGCAGGGATGTCCTCTGTCCCCTCTCTTATACATCCTAGTGACGGAGCACCTGCTCTCATCAATTCGCCATAACCCCAATATTAGGTGGATTGAGGTGGGAGGCACCGAGTACAAGTGCTCTCTATTTGCTGATGATGTCCTAGTATATATCACTCAATCACATATATCCATCCCTGCTGTTATGGCTGAAATAGATCACTTTGTTACATGGTAAAATTTTAAAATCAATGCAGCGAAGTCTGAGGCCCTCGATGTCTCCCTCCCTAAATCCATATAGGATTCCATCCAGTCCAACTTTCCCTTTGCCTGGCCCTCACAGGGTATCAAATACTTAGGAATTCCTATTCATAGAGACCTCTCCCATCTATGTTATCTTAATTTTGGGCCCTTTATTGAACAATTCCATACAGACCACGGTTGGCAAGTTGGAACTGTGAGATTCACTACGTGCACCACTGGTATTTTGTGGAAAAGCACATGTAAGATTCTGCAACAGTCTCTGCTGATACTCCTGCATGCGTGCATCCCTTTCTATGGCAGGAATAATTTCTGCAAATTTACTTTTGTACCGGGGATCTAACAGTGTGGCAACCCAGTAGTCAGGATTATTTCTAATTCTCACAATTCGAGGGTCATGTTGCAGGTAGTGCAGCAAGAAGGCACTCATGTGTGTTGCGCATCCAGGAGCACCAAGTCCCTGTTGTGTTGGTGGCGAGGTAACAATCATGCTTCCTTCCTCTGTCCTCTCCCCCCAACCTCGCACAACAGAAATGTGATCAAGGTCTCCCTCATCTGATGAGTCTTCCATCAGTTCGTCCTCCACTTCTTCCTGGGCTCCTGCACCTTCCTCACTAGTTTGGCTGCTACCATGCGCCCTGGTAAAATCATCTCCCCCACCCTCACATGCCTGCCGCCCTGGTGCTGCCGACCGTCTGGACCTTGCAGATGTTAGCCCTTCCGCATACAACTCCTCCTCCTCTACTTCCTCCACCTCCTCTTGTGCCACCACCTGACTCCGAATTCTGTTTAACATGTGCTCCAGCATGTAAATCACCGGAATAGTCATGCTGATAATGGCATCGTCAGCACTAAACATCTTCGTCGCCATTTCAAAACTGTGCAGAAGGGTGCATAGGTCCCTGATCTGAGACCACTCCTCCAGCGTGATTTGCCCCACCTCTGAATCTCGTTGGCCCAGGCTATACGTCAGAACGTATTGCACCAGGGCTTGTCGGTGCTGCCACAGTCGCTGCAACATGTGCAGAGTTGAATTCCACCGGGTAGGCACATCGCATTTTAGCCGGTGAAGTGGCAGGCCCAACGACTTCTGTAGAGATGTAAGTCGCTGAGCTGCGGGATGCGAACGGCGGAAGTGAGCACACAGCGACCGTGCCCTCTGCAGAAGGCCATCTAGTCTGGGATAGTGGGCTAAAAATTGCTGGACAACCAGGTTCAACACGTGAGCCATACAAGGCACGTGTGTGACATTGCCCCGGCGAAGGGCCGCACCCAGGTTTGCAGCATTGTCGCACACGGCCTTCCCTGGTTTCAGGTCCAGTGGAGACAACCATTCATGAAATTGGTTCTCCAGAGCTGACCACAACTCCTCAGCTGTGTGACTCACATTTCCCAGACATTTCAATGTAAAAACCGCCTGATGACGTTGAGCCCTACTGCCAGCATAGTAAGGAGGTGTGCAGGATCCCTTCTGTGCAGTTAGAAAGCTTGTGGCATGACCAGACAGGCTTTGGGTGCAGGTGGAAGACCGAGAGGAGGTTGAGGAGGCAGAAGCAGTGGAGGAAAAATGACATAAAGAGGATTGACGCACAACTCGTGGGGACGGCAAGACTTGGACAGCAGCCCCTTGTCCTGCTGTCACCATAGTTACCCAGTGCCCAGTCAGCGACATGTAACGCCCCTGTCCATGCCTACTCGTCCAAGTGTCTGTGGTGAAATGCACCCTGTCACACACAGAGTTTCTCAAAGAAGAGGTGATGTTGTGTGCGACATGCTGGTGGAGCGCAGGCACACCTTTCTTTGAGAAGTAGTGCCGACTGGGCATCTGGTACTGGGGCACTGCGACGGACATAAGGTCTCGAAAATCCTCTGTGTCCACCAGGCGGAAAGGCAGCATTTCTGTAGCCAAGAGCTTGCAGATGGTGAAATTCAACCTCTTAGCTTTCTCATGGCTAGGAGGAAATGGTCTTTTACTTGTCCACATCTGAGGGACCGAGGGCTGGCTATTGTGCTTAGACGGGGTTGATAAGGGTGTCCCCGGCAAACTGCCGGTCTGTGAGGAAGATGCAGGCGGACATGTTAGGTTGCCTTGATCCAAAGGTGGTGCTATCGATGTCGGACAGCGCTCAAGACCAGCTGGTGTTACCACCTCCAAAGAAAATGATGACCTGCCAATCACGCTGGCTGTTGCGGGTAAAGAGGTGGCAGGTCTGCGCCCCAAAACAGGTGTGACTGCTGTCCCCCCAGTCACAGAGGATGAAGAGGCCGCGGATGCACAAGATATGGCAGACGGTGGTTGGCCCGGCCGGCTAGACCGCATTGTAGCACACTGAGCTTCCCACTGCAACTTATGCTTCATGTCCATGTGCCGGTTCATGCATGAAGTACTCAAACTATGTATTTTTTGGCCTCTACTTAGCTTTTGCTGACAAATGTTACAGATAACACGAGTTGGGTCATCTTTATCGATCTGAAAAAATGCCCAGGCTATGCAAGGCTTAGCACCCATGCAACCTGAAGAGCCACCACGACTTGTGGTGAGAGGCAGAGTTGTGTTTGAGGATGCAGTTGTTGACGTGCTTCCAGTACTACGTCTCTGTCCAGGAAGGCGCAACCTGACCTCGTCGTCACTAGCATCTTCCTCCACCTCCTCTGCTGACCTCATCTCTTGGCTGACTGTGGGTTGACAGTAAGTGGGATCTCCGACCTCATCATCATCACCCTGTGCGTTATCACACCCGTCGTCCTCAGAGCCAACCTGTTCCTGCCCTGACAAAAAACTAAAGTTGTCGCTCCAATCAGGTATTTGAGTCTTATCATCGTCTTCCTCATTGTCTCCACCAACAGGAGTTACAGTTTGGGAATGAGGGTCTACATTATGGTCAGAACCTTCTGCGTCTGGTCCTGGATCCGACTCATAAAGATTCTGGGCATCAGTGCAGATCATTTCCTCGTCTGGATTCACAGAAGCGCTGGAGTCGACCTCTGATTCCCAGGCTATAGTATGAGTAAACAGCTCTGCAGACTCAACCATCTGTTCTACCTCATACTCAGACGGGCAGCTGGAGATTTGGGAGCTGTGAGGAAGCAAGTGCGATTTGGGTGACACCTTTGAGGACTGGAGTATTTGTGATGTTGAAGTTGATGTGGAGGAGAGCCTACTTAAAGGAGCACTTGATATCCGTTGAAGCACCTGCTGTTTTTGTGCCTCATCTGGAATTTGTAGCGATTGGCGTGGCCGTAAGAAAGGGATCTTATCACATTGTCCGCTAAAAGAAGTAGACATTTTAGTTTGGCTGGAAGATGGTCTTTCTTCTGCACCTACCCCACGGACACAACCTTTTTTCCCCTTCCCAACACGCCTATTCCCCTTTCCACCAGCAGCAGGCCTTTTTCCACTCATTTTGGTGGTTAACTAATTCACAACTCTGGAGTTGTTTGCACAAAAAAACAATGGATGGTAACCGAGCAGAGCTGAGTGGCCAAACTGTGGTATTAGGCCAAAACTATTGGCTGGGTTAGATGCAGAAAAAAATTATTTTTAATTTGCAACCTGATGGAGGTCAGTATAGATGGACTAATAGACCAAGTCCCACACACCGCTAGAAGCCCAAATATTTTTTCAGAGCTAGATGCAGAAATTTTTTTTATTCAATTTGCAACCTGATGGAGGTCAGTATAGATGGACTAATAGACCAAGTCCCACACACTGCTAGAAGCCCAAATATTTTTTCAGAGCTAGATGCAGAAAAAAATTATTTTTAATTTGCAACCTGATGGAGGTCAGTATAGATGGACTAATAGAACAAGTCCCACACACCGCTAGAAGCCCAAATATTTTTTCAGAGCTAGATGCAGAAAATTTTTTTATTCAATTTGCAACCTGATGGAGGTCAGTATAGATGGACTAATAGACCAAGTCCCACACACTGCTAGAAGCCCAAATATTTTTTCAGAGCTAGATGCAGAAAAAAATTATTTTTAATTTGCAACCTGATGGAGGTCAGTATAGATGGACTAATAGAACAAGTCCCACACGCTGCTAGAAGCCCAAATATTTTTTCAGAGATAAATGAAGAAAAAAATTATTTTTAATTTGCAACCTGATGGAGGTCAGTATAGATGGACTAATAGACCAAGTCCCACACACTGCTAGAAGTCCAAATATTTTTTCAGAGCTAGATGCAGAAAAAAATTATTTTTAATTTGCAACCTGATGGAGGTCAGTATAGATGGACTAATAGACCAAGTCCCACACACCGCTAGAAGCCCAAATATTTTTTCAGAGCTAGATGCAGAAAAAAATTATATTCAATTTGCAACCTGCTGGAGGTCAGTATAGAAGGACTAATAGAACAAGTCCCACACACTGCTAGAAGCCCAAATATTTTTTCAGAGCTAAATGAAGAAAAAAATTATTTTTAATTTGCAACCTGATGGAGGTCAGTATAGATGGACTAATAGACCAAGTCCCACACACTGCTAGAAGCCCAAATATTTTTTCAGAGCTAGATGCAGAAAAAAATTATATTCAGTTTGCAACCTGATGGAGGTCAGTATAGATGGACTAATAGAATGATGCTATGCCCAAAAGATTTTACTTCACTAGGTGCAGTAAAAAAATTGGTATTCTATACACAGGTGGTATATCTTGCAACACAGATAGGCTACTCCACTGACTAACACACTCTGCAATAGGCCAAAAAGGATTAGCTTTGCTAGATTCAGCCAAATGCTGTGAAAAAAACTTGCACAGCACTGGCACAGACCTGCCTGGCAAAAACTGATAGGAACTGATGTAACCTAGTCCTGAAAAGGACTCCAATTACAATTAGTCTTTACTCCCACAATCTATCTATTTAAGAGCACAGACCTGCCTGATAAAAGTCGTAGGAAATGCTGTAACCTAGTCCTTAAAAGGACTGCAATCACAACTATTCCCTACTCCCAAGCTATCTGTATATTTGTGCGAAAATTGGCTTGAAATTAACAAGGTATAGCGCACACAGCAACAGCGGTGCCGTCTAACACGCAGCTGCAGCAGTGAGAAAATGGTGGCGACGGGGAAAATGGCTTGGTCTTATAGGGCAAGGACATGTGACATACACTGCCAATCACACATGCCCTTGCTTGTGTGAAAAAAAGCACTTCGCTCCGTGTGTGCGCTGCTGATAGGCTGACAGATTGCACCTCCCCACTGCAAATGCGGGAAAGAGAAAAAAAAATGGAGATCTTCATTGTTCCTGCAGAGATCCATCCCCTGCCCCTCCCCCCGCCCCGCTGTACACTCAAACTGCGTATTAACATTAATTTTCATCATTACTGAGAAAAAATCCAGTTATGATTTTGGTGCACGAACAGTTATCGAACATAACCTCGAACAGCCGAATTTTTCTCAAATTGTTCGTGTTCGCCGACCGGCTCGAACACCGCCCAAAACAGCTCGAATTTGAGATTGGCGAACAGTTCGAGTAGAACAACGCTCATCTCTACTTACCACCTCCCCGGGCACTCTGGGACAACACGGCCGCCCCCGGAGAGTCCATAGAATGGTCCACCGCCGCCATTCTATACGGTGCCCACAGCTCCTGCAGTTCCCGCACCATATCCTGCGAAAGTCTCTCAAATACCTGATCCGGTCCCAACCGGTCCCTCAATCGCTCAACAGCTCCAAACACATCTGCTGCTTTGCTCACAGAAATCACGGTACACTGTTCACACTTGAACTTCACCGCTCTCCCCGAAAAATTTTCGTGGCCCCGCCGAGCCACCGCAACACAGGATTTGAGTGCGATGTCAATCTTCGCAACCCCGCCGAGATGCAGCAAGATGCTTTGAACTTCGTGAGCCCCGCCGAGCCACAGCAAACCAGGTTTGAGTTCGGCGACAACCTTCGCAACCCCGCCGAGTTGCAGCAAGATGCTTTGATTTTTGTGAGCCCCGCCGAGCCACAGCAAACCAGGTTTGAGTGCGACGACGACCTTCACAACCCCGCCGAGTTGTAGCCAGATGCTCCACCACACTCGTCGACCTGTAGTTGCTCCCAGCAACCAGACTGCAATTGCCCCTAGCAACCAGACTGCAATTGCTCCCAGCAACCAGACTGCAGAGTGCCCCTAGCAACCAGACTGCAGTTGCCCCTAGCAACCAGACTGCAGTTGCCCCTAGCAACCAGACTGCAGCTGCCCGCACTCTCAAACCACATGTAAGGCAGCGATTGTCATTATCCTGGGGGATACTCGCTTTGCTTCGTCAATCACTGCACACCAGCAACTACTTTGCCGTTTTTCACAATCCACAGTTTATTACACGTCATAAACCGTATTTCCATACAACATGTCCACGAGCCAAAGTGGCAGACCGGCCCACTTGGCTCTAATTACAGCCTCCCGCAAGGTAATAAAACAATGTCCATGAAAATGTCCATAACATAAAGAGTATTACCTTTATCGGCTTTCAGCTGCTTTTAGTCCGCCACCACTGTGACTCTAAGGCTTGACCACACGTGGTCTCCAGCCCTCCACCCGTCCAAGGCCACTGGCATCTCTCACATACTCAGATCCAGGCTCTGCCCTCCAGGACGCTTGTGTGGCACTCCGAGGCTTACTGGCATCCCCCACACTCTCACAGGGATCCAGGCATCACCTTCACCGGAGTCCACCAGGCCTCACACGAGCGGTGTTCCCCCATACACACAGTGAACAGCCTCGTGGCTCTCACACGGTGCCCACACAGGAGCTCCCAACACACAGGAACTCCTACACACCGGAACACACAGGGTTTTTATATCTTGCTGCACACATCCACAGATAGGACCTTAACTGATGTCAGAGTTATGTGTCCACACCCTCTGTGTGCATAAGGACCTGTGTGATGTCACGGTCATGTGACCAGTCAATTAAAGGGGAAGGTACATGGTCATTCAAACACACTGAACCATTAAAGGGATGTCTGCTACATCACAATAGCTTACACCCCATAATCAGTGATTAATCACTATACATCAGGAAAGCATAGTGCATATGTATACAGTGCAGTAATATCAATCACCTCATGTGTCAGTATGTATATAAAAATAATTAATTTTTATTATGTGCCAGTTGACAGGTCATTGCTAAAGAAGCTGGCTGTTCACAGAGTGCTGTATCCGAGCATATTAATGGACGTGGAAGGAAAAAGTGTGGTAGAAAAAGGTGCACAAGCAACCGGGATAACCGCAGCCTTGAAAGGATTGCTAAGAAAAGGCCATTCAAAAATTTGGGGGAGATTCACAAGGAGTGGACTGCTGCTGGAGTCATTGCTTCAAGAGCCACCACACACAGACGTATCCAGGACATGGGCTACAAGTGTCGCATTGCTTGTGTCAAGCCACTCATGACCAACAGACAACGCCAGAAGCGTCTTACCTGGGCCAAAGAGAAAAAGACCTGGACTGATGCTCAGTGGTCCAAGGTGTTGTTTTCAGATGAAAGTAAATTCTGCATTTCATTTGGAAATCAAGGTCCCAGAGTCTGGAGGAAGAGTGAAGAGGCCACAATCCAAGCTGCTTGAGGTCTAGTGTGAAGTTTCCACAATCAGTGATGGTTTGGAGAGCCATGTCATCTGCTGGTGGAGGTCCACTGTGTTTTATCAAGACCAAAGTCAGCGCAGCCGTCTACCAGGAAATTTTAGAGCATTTCCTGCTTCCCTCTGCCCTCAAGCTTTATGGAGATGGAAATGTCCTTCTCCAGCAGGACTTGGCCCTGTCCACACTGCCAAAAGTACCAATACCTGGTTTAAAAACAACAGTATCGCTGTGCTTGATTGGCCAGCAAACTCGCCTGACCTTAACCCCATAGAGAATCTATGGGGCATTGTCAAGAGGAAGATGAGAGACACCAGACCCAACAATGCAGACGAGCTGAAGGCTGCTATCAAAGCAACCTGGGCTTCCATAACACCTCAGCAGTGCCACAGGCTGATCGCCTCCATGCCACGCCGCATTGATGCAGTAATTGATGCAAAAAGGAGCCCCGACCAAATCTTAAGTGCATTTACTGAACATACATTTCAGTAGGCCAACATTTCGATTTTAAAAACATTTTTCAAGCTGTTGTTATAAAGTATTCTAATTTACTGAGATAATGACTTTTGTGTTTTCATTGACTGTAAGCCATAACCATCAACATTAACAGAAATAAACACTTGAAATAGATCACTCTGTGTGTAATGACTCTATATAATATATGAGTTTCACTTTTTGCATTGAAGAACTGAAATAAATTAAGTCGTTGATGATATTCTAATTTTGTGAGAAGCACCTGTATATGTAACATAATATTACATGGTGCACTTTCTTGTCCTTTACATATCAGGTTCTGAACATAACAGGACGCTATATAATAAAGAAAGGAGCTATACATAGCTAGAGAGGATGCTACATAATAAGTGAGAGTGCCATACATAGCTAGAGAGGGTGCTACGTAATAAGGGACGGCGCCATACATACCTAGAGAGGATGCTACATAATAAGTGACAGTGCCATACATACCTAGAGAGGATGCTACATAATAAGCGACAGTGCAATACATACCTAGAGAGGATCCTACATAGTTAGAGAGGGTGCTACGTAATAAGTGACAGCGCCATGCATAGCTAGAGAGGGTACTACGTAATAAGGGACGGCGCTATACATATCTAGAGAGGATGTTACATAATAAGGGACGGCACCATACATACCTAGAGCGGATGATACGTAATAAGGGAAGGCACCATACATAGCTAGAGAGGGTGCTCTGTAATAAGGGACAGCACCATACATACCTAGAGAGGATGATACATAATAAGGGACGGCACCATATGTAGTTAGAGCGAATGCTACGTAATATGTGTCAGCACCATACATACCTAGAGAGGGTGCTACGTAATAAGGGACGGCGCCATACATTGCTAGAGAGAATGCTGCGTAATAAGGGACAGCACCATACATAGCTAGAGAGGGTACTACGTAATAAGGGACGGCTCCATACATAGAGCGAATGCTACGTATTATGTATCAGCACCATACATACCTAGAAAAGATGCTACGAAATATGTGACAGCGCCATACATAGGTAGAGAGGATGCTACGTAATAAGGGAATGCACCACACATAGGTAGAGAGGATGCTAGGTAATAAGGGACGGCCCCATACATAGCTAGAGAGGGTGCTACGTAATAAGGGGTGGCGCTATACATTGCTAGAGAGGATGCTACGTAATAAGGGACAGCGCCATACATAGCTAGAAAGGATGTTAAGTATTAAGGGACAGCACCATACATAGCTAGAGAGGGTGCTACGTAATAATGGACGGCGCTATACATAGCTAGAGAGGGTGCTACGTAATAAGAGAAGGCATCATACATAGGTAGAGAGAGTGCTACATAATAAGGGACGGCGCCATACATACCTAGAGAGGGTACTACGTAATAAGGGACGGCGCCATACATAGAGCGAATGCTACGTAATATGTCTAAGCATCAAACATACCTAGAGAAGATGCTACGTAATCAGTGATAGCGCCATAAGTACCTAGAGAGGATGCTACATAATAAGGGAAGACGCTATACGTAGCTAGAGAGAGTGCTACGTAATAAGTGACAGGGTCATACATAGCTAGAGAGGATGCTACGTAATAAGGGACGGCGCAATACATAACTATAGAGGTTGCTACATAATAAGGGACGGCACCATACATAGCTAGAGAGGGTGCTATGTAATAAGGGACGGCGCCATACATAGTTAGAGTAAATGCTACGTAATATGTTTCAGCACCATACATACCTAGAGAAGATGCTACATAATAATTTACAGCGCCATACATTACTAGAGAGGATGCTACGTAATAAGGGAATGCACCACACATAGCTAGAGAGGATGCTACGTAATAAGGGAATCCACCACACATAGCTAGAGAGGATGCTACGTAATAAGGGACGGCGACATACATTGCTAGAGAGAATGCTGCATTATAAGGGACAGCGCTATACATAGCTAGAAAGGATGGTACGTAATAAGGGACGGCCCCATACATAGCTAGAGAGGTTGCTACATAATAAGTGACAGCGCCATACATACCTAGAGAGGGTGCTACGTAATAAGGGAAGGTGTCATACATAGGTAGAGAGGGTGCTACGTAATAAGGGACGAAGCCATACATACCTAGAGAGGATGCTACGTAATAAGGGACGGCACCATACATAGCTAGAGAGGATGCTACATAATAAGGGACGGCGCCATACATAGCTAGAGAGGGTGCTACATAATAAGTGATGGTGCTATACATAGCTAAAGAGGATGCTATGTAATAAGGGACAATGCTATACATAGGTAGAGAGGATGCTATGTAATTAGGGATGGTGTTGTATATAGAGGAGGACATTATGTAATTAAAGGGGTATTCCCATCTCTAAGATCCTATCCCAATATGTAGTAAGTATAGTAATATTAGCAAATACCTCAAATTAGAAATTTAGTATAGTTCTCCTAATTAGCTATGTCACTTACCTCATGTGCAGGCATTGCACTAGCCTACGTATTGTAAGGTGGCGGTGTTCACACCGTGCAGTAACTGAGGAAGTGACCCAAGCAAGTCCAACATAAACAGCTTTTATTCAGCAACTCACGGGTAAACAGAAAGTCCTCCGGTTCGCAGCCGGGTTAGCTTGAGTCCATAAACAAAAAGTTGCCGGGGGCAACGGCCGCGCCGGGCCGCTCAAAGCCTGACAGGTGCAGAGGCTTCCCAGGAGTGGGTTCAGCCACCCTCAATCCTGCTGAGCTCCCCTGCTGTGCTCCTAGCAGGTTCCAACATAGAACAACACTAATCCTTAGTGCAGGGATTTTAAAGGACCTGTGGCAAGAGCCACTGGAAAACCCGGGTTGGAGGGAGGAGGCCGCCCCACTGCCTCCTGTGACCTCCTCCAAGAAATGAAGGCCCTGCCGGGTTTTACTTAATCTGCCTTAGCCAGGTAGTCTGACCAGGTCAATGCTCACCTTCATTCCTGCATTGCAGCTGTGTCTATGAATGCAATGCACTCCAATGGTTTTAATAGGTCTCTGTACACATTCTGGGGGAGATATAATGTCCCTCGTATACGATCCCGGTCACTGCCTCACATATCCCCCCCCTCTGTTCAAACTTGTGGGGTTGAACATTTGCCATCATACACGGTGCCCGGGACAGGGCATCCGCGTTTCCCTGTGACTTCCCGGGGCGATGTTCTACAGAGAAACTGAAATTTTGCAGTGATAGGAACCACCTGGTGACTCGCACATTCCTCTCCTTGGCATTTCTCACCCATACCAAAGGTGAGTGGTCCGTCACCAAGAGGAACTGACGCCCGAGTAAATAATAACGTAGCGATTCCAAGGCCCACTTAATAGCCAAACACTCCTTCTCTACCACGCTATAGTTTTTCTCTACCGGGACAAGTTTTCTACTTAAGTAAGTGACCGGGTGCTCTTCACCATTCACTTTTTGTGACAATACCGCCCCTAGGCTTAACTCCGAGGCATCTGTCTGTACAATGAAGGTTTCCTTGAAGTTGGGGCTGATGAGGACCGGCTGTCCACACAGGGCCAACTTCAGGGACTGAAAAGCTTCTTCTGCCTGAGGGTTCCACCGGACCATTACCGATTTTTTTTTTCCCTTTCAAGAGATCGGTCAGGGCCGCCGTTCGCCCAGCAAAATTAGGTATAAACCAGCGGTAATACCCAAGGATGCCAAGGAATGCCCTCACCTGCTTTGTACTTGATGGTTTAGGCCAGTTTTTTATGGCCTCAACTTTATTGATTTGGGGCTTGATAGCTCCTCAGCCTATCACATACCCCAAATATTGGGCTTCCTCTAGCCCTATCGCACATTTTTTGGGGTTTGCCGTTAACCCCGCGGCTCTGAGAGAATCCAGCACCGCTTGTACCTGTGATAGGTGCGTATGCCAGTCGGTGCTAAAGATGATAATATCATCTAGATACGCGGACGCGTACTCCTGATGAGGCTTGAGCACTATGTCCAACAACCTCTGGAATGTAGCCGGAGCCCCATGTAACCCAAAAGGTAAGACCACATAGTGATACAGACCCTCCGGAGTTATGAAGGCAGTCTTTTCCTTCGCCGATTTTGTGAGAGGTACCTGCCAGTAACCCTTGGTGAGATCGAGCGTGGTAAAGTACTGGGCCTGCCCCAGTCTGTCAATCAGCTCATCCACCCTGGGCATTGGATAAAGGTCAAACTTCGACACTTCATTCAATTTCCGGAAATCGTTACAGAAGCGTAAAGATCCGTCTGGTTTCGGAATCAGTACGATGGGGCTAGCCCACTCACTCCGTGATTCCTCTATAACGCCTAACTGAAGCATTTGTTTTACCTCAGCCGTGATGGCTTGCCTCAGGGCTTCGGGTACCCGGTACGGTCTCATTCGCACCCTTACCCCAGGTTCGGTGACAATGTCATGTTGGATAACCGTAGTCCTACCCGGTAGCTCTGAGAACACATTGGTATTGTGCTGCACCAGCGAGCGAGCCTCCCATTGCTGCTGTTTAGTGAGGGCATCATTTATCCTGACCTCCCCCTCGGACGCTTCCCTGGCTTAAGGTAGAGAACTCTCTGGCGATATGCCCGGAGTGACGTCTGTAACTAAACACTCTCGATCTTTCCAAGGCTTTAGCAGGTTTACATGGTAAAGCTGCTCAGGTTTCCTCCTTCCGAGCTGATATACCCGGTAATTTACCTCCCCCACCTTTTCTCGAACCTCATATGGCCCTTGCCACTTGGCCATGAGCTTACTCTCGGCTGTGGGTACCAGTGCTAACACACAATCGCCCTTGTTAAAAGACTTGACTCTGGCTCTTTTATTATATGTGCGCCTCTGGGCTGCTTGGGCATCTAACAGATGTTCTTTCACGATGGGCAGGACCGCCGCGATCCGGTCCTGCATACTAGCCACGTGTTCAATTATACTCCTATGTGGAGTCGGCTCTTGTTCCCATGTCTCTTTGCTACGTCCAACAGACCCCTAGGGTGTCTGCCGTACAATAACTCAAAGGGAGAGAACCCTGTGGAAGCCTGGGGTACCTCACGGGCGGCGAACATCAAATAGGGTAGCAACATGTCCCAATCCCTTCCGTCCTTAGAAACCACCTTTTTTAACATGGACTTGAGGGTTTTATTGAACCGTTCTACTAGCCCGTCGGTTTGAGGGTGGTACACCGAGGTGCGCAATTGTTTAATTTTTAGCAATTTGAACAGTTCCCTTGTCACTTTGTTACATAGTTACATAGTTTATAAGGCTGAAAAAAGACAAGCGTCCATCCAGTTCAGCCTATTTCTTGTGCACTGCAGCTATTCCGCAGCGTTGATCCAGGGGAAGGCAACAAAAACCCATGCGGTATAGGCCAATTTACATCATTGAGGAAAAATTCACTTCCCGACACCAATCTGGCAGTCAGATTAAATCCCTGGATTAATTAACTATCACTAAGCATAAGATGTAATTTTATTGTTCTCAAGAAAGGCGTCCAGGCCTCTCTTGAACTCATTAAGTGAGTTGGACATCACCACTTCCTCTCCCAGAGAGTTCCAGAGTCTCACGGCTCTGACCGTAAAGAATCCCCTTCTATGCTGGTGCAGGAACCTCCTTTCCTCCAGACGCATAGTGTGCCCCCTCGTCTTTGTCACCATCCTTGGTATAAACAGGTCATGGGAGAGATCTCTGTACTGCCCCCTGATGTATTTATACATGTTTATGAGGTCTCCCCTAAGCCTTCTCTTTTCCAATGTAAATAGGCCTAATTTTGACAACCTCTCTGGGTATTCTAGTCCCTCCATTCCCTTTATTACCTTAGTCGCCCTCCTTTGTACCCTCTCTAGCTCCAATATGTCTTTCCTGAGCACCGGAGCCCAGAACTGTGCACAATATTCTAAGTGCGGCCTTACCAGCGCTTTATACAGAGGAAGAACAATGTTCTCATCATATGCCCCTATTCCTCTTCTGATGCATGCCATGACTCTATTTGCCTTCGCAGCGGCTGCCTGACACTGGGCACTCCAATTTAATTTGCTATTAACCAAGACGCCCAGGTCCTTCTCCATGTCAGATTTCCCCAACGGTTTCCCATTTAATATGTATGGGTGACTGCTGTTTTTCTTTCCCATGTGCATGACCTTACATTTATCGGCATTGAACCCCATTTGCCATTTTTTGGCCCGACTCCCCAATTTATCTAAATCCTCCTGTAGCTGTGCCCTATCCTCATCTGTATTAACTACTTTACAAAGTTTAGTATCATCTGCAAATATTGCTATTTTACTATGCAACCCTTCCACTAGATCATTAATAAATATATTAAATAATATAGGGCCCAAGACAGACCCTTGAGGCACCCCGCTAGTAACCCTGACACACCCTGAGCTTACTCCATTGATAACCACCCTCTGCTTTCTATCACTCAGCCAGCTATTTACCCACTTGCATACATTATCCCCCAGACCAAGCATTCTCATTTTATATACCAACCTTTTGTGTGGCACGGTATCAAACGCTTTGGAGAAGTCCAGGTATACAACATCCACTGACTCTCCCCGGTCCAGCTGTGAGCTCACCTCCTCGTAGAAGGCCATCAGGTTTGTTTGGCAGGAGCGATCCCTCATGAATCCATGTTGATATGGAGTTAGACAGTTATTATCATTAAGATATTCTACAATAGCATCTCTAAGAAATCCTTCAAACAATTTACCCACAACAGACGTTAAGCTGACTGGTCTATAGTTCCCAGGGTCACTTTTAGACCCCTTTTTGAATATTGGTACCACATTTGCTTGGCGCCAGTCTAGTGGGACAGTCCCTGTTCCTAAAGAGTGCTTGAATATAAGATACAGCGGTCTGTCTATCACATTACTTACTTCTTTTAGTACCCGGGGGTGTATGTCATCTGGGCCTGGTGACTTGTCTATTTTGATATTATTTAGGCGTTTCTGAACTTCCTCCTGGGTTAGGTGGGTGATATTTAGCGGAGGGTTTACTTTATCACTCTGCATTTCCTCCGATAAATTGTTTTCTTTTGTGAAAACAGTGGAGAAGAAGCTATTGAGTAGGTTTGCTTTACCCTCATCGCCCTCTATGATTTTACCAAGGTTATTTTTCAATGGGCCAACTCCATCAGTTTTAATCCTTTTACTGTTTATATAGTTAAAGAACAGTTTGGGATTCGTTTTACTTTCCTTGGCAATTAGTCTCTCTGTCTCCTCTTTTGCTATTCTTATTTGTTTCTTACAGATTTTGTTTTTTTCCCTATAAGATATTAGCGCTTCCTCGCTGCCTTCTTGTTTAAGTTTACCGAAAGCCCTTTTTTTGTTTTTCATTGCCCTCTTGACTTCCTTATTTAGCCACATTGGCTTCCTCCTATTCCTAGCCCTTTTATTCCCATAAGGTATGTACCTTCTACAGTGACTATGTAGGACTGTTTTGAAAATTTCCCATTTTCTATCCGTGCTCCTATTACTGAAGATACTATCCCAGTCTATAAGGTGAAGGGCATCTCTTAGCTGATCAAACTTTGCCCTCCTGAAGTTCAGTGTTTTTGTGACTCCCTTGCTGGGCACCCTACTGAAGCACATGTGGAATTGTATAATGTTGTGGTCACTATTTCCCAGGTGCCCCCCGACCTGCACCTCAGTTATTCTGTCTGGCCTGTTAGTTAATATTAAGTCTAAAAGGGCCATCCCTCTAGTTGGTTCCTGCACAAGTTGTGACAAATAATTGTCTTTGATAATTGACAGAAACCTGTTTCCTTTCTGAGATCTACAGCTTTCGGTTTCCCAGTCTATATCGGTGTAGTTGAAGTCCCCCATAATAATCACCTCGTTATTTTTTGCTACTTCGTCTATTTGTCTCATTAATAGACTTTCCGTGGCTTCTGCTCTATTTGGTGGTTTATAACAGACTCCTATGATAATTTTATTATTGTTTTTTGCCCCATGTATCTCCACCCATAAGGACTCAACCTCCTCATTTCCCTCCCATACATCCTCCCGTATTGTAGGCTTTAGACTCGTCTTTACATATAGACAGACTCCACCCCCTTTCCGATTTCTTCGATCCTTTCTAAACAGACTGTAACCCTGTAAGTTAACTGCCCAGTCATAGCTTTCATCTAACCATGTCTCGGTTATTCCCACTATGTCATAGTTACCTGTAGATATTTCTGCTTCCAGTTCATCCATCTTGTTTGTCAGGCTCCTGGCATTTGCTAGCACGCAGTTTACACGATTTTGTTTTGTTTCAATCTTCTCCCTGTGGATTGTATTAGAAATTTTCTTACCTCCCTTCCAAGTATCTTGTCTTGGACCTTCTTTGTCGCACTTCATATCTTTCATTAGTATGTTCTCTGGTTGCATGTTCGTGTCCGGCGTTTTTCTTCACATCCCCTCTTCTTCTAGTTTAACACCCTCCTGATGAGTGTTGCGAGTCTCCTGGCGAATGTGTGTTTCCCGGGTTTGTTGAGGTGTAGTCCGTCTCTGGCAAGGAGTCCGTCATAGAGGTAATTCACACCGTGGTCCAGGAATCCAAATCCTTGTTGTCTGCACCATCGTCTCAGCCAGTTCTTCACATCAAGGATCCTGTTCCATCTCCTGAGGCCATGCCCGTCTACTGGAAGGATAGAAGAAAAAACTACCTGCGCATCCAGTTCTTTTACTTTCTTCCTCAATGCTTCAAAGTCCTTGCAGATTGTCGGTAGGTCCTTCTTTGCCGTGTCATTGGTGCCAACATGTATCAGAAGAAATGGGTGGACATCCTTGGAACTGATGAGCTTCGGTATCCTATCGGTAACATCCTTGATCTTCGCCCCTGGGAGGCAGCATACTTCTCTTGCGGTTATGTCCGGTCTGCAGATAGCTGCTTCTGTTCCTCTCAGTAGTGAGTCTCCCACCACCACCACTCTTCTTCCCTTCTTGGCTGTCCTTTTTCTTGTCGCTTCTGGGTGTTTCTGGGTACTCTTTTCTTTTTTGCTTGCTGGTAGTTCCTCATCCTTAGGTGTGCCATCTTCGTCCTCCACAAGTCCTTGGAATCTGTTTCTCAGTTCTGTGGTTGGTGGTGTCTCCATGGTCTTCTTGCTTCTTTTGGTCACTCGCCTCCATTTGTCTGCCTCTGGAGGTTCTCTGACACTTCCATCACTTTCCGTGACCAGTAGTGACGCTTCTGTTCTGTCCAGGAAGTCTTCATTTTCCTTAATGAGTTTTAATGTCACAAGTCTTTCTTCCAGTCCCCGCACCTTTTCTTCTAAAAGAGCCAGTAGTCTACACTTCTGGCAGGTGAAGTTGGTTTCAGCTTCTGGTCGATCTGTGAACATGTAGCACATGTTGCAGCTCACCATGTAGGTTGTCACATCTGCCATGCTGCTCCTTGTCCCTGCTAACTTTATGTCTGTCTTCTTTCTTGTGATACCCTAGGATAAACAAATTAAACAAATTCGCGCCCCGGCTGTACCCAACGATCTTCTAGCTGAAGGAGACTCTTCGCTTTTCCCAGAAGGCACCTGGAATATGCAAATTGTCCTCTTCAAGCTTCAATCCCTGGTTTGGCGATGCTTTCCAAGCAGCTGGCCCCGGCTGTACCCAACGATCTTCTAGCTGAAGGAGACTCTTTGCTTTTCCCAGAAGGCACCTGGAATATGCAAATTGTCCTCTTCAAGCTTCAATCCCTGGTTTGGCGATGCTTTCCAAGCAGCTGGCCCCGGCTGTACCCAACGATCTTCTAGCTGAAGGAGACTCTTCGCTTTTCCCAGAAGGCACCTGGAATATGCAAATTGTCCTCTTCAAGCTTCAATCCCTGGTTTGGCGATGCTTTCCAAGCAGCTGGCCCCGGCTGTACTCAACGATCTTCTAGCTGAAGGAGACTCTTCGCTTTTCCCAGAAGGCACCTGGAATATGCAAATTGTCCTCTTCAAGCTTCCATCCCTGGTTTGGCGATGCTTTCCAAGCAGCTGGCCCCGGCTGTACCCAACGATCTTCTAGCTGAAGGAGACTCTTCGCTTTTCCCAGAAGGCACCTGGAATATGCAAATTGTCCTCTTCAAGCTTCAATCCCTGGTATTGATCCCTTTATACCTTTCTTACAAGGCTTTTTTTGGGCTTATTAATTGCTGCCTATGCATAAAATCAGTTTTATAACATGGCTTGCAATTTGCTAAGTAGTGGGGGACTAGTTGTGGGGGTGTTGTTTTCCCAGACTAATTGTCCCACTAGTCACGTTATACCCCTGTGAGCATGAGTCAGATTATTTACAAGAGCATTGTTACCACTGGCTCTTTGACATTGCGCAGTCAGCCAGGCGTATGCACCCCAACTTTATCAGGGCACAGTGTATTAACTGCAGGCAATGATGACAGGACACAGCCAGCCTTCACAGACGGTTCTCTGCAAATTCCGCAGCTGGCTCTGTCCTGCGTCCGTGCTGCATACCCGGCATGCTCAGTGTTCCAATGAAGCCAAGGTAGACACCTGGCTTACTGTGCATTATCAGTGATGCTGAAATTTACAAAGAGCTGTTAGTGGCACCGCTCTTGCAAATAATATCACTTAAACCCACAGGGCATGATAACATGATTAGTGGGACTGTGGAACAATTAGTCTAAGGAAAACAATGCCCACCAGACCAGTCACCCATTAGTTATCATATTTCAAGTCCAGTTACAAAACTGATTTCTTGGGTATGCAGCAGCAGATAAAATATATAAAGTTGTCATTGGATTTAGGTTTCAAGGACCTGCATGCCTATATATGTGGTTTGGGCCAGGTTCATATTATTAAATGATTCCCTTTAAATGAGGAACTAGTTACTTTACATTCAAGTGACTGAAGATATGAATAAAACATGGTTTCTTTTATTTCTCATCTCCATTGCAGAGATATCAACTTGTAAACTTTACGCCAATTTTCCATTCAACTAAGGGGGCGTTCACTTTTCCCCTGTATGACGTTGTCCAATAATATGCAAGAGGTGTCATGCAGAGGATAAAGAGCACACCCCCAGAGAATATCAGAACTGGCTTTCTCTGTATCTGATATAATACACGTCTAACTAGTTAAAAAAATCTCACTTCCAGCGATTACTATGCTGAGATGTGAGATTCCATATACTGCTCTGCATCCGTCCCAGGCTTTGGGAATAACTTCCCGGTACCTGGGATAAATGCTGATCGCACACTACAGCTCTAGTCTCACAGCAGCAGGACAGGGCTGAGATGAGAGCTGAAGTGTCCGATCAGCACGTGTCACATACAGCGCTCAGCGTTTACCCCAGGTCCCAGGACATTATTCCACACAGCCTGGGATAGATACAGAGCAGTACCTGGAGTCACACACCTCCGCTCTCCTCCCCTGCACAGTAATCACCGCTAGTGAGAGTTTTGTGACCTGGTTAAAGCTACGGTCTAGTGTTTTGTTTTTTATTTCAGTGCTGGAATGGTGCAACTAAACGAAGTTCCTGGAGTAGTGCTTCAAACACGAGTCTTCTATTACACAGAAAAGGTCAGGTCTTACCTAATCTGGGGGTGTTTTCTTTTTTTCCCTCCATGTTGCCTCCAGTTTATGATTGGTCAGCATCATACAGGGGAAAAGGGTAACGCTTCCAGAGACAAATCTCTACTAAGTCCCCTTGGTTGAAGGTCAAATTAACTTATAAAATGTAACAAGTAACAAACCCCAAACTATCTGCTGTGCTTGAGCTTAGGCTTAGTGAGAGGATACTTTCTACAGTTTATGGTTCTGGTGGCTTTATGAAATATATACAGTACAGACCAAAAGTTTAGACACACCTTCTCATTTAAAGATTTTTCTGTATTTTCATGACTATGAAAACTGTACATTTGAAGGCATCAAAACTATGAATTAACACATGTGGAATTATATACTTAACAAAAAAGTGTAAAACAACTGAAAATATGTCTTATATTCTAGGTTCTTCAAAGTAGCCACCTTTTGCTTTGATGACTGCTTTGCACTCTCTTGGCATTCTCTTGATGAGCTTCAAGTGGTAGTCACCGGAAATGGTCTTCCAACAATCTTGAAGGAGTTCCCAGAGATGCTTAGCACTTGTTGGCCCTTTTGCCTTCACTCTGCGGACCAGCTCACCTCAAACCATCTCAATTGGGTTCATGTCTGGTGACTGTGGAGGCCAGGTCATCTGGCGTAGCACCCCATCACTCTCCTTCTTAGTCAAATAGCCCTTACACAGCCTGGAGGTGTGTTTGGGGTCATTGTCCTGTTGAAAAATAAATGATAGTCCAACTAAACGCAAACCAGATGGAATAGCATGCCGCTGCAAGATGCTGTGGTAGCCATGCTGGTTCAGTATGCCTTCAATTTTGAATAAATCCCCAACAGTGTCACCAGCAATGCACCCCCACACCATCACACCTTCTCCTCCATGCTTCACGGTGGGAACCAGGCATGTAGAGTCCATCCGTTCACCTTTTCTGCGTCGCACAAAGACACGGTGGTTGGAACCAAAGATCTCAAATTTAGACTCATCAGACAAAAGCACAGATTTCCACTGGTCTAATGTCTATTCCTTGTGTTCTTTAGCCCAAACAAGTCTCTTCTGCTTGTTGCCTGTCCTTAGAAGTGGTTTCCTAGCAGCTATTTTACCATGAAGGCCTGCTGCACAAGTCTCCTCTTAACAGTTGTTGAAGAGATGTGTCTGCTGCTAGAACTCTGTGTGACATTGACCTGGTCTCTAATCTGAGCTGCTGTTAACCTGCGATTTATGAGGCTGGTGACTCGGATAAACTTATCCTCAGAAGCAGAGGTGACTCTTGGTCTTCCTTTCCTGGGGCGGTCCTCATGTGAGCCAGTTTCTTTGTAGCGCTTGCTGGTTTTTGCAACTGCCCCTGGGGACACTTTCAAAGTTTTCCCAATTTTTCGCACTGACTGACCTTCATTTCTTAAAGTAATGATGGCCACTCGTTTTTCTTTACTTAGCTGCTTTTTTCTTGCCATAATACAAATTCTAACAGTCTATTCAGTAGGACTATCAGCTGTGTATCCACCAGACTTCTGCACAACACAACTGATGGTCCCAACCCCATTTATAAGGCAAGAAATCCCACTTATTAAACCTGACAGGGCACACCTGTGAAGTGAAAACCATTTCTGGTGACTACCACTTGAAGCTCATCAAAAGAATGCCAAGAGTGTGCAAAGCAGTCATCAAAGCAAAAGGTGGCTACTTTGAAGAACCTAGAATATAAGACATATTTTCAGTTGTTTCACACTTTTTTGCTAAGTATATAATTCCACATGTGTTAATTCATAGTTTTGATGCCTTCAGTGTGAATGTACAATTTTCATAGTCATGAAAATACAGAAAAATCTTTAAATGAGAAGGTGTGTCCAAACTTTTGGTCTGTACTGTATATATATTTATTTTACATTATACATTTGACATTTTTTTATTGATATAATGACTGATGTTTCTATTGTAGTGGAAATGTGATAGTGTAAATGTTTTCTACAGTATTCTGTGTTTGTGCTGCACTATCGATATGAAAAGCTTGTGACAACTGGAAAAAGACTTGTTACATATTACAATTGGTCTGTTCAATACTATGGCTTAAACAATCTTTTAACTGTAGGTAAATTTTATATAAATTGATGGTTTTTTTGGTTATAGTTTCACTCAGCAGCTATTTTTTTCAGAAATAATCTGTTTCAGGTATATGATGACCCGTCACGTGACCCGTCGGGGGTCCACAGTCTGAACTGCCCAGGGCCTGGCTATCCTTAACCCACCTCTGGATATATACATTTGAAACCAGAAATTTACATACACTATATAAAAAGACACATCTGCATGTTTTACTCAATATCTGACATGAAATCAGAATAAACCTTTCCCATTTTAGGTCAATTAGGATTACCATCATTTTTAATATTTGCCAAATGCCAGAATAATGAGAGAGAAAGAAAGAGAGAGAGAGAGAATGTTTTAAGGCATTTTTATTACTGCAAAGTCAAAAGTTTACATACACTAAGATCATTATGCCTTTAAACAATTCTGGACTGCCCATATGATGATGTCAAGCGTTTGGAAGCTTCTTTTTTTTTGGCAACATCTGAGTTAATTAGAGACACACCTATTGATGTTTTTAAATGCACACCTGAAACACACTGCTTCTTTGTGTAGCATCATGGGAAAGTGTAAAGAAATCAGCCAAGATATCAGGAAGAGAATTGTGGACTTGCACAAATCTGGCTCATCCTTGGGTACAATTTCAAGATACCTGAAGGTGCCTCGTTCATCTGTACAAACAATTATATGCAAGTACAAAAAAGATGGGAATGTCCAGCCATTATACCGCTGAGGAAGGAGATGGGTTCTGTGTCCCAGATATGAACATGCTTTTTTCCGATAATTGCATATTAACACAAGGACAAAAGCAAAAGACATTGTGAAGATGATGGCGGAAGCTGTTAAGAGTGTGTCAATATCCACAGTGAAATGAGTAGTGTATCAACATGGGCTGAAAGGCCACTCTGCCAGGAATAAGTCATTGCTCCAAAAGAAATATAAAAAGCCAGATTAATGTTTGCAAATGCACACAGGAACATAGACCTTAATTTTTGGAGACATGTCCTGTGGTCTGATGAAACTAAAATTTAACTTTTTGGGCATAATGACTATCGGTACGTTTGGAGGAAAAAGGGAGAAGCTTGTAAGCCTAAAAACACCATCCTAACTGTGAAACACGGGGGTGGAAGCATCATGTTGTGGGGTTGTTTTGCTGCAGGAGGGACTGGTGCAATTCACAAAATAGATGGCCGTGAAGACCCGGGGTTTTCCGTGGGCGTAACACTACTCAGACAACACAGGGTGAGGGTTAAACAGTGTGGCAATACTTTATTGAACCACAAAACAGGACAATAAACACATAGAACAGTCCCAGCAAGTACCCAAGATGGTGCAAGTTACAGAGTCCTCACCCTTCCGCTGGCCCATCTAGGATAGAACAGTCGCGATTTTGGGGCTTCCAGGGCTGACTACCCCCACCAGTGGCACGCCGCTTTTTGCAGGCCCTCAAAGAGAGGAGGTAATGACAAGCTTAGGAAACTAGCCGAGGGCAGTGAGGTCTGGGGCCAGGTGACCTGTTTGTCCCAACCTTGATTCTTTAAGACGTCTCTGAGGGTTCAGCAATGGTCAATGGAGCCAATCTGTATTCCTCCAGCTGGGGCCGAAGTCCCCTAAGCTGACATGCTCACCGAATAGAGACAGAGAATCCCTTTTTATAGATCACAATTTTCCTTGCAGCCATCATTCACAAGTCAAGGGTCAGGGATGAAGGTGGAAAGAGCTCATGTTTGTGCATTTAATCAACTTGAATAGTTTGTCCTCTATTGCTCGGCAAATCAACAACTCCCTTTAGCTGGTATAATATGTAATCAGCATATTATCAAACAGTATTGCTCACCCTATCTTGCAAGATTTGCAGACAATAAGTTGTAGATCATCTTAACTCAAGTGTCAACAATCAGGATTATTCAAACAATAGTCTGTGTTAATCAACCACAGAAGATCACAGGTTAAAAAGTCAACATAAAAATAAAGGTATATTGCTCTTGCCATCAGAAAGTATGTCTGGCATAATTAAGAAGAAAAGCTGTGTTGTCTCAATGACATCATGAGAAAAAAAGATTATGTGGCAATACTGAAGCAACATCTCAACACATCAGCCAGGAAGTTAAAGTTTGGGCGGAGATGGGTCTTCCACATGAACAATGACCCAAAGCATACTGCCAAAATGTTAAAAAGTGACTTAAGGATAACAAAATCAATGTTTTGGAGTGGTCATCACAAAAGCCCTGATCTCAATCCTATTGAAAATGTATGGGCAAAGCTGAAAAGGCTGCGAGCAAGGTAACCTACAACCCTGGATCAGTTACACCAGTTTTGTCTGGAGGAATGGGCCCAAATTCCGACCAACTATTTGTGAGAAGCTTGTGGAAGGATATCCCAAACGTTTGACCCAAGTCATTCAGTTTAAGGGCAATGGTACCAAATACTAATGAAATGTATGTAAACTTTTGACTTTGCAGTAAGTAATAAAAATGCCTTAAACATTCTCTCTCTCATTATTCTGGCATTTGGCAAATATTGAAAATTATGGTAATCCTAATTAACCTGAAACGGGAAAGGTTTATTTTGATTTAATTTCAGATATTGAGAAAAACATGCAGATGTGTCTTTTTATATAGTGTATGTAAACTTCTGGTTTCAACTGTATATATATTGTAACGGGACCGGGAGGTGGAACCTCTGAGCTGCAATGCAAAGGGGGAAGTCCTTGTAAGGAAGCGGGTGACTCCCAGGGAAGGCAAGCAGGTAGTCACAGCAAGTGACGGGGACAGTCTCTGGGTAAGCAGGCAGGTGGTCACGACAAGTGACGGGGACAGTCTCTGGGTAGACCGGCAGGTGGTCACGGCAAGTGACGGTGACAGTCTCTGGGTAGACTGGCAGGTGGTCACGGCAAGTGACGGGGACAGTCTCTGGGTAGACAGGCAGGTGGTCACGGCAAGTGACGGGGAAAGTCTCTGGGTAGACAGGCAGGTGGTCACGGCAAGTGACGAGGACAGTCTCTGGGTAGACGGCAGGTACCTTCAACCCAGCGGGCTGATCGACACGGCAGGTACTGGCAGGTGCTTCCGGGTAAGCTGGTGGATAGCCGCGGCAGGTGCTGGCGGGCGCTTCCGGATCAGCAGGTAGATAAACTCAGCGGGTGCTGGCAGGTGCTCCCAGGTAAGCAGGAAGATAGACTCAGCGGGTGCTGGCAGGTGCTTCCAGGTAGCAGACAGGTGACAGGCAGGAATCAGGCTGGACTAGTCAGGCTAGCGGAGGGACCAGAGGGCTGAAGCAGAGGTGAAGACACAGTGCGACAACTGTTGCTCGGGCACCTCCATTTTGGAGGAGGTGCCTTAAATGTGGGAAGTCCTCTGGCCATTGGCCGGGGACTTTTTAGGAAGACGCGCGCAGTCCCTTTAAGAGGGGGGGAGTGCGCGCGCGCCCTAAGCACTCTGCTGGAGGAGAGACGCGCACCGGCCACAGCAGGGAACGGAGCGCAGGGAGAAGCCGCGCCAGGAGCCGGGGGCGAGAGAGAGAAGCGCTGGAGGGACCCACGTGAGGAGCGCGGAGGTGAGAGGGACGGCGTCCCTGCCTAGCAGAGGGCAGGGACGCCGATGCTACAGTACCCCCCCTTTATGCCCCCTCTTCTTTAGGCCAGAAAGAAATTTATCAAGGAGGAGCGGGGCATGGATGTTCTCCCGGGGCTCCCACGTTCTTTCCTCAGGACCAAACCCCTTCCAATCCACTAGAAAAAAGGTCTTTTCTCTTACCCTCTTGGTGGCCAGAATGCTCTCTACCTCAAACTCGTTTTCAGCGGAAACCGGAGCAGGAGGCGTACCTGTAGTCTTGGAAAAAGAGTTAAGTACCACGGGTTTGAGCAGAGATACATGGAAGGAGTTGGGGATCCGCAAGTTGGCCGGGAGTTTCAATTTATAGGCCACCGGGTTGATTTGCTTGATAATTTCCAGTGGGCCGATGAACCGGGGTACTAACTTGTAGGAAGGAATCTTGAGCCGGACATATTTGAACGAGAGACAGACCTTATCTCCAGGACGGAATTGGGGCGGATCCAGACGTCTCTTGTCAGCCTGTCTCTTCATCCGCTCGGAGGATTGAAGAAGTGCGGATCTGGTACTCTCCCAAATGGTGGAGAATTCGCTAACAAGAGATTCCGCGGATGGGTTGTCCACCGAGGCGGAGATGGGAAACGGGATTCGGGGATGTTGGCCGTAGACTGTAAAAAACGGGGATTTGGAAGAGGATTCGCTCTCGTGATTATTGTAGGAGAATTCGGCCCACGGTAAAAGATCCACCCAATCGGAATGGTGGGCATTAACAAAGTGCCGGAGGTAACTGGTTAAGATTTGGTTGATCTGCTCTACTTGACCATTGGACTGTGGGTGATAAGCAGAAGAGAAGTCCAAGGTGACCCCCAGCAGTTTACACGTGGCTCTCCAGAAGCGAGAGGTGAACTGAACCCCTCGATCGGACACGATGTGGAGAGGAAGACCATGGAGACGGAAAATATGATGAATAAAGTCCTTAGCCAACTCAGATGCAGACGGAAGAGCCGGCAGGGGAATTAAGTGAGCCATTTTAGAGAAGCGATCAGCGACCACCCAAATGACCGTACAACCAGCAGAGACAGGGAGATCCGTTATAAAGTCCGGGGCAGCAGGTACGGGAAGAGGCAGAAGGCGGCCGGCTGGCAGATGTCTAGGAACCTTGCTATGGGCGCAGGACGCACAGGCCGAGACAAAGTCTATTACCTCCTTGCGCAGGGTAGGCCACCAGTAATGCCAGGCAATAAGCTGGAGGGTCTTCTTTTGGCCAGCATGGCCGGCTAGCTTAGATGAATGTCCCCAGTGCAGAACCTTCTCACGATCAGGTACTGTCACGAACGTCTTACCGGGTGGAAGACGATTCAGATCCAAGGGAGCCACCTGCATTACCTTGGCGGGGTCGATGATGTGCTTAGGCTCCTCCTCTAGATCGGAGAACAGAAAGGATTTGGACAAGGCATCGGCTTTGATATTCTTGTCTGCCGGGCGGAAATGAAGAATGAAATCAAAGTGGGCGAAGAACAAGGACCACCGGGCCTGGCGCGGGTTAAGTCTTTGGGCACTCTGGAGGTAAGCCAAGTTTTTGTGGTCCGTATAAATTATTTCCGGGTGAAGAGCCCCCTCGAGCAGGTAACGCCACTCCTCCAGTGCCAATTTAACGGCTAACAATTCTCGGTCTCCTATAGAATAATTGAACTCAGACGAAGAGAAGAGCTTGGAGAAGAAGCCGCAGGTTACCATTCTCCCGGATGGCGACTTTTGGGTGAGCACCGCTCCGATTCCGGAGGAGGAAGCATCTACTTCTAAGAAGAATTGTTTGTTGTAGTCCGGACGGTGCAGCACAGAAGCGGAGGAGAAAGCTTGTTTCAAAGAAAGGAAGGCCTCTTCAGCCTCGGGCGGCTATTCTTTGGGACTAGCGCCCTTACGGGTGAGCGCGGAGATAGGGGCAGTCCGGGAAGAGAAGTGCGGAATGAAGAGGCGGTAGTAATTGGCGAAGCCCAGGAACCGCTGAATAGCCTTCAACCCCTCCGGTCGGGGCCACTTCAGGATGGCAGAAAGTTTCTCAGGATCCATTCGTAGGCGGGTCTGGGAGATGACGTAGCCCAGAAATGGAAGCGAGGTCTGCTCAAAGAGGCACTTCTCAAATTTTGCGTAGAGATGGTTCTGCCTGAGCCTGAGCAGGACCTGACGAATGTCCCTCCGGTGTGTGGGAAGATCCGGAGAGAAGATCAAGATGTCGTCCAGGTACACCACCACGCAGGAGTAGAGAAGGTCACAGAAGATGTCATTGACCAACTCTTGAAAGACGGCGGGAGCATTACAGAGGCCGAAGGGCATTACGAGGTATTCGTAGTGGCCATCCTGGGTGTTGAATGCTGTCTTCCATTCATCCCCCTGGCCGATACAGACGAGGTTATATGCCCCACGGAGATCCAGCTTGGTGAAGATTCTGGCACCCCTCAGACGGTCAAATAATTCAGGAATGAGTGGAAGGGGGTATTTATTCTTCACCGTGATCTGGTTAAGACCTCTATAGTCTATACAAGGACGAAGTGAGCGATCCTTCTTTTTAACGAAGAAGAAGCCTGCTCCCGCCGGGGAGGTAGATTTCCGGATAAATCCCCGGGCCAGATTTTCCTCGATATATTCAGACATGGCCCGGGTCTCGGCAGCGGACAACGGGTAAATACGCCCACGGGGTGGAGTAGCGCCGGGTACCAGGTCGATTGGGCAATCGTATGGTCTATGGGGGGATAATGTCTCTGCTTCTTTCTTGTTGAAAACATCAGCATAAGACCAATAAGGAACCGGTAGACCGGGTAGATTGGCTGGAGTAGGAGAAGGACGAGCAGGACGAACAGGAACTAAACAAGTTTTATGACAGTCCTGCCCCCAGAGAAGGACTTCTCCGGTCTGCCAATTCAGCATGGGTGCATGTCTCTGGAGCCAAGGAAGGCCTAACAAGAGGGCATGAGAGAGTCCAGGTAGAACATGGAAGAAGATCCTCTCAGAGTGCAGCATTCCCACCTGCAGAGTTATGGGTTCGGTGATGAGTTGGATGGTTAGCGGTAAGAGCCCTCCATCCACGGAGGCGACAGATAAGGGTCCAGCCAAAGGTTTAGTGGGAATGCGGTATTTCTCTACCAGGGACTGAGAAATTAGGTTTCTGACAGCTCCAGAATCGAGTTGAGCTAGTTCAAAGTAGCGGTTCTCCCCGCAGATGATAGAGACCGACAGTATCAGAGATGGAGAGTGTTTACTCTTGTCTAGGATGACCTCTCCGAGCGATCCTAGACACTGGCGTTTCCAGGCCTCTCCGGGCAGGAACGGATCCGGTGATCCTTACTGCCACAATAGAAACAGCTCCCCTTGGCACGGCGTGACTCTTGACGGGTTCTGACCATCTTGGTCTGGTCGACCTGCATGGACTCTGGCGAGTGCGCCCGGGGAGTTACAGAGGAAGAGACGGGTCTCTGGAAAGTGGAAGCAAGGCGGGGAAACCTCCTCTCACGGATGACCTCTTTGGTACGCTCCTGGAACCGGATATCAATCCGGGTGGCAAGTGTTACTGAGTCATCCAGGGAGGTTGGAATGTCCCGACCGGCGAGTTCATCTTTAATCTGGCCGGATAGGCCTTCCCAGAAGACGGACACCAGGGCCTCGTTATCCCAGGTAAGCTCGGAAGCAAGGGTACGGAACTGTATGGCATATTGGCCCACGGTGAGACTCCCTTGGCGGAGGTGTAGCAGAGAGGAGGCGCATGAGGTCTTTCGTCCTGGTTCGTAGAAGACTTTCCAGAAAGCCGTGAGAAAGGCTGGCAGGTTGGACACCAGGGGGTCTCCTCTTTCCCATAGGGGATTTAGCCAAGCCAGTGCCTCCCCAGTGAGATGGGACATGATGAAGGCCACTTTGGCCCGGTCGGTGGTGAAATGGTGTGCCAAAAGTTCAAAGTGCAGGGTGCACTGGTTAATGAAGCCTCGTGCCAGACCGGGGTCTCCACCAAAACGAGGCGGGGCGGATAGGCGGGGACCGGGAAGGGATGCCATGGTATTGATGGGCAGCGACGCTGCCGGGGTAGGAGTCGTGTGACTGGAAGCAGGTCCCGATGAGGCAGTCAGTGTGTCCAGGCGGGAGTTAACATTACGCAGGTGGCTCAGGATGGACTCCTGTTGGGACCTCTGACGGTAAAGTTCATGGCATAGGTCCAAGAGCGAGGGAGCTTGGGTGCCACCGGGTTCCATGGCCCGAGCAAACTGTAACGGGACCGGGAGGTGGAACCTCTGAGCTTCAATACAAAGGGGAAGTCCTTGTAAGGAAGCGGGTGACTCCCAGGGAAGGCAAGCAGGTAGTCACAGCAAGTGACGGGGACAGTCTCTGGGTAAGCAGGCAGGTGGTCACGGCAAGTGACAGGGGACAGTCTCTGGGTAGACCGGCAGGTGGTCACGGCAAGTGACGGGGACAGTCTCTGGGTAGACAGGCAGGTGGTCACGGCATGTGACGGGGAAAGTCTCCGGGTAGACAGGCAGGTGGTCACGGCAAGTGACGGGGACAGTCTCTGAGTAGACGGCAGGTACCTTCAACCCAGCGGGCAGATCGATACGGCAGGTACTGGCAGGTGCTTCCGGGTAAGCTGGTGGATAGCAGCGGCAGGTGCTGGCGGGCGCTTCCGGATAAGCAGGTAGATAAACTCAGCGGGTGCTGGCAGGTGCTTCCAGGTAGCAGACAGGTGACAGGCAGGAATCAGGCTGGACTAGTCAGGCTAGCGGAGGGACCAGAGGGCTGAAGCAGAGGTGAAGACACAGTGCGACAACTGTTGCTCGGGCACCTCCATTTTGGAGGAGGTGCCTTAAATGTGGGAAGTCCTCTGGCCATTGGCCGGGGACTTTTTAGGTAGACGCGCGCAGTCCCTTTAAGAGGGGGGGAGTGCGTGCGCGCGCGCCCTAAGCACTCTGCTGGAGGAGGGACGCGCGCCGGCCACAGCAGGGAATGGAGCGCAGGGAGAAGCCGCGCCAGGAGCCGGGGGGCGAGAGAGAGAAGCGCTGGAGGGACCCACGTGAGGAGCGCGGAGGTGAGAGGGACGGCGTCCCTGCCTAGCAGAGGGCAGGGTTCGCCGATGCTACATATATGTTATATTAAATTAACTCACAGCTGACGTTTTCTTTCTGATGGAGTCGTTCACTTTTCCCGTCTTTTCCATCTGGGCCGGGCCGATATCACAACTTCTCCAGCAACATCTGCAGAGATTACAACAAAGAAACATTTGACTTCTCACACCTCCAGCACCGTCCCCATCTATTCCCAACCTGCACAAACTCCTCATCCCGCTGTCACCCCAATGCTGAACCACTGCTGTGTCCCTATTCCTGATCCTCTTATTGCTCACATAATAATGCCCACCAATGTGCCTCTTGCAAAGTAAAATGCCTCCTTTGTACCCTTAGATGGTAAAACTGTGCCCCCGAAAACAGTGCCCACATTTTTCCCATAGAAAATAATATAAAATATATATAATAAAACTTGACAGTCACAATAGCCGCAGTGCCCCTATAACAATTATGCATCTTACAGTGCCTTGTGAAAGTATTTGGCCCCCTTGAACTTTTCTACCTTTTGCCACATTTCTGGCTTCAAACATAAAGATATAAAATTCTAATTTTTTGGGGAAGAATCAACAACAAGTGGGACACAGTCGTGAAGTGGAACGAAATCTATTGGATATTTTAAACTTTTTTAACAAATTTAAAACTGAAAAGTGGGGCGTGCAATATTATTCGGCCCCCTTGAGTTAATACTTTGTAGCGCCACATTTTGCTGCGATTACAGCTGCAAGTCGCTTGGGTTATGTCTCTATCAGTTTTGCACATTGAGAGGCTGAAATTCTTGCCCATTCTTCCTTGCAAAACAGCTCAAGCTCAGTGAGGTTGGATGGAGGGCGTTTGTGAACAGCAGTTTTCAGCTGGGGAAACAGCGGGGGAATTGGGTTAAATGCTCAAGTGTGGTGTTGGATGAGTTGGTCAGAGACATAATATTTGATATGCTAGTTCTTTAATAGCAACATAATAGGATGGATAGAATGTTGTGCAATTCATGATACATTTGGTATTTGTACGTCAAGGAGGGACGACAGTCTTATGCAAAATCAGATGGGTAAGGGATGAAAAGGGGGGTTCTGGTGGGGAGGGTTGTGGGTGTTTTTTTAAATCCTGTAAATGTGATGTTTTATTATATAAATAATATTTAGGGGCGCTGGTGGACTCACAACCGTGACCTGCTGCTGATACGCGCAGTAAACCAAAAAAGACTGCAAGGGTTTAAGTAGTAAGTGTATAGAGTACCTGCGCTGGTCCTGGTCAGCTTTAGGTACTAATAAACAGGCTATGAGCGGGTGAGGTAAAACTTATATTATTTTATTCAATGGTTAAAAAGGCTCAAATAGTAGTTTGTCTAAAAGCACATGTAGAATAAAATTGTCAGACTAGAGATGGCTGACCAAGTTCGTTTTAAAACCACATAGTAGACAAATTCCTGATTGGAACGTGCTAGATGGGGTTAGTGGGTAGGAGGCTTGATGTTGGGTGAGGATCACCTGAAAGGAAAGGGAATGGCAGTTAGAGGATGCCCTAATCACTATTTGATTTTTACATAGGTTATAATATTAATGTGGAGTATTACCTGCTTGGTGTGAGAGGGCGGTTCTAGTGGTGGCTTCAGATCCGTAGGGATGCTGTAGGTCAACTGTCTGTAGGGACAGAGGAGAAAGTAAGGAGGAGCATACTCAGGGTTGATATGTTAATAGCGGTATAACAGGGTTTTACCTGGATTTATAGAAGGAGTGAAGGTGTAATTGGCTCCAAGGTCATTAGGTCACTGCTGGCTTTACACTGTATCTGGGTAAGGGTTAAAAGATTATAAATAGGAATTATACTAAATTCAGAATGGTAACTGGGTGGTGATGTGGTGAATTACCCTGAGTTGGTAAGTGGCGTTTCTCTCCTGGAAAGCGCAATCCTGTGAGGTCCTGGATTGGCGGATTGGCGGATAAAATTGAGAGTTGCTAATCACTTGTATGCAGGACGAGCATGAAATGATTGTGTTCTTTCTGCTCCAAGGTGGTCTGTCAGTAGATGGCTGACAGGGATGGGCAGCCAGTACTTTAGACTAACGTTGGTTTACTGATAGTAAAAGGTGGCACGCAATGTGGTTGAGGTCGTGCGTGACAGACGCCAGCTTATCGATCACGTACCTTGTGGTAGCGGTATTAGCTGGCAGTAGTCGGTGGTCGTTCCAGGCGCCTGTCACTTTACTGACCTGCGGGTGGGAGCGTATGACGCTCTGCAGTGTGGGTGTCTCGCCGTACACGGAGTCCCGGCCAGAGGCTCCAGTGGAGGCGGGCACCCAGATATGGCGGTACCTTTTCGTCCGGGCTAGGACCCGCGTGACGTCAGGTCACGTGATGTCTCGCAATGAGGTTGGTACGGATAGCACTGAGGACTTTTGTATGGCGTCTTTGCTATATGAGCAGTTTGTTTTTTAATGCTTAGTTTGTGACTTTGATTTTCCTTAGTAGTCGGTAATGTATCAGAAGACCGGACCTGTTTCAAAGGATCAGATGACAGATCTTTGCTGTGAGGGGATGATGGGATATCTGGAGTAATGGCATTCACTTCAATTGTATCCTGTGGGATCTCAAGATCATCTGATTTAAAAATTGAAGATGTCAGCTGTCCCTCTGATCTCCTGGTACAGTCATCTGCTATGATAAAAATCAATTATTATTTTTCAATAAAATATCCTTGAATTTTATATTTTTTAACATTTCTACTTAAACTCTCTGTAAAATTATGAATTATTCAGCAAGACAATGACAGTTCACAGTCTAATAGAAAACCTCATAGGATGAACCTGTTATGTTGGGGAAAATAATACCAATAAAAACTTCCACTCATCCCACAAAGAACAAGTCCCCACTCAGGCCCATCTTAGGAATATATATATTGGAGGGTGGAGTTAGGTAGTCGGAGTGTGCTGACACTTTAGATCAGTGAAGGAGCAGCACGTCTGCTGCTGTGTTGAGGGCCCCGAGTGTGGCCGAGGCAAGGAGAGGAGAGAGGAGTTAAGGGGGCAGAGGAGCATCTGAAGCTCACCCCAGGACACAAGCCGGACACCGGGTCCGCGCCTACAGGGTCCTCTACACCCAGTAGGGACAACCGGCATACCAGGAGGATTCCAGATCCCTGGTCAACCTGAAGCTACCATCATTTTACAGAACTAGGAACCACGAAGGCCCCAGCGTCCAGGGATAGTGGTAGCCGGAGAAAAGTTCTATTACCAAGCAGACAGGTGAGAGAGTGAAACAGCATAGAAGCTAGGCCTAGTTCCAGGCTGGCCAGAAGCTTTAGAGAAAGGAAGAAACGGACCAGGAGGCCTACTACCTGCTCACTGGGGAGAGTCCAGAAGTGCACCCTTCCTACTAGGTACCCTGGACCATACCTGCCGTTACACCAGTAAAGGTACTGAAGCGAATCCCCTGTGTGCGTGACCATCATTCCCCCTGACCCAACCGGGCCACCTCTCACTTGCATCCCTTCCATCAACTCTGCCCTGGGGGCCCGCTCCGCCTGTGGGGAGCAGAAACATTCCAGCTGCCATCCCATCACCCCCAGAGGTCTGCAGCAGCGCCGGTACTCATTACTGGGAACCACAGGTGGCGTCACAAGACAAAACTGTTAACAAACCCCCTTTTAAAGAGTGACCCCAGGGTACGGGCCGGGAGCCGACTGCCGTGACATCCCACAGAAGGTCAAGGCCCGGGTACCGAGCTTCCCCCATATCCCCCTGGGCAAGTCATGTGTCTCCTGGAGCACAATCTGGGCACTATGTGTTGGGTAACAAAATGGCAAATGCACAATTTTCACTCTGCAACATCCACTGAGTGCTAATTTCCGATAAAGTACCTGTAGAGTCCAAATATTCCCTACTTCTAAAGATTAATTCATTCACGGTTATAATTTCCAAAATGGGGTCACTTTATGGGGATTTCTACTGCTCTAGTTTTCTGCCTTTTGTCATAGTAAGGGCTTCTGCAAATGGTGTGACCCATCTCCACTGGGACCTGCTCCTGCGACGTCTGCTTCTGTCACCAAGCGCCACCTTATTCATTCTGCAGGCAGCGCTGGTGATGGAGGAGACGTCAGAACCAGAAGCTCTGGGCGGCACAGGCCCTGTCCAGCCACTAAGATTAGGTAGCCTGGGACCTGTAGTACCATCCAGTCTGGCAGTATGGGTGTGTATGCTGTCCAGCTGAAGTAATCTGCTCCCTACTTCAGCCAACTGGAAAGCACCACACCCTACTAAAGCTGGAAGCATATTGCCGGAAGCTGCCAAATACAGCCTTGTTCTCCTCTGGTTCAGTCCTGTGTGCTCAGCTCATGGCTTGTGTATTTGTTTCCTGTTGTGACCTCGGCCCGTTTACTGACTACTCTTGTGTCTTCTGATTTTGCATTTTCTCTGCTCTCCTGGTTCTGATCCGGCTACCTGACTATTCCTCGTCCCATCTCACACCGCAGAACAGCAGGTAACACCATGGCCCAAGCCTAGGGGCCTCTGTGTAAGTCCAGATACGGAGAAAACAGAGTAGATAGCGCCAAGCCTGTTCATGGTGACCATCTTTTGAGCTGCCAGGTGACCATGAACAGTGCCCCCAATACATTGTGTCTGCAAACTATTCCAGCAAGATCTGCATTCAAATAGCTAAATGGCGCTCCTTCCCTTCTTAACCTGCCATGTGCCCAGATAGTAGGATACAACCGTAAAATAATTTGTAAGGTGTATCTGTTTCTTATTATCCTTTGTGAAGAATTCCAAAGATATCACCATATAATGTGACACACGTCAGATATAAAAAATGGGCACTGATAGGAACACAAAACCGTCAGCGGGAAGTGGATTAATCAGAGTATTTTGGGAACTAACTGCTGTAGTCAAAAACTGTGAGTATAGATAATTACACATTTTCTGAAATGATCAAACTCAACAGTTTTCATCAGTAATAAATGAGTAACTAGTGGTGAAACCTCTCTGGGGTAATTGGAGTATGGGGCTCGGTGGCTCTTGGCAATCTAAACTATTGTAAGGGCCAATATTTTCTGTCAGATGAGTGTCAAGAAGAAATATTAGACATTCAAAGAGAACTTTTTATAATACTGCAGAGCTGAGGTGTCTTAAATTTAGCTTAGAGATATATCATCGCACAGGTGAAATGTTTTTATGTAGTTTATCGCAATACTATTTGAAGTTAGATGCTTTTAAAATAAATTGAAAAGTCAGGATAAAGGGAAACTCTGTTGTTATTGTACAGAAATTCACACTTGTCCCTCACTGCACATTTGATGTTGTCGATTATAAAAGCAAAGTTTGGTCAGAAAGACTGGACCTGGTCTTGTAGGGACCATATGAGGACATTCAGCAGCACAGAAAGGACTTTCAATGCCCAAAGTCATTTGAACAGTTTTGTTTTGGGTGGAGGAGAACGTTTTGATCTAGAGGCAAAATGGTGATCACACGATTGTGATACGGCCGGACTACACCACCGATAAAGCAGCCACAGCCGGTGACTGAGAAGAATCTGTGACTACTCTGCATTTAGTGGTTACTACTCACCTGGGTAGTCATATGTAAGAATCTCCTCTTTACACCGCTCATCACCCCTCACATATGTCTCTGTGGTATTAATATGGGACAGATCTTCACCCTGAAACAAATATTGTAAAAGTCACAGACAGATGGAGAAGTCCCATCTATGATCAACTCTAATCCTGCCATCTCCACCGTTCTCATTACACAAGTATGAACCATATAATACTGGTGGATAAAACAAGACTGAACACAAGACCTTCACAGCCGTCTACACATCATAGGGGAGATCTCATGACACCTTCTCTCCATCTACCTGATGATCCCGAGGAACACTGAGATCTTCTTGTTTACAGTCCTGTGGAAGAAGAGGACGGGGACATCTCTCTGGTGTTGTCCTCTTACTGGATAGATCTGGAGAAAACACATACAGGGACTGGATTCATTCTTTACATACAGATAATTATAGGCCGTGTGTATTTAGTCCTGTCTATTACCTGGTGATGTGAGGGGCTGGGGAACCTCCATCATGACGTCCTTGTACAGATCTTTGTGTCCTTCTAAATACTCCCACTCCTCCATGGAGAAATAGACTGTGACATCCTGACACCTTATAGGAACCTGACACATACAATGATACCGTCATCCCCCAATCCCTTCATAGCATTACTGTATAATGTCCCAGCATTCCCAGCAGTGTCACCTCTCCAGTCAGCAGCTCAATCATCTTGTAGGTGAGTTCTAGGATCTTGTGGTCATTGATGTCCTCATGTATGAGGGGGTGAGGTGGAGGCTCTGTGATTGGGCTCAGGGGTCTTCCCCATCCCTCAGACACAGGGTCCTGACAGCGCTCACTAGAGGTCTTCTTCACTACTGTGTAATCCTGGTTATGGAGAGACACATTAATAAATCTCACTCCAGACATTTCCAGAGTCCTCACCTCTCCAGTTCTGTCCATCTGTTATTCCCATAGATAAGAAAGATGTAATGTGACGTCATCAGAATCTCTCACCTCTCCAGTAAGCCGGAAGAGGATCTCTAGGGTGAGGTGTAATATCCTCTCCACCATCTTGTCTCTGTCCATATCCATCTTTGATTGGTAAATCAGGAAAATTCTCTTCTATAGAAGATCTTCACTGAGAGGATCCGATATTGTAGAGATCTGAATGAGAAGAAGATGAGCCGATGTAACATCATAAAAATCCTGTGTAATAATACAATTACTGGAGATAATAAGTGGAAAGATATGAGATTTATTATTTTACAGTATTTAGTTTTTTCTTTACATCTAGTAATAAAACCTATATATTTTCGGCCACAGACAACAAGCAGTTTCTTCCTTGGAGTCTGTAGTTGAATACCTTTCTCACAAGATGGTTATCTGATGGTTTTACAAGATGGTTGTTTGTTCTCAGCCCCGACCCTTTCACAACTCCTGTCTCCTAGTTTAATCTCAAGAGAAACACATAATGAGAACCTGGCTTAAGGCCCCGTCACACATAACGAGATCGCTAGCGAGATCGCTGATGAGTCACGTTTTGGTGACGCAATAGCGATCTCGCTAGCGATCTCGTTATGTCTGACAGGTAGCAACGATCAGGCCCCTGCTGTGAGATCGCTGATCGTTACAAAGCTTCCTGGACCATTCCTGGGTCGTTGCGCTCCCGCTGGGCAGTGTGCATCGCTGTATTTGACACCTTGTCAACGACCTCGCTAGCGATTCAGAACTGAGACACGTAGAGGTGCATAAATTGGACTTTTCTGCGTTCATCGTCCCCGATTGGTGGTCGCTACTGCGTCCTTGTTTTTCAGATCCCACCAGCGTTCTCCGACTGTGACTCCACTTTGAACAAATTAGACATCTTTAGCGAAGTAGGTATTGTTTGGGGTCTTAAATGAGTTTCCATTTTTAATTCATTTATAGGACATCTACCAATTATCTGCTATCATTGCTCTTCAGGGAGGGAGGGCTTGGCTTCTATCTGTATATATATGCTTTTGCATGGGCAGATATTTTAGGGGTCTCATGCACACACACCCACACAGCACGTTTTCTGACACGCTGTCGTGGCCAACCGCTTCAGAGTTTTTCATACGCCAATTAACATGAAGCTTAAATCAATAGACTCTGTTCTTTTGGCCTGTTGCACGCTTCAAAACTTTCTTCGTCGACGTGATGCAATTACGTACTGTCCGCCTGGCTTTGTGGACTCTGTGGACCGAGCCAATGGGGAAGTGGAACTCGGTGTATAGCGTGCAAACGATCCTGCAATTGCAGGCCTTCAACCAGTGGGACATGGCAGAAACACCCATGATGCGAAGACCTGCTGCGACAACTGCTGCCAGTATTTTAACGGTCCTGGTGCCCCGTCACACATAACGAGATCGCTAACGAGATCGCTATTGAAGCCAAGCCCTCACTCCCTGAAGAGCAATGATAGCAGATAATTGGTAGATGTCCTATAAATGAATTAAAAATGGAAACTCATTTGAGACCCCAAACAATACCTACTTCGCTAAAGATGTCTGATTTGTTCAAAGTGGAGTCACAGCCGGAGAACGCTGGTGGGATCTGAAAAAACAAGGACGCAGTAGCGACCACCAATCGGGGACGATGAACGTAGAAAAGTCCAATTTATGCACCTCTACGTGTCTCAGTTCTGAATCGCTAGCGAGGTCGTTGACAAGGTGTCAAATACAGCGATGCACACTGCCCAGCGGGAGCGCAACGACCCAGGAATGGTCCAGGAAGCTTTGTAACGATCAGCGATCTAACAGCAGGGGCCTGATCGTTGCTACATGTCAGACATAACGAGATCGCTAGCGAGATCGCTATTGCGTCACCAAAACGTGACTCATCAGCGATCTCGCTAGCGATCTCGTTATGTGTGACGGGGCCTTTACACCTCTGGGTTTTCACAAATGCGGCATTGATAAATGTCCACCATGTAAATATGCCGAACACAAGAAATAGATTTAATCACATTAAATAAAACATTTCATTACACAATGTATCACCTGCCGCAGAGAATTTGTAGTTTATTGTATTCAGTGTCTGGAATGTAATGTCAGATATGTCGGCTGCTCCTCCTGTAAATAAGGCAGAGAATTAATGAGCACATAGGAGACCCCACTAATCCCGCGGCCATTAACCCTTCCAACATTTCCACACATTTCCTAAGGGTATGTGCACACGATGCAGAAATGCTCAGGATTTTTTCCTGAGCGTTTCTGCATCTCTCTGGCAGGAAAAAACGCATGCGGATTGTACATGCGGTTTCCTGCCAGGGACATGCGGAAATGAAGCGGTCTTCACTTTCATTTCCGCATGCGGGTTGACAAGCGCTTCCCAAGCGATTTTAGCATCACTTGGAAAAGTGCTTGACAACTTGGTCACACTATATAAATCCATGCAACCGGCATGGATTTATATAGTGTGTGATGTCAAAAAATAAATCTATACGTTACCCTCTGATGGCCCCCGGTGTCCTGCTTCATCGGTCCCGGCTGCCGGCAGTGAAGACTGTAGGACCTTCCGACGTCAGCGTCACGTGACCCGTCACATGACTCTGACGTCAGCGAAGGTCCTTCATTCAACCGCGAAGTGCGCGGGAAGCCGGCAGGACGCAGCGCGGGCCGTCAGAAGGTGAGAATAATATGTATTTTTTATTTTATTCTTTTTTTTTTAATGGTACCTGGGTCTGGATGAGAGTCCTCTCATCCACACCCGGGTACCATCCGCACATTAGACCGCATGAAAAGCGCATCAACATATACAGTGATGCGGATTCCATGCGGTCTAATGCAAGTCAATGGCGGCAAAAGAGCAGCGTTTCCGCAAAATTAAGTGACATGCTGCGGATTTTTGACCGCAGCGTTTACGCTGCGGAAAAATCCGCATCATGGTCACAGTACATGCGGATTTCCATTGGGGAACATTGCTGCCCTTCTACCATGCGTTTTTCATGCTTTTCCGCGGCGTTTACGCAACTGCAAAAACGCCGCGGAAACGCACGAAAAACGCATCGTGTCAACTCAGCCTAAGAGAACACAATGGTGACTTCAAGAACTTTCAGTTTTGTGGCAGTGAAAGGGTAAATCGTTCAGGTGTCGGGGAGATGGCAGAGGAGCATTGCTGAACCGTGAAGCTTCCTGGACACTGAGGCCAAATCCATCGTACCGGAGGGTATAAAGAGAAGGAGGGATCTGATCTTACATTACCAGACCGGTGAAGGGGCCATATTGTGATGACTGTAAGATGATTGTGTTTCTTCATTGTCTTTCTTTGTATAATATCTATTACATCTATTAATGCCGCCATTCATCCTGTGCACAGGAGCGGCTGCTCCAGAGACATTTATATCCTGCTCGGGTTTCATTCTTACCTTCGGTTCTGGGTAAGAAGTATCACTCCGAAACGCGTCACCTCCACCTTAATCCTCTCTGGATTCTTTCCTCCAATCTTCTGATGACGTCCCATCATTATTGTGACATAAGGTTATAAAATGAAGGAATAAAAGTTTTATGTTATTTGAGGTCCTGGATCGTCCTCTATGTGTGGACGGTTATCACCACTATCTACATTACTGTGCTGGAGCTAGGAGAGGAATAATGGCGTTGTGTGAGGACTTCTCTGGGCTTCTGTCCTTCATCCTGCAGTCGTCTGAATGGATCTAATGTGGACGGGAACCAGCTAAGCCACATTCTGTCCACAGCTGTTACCTCACTGTTCACACCACAAAGAGACCCCAAAAGAGCCTCCGTGCTGAAGGGGTTAATGCCCCCTGCGCCCAGTAATGGGGGATCTCCACATACCTCCACCTGCAGAGCCGCCACCACATATATGGCTGTTCTGTGCACACAGGACCTGTGATGAGGTCACAGGAGGGGAGGAGTCAGAGGTCACATGATCAGGGGCCTCAGTGAATGCGCAGTGTGAACTGTGCGGCTCCTGTACAGTGATATCCGGAGTGAAGACGCTACATGGAGACGTCTCCGCAGTCAGTGACATTTCCGGCATTATTTGCCCCTCACTACGGGCACAATTACCCCGCGCCGCCTTTTCTACAGTTTTATGTGTGAATGTAACGTGGGATTTTCCTGCTTGGAGACAAATAGACGACACATGAGGTGATTATTACCAGTTACCGGACGTCTACTATATGGCGGCATATGATTGTGCTATCCACTTCATACCAGGAGCTATAAGGCAGAAATCTCGTATGTTTAACCCCTTCCAGGGAGGGCGGCTTTGAAAGACTATGTTCAGAAGAGTCCGGCTGAGGGTTCGTTCACATCAGCGGATTATAAATCGCTCCAATGTTCATCTCGAATAGTTAGACGAGTGTCATGCGAGTGCGCAATGTTTTTCTCGCCTACATCCATGTACAATGCGTTATTAACATCGTCTTTTACTGACTATAATCCTCTATGTAACGAAAAGCTGATTACAAAACTAAGAAAACAATCTTATATACAGTTATCGATAGAAAGATGTTAGAGATATGATAGATAATAGATAGATAGATGTCCTGCAGAAATATCATTTCACAATCCCCTATATGTTATAAATTTGCGCCCTTTAGAGCCTTTCATGTGGAACTAAAGGGAGTTGAGCCTTGTTTAACCTAATAAATAATTAAAAAACAACAACATGGGGTCCCTCTATTTTTTTGTAACCAGCAAAGGTAAAGCAGACAGCTGAGAGCTGATATTATCAAGTTGGGAAGGTCCCTGGTTATTGGGCCCTCCCCAGCCTAAAAATACCAGCTCATAGCTGCCCCAGAAGTGGTGCATCACATGAAATGCTCCAATTATGGCTTTTTGCCTTTGCTCTTCCCAATTGCCCAGATGCATTGACAATTGGTGTAAAGTATCTTGGGGTTAATGGCAGCTGTGGTTTGTCAAAAATCACAGCTGGCATCAAACTCTGGTGATAGTAATGGAGAGGTGTCTATCAGACAAACCCATTACTGACACAGTAATCAAAAATAAAAACACCCACGAAAAAATACTTAATTTGAATAAACACTCCTCAACACTTTTCCTGGTTCACTATTTTATTAAACCCCCCCCCAAAAAAAGAAGCATGCAGGTCCAACGTAGTCCACCGAATCCGACGATGATGGGCATTCCCACCATATATGTAACACAGACCCGTCTGCACCACCACACCGCCAGCACAAGTTCGAAGATGCTACATAGCATAGTGCGACAATGGTGCCATCTAGATAAAATCTTATCGTTTTTCTCCTGGGCACGGCAAGTAATAGATAATTTGTGGGAGAGTGTGAATGTTTTTTGCCTATCCTTCTCTGAAATTTGACGACCCAATTCCTTCTCCCAACCCCAGTAAAGGGTAGAGGGTCATTGCTGGTGTCCATTTGTGTTGCTCTGTGTATGCAAGATAGTTTAGAACAAGGACCTACTTGAGTGATTATGGGTTCAAACGGAGTGAGTTCATCCTTTATACTAGTAACATGTGAGAATTTATAAATGACCTGAGCTGAAAAAAAGTCAGGCAGGATAGACTCCTAATTGGAAAGGAGCCACGAAGTTCTATAAAGGAAGGAAAAGAGCCTGATCCCATGAGAACATGTCTCAATCTAACCCCATCAGATCAGTCCCAGATTAGAAATGAGCCCGTACCTGAAGCAGAGGGAAAATCTGGGTTGCCAAACAAGGGCATTAATGGACCCAACCTACGTGGTATAGATGAAGAGATTAAGACTTGATCCCATGTTTTCAAAATGTGTTGAATGGGTATTGGTAATTGTTTAGTTTGTACATGTATTTAGTCAATCCAAGGTAGAGATGTGAGTATCAACGGATAGACGTCCCCTTCCAGTTTCACCCATTGCTTATGTTCCACAGACGTAAACCAGTCCACTGCTCTAATAAGAATCAAAGATTGATGGTAATTTTTTTAGATCAGGCATACTAGTACCCCCTTTATTTTTGGAACATCACAATATTTTAAAACGTATCCTAGACCTCGACATTCCCCATACTACCTAATAGCGTTGTCGAAATGGGAGAAAAAGGTCTGAGGAACGCAGACAGGAACGATCTGGAATATATAAAGAAGTTTTGGCAAAATGTCCATTTTATCACATAAATACAACCAAACCAGGACAAGGGTCTGAATTTATAATTCATTAAATTTTGAAGAGTTTGTTCAAGGACAGGGATATAATTTAAACTATACAGATCATCCATGTTGCCTGGAATTTGTGTACTGAGGTACTTAGATGTGTCTTTCTGCCACTTAAAGGGAAAGTTAAAAATTAGCTGTTGTCTTATGTTATTGCTTCTGATTTAGAGTAGTTGACTTTAAAATCGCTTACTTGGCCAAATTCTTCAAATTCCTTTAGTATAGAAGGGAATTAGATAATTGGGTTTGAAAATAGAGCAATAGGTCATCTGCGTATAGAGCTAGTTTACAGTGATGTGAGCCTATAGTAACTCCACTAATATCTGGATTTTTTTGTAATGCTACCGAGAAATGTTCCATCACCAATGTGTATAGGAGAGGCGATAAGGGACACTCTTGCTTTGTCTAATTTTTAACAGAAAATGTGTCATAGAAGGCCGTTTACCCTATCGCTTTAGGGTCAGTGTAAAAGGATAGAATTTTAGATAATAAAAAAGAGCCTAACCCAATTTTTCGTAAGGTGCTCTTCAAGAAAGTCCAGTGCATTCTGTCAAACCCTTTTTCAGCGTCCACAGAAACAAGGCACATTGGGATCCCGTTTTTTTTGCACGTGAAACTAACAATGTTTTATTTGTATTATCACGCACTTCTCTACCCTTAACGAAGCCAACCTGAACGTTGCTAACAATTGAGGGTAAGTAGTGGGAGAGCCATGATACAATTATATTAGAGAATATGGTGACATCTACACTAATTAATGAAATTGGATGAACATTAGGGCAGGCATTTAGTTCTTTTCCAGGCTTTGGTAAAACTGTTATGTGAGCATCAAGTGATTGGGGGGCAAAGTGGAGTCTTCTGAGATATTATTGAACACTAATGGTAACAACAGAGGTGCAAACATGTTATAAAATCTATTATTGAATCCATCTGGCCCAGGGCTCTTCCCGATAGGACAGGCCATTAAATCATTCCCTACCTGTTGTTTAGTGAAAGCTTTGTCTAGTACCTCCTGCTCAGGGGTCTGTAAGGAAGGAACGGCAGTGTCCATAATATATTTGTCAATTTTTGTTTCAAGAAAATTAGGTGGCATGTCGTGGTATTTTCCATGAATATTATGTAGTGAGCTATAACAGCAATGAAATGCGTCAGCTATGTCAGTGGGGTTATGAATTTATAGCAGTCGTGCTCCTTTTGTTTTGGATACATACAGCTCTGGCAAAAATTAAGAGACCACTGCAAAATTTTCAGTTTCTCTGATTTTTCTCTTTATAGGTATATTATAGAGTAAAATATACATCGTTGTTTTAGTCTATAAACTACTGACAACATGTCTCCGAAATTGAAAGCGAAAAATTTTGTATTTATTTGCAGCAAATGATAGAGCGTCAAAATACTAAAAAAGAAACAGTGCTTTCAGACCTCAAATTACTCATGTTTTAAATGTGAAATCAATATTTGGTGGACTAACCATGATTTTTAATCACAGCTTTCATTCCTCTTGCTATGCTGTCCACCAGTCTTTCCATGCTTTCCAATAGAAAACTGTTCAGTGGTCTCTTAATTTTTGCCGGAGCCGTATGTCCTTTGCATCCGTGGATGTAACTTCCTTGTCAATGAGAGACCACATTTATCTGTGAATTCATACGAATACCTTCACATGCGATCTTGATATTTTGTATACGTTTGATCTATTAAAGACCTTCGTTCCTTTCTTTTTTTTCAATCAGATCATTTTTATTTAACAAAAGAAAGACCAGCATTTTGTGTTTGTCATACAAACTTTGTGACAAAAATAAAAAGAAAGAAAAACCAGTAAAGAATACAACAACTGGTTTACAATGATATAAAACCCAATATTACTCTATAGTACAAGGTTTTAGAATAGTAATTTTACATTTGCACATAAATATCTGAATACTTCCTGACGGCTTTTTTTTCCCTATTGGGACATCAAAAGAAAAAGAATATATCTAAGAAGGGACAATTGTGTGGACTGAGACAATTATTATTTGCTGACACCTTAGGTATAAGGATATAAATTCCTGGTTTACTGCAGGGATATGTACAAATGGTCCAGTATAGTATTTCTGAAGCAATACCTGGGGTAATTAACCATTGTTCCTATATGTGTATGGATTTCTTGAGAGCGTTCCTTTAATATAAGATCCACTTTCCAAGCATAGAGTGTTATTTATCCTGGGTTTTAGTTCTGTTGTCGTTGGGGGAGAATTGTCTATCCAATGTAGTGCCAACAACTTTCTGGCTTGGAATAATATTCCTGAGCTATCTACTGCCATATGGGAGTCTGGATCTACGTCCTCTCCCAGGAGTCCTAGGATACAGATTTTAGGTTCCAACTGAAGTTGTATCCCAAATACAGATAGTACAAGAGCGATCACCACGTTCCATTAGTCGCCAATATTTACACATTCCCACGTCATATGCATCAGGTGGGCGTCCTTTTGACCACATCTAGGACATGTGTCATCCGTTTGTATTTCAATTTTAAATAAAATACTTGGGGATCTATATACCCTATGAATGAGAAGAATTCGGGACAATCTTTGTGACTCTGACAATGAAAGTTTCAGTGTCAAATCCAGTATCTCCCCCATTGCTACTCAGATAAGGGACCCTCATCCCCCTCCCATTTTGTCTTAACTATCAAATCAATATTTATCCAAATGTAGGGCCAGAAACTGCCTATAAATAAGGGATATTAGACCTTTTGTATCCAACGATGTAGTAATGGTATCTATTGGGTGATGTCAATCAGTATGGCGTTTATTTTAGTTGTGTACTATATGCAAGATGTATTTGCAGATATTGATAAAACACCCTATGCGGAAGGTTAAAATCTGCCTTTATTTCTTCAAACATCTTGAATAATCCATCCCTCAAGAGTTATGACACCAAACATATACCCACTATCCTTCCACTCACTAACATTTTTTAGTTTATGTAGCTCTGGTAAGTTATAGTTGTGCCATAAAGGAGTATAATTTGTGTACTTTCCAATTCCCAGAATATTTTTACCCCTATCCCACGCCTTATATATTAACTTTAGTGTACGACATTTTAAGTAATTTTCTTGAGGAGGCCCCATATCTAGTACCGAGAATGGAAGCTTCCACTTGGTTCCTTCCATAAGTAGGTGCCCTGAAATTACACAATATTTGCAAGTACCCCATCCATGAAACTACTTAGCTCCCTTCTAGCGTTAAGCAGGTCTATATATACCTGGAAGGAAGCAGATCATTTATGTTGTTTGTCAAGTAGATCAATCTGCTCAAGCAAATGGGAGACTTTAGCTGTTCTCTCCTTTTTTTAGCATTTATCCATGTTTTATTATTATCCCTCTGAGGACGCATGTGAGTGCTTCCCATTTAAATGGTAAGGCAGTTTCATCATGCTCATATATTTGAAAGAGTCTATAGTCTCAAGAAGGTCTGAGACACAGAGTGAGTCTTTCAGCAGATTATCATTTAGGTTCCAACATCTGAAGCCTTGGTGGAGTCTGGTATAGTCAGATTACAATATACAGGAGCATGATCTGACCATACAGCAGTTCCTACCTGACAGGTAGGTTGCCATGTAGGCAAGTGACGGCTAATTAAGAAAAGGACTATATGGCTATGCATATTGTGTAAAGGAGAATAACAGGCATAATCCTTTACGTCTGGATGTAGTATTCTCCATATATCGACTGGTTGAGACCGGAGCACGTTTAGCAAAGCTTTTGTTTGTTTTTTAGATTGGTGACACCAGCCCAGGGACGCATCTAAAGAAGGATCCAAGACAAAATTAAAGTCACCTCCAATGATGATAAGGTCCTCCGCAAAATATTTTAGTTTGTTTAAGTAATGACGGCATGTCTTAATTTGGTCACAATTAGGGAGATAGAAGTTTTCCAAAGTCAAAATTTTGGAGTAGACGGAGATCTTAACAAACACATACCTCCTCTTCGCGTCAGACAGTGTTTCTACAATAGTATGCAGCAGTGATCTGTGGCGGCCTATACTCAGCACCCTACACTTCAAAACATTAATCATCTTGGCATCCCAGAAAAATGCTATCTATTAGTAATCTGAGGTACAGTATATGATCGCCTCTAAAGTGTGACTCCTGAAGAAAGAGAAAATGTACGTGCTGTTTATACCTACGATAAAACACTTGAGCTCCTTTCTCAGGAACATTAAGTCCTCTGACATTCAATGAACAAGTTTTGAGTTGTGCCAAATTATATGAAAAAAAGGAGGAATGGAAGAGAGAAAGATTAAAAGAAAAGATGAAGTATAGACAGTAGATAGTAACGTCTACCTCTCAGTGTCTAAGAAGTATAGATTATGAATATATCAAAACAGTAGGAAATTGCGAAACAAGCAGATCCCAATGCAAGTCCCTAACTGGGGGTTGTCTTTACAGGCGCAAGTCAAACTTTCAGTTCTAGGATTCCTATTAGGGGGAACCATGGAATATAAAGCAAGTAATGTAATACAGCCTGATATTACAGTAGTATCATGTGAACTCAACTTATATGGTGGTCTAAGATCTTATATGAACTTAGACATTCTATATAGTGGAAGAGTGGCACCTAACGCTCTATTTAGATATATCTAATTATATGCTTAAAGAAATAAGTAAGCATCTGCAAACTGTCTCTCATCAGGGAAGGCAAGATTCATTTCAGGAGCTCATATGATTGGCAGGTTCCTTTCCCATCTGGCTGCATCACCATCAAGTTCCTGATCCATTGAACGCCTTCTGTGACGTGCTGGAACTCTCTGTGGCAATGGTGGAGCAGGTGGCCAGTCAGATATATGGAATGTCCAGGGCATCACAAATAGGTCTCATGTTGCTTGGATCTTTGAAAATATACAGCTGGAATGGGTACCCCCAGGAGTACATCAGGCCATTTTCCCGGATGGCATTAAGTAGTGGTTGCAATACCCTTCTTTTAGCAAGTGTCATTCAGGATAGATATGTGAGCAACTATATGCGTTTTCCATTGAAATCACCAGGACCCAACTCCTCTGCTTTCCTCACAATGGCCTCTTTTACATTGAAAAAAATATGCGACAGATAATGTCTCTTGGACACTCAGGATCTGGGCCATGATTGCCTATTGTACGGTGCGCCTTTTAAATCTCCACCTCCTTATCAATAGGATCACCAAGGATATTAGTGAATAATGATCGCAGTGTTGGCATAATCACTTGTGCATTGATGCTTTCAGGTATACCCCTTATCCAGATATCATTGCCATTTTCTTGATCATCAACCATATTAAACAGATGGTTTATTTACTGGCTGTGAAGATCCAGTGTTAGTTTCTGAGCATTATGATGGCCTCTAACTTGAACGTCGTCATCCTCTAATCTCTGTACCTTGTCAGTAAGCTGTGACAGGATAGAAGTGAGGGGACGTATTTCAGTATTGTATGTGGTCTCCAGCCTCTGAATATATTGCTCCATATCTTCTTTAGTAGGGATAGACGCAATCTGATATACAAATAAGTTATGTTGTTCCCCATATCAGAATAACCTGTGGCTGTGGGGTAAATGTCCCTGTGAAGCAAGCACTGCTCAGTATGTGGACTTTGGTGAGAGTACAGGGAGATTTGTGGAGCTGTTTTCTTGTGAGGCCTACATTAAGAGAGAAGTTGGTGCAGGACTTACCGGCTGTAGCTGTCTGGCATCATGAGGGTTAAGACTGCTTCTTTTACCACGTTGAAGTGAGGCAGTAATGGCTCCAGAGCAGGAAGATAAGACCTTCCATAAGAAACGCTGCATACCAGACATGCTGACGGAGGTGGAGGACCTCAGATTAACCTCTGATTTCTTATTTCTTTCCCATATCGAAAGTCATGTTTGAGGCTGTAAATTGCTTATAATTCACCCAGTAGCACGGTATGAAGAGTGCTTTCAGTGTGTGTGTTCTCTTGGTGCTATGTCCAGGCCATGTCCTTCCTGTTGATGTACAATACGTCTGAAGGTGGCGTTGATTGGCAGCAGGATTGTGTGATGTAACAATCTTGTGTGATGTAACATCCTTACGGAAACGCGAGTTGTGACACCAATGGAACGGCACCAGAACAGGAAGGGCGTATGAGTGTTTTTATTTTAACAAGGCCAAACATGAGGAATGAGAAGGAGTTGTCCTAGTAGTGGACAACCCCTTTATGAAGATACAATTTTCGGTTAAAAATGAAAAAGGCTTCTCCCCTGTGTGACTTCTCTGAAGTTTGTTAAGAGTTGATTTCCGTGCAAAACATTTCCCACATTAAGAACATGAAAATGGATTCTCGTCTGTGTGAGTACTTTGGTGACTAAGAAGTGATGATTTCTTCACAAAACATTTCCCACATTCTGAACAGGAAAAAGGCTTCTCCCCTGTGTGATTTCTCTGGTGTATAACCAAATCTGATTTCCGGCTAAAACATTTTCCACATTCTGAACAGCAAAAAGGCTTTTACCCTGTGTGAGTTCTCTGGTGCTCAACCAAAACTGATTTCTCGATAAAACATTTCCCACATTCTGAACAGGAAAAAGGTTTCTCCCCTGTGTGAGTTCTCTGGTGCTTAAGAAAACCTGATTTCCAGCCAAAACATTTTCCACATTCTGAACAGAAAAAAGGCTTCTCCCCTGTGTGAGTTCTCTGGTGCTCAACCAAATCTATTTTCCGGCTTAAACATTTTCCACATTCTGAACAGGAAAAAGGCATCTCCCCTGTGTGAATTCTCTGGTGCTTAACCAAATCTGATTTCCGGCTAAAACATTTTCCACATTCTGAACAGGAAAAAGGCTTCTCCCCTGTGTGAGTTCTCTGATGTCTGATACAACATGATTTCGCTGTAAAACATTTCCCACATTCTGAACATGAAAAAGGCTTCTCCCCTGTGTGAGATCTCTGATGTTTGATAAAACTTGATTTCAATCTAAAACATTTCCCACATTCTGAACAGGAAAAAGGCTTCTCCCCTGTGTGAGTTCTCTGGTGATTAACCAAATCTGATTTCCGGCTAAAACATTTTCCACATTCTGAACAGGAAAAAGGCTTCTCCCCTGTGTGAGTACTGTTATGCTCAACCAAATTTGATTTCCGGCTAAAACATTTTCCACATTCTGAACAGAAAAAAGGCTTCTCCCCTGTGTGAGTACTGTTATGCTCAACCAAATATGATTTCCGGCTAAAACATTTTCCACATTCTGAACAGGAAAAAGGCTTCTCCCCTGTGTGAGTACTGTTATGCTCAACCAAATATGATTTCCGGCTAAAACATTTTCCACATTCTGAACAGGAAAAAGGCTTCTCCCCTGTGTGAGTTCTTTGGTGCTTAACAAAATTTGATTTATCGTTAAAACACTTCCCACATTCTGAACATGAATAAGGCTTCTCCCCTGTGTGAGTTCTCTGATATTTGATTAAACTTGATTTCTCTGTAAAACAATTTCCACTTTCTGAACAAGAAAATGGCTTCTCTCCTGTGTGACTTCGCTGGTGATTAAAAAGATCTGATTTCTGGTTAAACAATTTCCCACACTTGAAACAAAAAAATCTATTCTCTGCTGTGTGAATGCTTTGATGTTTAAGAAAAGACTTTGAGGGAAAAACTATTTCCATATTCTGAAAGTGAAAATGGCTTCTTTGCTTTAGGAGCAATTTGTTTTTTAATGCTTATTTTGTGACTTTGATTTTCCTTGGTAATCAGCAATGAATCAGAAGACAGGACCTGTTTCAAAGGATCAGATGACAGATCTTTGCTGTGAAGGGATGATGGTATATCTGGAGTAATGGCATTCACTTCAGTTGTATCTTGTTTGATCTCAAGATCATCTGATTTAAAAATTGAAGATGTCAGCTGTCCCTCTGATCTCCTGGTACAGTCATCTGCCAAGAATAAAACCAATTATTATTTATGAATAACATATCCTTAAAATTTATATTGTTGAATATTTCTACTTAAACTCTCTGCAAAAATGTACTTTATATAAAAGTATCATTATTTACCAAGAAAACATATCACAGAAAAAAAATCTGCCTTACCAACACCAAATCAGATAACAAATGCATTAGCATTTTAGTGTTGGTTGGGTGTACTGGGGTGTCTGTCCATGTGGGGTGCACTTATATAGTGCTGGGCAGCCTTCCTGATGTAATAGTATGGGCATCATCACTATTCTAAGCCAGACACTGTGCATCACACCTACCTGTGTGACTGGCGTCCTATGCAAGCTTCATCTGTGTGCATCTTTAATACTAGGCAACCACCCCCTCCATGAATTGGTATGATTGTGAGTGGTTGCTTCATCAGTATTTTGCACCTGCGCTGTCCCCACCTTTATCATGGGGGTCTGCGGCATCCTGCTAGTGCATTTGTTATATGATTTAGTGTTGGTAAGGCTGTATCTTTTTCTGTGATTTTTTTTACATTTTGCCTTATGTTAGCCGTCATTATTCACCAAGACAATAACAGTTCACAGTCTAATAGAAAACCTCATAGGATGGAGCAGTAGAGCGTGGTGTTCAATTGTTTGTTAATTCTGTCTCCCAAATATGGAATAAAAAGCCACCAAATAATGTTATGTAGGCAAAAATAATATCAATAAAAACTTCTACTCATCTCACAAAAAAACAAGTCCCCACTCAGGTCCATCATCTGTCAGTGGAAAAACAGAGGTTTCCACATTATTAGTGGCTCAAAGGCTTTTGAAAAGCAACATGGTTTCCCTAAACCAATCCAGCAATATCCGCTCTCCCAAAGTCAGATCCCCCCCTCACTTCTGAGCCTTGCAGTGCGCCCAAACCACATAGCCTCCATGTATTTGGCATTACTATAGTGAGAAGAACCCACTTAATTTACGGTGTTTGTCTCCTGGAGCAAAATCTGGGCACTATGTGTTGGGTAATGAAATTATATATTTGTAATTTTCCATCATCCACCGCGTGCTAATTTCCGGAAAGTGCCTGTGGAGTCAAAATAGTCACTACTCCTATAGATTAATTCACTGAGGGTTATAATTTCCAAAATGGAGTCACTTTATGGGGATTTCTACTGCTCTGGTTTTCTGCAATTTGGTCACATTAGGGCTTCTGTAAATGGTGTGTCCCATCTCCTCTGGGATCTGCTCCTGTGACGTCTGCTTCTCTCAGCAGGAGCCGCCTTATTCATCCTGCAGGTGGCGCTGGTGATGGAGGAGACGTCAGAACCAGAAGCTCTGGACGGCGCAGGCTCTGTCCAGCCACTAAGATTAGGGTGCCTGGTACCTGTAGTACTATCCAGTCTGGCAGTATGGGTGTGTGCTGTCCAGCTGGAGTAATCTGCTCCCTACTTCAGCCATTTGGAAAGCACCGCACCCTACTAAAGCTGAAAGCATATTGCTGGAAGCTGCCAGATACAGCCTTGTCCTCCTCTGGTTCAGTCCTCTGTGCTCAGCTCCCTGCTTGTGTATTTGTTTCCTGTTGTGACCTCGGCCCGTTTTCTGACTACTTTTGTGTGATTTTGTATTTTCTCTGACCTCCATGTTCTGACCCGGCTATCTGACTATTCTTCTTGCCATCTCACACCACAGAACATTAGGTAACACTGTGGCCCAAGCCTAGGGATCTCTGTGTAAGTCCAGATCCATGTAGAGGGGTTAAAGGGTGATGAGCAAGGCAAACCCTGGGATCTGGAAAATGGAGTAGATAGTGCCAAGCCTGTTCGTGGTAGCCATATGTTGAGCTGCCAGGTGACAGTGAACAGTGTCCCCAATACATTGTGTCTGCAAACTATCCCAGCAAAATCTGCATTCAAATAGCTAAATGTCGCTCCTTCCCTTCTTAACCTGCCATGTGCCCACACAGTAGTGTACAACCGTATATCGGGTATTGTCGGATTCAAGAGAAGTTGGAATATAATTTGTAAGGTCCATCTGTTTCTTATTATCCTTTGTGAAGAATCTCAAAGTTATCACCATATAAAGTGACACGCGTCAGATTTGAAAAATGGGCCCAGATAGGAACACAAAACTGGCTGCAGGAAGAGGTTAAATCAGAGTATTTTGGGCACTAACTACTATAGTCAAAACTATGAGTATAGACAATAACATCTACTGAAATGATCAATCTCAACAGTCTCCATCAGTAAGTAGTGAGTAACTAGTGGTGAAACCTCTCTGTGGTAATTGCAGTATGGTGCTCGGTGGCTCTTGGCTAGGCATGAGCGAACATTTCAATGTTCGGTTCTGAAAAGTTAGCAGAACAAATTGATATTCGCAGAATTTATTAGTCGAATATTCGTCAAACATTTCCGAATCCCATAGGAGTCAATGGGGGGACCAAAAAAATGCATAGGGAACGCCTAGAAACGGGACCAAAAGCTGCCAAAACACATCAAATTAGGGAAGTGCCATCAATTGACCCAGAGTACAAGTACTGTAATTATTATTACTGTGGCAGCGAAATTTATTCAGTTGCGCTTTACATGTCAAAAGGGGTCACCGACTGGTACAACAGGAGAGAGGACCATGCCTGCGAGGGCGCACAGTCACGGACATGGTTTGTGGATCCACTGTGCCAGGGACCCCGGAGAGCCTGGAGGGGCGTGACTAAGCGAGCACCGGACTGTTCACTAGAGCCTCTGATGATGAGGTTAGACTTGGCTCCCGGTGAACGCCAGGTGCCACTCCAGGACAGACCAACGGACGCTCAGCAGCTGGACCCAGTAGAACAGACTAGATGGCGGTGCAGGCAGAGTCCGCATCAAAGTGCAGCAGGCAGAGTCTGTAGCGGGAGTGCAGCAGGCAGAGTCTGTAGCGGGAGTGCAGCAGGCAGAGTCTGTAGCGGGAGAGCAGCAGGCAGAGTCTGTATCGGGAGTGCAGCAGGCAGAGTCTGTATCGGGAGTGCAGCAGGCAGAGTCTGTATCGGGAGTGCAGCAGGCAGAGTCTGTATCGGGAGTGCAGCAGGCAGAGTCTGTATCGGGAGTGCAGCAGGCAGAGTCTGTATCGGGAGTGCAGCAGGCAGAGTCTGTATCGGGAGTGCAGCAGGCAGAGTCTGTATCGGGAGTGCAGCAGGCAGAGTCTGTATCGGGAGTGCAGCAGGCAGAGTCTGTATCGGGAGTGCAGCAGGCAGAGTCTGTATCGGGAGTGCAGCAGGCAGAGTCTGTATCGGGAGTGCAGCAGGCAGAGTCTGTATCGGGAGTGCTGCAGGCAGAGTCTGTATCGGGAGTGCTGCAGGCAGAGTCTGTATCGGGAGTGCAGCAGGCAGAGTCTGTAGCGGGAGTGCAGCAGGCAGAGTCTGTATCAGGAGAGCAGCAGGCAGAGTCTGTATCAGGAGTGCAGCAGGCAGAGTCTGTATCAGGAGTGCAGCAGGCAGAGTCTGTATCAGGAGTGCAGCAGGCAGAGTCTGTATCAGGAGTGCAGCAAGGACTGGTACACAACCTTACACAACAGGAAGGTTCCACTACAGCCAACCCAATAGATGGAGACCCAATTAGGATTCCCCACATTTAAAAAAATTAGTGGCAGACGTCAGCAAAGTGGCATCAATTTCACTACAGTAGAAATAGTGTAAATAAGACCCACACCTCTTCCAGTACAGCCAACCCAGAAGATGGGGACCTAAGCAGGAGTGTTCACATTGTCTTAAATGAGGGCCTAACACCACCGAAGTGGCACCAATGTCATCAGACTACAAGTAGTTTAACGCAGACCCATACCTGTCCCACTACAGCCAACGCAAGAGATGCAGATTCAATCGGAAGTGTTTACATTTAAAAAAAATAGGGCCTAAGATCACCCTTTCCGTGGCCAACAGATTGGAGAATGTGGAGTTCAACCTCTTAGCTTTGTCGTGTGTGGGATGAAACAGTCTTTTACGTGACTACAACAGCGGGATTGAGGGCTGGCTGCAGTACTGAGAAAGGGCAGAGTATGGTGAAACGGACAAACCGATAGACCGTGAGTGAGGTGCATGTGGATATGTTACGGTGGATTAAGAAACGTGTGGTGTGCTCAGAGAAACAAACACAGCAGGCATGTCCGCTTCACTTACAGCTGACAGGCTGTCACTCAGCCTAACTGCAGTGGGTATACAGCTTGTTCTGTCGGACACCTGCGTGACAACTTGGCACGGTAACAGAGGAGGAGGAAGAAGCAGCAGAGGTGTTTGATGGGGCGGCTGATGGTTGCTTTTTGAAAATCTATTTTGAGTTTATTATGTTTGCGTACCCGTTTGGGGAGAACAATATCTGCACCAAATGCTCAATTTCACTACATTCACTCCATAACTATAGAAATGCATGGAGACCAAAACCTCTTCCACTACAGTCAACCCAATGAATGGAGAACCATTCAGGATTCCCCATATTTCCAAAAATTAGCGGCCCACATCTCATCCAGTACAAACAACCCAAGAGATGGAGACTTAACCAGGAGTGTTCACATTGCCCTAAATGAGGGCCTAACACCACCGAAGTGGCATCAATTTCACTAGAGTATAAGTATTGCAAAGGAGGCCAAAACTAGTTCCTCTACAGCCAACCCAATAGATGGAGACCCAATCATGATTCTCCATATTTCAAAAAAATTTGTGGCAGACACTAGCAACGTCTAATCAATTTCACTACAGTAGAAATAGTGTAAATAAAACCCACACCTCTTCCAGTACAGCCAACCCAGGAGATGGAGACATAACCAGGAGTGTTCACATTGCCCTAAATGAGGGCCTAACATCACCGAAGTGGCATCAATGTCATCACGAGCTTGTGCAAAAAATGTGTGAAAGGACTCCCAGAAATTGCTTCTGCCACTTACTCTGCTGCTGTTGCTAATGTTTTGGCGTTGACGAGCTGACGTGCCGGAGGTTGAAAGACTACAGCTGCGACGCACACTGTGTGCCTCACTGTTATCTTGGGGAAAACCTCTATTAAAGGTTGCTTAAAAGCTTGTTTCGATACTCCAACATAAGCGGGTCCCTTTTCAGGGCGGGAAGCATCTGGCAAAATTGACTCAGATCCACGTTATAACAGAGTGGCAACCCAGTAGTCAGCATTATTTCGAATCCTAGCTATACAGGGATCATGTTGCAGATAGTGCATCAAGAAGGCACTTATATGTCGGGCTCTTCCAGGAGGTCCAAAGCCAGGCTGTATTGTGGGCTGCGTAACACTGATGCTTGTTTCCTAAGTCCCCTCCAGCCAACCACGTTCAAACAAGAGGGGATGATTATCCTCTTCATCCTCTGACAGTTGCTCGCCCATCACCTCTTCCTCCTCCATTAGTTCTTCGGCTCTTGCACCTTCACTAACAGTTTGCCTGGTATCACCAAACCCCCTCGATCGCTGTAATCCAGCGTCACTTGGCATAAGCCTGTGTGACGACAGTCTGGAAATTTGAGACATTGGTATCCCTTCCGCATCCTCCTCTTGTTCTGGGGCCAGCACCTCCTGCTGCAGGTTATTCAAAGTTTGCTCCATCATGTATATGTCCGGAATAGTGATGTTGATGATGGCATCGTCAGTGCTAACCAGTTTAGTAGCCATTTCAAAACCGTGCAGAATGTGCAGAGGTCCCTAATCTGTTCCCACTTCACAAACGTGATATGCTCCAAGTCCGTACTGTGTTGCCCCAAGCTATACGTCATGACATACTGCGCCAGAGCTCGTTGCTGCTGGCACAGTTGCTGCAACATGTGCAGAGTGGAATTCCACCGCGTCGGCCATCGAAGATCAACCTGTTAACTGGCACGGACAAAGACCTCTGTATCGATGCAAGTCGATGACATGAGGGGTGCGAACGTCAGAAGTGAGCACACAGCTTCCGTACTTTGTGAAGCAGCTCATCCAGGCCAGGATAGTGGCGGAGAAATCGCTGTACCACCAGGTTGAGGACGTGAGCCGATCTTGCCTAGGCCTAGGGCCAATAACAGGTTCGCACCGTTATCGCACACGGCCTTCCCTGGTTCTAGGTTCAGCGGAGACAGCCATTGCTCAAACTGAGCCTGGAGAGCTGCCCACAACTCTTCACCTGTATGATTGAGATCTCCAAAGCATATTAATTTGAAGGCTGCCTGATTATGGAGAGCCCTGACTGCGCAGTACGGAGGTGGTGTGTATTCGCTCCGCACCTTGGAACGCGGTGTCTTGTTAAGGCAGAGGTTGAGTGCGCAGGTGGAGGCCCTAGAGGAGGTGGAGGATGCAAAAGCAGTGGAGGAAGTGGGAAATACAGAGGTTTCTCCTGCAAGCCTTGGGGATTCCAAGATTTGTGGAGCAGCTCCTTCCCCGCCTGCCCCCACAGCCACCAGAGTCACCCAGTGCCTAGTCAGCGAGATGTAAAGCCCTTGGCCTTGCTTACTCATCCAGGTGTCTGAGGTGAAATGCACCCTGGCACACATAGATTTAGACAAGGAACGGGTGATGTTGTCGGCGACATGCTGGTATAGCGCAGGCACAGCTTTCTTAGAGAAGTAATGGCGACTGGGCAACTGGTACTGGGGGACTGCGACGGCCATCATTTTTCGGAAACAGTCTGTATCTACCAGGCGGAAAGGCAGCATTTACGTGGTCAACAGATTGGAGATGGTGGTGTTCAACCTCTTAGCTTTGTCATGCGTAGAATGAAACAATCTTTTACGTGACCACAACTGCGGGACCGAGGGCTGGCTAAGGTGCTGAGAGAGCGGAGTATGGTGAACCAGAAAAACTGGTGGAGTGTGAGTGAGGTGCAGATGTTACGGTGGATTTAGAAACATGCGGTGTGTTCGTTGAAACGAACACAGCAGGTGTGTCCGCTTCCATTACAGCTGAAGGGCTGTCACTCAGCCTGACTGAAGCGGGTAAAGAACCAGAGTTTCTGCGATGGGAGACCTGCGTGACAATACTTGGCACGGTAACAGAGAAGGAGCAAGAAGCAGCGGATGCGTTTGCTGGGGCAGATGATGGTTGTTGAGGTGCGCTGTTCCGCATTTCAGCGCAGTAAGATTCGCAGGGTAAAGAATGTTGTTTGAGCATGTGAACGTTCATGCATGTAGTAGTCAAATTTACTGAGTTTTTTATCGCAAAGTTTGCAAAAAACGTGAGTTGGCTCATCCTTTTGCAGTGACCAAAAAGGCCCATACTAGGCAACCCTTGCTGCCACTGCGAGCTGCAGACCCATGACAGCTGCTGGCCACAGCCACGGTTGTGGCTAAGGATGCAGTGCTCCTCGTGCTTGCATCACTCCATGTCTGCGCCGTAGGGCGAAATATAACCTCCTCGTCATCCTACTCCACCTCCTCAGATGAGCTACTCGGCTGCGTGACTATGGGTTCACACCAAGTAGGATCTTCAACCTCGTCATCATCCAATGTGTTATCCCATTCCTCGCCCTCAGAGTGACCCCTCTCCTCTTGTTGCCCTGACAGCACAGTACAGTCCGCATGAGCCTCAGGTATCCGAGTCTCATTGGGATCACCTCCCTCCCCTGCGGTTAACGTCTGGTGACGAGGGTCAGGAATCTGCTCGGACCCTACTTCATCCTGCCCCGAATTCAAGCTAAAAAAATTTTGGGCATCGCTGCAGATGCTTTCCTCCTCTTTACTCTGTGACTGTTTGGAGTACACTTCTTATGTCCATGGTGTAGAATGGGTGAAGAGTTCTACAGACTCGCCCATCTGTCGTTTGCTACAGTCAGTTGGGCAGTTGTGACGTGGTGCTTTCACTAACATTACCACATACCCCACGTACACCTTTAATACCAAGCCTATTCTCCCTTCCACCACGCCCTCTCTTTTTCCCACTCATGTTGATCAGATTCAATGGTAGAAGCACGCAATTAACTAAAGAAAAATACGTTTTTTCCTGTGCAATAACACAGCACCCACCTGAATTTCAGCGACACTAAATGACAAGGTAAGATATGGCCTGCCGTATAAGGTTACTAACAGACAAAAGAAATTTGTTAGTGTGCATAAGGCCGATAAAACCTACAAGATATTCTCCAAACAATTTCAAACTGAGATGTCCCCTACTGTATTACTTTAGGAACAGAAGAATTATTTTTTTGAATGTGGATGAGGCCAGTATGACATAGAATATATGCTCCAAAATATTTAAAACTCAGATCTAGCCAGCTGTATCACTTTACTCAGAGCAAAAAATATTTTTGGGTTACACTGCATAAGCTCTGCGTCCAGCTGACTTTGAAAGCCACTGACGTAGTAGCTGACTTATAGCACGGTATGACTTTTGGCACAGGAAAAAATATTTTTTTGACTGGGCGCAGCAAGAGGAAAAATTTATTTTTTTACTCAGATACTATTTTAGTGGAGTTGAACTTGAGTTGGTTTCAGACACTAAAAAAAAACTAGTGCACACAGCTTTCAATATCACAATAGCAACAGAAAAAAACTGATTTTGTGCTCTGCAATAAGAAGAATCGCAGACTCTGCAGAGCACAATTTCAACCCCACTAAATGAAAAGGTGCACTGCGCTTGCTTGATCACATTAGCAATTGCAAAAAAAGATTCAAGGTATACTGAGGCATGGAGCTCTATACCAGCGGTGCACAGCACTATTGTATGGCATGGGCCCTTTGTTTCTGTCAGAATCTCAGTACTTGCACAAGAACACCAAAAATGTGCTGCACCAGCGGTTGCAGAGGTACACAGGCCAGGAATTATCTACACTATCTGACTACGATACAAGCGCCCATCTATCTAGCTAATACCTCTCATTACACAGGAGAACACGGAGCTGCGTCTGTCTCCAGCAGTGACATGGATAGAATGGCGCTGAGGGAACATGGCCGCTTTTTATATTGAGAGGACATGTGATTTCTGCAGCCAATTGCAGAAGCCCTTATGTCTGGGCAGTGTAGATGCTTCCTGCGCTATGATTGGCTGGCCGCGCTTTCCTCAGTTAAAGTTACCGCCCACAGGAAAAAACAAAAAACAGTGCGCTGCTGATCTGACCTGTTCTAAGCTCTCCCCAGCCCCCACACTCACCTGGCACATGTCATCGCCCATCATACACTTGCACTATGCTAACAAAGCGCCGTGGTAGCCCTGTATTCGCGGTCCAGCGCAAATTCATCTAACTTTTTTGATTTTAAGAAAATTTGCTCACCTTTGCGATGTTGAATCCGAATGTGCCATATTCATGCCGAATTTGAAACTTTCGAACATTCGCCGAACAAATTCGCTCAATACTACTCTTGGCAATCTGAACTATCATAAGGGACAATATTTTCTGTCAGATGAGTTTCAAGAAAAAATATTACACATTCAAAGACAACTTTTTATAATAGTGCAGAGATGAGGTGTCTTAAATTTAGCTGAGAGATATATATCATGGCACAGGTGTAATGTTTGTTTTTTTGTTTAGTTTATCACAATCTGGTTTGAATTTAGTTGGTTTTAAAAGAAATTTAAAACTCAGGATAAAGGGAAACTCTGCTGTTATTGTACAGAAATTCACACTTGGCCCTCAACATTTAATGCTGTAGATCATAAAGGTGAAGTTTGGCCAGAAAGACTGGACCTGGTCTTGTAGGGACCATATGAGCACATTCAGCAGCAGAGAAGGGAGAGAAGGTAGATTCATCCAATAAGATATCAGGGATCTAGGAAGCCAACAGCATCATTACCCTCCGCTTTCTCTTACAGGACCATCATAATATTTTTCTTCAAGTGATTTTCTGGCTTTGTGGTTTACAGATCTGGGCAGGTAACGTCTCCTAATCACAGGGAATATGTGGAAAATCCAGGTTGTAACTTCTATGGAAAAGGGTTTCAATGCCCAAAATCATTTGAACAGTTTTGGGTGGAAGAGAATGTTGTGGTCTAGAGGCAAAATGGTGATCACACGATTGTGATACGGCCGGACTACACCACTGATAAAGCAGCCACAGCCGGTGACTGAGAAGAATCTCTGACTTCTCTGCATTTAGTGGTCACTACTCACCTGGGTAGTCATATGTAGGAATCTCCTCTTTACACCGCTCATCACCCCTTACATATGCCTCTATAGTACTAATATGGGTCAGATCTTCACCCTGAAACAAATATTGTAAAAGTCACAAACAGATGAGAAGTCCCATCTATGATCAGCTCTAATCCTGCCATCTCCACCGTTCTCATTACACTAGTATAAAACATATAATACTGGTGGATAAAACAAGACTGAGCACAAGACCTTCACAGCCGTCTACACATCATAGGGGAGATCTCATGACACCTTCTCTCCATCTACCTGATGATCCTGAGGAACATTGGGATCTTCTTGTTTACAGTCCTGTGGAAGAAGAGGATGGGGACATCTCTCTGGTGTGGTCCTCTTACTGGATAGATCTGGAAGAAACACATACAGGGACTGAATTCATTCTTTACATACAGATAATTATAGGCAGTGTGTATTTAGTCCTGTCTATTACCTGGTGATGTGAGGGGCTGGGGAACCTCCATCATGACGTCCTTGTACAGATCTTTGTGTCCTTCTAAATACTCCCACTCCTCCATGGAGAAATAGACAGCAACATCCTGACACCTTATAGGAACCTGACACATACAATGATACAGTCATCCCCCCGATCCCTTCATAGCGTTACTGTATAATGTCCCAGCATTCCCAGCAGTGTCACCTCTCCAGTCAGCAGCTCAATCATTTTGTAGGTGAGTTCTAGGATCTTCTGGTCATTGATGTCCTCATGTATCAGGGGGTGAGATGGAGGCCCTGTGATTGAGCTCAGGAGTCTTTCCCATCCCTCAGACACATGGTCCTGACAGCGCTCACTAGAGGTCTTCTTCACTACTGTGTAATCCTGGTTATGGAGAGACACATTAATAAATCTCCCTCCAGACATTTCCAAAGTCCTCACCTCTCCAGTTCTGTTCATCTTTTATTCCCATAGATAAGAATGGTGTAATGTGACGTCATCAGAATCTCTCACCTCTCCAGTAAGCCAGAAGAGGATCTCTAGGGTGAGGTGTAATATCCTCTCTGCCATCTTGTCTCTATCCATATCCGTCTTTGATGGGTCCATAAGGAAAATTCTCTTAAATAGAAGATCTTCACTGAGAGGATCTGATATTGTGTAATAATACAATTACTGGAGATAATAAGGGGAAACATATGAGATATATTATTTTACAGTATTTAGTTTTCTGCTTTACATCTAGTAATAAAACCTATATATTTTAGGCCACAGACAACAAGCAGTTTCTTCCTCGGAGTCTGTAGCTGAACACGTTTCTCAAAGACTCATCTTCCATAAAGCTAATTCTCGTCTCATTTACGGACACTGGAATCGGCATTAGCAATACTGCAGGGGATATTCATTACACGTGACATGAGAAATAACTACTTCATGAGGAGAACGAAGACATCTTCATCTTCTACTAAGGCTCTACAAACATATTTGGCCAGAGTTCTTCACTGACTACATCTCCACCGGTCGTCTATATGAATGTTTCCCGTCTTCCCCGGACTGTAATCTTCTATCACATTAGTTCTCATGTCTGATTCACACACAGAAGTTTGAGGCTTTGATACATGGTAAGGTTTTTAATATTAAACAGAGTAGGACTATCCCGAATGGGTTCATCTTGCCATGGTGGGATAGCTTTCATGCTATTTTTGATCAAAAACAGTGTTACTAAGAACCCTATTTTATTTAAATGCACTTTTGCTTTTTATTTATTTATTTACAGCAGGGTTTATGATAATTTTTCTTCTTATAGTTTTTTTTTCTGATCTATGGCCATAGTAAACATGCGTCTATGTGCTGCATGGATACCAACTTAAACCAAGCTCAAATTCTGTGTTTTTTCACGGGCACCATAGTGGCCCTGTGGGCTGCTGCTATGGATGATACACTCCTAACTATCCAACTATCATAATGATAAAAATCTCATAGGTCCTGTATTTATTAGTATCTGCACGAAGAATGGAGCTAAGTGAGTATTTATTAAAGGGAATCCACTCCACCGACTACCCCACGGCCAGCAAGCATCAGAATCTTCACTGAATAAAAAGCCATTTCACAGCAAACAGAACTCTAATATGAGGCATTCAGGTATGTATAGATTCACATTTCTATCACCTGTATGCCAATATTAGAGGTCAGATAAGTCCCAGAGGGTGACAGATTCCCTTTCATCAGCCGTGGGGTGATCATAAAACCAGATATGTATCATGGTATTCTAAGGTGGTTAATGGTTGCATAGTCAATGGGAGGCATGTGTCACAGAGATGGCTGGTCTCTGTGATGTAACCCGGAGTGTTTCTCTAGGGCACATAAGCAATAAGAGGATCGGTTGGTGCACCTGGGAGCCGGGTTACGGGTAGCTAAGAGAGAAAGGGTGGGTCCAGCTACCCACATACCTCACCTCTTTGTGTGGTTAACAGCCTATTAAATGGAGCCTGTTGTTTGGCACATGGTCTGTGTGTTTGGAGGGAGAAGGCCTCCTGTGTATGTATGTCTTCAGACCAAGCCAGGACACTGGACGCTACCCCAGCTTGTGTGCCACACAAGCCTGGCTGAGCAGAGACCTGCTAAGGACATTTACTTTGTTTGCCTGATATAAAGGCTATTTTCTTTTCTGTTTGGCTTCTGGGTTTATGAAGCAATAAACCCACATGAACTTTTAAAGGAACATGCCTCCTGTTTTCCTCCTGTCATACCCAAGTGAGTAAAACCTCCACAATTAGTGTTAGACTTGCGGGCAGCGTTCCCAGCAGAGACGTGTGAGTGCTACAGGATGGACTGCATGCCCTGGGTGAAGTCTGTCGCAAGCCAGCAAGCATCGCCAGACAAAATGGAGGACCTGCTGAAACACCTGGTCCGGTTGCAGCAGCATCAACAGGAGACCAACAGGCTGCAGTTACAGCAGATCCAGCAGCACTAGCAGGAACAACATCAGCAGATGCAGCTTTTGGCAACCGCTATCCAGGACAGGACGAGCACTCCAACCCCAGGTCCGACTGATGACTCCCATGTCCGGAAGGCGGTATGACGGGCTTTGCAGAAAATGACCCCGGGGGATGACGTGGAGACCTTCCTGATGCTGTTTCAAAGGGTGGCCGAGAGGGAGAAATTTCCACAAGAGCAGTGGGCAGAGGCACTGTCGCCATACTTGACTTGGAGAGCCCCAGAAGTACGCCTAGTAGGCGTACTATGATTTAGCTTTGCAGGATGCCAAAGAGTATGGCAAGCTAAAAAGTGAGATTCTCGCACGCTTGAGGTTGACAATGACTATCAGGGCACAGCGGGTTTGTATCACCAGAACAAACCACCTCCGTCCCAAATGTTTGACCTGCTGCACCTGGTCCAGAAGTGGCTGCAGCCAGAGTCCTCAATGCCTGCGCAGATGGTAGAGTGGGTGGTGATGGACCGGTTTGTGCACTCCCTGCCGAGGCCCATACAGCCTTGGGTTGCCCAGGGTGATCCCAGGTATGCTGATGAACTGGTTGGACTGATCGAGAGATACCAGGGGGTTGAAGGTTCCTTGGGAAGGCAGCCCACTACATGTTTGAGTTCCCAACAGGGGGTGGAGGCCCAAAAGGTGGTAGGACTTCCAAGGTCCAAATGGACGAGGGAGGTGGTGCCCAAGGTTCATACAGGTGATGTTTGCTGGAGGTGCCATGGCCCAGGCCATATAGCCGCCCGTTGTCCCCTGACCCTTGAGTCGATGGACTGCAGCATAGGACAACATTGTTCATATTATGCTTATCCGGGGTGCAGTGTGAACTGTCCACCCAGAGAGGGGCCACAAGCATGTCACGTGAAGGTGAATAGATGGGAAGTACCGGCACTGCTAGACTCCGGGAGCCTGGTGACCCTTATGAGGGCCACCCTTCCTCTCCAAATTATCCCGGGGAAAAAAGTCGGCATTCAGTGCATTCATGGCGATGCTAAAGACTACACTATGGGCCAGAGTGGACATTGAAATCGCCCACGGTACAGAGTCCCACGAGGTCGGCATCGTTCAGGACTTGTTGCACCCTATTATTATAGGCTGGGACTTTTGCTTGTTTTGGGATCTATGGGGGAAGGGTTCTGGGTTCGCTGGTTCAGATAAGAAAAAAATTAACCCTAATGAGGTATCACCACACCCAGAGTCAGACAGGTTTCCTTTTTGTGTCCTTGTGGGGGATGAGGAGGTAGTGCCCCCTGAGTCTGCCATTCCAGAGTTAGGGGTGATCAGCGAGAATTTTGGGTCTGCCCAACATAGGGACCTAACTCTGAAGGAAGCCTTTAATAATGTCACTATTATAAATGGGGTTGCACAGAAGTCGGGGGCTCACACAAGGTTTCCCCATTTTATGATGAGTAAGGAGTTGTTGTATCGGGTCAAGAATGTGAGGGAGGAGAGTGTGGAGCAGTTAATAGTGCCGGGCCCCTTAAGACGGAAGGTGTTGGACATGGCCCATTCACATGTCTTGGGGGGACATCTGGGAGTGGAAAAAACGCAGGAACGGATCGTGCAAAGGTTCTATTGGTGAACATTGGACATAATTTCAAAAAACATCACAATAAAAGACAATACCTTACCAACACCAGGTCAGATTGCCAATGCACTGCAGGATGCAGCAAGCCTCCATGATAAAGGCGGTGCCAGCACATGTGCAAAATACTGAAGCAGACAGCCACTCACTAACCTACCAAATTCATGGAGGGGGTGGCTGTGTAGTATTATACATGCACACCGATGGAGTCTGCATAGGGCGGGCGCCAGTCACACAGATATGTGTGATGCACAGTGCAAAAAAATGTGCAAAAAATATGAAAAATAGTGTATAAGATAAATACCCCACCAGGCCTCTTTAGTGTTGGCTGGGTGAATTGGGCATGTCTTGTGGTCTTGCATGTATATAGTGCTTGGCAGCCCGTCTGATCTAATAGTATGGGTGTCATCAATAGGCTGCAAGCCAGACAATGTGCATTACACATATCTGTATGACTGGCGCCCTATGCAGACTCCATCGGTGTGTATGTATAAAACTACACAGCCACTCACTCCATGAAATGGTAGTTTAGTGAGTGGCTGTCTGCATCAGTATTTCGCACATGTGCAGGCCCCGCCTTTATCATTGAGGCTTGCTGCATCCTGCAGTGCATTGGTAATCTGACCTGGTGTTGGTAAGGCATTATCTTTTAGGCTATGTGCCCACGATGCAGAAATGCTCTGGATTTTTTCCTGAGCATTTCTGCATCTCCCTGGCACAAAAAAACGCATGCGGATTGTACGGAAGTGAAGCTTTCTTCACATGCATTTCCGCATGCGCATTGAAAAGCGCTTTCCAAGCGATTTTAGCATCACTTGGAAAGTGCTTGACAACTTGGTCACACTATATAAATCCATGCAACCGGCATGGATTTATATACTGTGACCGAAAGTATGGTAAAAAATAAATATATACTTACCTTCTGATGGCCCCCGGTGTCTTTATCCGATGCGTCCTGGCTTGCTGGCAGCTTGCGGTAGACTAAAGGACTTGCCAACGTCAGCGGTCTCGTGACCTGTCACATGACTAATTGACGTCATGGCAGGTCCTTTTCAGACCATCGCGAGCTGCCAGCAAGCCAAGACGCATCGCTAAGGACACCGGGGGCCATCAGAAGGTAAGTATAATGTATATTTTTCATTTTATTCTTTTTTTACAGGTTCTATGGTACCCGGGTCCGGAGACGAGTCTCCTCTTCTCCAAACCCGGGTACCATCCGCACACTGAAACGCATGGATTCCGCATCTGCAGATGCAATGATGCGGATTACATGCATTCCAATGCAAGTCAATGGCGGTGAAAACGCCGCGCTAACGCAAAATAATTGGTAGTGATGCGGATTTTTCCGCAATGATAATCCGCAGCGGAAATTTCCACAGCATATGCACAGCACATGGGATTATTATTGGGGAACATGGCAGACCTTCTACCAAGCGTTTTTTAAGCGTTTCTGCAGCGGAATTGCTTAAAAAATGGATAGTGGGCATACAGCCTTACTGTGATGTTTTTTGAAATTATGTCCAATGTTCACCATTTTTAATGTTTAGTGTTAGGACTCGCAAGTATGAGGACCCTTGACGTTTGGGTTGCGAGCTTGTGTATTTTGGCCAAAATATCGACCAATACCTCATGTGGTGTATTTATCTTCTACACTATTTTTCATCTTTTTTGCACATTTTTTTTGCAGGATGCGGCCAGGTCTCTTTAGTGTTGGCTGGGTGAATTGGGGCATCTGTCTTGTGGGGGTACACGTATATAGTGCTGGCCAGCCCGCCTGATCTAATAGTATGGGTGTCATCAACAAGCTACAAGCCAGAAACTGTGCACCGCACATATCTGTGTGACTGGCGCCCTATGCACACTCCATCGGTGGGCATGTATAATACTAGACAGCCACCTCCCTCCATGAATTGGTAGGTTAGTGAGTGGCTGTCTGCATCAGTATTTTGCACATGTGCTGGCCCCGCCTTTATCATGGAGGCTTGCTGCATCTGGTGTTGGTAAGGCATTATCTTTTACAAAGGTTCTATTGGCCCGGATGTCACCGGGAAATATTTAAGTATTGCAGGTCTTGCACTACGTGCCAGTTAACCGACCCCACCTCTCACTTTTGAAGTCCCCTCGTGCCATTGCCCATTATTGAAGTGCCGTTCGAGAGAATTGCTATGGACTTGGTCAGTCCCCTGGTTGAATCTGCTCGTGGGCATCAATTTATATTGGTTATCCTGGACTACGCCAAACACTATCCTGAAGTGATTCCACTGAGAAACTCCTCCACAAAGAATATATCCCGTGAGTTGGTCCACGTTTTTCCCCAACAGGCTTACCAAAGGGAGATACTCGCCGACCAGGGAACTCCCTATATGAGTAAGGTGATGAGGGAGTTATGCAAAACCCTCCAAATCTCCCAACTGAGGACTTCAGTATACCATCCTCAGACAGCCTAGTCGAAAGGTTTAACAAGACTCTGAAGAGTATACTGAGGAAGGACATAGAAAGGGACAGTAGAGACAGGGACTGTCTCCTACCGTATCTGTTGTTCTCCAACCGAAAGGTTTCACAGGCCTCTACAGGATTCTCGCCATTTGAACTTCTGTATGGCTGACATTCGCAGGGTCTTCTGGATGTCACAAAGGAAATCTGGGAAGCCGAATTCACGCCCCACAGGAGCATCATCGAGCACGTTGCTCTGATGCAGGAGAGGATTGTGAAGGTGATGCCCATCGTAAAAGAACATCTCCTCCAGGCACAAGAAGCTCATGCCAGAGTCTACAACCGGTCAGCCAGAGTGAGGCAATTCAATCCGGGAGACTGGAGTCCTCATGCTAATTCCTGCGGTGGAAAGTAAGTTCTTGGCCAAGTGGCAAGGGCCGTATAAGATGGTGGAAAAAGTGGGTGAAGTGAACTACAAGGTTCATCAACCGGGACGACGTATGCCGTACCAGATATACCACATCAACCTTATCAAGCCGTGGCAAGACAGAGAGGCTGTGGAAGCTCCATGCTTGCTGGGCAAGCTAGAAGGTGACGTTGGAGGAGTCGCAATAGCGGAAATGCTAACGAAGGCCAAGAAACAGCAGTGTCGGGAGTTGATGCAGAAGAACAGGGATCTGTTCTTGGAATTGTCGGGCTGCACAAGGGTCATAGAACACAAGGTTCTGACGGAGCTACATGTGCGGGTGAACTTGAAGCCCTATCTGATACCTGAGGCAAGACAAGAGTTGATATCCAAAGAGGTAGCTTGTATGCTGAAGCTCAGTGTCATTGAAGAATCCAAGAGCAGTTGGTCGAGCCTGATCGTCTTGGTCCCAAATCCCAATGGTGATTGGAGATTCTACTATTGGAAGTTGAATGAGGTCTCCAAATTTGATGCATATCCCATGCCACACGTTGTCGAGCTGATCAAGAGGCTTGGGGAAGCAGGGCACATAACCACCTTGGATCTGACGAAGGGATATTGCCAGATCCCCATGGCACAGGTAGCCAAAGAGAAGACTGCGTTTTCTACGCTAGACGGATGCTTCCAGTATGCCCGGATGCCGTTTGGACTGCAGGAGGCCCCTGAAAAATTCCAGACAGCTATGGATTGCATCCTTGCATCCCATAAGAAATATGTCGTAACATACCTGGACAATATTATTATCTTCAGTCCAGACTGGGAGAGTCATCTGGAAAAGATTCAGGCTGTGTTTGATGCTCTGAGGAAGGTGAGGTTTTCAATAAACTTGAAGAAATGTGGCATGGGGAAATAAGAAGCCAAGTACTTTGGATATGTAGTGGGTAGAGTCGAGATAAAACCCCAAAATACTAAAGTAGAAGCAATCCAAAATTGGCTGAGATCGGTGTCGAAAAAGTAAGTCAGAGCCTTCCTGGGAATCGTGGGATACTACAGGAAATTCATCCCAAACTTCGCCATGATGGCCGCACCCCTGACTGACCTCCTTAAAGGGACAAAATCAGCCAAGGCCAAGTGGACTGCAGAGGCGGAGACGTCCTTTCAAAAACTGTGTAGGCAACCGGTCCTGGTTGCCCCGGACTTCAAGAAAGAGTTTATACTCCAGACAGATGCCTCAGATGTCGGGTTAGCAGCAGTCCTTTCCCAGGAGATACACGGGGAAGAGCACTCAGTCCACTACCTGAGTAGAAAGCTGTCCTCCTGCGAGAAAAATTATTCGGTCATAGAGAAGGAACGCTCGGCTATAAAGTGTGCAGTGGACACCTTACCGTACTGTTAGGTCGAAAATTTAGATTATTATCCGACTATGCTCCACTCAGATGGATGAGGGAAAAAAGTGAAAAAATGACAGAGTTACCCTCGGGTTTTTAGCCCTACAGGACTCCTACTTCCCTGTAGACCATAGAGCAGAGAAGCTACATGATAATGCCCATGCTCTCTCGAGAATCCCCTGTCTGGTAGTAAAAGGTGTCAAGCCCACGGCTTTAGGCAGAGGGGGGAGAGGTATGTAAAGTGGCTAATGGTCGCGTAGTCGATGGGAGGTATGTGTCACAGAGATGGCTGGTCTCTGTGAAGTAACCCGGAGTGTTTCTCTAGGGCACATAAGCACTAAGAGGATCGTTTGGTGCACCTGGGAGCCGGGTTACGGGTAGCTAGGAGAGAATGGGCGGGTCCAGCTACCCACATACCTCACCTCTGGGTGTGGTTAACAGCCTATAAAATGAAGGCTGTTGTTTGGCACATGGTCTGTGTGTTTAGAGGTAGAAGGCCTCCTGTGTATGTTTGTCTTCAGACCAAGCCAGGACACTGGACTCTACCCCAGCTTGTGTGCCACACAGGCCTGGCTGAGCAGAGACCCGCTAAGGACATTTACTTTGTTTGCCTGATCTAAAGGCTATTTGCTTTTCTGTTTGGCTTCTGGGTTTATGAAGTAATAAACCCACATGAAATTTTAAAGGAACATGCTTCCTGTTCTCCTCCCTTTGTGCCCCAGTGAGTAAAACCCCTACAATATGTATAAAGGAAAGGGTATGGTACTCAGAGAATGTTTCAATAATCCGCCTCAACGTATTTTCCCAACAGGTTCATTAGGAGGCTTGATAGAGGGATGATAATTCATGATGTTCAGCATAGTGTGCCTAATAGCCAGGTGTCCATGTTTAAATATCCCACTTCATCCAAAACCCCTCCAAGGCTCATTCCCATTCCTAGAGGTGAATTGTCACAGGATATACAGAATAGAGTCTGTCTACAATAATATACTGCGCCTATGCTACTTCTCATGAGCTATAGGTTCGATAATGTCCATCCCCTAGTGTGCATGTCCGGAAGTGACGTGCTTTATGCTGAAACACCAGAAAAACTGATTGCCGCCGTGAAACTCGTACCTGTGACTGCTCATGCCCGCAGTTATCATTCCATCTAGGATCATTGTCCACAAATGTGCATGTCCAGATGTCTGCGTTCCACACCGAGTGCATATGGTATTGGATTGCATTCCAAGAACAGAAAAATCCTCTCTCTGAGATCAGCATCATGGGAGACTAAAAACAAGTATTGCACATCCTCCCATCATGCAATCGGCATGTGGATCTACTTTATCACAAAATATATGGGATGGTGGCCCACAGTATACTCCTAAATGGTCATATTTGACCCCTATTGCATAATTAGAGATACACAAGGAACACCACACTCGTTAGTTACTAAATAGTATAATTGGGATATAAGAAATAATTCTGATATAGAAGCTCAGATATCTTGATGAAGTAAAACAATATGTGAACCTCGTTCACAGGGAACTGAGTAGCAATGGGTAGAGTATAAAATCCTAAAATGTAATCTGGAATGGGTCTGTATTCATACAAAACAGGCATAGGAAATTTGCTCATTCAGTCCCTTAGGGCCTAGTGAATCCAGTCTGGAAATCCACTCACTTTCCTTTTTGAGGATACATCTATTGAGATCACCACCTCTCACATTGGGTTTAACCACCTTAATGATGCAAAAGGAGATGTCTCTTGTTTCACCTCAATGTGCACTGTTCATGTGTCTCACTAATGGGGTGTCCCGATGTCACGCCAGGTGTGAGTGCAACACAGAGTCACGCCAGGTGTGAGTGCAACACAGAGGAGAAAGGGAAAGGGAGCCCAGACACTAGGGAAAAGGGGGAAGAGGTGACCTCCTAATCTGGACTAGCATCACCCTCTCTCCCCCTAACGTCTCTATACAGCCTCCGCAGCTGTCACCCATCACATGCCTCGCCCAACTATCCCTGTCGTAAGGCTATAGCTGGAGGTGGAAGGAGGTGAGCACTAGTCAACCTCCGCTACCACTCTAAAGACCAAAGGGAAAGACAACATAGGGGAATTACAACTTCGCTTTAGAAGAAACTCCAACAGGGCTCACGGCCTCAAGACTCCAAAGAGGACGTGATGCTGCTTTAGCCAAGTTCCAAGTAGAAATGAGTATACCCGGCGATGCCAACATAGACACACCAGGTATATATACACCCAGACTAAATGGAGGTAGAATCTGGGTCCTAAACACAGCCTCCCATCTAGGCAGCTGTCTGCATTGCCAAACGTGGAGATCCCCTGCAAACCCCTGCAGGGCGACTGTCTGTCACCTCTGACACACCCGTGACACCCAACCATGGAGTATTTCGCCCAAATGTCCCCTCCACACTCCTCTTAGACTGCCTCTTGGTCGTGCTTACATAATCTAGGGGGCAGGTGCATGTGGCCATATATAAAAGTCCTGAGGTTTTACAGTTGGAATAATCCCTCTGGAAAAAGGTTTTACCTGTAGAGGAACTCGAGAAAGATTTACATGGTCTCATCCAATTACATGTACAACTTTCTACACATCTAAAGAAACCACAGATTCTTCTATCCAGCCATGTCCCCTTGGGTGCAGTATTTTTTTTTAGAAACTATGCACTAAACGGTCCCTAATTGACCAACCCTTTCTGAAAGTTATTGTGGGAGTAGATCACACAGCACCCTCAGGTCCAGGTCGGCCACAAGTACATCCTAGTGTTTTCTGAGGATATTAAAGATATGGTCACTCTGATTGTCACAAGTTCCTATTACTTGTGTTATCCCATCTTTTTCTTGGTGTCTTGGTTAGGTATGTAGGAGTGTCTCTTTCTCCTGTTTTTCTGCAAACAATCGTGCGGAATCCAAAATGTACTGTGGGTACTTTTTTCATGAATCTGGTCTTCATGTCTTTTGCCCGTATATTAATATCTGTGACATTAGAGCAGTTTCTGCTCAACTGTAAACATTGGCCCTTCGATATTGTCTTTTTTTTTTTTTTTTAGTAGGATGCGGTGGTGGCTATCGCACTTTAATAGATTATGGTAGATGAGTGTCCCTAGGGTCCAAACCAGGGCTGTGGAGTTGGAGTCGGTGCCCATTTTGGTGGAGTTGGAGTCGTGAAGTCGGAGACGGTGTCATGGAAATTGAGGAGTAGGAGTCGAAGGTTTGGCTTACCGACTCCACAACCCTGGCTCCCATCCCGTACTTTCTTGATTGGTACATCAAGGAAAGGCAACTGGTAATAATTAAACTCTGATATAAATCTAAGGCCCACTCTATGGATATTGAGTTCCCTGACAAATTCAAGAAATTGTTCACTCGTCCTTGACCAGATGATAAAAATGTTGTCAATATATCTATATCATGCCCCAATATATGGTTGCCACCACTTATAATCATCCCTGAGTATTTTGGTTTCCTCCTACCAGCTCAGGAATAGATTAGCAGATGAGGGGGTACAGGGGCTCCCCATCGCAGTACCCCTGAGCTGGTGGAAGTACTTCTTGTCAAAAAGAAACAAGTTATGAGTAAGAATGAATTTTAGAAGATCCTCCATGAAGTCATTATGTCTGCTACACTCTATTGATCTGGATTTAAATAAACATCTTACTCCTCTGATACCATCCATATGCGATATATTACTGTACAAAGCCTCGATATCTACTAAGGCCTGCTCCCCTACATGCAAGTATACATGCTCGAGGGTATACATGTAGGGGAGCAGGCAGAGGGAAAACCAACTCCAGAGGGATTATTCCAACTGTAAAACCTCAGGACTTATTCCAACTGCAGAACCTCAGGCGGTACTGTGGGAACATTATACTGTGTGGGGGCATCATCCATACTGCATAAGGGGCATAATGGGGGCATTAAACTGTGGGGGGCATCATCCATACTGCATAAGGGGCATAATTGGGGCATTACACTGTGTGGGGCATCATACATACTGCATAAGGGGCAAATGGGGGCATTACACTGTGTAGTGCATCATACATACTGCATAAGGGCATAATGGGGGTATTACACTGTATGGGGGCATCATACATACTGCATAAGGGGCACATTACACTGTGTGGGGGCATCATACATCCTGCATAAGGGGCATAATGGAGGCATTACACTGTGTGGGGGCATCATACATACTGCATAAGGGGCATAATGGGGGCATCATACCTACTGCATAAGCGGCATAATGGGGGCATTACACTGTGTGGGGCATCATCCATACTGCATAAGGGGCATAATGGGGGCATTACACTGTGTGGGGCATCATTCATACTGCATAAGGGGCATAATGGGGGCATTACACTGTGTGGGGCATCATCCATACTGCATAAGGGGCATAATGGGGGCATTACACTGGGGGGGCATCATCCATACTGCATAAGGGGCATAATTGGGGCATTACACTGTGTGGGGCATCATACATACTGCATAAGGGGCAAATGGGGGCATTACACTGTGTAGTGCATCATACATACTGCATAAGGGGCATAATGGGGGCATTACACTGTGTGGGGGTATCATACATCCTGCATAAGGGGCATTACACTGTGTGGGGCATCATACATCCTGCATAAGGGGCATAATGGGGGCATTACACTGTGTGGGGCATCATACATCCTGCATAAGGGGCATAATGGGGGCATTACACTGTGTGGGGGCTTCATACATCCTGCATAAGGGGCATAATGGGGGCATTACACTGTGTGGGGGCTTCATACATCCTGCATAAGGGGCATGATGGGGGCATTACACTGTGGGGGGCATCATACATCCTGCATAAGGGGCATGATGGGGGCATTACACTGTGGGGGGCATCATACATCCTGCATAAGGGGCATAATGGGGGCATTACACTGTGGGGGGCATCATACATCATGCATAAGGGGCATAATGGGGGCATTACACTGTGGGGGCATCATACATACTGCATAAGGGGCATAATGGAGGCATTACACTGTGGGGGGCATCATACATCCTGCATAAGGGGAATAATGGGGGCATCATACATCCTGCATAAGGGGCATAATGGGGGCATTACACTGTGTGGGGGCATCATACATACTGCATAAGGGGTATAATGGGGGCATAACACTGTGGGGCAGTAAAGGGGTCCTGTACTATGAGAACAATACGTTTCCTCCCTTCCTGTCTCCATAGTTGGGTCGTATGTATCTATTACAGGAAACAGAACAAAAACCTTATGATTCTTATAAAGGGGCAACACAAGATCCCAAAAGAGTCTCCGTGCTGAAGGGGTTAATGCCCCCTGCGCCCAGTAATGGGGGTCTCCACATACCTCCACCTGCAGAGCCGTCACCACATATATGGCTGCTCTGTGCGCACAGGAGCTGTGATGAGGTCACAGGAGGGGAGGAGTCAGGGGTCACATGATCAGGGGCCTCAGTGGATGCAGGACTCTGCTGTGCTGGTTGTCATGGTGCTGGATGAGCTGAAGTTTATGTGTGGGGTCAGGAGGGGTTTACAGTGTGGATGTAGCAGAGCCGCGTGTGTACGAGGTGTACGGAGCAGAGCCGCGTGTGTACGAGGTGTACGGAGCAGAGCCGTGTGTGTACGAGGTGTACGGAGCGGAGCCGCGTGTGTACGAGGTGTACGGAGCGGAGCCGCGTGTGTACGAGGTGTACGGAGCAGAGCCGCGTGTGTACGAGGTGTACGGAGCAGAGCCGTGTGTGTACGAGGTGTACGGAGCGGAGCCGCGTGTGTACGAGGTGTACGGAGCGGAGCCGCGTGTGTACGAGGCGTACGGAGCAGAGCCGCGTGTGTACGAGGTGTACGGAGCAGAGCCGCGTGTGTACGAGGTGTACGGAGCGGAGCCGTGTGTGTACGAGGTGTACGGAGCGGAGCCGCGTGTGTACGAGGTGTACGGAGCGGAGCCGCGTGTGTACGAGGTGTACGGAGCGGAGCCGCGTGTGTACGAGGCGTACGGAGCAGAGCCGTGTGTGTACGAGGCGTACGGAGCGGAGCCGCGCGTGTACGAGGCGTACGGAGCAGAGCCTTGTGTGTACGAGGCGTACGGAGCAGAGCCGCGTGTGTACGAGGCGTACGGAGTAGAGCCGCGTGTGTACGAGGTGTACGGAGCGGAGTCGAGTGTGTACGAGGTGTACGGAGCGGAGTCGAGTGTGTACGAGGTGTACGGAGCAGAGTCGAGTGTGTACGAAGTGTTCGGAGCGGAGTCGAGTGTGTACGAAGTGTTCGGAGCGGAGTCGAGTGTGTACGAAGTGTTCGGAGCGGAGTCGAGTGTGTACGTAGTGTACGGAGCGGAGTCGAGTGTGTACGAAGTGTACGGAGCGGAGTCGAGTGTGTACGAAGTGTACGGAGCGGAGCCGCGTGTCTACGAGGTGTACGGAGCGGAGCCGCGCGTGTACGAGGTGTACGGAGCGGAGCCGCGCGTGTACGAGGTGTACGGAGCGGAGCCGCGCGTGTACGAGGCGTACGGAGCGGAGCCGCGCGTGTACGAGGCGTACGGAGCGGAGCCGCGCGTGTACGAGGCGTACGGAGCGGAGCCGCGCGTGTACGAGGCGTACGGAGCGGAGCCGCGCGTGTACGAGGCGTACGGAGCGGAGCCTGGCGTGTACGAGGCGTACGGAGCGGAGCCGGGCGTGTACGAGGCGTACGGAGCGGAGCCTGGCGTGTACGAGGCATGCGGAGCGGAGCCGGGCGTGTACGAGGCGTGCGGAGCCTGGCGTGTACGAGGCGTACGGAGCGGAGCCGGGCGTGTACGAGGCATGCGGAGCGGAGCCGGGCGTGAACGAGGCGTACGGAGCGGAGCCTGGCGTGTACGAGGCATGCGGAGCGGAGCCTGGCGTGTACGAGGCGTACGGAGCGGAGCCTGGCGTGTACGAGGCGTACGGAGCGGAGCCTGGCGTGTACGAGGCGTACGGAGCGGAGCCGGGCGTGTACGAGGCGTACGGAGCGGAGCCTGGCGTGTACGAGGCATGCGGAGCGGAGCCGGGCGTGTACGAGGCGTATGGAGCCGAGCCGGGCGTGTACGAGGCGTGCGGAGCGGAGCCGGGCGTGTACGAGGCGTGCGGAGAGGAGCCGGGCATGTACGAGGTGTACGGAGCGGAGCCGTGCGTGTACGAGGCGTGCGGAGCCGGGCGTGTACGAGGTGTACGGAGCGGATGCTGCCCCTCTCCAGGAGCGATCACAGCAGCACGGCATGAGATGTTCTTGTACTACACAGACTGTCCTGACAGAACACAGCTCGTCAGGACATAGCCCCGACCTCCAGCGACAGCCGGACAGTCCCATTGGATCGGGGACGGTTGGGAGGTTTCTGTATATAAGTTGTGTGTGATAATTGTAGAATTATTAATGTCTTAGCATAAAAGGATGTGCCGGAGTGTTTGTGCCGGGGTCCACATGCATGGAGGGGTTGAGGCGGTGCTGGCTGTATTATGCAGACGGAATCTGCCTGTAACAGTAGCAACCAGAAACTAAGTATTAAAGCAAGTATAGTGGTACTACAGAAAGTTAAAACTTAACATTTATTACAAATGAGTAAAAAGTGATACACAAGTCGCAAGGACCTAAAAACAAAAATATGCCTGCCTGTGGTTGTGAATAACCATACTAATCAATAACTCATTATGTCCAGGAATACGAAGATATGTTATACAGACATAGTCTACCCGTAACATAACACAGATACAGTGGCAAAGAAATAGTGGAGCTCTCAAGACAATGTCTCAGCATATAAGAACCTTAGTACATTTAAACTGGTTATGGTGAGCATTTAGATCTTATATATAATAGTGGAACGACCTCACCAAATAAAATGTCGGTTCTTGCTCTCTGGCTTTAAGACAGCTCCATGTGGTGGGGCATCCAAACCTTTTCAGCCTCCAGCAACACACAGCACACCGCTCCCAACGCATTTCATTGCCTCAGCTAATCATCAGGGGAGAAGAGGTGCTGTCTAATGGATAGGCTGAGTGATTGATGCCAGCTTTTATATTGTGTGACACCCTCTTCTCCCCTGATGATTAGCTGAGGCAATGAAACGCGTTGGGAGCGGTGTGCTGTGTGTTGCTGGAGGCTGAAAAGGTTTGGATGCCCCACCACATGGAGCTGTCTTAAAGCCAGAGAGCAAGAACCGACATTTTATTTGGTGAGGTCGTTCCACTATTATATATAAGATCTAAATGCTCACCATAACCAGTTTAAATGTACTAAGGTTCTTATATGCTGAGACATTGTCTTGAGAGCTCGACTATTTCTTTGCCACTGTATCTGTGTTATGTTACGGGTAGACTATGTCTGTATAACATATCTTCTTATTCCTGGACATAATGAGTTATTGATTAGTATGGTTATTCACAACCACAGGCAGGCATATTTTTGTTTTTAGGTCCTTGCGACTTGTGTATCACTTTTTACTCATTTGTAATAAATGTTAAGTTTTAACTTTCTGTAGTACCACTATACTTGCTTTAATACCTACTCTATTGTGTGGTTATCTTGGAAACCCCTTTGCTGTATTTTGCAACCAGAAACTACTAGAAACTCTGCACCAAAATGAAGCAAATCCTTATTCTGGGACCTTCGCCTTGTACGTAACACCCCCGGATCCGGTACAAGCCGGGCAGATGTTCTCATTCATGTCATTTTCTGCTTAAGGTTCTGCGGTTTTCTGGCCAACTATAAAAAAGAAAAAGCGTAAAACAATATTTGTTTCTGCTACATTGACATAAGTACAATATTTCATTATATATAAATCTATTACACGTCGGGTCAATGCTGTAAAGGACAGTAAAGCGCCATGGTTGTGGTTGTGGTTTTTGGGTCACTCTACTACCCTCCCAAAAATGCAATCAGAAACTTGTAACTACTGATCTCTTCACAAGAAAAAGTCGACAACTCCATCAATGGGATCATTTTATAAAATTAGGTCTTCGCAAGATGAAAATGGTCTCACAAACCACATTTTTTTTAAATGTTCATAAAAAAAACCCAAACAAACAAAAATAATAACCTTACTTTGATTTTTTCCCCCATTTTTCAATACTTTATGCGCTAAATTGAATGTTGTCATTCCAAACAACAACTAGTCCCACAAAACACAAGCCCTCCGTCTATGTGAATGAAAAAACAAAGTTATATTTTTGGGTAAAAAGGGGAGGAAAAAAAAAAAATTGTTCTTGTCAGAATAATGTAATTGCTATATATACAGTTATATGAAAAAGTTTGGGCACCCCTATTAATCTTAAGCTTAATGTTTATAAAAATTGGTGTTTGTGCAACAGCTATTTCAGTTTGATATATGTAATAACTGTTGGACACAGTAATGTTTCTGCCTTGAAATGAAGTTTATTGTACTAACAGAAAATGTGCAATCTGCATTCAAAAAAAATTTGACAGGTGCATAAGTATGGGCACCCTTATCATTTTCTTGTTTTAAATATTCCTACCTACTTTTTATTAACTTACTAAAGCACTTTTTTGGTTTTGTAACCTCATTGAGCTTTGAACTTCATAGCCAGGTGTATGCAATCATGAGAAAAGCTACTTAAAGTGGCCACTTGCAAGTTGTTCTCCTGTTTGAATCTCGTCTGAAGAGTGGCATCATGGGCTCCTCAAAACAACTGTCAAATGATCTGAAAACAAAGATTATTCAACATAGTTGTTCAGGGGAAGGATACAAAAAGCTGTCTCAGAGATTTAACCTGTCAGTTTCCACTGTGAGGAACATAGTAAGGAAATGGAAGAACACAGGGACAGTTCTTGTTAAGGCCAGAAGTGGCAGGCCAAGAAAAACATCAGAAAGGCAGAGAAGAAGAATGGTGAGATCAGTCAAGGACAATCCTCAGACCACCTCCAGAGAGCTGCAGCATCAATTTGCTGCAGATGGTGTCACTGTGCATCGGTCAACTATACAACGCACGTTGCACAAGGGGAAGCTGTATAGGAGAGTGATGCGAAAGAAGCCGTTTCTGCAAGCACGCCACAAACAGAGTCGGCTGAGGTATGCAGAAGCACATTTGGAGAAGCCAATTTCTTTTTGGAAGAAGGTCCTGTGGACTGATGAAACCAAGATTGAGTTGTTTGGTCATACAAAAAGGCGTTATGCATGGCGGCAAAAAGACACAGCATTCCAAGAAAAACACTTGCTACCCACAATAAAATTTGGTGGAGGTTCCATCATGCTTTGCGGCTGTGTGGCCAATGCCGGCACCGGGAATCTTGTTAAAGTTGAGGGACACATGGATTCCACTCAGTATCAGCAGATTCTTGACAATAATGTTCAAGAATCAGTGATAAAGTTGAAGTTATGCAGGGGATGGATCTTTCAGCAAGACAATGATCCAAAACACTGCTCCAAATCTACTCAGGCATCCATGCAGAGGAACAATTACAATGTTCTGAAATGGCCATCCCAGTCCCCAGACCTGAATATCATTGAACATCTGTGGGATCATTTGAAGAGGGCTATCCATGCTCGGCGACCATCAAACTTTACTGAACTGGAATTGTTTTGTAAAGAGGAATGGTCAAAAATACCTTCATCCAGGATCCAGGAACTCATTAAAAGCTACAGGAAGCGACTAGAGGCAGAGGATCTACTAAATATTAATGTCACTTTTCTGGTGAGGTGCCCATACTTATGCACCTGTCAAATTTTGTTTGAATGCAGATTGCACATTTTCTGTTAGTACAATAAACCTCATTTCAAGGCAGAAACATTACTGTGTCCAACAGTTATTACATATATCAAACTGAAACAGCTGTTGCAAAAACACCAATTTTTACAAAACATTAAGCTTAAGATTAATCGGGGTGCCCAAACTTTTTCATATAACTGTATTTTTTTAAAATTGAATAATTTTACCCCAAAATTGTGATCTCTTATAATATTATCATTCTTCATGCGAGATTAATCATTAGTCTGTAATAAATCCAAACATCTGGAAGATGTAGAACAATATATCTCTGATCCTCTTCTGCCAGGATAAGCGCCTCCTTTCTGTCCTTTCTGTGATGGAGAAAACGCTTGAAAGATTCTGAAAGTCCGATGAGTTTTTGGAGCTTATTGTAAAGGGCCTTAATGACGACCTGGGAAAGAAACCACCAGAAACAAAGGATCCAACCAGGTAAGTTCTAATGATCCCATCTGATAAAATGATCAGCTTTATTTCCATGGGATTGTTCTGTAGAAGAGATGGGACCTGCAGCATTTTGATCCTGAACTTCACTATGTATAGATGTAGCAAAGCTTCATGTGACAATTCACACACCGCAGTGATAAATTGTCTCAGAAGGTTAGCTCTCATAACAGAATTAACATCACTTATAGTGGAACTAAACTTACAATTTATTTTCAGAATTGTGAAAATTCTGGCACTTTGCAAAGCACTTCATTAGTTTCTTTGGCGTCATATCCATAAAATGATCATATTAAAGTGGCCTCCAGACTCTGCTTTTCCCAAGTGCAGGAGCGTTGCTAGGGTCCTAAGAGGTCAGGGACCCCAGCCCCAAAGTACATGTTTCCCCATATAACCTCCCTGCCACTTAAAAGAGGATTTATACATATATAATTACAGTATACCACTGCTACTAATCTAAAATACACTATACAAAGACCAATATTCCCCAAATTACTACTATACAAGGCCAAAATGATCCTGCTACACAATGTCCTCTACCATCACCACCACACAGTGAGTCCATATATGAGAGAAAACCCCGCAGGGTAAAAGACCATCAAAGAAGTCCAGGGAGAATAAAATCTATCATATTTATTCAGCAATAGAAAAATAGGATGATGGGGGAAGGGACACAACACATATGTGATTGTTAGACATGTAAGCGAAAAAAAGCAAGGCACGCAAGGAGGGGGCCATTCCAGGTATAATGGCTGTCTATAGTATCATCATGGGTATACTAAAATATCCCAAAATAGACACCGCATATATTCCACTGGGGGCAACAGTCATCATATGCAGGTGCATCTCACTAAATTAGAATATCATCAAAAAGTTAATTTATTTCAGTTCTTCAATACAAAAAGTGAGTCATTACAGACAGAGAGATCTATTTCAAGTGTTTATTTCTGTTAATGTTGACGATTATGGCTTACAGCCAATGAAAACACAAAAGTCATTATCTCAGTAAATTAGAATAATTAACAAAAAACCCCTGCAACAGCTTCCTAAGTGTTGAAAAATGTCCCATAGTCTGTTTCAGTAGGCTCCACAATCATGGGGAAGACTGCTGACTTGACAAATGCCAAGAAGGCAGTCATTGACACCATCCACAAGGTCCCAGAGTTCCAATTTTCCTTTAGAAATCAAGGTCCCAGAGTCTGGAGGAAGAGTGGAGAGGCCACAATCCAAGCTGCTGGAGGTCTACTGTGAAGTTTCCACAATCAGTGATGGTTTGGGGAGCCATGTCATCTGCTGGTGTAGGTCCACTGTGTTTTATCAAGACCAAAGCCAGCGCAGCCGTCTACCAGGAAATTTCAGAGCACTTCATGCTTCCCTCTGCTGACAAGCTTTTTGGAGATGGAAATGTCATTCTCCAGCAGGACTTGGCACCTGTCCACACTGCCAAAAGTACCAATACCTGGTTTAAAAACAACAGTATCACTCTGCTTAATTGGTCAGCAAACTCACATGACCTTAACCCCATAGAGAATCTATTATAGAGAATCTATGGGGTATTGTCAAGAGGAAGATAAGAGACACCAGACCCAACAAAGCAGACGAGCTGAAGGCTGCTATCAAAGCAACCTGGGCTTCCATAACACCTCAGCAGTGCCACAGGCTGATCGCCTCCATGCCACGCCGCATTGATGCAGTAATTGATGCAAAAGGAGCCCCGACCAAGTATTGAGTGCATTTACTGAACATACATTTCAATAGGACAACATTTCGGATTTTAAAAACATTTTTCAAGCTGATGTTATAAAGTATTTTAATTTACTGAGATAATGACTTTTGTGATTTCATTGGCTGTAAGCCATAATCAGTGGCGTACCGCCAATAGTGGCAGGCCACACCACTGCTGTGGGGCCCGTGAGCCTCAGGGGAGCGAGGAGGATAGGTGAGTATTTGGGGGGTGGGAGGTTGCGGCAGCAGAGTAGCGGGCACACGCAGTAGCGGCTGCTGTAGCTACCACGTGTGCCCGCTGCTAAAGGGACATGAATATTCCCTCTTCTCCACTTCCATGGGCGAGGAGAAGAGGGAATATTCATTCTCTTTAGTAGCGGGCACAGAGGAGCGCTGAGTCGTGGCTCCTGCTTACAGTGCCCGCTACTAAAGAGAATGCATATTCACACTTGTGAACGCTTATAGTCCCGGCGTGGAGAGGAGTGAATATGCCGGCAGCAGCAGCTCACCTCAGCAACTGAGAGCGCGCGCTGCTCGGATACCAACATGAGCTGCAGCAGACAGAACACAGCAGCTCTGGAGCAGAGGTGAGGAAGGAAGGTGAGTATAAGTGTTTATTTTTTGTGTGTGCAGTGATGGGACCACACATACTAGGATTGGGGGGTGAGGAGGCCATACATACCAGGATTGGGGGATGAGGGGGCCATACATACCAGGATTGGGGGATGAGGGGGCCACATATACCAGGATTGGGGGGTGAGGAGACTATGCATACCAGGATTGAAGGATGAGGGGGCCATACATACCAGGATTGGGGGATGAGGGGGCTATGCATACCAGGATTGGGGGATAAGGGGCCACACATACCAGGATTGGGGGATGAGAAGGCCATACATACCATTCTTGACTCCATTTCTGGCGATTGGATATTTCCCTGGATCTCGTGTATCCTGCTGCATATTGCTGTATATAACATAGGCTTACGTTATGTGAACAATGGCAAAATAGCTGTTGGCTGAGAACTCGTCCTGTATGATAAAATCTGGGATGGAGGTTCCTAATACGGCTTCCAACGAAGATGAGAAATCATCCAAATGTGTATAAGAACTAGCGAGTGATAAAGGAGACAATGGCTGGTAGGTAATAAGTCATTACCTGTCTGCCAATATCTTCTTCTGGAAGACTTCAAGATATCATGTATTACATATTACATATTATTCTGAAAGCGGACCATGTAATACCACATGTGTCCTGGAGAGGCCACTACGTCCAGCAAAACACAGCTGATTGCTGAGGGTGTTCACTGCCGGACCCCGACTATCAACTGATCGCCTGCAAGTCCACATTTGGGGACAGGAGTTGTTCACACTTGGCATATTTTGTGATTCATGAGGGGAGGACAGTAGTCGGATATAGACTTTTTCTATAAAGTCAGGTTAAAGGGGTTTTCAGGAATGTTTTTATGTAATATATAGGAGGTTCCCAGTGGTAGAGAAAACACACAGAGCTTTACTTTCTCCTGCTGCTCCAGCTCTGGATCTTCAGCGCTTCCGGTGGTCTATTGTGACTGGCTGCAGGGGTGATGGCTCAACTTCAGCACACATCATTGCTGCAGCCAATCACTGAGCTTAGAAGCTCTGTCAGCGTGGGCCACTGAGCCAAGTGATTGGCTGCAGAGCTGCAGTCATGATGTCACCCTTGCAGCTAGTGAGTAAAGATCAGCGGCAGCGGTGAAGTGCTGGAGCTGGAGCAGGAGGTAGTAAAGCTTCATCTCTTCTACTTAAGTGACGATTTATAGGATTTATATTTAAGTGATGAAAAATAATATGCTTGTGTCGCCACTTTCCGAGATCTGAAAGCCGTGGCGTTTTCATGTTTCGGGAATGGGGCTGCGTGAGGGCTAGTTTTTTGCACCGTAAACTGATGGTTATATTGATATCATTTTGTGGTATATACAATGTTTTGATTGTCTGTTATTATATATTTTTTTCTTGTTGCAACGACTGAAAATCTGTAATTCTGGCATTTTATGTAATGTTCTAGTTACGCCATTTACTAAATGGATTAATTTATTTTATATTTTGATGGATCTGACTTTTACAAACGCAGCGATACCAAATATGTGTATTTTTTAAATGTTTTATATTTCTTAATTTTTAATGGGGGGAAAACTGGGATGATTTGAACTTTTATACTTTTTTCATTTTTTTTTACTTTTCACTGTATTTGTTCGTCTCTTTAGGGGGCTTGAACCTGCAGTCATCTGATTGCTTGTGCTATATACAGCATTGCTATATATAGCAGAAATCACGGTCTCCTATGAACACTAGCAACAGGCTGGCTGTCACAGGAATACAGTGATGACAGACAGTGTGCAGTGATGGGGCCACACATACCAGGATTGGAGGTGAGGAGGCCCCACATACCAGGATTGGGGGATGAGGGTGCCATGCATACCAGGATTGGGGGTTGAGGGGGCCACACATACCAGGATTAGGGGATGAGAAGGCCACACATACCAGGATTCGGGGATGAGGAGGCCACACATACCAGGATTGGGGGATGATGAGCCCACACATACCAAGATTGGGGGATGAGGAGGCCACACATACCAGGATTGGGGGATGAGGAGGCCACAGATACCAAGATTAGGGGATGAGGAGGCCATACATACCAGGATTGGGGAATGAGGAGGCCACACATAACAGGATTGGGGGGTGAGGAGGCCACACATACCAGGATTGGGGGATGAGGGGGCCACGCATACCAGGATTGGGGGATGAGGGGGCCACGCATACCAGGATTGGGGGATGAGGGCGGTACGCATACCAGGATTGGGGGATGAGGGGTGCCATGCATACCAGGATTGGGGATGAGGGGGACCATATATACCAGCAATGGGGGATGAAGAGGCCATGCATACCAGTATTGGGGGATGAGGAGACCATTCATATTAGGATTGGGGGATGAGGAGACCATGCATACCAGGATTGGGGGATGAGGGGGGGGCATGCATGCCAGGATTGGGGGATGAGGGGTGCTATGCATACCAGGATTGGTGGATGAGGGGTGGCCATGCATACCAGGATTGGGGGATGAGGGGGGGCCATGCATACCAGGATTGAGGGATGAGGGGTGCCATATGTACCAGGATTGGCGGATGAGGGGTGCCATACATACCAGGATTGGTGATGAGGGAGCCATACATATCAGGATGGTGAAATTTTCCAGTAGCTGCTGCATTTCCCACCCTAGGCTTATACTCAACTCAATACATTTTCCCAGTTTTTTTGTGGTAAAATTAGGGGCCTCGGCTTATACTCGGGTCGTCTTATTTAAAACATACAGTATTTTAAAATCAGTGAGTACGTGGTGGCCATAATACTGCAGGACTGTGTGGTGCATTATACTATATGGGGGCTGCATTTTACCCTTTGGGGTGTGAAATATACTGTATGGAGGACTATGGGGAGTGCATTATATTCTATCGAGGACCATGGGAAGTTCATTATACTATATGGTGGATTATGGGGGGTGCATTATACTATATGGAGGATTTTGGAAGGTGCATTATACTATATGGAGGATTATGGGTGGCATATTATACTATATGGAAGTCTATGTGGGGTCATTCTGATATTTTGAGGGCTATGTGGGGGGCCGTTATACTGTATGAAAGCAATTATACGGTGTGAAGGTTTGTGTGGGGTCCATCATACTGTTTTGAGGGCTGTGTGGGGTCCATCATACTGTTTGGAGGGCTGTGTGGGGCCATTATACTGTTTGGAGGGCTGTGTGGGGTCCATCATACTGTATGGAGGGCTGTGTGGGGCCATTATACTGTATGGAGGGCTGTGTGGGGCCATTATACTGTTTGGAGGGCTAGTGTGGGCCATTATACTGTATGTAGGCCCATTATACTGTATGGAGGGCTGTGTGGGAGTCACAGTTGGGGGAATCATACTGTGTTAGGGTCACCATACTTTGCCTTGGGAGTTGAAGTGGGGTACAATGAGGTCATTATACTGTTCATGTAGAGGCTAATGTGGAGGAATGCACCATGGGGGTATCATACTGTGTTTGGGGGGCACTTTTATTGGCATCATACTTCATGGGGGCAATGAAAGAGGGATCTAGGACTTCAGTAGGAGGAAAATTAGAAAAGCGAAGTAAAGGCTGGAAAGTTGTGAGATCGGCTCTTCTGTGACACAGACAAATATTTCTTTATTTTTTTGGTGGGGGGGTCCAATTAGCGCTTCTGCTATGGGGCCTCATGATTTCTATGTGCTCCCCTGGCCATAATCATCAACATTAACAGAAATAACCACTTGAAATAGATCACTTTGATTGTAATGACTTTATATAATATATGAGTTTCATTTTCAGCATTGAAGAACTAAAATAAATAAACTTTTTGATGATATTCTAATTCAGTGAGATGCACCTGTATATATAAGGGGTGTGGGTGCCATCATACTATAAGGGGCTATGGGAGTCATCATGCTATATATAAGGGGCAGTGGGGCCATCATATTATATAAAATGGGGAGTGGGTCCAGAATACAGTTTATAAGGGGCTGTGGGGCCATCATACAGTATAAAGGGTGCTGTAGGGGCCGTAATATAGTGTACAAGTGGGTGTGGGGGCCATCATACAGTATATATATTGGGCTGCGGGGACCATCATACAGTACTGTATATATGGGGCTGTGAGGGCCATTATACAGCATATAGGGAGTTGTAGGGACCATCATGCCAGTTATAAGGAGTTGTAGAGACCATCATACAGGGCATAGGGAGATGTGGGGACCATCATACAGGGCATAGGGAGCTGTGGGGACCATCATGCAGGGCATAGGGAGCTGTGGGGACCATTATGCAGTGCATAGGGAGCTGGGGGGACCATCATACAGTGCATAGGGAGCTGTGGGGACCATTATGCAGTGCATAGGGAGCTGTGGGGACCATTATGCAGTGCATAGAGAGATGTGGGGATCATCATACAGGGCATAGGGAGCTGTGGGGACCATTATGCAGTGCATAGGGAGCTGTGGAGACCATTATGCAGTGCATAGGGAGATGTGGGGACCATTATGCAGTGCATAGGGAGCTGTGGGGACCATTATGCAGTGCATAGGGAGCTGTGGGGACCATCATACAGAGCGTAGGGAGCTGTGGGGACTATCTTACAGTACATAAGGAGCTGTGGGGACCATCATACGGTGTATAAGGAGCCATGGGGACCATCATACAGTGCATAGGGAGCTGCGGGGACCATCATACAGTGCGTAGAGAGCTGTGGGGACCATCAGACAATGCATATGGAGCTGTGAAGACCATCATACAATGCATAGGGAGCTGTGGAGACCATCATATAGTGCATAGGGAGCTGTGGAGACCATCATACAGTACATAGGGCACTGTGGAGACCATCATGCAGAGCATAGGGAGCTGTGGGAACCATCATACAGAGCATAGGGAGTTGTGGGGACCATCATACCGAGTATAGCGAGCTGTGGGGACCAGCATACAGTGTCTAGGGAGCTGTGGGGACCCTCATACAGTATCTAAGGAGCTGTGGGGACCATCATACAGTATGTAGGGAAGTATGAGGACCATCATACAGTATCTAAGGAGCTGTGGGGACCATCATACAGTGCATAGTGAGCTGTGGGGACCATCATACAGAGCGTAGATAGCTGTAGGGACCATCATACAGAGCGTAGATAGCTGTGGGGACCATCATACAGTGCATAGTGAGCTGTGGGGACCATCATACAGAGCGTAGATAGCTGTGGGGACCATCATACAGAGCGTAGATAGCTGTGGGGACCATCATACAGTGCATAGGGAGCTGTGGGTTCCATCATACAGAGCGTAGATAGCTGTGAGGACCATCATACAGTGCATAGGGAGCTGTGGGTTCCATCATACAGGGCATAGGGAGCTGTGGGGACCATCATACAGAGCATAGAGAGCTGTGGGGACCATTATGCAATGCGTAGGGAGCTGTGGGGACCATCATACAGTGCATGGGGGAGCTGTGGGGATCATCATACAGTGTCTAGGGAGCTGTGGGGACCCTCATACAGTATCTAAGGAGCTGTGGGGACAATCATACAGTGTGTAGGAAGCTGTGGGGACCATCATACAGTGTCTAGGGAGCTGTGGGGACCATCGTACAGTATCTAAGGAGCTGTGGGGACCATCATACAATGTGTAGGGAGCTGTGGGGACCATCATACAGTGTATAGGGAGCTGTGGGGACCATCATACCAAGCGTAGGGAGCTGTGGGGACCATGATACCAGTGCATATGGAGCTGTGGGTACCATCATACAGTGCATAGGGGGCTGTGGGGACCATCATAAAGTGTCTAGGGAGCTGTGGGGACCATCGTACAGTATCTAAGGAGCTGTGGGGACCATCATACAATGTGTAGGGAGCTGTGGGGACCATCATACAGTGTATAGGGAGCTGTGGGGACCATCATACCAAGCGTAGGGAGCTGTGGGGACCATGATACCAGTGCATATGGAGCTGTGGGTACCATCATACAGTGCATAGGGAGCTGTGGGGACCATCATACAGGGCATAGGGAGCTGTGGGGACCATTATGCAGTGCATAGGGAGCTGTGGGGACCATCATACAGAACGTAGGGAGCTGTGGGGACCATGATACAGTGCATATGGAACTGTGGGTACCATCATACAGGGCATAGGGAGCTGTGGGGACCATTATGCAGTGCATACGGAGCTGTGGGGACCATCATACAGTGCATAGGGAGCTGTGGGGACCATCATACAGTGTCTAGGGAGCTGTGGGGACCATCATACAGTGCATAGGGAGCTGTGGGGACCATCATACAGTGTGTAGTGAGCTGTGGGACTATCATACAATATACAGGGTGCTATGGGGGCACTCAGGACATTATTTCTTTTAAATGGGTGCATCATCTGAAATTTCTTCTTTCACCACCCCGAAATCATCGTCCATAGACTTGAAGAAGAACTTTGTAGTTGGGTGTAGTTTGATTGTGGCTTTAAGGGGGCATTATTACTTAAAGGGGATACTCAACAGTATTTGTTGCTTGGAGGGAACACTTCAGATATTGAAACTTTCATAAGAGCATATCTGGCATTATTACTTGCTAGGTAGCACAGTGGGGTCTTTACTACTTTCTATGGGACGCTATTATTTTTATAGGTCCCCTCTATCTGGCACACAGTCTTTGTAGCATTAATTGGTGGAGGGCAATCATAGTAATGACATAATTTTTGAAGTATTGTGGTTCCTATTCCACGTCGGAAGAGCAGGCAGCATGGGGAGGTTGTGCAGGGTGGGAATAGAAATGTGAGAAGTCAGATGGTCTCTGTACAGTGTGTTTTTTATGTAGAGGCAATGGTCATATCATAATACTATGTACTCACTGTGTAGTGTTGATGGTAGAGGGCATTGTGTAGCGGGATTATTATTGCCTTGTATAGAAGTAATTTTGGGAATATTGGTCTTTCAGTTGTGTATTTTAGGTTAGCAACAATGGTGTACTGTAATTATATATGTATAGGTCCTCTTTTAAGTGGCGGGGAGGTTGTATGGGGAAACACCTACTTTGGGGCTTTGGCCCCTGATCTTTTAGGACCCTAGCAACGTCCTGGCATACAAGGGATATCGGGGGGGCACAAAGTGTTCTGGACGTTTCCTTTACAGTATGAAGCATTTTCCACACAGTATCCTTCCTCTGTAATATACTCCAGGACTGGTGGGGCGCACTGTCGCTCCCTATTTCGCCATAACTCGGCCTCGGCACTGCAGTGCTGATCAGCAGGTCTGCTTACTTGTTCTTCGGTTTCGCGCACTATGTCTTCCACTACTGGCGCCCTTGAACCCTTGCACTCGTGACTCCCACTAGTACATCATATTCAGTGCTGCTTTGGGGTCCGTAACTCGGCGTCCAATCCAAGGACCCTTCTCTGTAAGGCCACTCTGTCTCATCGGTCCAAAAAAGTCGGGCGCACTTCATGGCTGCCTCATATAGAATGAATGGAGCAGCATTTTAGCTTGCGGACCACCGTTCCAATCTAGAGGGGATGAAGGTTCCTGTAGATTGGAGCTTGTTTTCATTGGACAACCCCTTTAATTTTTCACACACTGTTTCTGCATTTAAGTCTATTTTTTGGTAAATATTCGATGACCTGGTGTAATTTGTGATGTGTTCTTCACCTGAGGTTGTATTGACCTCATTTTATAACTTCTAAGGACCAGACTTTTTTTTAATATATCCTGAATAGAACACAATAGAATTGTATGGAAAACATTATTGTGTTCTTCACAATTTCAAGGCAACGTGTCCTTATGAGATCCTTTTCTTGAAGGTATATGGCCCTCAGGTTCTTTATCACCATACAATCTGAAGAGCCAACTTAGACTAAGAGTGGCCACCACTGGGCATACACCATGGTGCAGCAAGGGCTAGCAATCTGTCCCTCCAATTGTGTGGGTACTTATTGCTTAGGGAATGTCAGTCCAATTCTTCTTTTTAAGAGGGTTCACTGTCTGTGCATCTCTGTGCCCGAAGAATATTAACCTGGTGTTACTGTATTACTGCTGTTCCAAGTGGCAAGCACATGGTTCTCTTAGAGACAGGACCCTTGTTTAAACCCAAGTAGACTTGAATTGGAAAGGCCACTGGTCTGGACCAGGACTCTGGTTGTGTACGGTGATGGCGGCATGCACGGTTTCTATGTAGGTGTCTGTGTGTAGTCAGAAAAGCATTTCAGAGGTGGCCTAATAACTGCAAGGACCGACGGAGGTGTTGGAGAAACGTAAACGAGTGGCTGCAGAACGGTTGGTAAATGTGGCCACTTCATGGGAATATTGGCCACTGATGACTGAGGCCTCCCCCCTGGTTTGGTCCTGGAGCCCCCCGGCCACTTGTTGGACATTTTTCCTGTTTTTTACTGTTACACAAGACCCTGTGTCTCCTGTATTCTGCGGCTGCGTCCCGTTCTTCAGTCTTCTTCCTGTAGCATGGTGTGTACGACGTCCTGGATACAATGTTACTGCTCCATCACAGACTGAACCTCAGAACAATTGTCATGGAATTTGGTACCAGAGTTCTCTCTGTGTATGGAGCCCCCATATTTTGTGATTACTCTTATCATTCTCACTGTGTAAGGTGAAATCCAGGAAAAAAAACACACAAAACAATATATATATATATAATTAATTTTTTTATTGAAATAGCAATAAGCAACATTGTAATGAAAATATTACTGGTCCTTTAAGAAATTAAACTATGGTCACAGTCACTCTCAGATTGGCCCCGGTGGAGACCACAAAACGAGCTGCGGTCATTGGGGACCACCTGAGAGTCATTGGGACCCAAAGATCCAGAAGAAGGCAAAGAAACCCCCCCAAAAGAATTCTGATTCAGGGGGGAAAAAAATTCCTTCCTGACCCCATTTCTGGCGATCGGATATTTCCCTGGATCTCGTGTATCCTGCTGCATATTGCTGTATATAACATAGACTTACGTCATGTGAACAATGGCCAAATAGCTGTTGGCTGAGAACTCGTCCTGTATGATAAAATCTGCGATGGAGGTTCCTAATACGGCTTCCAACGAAGATGTGACATCATCCAAATATGTATAAGAACTAGCGAGTGATAAAGGAGACAATGGCTGGTAGGTAATAAGTCATTACCTGTCTGCCAATATCTTCTTCTGGAAGACTTCAAGATATCATGTATTACATATTACATATTATTCTGAAAGAGCACCATGTAATACCACATGTGTCCTGGAGAGGCCGCTACGTCCAGCAAAACACAGCTGATTGCTGAGGGTGTTCACTGCCGGACCCCCGACTATCTACTGATCGCCTGCAAGTCCTCATTTGGGGACAGGAGTTGTTCACACTTGGCATATTTTGTGATTCATGAGGGGAGGACAGTAGCCGGATATAGACTTTTTCTATAAAGTCAGATTAAAGGGGTTTTCAGGAATGTTTTTATGTAATATATAGGAGGTTCCCAGTGGTAGAGAAAACACACAGAGCTTTACTTTCTCCTGCTGCTCCAGCTCTGGATCTTCAGCGCTTCCTGTGCTCTATTGTGACAGGCTGCAGGGGTGATGGATCAACTTCAGCACACATCATTGCTGCAGCCAATCACTGAGCTTAGAAGCTCTGTCAGCGTGGCCCACTGAGCCAAGTGATTGGCTGCAGAACTGCAGTGATGATGTCACCCTTGAAGCCTGTGACTAAAGATCAGCGGCAGCGGTGAAGTGCTGGAGCTGGAGCAGGAGGTAGTAAAGCTTCATCTCTTCTACTTAAGTGACGATTTATAGGATTTATATTTAAGTGATGAAAAATAATTTGCTTGTGTCGCCACTTTCCGAGATCTGAAAGCCGCGGCGTTTCCATGTTTCGGGAATGGGGCTGCGTGAGGGCTGTTTTTTTGCACCACAAACTGATGGTTATATTGATATCATTTTGGGGTATATACAATGTTTTGATTGTCTGTTATTATATATTTTTTTCTTGTTGCAACGACTGAAAATCTGTAATTCTGGCATTTTATGTAATGTTCTAGTTACGCCGTTTACTAAATGGATTAATTTATTTTAGATTTTGATGGATCTGACTTTTACAAACGCAGCGATACCAAATATGTGTATTGTTTAAATGTTTTATATTTCTTAATTTTTAATGGGGGGAAAACTTGGATGATTTGAACTTTTATACTTTTTTCATTTTTTTTTTACTTTTCACTGTATTTGTTCGTCTCTTTAGGGGGCTTGAACCTGCAATCATCTGATTGCTTGTGCTATATACAGCATTGCTATATATAGCAGAGATCACGGTCTCCTATGAACACTAGCAACAGGCTGGCTGTCACAGGAATCCAGTGATGACAGACACAGGGATCTTCAGTGATCAAGTCACGGGTGCGCCAATAAAGAGATGGAATGGTGCACCCCCTGCTGGCGCACATTAAATGCCGCTGTCACACACTGATAGCAAGATTTAATAGGCTAACTGTCGTGGGCAGAGCTCCGCTCAACCTGCGACTGTTAGAGGCATATGATTGCTGAATAACACAGCCATCATCTGCCGAGAAAGATGCAGACTCGGCGTGTGAGCCTGCAAGAAATGCGGGGAGCAGAATTATGACGGATATAGTCCTTCATAAGTTAAGATGCATTTCTTAGTTAAAGAGTGACCGTCATTAACTGTATTTTCTAGACTATATGACGCACTTTTTAACAACAAAAAATCTTGCTCAGTATTGTGTGCGTCCTATAGACCAGAAGCAGCGTCCTATCAAGTATGCTTATCATGTGTCTGGCACCTGCCGGAGCAGATTTCAGCTGATCGTGGGGGTGCCAGGTGTCAGACCCTCCGATCTCATACTGATCAGCTATCTTACAGATAGGTCATCAATTCTTAAGTCCCAAATAACCCTTTAAGGGGACTGGGAATGAAATCACCACCAAGGCACCAACAGAATAATAAATATGTCCTTGTATAAACTGTTGGTTCATTATAAGCTCATTGTCTACACAATGCAGAAATGAATGATTTATACAGGGGCATCTTTATAAACTCATTACACAGTGGTATTTCACAATGGTGGTGGTTTAGGGGCCTGAAATGAAGTGATGGGTTACCTTTAATACATACATGAACATTCACACACATACACACTCACTTCAACACACACATACAGTGCCTACAAGTAGTATTCAACCCCCTGCAGATTTAGCTGGTTTGATAAGATGCAAATAAGTTAGAGCCTTCAAACTGCATTCGAGAGTAGGTTTTATGAACAGAAGCATAAATCTTACAAACCAAAAAGTTATGTTGCTCAGTTGAATTTTATTAAATTTTAAACATAAAAGTGTGGGTCAATTATTATACAACCCCTATGTTTAATATTTTGTGGAATAACCCTTGTTTGCAATTACAGCTAATAATCGTCTTTTATAAGACCTGATCAGGCCGGCACAGGTCTGTGGAGTTATCTTGGCCCACTCCTCCATGCAGATCTTCTCCAAGTTATCTAGGTTCTTTGGGTGTCTCATGTGGACTTTATTCTTGAGCTCCTTCCACAAGTTTTCAATTGGGTTAAGGTCAGGAGACTGACTAGGCCACTCCAACACCTTGACTTTTTCCCTCTTGAACCAGGCCTTGGTTTTCTTGGCTGTGTGCTTTGGGTCGTTGTCTTGTTGGAAGATGAAATTACGACCCATCTTAAGATCCTTGATGGAGGAGCGGAGGTTCTTGGCCAAAATCTCCAGGTAGGCCGTGCTATCCATCTTCCCATGGATGCGGACCAGATGGCCAGGCCCCTTGGCTGAGAATCAACCCCACAGCATGATGCTGCCACCACCATGCTTGACTGTAGGGATGGTATTCTTGGGGTCGTATGCAGTGCCATCCAATCTCCAAACGTCACGTGTGTGGTTGGCACCAAAGATCTCGATCTTGGTCTCATCAGACCATAGAACCTTGAACCAGTCTGTCTCAGAGTCCTCCAAGTGATCATGAGCAAACTGTCGACGAGCCTTGACATGACGCTTTGAAAGTAAAGGTACCTTACGGGCTCGTCTGGAACGGAGACCATTGCGGTGGAGTACGTTACTTATGGTATTGACTGAAACCAATGTCCCCACTGCCATGAGATCTTCCCGGAGCTCCTTCCTTGTTGTCCTTGGGTTAGCCTTGACTCTTCGGACAAGCCTGGCCTCGGCACGGGAGGACACTTTCAAAGGCTGTCCAGGCCGTGGAAGGCTAACAGTAGTTCCATAAGCCTTCCACTTACGGATGATGCTCCCAACAGTGGAGACAGGTAGGCCCAACTCCTTGGAAAGGGTTTTGTACCCCTTGCCAGCCTTGTGACCCTCCACGATCTTGTCTCTGATGGCCTTGGAATGCTCCTTTGTCTTTCCCATGTTGACCATGTCTGAGTGCTGTTCACAAGTTTGGGGAGGGTCTTAAATAGTCAGAAAAGGCTGGCAAAAGAGATCTTTAATCCACACATGTGAAGCTCATTATTCTTGGTGCCTGAACTACTTCTTAATACTTTAGGGGGACCAAACAGAATTCTTGTGGTTTGAGGGGTTGAATAATAAATGACACTCTGAATTAACTTTTAACGTTTTAAAAAAAAACAAAAAAAAAAAACAAAAACAAAATTTGCTGCAGTGCATTTCCCACTTCCAGGCTGATCTACAGTACAAATGTCACAATGCCAAGTTAATTTCGCATGTGTCAACCAGCTAAATCTGCAGGGGGTTGAATACTACTTGTAGGCACTGTACATACACACACAAACACACAGACACAAATACACACTCACCTCTATACACATACAATAAACACACGTGCACACACCCCTTCAGTGCTGCAGTGCTCAGTACACAAACACACAGACCGTTAGTCCAGGGACACACAAACCATCACACAGCCACCCCTTTATTGAAGGGGTCACAGATACACACCCCTTCAGTGCTGGGGTCACAGACACACATCCCTTTGGTACTGAGGTCACACAAACAGACACCAACACACACCTTCAGTGCTGGAGCCACACACACAGCCCTTCAGTGCTGCATTTCAGGGGACATGTACACATGTGCCAAACACACGTGCACACACACCTTCAGTGCTGCAGTGTTGAAGACAGAAACACACTCCCCATTAGAGCAGGGACACACAAACCATCACACAGCCACCCCTTTATTGATGGGGCCATAGAGACACACCCCTTCATTGCTGGGTTCACAGACACACATCCCTTTGGTGCTGAGGTCACACAAACAGACACAGACACACACCTTCAGTGCTGGGGCCACAGACACAGCCCTTCAGTGCTGCATTTCAGGGGACATGTACACGTGTGCCAAACACACGTGCGTACACCCCTTCAGTGCTGCAGTGTTGAAGAAACAAGCACACACCCCATTAGTGCAGGGACACGCAAACCATCACACAGCCTCCCGGTTATTGATGGGGCCATAGAGACACACATCTTTATTGCTGGGGTCACAGACACACATCCCTTTGGTGCTGAGGTCACACAAACAGACACATGCACACACCTTCAGTGCTGGGGCCACACACACAGCCCTTCAGTGCTGCATTTCAGGGGACATGTACACGTGTGCCAAACACACGTGCACACACCCCTTCAGTGCTGCAGTGTTGAGGAAACAAGCACACACCCCATTAGTGCAGGGACACGCAAACCATCACACAGCCTCGCGGATATTGATGGGGCCATAGAGACACACATCTTTATTGCTGGGGTCACAGACACACATCCCTTTGGTGCTGAGGTCACACAAACAGACACAGACACACACTTTCACTGCTGGGGCCACACACACAGCCCTTCAGTGCTACATTTCTGGAGACATGTACATGTGTGCTAAACACACGTGCACACTCCCCTTCAGTGCTGCAGTGTTGAGGACACAAACACACACCCCATTAGTGCAGGGACACACAAACCATCACACAGCCACCCCTTTATTAATGGGGCCATAGAGACACAGCCCTTCATTGCTGGGGTCACAGACACACATCCCTTTGGTGCTGAGGTCACACAAACAGACAAAGACACACACCTTCAGTGCTGGGGCCACACACACAGCCCTTCAGTGCTGCATTTCAGGGAACATGTACATGTGTGCCAAACACACGTGCACATACCCCTTCAGTGCTGCAGTGTTGAGGACACAAACACACACCCCATTAGTGCAGGGACACACAAACCATCACACAGCCACCCCTTTATTGATGGGGCCATAGAGACACAACCCCTTCATTGCTGGGGTCGCAGACACACATCCCTTTGGTGCTGAGGTCACACAAACAGACACACACCTTCAGTGCTGGGGCCACCCACACAGTCCTTCAGTGCTGCATTTCAGGGGACATGTACACTTGTGCCAAACACACGTGCACACACCCCTTTAGTGCTGCGGTGTTGAGGAAACAAGCACACACCTCATTAGTGCAGGGACACGCAAACCATCACACAGCCTCCCCATTATTGATGGGGCCATAGAGACACACATCTTTATTGCTGGGGTCACAGACACACATCCCTTTGGTGCTGAGGTCACACAAACAGACACAGACACACACCTTCAGTGCTGGGGCCACATACACAGCCCTTCAGTGCTGCATTTCAGGGGACATGTACACGTGTGCCAAATACACGTGCACACACCCCTTCAGTGCTGCAGTGTTGAGGACACAAGCACACACCCCATTAGTGCAGGGACACACAAACCATCACACATCCACCCCTTTATTGATGGGGTCACAGAGACACCCCTTCATTTCTGGGGTCACAGACACACATCCCTTTGGTGCTGAGGTCACACAAACAGACACAGACACACACCTTCAGTGCTGGGGCCTCACACACAGCCCTTCAGTGCTACATTTCTGGAGACATGTACATGTGTGCCAAACACACGTGCACACTCCCCTTCAGTGCTGCAGTGTTGAGGACACAAACACACACCCCATTAGTGCAGGGACACACAAACCATCACACAGCCACCCCTTTATTAATGGGGCCATAGAGACATAGCCCTTCATTGCTGGGGCCACAGACACACATCCGTTTGGTGCTGAGGTCACACAAACAGACACAGACACACACCTTCAGTGCTGGAGCCACACACACAGCCCTTCAGTGCTGCATTTCAGGGGAGATGTACACGTGTGCCAAACACACGTGCACACACCCCTTCAGTGTTGCAGTGTTGAGGACACAAACACACACCCCATTAGTGCAGGGACACACAAACCATCACACATGCACCCCTTTATTGATGGGGTCACAGAGACACCCCTTCATTTCTGTGGTCACAGACACACATCCCTTTGGTGCTGAGGTCACACAAACAGACACAGACACACACCTTCAGTGCTGGGGCCACACACACAGCCCTTCAGTGCTACATTTCTGGAGACATGTGCATGTGTGCCAAACACACGTGCACATTCCCCTTCAGTGCTGCAGTGTTGAGGACACAAACAAACACCCCATTAGTGCAGGGACACACAAACCATCACACAGCCACCCCTTTATTAATGGGGCCATAGAGACACAGCCCTTCATTGCTGGGGTCACAGACACACATCCCTTTGGTGCTGAGGTCACACAAACAGACACAGACACACACCTTCAGTGCTGGAGCCACACACACAGCCCTTCAGTGCTGCATTTCAGGGGAGATGTACACGTGTGCCAAACACACGTGCACACACCCCTTCAGTGTTGCAGTGTTGAGGAAACAACCACACACCCCATTAGTGCAGGGACACGCAAACCATCACACAGCCTCCCCGTTATTGATGGGGCCATAGAGACGCACATCTTTATTGCTGGGGTCACAGACACACATCCCTTTAGTGCTGAGGTCAAACAAACAGACACAGACACACACCTTCAGTGCTGGGCCACACACACAGCCCTTCAGTGCTGCATTTCAGGGGACATGTACACAAGTGCCAAACACACGTGCACACACCCCTTCAGTGCTGCAGTGTTGAGGACACAAACAAACACCCCATTAGTGCAGGGACACACAAACCATCACACAGCCACCCCTTTATTGATGGGGCCATAGAGACACAACCCCTTCATTGCTGGGGTCACAGACACACATCCCTTTGGTGCTGAGGTCACACAGACAGACACACACCTTCAGTGCTGGGGCCATCCACACAGCCCTTCAGTGCTGCATTTCAGGGGAAATATACACGTGTGCCAAACACACGTGCACACACCCCTTCAGTGCTGCAGTGTTGAGGAAACAAGCACACACCCCATTAGTGCAGGGACACGCAAACCATCACACAGCCTCCCGGTTATTGATGGGGCCATAGAGACACACATCTTTATTGCTGGGGTCACAGACACACATCTCTTTGGTGCTGAGGTCACACAAACAGACACAGACACACACCTTCAGTGCTGGAGCCACATACACAGCCCTTCAGTGCTGCATTTCAGGCGAAATGTACACGTGTGCCAAACACACGTGCACACACCCCTTCAGTGCTGCAGTGTTGAGGACACAAACACACACCCCATTAGTGCAGGGACACACAAACCATCACACAGCCACCCCTTTATTGATGGGGCCATAGAGACACAACCCCTTCATTGCTGGGGTCACAGACACACATCCCTTTGGTGCTGAGGTCACACAAACAGACACACACCTTCAGTGCTGGGGCCACCCACACAGCCCTTCAGTGCTGCATTTCAGGGGAAATATACACGTGTGCCAAACACACGTGCACACACCCCTTCAGTGCTGCAGTGTTGAGGAAACAAGCACACACCCCATTAGTGCAGGGACACGCAAACCATCACACAGCCTCCCGGTTATTGATGGGGCCATAGAGACACACATCTTTAATGCTGGGGTCACAGACACACATCTCTTTGGTGCTGAGGTCACACAAACAGACACAGACACACACCTTCAGTGCTGGGGCCACATACACAGCCCTTCAGTGCTGCATTTCAGGGGAAATGTACACGTGTTCCAAACACACGTGCACACACCCCTTCAGTGCTGCAGTGTTGAGGACACAAACACACACCCCATTAGTGCAGGGACACACAAACCATCACACAGCCACCCCTTTATTGATGGGGCCATAGAGACACAACCCCTTCATTGCTGGGGTCACAGACACACATCCCTTTGGTGCTGAGGTCACACAAACAGACACACACCTTCAGTGCTGGGGCCACCCACACAGCCCTTCAGTGCTGCATTTCAGGGGAAATATACACGTGTGCCAAACACACGTGCACACACCCCTTCAGTGCTGCAGTGTTGAGGAAACAAGCACACACCCCATTAGTGCAGGGACACGCAAACCATCACACAGCCTCCCTGTTATTGATGGGGCCATAGAGACACACATCTTTATTGCTGGGGTCACAGACACACATCCCTTTGGTGCTGAGGTCACACAAACAGACACAGACACACACCTTCAGTGCTGGAGCCACACACACAGCCCTTCAGTGCTGCATTTCAGGGGAGATGTACACGTGTGCCAAACACACGTGCACACACCCCTTCAGTGTTGCAGTGTTGAGGACACAAACACACACCCCATTAGTGCAGGGACACACAAACCATCACATATGCACCCCTTTATTGATGCGGTCACAGAGACACCCCTTCATTTCTGGGGTCACAGACACACATCCCTTTGGTGCTGAGGTCACACAAACAGACACAGATACACACCTTCAGTGCTGGGGCCACACACACAGCCCTTCAGTGCTACATTTCTGGAGACATGTACATGTGTGCCAAACACACGTGCACACTCCCCTTCAGTGCTGCAGTGTTGAGGACACAAACACACACCCCATTAGTGCAGGGACACACAAACCATCACACAGCCACCCCTTTATTAATGGGGCCATAGAGACACAGCCCTTCATTGCTGGGGTCACAGACACACATCCCTTTGGTGCTGAGGTCACACAAACAGACACACACCTTCAGTGCTGGAGCCACACACACAGCCCTTCAGTGCTGCATTTCAGGGGAGATGTACACGTGTGCCAAACACACTTGCACACACCCCTTCAGTGTTGCAGTGTTGAGGACACAAACACACACCCCATTAGTGCAGGGACACACAAACCATCACACATGCACCCCTTTATTGATGGGGTCACAGAGACACCCCTTCATTTCTGTGGTCACAGACACACATCCCTTTGGTGCTGAGGTCACACAAACAGACACAGACACACACCTTCAGTGCTGGGGCCACACACACAGCCCTTCAGTGCTACATTTCTGGAGACATGTGCATGTGTGCCAAACACACGTGCACATTCCCCTTCAGTGCTGCAGTGTTGAGGACACAAACAAACACCCCATTAGTGCAGGGACACACAAACCATCACACAGCCACCCCTTTATTAATGGGGCCATAGAGACACAGCCCTTCATTGCTGGGGTCACAGACACACATCCCTTTGGTGCTGAGGTCACACAAACAGACACAGACACACACCTTCAGTGCTGGAGCCACACACACAGCCCTTCAGTGCTGCATTTCAGGGGAGATGTACACGTGTGCCAAACACACGTGCACACACCCCTTCAGTGTTGCAGTGTTGAGGAAACAACCACACACCCCATTAGTGCAGGGACACGCAAACCATCACACAGCCTCCCCGTTATTGATGGGGCCATAGAGACGCACATCTTTATTGCTGGGGTCACAGACACACATCCCTTTAGTGCTGAGGTCAAACAAACAGACACAGACACACACCTTCAGTGCTGGGCCACACACACAGCCCTTCAGTGCTGCATTTCAGGGGACATGTACACAAGTGCCAAACACACGTGCACACACCCCTTCAGTGCTGCAGTGTTGAGGACACAAACAAACACCCCATTAGTGCAGGGACACACAAACCATCACACAGCCACCCCTTTATTGATGGGGCCATAGAGACACAACCCCTTCATTGCTGGGGTCACAGACACACATCCCTTTGGTGCTGAGGTCACACAGACAGACACACACCTTCAGTGCTGGGGCCATCCACACAGCCCTTCAGTGCTGCATTTCAGGGGAAATATACACGTGTGCCAAACACACGTGCACACACCCCTTCAGTGCTGCAGTGTTGAGGAAACAAGCACACACCCCATTAGTGCAGGGACACGCAAACCATCACACAGCCTCCCGGTTATTGATGGGGCCATAGAGACACACATCTTTATTGCTGGGGTCACAGACACACATCTCTTTGGTGCTGAGGTCACACAAACAGACACAGACACACACCTTCAGTGCTGGAGCCACATACACAGCCCTTCAGTGCTGCATTTCAGGCGAAATGTACACGTGTGCCAAACACACGTGCACACACCCCTTCAGTGCTGCAGTGTTGAGGACACAAACACACACCCCATTAGTGCAGGGACACACAAACCATCACACAGCCACCCCTTTATTGATGGGGCCATAGAGACACAACCCCTTCATTGCTGGGGTCACAGACACACATCCCTTTGGTGCTGAGGTCACACAAACAGACACACACCTTCAGTGCTGGGGCCACCCACACAGCCCTTCAGTGCTGCATTTCAGGGGAAATATACACGTGTGCCAAACACACGTGCACACACCCCTTCAGTGCTGCAGTGTTGAGGAAACAAGCACACACCCCATTAGTGCAGGGACACGCAAACCATCACACAGCCTCCCGGTTATTGATGGGGCCATAGAGACACACATCTTTAATGCTGGGGTCACAGACACACATCTCTTTGGTGCTGAGGTCACACAAACAGACACAGACACACACCTTCAGTGCTGGGGCCACATACACAGCCCTTCAGTGCTGCATTTCAGGGGAAATGTACACGTGTTCCAAACACACGTGCACACACCCCTTCAGTGCTGCAGTGTTGAGGACACAAACACACACCCCATTAGTGCAGGGACACACAAACCATCACACAGCCACCCCTTTATTGATGGGGCCATAGAGACACAACCCCTTCATTGCTGGGGTCACAGACACACATCCCTTTGGTGCTGAGGTCACACAAACAGACACACACCTTCAGTGCTGGGGCCACCCACACAGCCCTTCAGTGCTGCATTTCAGGGGAAATATACACGTGTGCCAAACACACGTGCACACACCCCTTCAGTGCTGCAGTGTTGAGGAAACAAGCACACACCCCATTAGTGCAGGGACACGCAAACCATCACACAGCCTCCCTGTTATTGATGGGGCCATAGAGACACACATCTTTATTGCTGGGGTCACAGACACACATCCCTTTGGTGCTGAGGTCACACAAACAGACACAGACACACACCTTCAGTGCTGGAGCCACACACACAGCCCTTCAGTGCTGCATTTCAGGGGAGATGTACACGTGTGCCAAACACACGTGCACACACCCCTTCAGTGTTGCAGTGTTGAGGACACAAACACACACCCCATTAGTGCAGGGACACACAAACCATCACATATGCACCCCTTTATTGATGCGGTCACAGAGACACCCCTTCATTTCTGGGGTCACAGACACACATCCCTTTGGTGCTGAGGTCACACAAACAGACACAGATACACACCTTCAGTGCTGGGGCCACACACACAGCCCTTCAGTGCTACATTTCTGGAGACATGTACATGTGTGCCAAACACACGTGCACACTCCCCTTCAGTGCTGCAGTGTTGAGGACACAAACACACACCCCATTAGTGCAGGGACACACAAACCATCACACAGCCACCCCTTTATTAATGGGGCCATAGAGACACAGCCCTTCATTGCTGGGGTCACAGACACACATCCCTTTGGTGCTGAGGTCACACAAACAGACACACACCTTCAGTGCTGGAGCCACACACACAGCCCTTCAGTGCTGCATTTCAGGGGAGATGTACACGTGTGCCAAACACACTTGCACACACCCCTTCAGTGTTGCAGTGTTGAGGACACAAACACACACCCCATTAGTGCAGGGACACACAAACCATCACACATGCACCCCTTTATTGATGGGGTCACAGAGACACCCCTTCATTTCTGGGGTCACAGACACACATCCCTTTGGTGCTGAGGTCACACAAACAGACACAGACACACACCTTCAGTGCTGGGGCCACACACACAGCCCTTCAGTGCTACATTTCTGGAGACATGTACATGTGTGCCAAACACACGTGCACACTCCCCTTCAGTGCTGCAGTGTTGAGGACACAAACACACACCCCATTAGTGCAGGGACACACAAACCATCACACAGCCACCCCTTTATTAATGGGGCCATAGACACACAGCCCTTCATTGCTGGGGTCACAGACACACATCCCTTTGGTGCTGAGGTCACACAAACAGACACAGACACACACCTTCAGTGCTGGAGCCACACACACAGCCCTTCAGTGCTGCATTTCAGGGGAGATGTACACGTGTGTCAAACACACGTGCACACACCCCTTCAGTGTTGCAGTGTTGAGGAAACAAGCACACACCCCATTAGTGCAGGGACACGCAAACCATCACACAGCCTCCCCGTTATTGATGGGGCCCTAGAGACGCACATCTTTATTGCTGGGGTCACAGACACACATCCCTTTAGTGCTGAGGTCAAACAAACAGACACAGACACACACCTTCAGTGCTGGGCCAAACACACAGCCCTTCAGTGCTGCATTTCAGGGGAAATGTACACATGTGCCAAACACACGTGCACACACCCCTTCAGTGCTGCAGTGTTGAGGACACACACACACACCCCATTAGTGCAGGGACACACAAACCATCACACAGCCACCCCTTTATTAATGGGGCCATAGAGACACAACCCCTTCATTGCTGGGGTCACAGACACACATCCCTTTGGTGCTGAGGTCACACAAACAGACACACACCTTCAGTGCTGGGGCCACCCACACAGCCCTTCAGTGCTGCATTTCAGGGGAAATATACACGTGTGCCAAACACACGTGCACACACCCCTTCAGTGCTGCAGTGTTGAGGAAACAAGCACACACCCCATTAGTGCAGGGACACGCAAACCATCACACAGCCTCCCCATTATTGATGGGGCCATAGAGACACACATCTTTATTGCTGGGGTCACAGACACACATCCCTTTGGTGCTGAGGTCACACAAACAGACACAGTCACACACCTTCAGTGCTGGGGCCACACACACATCCCTTCAGTGCTGCATTTCAGGGACATGTACACATGTGCCAAACACACGTGCACACACCCCTTTAGTGCTGCGGTCTTGAGAAAACAAGCACACACCCCATTAGTGCAGGGACACACAAACCATCACACATCCACCCCTTTATTGATGGGGTCACAGAGACACCCCTTCATTTCTGGGGTCACAGACACACATCCCTTTGGTGCTGAGGTCACACAAACAGACACAGACACTCACCTTCAGTGCTGGGGCCACACACACAGCCCTTCAGTGCTACATTTCTGGAGACATGTACATGTGTGCCAAACACACGTGCACACTCCCCTTCAGTGCTGCAGTGTTGAGGACACAAACACACACCCCATTAGTGCAGGGACACACAAACCATCACACAGCCACCCCTTTATTAATGGGGCCATAGAGACACAGCCCTTCATTGCTGGGGCCACAGACACACATCCCTTTGGTGCTGAGGTCACACAAACAGACACCGACACACACCTTCAGTGCTGGAGCCACACACACAGCCCTTCAGTGCTGCATTTCAGGGGAGATGTACACGTGTGCCAAACACACGTGCACACACCCCTTCAGTGCTGCAGTGTTGAGGAAACAAGCACACACCCCATTAGTGCAGGGACACGCAAACCATCACACAGCCTCCCCGTTATTGATGGGGCCATAGAGACACACATCTTTATTGCTGGGGTCACAGACACACATCCCTTTGGTGCTGAGGTCACACAAACAGACACAGTCACACACCTTCAGTGCTGGGGCCACACACACAGCCCTTCAGTGCTGCATTTCAGGGACATGTACACATGTGCCAAACACACGTGCACACACCCCTTCAGTGCTGCAGTGTTGAGGACACAAACACACACCCCATTAGTGCAGGGACACACAAACCATCACACATCCACCCCTTTATTGGTGGGGTCATAGGCACACATCCCTTTATTGGTGGGGTCAAAGACACACATCCCTTTATTGGTGGGATCACAGACACACATCCTTTAAGTGCTGGGGTCACAGACACACATGCCTTTATTGGTGGGGTCACAGACACACATCCTTTTAGTGCTGGGGTCACAGACACACTTCCCTTTAGATCTGGGGTCACACAAACCTTCAATGCTGTGCCTACACACACAGTCACATGCACGCACACCTACCTTCTTGCTGAATCCCAAAAAGTCTACTCACTTGATAATTGCCAGACGTATGATAGTTACTCCACAGATCTCAGAACAGCCTTGAGGAAGGTCAGGAAGAAAGAAAACAATGCAGCTAATAATCATCTGGAAATATCGTGGGGATGAGGACACAGTCCATACAGCACACACTGCAGATCTCTTCCTGATCCTACTCTGCTGTTTGTGCTGTGACACAATGCTGTGCAGCCAGTGCTCCTCCCTTTCCGATGTGACCCGATCCCCAGCGTTCAGTGATGAGCTACTTACCTGGACTGGTCCTCTTCAAGCTGTGACACAAGATGGCTCAGGAATAGAACTTTGTACATTCTGTAGCAGTTATGATGTCATGTGAGGTCTATGATGTCATGTTCTCGGTGCTGTCATGTGCTTTGTGATGTCATCATAACGGACACTGCTGTTTTATGTATCAAGTTTACACTTCAGGAAATAAATTACTAAACAAAAAAGTCACAGACTGCAAATATCCCACAGCCCCATGTTATAATTCATGACAGCTATTTAAATGAACCTTTATTTTAATCCATATAACCTACTGCTATATGAAAAACACTCGAGACCTGAACTGGAATTTTAATTGTCGTGCATGCAGCATGTAAGAGCATGTTCACACATGGCCACTAGCCAGAAAAAAAACGAAGACAGAAATACAATACACAAACACCCTGCAATAAATAAATCGCAATAGTGCATGAAAATAATAAAGCGTACTTAGTTAACATAATTTTGATTGAAATAATGCGAAAGCCATCCCGTGTCGTCACGGCGACCCTTATGGGACAGTCCTAACTCTAATATTTAAAACTTTACCGATGGCTTTCACATTATTTTGATCACAATTCTGTTAACTAAGTCCCCTTTGTTATTTTCATGCACTATTGCGGTTTATTTTACTGCAGGGGATTTGTGTATTGTGTTTCTGTCTTTGTCTTCTACTGCTATGTGAGTTACAGGAAAACACTGGACTAAAATCACTGACTGTGTAGGAATCCCCAATAAAATGTACATTTTATTTCCTTAAATAACATTTTCCTATACACACCTTACCTAATAACAGTGACATTTTGTGGAGCGTGCCAAATACTACTCTCCATTTAAAGTCTGCCAGCTGTGTTTTCTTGAACCTATTCACACTTGGTCGCAGACCAATACCACACTACAAGGCCAGTGCCTAAAACCGTGGTCATCAGACGTGATCCCATATTACTGCCGTAAACATCCTGAAATTTTTGGGAACTGTCAAATATTATACTCCATTTAACCCCTTTAAAGCATGGGGCGTAATAGTACGCACTAGGCTATCACCCCCGGTTCAGTGAGGGCTCCGGCGCTGAGCCCCCACTGAACCGGGCACATGTCAGCTGATTTATACAGCTGACATGTGCCCCCAACAGCCGCAGGTGGAATCGCAATCCACCCGCGGCTGTTAACATGTTAAATGCCGCTGTCAATCTCTGACAGCGGCATTTAACAGCGCTGCGCCGGAAGCGCATCACTTACCCCGCCCATCGGTGACCCCGTCACGTAATCGCGGGTCACTGATGGGTGGGCATGACAACTCTGGGTCTGCAGCAGACCCCAGTGATTGTCATGTACTGACGCTATGAGCGCCACCTAGTGGTCGGCGCTCATAGCACAGGAGCATTTCTGCTACATAGAGCTGATCTGCTCATCACCTCTATGTAGCAGAGGTGATTGGACAGTTGCTGCTTCTAGTCTCCTAATGAGACTATAGAAGCAAGCAAAAAGTGTACAAAAAAAATGTTTTTGAAAATATTAAAAAAAAATAAAAAATATATAAAAGTTTAAATCACCCCCCTTTCGTCCCATTCAAAATAAAATTCTAAAAATACCACCCACATACACATATTTGCTATTGCCGTGCTCAGAATCGCCCGATCTATCAATATAAAAAAGAATTAATCCGATCGGTAAACGGCGTAACGAGAAAAAAATTCTAAACGCCAGAATTATGTTTTTTGGTCGCCGCAACATTGCAATAAAATGCAATAACGGGCGATCAAAACATCGGATCTACCCCAAAATGGTATCAATAAAAACTTCAGCTCGGTGTGCAAAAAATAAACCCGGTCCCAGATCCCGAAAAATGGAGACGCTACGGGTCTTGTAAAATTGCGCCATTTTATTTTTTTAATTATGGCACTTTGCAAAGCACTTCATTAGTTTCTTTGGCGTCATATCCATAAAATGATGATATTAAAGTGGCCTCCAGACCCTGCTTTTCCCCAGTGCAGGAGCGTTGCTGGGGTCCTAAGAGATCAGGGACCCCAGCCCCAAAGTACATGTTTCCCCATATAACCTCCCTGCCACTTAAAAGAGGATTTATACATATATAATTACAGTATACCACTGTTACTAATCTAAAATACACTATACAAAGACCAATATTCCCAAAATTACTACTACACAAGGCCAAAATGATCCTGCTACACAATGTCCTCTACCATCACCACCACACAGTGAGTCCATATATGAAAGAAAACCCCGCAGGGTAAAAGACCATCAAAGGAGTCCAGGGAGTATAAAATCTATCATATTTATTCAGCAATAGAAAAATAGGATGATGGGGGAAGGGACACAACACATATGTGATTGTTAGACATGTAAGCAAAAAAAAGCAAGGCACGCAAGGAAGGGGCCATTCCAGGTATAATGGCTGTCTATAGTATCATCATGGGTATACTAAAATATCCCAAAATAGACACCGCATATATTCCACTGGGGGCAACAGTCATCATATGCAGGTGCATCTCACTAAATTAGAATATCATCAAAAAGTTAATTTATTTGAGTTCTTCAATACAAAAAGTGAAACTCCTATATTATATAGAGTCATTACTGACAGAGGGATCTATTTCAAGTGTTTATTTCTGTTAATGTTGACGATTATGGCTTACAGCCAATGAAAACACAAAAGTCATTATCTCAGTAAATTAGAATAATTAACATAAAACACCTGCAACGGCTTCCTAAGTGTTTAAAAATGTCCCATAGTCTGTTTCAGTAGGCTCCACAATCATGGGGAAAACTGCTGACTTGACAAATGCCAAGAAGGCAGTCATTGACACCATCCACAAGGTCCCAGAGTTCCAATTTTCCTTTGGAAATCAAGGTCCCAGAGTCTGGAGGAAGAGTGGAGAGGCCACAATCCAAGCTGCTTGAGGTCTAGGGTGAAGTTTCCACAATCACTGATGGTTTGGGGAGCCATGTCATCTGCTGGTGTAGGTCCACTGTGTTTTATCAACACCAAAGTCAGCGCAGCTGTCTACCAGGAAATTTTACAGCACTTCATGCTTCCCTCTGCTGACAAGCTTTTTGTAGATGGAAATTTCATTCTCCAGCAGGACTTGGCACCTGTCCACACTGCCAAAAGTACCAATACCTGGTTTACACAACAGTATCACTGTGCTTGATTGGTCAGCAAACTCACATGACCTTAACCCCATAGAGAATCTATTATAGAGAATCTATGGGGTATTGTCAAGAGGAAGATAAGAGACACCAAACCAACAAAGCAGACAAGCTGAAGGCTGCCATCAAAACAACCTGGGCTTCCATAACACCTCAGCAGTGCCACAGGCTGATCGCCTCCATGCCACGCCGCATTGATGCAGTAATTGATGCAAAAGGAGCCTGACCAAGTATTGAGTGCATTTACTGAACACACATTTCAGTAGGCCAACATTTCGGATTTTAAAAACATTTTTCAAGCTGATGTTATAAAGTATTTTAATTTACTGAGATAATGACTTTTGTGATTTCATTGGCTATAAGCCATAATGAGTGGCGTACCGCCAATGATGGCAGGCCACACCACTGCTATGGGGCCCGTGAGCCTCGGGGGAGCGAGGAGGATAGGTGAGTATTGGGGGGTGGGAGGTTCCGGCGGCGGAGGAGCAGGCACACTCAGTAGCGGCTGCTGTAGCTACCACGTGTGCCCGCTGCTAAAGGGACATGAATATTACCTCTTCTCCACTTCCATGGGCGTGGAGAAGAGGGAATATTCATTCTCTTTAGTAGCGGGCACGGAGGAGCGCTGAGCCGTTCACCTGTTGGCATATTCACTCCTCTCCACGCCGGGACTATGAGCATTGACAAGCGTGAATATGCATTCTCTTTAGTAGCAGGCACTGTAAGCAGGAGCCACGGCTCAGCGCTCCTCCGTGCCCGCTACTAAAGAGAATGAATATTCCCTCTTCTCCACGCCCATGGAAGTGGAGAAGAGGTAATATTCATGTCCCTTTAGCAGCGGGCACACGTGGTAGCTACAGCAGCCGCTACTGAGTGTGCCCGCTCCTCCGCCGCCGCAACCTCCCACCCCCCAATACTCACCTATCCTCCTCGCTCCCCCGAGGCTCACGTGCTACATAGCAGTGGTGTGGCCTGAGGGTGTTCACTGCCAGATCCCCGACTATCAACTGATCGCCTGCAAGTCCTCATTTGGGGACAGAAGTTGTTCACACTTGGCATATTTTGTGATTCATGAGGGGAGGACAGTAGCCGGATATAGACTTTTTCTATAAAGTCAGATTAAAGGGGTTTTCAGGAATGAGGGGTGCCATATGTACCAGGATTGGGGGATGAGGGGTGCCATACACACCAGGATTGGTGATGAGGGAGCCATACATACCAGGATTGGGGGATGAGGGGGCCACACATAACAGGATTGGGGGATGAGGGGTACCATATGTACCAGGATTGAGGGATGAGGGGTGCCATACATACCAGGATTAGTGATGATGGAGCCATACATACCAGGATGGTGACATTTTACAGTAGCTGCTGCATTTCCTACCCTAGGCTTATACTCAACTCAATACGTTTTCCCAGTTTTTTTGTGGTAAAATTAGGGGCCTCGGCTTATACTCGGGTCGTCTTATTTAAAACATATGGTATTTTAAAATCAGTGAGTATGTGGTGCCCATAATACTGCAGGACTGTGTGGTGCATTATACTATATGAGGGCTGCATTTTACCCTTTGGGGTGTGAAATATACTGTATGGAGGACTATGGGGAGTGCATTATACTATATGGAGGATTATGGGGGGTGCATTATACTATATGGAGGATTTTGGAGGGTGCATTATACTATATGGAGGATTATGGGTGGCATATTATACTATATGGAAGTCTATGTGGGGTCATTATGATATTTTGAGGGCTATGTGGGGGGCCGTTATACTGTATGAAAGCAATTATACGGTGTGAAGGTTTGTGTGGGGTCCATCATACTGTTTGGAGGGCTAGTGTGGGCCATTATACTGTATGTAGGCCCATTATACTGTATGGAGGGCTGTGTGGGGCCATTATACTGTTTGGAGGGCTAGTGTGGGCCATTATACTGTATGTAGGCCCATTATACTGTATGGAGGGCTGTGTGGGAGTCACAGTTGGGGGAATCATACAGTGTTAGGGTCACCATACTTTGCCTTGGGAGTTGAAGTGGGGTACAATAAGGTCATTATACTGTTCATGTAGAGGCTAATGTGGAGGAATGCACCATGGGGTATCATACTGTGTTTGGGGGGCACTTTTATTGGCATCATACTTCATGGGGGCAATGAAAGAGGGATCTAGGACTTCAGTAGGAGGAACATTAGAAAAGCGAAGTAAAGGCTGGAAAGTTGTGAGATCGGCTCTTCTGTGACACAGACAAATATTTATTTATTTTTTTGGGCGGGGGGTCCAATTAGAGCTTCTGCTATGGGGCCTCATGATTTCTATGTGCGCCCCTGGCCATAATCATCAACATTAACAGAAATAAACACTTGAAATAGATCACTTTGATTGTAATGACTTTATAGAATATATGAGTTTCATTTTCACCATTGAAGAACTAAAATAAATAAACTTTTTAATGATATTCTAATTTAGTGAGATGCACCTGTATATATAAGGGGTGTGAGTGTCATCATACTATAAGGGGCTATGAGAGTCATCATGCTATATATAAGGGGCAGTGGGGCCATCATATTATATAAAATGGGGAGTGGGTGCCAGAATACAGTTTATAAGGGGCCGTGGGGCCATCATACAGTATAAAGGGAGCTGTAAGGGCCATAATATAGTGTACAAGTGGGTATGGGGGCCATCATACAGTATATATTGGGCTGCGGGGGCCATCATACAGTACTGTATATATGGGGCTGTGAGGGCCATTATACAGGATATAGGTAGTTGTAGGGACAATCATGCCAGTTATAAGGAGTTATAGAGACCATCATACAGTGCATAGGGAGCTGTGGGGACCATCAGACAATGCATAGGGAGCTGTGGAGACCATCATACAGTGCATAGGGAGCTTTGGGGACCATTATGCAGTGCATAGGGAGCGTGGGGACCATTATGCAGTGCATAGGGAGATGTGGGGACCTTTATACAGGGCAAAGGGAGCTGTGGGGACCATTATGCAGTGCATAGGGAGCTGTGGGGACCATTATGCAGTGCATAGGGAGCTGTGGGGACCATTATGCAGTGCATAGGGAGCTGTGGGGACCATTATGCAGTGCGTAGGCAGCTGTGGGGACCATTATGCAGTGCATATGGAGCTGTGGGGACCATTATGCAGTGCATAGGGAGTTGTGGGGACCATCATACAGAGCGTAGGGAGCTGTGGGGAGTATCATACAGTACTTAAGGAGCCGTGGGGACCATCATACAGTGTATAAGGAGCCGTGGGGACCATCATACAGTGTATAAGGAGCCGTGGGGACCATCATACAGTGTATAAGGAGCCGTGAGGACCATCATACAGTGCATAAGGAGCTGCAGGGACCATCATACAATGCGTAGAGAGCTGTGGGGACCATCAGAAAATGCATAGGGAGCTGTGGAAACCATCATACAGTGCCTGAGGAGCTGTGGGGACCATCATACAGTGCATAGGGAGATGTGGGGACCATCATACCGAGCGTAGGGAGCTGCGGGGACCATCATACAGTACATAAGGAGCCATGGGGACCATCATACAGTGTATAAGGAGCCATGGGGACCATCATTCAGTGCAAGAGGAGCTGCGGGGACCATCATACAGTGCGTAGAGAGCTATGAGGACAATCATACAATGCATAGGGAGCTGTGGAGACCATCATACAATGCATAGGGAGCTGTGAAGACCATCATACAGTGCATAGGGCACTGTGGGGACCATCATACAGAGCATAGGGAGCTGTGGGGACCATCATACAGAGCATAGGGAGCTGTAGGGACCATCATACAGTGTCTAGGGAGCTGTGGGGACACTCATACAGTATCTAAGGAGCTGTGGGGACCATCATACAGTGTGTAGGGAGCTGTGGGGACCATCATACAGTGTATAGGGAAGTATGAGGACCATCATACAGTATCTAAGGAGCAAGGAGCTGTGGGGACCATCATACAGTGCATAGTGAGCTGTGGGGACCATCATACAGAGCGTAGATAGCTGTGGGGACCATCATACAGTGCATAGGGAGCTGTGGGTTCCATAATACAGAGCTTAGATAGCTGTGGGGACCATCATACAGTGCATAGGGAGCTGTGGGTTCCATCATACAGAGCATAGGGAGCTGTGGGGACCCTCATACAGAGCATAGAGAGCTGTGGGGACCATTATGCAATGCATAGGGAGCTGTGGGGACCATCATACAGTGCATGGGGGAGCTGTGGGGATCATCATACAGTGTCTAGGGAGCTGTGGGGACCATCGTACAGTGTCTAAGGAGCTGTGGGGACCATCATACAGTGTCTAGGGAGCTGTGGGGACCATCATACAGTGTATAGGGAGCTGTGGGGACCATCATACAGAGCGTAGGGAGCTGTGGGGACCATGATACCAGTGCATATGGAGCTGTGGGTACCATCATACAGTGCATAGGGAGCTGTGGGGACCATCATACAGTGCATAGGGAGCTGTGGGGACCATCATACAGAGCGTAGGGAGCTGTGGGGACCATGATACAGTGCATATGGAACTGTGGGTACCATCATACAGGGCATAGGGAGCTGTGGGGACCATTATGCAGTGCATACGGAGCTGTGGGGACCATCATACAGGGTATAGGGAGCTGTGGGGACCATGATACAGTGCATATGGAACTGTGGGTACCATCATACAGGGCATAGGGAGCTGTGGGGACCATTATGCAGTGCATACGGAGCTGTGGGGACCATTATGCAGTGCATACGGAGCTGTGGGGACCATCATACAGTGCGTAGGGAGCTGTGGGGACCATCATACAGTGCATAGGGAGCTGTGGGGACCATCATACAGTGTGTAGTGAGCTGTTGGACTATCATACAATATACAGGGTGCTATGGGGGCACTAAGGACATTATTTATTTTAAATGGGTGCATCATCAGAAATTTCTTCTTTCACCTCCCAGAAATCATCGTCCATAGACTTGAAGAAGAACTTTGTAGTTGGGTGTAGTTTGATTGTGTCTTTAAGGGGGCATTATTACTTAAAGGGGATACTCAACGGTATTTGTTGCTTGGAGGGAACACTTCAGATATTGAAACTTTCATAAGAGCATATCTGGCATTATTACTTGCTAGGCAGCACAGTGGGGTCTTTACTACTTTCTATGGGACACTATTATTTTTATAGGTCCCCTCTATCTGGCACACAGTCTTTGTAGCATTAATTGGTGGAGGGTAATCATAGTAATGACATAATTTTTGAAGTATTGAGGTTCCTATTCCACGTCGGAAGAGCAGGCAGCATGGGGCGGTTGTGCAGGGTGGGAATAGAAATGTGAGAAGTCAGATGGTCTTTGTACAGTGTGTTTTTTATGTAGAGGCAATGGTCATATCATAATACTATGTACTCACTGTGTAGTGTTGATGGTAGAGGGCATTGTGTAGCGGGATTATTATTGCATTGTGCAGAAGTAATTTTGGGAATATTGGTCTTTCAGTTGTGTATTTTAAGTTAGCAACAATGGTGTACTGTAATTATATATGTATAGGTCCTCTTTTAAGTGGCGGGGAGGTTGTATGGGGAAACACCTACTTTGGGGCTTTGGCCCCTGATCTTTTAGGACCCTAGCAACGTCCCGGCATACAAGGGATATCGGGGGGCACAAAGTGTTCTGGACGTTTCCTTTACAGTATAAAGCATTTTCCACACAGTCTCCTTCCTCTGTAATATACTCCAGGACTGGTGAGGCGCACTGTCGCTCCCTATTTCACCATAACTCGGCCTCAGCACTGCAGTGCTGATCAGCAGGTCTGCTTACTTGTTCTTCGGTTTCGCGCACTATGTCTTCCACTACTGGCGCCCATGAACCCTTGCACTCGTGACTTCCACTAGTACATGGGTCTCAAACTCGATAGAGTAAATGGGCTGCAGTTAAAAAAAATTGTAAGCTGGCGGGCCGCATTCCTTTCAAATTTAATACAGTACAAAATTATTGTTAAACAATTATCTATTTGAACTACTATAACAATTCTCCATTACTGTACTATAATACTGCTAGGTTTAAACTTAACGGAAATTTGCCGGCTTACTCCACATGCTTATTTTAACAATCCAGTTTTCCACTTCAAGTGTCGCAGAATTCAATCTGGCTGCTCAGTTGGCAGCATTTGCCAGATACGAGAATGTCAAGATTGGGCTTGAAATCCTGAGTGTTGGCCAATCGCAATGTTGCACGAAGATGTTCATCTGTAAGTCTTAACCATAATGCTGATTTGTTAAGCTTCATTGAAGAGAAAAACTGTTCTTATACAGTACAGACCAAAAGTTTGGACACACCTTCTCATTTAAAGATTTTTCTATATTTTCATGACTATGAAAATTGTACATTCACACTGAAGGCATCTAAACTATGAATTAACACATGTGGAATTATATACTTAACAAAAAAGTGTGAAACAACTGAAAATATGTCTTATATTCTAGGTTCTTCTAAGTAGCCACCTTTTGCTTTGATGACTGCTTTGCACACTCTTGGCATTCTCTTGATGAGCTTCAAGAGGTAGTCACCGGAAATGGTTTTCACAGGTGTGCCCTGTCAGGTTTAATAAGTGGGATTTCTTGCCTTATAAATGGGGTTGGGACCATCAGTTGTGTTGTGCAGAAGTCTGGTGGATACACAGCTGATAGTCCTACTGAATAAACTGTTAGAATTTGTATTATGGCAAGAAAAAAGCAGCTAAGTAAAGAAAAACGAGTGGCCATCATTACTTTAAGAAATGAAGATCAGACAGTCCGAAAAATTGGGAAAACTTTGAAAGTGTCCCCGAGTGCAGTTGCTAAAACCATCAAGCGCTACAAAGAAACTGGCTCACATGAGGACCGCCCCAGGAAAGGAAGACCAAGAGTTACCTCTGCTTCTGAGGATAAGTTTATCCGAGTCACCAGCCTCAGAAATCGCAGGTTAACAGCAGCTCAGATTAGAGACCAGGTCAATGCCACACAGAGTTCTAGCAGCAGACACATCTCTACAACAACTGTTAAGAGCAGACTTTGTGCAGTAGGCCTTCATGGTAAAATAGCTGCTAGGAACCCACTGCTAAGGACAGGCAACAAGCAAAAGAGACTTGTTTGGGCTAAAGTACACAAGGAATGGACATTAGACCAGTAGAAATCTGTGCTTTGGTCTGATGAGTCCAAATTTGAGATCTTTGGTTCCAACCACCGTGTCTTTGTGCGACTCAGAAAAGGTGAACGGATGGACTCTACATGCTTGGTTCCCACCGTGAAGCATGGAGGAGGAGGTGTGATGGTGTGGGGGTGCTTTGCTGGTGAGACTGTTGGGGATTTATTCAAAATTGAAGGCATACTGAACCAGCATGGCTACGACAGCATCTTGCAGCGGCATGCTATTCCATGCAGTTTGCGTTTAGTTGGACCATCATTTATTTTTCAACAGGACAATGACCCCAAACACACCTCCAGGCTGTGTAAGGGCTATTTGACCAAGAAGGAGAGTGATGGGGTGCTACGTCAGATCACCTGGCCTCCACAGTCACCAGACCTGAACCCAATTGAGATGGTTTGGGGTGAGCTGGACCACAGAGTGAAGGCAAAAGGGCCAACAAGTGCTAAGCATCTCTGGGAACTCCTTCAAGATTGTTGGAAGACCATTTCCGGTGACTACCTCTTGAAGCTCATCAAGAGAATGCCAAGAGTGTGCAAAGCAGTCATCAAAGCAAAAGGTGGCTACTTTGAAGAACCTAGAATATAAGACATATTTTCAGTTGTTTCACACTTTTTTGTTAAGTATATAATTCCACATGTGTTAATTCATAGTTTTGATGCCTTCAGAGTGAATGTACAATTTTCAAAGTCATGAAAATACAGAAAAATCTTTAAATGAGAAGGTGTGTCCAAACTTTTCGTCTGTACTGTACGTATGTACTTCCGAACATGGCCATGATCCTGGCAGCGGCTTTAAGAAGATTTGGAAATTTTTCTCGTGCGACAAACCTATAGCGATCTGGAACAGCAATGTCCATATACTTCTGTTTAAGAACAGCGTCGCATTGCAAGTCCACAATCTCCATCTGCAGATCTTCTGAAACACAAGCAATGTCTACCGCAAACGGAGTGGCAAAGAGTGTAAATTCAGCTTCAAGATCCTGAAACCCATGAAAACGTCTATCAAACTCTTGTAGTAACTGAGAAATTATATTGGAAGAGTAGTTCAAGCGTTCGGGTTCAGCTCGTACCAGCGACTGCATAGCTGAGAAATGAGGCAAATTGCCTGACTGCAGCTGCTGGGCCACATAGACAGCTACATCTGATTGCTTTTATACCAGCAAACATCATTGTAATCATCTGCTTTGGGCCCTGGAGCTTCAGGTTGAGTGCGTTGAGGTGTTCTGTGACATCTGTTAGAAACGCTAAGTCAGATAGAAAAGCTGGGAAGGAAAGTTGGAAAGCATCTTTATCTTTCAGCGCCATAAAAATCTATCTCCTGTCTCAAAGCAAAAAATCTTTCCAACCCTCTTCACCGACTCAACCATCTGACCTCGGTATGCTACAGCAAGTCTCCATATTCACTGTCCAGATCAGACAGGAATGAAGTGAACGGCCTATGGTTAAGACCTCTTGCCCGTATAAAGTTACCAGTCTTAAGCACAAAGTCCATAACGTCTTTCATTTGTACACTTTTTCCGCACAGCGCCCCCTGATGCAGAATGCAGTGTATAGCACTGAAAGGACCTGACAATGAACGCTGGCCTCGTTTTGCTTTCAATAATCTGACAACACCAATGTTTTCAGGACACATTGCTGGTGCACCATCCGCTACCACAGACACCAGTTTATCCCATGGCGGTCCTGCTGGGTTAATACAACCTTCAAGTTCTTTAAAAATGTCCCGACCGGTCGTTGTGCCTTTCATTGGTAATAAATCCAATAATTCCTCGGTTATGTTTAGGTTTTCATCAACCCCACGAATGAACACGGCACAGTATGGAGTATCTGTTACCCTCAGTAAATGGTCGTGAATGATTTGCTATCATGTTACTGAGTAGAAAGCTCTCTTTTCCAGAAGCTTCACTTCACCTGTTAATACTTGGGAAGAAGTTTCGCTGTTTTTGAAGAGACGCTTTCAGCTGCTGAAGCTTTTCCTCTCTGTTTGCCAGACATTGCTCCATACTGTCCTCCATGCTGCGTCATGTAATGTCCACGCACATTGTAGTCCTTAAGCTGCGACAAATGAAGACAAATCAGACTCTGGGCTCTCTCTCCGACCTCTGTGACAAAATATAAGTTTTCCCACTTTTCCTGAAATATTCGTTTTTCCTCAGCAATCTTGCGCTTTTTTGATGACGATGCCATTTATGATGTTAAACAGGTGCTCTGTGTATTGAAAAATATGTCTGTTAGCAACTCCGTCCTGCTCCCATAGAAATGCATCATAGTCCGTGGGCGTATGCAGAGTACGGACTATAATGGTGCTGGCAGAGCGAACATGTGCTCTGTCGTGCATCGCCTACTTGAGGCAGACACTCGGACATAGTAGACTGCGTCCAGTAGGTGTATACGCCCGAAAATGATGCAGGACAGAGCACACGTTGAGTCTGTCAGCACCATTATATATTCTATGGCCTCGTCGGCACATACGTCCAAATCCCATTTTATATTGGTTCGGACATAAGCCCCGACGGGACCGACGAACATGGGGAAGAACACAATGTGAAAGGGGCGTCAGCAATATATGAGGCTGCTGTGTTCTGCCCATACATTGCTTAGTTCACTGCCAGAGCAGTTTTCAGCTGATAAAGGGGTGTGCCGGGCGCCCGCACCCCACTGATCTCATATCACTGGTTTATTCAATGAAGTGGCCATTTAATCATTAAAGGGGTTGTCAGACAATTTTATTTTGATGGCCTATCATTAGGACAGGTGATGGATATCTGATCAGTGGGATGCAACATCCAGCTCCCCTCACTGATCAGCAGTTCCCGGTGCCCGTGGTATGTGCTCACTTGCGGAGCGGAACTACACAGCTCCATCAACTGCATAGTGGGCACGGCTGGGCACTTCATATCCACTCTTATTGATTAGGCGTAGTATTGCATTACCCAGTTGCAGCCATTATAAAGGATAGCCCATCAATATAAAAGCAATGGACAATCCCTTTAAGTCCTGCAGAATCTCTTTATGTAGTTTCTCACCATAGCAATGCCATACATGTCAATATTAAAGAGAACCTGTAATGTCAGAAAACGCTATTTACCTGGAGATATAGAGTCAATCTGCAGGTAAATATCTTTACAATGCTACATGGCCGTCTTACTGTAAGTGCAGCTACCAGGATAGAATTAACTTATTTCCTCCCGGGAGCTATGGGCTTTCAGTCATAGAAGTTACATTCATGGCTCACAGCACTGCTCACTATACTGTAAGCACGCCCCAGAACTTTTGATTTTCTCCGCACAGATGCGCTGCACACTGAGCTGGCAACCCAAGTGCTGGAGCGTGCTTACAGCAACTACTCATAGTGTAGTAAGCCGGCTTAAGCAACTCCTTGCATGACTGAAAGCCGATGGCTCTTGAAAGAAATATAGTTCAGTTTCCCAGTAGCTGAACTTTTAGTAAAGCTGCCAGGAAACGTTGTAACACTATTTACCTGCAGATTATTCCTTTATCTGACGTTTTCAGCTATACCATTTTTGGTATATGGCTTTTTGATAATTTTTTATTCTACTTTCTGTCAGTATGATGGAAAAGCTACATTTTTCACATGTCAGTATCTCCAGTGCTGGAGACATTGATACACGTAGACCCATTCAAATGAATTGGTCTGTGCACATCTCAGTGTGTTTCCACAGACCGTGTGTCCATGTGCTCCACATACTGATATGGTAGTTTTTTTGCAGATGCACGGTCCGCAAAATGTACCACACGGATGACATCCGTGTGACACGTACCGATGCCTGGGAATCAGCGCTACAGTTAGCGCTGTTCCCAAATGCTGGGTGCTGAATGCTGCCCTCATCATGGTTCCCTGCTGGCGCTGCGATCAGCACTAGCAGGGACAATGATGACGGTAGTAGTGTCTGATCTCGCAGTGTCCACCTATAAAAATAATAAAATCCATATACTCACCTCTCCTAGGTGTCCCCCGCTGTAATCCTCTGACCGATGCTGCCAAGGAGCAGGAGAGAATGAGCTGCGCTCAGTGAGTGACAGGACACGGTTTCTGAGCTCAGCTCTGGAGCCACACATTCTCCCCGGCTCCTCGGTATCAGAGGATTACAGCGGGGGACACCTAGAAGAGGTGAGTATATGGATTTTATTGTTTTATTCTTTGTTTTACACAGGGACACAGCGGGAGCAGACACTACTACTACCCTCATCCTTGTCCCTGCTGGTGCTGATTGCAGCGCAGGCAAGGAATCATGATGAGTGCAGCATTCAGCACCCGGCGCTTGGGAACAGCGTTAGCTGTACGCTGATTCCCTGGTGCCGGTATGTGTGATCCTGATGCAGCACATGGGCCGCACACGGATGCAACATGTAAAACGGATATCTTCGGTAACGGAAATATATGCGAAACCGGCCTAAAAAACAGGTTTTGTGGCGTTTTTTGGTGGAGATTATAGGAATCTACAGTACGTTTAATAAAGTCAGTTTTATTCACCAAAAAACCTGCAAAATCAGTGTTTTCCCACTTTCTTATTGCTATGGGTGAAAAACGCTGCAAAAACGCTTTTGTTCAATGTCCCCATTGGGGCATACGTTCGAACCCTACAAGAAAACGGGATACGGATATTTGTGCCTACAGGGCCATAGACTGTAATGATGCCGGAAGAGCAAACGTGTGCTCTGCATAATTTTCTGGAGTGCACGCCTACAGGAGGCGGACACTCAGACATAATAGACTGCATCTGAATGTCTGCTTCCAGTATGTGTACACTTCCGAAAATGATGCCAGCAGAACGCACGTTCGCTGTGTCGGCACCATTACAGTATATGGCCCCATAGGCACATATGTCTGAATCCCGTTTTGTGGGGGGGTCCGGACGTATGCCCCGATGGGGACATTGAGCGTAATGTGAAGGCACAGTAAGCCAGGGATATGGTACAGATTTATACCACAAATGTGTACTTTTTTTTTTCACTTTCAAGATTAGTAGCAGAATACTTTTATTTCATATTTTATTTAGATTTTTTTATGTAGCTTTTAACTTTTACTTTACAGTCACTGATCTAATATCCTGCAATACTTCTGCACTGCAGAATATTAGGACTGTCAGTCTTATATTGACAGTTCACATGTAGGACCCTGCATATTCCAGGCCCCAAAGATGGCTAACCCAAAGGCCATTACTTGGCCTCAGGTTACCATAGGCTTAAGAGTAAGCCCCTGCCCTGAAATAGCCATCTAGATGCCGCTGTCACAATTGATGGCGGTATCTAAAGGGTTAAACGGCTGCGATCGGTGTTAATCCCAATCGTGGCCATTAAAGTAGGTTGTCAGCTGTGATGTACAGCTTACCTCAGCGGATGATAGGGTCGGCTCTGCATGTGAGCCGGCGCTATCATCTTGCTGTACATGTACAGCCACAGCATATGTCACCTACAAAATCCAGCAATGGGGGGGAAAGTCACGCCTCCGCTCTCTGTGCACTGGCGTGATGTCATCACCCAGCGCCAGAGGGATGTCATCACGCAGCGCCAGAGGGATGTCATAATATAGTTTGGAAGAAAAAAGACTCAGGATATACAACCGTGCACACCCAATATTAGAAAAATGAAAAAATCTTTATTACATGATTACACACTGACAACACAAGAAAAAATAAAAACATTTAAAAACAGACAAGGCATAACAATATTCATGGGGGAAGAACAATAATAGTGTTCCAAAGCAATAAATCCCCCCTTAGGCCACAGGTATAATATATATAATTTTAATATCTCATAATACAATAATGGTTTTTAACCAAGCTATGTCGCCCTAGTGGAGGGTAGCACAGCACCACTAGACCAAACATAGGTAATGGACCAGGCACTCCCAAATAATCAGACTATACATCATAATAGATCAAGGAATGAGGGAATGAGTGGGAGTAATAACCTGCTAGCACTAGGGGCCCGTATAGTATCAGCATTTACCAAAAAGTGTCATCCCACGTAAGGTACGACATCGGATCATGAGTTAAATCATGTATGGCAAAACGGGCACTCCTGAGTAGTCAAGGGATAAATCAAAAATAATAAATTGACATAGTTACCTGGTGGCACCGAAGACCCTACGCGTTACGCTGCTGGACCGCAGCTTCGTCAGGGGTATGTTGTTAGTGAACACATGTGTACATTAAATAATCTATCCAATTTAGTGTGATTCCCTTCAGGTGAGTATAGATGCCCTCAGAAAGTCTCTCCAGCATCGTGGCAAATCGGACGGTAACTTCCTGTTTTCACAGCGTGCCGCCCACGTGCTGTGATGTAACGCAACCGGAACTGGATAAGACGTCATATCCGGTCGGCGAACCGCCGCCCCTTCCTATCTCTCATGCGTTCCACCCAGACGCTATGGTGGAACGCAACCGGAACTAGGTAAAAGATCATATCCGGTTTTGGAAACCGCCCCCTCAGAGATCAAGAGGGATGTAGTCCCTTGGGATGGTCACAATAGGAAAGAAGCTGGCATTCCCGGGGAAGATAGAACGCAAAAATATATGTATACCCCCGGAAGTAGCGCGTCCGCTACAAAAAATTACCGGTACAAAGAAAAGAGGGCTGGCCCTGATCAAGGAAAGTGCCTGGCCAGGCCAAAGAGCAAGATGAAAAGTGTGATTGGAGTCAGAAAGTCACCAAATGTGCATAAAAGTGTGACCAATAATAACAATACAAACATAAACATAAAAGACTTACCAGACAAACCAACCACAAACAAACATAGAACAAACAACAATCATGTACAAATTGTGGGCCATTACAAAGGTGGCTAATGAAGCCAAACAGCAACATATATGGATATACGTACAATTATAAATAAGGACCTGGCATTTAAGATGATAAGAATGCTGGGGATTAACTTGTTATGGGATGGAGGAAATGCACAAGCCAGCCACACGAGAAGAGATGGAAGGATAAAAAGGATAAAGAGGAAAAAGGTTGAACCAGAGAGCCCTCAATCTAAAGCGGGATTCCAATAGCAAGGATACCATGGGAGTTTAAGCCAAGTAACCAGTAAATGAAAAGTCCTCATTTATACCCCTAGGGGCCACTGTATCAAGAACAAAGATCCACCTAGATTCAGATCTCAATAGATCCTTGGTGTGATCTGAATTACGTGAATTGGGCCTCATCTTCTGGAGGCCCATGACTCGCAATTTATTGGGGCTACCAGAGTGGCATTGGAAGAAGTGCAGAGCCACCGAAGAGATGGCTTTGCCCTTCTTCAAATCCTGTTCAGCAAGATGGATGTTGGAAACATGTTGCTGTACCCGTCTACGGAGTTCCTGCGACGTTTGACCAATATAAACCTTCGGACAGGGACAGGTCAATGCATATACAACATTAGTGGACCTACAATTGATAAAGTCCCTCAAAGGGTATTGATGGTTGTCAATCGGATTAGTGAAAGTTTTACCAGAAGAGAGAAATGGACAAGCAGAACAATCGCCACAAGGGAATGAGCCCTTAAATTTACTGCCGCCCGAGGTACTACAACTGGGGCGTGTATAGTGACTATGCATAAGTTTATCCCTTAAATTTGGGGCGCATCTAGCCGTCAACAACGGTCTCTCTGGTAAAATGCTAGAAAGACGACTATCCGTCTTAAGTATATTCCAATGTTTCCGAAATAGACTACCCACTTCATTCCATTGATTGTTAAACCTGGTGATAAATCTAATCTGTGTATCCTCCATATTGACACGTGATTGTAGCAACATCTCCCGTGGTTTGACCAAAACCTTCTGGTGAGCCTTGGAAATTACCGCTTTAGGATATCCGCGCTCCCGAAAACGTGAGGTTAAATTGCTGGCCTCGGTTTTGTAATCCTCCTGTGTTGTACAGTTCCTTTTGGCCCTTGAGAATTGTCCCACCGGTATGCTGTCTCTCAAGTTTCTAGGATGAAAACTTTGGTAGTGTAAGAGACTGTTTGTGGCAGTCGATTTCCTATGTAATTTGGATACAAGTGAGCCACCCACTTTCCTGATGTCCAGATCCAGGAAGTTAACTGCAGAGGAAGATATACAATGGGTAAGATGAATGTTAAAATCATTAACGTTCAGCCTATCAATGAAGGTAAGTGCCTCGGCTTCCGTGCCCGTCCAGATAATCAAGATATCATCTATGAAGCGTAGCCACTTGAAGACCCCCCGATTGTATGCCTGTGAGGGGTACACGTGTGTGTCCTCCCACCAACCCAGAAAAAGGTTGGCAAAGGAGGGCGCACACCGTGCCCCCATGGCGGTCCCAGAGATTTGTCGATAGAAGATATGATCAAACACAAAATAATTGTGGGTAAGAATGAAGTTCAAGAGGTCCACAATGAAAGAGTCATGTAAACGATTACCTCCACTTGTAGCATTCAGAAAATAGAGGACTGCTGCTATGCCATCTTTGTGGGCTATATTTGAATATAGCGATTCAACATCAACAGTGATGAATAAGAACTGGTCAGGTAAGCAAAGAGAGTTGAGAGTCCGTATCAGATGAGATGAATCTCTGAGATAAGAGGGTAAACTGGTAACGAGGGGCTGCAAGAAAAAATCTATGTAAATACATGCCTTTTCACAAATGCTTCCTATGCCTGACACAATAGGTCGACCCGGTGGACATTCCAGATTTTTGTGGACTTTGGGCAAGACATAGAAAGTGGGTATGGTAGGTTTCCTCACTATCATAAATTCCCTCTCTTGTTTATTAATGGTTCCCATAGAGAAAGCCTTCAAAAGTAGTCGTTCAAGCTTAGCCGAGAAGACCTGTGTGGGGTCCGAGGGAAGTCTCAAATAAAATCTGGTGTTATTGAGCTGTCTATGTACTTCAGCAGTGTACATGCCACGAGGCCATAAAACAATATTTCCCCCTTTGTCTGCTTCCTTTATCAGGAATTCCTGGTTTTTCTACAGGCAAAGGAGGGCACGCCTCTCCATCATGGTTAAATTTTGATGAGATATGTTATTGACAGGTAATCTCCTGATCTCATCTTTCATAACCTCAAAAAATGTAGAAACTGCTGGAACCAAAGACAGGGATGGTAGAATATTAGAAGGTAATCGATGCGGAAACTTTTTCCTACCTTGGTATGACTGGTTGTCCTCTAGGAGTTCAAGTAAGTCACGGAAGACCTGTTTATCAGTAGGGGAAGAGAGGTCTGAGAATGAATCAGATTTAGTGTAGATGACTTTGAGAATAATTCTTCTACAAAAAAGATACAAGTCTTTTAGCAAGATAAATTTATCGACCGGTACCATGGGAGAGAAAGAGAGACCCTTCTGTAATACAGACCTTTCAACATCATTTAATGTATAAGTAGAAAGGTTGATGATCTGAAGTTGGTCAGAGTTCTGACTTAAAATCTGTTCCTCTTCTTGTATGTCCTGGTGGCCATGGTCCTCACAGAATTTGATCCTGTTTTTTTGCTGCCGTTGCTTACGTTTCCCCCGTCTCGTCCGCCGTCGGTATCGCTCGTTTCTGAGCTTAAAAAATGATCACTATGGCCTATACTTGACAGAGATCCTCCTTCCGTATATTTTACAGATGAAGGTTTACGCAAGTTACCCCTATGTTTCCATTTATAGGCTTGGTTCCTGTCATAATCAGCTTTATCCCTGTTTAACTTTGCTCTTTTCCTCTCCATGGTATCTTTATCAAGACGATCAATGGTGTCCCTCAACTCAGTTTGGAAGGGCACTATAAATTTATTATAATCATATTTGGACATCTGTGTTTCCAATGATTTAATACGAATTTTCAATGTCTGAAAACGATCCCTGTCATGTTGGATTAGCATATTGACTAGCACATTAGAACACTGTGATAGACCTGATTCCCATGTGGCCTTAAATTCTGGGGTAGGTTCCCAGGCTGGAAATATCTGGACTCTCAATCCACGTGGATAGATAGAGAGTCTCTGATATTCCTCAAGTCTAGATATGTTCCACCAGACTCGTATGACTGACTTGTGCAGATCCGTCAAATCCCGTGCGAGACAATTAAATATCAGAGACTCTATCTATCCACGTGGATTGAGAGTCCAGATATTTCCAGCCTGGGAACCTACCCCAGAATTTAAGGCCACATGGGAATCAGGTCTATCACAGTGTTCTAATGTCCTAGTCAATATGCTAATCCAACATGACAGGGATCTTTTTCAGACATTGAAAATTCGTATTAAATTATTGGAAACACAGATGTCCAAATATGATTATAATAAATTTATAGTGCCCTTCCAAACTGAGTTGAGGGACACCATTGATCGTCTTGATAAAGATACCATGGAGAGGAAAAGAGCCAAGTTAAACAGGGATAAAGCTGATTATGACAGGAACCAAGCCTATAAATGGAAACATAGGGGTAACTTGCATAAACCTTCATCTGTAAAATATACGGAAGGAGGATCTCTGTCAAGTATAGGCCATAGTGATCATTTTTTAAACTCAGAAACGAGCGATACCGACGGCGGACGAGACGGGGGAAACGTAAGCAACGGCAGCAAAAAAACAGGATCAAATTCTGTGAGGACCATGGCCACCAGGACATACAAGAAGAGGAACAGATTTTAAGTCAGAACTCTGACCAACTTCAGATCATCAACCTTTCTACTTATACATTAAATGATGTTGAAAGGTCTGTATTACAGAAGGGTCTCTCTTTCTCTCCCATGGTACCGGTCGATAAATTTATCTTGCTAAAAGACTTGTATCTTTTTTGTAGAAGAATTATTCTCAAAGTCATCTACACTAAATCTGATTCATTCTCAGACCTCTCTTCCCCTACTGATAAACAGGTCTTCCGTGACTTACTTGAACTCCTAGAGGACAACCAGTCATACCAAGGTAGGAAAAAGTTTCCGCATCGATTACCTTCTAATATTCTACCATCCCTGTCTTTGGTTCCAGCAGTTTCTACATTTTTTGAGGTTATGAAAGATGAGATCAGGAGATTACCTGTCAATAACATATCTCATCAAAATTTAACCATGATGGAGAGGCGTGCCCTCCTTTGCCTGCAGAAAAACCAGGAATTCCTGATAAAGGAAGCAGACAAAGGGGGAAATATTGTTTTATGGCCTCGTGGCATGTACACTGCTGAAGTACATAGACAGCTCAATAACACCAGATTTTATTTGAGACTTACCTCGGACCCCACACAGGTCTTCTCGGCTAAGCTTGAACGACTACTTTTGAAGGCTTTCTCTATGGGAACCATTAATAAACAAGAGAGGGAATTTATGATAGTGAGGAAACCTACCATACCCACTTTCTATGTCTTGCCCAAAGTCCACAAAAATCTGGAATGTCCACCGGGTCGACCTATTGTGTCAGGCATAGGAAGCATTTGTGAAAAGGCATGTATTTACATAGATTTTTTCTTGCAGCCCCTCGTTACCAGTTTACCCTCTTATCTCAGAGATTCATCTCATCTGATACGGACTCTCAACTCTCTTTGCTTACCTGACCAGTTCTTATTCATCACTGTTGATGTTGAATCGCTATATTCAAATATAGCCCACAAAGATGGCATAGCAGCAGTCCTCTATTTTCTGAATGCTACAAGTGGAGGTAATCGTTTACATGACTCTTTCATTGTGGACCTCTTGAACTTCATTCTTACCCACAATTATTTTGTGTTTGATCATATCTTCTATCGACAAATCTCTGGGACCGCCATGGGGGCACGGTGTGCGCCCTCCTTTGCCAACCTTTTTCTGGGTTGGTGGGAGGACACACACGTGTACCCCTCACAGGCATACAATCGGGGGGTCTTCAAGTGGCTACGCTTCATAGATGATATCTTGATTATCTGGACGGGCACGGAAGCCGAGGCACTTACCTTCATTGATAGGCTGAACGTTAATGATTTTAACATTCATCTTACCCATTGTATATCTTCCTCTGCAGTTAACTTCCTGGATCTGGACATCAGGAAAGTGGGTGGCTCACTTGTATCCAAATTACATAGGAAATCGACTGCCACAAACAGTCTCTTACACTACCAAAGTTTTCATCCTAGAAACTTGAGAGACAGCATACCGGTGGGACAATTTTCAAGGGCCAAAAGGAACTGTACAACACAGGAGGATTACAAAACCGAGGCCAGCAATTTAACCTCACGTTTTCGGGAGCGCGGATATCCTAAAGCGGTAATTTCCAAGGCTCACCAGAAGGTTTTGGTCAAACCACGGGAGATGTTGCTACAATCACGTGTCAATATGGAGGATACACAGATTAGATTTATCACCAGGTTTAACAATCAATGGAATGAAGTGGGTAGTCTATTTCGGAAACATTGGAATATACTTAAGACGGATAGTCGTCTTTCTAGCATTTTACCAGAGAGACCGTTGTTGACGGCTAGACGCGCCCCAAATTTAAGGGATAAACTTATGCATAGTCACTATACACGCCCCAGTTGTAGTACCTCGGGCGGCAGTAAATTTAAGGGCTCATTCCCTTGTGGCGATTGTTCTGCTTGTCCATTTCTCTCTTCTGGTAAAACTTTCACTAATCCGATTGACAACCATCAATACCCTTTGAGGGACTTTATCAATTGTAGGTCCACTAATGTTGTATATGCATTGACCTGTCCCTGTCCGAAGGTTTATATTGGTCAAACGTCGCAGGAACTCCGTAGACAGGTACAGCAACATGTTTCCAACATCCATCTTGCTGAACAGGATTTGAAGAAGGGCAAAGCCATCTCTTCGGTGGCTCTGCACTTCTTCCAATGCCACTCTGGTAGCCCCAATAAATTGCGAGTCATGGGCCTCCAGAAGATGAGGCCCAATTCACGTAATTCAGATCACACCAAGGATCTATTGAGATCTGAATCTAGGTGGATCTTTGTTCTTGATACAGTGGCCCCTAGGGGTATAAATGAGGACTTTTCATTTACTGGTTACTTGGCTTAAACTCCCATGGTATCCTTGCTATTGGAATCCCGCTTTAGATTGAGGGCTCTCTGGTTCAACCTTTTTCCTCTTTATCCTTTTTATCCTTCCATCTCTTCTCGTGTGGCTGGCTTGTGCATTTCCTCCATCCCATAACAAGTTAATCCCCAGCATTCTTATCATCTTAAATGCCAGGTCCTTATTTATAATTGTACGTATATCCATATATGTTGCTGTTTGGCTTCATTAGCCACCTTTGTAATGGCCCACAATTTGTACATGATTGTTGTTTGTTCTATGTTTGTTTGTGGTTGGTTTGTCTGGTAAGTCTTTTATGTTTATGTTTGTATTGTTATTATTGGTCACACTTTTATGCACATTTGGTGACTTTCTGACTCCAATCACACTTTTCATCTTGCTCTTTGGCCTGGCCAGGCACTTTCCTTGATCAGGGCCAGCCCTCTTTTCTTTGTACCGGTAATTTTTTGTAGCGGACGCGCTACTTCCGGGGGTATACATATATTTTTTGCGTTCTATCTTCCCCGGGAATGCCAGCTTCTTTCCTATTGTGACCATCCCAAGGGACTACATCCCTCTTGATCTCTGAGGGGGCGGTTTCCAAAACCGGATATGATCTTTTACCTAGTTCTGGTTGCGTTCCACCATAGCGTCTGGGTGGAACGCATGAGAGATAGGAAGGGGCGGCGGTTCGCCGACCGGATATGACGTCTTATCCAGTTCCGGTTGCGTTACATCACAGCACGTGGGCGGCACGCTGTGGAAACAGGAAGTTACCGTCCGATTTGCCACGATGCTGGAGAGACTTTCTGAGGGCATCTATACTCACCTGAAGGGAATCACACTAAATTGGATAGATTATTTAATGTACACATGTGTTCACTGACAACATACCCCTGACGAAGCTGCGGTCCAGCAGCGTAACGCGTAGGGTCTTCGGTGCCAACAGGTAACTATGTCAATTTATTATTTTTGATTTATCCCTTGACTACTCAGGAGTGCCCGTTTTGCCATACATGATTTTATTCATGATCCAATGTCGTACCTTACGTGGGATGACACTTTTTGGTAAATGCTGATACTATACGGGCCCCTAGTGCTAGCAGGTTATCACTCCCACTCATTCCTTCATTCCTTAATCTATTATGATGTATAGTCTGATTATTTGGGAATGCCTGGTCCATTACCTATGTTTGGTCTAGTGGTGCTGTGCTACCCTTCACTAGGGTGACATAGCTTGGTTAAAAAACATTATTGTATTATGAGATATTAAAATTGATGTATATTATACCTGTGGCCTAAGGGGGGATTTATTGCTTTGGAACACTATTATTGTTCTTCCCCCATGAATATTGTTATGCCTTGTCTGTTTTTAAATGTTTTTATTTTTTCTTGTGTTGTCAGTGTGTAATCATGTAATAAAGATTTTTTCATTTTTCTAATATTGGGTGTGCACGGTTGTATATCCTGAGTCTTTTTTCTTCCAAACTATATTATACTATTATATCAGGTTACTGTAGCACCCCGTTTTGCTCACTATTCTATAGCAGTGCCCACCTCCTTGCAGAGGGATGTCATAACGCAGCGCCAGAGGGATGTCATAACGCAGGGCCATAGCCACTACAGAGCGGCGCACTCATCCTCTCTGCTAGGGTGAGACTTGTGGTGCACCGCGGGCCGCAGATGCCTGCCTCAGGGGCCACATGTGGCCCACGGGCCGCATGTTTGAGACCATTGCTTTAGATGGTAAGAAATCTACATATATGGTCATTTTGGAGATAGAAAGTCTGATGTGGAAGCTCCCTTAACATTAGTATTAATTGTAATAATTTACATGATCTTTAATAAGATATTTTATTGTAATATCTATTTACTACAATATTATCCATGATCTGTGACATGGTTTTATTAACCAATTAAAATAAATTAATTATTTTAGATAAAACCCTCGACCTTTCAAATTTTAATATTTAGTTCTTATATAGATATATTTCCTATGATTAAGACATTTAACTATGGTACAATGATAATCTTTTAATATCCTATGTACAGGGTGGGCCATTTATATGGATACACCTAAATAAAATGGGAATGGTTGGTGATATCAACTTCCTGTTTGTGGCACATTAGTATATAGGAGGGGAAAAACTTTTCCAGATGGATGGTGACCATGGCGGCCATTTTGAAGTCGGCCATTTTGGATCCAACTTTATTTTTTTCAATGGGAAGAGGGTCATGTGACACAATAAACTTATTGAGAATTTCATAAGAAAAACAATGGTGTGCTTGGTTTTAACGTAACTTTATTCTTTCATGAGTTATTACAAGTTTCTCTTTGTTTACAGCCATTGACATGTCACAGAGGTTAACACGTGAGGAGCGGATAGAAATTGTGTTGATGTTTGGTGAATGCAGTACCCGGGTCATTGCAGCAGATTTCAATGCAAGACACCCTATGAGACCACCCATCTCCCATGCTACATTTAGCAAATTCTTGCCAAATTTCATGAAACAGGTTCAGTGTTGGATTTGCCAAAATGTGGATGCAAGAAAACTGTCACTAATGAAGAAACATCAGTGGCTGTCCTACCTTCATTCAGCAAGAGCCCACAGCGTAGCACTCATCGCATGTCACCTGAGAGTGGCATCAGTCAAACATCCCTTCGATGGATATTAGCTACTCACAAATGACACCCTTACAAAATCCAGCTGCTGCAGCATCTCAACGAGGATGACCCAGATCGGCGCACTGAATTTGCAGAATGGGCAAAACAAAAATTGGAACAGGATCCTCAGTTTACACAGAACATTATGTTCAATGATGAGGCAAACTTTTTTGTGAATGGTGAACAAAACCACACACAAAACCACACACTGACACTAGCGCACAGTTCATAGATCCCTCCAAGACTGTTGGAACACAAAAATTGATGGTATTGTGTGGTATATGGGGTACAAAGATAGTGGGGCCATTCTTCATCAATGGAAACCTCAATGCCACTGGATATCTGAAATTGCTACATGTTGATGTGTTGCCCTCTTTATGCACTGAAGATGGCACGTTCCCTGAGTTTTTCCAACAAGATGGTGCACCACCACATTATGGGTGTCAGGTCTGAGCATTCCTACATGAACATTTTCCTGGAAAGTGGATTGGTAGTCGTGGGTCAGTTGAATTGCCACCAAGGTCTCCCGATCTGACCCCCTTACACTTTTATCTTTGAGGTCATCTGAAAGCAATTGTCTTTGCTGTGAAGATACAAGATGTACAGCATTTGAAACAACAGATACTGGAAGCCTGTGCTAGCATTTCTTCTGTGGTGTTGCTATCAGTGTGTCAAGAGTGGGAGAAGAGGGTTGCATTGACAATCCAACACAATGGGCAACACTTTGAACACATTTTATAAGTGGTCATAAACTTGTAAATAACTCCTGAAAGAATAAAGTTATGTTAAAACCAAGCACACCATTGTTTTTCTTATAAAATGCTCAATAAGTTTGATGTGTCACATGACCCTATTCCCATTGAAAAAAATAAAGTTTGGATCAAAATGGCTGACTTCAAAATGGCCGCCATGGTCACCACTCATCTGGAAAAGTTTTCCCCCTCCCATATACTAATGTGCCACAAACAGGAAGTTAATATCACCAACCATTCCCATTTTATTTAGGTGTATCATATAAATGGCCCACCCTGTATATTTTTTAGATGTCACAATTTTATCAAACTCCCGGAACATCGAGCATTTAGATCTCCATGAAGTGATTGTCTTTTTTTCTCAGAGTATAAAACTCCCCTCATTGTAATTCCAGTCACTACCGTTTTACGTTCCAAGAGAATCCATGTAGCAAGCACGGGATTCCTCTGATGTTCCCCGTCCTCTATTACCTACAGTCCCTGATAACGAAGGCTTGTAGTAAAAAGAAAGATCTCCCTGACCGGATCCCCCCGTGACGTCACCACTGCCCTAGGTGACCCCTCAGCAGATGAAATCCTTCCAAGTTAAGCACATGGCCATATATTTACTCCAGCGGCCGTATTCACGGACAGAGGTAAACCACGCTCTCTCCCCATATTTCACCATCACATTGTATGAGAAACTAATTAATTAAAAAAGGAAGCGTGGAAATTATTTATAATGATATTTATTTTTCCTCTAATAAAATTATACAGGAATTGATAAAACACACTGATATCAGTATAATGACACAAAATAATATTCTGAGATATGAAACACGACAAATGGCCTGTAACCAATATAATAAACTAAAATAATATTTAGAGGAATTCGGATAAGAGCATTTTAGCTCATCAAAAAGACATTAAATAAAATAAATCAAGAATTTATTGACATACAATGAGCTACAAGTTTTTTTACACACTTTTCTCCGACCCTTGGATTTGCTTTTCTTTTTAATCTTCTGTTAATTCCTAAATACACATAGCGGCTTAACGAGTAAAGAACACAGGACACAGTGGTTTTCCCTATAGAGACATAGGTTCTAGCCCAACTCCTGCTATTAGAATAAGTAAATACATACATTTATTTTAGTGAACATTTGAACTTATATATATATATATATATATATACAATTTTTAAATAATGCTGAATAGGTTTATAGTATATGAATCGTGATACATTTTTAGGAGGAATTTCTTTGTATAATTGAAATACACACAATTTTGTTATTTTCCGATGTAATCGTTTGCCAATCCAGTGAACTTTGACACAACTCAGACAGTCATGTGTTGATTTGGTGTCTTAATTCAAACCTCAAGCCTTCACATTGTCTTGCAGGATTTTGTCTGTATGTGGTTGTCTCCTGAAGAAGAAGTGCTTGTCACTTTGAAACTCCTCGAATAAAAACAGAAATTTAATAAACCTTTCTGAATTGACGTCTTGAATAAACCAGCAGCCTGGGAAGTATCCACAAATATCTCCAGATCCTGATATTCAATGATCTACCCTGCCAAGTTAAGGGTGGTAGCCCGAGGTACTGTGCACTTTATTCAAGATTCATAAACCCTTCACTGGCTGGATATGAATGAGAGGATCAAATATGAAATACACCGGGATCACATTCGGGATGTTACAAGTTGTAGATCCTGTGGTACAAACACTAATTCTTCAAAACCACAGTGATCCGTGAGTATATGGGAAGAAGTGTGTCCCTGCTTGTTGGACAGTTCTTTACAAATGTTGTTTTTTCTTCAGGTTCTATTATGATTTTATCACAGTCCTTATGTATAATTGGGGTTGAATTATCTCCCAAGGAGACGTAAATTCTAGGGGGGATTTTCCCATATGTTCAACAGTGACTGAGCCGCCATTTTTTATACTTTAAAAATGGAAATACTTCGCCCAGTCTCTCACCCGGAGAAAGGTGTTTTATATCTGACTATTATGGTTGGGATTTTATGGGTGGAGGTCTTTTTTATTTTTTGGGGTATGTTTTATTTTGTTGACAATCTTGTAATTAGCGCTTAACTATCTATGTAAAACAGAAATGCTCTGCTGATAGGATATTGGAAACGACATATCTACTACATTAAATATGGCAGGGTCAGTGCAAATAGCTGGAATGTAAGGGGTCTTTCTTCTAGTGTTAAAAGACAGGTGATCTTTCAGTATCTTTAAATGGAAAAAACACATCTTACCTCTGAGAAACTTCATCTACTAAACAAGAAGAGATTACAGCCGACTATCACTCCACGCGCTCTCCATACTCTCGGGGAGTCAGTATATTAGTACACCCTAGTGCACAATGTGAGCGTCTTACAGTGAGATACAGAGGGTCACTAGATATGTTTGTTCTGTAAATTAATTACTAAATCTCTATTAATATAATCTATCTACATACCACCACCATATTCCAGGAGAATTATACATAAAATTCTCACTATTATTTCCGGCTTCTCACAAATCCCCTATATTATAATAGAGGACTTTAATAATATACCGGACTCTCACTGGGATAGAGGGATAAGAGGGTAGAAGGCAATTGTATGGCTTCCTGTATGAATGCCCACATTCATGCAGGAAGCCATAATAATGGTGTTACGTAAACAAGGCAAGGACCCTAGCTTGCCGGCATCCTATAGACCCATCCCTCTTTTAACAGTAAAGTCAAACTTCTTCCCAAGCTGCCATCCAGGGCTGGCGTCAGCCCTGAGCCAGCGGGGCGGGCCCACTCACCGTCGGGGACATTGGCGCTCTATGGGGCCAGTGAGTTGGGAGAGCCCAGTGCCAGTGCCGCACTTGCTCAGGCTGCCAGCACTTGGAATACTTACCTCTCCCTGTTCCCCACAGCTCCAGCTTCTTCCGCGTCTGCTGACTTGTGACTTCTCAAGTCAGAGGGAGCGATGACATCAGCGCACCCTGTGCTATGAGCATCACAGAGAGTAGGAAGATGGCGACGCTGAGGAGTCCAGAGCTGCAGCCAGCAAGGAACGAGGAGAGGGAAGTATTTGATTTTTTTTCATGTACACAGCATTATATGGGGGCCATCTTCCATGGAACATTATATGGGGCCCATCATGTATGGAGCATTATAGAGGGCCCATCATGTATGGAGCATTATATTGTGCCCATCTTCTATGGAGCATGATATGGGGCCCATCATGTAGGGAGTATTATATGGGGCCTATTCTGTATGGAGCATTATATGGGGCCAATTTTTCTGTATGGAGCATTATATGTGGCCCATTATTCTGTATTTAGTATTATATGGGGCCAATTTTTCTGTATGGAGCATTATATGTGGCCCATTATTCTGTAATTAGTATTATATGGGGTTCATTATTCTGTATGGAGCATTATATGGGGTCCATTATTCTGTATGGAGCATTATATGACGCCCATTATTCTGTATGGAGCAATACATGGGGTCCATTATTCTCTATGGAGCATTATATGGGGTCCATTATTCTCTATGGAGCAATATATAGGGTCCATTATTCTGTATGGAGCATTATATGGGGTCCATTATTCTGTTTGGAGCATTATATGTGGCCCATTATTCTGTATGGAGCATTATATGGGGTCCATTATTCTGTAAGGAGCAATATTTGGGGTCCATTAGTCTGTATGGAGCATTATATGAGGCCCATTATTCTGTATGGAGCATTATATGGGGCTCATTATTCTGTATGGAGCATTATATGATGCCCCATTATTCTGTATGGCGCAATATATGGGGTCCATTATTCTGTATGGAGCAATATATGGGGTCCATTATTCTGTATGGAGCAATATATGGGGTCCATTATTCTTCATGGAGCAATATATGGGGTCCATTATTCTGTATAGAGCATTATAAGGGGTCCTTTATTCTGTATGGAGCATTATATGAGGCCCATTATTCTGTATGGAGCATTATGTGGGTCCATTATTCTGTATAGAGCAATATATGGGGTCCATTATTCTGTATGGAGTATTATAGGAGGTCTATTATTCTGTATGGAGCATTATATGACGCCCATTATTCTGTATGGAGCAATATTTGGGGTCCATTATACTGTATGGAGGACTATATTGTCCGGTCTAAAATGAAAACGTTTGACTCCCCCCAGGGCACACACTGTGCGACAAATAGTACAATCTTTGGCATTGTACTATTTATATTTCTTATCTGTGCATCATGAATTGTGGTAAGTATTAAAGGGGCCCACTCTTTCGTCCCGGGGCCCACGAAAACCTGGAGCCGACCCTGGTGCTAGAAAACAGACTCTGAAAAGTGATCTCAATAATACATCTGGGTCAGTCTGGGTTTATGCCCAATATGTCCACCACGATCAATCTCGGAAAGCTTTATATTAATATGCAAGCAAGGGCTGATAATATTGGTCAAAGGGTGATCCTGTCTTTGGACGCCACTAAGGCCTTTGACAGTGTAGAATGGCAATACTTGTGGGCTACGTTGAGGCAGATTGGCTTTGGTGACAAATTTATATAATGGGTGCAATTGCTTTATTCAGACCCAAAGACTAAAATAAGAGCGAATGGCTCTATCACTAATCGATTTTTATTGCACAGAGGTACAAGACAAGCATGCCCCCTGTCTTCCTTACTGTTTGCAATAGCAATTGAAGTTCTTGCTGCAGTAATTAGATAAATTTATTTAAATATGGGACCCATTGTATGCCGTTTACTCTTATACCTAGGGTATGCTCGGGGGTCTCTGGACAGCACAATGGTATAAGGAATAAGTCTCTAGCGGACTTATTTCTTCCAAAGATGCTAAGGACTAGTGGGCACTCATTACAGGTGGCAGAATGATCATTCCGGCAAACAGGAAAGGGCTTTTTACAGTTAGAGCAGTCAGACTGTGGAACGCTTTACTATAAGAGGTAGTAATGGCAGACACTATAACAACTTTTAAAAAAGAGCTGGATGATTTCCTCAGTAAACATAACATTGTGGATTATAGATAATTTAGTGACAACAAATGTATAATTGGTGGAGAAAGCTTGAACTTGATGGACTTAGGTCTTTTTTCAACATAGGTAACATCCTGTCACGCTGTCTCTGTATTCTGGAGGTAGGGGGCCTAAGCTGACCCTAAGCTGGGGCCCTGACTAATCCCTCAACCTGGAGGTACTGTTAAAGGTACAGAGGTCCAGGCCGCCAGCGTAACCCCTACCTCCTGAGGATCCCTGCACCTAAGTAATCTAGTCCTGAGAAGGACCCCGATCACAACAAAAGGGGACAAGTAATAATATGCCCACACACAGTACTTAGACGAACGAGACAGTACAAGGGAAAAACCAAAACCACCTTGCATACAAAAACTACACAACTACAACAGAGGGAACACCAACGGGAAAGGAGATAAATGATAAAGCGAGGAAGGGAAAAAACTCTCCGAATACACTTATCTCTGAAACTCCAAATACCACGATCCGCTCTGTTAGTCTGCATGAAATGCTTTCACCGACACTTCCCTAACAGACCCGCAGGCATTTGAAGGAGTCTCACTACAGCAGCATTGATTGCAGCTGGGCGAGGCTGGACCTCGTCTAGCACAGAGAGAGAGAGAATTAACTCCCTCACTGCCGAAAAACACAAAGCACCAAAAAGTCAGCTGCGAGAAGTCAGGCTGTGTAATCGTGACGATCTTCGTGGCGACACACCCGTGACAGTACCCCCCCTTCTACGAGGGGCCTCCGGACCCTCAGGGCCAGGTAACGACAAAATTAAACCTGGTAAAAAACAATGACCACCTAGCTTGTCTGGGATTCAGACGTTTCGCGGACTCCAGATATAGCAGGTTCTTGTGATCGGTGATAACGGTGACCGGATGGACTGCCCCCTCCAAAAAATGGCGCCACTCCTCAAAAGCTAACTTAATGGCCAAGAGTTCCCTATTGCCGACATCGTAATTCCTCTCAGCGGACGGCAATTTTTTAGAGAAAAAGGCGCACGGATGCCACTTACCAGGGGACGAACCTTGTGACAATACTGCTCCCACCCCTACCTCGGAAGCGTCTACCTCTACAATGAATGGCTGTGACGCATCAGGTTGAATGAGTATGGGTGCCGAGGCAAAACATTTTTTCAAGGAGGAGAATGCTTGACAAGCCTTGTCAGACCACCTAGAAAAATCCGTCCCCTTTTTAGTCATGTCTGTGAGAGGCTTAACCATGGACGAGAAATTACAAATGAACTTCCGGTAATAATTAGCAAACCCCAGGAAACGTTGTAGTGCCTTAAGATTCTCTGGCCGATCCCACTCAAGAACTGCCCGCACTTTCCCAGGGTCCATACGAAAACCGGACGCTGAAACCAGGAAGCCTAAAAACTGGAGTTCCTGTACGGCGAACACACACTTTTCCCATTTGGCATACAGTTTATTATCCCGCAAGATCTGTAACACCTGCCTAACGTGCTCCTGATGAGACACCAGATCCGGCGAGTAAATTAAGATATCATCCAGATATATGACAACAAACTGTCCCACCAGGCGGCGAAAAATGTCATTAACAAAGTGTTGGAACACCGCCGGGGCATTAGTCAGACCGAATGGCATGACAAGGTTCTCATAATGCCCCTCCGGAGTGTTAAACGCCGTCTTCCACTCATCCCCCTCCTTCATCCTAATCAGATTGTACGCCCCCCTGAGATCCAACTTAGAGAACCATTTGGCGCCCACGATCTGATTAAAGAGATCGGGAATAAGTGGGAGCGGATACGGATCTCGGACCGTAATCCGATTAAGTTCACGGAAATCCAGGCAAGGGCGTAGGCCTCCATCTTTCTTCTTAACAAAGAAGAACCCCGCAGCCACCGGTGAAGATGAAGGTCTAATATGCCCCTTAGCCAGACTTTCTGAAATATAATCCTTCATGGCCTGCCTCTCAGGACCAGAAAGGTTATACAACCTAGCTTTAGGTAACTTGGCCTCAGGGAGCAGTTTTACAGAACAGTCATACTCGCGATGAGGAGGTAGTTCCTGACACCCTTTCTCCGAGAATACATCCTCAAAGTCCGCCAGAAATGGAGGTAAGACCCAAGGAGTAACCGCACCGATGACCGTGTTCATGCAGTTTTTATTACAGAATTTACTCCATTGGCTTATCTCTCTGGTTTGTCAATTAATAACCGGGTTATGCTTAGTTAACCAAGGAAGGCCCAACACTATAGGAGTGGGAAGACCCTCCAACACGTAGCAAGACAACAGTTCTTTATGTATCGCCCCCACTTGAAGTTTTACGTCATGCACAGCTTGCAAAAAACTTCCCTGACCGAGAGGCCTGGCATCGATCGAGAATATGGGGATGGGTTTAGCCAACTCACTCAATCGCATACCTTGAACCCGGGCAAACCGAGCATCAACCAGATTAGCCCCGGCCCCACTATCCAGAAGAACAGATATCCTCTCAGTTCTCGTACCCACCACCACCTCCGCCGGTACGAGAAACTGAGACGAACCTAGGGACGAAATACCTACTCCCAGATTGCCGTCCACCACACAACCTGGGATCAACAGTTTTCCGACGACTCTTCACTCTGCAAGGGACGGGATGGACACCCCCCAATAAAATGTCCCTTTCTCCCGCAGAAGAAACACCTTCCTGTCTTATGGCGCACCACCGGTCCCCTCCCCCGAAATTATGTCCCTCCTAATTGCATAGGCTCCTCTGGACTGACCAGGGGAACCACCATATGAGGGGACCTTGTAGGAGGTGGAGTCATCACAGGGGGTAGAGTTATCCCGCACCTCTCCCAAAGCCGTCTGTCAACGCGAATAGCAAGGGCCATAGCGGCTTCCAGTGACGCGGGAGAGTCATACTGTGCCAACACATCCTGTAATTTGTCGGATAAACCTTGACAAAACTGGCTCCTAAGAGCCGGGTCATTCCACTGGGTGTCCGTGGCCCACCTACGGAACTCCGAACAGAATTCCTCCGCCGGACGATCTCCCTGCTGAATCCTACGTAACTTAGACTCAGCAAGGGAGATCCGATCTGGGTCATCATATACGAGTCCCAGAGCAGCGAAAAACCTATCCACTGACTGGAGAGCCGGGGAGCCCGGGGGAAGAGAGAACGCCCAAGATTGTGGGTCCCCTTGTAGGAGCGAGATGACAATTCCCACCCTTTGTTCTTCACTCCCCGATGACCGAGGCCGCAGCCGAAAGTACAACTTGCATGCCTCCCGGAAAACAAAAAACTTGTCCCGCCCCCCAGTGAACCTGTCAGGGAGAGCTACTTTAGGTTCTGGTCCGGCTTGCTCCTGAGGATACAAAACCTTGGACCTAACGTCCGCCAGCTCCATGGACAAACTCTGCAACTGCCGAGCTAGACCGGCTACTGGATCCATGGTAGCTGGAGAAAAACTAAGTGGTCGGTGAAAATGTCACGCTGTCTCTGTATACTGGAGGTAGGGGGCCTAAGCTGACCCTAAGCTGGGGCCCTGACTAATCCCTCAACCTGGAGGTACTGTTAAAGGTACAGAGGTCCAGGCCGCCAGCGTAACCCCTACCTCCTGAGGATCCCTGCACCTAAGTAATCTAGTCCTGAGAAGGACCCCGATCACAACAAAAGGGGACAAGTAATAATATGCCCACACACAGTACTTAGACGAACGAGACAGTACAAGGGAAAAACCAAAACCACCTTGCATACAAAAACTACACAACTACAACAGAGGGAACACCAACGGGAAAGGAGATAAATGATAAAGCGAGGAAGGGAAAAAACTCTCCGAATACACTTATCTCTGAAACTCCAAATACCACGATCCGCTCTGTTAGTCTGCATGAAATGCTTTCACCGACACTTCCCTAACAGACCCGCAGGCATTTGAAGGAGTCTCACTACAGCAGCATTGATTGCAGCTGGGCGAGGCTGGACCTCGTCTAGCACAGAGAGAGAGAGAATTAACTCCCTCACTGCCGAAAAACACAAAGCACCAAAAAGTCAGCTGCGAGAAGTCAGGCTGTGTAATCGTGACGATCTTCGTGGCGACACACCCGTGACACATCCCCAACTTTCTGTATAGCGTTCTCCACCCCAGGACATTCAGAACTTATCTTATAAAATACACCAAAATGGGGATGAAAACCATAATTGAAAAAAACAGTGAGGTTCCAGTGGACTGATTGATCTGACTCTTAAAGGCAAAATCAGCAATAGGTAAGAATGAAGATCAGTCCTCCTGCTGAGCCGCAACAAAACACCTTAAAATTTGTTCCAAAGATTGATTTATCCTTTCTGTCTGACCGTTGGTTTCAGGGTGGTAGGCACAGGAACATGACAAGTCAATCCCCAGTGTTTTACAAAACGCTCTCCAGAATTTGGAAGCAAATTGCACTCCCCTATCAGACACAGTGTTAAGAGGAATTCCATGCAATCTCACAACATGACGAATAAACAACCTGGAGAGTGTCTCAGCATTAGGTAACCCTGACAAAGGAACAAAATGAGCCTGTTTACTGAATCAGTCAACCACAACCCAAATAACAGTCTTCTCACCACACCGAGGCAAATCCATGATGAAATCCATGGACAGATGAGTCCACTGTCTTTCAGGAATTAGCAATGGAGCCAATTACCGGCCGGTCAATTATGACAGACTTTATCGTGTGCACAAACTTCACAAGTGGATGCAAAACCTTTAATATCATTATTCATAGATAGCCACCAAAAAGCCTATCAATAGCTTTCTGCATAGTTGTGACCTCAGGATGACCATTCAAGATGGAATCATGAAACTCCTGCAACAGACGCAATCTTAGGTACAAAGCTACAAATAATTTGGACCCAGAAGTGGCGGAATGGGCCAATGACTGGACTTTACGGATCTCAGCTTCCAACTCCAAGGATACCACAGAAAACCGCAGTGCCTTTAGGTAGACTGGAGGATGTAGGTTCTGGAGAAGAAACACGGACATGTTCCTGATGAGAATCCAAATCACGAGAAAAAATTATATATAATCAAGGAAAATCACAAGAAATCTCCCAATGTAATCAGAGAAATATTATTCAGAAAGCTGTGAAATCCTGTTGGTGCATTGGAGAATCCAAATAGCAGAACGAGATTATCGAGTAAACCCTCAGACGTTAAAAACTCTATTTTCCATTCATCACCGTTCTTGGTGCAAATCAAACTGTAGTAAGCCCCTCAAGGTTAGAAAACCATTTAGCCCCCAAAAGCTGATTATAGTCACGGCTCCACTCCGCACACACACGGCTCCGCTCCATACACCTCGTACACACACGGCTCCTCTCCGTACACCTCGTACACACACGGCTCCGCTCCATACACCTCGTACACATGCGGCTCCGCTCCGTACACCTCGTACACATGCGGCTCCGCTCCATACACCTCGTACACACACGACTCCTCTCCGTACAGCTCATACACATGCGGCTCCTCTCCGTACACCTCGTACACACGCGGCTCCGCTCCGTACACCTCGTACACACGCGGCTCCGCTCCGTACACTTCATACACACACGGCTCCTCTCCGTACACCTCATACACACACGGCTCTGCTCCGTACACCTCGTACACACGCGGCTCCTCTCCGTACACCTCGTACACACGCGGCTCCTCTCCGTACACCTCGTACACACGCGGCACCGCTCTGTACACCTCGTACATACACGGCTCTGCTCTGTAAACCGCGTACACACATGGGTCCGCTCCGTGCATGTCTTATACACAAAGCTCTGCTCCGTACACGTCTTATACACATGGCTACGCTCCGCACGCCTCGTACACACATGGCTCCGCTCAAAAAACCTCGCACACACCCGGGTCCGCTCCATAAACCTCGTATACACACGGCTCCGCTCTGTACACTTCGTACACACACGGCTCCGCTCCGCACACCTCATACACACACGGCTCCGCTCCGCACACCTCATACACACACGGCTCCGCTCCGCACACCTCATACACACACGGCTCTGCTCCGTAAACCGCGTACACACATGGGTCCGCTCCGTGCATGTCTTATACACAAAGCTCTGCTCTGTACATGTCTTATACACATGGCTACACTCCGCACGCCTTGTACACACATGGCTCCGCTCCAAAAACCTCGCACACACCCGGCTCCGCTCCATAACCCTCGTATACACACGGCTCCGCTCTGTACACTTCGTACACGGCTCCGCTATGTACACCTCGTACACACACGGCTCTGCTCCCTACACATTGTACACACACGGCTCTGCTCCCTACACTTAGTACACATGTGGCTCCGCTCCGTACACCTCGTACACACATGGCTCCGCTCCGTACACCTCGTACACACACGGCTCCGCTCCGTACACACACGGCTCCGCTCCGTACACCTCATACACACACGGCTCCGCTCCGTACACACACGGCTCCGCTCCGTACACCTTGTACACACACGGCTCCGTACACCTCGTACACACGCGGCTCTGCTCCGTACACCTCGTACACACGCGGCTCTGCTCCGTACACCTCGTACACACATGGCTCTGCTCCGTACACCTCGTACACGCGCGGCTCCGCTCCGTACACCTCGTTCACACACGGCTCTGCTCCGTACACCTTGTACACACGCTGCTCTGCTCCGTACACCTCGTACACGCGCGGCTCCGCTCCGTACACCTCGTACACACACGGCTCCGCTCCGTACACCTCGTACACACGCGGCTCTGCTCCGTACACCTCGTACACACGCGGCTCTGCTACATCCACACTGTAAACCCCTCCTGACCCCACACATAAACTTCAGCTCATCCAGCACCATGACAACCAGCACAGCAGAGTCCTGCATCCACTGAGGCCCCTGATCATGTGACCCCTGACTCCTCCCCTCCTGTGACCTCATCACAGCGCCTGTGCGCACAGAGCAGCCATATATGTGGTGGCGGCTCTGCAGGTGGAGGTATGTGGAGATCCCCCATTATTGGCGCATTAAACCCTTCACCCCGAGGGTGGTTTGCACGTTAATGAGAAGCCCAATTTTTACAATTCTGACCACTGTCACTTTATGAGGTAATTACTCTGGAACGCTTCAACGGATCCCCCTGATTCTGAGATTGTTTTTTCGTGACATATTGTACTTCATGATTGTGGAAAAATTTCTTCGATATCACTTGCGTTTATTTGTGAAAAAAACGGAAATTTGGTGAAAATTTTGCAATTTTCAAAATTTTAATTTTTATGCCCCTAAATCAGAGAGATGTCACACAAAATAGTTAATAAATAACATTTCCCACATGTCTACTTTACATCAGCACAATATTGGAACCAAAATTTTTTTTTTATTAGGGAGCTATAAGGGTTAAAATTTCACCAGCGATTTCTCATTTTTCCAACAAAATTTACAAAACCATTTTTTTAGGGACCACATCACATTTGGAGTCACTTTGAGGGGTCTTTGTGACAGAAAATATCCAAAAGTGACACCATTCTAAAAACTGCACCCCTCAAGGTGCTCAAAACCACATTCAAGAACTTTATTAACCCTTCAGATGCTTCACAGGAATTTTTGGAATGGGGAAGAAAAAAAATGAACATTTAACTTGTTTCACAAAAATGTTACTTTACACCCCAATTTTTTTATTTTCGCAAGAGTAACAGGAAAAAATGGACAAAATTTGTTATGCAATTTCTCCTGAGCACGCAGATACCCCATATGTGGGGAAAAAACACTGTTTGGGCGCACGGCAGGGTTTGGACGGAAGGAACGCCATTTGACTTTTTGAATGTAAAATTTACTTGAATAATTAGCAGATGCCATGTCGCGTTTGGGGAGCCCCTGATGTGCCTAAACAGTGGAAACCCCCCACAAGTGACACCATTTTGGAAACTAGACCCCCCAGGGAACTTATCTAGATGTGTGGTGAGCACCCTGAACCCCCAGGTGCTTCACAGAAGTTTATAACACGGAGCTGTGAAAATAAAAAAATCAAACTTTTTCCACAAAAATTATGTTTTAGCTCTAATTTTTATATTTTTACAAGGGCAAGAGGAGAAAATGGACCCCAAAAACTTTTGTGCAATTTCTCCTGAGTACGCCAATACCCCATATGTGGGGAAAATACAGTGTTTGGGCGCACAGCAGAGTTCAGAAGGGAAGGAGCATTGTGTGACTTTTTGAACGCAAAATTGGCTGGAATTGAGTGCGGACGCCATGTCGCGTTTGGAGAGCCCCTGATGTGCCTAAATAGTGGAAACCCCCCACAAGTGACCCCATTTTGGAAACTAAACCCCTCAAGGATTTTATCAAGGGGTGTAGTGAACATTTTGAACCCAGAGGTACGACACAGAATTTGATAACATTAAGTCATCATATTGAATAAGTTGTCATCAGTCTTGAGCGCAAGTGCTCGCTACTTGAGTTTGCACCAGGTATGCAGTAACATGCTCGAGTCCCCGCCCCGCATGTTTCACGGTTATTAGACACCCAAAAAAAAACACGCGGGGTTCGCTCATGCATGGCAGGCAATCCCCGCGAGTTTTTTTTGGCCACGAAGCATATGAGGCGGAAACTCGAGCATGTTAGTCAAGCACCTGCGATACTCAGTGCATACCGAAGCACCTGGCACTCAACACTAGTCGCCATATCGTCATAATTTTTTTTTTTCTTTTTTTTTTACTTTTGAAAAAATCCCAACCCTAGCGGAACCCTAACCCTAGCACAACCCTAACCCTAGAGTTTATTTTTTACACCGTTCCTTGTGCGGTATAAGTGATTAGACGACTTTATTCTTCGGGTCGGTGCGATTACAGCGATACCAGATTTATATCGGGTTTTTATGATTGACAGGTGTCACACACTAAAGATGCATTTTTTTGCAAAGACTATTTTTTGCATCGCCATACTTTGAGAGCTATAATTTTTACATATTTTGGCCGACAGAGTCATGTGACATCTTGTTTTTTGCGGAACAAGTTGATGTTTTTATTGGTACCATTTTCAGGCACGTGACATTTTTTGATCGCTTTCTATTCTGATTTTTGGGAGGCAGAATAAACAAAAACCAACAATTCAGGAATTGTTTTTTGGTTTGTTTTTTTATGCCGTTCCGCGTATGGTGAAATTCATAAGGCAGCTTTATTATTCGGGTCAGTACGTTTACAGCGGTATCACATTTATATAGTTTTTTTTATGTTTTGGCGCTTTTACACAATAAAAACTATTTTATAAAAAAAATAATTTTTTTGTATCGCTTTATTCTGAGAGCTATAACTTTTTTTATTTTTCAGCTGATGGAGCTGTATGGCGCCTTGTTTTTTTGCGGGACAAGATGACGTTTTCAGCGGTACCATTTTTATTTACATTAGTTTTTTTTATCGCGTTTTATTCCATTTTTTGTTTGGCGGTATGATGATAAAGCATCATTTTTTGCTTAGTTTTTTTAATTTTTTTTACAGTGTTCACTAAAGGGGTTAACTAGTGGGACAGTTTTATAGGTCAGGTCATTCTAGACGCGGCGATACTAAATAAGTGTACTTTTTATTGTTTTGTTTTTTTCATAATAATACTTATTGATGGGTATATTATATTTTTATTTTTTGGGTATTATTTTTTTCATTTTTTTTTTATATTTTTACTATTTTTTTTCTTTTAATTTTTTATTTTAAACTTTCTTACACTTTTTTTGCTTTTACATTGTCCCTTTATGGGACTTTCACTTTTTGCAGCCTGATCGGCTGTATAGCATAGAGAACAGCAGCAGCTCCCTATGCTATGCAGCCTGTCAGCGCTGCACACAGGGAGGTTACTTTGGTCATGCACTGCGCATGACCAAAGTAACTTCCTGCCTCCTGTTGACCCGGATGTTGTCATGACGACATCGAGCCGTCATGACAACATCCGAGACCAGACTCAGATGCCACGGGACGCCGGGAGAGGAGGTGAGTACCGATTCTTACTTCTGCAATGCTGCGATCAACTTCGATTGCAGCATTGTGGGAGCTAATGTGCCGGGAGCGGTGCGGGACCGCTCCTTGCACATAGCACCGGGTGTCAGCTGTGACCATGAGCTGACACCAGGCGGCGATCGCCCCGCACCGCTTGTGTGCGGGCCCCATCGCCGCACGCGTAATAGCACATAGCTGGTCAATAAAGCCCAGGGCGCAGCTACGTAATATTACAGGCAAGGTCGTAAAGGGGTTAATACTAGAAATATATTGCTCAGGGGATATCGCAGCCAATTCCCACAAGAATAATCCTGGAAACACAGAATTAGAGAGAATTATTTCTCAGAAGTTTATATAGGACTTAATACATTCCTGATTCTGGAGAGTAATATAAATACTTCAGAAAACAGAGCAATAAAGTTCAGAGAAGAAGCTTCATAGAAAGACAATGAAGTTACAGACGTCATTTAACCCTTTGGGAGAAAGTGATTCCAGGGAGTAAATTCAGAACACGTCTCTGTAGAAGTTTACTGCGTTGTGATTGTGAATCCGCGGGGGTCGTCTCTTCTAACACCGACCATCGGAGATCAGAACTTTTATCACCATCCAAGAAATGTCTGGCCACGGTGGTCTCACCAAACTTCTGCTCTTCTTCATTCTTTTTCTTGCAGTGGCCGCAGTGGATTTCATCCTAGGTTCATAGAGCTGAATAGAGGAGCGATGTTCCTTCAGTCTGATTGTAATTGATCATGACTTTTGTCCACTTTACCACAAGGCACTTTACAGAGTAAATCACATCAGAACTGTAGCTGGTAAAAAAACACCAATTTCCACAGGTGTCCCTTCTAATTGGTGGGAAAACTGTCACCTGTAATAATCCTCCAACAGTTCTGACATGACAAACACGGAAAAGTGCCCCTTTATGGATCTGAAAGAAAGTCTGTTTAGACACTTTAGCGTAATAGTATCAGCTCTAATCAAATGGTTAGATAGCGATTTACCCTGAAGATTCACAAATTGTGGGGTTGTTTTAAAAATGTTATATTTAGGGTGTTTTTGTGAAGGAATAGCTCCCATAGTACAGTGCCCCTTTCTTGGCCCCCACACACAGTATACTGTTCCCCTAGTATCGCCATCCACCCACACACTGTATAATATTTCGACGGTACCTCCATCCCCAATTTTATTTTTTTGGGGTGTTTTTCATGTATCATATGGAAACCTATGCGAAAATGCTAAAAAAAAATCCCATCATATCCAGAGAGAAAAATACACTGTACATGGAGTATTTGGCATTAAATATCTCTTGTCTTTGTGTTCTTACAAACAAACTTTTATAAATGTCTCAAATTTCTATGTCTGAATCAGACCTGAGATCTAACGTGATAGAACATTACAGTTCGAAGACGGGAAACATTCATATAGACGGCCGGTGGTGATGTAGTCAGTGACGGACTTTGGCCAAATATGTTTCTAGAACCAAAGTAGAAGATGAAGATGTCCTCATCATGAAGTAGTTATTTCTCATGTCACGTGTAAAATCTCCTGCAGTATTACTAATGCCGATTCCGGTGTCTGTAAATGAGGCGAGAATTAGCTTTATGGAAGATGAGTCTATGAGAAACGTATTCAGCTACAGACTCCAAGGAAGAAACTGCTTGTTGTTTGTGGCTTAAATTATATATGTTTTATTAGTATATGTATATAAGAAAACTAAATACTGTAAAATAATAAATCTCCTCATATGTTTCCCTTATTATCTCCAGTAATTGTATTATTGCACAGGATTTTTATGACGTTACATCTGCTCATCATCTTCTCATTCAGGTCTCTACAATATCAGATCCTCTCAGTGAATATCTTCTATATAAGCAAATTTTTCTGATTTACCCATCAAGGATGGATATGGATAGAGACTAGATGGCGGAGAGGATATTATACCTCACCCTAGAGATCCTCTTCCGGGTTACTGGAGAGGTGAGAGATTCTGATGACGTCACATTACATCATTCTTATCTATGGGAATAACAGATGGACAGAACTGGAGAGGTGAGGACTCTGGAAATGTCTGCAGTGAGATTTATTAATGTGTCTCTCCATAACCAGGATTACACAGTAGTGAAGAAGACCTCTAGAGAGCGCTGTCAGGACCCTGTGTCTGAGGGATGGGGAAGACCCCTGAGCCCAAAAACCGGACCTCCATCTCACCCCCTGATACATGATGACATCAATGACCAGAAGATCCTAGAACTCACCTACAAGATGATTGAGCTGCTGACTGGAGAGGTGACACTGCTGGGAATGCTGGCACATTATACAGTAACGCTATGAAGGGATCGATGGATGACAGTATCATTGTATGTGTCAGGTTCCTATAAGGTGTCACGATATCGCCGTCTATTTCTCCATGGAGGAGTGGGAGTATTTAGGACACAAAGATCTGTACAAGAACGTCATGATGGAGGTTCCCCAGCCCCTCACATCACCAGGTAATAGACAGGACTAAATACACACGGCCTATAATTATCTGTATGTAAAGAATGAATTCAGCCCCTGTATGTGTTTCCTCCAGATCTATCCAGTAAGAGGACAACACCAGAGAGATGTCCCCGTCCTCTTCTTCCACTGGACTGTAAACAAGAAGATCCCAATGTTCCTCAGAATCATCAGGTAGATGGAGAGAAGGTGTCATGAGATCTCCCCTATGATGTGTAGACGGCTGTGAAGGTCTTGTGTTCAGTCTTGTTTTATCCACCAGTATTATATGTTTTATACTTGTGTAATGAGAATGGTGGAGATGGCAGGATTAGAGCTGATCATAGATGGGACTTCTCCATCAGTCTGTGACTTTTACAATATTTGTTTCAGGGTGAAGATCTGACCCATATTAATGCTACAGAGACATATGTGAGGGATGACGAGTGGTGTAAAGAGGAGATTCCTACATATGACTACCCAGGTGAGTACTAACCACTAAATGCAGAGAAATCACAGATTCTTCTCAGACACCGGCTGTGGCTGCTTTATTGGTCATGTGATCACCATTTTGCCGTTAAAGTACAACATTGTCCTCCACCTAAAACTGTTCAAATGACTTTATGAAATTGTGAAAGTCCTTTTCTATAGAATTTACAACCTGGAGGATCCACCTACCCCCTGGGATTAGTAGATGCTGACTGTTAACTGCCCAGATCTGTAAATCCACTCATTGCTCTGACAAATTATTATATATCTCCAAAACTTATATTTCCAAAATTCACAGACTAATCCAATTGGAGTAAAGGGTAAAAATTAACTTTTATTTTTTCACGATTAAAACTAGAAATATAGTAGCAAAATGTAAAAATGATTGACTCAGTGGTCCCTGAACTGAAAGTCAGCTAGGATATTAGTAGTAAAGAGTTTGTCACTCAAAATTATTGCAATATACAGTACAGACCAAAAGTTTGGACACACCTTCTCATTTAAAGATTTGTCTGCATTTTCATGACTTTTAAAATTGTACATTCACACTGAAGGCATCAAAACTATGAATTAACACATGTGGAATTATATACTTAACAAAAAAGTGTGAAACAACTGAAAATATGTCTTATATTCTAGGTTCTTCAAAGTAGCCACCTTTTGCTTTGATGACTGCTTTGCACACTCTTGGCATTCTCTTGATGACCTTCAAGAGGTAGTCACCGGAAATGGTTTTCACTTCACAGGTGTGCCCGGTCAGGTTTAATAAGTGGGATTTCTTGCCTTATAAATGGGGTTGGGACCATCAGTTGTGCTGTGCAGAAGTCAGGTGGATACACAGCTGATAGTCCTACTGAATAGACTGTTAGAATTTGTATTATGGCAAGAAAAAAGCAGCTAAGTAAAGAAAAACGAGTGGCCATCATTACTTTAAGAAATGAAGGTCAGTCAGTCCAAAAAATTGGGCAAACTTTGAAAGTGTCCCCAAGTGCAGTTGCAAAAACCATCAAGCGCTACAAAGAAACTGTCTCACATGAGGACCGCCCCAGGAAAGGAAGACTAAGAGTCACCTCTGCTTCTGAGGATAAGTTTATCCGAGTCACCAGCCTCAGAAATCGCAGGTTAACAGCAGCTCAGATTAAAGACCAGGTCAATGCCACACAGAGTTCTAGCAGCAGACACATCTCTACAACAACTGTTAAGAGGAGACTTTGTGCAGCAGGCCTTCATGGTAAAATAGCTGCTAGAAAACCACTGCTAAGGACAGGCAACAAGAAGAAGAGACTTGTTTGGGCTAAAGAACACAAGGAATGGACATTAGACCAGTGGAAATCTGTGCTTTGGTCTGATGAGTCCAAATTTGAGATCTTTGGTTCCAACCACCGTGTCTTTGTTCGACGCAGAAAAGGTGAACGGATTGACTCTACATGCCTGGTTCCCACCGTGAAGCATGGAGGAGGAGGTGTGATGGTGTGGGGGTGCTTTGCTGGTGACACTGTTGGGGATTTATTCAAAATTGAAGGCATACTGAACCAGCATGGCTACAACAGCAACTTGCAGCGGCATGCTATTCCATCCGGTTTGCATTTATTTTTCAACAGGACAATGACCCCAAACACACCTCCAGGCTGTGTAAGGGCTATTTGACCAAGAAGGAGAGTGATGGGGTGCTACGCCAGATGACTTGGCCTCCACAGTCACCAGATCTGAACCCAATCGAGATGGTTTGGGGTGAGCTGGACCGCAGAGTGAAGGCAAAAGGGCCAACAAGTGCTAATCATTTCTGGGAACTCCTTCAAGATTGTTGGAAGACCATTTCCGGTGACTACCTCTTGAAGCTCATCAAGAGAATGCCAAGAGTGTGCAAAGCAGTCATCAAAGCAAAAGGTGGCTACTTAGAAGAACCTAGAATATAAGACATATTTTCAGTTGTTTCACACTTTTTTGTTAAGTATATAATTCCACATGTGTTAATTCATAGTTTTGATGCCTTCAGTGTGAATGTACAATTTTCATAGTCATGAAAATACAGAAAAATCTTTAAATGAGTAGGTGTGTCCAAACTTTTGGTCTGTACTGTATATCAATTATATTTATTTAATCAGGATAACAGATCTTCCTACCGTTTGTATCTAACAGAACAATTTATTCAGAAGAACTGTGAATAAATTCACTGTGGTAAGCTTTAAAATTCATGAAGCCGACACATTGGCAGTTTCTCTTATCTTGTGCTTATAGCAGCAGTTATAGGATATTGAGAGATTCTCTTGCTTTATCCCTAATCTTGTCAACAATCATATAGTACAATACACTGTCTCCTACATAATGCCAATCACAAGAGCCTGTTAGCTGAACTTCTCATATTATAGCATTAGCGATGAGGATGAAGCTATCGTGATGGACGTCCCTAGCTGCTGCTACAGTGGGGAAAATAAGTATATGCAAGACGGCCTTCATTTTTTAAAGTCGTGGCGAAAAGACAACTAGGAAATACATAGCTTCTAATAGCCACAAGCCTACTCAATATTGAATGCAGATATAACAGGAGAAACAGAGTATATATAGGCATAAAATCAATATAGCTTTATTGGATACAAAATAGTAAAAAGGCCACAGCAGTGGCAACACAGAGTAAATAGCAGATTACAAAATACAGTACATGGTAACATATATAGAAAATGTATATATCAAAGGCCCCCCCAAACAAAAAAGGGGGAAGGGGAAAGGCAAGCAAATAGCATGTAAGATATACCATAGATGAGGGGTAGCCGCACAAGTGTGCAGGTATATATAAGATATCAAGAAAAATTCAAGTATCCCTTACCAATCGCTAGTAGGGGGGGCCAGTAGAGAAAAAGTGACAGGCAGACCGGGAACAGGATGAACTTAAGGTGCCAAGTGACCAGAAGAGAACCTCGACGCGCGTTTTGCCCCTATATTATGGGCTTTCTCAAGAGGCAAAAGAATGGGGAAAATAAGTATTTGATACACTGCTGATTTTTCAAGTTTATCGTAGGTACACTTCACCTGTGAGAGACAGAATGTAAAAAAAAATCCAGAAAATCACATTGTATGATTTTTAAATAATTAAATTGCATTTTATTGCATGAAATAAGTATTTGATCACCTACCAACCAGCAAGAATTCTGGCTCTCACGGACCTGTTAGTTTTTCTTTAAGAAGCCATCCTACTCTGCACTCACTACCTGTATTAACTGCTGCTGTTTGAACTCGTTACCTGTATAAAAGACACCTGTCCACACACTCAATTAATCACACTCAAATCTCTCCCCCATGGCCAAGACCAAAGAGCTGTATAAGGACACCAGGGAGAAAATTGTAGACCTGTACAGGGCTCAGATGGGCTACAGGACAATAGAGAAGGCAACAACTGTTGGCACAATATTAGAAAATGGACGAAACACAAGATGACTGTCAATCTTCCTCTGGCTGGGGCTCCATACAAGATCTCGCCTGGTGGGGCAGCGATGATTCTGAGAAAGGTCAGGAATCAGCCCAGAACTACATGGGAGGACCTGGTCAATTCCCTGAAGAGAGCTGGGTATAGAGACAAGAAGACCTGGCACCACACATTTATAAAGGAACGCTGTGCCCCAGCATCCAAGGAAATATATAGAGAAGAACAATAAAAGGGTGTAAAAATGGGCACCAGACATTCTGAATAAGTAAGTCAATAACAATAAATAATAATTTTAAGAAGAATTATAAATTTTATTAAATACCACACACGAGCACCAAAAAGTTAAAACATAATTAAAAAGGCAGAAAAAGCATTAGATGTAAACCACCTTATAAAAGGCACATACATAAATATACATAAATTTATGAAATATTACATGTAATAAGGTGCCCACCCTGGATCAAAGCATATATTTCTGGTAGATGTAAGATTATGAATAATGCTGCACAGATAGAAAGTACAGTGTGTATGGAAAGTATTCAGTCCCCTTTACATTTTTCACTCTTTGTTTCATTGCAGCCATTTGGTAAATTCTAAAAAGTTCATTTTTTTCTCAGTAAAGTACACTCTGCACCCCATCTTGACTGAAAAAAAACAGAAATGTAGAAATTTTTGAAAATTTATTAAAAAAGAAAAACTGAAATATCACATGGTCATAAGTATTCAGACCCTTTACTCAGTATTGAGTAGAAGCACCCTTTGAGCTAGTACAGCCATGAGTCTTCTAGGGAATGATGCAATAAGTTTTTCACACTTCCGTCCAAGGATTGGTCAAGTTGAGAATAGGGAGGAAGGAGGTGGGATGTTCTTACCTATAAAGACATGCTTGCTTGGCCGCCGAACATGGCCAGCAACCATGCCGATATGTTTATCAAGAAACTATCATAGTAACGAATTCTATTTAGATATTAAACAGACTGCTAGCCCCTGATGATCATGGCAGTTATAAAAAAATGATGAAACACGTAAGGCTTGAACTTCGGCTTAGTGCTAGCTAGGAAGGTCTAATATCATGTTTTACAGGAGTCGATAGACACTGTGGTATCGTAGGAATCAAAACTAGGAAGCTCAGTGTGTCAGCGCTGTGGGTGTGTGTCAGTGCTGTGGGTGTGTGTCAGCGCTGTGGGTGTGTATCAGCGCTGTGGGTGGGTGTCAGTGCTGACGTCGGCGGTCGAGTGACCTGTCACATGGCTAAATGACGTCATGGAAGGTCCTTTTACACCACTGCGAGACACCGAGGAGACCGGACGCATCGGAGAAGGAGACCGGGGGCCATCGGAAGGTGAGTGTAATGTTTTTTTCCAGGACGTCCCTCCTGACAGCACACCAGGAGGTAGTCCTTCATGTCCGACTAGGGGCAGGAACACACGAGAGGTTAAAGGCCCCTCCCCACCCTCCATCGCCTGTGTTTTTCCTGTCCCTAGTCGGACAGGCACATGAGAGGGCGCAGCAGCGCTGAAAGCATAGGAGCAGCCCAGGGGACGGAGGGGTTGCCATACCTGTCTCCTCCCGCTGTCAAGACAGGCTGCCGGCTGAAACCCGTCCTGGTCCCTCAGCCAGCCCAGTGGAGCGGAGCTCCTGGAAGGCGCCGCTTCCCTCCTCGGAGGGCTCTGGGCGTGCTGCCTCTGCCGGCCAGCGCAATTCCAGTGACGCGGCTGCGGCATGAGTTCCACCCTGGAACGCACTTCCGGTTAGGAGGTCAGCAGGAAGGAGAAGCCTGGGGAAGATGGCGGCGAAGACGGCAGACAGGTAAAATCTGTCCATGTGTGTCTGTCGGTTAGGCACTGCACCTATAGTGAGCTATGGAGGGTAGCCCCGCACAGCACACGGATTCCACGGCCATCTCCCTGGGTCATGTAAGTGAGCATCTATGGGCCCCCTTTTTTTGTAACTGAGCTATGGTGATTTATCCTGACAAACTGCCTGTGTCTGATACTGTCCATAGAATAAAGGGACCCCAAAGGGATCAGTTCCTAAGAAGAGGGCTAGGCGATGCCCAACTTGTACTACCAGGCTTCTGGACACATATAACAAACAGCTGTGCAAGGACTGTATAGCAAAAGTTATGGCGGAGGAGCAGGCCACATTTAGAGCCGAAGTAAAGGCTATGATTAAAGAGGAAGTGCCTGGGAGGCTTCAGCTGCAATCATCAAGACCAATATTGCGGCCACGTCCATGGCCAGATCAGCAGGCTTATGGTTGGAGGACCTGGAAGCCAAACTGAGAAAGAGTGCTTCCAGGGAGGATATAGCCGAGGCTTTATACATGGTCAGGATGGCAGTAAATTTCATGGCAGATGCGTCAGCAGAATCTGTCCGGTTCGCGGCAAGTAATGATGCGCTGTTGAATTCGGCCCGTAGGGCACTCTGGCTTAGGTCTTGGACAGGCGATATGCAGTCCAAAAACAAACTTTGTGCTATCCCATTTTCCGGCCTACAGGTTTTTGGACCTGTACTGGACAGCATTCGGCTGCAGCATTTCCTAGGAAGTTGGCAGAGAATAACCCAAAATCAGTGGATTTTACAACTTATAGAACACGGGTACAAGATCGAGTTTTCTCAATTCCCCCCCCGACGATTTCAGATCACGGAAGCCAGTTCAACAGCGGCCCTCAGAAGGCTGGAAGTAGACATCAGGCAGCTTCTCCAGGACGGAGCAATAACACCGGTCCCTCGTTCAGAGAGATACAGGTGCCATTATTCCAGACTGTTCTCCATAAAAAAACCATCGGGAGAGTACAGGACAATTATAAACCTCAGACCCCTGAACCAGTGGGTAAAGTACAAGAGGTTCAAAATGGAGTCAATAAAATCGGTGATACTTCTGGTACCCAAAGACGCGGTGATGTGTACCTTGGATTTGAAGCAGGCATATTACCATATTCCCATACACCCTTCAAGACAGAGATACCTCAGGTTTGCAACAAGAGGGAAAGGTGGCGTAAGCCACTATCAGTTCCAATGTCTTCCGTTCGGCCTGTCATCGGCACCCCGTATTTTCACCAAAATAGTGACGGAAGTAGTCTCCCGTCTAAGGAGAGAGGGCATAGTCATAATTCCCTACCTAGACGACTTTCTTCTAGTAGCAGATTCAGACGCGCAGTTAATTCTTCATCAGCGTCGGGTAATGCGAGTATTGTCAGACTTGGGGTGAGTTCTAAATTTAGGAAAATCAGACCTAGCTCCAAGCAACCAGAAGATATTCTTGGGAGTGCTATTAGATTCGCACCGGGGCTTGTCCAAACTCCCTCAAAAGAAAGCTCGGGACATAGTAAAAAAATTCAGTTCCTTTTGCAGAAAGAGGGAAGTAACGGTCAGGCAAGCTATGAGTGTTCTGGGGACCATGACATTGTGCATCCCCTGTGTAAAGTGGTGTCAGGCACATTCCAGAATTCTTCAGAATGAAATCAGCTCCGCTTGGGACAAACGTCCGTCAGGCCTGGACAAAAAGATGCCCTTAACTCCAGACTTAAAAGGCTCCCTAGCCTGGTGGGTATCCCCTTTAAAGCTGGGAAGTTCCACAGTGGGACTAAGTAAAAAAGTGGAGAAATGTTGTAACAATATTTTTTAAAAAAATCACAAAATACTAATTAAAAAAATAAAAAATATATTGTACCCATAAATAAATATTATTATAAATCAAATGGATAAATAAACAATAAAAGTAGACATATTTGGTATCGCCGTGTCTAGAGCAACCCAACCATATTAAACCATCCCACTAGTTAATACAATTAGTAAACACCATAAAAAAAGTAAAAATCTAGGCAAAAAACAATGCTTTATCATCATACCGCAGAACAAAAAGTGGAATAAAATGCGATCAAAAAGATGAATGTACTGTACATAAAAATGGTATCTATGAAAACGTCACATTGTCCTGCAAAAAAACAAGCCGCCATACAGCTCCATCAGGGGAAAAATAAAAAAATTATAGCTCTCAGAATGAAGCAATGCAAAAATATTTTTTTTTCGATAAAATTGTTTTTATTCTGTAATAGCGTCAAAACATAAAAAAACTACATAATGTTGTATCGCTGTAATCGTACTGACTAGAAAAATAAAGCTGCCTTATCAATTTTACCATACGTGGAACGGCATAAAAAAAACAAAAAAAAAAACAATTCTTGAATTGTTGTTTTTTGTTTATTCTGCCTCTCAAAAATCGGAATAGAAAGCGATCAAAAAATGTAATCTGCCCAAATATGGTACCAATAAAAACGTCAACTCATCCTGCAAAAAACAAGCCCTCACATGACTTTTTCAGTAGAAATATGGAAAAATTATAGCTCACAAAATCTGGTTATGCAAAAACTAGTTTTTTTGGGGAAAAAAAGCGTATTTTAGTATGTGATAGCAGCCAAACATAAAAACCCGCTATAAATCTATCGCTGTAATTGCACCGACCCGAAGAATAAAGTCGTCTAATCACCTATACCGCACAGGAGCAGCGTAAAAAATAAATAAAACCAATTCTTCACCTGCTGTTGATTTGTTGATTCTAACTCCCAAATATCGCAGTAAGGCTCAGCTCACATTTATCCTGCGCTCTGAATATTCCCTATAATGAGGCAGGTGGAGGCACCATGGATGCTGTCTGGCCTTTGATCTGGCGGTGTCCGTCTTTTTAGGTTTGCATAAAAGGGTCATCGGCCACAGTTCTGTGCACCTCTGGGAAAAAAGGACATCACTGAACAGAGGCCAGACAGAGTCGAGAGTAACTCTGCTGCCTCGGGGTTTCATCTGAATTACGTCACTCTGAGATTTAAAAGGAAACCCTTATGTAAGTGCTCAGCATAGAGTGCAGGATAAATGTGATCCAAAATGTTATGTAAAATGTTCCCAAAATGTTCCCAGCTTCAACTCAATCCACAAAAAAAGCAAGTTCCCACTCGGGTTCGTCATCTGTTAGCGGAAATATAGGGGGCTTCCATGTTACTGATGGCACAAAGGCTCTGGAAAATCGAAATGGCCCTTGCACCCCAAAATAAATTCAGCAAATTCTGTGCTCCTAAAACTAAATGCCCCCTCCCTTCTGAGCACCAGTAAGCCTAAACCGCAGTTAGTGTCCACATGTTTGGCATTTCTGTAGTGATGAGAGCCCTCTTACTGTATGGGTGCATGTCTCCAGAAGCATAAGCCGGGAATAATCTACTGGTCACTACAGCGTACTGGTCACTACAACGGAAGTTTGCAATTTTCACTCAGCAACATCCACTGCTGCTTGTTTCTGGAAAACCCAAGGAGTCAAAATCGTCACAACACCTGTAGATAAATTCCCAAAGGGTATAATTTCCAAAATGGGGTAACTTGAGCGGTGATTGTGCTCTTGTAGCACTTAGGGGTTCTGTATATGGAGTCCGTAAACTAATACAGAAAATTCTGTGCTCCAGGATGCCTACTGTATTACTATACTGGGTTTCTGCTAAAACCAATAGCGCTCTGTCCCTCCCGAGTCTCACCGTATGGCTAAGCAGTTGACATGGATTTACTGTGACGGAGAGGAGCCCGAAGACTGCAGCTTCTAATTCCTCCCACTCATTAAAAGCCTTTCACCTTCATATTAAACAGTGCAGGTTTCTGCCGGGGGTTAATCTGCTCAGTTGTAAGCTCCTAGAAGCTTACCATCATTTAGGCTCTCACCTGTTCGCTGTTAGCCACTCCCCGCTCCTATATATACTGGGCTTTGGCAGGCTATCCTACCAGAGCTAGCTTATGCTGCATGGTTCTAGGAGTGTGCTGGACTGTTGTTGTTTGAGAAGGCGTTTGGAGGATTAAGCTAAGACTGTTGCGTGGTTTAGTTTGTGTGTTATCCTCTTCTTCTTCTATTTAGGTTTGTCCCCCATCCTCCACTTCCCAGTGTTAACCTCTGTTGTTTGTGTGCATTTATTTGTATGATTGGTATTTTCCTTTAGCCCTATTTGTATTACCTTGTTAGTCTGGTTGGGGTTCAGCCATACATTACTACTCCCCTCTTCCCTGGGTGGTGGAAGGGAACAGACTGTGGGCGGATTGAGGAACTCAGACAAGGTACGTGGCGCCCGGTGTCTTTACCTTCAGAAGTAATCCGGGGAGCAGGACCAGCTAGGGTGCCCCTAATGTTAGGGACAGGAAGGAGCTCCTGCCCCCGGGATACCCGACAACAGAGTCATGCCAGCAGTACTGTGCAACCACATATGTGGGGTATACAGTCAGCAGAAATTGTGGGACAAATTTTGATGCAATTTTTACCCATTTCCCATTGTAAAAATGTAAAATCTGGGTCTAAAACAAAATTTTAGTGGTAAAAATGGAATTATTTTTTTAATTGCCCAATAGTATAAAATTCGGTGACCCACCTGTTGTGATCACTGCACCCCTAGATGAATTCCTTGAGAGGTGTAGTTTGTAAAATGAGGTCTCATATGGGGGGTTCTGCTCTTCTGACACCTCAGGGGCTCTGCCAATGTGACATGGTACCCTCAAACCAGTCCAGCAAAATGTGAACTCCAATATGGCACCTCTTCTTTTCTGAGCTTGGCACTGTGCCTCAAAAGTAGTTTTCGACCACATAAGGGGTATCTGCGCACTCAGGAGAAATTGCACAACAAATTTTGGTGTCCATTCTCTCCTGCAATCCTTGTGAAAATAAAAAAATTGGGGCTAAAATAACATTGTTTTTGGAAAAATGTGATTTTTATTTACACGATTCAATGTTATAAACTTCTGTGAAGCATCTGGGGATTCAAGGTGCTCACCGCACATCTAGATAAGTTCCCTGAGAGGTTTCCAAAATGGTGTCACTTGTGGTTGCACTGTTTAGACACATTAAAAGCTCTCCAAACGCGACATGGCGCCCGCTAATTATTCCAGAAAATTTTGCATTCAAAAAGTCAAATGGTGTTCCTTTCAAGTCCTGCTGCGCGCCCAAACAGTAGTTTTCCTCTACATATGGTATATCGGCGTGCTCAGGAGAAATTGCACAACAAATTTTGGGTCCATTTTTTCCTGTTACCCTTGCGAAAATAAAAAAAATTTGAGTCTAAAGTAAAATTTTTGTGACAAAGTTAAATGTTCATTTTTCCTTCCACAGTACAAAAATTCCTGTGAAGCATCTGAAGGGTTAATAAACTACTTGAATGTGGTTTTCAGCACATTGAGGGGTGCAGTTTTTAGAATGGTGTCACTTTTGAGTATATGTCATCTGTCATATAGGCCCCTGAAGTCACTTCAAATGTGATGTGGTCCCTAAAAAAATGGTTTTGTAAATTTTGTTGGAAAAATGAGAAATCTCTGGTCAAATTTTAACCCTTTTAATTTCCTAACAAACAAGAAAATTGTTTAAAAAATTGTGCTGATATAAAGTAGACATGTGAGAAATGTTATTTATTAACTAATTTGTGTGATATAACTGATTTAAGTTCATAAAATTAAGTTTTTGCCAAATTTTGATTATTTTTACAAATAAACACAAGTAATATCAAAGAAATGTTACCACTAACATAAAGTTCTATATGTCACGAAAAAGCTCATAATCAGTGGGATCCGTTGAAGCGTTCCAGAGTTATTACCTCATAAAGTGACAGTGTAAAACTGTAAAATTTGGCCTGGTCATGAAGGTGCAAACAGCCTTGGGGGGTAAAGGGGTTAACTCCTCTAAATAGATTTGGACTTAGACAGAGACCCCTATGTAAAAAAACATCACTAAGTTCTAGTGTATCTGTAGGGCCACAGTATTACCTGTTGTTCTGTAGTGTGAGATGGGAAGAAGAATAGTCCGTTAGCCGGGTCAGAACCAGGAGGGCAGAGAAAATACAAAATCAGAAGACACAAGAGTAGTCAGTAAACGGGCCGAGGTCACAACAGGAACAAATCCACAAGCCGGGAGCTGAGCACAGAGGACTGAACCAGAGGAGAACAAGGCTGTATCTGGCAGCTTCCGGCAATATGCTTCCAGCTTTAGTAGGGTGCGGTGCTTTCCAAATGGCTGAAGCAGGGAGCAGATTACTCCAGCTGGATAGCACACACCCATACTGCCAGACTGGATAGTACTACTGGTCCCAGCAACCCTAATCTTAGTGGCTGAACAGAGCCTGCGCCGCCCAGAGCTTCCGGTTCTGACGTCTCCTCCATCACCAGCTCCACCTGCAGGATGAATAAGGCGGCTTCTGGTGAGAGAAGCAGACATCGCAGGAGCAGATCCCAGAGGAGATGGGACCCACCAGAAACCTTAATATGACAAAATGTCAGAAAACCAGAGCAGTAGAAATCCCCATAAAGTGACTCCATTTTGGAAATTATAACCCTCAGTGAATTAATCTATAGGACTAGTGACGATTTTGACTCCACATCCACTTACTGGAAATTAGCACACAGACGATGTTGCAAAGTGAAAATTGCACATTTGCCATTTTATTGCGCAACACATAACAGTTAGGAAAATAAGTATTTGATACGCTGCCGATTTTGCAAGTTTTCCCACCTACAAAGAATGGAGAGATCAATAATTTTTATCGTAGGTACACTTCACCTGTGCGAGACAGAATCAAAAAAAAATCCAGAAAATCACATTGTATGATTTTTACATAATTAATTTTCATTTTATTGCATGAAATAAATATTTGAAACAATAAACAAACAGATCTTAATATTTGGTCCAGAAACCTTTGTTACAATTACAGAGGTCAGATGTTTCCTGTAGTTCTTGACCAGGTTTGCACACACTGCAGCCGGGATTTTCGTCAACTCCTCCATACAGATCTTCTCCAGATGTTTCAGGTTCGGGGCTGTCGCTGGGCAACATTGAGTTTCAGCTCCCTCCAAAGATTTTCTATTGGGTTCAGGTTTGGAGACTGGCTAGGCCCTCCAGGACCTGAAATGTTTCTTACGGAGCCACTCCTTAGTTGCCCTGACTGTGTGTTTCGGGTCTTTGTCATGCTCGAAGACCCAGCCATGACCCATCTTCAATGCTCTTACTGAGGGAAGGTTATTGGCCAAAATCTCGCAATACATGACCCCTTTGCAGAAAAGCATTCCCAAAGTATGATGTTTCCCCTACCATGCTTCACAGTTGGGACGGTGTTCTGGGGGTTGTACTCATTCTTCTTCCTCCAAACATTGAGAGTGGAGTTGATACCAAAAAGTTCTATTTTGGTTTCATCTGACCACATGACCTTCTCCCATGCCTCCTCTGGATCATCCAAATGGTCATTGGCGAACTTCAAACTGGCCTGGACATGTGCTGGCGTGAGCAGTGGGACTTTGGGAGTGCTTCAGGATTTTAATCCATGACGGCGAGGTGTTACTAACGGTAATGTTTGAGACTCTGGTCCCAGCTCTCTTCAGGTCATTGACCAGATCCTCCTGTGTAGTTCTGGGCTGATTATGACCTTTCTCAGAATCATCCTTACCGCACGAGGCGAGATGAAGCCTGCATGGAGCCTGTGAAGAAACAGGGTCTTTCGTGGGCATAAATCTACTCAGACAACACAGGGTGAGGGTAAAACAGTGTGGCAATACTTTATTGAACCACCAAATGGACAATAAACCCATAGAACAGTCCCAGCAAATACCTAAGATGGCACAACATTACACAGTCTCACCCTTCTGCTGGCCCGCCTGGGATAGAACAGCTGCAACTTTTGGACTTCCAAGGCTAATTACCTCAACCAGAGGCTCCCCGCTTTTGGCCGGCCCCCACAGAGAGAAGGTATCGACAAGCTTAGGAAGCTGACAGTCCATCGAGGTACAAGGCCAGGAGACCCAAGGGTCCCACCCTGGCCTCTCCAAGAGTTTCCATGGGGCCAGATGACCAGCTGGTCTCAATCTGGCTTCTCAGATAGAATGTCTCCATGGGTTCCAGGCTACCGGAGGGTCCCACCTGGCAACCCCAAGCAACATATCCAAGGGGCCAGGTGACTTCATCGTCCCAACCTGGTCTCTCCAAATGTTTCCATGGGCTCTCTGATGGTCAATGGAGCAGATACGTATCTTTCCAGTCAGGGCCATATACCCTTAGGCTGGAATCTTGTAGAATACAAATCTGTGTCTCTTTGAATAAACTGATGCTACCAAGCTGATGGTCTGAAGAGAGTCTGATCTTTGATTCTACTTGTAAAGTCTCTTTCAATTCTGCCTGCTACAGAGGCATGGGTTCTTTAAATAGTTCACATTTGTTCTTTCAAGTACACATCCACAGGGCAATCACCCACACAGCCGACATAGCGGGGGGGGGGTGGGGGGTGGTTCTTTAAATCAACATCTAGCTGGCTTTAGTACAATATGCAATTAGTATAGTAACAAACGTCATTGTTTCAGAACCAAGAGAAGACAACATTCAGCGTTATACAAATACTGGTCTGTTCTTCTTGACCTACCAAAGAAACACACACAAGTTTTAAAGTCAACACAAACACAATAGTGCATTTCTCTTGGCTTAACAAATCTAGACGTATGGCTGATTAAGATAAGCTGTGTCGTCACAGAGCCTCAGACAAGAAGATTGACGGTCATCTTGTGTTTCTTCCATTTCCTATTAATTGCACTAACAGTTGTCTTCTCAACAAGCTGCTTGCCTATTGTCGCGGAGCCTATCCCTACCTTGTGTAGGTCTAAAATTTTGTCCTTGGTGTCCTTAGACATCTGTTTGGTCTTGGCCATGGTGGAGAGGTTGGAGTGATATTGATTATGTGTGGATAGGTGTCTTGTATAGATGTAATGAGTTCAAACAAGTGCAATTAGAACAGGTAGGAGTGCAGAGTAGGAGGGCTTCTTAAAGAAAAACCAACAGGTCTATGAGAGACAGAATTCTTGCTGGTTAGTAGATGATCAAATACTTATTTCATGCACTAAACCTACTCAAATAAATAATGACTAAACAGAAAAATGTATTTAAAATATAACATTTTTTAATTTTTATTAATATAAATGATAAAACCAAAAAAGGAAGGGATTACAAGGAGAAAACTATATATATGGGGTATAGCATGTAGATGACAATGAATGGTTAATCCTAAATATATGATAACGTGCATAGATATAATAAATAAATGTAGCAACCAATAATCTATATAAAATATAAATAAATTCTTAATTAAATCCCAGTGGATATATAAATAAAAGTTCTATACTAGATACATTATATGCAAAAATAAATATAACATATAAGTAAGGATAAATACCATATGGTCAAGGCCCCACAACCTCCCAAGGGGACCAATTTATTTATTTATATTTTATATAGATTATTGGCTGCTACACTTATCGTATTTTTCAGACTAAAAGACGCACCAGACCATAGGACGCACCTAGGTTTTAGAGTAGCAAAATAGAAAAAAAAATTAAGCAAAAATTGTGGTCATGATGCATTATTTTAGGGGAAGGGGGTCTGCTGCTGACACTGTTAAAGGGGTAATGTCCCCCAATTCTTTTAATATCCCCATCCTGGTATATATGCCCCCCTCCTTCCTGTTATATGTGGCCCCCATCCCCATATGCATGGCACCCCTCATCCCCATCCTGGTATGAATGGCTCTCCTTGATCCCCATCCTGGTATGCAAGGCACCTCCTGATCCCCATCCTGGTATGAATGGCACTCCTTGATCCCCATCCTGGTATGCAAGGCACCTCCTGATCCCCATCCTGGTATGCTTGGCATCCCCTGATCCCCAATCCTGGTATGCATGGCACCCCCTGATCCCCATCCTGGTATGCTTGGCACCCCCCGATCCCCATCCTGGTATGCTTGGCACCCCCTCCCTGATCCCCATCCTGGTATGCATGGCACCCCCTGATCCCCATGCTGGTAATGCCTGGCCCCCCTCATCTCCATTCTGGTAATGCATGCCCTCCCTGATCCCCATCCTGGTAATGCATGCCCCCCCTGATCCCTGCCCTGGTAATGCATGGCCACCTCTGGTCCCCATACTGGTAAAACATGGCGTCCCGCTCTGCTGCCGACACTCACTGTGTGCGCCTCTCATGGCAGGGGGCGCATGGCGTCCCTGTCATGTACCCTCACACTGAGATGCTGTGCCGGAATAGTCACTGCTCCCCATGCTGGGACTGTGTGTGTTGAGAGCAGTGACCATTCACTCTCCATAACAGCGCACACACTGTAGCTGCAGTGCGGCTCCTGCTGTGCTCGGAGGTCTGTGTGCCCACTATTAAAAACCATGATTATTCACTACAATCCAGGAGAGTGGGTAGTAGTGAATATTCATGGTCTTTAATAGTAGGCACACTGACCGCCGAGCACAGCAGGAGCTGTGCTGTGGCTACAGTGTTCGCGCTATTAAGGAAGATGAATATCCATTGCTCTCCACGCCCTAGGGTGTATTTGTAGAGTATCTGAGCCACTAATAATGTGGAAACCTTTGTTTTTCCACTGACAGATGATGGACCTGAGTGGGGACTTGTTTTTTCGTGAGATGAGTAGAAGCTTTTCTTGTTATTATTTTCACCTATATAACACTGTTTGGTGGCTTTTATTCCATATTTGGGAGGCAGAATCAGTTGAACACCACGGTCAACTGCTTCATGCTATGAGGTTTTCTATTAGACTGTGAACTGTCATTGTCTTGGTGAATAATTAAATTTTTTTACATAAATTTCCATTTTTACAGACAGTTTAAGTAGAAATGTTCAAAAATATAAAATTCAAGGATATTTTATTCAAAAATAATAATTAGTTTTTTTTTTTCTTGGCAGATGACTGTACCAGGAGATCAGAGGGACAGCTGACATCTCCAGTTTTCAAATCAAATGGTCTTGAGATCCCAGATGTAATTGAAGTGAATGCCATTACTCCAGATATACCATCATCCCTTCACAGCAAAGATCTGTCATCTGATCCTATCAAACAGGTCCTGTCTTCTGATTCATTACCGACCACTATGGAAAATCAAAGTCACAAAATAAGCATTAAAAAACGAACTGCTCCTAATGCAAAGAAGCCATTTTCACATTCAGAAAATGGAAATAGTGTTTCCGTTGAAAAGTATATTCTTAAACATCAAAAAATTCACTCAGCAGGGAATAGATTTTTTTGTTTCAAATGTGGGAAATGTTTTAACCAGAAATCAGGTCTTGTTAATCACCAGAGAACTCACACAGGGGAGAAGCCATTTTCATGTTCAGAATGTGGGAAATGTTTTGCAGAGAAATCAAGTCTTATCAGACATCAGAGAATACACACAGGAGAGAAGCCTTTTTCCTGTTCAGAATGTGGGAAATGTTTTTTATGGAAATCAAATCTTGTTAATCACCGGAGAAGTCACACAGGGGAGAAGCCTGTTCAGAATGTGGGAAAAGTTTTCATCACAAAGCAGATCTTGTTACACACCAGAGAACTCACACTGGGGAGAAGCCTTTTTCTTGTTCAGAATGTGGGAAATGTTTTAACCGGAAATCAGTTTTTGTTAAGCACCAGAGAACTCACACAGGGGAAAAGCCTTTTTTCTGTTCAGAATGTGGGAAATATTTTTCACAGAAATCAAATCTTGTCACGCACCAGAAAATTCACACAGGGGAGAAGTCTTTTTTCCTGTTCAGAATGTGGGAAATATTTTAATCATAAATGTAATCTCATTAAACACCAAAGAACTCACACAGGGGAGAAGCCTTTTTTTTGTTCAGAATGTAGGATATGTTTTAACCAGAAATCATATTTTGTTAGACACCAGAGAACCCACACAGGGGAGAAGCCTTTTTCACGTTCAGAATGTTGAAAATGTTTTGTGAAGAAATCATCTTTTCTTAGTCACCAGAGCAGTCACACAGGCAGAAGTCTTTTTCATGTTCTTAATGTGAGAAATAATTTATACGGAAATCAACTCTAAATAAATATCAGCCTAATAAACATCAGAGTGTCACAATTTCTCTGCTTAGTGTGTCTCGGATGCTGTGACTGACAGCTCAGTCATGCCATGTGGTGCAGGGGTGTGCTGAGTTGTCGGTGTTTTGATGGACAGCTCAGCCATCCAATCCGAGTCTTGAGAGGTGTTGAGCTTCTTTCAGATGTTCCCTGTTCCAGGTGATTACCCAGTAACTTAGCTGAGTCTCAGACCTCTGCTAGACATAGCATCTGCTCGGTTGTTTGCCTTGTAATTCTGTGCTCTGTTTGTTGGTCCTTTGCTGTATGACTTTAAACCTCGTTCTGACCATCCATTTGCCTAGCCCCTTTGCTCTGATCTGCTATCTTCCTGGTATTATGACCTCAGATCATGACTTGACTTCGCCTGTCTTTTCTCTTTTGTTTTCTAAGTGCTCTCTTGGTATCTGACCCCGGTATGTTTGACTAATCTGCCTCACAGCCTGTCCATGAGTGGTGACTAGCATCACATTATATCCAATAATGGATCCAATTCCTACACTCTGTGATCAGGCAGCGAATCTGACCCAGATGATCCAGGATCTGGCCAGGAAATACTACAAGCTAGGATCTTCACAGTCCCAGCTGCAGGGTCAGTTTTCTAGTACTATGAGTGCTTCCCAAAGCTCTCCGCTACCGACTGTAGTTATAACTGTGGTACCTGCTGACGTGCAGTTGGTTTCCTGAAACAGTAGTATGTGGAAAGGAACGAAAAGTGGAAAATCCGCGCTGCTGGAAGATGACAGTTAATCCAGGTCCACACTAGAAAAACATGCTTTATTTTATTGTCTATCCGTGTCAAAGTAATATACTTCCTCCTCAGGGCAAAAAACATATGACAAATGACAGAACACAGCCATATACAGTATATACACTGGTGAATTTGAAAAAATGTGGCGCCAAAAAAGAACACATGATATGTCAAAGTTTAATAATGTAAATAATTTAAGAAGAAATGATGATAAAAGCTTTCAAAATTACATATTTTTATTTTCTCAATTTCATTTATCTTGTAAACAATAATAAAATACACATTTCTGGTGATAAATTTAATCCAAATATAAATATAGTGTGATGTAAAAATATAGTTATGTAGGTTGGGCAAGAAGTCACAGAACAAAAGTATCGACATTGGCGTGAGCGATGTAATGGAGAAGAGTGAATGAACCAGAGGATTAAAAAGGGGCGATTGGGGTGTATAAAACCATAAATTTATTAAGAAGTGGATTGTAGTGAATAAAAGTGTTTGTCACATTGGAATGTTAGAATATTAATTATTAGACATTATATGGACATATAAAACACATTTTTAATGTTAATGTATAAGAGAAATAAGATACTAAACTAAAGATACTGGCCAAAGAAATCGCTAAGAGAATAGCGTGGGAAAAAATCTATGCTGCTGGGAAAGTCCCTCCGCTGAACTTAGATGAACTCAGCATTCGGGGATAACCCAGCTGTTAGAGTGAGAGGCTGGGAGAAATCGTGACGTAACGTGGGAAAATGTTAGTACAATCCTCCAGAGAAGCCATGAAAGAGGAATAAAGAAGAGATCTTCGAGCAAAATGAATGGCAAAACAAAAAATGAAGCGGGAGTGAGTTCAATTCCCACCCGAAATAACAAATTGAGGTAAACTGTGCAAATATTAAGAAATTATACCATACACAAAAATATAATTATTAAAAATATTTAAGATATATATACAGTATTAAAATATTTAAGAAATATATACAATATATATGTATATGATAAAAATGGTGACTGATAAAAGTAAATCAAGCATAACATGGGGGGCAGCATGGTGGCTCAGTGGTTAGCACTGCAGCGCTGCGGCTCTGGGCTCAAATCCCACCAAGGACAACATCTGCAAGGAGTTTGTATGTTCTCCCTGTGTTTGCGTCGGTTTTCTCCGGGTTCTCCGGTTTCCTCCCACACTCCAAAGACATACTGATAAGGAATGTAGATTGTGAGCCCCAATGGGGACAGCGACGATAATGTCTGTAAAGCGCTGTGGAATTAATGGCGCTATATAAGTTGTAATGTCCTCACAGTACAAGAAATTCAAGAGAGTAGATTTTATCTGTATTTTATTCTTCTCCTTCTTCCTCCAGCACAATGCATTACATGTTTCTCAGGAGACTAGAAACCGAAACTAAAACTCACTCACTTCCTGTCTCTAACTCTCCGGTCACAAGACTTCCTTTTCTTAAAGAGACAGATCTAAACATTATACATTACACACCCCAAGTCATATCGTCCCATTTCTCTTCTATCGATAGACATATTGCAAAGGCCTGGCAAATAGATTATTTCACATTATTACGGAGATTATTCATAAGGATCAATCAGGCTTTATTCCAAACTGGTCCACAGCAATGAATTTACGAAGGCTTTTTCTTCAAAGATCAGATGTAATAATGGGACATAAAGCTATTCTTTCTTTCTCTCTCTCGATGCGGCTAAAGCATTCGATGGCGTAGAATGGAAATACCTGTGGGAGGTTCTTAAAAGGTTTGGGGTGGGTCCCAAATTCCTATCATACATACAGGTTTTGTACTCTGGACCTCAGGCTAAAATAAGAACTAATGGTCTCTTATCGGCTTCAATCGCGTTGGGCAGGGGCACTCGGCAGGGATGCCCCCTGTCTCCCCTCCTTCTCACGATAGCCATTGAACCTTTGGCCTGTATGTTGATTGCTAGTCCGGATATTGTAGGCTATAAATATGGTATCCTAATGATGACGATTTACTTATATATATATATATATATATATATATATATATATATATACACTGTATATACACACACACACACACACATATATATATATACATATATATATATACACACACAGTACAGACCAAATTGTACATTCACACTGAAGGCATCAAAACTATGAATTAACACATGTGGAATTATATACTTAACAAAAAAGTGTGAAACAACTGAAAATATGTCTTATATTCTAGGTTCTTCAAAAGTAGCCACCTTTTGCTTTGATGACTGCTTTGCACACTCTTTGCATTCTCTTGATGAGCTTCAAGAGGTAGTCACCGGACATGGTTTTCACTTCACAGGTGTGCCCTGTCACGTTTAATAAGTGGGATTTCTCGCCTTATAAATGGGGTTGGGACCATCACTTGTGTTGTGCAGAAGTCTGGTGGATACACAGCTGATAGTCCTCCTGAATAGACTGTTAGAATTTGTATTATGGCAAGAAAAAAGCAGCTAAGTAAAGAAAAACGAGTGACCATCATTACTTTAAGAAATGAAGGTCAGTCAGTCTGAAAAATTGGGTAAACTTTGAAAGTGTCCCCAAGTGCAGTTACAAAAACCATCAAGCGCTACAAAGAAACTGGCTCACATGAGGACCGCCCCAGGAAAGGAAAACAAAGAGTCACCTCTGCTTCTGAGGATAAGTTTATCCGAGTCATCAGCCTCAGAAATCGCAGGTTAACAGCAGCTCAGATTAGAGACCAGGTCAATGGCACCCAGAGTTCTAGCAGCAGACACATCTCTTCAACAACTGTTAAGAGGAGACTTTGTGCAGCAGGCCTTCATAGTAAAATAGCTGCTAGGAAACCACTGCTAAGGACAGGCAACAAGCAGAAGAGACTTGTTTGGGCTAAAGAACACAAGGAATGGACATTAGACCAGTGGAAATCTGTGCTTTGGTCTGATGAGTCCAAATTTGAGATCTTTGGTTCTAACCACCGTGTCTTTGTGCGACGCAGAAAAGGTGAACGGATGGACTCTACATGCCTGGTCCCCACCGTGAAGCATGGAGGACGAGGTGTGATGGTGTGGGGGTGCTTTGCTGGTGACACTGTTGGGTATTTATTCAAAATTTAAGGCATACTGAACCAGCATGGCTACCACAGCATCTTGCAGCGGCATGCTATTCCATCCGGTTTGTGTTTAGTTGGACCATCATTTATTTTTCAACAGGACAATGACCCCAAACACACCTCCAGGCTGTGTAAGGGCTATTTAACCAAGAAGGAGAGTGATGGGGTGCTACGCCAGATGACCTGGCCTCCACAGTCACCAGACCTGAACCCAATCGAGATGGTTTGGGGTGAGCTGGACCGCAGAGTGAAGGCAAAAGGGCCAACAAGTGCTAAGCATCTCTGGGAACTCCTTCAAGATTGTTGGAAGACCATTTCCGGTGACTAGATGTGTCTGCTGCTAGAACTCTGTGTGGCATTGACTTGGTCTCTAATCTGAGCTGCTGTTAACCTGAGATTTCTGAGGCTGTTGACTCGGATAAACTTATCCTCAGAAGCAGAGGTGACTCTTGGTCTACCTTTCCTGGAGCGGTCCTCATGTGAGCCAGTTTCTTTGTAGCGCTTGCTGGTTTTTGCAACTGCACTTGGGGACACTTTCAAAGTTTGCTCAATTTTTCGGACTGACTGACCTTCATTTCTTAAAGTAATGATGGCCACTCATTTTTCTTTACTTAGAATTTGTATTATAGCAAGAAAAAAGCAGCTAAGAGTCTATTCAGTAGGACTATCAGCTGTGTATCCACCTGACTTCTGCAGAACACAACTGATGGTCCCAACCCCATTTATAAGGCAAGAAATCCCACTTATTAAACGTGACAAGGCACACCTGTGAAGTGAAAACCATTTCCGGTGACTACCTCTTCAAGCTCATCAAGAGAATGCCAAGAGTATTCAAAGCAGTTTTCAAAGCAAAAGGTGGCTACTTTGAAGAACCTAGAATAAAAGACATATTTTCAGTTGTTTCACACTTTTTTGTTAAGTATATAATTCCACATGTGTTAATTCATAGTTTGATGCCTTCAGTGTGAATGTACAATTTTCATAGTCATGAAAATAAAGAAAAATCTTTAAATGAGAAAGTGTGTCCAAACTTTTGGTCTGTACTGTATATATATATATATATATATATATATATATATATATATATATATATATATATATATACACACACACACACACAGACACAGTTGAAACCAGAAGTTTACATACACTATATAAAAAGACACATCTGCATGTTTTTCTCAATATCTGAGATGAAATCAGAATAAACATTTCCCGTTTTAGGTCAATTAGTTTAAATTTGCCAAATGCCAGAACAATGAGAGAGAGAATGTTTTAAGGCATTTTTATTGCTTACTGCAAAAGTTTCCATACACTACGATTACTATACCTTTAAATAATTTTGGACTGCCCATATGATGATGTCATGCGTTTTGAAGCTTCTGATTTTTTTTCTGAGCTTTTTGGCAGCATCTGTGTTAATTAGAAACACACCTGTGGATGTATTTTAATGCACACCTGAAACACGCTGCTCATGGAAAAGTCTAAAGAAATCAGCCAAGATATCAGGAAGAGAATTGTGGATTACAAATTGTGGGTACAATTTCATGATACCTGAAGCTGCCTCGTTCATCTGTACAAACAATTATACGCAAGTACAAACAAAAATGGAATGTCAAGCCTTCATACCACTCAGGAAGGAGATGGGTTCTGTGTACCAGAGATGAACGTGCATTGGTCCGACATGTGCATATCAACCCAAGGACAAAAGCAAGAGACCTTGTGAAGATGATGGCGGAAGCTGATAAGATTGTGTAAATATCCACAGTGAAACGAGTACTGTATCAACATGGGCCGAAAGGCTACTCTGCCATTACTCAAGAAAAGGAAGAAACCATTACTCAAAAAAAAAACATAAAAAAGCCAGATTAATGTTTGCACATGCACACAGGAACAAAGAGCTTAATTTTTGGAGACATATTCTGTGGTCTGATGAAACTAAAATTGAACTTTTTGGGCATACTGACCATCGTTACCTTTTGAGGAAAAAGGGAGAAGCTTGGAAGCCTAAGAACACCATCCCAACTGTGAAACACGGGGGTGACAGCATCTTGTTGTTGAGTTGTTTTGCTGCAGGAGGGACTGATGCACTTCACAAAATAGATGGCATCATGAGAAAAGAAGATTATGTGGCAATACTGAAGCAACATCTCAAGACATTAGCCAGGAAGTTAAAGCTTGGGCGGAAATGGGTCTTCCAAATAGACAATGACCTGAAGCATACTGCCAAAATGGTAAGAAAGTGGCTTAAGGATACCAAAGTCAATGTTTTGGAGTGGCCGACACAAAGCCCTGATCTCAGTCCTATTGAAAAGGCAGATGCGAGCAAGGCGACCTACAATCCTGGATCAGTTACACCAGTTTTGTCAGGAGGAATCGGCGCAAATTCCGAACAACTATTCTGAAAAGCTTGTGGAAGGATATCCCAAACGTTTGACCCAAGTCATTCAGTTTAAGGGCAATGGTACCAAATACTAATGAAATATATGTAAACTTTTGACTTTGGAGTAAGTAATAAAAATGCCTTAAAACATTCTCTCTCTCATTATTCTGGCATTTGGAAAATATTAAAAATTATGGTAATCCTAATTGACCTAACACGGGAAAGGTTTATTCTGATTTCATCTCAGATATTGAGAAAAACATGCTGATGTGTCTTTTTATATAGTGTATGTAAACTTCTGGTTTCAAACTAATGTGCCTTTGATATCAGAGGTAATTGACAGAGTAACCACAAATAATACTTTTGAACTAGCGGCTGCCATGAGAAATAACACAATGAATAAGTAGGATATTCATTGGTCCTTATGGAACACTCTTAAATGCAAATCAAGATGGACGCCCTTTTGGGTAGAAAATAATACTTTTGTTAAGTTGGTATTAGAGAAGGGAAATACTAAGGGTCGTATTTCTGATATTTACTGAGTCCTTTTAATTCTTATTTAACAATATTTCCTTCTCCAGCTAGACAAAAATGGATGGAGATATAGGTCCAATTTCTGAGGATCAATGGAGAGCGGTATTAGAACTGGTACCCCAATTATCTTTACATGAGACACAGAGATTTTCCCAGATCATATTAATACATAGGAAATATAAGACGCCTAGATTCCTATGCAACATAGGATACCGGACTGCTGCTGAATGTCCAGGATGTAACATGGATGCTGCGGGCCTATTACATCCGCTATGGGAATGCTGGGAGTTAGGAAAATACTGGAAAGGAGTTCTGTCTATTATAAAGAGGGTATATAAAATAGATATTCAACCAGACCCCAAAAAATGCCTATTAGGTATATTAGAGCAGGGGTTCTCAAACTTTTTAAACAGGGGGCCAGTTCACTGTCCCTTGGACCATTGGAGGGCCGGAATATAGTTTAAAAAAAAACTATGAACAAATTCCTATGCACACTGCACATATCTTATTTTAAAGTAAAAAAAACAAAACGGGAATAAATACAATATTTAAAATGAAGAACAAGTAAAGTTAAATCAACAAACTTACCGGTATGTCAATGGGAACTATGGGCCAGCTTTTGGCTAATGAGATGGTCAATGTCCGGTTCCATATTTGTCACTGCTAGTCGTAACAAGTGATGCAAGTGTGCATCAGTTAGTCTGGATCTGGTTGGAGATTTCACATGTTTCATTCTGGAAAAAGTCTGTTCACAGACATAAGTGCTGCCAAAGATGGTTGCCATTTTGAGTGCAAGGTTCCTGAGATTAGGATATGTCTCAGAGGGGAGAGATGCATAGAAATTAGGAAGGCTGCTTGACTTGAATGCATCTTTCAGAGTCACAATTATGCATTTCAGCCAGTTCCATTTGGTAAATTGTATCCACATTTTCAATGTCAATAAAAAAATGGGTTACGGAAAAGCTGCATGTCCTGTTCATGGAGATGAATCTTTAAATCTACAGTCATGGCCAAAAGTATTGAGAATGAGACAAATAGTAATTTTTCCAAAGTTTACTGCTTCATTTTTTGTAATGGCAATTTGCATATACTCCTGAATGTCAAAGAGTGATCAGCTTAACAGCAATTACTGTACTTGCAAATTCAATATTTGCCCAGAAAATGAATTTTAACCCCCAAAACACATTTCGACATCATTGCAGTCCTGCCTTAAAAGGAGCAGCTAACATCGTTTTAGTGATTGATCCATTAACACAGGTGTGGGTGTTGATGAGGACAGGGCTGGCGATCAATCAGTCATGATTAAGTAAGAATGACATCACTGGACACTTTAAAAGGAGGCTGGTTCTTGGTATCATTGTTTCTCTTCAGTTAACCATGGTTATCTCTAAAGAAACACGTGCAGCCATCATTGCACTGCACAAAAATGGCCTAACAGGGAAGAGTATCGCAGCTACAAAGATTGCACCTCAGTCAACAATCTATCGCATCATCAAGAACTTCAAGGAGAGAGCTTCCATTGTTGTCAAAAAGGCTCCAGGGCGCCCAAGAAAGACCAGCAAGCGCCAAGACCGTATCTTTAAACTGTTTCAGCTGCGGGATTGGACTACCAGCAGTGCCGAGCTTGCTCAGGAATGGCAGCAGGCTGGTGTGAGTGCTTCTGCACGCACTGTGAGGCGGAGACTCTTTGAGCAAGGGCTGGTTTCAAGGAGGGCAGCAAAGAAGCCACTTCTCTCCAGAAAAAACATCAGGGACCGACTGATATTCTGCAAAAGGTACAGGGAGTGGACTGCTGAGGACTGGGGCAAAGTCATTTTCTCTGATGAATCCCCTTTTCGATTGTTTGGGACATCTGGAAAACAGCTTATTCGGAGAAGAAGAGGTGAGCGCTACCACCAGTCTTGTCTCATGCCAACTGTAAAGCATCCTGAAACCATTCATGTGTGGGGTTGCTTCTCAGCCAAGGGAATGGGCTCACTCACAGTCTTGCCTAAAAACACAGCCATGAATAAAGAATGGTACCAGAATGTCCTCCAAGAGCAACTTCTCCCAACCGTCCAAGAGCAGTTTGGCGCCCAACAATGCCTTTTCCAGCATGATGGAGCACCTTGCCATAAAGCAAAGGTGATAACTAAATGGCTCATGGAACAAAACATAGAGATTTTGGGTCCATGGCCTGGAAACTCCCCAGATCTTAATCCCATTGCGAACTTGTGGTCAATCATCAAGAGACGGGTGGACAAACAAAAACCAACAAATTCTGGCAAAATGCAAGCATTGATTATGCAAGAATGGACTGCTATCAGTCAGGATTTGGTCCAAAAGTTGATTGATAGCATGCCAGGGAGAATTACAGAGGTCTTGAAGAAGAAAGGGCAACACTGCAAATATTGACTTGCTGCATTAACTCATTCTAACTGTCAATATAACCTATTGGTACTCATAATATGATTGCAATTATATTTCTGTATGTGATATAAACATCAGACAAACACAGACAAAAACCAGAGGCCAGCAGATCATGTGAAAATATAATTTTGGTGTCATTCTCAAAACTTTTGGCCATGACTGTACATTGGAACTCCTTTTGGAACTTTTCCAGTGAATCCACACATGTTTTGTTTGGGAATGCAACCAATGGTTTTTCCACTAACAGATTTTGAGTTGTGGGGAGATGGCAGAGATTTTCCTCCTTCACTTCTTTGATGAGGAGGCCTAATTTTACTTCAAATGCTTTCACATGTGATTGCATATCACAGAGGAGCTGCCCCTTTCCTTGAAGTTGTACATTGAAACTGTTAAGTAACTCTGTTACATCGGTCAGAAAGGCAAGGTGCCATTTCCATTCCGCATCATTGAGCTCCGGTACTTCTTTGTTTTTGAAAGCAGAGAAGCTGTAATCTGTGGAAGTAAGTCATAGAAATGTCTCAAAACTCTCCCTCGACTCAGCCAACGCACTTCTGTGTGGTGCAGAACATCTTCATAGGCAACATTTAGCCCAGACAGAAATTCCTGAAATTGTCAGTGGTTTAATGCATTAGCTCTAATGAAATTAACACAAGATACCACAATTTTCCTAACAGAGTCCCACTCCAGTGATTTACTACACAGCGCCTGTTGGTGGATGAGGCAGTATTGGATGAGAATGGTCATGTTTGTCCATCTCTTGGTTAATGCGAGCAATTACTCCTTCCTTAGACCCCACCATGCTAGGAGCACCATCAGTAGTCACACTGGCTTGTTTAGCCCAGTCCAGCTCCAAACCATTCACAGTTTGGCAAACCTTTTCATAGATATCCTCTCCTGTAGTTCTTCCTTTCATGCCTTGCAGTGCAGCAAGCTCTTCTGTGACTTCGAAACAGTCATTCGTCCCACGAATAAAAATTAGAAGTTGTGCAGAATCACGAATATCATTACTTTCGTTGAGTGCCAAGGAAAAATAGGAAAGTGTTTTTGCAGAGTTTTGCAAATGCTGAAGCAAATTGTCTCCCATTTCTTCAATCCTTCGTGTAATGGTAGGTCCTGAAAGACTCACTGTACTAAATAATTCAGCCTTCTCTGGACACATCTCTTTGGCAACAGAAAGAAGGCATTCTGTAACAAATTCTCCCCCCAGGAATGGTCGGCCAGTGCCCGCTATTAGCTTGGCAACTTGAAAACTTACTCGCAGTGATGAAATATTTAGCTGCTTCTGCTTCACAGAAGTATTTTGCCGAGTTGTCAATGTATTTTTCAGTTTTAATATTTTATCCTTTCTCCGACCAAACAATCATATTTATCTTTATATTGAGTTTGATAGTGTCGAAGCAAATTGTATCCTTAGAACACAGACACTATATTCTGACATATCAAACACTCAGCTCTTTCCTTGTACTGCATGAAAAAGTAATCATAAGTCCACTGTTCTCTGAATATCCTACACTCCGCATCAATTTTTCTTTTTCTTGATATCATTATTTCCTAGGGATTCCAAATTGCTTTTAGTAAAATACCAATTATATATACAGCGCTACAAAAACATTATACCAGCAATAAAATTGCCCACATAGAGACATACAGACTGCACTGCCCAATAATGCAGTCTGATCAGTGCCCATCAATGAAGCCTTGCCAGTCTATATAATTTCAGCCTCACCAGTGCCCATATTGGTGGAACTCCGCTTTTACCTCAGGCTCAGACTGGTGTGGTGCGAGAGTCCCCAATAGGCAGGTAAATATCCCCAATAGGCAGCATAGGTTCCTAATAGGCAAGTAAAGGTCACTCTAATAGGCAGCATAGGTCCCCAATAGGCAGGTAAATGTCCCCAATAGGCAGGTAAACGTCCCCAATAGGCAGGTAAATATCCCCAATAGGCAGCATAGGTTCCTAATAGGCAAGTAAAGGTCACTCTAATAGGCAGCATAGGTCCCCAATAGGCAGGTAAATGTCCCCAATAGGCAGGTAAACGTCCCCAATAGGCAGCATACATTGGTGGCCAAAAGTATTGGCACCCCTGCAATTCTGTCAGATAATACTCAGTTTGTTCCTGAAAATGATTGCAATCACAAATTCTTTGGTATTATTCTCTTCATTTAATTTGCTTGCAAGGAAAAAACACAAAAGAGAAGGAAGCAAAAATCAAATCATTGATCATTTCACACAAAACTCCAAAAAAGGGCCGGACAAAAGTATTGGCACCCTCAGCCTAATACTTGGTTGCACAACCTTTAGCCAAAATAACTGCGAACAACCCCTTTCGGTAACCATCAATGAATTTCTTACAATGCTCTGCTGGAATTGTAGACCATTCTTCTTTGGCAAACTGCTCCAGGTCCCTGATATTTGAAGGGTGCCTTCTCCAAACTGCCATTTTGAGATCTCTCCACAGGTGTTCTATGGGATTCAGGTCTGGACTCATTGCTGGCCACCTTAGAAGTCTCCAGTGCTTTCTCTCAAACCATTTTATAGTGCTTTTGGAAGTGTGTTTTGGGTCATTGTCATGCTGGAAGACCCTTGATCTCTGAGGGAGACCCATCTTTCTCACACTGGGCCCTACATTATGCTGCAAAATTTGTTGGTAGTCTTCAGACTTCATAATGCCATGCACACGGTCAAGCAGTCCAGTGCCAGAGGCAGCAAAGCAACCCCAAAACATCAGGGAACCTCCGCCATGTTTGACTGTAGGGACCGTGTTCTTTTCTTTGAATGCCTCTTTTTTTTCCTGTACACTCTATGTTGATGCTTTTTCCCAAAAAGCTCTACTTTTGCCTCATCTGACCAGAGAACATTCTTCCAAAACGTTTTAGGCTTTCTCAGGTAAGTTTTGGCAAACTCCAGCCTGGCTTTTTTATGTCTCGGGGTAAGAAGTGGGGTTTTCCTGGGTATCCTACCATACAGTCCCTTTTCATTCAGACGCCGATGGATAGTACGGGTTGACACTGTTGTGCCCTCAGACTGCAGGGCAGCTTGAACTTGTTTGGATGTTAGTCGAGGTTCTTTATCCACCATCCGCACAATCTTGCGTTGAAATCTCTCGTCAATTTTTATTTTCCGTCCACATCTAGGGAGGTTAACCACAGTGCCATGGGCTTTAAACTTCTTGATGACACTGCGCACGGAAGACACAGGAACATTCAGGTCTTTGGAGATGGACTTGTAGCCTTGAGATTGCTCATGCTTCCTCACAATTTGGTTTCTCAAGTCCTCAGACAGTTCTTCGGTCTTCTTTCTTTTCTCCATGCTCAATGTGGTACACACAAGGACACAGGACAGAGGTTGAGTCAACTTTAATCCTTGTTAACTGGCTGCAAGTGTGATTTAGTTATTGCCAACACCTGTCAGGTGCCACAGGTAAGTTACAGGTGCTGTTAATTACACGAATTAGAGAAGCATCACATGATTTTTCAAAGGGTACCAATACTTTTGTCCACCCCCTTCTTTAGGTTTGGTGTGGAATTGTATCCAATTTGGCTTTAGGACAATTCTTTTTGTGTTTTTTTCATTGAAGACAAATTAAATGAAGATAATAATACCAAAGAATTTGTGATTGCAATCATTTTCAGGAAGAAACTGAGTATTATCAGACAGAATTGCAGGGGTGCCAATACTTTTGGCCACCACTGTAGGTCCCCAATAGGCAGCATAGGTCCCCAGTAGGCAGGTTATATGTCCCCAATAGGCAGGTAAGTGTCCCCAATAGGCAGGTAAATGTCCCCAATAGGCAAGTAAATGTCCCCAATAGGCAGCATAGGTCCCCAATAGGCAGGTAAATGTTCCCAATAGGCAGCATAGGTCCCCCATAGACAGGTAAATGTCCCCAATTGCAGGTAGACAATAATACCAAAAATAAAATTGCCCACATAGAGACATACAGACTGCACTGCCCATCAATGAAGCCTTGCCAGTCTATATAATTTCAGCCTCACCAGTGCCCATATTGGTGGAACTCCGCTTTTACCTCAGGCTCAGACTGGTGTGGTGTGAGAGTCCCCAATAGGCAAGTAAATGTCCCCAATAGGCAACATAGGTTCCTAATAGGCAGGTAAAGGTCCCCAATAGGCAGGTAAATGTCCCCAATAGGCAAGTAAATGTCCCCAATAGGCAGCATAGGTTCCTAATAGGCAGGTAAATGTCCCCAATAGGCAGCATAGGTCCCCAATAGGCAGGTAAATGTCCCCAATAGGCAGCATAGGTTCCTAATAGGCAAGTAAATGTTCCCAATAGGCAGCATAGGTCCCCAATAGGCAAGTAAATGTCCCCAATGGGCAGGTAAATGTTCCCAATAGGCAGGTAAATGTCCCCAATAGTCAAGTAAATCTCCCCAATAGGCAGGTAAATCTCCCCAATAGGCAGCATAGGTTCCTAATAGGCAGGTAGGCAGCATAGGTCCCCAATAGGCAGGTAAATGTCCCCAATAGGCAGGTAAATGTTCCCATAGGCAGCATAGGTCCCCAATAGGCAGGTGAATGTCCCCAATAGGCAGCATAGGTCCCCAATAGGCAGGTAAATATCCCCAATAGGCAGCATAGGTCCCCAATAGGCAGGTAAATATCCCCAATAGGCAGCATAGGTCCTCAATAGGCAGCTAAATGTCCCCAATAGGCAGCATAGGTCCCCAATGGGCAGGTAAATGTCCCCAATAGGCAACATAGGTCCCCAATAGGCAGGTAAATATCCCAAATAGGCAGCATAGGTCCCCAACAGGCAGGTAAATTTCCCCAATAGGCAGGTAAATGTCCCCAATAGGCAGGTAAATGTCCCCAATAGACAGCATAGGTTCCTAATAGGCAGGTAAATGTCCCCAATAGGCAGGTTATATGTCCCCAATAGGCAGGTTATATGTCCCCAATAGGCAGGTTATATGTCCCCAATAGGCAGGTAAATGTTCCCAATAGGCAGGTAAGTGTCTCCAATAGGCAGGTAAATGTCCCCAATAGGCAGGTAAATGTCCCCAATAGGCAGCATAGGGCCGCAATAGGCAGGTAAATGTCCCCAATAGGCAGGTAAGTGTCCCCATAGGCAGCATAGGTCCCCAATAGGCAGGTAAATATCCCCAATAGGCAGGATAGGTCCCCAATTGGCAGGTAAATGTCCCTAATAGGCAGCATAGGTCCCCAATAGGCAGGTAAGTGTCACCAATAGGCAGGTAAGTGTCCCCAATAGGCAGGTAAATGTCCCCAATAGGCAACATAGGTCCCTAATAGGCAGGTAAATGTTCTCAATAGGCAGGATAGGTCCCCAATAGGCAGGTAAATATCCCAAATTGGCAGCATAGGTCCCCAATAGGCAGGTAAATATATCCAACAGGCAGCATAGGTCCCCAATAGGCAGGTAAATATCCCCAATAGGCAGCATAGGTCCCCAATAGGCAGCATAGGTCCCTAATAGGCAGGTACATGTCCCCAATAGGCAGGTAAATGTCCCCAATAAGCATGTCAGACCGGATCCAGTGTTAAAAATAAAAAAAAATACCAGTACTCACCCATGTATCCCACTGCTCTGAATAGGCGCCTGCTCGATTCTGTCTACTTCTGGCACAGGCGCGTGACGTCATCACGTCGTCTGTGCTGTTTACGGAGGGCAGCAAGTCTTCCGGAGTGGCAGCGCATCGCCTTTACTCGCGGCATCGTCGTTCCGCCCACGATTACAGGGCCCGCCGGCATTGAACTGTCGTCTGCTAAGCAGGACAGGCAGCGGCGGCAAAAACACCCGGCAGGCCGGATAAACCTCCTCGGCGGGCCGCATGTGGCCCGCGGGCCGTAGTTTGAGGACCCCTGTATTAAAGGATGATATGGAATTTGACCCAATTTCAATAGGGATTTCACGTATTTTATTTCAAGCTAGGAAACATATTGCATCCAAATGGATTAACCCCTCACCTCCAGAAATTAGTGAACTAAAAAATAGGATAAATCATATTATCAGATTAGAAAAAGGGGTATATAAAAAACAAGATTTAATGTTTATGGTCGGATACACCTGGAATGACATCAAGGGGGTTATTGTTGGAGAGACCATGACTTATGGGGGAGGGGGGTATTGGCGAGGTCTAATGTTTCATTGTAATGTGTATTGGAATTCCTTAAATGTGGTATGGGTAATATAGCACACCTATATGTGTATAGGATTATAATGTTTATTACAATATTATAGTTATATAAAAGATTTCAAGAATGTGGAATGTTAAGTGTAAGATATAGTAACTGCAAGTTATCAGATGGTAATGGGCAAGCTGAAAGCATATATAGGAGAGATGCATGTATGTCATCCCTATGGTATGTTATCTTATTATTATATGTACTGGTTTCTTGTTTTGTAAAAAAAAAAGATTATGAAAAAAAATCTCAAAAATATATTGGATTAAAAAAAAAGATTAGGAAAAAGGCTTCTCCACTATGTGGGTTCTCTGGTGCTTAACCAAAGCTGATTTATGGTTAAAACATTTCCCACATTCTGAACATGAAAAAGGCTTCTCCCCTGTGTGAGTTCTCTGGTGCTTAACCAAAGCTGATTTATCATTAAAACATTTCCCACATTCTGAACATGAAAAAGGCTTCTCCCCTGTGTGAGTTCTCTGATGCGTAATCAAAGCTGATTTATCATTAAAACATTTCCCACATTCTGAACATGAAAAAGGCTTCTCCCCTGTGTGAGTTCTCTGATGCGTAACCAAAGTTGATTTATCATTAAAACATTTCCCACATGCTGAACATGAAAAAGGCTTCTCCCCTGTGTGAGTTCTCTGGTGCTTAACCAAAGCTGATTTATCACGAAAACATTTTCCACATTCTGAACATGAAAAAGGTTTCTCCCCTGTGTGAGTTCTCTGATGCGTAACCAAAGCTGATTTATCATTAAAACATTTCCCACATTCTGAACATGAAAAAGGCTTCTCCCCTGTGTGAGTTCTGTGGTGCTTAACCAAAGCTGATTTGTCACGAAAACATTTCGCACATTCTGAACATGAAAAAGGCTTCTCCCCTGTGTGAATTCTCTGGTGGTTAACCAAAAATGATTTACGGTTAAAACATTTGCCACATTCTGAACATGAAAAAGGCTTCTCCCCTGTGTGAATTCTCTGGTGCTTAACCAAAGCAGATTTAGTGTTAAAACATTTCCCACATTCGGAACATGAAAAAGGCTTCTCCCCTGTGTGAATTATCTGGTGCGTAACCAAAGCAGATTTATCGCAAAAACATTTCCCACATTCTGAACATGAAAAATGCTTCTCCCCTGTGTGAGTTCTCTCATGTTTGATAAGACTTGAATGCTGTACAAAACATTTCCCGCATTCTGAACATGAAAAAGGCTTCTCTCCTGTGTGGGTTCTCTGGTGGATATTAAGATGTGCTTTGTGGTTGAAAAATTTTTCACATTCTGAACAGGTAAAAGGCTTCTCCCCTGTGTGAATTCTCTTGTGATTAACCAAAGCTGATTTATGGTTAAAACATTTCTCACATTCTGAACAGGAAAAGGGCTTCTCCCCTGTGTGGGTTCTCTGGTGGTTATAAAGATGCGCTTTCCGGTTAAAACATTTCCCACATTCTGAACATGAAAAAGGCTTCTCCCCTATGTGAAGTCTCTGGTGCTTGACAAAATCTGATTTGTGGTTAAAACATTTCCCACATTTTGAACAAAAAAATCTATTGTCCGCTGTGTGTATTTTTTGATGTTTAAGAATAGACTTTTCGAGGGTACAACTATTTCCATTTTCTGAACGTGAAAATGACTTCTTTCCTTTATGAGCAGTTTGTTTTGTAATGCTTATTTTTTTATTTTGATTTTCCTTAGTAGTCGGTAATGAATCAGAAGACAGGAGCTGTTTCATAGGATCAGATGACAGATCTTTGCTGTGAAGGGAAGATGGTATATCTGGAGTAATGGCAGTCACTTCAACTGTATCCTGTGGGATCTCAAGATCATCCAATTTAAAAATTGAAGATGTCGGCTGTCCCTCTGATCTCCTGGTACAGTCATCTGCCAAGAAAAAAACAATTATTAATTTTGAATAAAATATCCTTGAAATTTATATTTTTGAACATTTCTACTTAAAACATCTGTAGAAATGACAAGTTATTGACAGAATGACAATTCACAGTCTAATAGAAAACCTCATAGGATGAACCAGTGGAGCGTGGTGTTCAACTGTTTGCTCATTCTGCCTCCAAAATATGGAATAAGAAGCCATCAAACAATGTTATGTAGGCGAAAATGATACCAATAAAAACTTCTTCTCATCCATAAACCAATGCAGCAAAATCCGCTTTCCCAAAGTCAGATCTCCCCCTCACTTCTGAGCCTTGCAGTGCGCCCAAACCACATTTAGCCTCCATGTATTTGGCATTACTATAGTGAGAAGAACCGACATTAATTTACCGTGTGTGTCTCCTGGAGCACAATCTGGGCACTATGTGTTGGGCAATAAAATGGCCAATGGGCAATTTTCACTCTCCACCATTCATTGTGTGCTAATTTCCGGAAAGTGCCTGTGGAGTCAAAATACTCACTACTCCTATAGATTAATTCACTGCGGGTTATAATTTGCAAAATGGAGTCACTTTATGGTGATTTCTACTACTCTGGTTTTCTGCCATTTTGTTATATTAAAGAAGTAGTCCAGTACTTTTTTTTCAATTTCGCCAATGTATTTAACCTGTGCCCATAAATCTTTTTGTAATTACCTTCTGCTGTCCTTCTTGCCTGTGAGCGGCAATATCGCTGGCCGCCTACAAGCATTACATGACCCCCGGCTGCAGCCGGCTCTTTCTTCCACTGATATCACGTTAAGTGAGGCGTGGCATCAGTGACGTGGTCCCCACGGTGGATGCTGGGCTGTGGGCAGAGTTACCCCGCGCGTCACACCCAGAATCCACCGCGCGCTTTCACAATGAATGAGGAGAGGGAAAGTGCGTGGTGGATGCCGGGTGTGAGGCATGGGGTAACCCCGCCCACAGCCTAGCATTCACCGCGGGGACCATGTCACTGATGTCACGCCTCACGTGATGTCTGTAGGCGGCCAGTGATAGCGTCACTTACAGGCAAGAAGGACAGCAGAAGGTAATTACAAAAAGACTTATGGGCACAGGGTAAATACATTGGGGGACATTGGGGCAATTATAAAAAGTACTGGACAACTTCTTTAAGGTTTCTGTAAATAGTGTGTCCCATCTCCTTTGGGATCTGCTGCCCCAACGTCTCCATCTGTCACCAGGCGCCACCTTTATCATTCTGCAGGTGGCACTGGTGATGGAGGAGATGTCGGAACCAGAAGCTCTGGACGGCACAGGCTGTGTCCAGCCACTAAGATTAGGTAGCCTGGGACCTGTAGTACCATCCAGTCTGGCAGTATGGGTGTGTGTGCTGTCCAGCTGGAGTAATCTGCTTATTCCAATTGGAAAGCACCACACCCTGCTAAAGCTGGAAGCATATTGCCGGAAGCTGCCAGTTACAGCCTTGTTCTCCTCTGGTTCAGTCCTCTGTGCTCAGCTCCCGGCTTGTGGATTTGTTTCTTGTTGTGACCTCGGCCCGTTTACTGACTACTCTTGTGTCTTCTGATCTTGTATTTTCTCTGTCCCCCTTGTTTTGACCCGGTTACCTGACTATTCTTCTTGGGATTAAAGGGTGATGAGCAAGGCAAACCCTGGTATCTGGAAAATGGAGTAGATAGTGCCAAGCCTGTTTGTGGTAGCCATCTTTTGAGCTGCCAGGTGACCATGAACAGTGTCCCCAACACATTGTGTCTGCAAACTATTCTAGCAAGATCTGCATTCAAATAGCTAAATGTCGCTCCTTCCCTTCTTAACCTGCCATGTGCCCAGATAGTAGGGTACAACCGTGTATAGGGTATTGTTGGATTCAAGAGAAGTTGGAAAATAATTTGTAAGGTCCATTTGTTTCCTATTATCCTTTGTGAAGAATTCCAAAGTTATCACCATATAAAGTGACACACATCAGATTAAGAAAATGGTGCCTGATAGGAACACAAAACTGGCTGCAGGAAGGGGTTAAATCAGAGTATTTTGGGCACTAACTACTGTAGTCAAAAACTGTGACTATAGACAATAACACATCTACTGAAATTATCAAACTCAACAGTCTCCATCAGTAAGTAGTGAGTAACTAGTGGTGAAACCTCTCTGAGGTCTAAACAATGATAAGGGCCAATATTTTCTGTGAGATGAGTTTCAAGAAGAAATAGTAGACATTGAAAGAGAACTTTGTATAATAGTGCAGAGCTGAGGTGTCTTAAATTTAGACCTCGGGCATTGGGAAGAGGTAATGGAGACCTTCTTTTAAAGACTAGAGAGTTACAGAGTCACATAACTGAGTCAGGCCGATCCCACCACAATAAAGCTATCATACAAAATGAACCTGTTAAAAAATACAGAATAAAAGATATGTTAGATCCTCAACAACAATATATGTATCAGGTAAGAGAACTTCAAATCTAAACCAGAGTCACACTCATTTATGGTGGACCATTGGAGCTACTATGAGTCCAGAGCACAAGAGTAGAGAAAGTATTAGCGCCCCCATTTCAGGAGAGATTGTGCAGTAATCTGAATTCCTTAGGATTGAAAAATAATGTAATTTATGACGTTGAGTGAATCCATGAAACCAGGGCCGGAGCCAACACATCTCCTGCAGGCGGGAATAAATGTATATTACAGCCATCAGCCACGCACAGCTTAGAGATATATCATGGCACAGTGTAATGTTTTCTGTATAGTTTATCACAATCCTGTTTGAAGTTAGTTGGTTTAAAAAGAAATTGAAAAGTCAGGATAAAGGGAAACTCTGCTGTTATTGTACAGAAATTCACACTTGGCCTCACTGCACAATTAATGTTGTCGATCATAAAAGTGAAGTTTGGCCAGAAAGGCTGGACCTGGTCTTGTAGGGACCATATGAGAACATTCAGTAGCACAGAAGGGAGAGAAGGTAGATTCATCCAATAAGATATCAGGGATCTAGGAAGGAACAGCATCATTACCCTCCGCTTTCTCTTCAACTGATTTTCTAACTTGTCAGCACATTCTAAGTACGCTGCCATTTGGTTTTGTATTTTACAAATCTGGACAGGTAAGGGTCAGCGTCTCCTAATCCCAGGGGGTAGGTGGATCCTCCAGGTTGTAAATTCTACAGAAAAGGGCTTTCACAATTACACAAAGTAATGTGCACATTTTTGGATGGAGGAAAATGTTGTGGTCTAGAGGTAAAATTGTGATCACACAATTGTGACACAACCGGACTACACCACCGATAAAGCAGCCACAGCCGGTGACTGAGAAGAATCTTTGACTTCTCTGCATTTAGTGGTTACTACTCACCTGGGTAGTCATATGTAGGAATCTCCTCTTTACACCGCTCATCACCCCTTACATATGTCTCTGTAGTATTAATATGGGTCAGATCTTCACCCTGAAACAAATATTGTAAAAGTCACAGACAGATGGAGAAGTCACATCTATGATCAGCTCTAATCCTGCCATCTCCACCGTTCTCATTACACAAGTATAAAACATATAATACTGGTGGATAAAACAAGACTGAACACAAGACCTTCACAGCCGTCTATACATCATAGGGGAGATCTCATGACACCTTCTCTCCATCTACCTGATGATCCTGAGGAACATTGGGATCTTCTTGTTTACAGTCCTGTGGAAGAAGAGGACGGGGACATCTCTCTGGTGTTGTCCTCTTACTGGATAGATCTGGAGGAAACACATACAGGGACTGAATTCATTCTTTACATACAGATAATTATAGGCCGTGTGTATTTAGTCCTGTCTATTACCTGGAGATGTGAGGGGCTGGGGAACCTCCATCATGACGTCCTTGTACAGATCTTTGTGTCCTTCTAAATACTCCCACTCCTCCATGCAGAAATAGACAGCGACATCCTGACACCTTATAGGAACCTGACACATACAATGATACCGTCATCCCCCGATCCCTTCATAGCGTTACTGTATAATGTCCCAGCATTCCCAGCAGTGTCACCTCTCCAGTCAGCAGCTCAATCATCTTGTAGGTGAGTTCTAGGATCTTCTGGTCATTGATGTCCTCATGTATCAGGGGGTGAGGTGGAGGCCCCGTGATTGGGCTCAGGGGTCTTCCCCATCCCTCAGACACAGGGTCCTGACAGCGCCCACTAGAGGCCTTCTTCACTACTGTGTAATCCTGGTTATGGAGAGACACATTAATAAATCTCCCTCCAGACATTTCCAGAGTCCTCACCTCCCCAGTTCTGTCCATCTGTTATTTCCATAGATAAGAATGATGTAATGTGACGTCATCAGAATCTCTCACCTCTCCAGTAAGCCGGAAGAGGATCTCTAGGGTGAGGTGTAATATCCTCTCCACCATCTTCTTCTGTCTCTATCCATTCTTCTCTAGGAAAATTATACAGATAAATTATTAGTATCTCATATTGTGGGAATCTGAGTGGATTGAAGATGAGTTGGTGTAAAATATTTACAATTCTGTGTAATAATAAAATTAATAGTAAGTGAATAATGGGCGCTCACTGCTTGTGGTGCTCAGGAGTAAAATAGTGAAACAGTCAAAAAATATATATATATTCCAGCAAACAAATTATCATGAAAATGATTTTTTTATTATGCAATGAAGCAAAGAAAGTTTTCTTAATTTTGATAGACCCCTAATGAAATCAGATATTTCCAACGTTTCGGCCTATCATAGGCCTTTCTCAAGGTGTCTGGTGTCTAGTGGGTCCCAGTCTGCGGCAGAGCGGCATCTGTGTGTATCGCCCAAAAACATTAATAGCATTGTGATGCCGGTATAAAGCAATAATGTGGTAGAGCACTTCATACATCTTCAGGTCACACAGAGATACCGATGTGCTATCAGTTGGGATTATGGAAGTTATAAAATAATTCAGGTAATTTAACAATATAAAGAACGTAAGAGTCTTTATACAGCCAATAAAATATGTTAATGGTTTATTTGTATACTGTATATATTATCTATCATCTATCTATCATCTATTATCTATCTATTATCTATCTATTATCTACCGTCGATCTATTATCTATATATCATCTATCTATCTATTATCTATATCTCTATCATCTATTTAACTATCTATTATCTATCCATTTACCTATTATCTATCTATTATCTATCATCCATCTATTATCTATCTATCTATTATCTATCTAATATCTATCATATTATTTATGTATCTATCTATTATCTATCTATATCATCTATCTATTCTCTATCTATCAATTATCTATCATCTATCTATTTATCATCTATCATCTATCTATCCATATATCTATCTATAATCTATCATCTATCTATCATCTCTCTATTATCTATCATCTATGTATTTATCATATATCTATTATCTATCTATTATCTATCATCTATATATTATATATCTATTTTCTATGTATTATCTATCTATCCATATATATAATATATGTATTATCTATCTATCTATCTATCATATATCTACACATATATATATATATATATATATATATATATATATATATATGCAAAAGACACCAAGGATATAGCCACATATATATAAGGGTTTTTCAGCAAGGACCAGTTGGTCAGTGTAAAATACCCATAGTATCACAAGTTGTGTGCTATATGGACATGCAATATGAATGGCAGACCATTCGGTTAAAACACACAGCAACCGAGAGAATCACCGAACGTGGGGTCCAATAATGAGCATGACATTTTGGAATCCATAAATAAAAAACCTTTATTACAAAAATGGTTACAATGGCACAACAAGCACAAGAATGCTCACATTCAGAATGGTAAATCAAGAACCAGTATATCAAATACCAAATATGCATAAAAACAATATCTATACAATGAAAAAGAAAAATAGAGGCGAGGACCGCCAACCCATATGTAATATAATGACCTATCATTACCCCCTGACGAAGGACTTTGCGTCCGAAACGCGCGTCGGGGAGCGCTCCACATTCAGTTCCTGGACTGCCTATCAGGTATATTATGCCGCTTTACTTCCTTTTTCTCCCATTATGAGACCTTTACAACTACTCCCCTTTACATTTGTGGTGGCCCCTCTTTAGGTGCTTTTACATTCAGCAACATAGCAACATTATTTTCTGTGTCCGTCTGGTGTGCATGTCCTCTAACACCAGCACATGCTTTACATTATATGTTATTGTTATATTATATATTTCTTGTATAACTGGTGGGCACATTGCACTAGATAGTGTGCATCTTAATTGGCGCCTCCTTTCATCTACACATAATATTTGTTCATATCTTTCGCTATGATGTTGTAATGATAGGTCATTATATTACATATGGGTTGGCGGTCCTCGCCTCTATTTTTCTCATTCGTTGTATAGATATTGTTTTTATGCATATTTGGTATTTGATGTACTAGTTCTTGATTTACCATTCTGAATGTGGGCATTCTTGTGCTTGTTGTGCCATTGTAACCATTTTGTAATAAAGGTTTTTTATTTATGGATTCCAAAATGTCATGCTCATTATTGGACCCCATATATATATATATATATATATATATATATATATATATATATATATATATACAGTGCCTACAAGTAGTATTCAACCCCCTGCAGATTTAGCTGGTTGACACATGCGGAATTAACTTGGCATTGTGACATTTGTACTGTAGATCAGCCTGGAAGTGGGAAATGCACTGCAGCAAATTTTTTTTTTTTTTTTTTTTTTAAACGTTAAAAGTTAATTCAGAGTGTCATTTATTATTCAACCCCTCAAACCACAAGAATTCTGTTTGGTCCCCCTAAAGTAGTAAGAAGTAGTTCAGGCACCAAGAATAATGAGCTTCACATGTGTGGATTAAAGATCTCTTTTGCCAGCCTTTTCTGACTATTTAAGACCCTCCCCAAACTTGTGAACAGCACTCAGACATGGTCAACATGGGAATGACAAAGGAGCATTCCAAGGCCATCAGAGACAAGATCGTGGAGGGTCACAAGGCTGGCAAGGGGTACAAAACCCTTTCCAAGGAGTTGGGCTTACCTGTCTCCACTGTTGGGAGCATCATCCGTAAGTGGAAGGCTTATGGAACTACTGTTAGCCTTCCACGGCCTGGACAGCCTTTGAAAGTCTCCTCCCGTGCCGAGGCCAGGCTTGTCCGAAGAGTCAAGGCTAACCAAAGGACAACAAGGAAGGAGCTCCGGGAAGATCTCATGGCAGTGGGGACATTGGTTTCAGTCAATACCATAAGTAACGTACTCCACCGCAATGGTCTCCGTTCCAGACGAGCCCGTAAGGTACCTTTACTTTCAAAGCGTCATGTCAAGGCTCGTCTACAGTTTGCTCATGATCACTTGGAGGACTCTGAGACAGACTGGTTCAAGGTTCTATGGTCTGATGAGACCAAGATCGAGATCTTTGGTGCCATCCACACACGTGACGTTTGGAGACTGGGTGGCACTGCATACGACCCCAAGAATACCATCCCTACAGTCAAGCATGGTGGTGGCAGCATCATGCTGTGGGGCTGTTTCTCAGCCAAGGGGCCTGGCCATCTGGTCCGCATCCATGGGAAGATGGATAGCACGGCCTACCTGGAGATTTTGGCCAAGAACCTCCACTCCTCCATCAAGGATCTTAAGATGGGTCGTAATTTCATCTTCCAACAAGACAATGACCCAAAGCACACAGCCAAGAAAACCAAGGCCTGGTTCAAGAGGGAAAAAGTCAAGGTGTTGGAGTGGCCTAGTCAGTCTCCTGACCTTAACCCAATTGAATCTTGTGGAAGGAGCTCAAGAATAAAGTCCACATGAGACACCCAAAGAACCTAGATAACTTGGAGAAGATCTGCATGGAGGAGTGGGCCAAGATAACTCCACAGACCTGTGCCGGCCTGATCAGGTCTTATAAAAGACGATTATTAGCTGTAATTGCAAACAAGGGTTATTCCACAAAATATTAAACATAGGGGTTGTATAATAATTGACCCACACTTTTATGTTTAAAATTTATTAAAATTCAACTGAGCAACATAACTTTTTGGTTTGTAAGATTTATGCTTCTGTTCATAAATCCTACTCTCGTTTGCAGTTTGAAGGCTCTAACTTATTTGCATCTTATCAAACCAGCTAAATCTGCAGGGGGTTGAATACTACTTGTAGGCACTGTATATGTATTATCTATCTATCTATAATCTATCATCTATCTATTATATATCATCTATCTATTTATCATCTATCTATTACCTATCATATATCTATTATCTAAATCTATCTATTTATCATCTGTCTATCATCCATGTATTTATCATATATGTATTATCTATCTATTATCTATCTTTCTATCTATCCCATATTATCTATATCTCTATTTATCTATTATCTCTCAATCAATTATCTATCTATCAATTACCTGCAGGTTAATATTATAATGCAGACCTGGGCAAAGTGTGGGCCCCGGGCCTCATTCGGCCCTCTGGCTGTTCCCTTCTGGTCCAAGACAGCATAGGGGCTGATAACAGTGGTCCACGGGCCGCACCGTGCCCTATTCCACCCAACCGCCGACTCCATCCGCGGTGAATCTCCATCCGCGGTGAATGCACTGGTGGAGGAGGGGCCGCCAGCCCCTTCTTCCACCGATCAGCATGAGAAACAGCTGATGTGATGATGTCATTTCATCGCGTCAGCTGTGCATTGTGGAGAGTTAATGCATCGGAGACAAGAGCAGAGCGCTGGACATGGGGAGGATATGGGGGTCTCATGCTGGACAAGGTGAGGCTATGGGGTCTCGTGCTGGACATGGGAAGGCTTTGGGGGTCTCATGCTGAACATGGGAAGGCTATGGGGGTCTCGTGCTTGACATGAGAAGGCTATGGGGGTCTCATACTGGACATGGAGAGGCTATGGGGGTCTCATGCTGGACATGGGGAAGTTATGAGGGGTTCATACAGTATATAGGGAGGCTATGGGGGTTTCATTCTGGACATGGGGAGGATATGGGGATCTCATGTTGGACATGGGGAGGCTATGGGGATCTCGTGCTGGACATGGGAAGGCTATGGGGGGTCTCATGCTGGACTTGGGGATGCTATGGGGGTCTCATACTGGACATGGAGAGGCTATGGGGGTCTCATGCTGGACATGGGGAAGTTATGAGGGGTTCATACTGTATATAGGGAGGCTATGGGGGTTTCATTCTGGACATGGGGAGGCTATGGGGGACTCATGCTGGAAATGCAGAGGCTATGGGGGTCTCGTGCTAGACATGGGGAGGCTATGGGGGTCTCATGCTGGAAATACAGAGGCTATGGGGATCTCATGCTGGATATGGGGAGGCTATGGGGGTCTCATGCTGAACATGGGAATGCTATGGGGATCTCATGCAGGACATGGGGAGGCTATGGGGGTCTCATGCTGGACATGGGGAAGCTATGGGGGTTCATACTGTATATAGGGAGGCTGTGGGGGTCTCATTCTGGACATGGGCAGGCTATAGGGAACTCATGCTCAACATGGGGAGGCTATGGGGGTCTCATGCTGTTTATGTACAAAAAGGAGGACCACTGAGTTGGGTTACAAATCCCTCCATATACCTATAGGTTATCTCCAAAACAACACCAAATGGGATTTAATCGTAAAAATATTAACTTTATTGAAAAATATTGATTATACAAAAAATTAATTACTCTCAAATATGAATAAGTAAATGATGGGGGAGGAGTTACAGGGAGGGGGAGGGCAGCTAGAGAAGAAAAACAGGGTAGCATGGAAGAACCCTGCAAAGAGACTTATATCCCCTATGTAACAATCAATAAATAATGATTGTTAACCTTTTCAGCCAGCCACAAAATATAAGAAAATTAATTAAAGAAAGTCCGCGATGACATATGTATATGTCTCATGGCTATTAATATAAAAATCCAAAAATACACCCAAACAGACGTCCCTTCATCAGGAGTCACAGAGAAAGTATTCCATCAATGGGCACTGGAGTGATATATCATATGATAGCTCGTCCTATAGACAGTGTACAATCCAATGATAAAGATTTAAAGATATAGTGATGGACTATAGTCTAAAAATGGGTAGCAGATACATATCCCCAGAACTTCTTCCACGCCGCCACTAACCTTCCCAGCATGGCCCAAGGTAATGGAGTTATAATACTACTTACTTTGCGCGATGTGCATGTGTCTCTTGCACATGTAACCCTTGGTCTAATTGACTTATTCACAGAATGTAGAGAGGAGAGGACTGTATCCACACAGATACAGAGGACTGTATCCACACAGATACAGAGGACTGTATCCACACAGATACAGAGGACATTATTCACACAGATACAGAGGACTTTATCCACAAAGATACAGAGGACTGTATCCACACAGATACAGAGGACATTATTCACACAGATACAGAGGACTTTATCCACAAAGATACAGAGGACTGTATCCACACAGATACAGAGGACTTTATCCACAAAGATACAGAGGACTTTATCCACACAGATACAGAGGACTGTATCCACACAGATACAAAGGACTGTATCCACACAGATACAGAGGACTGTATCCACACAGATACAGAGGACTGTATCCACACAGATACAGAGGACTGTATCCACAAAGATACAGAGGACTTTATCCACACAGATACAGAGGACTGTATCCACACAGATACAGAGGACTTTATCCACACAGATACAGAGGACTGTATCCACACAGATACAGAGGACTGTATCCACACAGATACAGAGGACTGCATCCACACAGTTACAGAGGACTGTATCCACACAGATACAGAGGATGGTATCCACAAAGATACAGAGGACTTTATTCACACAGATACAGAGGACTTTATCCACACAGACACAGAGGGCTGTATCCACACAGATACAGAGGACTTTATCCACACAGATACAGAGGACTTTATCCACACAATACAGAGGACTTTATCCACACAGATACAGAGGACTGTATCCACACAGATACAGAGGACTTTATCCACACAGATACAGAGGACTGTATCCACACAGATACAGAGGACTTTATTCACACAGATACAGAGGACTGTATCCACACAGATACAGAGGACTTTATCCACAAAGATACAGAGGACTTTATCCACAGAGATACAGAGGACTGTATTCACACAGATACAAAGGACTTTATTCACACAGATACAGAGGACTTTATCCACACAGATACAGAGGACTGTATCCACACAGATACAAAGGACTGTATCCACACAGATACAGAGGACTTTATTCACACAGATACAGAGGACTTTATCCACACAGATACAGAGGACTGTATCCACACAGATACAGAGGACTGTATCCACACAGATACAGAGGACTGTATCCACACAGATACAGAGGACTTTATCCACACAGATACAGACGACTGTATCCACACAGATACAGAGGACTGTATCCACACAGATACAGAGGGCTGTATCCACAAAGATACAGAGGACTTTATCCACAGAGATACAGAGGACTGTATTCACACAGATACAGAGGACTTTATTCACACAGATACAGAGGACTGTATCCACACAGATACAGAGGACTTTATCCACAGAGATACAGAGGACTGTATTCACACAGATACAAAGGACTTTATTCACACAGATACAGAGGACTTTATCCACACAGATACAGAGGACTGTATCCACACAGATACAGAGGACTGTATCCACACAGATACAGAGGACTGTATCCACACAGATACAGAGGACTTTATCCACACAGATACAGAGGACTGTATCCACACAGATACAGAGGACTGTATCCACACAGATACAGAGGGCTGTATCCACAAAGATACAGAGGACTTTATCCACAGAGATACAGAGGACTGTATTCACACAGATACAAAGGACTTTATTCACACAGATACAGAGGACTTTATCCACACAGATACAGAGGACTGTATCCACACAGATACAAAGGACTGTATCCACACAGATACAGAGGACTTTATTCACACAGATACAGAGGACTTTATCCACACAGATACAGAGGACTGTATCCACACAGATACAGAGGACTGTATCCACACAGATACAGAGGACTGTATCCACACAGATACAGAGGGCTGTATCCACACAGATACAGAGGGCTGTATCCACACAGATACAGAGGACTTTATTCACACAGATATAGAGGACTGTATCCACACAGATACAGAGGACTGTATCCACACAGATACAGAGGGCTGTATCCACACAGATACAGAGGACTTTATTCACACAGATATAGAGGACTGTATCCACACAGATACAGAGGACTGTATCCACACAGATACAGAGGACTGTATCCACACAAATACAGAGGATGGTATCCACAAAGATACAGAGGACTTTATTCACACAGATACAGAGGACTTTATCCACACAGACACAGAGGGCTGTATCCACACAGATACAGAGGACTTTATCCACACAGATACAGAGGACTTTATCCACACAATACAGAGGACTTTATCCACACAGATACAGAGGACTGTATCCACACAGATACAGAGGACTTTATCCACACAGATACAGAGGACTGTATCCACACAGATACAGAGGACTTTATTCACACAGATACAGAGGACTGTATCCACACAGATACAGAGGACTTTATCCACACAGATACAGAGGACTTTATCCACAGAGATACAGAGGACTGTATTCACACAGATACAAAGGACTTTATTCACACAGATACAGAGGACTTTATCCACACAGATACAGAGGACTGTATCCACACAGATACAAAGGACTGTATCCACACAGATACAGAGGACTTTATTCACACAGATACAGAGGACTTTATCCACACAGATACAGAGGACTGTATCCACACAGATACAGAGGACTTTATCCACACAGATACAGAGGACTTTATCCACACAGATACAGAGGACTGTATCCACACAGATACAGAGGACTGTATCCACACAGATACAGAGGACTGTATCCACAAAGATACAGAGGACTTTATCCACACAGATACAGAGGACTGTATCCACACAGATACAGAGGACTGTATCCACACAGATACAGAGGACTGTATCCACACAGATACAGAGGGCTGTATCCACAAAGATACAGAGGACTTTATCCACAGAGATACAGAGGACTGTATTCACACAGATACAAAGGACTTTATTCACACAGATACAGAGGACTTTATCCACACAGATACAGAGGACTGTATCCACAAAGATACAGAGGACTTTATCCACACAGATACAGAGGACTTTATCCACACAGATATAGAGGACTTAAAGGCAAGAGGAGATCGCATGTAGCGATGCCCAAATATTTGAACAGCCACAGTCACACAAAGGCGACGGTGGGAAAATGTCACAAGAGGTGGACGATGATGAGACACATTTGTCAGAAAGTCAGGAGGAGGACCAGGGTGCGGAAGTGGAAGACGAGGCTGTGGATGAATTAGTAAATGACTCAACCTGGTAGGAGTACATGCAGAGCGAGGCCAGCAGCACACAGGGGGAGGGAGGCAGAGCACCCCAACAGGCAAGAAGAAGCAGTGTGGTGGCCGCAGACAGAAGCAGGCAACCGTTCCCCATAACACCAACACAAAGGAAGTTGCCAGTACAACTGTTAGGTCTTCCCGAGTCTGGTTGTTTTTTAAAGACTCTGCCGATAACCCCAAAAAGGCCATTTGCATCACCTGCCAGGCCAGCATCAGCAAATGCTGCACATAACACATCTGCATCTCTGGCTGCTGTGGGCCTAAAAGGGGGCAAACTTATGGTGTGGCCCCCATGCTCCCCTGACCTCTACCCCATTGAGAACCTCTGGAGCATCATCAAAAGGAGTGTCTATGATGGCGGGAGGCAGCTCACATCTAAGCAACAGCTCTGGGAGGGTATTCTGTCCTCATGCAAAACAATTGAAGCAGAAACCATCCAAAACCTGACAAATTCAATGGACGAGAGAGTTCAGAAGCTCCTTTCGAACAAGGGGTCCTATGTGCAAATGTAACATCACCTAGAATAAAGTTTTGAGCTGAAAACTGTTTGATTTCAGTTTGTAATAACCTGCTAATGCTTATAATTTTAAAAATGACCATTTTTTTGTTCTTTATTAAAATGAAAAGGTTGAAAACTCTGCTGTGCATAATAATTTGGAACATGCATTTCGAGTGCAGTTTGAGTGTTTTATTTTTTTTTTTAAATATACTGTTATCATAGGCAGTTTGTACAAAAACCTTTCAATTGTTCTCGAATAGTTATTTGACTGGAAAATTATAATGACTGCAATTCATATAGGTAATTTGGGAAAATCTGAGAAAATATTATTTGCATACTAATTTGGAACACAGTGTAGAATAGACAATAGATGATAATTATTGGTAATTATCAAGACACACTCAATAAAGGAGTGGTTCTGCAGGTGGGGACCACAGACCACATCTCAGTACCAATGCTTTATGGCTGATGTTTTGGTCACTTTTGAATGTTGGTTGTGCTTTCACACTCGCGGTGGCACGAGATGGACTCTCCAACCCACAGAAGTTGCTCAGGTAGTGCAGCTCATCCAGGACGGCACATCAATGCAAGCTGTGGCAAGAAGGTTTGCTGTGTCTGTCAGCGTAGTGTCCAGAGGCTGGAGGCGCTATCAGGAGACAGGCCAGTACACCAGGAGACATGGAGGAGGCCGTAGGAGGGAAACAACCCAGCAGCAGGAACGCTACCTCCGCCTTTGTGCAAGGAGGAACAGGAGGAGCACTGCCAGAGCCCTGCAAAATGACCTCCAGCAGGCCACAAATGTGCATGTGTCTGCACAAAGTTAGAAACCGACTCCATGAGGGTGGTATGAGGGCCCGACATCCACAGATAGGGGTTGTGCTCACAGCCCAACACCGTGCAGGACGCTTGGCATTTGCCACAGAACACCAGGATTGGCAAAGTCACCACTAGCATCCTGTGCTCTTCACAGATGAAAGCAGGTTCACACTGAGCACATGTGACAGACATGACAGAGTCTGGAGACGCCGTGGAGAGCGATGTGCTGCCTGCAACATCCTTCAGCATGACAGGCTTGGCAGTGGGTCAGTAATAGTGCGGGGTGGCATTTCTTTTGAGGGCCGCACAGCCCTCCATGTGCTCGCCAGAGTTAGCCTGACTGCCATTAGGTAGTCGAGATGAGATCCTCAGACCCCTTGTGAGACCATATGCTGGTGCGGTTGGCCCTGGGTTCCTCCTAATGCAGGACAATGCCAAACCTCATGTGGCTGGAATGTGTCAGCAGTTCCTGCAAGATGAAGCCATTGAAGCTATGGACTGGCCCGTCCGTTCCCCAGACCTGAATCCGATTGAGCACATCTGGAACATCATGTCTCGCTCCATCCACCGTCACGTTGCACCACAGACTGTCCAGGAGTTGGCAGATGCTTTAGTCCAGGTCTAGGAAATCCCACAGGAGACCATCCGCAACCTCATCAGGAGCATGCCCAGGTGTTGTAGGGAGGTCATACAGGCACGTGGAGGCCACACACAATACTGAGCCTCATTTTGACTTGTTTAACCCCTTAATAACATCTGACGTACTAATACGCGTCTGTGCCCTGGGACTTAAGAGCCAGACCCGTATTAGTACGTCATGGCGATCGCGCGCGCACACAGGCTGTGCGGGCGCGATCGCCGCCGGGTGTCAGCTGATTGTCATAGCTGACACCCGGTACTATGTGCAGGGAGCGGTCACGCACCGCTCCCAGCACATTAACCCCCGCGATGCTGCGATCGAAGTCGATCGAAGTCGATCGCGGCATTGCGGGGGCAAGGGGAGGTGATCGCCGATACTCACCTCCTCTTCCGGCTTCCTGCGCAGTCTGCAAAGGCTTCCCGGGTGTTGCCATGACGACCCGATGTCGTCATGACAACATCCGGGTCACCAGAGAGCAGGAAGATTGCTTGGACATGCGCAGTGCATCTCCAAGCAATCTTCACACTGTGCACTTCTGACAGCCTTCATGGCATAGGGATGGTGCTCCATTCCTGTGCCATGCAGGCGATCAGAAAAAAAAAAGTGAAAGTCCCAGAGTGGGACAAAGTAATAAAGTGTATAAACTGTGTGAAAGTGGAAAAAAAAAAAAAAAAAAATGTGCAAAAATATTATAAAAAAATAAAAAAAATAATACACCAAAAATAAAAATATAATGTACCCATCAATAAATATTATTATAAAAAAAATAAAAAAAAAACAATAAAAGTACACATATTTGGTATCGCCGCGTCCGGAACAACCTGACCTATAAAACTGTCCCACTAGTTAACCCCTTCAGTGAACACGGTAAAAAAAAAAAAAAAAAAACCAAGCAAAAAACAATGCTTTATCACCATACCGCCAAACAAAAAGTGGAATAACACGCGATCAAAAAGACGCATATAAATAAAAATGATACCGCTGAAAACGTCATCTCGTCCCGCAAAAAACAAGCCGCCATATAGCTCCATCAGCCGAAAAATAAAAAAGTTATAGCTCTCAGAATAAAGCGATACTAAAAAATATTTTTTTCTATAAAATAGCTTTTATTGTGTATAAGCGCCAAAACATAGAAAAATTATACAAATGTGGTACCGCTGTAAACGTACTGACCCGAAGAGTAAAGCTGCCTCATCAATTTTACCACACGCGGAACAGAATAAAAAAAAAAACCAATTCCTGAATTGTTGGTTTTTGTTTATTCTGCCTCCCAAAAATCGGAATAGAAAGCGATCAAAAATGCCACGTGCCTGAAAATGGCACCAATAACAACGTCAAGTCATCCCGCAAAAAACGAGCCGTCACATGACTGTCTGCCAAAATTTGGAAAAATTATAGCTCTCAAAATATGGCGATGCAAAAACTAGATTTTACAAAAAATGCGTCTTTTAGTGTGTGACAGCTGTCAGTCATAAAAACCCCATATGATTCTGGCATTGCTGTAATCACACCGACCCGAAGAATAAAGTCGTCTAATCACTTATACCGCACAAGGAACGGCGTCAAAAATAAACTCTTGAGTTAGGATTGGGCTAGGGTTAGGGCTGGGTTTGGGGCTAGGGTTGTGCTGGGGCTAGGGTTGTGCTGGGGCTAGGGTTGTGCTGGGGCTAGGGTTGTGCTGGGGCTAGGGTTGTGCTGGGGCTAGGGTTGTGCTAGGGTTAGGGTTGTGCTAGGGTTAGGGCTGGGGTTGGGATTTTTTTCAAAAGTAAGAAAAAAAGATGACGATATGGCGACTAGTGTTGAGAGCAAGTGCTCGCTACTTGAGTTTGCATCGGGTGCTCTGGTATGCATTTAGTATCGTGGGTATTTGAGTGACATGCTCGAGTCTCTGCCCCATATGCTTCGCGGCCAAAAAACTTTACAGGGATTGCCTGCCATGCACGAGCGATCCCCGCATGTTTTTTTTTGGGTGTCTAATAACCGTGAAACATGCGGAGCAGGGACTCGAGCATGTCACTCGAGCACACGCTGTACATGGTGCATACCTGAGTACCCGATGCAAACTCAAGTAGCGAGCACTTGCGCTCAAGAATAATGAAAACTTATTCAATATGATGACCTAATGTAAACAAATAATGTGCCGTACCTCTGGGTTCAAAATGTTCACTATACACCTTAATAAAATCTTTGAGGGGTATAGTTTCCAAAATGGGGACACTTGTGGGGGAGCTCCACTGTTTAGGCACATCACGGGCTCTCCAAACGCGACATGGTGTCCGCTAACAAATTGAATGGAAAATCGGCTCAAATTGTTAGCGGACACCACATTGCGTTTGGAGAGCCCCTCTGTGCCCAAACTTTGGAGCTCCCCCACAAGTGACCCCATTTTGGAAACTAGACCCCCCAAGGCACCTTTCTAGATGCATAGTGAGCACTTGGAACCCCCAGGTGCTTCACAAATTGATTCGTAAAAATGAAAAAGTGAAAAAAAAAACACTTTTTCATTTTTATGAATCAATTTGTGAAGCACCTGGGGTTCCAAGTGCTCACTATGAATCTAGATAGGTGCCTTGGGGGGTCTAGTTTCCAAAATGGGGTCACTTGTGGGGGAGCTCCAATGTTTGGGCACACAGGGACTCTCTAAATGCAACATGGTATCCGCTAACAAATTAAATGGAAAATCGGCTCAAATTGTTAGCGGACACCACATTGCGTTTGGAGAGCCCCTCTGTGCCCAAACTTTGGAGCTCCCCCACAAGTGACCCCATTTTGGAAACTAGACCCCCCAAGGCACCTTTCTAGATGCATAGTGAGCACTTGGAACCCCCAGGTGCTTCACAAATTGATTCGTAAAAATGAAAAAGTGAAAAAAAAAACACTTTTTCATTTTTATGAATCAATTTGTGAAGCACCTGGGGTTCCAAGTGCTCACTATGAATCTAGATAGGTGCCTTGGGGGGTCTAGTTTCCAAAATGGGGTCACTTGTGGGGGAGCTCCAATGTTTGGGCACACAGGGACTCTCCAAATGCAACATGATATCCGCTAACAAATTGTCGGCTCAAATTGTTAGCGGATATCATGTTGCATTTGGAGAGTCCCTGTGTGCCCAAACATTGGAGCTCCTCCACAAGTGACCCCATTTTGGAAACTAGACCCCCCAAGGCACCTATCTAGATGCATAGTGAGCACTTGGAACCCCTAGGTGCTTCACAAATTAATTCGTAAAAATGAAAAAGTGTTTTTTTTTTCACTTTTTCATTATTACGAATCAATTTGTGAAGCACCTGGGGGTTCCAAGTGCTCACTATGCATCTAGAAAGGTGCCTTGGGGGGTCTAGTTTCCAAAATGGGGTCACTTGTGGGGGAGCTCCAAAGTTTGGGCACAGAGGGGCTCTCCAAACGCAATGTGGCGTCCGCTAACAATTTGAGCCGATTTTCCATTCAATTTGTTAGCGGATACCATGTTGCATTTAGAGAGTCCCTGTGTGCCCAAACATTGGAGCTCCCCCACAAGTGACCCCATTTTGGAAACTAGACCCCCCAAGGCACCTATCTAGATGCATAGTGAGCACTTGGAACCCCTAGGTGCTTCACAAATTAATTCGTAAAAATGAAAAAGTGTTTTTTTTTTCACTTTTTCATTTTTACGAATCAATTTGTGAAGCACCTGGGGGTTCCAAGTGCTCACTATGCATCTAGAAAGGTGCCTTGGGGGGTCTAGTTTCCAAAATGGTGTCAATTGTGGGGGAGCTCCAAAGTTTGGGCACAGAGGGGCTCTCCAAACGCAATGCGGCGTCCGCTAACAATTTGAGCCGATTTTCCATTCAATTTGTTAGCGGATACCATGTTGCATTTAGAGAGTCCCTGTGTGCCCAAACATTGGAGCTCCCCCACAAGTGACCCCATTTTGGAAACTAGACCCCCCAAGGCACCTATCTAGATGCATAGTGAGCACTTGGAACCCCTAGGTGCTTCACAAATTAATTCGTAAAAATGAAAAAGTGTTTTTTTTTTCACTTTTTCATTATTACGAATCAATTTGTGAAGCACCTGGGGGTTCCAAGTGCTCACTATGCATCTAGAAAGGTGCCTTGGGGGGTCTAGTTTCCAAAATGGGGTCACTTGTGGGGGAGCTCCAAAGTTTGGGCACAGAGAAGCTCTCCAAACGCAATGTGGTGTCCGCTAACAATTTGAGCCGATTTTCCATTCAATTTGTTAGCGGATACCATGTTGCATTTAGAGAGTCCCTGTGTGCCCAAACATTGGAGCTCTCCCACAAGTGACCCCATTTTGGAAACTAGACCCCCCAAGGCACCTATCTAGATGCATAGTGAGCAGTTGGAACCCCCAGGTGCTTCACAAATTGATTCATAAAAATGAAAAAGTGTTTTTTTTTTCACTTTTTCATTTTTACGAATCAATTTGTGAAGCACCTGGGGGTTCCAAGTGCTCACTATGCATCTAGAAAGGTGCCTTGGGGGGTCTAGTTTCCAAAATGGTGTCAATTGTGGGGGAGCTCCAAAGTTTGGGCACAGAGGGGCTCTCCAAACGCAATGCGGCGTCCGCTAACAATTTGAGCCGATTTTCCATTCAATTTGTTAGCGGATACCATGTTGCATTTAGAGAGTCCCTGTGTGCCCAAACATTGGAGCTCCCCCACAAGTGACCCCATTTTGGAAACTAGACCCCCCAAGGCACCTATCTAGATGCATAGTGAGCACTTGGAACCCCTAGGTGCTTCACAAATTAATTCGTAAAAATGAAAAAGTGTTTTTTTTTTCACTTTTTCATTATTACGAATCAATTTGTGAAGCACCTGGGGGTTCCAAGTGCTCACTATGCATCTAGAAAGGTGCCTTGGGGGGTCTAGTTTCCAAAATGGGGTCACTTGTGGGGGAGCTCCAAAGTTTGGGCACAGAGAAGCTCTCCAAACGCAATGTGGTGTCCGCTAACAATTTGAGCCGATTTTCCATTCAATTTGTTAGCGGATACCATGTTGCATTTAGAGAGTCCCTGTGTGCCCAAACATTGGAGCTCTCCCACAAGTGACCCCATTTTGGAAACTAGACCCCCCAAGGCACCTATCTAGATGCATAGTGAGCAGTTGGAACCCCCAGGTGCTTCACAAATTGATTCATAAAAATGAAAAAGTGTTTTTTTTTTCACTTTTTCATTGTTACGAATCAATTTGTGAAGCACCTGGGGGTTCCAAGTGCTCACTATGCATCTAGATAGGTGCCTTGGGGGGTCTAGTTTCCAAAATGGGGTCACTTGTGGGGGAGCTCCAATGTTTGGGCACACAGCAGCTCTCCAAACGCAACATGGTGTCGCTAACAATTTGAGCCAATTTTGCGTTAAATTTGTTAGCGGACACCATGTTGCATTTAGAGAGCCGCTGTGTGCCCAAATATTGGAGCTCCCCCACAAGTGACCCCATTTTGGAAACTAGACCACCCAAGGCACCTATCTAGATGCATAGTGAGCACTTGGAACCCTCAGGTGCTTCACAAATTGATTCATACAAATGAAAAAGTGTTTTTTTTTTCACTTTTTCATTGTTACGAATCAATTTGTGAAGCACCTGGGGGTTCCAAGTGCTCACTATGCATCTAGATAGGTGCCTTGGGGGGTCTAGTTTCCAAAATGGGGTCACTTGTGGGGGAGCTCCAATGTTTGGGCACACAGCAGCTCTCCAAACGCAACATGGTGTCGCTAACAAATTTAACGGAAAATCGGCTCAAATTGTTAGCGACACCATGTTGCGTTTGGAGAGCCGCTGTGTGCCCAAACTTTGGAGCTCCCCCACAAGTGACCCCATTTTGGAAACTAGACCCCCCAAGGCATCTATCTAGATGCATTGTGAGCACTTGGAACACTCAGGTGCTTCACAAATTGATTCATAAAAATGAAAAAGTGTTTTTTTTTTCACTTTTTCATTGTTACGAATCAATTTGTGAAGCACCTGGGGGTTCCAAGTGCTCACTATGCATCTAGAAAGGTGCCTTGGGGGGTCTAGTTTCCAAAATGGGGTCACTTGTGGGGGAGCTCCAAAGTTTGGGCACACATGGGCTCTCCAAACACAACATGGCGTCCGCTAATTATTCAAGCAAATTTTACAATCAAAAAGTCAAATAGCGCTCCTTCCCTTCCGAGCCCTGCCGTGCGCCCAAACAGTATTTTTTCCCCAAATATTGGGTATCTGCGTGCCCAGGGGAAATTGCACAACAAATTTTGGGGTCCATTTTTTCTTGTTACCCCTGTGAAAATAAAAAAAATTGGGTCTAAATTAACATTTTTGTGAAAAAAGTTAAATGTTCATTTTTTTCTTCCACATTCAAAAAATTCCTGTGAAGCACCTGAAGGGTTAATAAAGTTCTTGAATGTGGTTTTGAGCACCTTGAGGGGTGCAGTTTTTAGAATGGTGTCACTTTTGGGTATTTTCTGTCATAAAGACCTCTCAAAGTGACTTCAAATGTGATGTGGTCCCTAAAAAAATGGTTTTGTAAATTTTGTTGGAAAAATGAGAAATCGCTGGTCAACTTTTAACCCTTATAGCTCCCTAACAAAAAAAAATTTTGGTTCCAAAATTGTGCTGATGTAAAGTAGACATGTGGGAAATGTTATTTATTAACTCTTTTGTGTGACATATCGCTCTGATTTCAGGGCTTAAAAATTCAAATTTTGAAAATTGCAAAATTTTCAAAATTTTCGCCAAATTTCCGTTTTTTTCACAAATAAACGCAAGTGATATCGAAGAAATTTTTCCACAATCATGAAGTACAATATGTCACGAAAAAACAATCTCAGAATCAGGGGGATCCGTTGAAGCGTTCGAGAGTAATTACCTCATAAAGTGACAGTGGTCAGAATTGTAAAAATTGGCCCGGTCATTAACGTGCAAACCACCCGCGGGGCTTAAGGGGTTAAAGGACATTACATCAAAGTTGGATCAGCCTGTAGTGTGTTTTTCCACTTTAATTTTGGGAGTGACTCCAAATCCAGGCCTCCATTGGTTAATAAATTTGATTTACATTGATGATTTTTATGTGATTTTGTTGTCAGCACATTCAACTTTGTACAGAACAAAGTATTCAATGAGAAGATTTCATTCAGATCTAGGATGTGTTATTTGAGTGTGTTTGGGCAGTGTATAAGATAATTCACATAAATAAATATAAGGAAAATTCCCCACTACCACAGAATGTGCGCATGGAAAGAGGAATGGTCCTCGGTAAAACACAGTAAGTATCAGTATTTTGATAGACACAGTGGCCTTTTCACCCTCTATATATATTCCATATAGGGATCTAATTATAAGTATTTCTACCTACCTATATGGGACATTTATCGAATATATATTGTATATCCCATTTTAGGCATTCAATCACTAGCACTTTATTCCACTCTTTTGGGGTGCCTTTTTATACTTATTTATTTATTCACTTGTACTTTATCATCTGCGGCTGGTACATATCATACATATATATTTTGTGTCTGTGCATTTTTCTGAGTTTTCATGCTATGGTGCTTCCTGCAAACTTATACTTTTGTGTATAAGTGATTTTTTTTCCGGATTGCCACCTGGAATTGTGTCCTTTTTTCTCCCACCCTGATATGTTACAACTTGACCCAATAAAATTAAGATTTTGATGGCTTACTTTGGATTCTTGATCTCTGTGTTTTTTTCGTCCTTTGTGCTTCCCTCAGGGAACTTATCTAGATGTGTGGTGAGCACCCTGAACCCACAGGTGCTTTACAGAAGTTTATTGAGCCATAAAAATAAAATGTTCACATTTTTCCAACAAAAATGTTTTTCAGCCTCCAATCTTGCATTTTCATAAGGGAAGCAGGAGAAATTGCATCATGCAGTTTGTTGTTCAATTTCTCCTGAGTAGGCAGATACCCCATATGTGGGAGAAAACCACTGTTTGGGAGCATGGCAGGGTTCGGAAGAGAAGGAGCACCATTTCACTTTTTGAATGTAAAATTTGCTTGAATAATTAGCGGACGCCATGTTGCATTTGAGGAGCCCCTGATGTGCCTAAACAGTAGAAACCCCCCACAAGTGACCCCATTTTAGAAACTACACCATTCAAGGATTTTATTAAGGTGTATAGTGAACATTTTGAACCCAGACGTACGACACAGAATTTTGATAACATTAGGTCATCATATTGAATAAGTTGTCATTAGTCTTGAGCGCAAGTGCTCGCTACTTGAGTTTGCATAGGGTACTCGGGCATGCACCAAGTATCGCGGGTCCTCAAGTGACATGCTCGAGTCCCCGCCCCGCATCTTTCACTGTTATTAGACACCCAAAAAAAAACATGCGGTTATCGCTCGTGCATGGCAAACAATCACCGCAAGTTTTTTTTGGCTGTATAACAGCTGCAAAATATATGGGGTGGAGACTCAAGCATGTCACTCGAGCACCTGCGATACTCGGTGCATGCCCAAGCATCCGATGCAAACTCAAGTAGCGAGCACTTGTACTCAACACTAGTCGCCATATCGTCATTTTTTTTCTTTACTTTTGAAAAAATACCAACCCCAACACAACCCTAACCCCAATCTTAATACAAACCCAACCCTAGCACAACCCTAACCTTAGCCCAACCGTAACCTTAGCACAACCCTAACCCTAGCCCAACCCTAACTCTAACACAACCCTAACCCTAGCCCAACCTTTACTCTAACCCTAACCCTAACACTAGCACAACCCTAACCATAGTTTCTTTTTTACGCTGTTCCTCATGTGGTATAAGTGATTAGACGACTTTATTCTTTGAGTTGGTGCGATTACAGCGATGCCAGACTCATATCGGGTTTTTATGATTGACAGATGTCACACACTAAAAAAACATTTTTTTTTCAAAGACTAATTTTTGCATTGCCATATTTTGAGAGCTATAATTTTTCCATATTTTGGCCGACAGAGTCATGTGACAGCTAGTTTTTTGGGGGACAAGTTGACATTTTTATTGGTACAATTTTAGGGCACGTGACATTTTTTTGATCGCTTTCTATTCTGATTGTTGGGAGACAGAATAAACAAAAACTAACAATTCCGGAATTTTTTTTTATGCCATTCCGAATGTGGTAAAATTAATAAGGTAGCTTCATTTTTAACGTCAGTACATTTACAGCGGTACCATATTTATATTGTTATTTTATGTTTTGGTGCTTTTACACAATAAAAACTATTTTATAGAAAAATTAAATTTTTTGTATTGCTTTATTCTGAGAGCTATAACTTTTTTATTTTTTGGCTGATGGAGCTGTATGGCGGCTTGTTTTTTTGCAGGAGAAGATGATGTTTTCAGCGGTACCATTTTTATTTAAGCTCGTCTTTTAAGATCGCGTTTTATCACAATTTTTGTTTGGCGGTATGATGATAAAGAATCATTTTTTGCTTAGTTTTTTAAAAAAATTTTTTTTTCCATGTTCAGTAAAGGGGTGAACTAGTGAGACAGTTTTATACCGACTCCACCAAAATGGGCTCCGACTCCACAGCCCTGCTATGACGTGCAGTCACCATGTCCAAGTCCCACGTATTTCACTTTTTACTGCAGTGATCTTGTGCGCAGGCGAGTCACTGTGACTTCCCGGCACCTGGGCACAAGATCCCTGCAGTGAAATGACAGCATTGTACACAGTACAAGTGCATCACTACCGTAAAAAGCGCACAGGCGCAGGATCTGGACATAAGTATAAGTATAGATTCACATTTCTATCATCTGTATGCCCATTTTAAAGGTCAGATAAGCCCCAGGGGTGACAGATTCCCTTTAATCAGCCATGGGGCAGTCATGAAACCAGATATGTATCAAGGTGTGTATAAAGGGAAGGGTATGGTACTCAGAGAATGTTTCAGTAATCTGCCTCAACGCGTTTCCCCAACAGCTTCATCAGGAGGCTTGATACAGGGATGATAATTCATGATGTTCAGCATAGTGTGCCTAATAGCCAGGTCTCCATGTATAAATATCCCACATCATCCAAAATCCCTTCCCAGACTAGGAGACCCATTCCCATTCCTAGAGGTGAATTGTCATAGGATATATAGAATGGAGTCTTTCTACAATAATGTACTGCGCCTGCGCTACTTCTCATGCGCTAGAAGTCCAATAATCTCCATCCTCTAGTGTGCATGTTCAGATAAACTGATTGCCACCGCCCCACTGGTACCCGTGAGTGCGCATTCCCATAGTTATGCATAACACACTGGAACATTGTCTGCGAATGCGCATGCTCGAATGTCTGCGTTCCACGCCGGAGCGCATATGGTATTGGATTGCATTCCATCATCAGAAAAATCCTCTCTCTGAGATCATCATGGGAGATTAAAAACAAGCATTGCACATCCTCCCATCATGCAATAGGCATGTAGATCTACTTTGTCACTACATAAAATATGGGATGATGGCCCACAGTATATTTCTAAATGGTCATATTTGACCCCTATTGCATAATTAGAGATACACAAGGATCACCACACTTGTTATTTAAGAAATAGTATATGTAGGAGATAACTGATAAGAAAAAATTCTGATATAGGAGCTCAGATATCTCGATGAAGTACAATATGTGAACCCCATTCACAGGGAACTGAGTAGCAATGGGTAGAGTATAAAATCCAAAAATATAATCCAGAATGGGGCTGTATTCCCACAAAACAGGCATAGAAAATTTGTTCATTCAGTCCCTTAGGGCCTAGTGAATCCAGTCTAAAAATCCACTCACTTTCCTTTTTGAGGATACATGTATTGTGATCACCTCCTCTCACATTGGGTTTAACCACCTCAATGATACAAAAGGAGATGTCTCCGGTTTCACCTCGATGTACACTGTTTATGTGTCTCACTAATGGGGTGTCCCGAAGATGGCATATATCACCAAAATTCCCCCCCCCACACACACTCCTCCTAGACACCCTCTTGGTCTTGCCTACATAATCTAGGGGGCAGGTGCATGTGGTTCTGAGGTTTTACAGTTGGAATAATCCCACTTACTAGTGGAGGAACTCAAGAAAGATTTACATGGTCTCATCCAACTAAATGTACAACATTCTCCACATCTAAAGAAACCGCAGATTCTTCTATCTAGCCAAGTCCCCTTGGGTGAAGTTTTTTTGTAGAAACTATGCACTAAATGGTCCCTAATTAATCGACCCTTTCTGAAAGTTATTGTGGGAGTAGATCACACAGCACCCTCAGATCCGGGTCAGCCACAAGTACATCCTAGAGTTTTCTGAGTATATTAAAGATATGGTCACTCTGATTGTCATAAGTTTTTCTTACTCGTGTTATCCCATCTTTTTCTTGGTCTCTTGGTTAGGTATGGAGGAGTGTCTGTCTCTCCCATTTTTCTGCAAACGATGATGTGGAATCCAAAATGTACCATGAGTATCCTTTTTCCCTCAATCTGGTGTTCAGGTCTATTGCCTGTATATTAAAATCTGTGACATTATGGCAGTACCTTCTCAACCATAAAAATTGGTCCTTGGGTATTCCTCTTTTTATGGGGATGGGGGTGGTGGTTATCCCACTTCAATAGTTTATTAGTGCTTGAAGGTTTATGATAGATGAGAGTCCATATGGTCCCATCCAGTTCTTTCTTGATTAGTACATCCAGGAAAGGCAACTGGTATTAATTAAATTTAGATGTAAATCTCAGGCCCACTGTATTGATGTTGCGTTCCCTGACAATTTCAAGATTGTTCACTCGTCCCTGACCAGATGATAAAAAAGTCGTCAATATATTTGTACCATGCCCCAATATATGAATGCCATCACTTATGATCATCCCTGAATATTGTGGTTTCCTCCTACCAGCCCGAGAATAGGTTAGCATACGAGTGGGCACAGAGGCTCCCCATCGCAGTACCCCTGAGCTGGTTGAAGTAATTCATGTCAAAAAGAAAGAAGTTATGAGTAAGAGTGAATTTTAGAAGATCCTCCATAAATTCATTATGTCTGCTACACTCTTATTGATCTCGATTTCAAGAAATGTCTTACTCCTCTGATACCATCCTCATGCGGTATATTACTGTACAAAGCCTCGAAATCTAGTAAGGCCTGCTCCCCTACATGAATGTATACATGCTCGAGGGTATACATGTAGGGGAGCAGGCAAAGGGAAAACCATTTTCCAGAGGAATTATTCCAACTGTAAAACCTCAGGACTTATTCCAACTGCAGGACCTCAGGCGGTACTGGGGGAACATTATACTGTGTGGGGGCATCATACATACTGCATAAGGTGCATAATGGGGAAATTACACTGTGTGGGGGCATCATACATACTGCATAAGGGGCATAATGGGGGCATTACACTGTGTGGTGGCATCATACATATTGCATAAGGGGCATAACTGGGGCATTACACTGTGTGGGGGCATCATACATACTGCATAAGGGGCATAATGGGGAATTACACTGTGTGGGGTCATCATACATACTGCATAAGGGGCATAATGGGTGCATAACACTGTGTGGGGGCATCATACATCCTGCATAAGGGGTATAATGGGGGCATTACACTGTGGGGGGCATCATACATCCTGTATAAGGGGCATAATGGGGGCATTACACTGTGGGGGCAGTAAAGGGGTCCTGTACTATGAGAACAATACGTTTCCTCCCTCCCAGTCTCCATAGTTGGGTCGTATGTATCTATTACAGGAAACAGAACAAAAACCTTATGATTCTTATAAAGGGGCAACACAAGACCCCAAAAGAGTCTCGGTGCTGAAGGGGTTAATGCCCCCTGCGCCCAGTAATGGGGGTCTCCACATACCTCCACCTGCAGAGCCGCCACCACATATATGGCTGCTCTGTGCGCACAGGAGCTGTGATGAGGTCACAGGAGGGGAGGAGTCAGGGGTCACATGATCAGGGGCCTCAGTGGATGCAGGACTCTGCTGTGCTGGTTGTCATGGAGCTGGATGAGCTGAAGTTTATGTGTGGGGTCAGGAGGGGTTTACTGTGTGGATGTAGCAGAGCCGCGTGTGTACGAGGTGTACGGAGCGGAGCCGCGTGTGTACGAGGTGTACGGAGCAGAGCCATGTGTATGAGGTGTACGGAGCAGAGCCGCGCATGTACGAGGTGTACGGAGCAGAGCCGCGTGTGTACGAGGTGTACGGAGCAGAGCCGCGTGTGTACGAGGTGTACGGAGCAGAGCCGTGTGTGTACGAGGCGTACGGAGCGGAGCCGTGTGTGTACGAGGTGTACGGGGCGGAGCCGCGTGTGTACGAGGTGTACGGAGCAGAGCCGCGTGTGTACGAGGTGTACGGAGCAGAACCGCGTGTACGAGGTGTACGGAGCAGAGCCGCGTGTGTACGAGGTGTACGGAGCAGAGCCGCGTGTGTACGAGGTGTACGGAGCAGAGCCGCGTGTGTACGAGGTGTACGGAGCGGAGCCGCGTGTGTACGAGGCATACAGAGCAGAGCCGCGTGTGTACGAGGTATACGGAGCGGAGCCACGCGTATATGAGGTGTACGGAGCGGAGAAGCGTGTGTACGAGGTGTATGGAGCGGAGCCGCGTGTGTACGAGGTGTACGGAGCGGAGCCGCGCATGTAAGAGGTGTATGGAGCGAAGCCGCGTGTGTACAAGGTGTACGGAGCAGAGCCGCATGTGTACGAGGTGTAGAGAGCTGAGCCGTGCGTGTACGAGGTGTACGGAGCGAAGCCGTATGTGTACGAGGTGTACGGAGCGGAGCCGCGTGTGTACAAGGTGTAGAGAGCGGAGCCGCGGGTGTACGAGGTATACGGAGCGAAGCCGTATGTGTACGAGGTGTACGGAGCGGAGCCTCCTGCCGGGCAGAGACGCCATTTCCCTCACCGCCGCGGTCCTGGTACGGCGTCCTCCAGCTCCCCTGCACCTGCTGTTGCTTCCCGGGCACTGTGCTTAGGCCGCGCGCGCCGTCCTAAAGAGTCCCCGGCCAATGGCCAGAGGACCACTCCTATATAAAGCACCTCCTCCAAAATGGAGGTGCCTGTGCAAGGTTGTTGTTTGTGTGCTAACACTTTCCTCAGCCCTCAGGTCCCGCTGCCTGTCAGCCGTGCCCGCCAGCCTGTCTAGCAGCCGTGCCCGCCAGCCTGTCTAGCAGCCGTGCCCGCCAGCCTGTCTAGCAGCCGTGCCCGCCAGCCTGTCTACCCGGATCACCTGTCAGGCCACCTGCCGTGCCCGCCTTCTCGCCAACCCGGATCACCCATCTGGCTACCTGCCAAGCCCGCCTGCTTGCCAACCCAGATCACCCATCAGGCTACCTGCCGTGCTTTCCTGCTGTATCTGTCAGCTTCAGCCATCTGACCCGTGGGAGTCACCTGCTCTCACACAAGGTCAGTCCCAGTGTGGCACCTGGTCCACCTGCCCGGTCTCTCCTTGGTTCACGGAGTTGACTAAGCCTCCGTGCGACCAGGGTCGGTCCGAGTAGGCACTTAATTACGCCCCTTTGGTCCCTCCTTGCATCCCAGCATAGAGGTTCCACCACCCGGATCCGTAACAGTTTGCACAGGCCATGGAACCCAGTGGCTCCCAGGCTCCTTCGCTCTCTGACCTGTACCAAGAGGTCTCTCACCAGAGATCCCAACAGGATACTATCCTGTCCTATCTGCGGACAGTCAACTCCCACCTGGACGCGCTGTCCACCCCTACTGTGTCCGCCTCTATCCAAGCGGCACCTGCTCCAGCGGCACCTCAACCCTGCGGCGCTGTGGCACCCGGCTTTGGACCCCGGCTCTCTGCGCATCCACATTTTGGTGGTGACCCCGTACTATGTCGGTGCTTCATAAATCAGTGCACGCTGCACTTTGAACTCCTGGCACACCAGTTCACCTCCAACAGGGCCAAGGTGGCATTCATCATGTCTCACCTCACCGGAGAGGCGTTGGCGTGGCTTAATCCTCTGTGGGAGAGAGGGGATCCTCTGGTGTCCGATCTTCAGGCTTTCCTCGCGGCCTTCCGGAAGGTGTTCAATGAGCCCGGACGAAAATCTTCTACCGCCTCCTCACTTCTCCGACTCTGCCAAGGGAGTCTCACTGTGGGCCAGTATGCCGTACATTTCCGAACCCTCGCATCTGAACTTGCCTGGAGCAATGAGGCCCTGGTGTCCACCTTTTGGGAGGGCCTTTCCGGACGGATCAAGGATGAGCTAGCCGGACGTAACATACCTCCCTCCCTGGACGACCTGGTGTCATTAGCTACCCGGATTGACCTTCGTTTCCTGGAACGCGCTAAGGAGATGACCCGTGAGAGGAAACCTCCCCGCCTCGCTCCCGTCCTCCAAAGTCTAGTCTGCCAACCTGCACTCCCCCGGGTGTCTTCTCCAGAGCCTATGCAAATTGACCAAGTCAAGATGCTGAGGGGAGTTGCTTCTATTGTGGCAATAATGAGCATCTTATCTGCTCTTGCCCGGTGAGACCGGGAAACTCCAGTGTCTAGAACCGCTCGGAGAGGTCGTCCTAGGCAAGAGTTTTTCCTCTCTGCCCTTGACTCTGTCCGTTTCCGTTACCAGTGGTGAGACCCGCTTTTTTGAGACTACCCATCTGGATTCCGGAGCCGCTGGGAATCTCATCCAACAAGCCGTTGCGGAGCACTTTCAGATTCCTACCATATGTCTGGCGGACCCTTTAGCAGTCTCCTCTGTAGATGGAAAGCTTCTCCCTGAAACCATTGTAACATACCTGGTGGCGTCCTTGCATGGTGGTCCATCTCCCACTGTGCAAGAGCGCGCACTTGGTCTCCAGTCCAGAATGTCTCTCTGGCTTCCCTCCATGCTGTCTGTTTGTGTCTGTTTCTGCTGCTTAAGGGTGGCGCCCGATCACTTCCTGCTTTTTGTACCTGCTGTGGGTCACACCCCTTGTGCGTCCTCAGCCTATTGCTGTCTGTCACCTGGTATATAGCTCAGCTGCTCCCATCTATCCCTGCCTGAGCATAGGGTTTCATTCAGTGTGTGCTTGCATTCTGAAGGTGCCAGGTCCCGTTCTTTGTCTCCTGCCTTGCGGTATCAGTTCCCGTGTCTGAACTGAGTCCTGTCTTTGTCTCCTGCCTTGCGGTATCGGTTCCCGTGTCTGAACTGAGTCCTGTCTATGTCTCCTGCCTTGCGGTATCAGTTCCCGTGTCTGAACTGAGTCCTGTCTGTGTACTCTTGCCTGCTGCCTCTCCTGGAGGCTGTATTTCCAAACCTGTCTGAACACGCTCCTAGCCTGTTCCTCCCGCCTTCTAGGGGCCGATTACCTAGACCCGCTCCAGTATCTTGTCTGTCCTGTCTGAACACGCTCCTTGCCTGTTCATCCCGCCTCTCTGGGGGCCGTATTCCCAGACCCGCTCCTGTATCCCGCTGCAGTGTCGGTCTCCTCCGTACACTCAGTTCCAGTCTGAACTCTCTCCTATCCTTTACCTGTTTTGCCTCTATGTCCGTTCCCTTCCTTTTTCTGCAGAGTCTGAACTCGTACCTAACTCCTGTTTGTTGTCTCTGTACTCCCGTTTGTGAGTTTGTGGTCCACTCGCTACTTCACTGCAAGTACCCTGTGGGTATCTGGCTCTGCCTTTCTCTTCCTGTCTGTTCCGTGTGAACAGAGCCCTGTCCCCCCTGCTCTGCCTTGCTTGCCGCTCCGGCGGTTTCCGCTCTGCTCCTGCCTTGTTTGTCGCTCTGCGGTTTCCGCTCGGCTCCTGCCTTGTTTGCCGCTCTGCGGTTTCCGCTCTGCTCCTGCCTTCTTAGCCGCTCTGCGGTTTCCGCTCTGCTCCTGCCTTGTTTACCGCTCTGCGGTTTCCGCTCTGCTCCTGCTTAGCTTGCCGCTCTTGCGATTTCTGCTCTGCTCTTGCCTTGTTTCTCGCTCTGCGGTTTCCGCTCGGCTCCTGCCTTGTTTGCCGCTCTGCGGTTTCCGCTCTGCTCCTGCCTTCTTAGCCGCTCTGCGGTTTCCGCTCTGCTCCTGCCTTGTTTGCCGCTCTGCGGTTTCCGATCTGCTCCTGCCTTCTTAGCCGCTCTGCGGTTTCCGCTCTGCGGTTTCCGCTCTGCTCCTGCCTTCTTAGCCGCTCTGCGGTTTCCGCTCTGCTCCTGCCTTGTTTGCCGCTCTGCGGTTTCCGCTCGGCTCCTGCCTTGTTTGCCGCTCTGCGGTTTCTGCTCTGCTCCTGCCTTCTTAGCCGCTCTGCGGTTTCCGCTCTGCTCCTGCCTTGTTTACCGCTCTGCGGTTTCCGCTCTGCTCCTGCTTAGCTTGCCGCTCTTGCGGTTTCTGCTCTGCTCTTGCCTTGCTTGCCGCTCCTGCGGTTTCCGCTCTGCTCCTGCCTTGTTTGCCGCTCTGCTCCTGCCTTGTTTGCCGCTCTGTGGTTTCCACTCTGCTCCTGCCTTGTTTACCGCTCTGCGGTTTCCGCTCTGCCCCTGCCTTGTTTACCGCTCTGCGGTTTCCGCTCTGCTCCTGCCTTGTTTACTGCTCTGCGGTTTCCGCTCTGCTCCTGCTTAGCTTGCCGCTCTTGCGGTTTCCACTCTGCTCTTGCCTTGCTTGCCGCTCCTGCGGTTTCTGCTCTGCATCTGCCCGCTGCTCCGGCAGTCCCGTCCTGCTCTGCTTCTGCTCGCTGCTCCGGCAGCCCCGTCCTGCTCTGCATCTGCTCGCTGCTCCGGCAGCCCCGTCCTGCTCTGCATCTGCTCGCTGCTCCGGCAGTCCTGTCCTGCTCTGCTTGTGCTCGCTGCTCCGGCAGTCCCGTCCTGCTCTGCTCTTGCCCACCGCTTCGGGCATTCCCTCTCTGCTGTGTTTGGCTACCGCATCTGCGGTTCTGTTTCTGTGACCCAGTCTGTACTGGGTCTTGTCCTCTCTGTGCTCCAGCCCGTCCTTTCGGCCAGTACCTCCCCGCCTGCATACTCGCCTGTATCCACCCGTCTGCATACCTGCCGTGTTCGCTTATATCCACCAGTCTGTGCCAGCCTAACCTGCCTGTTCCAGTAATCCCTGTGTGGGTCAACCCCCGTGTCCGGAGTTTGACCTGGAGTAGCACCTGGTCCCTCTGCCCGGTTTCTCCCTGGTGCACTGGCGTCGTATGCCGTCGTGCCACCTTGGTCGGATCGGCCAGATACTTAGTCACGCCCCTCCAGGCACTCTCCGGTTCATGGTCCAGTGGAACCACTACTCCCGCACACGCCAGTCAGTCCGGGCGTGTGCATAACAGCATGCTCAGGCCATGGTTCCCGTTGAGCCCCACGGCCTTCGCTCTCTGAGAAGTTTTCCAGCGAATACATGCATTAAAAATAAATAAATAATTTTTTTTTTTTCTCAGCTGAGTTCCAGGCGAATTACGCACCCGTCCAGATGGATCTATCTGCTCTCGTTCCTGCGGATCCGCCACGTTACTATGGGGATCCAAGACAAAGTCGTGCATTTGTGGAGCAATGCATGCTACACTTCAAGTTCTACCCTCTATGTTTTCCCACCGATCGGGTTAAGGTGGCATTCATTATGTCTTACCTGGCGGGTGATGCCTTGGAATGGATCAACCCCCTATATGAAACACAGGATCCGATCCTCCTGGACCTAATGGCCTTCCTGGTGGCCTTTCTAATGGTCTTCGATGATCCTAACCCGGAGGCTCCTGCTGAAGCTTCACCTCCCAATATCCCGGAGCAGCCCCGATGGGTAATGTGTGTGGGTAGCGCAATAGTCCTCCAGCCCAATGAGACTACTGCACACCCAGAATCCTCACAGGGTGACTACGCTTTCCAGAATACTTCTCCCAACCTCAAGAGGCAGTCCAGACGTACTAGACGTAGAGGCAAGCCGTCACGCCAGGGTCTGTCCTCCCTGAGACCTCCTGACCCCAACCTTGAAGTCCCTACTGAAGCTTCATCTCCCTGTATCCCGGAGAAGCCCCAACGGGTAATGTGCGTGGGTAGTGCACCGGTTCTCCTGCCAGAAGAGACTTCTGCCCATCCAGACTCCACACAGGAGAACTTCCTGCACCCGGCATCAGATGCTTCACCCACTTTAACCGGTGTGCATGTCCAAGGATGCTCCAAAGCTGTGGTTACCTCTGAGTCTGTGCACCTCTACTACCTGGCGGAGGACCCCCTGTTGCCTCCTGAATCCTCCGGGATACCACTCGATGACAAATGGAGAGAGACTTCTCTACACTCGGTACTCAATACTTTGTCCGCTTCGTCCTGTGAGCCTGACGATGGGTACCCCAAAGTGGTAGTTACCCCCGAGTCTCTACATCCCTCCGACCAGGCGGAGGACCTCCAGTTGTCTCCAGAACCCTTCGGGGTGCTACCTGGTAGCGAAAGGACAGAGACTCTCCTATACTCTGTACCTGATACCTCGCTCGCTTCGTCCAGTGAGTCCGACCTAGTGTACTCTGAAGCAGAGGTTACCCGTGAGTCTCTACACCCCTCTGACCAGGCGGAGGACCTCCAGTTGTCTTCAGAACCCTTCGGGGTGCCACCTGGTGGTGAATGGATAGAGACTTTCCTATATCCTGGATCTGATACCTCGCTTGCTTCCTCCAGTGAGTCCGACCTAGTGTACTCTGAAGCAGATGTTTTCTCTGAGCCTCTGCACTCTTCTGACCCAGCGGAGGACCTCCAGTTGTTTCCTGAATTCTCCGGGGTACCACCAGATCACAAAGAGACAGTGACTTTTTCTCATTATGTACCTGATAACCCGAAGATGGACCTCGAAGCAGAGATTACTCCCAAGTCTCTGTCCCCTTCCAACCCGGTGAAGGACTTCCAGTTGTCTCCTGTACCCTCTGGGGTGCCACCTGAAAATATGTGGAGAGAGACTTCCTTGTGTGCTGTTCCTGGTACTCCACCCGTTTCGTCTGTTGCTGAGGATGGCTGGATAGGAGGTAGCATCCTAGCTAACCAGATGGGATCAATTTTTCCTGTGGACAGTGGAAGTGATCTCCTTGAAGTGAACGACTGGTCCTCGAATTCCCTGCGGAAGATTCTGGCAGGCCTGAAGAAGAGGGGGCGTAAGGGGGGGGGTACTGTAACATACCTGGCGGCATCCTTGCATGGTGGTCCATCTCCCACTGTGCAAGAGCGCGCACTTGGTCTCCAGTCCAGAATGTCTCTCTGGCTTCCCTCCATGCTGTCTGTTTGTGTCTGTTTCTGCTGCTTAAGGGCGGCGCCCGATCACTTCCTGCTTTTTGTACCTGCTGTGGGTCACACCCCTTGTGCGTCCTCAGCCTATTGCTGTCTGTCACCTGGTATATAGCTCAGCTGCTCCCATCTATCCCTGCCTGAGCATAGTGTTTCATTCAGTGTGTGCTTGCATTCTGAAGGTGCCAGGTCCCGTTCTTTGTCTCCTGCCTTGCGGTATCAGTTCCCGTGTCTGAACTGAGTCCTGTCTTTGTCTCCTGCCTTGCGGTATCGGTTCCCGTGTCTGAACTGAGTCCTGTCTATGTCTCCTGCCTTGCGGTATCAGTTCCCGTGTCTGAACTGAGTCCTGTCTGTGTACTCTTGCCTGCTGCCTCTCCTGGAGGCTGTATTTCCAGGCCTGTCTGAACACGCTCCTAGCCTGTTCCTCCCGCCTTCTAGGGGCCGATTACCTAGACCCGCTCCAGTATCTTGTCTGTCCTGTCTGAACACGCTCCTTGCCTGTTCGTCCCGCCTCTCTGGGGGCCGTATTCCCAGACCCGCTCCTGTATCCCGCTGCAGTGTCGGTCTCCTCCGTACACTCAGTTCCAGTCTGAACTCTCTCCTATCCTTTACCTGTTTTGCCTCTATGTCCGTTCCCTTCCTTTTTCTGCAGAGTCTGAACTCGTACCTAACTCCTGCTTGTTGTCTCTGTACTCCCGTTTGTGAGTTTGTGGTCCACTCGCTACTTCACTGCAAGTACCCTGTGGGTATCTGGCTCTGCCTTTCTCTTCCTGTCTGTTACGTGTGAACAGAGCCCTGTCCCCCCTGCTCTGCCTTGCTTGCCGCTCCGGCGGTTTCCGCTCTGCTCCTGCCTTGTTTGTCGCTCTGCGGTTTCCACTCGGCTCCTGCCTTGTTTGCCGCTCTGCGGTTTCCGCTCTGCTCCTGCCTTCTTAGCCGCTCTGCGGTTTCCGCTCTGCTCCTGCCTTGTTTACCGCTCTGCGGTTTCCGCTCTGCTCCTGCTTAGCTTGCCGCTCTTGCGGTTTCTGCTCTGCTCTTGCCTTGTTTGTCGCTCTGCGGTTTCCGCTCGGCTCCTGCCTTGTTTGCCGCTCTGCTCCTGCCTTCTTAGCCGCTCTGCGGTTTCCGCTCTGCTCCAGCCTTGTTTGCCGCTCTGCTCCTGCCTTCTTAGCCGCTCTGCGGTTTCCGCTCTGCTCCTGCCTTGTTTGCCGCTCTGCGGTTTCCGCTCGGCTCCTGCCTTGTTTGCCGCTCTGCGGTTTCCGCTCTGCTCCTGCCTTCTTAGCCGCTCTGCGGTTTCCGCTCTGCTCCTGCCTTGTTTACCGCTCTGCGGTTTCCGCTCTGCTCCTGCTTAGCTTGCCGCTCTTGCGGTTTCTGCTCTGCTCTTGCCTTGCTTGCCGCTCCTGCGGTTTCCGCTCTGCTCCTGCCTTGTTTGCCGCTCTGCGGTTTCCGCTCTGCTCCTGCCTTGTTTACCGCTCTGCGGTTTCCGCTCTGCTCCTGCCTTGTTTACCGCTCTGCGGTTTCCGCTCTGCTCCTGCCTTGTTTACCGCTCTGCGGTTTCCGCCCTGCTCCTGCCTTGTTTACCGCTCTGCGGTTTCCGCTCTGCTCCTGCTTAGCTTGCCGCTCTTGCAGTTTCCACTCTGCTCTTGCCTTGCTTGCCGCTCCTGCGGTTTCTGCTCTGCATCTGCCCGCTGCTCCGGCAGTCCCGTCCTGCTCTGCTTCTGCTCGCTGCTCCGGCAGCCCCGTCCTGCTCTGCATCTGCTCGCTGCTCCGGCAGCCCCGTCCTGCTCTGCATCTGCTCGCTGCTCCGGCAGTCCTGTCCTGCTCTGCTTGTGCTCGCTGCTCCGGCAGTCCCGTCCTGCTCTGCTCTTGCCCACCGCTTCGGGCGTTCCCTCTCTGCTGTGTTTGGCTACCGCATCTGCGGTTCTGTTTCTGTGACCCAGTCTGTACTGGGTCTTGTCCTCTCTGTGCTCCAGCCCGTCCTTTCGGCCAGTACCTCCCCGCCTGCATACTCGCCTGTATCCACCCGTCTGCATACCTGCCGTGTTCGCTTATATCCACCAGTCTGTGCCAGCCTAACCTGCCTGTTCCAGTAATCCCTGTGTGGGTCAACCCCCGTGTCCGGAGTTTGACCTGGAGTAGCACCTGGTCCCTCTGCCCGGTTTCTCCCTGGTGCACTGGCGTCGTATGCCGTCGTGCCACCTTGGTCGGATCGGCCAGATACTTAGTCACGCCCCTCCAGGCACTCTCCGGTTCATGGTCCAGTGGAACCACTACTCCCGCACACGCCATTCAGTGCGGGCGTGTGCATAACAACCATCTTGCTGGTCACTGAGCCGGTAACTCTTCAGGTGGGAATGCTGCACTCTCCTTTTTCGTACTGTCCGGTCTCTCTCATTCCATCTTGCTAGGCCTGCCTTGGTTACAAAGACATGAGCCTGTCCTGAACAGGAGCTCGGGAGACGTGCTCCGTTGGGGTCAGGAATGCCATAAGACCTGTCTGGTTCCAGTTCGTCCTGCTCGACCCCTGTCTACTCCGGCTAACGTACCAGGCCTGTCAGCACCCTACTGGTCCTATGCGGACGTTTTTGATAAAAAGGAGGCAGAGACACTACAACCTCATAGGCCGTATGATTGCCCCATCGACCTAATACCTGGTGCTTCACCTCCTCACGGGCGAATCTACCCCTTGTCGCTGGCCGAGACCCGTGCCATGTCTGAATATATTGAAGAAAATCTTGCTAGGGGATTTATCCAGAAATCCACCTCTCTGGCTGGAGCAGGATTCTTCTTCGCCAAGAAGAAGAACGGCTCTCTTCGTCCTTGTATCGACTATAGGGGCCTCAACCAGATTACCATCAAGAATAAGTACCCCCTGTCTCTCATCTTGGAGCTGTTTGACCGCCTAAAGGGTGCAAAGGTCTTCACTAAACTCGACCTGCGTGGGGCGTACAATCTGGTCCGGATCTGCCAGGGAGACGAGTGGAAGACTGCATTCAACACCCGGGATGGTCACTACGAGTACCGCATGATGCCCTTCGGTCTCTGTAATGCTCCAGCCATCTTCCAGGAGTTACTAAACTATATCTTTCGAGACCTCCTGTATTCCTGCGTGGTGCTGTACCTGGACGATATCTTGGTGTTCTCCCCTGATCTGCCCTCTCACCGGAGGGATGTTCGTCAGGTACTGCTGAGGCTCCGGAAGAATCACCTGTATGCTAAGTACGAGAAATGCCTCTTTGAGCAGACCTTCCTGCCATTTCTGGGGTATATCAACTCGGAGACCGGACTGCGGATGGATCCCGAGAACATGTCTGCCGTATTAAAGTGGCCCCGACCGGAGGGGTTAAAGGCTATTCAGCGGTGTCTGGGATTCACTATTACCGCCTCTCCATTCCTCATTTCTCCTCCCGGACAGCTCCCATCTCTGCTCTTACCCGTAAGGGAGCAAATCCCAGGGAGTGGTCTCCTGAGGCAGAGAATGCCTTTATCTCTCTTAAACAAGACTTTTCCTCAGCTCCTCTGCTACACCATCCTGATGGCAATAAACAGTTCTTCCTGGAGGTTGATGCCTCTTCCTCCGGAGCCGGAGCAGTGCTCACCCAGAAATCCTCGTCCGGGCGAATGGTGACCTGCGGCTTCTTCTCCAAACTCTTCTCTCCGGCCGAGCATAATTACTCCATAGGAGATCGAGAACTGCTGGCCATTAAATTAGCGCTGGAGGAGTGGCGCTACTTGCTTGAGGGGGCTCTGCACCCAGTGGTCATCTACACTAACCATAAAAACCTCACGTATTTGCAGACCGCCCAGAGACTTATCCCGCGTCAGGCCAGATGGTTTTTGTTCTTTGCTCGATTCTGCTTCAATCTCCATTACCGCCCAGCAGACAAGAACATTAAAGCCGACGCTCTATCCCGCTCTTTTCTGTCTTCCGAACTGGAGGAGGAGCCTCTACACATCATTGATCCCTCCAGAATAATGACTGTTGCTCCGTTTGACCTGTCTCATCTACCTCCTGGTAAGACCTTTGTAGCGGCTCAAGATCGGAAGAGGGTCTTACTCTGGGGCCATTCATCCAAACTGGCTGGCCATGCCGGCCAGAGGAAGACACTTCTGCTCATTGCCCGACACTATTGGTGGCCCACCCTGCGCAAGGACATTGCAGATTTTGTCCCGACTTGTTCCTCTTGTGCCCGTAACAAGATACCTAGGCACCTTACAGCCGGTCACCTCCTTCCTCTTCCCATGCCTTCCGCTCCGTGGTAACATATTGCAATCGATTTCATCACAGATCTCCCTGTATCGGCCGGTTGTACAGTCATTTGGGTGGTCGCCGACCGCTTCTCCAAGATGGCTCACTTCATCGCTCTGCCTGGTCTTCCGTTTGCACCTGTGCTGGCTAAGGACTTCATCCGTCAAATCTTCCGTCTCCATGGCTTACCCCTCCACATTGTCTCGGACAGAGGAGTTCAGTTCACTTCTCGCTTTTGGAGAGCCACGTGCAAGCTGCTGGATGTCTCTTTGGATTTCTCTTCAGCCTATCATCCTCAGTCCAATGGTCAAGTGGAAAGTATCAATCAGATCCTTACCAGCTTTCTTCGGCACTTTGTCAATGCTCACCATAGCGATTGGGTTGAGCTCCTGCCCTGGGCCGAGTTTTCCTATAACAACCATGTGAGTGGGTCCTCTGCTAAGTCTCCATTTTTTGTGGTCTATGGTCAACACCCCCGGATTCCGTTTCCCGTCTCCGCTGCAGTGGACAATCCTGCCACGGAGTCTCTCATCAGTGAATTTTCTGTGATTTGGGAGGACACTAGATCTGCGCTTTTTCAGTCCTCCGAGCGGATGAAGAAGCATGCTGATAAGAGACGTCTGGATCCGCCAAAATTCTGTCTGGGAGACAAGGTCTGGCTTTTCTCCAAATATGTCCGTCTCAAGATACCATCATATAAGTTGAGTCCGCGGTTCATCGGTCCGGTCGAGATTCAGAACCAAATAAATCGAGTGGCTTACAAGCTGAAACTCCCAGCCTCCTTACGGATTCCCAACTCCTTTCACATGTCTCTCCTCAACCCTGTTGTCCTTAATTCATTCTCTGACGATCCAGGTACCGCTCCAGCTCCAGTCTCCACTGAGGACGTCTTTGAGGTAGAGAACATTTTGGCCATCAAGAGGGTAAGAGGAAAGACTTTCTTTCTTGTGGATTGGAAGGGATGCCTGTGCAAGTTTGTCGTTTGTGTACTAACACTCTCCTCAGCCCTCAGGTTCCAGTGCCCGCCAGCCAGTCTGTTAGCCGTGCCCGCCAGTCTGTCTATCACCCGTGCCCGCCAGCCGTGCATGCCAGCCGTGCATGCCAGCCTGTCAGCCGTGCCCGCCAGCCTGTCAGCCGTGTCCCGCCAGCCTGTCTGTCAGCTGTTCCTGCTAGCCTGTCTGCCATCCGTGTCCCGCCAGCCTGTCTACCCAGATCACCTGTCAGGCCACCTGCCGTGCCCGCCTGCTTGCCAACCTGGATCACCCATCTGGCTACCTGCCGTGCCCGCTTGCCAACCTGGATCACCCATCTGGCTACCTGCCGTGCCCGCTTGCCAACTTGGATCACCCATCTGGCTACCTGCCGTGCCCGCTTGCCAACCTGGATCACCCGTCAGGCTACCTGCCGTGCTCTCCCACTGTACCTGTCAGCTTCAGCCATCTGACCCATGGGAGTTGCCTGTTCTCACACAAGGTCGGTCCCAGTGTGGTACCTAGTCCACCTGTCCGATCCCTCCTTGGTTCACGGAGTCAACTAAGCCGCCGTGTGACCAGGGTCGGTCAGAGTAGGCACTTAGTTACGCCCCTCTAGTCCCTCCTTGCATCCCAGCACAGAGGTTCCACCACCTGGATCCGTAACAATGTCATGTGTTTCGAAGATTCTCAGACACACCTGTGGATGTATTTTAATGCACACCTGAAACACACTGCTTCTTTGTGGAGCATCATGGGAAAGTCTAAAGAAATCATCCAAGATACCAGAAAGAGAATTGTGGACTTGCACTTGTCTGGCTCATCCTTGGGTACAATTTCAAGATACCTGAAGGTGCCTCGTTCATCTATACAAACAATTATACGCAAGTACAAACAGGATGGGAATGTCCAGCCATCATACCGCTCAGAAAGGAGATGGATTCTGGGTCCCAGAGATGAACGTGCTTTAGTCCGACATGTACATATCAACCCAAGGACCAAAGCAAAAGACCTTGTGAAGATGATGGCGGAAGCTGGTAAGATTTATTTTTTTGAGCAGTGTAGTTATTTCACATATCACTTTCACTATGGTGTTAGTAATGGGGACGTCTTATAGACGCCTCTCCATTACTAAGCTGGGTTTGATGTCAGCTGGCCTTATAAGCTGACATCAACCCCAGCCCTATAACCCCACTGCCACCGCTACAGGGCAGTGGGCAGAGCGGAGGCTAAGTGACAGAATTGGTGCATCCTATGGATGCGCCACTTCTGGGGCGGCTGAGGGCTGTTGTTTCTAGCCTCGGAGGGGGCCAATATTCATGAACCCTTCCTAGGCTATTAATAATATTAATGCCCCGTCTCATGCTGCACATAACACATCCTGCATCTCTGGCTGCTGTGGGCATAAAAGGGGACAAACTTATGGTGTGGCCCCCATGCTCCCCTGACCTCAACCCCATTGAGAACCTCTGGAGCATCATCAAAAGGAGTGTCTATGATGGCTGGAGGCAGTTCACATCTAAGCAACAGCTCTGGGAGGGTATTCTGTCCTCATGCAAAACAATTGAAGCAAAAACCATCCAAAACCTGACAAATTCAATGGACGAGAGAGTTCAGAAGCTCCTTTCGAACAAGGGGTCCTATGTGCAAATGTAACATCACCTAGAATAAAGTTTTGAGTTGAAAACTGTTTGATTTCAGTTTGTAATAACCTGCTAATGCTTATAATTTCAAAAATGACCATTTTTTTGTTCTTTATTAAAATGAAAAGGTTGAAAACTCTGCTGTGCATAATAATTTGGAACATGCATTTTGAGCGCAGTTTGAGTTTTTTATTTTTTTAAAAATATACTGTTATCATAGGCAGCTTGTACAAAAACCTTTCAATTGTACTCTAATAGTTATTTGACTGGAAAATTACAATGACTGCAATTCATATAGGTAATTTGGGAAAATCAGAGAAAATATTATTTGCATAATAATTTGGAACACAGTGTAACTTTATTCTTCGGGTCGGTGCGATTACTGAGATACCAGATTTATATTGGGTTTTTATGACTGACAGCTGTCAGGCTATGTGCCCACGTTGCGGAAATGAAGCATATTTTTCACGCTTCTCCCTGGCAGGAAAAACGCATGCGGATTTTACATACATTTTTCCCGCCAGAAGCGTTTGTAAAGCGTCTTTGCATGCATTTCTGCATGCGGGTTATCAAGCGCTTTTCCAAGCGATTTTAGCATCACTTGGAAAAGTGCTTGACAACTTGTTCACATTATATAAATCCATGCAACCGGCATGGATTTATAGTAGTGTGACCAAGTTAGTTAAAAAAAAAGAATAAAATGGTAAAAAATAAAAAAATAAAGTTTATACTCACCTTCCAGTGTCCTCCCGGTGTTCTCTCCGCCGCGTAAGGTGTGTTGGGCGGCTCACGATGGTGTGAAGGACCTGCGGTGACGTCATTGAGCCATGTGATGGGTCACATGACTCAGTGACGTCATGGCAGGTCCTTCACAACAGCGGGAGCAATGCAAGAGAGCGGACGCGGCAGAGATAACACCGGGAGGACATCGGAAGGTGAGTATAAACTTTATTTTTTATTTTCAATTCTTTTTTTCACAGTTTCTATGGTACCCAGGTCTGGATGAGAATCTCCTCTCCTCCAGACTTGGGTACCATCCGCACATTGAACCGTGTGATATCTGCTTGTGCACATGTAGTGATGCGGATGTCACGCAGTCCAATGCAAGTCAATGGCGGCGATTACGCTGCGTGTCCGCAAAATTAATAGACATGCTGCGGATTTTTGAGCGCAGCATAAACGCTGCGGAAAAATTCGCAGCATGGGCATTGACAGTGCGGCTTGTCATTGAGGACCATGGGGGGCAGATTACCATGCGTTTTTGAAGAGTTTATGCTGCGGAAATTCCGCAGCATATACGCTTGTAAAACGCTACGTGAGCACATAACCTCACAAACTAAAAGACGCTTTTTTTTTTGCAAAATCTAGTTTTTGCATCGCCATATTTTCAGCGCTATAATTTTTCCATATTTCGGCCGACAGAGTCATGTGATGGCTTGTTTTTTGCGGGACGAGCTGACATTTTTATTGGTACCATTTTTGGGTACGTGATATTTTTTGATCGCTTTCTATTCCGTTTTTTTGGGAGGTAAAATTAACAAAAACCAACAATTCAGGATTTCTTTTTTGAGTTTTTTTTTATGCCGTTCTGCATGTGGTAAAAGTGATAAGGCAGCATTATTCTTCGGGTCCGTACGTTTACAGTGATACTACACTTACTGTATATTTTTTTATGTTTTGGCGCTTTTACACAATAAAACTATTTTATAGAAAAAAAATTTTTTTGCATCGCTTTATTCTGAGAGCTATAACTTTTTTATTTTTCAGCTGATGGAGCTGTATGGCGGCCTTTTTTTGGGGAACAAGATGACGTTTTCAGCGGTACCATTTTTATTTCCATTTTGCTTTTTGATCGCATTTTTTTCCACTTTTTGTTTGGCCGTTATTACGGTGTGCACAGAAGGAGTTAATTAGTGTGACAATTTTATAGATCGGGTTGTTTCGGACGCGGCGATACCAAATACGTGTACTTTTTTTGTTTTTACATAAATATACGGATTTATTGGTTTAATATTTTATTTATTTATTTTTATTTATTTTGTGATTTATTTTTAACAGTTTGAAAACATTTTTTGACTCTTTTTTTTTACATTTTTACTTAGTCCCTGTATGGGACATTAATTTTTATTTTTCTAATCACTGATCTCATGCAATGCAATAGACATGTATTGCATTGCATGAGATCTTTGCTGACTGTTTCACAGTCAGTGTCTCCTGCTAGAGTTCAGCTGCAGGCTGAGCCTAGCAGGACACCATATATGGCAGATCCGGAGGTGGTCATGTGACCTCCGGCTGCCATAACAACGGCAGGTCCTGGAAGACATCAGGGGGCCGTCGGAGAGGTAAGTTGACGACTCCCTCTCCGCTCACTATCTTCTATATGCCGCGATCACTAAAAAACGCGGCATATACAGTACAGACCAAAAGTTTGGACACACCTTCTCATTTAAAGATTTTTCTGTATTTTTATGACTATGAAAATTGTAAATTCACACTGAAGGCATCAAAACTATGAATTAACACATGTGGAATTATATACTTAACAAAAAAGTGTGAAACAACTGAAAATATGTCTTATATTCTAGGTTCTTCAAAGTAGCCACCTTTTGCTTTGATGACTGCTTTGCACACACTTGGCATTCTCTTGATGAGCTTCAAGAGGTAGTCACCGGAAATGGTCTTCCAACAATCTTGAAGGAGTTCCCAGAGATGCTTAGCACTTGTTGGCCCTTTTGCCTTCACTCTGCGGTCCAGCTCACCCCAAACCATCTCAATTGGGTTCAGGTCTGGTGACTGTGGAGGCCAGGTCATCTGGCGTAGCCCCCCATCACTCTCCCTCTTGGTCAAATAGCCCTTACACAACCTGGAGGTGTGTTTGGGTCATTGTCCTGTTGAAAAATAAATGATGGTCCAACTAAACGCAAACCGGATGGAATAGCATGCCGCTGCAAGATGCTGTGGTAGCCATGCTGGTTCAGTATACCTTCAATTTTGCATAAATCCCCAACAGTGTCACCAGCAAAGCACCCCCAACACCACCACACCTCCTCCTCTATGCTTCACAGTGGGAACCAGGCATGTAGAGTCCATCCGTTCACCTTTTCTGCGTCGCACAAAGACACGGTGGTTGGAACCAAAGATCTCAAATTTGGACTCATCAGACCAAAGCACAGATTTTCACTGGTCTAATGTCGATTCCTTGTGTTCTTTAGCCCAAACAAGTCTCTTCTGCTTGTTGCCTGTCCTTAGCAGTGGTTTCCTAGCAGCTATTTTACCATGAAGGCCTGCTGCACAAAGTCTCCTCTTAACAGTTGTTGTAGAGATGTGTCTGCTGCTAGAACTCTGTGTGGCATTGACCTGGTCTCCAATCTGAGCTGCTGTTAACCTGCTATTTCTGAGGCTAGTGACTTGGATAAACTTATCCTCAGAAGCAGATGTGACTCTTGGTCTTCCTTTCCTGGGGCGGTCCTCATGTGAGCCAGTTTCTTTGTAGTGCTTGATGATTTTTGCAACTGCACTTGGGGATACTTTCAAAGTTTGCCCAATTTTTCGCACTGACTGACCTTCATTTCTTAAAGTAATGATGGCCACTCGTTTTTATTTACTTAGAATTTGTATTATGGGAAGAAAAAAGCAGCTAAGTCTATTCAGTAGGACTATCAGCTGTGTATCCACCAGACTTCTGCACAACACAACTGATGGTCCCAACCTCATTTATAAGGCAAGAAATCCCACTTATGAAACCTGACAGGGCACACCTGTGAAGTGAAAACCATTTCCGGTGACTACCTCTTGAAGCTCATCAAGAGAATGCCAAGAGTGTGCAAAGCAGTCATCAAAGCAAAAGGTGGCTACTTTGAAGAACCTAGAATATAAGACATATTTTCAGTTGTTTCACACTTTTTTGTTAAGTATATAATTCCACATGTGTTAATTCATAGTTTTGATGCCTTCAGTGTGAATGTACAATTTTCACAGTCATGAAAATACAGAAAAATCTTTAAATGAGAAGGTGTGTCCAAACTTTTGGTCTGTACTGTAGAAGCTAGCAAAGGGTTAATTAACACCATTGGGACCTGATCCAATCAGGTCCCAAAGATGTCCCCTGTCAGAGCTGTCGCTCTGAACCGCAACCGCAGCACTTGCAGGACCCTGGGGGTCCTGAGGGCTGCGGGACCGCCGACCGTGGGGCCCATTATTCTGTATACTGGTTGGTCCACAACTTTGTCCAAGTTTTTCATTTTGGCCCTCTGCATTTTAAAACCAGTATGGGTAGATGTACATGGAAATGGCAATAATGGAAAGCTGCTAATTGGACTTTGCTACAAGCTTCCTAATATACAGTGGTGGCCAAAAGTATTGGCACCCCTGCAATTCTGTCAGATAATACTCAGTTTCTTCCTGAAAATGATTGAAATCACAAATTCTTTGGTATTATTATCTTCATTTAATTTGTCTTCAATGAAAAAACACAAAAAGAATTGTCCTAAAGCCAAATTGGATATAATTCCACACCAAACCTAAAAAAGGGGGTGGACAAAAGTATTGGCACTGTTTGAAAAATCATGTGATGCTTCTCTAATTCGTGTAATTAACAGCACCTGTAACTTACCTGTGGCACCTAACAGGTGTTGGCAATAACTAAATCACACTTGCAGCCAGTTAACATGGATTAAAGTTGACTCAACGTCTGTCCTGTGTCCTTGTGTGTACCACATTGAGCATGGAGAAAAGAAAGAAGACCAAAGAACTGTCTGAGGACTTGAGAAACCAAATTGTGAGGAAGCATGAGCAATCTCAACGCTACAAGTCCATCTCCAAAGACCTGAATGTTCCTGTGTCTTCCAAGCGCAGTGTCATCAAGAAGTTTAAAGCCCATGGCACTGTGGCTAACCTCCCTAGATCCAATATAAGTTTCTCAATTGGTGCATATTAAAGATAATATATATACTGCTCAATGGCTAGCACCTAATGGTAGGAATATAGGTTAAGTCGTTCGACATAGATAAATACTTGAAGAAATAAATACGACCATATCAACCCAAAATAATAATAAAATTTAACTTTTATTCATAAATAGTATAAAAAGTTACTTCATAATCAATATAGGGCACAGTACAAGAATACAGAAAAACACATATCATGTATGATGACCATCTCACTGAAGGGACGATCCAGTCCACATGTAATAGGGTCCGAGGCACCACAGCAAAAAAGCATATATATAGTCCTTCATATAACAGACCAATAAAGAATTTCTTTTAGATACATGTGATCTACTTAAGAAAGTTGATGGATTGTATTTGGACCCAGAAATGATTCTTGTGACGGGTGATGTGGAATCACTTTATACTAATATCAAGCATGTGGATGGTCTAAGAGCTTGCGCTTTTTTCCTCAATACCTCTAATCTACCGAGAGATATTGTCGACTTGGTGATGTGCCTCTTGGAATTTTCCCTTACCCACAACTTTTTCACTTTTAAGGGGTCCTTCTACCTACAGCTCCAGGGTACTGCAATGGGTGCATCTTTTGCGCCGGCCTATGCTAATTTGTTCCTGGGGCTGTGGGAGAGGGGCCTCTCCCTGCCGGATCGGCGGGCGTCAATGGATCGCGTCCCTTTTTGGACGCGCTACATTGACGATATCCTGCTGATCTGGCAGGGTTCGGTTGAGGACTTGCAAACATTTGTGCAACTCCTCAACACTAATGAGATGAATATCTATATTACTTTCAATTGGGATATTGACACAGTGAACTTTCTTGATGTTACCCTTACAAGGGATCATAATAATTTGATACAAACAAACATCTATAGAAAGGATACCTCCAAGAATATGTTGCTCCACGCATCGTCCTCCCATCCCCCGTGGATGGTTCGATCTGTACCCACTGGGCAATTTCTGGGTCTCCGCAGACTTTGTTCCAGTGATGAAGATTTTGTTAGACAGTCCAAGGACATGAAGAAGAGATTCTATGATAGGGGCTACAGTAAACGGGTGGTTAAAAGAGCGTACCATCTCGCTAAATATTCAAATAGGTACGATTTGCTTTATTTGCAAAGAAATCCTAAGATCAATGACAAACCTAGATTTATAACAAACTACCATGGACAATTCGGACGGATGAGGAAATGCTTGACTCAAGCTTGGCCCATCCTCCTGATACATCCGGTATTGTCAAAAATCCTTCCTGATCGCTCACCCATTACTGTACGCCGCTCCAAGAATCTCCGTGACTATCTTGTACATAGTCACTACCAAACTGTGTCTGGCATGTCTACAATTTTTGGTGCATCGGGTCCTGAATGTGGTAGTTTTCCGTGCGGTCGATGCGTCGCTTGCCCCAATATGGATAGAACCAATATTTTCTCCAATGCAGCTGGCACGAAAACCTATGAAATAAGGAGCCGCATTACATGTATCTCACGCTTTGTTATTTATTATGCTACTTGCCCCTGTGGGCTTATTTATGTTGGCCTAACAACGCGCCAACTCAAAGTGAGAATAAGAGAACATGTATTGGGGATATTGGCGGCGATCGACTGCGCGGATCCTTCCACACTCAGGACTATACCTAAACATTTTAAACTCCATCATGACTGCGATAGCTCCCTCCTGAGGGTTCGTGGGATAGATGCGTTAAGAGTTGGTATTCGTGGAGGTAAACTGAGCCAACGCTTGGCTCAGCTCGAATCTAGATGGATTTGGCGATTAAATACTGTACATCCCAATGGACTGAATGAGAATCTCAGCTTCGCTCCCTTTCTTTAATCTCTCCCCTGTCACATATTTTGTTGTGGTTTTTATGATTTTAACATTTTTTTATTATTATTTTTAGTATTCTTCATCATCCGTTTGCAGTTTACTTCCTCTGGCGTGTTGTCTCTTCATTATGGCTGATATCATATGGATGAATATGTGAATAAGAATATACTAAATAATCTATTTCATCCGGGAACGACTACTGCAGTGTATATATATTGTGGATCTTCCTTTCGCGTTTGAAGATCCTTATATGTTAATTGGTTTAAATGGAAGTTATATCTGGGAAGTTCGCTACCCCTACATTAGATATTGTCCCCCTTGATTTAATCATGGTGATATATAGGATGTTATCTTTTGATATTCCACCTACTATATATTAATGCTAGGACAATATGATTTTTCCACATTCCTCTCTCTATATATATATGGGATTGAACATGATCTGTATAGGCATTTTGTCATATTGTTATATATACTACTTGATGTGATGATATATTGTATGCAGATTGCCATATTGTTAATTCATTTGGTTGGGATACTGTCTCTATTATACGATCTACCTATATATCTATGTGGTGGTAGTGGAAGTATATATGTCATTTAATTGAGCTTATACCTCTTGCTATGGTTCCTGACTATGGGAGGTTTAAGGACCTTACGCGCGAGCGTCGCCGCTTTCTGAGTACCCCGTGCCGCCTGGCGTCTCTATGCAAGGACCTGTATCGCTTGGGTCCATGTGACCATCACGTGATCCCTTGCATGACGCCCGCGCCACCGGTTGCTTGGTAGCGGGGACGCTGCGCGCATTACTGCGGGTCCACCCCCTTCACTCGATTGGCCAACACAACATTTAAATATACACGCCCCTAGAGGAAGTTGACACCCCCTGAAGAAGGCAAACGCCGAAACGTGCGTTGGGGTGGACGAGCGGTCCACGTGAGGGTGCCCTGACATCACAGCTTGTGGCCCAGGTAATTCTCCCCTACATAACGCAGCACTTGTTTTTTACTCACCTATCTTTATACTCGCTTGGTATACACCCTGTCAACATAACTCTATTAACTGAACCATTCTAGCTGTTATACCTCGATTATAATGGTGCTATAGTGGCTATTACTAGTGTCCCTTATGTGGCGTTTGATATGATGAAGGTATATCTTAGCCTAGGTATATGGCACCCTGACAGTATAGGTTATGAACTGTGGTCATTTGATAATCCTCTTTATTGGTCTGTTATATGAAGGACTATATATATGCTTTTTTGCTGTGGTGCCTCGGAGCCTATTACATGTGGACTGGATCGTCCCTTCAATGAGATGGTCATCATACATGATATGTGTTTTTATGTATTCTTGTACTGTGCCCTATATTGATTATGAAGTAACTTTTTATACTATTTATGAATAAAAGTTAAATTTTATTATTATTTTGGGTTGATATGGTCGTATTTCTTTCTTCAAGTATTTAACCTCCCTAGATGTGGATGGAAAAGAAAAATTGACGAGAGATTTCAACGCAAGATTGTGCGGATGGTGGATAAAGAACCTCGACTAACATCCAAACAAGTTCAAGCTGCCCTGCAGTCCGAGGGTACAACAGTGTCAACCCGTACTATCCGTCGGCGTCTGAATGAAAAGGGAGACTGTATGGTAGGATACCCAGGAAGACCCCACTTCTTAACCCGAGACATAAGAAAGCCAGGCTGGAGCTTGCCAAAACTTACCCGAGAAAGCCTAAAACGTTTTGGAAGAATGTTCTATGGTCAGATGAGACAAAAGTCGAGCTTTTTGGGAAAAAGCATCAACATAGAGTGTAAAGGAAAAAAAAGAGGCATTCAAAGAAAAGAACACGGTCCCTACAGTCAAACATGGCGGAGGTTCCCTGATGTTTTGGGGTTGCTTTGCTGCCTCTGGCACTGGACTGCTTGACCATGTGCATGGCATTATGAAGTCTGAAGACTACCAACAAATTTTGCAGCATAATGTAGGGGCCAGTGTGAGAAAGCTGGGTCTCCCTCAGAGGTCATGGGTCTTCTAGCAGGACAATGACCCAAAACACACTTCGAAAAGCACTATAAAATGGTTTGAGAGAAAGCACTGGAGACTTCTAAGGTGGCCAGCAATGAGTCCAGACCTGAATCCCATAGAACACCTGTGGAGAGATCTCAAAATGGCAGTTTGGAGAAGGCACCCTTCAAATATCAGGGACCTGGAGCAGTTTGCCAAAGAAGAATGGTCTACAATTCCAGCAGAGCATTGTAAGAAACTCATTGATGGTTACCGGAAGCGGTTGTTCGCAGTTATTTTAGCTAAAGGTTGTGCAACCAAGTATTAGGCTGAGGGTGCCAATACTTTTGTCTGGCCCATTTTTGGAGTTTTGTGTGAAATGATCAATGATTTCATTTTTGCTTCATTCTCTTTTGTGTTTTTTCCTTGCAAGCAAATTAAATGAAGATAATAAGACCAAAGAATGTGATTGCAATCATTTTCAGGAAGAAACTGAGTATTATCTGACAGAATTGCAGGGGTGCCAATACTTTTGGCCACCACTGTAGCTGAACATGAAAAGGATGATATGCTGCAACAAATTAAAAAGGCAACAAAAACAAGTCATGGTGAAAAGTGTTGGATCCCTTGAAATTGTTCCAGAAAATGAAGTAATTCTCCCAGAAAATTATTGCAATTACATGTTTTGTTATACACGCTTATTTCCTTTGTGTGTATTGGAACAACACAAAAAAACACTGAAAAAAAAGGCAACTTGAACATAATTTCACACAAAACCACATAAAATAGGTCGGACAAAATTGTTGACACCTTGCCAAAATTGTGGGTAAACAACTTTGTTTCAATCATGTGAAGCTTGTTCAAACACAATTGTCGCAAATAGTAGGTGTGGGCAATATGAAAATCACAACTAAAATAAGATAAAAAAGGGAGAAGTTGATTTAATCTTCGCATGAGTCTGAGGACTTGAAAACCAAAATTGTTGAAAAATATCAATAATTTCAAGGTTATAAGTCCATCTTTAGAGATCCGGATGTTCCTCTGTCCAAGGTGCGCAACATAATCAATAAATTTACAACACATACAGTCAAATATGGTGGCCCTTCAAAGATGTTTTGGGTTGTTTTGCTGCCTCTGGCACTAGGTACCTTAACTGTGTGCAAGGCATCATGAAATCTGAAGATTAGCAAAGGATTTTGGGGCACAATGTAGTGCCTAGTGTCAGAAAGCTGGGTTTGCGTCCTAGGTCATGGGTCTTTCAGCATGACAATGACCCCAAACATAATTCAAGAAGCACCCAGAAAATGGATGGAAACAAAGTTCTGGACAGTTCTGACCAGCAATGAATCCGTATCTAAATCCCATTGAACACCTGTGGAGAGATCTTAAAATTGCTGTATGGAGAAAAATATTAAAATTTGCAAGTCCTCAGTGGTTGATACCATCTTTTCAGTTAGCCATTAGTCAGTAAGCTTTCGAGACTACTCAGGTCCTTCATCAGATATAGTATAACACAAAAATCTGAAGAGTCACATATTTATGCACAACAGGGCACAGGAATAGTGCAATAAATAAGACAAGTGACGTGAAGCAGAACTATCAGTATGGGAAAGGGATAAGCAGTTGTGGCCGTAAATATGTGTGGACACAAGTAGGTCTATTCTTTCTTTTCTTTTTTTGTGTGGCGATAAGAATTCATCCTTGTTTTTAGTTTTTGCCCTGTCTCCCCTACATACAGACCCCCAGTTGGACATTTGGAACATATAATTAAGTTCATTGTGATGCAGCTGAAAGTACCTGGGATCTTGTGGTCCTGATGTGAGTTGGGAATCTTTATCTTGTCCGTGGTCATTATAAATGGACGGGTTTTACATATACAGTTGGTGAGGATGAATTTTGTAAGTTTCACCACAAAGGTGAAACTATCCTCCCGGTCAGTTTGCTTTCCCTCCCAGTACCTTTTCATTCAAACAATGTTAGGTTTCTGGGAGATTATACTTGTTCCTTTTATTTTTGGTTCTCCTTAGCTTGCCTTCTTTGCCCTATATTAATGAGTTTTTGTTTCTCATTCAGGGTCTTCGTATTTTACTTCATACTTTCCTTTCCCCTTGTTGACAGTGTGTTGCAGCCTCCCCTCTGATTCCTAAGGAGGTATGAGAAACTCCTCAACGACTTATTAGGGAGTTAGGTCTGTGGTGGCGTTTCTAGTTGTGCAGCTAGGGTCTTTCTTGTCTGTACAGAGACTAGTTGGGCGTAGCTGCGGCATTCTTCCCTGTGTGGGTTCTCTGGTGGTTATCAAAATGCGCTTTCTGTACAAAACATTTCCCACAATCTGAACATGAAAAAGCCTTTGCCCCCGTGTGGGTTCTCTGGTGCTTAAGAAAACTAGATTTCTGGTTAAAACATTTTCCACATTCTGAACATGGAAAAGGCTTCTCCCCTGTGTGAGTTTTCTGATGTTTGATAAGATTTGATTTCACAGTAAAATATTTCCCACATTCTGAACATGAAAATGGCTTCTCTCCTGTGTGAGTTCTCTGATGGTTGATAAGAGTTGATTTCTCTGTAAAACATTTTCCACATTCTGAACATGGAAAAGGCTTCTCCCCTGTGTGAGTTCTCTGATGTTGGAAAAGATTTGATTTCTTTGCAAAACATTTCCCAGATTCTGCACATGAAAATGGCTTCTCCACTGTGTGAGTTCTCTGATGTATATTAAGATATGATTTTTGGTTAAAACATTTTCTACATTCTGAACATGGAAAAGGCTTCTCCCCTGTGTGAGTTCTCTGATGTTTGATAAGAGTTGATTTCTCTGTAAAACATTTCCCACATTCTGAACAGGAAAATGGCTTCTCTCCTGTGTGAGTTATCTGGTGCCTAACAAGACTTGATTTCTGATTAAAACATCTCCCACACTTGGAGCAAGAAAATCTTTTCTCTGCTGTGTGAATTTTTTGATTTTTAAGAAAAGACTTTTTGAGAGGAAAACTATTTCCATATCCTGAATGTGAAAATGGCTTCTTTGCATTAGGAGCAGTTCGTTTTTTAATGCTTATTTTGTGACTTTGATTTTCCTTAGTAGTCGGTAATGAATGAGAAGACAGGACCTGTTTCATAGGATCAGATGATTGAGGTCTGCTGTGAAGGGATGATGGTATATCTGGAGTAATGGCATTCATTTCAATTGTATCCTGTGAGATCTCAAAATTATCTGATTTGAAAATTGAAGATGTCAGCTGTCCCTCTGATCTCCTGGTACGGACATCTGCCAAGAAGAAAACCAATTATTATTTTTTAATAAAAAATCCTTGAATTTTATATATTTGAACATTTCTACTTAAACTGACTGTAAAAAAGGCAAGTTATATTAAACAATTCACTTATTCACCAGGACAATGACCATCTAATAGAAAATCTCATAGGATGAACCAGTGGAGCGTGGTGTTCAACTGTTTGTTCATTCTGCCTCCCAAATATGGAGTAAAAGGCGCAGGCTCTGTCCAGCCACTAAGATTAGGGAGCCTGGGACCAGTAGTACCATCCAGGGTGTCAGTATGGGTGTGCGTGCTGTCCAGCTGGAGTAATCTGCTCCCTGCTTCAGCCATTTGGAGAGCACCGCACCCTACTAAAGCTGGAAGCATATTGCCGGAAGCTGCCAGATACAGCCTTGTTCTCCTCTGGTTCAGTCATCTGTGCTCAGCTCCCGGCTTGTGTATTTGTTTCCTGTTGTGGCCCCGGCCCGTTTACTGACTACTCTTGTGTCTTCTGATTTTGTACTTTCTCTGCTCTCCTGGCTCTGACCCGGCTACCTGACTGTTCTTCTTCCCATCTCACTCCACAGAATAGCAGGTAACACCGTGGCCCAAGCCTAGGGGTCTCTGTGTAAGTCCAGATCCATGTAGAGGGGTTAAACGGCGATGAGCAAAGTAATTTGTGAAATCTGTAAAAAAGGTAGATAGTGACAAGCCTGTTCGTGGTAACCATCTTTTGAGCTTCCAGGTGACCAAGACCAGCTCCCCCAATACATTGTGTCTGCAAACTATTCCAGCAAAATCTGCATTCCTAATAGCTTAATGGCGCTTCTTCCCTTCTTAACCTGCCATGTGCCCAGATAGTAGTGTACAACCGTATATAGGGGATTGTCAGATTCAAGAGAAATTGGAAAATAATTTGTAAGGTCCATTTGTTTTCTATTATCCTTTGTGAAGAATTCCAAAGTTATCACCACATAAAGTGACACATGTCAGATTTGAAAAATGGGTCTGATTAGAAACATAAAACTGGCTGCAGGAAGAGGTTAAATCAGAGGATTACTGAAGTCAAAAACTGTGACTACAGACAATAAAACATCTACTGAAATGATCAAACTGAACAGTCTTCATCAGGGAAAAATGAGTAACTACAATCTAAACTATCGTAAGGGACAATATTTTCTGTCAGATGAGTGTCAAGAAGAAATATTAGACATTTAAAGTGAACTTTTGTAATAGTGCAGAGCTGAGGTGTCTTAAATTTAGATCTCGGGCATTTGGAAGAGATAATGGAGATATTTTTGAAAGACGACCAGGGAGTTATAGAGTCACATAAGTGAGGCCGGCTGATCCAACCACAATGAAACTATCATACAGAATGAACTTGTAAAAAAAAGAAAGAATATAAAAACATGTAACATCCCCAACAACAACGTATGTATGAAGGGAGAAATCCAACACTAAACTGGACTTGCACTCATTTATGGTGGACCATTGGAGCAACTATGAGTCCTGACCAGAAGAGTAGAGAAAGTATTAGTGCCCCCCATTTCAGGAGAGATTGTGCAGTAATCTGAATTCCTTAGGATTGAAAATATAATGGAATTTATGACGTGGAGTGAATCCATGAAACCAGGGCTGGAGCCAACACACCTCCTGCAGGCGTGAATAAATGTATATTACAGCCATCAGCCACGCACAGCTTAGAGATATATCATGGCACAGTGTAATGTTTTCTGTATAGTTTATCACAATCCTGTTTGAAGTTAGTTGGTTTTAAAAGAAATTGAAAAGTCAGGATAAAGGGAAACTCTGCTGTTATTGTACAGAAATTCACACTTGGCCTCACTGCACATTTAATGTCGATAATAAAAGTGATCTTTGGTCAGAAAGACTGGACCTGGTCTTGTAGGGACCATATGGGCACATTCAGCAGCACAGAAGGGAGAGAAGGTAGATTCATCCAATAAGATATCAGGGATCTAGGAAGCCAACAGCATCATTACCCTCCGCTTTCTCTTACAGGCCCATCATAATATTTTTCTTCAAGTGATTTTCTAACTTGTCAGCACATTCTACGTACGCGGTCATTTGTCTTTATAGTTTGCAGATCTGAGCAGGTAACGGTCAGCATCTCCTAATCCCAGGGGGTTGGTGGATCCTCCAGGTTGTAAGGTCTATAGAAAAGGGCTTTCACAATTACACAAAGAAATTTGAATATTTTCAGACGGAGGAGAATGTTGTGGTCTAGCGGCAAAATGGTGATCACACAATTGTGATATGGCCGGACTACACAACCGATAAAGCAGCCACAGATGGGGACTGAGAAGAATCTGTGACTTCTCTGCATTTAGTGGTTACTACTCACCTGGGTGGTCATATGTAGGAATCTCCTCTTTACACCGCTCATCACCCCTCACATATGTCTCTGTAGTATTAATATGGGTCAGATCTTCACCCTGAAACAAATATTGTAAAAGTCACAGACAGATGGAGAAGTCCCATCTATGATCAGCTCTAATCCTGTCATCTCCACCGTTCTCATTACACAAGTATAAAACATAATAATGGTGGATAAAACAGAACTGAAGACATGACCTTTACAGCCGTCCACACATCATAGGGGAAATCTCATGACACCTTCTCTCCATCTACCTGATGATCCTGAGGAACATTGGGATCTTCTTCTTTACAGTCCTGTGGAAGAAGAGGACGGGGACATCTCTCTGGTGTTGTCCTCTTACTGGATAGATCTGGAGGAAACACATACAGGGACTGAATTCATTCTTTACATACAGATAATTATAGGCCGTGTGCATTTAGTCCTGTCTATTACCTGGTGATGTGAGGGGCTGGGGAACCTCCATCATGACGTCCTTGTACAGATCTTTGTGTCCTTCTAAATACTACCACTCCTCCATGGAGAAATAGACAGCGACATCCTGACACCTTATAGGAACCTGACACATACAATGATACCGTCATCCCGCCAATCCCTTCATACCATTACTGTATAATGTCCCAGCATTCCCAGCAGTGTCACCTCTCCAGTCAGCAGCTCAATCATCTTGTAGGCGAGTTCTAGGATCTTCTGGTCATTGATGTCCTCATGTATCAGGGGGTGAGGTGGAGGCCCCGTGATTAATCTCTGGTTATGGAGAGACACATTAATAAATCTCACTACAGACATTTCCAGAGTCCTCACCTCTCCAGTTCTGTCCATCTGTTATTCCCATAGATAAGAATGATGTAATGTGACGTCATCAGAATCTCTCACCTCTCCAGTAAGCCGGAAAAGGATCTCTAGGGTGAGGTGTAATATCCTCTCCACCATCTTGTCCATCATTTTCCTGGATAAATCAGGAAAATGTTCTTATATAGACGACTTTCACTGAGAGGATCCGGTATTTTAGAGATCTGAATGAGAAAAAGATAAGCTGATGGATAAGACCATTTTTCTGCAAACGATGATGCGGAATCTAAACTGTACCATGAGTACCCTTCATCCCTTAATCTGGTGTTCAGGTCTATTGCCTGTATATTAAAATCTGTGACATTCTAGCAGTACCTTCTCAACCGTAAAATTTGGCCCTTGGGTTTTCCTCTTTTTATGGGGATGGGGGTGGGGGTGGTGGTTATCCCACTTCAATAGTTTATTAGTGCTTGAAGGTTTATGGTAGATGAGTGTCCCTATGGTCCCATTACAATCCTTCTTGATCAGTACATACAGGAAAGGCAACTGGTAATAATTGGTGTTGGTCTGCTCCTTTAAACAAAATGTACTTTTCAGGTTATCCCCCAGTACCCTCACTTTTCATCCCTTCTTTTGAGGTCCACACAGTCAGACTCTACCGGCCCTTCTCCCTGCCAGTGGCGGTTGTGTATCGCCCTCCGGCCCCCTCCCGTCAGTTTGTGGATCACTTTGCCACTTAACTTCCAAACTTTCTATCCTATGACATCCCCACCCCCATCATGGGAGACTTTAACATCCCAATTAGCGATTCCCTCTCCCTATCTGCCGCTCATCTTTTATCGCTAACTTCCTCCTTCGGCCTTTCACAGCTTACTAATTCTCCTACACATAAAGATGGAAATACTCTTTGACCTGATCTTCGCCCAGCTCTGTTCAATACATGACATTACTAACTCTCCTCTTCCACTCTCTGATCACAACCTTCTCTCATTCTCTGTCAAGAACTGTCACCCTGCTCAAGACACCCCTACTTTCCACACTTATAGAAATATACATGCCATTAACACCCAGAAATTTATGAAAACGTTGCAATGATCATTGGCCCCAATCTCCTCCCTCTCATGCCCTGACTCTGCACTGAAGCATTATAACGAAACATTGCAATGCGCCCTGGATGAAGGCACACCTCCTACACAGAGAACAACTCGGCACAGATGGCGACAACCCTGGAACACGCTGCAAGCACATTTTTTCCAGTGGTGCTCCAGGTGTGCCGAACGGCTGTGGACAAAATCTTGTCTGGCCGAAGATTTCCTCCATTATAAATTTATGCTTAAAACCTATAAAGCCGCCCTTCACCTATCCAAACAAACCTACTTTGACAACCTAATCATCTCATGGTCCAATAATCCTAAACACCTGTTTGACACTTTTCACTCTCTCCTTAATCAATAAGCACAGGCCCCAACCACCGACCTCAGCACTGACGATCTCGCCAATTATTTCAAAGAAAAAATTGACCATATCCGACAGGAAATTTTTTTCTCAATCCCCACATGTTATGCATGCTCCTCCCTTCCACATTGTATCTTGCTCATTTTCTGACTTCGAAACAGTAACGGAAGAAGAAGTGACAAGGCTCCTTGCTTCCTCTCGCTCTACCACCTGCACCAGTGACCCTATTCCTTCACATCTCCTTCAGTCCCTTTCTCCAGCTGCCACCACTCACCTAACTAGTTTTCAAAATTTTAATTTTTATGCCCTTAAATCAGAGAGATATGTTACACAAAATAGTTAATAAATAAAATTTCCCACATGTCTACTTTACATCAGCGCAATTTTGGAACCAAAATTTTTTTCTAGTAAGGAGCTATAAGGGTTAAAAGTTGACCAGCGATTTCTCATTTTTACAACAAAATTTACAAAACCATTTTTTTTAGGGACCACATCACATTTGAAGTGACTTTGAAGGGCTTTTATGACAGAAAATACCCAAGAGTGACACCATTCTAAAAACTGCACCCCTCAAGGTGCTCAAAACCACATTCAAGAAGTTTAAAAACCCTTCAGGTTCTTCACAGGAATTTTTGGAATGTGGAAGAAAAATATTAACATTTAACTTTTTTCACAAAAATGTTACTTTAGACCCAAATTTTTTTGTTTTCGCAGGGGTAACAGAAAAAAATGGACCCCAAAATTTGTGGTGAAATTTCCTCTGAGCACGCAGATACCCCATAAGTGAGGAAAAAACACTGTTTGAGCGCACAGCAGGGCTCGGAAGGGAAGGAGCGCCATTTGACTTTTTGAAAGTAAAATTTGCTTGAATAATTAGGGGACGCCATGTTACGTTTGGAGAGCTCCTGATGTGCCTAAACAGTGGAAACCCCCCACAAGTGAACCCATTTTGGAAACTATACCCCTTAGGGAACCTATCTAGATGTGTGGTGAGCAACTTGAACACCCAGGTGCTTCACAGAAGTTTATAACATTGAACCGTAAAAATAAAATGTTCACATTTTTTCAGCAAAAATGTTTTTCAGCTCCCAATTTTGCATTTTCATAAGGGTAACAGGAGAAATTGCACTATGCAATTTGTTGTGCAATTTCTCCTGAGTAAGCCGATACTCCATATGTGCGGGAAAACCACTGTTTGGGCGCGTGGCAGGGTTCAGAAGGGAAGGAGCGCTATTTGACTTTTTGAATGTAAAATTTGCTTGAATAATTAGCAGACACCATGTTGTGTTTGGAGAGCCCCTGATGTGCCTAAACAGTGGAAACCCCCCACAAGTGACACTATTTTGGAAACTAGACCCCTCAGGGAACTTATCTAGATGTGTGGTGAGCATCCTGAACCCCAAAGTGTTTTACAGAAGTTTATAACATGGAGCCGTGAAAATAAAAAAATCTAACTTTTACCACAAAAATTATGTTTTAGCCCCAATTTTTTTATTTTCACAATGGTAAGAGGGGAAAATGGACCCCAAAAACTGTTGTGCAATTTTTCCTGAGTAAGCCAACACACCATATGTGGGGAAAATACAGTGTTTGGGCGCACGGCAGAGTTCAGAAGGGAAGGAGCACTGTGTGACTTCTTGAATGCAAAATTGTCTGGAATCGAGAGCGGATGCCATGTTGCGTTTGGAGAGCCCCTGATGTGCCTAAGTAGTGGAAACCCCCCACAAGTGACCCCATTTTGGAAACTACACACCTCAAGGATTTTATCAAGGGGTATAGTGAACATTTTGAACCCAGAGGTACGACACAGAATTTGATAACATTAGGTCATCATATTAATAAGTTGTCATTAGTCTTGAGTGCAAGTGCTCGCTATTTGAGTTTGCATCGGGTGCTCAGATATGCACCATGTATCGCGGGTGCTCGAGTGACATGCTCGTGTCCCCGCCCCGCATGCTTCACGGTTATTAGACACCAAAAAAAAAACATGCGGGGATCGCTGGTGCATGGCAATCCCCGCAAGGTTTTTTTGGTTGTATAACAGCTGCAAAACATTTGGGACGGAGACTCGAGCATGTCACTCGAGCACCCGCTATGCTTGGTGCATACCCGAGCACCCGATGCAAACTCAAGTAGCGAGCACTTGCGTTCAACATTAGTCACCATATCGTCATTTTTTTTTTCTACTTCTGAAAAAATCCCAGCCCCAACCCTAACCCTAACCTTAGCCCAACCCTAACTCTAGCCTAACCCTAGCCCAACCCCAACCCTAGCCCAACCCCAACCCTAACCCTAGCACAACCCTAACCCTAAAGTTTATTTTTTACACCGTTCCTCGTGCGGTATAAGTGATTAGACGACTTTATTATTCGGGTCGGTGCAATTACAGTGATGCCAGATTCATAACGGGTTTTTATGATTGACAGCTGTCACACACTTAAAAGACACACTTTTTTGCAGACTAGTTTTTACATCGCCATATTTTGAGAGCTATAATTTTTCCATATTTCGGCCGACAGTCATTTACATTCGTCTTTTTGATCGCGTTTTATTCCATTTTTTGTTTGGCGGTATGATGATAAAGCATGGTTTTATGTTTCGTTTTTTTGCTTTTTTTTTATCGTGTTCACTAAAAGGGTTAACTAGCAGGACAGTTTTATAGGTCAGGTCGTTCCGGACGCGGCGATACCAAATATGTGTACTTTTATTGGTTTATTTTTTTTTTCATAAGATTATTTTTTTATGGGTACAATATATATATATATATATATTTTTAATTTATTTTTTTCTGACATTTTTATTACTTTTACACATTGTCCCACTATGGGACTTTCACTTTTTGCAGCCTGATCGGCTGCATGGCATAGAGAGCAGCAGCTCCCTATGCCATGCAGTCTGTCAGCGCTGCACAGGGAGAAGTTACTTTGGTCGTGCACTGTGCATGACCAAAGCAACTTCCTGCCTCCTGGTGTCCCAGATGTTGTCATGATGACGTCGGGTCACCATGGCAACATCCAGGACCGGACTCCGATGCCGCTGGACGCCGGCAGACAAGGTAAGTATCGAGCTTACCTCCTCTTGCCACCGGAATGCTGCGATTGATTTCGATCGCATTTCGGAGGTTAATGTGCCGGGAGCGGTGCGGGGCTGTTCCCTGCACATAGCACTGGGTGTCAGCTGTAACAATCAGCTGACACCCGGTGGCGATCTCGCCCGCACCGCTTGTGTGTGGGCGAAATCGCCAGGGTGTATTAATACGCATCAGGCCCAGGGCACAGATACGTACTAATATGCCCTGGGTCATAAAGGGGTTAAACACGCCAGCATACATCCATTACTTAAATAAACATCCCTCGACCAGAACTGTGCTGCTAACTACAGACCTATTTCCAATCTTCCCTTTATCTCTAAACTCCTGGAATGACTGGTCCACTGCTGTCTAATCTGCTATCTCTCAGATAACTCCCTTCTTGACCCTTTACAATCTGGTTTCCGCTCTTTACATTCTACTGAAACTGCACTCACTAAAATGTCTAATGATCTACTAACAGCCAAATCTAATGGTCACTACTCCCTGCTGATTCTCCTGGATCTCTCTGCAGCATTCGACACTGTGGATCTACCTCTCTGCCTGCTCCTTCACTGTGTCTTTTGCTGGCTCCTCTTCCTCTCCCCTTCCCCTTATTGTCGTGGTTCCTCAATGATCAGTCTTAGGCCCCCTTCTTTTCTCCTTATATTCCGCTCCTATTGGACAAACAATCAGCAGATTCGGTTTTTAGTACCATCTCTATGCTGATGACACCCAATTATACACCTCTTCTCCGGACATCACCCCTGCATTATTACAAAATACCAGTGATTGTCTTTCCGCTGTCTCTAACACTATGTCCTCCCTCTATCTAAAATTGAATCTGTCAAAAACTGAACTACTCGTATTTCCTCCCTCCACTAACCTACCTATGCCCAATATTGCCATCTCCGTTTGTGGCTCCATCATTACTCGCCAGCAAAATGCCCGCTGTCTTGGGGTCATACTTGATTCAGATCTTTCCTTCACTCCTCACATCAAATCGCTCGCTCGTGTCATCTACACCTCCAAAACATCTCTAGAATCAGAAATTTTCTTACCTTTGACTCTGTAAAAACTCTTACTGTAGCTCTTATTCATTCTCGTCTGGACTATTGCAACTCTTTACTTATCGGTCTCCCTCTTTCTAAACATTCCCCTCTCCAATCCGTCCTGAACGCAGCAGTCAGGGTCATATTCCTCACCAACCGATACAACAATGCCTCTTCCCTGTGCCAGTCATTGCACTGATTGCCCATCCAATACAGAGTTCAATATAAACTTATTGCTCTTACCCACAAAGCTCTTGACGATTCTGCACCGCCCTACATCACCTCCCTCGTGTCAGTCTATCACCCTACCCGTGCCCTCCGTTCTGCTAATGACTTAAAACTAAAATCCTCCATAATCTGAACCTCTCACTCCCGTCTCCAAGTTTTCTCGCATGCTGCACCAATTCTTTGGAATGCATTACTCAGGACAATTTGATTAATTCCCAATACTCACAGTTTTAAGCGTGCCGTAAAAACCCATTTCTTTAGATTGGCCTATCACCTCAACACACTTATCTAACTGTCCCAGTTTGGCCCATATTAAAATTTTCTTCAAAAATACTGGCACATACTGGCTGGCGACCAGTTCATGTGGTGTTATGTACTTACCCTATTTAGTATATTAAGGCTGTATTATACAATATATGTACATTTTACCTTTTGTGTCTCCCCTATTTCCTTACAGACTGTAAGCTTGCGAGCAGGGCCCTCACTCCTTTTAATTTCTGAGTTATGCTTATTCTGTAAAGTCTGTATTGTCTGTATAAGTCCCCCCTAAAATTGTAAAGTGCTGTGGAATATGTTGTCGCTATAAAAATAAAAATTATTATTATAATAAATTCAGATGTAAATCTCAGGCCCACTCTATTGATGTTGAGTTCCCCGACAAATTCAAAAGATTGTTCACTCGTCCCTGACCAGGTGATAAAAATGTCATCAAGATATTTGTACCATACCCCAATATATGGATGCCATCACTTATCATCATCCCTGAATATTGTGGATTCCTCCCACCAGTCCAGGGATAAGTTAGCATATGAGGGGGCACAGAGGCTACCCATCGCAGTACCCCTGAGCTGGTGGAAGTACTTCCTGTCAAAAACAAAGGAGTTATGAGTAAGAGTGAATTTTAGAAGATCCTCCATGAAGTCATTATGTCTGCTACACTCTTGATCTCGATTTCAAGAAACATCTTACTCCTCTGATACCATCCTCATGCGGTATATTACTGTACAAAGCCTCGATATCTAGTACATATACATGCTCGAGGGTCTACATGTAGGGGAGCAGGCAAAGGGAAAACCAACTCCAGAGGGATTATTCCAACTGTAAAACCTCAGGTGGTACTATGGGAACATTATACTGTGTGGGGGGCATCATACACACTGCATAAGGGGCATAATGGGGGCATTACACTGTGTGGGGGGATCATACATCCTGCATAAGGGACATAATGGGGGCATTACACTGTGTGGGGGCATCATACATCCTGCATAAGGGGCATAATGGGGGCATTACACTGTGTGGGGGCATCATACAAACTGCATAACGGGCATAATGGGGGCATTATACTGTGTGGGGGCATCATACATCCTGTATAAGGGGCATAATGGGGGCATTACACTGTGTGGGGGCATCAACATCCTGCATAAGGGGCATAATGGGGGCATTACACTGTGGGGCCAGTAAAGGGGTCCTGTACTATGAGAACAATACGTTTCCTCCCTTCCTGTCTCCATAGTTGGGTCGTATGTATCTATTACAGGAAACAGAACAAAGACCTTATGATTCTTATAAAGGGGCAACACAAGACCCCAAAAGAGTCTCGGTGCTGAAGGGGTTAATACCCCCTGCGCCCAGTAATGGGGTCTCCACATACCTCCACCTGCAGAGCCGCCACCACATATATGGCTGCTCTGTGCGCACAGGAGCTGTGATGAGGTCACAGGAGGGGAGGAGTCAGGGGTCACATGATCAGGGGCCTCAGTGGATGCAGGACTCTGCTGTGCTGGTTGTCATGGTGCTGGATGAGCTGAAGTTTATGTGTGGGGTCAGGAGGGGTTTACAGTGTGGATGTAGCAGAGCCGCGTGTGTACGAGGTGTACGGAGCAGAGCCGCGTGTGTACGAGGTGTACGGAGCAGAGCCGCGTGTGTACGAGGAGTACGGAACAGAGCCGCGTGTGTACGAGGTGTGCGGAGCAGAGCCGCGTGTGTACGAGGTGTACGGAGCGGAGCCGTGTGTGTACGAGGTGTACGGAGCGGAGCCGCGTGTGTACGAGGTGTACGGAGCGGAGCCGCGCGTGTACGAGGTGTACGGAGCGGAGCCGTGTGTGTACGAGGTGTACGGAGCGGAGCCGCGTGTGTACGAGGTGTACGGAGCAGAGCCGCGCGTGTACGAGGTGTACGGAGCGGAGCCGTGTGTGTACAAGGTGTACGGAGCGGAGCCGCGTGTGTACGAGGTGTACGGAGCGGAGCCGTGTGTGTACGAGGTGTACGGAGCGGAGCCGCGTGTTTACGAGGTGTACGGAGCGGAGCCGTGTGTGTACGAGGTGTACGGAGCAGAGCCGCGTGTGTACGAGGTGTACGGAGCAGAGCCGCGCGTGTACGAGGTGTATGGAGCAGAGCCGCGCGTGTACGAGGCGTACGGAGCGGAGCCGCGCGTGTACGAGGCGAACGGGGCGGAGCCGCGCGTGTACGAGGTGTACGGAGCCACGCGTGTACGAGGTGTACGGAGCGGAGCCGCGCGTGTACGAGGTGTACGGAGCGGAGCCGAGTGTGTACGAGGTGTACGGAGTGGAGCCGCGTGTGTACGAGGTGTACAGAGCGGAGCCGCATGTGTACGAGGTGTACGGAGCGGAGCCGCACGTGTGTACGAGATGTACGGGGCGGAGCCGCGTGTGTACGAGGAGTACGGAGCGGAGCCGCGTGTTTACGAGATGTACGGAGCGGAGCCGCGTGTTTACGAGGTGTACGGAGCAGATCCGTGTGTGTACGAGATGTACGGAGCGGAGGCACGAGTGTACGAGGTGTACGGAGCGGAGCCGCACATGTACTAGGTGCACGGAGCGGAGCCGTGCATGTACGAGGTGTACGGAGCGGAGCCGCACATGTACGAGATGTATGGAGCGGATCCGCGTTTGTACGAGGTGTACGGAGCGGAGCCACGCGTGTACAAGGTGTACGGAGCAGAGCGGTGTGTGTACGAGGTGTACGATCACTATATCACTTATCTTTATAAATCTACACATGCAGTACAGAATATATACATACTGACCCTATACACATACAGTACAGAATATATACATACAGACCAAAAGTTTGGACACACCTTCTCATTTAAAGATTTTTCTGTATTTTCATGACTATGAAAATTGTACATTCACACTGAAGGCATCAAAACTATGAATTAACACATGTGGAATTATATACTTAACAAAAAAGTGTGAAACAACTGAAAATATGTCTTATATTCTAGGTTCTTCAAAGGAGCCACCTTTTGCTTTGATGACTGCTTTGCAAAACTCTTGGCATTCTCTTGATGAGCTTCAAGAGGTAGTCACCAGAAATGGTTTTCACTTCACAGGTGTGCCCTGTCAGGTTTAATAAGTGGGACTTCTTGCCTTCCAACAATCTTGAAGGAGTTCCCAGAGATGCTTAGCACTTGTTGGCCCTTTTGCCTTCACTCTGCGGTCCAGCTCACCCCAAACCATCTCGATTGGGTTCAGGTCTGGTGACTGTGGAGGCCAGGTCATCTGGCATAGCACCCCATCACTCTCCTTCTTGGTCAAATAGCCCTTAAACAGCCTGGAGGTGTGTTTGGGGTCATTGTCCTGTTGAAAAATAAATGATGATCCAGCTAAACGCAAACCGTATGGAATAGCATGCCGCTGCAAGATGCTGTGGTAGCCATGCTGGTTCAGTATGCCTTCAATTTTGAATAAATCCCCAACAGTGTCACCAGCAAAGCACCCCCGCACCAGTTGTTTCACACTTTTTTGTTAAGTATATAATTCCACATGTGTTAATTCATAGTTTTGATGCCTTTAGGGTGAATGTATAATTTTCATAGTCATGAAAATACAGAATAATCTTTAAGAGAGAAGGTGTGTCCAAACTTTTGGTCTGTACTGTATATATATATATATATATATATATATATATATATATATATATATATATATATATATATTGTAAGGTGGCTGCCAGACAGGTCGTGGACGGGAGGTATGTGTCCCCGAAGTACCAAGCTTCGGTGATATAGGACTGGGAGAAGCCGGCTCCAGCACACATAGTACTGAGAGGAATTTAATTGGCCCGGATTACAGGGCCGGTTTTACGAGCAGCTGAAAGAGCTGGGGGGTGGGGAAACAGCTGCTCACTTACCTCCAGTCCAGGTCTTGGAAGGCTGATTTAAGACAACGGCGCCTGTCTCTATCAGTCTGTGTGTGTTGGGCAAGGTGAGCAGACCTTGCATGTGCTCCTTAGACTCTGCAGGAGGCAGAGGAAGGCACTTTGTTTAAACGGCTGAAGCCGTGCTGCATGGACTTGTTATTTTGACCTTTGTTCTGTTATTCCTTTTTGTGCCAGGAAAAGGCTGTTACTTTTGTTTCCTCACTTTTGTATGGACACTAAATAAACCACCAGTTTGTTTGAACCCGCGGACTGCATCACTGTGTGAATCTGTGCCTACCTCCAACGCGGCTCAGTGAGTACAAATCCCTACAATTGGTGCTAGAAGCACGGGCACAGATCCCAAGCAGCAGTGTGACTGCTGCAAGAAGACGTATATGTCCTGGGTGAAGTCCGCCATAAGCCAGCAAGTGTCGCCAGACAAAATGGAGTACCTGCTTAAACATTTGTTGCAGGCACAGCAGGCGCAACAAGCGCAACACCAGCAGCAGTACCAGCAGAGCATGCTGCAGCAGGAAACAAATAAACTTCTGATGCAGCAGATCCAACAGCAGCAAAGACAAATGAAAATCTTGGCAGAGCAGATCCATGGCAGGACGACCGCCACATCCTCAGATCCAGGTGATGACTCATACGTCAGGAAGACGGTAAGAAGAGCATTACAAAAGAAGACCCCGGGTGATGACGTTGAGGCGTTCCTGACTGTCTTTGAGAGGGTGGCAGAGCGGGAAAAATTGTCTCCGGAGCAGTAGGCGGAGGTGCTGGCGCCACATTTGACAGGTGAGCCGCAGAAGGCCTATGACTTGGCCTTGCAGGACGCGAAAGAGTACGCTAAGTTGAAAACTGAGATTTTGGCACGCTTAGCAGTGACTCTGACTGTCAGGGCGCAATGGGTGCACTACTGGGCCTATTGCAGTGACAAACCTCCCCGGTCCCAGATGTTCGACCTCCTACACCTGGTCCAAAAGTGGTTGCAACCTGAATCTTCTTCCCCAGCACAGATGGTGGAGAAGGTCATTATAGACAGTTTTATACACTCTCTTCCGAAGTTGGTGAAATCCTGGGTTGCCCAGGGAGATCCCCATAATGCCGATGACTTGGTGGGGTTGGTGGAAAGATACCAGGCGGTTGAGAGTCCGTTGGAAAAACAAGGGGTCGTAGCCTCTCAATACTGGGGTTCTCAAAAGGCAGCGGACAACCAAAAGAAGGTAGCTAGCGCCACACCTGGGGGGCGTCATAGAGTTCAGGAGGGTTCTGAGTTGCTGCCCAACGTCCCACCCCATAATATAGTGTGTTGGAGATGTCATACCCCTGGCCATACTGCCGCCCGGTGTTCCGTAAACTCTGAGCCAATGGACTGCAACATGGGCCGACGTTGCTCTTATTTTGCCTACCCCGCCTGCGACGCGTTTTCTCAACATGGCAAGGGCCCTCAGGCATGCTCAGTGTCAGTAAAGGGGGCACAAGTCTCTGGACTATTGGACTCGGGAAGTTTGGAGACCCTGATAAGGGCCACACTCCCTCATGGACTGATTCCTGGGCCAATGGCCCCGGTGGATGTAAACACGGACTGTGGCACCACATCTCATGAAGTGGCGGGCGTTAAGGACCTATTGAATCCCATAATAATTGGACGTGACTTTGCATTATTCTGGGAAATGTGGGGGAAAGCGGGGACACGCGTGGCTCCCCTCCGTACACCTCGTACGCACACGGTTCCGCTCCGAATGCCTCGTACACACTCGGCTCCTCTCCGTACGCCTCGTACACGCGCGGCTCCGCTCAGTACACCTCGTAAACGCGCGGCTCCGCTCAGTACACCTCGTACACGCGCTGCTCCGCTCAGTACACCTCGTACACACACGGTTCCGCTCAGTACACCTCGTACACACACGGTTCCGCTCAGTACACCTCGTACACACACGGTTCCGCTCAGTACACCTCGTACACACACGGTTCCGCTCAGTACACCTCGTACACACACGGTTCCGCTCCGTACACTTCGTACACACACGGTTCCGCTCCGTACGCCTCGTACACGCACGGTTCCGCTCCGTGCGCCTCGTACACGCGCGGTTCCGCTCCGTACGCCTCGTACACGCGCGGCTCCGCTCCGTACGCCTCGTACACGCGCGGCTCCGCTCCGTACGCCTCGTACACGCGCGGCTCCGCTCCGTACGCCTCGTACACGCGCGGCTCCGCTCCGTACGCCTCGTACACGCGCGGCTCCGCTCCGTACGCCTCGTACACGCGCGGCTCCGCTCCGTACGCCTCGTACACACGCGGCTCCGCTCCGCACGCCTCGTACACACGCGGCTCCGCTCCGCACACCTCGTACACGCGCGGCTCCGCTCCGCACACCTCGTACACGCGCGGCTCCGCTCCGTACACCTCGTACACGCGCGGCTCCGCTCCGTACACCTCGTACACGCGCGGCTCTGCTCCGTACACCTCGTACACACGCGGCTCTGCTACATCCACACTGTAAACCCCTCCTGACCCCACACATAAACTTCAGCTCATCCAGCACCATGACAACCAGCACAGCAGAGTCCTGCATCCACTGAGGCCCCTGATTATGTGACCCCTGACTCCTCCCCTCCTGTGACCTCATCACAGCTCCTGTGCGCACAGAGCAGCCATATATGTGGTGGCGGCTCTGCAGGTGGAGGTATGTGGTGGCGGCTCTGCAGGTGGAGGTATGTGGAGATCCCCCATTACTGGAGCATTAATACTAGATATATATTGCACAGGGGATATCGCAGCCGATTCCCTCTAGAATAATCCTGGAATCGCAGCATTAGATGATTATTTCTCAGCGGTTTCTGTGGCACAGCTCCCAGCGTCCCGTACTCTATGGGACTGTCCCGTCCAGTCCCGTCCCGTCTCCGCTGTTCTCCGGCTCATACTCCCCTCTCGGACATCTTCGTAGCTCCTCCCTGTGAAGCGCATAAATTACACTTATAATATTCACTTCACTTTATGGGAATCAGTAAATGGCGTGATTGATATTTTTTCTCTATTAAACTTATAAGAAATGTATTAACAGCGTAACGCTGTGGCCGTGTTCACATGTAGATTAAGTGCGGCGTTTTCTTTAATGCTATTTTTTTTGAACGTTTTCTTTAGATGTCTGCAGCACACGACGCAGTAACAATCTTCTCTGACTATTGGTATTTGCTGCGTTTCTTTTATGCGTTTTCCTGCTTATTTGATGCAATTTTGGTGCAGATGTGAAGATGCGTTTTTAATGCTTTTTTATTAGTACAGAAAAGCTTTGATTCTGCACTTAAAAATGCTACAGTGTTTTTTTCTTCATGCTTTTTTTTTCAGAAGAAGCCTATAGAGAAAAAATACACCAAAACCGCAGATTTCTGCAGCGTCTTCAGACCACAGAGGGCGGATATTTCATGGAATCACATTCCGGAGCGTGTGTCCGTGTGATCCACGTGTAGACATATCCGTTTTTGGCCGTCAGCACGGATCACACAGCTCTATTCAAGTCAAAGGATCCATATAAACACATACCGCACCCGGATGCCATCCATGTGACACATACCGGCAGTTGGGAATTAGTGTACAGTTAGCGCTGTTCCCAAGCGCCAGGAGGTGCTGGACGTTGCCCTCATCATTGGTCCCTGCTGGCGCTGCGATCAACACCAGCAGGGACAATGATGAGAGTAGTAGTCTGCTCCCGGTTTCTACACCTGTAAAAATAGAGAAAAAAAAATCCATATTCTCACCTAAGTGTCACCTGCTGTAATCCATGCGACCGATCACACCGAGGAACTGAAGAGAATGACTCCTGCAGCGAGCGGGCCCCAGAGCTGCGCTGAGCTCATGAGCGGTTTCCTGTCACTTGCTGAGGGCAGCTCTGGGGCCCGCTTGCTGCAGGAGTGATCTGTCCCATGGATTACAGCTACTACTCTCATCATTGTCCCTGCTGGTGCTGATCACAGCGCCAGCAGGAAACAATGATGAGGAACAGCGCTAACTGTACACTGATTCCTAAGCACCGATATGTGTGCTCCTGATGCGGCACACGGGCAGCACATGGTTGCCACACGTGTGCCACACACGGCCGCGGATATCTCCGGTACTGGTTTTTCCTGTACCGGAAATATCCGGACGTGTGAAACCGGCCTAACTGTCCAAGCAAAGTGGATGTGATTTCATGAGAATTGTGCCCCCTTGTGATAAATAAGGAGGAAAATGCCTAAAAAATGCGGCAATAATTAGAGAAGATTGTTATTCTGTAGTTTGGTGCGAATCTTGCAGAAAGCCAAAAACACAGTATTTCTGCACTGTATGAACACGGCCTTACAGAAAAGCCGGATGTCGTATAGTGAAGCTACAAAGAAATGAGAAAGTTCTGCCGGCTCCGACTGTGAATGAAGGAACAAAAAAATAATCTACAGGTCCCAACAAGAGATGAGCAGGACGCACAGATGACGGCGCGCTGCCCTGGGTGATCAAAAGTCGCGCTGGGGACTAATTGGTGGGAAAACTATCACCTTTAATAATCCTCCAACAGCTCTGGCATGAAAAACACGGAAAAGTGCCCCTTTATGGATTTGAAAGAAAGTCTGTTTAGAAACTTTAGCTTAATAGTATCAGCTCTAATCACATGGTTAGAAAGCGATTTACCCTGAAGATTCACAAATTGTGGGGTGTTTTTTGTGCAGGAATCATGTATTGCTCCCATAGTACAGTGCACCTTTCTTGGTTCCCACACACAGTATAATATTCCCCCAGTACCTCCATCCCCAATTTTATTTTTTTGGGGTGTTTTTCATGCAATGTAGGGAAACCTGCGTTAGAATGTTAAAAAATATCCCATCATATCCAGAGAAAGAAAAATACATATAGAGAATTTGGAATTAAATATCTGTTGTCTCCATGCTTTTGCAAACAAGCTTTTATAAAAGCCTCAAACTTCTGAGTGTGAATCAAACATGAGATCTAACGTGATAGAAAATTACAGTCCGGTGAAGACGGGAAACATATAGACGGCCGGTGGAGATGTAGTCAGTGACCGACTCTGGCCAAATACGTTTATAGAGACGTAGTAGAAGATGAAGATGTCATCCTCATCATGAAGTAATTATTTTTAATTTAGCTTTATGGAAGATGAGTCTATGAGAAACGTATTCAGATGCAGACTCCAAGGAAGAAACTGCTTGTTGTCTGTGACCTAAAATATATAGGTTTTATTAGTAGATGTAAAGAAGAAAACTAAATACTGTAAAATAATAAATCTACTCATATGTTTCCCTTATTATCTCCAGTAATTGTATTATTACACAAGATTTTTATGATGTTACATCGGCTCATCTTCTTCTCATTCAGGTCTCTACAATATCAGATCCTCTCAGTGAAGATCAAGGATGAATATAGACAGGGACAAGATGACAGAGAGGATATTACACCTCACCCTAGAGATCCTCTTCCGGCTTACTGGAGAGGTGAGAGATTCTGATGACGTCACATTACATCATTCTTATCTATGGGTATAACAGATGGACAGAACTGGAGAGGTGAGGACTCTGGAAATGTCTGGAGTGAGATTTATTAATGTCTCTCTCCGTAACCAGGATTACACAGTAGTGAAGAAGACCACTAGAGAGCGCTGTCAGGACCCTGTGTCTGAGGGATGGGGAAGACCCCTGAGCCCATTCACGGAGCTTCCTCCTCACCCCCTGATACATGAGGACATTAATGACCAGAACATCCTAGAACTCACCTACAAGATGATTGAGCTGCTGACTGGAGAGGTGACACTGCTGGGAATGCTGGGACATTATACAGTAACGCTATGGAGGGATCGGGGGGATGACGGTATCATTGTATGTGTCAGGTTCCTATAAGGTGTCAGGATGTTGCCGTCTATTTCTCCATGGAGGAGTGGGAGTATTTAGAAGGACACAAAGATCTGTACAAGGATGTCATGATGGAGGTTCCCCAGCCCATCACATCACCAGGTAATAGACGGGACTAAATACACACGGCCTATAATTATCTGTATGTAAAGAATGAATTCAGTCCCTGTATGTGTTTCCTCCAGATCTATCCAGTAAGAGGACAACACCAGAGAAATGTCCCCGTCCTCTTCTTCCACAGGACTGTAAACAAGAAGATCCCAATGTTCCTCAGGATCATCAGGTAGATGGAGAGAAGGTGTCATGAGATCTCCCCTATGATGTGTAGACGGCTGTGAAGGTCTTGTGCTCAGTCTTGTGTTATCCCCCAGTATTATATGTTTTATACTTGTGTAATGAGAACGGTGGAGATGGCAGGATTAGAGCTGATCATAGATGTGACTTCTCCATCTGTCTGTGACTTTTACAATATTTGTTTCAGGGTGAAGATCTGACCCATATTAATACTACAGAGACATATGTGAGGGGTGATGAGTGGTGTAAAGAGGAGATTCCTACATATGACTACCCAGGTGAGTAGTAACCACTAAATGCAGAGAAGTCACAGATTCTTCTCAGTCACCGGCTGTGGCTGCTTTATCGGTGGTGTAGTCCGGCCGTATCACAATTGTGTGATCACAATTTTACCGCTAGACCACAACATTCTCCTCCACCCAAAAACTGTTCAAATGACTTAGGGCAAGGGTGGGCAATTTATTTTCCCGAGTGGCCACATTAGAGATCGTGACTGTTGTGAAGGGCCCAAACAATAGGCTGAAATTAATTCTGCTCAATATTAATATCAATATATTAATGATATTATTAATATAATTAATAATTAATTGCATCAATTAATTGCATTAATATTGAGCAGAATTAAGTATGCTGGCCTCTAACTAAATACTACTTAAACCTGAATACAGCCCCTTCTATATATCGTATGAGCCCCCACACAGCCTCCCCATATACAGCATCAGCCCCCACACAGTCTCCCCAAATACTGCATGAGCCCCACACAGCCTGCTCATATGCAGTATGAGCCCCACACAGCCACCCCATATACAGCATGAGTTCCACACAGCCTCCCCATATACAGCATGAGCACCCATCCAGCCTCCCCATATACAGCATGAGCCCCACACAGCCTTCTCATATGCAGCATTAGCCCCACACAGCCTCTCCATATGCAGTATGAGCCCCCACACAGCCTCCCCATATACAGCATGAGCCCCCACACAGCCTCCCCATATACATCATGAGTTCCACACAGCCTACCCATATACAGCATGAGCACCCACCCAGCCTCCCCATATACAGCATGAGCCCCACACAGCCTTCTCATATGCAGCATTAGCCCCACACAGCCTCTTCATATGCAGTATGAGCCCCCACACAGCCTCCCCATATACAGCATGAGCCCCCACACAGCCTCCCCATATACAGCATGAGCCCCCACACAGCCTCCCCATATACAGCATGAGCCCCCACACAGCCTCCCCATATTCAGCATGAGCCCCACACAGCCTCCCCATATTCAGCATGAGCCCCACACAGCCTGCTCATATGCAGTATGAGCTCCACACAGCCTCCCCATATGCAGCATGAGCCCCACACAGCCTGCCCCATGCACAGCCAGAGAGTCCCATAGCCTGCCCCATGCACAGCCAGAGAGCAGAGAGCCCCATATCCTGCCCCATGCACAGGCAGAGAGCCCCATAGTCTGCCCCATGCACAGCCAGAGAGCAGAGAGCCCCATGGCCTGCCCCATGCTCGGCATGAGAGCCCCATGGCCTGCCCCATGCTCGGCATGAGAGCCCCATGGCCTGCCCCATGCTCGGCATGAGAGCCCCATGGCCTGCCCCATGCTCGGCATGAGAGCCCCATGGCCTGCCCCATGCTCGGCATGAGAGCCCCATGGCCTGCCCCATGCTCGGCATGAGAGCCCCATGGCCTGCCCCATGCTCGGCATGAGAGCCCCATGGCCTGCCCCATGCTCGGCATGAGAGCTCCCTGGCCTGCCCCATGCTCAGCATGAGAGCCCCATGACCTGCCCCATGCTCAGCATGAGAGCCCCATGACCTGCCCCATGCTCGGCATGAGAGCCCCATGGCCTGCCCCATGCTCGGCATGAGAGCCCCATGGCCTGCCCCATGCTCGGCATGAGAGCCCCATGGCCTGCCCCATGCTCGGCATGAGAGCCCCATGGCCTGCCCCATGCTCGGCATGAGAGCCCATGTTCACCTCGCTACACCCGACGCTCTGCCTCTGTTGCTCTCTCCGCTGCTTCACACGCTGATTTGTGGAGGAAGGGGCCAAAGGACCCTCCTCCACCAATGTAGTCGGCGCGGATGGAGAGTTTGGAGACAGCAGACGGCCGGCGAGCAGGCGGTGGGGGAGGTTGTGGTGTGTCCCGTAGGCCACTGTTTTCCAGCCCCTCGGCCATTTCAGTCCGCGGGCTGGACTCAAACAGCCAGAGGGCCGGATCTGCGTCCACTTTGCCCAGGTTTGGCTTAGGGCAGTGAAAGCCCTTTTCTAGAGAACTTGCAACCTGGGAGGTCCACTGACCCCCTGGGATTAGAAGACGCTGACCATTACCTACCCAGATCTGTAAAATACAAAGCGAAATGACAGCGAACGTAGAATGTGCTGACAAGTGAGAAAATCACTTGAAGAAAAATAAATAGACATTTTAGGTTCCCAAGAGCCACCGAGCCCCATACTCCAATTACCACAGAGAGGTTTCACCACTAGTTACTCATTTATTACTGATGAAGACTGTTGAGTTTGATCATTTCAGTAGATGTGTTATTGTCTACAGTCACAGTTTTTGACTACAGGAGTTAGTGCCCAAAATACTCTGATTTAACCCCTTCCTGCAGCCAGTTTTGTGTTCCTATCAGGGCCCATTTTTCCAATCTGACGTGTGTCACTTTATATGATGATAACTCTGGAATTCTTCACAAAGAATAATAGGAAACAAATGGACCTTACAAATTATTTTCCAACTTCTCTTGAATCAGACAATCCCCTATATACGGTTGTACACTACTGTCTGGGCACATGGCAGGTTAAGAAGGGAAGGAGCGACATTAAGCTATGTGAATGCAGATCTTGCTGGAATAGTTTGCAGATACAATATATTGGGGGGCACTGTTCATTGTCACCTGGCAGCTCAAAAGATGGCGACCACGAACAGGCTTGGCGCTATCGACTCCGTTTTCCAAATCCCAGGGATTGTCTTGCTCATCACCCTTTAACACCTTCATGACCTTGGACGTATCGCGTCCAGGCGATTTTGTGTGCCCAGGAGCTATGCACACACAATCGCCGCTGGCTGTCAGCTGAACTGACAGCTGACACCCAACACTCAGGGCACCGCTCCCGGCACTTTAACCCCCGAATTACTGCGATTGACATCCATCGCAGCATTTAGAAGACAGGCAGAGGGACAGAGCCCCCTCTGCCATCCGATCGGATTGCAAAAATTGGATTGCGTTCGGACCAATTTAATCCTATGCTGCTGGGCTCAGTGGCGTTTTTTTTTCCAGCACCGATTAGATTGCGATCGGGCTGAAAAAAAATCGCAGCATGCTGGATTCAGATCACACACACATATAAAAGACTTTGGGTGCGTGTGAAACATCGCACTGCACTCGGATATCACCCGAGTGCAGTTAGATTCCCGCCGACACCAGCAACAGAGGAGTTGGAAAAATTGATTTCTCCATCCCCTCCGCAGCTGTGCTGCGATCCTCTCTGTGCGAGAGGATCGGAGCACAGAGCACTGACATTCGGCTCCCGCTCTCAGCAGAGCAGGAGCTGAATGTCATTAGCATATCGGATCGGATACCTTATGCTAGTGGACCCCCGGCCTTTCAGAGCATTTGGTGTGGAGAGGGCCTGGAGGCACGAGCTCTGGAGCTGTGATGTTCATGTTAAGCTAAGCTAAACCTTTGGTTGTTTATACCTGAAGCAGGCGGTTACCCGTAGCAATAAGGACTGTGCCATAAGTTATGTTTTGTTTTTTCCTGTTAGGCCGGGAAGGCCGTGTTTGTTTTGCTAACAATGCTGTGGCTTATGCAGTCCTCTAGACTTTGTTCGTGTGCAAATAAGTGAGACGATCTACCACTATATATATATATATATATATATATATATATATATATATATATATATATATATATATATCTACACATACATATATATATATATATATACATACAGTGGGTACGGAAAATATTCAGACGCCTTTAAATTCTTCACTCCTTGTTTCATTGCAGCCATTTGGTAAATTCTAAAAAGTTCATTTTTTTCTCATTAAAGTACACTCTGCACCCCACCTTGACTGAAAAAAACAGCAATGTAGAAATTTTTGCAAATTTATTAAAAAAGAAAAACTGAAATATCACATGGTCATAAGTATTCAGACCGTTTGCTCAGACACTCATATTTAAGTCACATGCTGTCCATTTCCTTGTGATCCTCCTTGAGATGGTTCTACTCTTTCATTGGAGTCCAGCTGTGTTTAATTAAACGGATAGGACTTGATTTGGAAAGGCACACACCTGTCTATATAAGACCTCACAGCTCACAGTGCAATTCAGACCAAATGAGAATCATGAACTCAAAGGAACTGCCCAAGGAGCCCAGAGACAGAATTGTGGCAAGGCACATATCTGGCCAAGGCTACAAAAGAATTTCTGCATTATTCAAGGTTCTTAAGAGCACAGTGTCCTCCATAATCCTTAAATGGAAGAAGTTTGGGACCACCAGAAGTCTTCCTAGACCTGGCCGTCCAGCCAAAATGAGCAATCGTGGAGAAGAACCTTGGTGAGAGAGGTAAGGAAGAACCCCAAGATCACTGTGGCTGTGCTCCAGAGATGCAGTAAGGAGATGGGAGAAAGTTCCACAAAGTCAACTATCACTGCAGCCCTCCACCAGTGGACCGACATAAGTCTCTCCTCAGTGCAAGACATGAAATCCTGCATAGAGTTTGCTCAAAAACACATGAAGAAATCCCAGACTATGAGAAATAAGATTCTATGGTCTGATGAGGTGAAGATAGAACTTTTTGGTGATAATTCTAAGCGGTATGTGTGGAGAAAACCAGGCACTGCTCATCACCTGCCCAATACAATCCCAACAGTGAAACATGGTGGTGGCAGCATCATGCTATGGGGGTGTTTTTCAGCTGCAGGGACAGGACGACTGGTTGCAATTGAAGGAAACATGAATGCGGCCAAGTACAGAGATATTCTGGATGAAAACCTCTTCCAGACTTGGCCGAAGGATCCCCTTCCATCAAGACAATGACCCTAAGCACACAGTTAAAATAACAAAGGAATGGCTTCAGAACAACTCTGTGACCATTCTTGACTGGCCCAACCAGAGCCCTAACCTAAACCCAATTGAGCATCCCTGGAGAGACCTGAAAATGGCTGTCCACCAACGTTCACCATCCAACCTGACGGAACTGGAGAAGATCTGCAAGGAAGAATGGCAGAGGATCCCCAAATCCAGGTGTGAAAAACTTGTTGCATCATTCCTGAGAAGACTCATGGCTGTACTACCTCAAAAGGGTGCTTCTACTCAATGCTGAGCAAAGGGTCTGAATACTTATGACCATGTGATATTTCAGTTTTTCTTTTTAAATAAAGCTGCAATTAAAGGAGTCTGAACACTTTCCGTACCCACTGTGTTTGTGTGTGAGTAAGATATATATATATATATATATATATATTTAATATATATACCCGTAAATATTGTTATGAAAAAACTAATTAAACCACATACACTATATACATATATATAGTACAGACCAAAAGTTTGGACACACCTTCTCATTTAAAGATTTTTCTGTATTTTCATAACTATGAAAATTGTACATTCACACTGAAGGCATCAAAACTATGAATTAACACATGTGGAATTATATACTTAACAAAAAAAGTGTAAAACAACAGAAAATATGTCTTATATTCTAGGTTCTTCAAAGTAGCCACCTTTTGCTTTGATGACTGCTTTGTACACTCTTGGCATTCTCTTGATGAGCTTCAAGAGGTAGTCACTGGAAATGGTTTTCACTTAACAGGTGTGCCCTGTCAGGTTTAATAAGTGGGATTTCTTGCCTTATAAATGGGGTTGGGACCATCAGTTGTGTTGTGCAGCAGTCTGGTGGATACACAGCTGATAGTCCTACTGAATAGACTGTTAGAATTTGTATTATGGCAAGAAAAAAGCAGTGAAGTAAAGAAAAACGAGTGGCCATCGTTACTTTAAGAAATGAAGGTCAGTCAGTCCAAAAAATTGGGCAAACTTTGAAAGTGTCCCCAAGTGCAGTTGCAAAACCACCAAGCGCTAAAATAAACTGGCTCACATGAGGACCGCCCCAGGAAAGGAAGACCAAGAGTCAACTCTGCTTCTGAGGATAAGTTTATCCCAATCACCAGCCTCAGAAATCGCAGGTTAACAGCAGCTCAGAATAGAGACCAGGTCAATGCCACACAGAGTTCTAGCAGCAGACACATCTCTAAAACAACTGTCAAGGGGAGACTTTGTGCAGCAGGCCTTCATGGTAAAATAGTTGCTAGGAAACCACTGCCAAGGACAGGCTACAAGCAGAAGAGACTGCTTGTTTGGGCTAAAGAAAACAAGGAATGGACATTAGACCAGTGGAAATATGTGCTTTGGTCTGATGAGTCCATATTTGAGATCTTTGGTTCCAACCACCGTGTTTTTGTGCGACGCAGAAAAGGTGAAAGGATGGACTCTACATGCCTAGTTCCCACCGTGAAGCATGGAGGAGGAGGTGTGATGGTGTGGGGGTACTTTGCTGTTGACACTGTTGGGGATTTATTCAAAATTGAAGGCATACTGAACCAGCATGGCTACCACAGCATCTTGCAGCGGCATGCTATTCCATCCGGTTTGCGTTTAGCTGGACCATCATTTATTTTTCAACAGGACAATGACCCCAAAAACACCTCCAGGCTGTGTAAGGGCTATTTGACCAAGAGGGAGAGTGATGGGGTGCTACGCCAGATGACCTGGCCTCCACAGTCACCAGACCTGAACCCAATCGAGATGGTTTGGGTTGAGCTGGACCGCAGAGTGAAGGCAAAAGGGCCAACAAGTGCTAAGCATCTCTGGGAACTCCTTCAAGATTGTTGGAAGACCATTTCCGGTGACTACCTCTTGAAGCTCATCAAGAGAATGCCAAGAGTGTGCAAAGCAGTCATCAAAGCAAAAGGTGGCTACTTTGAAGAACCTAGAATATAAGACATATTTTCAGTTGTTTCACACTTTTTTGTTAAGTATATAGTTCCACATATGTTATTTCATAGTTTTGATGCCTTCAGTGTGAATGTACAATTTTCATAGTCATGAAAATACAGAAAAATCTTTAAATGAGAAGGTGTGTCCAAACTTTTGTCTGTACTGTATGTATATGTGGTTTACGTTGTTTTTTCATAACAATATTTATGGGTACATATATATATGTACCCATAAATATACACCGTGCATTGTGAAAGTATTTGGCCCCCTTGAACTTTTTTACCTTTTGCCACGTTTCTGGCTTCAAACATAAAGATATAAAATTCTATTTTTTTTTCGGAAGAATCATCAACAAGTAGGACACAATCGTGAAGTGGAACGAAATTTATTGGATATTTTAAACTTTTTTAACAAATTAAAAACTGAAAAGTGGGGAGTGCAATATTATTCGGCCCCCTTGAGTTAATACTTTGTAGCGCCACCTTTTGCTGTGATTTCAGCTGCAAGTCGCTTGGGGTATGTCTCTATCAGTTTTGCAAATCGAGAGGCTGAAATTCTTGCCCATTCTTCCTTGCAAATCAGCTCGAGCTCAGTGAGGTTGGATGGAGAGCGTTTGTGAACAGCAGTTTTCAGCTCTTTCCACAGATTCTCGATTGGATTCAGGTCTGGACTTTGACTTGTCCATTCTAACACCTGTATACATTTATTTTTGAACCATTCCATTGTAGATTTTGCTTTATGTTTGGGATCATTGTCTTATTGGAAGATAAATCTCCCTCCCAGTCTCAGGTCTTTTGCAGACTCCAACAGGTTTTCTTCCAGAATGGTCCTGTATTTGGCTCCGTCAATCTTCTCATCAATTTTAACCATCTTCCCTATCCCTGCTGAAGAAAAGCAGGCCCAAACCATGATGCTGCCACCACCATGTTTGACAGTGGGGATGGTGTTTTGAGGGTGATGAGCTGTGTTGCTTTTACGCCAAACATATCATTTTTCATTGTGACCAAAAAGTTTGATTTTGGTTTCATCTGACCAGAGCACCTTATTCCACATGTTTGGTGTGTCTCCCAGGTGGCTTGTGACAAACTTAAAACGAGAACTTTTATGGATATCTTTGAGAAATGGCTTTCTTCTTGCCACTCTTCCATAAAGGCCAGATTTGTGCAGTGTACGACTGATTGTTATCCTATGGACAGACTCCCCCACCTCAGCTGTAGATCTCTACAGTTCATCCAGAGTCATCATGGGCCTTTTGACTGCATCTCTGATCAGTCTTCTCCTTGTTCGAGATGAAAGTTTAGAGGGACGGCCGGGTCTTGGTAGATTTGCAGTGGTCTGATACTCCTTCCATTTCAATATGATCGCTTGCACAGTGCTTCTTGAGATGTTTAAAACTTGGGAAATCTTTTTGTATCCAAATGTGACTTTAAACTTCGCCACAACAGTATCTCGGACGTGCCTGGTGTGTTCCTTGGTCTTCATGATGCTCTCTGCACTTGAAACAGAACCCTGAGACTATCACAGACCAGGTGCATTGGAGGCAAATAGTGCTCCGTCCCTCCCGAGTCTCGCCGTATGGCTAAGCTGTACTGTACAGCCACATATGGGGTATTTCTACATTAAGCAGAAATTGTGGGATAAATATTGATGCTATTTTTACCCATTTTCCAGTGTGAAAATGTAATATCTGCTAAAACAAAATTTTGGTGGTAAAAATGTAATTGTTTTTCTTCACTGCCCAATGTAGGCACCCCTATATAGGGGTGCAGTGATCATATTAACAACTGCACCCCTAGATGAATTCATTGAGTGGCGTCATTTGTAACATGGGGTCTCTTATGGGGGGGTTCTGTTGTTCTGGCACCGCAGGGGTTCTGCCAATGTGCCCTCAAACCAGTCCAGGAAAATCTGAACTCCAATATGGCGCTTCTTCCCTTCTGAGCCACGGCCCCATTATCAGTATTCAGTCAGTATTTTTCTCAGGAGTGGGATCCAAAACCAGGTGAGGAACAATCATAGAAAAGGTATAATAGAAACAAGTCACCAATTCTGCATTTATCACCCACTCCTGGTTTGGCTCCCACTCTTGAGAAAAAATACTGGCCGAATACTGATCAAATACTGATAGTGGGGCCATGGCCTTACACTGTGTCTCAAAAGTAGTTTTTGACCACATATGGGGTATAATCGTACTCAGAATAAATTGCGCAACAAGTTTGGGGTCCTTTTTCTCCTGTTACCCTTTCTGAAAATAAAAATTGGGGTCTAAAATTTAAAATAACGCAACGTTATAAACTTCTGTGAAGCACCAGGGGGTTCAAGGTGCTCCCCACATATTTAGATACATTTCTTGAGGGGTCTAGTTTCCAAAATGGGGTCACTTGTGGGGGTTTCCACTGTTTACGCACATCAGGGGCTCTCCAAACGCGACATAGCGTCCACTAATCCAGCAAATTTTGCATTCAAAAAGTCAAATGGCACTCCTTCCCTTCCAAGCCCTGCTGTGCGCCCAAACGGGAGTTTTTGTCCACATATTGGGTATCGGTTTACTCAGAAGAAATTGTACAACAAATTGCATGGCTAAAAAAAACATTTTTGTGGGAAAAATTGGATTTTTTCTATTTTTACGGCTCAAGATTATAAACTTCTCTGTGAAGCACCTGTGGGTTGAAGGTGCTCACCACACATCTGATAAATTCCTTGAGAGGGTCTAGTTTCCAACATGGGGTCACTTGTGGTGGTTTTCCTCCGTTTAGGCTCATCATGGGCTCTCCAAACGCAATATTACACCCGAGGATCATTCCCATCAAAGTCTGCGTTCCAAAAGTCACTCTTCCTTTCTAAGCCCTGCCGTGCGCCCAAACGGTAGTTTTCATCCACACATGGGGTGTCTGCATACTCAGAAGAAATTGTACAACAAATTGTATGGTTAAATTTTTACTGTTACCCTTGTGAAAATGCAAAATTTGGGGCTAAAAAAAATTTTTGTGGGGAAAAATTTGATTTTTCTGTGAAGTCCTTGGGGGTTCAAGGTTCTTACCATACTTCTAGATAAATTTCCCTGAGGAAAAGGTTCTAGGTTCTAGAATGGTGTCACTTGAGGGGGTTTCCACTGTTTAGGCACTTTAGGGGCTCTCCAAACACAATATGGCATCCGCTAATTATTCCAACAAATTTTACATTCAAAAAGTCAAATAGCGCTCCTTCCCCTTCAAGCCCAAACAGTGGTTCTCCCCCACAAATGGGGTATGGGCGTTGTGAGGACACAGCTTCTAATCTTAATTAGCAAGACGACTAGATTTGTTAGGCCAGAAGAACTACACTATTGTGTGTGTGTTGACTTTTGAAGAAATGTGTTTTTCTTTCTTCAGGTGGCACAAGAAACATAGACTTTTGTCATAAGTCTGAATGTTGACTTCTCTTGATCTGTGAACAATGAATATTTGCTAAATATGTTGATTAACCTTTGTGTGGACCCTGTGGCTTGTTGACTCACAGAGCAGAAAAGTATAAGATATGGAAATTGATTAAATGCTCAAACAATGAGACATGAGCCTTGCACCTTCCCCCCTGACCTGTGAATGATGACCTGAGCCACAGATGTATAAATAAAAAGGGATTTCTATGGTGCTGCAGGAAGTATCAGAGAGACACTTCAGGGCAGCAGCTTGGTAGCATGGCTCCATCCAGAGGGACACAGATTTAGATTCTTCAGGAATCCAGCCTAAGGGACCACTGCCCTGGCTGTAAGGATACAGATCTGCTCCATTGACCATCACTGACCCTATGGAGATGTTTGAGGTAACCAGGTTTGTGACCATCCGGTCACCTGGTCCGGTGGATATGTTCTGAGACGCCAGGTTGGGACCATCCGATCACCTGGTCCCATGGAGACATTTGGGGAAGGCCAGGATTGTGACCCTCCGGTCACCTGGTCCAATGGATATGTTTGGGTTAGCCAGGTTGGGACCATCCGGTCACCTGGAACCCATGGATACACCCGGAGAAACCCAGATTGGGACCATCCGGTCACCTGGATCCATGGATATGTTTGGAGAAAGCCAGGGTGGGATCTTCAGGTCTCCTTGCAACGTACCTCAATGGACTGTCAGCTTCCTAAACTTGCTGCTACCTCCTCTCTGTGGGTGCCCACCAAAAGCGGGCGCCACTGGTTGAGGTAGTTGTCTCTGGAAGTCCCAAAGTGCAGTTGCTCTATTCCCAGTGAGCCAGCGAAAGGGTGAGACTGCGTAATTTTGCACCATCTTGTGTGTTTGCTGGGACTGTTCAATAAAGTATTGCCACACAGTTTAACCTTCACACTGTGTGGTTTGAGTACTATTATGCCCTCGGAAGACCCAGTGTCTCCACAGGCGTGCTCAGGAGGAAATGCACAACAAATTTTGGGGTCCATTTTCTCCTGATACCTTTGTGAAAATAAAAAAAATTGGGTCTAAATTTAAATTTTTGTGAAAAAAGTTAAATGTTCATTTTTCTTTCCACATTCCATTAATTCCTGTGAAGCATCGGATGGTTTGCTAAACTTCTTGAATGTGGTTTTGAGTAGAGATGAGCGTTGTTCTACTCGAACTGTTCGCCAATCTCAAATTCGAGCTGTTTTGGGCGGTGTTCGAGCCGTTCGGCGAACACGAACGATTTGAGAAAAATTCGGCTGTTCGAGGTTATGTTCGATAACTGTTCGTGCACCAAAATCATAACTGGATTTTTTCTCAGTAATGATGAAAATTAATGTTAATGCGCAGTTTGAGTGTACAGCGGGGTGGGGGGAGGGGCAGGGGATGGATCTCTGCAGGAATAATGAAGATCTCCATTTTTTTTTCTCTTTCCCGCATTTGCAGTGGGGAGGTGCAATCTGTCAGCCTATCAGCAGCGCACACACGGAGCGAACTGCTGTTTTTCACACAAGCAAGGGCATGTGTCATTGGCAGTGTATGTCACATGTCCTTGCCCTATAAGACCAAGCCATTTTCCCCGTCGCCACCATTTTCTCACTGCTGCAGCTGCGTGTTAGACGACACCGCTGTTGCTGTGTGCGCTATACCTTGTTAATTTCAAGCCAATTTTTGCACAAATCTACAGATAGCTTGGAAGTAGGGAATAGTTGTGATTGCAGTCCTTTTAAGGACTAGGTTACAGCATTTCCTACGACTTTTATCAGGCAGGTCTGTGCTCTTAAATAGATAGATTGTGGGAGTAAAGACTAATTGTAATTGCAGTCCTTTTCAGGACTAGGTTACATCAGTTCCTATCAGTTTTTGCCAGGCAGGTCTGTGCCAGTGCTGTGCAAGTTTTTTTCACAGCATTTGGCTGAATCTAGCAAAGCTAATCCTTTTTGGCCTATTGCAGAGTGTGTTAGTCAGTGGAGTAGCCTATCTGTGTTGCAAGATATACCACCTGTGTATAGAATACCAATTTTTTTACTGCACCTAGTGAAGTAAAATCTTTTGGGCATAGCATCATTCTATTAGTCCATCTATACTGACCTCCATCAGGTTGCAAATTGAATATAATTTTTTTCTGCATCTAGCTCTGAAAAAATATTTGGGCTTCTAGCAGTGTGTGGGACTTGTTCTATTAGTCCATCTATACTGACCTCCATCAGGTTGCAAACTGAATATAATTTTTTTCTGCATCTAGCTCTGAAAAAATATTTGGCCTTCTAGCAGTGTGTGGGACTTTCTCTATTAGTCCATCTATACTGACCTCCATCAGGTTGCAAACTGAATATATTTTTTTTCTGCATCTACCTCTGAAAAAATATTGGGCTTCTAGCTGTGTGTGGGACTTGTTCTATTAATCCATCTATACAGACCTCCATCAGGTTGCAAACTGAATATAATTTTTTTCTGCATCTAGCTCTGAAAAAATAGTTGGCCTTCTAGCAGTGTGTGGGACTTTCTCTATTAGTCCATCTATACTGACCTCCATCAGGTTGCAAATTAAAAATAATTTTTATCTGCATCTAGCTCTGAAAAAATATTTGGCCTTCTAGCAGTGTGTGGGACTTTCTCTATTAGTCCATCTATACTGACCTCCATCAGGTTGCAAATTAAAAATAATTTTTATCTGCATCTACCTCTGAAAAAATATTTGGGCTTCTAGCTGTGTGTGGGACTTGTTCTATTAGTCCATCTATACTGACCTCCATCAGGTTGCAAACTGAATATAATTTTTTTCTGCATCTAGCTCTGAAAAAATATTTGGCCTTCTAGTAGTGTGTGGGACTTTCTCTATTAGTCCATCTATACTGACCTCCATCAGGTTGCAAATTAAAAATAATTTTTATCTGCATCTAGCTCTGAAAAAATATTTGGCCTTCTAGCAGTGTGTGGGACTTTCTCTATTAGTCCATCTATACTGACCTCCATCAGGTTGCAAATTCAAAATAATTTTTATCTGCATCTACCTCTGAAAAAATATTTGGGCTTCTAGCTGTGTGTGGGACTTGTTCTATTAGTCCATCTATACTGACCTCCATCAGGTTGCAAACTGAATATAATTTTTTTCTGCATCTAGCTCTGAAAAAATATTTGGCCTTCTAGCAGTGTGTGGGACTTTCTCTATTAGTCCATCTATACTGACCTCCATCAGGTTGCAAATTAAAAATAATTTTTATCTGCATCTAGCTCTGAAAAAATATTTGGCCTTCTAGCAGTGTGTGGGACTTTCTCTATTAGTCCATCTATACTGACCTCCATCAGGTTGCAAATTAAAAATAATTTTTATCTGCATCTAGCTCTGAAAAAATATTGGGCTTCTAGCTGTGTGTGGGACTTGTTCTATTAATTCATCTATACAGACCTCCATCAGGTTGCAAACTGAATATAATTTTTTTCTGCATCTATCTCTGAAAAAATATTTGGCCTTCTAGCAGTGTGTGGGACTTTCTCTATTAGTCCATCTATACTGACCTCCATCAGGTTGCAAACTGAATATATTTTTTTTCTGCATCTACCTCTGAAAAAATATTTGGGCTTCTAGCTGTGTGTGGGACTTGTTCTATTAGTCCATCTATACTGACCTCCATCAGGTTGCAAATCGAATATAATTTTTTTCTCCATCTAACCCAGCCAATAGTTTTGGCCTAATACCACAGTTTGGCCACTCAGCTCTGCTCGGTTCCCATCCATTGTTTTTTTGTGCAAACAACTCCAGAGTTGTGAATTAGTTAACCACCAAAATGAGTGGAAAAAGGCCTGCTGCTGGTGGAAAGGGGAATAGGCGTGTTGGGAAGGGGAAAAAAGGTTGTGTCCGTGGGGTAGGTGTTAAAGCAACAGTAACATCTGCAGAAGAAAGACCATCTTCCAGCCAAACTAAAATGTCTACTTCTTTTAGCGGACAATGTGATAAGATCCCTTTCTTACGGCCACGCCAATCGCTACAAATTCCAGATGAGGCACAAAAACAACAGGTGCTTCAACGGATATCAAGTGCTCCTTTAAGTGGGCTCTCCTCCACATCAACTTCAACATCACAAATACTCCAGTCCTCAAAGGTGTCACCCCAATCGCACTTGCTTCCTCACAGCTCCCAAATCTCCAGCTGCCCGTCTGAGTATGAGGTAGAACAGATGGTTGAGTCTGCAGAGCTGTTTACTCATACTATAGCCTGGGAATCAGAGGTCGACTCCAGCGCTTCTGTGAATCCAGACGAGGAAATGATCTGCACTGATGCCCAGAATCTTTATGAGTCGGATCCAGGACCAGACGCAGAAGGTTCTGACCATAATGTAGACCCTCATTCCCAAACTGTAACTCCTGTTGGTGGAGACAATGAGGAAGACGATGATGAGACTCAAATACCTGATTGGAGCGACAACTTTAGTTTTTTGTCAGGGCAGGAACAGGTTGGCTCTGAGGACGACGGGTGTGATAACGCACAGGGTGATGATGATGAGGTTGGAGATCCCACTTACTGTCAACCCACAGTCAGCCAAGAGATGAGGTCAGCAGAGGAGGTGGAGGAAGATGCTAGTGACGACGAGGTCAGGTTGCGCCTTCCTGGACAGAGACGTAGTACTGGAAGCACGTCAACAACTGCATCCTCAAACACAACTCTGCCTCTCACCACAAGTCGTGGTGGCTCTTCAGGTCGCATGGGTGCTAAGCCTTGCATAGCCTGGGCATTTTTTCAGATCGATAAAGATGACCCAACTCGTGTTATCTGTAACATTTGTCAGCAAAAGCTAAGTAGAGGCCAAAAAATACATAGTTTGAGTACTTCATGCATGAACCGGCACATGGACATGAAGCATAAGTTGCAGTGGGAAGCTCAGTGTGCTACAATGCGGCCTAGCCGGCCGGGCCAACCACCGTCTGCCATATCTTGTGCATCCGCGGCCTCTTCATCCTTTGTGACTGGGGGGACAGCAGTCACACCTGTTTTGGGGCGCAGACCTGCCACCTCTTTACCCGCAACAGCCAGCGTGATTGGCAGGTCATCATTTTCTTTGGAGGTGGTAACACCAGCTGGTGTTGAGCGCTGTCCGACATCGATAGCACCACCTTTGGATCAAGGCAACCTAACATGTCCGCCTGCATCTTCCTCACAGACCGGCAGTTTGCCGGGGACACCCTTATCAACCCCGTCTAAGCACAATAGCCAGCCCTCGGTCCCTCAGATGTGGACAAGTAAAAGACCATTTCCTCCTAGCCATGAGAAAGCTAAGAGGTTGAATTTCAGCATCTGCAAGCTCTTGGCTACAAAAATGCTGCCTTTCCGCCTGGTGGACACAGAGGATTTTCGAGACCTTATGTCCGTCGCAGTGCCCCAGTACCAGATGCCCAGTCGGCACTACTTCTCAAAGAAAGGTGTGCCTGCGCTCCACCAGCATGTCGCACACAACATCACCGCTTCTTTGAGAAACTCTGTGTGTGACAGGGTGCATTTCACCACAGACACTTGGACGAGTAGGCATGGACAGGGGCGTTACATGTCGCTGACTGGGCACTGGGTAACTATGGTGACAGCAGGACAAGGGGCTGCTGTCCAAGTCTTGCCGTCCCCACGAGTTGTGCGTCAATCCTCTTTGTCAAAGTTCCTCCACTGCTTCTGCCTCCTCAACCTCCTCTCGGTCTTCCACCTGCACCCAAAGCCTGTCTGGTCATGCCACAAGCTTTCTAACTGCGCAGAAGGGATCCTGCACACCTCCTTACTATGCTGGCAGTAGGGCTCAACGTCATCAGGCGGTTTTTACTTTGAAATGTCTGGGAAATGTGAGTCACACAGCTGAGGAGTTGTGGTCAGCTCTGGAGAACCAATTTCATGAATGGTTGTCTCCACTGGACCTGAAACCAGGGAAGGCCGTGTGCGACAATGCTGCAAACCTGGGTGCGGCCCTTCGCCGGGGCAATGTCACACATGTGCCTTGTATGGCTCACGTGTTGAACCTGGTTGTCCAGCAATTTTTAGCCCACTATCCCAGACTAGATGGCCTTCTGCAGAGGGCACGGTCGCTGTGTGCTCACTTCCGCCGTTCGCATCCCGCAGCTCAGCGACTTACATCTCTACAGAAGTCGTTGGGCCTGCCACTTCACCGGCTAAAATGCGATGTGCCTACCCGGTGGAATTCAACTCTGCACATGTTGCAGCGACTGTGGCAGCACCGACAAGCCCTGGTGCAATACGTTCTGACGTATAGCCTGGGCCAACGAGATCCAGAGGTGGGGCAAATCACGCTGGAGGAGTGGTCTCAGATCAGGGACCTATGCACCCTTCTGCACAGTTTTGAAATGGCGACGAAGATGTTTAGTGCTGACGATGCCATTATCAGCATGACTATTCCGGTGATTTACATGCTGGAGCACATGTTAAACAGAATTCGGAGTCAGGTGGTGGCACAAGAGGAGGTGGAGGAAGTAGAGGAGGAGGAGTTGTATGCGGAAGGGCTAACATCTGCAAGGTCCAGACGGTCGGCAGCACCAAGGCGGCAGGCATGTGAGGGTGGGGGAGATGGTTTTACCAGGGCGCATGGTAGCAGCCAAACTAGTGAGGAAGGTGCAAGAGCCCAGGAAGAAGTGGAGGATGAACTGATGGAAGACTCATCAGATGAGGGAGACCTTGATCACATTTCTGTTGTGCGAGGTTGGGGGGAGAGGACAGAGGAAGGAAGCATGATTGTTACCTCGCCACCAACACAACAGGGACTTGGTGCTCCTGGATGCGCAACACACATGAGTGCCTTCTTGCTGCACTACCTGCAACATGACCCTCGAATTGTGAGAATTAGAAATAATCCTGACTACTGGGTTGCCACACTGTTAGATCCCCGGTACAAAAGTAAATTTGCCAAAATTATTCCTGCCATAGAAAGGGATGCACGCATGCAGGAGTATCAGCAGAGACTGTTGCAGAATCTTACATGTGCTTTTCCACAAAACACCAGTGGTGCACGTAGTGAATCTCACAGTTCCAACTTGCCAACCGTGGGACCGTCAAGTGTTCAGCACTCAAACCGTAACAGAACCACAGTATCTGCTGGTAACATCAATTTTGCGGAATCATTTCACCACTTTTTTAGCCCATCCTTTGCAAGGCCACAGGAGACAAGAAGTCTGACACATAGTCAACGCCTAGAGACGATGGTACAGGAGTATCTCCAAGTAAACATTGAAGCCATGACTGTGTCACTGGACCCTTGCTCTTTTTGGGCTTCCAATCTGGATAAATGGCCGGAGCTAGCCACTTACGCCTTGGAGATCTTGTCATGCCCCGCAGCCAGCGTTCTGTCTGAACGTGTGTTCAGCGCTGCTGGTGGTGTGCTGACAGATAAGCGCACGCGGCTCTCCACTGATAATGTAGACAGACTCACGTTCATAAAGATGAACAAATCATGGATCCGAAACGACTTTTCTACCCCTGTGTCATCCTGGGGAGAGTAAAAGCTTGATGATTGGTTAAAATCACCCTACCAACCATTTTAAGCTTTCAAATTACTAATCATGTTTATCTGTATCTTGGCTGGAAAATAATTTGGGCTTTGTAGCAGTGTGCAGCACTGATTCTATTAGGCCATCTATAATAAGCTCCACCAGATTTAAAATTACTAATCATGTTTATCTGTATCTTGGCTGGAAAATAATTTGGGCTTTGTAGCAGTGTGCAGCACTGATCCTATTAGGCCATCTATACTAAGCTCCACCAGATTTAAAATTAATAATAATTTTTAGCTGCATCTAGCCCGGAAAATAATTTTGGGGCTCCGAGATGCGCAAGACACATAAGTGCCTTCTTGCTGCACTACCTGCAACATGACCCTCATATTGTCAGAATTCGAAGTAATCATGACTACTGGGTTGCCACACTCTTAGATCCCCCAAACTTTTCGATCAACCTTTTCATTTTAATAAAGACCAAAAAAATGGTCATTTTTGAAATTATAAGCATTAGCAGGTTATTAGAAACTGAAATCAAACAGTTTTCAACTCAAAACTTTATTCTAGGTGATGTTACATTTTCACATAGGACCCCTTGTTCGAAAGGAGCTTCTGAACTCTCTCGTCCATTGAATTTGTCAGGTTTTGGATGGTTTCTGCTTCAATTGTTTTGCATGAGGACAGAATACCCTCCCAGAGGTGTTGCTTAGATGTGAACTGCCTCCCGCCATCATAGACACTCCTTTTGATGATGCTCCAGAGGTTCTGAATGGGGTAGAGGTCAGGGGAGCATGGGGGTCACACCATAAGTTTGTCCCCTTTTATGCCCATATCAGCCAGAGATGCAGATGTTTTATGTGCAGCATGAGATGGTGCATTATCATGCAAAAAAATGATCTTGCTGTGAAATACACGGTTCTTCTTCTTGAACCATGGCAGGAAGTGCTGTTTGAGAAAATCCACATACATTATGGAGTTCATCTTTAGCGCCTTCAGCGATCCTAAAGGGGCCGACAATCTCTCTCCCCATGATTCCAGCCCAAAACATTACTCCATCTCCTCCTTGTTGGCGCTGTAGCCGTGTTTGCGTGGGGTGTCCATCAACCAGCCATCCTCCGCTGCACGGCACTCATCCGTGAACAAAACAGTTTGGAAATCAGTCTTCATGTAATGTTTAGCCCACTGGAGCCGTTTCTGCTTGTGTGAAGTGGATAGAGGAGGTCGACAGGATGGCGTATGCACAGCTGCAAACCTCTGAAGGACCCTGCATCTTGTTGTTCGGGGGACGTTGGAGGCACCAGCAGCTTCAAAAACTTGTCTGCTGCTATGACAAGGCTTTTTTGCCGCTGCTCTTTTAACCTGACGTAATTGCCTGTAGGAAAGAGTCCTCAATTTGCCCTTATCAGCACGCACATGTGTGTACTGTGAATCAGCTACATACTTCTTGATTGCCAAGACACTTCATCCTGATCATCGCACAATGTTGATTGTAGTCATGCCTTGACCTAAACACTCCACAATTTGTTGCTTCTCAGCAGCCGACACATCCTTTTTCTTTCCCATTTTGGCAGAAAATGTAGGCTGCTTAATAATGTGAGACAGCCTTCTTAAGTAGTCTTGCCTTTCATTGGACACACCTGCCAAACTAATTAGCACAGGTGTCTGCAATTGCTTACAGTGATATAAAGAGCCCTGACACACATCACCATCAATGAGTTTAACTGACAAACAAACAAATTCTTCCCTTATCACTCCTAAACACTTTTTGCATAATAATTTGGAACACAGTGTACATGTGCTTTTCCACAAAACACCAGTGGTTCACGTAGTGAATCTTACAGTTCTAACTTGCCAACCGTGGTCTGTATGGAGTTGTTCAATAAAGGGCCCAAAATTAAGATAACATAGATGGGAGAGGTCTCTATGAATAGGAATTCCTAAGTATTTGATACCCTGTGAGGGCCAGGCAAAGGGAAAGTTGGACTGGATGGAATCCTATATGGATTTGGGGAGGGAGACATCGAGGGCCTCAGACTTCGCTGCATTGATTTTAAAATTTGACCATGTAACAAAGTTATCTATTTCAGCCATAACAGCATGGATGGATATATGTGATTGAGTGATATATACTAGGACATCATCAGCAAATAGAGAGCACTTGTACTCGGTGCCTCCCACCTCAATCCACCTAATATTGGGGTTATGGCGAATTGATGAGAGCAGGTGCTCCGTCACTAGGATGTATAAGAGAGGGGAGAGAGGACATCCCTGCCTTGTCCCATTGGTGATTGTGAAAGGTGATGAAAATGTTCTGATGCACCCCCGGGCCTTGGGACACCCGGAGCCGGACCCTTTTTGGTGGATGCTGGTGGTTGTAGTCTTCGTGGCGGCGACCCGGTTCCGTGGCTCAGGGTGGTCAAACCAGTGGCGGAACTATTTATGTGGTTTTGATGTTTAAATGTCCGACTACGCTACCCGTGGATTGCGGTCAGAGTGAACCGCCGCTGCAGGGCAGACCGCTGAGGCTGGTGTTGTGGGTGCAGCAGAGCGTAGCATAACTCCCCACGGGAGGAGTATAGCCTCAGGGCAGTGTATGCGGAGGATGGGGGTGATGGTGCAGGGCAGCAGCAGTAACGACACGGTGTCAGTGATGCAGTCCAGGGCCTTTACTCACAGTTCTTATTATCCAGACCACGTCTGCAGGTAACGGCTGCCCACGTCGTACTGTGCTCACCAGGTGAGGGGCTCAGACAACTCCCAGATAACTTTGGAGCGCTTCACAGGACCCCCTTTGTGTGTCCTTTGTCTGGCCTTTCTTACCAACCCTTCTGTCCGGCTGCCTCGGGCTTCCTCTTGGTAAACTTGGCGCCAGTTTCCCTGACCCTATGTGGTGCCTTCCTAGCGGGTGTAGCGAGGGGCTGCGCCACATAAAATGTCACAGCCTCCGGTTTCTAGCTGAGGGTCGTTTCCTGCCTCCACTAGTTTCGGGGACCGGTCTCCCTCTTTGGCCTGACCCCTCCACGCAGGTGGATTCGGGCATGCGGTGGCGACTCGCCCGTCCGCACCCCTGGGATCCCTTCATTCCTCGTTCCTGGAGCCTTCTCCGCTCCTCTTCCTTCCTTCTCCCTCTTCCAGGCCTGGGCCTCTGTTACTAGGCCCCCCTCCGGAGCAGAGCTCATGCAGAGCCCCTGCTCCCTGCCACTTCTGCTCAGACTTCTCTGCACTGAACTAAGATGGTGCCCACCTTTTATACTCCCTTCTCAATGCACCCAGGAACTGCTTCCTCCCTGCTCCTGCACTACAGGGTTCCCCTTCCTCAGTGTTCCCTCCCCCCACTCCAGCCAGGGACAGGGACTGTCGTGCCCATCTCAGAGGCATATTGGTCGCCCTGCCCCACGGCAATGTGGTGTAATGCATGCAGGTGTCGGGTCCTGATCCACACTCCATCCTTACCTGAGAGTGAGATATCACACATCTGGGTGAGGTGCAATACCTCTGTAGCAACCGAGCCCTCAGGGTGCTACAGTTCCATTTATCTTCAGCCTAGGTGACGTATTGTGATACAGGGCCGTGATTTTGGCTATAAAACGGTCCCCTAGACCCCTACCCCAAGCTTTTTAAGAGAATCATATATGGCGTGCCAGGAGACTCTATGGAATACTTTCTCAGCATCCAACGAGAGTATCTAATTACAAATTTTTAACTGCATCTAGCCCAGGAAATACTTTGTGCCTAGTAGCAGTGTCTGCTAGTCAGCGGATTATCCTGGCTGTTAAGCAAGCTACACCACCTGTAGTTTGGACACTTAATTTTTTCAAAGGAAATGCTTCGGGACCACGGGATACTCAGTGAAGAGCATCAGGAGGCACCCCAAGGCATAGGGGCTGGGACTGGCAGTAGGATGCCTTGCGGTGGACAGCCGAGCTCGATCCTTATAAAAGCTTTTTAACTGCAGCAGCTTTAGTGGACGCTACTGGAGCTGGAATTACGCGGCTGCTGGCATGAGACTTGCCCTCCAATAGATCCTTGTAAATGGATTTAAAGTGTATTCATTCAAATTAGAGAGACAATTTAAATTAAAAAGCTTAGAGCTGCCTCCACCACAGGGGGGCTCGCTCGACCCACCAGCGGACAGGCACCAGTATTGGGAGAGGGGGGCTGGCCGTCAGGGTTCACCGCGGCTCTGGCACAAACCCGGCGACACGGAGGTGGCACGGGCAGGAGCGGACTGAACGTGTCGGCTTCTCACTTTTTGGATTTTAGAAGGGCATGACATGCCTATATCTGTGTCTCCCCCTCCTTTTACTCCTCCACCTCTTTTCTTTTCGCATGACTATATGTACTTGTCACTTTTCCATGTGTTAGTTGTGTCTTCTGAGCAGTTTGTCAGCTTTTGGACACCTTTGAAGGTGTTTTCTATGTGTTTCTATGTGTTTTTGTTTGCCTGCCATTGGTTTTAACGGTGTTCGAAGGTGTTCGACGAACAGTTCGACGAACAGTTCGGCGAACACACGGGTGTTCGACGAACCGAACCGAACTCGAACACTACGGGGGTGGCTCAACACTAGTTTTGAGCACCTTGAGGGGTGCAGTTTTTAGAATGGTGTCGCTATTAGGTATTTTCTGTCATATAGACCCCCAAAGTCACTTCAAATGTGATGTGGTCACTAAAAAAAATGGTTTTGTAAATTTTGTTGGAAAAATGAGAAATCACTGGACAACTTTTGATCCTTATAACTTGCTTAGAAAAATAAGAATAAAAAATTGTGCTGATGTAATGTAGACATATGGGAAATTTTGTTTACAACTGTGATTTAAGGGCATAAAAATTAAGTTTGAAAATTGCTAAATTTTCAAAATTTACGTCAAATTTCTATTTTTTTTAACAAATAAACGCAAGTCATATTGAAGAAATTTTACCACTATCATGAAGTATAATATGTTCCGAAAAAAAAATTCAGAATCAGTGGGATTCATTGAAGCGTTCCAGAGTAATTTACCAACGGAAAAAAAAGGGGTAAACAAGAGAGACACCCGCGCTAAATAGTGTGTCATTGTATCAAGTATGTCAGCAGCTAGTGACAACCAACATCCCTGGATTGATGAATACTTGAATTGCCAAATAAAAACTGGAAAATGCCCAAAAAATACCCACTTCAGAGTACCATAAATGATGACCAATTAGGAACAAACCTGCAGTGTCCACAACTAATATTTTACTAACAAAAAGTGATCCAGATATATGTTGTGGAGGATCCTGCAGTCTGATCCGTATTGGTCAATCTAGACTGTATAAATTACATCAATGCAGTTTAATAGCCATATAATAGCAATCTGTATATCAAAAAACAATACCTCACTGGTTATGCTATATCATATATAATCAATCCAGTGACCGCACAAATGAAGAAAAATTTATATACACATATACACCATACACACCATGTGTTTAGAGCTTGTATGCAAGTTAGAAGTTAATTACCGTCCATTAACATTCCTGACAGACAGTCCACGAGATACGAGCAGTGGGACCTATGTGAGAAGGTCCGCAGTAACTCACTGTGTCAGCGTTTTATTGCCCGATGCTTGTATGCAAGTTAGATGTTAATTACCGTCCATTAACATTCCTGACTGACAGTCCACGAGAGACGAGCAGCGGGACCTATGTGAGAAGGTCCGCAGTAACTCACTGTGTCGGCGTTTTATTGTCCGACGCTTGTATGCAAGTTAGAGGTTAATTACCGTCCATTAACATTCCTGGCTGACAGTCCACGAGAGACGAGCAGTGGGACCTATGTGAGAAGGTCCGCAATAACTCACTGTGTCTGCGTTTTATTGCCTGATGCTTGTATGCAAGTTAGAAGTTAATTACCGTCCATTATCATTCCTGACTGACAGTCCACGAGAGACGAGCAGCGGGACCTATGTGAGAAGGTCCGCAGTAACTCACTGTGTCGGCGTTTTATTGTCCGACGCTTGTATGCAAGTTAGAGGTTAATTACCGTCCATTAACATTCCTGGCTGACAGTCCACGAGAGACGAGCAGCGGAACCTATGTGAGAAGGTCCGCAGTAACTCACTGTGTCAGCGTTTTATTGCCTGATGCTTGTATGCAAGTTAGAAGTTAATTACCGTCCATTATCATTCCTGACTGACAGTCCACGAGAGACGAGCAGCGGGACCTATGTGAGAAGGTCCGCAGTAACTCACTGTGTCGGCGTTTTATTGTCCGACGCTTGTATGCAAGTTAGAGGTTAATTACCGTCCATTAACATTCCTGGCTGACAGTCCACGAGAGACGAGCAGTGGGACCTATGTGAGAAGGTCCGCAATAACTCACTGTGTCTGCGTTTTATTGTCTGATGCTTGTACTCAAGTTAGAAGTTAATTACCGTCCATTAACATTCCTGACTGACAGTCCATGAGAGACGAGCAGCGGGACCTATGTAAGAAGGTCCGCAGTAACTCACTATGTCAGCGTTTTATTGCCCGATGCTTGTATGCAAGTTAGATGTTAATTACCGTCCATTAACATTCCTGACTGACAGTCCACGAGAGACGAGCAGCGGAACCTATGTGAGAAGGTCCACAGTAACTCACTGTGTCAGCGTTTTATTGCCCGATGCTTGTATGCAAGTTAGAAGTTAATTACCGTCCATTATCATTCCTGACTGACAGTCCACGAGAGACGAGCAGCGGGACCTATGTGAGAAGGTCCGCAGTAACTCACTGTGTCGGCGTTTTATTGTCCGACGCTTGTATGCAAGTTAGAGGTTAATTACCGTCCATTAACATTCCTGGCTGACAGTCCACGAGAGACGAGCAGTGGGACCTATGTGAGAAGGTCCGCAATAACTCACTGTGTCGGCGTTTTATTGTCTGATGCTTGTATTAAAGTTAGAGGTTAATTACCGTCCATTAACATTCCTGACAGTCCATGAGAGACGAGCAGCGGGACCTATATGAGAAGGTCCACAGTAACTCACTGTGTCGGCGTTTTGATGTCCGATGCTTGAAGCTGTCAGTGCTGATTACTTGGATGTGGAGGTGGCGGCATGAGCACGCAAGGAGCCCCGGCCGATGGCTTACCTGCGGCTGAACTTGCCGCGTGTGAAGGAGCAGTGGCATTTTCCAGTTTTTATTTGCCAGTTCCACAGTTATTACCTCATAAAGTGACACTTGTCAGAATTGTCATGAAGGTGAAAACAGGCTTTGGAGGGGGGGGGGGGTAAAGGGATTAACACCTACACATGTATCTGGACTTACTCAGAGACCTCTAGGCTTGGGCCATGGTGTAAGGCCACGGCCCCACTATCAGTATTTGGTCAGTATTTTCTCAGGGGTGGGAGCCAAAACCAGGAGTGGGTGATAAATGCAGAATTGGTGACTTGTTTCTATTATACCTTTTCTCTGATTGTTCCTCACCTGGTTTTGGCTCCCACTCCTGAGAAAAAATACTGACCAAATACTTAACAAATACTGATAGTGGGGTTGTGGCCTTACCTGCAGTTCTGTGGAGTGAGACGGCAAGAAGAATAGTCAGGTAGTTGGGTCAGAACCAGCAGGGCCGAGAAAATACAAAATCAGAAGACACCAGTAGTCAGTAAACGGGCCGAGGTCACAACAGGAAACAAATACACAAGCCGGGAGCTGAGCACAGAGGACTGAACCAGAGGAGAACAAGGCTGTATCTGGCAGCTTCCAGAAATATGCTTCCAGCTTTAGTAGGGTGCGGTGCTTTCCAATTGGCTGAAGCAGGGAGCAGATTACTTCAACTGGACAAAAAACTCCCATGCTGCCAGACTGGATGGTACTACTGGTTCCAGGCACTCTAATCTTAGTGGCTGGACAGGGCCTGGGCCACCCAGAAATTCTGGTTCCGACGTCTCCTCCATCACCAGTGCCGCCTGAAGTATGAATAAGGCGGCGCATGGTAACACAAGCAGTCGTCACAGGAGCAGATCCCGGAGGAGATGGGACCCACCATACAGAAGCCCTAATATAACAAAATGGCAGAAAACCAGAGCAGTAAAAATCCCCATAAAGTGACTCCATTTTGGGAATTATAACCCTCAGTGAATTAATCTATAGGAGTAGGGACTATTTTGACTTCACAGCCACTTTCCGTAAATTAGCACGCAGTGGATGTTAGAGAGTGAAAATTGCACATTTGCCATTTTATTACCCAACACATAGTGCCTAGATTGTGCACAGGAGACACACACCATAAATTAAGCGGGTTCTTCTCACTATAGTAATGCCAAATACATGGATGATAAATGTGGTTTGGCACACTGCAAGGCTCAGAAGTGAGGGGGAGATCTGACTTTGGGAGAGCGGATATTGCTGGATTGGTTTATGGAAGCCATGTTGCTTTTCAAAAGCCTTTAAGCCACTAATAATGTGGAAACCTCTGTTTTTCCATAGACAGATGATGGATCTGAGTGGGGGCTTGTTTTTTGCGGGATGAATAGAAGTTTTTATTGGTATTATTTCACCTACATAACATTGTTTGGTGGCTTTTTATTCCATATTTGGGAGGCAGAATTAACAAACAGTTGAACACCACGCTCTACTGGTTCATGCTATGAGGTTTTCTATTAGACTGTGAACTGTCATTGTCTTGGTGAATAATTAAATTTTTTTTACATAACTTACCATTTTTACGAACCATTTAAGTAGAAATGTTCAAAAATATAAAATTCAAGGATACTTAAAAAATAATAATTTGCTTTCTTCTTGGCAGATGACTGTACCAGGAGATCAGAGGGACAGCTGACATCTTCAATTTTCAAATCAGATGATTTTGAGATCCCACAGGATACAGTTGAAGTGAATGCCATTACTCCAGATATACCATCATCCCTTCACAGCAAAGATCTGTCACCTGATCCTTTGAAACAGGTCCTGTCTTCTGATTCATTACCGACTACTAAGGAAAATCAAAGTCACAAAATAAGCATTAAAAAACTAATTGCTTCTAAAGCAAAAAAGCCATTTTCACATTCACAATATGGAAATCGTTTTCCCCTCAAAGTCTTTTCTTAAACATCAAAAAATTCACACAGCAAAGAATAGATTTTCTTGTTCCAAGTGTGGGAGATGTTTTAACCAGAAATCAGATCTTGTTAGTCAACAGAGAATTCACACAGGGGAGAAGCCATTTTCATGTTCAGAATGTGGGAAATGTTTTGTGAAGAATATATCTCTTCTCAATCACCAGAGAGTCCACACAGGGGAGAAGCCTTTTTCATGTTCAGAATGTGGGAAATGTTTTAAATGGAAAACAAATCTTAATAGCCACCAGAGAATCCACAGAAGCGAGAAGCCATTTTCATGTTCAGAATGTGAGAAATCTTTTACAGAGAAAACACATCTCATCACACATCAGAGAACTCACACCGGGGAGAAGCCATTTTCATGTTCAGAATGTGGGAAATGTTTTGCAAAGAAATCAACTCTTAATACACATCAGAGAACTCACACAGGGGAGAAGCCATTTTCATGTTCAGAATGTGGAAAATGTTTTACAGAGAAATCAAAGCTTATCAGACATCAGAGAACTCACACAGGGGAGAAGCCTTTTTCATGCTCAGATTGTGGAAAATGTTTTCTAGATAAATCAACTCTTTTTACACATCAAAGAACTCACACAGGGGAGAAGCCTTTTTCATGTTCAGAATGTGGGAAATGTTTTAACCAGAAATCAGATTTTGTTAAGCACCAGAGAATCCACACAGGGGAGAAGCCTTTTTCATGTTCAGAATGTGGGAAATGTTTTAGCCAGAAATCAGATTTTGTTAAGCACCAGAGAACCCACACAGGGGAGAAGCCTTTTTCATGTTCAGATTGTGGGAAAAGTTTTGTACAGAAATCACATCTTAATATACATCAGAGAACTCACACAGGGAAGAAGCCTTTTTCATGTTCAGAATGTGGGATATATTTTACACAGAAATCAAGTCTTAAAACACATCAGAAAAGTCACACAGGGGTGAAGCGTTTTTCATGTTCAGAATGTAAGAAATATTTTACACGGAAATCATCTCTTAAGAAACATCAGAGAAGTCACACAGGGGAGAAGCCTTTTTCATGTTCAAAATGTGGGAAATGTTTTGTAGATAAATCATCTCTTATTAGTCACCAGAGAAGTCACACAGGGTAAAAGCCTTTTTTATTTCCTTAAATTATATTCTTATTGTTAAGAATGTAGGAAATATTTCATACAGAAATCAAATTTTGTTCAGCACCAGACTGAGCAGTCACACAGGTGAGAAGCTTTTTTCCTGTTCTTAATGTGGGAAATGTTTTACTTGGAAATCAATTCTTAATAAACTTCAAAGAAATCACACAGAGGAGAAGCCTTTTTCATGTTCAGAATGTTGAAAATGTTTTAACCGAAAACTGGATCTTCTTAAAGGGGTTGTTCACTACTAGGACAACCCTTTCTTCATGATAAAATAAAAAAAACTCATACTCAGGTCCCGTGCTGGTGCTGTTCCAGCAGTGTTGTGACTCACGTCATTTTACACGGAAATCAACTCTTAATACACATCAGAAAAGTCACACAGTGGTGAAACTTTTTCATGTTCAGAATGTGGGAAATATATTACATGGAAATCATCTCTTAAGAAACATCAGCGAAGTCACACAGGGGAGAAGCCTTTTTCATGTTCAAAATGTGGGAAATGTTTTAACTAGAAAGTGCATCTTGATAGCCACGGGAGAACCCACACAGAGGAGAATGCAGCGACTGCACCCTACTGGTCTCTGTACAGACTAGAAAGGCCATAGCTGCACAACTAAAAACACAAACTAGGACCTAACCCTTAAATAGGCATTTGAGGAGTTTCTCGTACCAGAGAGGAGGCTGCAACACACTGTCAATAAAGGGAAAGAAAAGTGTGAAGTAAGATATGAAAAACCCTGAGTGAGAAACACATTCATATAGGGCAAAGAAAGCAAGCTAATGAGAACCAAAAATAAAAGGAATAAGTATAACTTCCCAGAAACCTAACAGTGGTAGAAAGAAAAGGTACTGGGAGGGAAAGCAAACAGACAAGGAGGATTGTTTCACCTTTGTGGTGAAACTTACAAAATTCATCCTCACTCACAATTATTTGAATTTGGTAACAACATATATCTACATGAGACTGGTACAGCAATGGGAAGTAAAATGGCTCCACAGTATGCAAATCTTTTCATGGCCAAGCTTGAAAGCGACTTCTTGTCCTCATGTACCATCAGGCCTCTTGCCTACTACCATTACATTGACAATATTTTAATCATCTGGATGGAATCTGAGCAACAGCTTAAGACATTCCATGAATACTGTAAGGTTGCAGCCGAACAGGTCTTGGACGGGAGGTATGTGTCCCCGAGGTGCCAAGTCTTGGTGATGTAAGACTCGGAAAAGCAGGCTCCAGCACACATAGTGCTGAAAGGTATTTCATGTACCCGGATTAGAGGGCTGAGTTTTACGAGCAGCTGAAAGAGCTAGGTGGGATCAGCTGCTCACTTACCTCCAGTCCAGGTCTTGGAAGGCCTGATTTAAGATAGCTGCGCCTGTCTCAGTCTGTCTGTCTGTGTGTGTTGTGCAAGGTGAGCGGGCTTGCATGTGCTGCTCAGATCTTGCTGAAGGCAGAGAAAGGCGTCTGCATTTAAACGATTGAGGGCGTGCTGTATGGACTGGTTATTTTATGTTTTGTTCTGTTTGGAACCTGAAAGAGGCTGAGATATTTTTGTTTCCTACCTGGTTTATGGACATTTAATAAACCACCAGTTTGTTTGAACCTGCGGACTGCATCCCTGTGTGAACCAGCGCCTACCACAGAGTTGACCCCTCACAAATTGGTGCTAGAAGTGTGGGCATGAATCCCAAGGGGCAGTGTGATTGCTAGAGGAAACTGTATATGTCCTGGGTGAAGGCTGCCAGCCAGCAAGTTTCGTCTAGCAGCAAGCATGGAGGAGCTGATTAAGCAACTGGTGCAGGCAAATATGCATCAGCAGCAAGCTCAGAAGGAGACCAACAAATTGTTGATACAGCAATTCCAGGTTCAAAAGCAACAGATGCAGCTGCGACAGCAGCAGGAACTGATGACGCTCCTGGCGGAGGCCGTCCGTATCAGAGAAGCCGCACCACCTCAAGGCCGAAGCTACAAGACCCAGGTAAGTAAAACCGTGAGACGGGTGTTGCAAAAGATGACTCAAGGGGATGACGTCGAGGCGTTCCTGGCCGTGTTTGAGAGGGTGGCGGACCGTGAGCAACTACTACCGGAGCAGTGGGCGGAGGTTCTAGCTCCATATCTGACCGCTTTAACCACAGAAGGCGTATTTTGATCTGGCCCTATAGGACGCTAAGGAGTATAGCAAGCTTAAGGCTGAGAGGCTGGCGCGACTGGGAGTAACCCTCGCAGTCAGGGCACAACAAGTTCACCTCTGGAACTTCCACAGGGACAAACCTCGGTCACAAATGTTTGATCTTTTGCACCTGGTACAGAAGTGGCTGCAGCCAGAGACTTGTTCCCCAGCCCAGATGGTCAAGAGAGTGGTCATGGATCGGTTTATCCACTCACTGCCTAAGCCAATTTAGTCCTGGGCTGCCCAGGGAGATCTCCAAAATGCAGACTACCCGGTGGGCCTAGTAGAGAGGTACCAGGCGGTAAAGGGTTCCCTGGGTGGTTAAGCAGTGGTTATGTCACCTTTCTAGAGCTCCCAGAAGAAGAGGACTAAATCTTCACTGGGTGGGCATCCAAAGTCCCAGGAGGCAGCTGAATCGCAGCTGGGTAATCAGTTCCATTCTATCCTCTGCTGGAGGTGTCATGCCCCTGGCCATATAGCCACTCGGTGTCCCATGTACTCTGAGCAAATGGACTGCAACGTAGGCCGGCGTTGCTCTTATTTTGCCTACCCCGCCTGCAGCGCGGTTCCTCAACATGGCGAGGGCGCTCAGGCATGCTCATTGTCCATAAACGGGGTGCAAGTGTCTGGACTGTTGGACTCAGGAAGTTTGGTAACCCTGATAAGTGCCAAACTCCCTCATCAGCTGGTTTCTGGGAAGGTGGTGGGTGTCCTGTGTATCCATGGGGACGCTAAAAACTATCCTGTGGCCTGGGTGGCTGTAAACATGGACTGTGGCACCTCATCTCAGGAAGTGGGGGTCGTTAAAGACTTGATGCACCCGATAATAATCGGACGGGACTTTGCTTTATTCTGGGATATGTGGGGGAAAGCGGGGACACCTGGTTGCTCGGACGTCAGCCAGATCATCCCTGAAGACACCTCGCCGCAGGCTGTAATGGACCAGTTTCCCATGTGTGTTTGTGGGCGATGAGGATGAGGTAGCATCCCCTGAGGCCAATATCCCTGAGCAGGGGGTGTCTGAGGGAAAATTTGGAACTGCCCAACTCATGGATTTAACTTTGAAAGTGGCGTTCGAAAATGTGTTAAATGGAGTGCCTCAGGAGCCGGGGGGCCGACAGTGGGTTCCCTTATTTTGCTGTGAATGGGAAATTGCTGTACATAGTAACCAAGTCAAGCGGTGAGGTAATAGAGCAGTTGCTAGTGCCAGGGCCCTTTAGACGCAGGGTACTTGACATGGCTCATTCCCATGTGTTTGGTGGTCACCTGGCGCAGATAAGACTGAGGAACGGATTCTCCAGAGGTTCTGCTGGCCTGGGTGCTACAGAGAAATAATGAGATACTTGCAATGACTATAGGAAGCTTAACAAGGTCTCGAAGTTCGACGCCTACCCAATGCCTAGGGTAGATGAGCTTATCGAAAGGCTAGGACCCACTCGGTACATCACCACCCTGGACCTCACCAAAGGATACTGGCAAATTCCCCGGTCCAAAGAGGCCAAGGAGAAGACAGCCTTCTCGACGCCAGACGGATGTTATCAATATGTCAGGATGCCGTTTGGGTTTCAGGGAGATCCGGCCACTTTCCAGAGAACCATGGACCGGATCTTAGCACCCCATAATAAGTATGCAGTGGCCTTCCTAGTTGACATCGTCATATTCAGCCAGGACTAGGAAAGTCATCTTGGCAAAGTTCAAGCAATACTTGACGCCCTAAGGAAGGTGGGCTTTACCATCAACCTGAAGAAATGTGCTATGGGGATGGGGGAAGCCAAGTATCTGGACTACGTGGTTGATAGAGGGGAAATAAAACCACAAATAAATAAGGATGAGGCGATTCTGAACTGGCCACAGTCCCTCACGAAGCAGGTCAGGGCATTTCTAGGCATTGTGGCGACTATCGAAGGTTTGTCCATAACTTTGCCCTGATAGCAGCCCCGCTGATGGATCTTCTGAAAGGGACGAAGTCGGCTATGGCTAAGTGGCCCCGGAAGCTGAAGCGGCCTTCCAGGATTTAAAACTGGCCCTCTGTAAACAGCTTGTCTTGGTGGCGCAAAACTTCTCCAAAGAGTCTGTGGTCCAGACGGACGTATTGAATGTCAGACTGGGAGCAGTCTTGTCCCAGGATATTAAAGGAGAGGAACACCCAATAATGTATCTCAGTCGTAAACTGTCCATGTGTGAGAAGAACTACTCCATAGTAGAAAAAGAATGTTTAGCCATCAAGTGGGCGTTAGACTCTCTGAGGTATTACCTGTTAGGTAGAAGGTTCAGGTTAGCGCCGGACCATACCCCACTAAGGTGGATGCGAGAAAAGAAAGGAAACAATGCCCGAGTAACTAGTTGGTTCCTAGCCCTACAAGATTTTAGTTTCCAGGTAGCCAGAAAGGATAGGAGTGGTGCCAATTAAATCCGCACTCCTCCACACATGGATAAGGAATCAAAGGTTCAATTAAAGTCCATCTTTTATTTAAGGCTTTATTTATTTTGGACTTTAATTGAACCTTTGATTCCTTATCCATGTGTGGAGGAGCGCAGATTTATTTGGCACCATTACTATTCTTTCTGGCTTTCTGTTGTTTATCCCTCTGTGGATTCAGTGCTGCCTGATGCCCTCCATTGTACATACCACATGTGTTATGCATTTCACAACCCAAAAAGGTGAGAAATTTCTGTTTTCTCACGACTTAATCTGGTAACAGCGCTATTTGCGCTCCCCTTTTTATTTATTGTTAGTTTCCAGGTGGAGCATAGGCCTGGGAAAAAACATGGTAATGATGATGCCTTATCAAGGGTCTTTGTATGGTGGCAGAAGGTGCCAAGCCCAACGGCTTTGGGCAGAGGGGAGGTATGTAAGGTTGCAGCTGGACATGTCGTGGACAGGAGGTATGTGTACTCAAGGTGCCAAGCTTTGGTGATGTACGGAAGACTAATTTTCCTCTTTACTCTCCAAATCACACCCCACCACCTGTGAACTTGACCTAATCCCGTCCCATCTCATCCCCAACCTTAACACAGTCTTCATCCCAACCCTTACCCACCTTTTCAACCTGTCACTAACAACTGGTGTCTTCCCCTCATGCTTCAAACATGCCTCGATCACACCCATCCTCAAAAAGCCCTCCCTTGACCCATCCTCTCTGACTAGCTATTGCCCCATATCACTTCTCCCTTACGTCTCAAAACTACTGGAACAACACATCCATTCTGAACTGTCTTCCCACCTTTCCTCCTGCTCTCTCTTTGACCGCCTCCAATCTGGCTTCCGACCGCACCATTCTACTGAGACTGCTCTGACTAAAGTCATCAACTACCAACTAACCGCCAAATCCAAGCGACACTACTCTGTCCTCCTCCTCCTAGACCTGTCATCTGCCTTCGACACAGTGGACCATTCCCTCTTGCTACAGATTCTCTCATCTCTTGGCATCAAAGACTTGGCCGTATCTTGGATCTCCTCATACTTAACAGACAGGACATTCAGTGTCTCCCACTCACACATCACCTCCTCATCTCACCCCCTATCTGTCGATGTCCCCAAAGGTGCAGTCCTAAGGCCCCTGCTCTTCTCCATCTACACCTTTGGCCTGGGACAACTCATAGAGTCTCATGGCTTTCAGTACCACCTGTAGCATCGGCGTCTATGCCTTCTTCCAGGCAGACGCCGTCCCTCTCACCTCCTCTATCCCCGCGCTCCACTCTCTCCTTCCCCGCCTGCTGTCGGCGCGCGCAGTCCTGTAGCATCGGCGTCTCTGCCTCCTGCCAGGCTGAGATGCCGTCCCTCTCACCTCCTCTCTCTCCGCGCTCCCCGCTCCCCTTCTCAGCCTGCTGTCGGCGCGCGCAGTCCCCCGGGCACTGTGCTTAGGGCGCACGCGCGCTCCCCCCCTCTTAAAGGGGCCACGCACCGTCCTAAGGAGTCCCCGGCCAATAGCCGAGGGTCCTCCCATATATAGGGCACCTCCTCCAAAATGGAGGTGCCCGAGCAAAGTTGTTGCACAGTTTCTTATCTCTGCTTCAGCCCTCAGGTCCCGTTGCTAGCCTGACTCCTCGTCCTGCCTGCCAGCCTGTTATCTGCTCTTTACCTGCCGAGCCTGCCAGCCTGCTCACCTGGAGCGCTCACCTGTTACCTGCCTGTTACCTGCCCTGTCTGTCAGCCCGCTCACCTGGGAGCACCCGTCTGTTACCTGCTATGTCTGTCAGCCCGCTCACCTGGGAGCACCCGCCTGTTACCTGCTGTGTCCGACAGCCCGCTCACCTGGGAGCACCCGCCTGTTACCTGCTGTGTCCGTCAGCCCGCTCACCTGGGAGCACCCGCCTGTTACCTGCTGTGTCCGTCAGCCCGCTCACCTAGGAGCACCCGCCTGTTACCTGCGGTGTCCGTCAGCCTGCTCACCTAGGAGCGCCCACCTGTTACCTGCCTGTTACCTGCCTTGTCTGCCTGCCTGCTCACCTGGGAGCACCCGCCTGTTTCCTGCTAGCCTACCTGGAGGCCCTGCCGTCACTTGCTGTGACCACATGCCTGGTAAATCTAGAGACTACTACTTGCTCTGCTGTCACGTACCGTGACCACCTGTCAGTTAACCAGAGACTTCTGCCTGCTTGCTGTGTTCATCCGTCATACCGGTCAGTTCCAGCCATCTGACCCGTGGGAGCCACCTGCTCTCTTACAAGGTAGTCCCCAGAGTAGCACCTGGTCCCTCTGCCCGGATCCTCCCTGGTCACGGAGTCGTTAGCCGCCGTCCGACCAGGGTCGGTTCGGGTTGATACTTAGTTACGCCCCTCTGGGTCCCTCCTTGCACCGCGGCACAGAGGTTCCACCACCCGGACCCGTAACAGTTTGCTCGGGCCATGGAACCCAGTGGCACCCAAGCTCCCTCGCTCTCTGACCTATACCATGAAGTCTCCCGTCAGAGATCCCAACAGGAATCCATCCTGAGCCACCTGCGGAATGTCAACTCCCGCCTGGACACACTGACTGCTCCACCAGTACCCGCCTCTAGTTGCACAACTCGCACCCCGGCAGCACCGCTGCCCATCAATACCGTGGTATCCAGTCCCGGTCCCCAGCTTTCTTCACCGCCTCGTTTTGTTGGAGACCCCGTCTTGGCTCGAGGTTTCATAAACCAGTGCACTCTGCACTTTGAACTCTTGGCACATCAGTTTGTCTCCGACTGGGCCAAAGTGGCCTTCATCATGTCCCATCTCACTGGGGAGGCACTGGCTTGGCTAAATCCCCTGTGGGAGAGAAGAGACCCCCTGGTGTCCGACCTGTCGTCTTTCATCACGGCTTTCCAGAAAGTCTTCGATGTACCGGGACGTAAGACCTCATCAGCCTCCTCTCTGCTACGTCTCCACCAAGGGAGTCTCACCGTGGGCCAATATGCCATATGGTTCCGCACCCTCGCTTCTGAGCTTGCCTGGGATAACGAGGCCCTGGTGTCCGTCTTCTGGGAGGGCCTTTCCGGTCGGATTAAAGACGAGCTCGCTGGTCGGGACATTCCTACCACCCTGGATGACCTGGTGTCACTGGCTACCCGGATTGACATCCGGTTTCAAGAGCGCACCAAAGAGACCACCCGTGAGAGAAGGTTTCCCCGCCTTGCTCCTACTTTCCAGAGACCTGTCTCCTCATCTGTCACTCCCCGGGCGCACTCACCTGAGCCTATGCAGATCAACCAGACCAAGATGGTCAAATCTCGCCAAGAGTCACGCCGAGCTGAGGGGAGCTGTTTCTATTGCGGCAGTAAGGAGCACCTGATCCGTTCCTGCCCAGAGAGGCCGGGAAACTCCAGTGTCTAGGAACGCTCTGAGAGGTCGCCCTAGACAAAAGTAAACCCTCTCCATCCCTGACTTTGTCTGTCTCTATCTCCTGGAGAGAGAACCGTCACTTTGAACTCGCTCACCTGGATTCCGGAGCTGCTGGAAACCTCATTTCCCAGTCCCTGGTTGAGAAATACCGTATTCCTACCAATCTCTGGCTGAACCATTGTTAGTTGCCTCCGTGGATGGAAGACTCCTTCCGGTGACCATCCTGCTCGTCACGGAACCCATAACCCTGCAGGTGGGAATGCTGCACTCTGAGAAAATCTCCTTCCATGTGCTACCTGGACTCTCTCACTCCCTATTGCTAGGCCTACCTTGGCTCCAGACACATGAACCCGTGTTGAACTGGAAATCCAGTGAAGTACTCCGGTGGGGGCCGGACTGCTACAAGACCTGCCTGGTTCCGGTTCACCCGGTTCGTCCACCACCTACCCCAGCTAATTTACCCGGTCTTCCGCCTCCTTATTGGCCCTATGCTGACGTCTTCGGTAAAAAGGAAGCAGAGACTTTGCCACCTCATAGGCCATATGATTGCCCGATCGACCTGGTACCTGGTGCCACTCCACCCCATGGCCGTATTTACCCTTTGTCTGCGGCCGAAACCTGGGCCATGTCTGAGTACATTGAAGAGAATCTGGCTAGGGGACTCATCCGGAAGTCTACCTCCCCAGCTGGAGCCGGATTCTTCTTTGTCATAAAAAAGGATGGCTCGCTACGCCCTTGTATTGACTATAGAGGACTCAATCAGATCACGGTAAAGAATAAATACCCCCTGCCACTCATCTCCGAGTTGTTTGATCGCCTTAAAGGTGCCAGGATCTTTTCCAAGCTGGATCTACGTGGAGCATATAACCTGGTCCGTATCCGGCAAGGAGACGAGTGGAAGACGGCATTCAATACCCGGGACGGTCACTATGAGTACCGTGTGATGCCCTTCGGTCTCTGCAATGCTCCCGCTGTCTTCCAAGAACTGGTCAACGACATCTTCCGTGATCTTCTTTACTCCTGCATGGTGGTATACCTGGACGACATCTTGGTCTTCTCTCCGGATCTTCCCACACACCGGAGGGATGTTCATCAGGTCCTGCTTAGGCTCAGGCAGAACCACCTCTATGCTAAATACGAGAAGTGCCTCTTCGAACAGACCTCTCTTCCATTCCTAGGCTATGTTATCTCCCAGACAGGCTTGCGAATGGACCCCGAGAAACTCTCTGCTGTCCTAAAGTGGCCCCGTCCGGAGGGGTTGAAGGCGATTCAGCGATTCCTGGGCTTCGCCAATTACTATCGTCTCTTCATTCCACACTTCTCGTCCCGGACAGCTCCCATATCTGTGCTCACCCGTAAGGGAGCAAATCCCAAGGTATGGTCGCCCGAAGCCGAGGAGGCCTTCCTTTCCTTAAAGCAAGCCTTCTCCTCTGCCCCTGTACTGCACAGTCCGGACTGTAATAAACAATTCTACCTGGAGGTTGATGCTTCCTCCTCCGGAGCCGGGGTGGTGCTCACCCAAAAATCTTCTTCCGGGAGAATGGTAACCTGCGACTTCTTCTCTAAAATCTTCTCCTCATCTGAGCCCAACTACTCCATAGGAGACCGAGAATTGCTAGCTGTCAAATTGGCGCTGGAGGAGTGGCGCTACATGCTTGAGGGGGCTCTATACCCGGTGATCATCTATACAGATCACAAAAATCTGGCATATCTCCAGAATGCCCAAAGACTCAATCCGCGTCAGGCCCGGTGGTCTTTGTTTTTTGCCCGCTTCGACTTCATCCTGCATTTCCGCCCGGCGGACAAGAATGTCAAAGCCGATGCCTTGTCCCGATCCTTCCTGTCCTCCGATCAAGAGGAGGAGCCTATGCACATCATCGACCCCTCCAAGGTGATGAATGTGGCCCCCTTGGATGTAACTCGTCTTCCACCCAGTAAGACGTTTGTAGTTGTTCCAGAACGTGAGAAGGTTCTTCGCTGGGGCCATTCTTCTAAACTAGCTGGCCATGCTGGCCAAAAGAAGACCTTCCAGCTCATTACCCGGCATTACTGGTGGCCTACCCTGCATAAGGATGTGGTAGACTTCGTCTCAGCCTGTTCATCTTGTGCCCGCAACAAAGTTCCCAAACATTTACCAGCCAGTCATCTCCTGCCTCTTCCCATACCTGCTGCCCCGTGGCAACATATCGCTATGGACTTTATTACCGATCTCCCTGTTTCTGCCGGTTGTACAGTCATTTGGGTGGTCGCGGACCGCTTTTCTAAAATGGCCCACTTCATTCCTCTGCCTGGTCTCCCGTCTGCATCTGAGCTAGCTAAAGACTTCTTTCACCATATCTTTCGTCTCCATGGCCTACCCCTCCACATCGTGTTGGATCGAGGGGTTCAGTTCACCTCACGCTTCTGGAGAGCTACCTGTAAGCTGCTGGATGTCACCCTGGATTTCTCCTCCGCCTACCACCCTCAGTCCAATGGTCAAGTAGAGCGGATCAACCAGATCCTTACCAGCTACCTCCGGCACTTTGTCAATGCCCACCATACTGATTGGGTGGACCTCCTGCCATGGGCCGAATTCTCTTATAACAATCATGAGAGTGAATCCACTTCCAAGTCCCCGTTCTTTATTGTCTATGGCCAACAACCCCGGATTCCGTTTCCCGTCTCCGCTTCTGTGGACAACCCTGCTGCGGAGTCCATGGTCAGTGACTTTTCCACTATTTGGGAGAATACTAGGTCCGCACTTCTTCAGTCTTCCAAGCGGATGAAGAGATTTGCTGACAAAAAACGTCTGGATCCACCTCAATTCCGTCTGGGAGACAAGGTTTGGCTCTCCTCCAAACATGTGCGGCTCAAAATACCCTCCTACAAGCTGGGCCCTCGGTTCATCAGTCCATTTAAGGTCCTTAAACAGATCAATCCAGTGGCCTACAAGTTGAATCTTCCACCCACCCTACGCATTCCCAACTCCTTCCACGTGTCTCTCCTCAAACCTGCTGTCTTTAACTCTTTCTCCAATAATTCAGGTACTCCTCCTGCGCCGGTTGCTGCTGAGGACGTTTTTGAGGTAGAGAATATTCTGGCCACCAAGAGGGTAAGAGGGAGAACCTTTTTTTCTGGTGGATTGGAAGGGGTTTGGCCCAGAGGAGAGAACTTGGGAACCCAGGGAGAACATCCACGCCCCGCTTCTCCTTGAAAAATTCCTTTCTGGCCTAAAAAAGAGTGGCGTAAAGGGGGGGGGGGTACTGTAGCATCGGCGTTTCTGCCTTCTTCCAGGCAGAGACGCCGTCCCTCTCACCTCTCTCTCTCCCCGCGCTCCCCGCTCTCCTTCCCAGCCTGCTGTCGGCTCGCGCAGTCCTGTAACATCAGCGTCTCTGCCTCCTGCCAGGCAGAGATGCCTTCCCTCTCACCTCCTCTCTCTCCGCTCTCCCCGCTCTCCTTCTCAGCCTGCTGTCGGCACGCGCAGTCCCCCGGGCACTTTGCTTAGGGCGCGCGCGCACGCTCCCCCCCCTCTTAAAGGGGCCACACGTGCCGTCCTAAGGAGTCCCCGGCCAATAGGGCACCTCCTCCAAAATGGAGGTGCCCGAGCAAAGTTGTTGCACAGTTTCTTATCTCTGCTTCAGCCCTCAGGTCCCGTTGCTAGCCTGACTCCTCGTCCTGCCTGCCAGCCTGTTATCTGCCCGTTACCTGCCGAGCCTGGCAGCCTGCTCACCTGGAGCGCTCACCTGTTACCTGCCTGTTACCTGCCCTGTCAGCCCGCTCACCTGGGAGCACCCGTCTGTTACCTGCTGTGTCTATCAGCCCGCTCACCTGGGGGCACCCGCCTGTTACCTGCTGTGTCCGTCAGCCCGCTCACCTGGGAGCACCCGCCTGTTACCTGCTGTGTCCGTCAGCCCGCTCACCTGGGAGCACCCGCCTGTTACCTGCGGTGTCCGTCAGCCCGCTCACCTGGGAGCGCCCACCTGTAACCTGCCTGTTACCTGCCTTGTCTGCCTGCCCGCTCACCTGGGAGCACCCGCCTGTTTCCTGCTAGCCTACCTGGAGGCCCTGCCGTCACTTGCTGTGACCACCTGCCTGGTAAATCTAGAGACTACTACTTGCTCTGCTGTCACGTACCGTGACCACCTGTCAGTTAACCAGAGACTTCTGCCTGCTTGCTGTGTCCATCCGTCATACCGGTCAGTTCCAGCCATCTGACCCGCGGGGGCCACCGGCTCTCTTACAAGGTCATCCCCAGAGTAGCACCTGGTCCCTCTGCCCGGATCCTCCCTGGTCACTGAGTCGTTAGCTGCAGTCCGACCAGGGTCGGTTCGGGTTGATACTTAGTTACGCCCCTCTGGGTCCCTCCTTGCACCGTGGCACAGAGGTTCCACCACCCGGACCCGTAACACCACCTCTATGCTGACGACACACAGATCCACCTCTCTGGACCCGATATCTCCTCCCTACTAACCAAAATCCCACAATGTCTGCCCAGTATCTCATCCTTCTTCTCTGACAGATTTCTAAAACTTAACATGGATAAAACAGAATTCATTGTCTTTCCGCCATCTCATTCACCCCCCCCACCTGACCTATCTATCAACGTCAATGGCTGCCCACTCTCCCCAGTCCCTGCTCGCTGCCCAACTAATCCACCTGTCCCCACGCTATTCCCCAGCCTCTCCCCTCTGTCAATCCCTTCACTGGCTCCCCATTGCCCATAGAATCCAGTTCAAAACCCTAACCCTGGCATACATAGCCATCCACAACCTGTCTCCTTATCTCTTTGACCTAGTCTCCTGGTACATACCCGCACGCAACCTCCAATCCTCACAAGAGCTCCTTCTTTACTCCCCTCTTATCTCCTCTTCCCACAATCGCATACAAGATTTCTCCCGTGCATCCCCCCCTACTCTGGAATTCTCTACCCCAACATATCAGACTCTCACCTACCATGGAAACCTTCAAAAGGAACCTGAGGACTCACCTCTTCCGACAAGCCTACAACCTGCAGTAACCATTGCTCCACCATACTGGTGCAGCTCTACCCTCACTTACTGTATGCTCAACTATCCCTTGTAGATTGTGAGCCCTCGCAGGCATGGTCCTCTTTCCTCCTGTACCAGTTGTCGTCACGTTTTGTTAAAGATCTTTGTAATAGTTCATGTATGTATACCCCTTTTTCACATGTAAAGCGCCATGGAATAAATGGTGCTATAATAATAAATAATAATAATAATGTAAGACTCGGAAAAGTAGGCTGCAGCACACATAGTGCTGAGAGGTATTTAATGGGCTCGGATTATAGGGCCGTGTTTTACGGGCAGCTGAAAGAGCTGGGGTGATCAGCTGCTCACTTACCTCCAGTCCAGGTCTTGGAAGGCCTGATTTAAGACAGCTGTGCTTGTCTCAGTGTGCTCTGTGTTGTGCAAGGTGAGCAGACCTTGCGTGTGCTTCTCAGACCTTGCTGAAGGCAGAAAAAGGCATCTGCATTTAAACAACTGAGTCCGTGCTGTATGGACTAGTTATTTTGTGTTTTGTTCTGTTATACCTTTTTGGAACCTGAAATAGGCTGCTATGTTTTGTTTCCTGCCTGGTTTATGGACATTTAATAACCCACCAGTTTGTTTGAACCTGCGCACTGCATCCCTGTGTGAACCAGCGCCTACCACAGAGCAGACCCCTCACAACACTTTAATAAATTTTATCCCACCATCAACTCATCACGCAACTATTCACTCATGTACTGAAACTAACTTTTTAGACACCTTCAAGCTATTGAACAATGAAATAGAGATGTCCCTGTCCCTCTACATGGGTCAGTTTCCATCCAAAACACATAATAAAACTCTATTGTCTACAACCAACCCATTAGATATGTGATGGTGTGATATGGTATGTGGGTATCATTTTGTGTATAGTTATATTTTACTGATTTTCATAGTGTTCTTTTGTTGCTCTGTGTCCCTTTAATGTTGACTTCTATTTTTTGGCAGTCAGTATGCTTTAGTGCATATAAAAGGGTGTGGCCGCCCTTTGGGCTGAGACGCCCATTCTGCTTCGGCTTTATGCTTACACCAGGGATCCAGTCTCTCTGCCCTTGTCCATATGTATGTCACTTGACAAACGGTAAGGTTTTTAATATTAGAGTTAGGACTGTCCCATAAGGGTTGCCGTGAAGTGGCGGGATGGCTTTCACATTATTTTGATCAAAATTATGTTAACTAAATACTCTTTATTATTTATTATTATTTTTGCACCGTGCGATTTATACATTTACTTTCAGTTATTTGGGTATTTTTCTTGTCTTTGGTTTCTGACTTCTCTTGTAGCATGAGTTGATATTTGTTAATTGATGAATAGCTGTTAATTATCATCTGATATCAGCTCCCACAGTTTATTGTACTGTTATCTTTGCCCAGGGTCAGTGAATAATGCTGTTTGCTAATATGCTAATAATAATATGCTGACATATTGAACCAGGCTAGCTTGTTGATTTTGCAATGCAATGGAAGGACCAACAATGTGACCCCCCCCCTCCGACCTGTGAATGAGGAGAAGGGACTTTTAAATATCACTGCCAGGGGAGACATTGGTGAGATTCTGTAGGGGACGAGGATGTGAGGATAGCATGCCAGAGAGAATGGGAGAAGCCTGGATGACTTTGGAAATATTTCTTGAAGGAATATATATGGAGAAACATATGGACTATTTTATCCTCTGTCTGCTGGATTGTTGGACTCTCATCTCCCAGGGCGTTTGTACCATTACCGGACTGCATTCATGTTTCTGAACTATTTTTATCCTCTGTGTGGTGGGTTGTATATGGACCTTTCAGTATTGCCTATAATAAAGGTCTTGGAATTGTTCAATCTTCTCTTGCTCTGTTGATTGTGTGATGTTGGAGAAGGACCCCGTGACAAGATACAATCGGATATGTTCCAACCCTATGGACAGAGACAACACCTTGGTGGCCTCAGAAGGACTTTTATGAACGAGGGATACCATACAAGAAGAATTGAAAACCAGATTGCAAGAGCCAGCAGAATATCAAGGAATCATCTCCTACATTACAAAACTAAACAAGAAAGCAACTGGGTGCTTCTAATAGTCCCCTAAAATCCAAATCTGGAGGTGCTAAGGGGAGCTGCATGGAAATTACAACCATTATTACAAAAAGATGCCCGATTACAATCTATATTTCCAGATCCCCCACTTCTGTGTTTTAGGCAGCCCCCAAAACTAAAAAGCATCATTGTCAGAAGCTCTCTGTCCTCTCCAACAGCTACAGGAACCTTTCCCTGCAACCAGAAAAAAATGTAAAACCTGTCCATTTATAATGACCACTGACAAGATAAAGATTCCCAACTCAAATCAGGAGACAACCACAAGATCCCAAGTACTTTCAGCTGCATCACATCTAATGTAGTGTACTTTAATTATATGTAATAAATGTCCAGCTGGGGGTCTGTATGTAGGGGAGACAGGGCAAAAACTTAGAACAAGGATGAATTGTTATCGCCACACAATAAAAGAAAAAAGATTAGATCTACCTGTGGCCTAACATTTTTTTATCCCTGATCACAGCATCATGGACATGAAATTACTTGTATTAAAAGGTAACTTCAAATCTCAGACAGAAAAATGTGGAATTACAAACTTATGACAATCTTTGACACACTCACAGAGCAGGAATGAATGTGTCACATGGATATATGTCTTTCTTCATCAACTAAGGAATGTGCTCCTCAGACCGTTTGGGGGCATCACAATCATGGACCAGACCTCAATCACAGGGCAATAAAACTTTTATACTCCTTATCAATGAACTGTTCCAATATTCACAGCCACAACTGCTTCTCCCTCTCCCATACTAATAGTTCTGCTTCACGTTACTTGTCTTATCTATTGCATTATTCCTGTGCTCTGTTGTGTATAAATATGTGACTCTTCAGATTTTGTGTTATACTATGTCTGCTGAAGAGATCTGAGTAGTCTCGAAAGCTTGTAATTTGTTACCATCTTTTCAGTTAACCAAAGGTATCAACCACTGAAGACTCTCAAATTTTAATATTTTTTTCCAAACAGCAATTTTAAGATCTATACACAGGTGTTCAATGGGATTTAGATCCGGACTCATTGCTGGTCACTTTACAACTCTACAGCACTTTGTTTCCATCCATTTCTGGGTGCTTCTTGATGTATGCTTGGGGTCATTGTCATTCTGGAAGACTCATTACCTAGAACATAAACCCAGCTTTTTGACACTATGCACTTCATTGCCACACAAAATCCTTTCTTAATCTTCAGATTTCAGGATGCCTTGCACACAGTCAAGGCACCCAGTGCCAGAGGCAGCAAAAGAACTCAAGAACATCTTTGAACCTCCACCATATTTGACTGTAGTTACTGTGTTCTGTTCTTTTCTTTGTAGGCTTCATTTTGTTTAAACAGTAGAATGATGTGCTTTACCAAAAGCTCTATATTGGTCTCATCTGTCCACAAGACGCTTCCCCAGAAGGATTTTGGCTTATTCATGTACATTTTGGCAAACTGCAGTGTAGCATCTTTATGTCTCTGTGTCACTTTAGTGGGGCTGCTTATCCACCATCTGGACTATCCTGCATTGCAACCTTTCGTCAGTTTCTCTCTTCTGTCCACATCCAGAGAGATTAGCTACAGTTCCATGGGTTGTAAATGTGTTGATTATGTTGCGCACCATGGACAAAGGAACATCCAGATCTCTGGAGATGAACTTGAAAAATATCAACAATTTCAAGGTTACAACAATTTTGGTTCTCAAGTCCTCAAACAGTTCTCTTCTTCTCTTTCGTTCTCCATACTTAGTGTGGCACACACATGCACACAATGCAAAGATTGAATCAACTTCTCTCTTTTTTATCTGGTTTCAGGTGTAATTTTCATGTTGCCACAATTGAGTTTGAACGAGCTTCACATGCATGAAATAAAGTTGTTTACCCATACCCCACAATTTTGACAAGGTGCCAACAATTTTGTCCGGCGCATTTTTGGTGGTTTTGTGTGAAATTATGTTCAATTTGCCTTTTTTTCTCTTTTTTTTTATTGTGTTGTTCCAATACACACAAAGGAAATAAACGTGTATAACAAAACATGTGTGATTGTAATAATTTTCTGGAACAATTTCAAGGGAGCCAACACTATGGCCATGACTTGTTTTTGTTGCCTTTTAAATGTGTTGCAGCATATCATCCTCTACGTGTTCAGCTATATTAGGAGGCTTGCAGCAATCGCAAATTAGCAGCTTTCCATTATTGCCATTTCCATGTACATTTACCCATACTGGCCCTTCATTGTCGTCATTGAGCACAGGTTATAAATTGGATTTAACGAAAATACCCATCCCTCTATCTTTTGTTTCTTTCCTAACTTTTTAAGTGTAGTGTAACCCTCTGTTTGTCACCCAGTCATGGCTTTCTAGCCAGGTTTCCGTAATGCCCACCACATTGTAATCTGTGGCTGACACAAGAGCCTCTAATTCATTCATTTTGTTTGCAAGTCTTATTGCATTTGCCAGCAGACATTTATTACTCCTACTCGCCTACTTAATTTCCTTGCATGTCCTAGCCCCCATAAATCCTCATTGACCCCTACTGTCTCTCTGTCTACTGTATGTCTTTATTTACACAAGTACCCTCCCTCCCCCCAGATCCTAGTTTAAAAGCTCCTTCATCCATCTGACCATTTTTTCCCGCAGCACAGCTGCACCCTCCCCGTTAAGGTGCAGCCTGTCCCTATCGTAGAGCCTGTAGCCAACAGAAGTAGGCCCAGTTCTCCATGAATCCAAACCCTTTCTTCCTGCCACTTATTTAACTCTTTAAGATCCAGTTAACTTTCTAGTGATGATAGTGGAATCTGCAGTATTTCTGAAGACACTTCCTTGGAGGCCCTGTACTTCAGCTTCTCTCCTAATTCCCGGTAATCATTTTCAAAGACCCTCCACCTCCCTCTAACTTTGTCATTGGTACCCATGTGTACCATGACTGCTGGATTTTCCCCAGCCCCACCCAATAATCTGTCTATCTGATCACATGAAGATCCCCAAATTAACTTAGGAGCTATCTTAAGGACCATAATCTTTCCACTTAACGAGATAATGCAGACGGCACCTGACCCACCTGGAACAAAGCACTCGCCCTACCTCATACTACTGATACCCTTCCAAATCCACCTCAATTATGTCTTGAGGCCCCATCAATTTTTTTTTTAAAAGAGAAGAATAGAAAGAATTATGATTTTCCAGGCAATAGGAAGTTGCAACTTAACTTACAGGATTTAACATTTTTATAATTTTATAAGGACCTACAAATTTAGGCACAAACTTTCTAGATGTGATCTTTAAGTGCAGATATTTTGAAGACAACCACACAAAATCTCCCTCCCTAAAGATAGAAGCCTTCCTACCTCTGTGGTTAGCACCACTTTTGGCCTGGTCACTAGCTACTTAAAGATCCCTTTTGACCTCCCTCCAGACCTTAATTAATTGGGGACAAAATCTCTCCTCCTCTGACATGGAGGATTGTAATCCTGAAAAATTCCCAAACACTACAAACTACAGCAGCTAAAAAAAAAGCAAGGTCCCGGTAGTCTTAGAGGAATGGTTATTTAGAGCACACTTGGTATGGGACAAAAATTCCACCCAGTCTTTCTGATTAGAGGAGACAAAACATCCCTAATACTGCTCTATTTCCAGGATCATCCTTTTCTGTTTGACTGTTAGTCTCGGGATGATACACTAAGAGAAAAAACAGATTGATACCCAATCTGGAGCAAAAACTAAGCCAAAAACTAGCCAGAAATTGAACTCCTCAATCGAAAATTATGTTTTTGGGAACACCATGAAGTTTAACGATTTGAGAAATTAACAAAGTTGCTAAGATCCTAGCAGTTTGCATGTTTTGAAGTGGGACCAAAAGAATGATTTTGCTAAAACGGTCTACCACCACCCACATGACAGTAATACCACCAGTTAAGCAAATCAGTGACAAAGTCCATAGACAAGTGGGTCCAGGTTTGTAATGGAACATCGTTAGGGAAGAGATAACTAGAGGCTTTAGCCCTGGCACAGACTTTCAGACTTTGCATTTTCAGACATACTCTTCAATATCCTTAAGAGCATTCTGCCACTAAAAAGACCCAGAAAGTGATCTTGAAGAGGCAGAAGAACCCACATGGCCAGCGAAAAAGGAATCATGTACTTCATTAAGAAGATCTATGACTAAAGAGGGCAGTACATAAAGCTTATTTATAGGTAAACCTTCCTGCGCACTGTCCTGAGCATCCTGAATGTGTGAAGCCCAGCTGTGCTTGGTATCACAAATCCTAGAAGGGTGTGTTGAAGGATTCCTCCACAAGAGGCCCCCATAACCATTCACACATCTCCACCTTCCACCTCAGACCACCAGAGGGAGACCGTTAGGGATATAAAAGGGAAGGTGGAGCTAGGCAGCAGTTGGTTTGAGTCAGAGTCTAGTTCAGTCTGGTTTAGCAGTGAATCCAGTGCAGTCTGAGAGGAGTTACCTCAGAGGACAAAAGCCTGTTCCAGCTCCTGCAATTGCTAACCTGCAGTGGAGCTTATCCAGATCAAGACTCCGTGTAGCTCAGAGAGGTGAGCTTCAGGTGTGCCGGCGCCATAAGATCGGTGAAGCGCGGCAAGCTGCCGTTAGTGTGAGTAGCCTAGAGAGGGCCCAAGTAGGCCGAAGGCGAGTAGACAGAGTTAGTTCATAGGGGGCAGAGGAGCTTAACTAGCTCACCCCGAAGAAGCAGTTACCGGACACCGGGTCCGAAGCTTACCGGGATCTCCATGACCCAGTAAGATAAACCGGAATCCCTGGAGAACTACAAGTCCCAGGATCGCTAAAGTGCTGATACGTACCAGAGCCAGGAGACACATAGGCCCCGTAGGTCGGGAGCGTGCACTCCAAGAGAAGGCCCTACCACAAGGTCAGCCAGCGCAGGACAGAGACAAAGTTAGGCCTAGCTCCAGGCAGGTCAGAAACTTACTACGCAGAGTCAAGAAGCATGAGGCCCAAAACCTGCTCATTGGGGAAGATCCGGACATACACCCTTCACCCTACAGTGCTCCGGGGAGTGCCTGAATTTCCATCAGTAAAAGGTACTGAAGTGACTATTGTGTCCATCCCTGTTCTTGCTCTGACCCGGCTGAGTCTCTCCGTCCTGCATACCCCGTCCGTACCCTGCCCTGAGGCCTAGCTCCACCTATGGGGAGCCATACCATCTAGCTGCCTGATCACCGGCCTCAGTGGACTGCGCAGCGCTGGTGAATATCATCAGAAACCATAGGTGGCGTCACAAACTCTTTTATAAACTTAACAAATCACTAACCCTTTTTTAAAGGAGAGGCCCAGGGTACGGGCCCGGGAGCCGACCACCGCGACATCCCTAAAGGCCAGGCTAAAGGCCCGGGTACCGATTCATCCCCATCTCCCCCTGGGCTAGTCAAATGCGCTGCCTGAGATCTTCCCCACCCCTTCACTAAGAATCTTGACTTGAATTTCGTGTTGACATTCGTAGAGCCAGGGAGATAAGTAACTGACGCGCCCCTGGGCCTGTGTCGCGCTGCGTTGCGCACGTGGGAGCTTACCCGGAGCCGGATCTGTTGAGGGTTGTAGTCTCGTGGCGGTGACCCGGTCCGTGCCCAGGGAGTCAAACTGAGCGGCGATGTATCAGCGGTAGATGTTGGACGACTACGCCACCCGTTGAGTACAGCTAAGGAGCTGCTGCTGCAGGGCAGACCGCTGAGGCCGGTGGTAGGATTGTGCAGCGTGATAGTATAACCCCCAACGGGAGGGGTATGGCCTCAGGGCAGCCGACGTGGATGATGGGGGTAGCAGGAACCACTCGGAGACAGTACGGTGTAGTTCAGGGTCTTTACTGGTGACAAAGATAGACCCTCCCGGAGTACTGGCTAGCGATTGGGGCCTGGTCAGTCCTTGAGCAGATGGGATCTCCCCTGGCCAGGCGGAGTTGTAGGCCTCCCAGACTAACTGTACTCTTCTGGCTACCTTGCTAGAGGCGGGTATAAGTAGCCCACGTCCCTGAGTGTACCGTGTGGTGCTCACCCGTATGGCCGGTGACTCGGGGCCTTCTAGTAGCTTCCGCTCCACGACGGCGGTGCTGGTCCCATGCGTGTGACCGTGCCTTCGGGTTTCTTGGCCAGAGGACCTGGAATCCCCTGCCTGACGGATTCTGCTGCTGGGTAGGAGTTAGTCCCCACAGCCTCGGACTCCGGGTCCGGTAAGAAATCTTCTCAGTCAGGGCGAGCTCTGCAGCTGCCAGCCCCTGACTCCTTGTAACACTGCTCCCACAGAGCTCCTGATGTTCTGTTCCTATATTTGCTTATTTTCTCTGTCTCTACTTCTTCTCTACTCCCTAACCCTGACTCAGCCCTAGGTTTATATAGGGGAAGTTCTTCCCCTCCCAGGACTGGGCAGGAGGTGTGGCATGCATAGGATTCCTGACCAAGAGACCTCCCACCTGCTCTCAGACATAACATTGCTGTTACTGTGGAAACCAGATCCCTGGGGTGCCACATTCCCCCCTAGTGAAATTTAGTACTCCGGGACTAAACATATTTTAGAAGAACATAACAAGATATAACAATAACAATACAATAAAGAAACACATAAAGGTGGTCACGGCATGTCCGTAACCGGGTGCAGTCTTTGAAGAAAGCAAGGTGTCCATTTCACCAAAACAGGGAGACGTAACCAGGTAGGGGTCTGTCCTGCCCCGAGTCCTTAACAGTCTTTAGTCCGTCCTGGGTTACGCTCCAACTATGTACACAGGATTCCCGGTAAATCCACCAAAGACTCCTATAAACAACTAGAAACACATAATTATACACAAGCAACAAGAAAAACAGGTGACCACAAATAAAACAATTTATACACTTCAAATCCTCCAACGTGCGGGTAACTGGCCTCTAGTGGCCCTAGTGGACCTACGGAGCTGACTGTCTGGCCCTGAACTACAGGGTGTAGGAGCTGTTAAGGGTAAACTGGGCAGCGGTCTACGGGCCCTTTGGCTCACTAGGGATATGGCAGGCTCACTGCAAGCAGAGGGTTGATCCTCCGGGTCTGCTGGTGTGGGGTCTTCTGCCTCCTGGACCGGCTGTTCTTCCAGCTCTACCTGTTGCTCCGTAGGTGCTTGGGATGCTGGTTGGAGGAAGGTGAGTACGGGTACCACAACTGCACCATTGACTTGAGTCCAAGACCGAGGGAAGTCTCCGAGCACAGTACTAACCATATCTTCCCTTTCCTCTACGGGTCGATGGTCTTCTTGTTCCTCTTCAGGGTTCCGTAGCTGTTCAGGACACTTCTTCAGGTGATCCCGGGATACAATGGCTGTGGTCTCCCCTCCGTCTTTACTGATGGTACAGACCTTCGGGTTCTCGTGGCTTGAGGGCAGTACGGTGTACGGGTCCTTCTCCCACTGGTCGTCCAACTTGTGGAGCCGTCTTTTCCTCTTCAAGACCTGCTCTCCGGGCACCAGGGGAACAGCGGGAGCATACTGGTTGTAAGTTTTCTCTTGTCTCTCCCTAGCCTGACAGAGACTTCGCTCCACGCTCTCCTGTACTTTCCGGTACTGCTGCTGCCTCTCTGTGTCCCAGTCTGCTTCTGGTGAAGTGTCCTCGGGTGTCAGGACTCCCATTTCCAGGTCAACAGGTAACTTACCAGGTCTCGCCCTCATTAGGTAAGCCGGGGTACAGTTGGTGGAACCTACCGGGATGTGGTTGTATAGGTCCACCAGATCGGGCAGCTTCTCAGGCCACAGACTGCGTTCTTCCAGGGGCAACGTTTTCAGAAGATCCATTACCACCTGGTTCATTTTCTCACAAAGTCCATTAGTTTGCGGATGATAGGGTGTCGTCCTTATCTTCCGGCAGCCATACAGATTGCAGAATTCCTGGAAGACCTCCGCTTCAAAGGCAGGTCCCTGGTCCGTCAGCACTTGGTCCAGGTACCCGTGTGGACGGCAGAAGTGCTGCTGGAAGGCTCTAGCTGCTGTTTGAGCCGTTAAGTCCTTGACGGGGACGACAACCAAGAACCGGGAGTAATGATCCACGATGGTTAACGCGTAGACGTAGCCACTTCTGCTTGGGGTCAGTTTTACATGATCCAAGGCTACCAGTTCCAACGGCTGCCGGGTGACGATGGACTGCAGGGGAGTCTTCTGGCTGGCACGGTCCTTCCTCCTCAGGTTGCACGGGCCACAGTCTCTGCACCACCTCTCGATGGTTCCCCTCATGCCTACCCAATGGAACCGCCCGCGCAGCAGGAACTCCAGCTTCTTCCATCCGAAATGCCCAGCTCCATCGTGGTATGCCTCCATCACCATGGCTGCGTCTCGTCGTGGCACCACTACTTGCCAGATTAGTTCATGCGTCCGGGAGTTAACCATCCTGCGGCACAACTTCCCCTTGTAAAGGAACAGTCTACTCTTTTCTGCCCACAGTTGCTTGGCTTCCTCCGGAGCGTCTGGGTCAAGGCGAGCCTCTGGCTGAGTCAGCATCTCCTTCACCAGCCGGACAGCAGGGTCACTGTCTTGCGTTTCCGCCCAGTTGTAGTGAGGTAAGGGGTTAAGCGTAGCGCCTTGCTTACTCCTTACCCGATGGGAATACTGGATAGTCCCATGACGGTGAAACGCGGGGAGTTCGACTTCTTCCAGTCCCTCTGGATCTTCTCCTACGTCCGGTAGGTTTGGCATCCTGGACAGGGCGTCCGCGTTGGTATTGGAGCGTCCTACCCGGTATTTGATGGTGAACTCGTAGTTGGACAGGCGGGCCATCCATCTCTGCTCTAGGGCACCGAGTCTTGCCGTGTCCAGGTGTGTCAACGGGTTGTTATCCGTGTACACGACGAACCGGGAAGAAGCGAGGTAGTGCTTAAAGCGTTCGGTGACTGCCCACACCACTGCCAGGAACTCTAGCTTAAATGAGCTGTAATTCTCAGGGTTTCTTTCGGTGGGTCGCAGTTTTCGGCTGGCGTAAGCGATTACTCGCTCTTTCCCCTGCTGGATCTGGGACAGCACGGCTCCTAGCCCGATGTTACTTGCGTCGGTGTAGAGGATAAAGGGCTGGCTGTAATCCTGGTACGCCAGGATTTCATCCCACGTGAGGGCCATCTTCAGCTGGCGGAAGGACTCTTCTTCCAACTTCTCCCATCTGAAGGGCGGCTTCTGGTTCTTGGCCTTCCGGGACTGGCCTATCAGGAGGTCCTGCATAGGAGCTGCCTTTTTGGTGAAACCGGGGATGAACCTGCGGTAGTAACCTACCAACCCGAGGAACTGCCGCACTTCCTTTACACTGGAGGGACTTGGCCATTCCTTAATTGCGGTGATCTTATCAGGGTCGGGAGCCACTCCGTCAGCGCTCACCACGTGTCCCAGGTACTGTACCTTTGGTTTCAGGAGGTGACACTTGGAGGGTTTCACCTTTAGGCCGTAGCTTGCCAGAGCTTCGAACACTTCCGCCAGGTGTTTCAGGTGGTCCTCATAAGTCTTAGAATATACGATGACATCGTCCAGGTACAACAGGACCGTCTCGAAGTTTCTGTGGCCCAGACAGCACTCCATTAATCGTTGGAAGGTTCCTGGTGCGTTGCAGAGTCCGAACGGCATGCAGGTAAACTCGCTAAGTCCCATCGGGGTGGTGAATGCGGTCTTCTCCCGGTCCGCCTCTGCTACAGGAACCTGCCAGTACCCACTAGTGAGATCCAAGGTAGAGAAGAAGTTAGCAGGTCTTAAAGCAGCCAAAGACTCCTCTATCCTTGGTAAGGGGTACGCATCCTTGTGTGTGATACGGTTGATTTTCCGGTAATCTACACACATCCTCATGGTGTTGTCTTTCTTTTTGACTAAGACTAGTGGAGCTGCCCAGGGGCTACAGCTATCCCTGATCACCCCAGCCTCCTTCATGTCTCTAAGCATCCCCTTGGCGTGTTGGTAGTGTGCAGGGGGTACGGGTCGATACCTCTCTTTTATGGGAGGATGGTCTCCCGTGGGGATGTGGTGTTCTACCCCCTTGACTCACCCGAAGTCTAACGGGTGTTTACTAAACACTCTCTCGTACTCTTGAACCACCCGATAGACTCCCTGTTTCTGGTGTGAGGGAGTGGAGTCAGTACCCAAATGTAGTTGCTGACACCAGTCCTCCATTGTTTTCTTAGAGCCGTTACCTTCCTCCGGGTGAGATGGAGGCAAGGGTTCCACAGATTGTATAGCATTTTGGTTAATGGTATATAATTTGGCTAGCGTGGCATACCGGGGCAGGTACACTTCCCTCTTCCCGATATTGATTATGCGAACGGGCACCCTCCCATGGCGTACATTAACCACCCCCCATGCTGTCAAGATGGTGGGCCTACTGTCTGAGTAAACTGGTTCTACCATTGCCTGGTAATCTCTACCTCTCAGACCAATAGCTGCCCGGCACCAAATCATCATTTCACTTTTTGGGGGCATGGCAATAGGGAAAGGGTCACACATTCTCACGCTACCAATCTCACCGCCGGAGAGTTCCACCTGTTGCCGTCGCATCAGTGCCCGGATCTCTTTTTGGAGCACTCGCTGCTCGCCGGAGCTGGCGTTCTTGGCAACCTGCTGTAAAAGGAAAATCACCTCTGCAAGACAATTTTCAATTACATTAGTTCCTAGAGTTATCTTTGGGTGACTCTCGTGTTTGTCAATGTCTACAATGATCAGTCCCTGTGCTGCCAGTTCAACTCTACCAATTTTAATGGTCACCTCTTTAAATCCGATCTGTGGCACGGGCTGACCATTGCTGGCGATGATACTCAAGTCGTCGTCAGGGTAGCGGGTAATATCCGAGTCATTCCAGTACTGCTTGAAGAGCACGTACGGGATGGTGGTGACCTGTGACTCGGTGTCCAGTAGGGCACTCATAGGAATGCCATCCAGTACCACAGGCAAGACTGGACGTCCTCCCACATATTTGTTGCGCCAGTTCGATGGGCCTGATGATCTTTTTCCTAGGGGTTGGCCCTCTACCCTAGGTTGTGCCAGTTTAAAGGACAGTACCTTGCCATATGTCCGGGTTGATTACAGCGGCGGCAGATGGGTCGTCCGTCCTCGTTGTATCGGTCGCTGGGTCTTCCTCTGGCCGGTGGGGTCCTCCTTGGTCGACGCCACGGGATGTCCTCCGGTCCGGATGCCAGCTGGATCTTCCCTGGAGTAGAAACCTGTAAAGACTGCACAGTTCGGGTTAGCGCAGCAACGCTTTTAGCTAGCTCTTGGACCTGATGGTGCAGGTCTGGAGCCGGGTCATTGCTCAAAGCCTGCGCATCAGCTCCCACAGGCCCTGCCGACAAGGGCGCCGCCTCCTGGTGGTAAGTAGTAGTGGGGCGTCTGTGGGTCACAACGCCACCTGGTGCCGGTTCTCGGAGCACCCGGATGGCTCTGTCCTTGAACTGTGCAAATCCCAGATGAGGGTCCTGTAAGGCCATTGCCCGCAACTGGGTTCGGTGGGCATTGCAATATAAACCCTCTATAAATTGTTCAGTCAACAGCCTGTCCTCGTCTCCCACGCCGTCAGGGTCGGTCTGCTTAATGGCTCTCAGGGCCTCTTGTAGGTTCAGGGCATAGTCCCTTATACTCTCATGTGCCCGCTGTTTGCACCCGTAGAATCTAAGCTTGATCTCGGCTGAGGTGCGGGTATCAAAGGTGTCCCTCAGCCGGGTTAGTATCCCTGCGACAGTCCTCCCCCCAGGTGGCCAGGACTTTACCTCCCTTCGGGCTGCCCCAGTTAATTGGGCCACCAGGGTGCTCACTTTTTGCTCTTCTGTGAGGGGGTACACCTGGAAGAGGCTATCCAGCTTTTCTCTAAAGTCATGCAGGGTATGTGACTCCCCTGAGTACTGGGGTAGCCAGGCCGCTCCCGGGATATAGGGCATGGTGAAAGGCATGACTGCAGCAGCGATGGCGCTGGCGGGGGTTGAGGCAGTGAAGCTCTCCTCCGTATCCGACATCCTCCTCCCCCCTAGTGGACCGTGGCCTACCTTGCGATGATCCTCTTCCGTAGGCCGCGGCTCCGCAGTAGATCGTCAGGGTTGAGGACCTTCCGTCGCGCTCCTGTGACGTCGGCGTCTGCTGGGCTCCTTCCAGGACCTTACGCAACGTCCGGACGTGAGGCGGGGCTTCAGTTCTCGCGCGCTTTCGGAGTCCACGCCCCTCTTCTTCCCGCGCGGCGTCTTCAAGATGGCGTCCAACGGCGGGAAAACTCCACGGAAGGCGGGAAGAAGGCTGAAAATGGCGCCGGATGGCGGGAATCTTCACCGATGGCGGGAAGAAGGCTGAAGATGGCGCCGGATGGCGGGAATCTTCACCACAGGTAAGTTTGAACAGTCTCTTTCAGGCACGCAGTACCCGGTGGTTGCGGGCACGAAATCCTGCCGACTACGCCAAAAGTTGACGCGCCCCTGGGCCTGTGTCGCGCTGCGTTGCGCACGCGGGAGCTTACCCGGAGCCGGATCTGTTGAGGGTTGTAGTCTCGTGGCGGTGACCCGGTCCGTGCCCAGGGAGTCAAACTGAGCGGCGATGTATCAGCGGTAGATGTTGGACGACTACGCCACCCGTTGAGTACAGCTAAGGAGCTGCTGCTGCAGGGCAGACCGCTGAGGCCGGTGGTAGGATTGTGCAGCGTGATAGTATAACCCCCAACGGGAGGGGTATGGCCTCAGGGCAGCCGACGTGGATGATGGGGGTAGCAGGAACCACTCGGAGACGGTACGGTGTAGTTCAGGGTCTTTACTGGTGACAAAGATAGACCCTCCCGGAGTACTGGCTAGCGATTGGGGCCTGGTCAGTCCTTGAGCATATGGGATCTCCCCTGGCCAGGCGGAGTTGTAGGCCTCCCAGACTAACTGTACTCTTCTGGCTACCTTGCTAGAGGCGGGTATAAGTAGCCCACGTCCCTGAGTGTACCGTGTGGTGCTCACCCGTATGGCCGGTGACTCGGGGCCTTCTAGTAGCTTCCGCTCCACGACGGCGGTGCTGGTCCCATGCGTGTGACCGTGCCTTCGGGTTTCTTGGCCAGAGGACCTGGAATCCCCTGCCTGACGGATTCTGCTGCTGGGTAGGAGTTAGTCCCCACAGCCTCGGACTCCGGGTCCGGTAAGAAATCTTCTCAGTCAGGGCGAGCTCTGCAGCTGCCAGCCCCTGACTCCTTGTAACACTGCTCCCACAGAGCTCCTGATGTTCTGTTCCTATATTTGCTTCTTTTCTCTGTCTCTACTTCTTCTCTACTCCCTAACCCTGACTCAGCCCTAGGTTTATATAGGGGAAGTTCTTCCCCTCCCAGGACTGGGCAGGAGGTGTGGCATGCATAGGATTCCTGACCAAGAGACCTCCCACCTGCTCTCAGACATAACATTGCTGTTACTGTGGAAACCAGATCCCTGGGGTGCCACATAACGGCAAAATCAAACCGGGCAAAAAATACAAGGCCCACCAAGCCTGTCTGGTGTTTAAGCACTTAGCACCGTCAACGTACAACAGGTTCTTATGATCGGTCAAGACAGTCACCTTATCTGCTGGACCTCAAATTGACATTTCTCCAGTTTAGCAAATAAATGGTTGTCACGTAGAGCCTGAAGAAACTCTCTGACATGCTTGTGATGCTCCTCCAGAGTATGTGAATAAATCAATATGTCATACAGGTAAATCACCACAAGTCTACCCACTAGTGAGCAAAAAATATTATGATATTTTAAAAGACTGAAGGTGCATTGCTTAACCCAAATGGCATCACCAAATTTTTAAAATGACACTGAGGCGTAATGAATGCGGTCTTCCGTTCGTCACCCTGATGTATGAGTATAAAGTTATATGCCCCTCTCAAGTCAAGTTTGGAAAACCATTTAGCTCCAGATAATTGCTTAAACAGGTCCGGTATAAGGGGCAAAGGACAGGGATTGTGAACCGTGATTTTATTAATCTCTCTAAAATTCAAGCACGGATGCAACTCTCCATCCTTTTTTTAACAAGTAAAAACCGCCACTACAACTGGAGAGGTGGATGGCCGTATATGACCCTTAGGGCAGAGACACACTGCCGTATAACTCGTGCGAGGATCGCATCGCACTGAATTGACTGGCCCGCACCTCTCCTGACCTGAACATGACAGCATGATGGATTTCTTTGCAGCTGTCAAGCTCAGGTCAGGAGAGGTGTCGGCCAGTATGAGGTTCGAGGCGATCCTCGCAGGAGAAGTACGGCCATCTGTCTCTGCCCTCAGCCGGACTCTTCTGAATATAGTCTATCAAGGCCGCCCTCCCTGGAAAGGGTTAAACAAACTAGATTTCAAATTTTAGCTCCTGGTATGAAGTGGATAGCACAATCATATGCCGCCATATAGTAGACGTCCGGTAACTGGTAATAATCACCTCATGTGTCGTCTATTTGTCTCCAAGCAGGAAAATCCCACGTTACATTCACACATAAAACTGTAGAAAAGGCGGCGCGGGGTAATTGTGCCCGTAGTGAGGGGCAAATAATGCCGGAAATGTCACTGACTGCGGAGACGTCTCCATGTAGCGTCTTCACTCCGGATATCACTGTACAGGAGCCGCACTGTTCACACTGTGCATCCACTGAGGCCCCTGATCATGTGACCCCTGACTCCTCCCCTCCTGTGACCTCATCACAGGTCCTGTGGGCACAGAACAGCCATATATGTGGTGGCAGCTCTGCAGGTGGAGGTATGTGGAGACCCCCATTACTGGGCGCAGGGGGCATTAACCCCTTCAGCACGGAGACTCTTTTGGGGTCTCTGTGTGGTGTGAACAGTGAGGTAACAGCTGTGGACAGAATGCGGCTTAGCTGGTTCCCGTCCACATTAGATCCATTCAGACGACAGCAGGATGAAGGACAGAAGCCCAGAGAAGTCCTCACACAACGCCATTATTCCGCTCCTAGTTCCAGCACAGTAATGTAGATAGTAGTGATGACATTCGGGGGATTTGCAGGACTATGTGGCAGATACTTGCTGGATCTTCTGCTTTCTGGACCGGTTCCACTTGTAAGTCTTATTAACCCTTTCACCCCAGAGTCTGTTTCACCTTCCTTACAGGTCACTTTTTTCAATTCTGACCAGTGTGTGAAGAATTAAAGCAATGGCAAAGGGAAAAAATTAAAATGTTACTTTTTCCCACAAAAATCTTACTTTACCCCCAAATTTTGCATTTTCAAAATGGTAACAGGAGAAAGTGCATCATACAATTTGTTGTGCAATTTTTCCTGAGTAAGCCGATATCCCATTTGTTGTAGGGAAACTTCTGTTTGGGTGTACGGCAGGGCTCGGAAGGGAAGGAGTCCACTTAACTTTTTGTATGCAAAAATGTCTGGACTCGAGAGCGTACCCCATGTCGGGTTTCCAGATCCCCTGATGTGCCTATACAGTGGCAACCCCCCACAAGGGACACCATTTTTGAAGCTAGACCCCTCAAGGAATTTATCTAGTTTTGTGGTGAGCACCTGGAACACACAGGTGCTTCACATAATGTTATAAAAAGCCGAAGACGAACAACTCCCATACAACAAACTGTAATAATTATGTTATTGAACATATATTAAAAAGACAACAATTAAAAACAAAACCAGAATTAAAAAAGGGAAATCTACTGCAAATGAACAAGTAACAGGTAAAAAAGTTTTACTTATAGTTTATGCCAGATGTGAAAATACATATATAGATCCATATGGAGAAATATCTAATAAACACTAACTATATGATTACTTCATACATATAAATATAAAGTGCATAGTGCATGTATGAGCACCACATATCTGTTAGTAGGGTCAGTTCATTTTTTAATGTCTCCCCCGAGTGGGACCATATGGAATCTTATGAAGACTCCAGAAATAAAGATATTTGGTCTCATTCAAAATCCATCACGGCTAGTTGCTAAGGTTATGCTACACAAATACAAAATTATTATTATTATTATTTATATAGCTCCATTGATTCCATGGTGCTGTACATAAGGAGGGGTTACATACAAAATACAGATATCACTTACAGTAAACAAACTAACAATGATAGACTGGTACGGAGGGAAGAGGACCCTGCCCTTGTGGGCTTACATTTTACTGGATGGTGGGGAAGGAGACAGTAGGTTGGGGGGATTGCAGTAGCTCCGGTGTTGTTGAGGTGGCAGCAAGCAAGGTCATGGCAGGCTGTAAGCTTGTTTAAAGAGATGTATTTTCAGGTTCCATCTGAAGGATAAAAGTGTGGTGGATAATCGGACGTGTTGAGGCACAGAATTTCATAGGATGAGGGATATTCGGATGAAATCTTGGAGGCGATTAACCTCCACCTCTAGAGCCGCCACCACATATATGGTTGGTAGAGACTAAATCCAAGTCGACAAAATACAACTAGTGCTGTGATAGGGTAACAAGAGGTACACAATGTATTCAGGTATATTAATAACTCCTACAGAGCCATCTATAATTGTTTAGCACAGGCTTTTGCAGAGTCTTTGTACTACCAGTAACGTGGAAGCCCCATATATTTCCATTGACAGAAGACGCACCTGAGCGGGGACTTGTATTTTTTGTAGATTGAATTGAAGCATTTTTTGAAAACATTTTACATAACATTTTCGATCACATTTATCCTGCGCTCTACGCTGAGCACTTACATTGGGGTTTCCATCTACAGTGGGGGAAATAATTATTTGATCCCTTGCTGTTTTTGCAAGTTTGCCCACTGACAAAGACATGAACAGTCTATAATTTTAAGGGTAGGTTAATTTTAACATTAAGAAATGGAATATACAAAAAAATCAAGAAAATCACATTGTATAAATTAGATATTTTTTTGCATTTGGCAGTGAGAAATAAGTATTTGATCCCTCTGGCAAACAACACTTAATACTTGGTGAAAAACCCTTGTTGGCAAGCACAGCAGTCAGACGTTGTTTGTAGTTGATGATGAGGTTTGCGCACATGTCAGGAGGAATTTTGGTCCACTCCTCTTTGCAGGTCATCTCTAAATCATTAAGATTTTGAGGCTGTTGCTTGGCAACTCAGAGCTTCAACTCCCTCCATAAGTTTTCTATGGGACATGAACCCATCTATCTTCCTTTCAGTAAGGTGAAGTCATCTTGTCCCCTTTGCAGAAAAGCACCCTCAAACTATAATGTTTCCCCCACCATGCTTCACGGTTGGGACGATGTTCTTAGGGTTTTACTCATTCTTCTTCTTCCTCCAAACATGGCGAGTTGAGTTAATGCCAAAGAGCTCAATTTTTGTCTCATCTGACCATAGCACCTTATCCCAATAACTCACAGAATCATCCAGGTGTTCATTGACAAAATTCAGACAAGCCTGCTCATGTGCCTTGCTGAGCAGGGGGACCTTGAGGGCACTGCAGGATTTTAAACCTTTAAGGTGTAATCTGTTACAAATGGTTTTCTTGGTGACTGTAGTCCCAGGTGCCTTGAGATCATTAACAAGTTCCAGCTCGTGTAGTGTATAGCCTGATCTCTCACCTTCCTCATGATCAAGGATACCCCACGAGGTGAGATTTTGCATGGTGCCCCAGATCGATGTCGATTGACAGTCATTTTGTATTTCTTACATTGTCTTACTATTGCACCAACAGTTGTCTCGTTCTCACCCAGCGTCTTACTTATGGTTTTGTAGCCCATTCCAGCTTTGTGCAGGTCTATAATCTTGTCCCTGACATCCTCAGAAAGCTCTTTGGTCTTGCCCATTTTGTAGAGGTTAGAGTCTGACTGATTAATTAAGTCTGTGGATAGTAGTCTTCTTCAGGTGACTATATAAGACAGCTGTCTTTAATGCAGGTAATGAGTTGATTAGGAGCGTCTAACTGGTCTGTAGGAATCAGAACTCATAATGGTTTGTAGGAGATCAAATACTTATTTCTCACTGCAAAATGCAAATAAATTTATCTAATTTATACAATGTGATTTTCTTGGATTTTTTATGGATATTCTATCTCTCAATGTTAAAATTAACCTACCCTTAAAATTATAGACTGTTCATGTCTTTGTCAGTGGGCAAGCTTACAAAAACAGCAAGGGATCAAATAATTATTTCCCCCCACTGTAAATCTCTGAGTGACATGATTCAGATAAAACCCATTCACTATAATGAGGCAGCAGAGTTACTGTGGACTCCATCTCGTCTGTGTTTAGCGTTGTCTTTTTTTCAGAAGTACACAAAACTTTGGTCTATTGCGCTTTTATGCACGCTTAAAAATATGGACACTGCCAAATCATAGGACAGACTTGAGTCCACAGTGTCTTAATCTGCCCTATTATAGGGAATCTTCCACCGGGGGTTCCATCTGAATCACATATTTCAGAGATCTACACGGAAACCCTGATGTAAGCGCTCAGCGTAGAGCGCAGGATAAATGTGCGCCAAGCCTTATTGCGATCTTTGGGAGGAAGAATGAACAAATCAACAGCAGGTGAAGAATAGTTTTTATTTATTTTTTATGCCATTCCTCATGTGGTATAAATGATTAGACGACTTTATTCTATGGGTCGGTGCGATTACAGCGATACCAGATTTATATTGTTTTTTATGTTTGGCTGCTGTCACACACTAAAAGATCCTTTTTTTTTTTAGAGCTATAATTTTTCATTATCTCTGCCTACAGAGTCATTTAAGGGCTTGCTTTTTGCGGGACGAGTTGATGTTTTTATTGGTACCATTTTCGGGCACATAACATTTTTTGATCGCTTTCTATTCCGATTTTTGGGAGGCAGAATGAACAAAAACAAGCAATTGTTTGGACTTTTTTATCTTGTTCCGCGTGTGCTAAAAGGCAGCTTTATTCTTCTGTTCAGTATGATTACAGCGATACTACAATTATATCATTTTTATGTTTTGGCGCTTTGTACACAGCATTCTTTATCCTGCATGGAGGGGGGGGGGGGTTTGATGAGGGAGACGATCCCTATGACAGGATTCCTTCCAGTCCTTATCTTCCTGGTCGACAATACTCCACACTGTTAGCTCAGGGAGTCTATCTGACCTGTGTTTAGCTTCCCTCCTGACCTGAATTCTGTTTTCTTGCCTTCTGTGAGATACAGATCATAAGCCACCTTTCTCTTTGGCTCTGGACAGACAGTAAACAACTTCCCCACAATCCCCCTGGGGCTCTGCTAAAACACTCCCCTTCTCCTGTGACTGTGTTAACCCCTCTAGTTGCTGGATGCTTCTGGAGCACAACACTTCCTGTCTCCTGTGATTCTGTTACTTCTAATAGTTGCTGAATGCTTTTAAAGCAACAGCACTACTTCTGCACGTCACACCTGTCCGGCGGCCATCTTACAGTACTGAAACATTGAACAGTTGGACATGTGTATCAAAACATTAAGAGATGGTCACATTAAAGAGGTTATCCACTGCAATGTGTAGTTGTCAGATGGATTTAAACCTAGGAAATAAGGCTTTCTTCAAATACCTTGTGTTTCCAAATGTGCCTGTGAGCGGCGCTATCGTTGTCCTCTTAGCACCATCATGTGACCCCCGGCTGCAGTTGCCTCTGATGTCTGGTGACTTCACGTCAAGTTCCGGAATTGATTGACTGGTCTGTGGGCAGCGTTTCACCACATGTCACAGCCCAGCATCGTGTGCGCTCTCTCTTCACTGCTTTCATTAACAGAGTGCCGCAAGCCCACGAGATGCTGGGCTATGAAGTGATGAAACTTCGCCCACAGCCCAGTCAATCATTGAGACTGGGACATCGGTGATGTCGGGTCAACTTCCAGTTCTGGGAGTTTCCATTTTTGCCCAATCTCTTTCTTATGGTGGAGTCATGAACATTGACCTTAACTGAGGCAAGTGAGGTCTGTAGTTTTTTGGATGTTGTTGTGGGGTCTTTTGTGAGCTCTTGGATGAGTCGTCGCTGCACTCTTGGGGTAATTTTGATCGGCAGGCCACTACTGGGAACATTCACCACTGTTCCACGTTTTTTGCTATTTGTGAATAATGGCTCTCACTGTGGTTCGCTGGCGTGTCAAAGCTTTAGAAATGGCTTTATAACCTTTTCCAGACTGACAGATCCCAATTACTTTGTTTCTCATTTGTTCCTGAATTTCTTTGGATCGCAGCATGATGTCTAGCTTTTGAGGATCTTTTAGTCTACTTTACTTTTTTAGGCAGGTTCTATTTAAGTGATTCCTTGATTGAGAACAAGTGTGGCAGTAATCAGGCCTCTATATGGCTAGCGAAATTGAACTCCGCTTCCCAAAGATGTGATAAACCACAGTTAATTTATGTTTTAATGGGGAGTTGGGGGGGCAATCACTTTTTCACACAGGGCTCTGTAGGTTTGGATTTCTTTTTCCCTTAATAATAAAGACCTTCATTTAAAAACTGCATTTTGTGTTTACTTGTGTTATCTTTGTCTAATATTTAAATTTCTTTTGTGATCTGAAACATTTAAGTGTGAAAGAATAAGAAATCAGGAAAGGGGCGAACACTTTTTCACACCACTGTTGGTTTTATTAGTAGATGTAAAGGAATCTAAATACTGTACAATAATCTCTTCATGTGTTCCCCTTATTATTCCCAGTAACTGTATTACACAGGATTTTTATGATGTTACATCGGCTCATCATCTTCTCATTCTGGTCTCTACAATATCGGATCCTCTTAGTGAATATCTTCTATATAAGAGAATTTTCCTGAATTACGCATCAAAGATGGATATGGACAGAGACAAGATGGCTGAGAAAATATTACACCTCACCCTAGAGATCCTCTTCCGGCTTACTGGAGAGGTGAGAGATTCTGATGACGTCACATTACATCATTCTTATATATAAGAATAACCTCGGCACTCAATGGATATGCAAGTAAAAAGGTAATTTTATTATGCAGTCCACACAAAAGAGTAATAAACGTTTCGGTCACAGTTGACCTTCATCAGTATTGCAAATGGAAGGAAAAGGTGTACGTGGCTGGATGATCCAGATGGGAGGTTTCTAGAGCTACCTGAGTAGTGAGAAGAACTAGTACTGCGCGGTATCCCCCGTTCGCATAAGGACGGTATGGACATAAGGTATTCTACTTCTACTAGCGGGGGATACCGCGTAGCTCTGCCCTCTTCACTAAGGTAGTTTTGATAGCTTATGTCCATACCGTCCTTATGCGAACAGGGGATACCGCGCAGTACTAGTTCTTCTCACTACTCAGGTAGCTCTAGAAACCTCCCATCTGGATCATCCAGCCACGTACACCTTTTCCTTCCATTTGCAATACTGATGAAGGTCAACTGTGACCGAAACGTTTATTACTCTTTTGTGTGGACTGCATAATAAAATTACCTTTTTACTTGCATATCCATTGAGTGCCGAGGTTATTCTTATATATTACGGGTTCGGCCCCTACTCGAGCACCACTCTTCAGCAGCTGTGCGGTGATTTTTTCATTTATTACATCATTCTTATCTATGGGAATAACAGATGGACAGAACTGGAGAGGTGAGGACTCTGGAAATGTCTGTAGTGAGATTTATTAATGTGTCTCTCTATAACCAGAATTACACAGTAGTGAAGAAGACCTCCAGAGAGCGCTGTCAGGACCCTGTGTCTGAGGGATGGGGAAGATCCCTGAGCCCAATCACAGAGCCTCCACCTCACCCCCTGATACATGAGGACATCAATGACCAGAAGATCCTAGAACTCACCTACAAGATGATTGAGCTGCTGACTGGAGAGGTGACACTGCTGGGAATGCTGGGACATTATACAGTAACGCTATGAAGGGATCGGGGGGATGACGGTATCATTGTATGTGTCAGGTTCCTATAAGGTGTCAGGATGTCGCTGTTTATTTCTCCATGGAGGAGTGGGAGTATTTAGAAGGACACAAAGATCTGTACAAGGACGTCATGATGGAGGTTCCCCAGCCCCTCACATCACCAGGTAATAGACAGGACTGAATACACACGGCCTATAATTATCTGTATGTAAAGAATGAATTCAGTCCCTGTATGTGTTTCCTCCAGATCTATCCAGTAAGAGGACAACACCAGAGAGATGTCCCCATCCTCTTCTTCCACAGGACTGTAAACAAGAAGATCCCAATTTTCCTCAGGATCATCAGGTAGATGGAGAGAAGGTGTCATGTGATCTCCCCTATGATGTGTAGACGGTTGTGAAGGTCTTGTGCTCAGTCTTGTTTTATCCACCAGTATTATATGTTTTATACTTGTGTAATGAGAACGGTGGAGATGGCAGGATTAGAGCTGATCATAGATGTGACTTCTCCAACTGTCTGTGACTTTTATAATATTTGTTTCAGGGTGAAGATCTGACCCATATTGATACTACAGAGACATATGTGAGGGGTGATGAGCGGTGTAAAGAGGAGATTCCTACATATGACTACCCAGGTGAGTAGTAACCACTAAATGCAGAGAAGTCACAGATTCTTCTCAGTCACCGGCTGTGGCTGCTTTATCAGTGGTGTAGTCCGGCCGTATCACAATCGTGTGATCACCATTTTGCCTCTAGACCACAACATTCTCTTCCACCCAAAACTGTTTGAATGGCTTTGAACATTGAAAGACCTTTTCCATAGAACTTACAACCTGGAGGATCCACCTACCCCCTGGGATTAGGAGATGCTGACCGTTACCTGCCCAGATCTGTAAACTACAAAGTAAAATGACAGCGTATGTAGAATGTGCTGACAAGTGAGAAAATCACTTGAAGAAAAATATTATGATGGGCCTGTAAGAGAAAGCGGAGGGTAATGATGCTGTTGGCTTCCTAGATCCCTGATATCTTATTGGATGAATCTACCTTCTCTCCCTTCTGTGCTGCTGAATGTGCTCATATGGTCCCTACAAGACCAGGTCCAGTCTCCCTGACCTAACTTAACTTTTATGATTGAAAATATTAAATGTGCAGTGAGGGCCAAGTGTGAATTTCTGTACAATAACAGCTGATTTACCCTTAATCCTGACTTTTCAATTTCTTTTAAAACCGACTAACTTCAAACCAGATTGTGATAAACTATACAGAAAACATTACACCTGTGCCATGATATATCTCTAAGCTGTGCGTGGCTGATGGCTGTAATATACATTTATTCACGTCTGCAGGAGATGTGTGGCCATGGCTCGAGCCCTGGTTTCATGGATTTGTTGAGGGAGGGCAATAACCCTTCACGGTTGACCAAGTGAGTGTCAAATTATTATGTTGATTGCAATCCACAGAAAACCATACGAAAACAATGTTCTGTATTGGGAGGATTCAAAGAATCTCTGATCCCGTTTATTTTGATTAGCATTTTATATTGTTTTGAGCATATCAATAGCCAATCACCTACAGTCATACTACAGTACTACAGGCTGACCAATGTTAGTACAATTATTACGGAAACACATATATGGTCATATTAGTTCGAAGCACGATGGAATTTTACAAGGTCAATCCTGGCCTAAACTAGTTAGATAACAGGAGCGGAATGTCTGACAAAATACAAAATGTTATTGTGAGAAAAGTTAGTGTGGGAAAGATGAGGCGAGAGAAAAGAAGGAAAGAATGTATGTTATGCAAGGAGTGATAATAAATGATTTTAAAACAAGCAGACAAAATGGAGTTGCTATAGCATGAATATCAATATGTCCTTTACATTTTCCCCCCTAAAAATTATGTTATTATCAACATTAGAGGTGCTTTCCCAGGGTCATGCTTTGAGCCTGAGGGACATTGGTCTTCACTCAATTAGTGCCCTTGTTACCAATCGAGGCTATCGCGGCATGTCCATCCCCCCTTGTTGGTTGATATAATCATAAACCTCTGATCTTCAGACGTGAGGTTGGTCGGGGCGTGCGGGTGAAGGTCATCATTCCCTTGCCGTCCAGGTCCTCAATGCTGGTCACATCTGGGAGGTCCGTGTACAGTAGCACTGGATGTCTGTTAACAGCGTTCTCCTTGCTCTCTGATGACTGGCAGGTTTTCCTCATGCAAAATGGGATACAATAAAAGACTAGTTTTAGTAAGACATATATTAACAAGATGCAAGCAGCAATATGCAACACTCCTTGTAATATTCCAACAATCCATCCACCAATCCCTTTAAACCAATTAGCAGGATTTAAAAAGGAGAACATATCAGACCACCAACTGTCTTTGGTCAATTCGTTATGTTTGTTATATTCTTCCCTGAGTTTCCTAATGTCTTCCATTTTAGTCTTTAACCGTATGGTAGAGCCGGGGTCAATATAGTGACAACAGGCTGGGCCTATAACCTGACACATCCCTCCTTGAGCTGCTGTCAAATAGTCCAGCACTAAAGTATGTTGATTAGCCTCTATAATAAGTTGATTCTGCACCTCAACAGTAGTATTAATTACTTCCAGCACACTCCAAATCTGGTCATCTAAGTAGTCAGTGACTTCCACTAATTTGTCCCACATTTGTGTTACTATAGGGTAGAGGAAGACAGTACTGGCTATCTTATTGGGCATACTCATTTGTACTAAATGAGGTCTTACTGATGGGCGTGGAGTGTTGTCCTTGGCACATTTATAGATGGTATGAAGAGGGATGGTTCTCATATCTACTTTACTATGGGGAATAAGATAAATGGCTGGAGTTAGCCGGGCCAACGTACAAGTCCCCCCTACTCTGACTAGGAGCCATTTATACGCATTATTCCCACAGACCCAATTTGTGGCTGATGGCAGATCCCATAAAGCAGAGTGCAGTAATACTAATTTATGTACCAAATCGATAAAAACTGTGTTATTTGATAACATACACCATGAAGGCATTTGTCCCAGGGGGCTACAGTATCCAATATCCGGATTGCCACATGTTGGATCACTAGGCTTATATTCAGAAGATTCATTGCAAGGGATGTTACCAGATATTTTATAACATGTATCATTGGTACCTTTTATAAACAGATTTGCATGTACCCATGAGTGATTATGAATGTATCTTTCCAACAATGACGGTTTAAAAGCATCTGCCGTACTAGGAGTAGCATTAAAACTGATTTGTAGACCTTCAGTTGGTATGAAGCCTAAATTAGTCAAGGAAGACTTGTTTCTGGGCACCCATTTGTTTCCTTTAAGGGCAAGACATTGTAGGTGTCTACTGGTGGCAGTAAGATTTCCTTGCCACCAGGGGAGATACAGTGGTGTTCCATAATCTACTAAACTTAGTAGCGTTATTAGCAAGGGCGTCGCTACAATTGGGCCAGTTTAGTATTTCTTCCAGAGTGACTGGGACCGCAAGAAAAGGCATACTAGTGGCTGAAACTGGTGAGTGAGTACATATCCAACAGTCACTGATCGGGTTGTTCTCTAATTGACTCAATTCTTGTACCAAAATCTGGTGGTGAGTAATGAACTTGTTATTAAAAGGGTCAGTACTCTGTTGTAGGCTATTCCAGGTATTGATTAATCTAACCATACATATTATCATAAAACATCTCAGGATGGTTGACGTTTGCAATGTGAAGCATGGATCCATGTTGACCTCCCTTCAAGTTTTACTGCTGTTGGGGTTGTAAGGAGCACTTGGTATGGTCCGTCATACAATGGTTCTAGTCTGTGTTTCCGTACATGCCTCTTCACATACACATAATCTCCGGGCTTGAGGGTTATGATAACCTTCTGCATCAGCTGGATCTGGAATAGAAGATGATACTAACGCATGGGTGTTAGTTAAGGCTTTGGCAAGCTGAATCACATATTGCACAACATGATCTGTTTCTTCTGATAATTGTTGTGGGGTAAATCGAGCTATAGCTGGTTGTGACCCAAATAGTATCTCATAGGGTGACAGTTTGTTTCCCTATGGGGGTGGTGCGTATGTGGTATAGTGCAATGGGAAGGAGTTCAGGCCACTGGGCCGTATCCTCCTGCATCATTTTGGTCAATTGCCTTTTCAGTGTGCTATTCAATCTCTCCACCTTGCCGCTTGACTGAGGATGGTAAAGAGTATGCAGCGCCACTGTTGATCCGATCATGGTAAGTATTTCTTGATATGCGCATGAGGAAAAGGCTGGTCCCTGATCACTTTCGATAACTTCTGCGACTCCATACCGGCAAACATCTTCAGAGACCAGCTTCTTGGCAGTCATGTTTGGAACGGCGAATGCTTCTGGCCAGCTGGAAAACATATCCACTACCACTAAGCAGTATTCATATCGTCCTGCTTTAGGGAGAGTGATATGATCAACTTGCAATCGTTGGAACGGATACTCTGGTTTAGCAATGTGTTTTATCGGTACATTCTGTAATCTGCCTGGGTTGCAGCTTTGGCATATTGAGCAACCTTTCTTTTGTGCGCTCAACACGGTGGAAATTCCTGGGGCCCAATAGAGTTTCTGTACCAGTAGCAAAGCTTGATTCTTCCCTCAATGCACCGGTCCATGGGCCCAGGCTGCAACGGCCTGATATAGGAGTCGAGGCAAACAATACAGTTGTCCCTTTTTCCATAGCCCATCTATCAATTTAGCACCCGCCTCCTTCCATGACTGGTGTTCTTCTTTAGAGACTTTTTGCTATGTGCAGCGTAGCTTTGTGATTGGAGGGACCGGTTGATGATTTTCTGCAGGTTGATCCTGGGTTGGCACGGAATTTAGCTGTTTGGTTTGCTGCCGCGTAACAGCCATGGACATGGATGTTGGAAGAAGAGCTGCTTGCATAGCATGGAGATCAGCAAGTGCATTACCTCTTGCTTCAGGGGCATCTGGTCGGGTATGAGCTTTTACCTTTACAACAGCCAACTGTCTTGGTAGTTGTACCGCTTCCATCAATTGTCTGACGCTTTCAGCATTTTTCACAGGAGAACCTGCAGTCGTGACAAAGCCTCTCCTTGCCCAGATCTCCCCAAAGTCGTGTGCAATCCCGAAGGCGTATCTCGAGTAAGTAAATATATTCACACGTTTTCCTTCAGCCTGTTGACAAGCAGCAATCAGAGCTTTGAGCTCTGCTTCCTGTGCTGACATACTGGGAGGTAAGGCTGCAGGCTCTACCAATGTATCTTCAGTTGTGACAGCATATCCAGTATGAAACCTGCCAGAGGTGTCAGCATATCTGGATCCATCCGTATATAACGTAAGTCCTGGGTCATCAAAGGGTACTTCCCCCACTAAAACAAGTGGAGTTGACTCCGCAGTAATTTGTTCCAGACAATCATGTGGTGGAGCATCTTTCCCCTCTCCTTCAGGTGCTGGTAGCAGGGTGGCCGGGTTGATGGTGGTGCACCAATGTAATTTCACATTTTCTGTCAAAATCAACGTACACTGCAGCCGTAGGTGTCTCAGTGTGCACCGATGTTTAGGTTGCTGTAAACCCAAAACAGCCGCAATATTGTGTGGAGCATAAATGTGAGTCTCATGTCCAAGGATGATGTCCGCCATTTTTTCAAGTAACTGCTGTGTGGCGTGAACCGCTCGTAGACAGCTGGGGGAGGCCCTGGCTACCGGGTCCAGAAGCGCTGAGTAATAACCGACCGGGCGCTGCTTTGTACAGTGTCTCTGCGTGAGTACTCCGGCTGCATGCCCTCCTGTCACGGAGACATACAAATGGAAAGGTTGAACATAATCCGGGTTTCCAAGGGCAGTGGCTGTCATTATCCTTGATTTTAGTTGCTCAAAGGCTTGTTGCAGCAGTTCTTGGTGGTCCTTGTTGTTTACACCAGCCAGAGTGTTTTCTTTTAATGCATCATATAGGGGTTCCATCAGACGTGAAGCGCCTGGGATCCATTGTCTGCAATATGTACATAGTCCGAGGAACCATTGCAGCTCTATGGGATCTTTTGGGAATGGTAGTAGGTAGATGGTCTTTCTTTCTTCTGTGAGATGTCTGGCACCCTGAGTAAGGCAGTGGCCTAAGAAAACCACTTGACTGAGGCAAAACTGAAGTTTCGAGGCTGAGACTCGACAATTCAGTTTTGCTAGATGCTTGAGGAGGCTAACACTGGCCCTGATGGACACTTGCTCCGTGGGGGCACACAAAAGAAGATCATCAACGTATTGTAATAGTACTACCTCAGAGTTGTCCAGCTGCCACGGCAGCAGACAGCTAGACATGTTCTTTGCAAACTGATTAGGGCTATTCTGCTCTCCCTGCGGCATCACCGTCCAAGTCAATTGCCTGCCCTGATATGTAAATGCAAACAGAAACTGACAGTCTTTATGTAGTGGAATGCTGAAAAAGGTGTTTGCTAAATCAATTACTGTAAACCAGGCTGCGGTAGATGGTATTTGTGAGAGAAGTGTATGTGGGTTAGGCACCACAGGAGTTTCCAAGACTGTCGCTGCATTTACTGCCCTCAAATCCTGCACCAATCGATAAGCGGGCGGCTGCCCCGGTTGGGATTTATTCCTTACGGGGAACAACGGCGTATTACACGGGGAGACGCAGAGGATTAGTGCCCCTTTCTCTAACAAGGTGTGAATTTGCTGGTGTAGACCTTGTTCTTGTGCATGTGTGAGCGGGTACTGGCGAACCTTGGGAAAGGGCGCTCCGGGCTTGAGGTACACCTGTATTGGTTCTACCGGCAATCACCCAATGTCGTCTGGGCCTTGTGACCACAGATGAGAAGGGATTTCCTCTGTGTATGGAGCTAACCTGGGATCTTTTGGGAGATTTCCAATCGTATCTGATATGTTAATCATAACCGTGGGTAGCGCCCGTAAGATGCAGACCTCCTCTGTGTGCATCAGAGTTTGGATCCTTTAAAGTAAGGATCATCTGACCATTGTCCTGGTATTGAATTCGGGATCGGAATTTAGACAAGAGGTCTGCTCCTAAAAGATTTACCGGGCAGATCAGGGATATGACAAATTGTGCCATTACTTCTGGAAATGGGCCAATCGGAATAGGTTTAGTGAGAGTGTGTTTGTTAGGTCTGCCATCTACACCGATCAATATTAGATTGTCGTTAGAAAATTGGACTGGGAGACCCTGGGGCAGTTCAGTGGATTTTAAAATGGAGTTGGCCGCCTCAGTGTCTACCATGAACTTCACCGGATTCCCTCCTATTGGGATAACTACAGATGAACAGAGCCCAGGGGTGGTTACGGGCATCACGATGGCAGACTCTGGTTGGCCTCAATTTCAGAATGGATGGTCTTGGAGGACATTTTCTCGTGAGTCTCGTGGGCCGGGCATCCTATTTCTAGATAGGGGGCTTGGGCGGTGCACTGGCTAGCAGGGGTGTGACAGTCCCTTTGGAAATGTCCCGTCCGGCCACACATCCAACACTGAAGACAGGAATTCACTAGTGGCCTTTTCCCGGGATACATTACTCGCTGATCAGGTACCGCCATGGGGTAATAGTGGGGCTGTAAGGGAGGATACTGTGTTGCGGGTACTGCAGGTGCCGCAACTGCCACTGCAGCGGGTTTAGATTTGGGCTTAACCGCAGAAGCGGTCCGGGCGACACTTTTCTGGAAGCTTTTTGCTACCTTTAGGACATCTCCTGGGGTGGCTGACTCAACATCTGGTCGTACAGCCAATATCGCATCCTTGATTTCAGTCCGTAACCCCTGGATAAAGGCGGATACTAACAGCTGGCAATGAGTTTTAGTATGTAAGGAGAACCCAAGGTCCTTATAGACCTGCATAAGGCGCCCATAAAACTTCTCAGCCGACTCTCCCTTCTCTTGAGTGACATCTGTGAGGGTAGTGGATTGATCAGCCAACTTATCCTGAGCCCATATTTTAAGGGCTTGACAGAAGTCAACCCCACTCTCATACGTATTGGTGTCTAATGCTCTATTATATGGGACAGCTGCCTCTACCATGGGATAATATCCTTCACCGGCTTTTACACGGAGCAGGTGTAAAAGATCTTGCCTTGTTGTTGAATATATCTCTCTATTTGCGGCCATGCCCCTGTAAAAAGCCACTGGGGAATGTTCGGGATCCGGGAGACGGTTACACAGAGTATCTGTCTGTACTGGGGTAAACGGGGTATATTTGGGTGGGCTGGTATTGTGGTCCGCTTCCTCCATTTCCTCCATCTTTGTGAGAGGGGGTGAAGCTGGAGGGAAATCAGCATGAGTACTGATTGTTGGGAGATCTTGGAGGTAGGGGAACACTGGGGGAGACCAGATATCGGGTTTGATTAGTTGAGCGGCATAATAAACGAGATCCCTGTCGATGGCCAAGAGTCTTATCTCTCTCAATTTAGTTGGATGCGTGGCGATGTATTACTTTATACCCCCGACTATTATTTTGGCTGCGTCTTGTTTTGGATATCCAAAAATACCGGTGGAAATAAATGGCAGGGCTAGGGTTGGGACCGCATGAAGCTGTGATGCATATGCTATGGTGTTTTGAATTGTTTCTGTAAGCAGGTGTTGTGACCTGGGTACATCCAGGGGATCATATTTTGTAATCGTTGGATGTAGTTTGTATTGTAGGCCCCCCAATACGACATATTTCTGCAGCTAGCCCTCCCCCCCCACCATGCTGTAGTTTTGCATTTGCTGCGTTTACAATGATCCCAACTTGCTGTTGCGGTGTACTCCCCATGCCTATTCTCAGTATAGTGGAAAATTCCGAAGGACCATTCAGCAAAACAGACGCCACCTCCTGGTACTCGTGTCCATGTTCTATTTCCCCAGTTCGGGAGAGGGTGAATAGGGTAGAGTTCAGAGGTCCCTGGGTCTCCCCGAATGGAGTGTGGACCATGGCGGGAGCAGGTGGGGGCAATGGTTCATAATACCCACCGTCAGCGTTAAGTAATGGGAAGGTTGGTGCTACAACACTGGGTCTGCGTGTTCCACAATTATAACACGTCTCGCGCCATCCCGGATTGGTGACCCAACACACTTTACAAAGCCAGCCATCTGGGTTATATGGTGGTGGCTGGCCACCAGTGGGAAGTGCAGGGTATTTAATCTCCTTAGGTATAAATTGCTCAGTTTCCGGATTCAGGGGCTGGGGTACGGCTACATTTTTGGGGGTAGGGGATGCTTCTTTAGGGGCTTCAGATTCAGTTTGTGGACACATAAGTTGGGAAGGGGAATCTACTTCCTCCTCTACCTTTTCCCCATCAGCTTCATTTTGTAGCACAAAACAGCCAGTCTTTGTCACAGTGCTAGATAATTTTACTTTCTTGACATAAAGATAATTGAAATAACCAGGCTCCTCCTCTATTTCAACATATCCATCACCACAAATCTCATGTGCAACTTTCTTAAACTTTTCAGCATCTTCCAACAATCCACAGTCAACTAATCTTCCCCTTTTCTGCCGGATTCCTTCGTCCCACAATGAAGGCTGAAGTCTCCCCTCCACGGGAAAGTTTAACAACTTAAACACTTTTGGTTCATTCTTAAATGATCTTTTCCCCTCTCAACCGACCATGATAGTCATCACATCCTCTCCCTCCTGAGGGGGAGACACTTTCTTTCTGCTCCACAGAAACATTGATTAATCACTGCACTGCTGCCTTTCGACTGACAAAGATCCTTGATTTGTGCACAGTATGAGTCCGGCCGGCCTCAACTGTTCCACTGACTCGCCCCTCCCTTCGGGGAAGTCACGTACGGTACTAGGTGAAAGGAGGAGAGCTCGCGTCTGCAGCCCTCCGGACACTCAATATACTTATATCTGTGTGCGTGTCCTACCCAATCTTCGATCACCTGCCGCGACTGATACTAATAGTGTTCAGTCTCCTAAGAATCTTTGTCAGAAGTTAAGGAAGATTCATACAATATTCACTTGTCAATCCGAGGTGGTACTACTTTAAAAGTTATCAATATCAGACCCCTAATGGGACTACACCCCTATAGTCTCACCTTTGACTATATCCAACCAAGACATCCAGACATACTGCAAACAACCACGCACCACGTGGAAACCAAGCCAAATGGTCAGTATCACTAGTAAAGAACTCGGGCACTTACTGTGGCTTTTGTGGGGGATGATCAGTCCCAATTCCAGTGGGGGAGGCCGAAAGCAAGTCTCTCTTTGTGGACGTCCAGAGGTGGTGGGGCGTCCCTGGTTAGGGATCCGAGTCACGGCACCAAGCTGTTGAGGGAGGGCAGCAATGACCCTTCACGGTTGACCAAGTGAGTGTCAAATTATTATGTTACAAGGTTGATGTAAAGGACATATCGATATTCATGCTATAGTTACTTCATTTTGTGCTAGCTTCTAAAATGATGTTATTATTACACCTTGCATAGCATACATTCTTTCATTCTTTTCTCCTGCTTCACATGCAATTTTCTCACAAGAACCTTTTCTCTCAAGAACATTCTATGAAACACCCTGCTCCTGTTATCTATCTAGTCTGAGCCGGGATGTATAACCTTGCAACTTTCCATCATGTGCCGAACTAACGATAATATGACCATATGTGTGTTTCTGTAATAATCGTACTAACATTGGTTTAAGCCTGTAGTACGGCTGTAGGTGATTGGCTATTGATATACTCAAAACAATATATAATGCTAAGTAAAATAAACGGGATTAGAGATTCTCCGAACAGGAAACAAATACACAAGCCGGGAGCTGAGCACAGAGGACTGAACCAGAGGAGAACAAGGCTGTATCTGGCAGCTTCCGGCAATATGCTTCCAGCTTTAGTAGGGTGTGGTGCTTTCCAGTTGGCTGAAGCAGGGAGCAGATTACTCCAACTGGACAGCACACACACCCGTACTGCCAGACTGGATAGTACTAATGGTCCCAGGCACCCTAATCTTAGTGGCTTGACAGAGCCTGCGCCGCCCAGGGCTTCTGGTTCTGACGTCTCCTCCATCACCAGCGCCGCCTGCAGGATGAATAAGGCGGCTTCTGGAGAGAGAAGCAGACATCGCAGGAGCAGATCCCAGAGGAGATGGGACACACCATTTGCAGAAGCCCTAATGTGACCAAATTGCAGAAAACAAGAACAGTAGAAATCCTCATAAAGGGACACCATTTTGGAAATTATAGAGTAGTGACTATTTTGACTCCACAGGCACTTTCCGGAAATTAGCACGCAGTGGATGTTGGAGAGTGAAAATTACAAATATATAATTTCATTACCCAACACATAGTGCCCAGATTGTGCTCCAGGAGACACACAGCATCAATTAAGTGGGTTCTTCTCACTATAGTAATGTCAAATACATGGATGCTAAATGTGGCTTGGGGGCACTGCAAGGCTTTGAAGTGAGGGTGAGATTTGACTTTGGGAGAGTGGATATTGCTGGATTGGTTTATGGAAGCCATGTTGCTTTTCAAAAGCCTTTGAACCACTAATAATGTGGAAACCTGGTTTTCCATTGACAGATGATGGATCTGAGTGGGGACTTGTTTTTTGTGAGATGAGTAGAAGTTTTTATTGGTATTATTTCACCTACATAACATTATTTGGTGGCTTTTTATTGCATATTTGGGAGGCAGAATTAACAAACAGTTGGACACTACGATCCACTGGTTCATCCTATGAGGTTTTCTATTAGTCTGTGAACTGTTATTGTCTTGGTGAATAATGATGGCTAACATAGGGCAAAATTAAAAAAAATCACAGAAAAAGATACAGCCTTACCAACACCAAATCATATAACAAATGCACTAGCAGGATGCCACAGACCCCCATGATAAAGGTGGGGGCAGCGCAGGTGCAAAATACTGATGAAGCAACCACTCACAAACCTACCAATTCATGGAGGGGGTGGTTGCCTAGTATTAAAGATGCAAACAGATGAAGCTTGCATAGGACGCCAGTCACACAGGTAGGTGTGATGCAGTGTCTGGCTTAGGATAGTGATGATGCCCATACTATTACATCAGGAGGGCTGCCCAGCACTATATAAGTGCACCCCACATGGACAGACACCCCAGTACACCCAACCAACACTAAAATGCTAATGCATTTGTTATCTGATTTATGTTGGTAAGGCTGATTTTTCTCTGTGATGTTTTCTTGGTAGATAATGATACTTTTACATAAAGTACATTTTTATGGAGAGTTTAATTAGAAATATTCAACAATATAAATTTTAAGGATATGTTATTTATAAATAATAATTGGTTTTATCCTTGGCAGATGACTGTACCAGGAGATCAGAGGAACAGCTGACATCTTCAATTTTTAAATCAGACGATCTTGAGATCCCGCAGGATACAATTGAAGTGAATGCCATTAACCCAGATATACCATCATCAATTCACTGCAAAGATCTGTCATCTGGTCATTTGAAACAGGTTCTGTCTTCTAATTCATTACTGACTACTAAGGAAAATCAAAGTCACAAAATAAGCATTAAAAAACAAATTGCTCCTAAAACAAAGAAGCCATTTTCATGTTAAGAATATGGAAAAAGTTTTTCCCTCGAAAAGTCTTTTCTTGGGCTGTGTGCCCACTATGCGTTTTCCAAGCGTTTATGCTGCGAAATTTCCGCAGCATAAACGCTTGGGAAATGCTTGGTAATCCGCCCCCCAGGGTCCCCAATGACAAGCCGCAATGTCAATGCCCATGCTGCGGATTTTTCCGCAGCGTTGATGCTGCGCTCAAAAATCCGCAGCATGTCCATTCATTTTGCGGACACGCAGCGTAATCGCCGCCATTGACTTGCATTGAAACGCATAATATCCGTGTCAGTACATTTGTACACACGGATATTATGCGTTTCTATGTGCGGATGGTACCCAAGTCTGGAGAAGAGGAGACTCTCATCCAGACCTGGGTACCATAGAAACTGTAAAAGAAAGAATTTAAAATAAAAAATGAAGTTTATACTCACCTTCCGATGTCCTCCCGGTGTTTTGTCTGCTCCGTCCCGTCTCTTGCAATGCTCGCGCTGTTGTGAAGGACCTGCCATGACGTCAGAGTCATGTGACCCATCACATGGCTCAATGACATCACCGCAGGTCCTTCACAACAGAGCGAGCTGCCCAACACACCGGACGCAACGGAGATAACACCGGGAGGACATCGGAAGGTGAGTATAAACTTATTTTTTTTATTTTTTAACATTCTTATTCTTTTTTTTTTAACTAACTTGGTCACACTACTATAAATCCATGCTGGTTGCATGGATTTATATAGTGTGAACAAGTTGTCAAGCACTTTTCCAAGTGATGCTAAAATCGCTCGGAAAAGCGCTTGATAACCCGCATGCAGAAATGCATGCAAAGACGCTTGACAAACGCTTCTACCTGGCGGGAAAAACGCATGTAAAAAATGCATGCGTTTTTCCTGCCAGGGAGAAGCGTAAAAAATATGCAGCATTTCTGCATCGTGGGCACATAGCCTTAAACATGAAAACATTCACACAGCAGAAAATAGATTTTTTTGTTCCAAGTGTGGGAAGTTTTTTAACCAGTAATCAAATCTTGTTAATCACCAGAGCAGTCACACAGAGGAGAAGCCATTTACTTGTTCAGAATGGGGAAAATGTTTTACAGAGAAATCAAGTTTAATCAAACATCAGAGAAATCACACAGGGGAGAAGCCTTTTTCCTGTTCAGAATGTGGAAAATGTTTTAGCCGGAAATCAGGTTTGGTTAAGCACAAGAGAATTCACATAGGGGAGAAGCCTTTTTTCTGTTCAAACATGAGATCTAATGTGATAGAAGATTACAGTCCGGGGAAGACGGGAAACATTCATATAGACGGCTGGTGGAGATGTAGTCAGTGAAGAACTCTGGCTAAATATGTTTCAAGAGCCGTAGTAGAAGATGAAGATGTCCTCCTCATGAAGTAGTTATTTCTCATGTCACGTGTAATGAATATCTCCTGCAGTATTGCTAATGCCGATTGCAGTGTCTGTAAATGAGAGGAGAATTAGCTTTATGGCAGATGAGTCTTTGAGAAATGTGTTCAGCTACAGACTCCAAGGAAGAAACTGCGTGTTATCTGTGTCCTAAAATATATAGGTTTTATTAGTATATGTAAAGAAGAAAACTAAATACTGTAAAATAATAAATCTCATATGTTTCCCTTATTATCTCCAGTAATTGTATTATTACACAGGATTTTTATGATGTTACATCTGCTCATCATCTTCTCATTCAGGTCCCTACAATATCAGATCCTCTCAGTGAAGATCTTCTATTTAAGAGAATTTTCCTAATGGACCCATCAAAGATGGATTTGGACAGAGACAAGATGGCGGAGGGGATATTACACCTCACCCTAAAGATCCTCTTCCGTCTTACTGGAGAGGTGAGAGATTCTGATGACGTCCCATTACATCATTCTTATCTATGGGAATAACAGATGAACAGAACTGGAGAGGTGAGGACTCTGGAAATGTCTGTAGTGAGATTTATTTATATGTCTTTCCATAACCAGGATTACATATTAGTGAAGACCTCTAGTGAGCGCTGTCAGGTCCATGTGTCTGAGGGATGGGAAAGACCCCTGAGCCCAATCACAGGGCCTCCATCTCACCCCTTCATACATGATGACATCAATGACCGGAAGATCGTAGAACTCCCCTACAAGATGATTGAGCTGCTGACTGGAGAGGTGACCGTGCTGGGAATGCTGGGACATTACACAGTAACGCTATGAAAGGATCGGGGGGATGACGGTATCATTGTATGTGTCAGGTTCCTATAAGATGTGAGGATGTTACTGTCTATTTCTCCATGGAGGAGTGGGAGTATTTAGAAGGACACAAAGATTTGTACAAAGACGTCATGATGGAGGTTCCCCAGCCCCTCACATCACCAGGTAATGGACAGGACTAAATACACACGGCTATAATTATCTGTATGTAAAGAATAAATTCAGTCCCTGTATGTGTTTCTTCCAGATCTATCCAGTAAGAGGACAACACCAGAGAGATGTCCCCATCCTCTTCTTCCACAGGACTATAAACAAGAAGATCCCAGTGTTCCTCAGGATCATCAGGTAGATGGAGAGAAGGTGTCATGAGATCTCCCCTATGATGTGTAGATGGCTGTGAAGGTCTTGTGCTCAGTCTTGTTTTATCCACCAGTATTATGTGTTTTCCTTTTGTGTAATGAGAACGGTGAAGATGGCAGGATTAGAGCTGATCATAGATGGGACTTCTGCATCTGTTTGTGACTTTTACAATATTTGTTTCAGGGTGAAGATCTGACCCATATTAATACTACAGAGACATATGTGAGGGGTGATGAGTGGTGTAAAGAGGAGATTCCTACATATGACTACCCAGGTGAGTAGTAACCACTAATTGCTGAGAAGTTACAGATTCTTCTCAGTCACCGGCTGTGGCTGCTTTATCGGTTGTGTAGTCCGGCCGTATCACAATCGTGTGATCACCATTTTGCCTCTAGACCACAACATTCTCTTCCACCCAAAACTGTTCAAATGATTTTGGGCATTGAAACCCTTTTCCATAGAACTTACAACCTGGAGGATCCACCTACTCCCTGTGATTAGGAGACGTTACCTGCCCAGATCTGTAAACCACAAAGCCAGAAAATCACTTGAAGAATAATATTATGATGGGCCTGTAAGAGAAAGCGGAGGGTAATGATGCTGTTGGCTTCCTAGATCCCTGATATCTTATTGGATGAATCTACCTTCTCTCCATTCTGTGCTGCTGAATGTCCTCATATGGTTCCTACAAGACCAGGTCCAGTCTTTCTGGCCAAACTTCACATTTATGATCTACAACATTAAATGTGCAGTGAGGGCCAAGTGTGAATTTCTGTACAATAACAAGAGTTTCCCTTTATCCTGACTTTTCAGTTTCTTTTAAAACCGACTAACTTCAAACCAGATTGTGATAAACTAAACAAAAAAAACCAAAACATTACACCTGTGCCATGATATATCTCTAAGCTAAATTTAAGACACCTCAGCTCTGCACTATTATAAAAAGTTCTCTTTGAACGTCTAATATTTCTTCTTGAAACTCCTCTGACAGAAAATATTGGCCCTTACGATAGTTTAGATTGCCAAGAGCCACCGAGCCCCATACTCTAATTACCCCAGAGAGGTTTCACCACTACTTACTCATTTTTCTCTGATGAAGACTGTTGAGTTTGATCATTTCAGTAGATGTGTTATTGTCTATACTCACAGTTTTTACTTTAGTAGTTAGTGCCCAAAATACTCTGATTTAACCCCTTCCTGCAGCCAATTTTGTGTTCCTATCTGGGCCCATTTTTCAAATCTATGGAAAAATACTCTGGCTTCTCTTCAGAATGTAAAAATCTTTCGCCTTTTGCTAAAGATTTCCATGGAGAGAAGCAAAACTGAGTTTTGTGAAGATATTTTTTCAATTTTTTTTTTTTTTAAACACAAATTGAAAGATTGCCGGGAATTTTACTTTGATTTTACACAATGTCTGCAAAACTGCTGAATGGTTTGTGGTATCGGGGTATTTATATTCTGGGCGTTGACTAAATGCTTTTGCTTTTTTTTTTACCCTTAACTGAAGGATGCTCCAAAAATGGAAAGAAAAAAACAACCACAAAGAGCTGAAAAATGGAGAGCTTCATCTGCTCCCCCAAACCCGCTATGTTATTAAACCACTAAACCCGTTAAAGAGGTTATGTACGGTTTGTCCTGAGGAAGGAGTCGGTGGTCTCTGAAACGTGTAGACAATTAACCTACATTTTTATCCATAATAATGCTTTGTCGTGACTCCAGAGAGCGCAGAAACAACTTCCTTTCCCAGCACCTATCTCTGACATTTTTCAAATCTGACGTGTGTAACTTTGGTATTCTTCACAAAGGATAATAGGAAACAAATGGACCTTACAAATAATTTTCCAACTTCTCTTGAATCTGACAATACCTTGTATGCAATTGTACACTACTGTCTGGGCACATGGCAGGTTAAGAAGGGAAGGAGCGCCATTTAGCTATTTGAATGCAGATTTTGCTGGGATGGTGTGCAGACACAATGTATTGGGGACACTGTTCGTTGTCACCTGACAGCTCAAAAGATGGCTACCACAAACAGGCTTAGCGCTATCTACTCCATTTTCCAGATCCCAGGGTTTGCCTTGCTCATCATCCTTTTACCCCCTCTACATGGATTTGGACTTAGACAGAGACCCCCCTAAGCTTGGGCCACAGTGTTACCTAATGTTCTGTGGTGTGAGATGGCAAGAAGAATAGTCAGATAGCCGGGTCAGAACATGGAGGTCAGAGAAAATACAAAATCACACAAGAGTAGTCAGTAAACGGGCCGAGGTCACAACAGGAATCAAATACACAAGCCGGGAGCTGAGCACAGAGGACTGAACCCGAGGAGAACAAGGCTGTCTGTATCTGGCAGCTTCCAGCAATATGCTTCCAGCTTTAGTAGGGTGTAGTGCTTTCTAAATGGCTGAAGTAAGGAGCAGATTACTCCAGCTGGACAGCACACACACCCATACTGCCAGACTGGATGGTGCTACAGGTCCCAGGCACCCTAATCTTAGAGGCTGGACAGAGCCTGCGCCGACCAGAGCTTCTGGTTCTGATGTCTCCTCCATCACCAGCGCCACCTGCAGGATGAATAAGGCGGCTCCTGGTGACAGAAGCAGACGTCACAGGAGCAGATCCCAGAGGAGATGGGACACACCATTTACAGAAGCCCTAATATGACAAAATGGCAGAAAACCAGAGCAGTAGAAATCCCCATAGTGACTCCATTTTGGAAATTATAACCCTCAGTGAATTAATCTATAGGAGTAGTGACTATTTTGACTCCACAGGCACTTTCCGGAAATTAGCACGCAGTGGATGTTGGAGAGTGAAAATTACAAATATATAATTTCATTACCCAACACATAGTGCCCATATTGTGCTAAAGGAGACACACAACATCAATTAAGTGGGTTCTTCTCACTATAGTATTGCCAAATACATGGATGCTAAATGTGGTTTGGGCACACTGCAAGGCTCAGAAGTGAGGGGGAGATCTGACTTTGGGGGAGTGGATATTGCTGGATTGGTTTATGGAAGCCATGTTGCTTTTCAAAAGCCTTTGAGCCACTAATAATGTGGAAACCTCTGGTTTTCCATTGACAGGTGATGGACCTGAGTGGGGACTTGTTTTTTGTGAGATGAGTAGAAGTTTTTATTGATATTAGTTTTGCCTACATAACATTGTTTTGTGGCTTTTTATTCCATATTTGGGAGGCAGAATGAACACCATGCTCTACTGGTTCATGCGATGAGGTTTTCTATTAGACTGTGAACTGTTATTGTCTTAGTGAATAATGACGGCTAACATAGGGCAAAATTAAAAAAAATCACAGAAAAAGATACAGCCTTACTAACACCAATAATCGTACCAATTCATGGAGCGGGTGGTTGCCTAGTATTAAAGATGCACACAGATGAAGCTTGCATAGGACGCCAGTCACACAGGTAGGTTTGATGCACAGTGTCTGGCTTAGGATACTGATGATGTCCATACTGGGTAGGAAGGCTGCCCAGCACTATATAAGTGCACCCCACATGGACAGACACCCCAGTACACACAACCAACACTAAAATGCTAATGCATTTGTTATCTGATTTGGTGTTGGTAAGGCTGATTTTTCTGTGATATGTTTTCTTGGTAAATAATGATACTTTTACATAAAGTACATTTTTACGTAGAGTTTAAGTAGAAATATTCAACAATATAAATTTTAAGGATATGTTATTCATAAATAATAATTGGTTTTATTCTTGGCAGATGACTGTACCAGGAGATCAGAGGGACAGCTGACATCTTCAATTTTTAAATCAGATGATCTTGAGATCACACAAGATACAATTGAAGTGAATGACATTTCTCCAGATTTACAATCATCCCTTCACAGCAAAGATCTGTCATCTGATCATTTGAAACAGGTCCTGTCTTCTGATTCATTATCGACTACTAAGGAAAATCAAAGTCACAAAATAAGCAATAAAAAAGAAATTGATCCTAAAACAAAGAAGCCATTTTCATGTTCAGAAAGTGGAAAATGTTTTACAGAGAAATCAAGTTTAATCAGACATCAGAGAACTCACACAGCGGAGAAGCCTTTTTCCTGTTCAGAATGTGGAAAGTGTTTTAGCCGGAAATCGTGTTTGGTTAAGCACAAGAGAACTCACACAGGGGAGAAGCCTTTTTCCTGTTCAGAATGTGAGAAATGTTTTAACCAGAAATCAGATTTGGTTAATCACCAGAGAACTCACACAGGGGAGAAGCCTTTTTGCTGTTCAGAATGTGGGAAATGTTTTAAAGATAAATCAGATTTGTTTAAGCACCAGAGAACTCACACAGGGGAGAAACCTTTTTCCTGTTCAGAATGTGGAAAATGTTGTAGCTGGAAATCAGATTTGGTTAAGCACCAGAGAACTCACACAGGGGAGAAGCCTTTTTCCTGTTCAGAATGTGGAAAATGTTTTAGCCGGAAAACAGAATTGGTTGAGCACCAGAGAACTCACACAGGGGAGAAGCCTTTTTTCTGTTCAGAATGTGGAAAATATTTTAGCTGGAAATCAGGTTTTGTTACGCACAAAAGAATTCACACAGGGGAGAAGCCTTATTCCTGTTCAGAATGTGGAAAATGTTTTACCCGGAAAACGGAATTGGTTGAGCACCAGAGAACTCACACAGGGGAGAAGCCTTTTTCCTGTTCAGAATGTGGGAAATGTTTTAGCCGGAAATCAAGTTTGGTTAATCACCAGAGAAGTCACACAGGGGAGAAGCCTTTTTGCTGTTCAGAATGTAGGAAATGTTTTAGCCGGAAATCAGATTTGGTTAATCACCAGAGAAGTCACACAGGGGAGAAGCCTTTTTGCTGTTCAGAATGTGGGAAATGTTTTGTGAAGAAATCATCACTTCTTAGTCACCAGAGAACTCACACAGACGAGAAGCCATTTTCATGTTCTTAATATGGGAAAAGTTTTACACGGAAATCAACTCTTAACAAGCTTCAGAGAAGTCATACAGGGGAGAAGCCTTTTTCATTTTTAACCGAATATTGTATCTTCATAAAGGGGTTGTCCGCTACTAGGACAACTCCTTCTCATTCCTCATGTTTGGCCTTGTTAAAATAAAAACACTCATACGCACTTCCTGTTCTGGCGCCGTTCCATTGGTGTCACAACTTGCGTTTCTGTAAGGCTGTTACATCACACAATCCTGCTGCCAATCAACGCCACCTTCAGACGTATTGTACATCAACAGAGAGGACATGGCCTGGATATATCACCAAGAGAATGCACACACTGAGAGTACTCTCTTCAGACCGTGTTCTTGGCGGAATTATAAGCAATTTACAGCCTCAAACATGACTTTCGATATGGGAAAGAAAGAAGAGATCAGAGGTTAATCTGAGGTCCTCCACCTCTGTCAGCATGTCTGGTATGCAGAGTTTCTTATGGAAGGTCTTATCTTCCTGCTCCGGAGCTATTACTGCCTCACCTCAGCATGGAAAAAGAAGCAGTCTTAACCCTCATGATGCCAGACAGCTCCAGCCTGTAAGTGACCAAATTAAGACAAGTCGTCATTACTTAAACAAACTAAAATATTTTGCGGAGGACCTTATCACTGGAGGTGACTTTAATTTTGTCTTGGATCCTTCTTTAGACACGTCCCTGAGCTGGAGTCACCAATCTAAAACACAAACAAAAGCTTTGCTAATTGTGCTTTGGTCTCAACCGGTCGATGTATGGAAGATACTACATCCAGACGTAAAGGATTATACCTATTATTCTCCTTTACATATTATGCATAGCCATATAGTCCTTTTCTTAATTAGCTGTCACTTGCCTACATGGCAACCTACATCTCAGGTAGGAACTGCTGTTTGGTCAGATCATGCTCCTGTATATTGTAACTAGCTATTGAACCCATTCTACGCCCGGGTGGCGAGCATTTTTATTGGTATATGGTCTCCCATGCTGGTATGTGCTGCCCCCCTCCTGGTATTTCTGCTGCCCCCATCCTGTCCCCACCATCCTATCCTGGTATGCATGGCACCCCTCATCCCCAATCCTGGTATGCATGGCACCCCTCATCCCCAATCCTGATATGCATGGCACCCCTCATCCCCAATCCTGGTATGTATGGCACCCCTCATCCCCAATCCTGATATGCATGGCACCCCTCATTCCAAATCTGGCATGTATGGCCTCCTCATCCCAGAAACCTGGTATGCATGGCACCCAATCCCTCATTCTGGTATGCAATGCACGCCTCATCCCCAATCCTGGTATATATGGCTCCCTCATCCCTATCCTGGTATGCATGGCACCCCATCCCCTATCCTGGTACGTATGGCACCACTCATCCCTATTCTGGTATGCATGGTACCCCTCATTCCTATTCTGCTATGCATGGTACCCCTCATCCTGGTATGAATGGTACCCCGCATTCCTATCCTCGTATGTATGGTACCCCTCATCCCTATCCTGGTATGCATGGTACCCCTCATCCCTATCCTGGTATGCATGACACCTCATCCCTCATCCTGGTATACATGGCACCTCTCATCCCAATTCTGGTATGTATGGCCTCCTCATCCCAGAAACTTGGTATGCATGGCACCCAATCCCTCATCCTGATATGCATGGCACGCCTCATCCCCAATCATGGTATATATGGCGCCCTCATCCCTATCCTGGTATGCATGGCACCCCATCCCCTATCCTGGTATGCATGGCACCCCTCATCCCTATACTGGTATGCATGGCACCCCTCATCCCTATACTGGTATGCATGGTACCCCTCATCCTTATTCTAGTATGCATGGTACCCTTCATCCTGGTATGCATGGTACCCCGCATTCCTATCCTGGTATGTATGGTACCCCTCATCCCTATCCTGGTATTCATGGTACCCCGCATTCCTATCCTGGTCTACATGGTACCCCGCATTCCTATCCTGGTATGTAGGGTACCCTTGGTCCCTATCCGGTATGTATGGTACCCCTCATCCCTATTCTGATATGCATGGCACCCCACACCCCCCAATACTGGTATGCATGGTCCCCTCACCCACTAATCCTTGTATGCATGGCACTCCTCATCCCTATACTGGTATGTATGGCACCCCTCACCCCCCCAATCCTGGTATGTGTGGTACCCCTCATCCTGGTATGCATGGCACCCCATTCCTCATCCTGGTATTCATGGTACCCCTCATCCCCCAATCCTGGTATGCATGGTACCCCTCATCCCCCAATCCTGGTATGCTTGGTTCCCCTCATCCCCCAATCCTGATATGTGTGGCCACCTCACCCCCCTGGAAGGGGGTGATCGCTCTTGTACTATCTGTATTTGGGATACAACTTCAGTTGGAACCTAAAATCTGTATTCTAGGACTCCTGGGAGAGGACGTAGATCCAGACTCCCATATGGCAATAGCTAGCTCAGGAATATTATTCCAAGCCAGAAAGTTGTTGGCACTACATTGGATAGACAATTCTCCCCAAACGATAACAGAACTAAAATCCAGGAAAAATAACACTCTATGCTTGGAAAGTGGAGCTTATATTAAAGGAACGCTCTCAAGAAATCCATACAAATATGGGAACAATGGTTAAATACACCAGGTATTGCTTCAAAGAACCTTCACAGAAATACTATACTGGATCGTTTGTCCATTTCCTTATAGTAAACCAGGAATTTATATCCTTATACCCAAGGTGTCAGCAAATAATAATTGTCTCAGTCCACACAATTGCCCCTTCTTAGATATATTCTTTTTCTTTTGATGTCTCAATAGGGAAAAAAATAAGCAGTCATGAAGTATTCAGATATTTATGTGCAAATTACTGTTCCAAACCATTGTACTATAGAGCGATATTGGGATTTATATCATTGTAAACCGGTTGTCGTATTGTTTACTGGTTTTTCTCTTTATTTTTTTTTGTCACAAAGTTTATTTAAAAAAAACAAATGTTGGTAATTCTTTGTTTTGTTAAATAAAAATGATCTGATTGAAAAAAAAGAAAGGAGCGAAGGTCTTTACTAGATCAAACGTATACAAAATGCCAAGATCACATGTGAAGATACTCGTACGAATTCACAAATAAATGTGGTCGCTCATTGGCAAGGAGGTTACATCCACACGTGTAAAGGACATACGTATCCAAAATAAAAGGGGCCCCCGGACAACAAATTCATAACCCCACTGACCTAGCTAAAGCATTTAGTTGCTTTTATAGTTCGCTATATAATATTCATGGACAATACCACGACATACCACCTAATATTCTTGAAACTAAAAATGACAAATATATTATGGACACTGCCGTTCCTTCCTTACAGACCCCTGAGGAGGAGATACTAGACCAAGCTTTCACTGAACAAGAGATAGGAGAAGCCATTAAATCATTCCCTATCGGGAAGAGCCCTGGGCCAGATGGATTCAATAATAGATTTTATAAGATGTTTGCACCTCTGTTATTACCATTTTTAGCCAAAGTGTTCGATAATATCTCAGAAGACTCCCCCTTTTGCCCCCCAATCACTTAAGGCTCAAATAACGGTTTTATCAAAGCCTGGAAAAGGACCAAATACCTGCCCTAATATTCATCCAATATCATTAAATAATGTAGACGTCAAAATATTCTCTAAAGTAATTACAACACGGCTCTCCCACAATCTACCCTCAATTGTCAGCAACGATCAGGTTGGCTTCATTAAGGACAGAGAAGCTCGTGATAATAAAAATAAAACATTAATTTCACATGCAAAAAAACAGGGGATCCCAATGTGCCTTGTTTCTGCCTACGCTAAAAAAGCGTTTGACACAGTGAATTGGACTTTCTTGAAGAGCACCCTACCACAAATTAGGTTGGACTCTTTCTTGTTATCTAAAATTCTATCCTTCTACACTGATCCTAAAGCGATAGGGTAAACGGCCTTCTATATGACACATTTTCTATTAAAAAGGGGACGAGACAAGGGTGTCCCTTATCACCTCTCCTATACACATTGGTGATGGAACATTTAGTGGTAGCATTACACACAAATCCAGATATTAGTGGAGTTACTATAGACTCACATCACTATAAACTAGCTCTACATGCAGACGACCTGTTGCTCTATGTTTCAAACCCAATGATCTCATTTCCCTCTATAATAAAGGAATTTGAATAACTCGGCCATGTAAGGAATTTTAAAGTCAACTACTCTAAAACAGAAGCCATAACATAACTTTTAACGCTGAACTGACACAATAACTCATTTCTAACTTTCCCTTTAAGTGGCAAAAAGACACAATTAAGTACCTGGGTATACAAATTCTGGGGAACTTGGATGATCTGTATTGTTTAAATTATATCCCCCGTCCTTGAACAAATGGTTAAAAATTTAATGAATTATAACTTGAAACCCTTGTCCTGGTTTGGTTGTATTAGTGTGATCAAAATGGACATTTTACCAGATCTTCTTTATATATTTCAGACCGTTCCGGTTTGCGTTCCTCAGATTTCTCCCGTCTCAACAATTCTAAGAGCAAGTTTGTATGGGGAACATCGAGGCCTAGGATACGTGTTAAAATATTGTAAAGAAACAGGAGGGAGGGTTAGGGAGCTGCAACGCTGAATCCAAACAGGGTGAAGATAGTCCACTGAAGGGTGCCGGTCCGGCTGGTGAGCACAGCCATATGAAGAAAACGAAAAGGAGAAAATCGGCACTCCAACAGGTAAAATATGAGAAAAATATATTGGATCATTTAAAAAAAAACAAAAAATTTAAAATTCTTACACGTTTCTGGCGCTAGGGTTGCGCCCTTAGTCATAGCAGATGAGAAAAGGACAATGAAGTCATATATATATATATACAAGCACAATGGAGTCACATAATACAAAATGAGAAATCAATTAGACTTGCAAAAGGTGTGAAGAAAATCCCAGCCACAGTTCACATTGAAGGCAACGAGATCAAATACAGACAAGGTGATTATTACAAGCGTCACACAACAAGCCAGAAATGCAAAACACCATGATGGTGAAAAATAAGATAGAATTAGACCTCATCCTCTTATTCATGCATATCCGTATCCCCCTCTGTATATAAACTGTTTATTGCAGGACATTTGTGTGAAGACCTCCGGTGTTAGCTGCCAGGGATTATCCCATATAGGAACACAACACCGGGATTAAGTGTACAGGTGTGAGATCACCGGGTCAGAACATCTCAAATGCCATCAACTATAGCAACGGAAGGTGGGAGGATATACTGATTATAGAGGGACAGGAACATGTATACATGAGATGGATGCTAGATTCAGTATAGAGCATCGCAATAACAATGTCCAATAAACAGAGAAAAAGCATATCAATGTCTAAATTGTGAATAGAAATATTGTTCTTATCGATCTGACACACGTAAAAATATAATATAAAATAATATGCACAATAACCAATATGGAGAAACTATAAACCTATAACAATGAACATATAGAGGGGAAAAAATTATGCAAATCAAAATTGATTACATAGTAGAAGATTTACAAGGAAATCCACCCACATCTGATCTGGTGCAAAGTATAATATCCTGGCAAAGGATCATAGAGCCGCAGATATACCGAGCATTATCTGTCATATCAACGGGAGGCAAATAGATGCATCATTGTAAAACAGACGAGAACAAGTACAGAACACTGGTGAGATTACTGTGGAGCATTGTAATGGCGAATCAGATTACTGTGGAGCATTGTAATGGCGAATCAGAATACTGTGGAGCATTGTAATGGCGAATTAGATTACTGTGGAGCATTGTAATGGCGAATCAGATTACTGTGGAGCATTGTAATGGCGAATCAGATTAGATGGAGCGTACAAATCCATGATATCCAAGAGCTGAATGTATAACAGATCAATGGCAATGGGAGACGTCTGCATAGAGTCTGATGGAAAACCTGATCATGAGGCTATAGATGGAGGAAGCATTTCTATCTGTATCAACGAAAAACAGGTAATTACATTATAATAAAACTGACAAAAACAAATATCTGATGCAGAACTGAATCGTGAAGCTGTGGATGTAGCGGGAATTTCTATCTGTATCAACGAAAAACAAATAATTGAATTATATTGCGAGAAAACTGACAAAAATAAATATATGAGAAATGGAAAATAAATAAGCTGCAGAACATTGCAATGGAAATACTCCGTCATTGCTGAAAAATCTTTAAGATATTTGCATCATTTATGTGCGTTCTGCGAAGATGAATCAGCGATGATAGCGCAATATACAGAAAGGCAAATAAGTACACCGGCAAATAATAACCGGAAAAACACAAAATAAATTCAGAAAACCTGGAATGTCACCATATAGATGTCTGCTGGGAATAAACCAGTATGAATTTCATCAATAGATGTAAAACAGGTCATTGCGGAAATTCATTACCCGAAGGGTATTTAGTACGTACACATCAAATCCAGAAGGCTTCACGCATATTAAGGTGTTTCTGTCTGTTTCCACCCATTACCGGATAATTAACTTTTTCAAGACCAAAGAAAGAAAAATGTGTGAGATCATTATTATGTATGGACACGACATGTTCTGATGCCCCAGAGTATGTGCTATTAGAACTGTTGATATATGAAATCTGCTCCGGTGGTCTCTATGAATCCTACCAATTTGTATAAAACAATGTTGTCCAGTATTCTGGAGGAAGGCATTTATTTGTCGGTGTTTAATAACAAAATTCAGCGCTGGCTGTTACCTGATTATCCCATTTTACCCAATTTTCATGGGCTCCCCAAAACACACAAGGGTATCTCTCCCCCCCCCCCCCTTCGCCCTATTATCTTGGGTATGGGTTCATTGAATGAGAATTTAAGCCAATGGCTGGTGAACATTTGTATCCTCTGGTTATTCAAACACCAGGCTATGTGAAAGATACTACGTCTGTCGTGAGGGTTTTTGACAGGTTCGTGTGGCAGGAAGAATATAGGTTTGTCACCAGCAATGTTGTCAACCTGTATTCCTCCATCCCTCACGCATTGGCCATCATTGCTGTTCAACACCATTTAAATAAATATAGTAACATCTCATAAAGTGGACACCACACTCTATAGAAAACCTTTCTCAGGTAACACATTACAGTTGTCTTCCAATTCTCAACTTACTCTATACAGTTCGCAGGGGCGACTCCGTATAGTTGGAGGTAAGCACTCCGATGCTGTTCAGCGAATGTGACCCGTGCTACACAAAATATGTAACTTCCAACATAAGTGCTGATCCATCCTCCGTGGATTCTTTTATGCCTAAGGGGAGACCTGCCCACATACCCCCTGTGATGACATCACGGGGGCTGGTCTCCAGCCTTCATATTTTTATTAGATATCTGTTTTTTGCGATAACTTATCATGGGTTGATCATAGAGGCCCGAAAGTGATACCATATTTTCCGTTATGATTTTACCTTTCTCCAGAGACCACAGACGGTATACCTGCCGTCTGCTATTTTGTTGCTTTTGCGCCACAGAGGGGCTTACAGAGACGGGAAAATATCCATATTGTTCCTTAGCTGACCCTGCCACCCAAAATATAGGCCCCATTATTATCGGACATATGGAACTTTAGTTATTCCATATCGACTTTGGGCGCTTTGCAGGCCTTTGTTACATTCCCTTTGAAGCACTGAGAATACAACCTTCTCAGTTAGCTGTAAATCTATCACAAGGCTGTGTCAATTGGGTTTGGTAGCACCTTTTGGGCCAGCATTTGCTTACAAGGCCCTTCTCATGTGTGTGTTGATTTGCATAGAGGCAACTGGCCAAAGTGTCAGCTCTTCTCCCGTGGACAATTACTATAGGGGATGAGGGAAGAGGAGTTTTGTACATCGAGAGGCTGAAATTCTTGCCCATTCTTCCTTGCAAATCAGCTCGAGCTCATTGCGGTTGGATGGAGGGCGTTTATGAACAGCAGTTTTCAGCTCTTTCCACAGATTCTCGATTGGATTCAGGTCTGGACTTTGACTTGGCCATTCTAACACCTAGATACGTTTATTTTTGAACCATTCCATTGTAGATTTTCCTTTATGTTTGGGATCATTGTATTGTTGGAAGATAAATCTCCCTCCCAGTCTCAGGTCTTTTGCAGACTCCAACAGGTTTTCTTCCAGAATGGTCCTGTATTTGGCTCCGTCCATCTTCCCATCAATTTTAACCATCTTCCCTATCCCTGCTGAAGAAAAGCAGGCCCAAACCATGATCCTGCCACCACCATGTTTGACAGTGAGGATGGTGTTTTGAAGGTGATGAGCTGTGTTGCTTTTACGCCAAACATATCGTTTTGCATTGTGGCCAAAAAGTTTGATTTTGGTTTCATCTGACCAGAGCACCTTATTCCACATGTTTGGTGTGTCTCCCAGGTGGCTTGTGGCAAATTTCAAACAAGACTTTTATGGATATCTTTGAGAAATGGCTTTCTTCTTGCCACTCTTCCATAAAGGCCAGATTTGTGCAGTGTACGACTAATTGTTGTCCTATGGACAGACTCTCCCACCTCAGCTGTAGATCTCTGCATTTCATCCAGAGTAATCATGGGCCTTTTGGCTGCATCTCTGATCAGTCTTCTCCTTGTTCGAGATGAAAGTTTAGAGGGACGGCCGGGTCTTGGTAGATTTGCAGTGGTCTGGTACTCTTTCCATTTCAATATGATCGCTTGCACAGTGCTCCTTGAGATGTTTAAAACTTGGGAAATCTTTTTGTATCCAAATTCGGCTTTAAACTTCGCCACAACAGTATCTCGGACCTGCCTGGTGTGTTCCTTGGTCTTCATGATGCTCTCTGCACTTGAAACAGTACCCTGAGACTATCACAGAGCAGGTGCATTTATACGGAGACTTGATTACACAAGGTGGATTCTATTTATCATTACCAGTCATTTAGGACAACATTGGATCATTCAGAGATACTCACTGAACTTCTGGAGTGAGTTTGCTGCACTGAAAGTATAGGGGCCGAATAACATTACACGCCCCACTTTTTAAATTTTTTTAAAAAGTTTAAAATATCCAATAAATTTCGTCCCATTTGATGTTGATTGTTCCGAAAAAAATTTGAATTTTATATCTTTATGTTTGAAGCCAGAAATGTGGCAAAAGGTAGAAAAGTTCAAGGGGGCCAAATACTTTCATAAGGTACTGTATGTGATCTGGTGTTCTATGGGAACTGTTAGGGTATGTGCACATGGTCAGGAGCTGTTGTGGGTTTGACACTGCAGCTTATGCAGCAACAAACCTGCAGCGGCCAGGTGTTACAGCATAGTGTATAGGATTTCTAGAAATCCCATGTCCACTATGCGACTCTGTGCACCAATGGATCACCCACGAAAACTGGCATGCGTCGCGTCTTTCAGACCCGCATCATGTCAATTTCTCTTGCGGGTCCACATGTGGACTTTCTCCACAGTCTAACTTCTATGAGGAAACTCCACATGTCCCAAAAAAAAATTGCACCACTCAATTGCATAAAATGAGGGCAGAAGCCGCACGGCTATCCCGCAGCTTCGGGGCCGCAGACGCCTCCTGAGCGTGGGCACATACCCGTAATGTGTGATTGATAAGGATGTGGTGTAGAAGTGGAGTTTTTCCAAGAGTGGGCGGTGTGACTGTGGAAGGATCGATGAGTGGAGGTGGAGCTGGGGCGGAGTCTCCAGGGTGCCTAAAAAGTTTTTGCCAGTATGGGGCCTGAAATTCCTGGTGGCAGCCCTGCACACATATACATACACTCATATACTAATCTTTTATGATATTGGGGTCTTCTGGAGAGGGCTGCAGAACGCACTGTGGAGGAGGGAACACAGCAGACAGGACTGATTTCAGCTTCCTGCCCCTACGTGCTGTCCGATGCTGTGGACTCTCCTCGCCCAACCCCCTACTCTTAGAGGAAATTCTACTGGGAAAGGAACAGCAGGAGACAGAAGACCCACTGTAAGTCCACGCAGGAGGACAGACACAGCAGCCAATGAGCGCTCTTATCAGTCTGATGGGGAAGCGTTCATTGGCCACCAGCCTCTCTCCTGCATGACATGCCCCATTTTTCAATGGCTGCACTTTGCCCAGGGTGTCAAAAATCATTACGGGTGGGAGTGGACAGGGTTAAGCAGCATCAGCCCTCAGTCAAGGGGCTCCATAGCAGCTGCGTGGTCTACTGCCTGAGCAGTACGCCCCTTCCTGCATGGGACCCCCTCCACCTCTGGGCCCGGGTGCGGCTGCATCGGCGGTATGTCCGCCCCTCGCTGCGGCTCTGAGCAAATGTAATATTATTTACACCCAACCGAGTGGTAAAGAAATCAGTGAGAAACTTGTGGGATAAGAAAGTAAGAACGCCCATTACACCCTCAGATGACTTCCCTCGTGGGCACAGTGTCCGAAATGGGGTTATTTTAGGGGGTCGTATGTTCATCACACCTCAAGGGCTTTGCTATTGGCCGCTCCGTACACCTCGTACACACATGGCTCCGCTCCGTATACACAGCTCCGATCTGTACACCTCGTACACACGCGGCTCCGCTCCGTACACCTCGTACACACATGGCTCCGCTCCGTACACACAGCTCCGATCTGTACACCTCGTACACGCGCGGCTCCGCTCCGTACGCCTCGTACACGCGCGGCTCCGCTCCGTACGCCCGCGCGGCTCCGCTCCGTACGCCCGCGCGGCTCCGCTCCGTACGCCTCGTACACGCGCGGCTCCGCTCCGTACGCCTCGTACACGCGCGGCTCCGCTCCGTACGCCTCGTACACGCGCGGCTCCGCTCCGTACACCCTCGTACACGCGCGGCTCCGCTCCGTACACCTCGTACACACGCGGCTCCGCTCCGTACACCTCGTACACGCGCGGCTCCGCTCCGCACACCTCGTACACGCGCGGCTCCGCACACCTCGTACACACGCGGCTCCGCTCCGTACACCTCGTACACGCGCGGCTCCGCTCCGTACACCTCGTACACGCGCGGCTCCGCTCCGTACACCTCGTACACGCGCGGCTCCGCTCCGTACACGCGCGGCTCTGCTCCGTACACCTCGTACACGCGCGGCTCTGCTCCGTACACCTTGTACACACGCGGCTCTGCTCCGTACACCTCGTACACACGCGGCTCTGCTCCGTACACCTCGTACACGCGCGGCTCTGCTCCGTACACCTCGTACACGCGCGCGGCTCTGCTCCGTACACCTCGTACACACATGGCTCTGCTCCGTACACCTCGTACACACGCGGCTCTGCTACATCCACACAGTAAACCCCTCCTGACCCCACACATAAACTTCAGCTCATCCAGCACCATGACAACCAGCACAGCAGAGTCCTGCATCCACTGAGGCCCCTGATCATGTGACCCCTGACTCCTCCCCTCCTGTGACCTCATCACAGCTCCTGTGCGCACAGAGCAGCCATATATGTGGTGGCGGCTCTGCAGGTGGAGGTATGTGGAGACCCCATTACTGGGCGCAGGGGGCATTAACCCCTTCAGCACGGAGACTCTTTTGGGGTCTTGTGTTGCCCCTTTATAAGAATCATAAGGTTTTTGTTCTGTTTCCTGTAATAGATACATACGACCCAACTATGGAGACAGGAAGGGAGGAAACGTATTGTTCTCATAGTACAGGACCCCTTTACTGGCCCCACAGTGTAATGCCCCCATTATGCCCCTTACACAGTATGTATGATGCCCCCACACAGTGTAATGCCCCCATTATGCCCCTTATGTATTATGTATGATGCCCCCACACAGTGTAATGCCCCCATTATGCCCCTTATGCAGGATGTATGATGCCCCCCACAGTGTAATGCCCCTTATGCAGGATGTATGATGCCCCCACACAGTGTAATGTCCCCGTTATGTCCCTTATGCAGTATGTATGATGCCCCCACAGTGTAATGCCCCCATTATGCCCCTTATGCAGTATGTATGATGCCCCCACACAGTGTAATGCCCCCATTATGCCCCTTATGCAGTATGTATGATGCCCCCACACAGTGTAATGCCCCCATTATGCCCCTTATGCAGTATGTATGATGCCCCCACACAGTGTAATGCCCCCATTATGCCCCTTATGCAGTATGTATGATGCCCCCATTATGCCCCTTATGCAGGATGTATGATGCCCCCACACAGTGTAATGCCCCCATTATGCCCCTTATGCAGGATGCATGATGCCCCCCACAGTGTAATGCCCCCATTATGCCCCTTATGCAGTATGTATGATGCCCCCATTATGCCCCTTATGCAGTATGTATGATGCCCCCACACAGTGTAATGCCCCCATTATGCCCCTTATGCAGGATACATGATGCCCCCACAGTGTAATGCCCCCATTATGCCCCTTATGCAGTATGTATGATGCCCCCACACAGTGTAATGCCCCCCATTATGCCCCTTATGCAGTATGTATGATGCCCCCACACAGTGTAATGCCCCCATTATGCCCCTTATGCAGGATGCATGATGCCCCCCACAGTGTAATGCCCTCCATTATGCCCCTTATTCAGTATGTATGATGCCCCCACACAGTGTAATGCCCCCATTATGCCCCTTATGCAGTATGTATGATGCCCCCACACAGTGTAATGCCCCCATTATGCCCCTTATGCAGGATGTATGATACCCCCACACAGTGTAATGCCCCCATTATGCTCTTTATGCAGGGTGTATGATGCCCCCACACAGTGTAATGCCCCTTATGCAGGATGTATGATGCCCCCACACAGTGTAATGCCCCCATTATGCTCCTTATGCAGGGTGTATGATGCCCCCACACAGTGTAATGCACCCATTATGCCCCTTATGCAGGATGTATGATGCTCCCACACAGTGTAATGCCCCCATTATGCCCCTTATGCAGTGTGTATGATGCCCCCAAACAGTGTAATGCCCCCATTATGCCCCTTATGCTGGATGTATGATGCCCCCACACAGTGTAATGCCCCCATTATGCCCCTTATGCCGGATAAATGATACCCCCACACAGTGTAATGCCCCTTATGCCGGATGTATGATGCCCCCACACAGTGTAATGTCCCCATTATGCCCCTTATGCAGTATGTATGATGCCCCCACACAGTGTAATGCCCCCATTATGCTCCTTATGCAGGGTGTATGATGCCCCCACACAGTGTAATGCCCCCATTATGCTCCTTATGCAGGGTGTATGATGCCCCCACACAGTGTAATGTCCCCATTATGCCCTTTATGCAGGGTGTATGATGCCCCCACACAGTGTAATGTCCCCATTATGCCCCTTATGCAGTATGTATGATGCCCCCACACAGTGTAATGCCCCCATTATGCCCCTTATGCAGTATGTATGATGCTGCCACACAGTGTAATGCCCCTTATGCAGTATGTATGATGCTGCCACACAGTGTAATGCCCCCATTATGCCCCTTATGCAGTATGTATGATGCCCCCACACAGTGTAATGCCCCCATTATGCCCCTTATGCAGTATGTATGATGCCCCCCACACAGTATAATGTTCCCACAGTACTGCCTGAGGTTGGAATAAACTTTCTGGAAAATGGTCTTCCCTTTCCCTGCTCCCCTACATGTATACCCTCGAGCATGTATACATGCATGTAGGGGAGCAGGCTTTACTAGATATTGAGGCTTTGTACAGTAATATACAGCATGAGGATGGCATCAGAGGTGTAAGACGTTTCTTGAAATTGAGATCAATAAAGTGTAGCAGACATAATGACTTCATAGAGGATCTTCTAAAATTCACTTTTACTCATAACTTCTTCCTTTTTGACAGGAAGTACTTCCCCCGAGCTCAGCGGTACTGTGATGGGGAGCCCCTGTGCCCCCTCGTATGCTAACCTATTCCTGGACTAGTGGGAGGAAATCACAATATTCATAATGATCATAAGTGGTGGCATCCATATACTGGGACATAGTATAGATATATTGACGACATTCTTATTATCTACTCAGGGACGAGTGAAAAGTTTCTTGAATTTGTCAGGGAACTCAACATCAATAGAGTCGGCCTTAGATTTACATCAGAGGTTAATTATTACCAGTTGCCTTTCCTGGATGTTCTAAATAAGATATAGCGGGATGGGACCCTAGCGACACTTATCTACAAAGTACTTACAAGCACTAGTAAACTATTGAAGTGGGATAGCCGCCACCCCATCCCCCTAAAAAAAAACAACAAAAAAAAACAAACAATATCCAAGGGCCAATTTTTATGGTTGAGAAGAAGCTGCTCTAATATCACAGATTTTAATATACGGCCAATAGACATGAACACCAGATTCATGGAACAAGGGTACAGACACTCCTTCATACCTAACCAAGAAAAAGATGGGATAACACGAGACAATCAGAGTGACCATATCTTTAATATCCTCAGAAAACACTAGGGTGTACTTGTAGTCAACTCGGACCTGGGAGTGCCGTGTGATCTACTACCACAATAACTTTCAGAAAGTGTCGGTCAATTAGGGACCGTTTAGTTTACAATTCTGAACAGCCAATCACAGCATTTCTCACTGTTTCTGGCAATCAGATTGCCGGAAACAGTGATGTGCAGCCTGGGATCGGTGCTCATAAGAGCATCGATCCTAGGCTGTTGCTAAGAAACCCCAGCCCTCTCCCCAACCCGCTATGATTGGTGTGATCGCCAATCACATCGATCGCACCGATCATAGCGCCACCGCGCGGTGACTGGGCGGTCACGGGGCGGTGACCGGCTTGAGACCTACCTGTCACCGCCCCATAACCCCTTGTGATGTCAGCAGAGGCCCCAGACAGCTCTGATTGGAGCGATCGATGATGACATCGATCGCTCCAATCAGAGTACCTGAACACAGGTGACAAGGCGGTCACAGGGCGGTGACCGACTTGTCACCTCCCTGTGACCCCCTGTGATGCTGCCCAGGCCCCAGCCATCTCTGGTGCGATCAATGCCATCATCGATCGCACCAATCAGCGTTCCTGATCGGGAGGTGACTGGCCTGTGACCTGGCTGTCACTACCCTATCATTCCCCCTTTGACCGCCCTGCAGTTCCTCACACTTGGTGAGGATTTCTACGGAGCGGTCACGTATGATCACCTCTGTGCTGGGCATTGTGTTGCCACAGAAGCACCTGTGACACCACAAGACCTTCTCACCTGCTCCAGTCGCTGCTGCGCTGGCGTCCTGCTGCTGCGTCCTGGGTCCCCTGCTCCGTGTCTTGCTGCTGCAGATCTTACTCCTGGACCTGCTGCTGAAAGAAGAACAGAGAAGACTTTGGTAAGTCCATCTCTGTTCTCCCCTCATCCACCCCAAACCCCTCCTTTTTACCCACCCTGCCCCCAGTTTGTTTGTTTTTTTGTGCGTCCTGCAGCGGCCGAGCGCTGACCAGTGACTACTTCACTGATCAACGTCCAAGCTCGCTGCATTTCACGACTTTATTTCATCCCTGTCAATTCTTTCTCCTCCCCCCTCACTTTGCACCACCTCCGTGCGTACATCCAGCAGCCACCGAGAGTTTATCGGTGACGCAAATCACCGATCAGCACTCGTGCTCGCTACTTTACCTTTTTTTTTCAACTAACCATTTTTTTTCCTAGAGGGCGGTCACGCTGTCCGATTGTGCTCCGTGCTGGGCCACAGAAGCCTGTGACACCACAATCGATGCTCCTGCTCCAGAAGACATCTTACAGAAGACATCTGATAGACGACATCTGAAAGACAACAACTGTAAGTAGGATTTTTTGATCCCTCCTCATCCACCCCAATCCCCCTCTCCCCCTTCCCATACCCCTTTCTGCCTCCAAGTGCTGATCATCACTTCATCGCTCGACTGTTGTCCGTTTTCCTTTTTCTTTGCGCTTCGTGCAGCGGCCGAGCGCTGATCAGTGACCACAGATCTTATTCCAATCGCATACCTTTTTGCAGTCCAGTGAGCGTCAGTCACAAATAGCCAGGGATCGCTAATCAGCAGGTGCTCTGCGCAAAAAAAGATTTTTCCTTTGATATCCTGTTAGCAGATAGAAGGTGGCACTCCAGCAAGCGATTGAATATGAAGATCCTTTATTCTTTACAATTTTAAAACATGGAGCCGGGAAAGTGGGAGTCCTTCAGGTGCTGCTGAACCGCCACTCAGACGCCCCAGGAGAAGAGATGAACCAGCGCCCTCCCCCTACTACTGACCCCATGTGGACCTTGCCCCCCAAAATTATGAGCCACTGATTCCTGATTTTGTGGCGGAATCAGGAATCAGGTTTGACACCACCGGCCTCACAGAACTAGACTTTTTCAAAGTCTTTTTCTCTGAGGATCTTGTAAACCTCATGGTGGGCCAAACTAATTTATACGCTCATCAATTTTTGGAACAAAACCCCTCTTCATCATTTTCTAACTGGTCTCCTATACACGCAGTAGAAATAATGAAGTTTTGGGGCCTGGTCCTTCATATGGGATCCTGAAGAAGCCAGAACTTTGACAATATTGGAGTGTTGACGTTTTGTATAACACTCCAGTGTTACAAATGGTCATGACCCGGAAATGTTTTCAGGCCATCCACAAGTTCTTGCATTACAACGATAATGCAAGGTGTCCTGCACGCGATGACCCGAACTTTGATCATCTTTTCAAAGTTCGGCCGATCATCGACCACTTCAACAACAAGTTTGCTAAAGTGTACGTGCTCCAAAGGGACATCTGCGTGGATGAGTCCTTAATGGCTTTTATGGAGCGGCTTGGATTCCGGCAGTACCTGCCCAATAATAAGGCCAGGTACGGAATCAAGCTGTATAAACTTTGTGAGAGTACCTCAGGGTACACTCACAAATTTAGAGTTTATGACTGGAAGGACTCCCGGATTAAATCCCCTGAATGCCCCCCTGTTTTGGGAGTGAGTGGGAAAATTGTGTGGGACTTGTTGCACACACTGCTGGATAAAGGTTATCACTTATACTTTAACTTTTATACTGGTGCCCCTCTTTTCTAGTCCCTCTCTGCGCTACGTACCGCAGCCTGCGATACTGTCCGCAAAAATAAAGAGGCCTCCCAAAGACGCTAATTGGGCAGCTGCTCAGAATGGGTGAGAGCAGAGCCCAATGTAGCGACCACTTTCTGGTGGTCAAGTACAAGGACAAGAGGGATGTCCTTTTCTTGACCACCATACATGGTGATGGCAGCACCCTCAGCACTGTACAAGGTTCCACTACACAGGTCATCAAACCAGACTGTGTAGTGGGGTACAACAAGTACACGGGGGGAGTTGATCTCTCTGATCAAGTCCTCCAGCTGTACAGTGCTTTGAGAAAGGCCAAGGTGTGGTACAAGAAGTTGGCCGTGCACATTGTACAGATGGCAATGCACAACGCTTTCCTTCTATCACAATGTGCAGGCCAGACTTCTACGTTGTACCTTCAGTTCCAGGAGGTAGTTATCAAGGCCCTGATATTTTGCAGTGGTGACTGAGCGGGCCCCAGTACTTCCGGAATTGAAGGTCCTCGAATTGTACCAGACCAGCATTTCCCAGGGCAGATGCCTCACAGCGGAAAAAAAGGTCACAAAAGAAGTGCCGAGTGTGTTTATAAAAGGTGAATACGCAAGGACACCATTCATCAATGTGACACCTGCCCCGACAAACCTGGCCTGTGCATGAAAGAATGCTTCAAAAAGTACCATACTTCCATGGACTACTAAATTAATTTCTGACGTATGACAACCTGACGAACACTACACAACTGACGTATGACACTACATTATAAGATTCACAAATCGGGTATCCGTTCCAAAAAGGGGGCACTTGTTGGCCATTTCCACTGTTTAGGCACATTAGGGGCTCTGAGAACGTGACATGATGCCCGCAGACTATTCCATCAAAGTTTGCATTCCAAAGCGTCACTCCTTCGCTTCCTAGCCCTGATGTGCACCAAAACAGTAGTTTTCTCCAACACATGGGGTATCAGCGTACTCAGGAGGAATTGGACAACAGATTTTGAGGTCCACTTTCTCCTGGTACCCTTGGGAAAATAAAAAAATTTAGGATAAAAGATCGTTTGTGGAAAAAAAAATGATTTTTTTTTCATAACTCTACGTCATAAACTTTTGCATAGCGCTTAGGGGTCCAAAGTGCTCACCACACTTCTAAATAAGTTCCTTAAGGGGTCTAGTTTCCAAAATGGGGTCACTTGTGGGGGTTTCCACTGTTTAGGCACATGGGGTCCGCTGTCAATTCCAGCGAATTTTGCATTGAAAACATCAATTGGCGCTCCTTCCCTTCCAAGCCCTGCCGTGCGCCCAAACAATGGCTTTCCCCCACATATGGGGTATCAGCATACTCAGGAGAAATTGCACAATAACTTTTGGTTTCCAATTTCTCCTGGTACGCTTGTAAAAATAAAAAAAATTGGGGGTTAAAGTAAAATTTTAGTGAAAAAAAGTTAAATGTTCATTTTTTCCTTTCACGTTCAATTAATTGCTGTGAAGCATGTGAAGGGTTAATAAACTTCTTGAATGTGGTTTTGAGCACCTTGAGGGGTGCAGTTGTTAGAATGGTGTCACTTTTGGATATTTTCTGTCATAAAGACCCCTCAAAGTGACTTCAAATGTGACGGGGACCCCCAAAAAATGGTTTGTAAACTTTGTTGTAAAAATGAGAAATTGCTGGTCAACTTTTAACCCTTATAGCTCCCTAAAAAAAAAAAAAAAAAAAAAATTGTTTCCAAAATTGTGCTGATGTAAAGTAGACATATGGTAAATGTTATTTATTAACTATTTTGTGTGACATATCTCTCTGATGTAAGGGCATGAAAGTTCAAAGTTTGAAAATTGTGAAACTTTCAAAACTTTCCCCAAATTTCCATTTTTTTCACAAATAAACGCAAGTGATATCGAAGAAATTTTACCACTGTCATGAAGTACAATATGTCACGAAAAAACATTCTCGGAATCAGGGGAATCCATTGAAGCATTCCAGAGTTCTTACCTCATAAAGTGACAGTGGTCAGAATTGTAAAAATTGTCCTGGTCATTAACGTGCAAACCACCCTGGGGGGGTAAAGGGGTTAAACTGAATGATTTGGGTCAAGCATTTGGGATATCCTTCCACAAGCTTCTCACAATAGTTTGGTTGGAATTTGGGCCCATTCCTCCTGACAAAACTGGTGTAACTGATCCAGGTTTGTAGGTCGCCTCGTTCGCAGCCTTTTCAGCTTTGCCCGTAAATTTTCAATAGGACTGAGATCAGGGCTTTGTGGTGGCCACTCCAAAACATTGACTTTGTTATCCTTAATCCACTTTGTTACCATTTTGGCAGTATGCTTTGGGTCATTGTCCATTTGGAAGACCCTTTTTGCCCATGCTTTAACTTCATGGCTAATGTCTTGAGATGTTGCTTCAGTATTGCCAAATATTATTCTTTTCTCATTATGCCATCTATTTTGTGAAGTGCATCAGTCCCTCCTGCAGCAAGACAACTCCACAACATGATGCTGTCACCCCCGTGTTTCACAGTTGGGATGGTGTTCTTAGGCTTCCAAGCTTCTCCCTTTTTCCTCCAAATGTAACAATGGTAATTATGCCCAAAATTTTAGTTTAATCAAACCACAGGACATGCCTCCAAAAATTAAGGTATTTGTTCCTATGTGCATTTGCCAACATTAATCTGGCTTTTTTAGGTTTCTTTTGGAGTAATGGCTTCTTCTTGGCAGAGTGGCCTTTCAGCCCATGTTGATACAGCACTCGTTTCACTGTGGATATTGACACAGTCTTTCCAGCTTCCGCCATCATCTTCACAAGGTCTCTTGCTTTTGTCCTTGGGTTGATATGCACATGTTGGACCAAAAACACGTTCATCTCTGGGACACAGAACCCGCCTACTTCCTGAGCGGTATGATAGCTGGACATTCCCATCTTGTTTGTATTTGCGTATAATTGTTTGTACAGATGAATGAGGCACCTTCAGGTATCTTGAAATTGTACCCAAGGATGAGCTGGACTTGTGCAAGTCCACAATTCTCTTCCTGGTATCTTGGCTGATTTCTTTAGACTTTCCCATGATGCTACACAAAGAAGCAGTGTGTGTCAGGTGTGTATTAAAATACATCCATACGTGTGTCTCTAAATAACTAAGATGTTGCCAAAAAACCGGAAGCTTCCAAACACGTGATATGTGTAGTGTCGGCGTCTCTGCCTCCTGCGCGGCAGAAACGTCGATCCACTCATCACCGCGGCTATGGTTCGGCTTTCCCCGCTATTTCCTCTGGTCTCACCGCAGCGTCTTCCCAGGGCACTGTACTCTTAAAGGGGCCGCGCGCGCCGTCCTAAAAAGTGCCTGGCCAATGGCCGGAGGACTGCCCCTATTTAAAGCACCTCCTCAAAAATGGAGGTGCCTGTGCAAAGTTGTGGTTTGTATTCTAAGCACTCTTTCCAGCCCTCAGGTCCCAGTGCTGCCTGCCTGTCTATCAGCCTTGTCCGCCTGTCAGTCTGCCTGCCCGTTTACCTGCATTGTCTATCAGCCATGCTCATCTGTCATGCCTCTTGGCTTTGGCCATCAGTCCCGTGGGAGTTGCCTGCTCTCACTGGAGGTCGGTCCCAGTGTGGCACCTGTTCCACCTTCTCCGTCCCTTCTTGGTTCACGGAGTCGATTAAGCCGCCGTGTAGCCAGGGTCCAGTTACGCCCCACTGGTCCCTCCTCATATCTCAGCACAGAGGTTCTACCACCCGGACCTTTAACAGTATGATCATATGGGCAGTCCAAAATTGTTTAAAGGCATAGTAATCTTAGTATATGTAAACTTTTGACTTTGCAGTAAGTAATAAATATGCCTTAAAACATTCTCTGCCTTAAAACATTCTCTCTCTCTCATTATTCTGGCACTTGACAAATATTAAAAATTATGGTAATCCTAATTGACCTAAAATGGGAAAGGTTTATTCTGATTTAATTTCAGATATTGAGAAAAACGTGCATACAGTGAAGGAAATAATTATTTGATCCCTTGCTGTTTTTGTAAGTTTGCCCACTGACAAAGACATGAACAGTCTGTAATTTTAAGGGTAGGTTAATTTTAACATTGAGAGATAAAATATCCAAAAAAAAAAAAAAAATACATTGTATAAATTAGATAAATTTATTTTCATTTTGTAGTGACAAATAAGTATTTGATTCCTCTTGCAAACAACACTTAGTACTTGGTGGCAAAACCCTTGTTGGCAAGCACAGCAGTCAGACTTTTTTTGTAGTTGATGATGAGGTTTGGAGGAAAATAGGAGATACGTCTTATAGTCCGAATGTTGGGGGATGAGGGGGTATATATATGATGTGTGGGGGGAGCGGTAGCGGTGGGGGAGTGGGGCACAGGAGGCAGCAGCCGCCTGCTGCAGCCTACACTGTCCCCGCTGCTAAAGAAAATTAATATTCAGTGCTCCCCACGCCCATGGGAGCGTGAATGAATATTTAACCTCTCTCTATGCTCATGGTCGTGGAGAGGGGGTGAATATTCATGCCCTTTAATAGCTTGCACACGCGATCTCCCAGCAGGAGCTGTTCTGCAGCTGTGTGCCGGCTATTAAGGAGCATGAAGTCACTGTGACCTCCGGGAGCTGATCTCTCCTTGTGAGCCGCGCATGGTAGTGACGCCAGGCGTGGCTCACATGGCAAGATCAGTGGGGCAGACAGGACGCAGTGCTGGAGGAGAGAAGAAAGGTGAGTAGGAGTGTTTATTTTTATTTTTTTATGTGCAGCATGATGGGGATGAGGGGGACCATACATACCAGGATAAGGATGAGGGGGCCATACATACCAGGATAAGGATGAGGGGGCCATACATATAAGGATGAGGGGGCCATACATACCAGGATAAGGATGAGGGGCTATACATTCCAGGATAAGGATGAGGGGTGCCATGCATATCAGGACAGGGATGAGGGGTGCCATGCATTTCAGAACAGGGATGAGGGGTGCCATGCATATCAGGACAGGGATGAGGGGTGCCATGCATATCAGGACAGGGATGAGGGGTGCCATGCATACCAGGACAGGGATGAGGGGTGCCATGCATACCAGGACAGGGATGAGGGGTGCCATGCATATCAGGACAGGGATGAGGGGTGCCATGCATATCAGGACAGGGATGAGGGGTGCCATGCATATCAGGACAGGGATGAGGGGTGCCATGCATATCAGGACAGGGATGAGGGGTGCCATGCATACCAGGACAGGGATGAGGGGTGCCATGCATATCAGGACAGGGATGAGGGGTGCCATGCATATCAGGACAGGGATGAGGGGTGCCATGCATATCAGGACAGGGATGAGGGGTGCCATGCATATCAGGACAGGGATGAGGGGTGCCATGCATATCAGGACAGGGATGAGGGGTGCCATGCATATCAGGACAGGGATGAGGGGTGCCATGCATATCAGGACAGGGATGAGGGGTGCCATGCATATCAGGACAGGGATGAGGGGTGCCATGCATATCAGGACAGGGATGAGGGGTGCCATGCATATCAGGACAGGGATGAGGGGTGCCATGCATATCAGGACAGGGATGAGGGGTGCCATGCATATCAGGACAGGGATGAGGGGTGCCATGCATATCAGGACAGGGATGAGCGGTGCCATGCATATCAGGACTGGGATGAGGGGGGTGCCATGCATACCAGGACAGGGATGAGGGGGGTGCCATGCATGCCAGGATAGGGATGGGGGGTGCCATGCATACCAGGACAGGGATGAGGGGGGTGCCATGCATACCAGGACAGGGATGAGGGGGGTGCCATGCATACCAGGACAGGGATGAGGGGGGTGCCATGCATACCAGGACAGGGATGAGGGGGGGTGCCATGCATACCAGGACAGGGATGAGGGGGGGTGCCATGCATACCAGGACAGGGATGAGGGGGGGTGCCATGCATACCAGGACAGGGATGAGGGGGGGTGCCATGCATACCAGGACATGGATGAGGGGGGTGCCATGCATACCAGGACATGGATGAGGGGGGTGCCATGCATACCAGGACAGGGATGAGGGTGGTGCCATGCATACCAGGACAGGGATGAGGGTGGTGCCATGCATACCAGGACAGGGATGAGGGTGGTGCCATGCATGCCAGGACAGGGATGAGGGTGGTGCCATGCATGCCAGGACAGGGATGGGGAGTGCCATGCATGCCAGGACAGGGATGGGGGGTGCTATGCATGCCAGGACAGGGATGGGGGGTGCCATGCATGCCAGGACAGGGATGGGGGGTGCCATGCATGCCAGGACAGGGATGAGGGGTGACATGCATGCCAGGACAGGGATGAGGGGTGCCATGCATACCAGGATAGGGATGGGGGGTGCCATACATGCCAAGATAGGGATGGGGGGGTGCCATGCATGCCAGGATAGGGATGGGGGGCGCCATGCATGCCGCCAGGATAGGGATGAGGGGTGCCATGCATGCCAGGATGGAGGGGTGCCATACATACCAGGATGGAGGGATGCCAGGCATGCCAGGATGGGGATGGGGGCCACGTATAAAAGGAAGGGGGACATATAAACCAAGATGGGGGATATTGTTAGAATTGGAGGACATTACCCCTATACCAGTGTCAGCAATGTCAACACATTTTTTGCTTAAATTTTTTTTTTATATTTTCTTCCTCTAAAACCTAGGTGCATCTTATAGTCCGAAAAATACGGTACTGTAAAATAATATATCTCCTCATATGTTTCTGTGGCATCGCGGTACCCGTTCTACTGCTGCTAAATGAGCCAGTTGTAGTGTGATAGTAGACTTGTTCCAGTGTGGGCACTGTGAGTTAGGGGATATAATACATTGCATTGTAAATTGGACTTTCCTGCCATCTACTGGCCAATGTGTGTATATGAAAGGTAAGTGATTATTCTCCTCACAATAAGCTGCCATAGAAACGGCTGTGAGGAGTCTCCCAGCTCAGGGCTCGCACACTGACTGAGCACTGGTACAAATCAGTAGTGGGGGGTTCAAGCTGCCTAATGAAGATATAGGAGACGGACACTATTTCTCACAGAAGAGTTTCCATGCCAGTCCACGCTGGGGGGACATTTTTCTCCACATAATCTCCTTCCCAAAAAGACAAGCGTCTTCCAGTCAGGAGAGATAACGCTGTTCATGTGCTCTCCTGCACGTTGGTTATCCTGTTTGCTTCTAGCCGGACCAGATCCACGTGGCTGCCACACCACCGACTTTTTGTTTAAACCTACCCCCTGCGAAAGGGAACGGTGGGCTAAAAACTGAGCACACCCAGACTTTAGTGTGTTTCCACGGAGAGCCAATCTGTGAAGGTCCCTCCATCAGTGTAATATTTCTTAGACTGTGCATAGCATTTCCTCTACTAGCAAGTGAAGAGGACTCTGCTCCAGCCGCCCTGAGAGACCATAACCTCGCTTGTCTCATGAGGAGAGAACCATTACTTTCCTATGCACAAAATACTGTAAACTTTGCCTTCAAGAGAGACTGTACCCCGTTACCTCCTTCAGTAAAATTGTTATGTTTACAAGTTCACCTCCGTGTCTGGCTGCTTGAGTTTGCACAAACATCACGGACACTCCAAACTTGCACCCAGACACCACAACTACAGGAGTGCCCCCTGGGGGTCCTATACCATCCACAAGTGCCACCTTCCGACAATTGTTGTGGACACTAGGGAAGTGTTTAGGGGTCCACTTCAACTACTGTGACATCATTATCTGCTGCCTTTGAGACTACATACCCCAGCTGGCCCTTCTGCAACATCTGGGACCTCCTCAGTGGCCCACCACATTTCCCCTTATTATCTCCAGTAATTGTATTCTTACACAGGATTTTTATGATGTTATATAGGCTCATCATCTTCTCATTCAGGTCCCTACAATATCGGATCCCCTCAGTGAAGATCTTTTATATAAGAGAATTTTCCTGATTTACCCATCAAGGATGGATATGGACAGAGACAAGATGGCGGAGAGGATATTACACCTCACCCTAGAGATCCTCTTCCGGCTTACTGGAGAGGTGAGAGATTCTGATGACGTCCCATTACATCATTCTTATCTATGGGAATAACAGATGGACAGAACTGGAGAGGTGAGGACTCTGGAAATGTCTGGAGGGAGATTTATTAATGTGTCTCTCCATAACCAGGATTACACAGTAGTGAAGAAGACCTCTAGTGAGCGCTGTCAGGACCCTGTGTCTGAGGGATGGAAAAGACCCCTGAGCCCAATCACAGGACCTCCATCTCACCCCCTGATACATGAGGACATCAATGACCAGAAGATCCTAGAACTCGCCTACAAGATGATTGAGCTGCTGACTGGAGAGGTGACACTGCTGGGAATGCTGGGACATTATACAGTAACAATATGAAGGGATCGGGGGATGACATTATCATTGTATGTGTCAGGTTCCTTTAAGATGTCAGGATGTCGCTGTCTATTTTTCCATGGAGGAGTGGGAGTATTTAGAAGGACACAAAGATCTGTACAAGGACGTCATGATGGAGGTTCCCCAGCCCCTCACATCACCAGGTAATAGACAGGACTAAATACACACGGCCTATAATTATCTGTATGTAAAGAATGAATTCAGTCCCTGTATGTGTTTCCTACAGATTTATCCAGTAAGAGAACAACACCAGAGAGATGTCCCTGTCCTCTTCTTCCACAGGACTGTAAACAAGAAGACCCCAATGTTCCTCAGGATCATCAGGTAGATGGAGAGAAGGTGTCATGAGATCTCCCCTATGATGTGTAGACTGCTGTGAAAGTCTTGTGCTCAGTCTTGTTTTATCCACCAGTATTATATGTTTTATACTAGCTATTGAACCCATTCTACGCCCAGGTGGTGAGCATTTTTATTGGTATATGGTCTCCCATGCTGGTATGTGCTGCCCCCCTCTTGGTATTTGTGCTGCCCCCATCCTGTCCCCACCATCCTATCCTGGTATGCATGGCACCCCTCACCCACAAATCCTTGTATGCATGGCACCCCTCACCCCCACATCCTGGTATGCGTGGTACCCCTCACCCCCCAATCCTGGTATGCATGGTCCCCTCACCCTGCAATCCTGGTATGTGTGGTACCCCTCATCCTGGTATGCAAGGTCCCCTCACCCCCCAATCCTGATATGTGTGGCCCCCTCACCCCCCAATCCTGATATGTGTGGCCCCCTCATTCCTTTCACACTGTACACACATACAAAAAAATAAACAGTTATACTCACCTTTCTTCTCTGTGCTCCAGCTCTTCTGCGCCCTGTTCTGCCGGAGGCCGGGGGAGGAGTGTGTCACCGGAGCACTGCGTTGTCTGGCGCCATTTTGCTGAACGCACACTGTAAATGTGTCTTCAGTAAAATGGCGCCGGATAGCACTACGCTCATGCGCCAATTCGACGCCTCACTCCAGCCCCATCTCCGAAGAAGAGAGGCGCTGCAGCAACGCTCCTCCCGATCAGGTAAGTATGGCGCCGGAGATTGTGGTATGTGTTCAGTGCCTACGCATATCGCGATCTCCGGAGCCATATACTCCTCTTACCTGTAACGGCTGGATGCCTGATTCTGTCTGGAGCCAGACTGCGCGTCGCGCATGCGCAGTCTATCGAGGCTTAAGACAGAGATACGCATCCCCGGTTATATTATAGACTATTGTAATGAGAACGGTGGAGATGGCAGGATTAGAGCTAATCATAGATGGGACTTCTCCATCTGTCTGTGACTTTTCCAATATTTGTTTCAGGGTGAAGATCTGACCCATATTAGTACTACAGAGACATATGTGAGGGGTGATGAGCGCTGTAAAGAGGAGATTCCTACATATGACTACCCAGGTGAGTAGTAACCACTAAATGCAGAGAAGTCACAGATTCTTCTCAGTCACCGGCTGTGGCTGCTTTATCGGTGGTGTAGTCCGGCCGTATCACAATCGTGTGATCATCATTTTGCCTCTAGGCCACAACATTCTCCTCCACCCTAAACTGTTCAAATCATTTTGGACATTGAAAGCCCTTTTCTATAGAACTTACAACCTCGACAATCCACCTACCCCCTGGGATTAGGAGACTCTGACCGTGACCTGCGCAGATCTGTAAACTACAAAAAATAAATAAATAAAAAGATTATTATTATTAACTACAAAGCCAAATGACAGCGTATGAAGAATGGGCTGACAAGTTAGAAAATCACTTGAAGAAAAATATTATGATGGGCCTGTAAGAGAAACAGAGGGTAATGATGGTGTTGGCTTCCTAGATCCCTGATATCTTATTGGATGAATCTACCTTCTCTCCCTTCTGTCCTGCTGAATGTCCTCATATGGTTCCTACAAGACCAGGTCCAGTCTTTCTGGCCAAACGTCACTTTTATGATCTACAACATTAAATGTGCAGTGAGGCCAAGTGTGAATTTCTGTACAATAACAGTAGAGTCTCCCTTTATATTGAGTTTTCAATTTCTTCTAAAACGGACTAACTTCAAACAGGATTGTGATAAACTATACAGAAAACATTACACCTGTGCATGATATATCTCTAAGCTGTGCGTGGCTGATGGCTGTAATATACATTTATTCCCGCCTGCAGGAGATGTGTTGGCTCGAGTCCTGGTTTCATGGATTCACTCCACGTCATAAATTACATTATATTTTCAATCCTAAGGAATTCACATTACTGCACAATCTCTCCTGAAATTGGGGCGCTAATACTTTCTCTACTCTTCTGGTCAGGACTCATAGTAGCGCCAATGGTCCACCACAAATGAGTGCAACTCCAGTTTAGTTTGTAGTTCTCCTCTCATACATACATTGTTGTTGAGGATGTAACATAGAATAAAAAAATAAGTTATTTTTTTCCAGGTTCATTCTGTATGATAGTTTGATTGTGGTGGGATCGTCCGGCCTCACTTACTTCAGTCTGTAACTCCTTGGTAGCCTTTAAAAAAAAGGTCTCCATTGACTCTCCCAGATGCCCGAGATCTAAAATTAAGACATTTTCAGCTCTGCACTATTATAAATAGTTCTCTTTAATAAAAGTATATTTTTTTCTTGAATCTCATGTGATAGAAAATATTTATTAGACATTACAATAATTTAGATGGCCAAGAGCCACCAAGCCGCATACTATAATTACCCCAGAGAGGTTTCACCATTAGTTACTCATTTTTTACTGATGAAGACTCTTGAGTTTGATCATTTCAGGAGATGTGTTATTGTCTATACTCACAGTTTTGCTCATCACCCTTTAACCCCCTCTACATGGATCTGGCGTTACACAGAGACCCCTAGGCTTGGGCCACAGTGTTACCTGCTGTTCTGTGGAGTGAGATGGGAAGAAGAATAGTCAGGTAGCCGGGTCAGAACCAGGAGAGCAGAGAAAATACAAAATCAGAAGACACAAGAGTAGTCAGTAAACGGGCCGAGGTCACAACAGGAAACAAATACACAAGCCGGGAGCTGAGCACAGAGGACTGACCCAGAGGAGAACAAGGCTGTATCTGGCAGCTTCCAGCAATATGCTTCCAGCTTTAGTAGGGTGTGGTGCTTTCCAGTTGGCTGAAGCAGGGAGCAGATTACTCCAGCTGGACAGCACACACCCATACTGCCAGACTGGATGATACTACAGGTCCCAGGCACCCTAATCTTAGTGGCTGGACAGAGCCTTCGCCATACAGAGCTTCTGGTTCTGACGTCTCCTCCATCACCAGCGCCGCCTGCAGGATGAATAAGGCGGCTTCTGGTGAGAGAAGCAGACGTCGGGGAGCAGATCCCAGAGGAGATGGGACACACCATTTGCAGAAGCCCTAATATGACGTAATAACAGAAAACCAGAGCAGTAATAATCTTTATTTTCTTTATATATATATATATATATATATATATATATATATATATATATATATATATATATATATATAGCGCCAACATATTCCTCAGCGATTTACATACATTATCATCGCTGTCCCCATTGGGGCTCACAATCTAAATTCCCTATCAGTAGTATGTCTTTGAAGTGTGGGAGGAAACCAGAGAAACACGGGGAGAACATACAAACTCCTTGCAGATGTTGTCCTTGGTGGCATTTGAGCCCAGGACCCCAGCGCTGCAGTACGAAGCACTGAGCTATCGTGCTGCCCTAAGCAGGGCAGCACAGTGAAATCCACATAAAGTGACTCCATTGCTCCATTGTGTAATTTTTAACCCTCAGGGAATTAATCTAAAGGGGTAGTGACTATTTTGATTCTACTGGCACTTTCCGGATATTAGAATGCAGTGGATGTTGGAGAGTGAAAATTGCAATTATGCCATTTTATTGCCCAACACATAGTGCCCAGATTGTGCTCCAGGAGACACACACCGTAAATTAAGTGGGTTCTTCTCACTATAGTAATGTCAAATACATAGATGCTAAATGTGGTTTGGGCGCACTGCAAGGCTCAGAAGCAAGGGGGAGATTTGACTTTGGGAGATCGGATATTGCTGGATTGGGTTATGGAAGCCATGTTGCTTTTCAAGAGCCTTTATGGAAACCTCTGTTTTTTTTTCCTTTTTCACCACCTGAGAGAGGGTATCCGCCCACCAAGGGTACACGCGGGAGTGCAGTGGTATTATGCACCCTGTGGCTAAGCGCGCTGGCAAGTGGGACTTCCGGGGTTGTGCACATGCAGGGCACGTGTCAAGAGGTTCCGGGGCGCCCTGCTAACGTAGCGTGCCGGGACCAGGACTACACACACGCAGAGCGCATGTTAGTTTCCGGCGCACCCTGCTGACGTTGCGCGCCGGAATGCTGGTCCATGGGGCTGCGCACACGCAGGGCGTGTGTCAGGAAGTGAAGCGCCCTGCGGCAAGAGCCGCAGTCACCAGAGCAGAAGCAGCAGAAGCCACCAAAGCAGCCTCAGCAGCAACAGCAGCTCCATCAAGGCCACAGCAGTGTCAGTCAGACAAGCGGCAGCAAGACCAGCCAGAGGAGCAGGGCAGGTCGCGAGTCCACCACCTCCAGCCGGGAGCGATCATATGAATTGATCCAGCCTCAATCTCCGGTACCCTGAACGGCAGAGTAGTGAGTGATCTATGTGAAAGTTCACCATAGTAGATGGGTCCCTTTTTTCTATGTATTTTTTCTACTAGGAAAAACCCAAAAAGTGTAGTGCCAAGAGGAATAACATGGAGTGTGCGCTGTGCAGGGTTAATTTTCCCAACACTTATACTAAAAAGCTTAGCCCGAGTTGTATCCAAGAAACCATATCAGAGGAAACACCTAATTTTGCTATGGATTTAAAATCTTTAATCCAGACGGAGGTTAGGGACTCCCTAAAGACGTTGGTTATACGTAAAAAGAGTAGGAAGCTGAGATGTCATACATCAGACTCAGAAATTCTGTAGTATTCCAGGGCAAGGGGAAGTCTGTTTCCTCTCCTACCTACTCGTCATCCTCATCATCATCATCTTCCTCAGATAGCAATACAGGAGGTAGGCCATGTTTTCCAGTGCAAACCACGGATAAGCTGATTAAAGCCATCAGAACAACTATGGGCATAGCCGATACCAAGACCCCTAGTACTGTTCAGGACATCATGATTGGGGGTCTGGATCAGAAGAAGAGGCGCACATTCCCTGTCAATGAGAGGATCGTTTATCGACAGGGAATAGAAAAGACCTGATGGGAGAGGGCAGTTACCATCACCTTCAAAGAGAAGATACCCGTTTGAGGAAGAAGAATCAACCAGGTGAGATAAAACCCCAAAAATTGACGTGACAGTATCAAAATTCTCTAAAAAAAAATCCACCCTGCCGTTTGAGGATTTAGGAGCTTTCAAGGATCCTCTTGATAAAAAAAGCGGAAACCTTATTAAAACAAACCTGCGAGGGACCAGCGGGAGCATTGAAACCGGAAGTCGCAGCCACTTGCACAGCCAGGTCAATGATGGTCTGGTTTCAGCATCTAGAAGACCAGATTAAAGGGGACATTCCAAGGGAAAAAATCCTGGCCAGTCTTCCGCTAATGCAGGGGGCGGCTGCTTTCCTCGCGGACGCGTCGGCAGATTCAGTAAGGCTGGCCGCCAGATCAGCGAATTTATCCATCGCAGCTCGCAGAGCTCTGTGGCTCAAGAGCTGGTCAGGTGATGTACAGTCTAAGATGAAACTGTTCAATCCCGTGTGAAGGGGAGTTTCTTTTTGGCAAAGCTCTGGATGACATACTGGATAAAGCCACAGATAAGAAACACAGGTTTTCCAGTGTGTTGATGCCTCAGTACAAGACTTCCTTTTGTAAAAGGAGGTATAGCATAGGTAAATTTTTCAGAGACCAGGGCAGATGAAAGGACAAGGAGTGAAGGCTTCATGTTCGGAGGTCCTTCCTCTGAGAACAGAAAAACCCCTAAGTGATGGGCCTCCCCAGGTAGGAGGAAGACTGTCCCACTTCCTGCCTACCTGGGAAAAAATTACATCCAGTGCCTGGATATTAGGGATTATAAAGACAGGACTGAGACTGGAATTCAGATCCATTCCCCTGCAGACCTTCAGGATTTCGTCTCCCAGGAGGCCCAGAGAGCAAACATCCCTGGAGCAAGAGGTATTAAAACCAGTGGAAAAGAAGGTTCTGAGAGAGACTGATAAGCAAGCAGGGGAAAGGATTCTATTCGCCCCTGTTTCTGATAAAGAAGCCGGATGGCTCCTTTAGAACCATAATCAACTTGAAGGGCCTAAACAACTTTCTAATCTACAGACCCTTCAAAATGGAATCTATAATATTAGCCATAAAGGTGTTGTTCCCGGGTTGTTATGAGTGTCCTCGACCTGAAGGACGCCTATTACCACTTCCCAATCCATACAGGATACCAGCAGTATCTGAGAGTAGCTGTATATATCATCAATCGTGTGAGGCAATTTCAGTTCACAGCTCTGCCCTTTGGCCTCTCCATGGCGCCGAGAATCTTTACGAAGATCATTCTGGAGGTCATGGCGCATGACCTCCAGAATGTCCCTTATCTGGACGACTTCCTGGTAGTATGCAGATCAAGAGAGCATTGAAAACTCGCATTGACAAGAGTCAGAGCCAGCCTGATCAATCTTGGATGGATACTGAATCTAGAGAAGTCAAGCCTGGAGCGTCGGAAGGTTCCGTCTTTTTTAGGGCTTATCTTGGACTCAGAGGGATAGACTTGTCTGCTACCAGAAGACAAGAAAAACAGAATTATGTCCTTAGACTAAGGAGTAGTCAGGAATCCATCCATGACCCTAAGGAAAGCAATGTCTCTTTTAGGTACAATGACATCATGTATCCCAGCAGTCCAGTGGGCTCAGATACACTCCCGATATCTGCAGCAAGATATCCTAGCAGCGGAGAAACAACTCAGGGGGACACTTGGACAGGAAGATGACACTTTCCAATACAGCCATCAGCTCAATCGCATGGTGGCTGGATCGGGAGAACCTGTCACAGAGAGTTCCCTGGTCGTATCAGGTCAGGGACATAATTACAGCGGACTCAAGCTCAGATGACTGGGAGCACATCTGGGAGATCGTGTAATACAAGGAATCTGGTCGGACAGTGAGAAAGCCTTCTCAAAACATGAAGTAGCTGTCGGCGATAAAGAATGCAGTGATGAAGTTCAGTTCCCAACTACAGGAACAACACATCCTAATTATGTCAGACAACAGTACAACAGTCGCTTATGTAAATCATCAGGGGGGCACGAGATCCCGACCTCTCCTGTTAGTGAAAGAGCAGATTCTGTAGTTTGCAGAACAACATCAATTTATGCTCTCGGCTCTGCATATAAGAGGCAAAGAAAACTAAAGATCAGATTTTCTGAGTCAGAATATACTGAATCAGGGCGAATGGGAGCTGAATCCAACAGTATTCCAGCAAATTGTGGATCGCTGGGGTCAATCAGAAATAGATCTTTTCGCAAACAAACGAAACAGAAAAACAAGGATCTTCTGCTCCTTAAATCCAAAAGAAAGACCCTATGCATTAGATGCATTACAAATACCCTGGAGCTTTGGCCTAGCCTATGCTTTCCCCCCACTAATGTTAATGCCAACGATTTTGAGGAAGATCCGAGAGGAGCAGGCAAGGGTCATACTAATCGCCCCATTCTGGCCCAAGAGACCCTGGTTCACCTGGATAAAGAGGATGTCCCAGTCAGATCCATGGGTCCTTCCAGATACTCCAGATCTCCTCAAGCAAGGCCCAGGCTTCCATCATCAGAGGTTGGGCATTTGATGGCCTGGAGTTTGAAAGGTCGTTACTAATCCAGGAAGGTTTTCCCTAGGTCTAGTAACTACTCTGCTCAAAAGCAGTGTGACGACTAAGATCTATTGTAGGACATGGTCAAAATTCCTATCTATTTCGGCGCAGTGAGCTAAGGTTAAAATTCCTATAAAGCTATTCTGGAATTTCTTCAAAGGGTCTTAGATATGGGGTTGGCTACCAGTACCCTTTAGGTGCAAGTATCAGCGCTTAGAGCTTTATATAACTATAATTTGGCAGCAGATAGATGGGTTATCAGGTTTAAAAAGGCGTGCAATAGATCCAGACCTATTGCTACCCCGAGAATGCCTCCCTGGGATCTAAACCTGGTCCTGGAAGCCCTGACTAAGTCTCCTTTTTGAGCACTTAGGAAGCGTGACAGAAAGAACTCTCACTCTGAACACAGTGATACTGATAGCGCTAACATCAGCCCGTAGAGTTAGTGACTTACAAGCTCTGTCAGTAAATCATCCTTTTACACAGGTCACTGTAGATGGAGTTACATTAATACCAGACCCAGCCTATTTTCCGAAGGTGGCCTCCAAATTCCACAGAACACAGGAGATCATTCTCCCCTCATTGTATCCTAACCCAACAGATTTAGGGGAACAGAGGCTTCATACTCTAGATGTTAGACTGGTTTTGGTTCAGTATTTGGAGGTAACAAGGCCTTGGAGAAGTGATGCCTTATTTGTCTCCTTCCAGGGAGCTTAAAGTTACAAGGGGAACTATAGTTAGCTGGATCAGGGACACTGTTAGCTTAGCATATTTCCCTAGTAATGTGCCAGTTTCAGAGAACCTGAAGGGCCATTCCACAGAGCTGGTGCAGCCTCCTGGGCTGAGAAGGCAGAAGTGTCCATTGATAACCTATGTAAGGCAGCAACATGGTAATCTCCTTCTACCTTTTATAACCATTACCGGCTTGATCTTTCTTCATCTGCTGATCTATCCTTTGGGAGAAAGGTGTTGCAAGTGGTGATCCATCCCTAAGGTGTCTGTTCTATATAAATCTCTCAGGTGGTGCTATCATAGGAGAAGGGGAAAAAAATCATAGTTGCCTACCGATAACGGGATTTTACAGAGCCCATAACAGCACCCTTTTATGCCCCCCCCTTTTTTTATCACTTATGGTGTTCTCTATATATGGGTGTATAGTGAGAAATGTTTTATTGGTGGTAGTTGTGTACTAACAGACTGTCTGGAGGTTCTCTCATGCTCTAAAACAAAACTGATGTGGAGGAGAGGTACCGCCTTTTTTATTCAGCAGGTTTCCTGTCCTGGGTGGGCGGATACCATCTCTCAGGTGGTGCTATCATGGGCTCTGTAAAATCCTGTTACCGGTAACTATGATTTTTTTTCCATTTACAGACGATGGACCTGAGTGGGGCTTGTTGTTTGTGAGATGAGTAGAAGTTTTAATTGGTATTATTGTTGCCTACATAACTTGGTGGCTTTTTATTCCATATTTGAAAGGCAGAATGAACAAACAGTTGAAAACCACGCTCTACTGGTTCATCCTATGAGGTTTTCTATTAGATTTTGAAATGTCAGTGTCTTGGTGAATAATTAATTCAATGTATTTTTCGGACTATAAGACGCACTTTTTTCCTCCTTTTTTTCTCCTATGCCCGCTGTTAAAGGGCATGAATATTCAACCTCTCTCCATGCCCATGGGCATGGGGAAGGGGTGAATATTCATTCCCTTTAATGAGCGGGCACAGGAGATAGCCAGCAGCCGCAGCGCGGCTCCGCTATGTGCCGGCTATGAAGGAGAGTGAATTCACTGCTCCCCGTGCACACAGTCCCGGCGTGGGAAGCAGTGACTTCCAGCAGCTAATCTCTCCTTGTGAGCCGTGCATGGCAGTGACGTCATGCACGGCTCACATGGAGAGATCAGTGCAGGCAGACAGGACGCAGCGCTGGAGGAGAGAGAAGAGAGGTGAGTAGGAGTGTTTATTTTTTTTTAATGTGCAGCATGATGGGGATTAGGGGTGCCATGCATATTTGGGCAGGGATTAAGGGTGCCATGCATACCTGGACAGGGATTGGGGGTGCCATGCATACCAGGACAGGGATGAGGGGTGCCATGCATACCAGGACAGGGATGAGGGGTGCCATGCATACCAGGACAGGGATGAGGGGTGCCATGCATACCAAGACAGGGATGAGGGGTGCCATGCATACCAGGACAGGGATGAGGGGTGCCATGCATACCAGGACAGGGATGAGGGGTGCCATGCATACCAGGATAGGGATTAGGGGTGCCATGCATACCAGGACAGGGATGAGGGGTTCCATGCATACTAGGACAGGGATGAGGGGTGCCATGCATGCCAAGACAGGGATGAGGGGTGCCATGCATACCAGGACAGGGATGAGGGGTGCCATGCATACCAGGACCGGGATGAAGGGTGCCATGCATACCAGGATAGGGATGATGGGTGCCATGCATACCAGGATAGGGATGATGGGTGCCATCCATACCAGGACAGGGATGAAGGGTGCCTTGCATACCAGGACAGGGATGAGGGGTGCCTTGCATACCAGGACAGGGATGAGGGGTACCATGCATACTAGGACAGGGATGAGGGGTGCCATGCATATCAGGATAGGGATGAGGGGTGCCATGCATACCAGGATAAGGATGAGGGGTGCCATGCATACCAGGATGGAGGGATGCCAGGCATACCAGGATGGGGATGGGGACCACGTATAAAAGGAAGGGGCGGCATATATACCAGGATGGGGGATATTGTCAGAATTGGGGGACATTACCCCTGTACCAGTGTCAGCAGAAGACCCCCCTCCCCCTTAAAAGTGCATCATGACCACATTTTATGCTTAAATTTTTATTTTTTTATTTTCCTCCTTAAAACCTAGGTGCGTCTTATGGTCCGTTGCGTCTTATAGTCCGAAAAATACGGTACATAACTTGCCATTATTATAGACAGTTTAAGTAGAAATGTAAAAAAATAAAATCCAAGGATATTTTATTGAAAAATAATAGATTTTTATCTTAGCAGATAACTGTACCTGGAGATCAGAGGTAATGCTGACATCTTCAATTTTTAAATCAGAAGATCTTGAGATCCCACAGGATACAATTGAATTGAATGCCATTACTCCAGATATACCATCATCCCTTCACAGCAAAGATTTGTCATCTGATCCTTTGAAACAGGTCCTGTCTTCTGATTCATTACCAACTACTAAGGAAAATTATAGTCACAAATTAAGCATTAAAAAACAAACTGCTCCTAAAGCAAAGAAGACATTTTTAGAATATGGAAATAGTTTTCCTCTCGAAAAATCTTTTCCTAACCATCAAAAAATTCACACAGCCGAGAATAGATTTTCTTGTTCCAAGTGTGGGAAATATTTTAACAAGAAATCAGATCTTGTTAAACACCAGGGAACCCACACAGGGGAGAAGCCTTTTTCATGTTCAGAATGTGGGAAATGTTTTACACGAAAAGCAGCTCTTAATAAACATCAAAGAAGTCACACAGGGGAGAAGCCTTTTTCATGTTCAGAATGTGGTAAACATTTTAAACAGAAATACGGTCTTGTTATACACCAGATAACTCATACAGAGGAGAAGCCTTTTTCATGTTCAGAATGTGGGAAATATTTTACACGAAAATCAGCTCTTAATAAACATCAGAGAAGTCACACAGGGGAGAAGCCTTTTTCATGTTCAGAATGTGGTAAACATTTTAAATTGAAATACAGTCTTGTTATACACCAGAGAACTCACACATGGGAGAAGCCTTTTTCATGTTCAGAATGTGGTAAACATTTTAAACAGAAATGCAATCTTGTTGAACACTACAGAACTCACACAGGGGAGAAGCCTTTTTCATGTTCAGAATGTGGGAAATATTTTACGCGGAAAGTAACTCTTAATAAACATCAGAGAAGTCACACAGGGGAGAAGCCTTTTTCAAAATTCAATTTTTATTGAAAGGTTAAATAATTTTCAATTACAAAAATACAAAAAAAAAAAAAAAAATGAATAACCAGGACAATATCAGCATCAATATATCATAGAATATAAGTATAACGTCCAATAAAACATCAAGTTATAGCAAGAAAAAGGAAGGAAGAAAACATTTTAGGCCATCAGTATTACAATTATGAAGTTACTAAAATCCAATGGAAACCATACGTAGTGCAGCCAGGCCCGAACCAATGCAGAGCACAATCCGGACAGAGAAGAAACGCTCCAGAGAAAAGGGTGGGTCACATCAGTGTGATGTAAGACTGTAGGCATCGGATTCCTGGAATTCAATCCAGTCTCTCCAAGACTCACAATCAGTGGGGGATCGGGCAATCAAATGTTCCATCCTATTTAGAAGAGCTATGTCACAGAACCACTCCTCCAGAGTAGGTGGAGAAGTACTTTTCCATTGACGAGGAATGATATTCTTAGCAGCCTGTATAAGGTAGCTTACTAAAGACCTTTTGTAATTGGTGAGACTAGTTGGGATCATAAAGAGCAAAAGAGATTCAGGAGAGTCGGGCAGAGAAGCCATTTTCATGTTCAAAATTTGGGAAATCTTTTAACCAGAAAGCGCATCTTGATAGCCACCAGAGAACCCACACAGGGAAGAATGCAGCAACTACACCCAATTGGTCTCTGTACAGACAGGCCCTAGCTAACTAAAAATAACACCTCAGACCTAACTCCCTAATAGGCAGTTGAGGAGTTTCTCTTACCTCCTGAGGAATCAGAGGGGGGGGGGGGCAGCAATACACTGTCAACAAGGGGAAAGAAAAGTGTGAAGATATGGAAACCCTGAGTGAGAAACTAAGACACATTCATATAGGGCAAAGAAGGCAAGCTAATGAGAACCAAAAATAAAAGGAATAAGTATAACTTCCCAGAAACCTAACCGTGGTAGAAAGAAAAGGTATTGGGAGGGAAAGAAAACAGACAAGGAGGATTGTTTCACCTTTGTGGTGAAACTTACAAAATTCATCCTCACCCACAATTATTTGAATTTGATAACATTTATCTACAGGAGACTGGTTCAGCAATGGGAAGTAAAATGGCTCCACAGTACGCAAATCTTTTTGTGGCCAAGCTTTATAGTGACTTCTTGTCCTCATGTCCCATCAGGCCTCTTGCCTACTACCGTTACATTGACGATATCTTAATCATCTGGACAGAATCTCAGCAACAGCTTAAGATGTTCCATGAACACTTTAATCAATTTCATCCCACCATCAACTTAACACTCAACTACTCCTGTACTGAAATCAACACCTTGGTGGCCTCAGAAAGGCCTTTTTGAACGAGGACTATCATACAAGAACAATTGTAAACCAGATTGCAAGAGCCACCAGAATATTATGGAATCATCTCCTACATTTCAAAACTAAACAAGAAAGCAATCTGGTGTCTCTAGTAGTCACCTACAATCCAAATCTGGAGATGCCAATGGGATCTGCATGGAAATTACAACCATTATTAGAAAAAGATGCTTATTACAATCTATATTTCCAGACCCCCCACTTCTGTGATTTAGGCAGCCCCCAAATCTAAGAAGCATCATTATCAGAAACTCCCTGTCCTTTCCAACAGCTACAGGAACTTTTCCCTGCAGCCAGAAAAAATGTAAAACCTGTCTATTTATAATGACCACTGGCAAGATAAAGATTCCCAACTCAAATCAGGAGACAACCACAAGATCCCAGGTACTTTCAGCTTCATCACATCTAATGTAGTGTACTTAATTATATGTACCAAATGTCCAGCTGGGGGTCTGTACATAGGGGAGACAGGGCAAAAACTTAGAACAAGGATGAATTCTCATCGCCACACAATAAAAGAAAAAAGAATAGATCTACCTGTGGCCAAACATTTTTTATCCCTGATCACAGCATCATTGACATGAAATTACTTGTATTAAAAGGTAACTTCAAATTTCAGAGGGACAGAAAAATGTGGAATTACAAACTTATGACAATCTTTGACACACTCACAGATCAGGAGTTAATGTGTCACATGGATTTATGTCAACTAAGGAACGTGCTCCTCAGACCGTTTTGGGCATCACAATCATGGACCAGACCTCAATCACAGGACAATAAAACTTTCACACTCCTTATCAATGAACTGTTCCAATATTCATGGCCACAACTGCTTCTCCCTCTCCGATGCTAATAGTTCTGCTTCACGCCACTTGTCTTATCTATTGCATTATTCCTGTGCCCTGTTGTGTATAAATATATGACACTTCAGATTTTGTGTTATACTGTGTCTGAAAAGAGACCTGAGTAGTCTTGAAATTTTGCAATTTACCATCTTTTCAGTTAGCCAAAGGTATCAACTACTGAAGATTCTCAAATTTTAATATTTTTCTCCAAACAGCAATTTTAAGATCTCTCCACAGGTGTTCAATGGGATTTAGATCCAAGCTCATTGGCGGTCACTTCACAACTCTCCAGCACTTTGTTTCCATCCATTTCTGGGTGCTTCTTGATGTATGTTTGGGGTCATTGCCATGCTGGCAACCCATGACCTAGAACGCAAACCCAGCTTTCTGAGACTAGGCACTACATTGCCACACAAAATCCTTTGGTAATCTTCAGATTTCATGATGACTTGCACACAGTGAAGGCACCCAATGCCAGAGGCAGTAAAACCACTCCAAAACATCTTTGAACCTCCACCATATTCCACTGTAGTTACTGTGATCTTTTCTTTGCATGCTTCTTTCTGTTTAAACAGTAGAACGATGTGCTTTTACCGAAAAGCTCTATATTGGTGTCTTCTGTCCACAAGACGCTTCCCCAGAAAGGGTTTTAGCTTACTCATGTACATTTTGGCAAACTGCAGTGTAGCTTTTGTATGCCTCTGTGTCAGCTGTGGGGTCCGCCTTATTCTCCTGCCATAGCGTTTCATTTAATTCAAATGTTGAAGGCTGGTTCACGTTGGCACTGAAGCAACCTGAGCATGCAAGACAGCTTGAATTTCTTTGGAACTTTGGTGGGGCTACTTATTCACCATCTGGACTACCCTTTCGTCAGTTTTTCTTCTGTCCACATCCAGGGAGATTAGCTACAGTGACATGGGTTGTAAATGTACTGATTATGTTGTGCACCATGGACAAAGGAACATCCGGATCTCTGGAGATGGACTTGAAAAATATCAAGAATTTCAAGATTAGAACAATTTTGGTTCTCAAGTCCTCAAACAGTTCTCTTCTTCTCTTTCTGTCCTCCATGCTTAGTATGGCACACGCTTGCACACAATGCAAAGATTGAATCAACTTCTCCCTTTTTATCTGGTTTCAGGTGTGATTTTCATGTTGCCCACACCTGTTACTTGCCACAATTGAGTATGAACGAGTTTCACATGCTTGAAACGAAGTTGTTTACCCACACCCCACAATTTTGAGAAAAGGTGCCAACAATTTTGACCGGTCCATTTTTTCTGGTTTTGTGTGAAATTATGTTCACTTTGCCTTTTTTTATCTGTTTTTTTTTTGTGTTGTTCACATACACATAAAGGAAATAAACATGTATAACAAAATATGTGTAATTGCAATAATTTTCTGGTAGAATTACGTCATTTTCTGGAACAATTTCAAGGGAGCCAACACTTTGACCATGACTTGTTTTTGTTGCAGCATTTCATCCTCTACATGTTCAGCTATATTAGAAGGCTCGTAGCAAATTCCAATTAACAGCGTTACATTATTGGCATTTCCTTGTACATTTACCCATACTGACTCTACATTGTCGAAGCTCCCCTCCAATGTCGTCATTTAGCGCAGGTCTTAAGTTGGATTTAATGAAAATACCCACCCCTCTACCTTTTTATCTTTCCTAACCTTTTGAATGTAGTGTAATCCTCTGTTTATCACTCAGTCGTGACTTGCCAGCCAGGTTTCCGTAATGCCCACCACATCGTAATCTGTGGCTGACATTAAGAGTCTCTAATTCATTAATTTTGTTTGCAAGACCTCTTGCATTTGCCAGCAGACATTTAATACTATTAACTATTTATTACTCCTTCTTGCCTCCTTACTTTCCTTGAATGTCCCAGCCCCCTAAATCCTCATTGACCCCTACTGTCTCTCTCTCTGTCTACTCTATCCCCAAATTTTCACAAAAAACCTCCCTCCCCCCAGATCCCAGTTTAAAAGCTCCTCCATCCATCTGACCATTTTTCACTGCAGCACATCTGCACCCCCCCAGTTGAGGTGCAGCCTGTCCCTATCGTAGAGCCTGTAGCCAACAGAAGTAGGCCCAGTTCTCCATGAACCCAAACCTTTTATCCTGCCACTTATTTATCTCCTTAAGTTCCCGCTAACTTTCTAGTGACGCTAGTGGAATCGGCTGTATTTCTGCAAACACTACCTTAGAGGTCCTGTACTTCAACTTCTCTCCTAATTCCCTGTGACCTTCCACCTTCCTCTAACTTTGTCATTGGTACCAATGTGTACCATGACTGCTGGGTTTTCCCCAGCCCCACCCAATAATCTGTTTATCTGATCGCAGGAAGATCCCCCATATTAACTTGGGAGCTACCTTAAGGACCATAATATTTCCACTTAACGAGATAGTGCAGACAGCGCCTGACCCACCTGGAACTAAGAACTCGCTCTACCTCATACTCCCGACACCCTTCCAAATCCACCTTATTTATGTCTTGAGGTCCCCTCAAATTTTTTTAAAAGAGAAAAATGGAAAGAATTATGATTTTCCAGGTAATAAGTTGCAACTTAACTGTCACATGATTTAAATTTGTAATAATTTTATAAGGACCTACAAATTTAGGTGCAAACTTTCTATATGTGACCTTTAAGCGCAGATATTTTGAGGGCAACCACACAAAATCCCCCACCCTAAAGATAGAAGCTTTCCTACGTCTGCAGTTAGCACCACTTTTGGCCTGGTCACTAGCTACCAAAAAATCCCTTTTGTCCTCCCTCCAGACCTTAATTAATTGGGACAAAATCTCTCCTCCACTGGCAGGGATGATTTGTAATCCTGAAATATTCCCAAACTCTAGATTAAAACTACAGCAGCTAAAAAAAGGCAAGGTCCCGGTAGCCTTTGAGGAACGGTTATTTAGAGCAGAGGTCCCCAACCGCCGGTCCGCGGACCAGGACCGGGCCGTTGGGGTTTTTCAGCCGGTCCGCGGGGAGAGGGGGCCCCTCCAGCCTCCAGCAGGGCCGCCATCAGGGCATGACTGCCCTGACTCCAGTATGGGGCCCGGCCGGTAGGAGCCCCCTCGGAGCCCCCCTCTTGTGCGTCTCTCTCCTCATGGGGCCCCCGGCCGCATGCTAAGCGCCGGGTCCGGGACATCTTAGCGCCGCGCTGCTGCGGCAGCACCTTCATGATTCCCCTGACTTCCGGTCATGTGACGGCGCCGTCACATGGCCGGAAGTCAGGAGAACCTGGTGTCAGCGATTTGGACGAGCGCCAGGATTCTGCAGGGATCGCATGGGGGTAAGTATAACAAGTTTTATTTTTTTTTAAATACAATTAACTAGGAGTGGGGGGAATGGGAGATGCACATGGGGGGAGGGGAGAGATGAGAGATGCACATGGGGGAGGGGAGAGATGAGAGATCCACATGGGGGGGAGGGGAGAGATGAGAGATGCACATGGGGGAGGGGAGAGATGAGAGATCCACATGGGGGGGAGGGGAGAGATGAGAGATGCACATGGGGGAGGGGAGAGATGAGAGATCCACATGGGGGGAGGGGAGAGATGCACATGGGAGGGAGGGGAGAGATGAGAGATGCACAGGGGGGTGAGAGATGCACGGGGGGTGGATGAGAGATGCACGGGGGGTGGATGAGAGATGCACGGGGGGGTGAGAGATGCACGGGGGGGATGAGAGATGCACGGAGGGGATGAGAGATGCACGGAGGGGATGAGAGATGCACGGGGGGGATGAGAGATGCACGGAGGGGGATGAGAGATGCACGGAGGGGATGAGAGATGCACAGGGGGGTGAGAGATGCACAGGGGGGTGAGAGATGCACGGGGGGGATGAGATGCACGGGGGGGATGAGAGATGCACGGAGGGGATGAGAGATGCACGGAGGGGATGAGAGATGCACGGAGGGGATGAGAGATGCACGGGGGGGTGAGAGATGCACGGGGGGGATGAGAGATGCACGGGGGGTGGATGAGAGATGCACGGGGGGTGGATGAGAGATGCACGGGGGGTGGATGAGAGATGCACGGGGGGTGGATGAGAGATGCACGGAGGGGGATGAGAGATGCACGGGGGGGATGAGAGATGCACGGGGGGTGGATGAGAGATGCACGGGGGGTGGATGAGAGATGCACGGGGGGGTGAGAGATGCACGGGGGGGATGAGAGATGCACGGAGGGGATGAGAGATGCACGGAGGGGATGAGAGATGCACGGGGGGGATGAGAGATGCACGGAGGGGGATGAGAGATGCACGGAGGGGATGAGAGATGCACAGGGGGGTGAGAGATGCACAGGGGGGTGAGAGATGCACGGGGGGGATGAGATGCACGGGGGGGATGAGAGATGCACGGAGGGGATGAGAGATGCACGGAGGGGATGAGAGATGCACGGAGGGGATGAGAGATGCACGGGGGGGTGAGAGATGCACGGGGGGGATGAGAGATGCACGGGGGGTGGATGAGAGATGCACGGGGGGTGGATGAGAGATGCACGGGGGGTGGATGAGAGATGCACGGGGGGTGGATGAGAGATGCACGGAGGGGGATGAGAGATGCACGGAGGGGGATGAGAGATGCACGGAGGGGGATGAGAGATGCACGGAGGGGGATGAGAGATGCACGGAGGGGGATGAGAGATGCACGGGGGGGGATGAGAGATGCACGGAGGGGATGAGAGATGCACGGGGGGGATGAGAGATGCACGGGGGGTGGATGAGAGATGCACGGGGGGTGGATGAGAGATGCACGGGGGGTGGATGAGAGATGCACGGGGGGTGGATGAGAGATGCACGGGGGGTGGATGAGAGATGCACGGGGGGTGGATGAGAGATGCACGGAGGGGGATGAGAGATGCACGGGGGTGAGCTGCACATGGGGGGGTGAGAGATGCACATGGGGGGGTTATGTTTACATAACTTTGTTGCCTTATGAAGGGCGGGGGGGGCCCCCAAAAATTTCTTGCACAGGGGCCCACTACAGTCTGTGTCCGCCCCTGGGATGAAGTAAATGCAGCTGAACAGCAGCTGTCAGGACAGCTGCCCTGTCCTGCTGCAGGGCGTGATGGGGCCTCAGTGATGCGGCTCCTGGCACAGCACATTATGTGGGGCTCCTGGCATAGCTCCTGGCGGGGACCTGGTCTACACTATATGATAAGTATGCACTAAACTCCAAATCCCTCCATTACCCCGCCCCCATATGACCAAAGCCCCGCCCACCCCACCCCCTCCTTGCTGGGCCATGGAAAAATGATCTTGCTTCAAGCCGGTCCCTGGTGCAAAAAAAGGTTGGGGACCACTGATTTAGAGCACGCTTGATAAGGGGCAGAGATTCCACCCAGTCTTCCTGATTAGAGGAGACAAAACATCACTAATACTGCTCTATTTCCTGGTTCATCCTTCTGGTTGACCATTAGTCTCGATATGATAGACTGAGAGAAAAAAACAGCTTATTACCCAATCTGGAGCAAAAACTAGCCAGAAATTGAACCGCTGAATCAAAAATTATATTTTTGGGAACACCATGAAATTTAATCTATGAGAAATGAACAAAGTTGCTAAGATCCTAGCAGTTGGCAACTTTTGAAGCAGGACCAAAAGAACCTTTTTGCTCAAATGTTCCACCACCACCCACACGACAGTAATACCACTAGAGTTAAGCAAATCATTGACAAAGTCCATGGACAAGTGGGTCCAGGGCTGCAACGAAACATCGTTAGGGAAGAGATAACCCACTGAGCTTGATGAGAGGCTTTAGCCTTGGAACAGACTTTGCATTTCCAAACATACTCTCCAATATCCTTAAGAGCATTCTGCCACCAAAAGGACCTAGAAAGAGATCTCCAAGTGGCAGACGAACCCGCGTGCCTAGCTAAAAAGGAATCATGTTCTTCATCAAAAAGATCTACACGTAAAGAGGGCAGTACATAAAGCTTGTTCATAGGTAAACCTTCCTGCGCACTGTCCTGAGCATCCTGAATGTGCTGCCTAAGATCTTTACCCACCCCTCTGTGACTGGAGAGGTGGATGGCCGTATATGACCCTTAGGGCTCATACCCATATGTGTGAAAAAAACGTTTCAATATATGGACCGGAAAATCGGATGAGTGTCATGCGATTTTCATGAGGACAATGCGATTTTTCGCACCTAGCATCCATATGACATCCGTATGCAATGCGTTTTGCTTTCTCTGCAACTATTATTCGATAATCATTTACAGTGTTATATGCTACAGAATAGTAATCTATCCGTAAAAATTGGATGCCATATGGATGGTCCATGTGCCATCCGTTTTTTTTCTCGCGCCCATTGACTTGCATTGGCGAGTCTTATCCGATATATGTGGCAAATTGCAACATGCTTTGATTTTTTGCGCAGATGAGCAGGGACTCATAGATTAACATTGGTCAGAGTGCAATCCGATTTTTTATCGGATTGCACTCATCCGTTTTTCACGCAGATGAGTATGAGCCCAATGCAAGAAAAACAGACTAGAGCAATCCGATAATAAATCGGATTGCACTCTGATCAATGTTAATCTATGAGGTACATCTCATCTGTGATTTTTTTTTCTCAGCTGAAATCGGACTGAGAAAAAAATCGCAGCATACTGCGTATATCGGACGAGACTCGCCAATGCAAGTCAATGGGACCAGCCATATGCCATCCAATTTTTATGGATACATTATCATTCTGTAGCACAGAACACTGTAAATGGCCTTGTAAATGATGGCAGAATAATAGTTGCAGAGAAAAAAAACGCATACGGATGTCATACGGATGCTAGGTGCGAAAAATCGCATTTTCCTCTCATGAAAATCGCATGGAACTCTTCCGTTTTTTCGGTCCAGAATACGGAATTTTTTTGTTCACACATGTGGGTATGAGCGCTTAGCTGGACTCTTCTGAATATAGTTTTTCAAGGCCGCCCTCCCTGGAAGGGGTTAAACATACGAGATTTCTGCATTTTAGCTCCTGGTATGAAGTGCATAGCACAATCATATGCCGCCATATAGTAGACGTCCGGTAACTGGTAATAATCTCCTCATGTGTCGTCTATTTGTCTCCAAGCAGGAAAATCCCACGTTACATTCCGCACATAAAACTGTAGAAAAGGCGGCGCGGGGTAATTGTGCCAGTAGTGAGGGGCAAATAATGCTGGAAATGTCACTGACTGCGGAGAAGTTTCTCCACCGGCTCTGCAGATGGAGATATGTGGAGATCCCCCATTACTGGGCGCAGGGGGCATTAACCCCTTCAGCACGGAGGCTCTTTTGGGGTCTCTGTGTGGTGTGAACAGTGAGGTAACAGCTGTGTACAGAATGCGGCTTAGCTGGTTCCCGTCCACATTAGATCCATTCAGACGACTGCAGGATGAAGGACAGAAGCCCAGAGAAGTCCTCACACAACGCCATTATTCCTCTCCTAGTTCTATCACAGAATACTGTATGTGGCAGGTACTCAATGGATCTTCTGCTTTCTGGACCGGTTCCTCCTGTAAGTCCTATTAACCCTTTCTACCCAGAGCCTGTTTGTTCACCTTCCTGAGCAGCATCCCTTTATGAGGTAATAACTCTGGAGCTTCAGCGGATCCCATTGATTCTGAGATTGAGTTTTCTTGACAAATTGTTCTTCATGTTAGTGGTAAATTTAGGACGATATTTTTTGCTTTTATTTGTGAAAATATCAGAAATTTGGAGAAAGTTTCACAATTTTCAAACTTTTAATTTTAATGCCATTGAACCTAAGAGTTCTGTGACACAAAATAGTTAATAAATAACATTTCCCACATGTCTACTTTATATCAGCACCATTATTGAAACATAATTTTTTTATGTTAGGAAGTGAGAAGGGTTAAAAGTTTATCATCAATTTCTCATTTTTCCAATGTGTGGTGAGCACCTTGAACCCCAAGGTGCTTCATGAGCCGTGAAAATAAAAAAAATAATTTTCCCCACAAAAATGTTGTTTTAGCCCCAATTTTTTTTTTCACAAAAGTTACAGGAGAAAATAGACTCCAAAATTGTTTGTGCAATTTCTCCTGAGTAAGCTGTTAACCCATATGTGGTGGAGGAAAACTAATGCATTACACAGCTCAAGAAGGGAAGGGACGCCATTTTGGCTGGAATAGGTAGCGGACGCCATGTCTCATTTGAAGAGCCCCTGACATGCCAAAACAGCAGAAACCCCCTCAGGTGACCCCATTTTGGAAACTACACCTCTAGAGGAATTCATCTAAGGGAGTAGTGAGCATTTTTAACCCTCAGGCGATTCACAGAATTGTATAACATTGAGCTGAGCAAAAGAAATATTACCATTTTTTCCACCAAAATGTTACTTTGGCCCTAAGTTTGTAATTGGAGAAAACAAACAATAAAATTTATTATGCAATTTCTCCTGAATACGTCAATACCCCTTACGTGGTGAAAAATTACTTTTGAGGCACAGTGCATAGCTCAGAAGGTAAGGAACGCCATTTTACAGTGCAGATTTTTCTGTTATGGTTTGTGGGTGCCATGTCACATTGGCAGAGCCCCTGAGGTTCCAGAACAGCAGAATCCCCCTTAAGTGAATAGAAGAATGGTAGCACTCACCATAAGTATGCGGGATCTGCAATATTTATTTGGATAAAGACATAAAGGAACAGCGGTGCAAGAGGAGTGCGGGGGAGAACGTTACTGGACTACGGACGTTTCACGCTTGATTTTGCTTCTACGGGTCTACATCCGTATAATGTACAGTGGACCTGTAGAAGCGCAATTAAAGGTGAAATGGCCGTAGTCCAGTAACGTTCTCCTCCGCACTCCTCCTGCACCAATTCTCCTTTATGTCTTTATCCAAATAAAGATTGCAGATCCCACATACCTATGGTGAGTGCTACCATTCTTCTATTCACTTACTGCATATACATGGACTCTGGGTATTAGCACCGCTGACCCTAGGCTGATCCTGCAGCAAATCTCTCCTGAGGACGTCTGCCCTGGATGAATGAGTCCTGGTGCTAGCTTAACTCTTTCATAGACCCCCCTCTTAAGTGATCCCATTTATAAACAACAACTCTCAATGAAGATATCTATGGGTGCAGTGATCATATTGACACCAGAGGTGTGTCAAAGAATAGTATGCACCATCACTGCAATGCATCACACCAGTGTTACACTGACATAAGCCTCTTACACCATGCTACTGGCATCTTGCAAAAAATGAAGGTTCTTAGCACATAAATTGGCAAATTTATGTATGCCCATCAACCATTGCAAGGTGACCTCCGCGTGATGGGTAACTATCCTCCTAAACATGCTTCTTTTGGGCTATAAGCCTAAGAACCTTAATTTTTTGTAAGTACATTTTATTTAGCAATAACGCAGTTTAGCTGTTATGTTCTCAGTGTTTGCATGTCTTGGCCCTTACAGTGTGCTGCTGTACTTTTTTATTATATGTTATGCAGTCATTGCAGCGTGCACCTGTTCACACTATATGGAGGTGCTGGTCAGGTTTTTTGTTTTCTTGCAGTTTATCATGGAAGTTTTGACTGCCTCCTTTTCTGACTCTGCACTCCACCCATCAGCCCAAGGGTGCTTTTAATTAGTGTTGGTTTCTACCTGCCCACTTAAAATTGTAGGCTTATAGCCCAAGAGAGGCATGTTTAGGAGGATAGTTACCCATGCTACTGGCATGATCCAAGCAGACCACTGTTGCTGGCAGACTGGATGTCATCATGACGACCTCAGGTTGATTTGATAACCATAGGGCCCTCTCGATGACATTCTGGGGGCAATGATTGGACAGAAGAGGGAATCCCTTACCTCTCCTAGCCTACTAAATATTGCGATTGATATCGATCGCAGCATTTAGTGGGTTAAACAGGGACAGTGCAGGCACTGCACCTGGCTATGAGAATTGTGGCTTGGCTATCATGTAGCCAAGACCCCGGCAGCGATCACGCTGTCACAGCTTCTGTGCCACGCATGATACCCATGTCGTACCTATACAACATCAGTCGGGAACCCCATCCGACCATGATGTATAGGTACGTCAAATGTCATGACGGGGTTAAGGATTAGGTGATAACTAATCGCAGCCTTCAAACTAGTTCTTTGTTCTCCTTTTAATGCATGGGGTGATACAGCATTCAAATATGCCAAAACAATAAAACTGTTCTCCAGGGGTTCTCCGGCAATGTGATAAAGATGGCCTTTGTCACATATTTTAGAGTGCAGTCTGTCCTAGTCACGTGTCAGGATGGGTTGCAGAATGAAGAAACACAGCTTGAGAAGTGTCTCAACTTTCAGAGAAGCAGCGTCATGAACAAACAAATCTCCGACAGCCAAAGAGCAGGGCTGTGACATGAGAAAAAATAAATCCCCCCGCTGACTGAGCACAACAGGGGTTTTTCTTCTGCTTCATCCTCCTCTATGCTTAACTGTATACCCGTTCTGCTCTGTCTGCCTGACGGCGTTACAACAGGGAATGGCGACGGACTGCGCATGTAGAACTGAGTCTGGAGAGAAAAAAACCCTGTTGTGCTCAGTCAGCGGGGAGGTTATATTTGTTCTCATGTCACAGCCCTGCCCAGTGGCTGAGTGACGTATGGTTGTTCAACAATTACCCCACGCCGCTCCTCTGACAATTGTTGCCTTTCTTGAGCTGTTTCTTAAGTCTGCAACCCTCCCTGACACATGAAAAGGATGAGTTGCAGTTTGAAATATTTGATGAGGACCATTTGTAAGCTTCGTTTATACGATACGGTTTCCCTTAATAGTGAGATCTTAGTATTATGTATACCTATCCATGTACTATAGATTTGAGTTACTGCAAATCATGTTGGCTAAACATACTCATCAAAATTGCTAAGAGGAGTATTTTTACCCCTCTGTAAAATATGTAGCATGACCTCTTCCAGAGCCTGTCCTATGGAACAGTGGGGGTACCACCAGTCAGACCCTCAGCCAAAAGAAACTTATGTCACTTTACAATAAAGCTGTAAAAAATGTTTCATCCCATATGATCTCTGCAATTAATCAGGCTGCATGGGGCACATGAAAGGCCGGAATACACCGGGAATCACTGGCAGGACCTAACACCTTGGTTGTATAAGCGAATATCATGGATGTTTTTGTTGTTGTTTTTAACAGGTACTCCTGAAGACAGAACAATTGTCAGCAAGATCTGAACGACTTAGTGCAGGTCTACTGGTGAGGACTTTGCTGCAGATAGTTTCTGCAACAAATCACACTGTGTGAACGCACCCTGATAATGATCCAACTGGCAGTTACTGTTCTTTAACCCCTTTCCAACGACGTCAGTAATAGTACCTAGCTGTGCCCTGGGACTTATGGACCAGCTACGTACTAATACGCATAATGCGATCGCGCCCGCACTCAAGCGCTGCGGGGCGATCGCCGCCGTGTGTCAGCTGATTGTCACAGCTGACACCCGGTGCTATGTGCCAGGAGCGGTCAAACACCACTGCTGGCACGTTAACCCCCGAAATGCAGCAATCAAAGTCGATCAAGAAACAAAATACTAGAGCTCCAAATCATGTCTCTATTAAAATGAGGCATAAATAAATTGTTTAAATTGTAATTTTATTAGGAATAAATATAAAACATACATAAAATAAGCAAAGGTATCAGAACATGTAGAAATCAAATAGCAAAGCATATGACGGAATAGATTTTAAGTATATAGTGTTTTATAATCATCCCTAGAGGAGTATAAATGCCAATAAATATAAAGAAGCAGGATGTAAAAAAGTATTAGAAAGTGCTAGTGCATAGATATCAGTACTCAATATATATGATAGCAGCAAAATTAAACAAAGTGCAAAGTGCCAATGTGTGTCAGAACATAAATAAGTAATGAATAAATAAGATGCAAGTGCCTAAATTCATTTACATTTAACACATACTATCAGCTAGTCAAGATATTGCACATAGGGAAGTCTGGAAAAAAGAGCAAATTTATCAAGTCAAGCATAATGCCACTTACATATTGTAGTTGAGGAGCCATGCTATCCAGCCACCACCCCCGAGGGTGATGGCCGGATAGCAATCAATCAATCAACATTGATTTGATTTCTTCCTCAGGTCATCATGTGATAAATAAATGTTCACTGTTTTTCTACACCTTCTCATCTTGGTTGTAATCGTGACAGCACCCGCCACAATGCCTTATTTTCTGATTTTTTGCCTCGCAACAGCTTCTATAAAGGGAATTTTGAGGAGAAGTTGCCTAAGAAGCTGAAAGGGAGGCTATTGGAGAGCAATAAAAAAATGTCCCAAAGTTCCACCAATTGAATGTAAGGAGGGTGCAATGAGCCACCTCCTGTAGGAAGGTCTTAACCTGTTTGTGAAATGCTAGTATATAATGAAAAAGTATGGAAAGGGCAGAAACCTGTCCCTTCAAGTAGGAAAACTTTAGCGTAATATAAGATCTTCGTATAGTGGAGGATCTGGAAGTGGAGGGCATTGTGGCCTTAAAATGGGTGTGTGAGGACAGTGTAGGTTTGAATGAGGGCTGCCTGGAGTTGGAGGGTCGAGAGGAGTTTGTCGTCTCTGTAGGAATAGGAGTCACGAGAGGAGGAAAACCTCTGGGAGCACCTATATGGCAGTGAGCATAGAGGGAGCCGGGCTAAACACATGGCAGACATTTGTCACAGCGCAAACAAAGACAATAAGTAACTAGAGCCACAGGAGGCTGCATGTGGGGCTCCTAGGAAGAGGACATGGTGCCTGGAAAATTGAAAATAGGCCTAAAATGGCACCTATTGCTAACCAGTAAAGGTGCAGGCATGAAAGCATGCTACTGTGTCCTCAAATGGCAAAGGTGACAGATGGCACCTGGGTCTTCTGTTTGGATGCTTACTTAGGAAAGGAAGAGTGTGAGAACAGGAGAAGAGAGTCAGCAAGAGAGTCTGCAGCAGAAAACCCAGGAAAATAAGGCTCTTCCCAAGTAAACCCAGTGAAAACTGCTTGAAGGGAGAAAAATGCCAGTCTCTTATTCCACCCCCCACCCTCCCTTCGCCTCCGTCATACCACTCCACCACTGCACCCAAGCCAGGTGGGGGAGGTTGGAGTGGTAGCATGCCACCCTATAGGCGGGACAAGATTTCAGACCTAGCCGCAAGAAAATAAACAGCACAGCCAAAGCAATGAAAGGAACTTTAAAAATTCCCTGAATAATTCATTTAGAAACAAAGCAAAAATGCAATGGTATTGATCAGCCAAGATCGCAAGGAAAATGCACACATGGGATGCAGCAGACCCCCTTACTAGAAGAGGTAACACAGGTGCAGAATACTGATGAACAACCACTCTCAGCCTCTTCATCCATTGAGGGGGGCGATCGCCTTGCATTAGAACTGCACATAGATGAACTTGCAATATTGTGCAAGTCACACACATGTAGTACAGTGCCTAGCCAGCAACCAGGACCTGGGTGGGCCCCGTACCACCGATAACACTTCCTCGAACTTCACAAAAAAGCACATGAACCCCCGAAAAATACCACAGAGAAGCAGCAAGAAAGTACAGAAAGGGAGAAAAGAATGGCCCAACAGAAATAGAAAGTTGGGAGACCCTCAATGGGATTATACTCATCTACTGTATCTGATGTCATTGGATGCTCACAGGGTCACCGCTTCCGTGACCTCACATGGACTGTGGGGACACCAGCACTCCACTGCGGTAGCTGTCATGGTGGACAATGGCCAGTGATGAAATGTAATGCGCGGGAGATACACTACAGTGAAGTGAAAGGGATGGTGAAAAAAAGATGGAGGAAATCCGCACCACCTGGGAAAAAAATTGTGTAGAAGATTCAATGCAATTTGTGCCTAACTACTATGGACACTGGGCTAAAATTGAGCTGCATAGTGTCTGAGTAGGGAATGTAGCCATTTATGTGGAGAAACATTTTTTTTAAATGCAGTTTTGAGCCTCCAGGTGACACTGTGTGTACCCACGGTTCTGTGTCCCCCAATACTATTAACAAGAAAAAACATTTTATGTTCAAAACATGACTCACTCCTCACCTCTCAGCCCCTTCAGGCAGATATCCATGTAAATAACATTAATCCCTTCCTTCAGATAACCAACATCACCCCCTTTCCTGTGACGTCCCCACCCCGCCACGTAAGTAACCTCACCCCTTCCCTTCACATAAACACCACCTACCTGCAGCCTCATGCAAATAACATCCCCTTTCCTGCGAAGCCCCCAGCATGCAGCACCATGCAAGAAACAGCCAGCAGCCGCTGCCCTGTACAGTCTCCAACATGCAGCCCTATGCAAGCAACATCACCCCTTCCTGTGCAAGCCACCCAACATGCAGCATTGTGCATGCAGTATCAGCACAATCCCTGTGCAAGACCACCGACATGTAACATCACCCCCTTCCCTGTGCAAGCTCCAAATTTGCAGCTCTTTACAGGCAGAATTGCCCCACTGCCTGTGCAAGCCCTCCCATATGCAACAATAGCCTTTCCCTGTGCAGCCCAGTCAACATGCAGCCCCGTGCTTACATCCTCCTCCTCCCTGTGCAAGCCCCCCAACATGCAGCATCAGAATATCCCTTATAAAAGTCCACTGACTTGAAGCCCCATGCAAGAAATATTAACCACTTTTCTGTGCTCTCAAAATACAGTCTCGGACGACTCACACATAGGATGCAGTCAGACAGCCGTATAAATCATGCATAGTGTAGCGTCGGCGTCCCTGCCTCCTGCTAGGCAGGGACGCTGTTCCCCTCACCTCTCCGCTCCGTGCCCGGCGTCTTCCTCCTGCTCTGCTGGCAGCGCGCGCTCCTCCCCGGTCACTGTGCTTAGGGCGCGCGTGCACTCCCCCTCTCTTAAAGGGGCCGCGCGCGCCGCCCTAAGGAGTCCCCGGCCAATGGCCGGAGGACCTCTCCATATATAAGGCACCTCCTCCAAGATGGAGGTGCCCGAGCAATGTTGTTGCAAAGCCTTCACTCTGCTTCAGCCCTCAGGTCCCGTTACCAGTCACCTGCCAGTCACCTGCCAGTTTCCTGCTTGTTACCTGCCAGTCACCTGCCAGATTCCTGCTTGTTACCTGCCAGTCACCTGCCAGATTCCTGCCTGTTACCTGCCAGTCACCTGCCAGATTCCTGCCTGTTACGTGCCAGTCACCTGCCAGATTCCTGCCTGTTACCTGCCAGTCACCTGCCAGATTCCTGCCTGTTACCTGCCAGTCACCTGCCAGATTCCTGCTTGATACCTGCCTGATATCCGCTTACCTGCTTGCAAGCCTGCGGTCCGACGGTCTGCCTTCCGACACCTGTCAGTCTGTCTATGGACCAGCCTGCCCGCTCACCTGGGAGCGTCCACCTGCTACCTGCCTGCTAGCCTACCTGGAGGCTCTGCCGTCACTTGCCGTGACCACCTGCCTGTCCAGAGACTCTTGCCCGCTCACCTGGGAGCGCTCACCTGCTACCTGCCTGCTAGCCTACCTGGAGGCTCTGCCGTCACTTGCCGTGACCACCTGCCAGTCCAGAGACTCTTGCCCGCTCTCCTGGGAGCGTCCACCTGCTACCTGTCTGCTAGTCTACCTGGAGGCTCTGCCGTCACTTGCCTTGACCACCTGCCTGTCCAGAGACTCTCGCCCGCTCACATGGGAGCGCTCACCAGCCACCTGCCAGCTGTCCTTCTACCCAGAGACTGTCCCTGTCACTTGCCGTGACTACCTGCCCGTCTTCCCTGGGAGCCACCCGCTTCCTTACAAGGACCGCCCCCTTGTATAGTTGCTCAGAGGTTCCGCCTCCCAGACCCGTTACAGTTTGCTCGGGCCATGGAACCCGGTGGCACCCAAGCTCCCTCGCTCTCGGACCTATGTCATGAACTGTCCCGTCAGAGGTCCCAAGAGGAGTCCATCCTGAGTCACCTGCGGAATGTCAACTCTCGCCTAGACAATCTGACTGCTCCACCAGCAACCACCGCTAGTGTCTTGACTCGCAACCCGGCAGCGCCGCTGCCCACCAATACCATGGTATCCTGACCCCGGCTTTCTGCACCTCCTCGCTTCGGAGGTGACCCCGCTCAAGCTCGGGGCTTCATAAACCAGTGCACCCTGCACTTTGAACTCTTGTCCCACCAGTTTATCTCCGACCGGTCCAAAGTAGCCTTTATCATGTCCCACCTCACGGGGGAGGCTCTGGCTTGGCTAAATCCTCTATGGGAGAGAGGAGACCCCCTGGTGTCCGACCTGCCAGCCTTTCTCACGGCTTTCCGGAAAGTCTTCGACGAACCCGAACGGAGGACCTCATCCGCATCGTCTCTGCTACGCCTCCATCAAGGAAATCTCACCGTTGGCCAATATGCCATACGGTTCCGTACCCTTGCTTCGGAGCTGGCCTGGGATAACGACACCCTGGTGTCTGTCTTCTGGGAGGGTCTGTCCGGCTGTATTAAAGATGAACTCGCCGGTCGGGACATTCCGACCACTCTCGACGACTTAATAACACTTGCCACTCGGATTGACATCCGGTTCCAGAAGCGCGCCAAAGAGGTCACCCGTGAGAGGAGGTTTCCACGTCTAGCCCCTACCTTCCAGAAACCCGTCACTCCCTCCGTTACTCCCCAGGCACACTCACCTGAGCCTATGCAGGTCGACCAGACCAAGATGGTCAAAACCCGTCAAGACTTACGCCGTGCCGAGGGGAGCTGCTTCTACTGTGGCAGTAAGGAGCTCCAGATCCGTTCCTGCCCAGAGAGGTCGGGAAACGCCTGTGTCTAGGATCGCTCAGAGAGGTCACCCTAGACAAAAGTAAACCCTCTCCATCCCTGATGCTGTCAGTCTCTATCATCTGCGGAGAGAACCGCTATTTTGAACTGGCTCAACTTGACTCAGGAGCTGCTGGAAATCTCATCTCTCAATCCCTGGTAGAAAAATACCACATTCCCACCAAACCTCTGGCCGTACCTTTATCTGTCGCCGCCGTGGATGGGGGTCTCTTACCACATCCCATCCAACTCATCACCGAATCTCTAACTCTACAGGTGGGAATGCTGCATTCTGAGAGCATCTCCTTTCATGTTCTGCCTGGACTCTCTCACGCACTCTTGCTAGGCCTACCTTGGCTCCAGAAACATGCACCCGTGCTTGACTGGCAGACCGGAGAAGTCCTTCGCTGGGGACAGGACTGCCATAAGACTTGTCTAGTTCCCGTTCATCCTGCTCGTCCTTCTCCTACCCCAGTCAATCTACCCGGTCTACCGGTTCCCTATTGGTCTTATGCGGACGTCTTCAATAAAAAAGAAGCAGAGACATTACCCCCTCATAGACCATACGACTGCCCAATCGACCTGATACCCGGCTCTACTCCTCCCCGTGGGCGTATCAACCCTTTGTCCGCTGCAGAGACCCGGTCCATGTCAGAATATATTGAGGAGAATCTGGCCCGGGGATTTATCCGGAAATCTACCTCCCCGGCGGGAGCAGGCTTCTTCTTAGTCAAAAAGAAGGATGGCTCACTCCGTCCATGTATAGATTATAGAGGTCTTAACCAGATTACAGTGAAGAATAAATACCCCCTCCCGCTCATTCCTGAATTATTTGACCGTCTGAGGGGGGCTAGAATCTTCACCAAACTGGATCTCCGTGGGGCGTATAACCTGGTCCGTATCCGTCAGGGGGATGAGTGGAAGACGGCATTCAACACCCGGGACGGCCACTATGAGTACCTTGTAATGCCCATCAGTCTCTGTAACGCTCCTGCCGTCTTTCAAGAGTTGGTCAATGACATCTTCCGTGACCTTCTCTACTCCTGCGTGGTGGTGTACCTGGACGACATCTTGGTCTTCTCTCCGGACCTTCCTACTCACCGGAGGGATGTTCGTCAGGTCCTGCTCAGGCTCAGGCAGAACCACCTCTATGCTAAATATGAGAAGTGCATCTTTGAGCAGACCTCTCTTCCATTTCTGGGCTACATAATCTCTCAGACCGGCCTACAAATGGATCCTGAGAAACTGCCATCCAGAAGTGGCCCCGACCAGAGGGGTTGAAGGCTATTCAGCGGTTCCTGGGCTTCGCCAACTATTACCGCCTCTTCATACCGCACTTCTCTTCCCGGACTGCCCCTATTTCTGCGCTCACCCGTAAGGGTACTAATCCCAGAGAATGGCCGCCCGAAGCTGAGGAGGCCTTTCTTTCCTTAAAACAGGCTTTCTCCTCCGCCCCGGTGCTGCATCGTCCGGACGGCAACAAACAATTCTTCCTAGAAGTTGACGCTTCCTCCTCCGGAGCCGGGGCGGTACTTACCCAAAAGTCATCTTCCGGAAGAATGGTAACCTGCGTTTTTTTCTCCAAACTCTTCTCCTCTTCTGAGCGCAATTATTCTATTGGAGACCGAGAATTATTGGCCATTAAGCTGGCACTGGAGGAGTGGCGTTACCTGCTCGAGGGGGCTCTTCACCCGGTAATAATTTACACAGACCACAAGAACTTGGCCTATCTCCAGAACGCCCAGAGACTTAACCCGCGCCAAGCCCGGTGGTCCTTGTTTTTTGCCCGCTTTGATTTCGTTCTTCATTTTCACCCGGCTGACAAAAACATCAAAGCTGACGCCTTGTCCCGATCCTTCCTGGTGTCTGATCTTGAGGAGGAGCCTAAACACATCATCGATCTCGCCAGAGTAATGCAGGTGGCCCCCATGAGTCTAAATCGTCTCCTTCCCGGTAAGACGTTTGTAACGGTACCTGATCGGGAGAAAATCCTACACTGGGGTCACTCGTCTAAGCTAGCTGGGTACGCCGGTCAGAAAAAGACCCTCCAGCTTATTACCCGGCACTACTGGTGGCCTACCCTGCACAAGGACGTTATAGACTTTGTTTCTGCCTGTGTGTCCTGCGCCCGCAACAAGGTTCCGAGACACCTGCCAGCCGGTCGCCTCCTTCCTCTTCCAGTACCTACTGCCCCCTGGCAGCATATAGCTATGGACTTCATAACTGATCTCCCTGTCTCTGCCGGTTGTATGGTCATTTGGGTGGTTGCTGACCGTTTTTCCAAAATGGCTCATTTCATTCCCCTGCCAGGCCTCCCGTCTGCACCCGAGCTGGCTAAAGACTTTATCCGCCACATCTTCCGTCTCCATGGCCTGCCCCTCCACATCGTGTCGGATCGTGGGGTTCAGTTCACCTCACGCTTCTGGAGAGCCACATGTAAGCTGCTAGACGTCACCCTGGACTTCTCCTCCACTTACCACCCACAGTCCAATGGTCAAGTGGAGCGGATCAATCAGATCCTGACCAGTTCCCTCCGGCACTTCGTTAATGCCCACCATTCAGACTGGGTGGATCTCCTACCTTGGGCCGAATTCTCTTACAATAATCACGAGAGCGAATCTTCCTCCAAATTCCCTGTTTTTTGTAGTCTTCGGTCAGCATCCTCGGATCCCATTTCCCGTCTCCACCTCGGTGGACAATCCGGCTGCGGAATCTCTCGTTAGCAAATTTTCCTCCATTTGGGAGAGTACCCGATCCGCACTCCTTCAGTCGTCCGAGCGGATGAAAAAACACGCTGACAAAAGACGCCTGGATCCTCCACAATTCCGTCCTGGAGATAAAGTCTGGCTCTCGTCCAAGTATGTCCGGCTCAAGATTCCTTCCTACAAGTTAGGGCCTCGGTTCATCGGCCCACTGGAGGTTATCAAACAGATCAACCCGGTGGCCTATAAATTGAAACTCCCGGCCAACTTGCGGATCCCTAACTCCTTCCATGTATCTCTCCTCAAACCCGTGGTACTTAACTCTTTTTCCAAGTCTACAGGTACGCCTCCTGCTCCGGTTTCCGCTGAAAACGAGTTTGAGTTAGAGAACATTCTGGCCACCAAAAGGGTAAGAGGAAAGACCTTTTTTCTAGTAGATTGGAAGGGGTTTGGTCCTGAGGAGAGAACGTGGGAGCCCCGGGAGAACATCCATGCCCCTCTCATCCTTGGTAAATTTCTGTCTGGCCTAAAAAAGGGGGGGCCTAAAGGGGGGGGTACTGTAGAGTCGGCGTCCCTGCCTCCTGCTAGGCAGGGACACTGTTCCCCTCACCTCTCCGCTCCGTGCCCGGCGTCTTCCTCCCGCTCTGCTGGCAGCGCGCGCTCCTCCCCGGTCACTGTGCTTAGGGCGCGCGCGCGCTCCCCCTCTCTTAAAGGGGCCACGCGCGCCGCCCTAAGGAGTCCCCGGCCAATGGCCGGAGGACCTCTCCATATATAAGGCACCTCCTCCAAGATGGAGGTGCCCGAGCAATGTTGTTGCAAAGCCTTCACTCTGCTTCAGCCCTCAGGTCCCGTTACCAGTTACCTGCCAGGTTCCTGCTTGTTACCTGCCAGTCACCTGCCAGATTCCTGCTTGTTACCTGCCAGTCACCTGCCAGATTCCTGCCTGTTACCTGCCAGTCACCTGCCAGATTCCTGCCTGTTACCTGCCAGTCACCTGCCAGATTCCTGCCTGTTACCTGCCAGTCACCTGCCAGATTCCTGCTTGATACCTGCCTGATATCCGCTTACCTGCTTGCAAGCCTGCGGTCCGACGGTCTGCCTTCCGACACCTGTCAGTCTGTCTATGGACCAGCTTGCCCGCTCACCTGGGAGCGTCCACCTGCTACCTGCCTGCTAGCCTACCTGGAGGCTCTGCCGTCACTTGCCGTGACCACCTGCCTGTCCAGAGACTCTTGCCCGCTCACCTGGGAGCGCTCACCTGCTACCTGCCTGCTAGCCTACCTGGAGGCTCTGCCGTCACTTGCCGTGACCACCTGCCAGTCCAGAGACTCTTGCCCGCTCTCCTGGGAGCGTCCACCTGCTACCTGTCTGCTAGTCTACCTGGAGGCTCTGCCGTCACTTGCCGTGACCACCTGCCTGTCCAGAGACTCTCGCCCACTCACCTGGGAGCGCTCACCAGCCACCTGCCTGCTGTCCTTCTACCCAGAGACTGTCCCTGTCACTTGCCGTGACTACCCGTCCTTCTACCCAGAGACTGTCCCTGTCACTTGCCGTGACTACCTGCCCGTCTTCCCTGGGAGCCACCCGCTTCCTTACAAGGACCGCCCCCTTGTATAGTTGCTCAGAGGTTCCGCCTCCCAGACCCGTTGCACATAGATCGAAATGCAATGATTGGACTGGCCGGCAGCTCTCCCGACACGAGCGTGACAACTTCATGTATTCCTATAGAGCTGTCACACTTGAGTAGGGAGAGTCGCCGTTAAACATTGCACTCCGATATACGTCCGATTAATATGGCTGTCAGACTGCGTCCTTAGTCCCATATTTAAAAAACAGAAAGACATTGTTCCCATCTCCTTACAGCTCCATGATGCAACGTCTTCCTCCTCTCATTGTCAGTATAGAGAAGCCTCATCTCCAGCCTTCTATCTCCGGCGTTAACACGCCGTTTGAACCCATTTTCTGCAACACTCACGGCTTGTTCTACCGACTCCGGCACGTGTCTATCACCTCTAGTTGCAGTTGTGACTTCTTCAAAGGACCCCTGGAAGCAGCACGCGTATATCTTCATTTGGACTACCATTTTCTCTTAGACAGGTAGGAATCACTCTTTTGGTATTTTGAGTGGTTTGCAGCGCATCTCTTTTCTTTTTAGCATGCACAAAGTTATCTTCACATGAGTATGATCAGGTCACTTACCAAGGGACCCGACACGTGTTTCACCACAGACGAAGCTGTGGTGAAACATGTGTCGGGTCCTTTGGTGGGTGAGCTGATCATTCTCATGTGAAGATAACTGTATGTGCATGCTATATGAAATCCCTTATATTACTTAGCAATTGAAAGACACTTAGTAGGAACATTCAATATCCCATCTTCCTTTTATTCATACAACATCTTGAACCTCAACAAACAAAATCTGTATATCACCGAAGGTAGATGCAGCATTAGAAGTATGGGGTGTACTCACTAACAAAATAAGTTCTATGCTAACTGCGCTCTATAAAAGCGCCTATAGAAACTTTAGAGCAATAAAATCCAGATTTTGAACTTAAAAATTGGTAACTTTTGGGTATTACATCAATTGGAGATTTGTATAAAAAGGAGGAATCAACCTCCTTCTCTTCATGTACAATTAAATATAATCTACCATATAAAGACTACTGTACAGTGGCATGCAAAAGTTTGTGCACCCTGGTCAAAATGACTGTTATTCTAATCTCTTAAAGGGCTAAAGTTAAAGATGACACATTTCCTGTGTGTTTTAGGCAAAAATATATATACTGTATATAGTCTTTTTTTTTTCAATTTAACAATTACAAAAATGAAAATGGGTTGATGCAAAAGTTTGGGCACCCTTGAAAATTTGTGTGCTCAGATAACTTTGACCAAGGTTTCAGACCTTAATTAGACTGTCAGGGTTATAGCTTGTTCACTATCGTCATTAGGAAAGGCCAGGAGACGCAAATTTCGCAGCTTTATAAAAATCCAGCCTTTTCTAACCTTGTGCTAAAAAACAGCAGCCATGGGTACTTCTAAGCACCTGCCTAGTACACCAAAAGTAAAAATGGTGGAGGCGCACAAAGCAGGAGGCTTTAAGAAGATAGCATAGTGTTTTCAAGTTGCCCTTTCCTCAGTTAAGAAATGACAGTTAACAGGAACAGTGGAGGTCAAGATAAAGTCTGGAAGACCAAGCAAAATTACAGTAAGAACTACTAGTAGTATTGCTAGAGAGGCAAATCAGAACCTCTGATTGACTGCAAAAGATCTTCAGAAAGATTTAGCAGACTCAGGAGTTGTGGTTCATTGTTCTACTGTTCAGAGACACATGCACAAATATCACCTTCATGGAAGTTTCATCAGAAGAAAACCTGTTCTGCATCCTCACCATAAAATTCAACATCAGAAGTATGCAAAAGAACATATAAAACAAGCCTGATGCATTTTGGAAACAAGTCCTGAGGAACGATGAGGTTAAAATAGAACTCAAAATCCACAATAGACTACCCCTAAAAAGGCGCAAGATAAAGGTTTCACAACTGCCCTGATATGAACACCACTGAACATATGTGGCTAGACCTCACAATCGCAGTGCATGCAAGACGACCCAGGAATCTCACAGAACTGGAAGAATTTTCCAAGGAAAAATGGATGAAAATCCCTCAAACAAGAATTGAAAGACTCTTGGCTGGCTACTAGGTAGTAACCATGCACAGTGCCCAAACTTTTGCATGGACCCATTTTACTTTTTGTAATTTTTAAAAAGTAAAAGATGACATCACTGTCCCCAACTTCGGACAAATCAAACATTAAGAGGGAATCGGAGAGCAGTCAAACCCCTGGCTTCCTGTTGATGTCCAATACGTCCAAGGTGGGGACAGTGAAGCTGGCGCTGATTGGGCGCAGGGCTCGTGTGATGAAACAACCTTACGAACCCCGGGAACACGAATACCGACACCGCCACAACGGAGCTGGCAAGGAAGGTGAGTATGAGTGTTTTTATGTTAACGAGGTCAAACATGAGGAATGACAAGAGATTGTCCTAGTAGTGGGCAACCCCTTTAAAAAGTTTTTGTACATTTTTATGTTAAAACATATCCAACATTCTGATCATGAAAAAGCCTTCTCCCCTGTGTGACTTCTCCGATGTTTATTAACAGTTGATTTCCGTGTAAACCATTTCCCACATTGAGAACATGAAAATGGCTTCTCCCCTGTGTGAATTCTCTGGTGTTTAACAAAATCTGAGTTATTTCTAAAACATTTCCCACATTCTGAACATGAAAAAGGCTTCTCTCCGGTGTGGGTTCTCTGGTGCCTAACCAAAGCTGATTTATCGTTAAAACATTTCCCACATTCTGAACATGAAAAAGGCTTCTCCCCTGTGTGAATTCTCTGGTGTTTAACAAGATTTGATTTATGGTTAAAACATTTTCCACATTCTGAACATGAAAAAGGTTTCTCCCCTGTGTGGGTTCTCTGGTGGCAATTAAGATTTGATTTTTGGTTAAACCATTTCCCACATTCTGAACATGAAAATGGCTTCTCCCCTGTATGGGTTCTCTGGTGTCTTACAAGATCTGATTTCTGGTTATAACATTTCTCACACTTGGAACAAAAAAATCTATTCTCTGCAGTGTGGAATTGTTCAAGTTTAAGAAAGGACTTTTCGAAGGGAAAACTATTTCCATATTCTGAACTTGAAAATGGCTTCTTTGCTTTATGATCAGTTCGTTTTTTAATGCTTATTTTGTGACTTTGATTTTCCTTAGGAGTCGGTAATGAATCAGAAGACAGGACCTGTTTCAAAGGATCAGATAATAGCTCTTTGCTGTGAAGGGATGATGGTAAATCTGGAGTAATGGCATTCACTTCAATTGTATCCTGTGGGATCTCAAGATCATCTGATTTAAAAATTGAAGATGTCAGCTGTCCCTCTGATCTCCTGGTGCAGTCATCTGCCAAGGATAAAAACAATTATTATTTTAGAATAAAATATCGTTGAATTTTATATATTATGACATTTCTACTTAAACTGTCCGTAAAAACGGCAAGTTATGCAAAAATATGGAATTATTCACTAAGACACTGAGAGATCACAGTTTAATAGAAAACCACATATAATGAACCAGTAAAGCGTGGCGTTCAACTATTTGTTCATTCTGCTTCCCAAATATGGAATAAAAAGCCACCAATGTTATGTAAGCTAAAATAATACCAATAAAACTTCTACTCATCTCATAAAAAACAAGTCCCCACTCAAGTCATTCATCTGTCGGTGGAAAAACAGGTTTCCACATTATTAGTGGCTCAAAGGCTCTTGTAAAGCAACATGGCTTCCATAAACCAATCCAGCAATATCCGCTCTCCCAAAGTCAGATCTCACCCTCACTTCTGAGCCTTGTGTGTGCCCAAACCACATTTAGCATCCACGTATTTGGCATTACTATAGTGAGAAGAACCCACTTAATTTACGGTGTGTGTCTCCTGGAACACGATCTGGGCACTAAGTGTTACATAGTTACATAGTTTATAAGGCCAAAAAAAGACAAGCGTCCATCCAGTTCAGCCTATTTCTTGTGCACTGCAGCTATTCCGCAGTTGATCCAGGGGAAGGCAAAAAGGCCAATTTACATCATTGAGGAAAAATTCACTTCCTGACTCCAATCTGGCAGTCAGATTAAATCCCTGGATAAATTAACTATCCCTAAGCATAAGATGTAATTTTATTGTTCTCAAGAAAGGCAAGAAAATGTTGGGTAATAAAATGGCAAATGTACAAGATTCATTCTCCAACATCCACTACGTGCTAATTTCCGGAAAGTGCATGTGGAGTCAAAATAGTCACTACTCCTATAGATTAATTCACTGAGGGTTATAGTTTCCAAAATGGAGTCACTTTATGGGGATTTCAACTGTTCTGGTTTTCTGCCATTTTGTCATATTAGGGATTCTGCAAATGGTGTGTCCTATCTTCTCTGGGATCTGCTCCCATGAAGTCTGCTTCTGTCACCCGACGCCTTATTCATTTTGCAGGTGTCGCTGGTAATGGAGGAGAAGTCAGAACCAGAAGTTCTGGGCGACGCAGGCTCTATCCAGCCACTAAGAATAGGGCGTAAGATAACACTAAGAAAATGGAGTAGATAGCGCCAAGCCTGTTCGTGGTGGCCATCTTTTGAGCTGCCAGGTGACCATGAACAGTGCCTCCAATACATTGTGTCTGCCAACTATTCCAGCAAGATCTGCATTCATATAGCTAAATGGCGCACCTTCCCTTCTTAACCTGCCATGTGCCCAGACAGTAGTGTACAACTGTATATAGGGTACTGTCAGATTCAAGAGAAGTTGGAAAATAATTTGTAAGGTCCATTTGTTTCCTATTATCCTTTGTGAAGAATTCCAAAGTTATCACCATATAAAGTGACAAACGTCAGATTCGAAAAATGAGGCCTGATTAGAAACACAAAACTGTCTGTGGGAAGGGGATAAATCTGAGTATTTTGGACACAAAATACTGTAGTCAAAAACTGTGAGTATAGACAATAACAAATCATAAAAGTTAAGTTTGGTCATAAAGACTGGACCTGGTCTTGTAGGGACCATATGAGCACATTCAGCAGCACAGAAGGGAGAAAAGGTAGATTCATCTAATACGATATCAGGATTCTAGGAAACCAATAGATCATTACCCTCCGCTTTCTCTTACAGGCTCATCATAATATTTTTCTTCAAGTGATTTTTTAACTTGTCAGCAAATTATACGTATGTTGTCATTTGGCCTTGTAGTTCACAAACCTGGGCAGGTAACGGTCAGCATCTTCTAATCCCAGGGGGAGGTGGATCCTCCAGGTTGTAAGTTCTACAGGAAAGGTCTTTCAATGCCCAAAGTTATTTGAACAGTTTTGGATGGAGGAGAATGTTGTGGTCTAGAGGCAAAATGGTGATCACACGATTGTGATACAGCCGGACTACACAACCGATAAAGGAGCCACAGCCGGTGACTGAGAAGAATTTGTGACTTCTCAGCATTTAGTGGTTACTACTCACCTGGGTAGTCATATGTAGGAATCTCCTCTTTACACCGCTCATCACCCCTCACATATGTCTCTGTAGTATTAATATGGGTCAGATCTTCACCCTGAAACAAACATTGTAAAAGTCACAGACAGATGGAGAAGTCCCATCTATGATCAGCTCTAATCTTGCCATCTCCACCGTTCTCATTAAACAAGTATAAAACACATAATACTGGTGGATAAAACAAGACTGAGCACAAGACCTTCACAGCTGTCTACACATCATAGGGGAGATCTCATGACACCTTCTCTCCATCTACCTGATGATCCTGAGGAACATTGGGGTCTTCTTGTTTACAGTCCTGTAGAAGAAGAGGACGGGGTGTTGTCCTCTTACTGGATAGATCTGGAGGAAACACATACAGGGACTGAATTCATTCTTTACATACAGATAATATAGGCCGTGTGTATTTAGTCCTGTCTATTACCTAGAGATGTGAGGGGCTGGGGAACCTCCATCATGACGTCCTTGTACAGATCTTTGTGTCCTTCTAAATACTCCCACTCCTCCATGGAGAAATAGACAGTGACATCCTGACATCTTATAGGAACCTGACACATACAATGATAGTCATCCCCCCGATCCCTCCATAGCGTTACTGTATAATGTCCCAGTATTCCCAGCAGTGTCACCTCTCCAGTCAGCAGCTCAATCATCTTGTAGGTGAGTTCTAGGATCTTTTGGTCATTGATGTCATCATGTATCAGGGGGTGAGGTGGAGGCCCTGTGATTGGGCTCAGGGGTCTTCCCCATCCCTCAGACACAGGGTCCTGACAGCGCTCACTAGAGGTCTTCTTCACAACTGTGTAACCCTGGTTATGGAGAGACACATTAATAAATCTCACTCCAGACATTTCCAGAGTCCTCACCTCTCCAGTTCTGTCCATCTGTTATTCCCATAGATAAGAATGATGTAATGTGACGTCATCAGAATCTCTCACCTCTCCAGTAAGCTGGAAGAGGATCTCTAGGGTGAGGTGGAATATCCTCTCCGCCATCTTGTCTCTTTCCATATCCATCCCTAATGGGATGGATGATTCAGAAAAATTCTGTTATATAGAAGATCTCCACTGAGAGGATCCGATATTGTAGAGACCTGAATAGGAAGATGATGAGCCGATGTAACATCATAAAGATCCTGTGTAATAATACAATTACTGAAGACCATGGGGGAAAACATATCAGGAGATAGAACGTGTAGTTGTTGTATTCTCTAGTCTTGTATGGATGGAACACCAGTTGAATTGCTGACTATGACATCTCCTTCATGCACTTTTCTGTGTTTGTTATGCCAGAACTGTTGGAGGATTATTAAAGGTGATAGTTTTCCCACCAATTAGAGGGGACACCTGTGGATATCGGTGTTTTTGTACCTGCTAGAGTTCTGGTGATTTACTAGTTAAAGTGCTCTTGTGGCAAAGTGGACGTTGGACAAACATCACGATCAATTACAATCAGACTGAAGGAACATCGTCCTCTATTCGGCTCTATGATTCTAGGATGAAATCCACTGCGGCCGCTGCTAAAAAAAATTGAAAAAGAGCAGAAGTTTGGTGAGACCACCGTGGCCAGACATTTCTCGGAGATAAAAGTTCTGATGTGCGATGGTCGGTGTTAGAAGAGGTTCTATAAGACAGTGTTCCCCAACTCCAGTCCTCAAGGCCCACCAACAGGTCATGTTTTCAGGATTTCCTTAGTATTGCTCAGGTGATGTAATTATCACCAGTGAAATCCTGAAAACATGACCTGTTGGTGGGCCTTGAGGACTGGAGTTGGGGAACACTGCTGTAAGACCCAATACGACCGGCCAATCACAGTAATGCCAGTATCCAACATGGCTACCGGATTACTGTGTATGGCGCGCAATCCCCGCATATTTATTGGCTGTGTAACAGCAGCAATTATTGTGCTGGACGGAACTAGGAGAGGAATAATGGCGCTGTGTGAGGACTTCTCTGGGCTTCTGTCCTTCATCCTGCAGTCGTCTGAATGGATCTAATGTGGACGGGAACCAGCTATGCCGCATTCTGTCCACAGCTGTTACCTCACTGTTCACACCACACAGAGACCCCAAAAGAGTCTCCGTGCTGAAGGGGTTAATGCCCCCTGCGCCCAGTAATGGGGGTCTCCACATACCTCCACCTGCTGAGCTGCCACCACATATATGGCTGCTCTGTGTGCACAGGAGCTGTGATGAGGTCACAGGAGGGGAGGAGTCAGGGGTCACATGATCAGGGGCCTCAGTGGATGCAGGACTCTGCTGTGCTGGTTGTCATGGTGCTGGATGAGCTGAAGTTTATGTGTGGGGTCAGGAGGGGTTTACAGTGTGGATGTAGCAGAGCCGTGTGTGTACGAGGTGTACGGAGCGGAGCCGTGTGTGTACGAGGTGTACGGAGCAGAGCCGCGTGTGTACGAGGTGTATGGAGCAGAGCCGCGTGTGTACGAGGTGTACGAAGCAGAGCCGCATGTGTACGAGGTGTACGGAGCGGAGCCGCGCGTGTACGAGGTGTACGGAGCGGAGCCGCGCGTGTACGAGGTGTACGGAGCAGAGCCGCGCGTGTACGAGGTGTACGGAGCAGAGCCGCGCGTGTACGAGGTGTACGGAGCAGAGCCGCGCGTGTACGAGGTGTACGGAGCAGAGCCGCGCGTGTACGAGGTGTACGGAGCAGAGCCGCGCGTGTACGAGGTGTACGGAGCAGAGCCGTGTGTGTACGAGGTGTACGGAGCAGAGCCGCGTGTGTACGAGGTGTACGGAGCGGAGCCGGAGGTGTACGGAGCGGAGCCGCATGTGTACGAGGTGTACGGAGCGGAGCCGCGCGTGTACGAGGTGTACGGAGCGGAGCCGCGCGTGTACAAGGGGTACGGAGCGGAGCCATGCGTGTACAAGGGGTACGGAGCGGAGCCGCGCGTTTACGAGGCGTACGGAGCAGAGCCGCGCGTGTACGAGGCGTACGGAGCGGAGCCGTGTGTACGAGGTGTACGGAGCAGAGCCGCATGTGTACGAGGTGTACGGAGCCGAGCCGCGTGTGTTCGAGGTGTACGGAGCGGAGCCGCGTGTGTACGAGGTGTACGGAGCGGAGCCGCGCGTGTACGAGGTGTACGGAGCGGAGCCGCGCGTGTACGAGGCGTACGGAGCGGAGCCGCGCGTGTACGAGGCGTACGGAGCAGAGCCGCGCGTGTACGAGGCGTACGGAGCGGAGCCGCGCGTGTACGGAGTGGAGCCGTGTGTGTGTACGAGGTGTACGGAGCGGAGCCGCGTGTGTACGAGGTGTACGGAACGGAGCCGTGTGTGTGTACGAGGTGTACAGAGCGGAGCCGCGTGTGTACGAGGTGTACGGAGCGGAGCCGCGTGTATACGAGGCGTGAGGAGCGGAGCCGCGTGTGTACGAGGCGTACGGAACGGAGCCAAGTGTGTGTACGAGACGTACGGAACGGAGTCGAGTGTGTGTACGAGGGGTACGGAGCGGAGCCGCGTGTGTGTACGAGGCGTACGGAGCGGAGCCGCGTGTGTACGAGGCGTACAGAGCAGAGCCGCGTGTGTACGAGGCGTACGGAGCAGAGCCGCGTGTGTACGAGGCGTACGGAGCAGAGCCGCGTGTGTACGGGGTGTACGGAGCGGAGCCGTGTGTGTGTACGGAGCGGAGCCGCGCGTGTACGAGGTGTGCGGAGCCGCGCGTGTACAAGGTGTACGGAGCGGAGCCGCAGGTGTACGGAGCGGAGCTGCGTGTGTACGAGGCGTACGGAGCGGAGCCGCGCGTGTACGAGGCGTGAGGAGCGGAGCCGCGCGTGTACGAGGCGTGAGGGGTGGAGCTGCGAGTGTACGAGGCGTGAGGAGCGGAGCCGCGCGTGTACGAGGCGTGAGGAGCGGAGCCGCGCGTGTACGAGGCGTATGGAGCGGATCCACGCGTGTACGAGGCTTACGGAGCAGAGCCTCGTGTGTACGGAGCGGAGCCGCGTGTGTACGAGGTGTACGGAGCGGAGCCGCGTGTGTACGAGGCGTACGGAACGGAGCCGAGTGTGTGTACGAGGCGTACGGAGGGGAGCCGCGTGTGTGTACGAGGCGTACGGAGGGGAGCCGCGTGTGTGTACGAGGCGTACGGAGCGGAGCCGCGTGTGTACGAGGCGTACGGAGCAGAGCCGCGTGTGTACGAGGCGTACGGAGCAGAGCCGCGTGTGTACGAGGTGTACGGAGCAGAGCTGCGTGTGTACGAGGTGTACGGAGCGGAGCCGCGCGTGTACGAGGCGTGAGGGGCGGAGCTGTTTGTGTACGAGGCGTGAGGAGCGGAGCCGCGCGTGTACGAGGCGTGAGGAGCGGAGCCGCGCGTGTACGAGGTGTATGGAGCGGATCCACGCGTGTACGAGGCTTACGGAGCAGAGCCTCGTGTGTACGGAGCGGAGCCGCGTGTGTACGAGGTGTACGGAGCGGATCCGCGTGTGTACGAGGTGTACGGAGTGGAGCCATGTGTGTACGAGGTGTACGGAGCCGTGTGTGTACGAGGTGTATGGAGCGGAGCCGCATGTGTACGAGGTGTACGGAGCGGAGCCGCGCGTGTACGAGGTGTACGGAGCGGAGCCGCGCGTGTACAAGGTGTACGGAGCGGAGCCATGTGTGTACATGGTGTACGGAGATGAGCCGTGTGTGTACGTAGCAGAGTCGTGTGTGTACGGAGCAGAGTAGTGTGTGTACGGAGCAGAGCCGCAAGTGTACGAGGCGTACGGAGCGGAGCCATGTGTGTACGAGGTGTACGGAGATGAGCCGTGTGTGTACATAGCAGAGTTGTTTGTGTACGGAGTGGAGCCGTGTGTGTACGTATTGGAGCCGTGTGTGTACGTTTCGGAGCCGTGTGTGTACGAGGTGTACGTAGCGGAGCCGTGTGTGTACGAGGTGTACGGAAATGAGCCGTGTGTGTACGGAGCGGAGCTGTGTGTGTACGGAGCATTGTCGTGTTCGTACAGAGCAGAGCCGTGTGTGTACAGAGCGGATCCATGTGTATAGAGCCGTGTGTATGGAGCAGTATGTGTACAGAGGGGAGCCGTGTGTGTACGGAGCCATGTGTGTATGGAGTCGTGTGTGTATGAGGCATACGGAGCAGAGCTGTGTGTGTACGGAGCGGAGCTGTGTGTGTACAGAGCCGTGTGTACGCTGTATACAGCTGTATACCCCCAGGTTCGGTTGCAGACCCCGCGGCTCTTTATCAGACTGTAGAAGAACTGACTCTGGACACTCGGTAAAACTGCGCTCGGACGTCTCTTGTTTCTCACACAGATATTGATAACATAAGATGGAGTCAGACGAACCCTCCTACAAAACCTGATAACAAAGTCATTACTACAGGACTGGATGAGAAAGGGATTTATTCTACAAGAAACGCTGGGGCCACAAATGAGAGAATCCGGGCCCCGTGGCTGGATACTCCGGACCCCCGGCGTGTTAGGACCAGACGGGGTCTTTGTCCCTGGAGCTTCTCTGCTCGGTATAATGAGACTCTGATCTTGTTCTTATAAAGAGGGTTGGAGTAGAATAGAAGCTGCCTGAATATGAGGACCTTGTCTGATCTCTATGTCCTTGTGTACAGGGCTATGGAGATAGCGCTATTCTCTGTATAATAGATGGGATGTCGCTGGAGCCCTAATATTCCTGTACAGGGGTCTCTGTAGAGATAATCTTACCCCAGCATTATGGATTGGGAGAAGGGAAAAAGGGATTGAGGACATTTTATTGTAATTTACCTTTAAAAATAAAACTGTAATTAAAAATAACTGATTAAAAACAGTGGTTTGTTTTTCCACCATGTTGTCTGGAGGAGGTAAAGAGCCGAGGCTGAAGAAGTTTTATCTACAGAAGTCTACAAAAGAGGGAGGATGGCAACTCCGAATGTCCTTGTCTATTTTGGGATTAGGAGTTAGGAAAAGGGGCAGGAGGACATTTTGGGATTTGTTTTGGGGGGTAGGGGCAAGAGATGCAACATTTGTCCATAAAGTGTAAGTATTAGTAATGAGCGAGCATGCCTGCCATTGCTTGATACTTGATCGAGCATCGCAGTGCCCGGGTATGTTTACTACTCGATCAAGTATAAAACCCATTAACGCGATGCGGCAGGCAAATCACAGTAATTCCAATAGCCAAAATGGCTACGTCATTACCGTGTATGGCAGGCAATCCCCGCGTGTTTTTTGGCGGTCTAACAGCTGCGAAACATGCGGGAGGGGGACTTAAGCACCCACGATATTCGATTGAGAACCTGAGCACCCTGATGCTCGATCAAGTATTGAGCAATGGCAAGCATGCTCGCTTATCACTAGTAAATATATGAATACAGTTAGGTCCAGAAATATTTGACCAAATCTTCGTGATTTCAGCTCTGCAGGCCACTAATGTAGATTTAAAATGAAACAACTGAGATGCAATTGAAGTGGAGACTTTCAGGTTGAATTAAAAAGGATTGAACAAAAATATCCTGTGAATCGTTTAGGAATTGCAACCATTTTTCTGCAAATCCTCCTCATTTCAGGGGCTCAAAAGTAAATGGACAAATTAACTTAGCCATCAAATGTTCATGTTGAATACTTTGTAGAGTATCCATTGCAGCAATTACTGCCTGAAGTCTGGAAGCCGTGGACATCACCAAATGCGCTGGCGTCACTATCCCCGCTTTCTGTCGAATTGAACATGAAGAAGTGTGGGCTGCAGCTGATCTTTGACTTCCTCTTTGTGTTCAATTCGTACAAAGGCGGGGACAGTGAAGCCAGCTATGATTGGGGGCCTGGCTCACGTGTCACAACAACCGCATGGGAGCCCAGGGATTGCGACTGCCAACACCACTGGAATGGCGCCAGCATGAGAGGTGAGTAGAAGCTTTTTCATTTTATCTGGGCCAAGCATGGGGTATGACAAGGAGTTGTCCAAGTAGTAGACAACTTCTATAAACCTATGAAATGCAGCTCAATTGGGTTGAGATCTGGTGATTGACGACCATTGCAGAATATTCCACCTCTTTGCTTTCACGCTATTTTTTGGGTCATTGTTTATCGGTACTGTGCAGCACCATCCAATCAACCTTACTGCATTTGGTTGAATCTGAGCAGAAAGTATCGCCGTGTACACACAGAATTCATCCAGCTGCTTCTGTCTTCAATCACATCATCAATAAACACTAGTGATCTCACACCATTGGAAGCCATGCATGCTTGCACCATCACACGGCCTCCACCATGTGTTACAGAGGATGTGCCGTGAATTGGATCATGAGCCGTTCCAAGCCTCCTCCATACCTTCTTCTTCCCATCATTCTGGTACATGTTGATCTTCGATTCATTTCTCCAAAGAATGCTTTTCCAGAACTGTACTGACTTCTTTAGATGTTATTTGGCAAAGTCTGGTCCTTGTATTTTTAAGTCTGATTAACAGTTTGCACCTTGTGGTGAACTCTCTGTATTTGCTTATTTACTCTCATGAAGTCTTTTCTTTTATGGTGGACCAAGACACTGAAACACCTTCTTCCAGAAAGTGTTATTCACTTAGGTTGATATTGTGGAGGGGTTTTCTTTACCATGTAAAGGATTCTGCAGTCATCCACTACTGTTTTCTTCAGTGGACGTCAACACCTTTTTAGTTCCAAAGCACACCAGTGCATTTTTATTCGCAGAATGTACCGTACTGTTGATTTGGCCACTCCTAACATTTCTGCTCTTTGGTGGATTTGATCTTTTCACTTCCATTGAGAGCTCCTTTCTGTGTTATGGGTTCATAGCAACAGCTTCCAAATACAAAAGCCACACCTGGAATCAGCCCCAGACCTTTTACCTTTTTAATTGATAATAGATTCATGAGGGAAGAGCCCAAAAAGCCAATGAAAGAGCCTTTGAGATCATTGTCTAATTACTTTTGATCCCTTGAAAAAGATGCAGCTCCATATTAAAGAGCTGGAATTCCTAAACCCATACTCAAATTAGGATGTAAATACCCTCAAGTTAAAGCTGAGAGTTGGCACTTTATTAAGACCAGATTGATTTTATTTTTGTATCTTGAATATGTTTCGGTAAACAGTGAAAATGCCCAAACTTGTGTCAGTGTCCAAATATTTTCTGGACCTAACTATCTAAAGGTGCTATTGAAGTGAAATTCTCACCAGATGTTGGTAACAACCCATCCAATCCACGCAGGCAAAGAAATTAAACCAAAGTTGGCCATAAATTAAAATATGTATTATAATGAGAAATGACACAGGGAAAAAGTATTTAACTTGCTTACTGAAGTTTATTTAATACTTTGTACAAACGCCTTTGTTGTTGATGTCAGCGTCAAGATTCCTCCAGTATGGAGAAACTAATCGCATTGCTCAGTAGCGATTTTGGCCCATTTGTCTACACTAATACTCTTAAAATCCTGAAGGTCCTGTGGGTTATCTTCATCATCTTGGTAGATGGCAGCAGATTTTTATCAAGAATGTCTCAGTACATTTGTCCATTCATCCTTCCTTCAATTATATGAAGTTTGCCAGTGCTATATGCTGAAAAACAGCCCCACACCATGATGTTCCCACCTCCAAACTTTGGTTTTGTGTTTTTGGGTGATATGCAGTGCCTTTTGGTGTCCAAACATGGTGTATATTATGGCATCCAAAGAGTTCAATTTTGGTCTAATCTGACCAGATTATGTTGTTGAGCAAACTTTAAACATGGTTGGATATGTTTTTGTTCAGCAATGGTTGTTGAGTGCATTACTTATAGTTTTCTTTGACACAATTGAACCTGCTTTGCAGTCTAGCTAGATCAAATGCAGAAGTTCTTCTGATTTACTAAGGAGGTACATAACATTTATAGCAAATCTCTTGGAGTATTTCCAAGGGTGCATCATCTTTAATATAATTGTTTAGCCACAATTATTGCCTTATATGATCAGAGGCAGAATATACAGTAAGTTCCTTAAAAGTCACATAGCATAGGTGTGGTGCAGGAAGCCAGCGCCATTTTGAATATCTTCATATAATATTGATATCTTTAACAATTCCAGTTCTTTCTGTTGCTCTCCTCAGATAATTCTTGGCTCTTTGACAATTTTTTGGATAATTCTTTTCACTCCTCTGCCTGAAACCTGGTTGTGGCTGGTTTATGGTGAAATGATGTTCTTTCAAATACTGGATTATTGCCGCAACAGTACTGTACGGTACCGTACTTTAGTAGTTCAGAAATTCTTCTGTAACCAATGCCACCAATATGTTTTGCAACAATAAGGATGCAAAAGTCTTGAGACAGCTCACTGGTTTTACTCATCATTAGATATTTCTTGTATGGCATTCTGGTGAGAATTTCATGTCAATAGCACCTTTAGAAATATACTTACATAGAAATTTGGTGAAGTGTTCAATACTTATTTCACCCGCTTTATAACAATGTGAAATATTGACTGTACATTGAAGATTGCTTTTTGGATTAAAGATAGTAGCAACTTCATATATTTTTAATTCTAATATACTATATTTTTCAGACTATAATACACACCTAATCATAAGACGCATCCAAGGTGTGAAGACCCAGGGTCTTCCGTGAGCAGAACACTACTCAGACAACACAGGGTAATGATAAACAGTGTGGCAATAATTTATTGAACCACCAGCAATCACATATAGAACAGTCCCAGCAAATTCACGAGATAGTGCAAAGTACAGATTCTCACCCTTCCACTGGCCCGCCGGATATAGAGCCATGTGATATGTGGCCAGGTGACCTGATGTTCCACCTGGATTCTTCAAATAGTCTCTGAGAGTTCAGCAATGGAGCAGTTCTGTATTTTTACAGCCAGGGCTGTGGTCCCTTAGGCTGTCATCTTGTGATGTCACACAGAACAGACACAGAGACCCCCTTTTAATAGTCCACATTTGTCCTTTCAAGCCATCATTCATAGGTCAAGGGTCGTGATATTAATTCACAATGCTCAACTATCCACAGCTCATCCCCCATAGTGTTGGCTGGCAAACACCCTGCAATGGTATTTAACTTATCTAGCAAACATCCATTGTTCCAAGGCCCTGTATTGTAAAAGTGGCAGACAATACTTTGTAAGAGTTGATACGAGTTGAGAATAGCAGCCATTCATCAATTACCACCTCAAGAGATCAGTATTCAGGGTTATACAAACAATTGTCAGTGTTGAGCAACCAAAGAAGAACACAGGTTTAAAAGTCAACACAACAATAAGGGGGTATGGTTCCTGGCCATGAAATGTATGTCTGGCATAATTAAAAAGCTGTGTCATCATACAAGGTTTAAACAGCAGGAAGAAGGAAAACATTTTTTTCTACTAATTAAATATTTCTCGATGGTGTAAAGTGGAGGAGTGTGTAACGACTCAGCGCCACTGGAAATTCTGGCCACTTGAATATTGCAATTTATTGTTAGTGTTCAGCATCCCTTTTTGCAGCATTCTGCTGTTTTGATCCTTATATTTTAATGATAGTCTAATAAAATATGCTTTTATATTAATGGATCGCTTCTGTGCTCAGACTAATTATTATGGGAGGGTATTATTCCACAGGGCTCATGTCTCATTGTTTGAGCATTTAATCAGTTTACGTAGTTGGTATAGCAGGGGATCTCTTGTAAATCAACATCTAGCTGGCTTTAGTACAATATGCAATTAGTGCAATTAGCATAGTAACAAACATTGTTTCACCCTGAATCACTGTCCTTGAATAGCCAAAGAAACACACATACAGTCACAAGTCAACACAAACACAATAGTGTATTTCTCTTGGCTTAACAAATCTAGATGTCTGGCTGATTAAGATTAGAAGTTGTTTCATCAAAATCAGGAAGGACAAGGTCTCATTGTTCTCCTCTGTCACAGAAAGCTACCTCCAGTCTATAAGATGCACTCACTTATTATCAAGATTTTTTTCTTGCTAAAAGTGTGTCTTATAGTCGAAAAACAAAAAGTTTTAAAGTAAATTCCCTTTCTCATTTGATTATACAACTGTCTGTTATATGTTTTTGTACAATCTGTCAATAACATATATAGTTTCTCCACCGTCTGAGTTATTTTTGATGGTCAACAAAATACGATTTTCCAGTAATTCATTTTTCACACTTAAGGTATAATAATGGATTCCCTCTGTGTGGGATTTTTGATCTTTAACAGGGTTGTCCAGTACTTGGACAACCCCTTCTCATTCCTCAAGTTTGGTCCTGTTAAAATAAAAACAATTATACAAACCTCCCATGCCTGTGCAGTTTCAGTCGTGTAAGCACTTCTGTTTCCGAGGCTCATGTGATGTTGCTACGTCATGTGAGCCCTGCAGCCAATCAGCACTGGCGTCATTGTCCCCACATTCGGACACATCGAACAAAAAGAGCAAGCAAGAAAGCAGCAGCAGCCCTGGCTTCCTGTTAATGTTCAATACGTCCGAAGGCGGGGACAGTGAAGCCGGTGCTGATTAATCGCAGGGATTGTGTGATGTAATAACTTCACTTGAGTCCTGGGAACACGAGTGCAGACACCCCTGGAACAGCACCGGCATGGAAGATGAGTATGAGTGTTTTTCTTTTTACGAGGCCACACATGAGGAATGACAAGGGTTTGCCCTAATAGTGAACAACCCCTTTAAGAAAATACAATTTTCAGTTAAAACATTTCCATCATTCTGAACATGAAAAAGGCTTCTCCCCCGTGTGAATTCTCTAATGTTTATTTAGAAATGACTTCAGTGTAAAACATATCCCACATTAAGAACATGAAAAAAGCTTCTTCCCTGTGTGAATTCTTTGATGACTAAGAAAAGAAGATTTCTTCACAAAACATTTCCCACATTCTGAACATGAGAATGGCTTCTCCCTTGTGTGGGTTCTCTGGTGCCTAAGAAGGTGTGAGCTCTGGTTAAAACATTTCCCACATTCTGAACAGGAAAAAGGCTTCTCCCCTGTGTGGGTTCTCTGGTGGATATCAAGATACGCTTTCCGGTTAAAACATTTCCCACATTCTGAACAGGAAAAAGGCTTCTCTCCTGTGTGGGTTCTCTGGTGGCAAACAAAATGCCCTTTAATGTTAAAACATTTTCCACATTGTGAACAGGAAAAAGGCTTCTTCCCTGTGTGGGTTCTCTGGTGGTCAACAAAAGTGGATTTCTGGATAAAGCATTTCCCACAGTCTGAACAGAAATAAGGCTTTTCCCCTGTGTGAATTTTCTGGTGCCTAACGAAAGTTAATTTGTGTTTAAAACATTTCCCACATTCTGAACATGAAAAAGGCTTTGCCACTGTGTGAGTTCTCTGGTGCTTAACAAAAGCTGATTTATAGTTAAAACATTTCCTACATTTTGAACATGAAAAAGGTTTTTCCCCTGTGTGAGTTCTCTGGTGGTCAACCAAAGCTGATTTCTGGTTAAAACATTTCCCACATTCTGAACAGGAAAAAGGCTTCTCCCCTGTGTGAGTTCTCTGGTGCATAACCAAAGCTGATTTGTCTTTAAAACATTTCCCACATTCTGAACATGAAAAAGGCTTCTTCCCTGTGTGAGTTGTTTGGTGCCTAACCAAATTTGATTTCTGGTAAAAGCGGTTTCCACATTCTGAACATGAAAAAGGCTTTTCCCCTGTGTGAATTCTTTGGTGGTCAACCAAAGCTGATTTCTGGTTAAAACATTTCCCACATTCTGAACAGGAAAAAGGCTTCTCCCCTGTGTGAGTTCTCTGATGCATAACCAAAGTTGATTTGTGTTTAAAACATTTCTCACATTCTGAACATGAAAAAGGCTTCTCCCCTGTATGAGTTCTTTGGTGCCTAACCAAACTTGATTTCTGGTAAAAGCGGTTGCCACATTGTGAACAGTAAAAAGGCTTCTCCCCTGTGTGAGTTCTCTGGTGGCAAACCAAATCTGATTTCTGGTTAAAACATTTCCCACATTCTGAACATGAAAAACGCTTCTCCTCTGTGTGAGTTCTTTGGTGCCTAACCAAATTTGATTTCTGGTAAAAGCGGTTTCCACATTCTGAACATGAAAAAGGCTTCTCCCTTTTCTTCGCTGTGTGAATATTTTGATGTTTAAGAAAATTTTTTTCAAGTGGAAAACAGTTTCCATATTCTGAACGTGAAAATGGCTTATTTGCTTTAGGAGCAATTAGTTTTTTTAAGCTTATTTTGTGACTTTGATTTTCCTTAGTATTCGGCAATGAATCAGAAGACAGGACATGTTTCAAAGGATCAGATGACAGATCTTTGCTGTGAAGGGATGATGGTATATTTGGAGTAATGGTATTCACTTCAATTGTATCCTGTGGGATCTCAAGCCCATCTAATTTAAAAACTGAAGAAGTCAGCTGTCCCTCTGATCTCCTGGTACAGACATCTGCCAAGAATAAAACCAATTATTATTTTAGAATAAAATATCCTCAAGTTTTATATTTTTTTAACATTTCTACTTACACTGTCCGTAGAAATGGCAAATTATGTAAAACTATTAAATTATTCACCAAGACAATGACAGTTCACAGTCTAATAGAAAACCTCATAGCATGAACCAGTAGAGCGTGGTGTCCAACTGTTTGTTCATTCTGCCTCCAAAATATAAAATAAAAAGCCACCAATGTTATGTAGGTGAAAATAATACCAATAAAAACGCCTACTCATTTCACAAAAAAAAAATCCCCACTCAGGTTCATGATCTGTCAATGGAAAAACAGAGGTTTATACATTATTAGTGGCTCAAAGGCTCTAGAAAAGCAACATGGCTTCAATAAACCAGTCCAGCAATATCCACTCTCCCAAAGTCAAATCTCCCCTTCACTTCTGAGCATTGCAGGGTGCTGAAGCCACATTTAGCATCCATGTATTCGGCATTACTATAGTGAGACGAACCCATTTAATTTATGGTGTGTGTCTCCTGGAGCACAATCTGGGCACTATGTGTTGGGTAATGAAATGGCATATTAGCAATTTTCACGCTCCAACATTCACTGTGTGCTAATTTCTGGAAAGTGGGTGTGAAGTCAAAATAGTCACTACTCCTATAGATTAATTCACTGAGGGTTATAATCTCCAAAATGAAGTCACTTTATGGAGATTTCTACTGCTCTAGTTTTCTGCCATTTTGTTATTTTAGGGGCTTCTGCAAATGGTGTGTCCCATCTCCTCTGGTATCTGCTCCTGTCACCATGAGCCACCTTATTCATTCTGCAGGTGGTGCTGGTGATGGAGGGGACATCGGAACTAGGGTTGAGCGAGTATATTCTGTCCGAGTATGCTCGGGCCGAGCTCCGAGTAGTTACAGCTGCTCGGTGATATGGTTGAATCGCTCCCGCGTGCATGATTTGCAACTGTTTAACAGCTTTATTACATGTGAGGAATGTGTAAGAAATAGACATTCCTCACATGTAATAAAACTGTCAAACAGTCACAAATCATGCACACGGGAGCGATTCAACCATATCACCGAGCAGCTATAAATACTCGGAGCTCGGCCCGAGCATACTCGGCGAAAGGGTTAATTGAACATACTCGCTCAACACTAATCGGAACCAGAAGCTCTGGGCGGTGCAGGCTCTGTCCAGCCACTAAGATTAGGGTGCCTGGGATCAGTAGTACCATCCAGTCTAGCAGTATAGGTGTGTGTGCTGTCCAGCTGGAGTAATCTGCTCCCTGCTTCAGCCAATTGGAGAGCACCACACCCTACTAAAGCTGGAAGCATATTTCCGGAAGCTGCCAGATCCAGCCTTGTTCTCCTCTGGGTCAGTCCTCTGTGCTCAGCTCTCGGCTTGTGTATCAGTTTCCTGTTGTGACCCCGGCCTGCTTACTGACTACTCTTGTGTCTTCTGATTTAGTATTTTCTCTGCCCTCCTGGTTCTGACCCAGCTAACAGACTATTCTTCTTTCCATCTCACACCACACAACAGCAGATAGCACCGTGGTCCAAGCCAAGGGGTCTCTCTGTAAGTCCAGATCCATGTAGAGGGGTTAAAGGATGATGGGCAAAACTGTGACTATAGACAATAATACATCTACTAAAATGATCAAACTCAACAGTCTTCTTAAGGAATAAAATGAGTAACTAGTGGTGAAATCTCTCTGGGATAATTAGAGTATGGGGCTCGGTGGCTCTTGGCAATCTAAACTATCGTAAGGAACAATATTTTCTGTCAGATGAGTTTCAAGAAGAAATATTAGACATTCAAAGAGAACTTTTTATAATAGTGCAGAGCTGAGGTGTCTTAAATATAGACCACGAGCATTCATAAGAGGTAATGGAGATCTTTTTTGAAAGACTACCAGGGAGTTACAGACTCACATAAGTAAGGCCGGCTGATCCCACCACAATGAAACGATCATACAGAATGAATGTGTAAAAAAGATATAGAATAAAAAAACATGTTACATCCCCAACAACAACGTATGTATGAGGGGAGAGCTCCAACATTAAACCAGAGTTGCACTCATTTATTTTGGACCATTGGAGCTACTAGGAGTCCTGACAAGAAGAGTACAGAAAGTATTAGTGCCCCCATTTCAGGAGAGATTGTGCAGTAATCTGACTTCCTTAGGATTAAAAACATAATGTAATTTATGACGTGGAGTGAATCCATGAAACCAGGGTTCGAGCCATGCCAACACAAATTGACACTTGTCCCTCACTGCACATTTAATGTTGTCGATCATAAAAGTGAAGTTTGGCCAGAAAGACTGGACCTGGTCTTGTAGGGACCATATGAGCACATTCAGCAGCACAGAAGGGGGGAAGGTAGATTCAACCAATAAGATATCAGGGTTCTAGGAAGCCAACAGCATCATTACCCTCTGCTTTCTCTAACAGGCCCATCATAATATTTTTCTTCAAGTGATTTTCTAACTTGTCAACACATTTTATGTACACTGTCATTTGGCTTTGTAGTTTACAGATTTGGGAAAGTAAGAATCAGTATCTTCTAATCCCAGGGGGTAGGTGGATCTTCCAGGTTGTAAGTTCTATAGAAAAGGGCTTTCAATACCCAAAGTCATTTGAACAGTTTTTGGTGGAGGAGAATGTTGTGGTCTAGAGGCAAAATGGTGATTACACGATTGTGATACGGCCGGACTACACCACTGATAAAGCAGCCACAGCCGGTGTCTGAGAAGAATCTGTGACTTCTCTGCATTTAGTGATTACTACTCACCTGGGTAGTCATATGTAGGATTCTCCTCTTTACACCGCTCATCACCCCTCACATATGTCTCTGTAGTATTAGTATGGGTCAGATCTTCACCCTGAAATAAATATTGTAAAAGTCACAGACAGATGGAGAGGTCACATCTATGATCAGCTCTAATCCTGCCATCTCCACCGTTCTCATTACACAAGTAAAAAACATATAATACTGGTGGATAAAACAAGACTGAACACAAGACCTTCACAGCCGTCTACACATCTTGGGGAGATCTCAAGACATCTTCTCTCCATCTACCTGATGATCCTCAGAAAAGTTGGGATTTTCTTGTTTACAGTCCTGTGGAAGAAGAGGATGGGGACATCTCTCTGGTGTTGTCCTCTTACTGGATAGATCTGGAGGAAACACATACAGGGACTGAATTCATTCTTTACATACAGATAATTATAGGCCGTGTGTATTTAGTCCTGTCTATTACCTGGTGATGTGAGGGGCTGGGGAACCTCCATCATGAAGTCCTTGTACAGATCTTTGTGTCTTTCTAAATACTCCCACTCCTCCATGGAGAAATAGACGGAAACATCCTGACACCTTATAGGAACCTGACACATACAATGATACAGTCATCGCCCCTATCCCTTCATAATGTTACCCTATAATGTCCCAGCATTCCCAGCAGTGTCACCTCTCCAGTCAGCAGCTCAATCATCTTGTAGGTGAGTTCTAGGATCTTCTGGTCATTGATGTCCTCATGTATCAGGGGGTGAAATGGAGGTCCTGTGATTGGGCTCAGGGGTCTTCCCCATCCCTCAGACACTGGGTCCTGACAGCGCTCACTAGAGGTCTTCTTCACTACTGTGTAATCCTGGTTATGGAGAGACACATTAATAAATCTCACTACAGACATTTCCAGAGTTCTCACCTCTCCAGTTCTGACCATCTGTTATTCCCATAGATAAGAATGATGTAATGTGACGTCATCAGAATATCTCACCTCTCCAGTAAGCCGGAAGAGGATCTCTAGGGTGAGGTGTAATATTTTATCAGCCATCTTTTCTGTGTCCATATCCATCTTTAATGGGTAAATCAGGAAAATTCTCTTATATAGAAGATCTTCACTGAGGGATCTGATATTGTAGAGACCTGAATGAGAAGAAGATGAGCTAATGTAACATCATAAAAATCCCATGTAATAATAAAATTACTGGAAATAAGAGAAAAACATGAGTAGATTTATTATTTTACAGTATTTAATTTTTTCTTTACATCTAATAATAAAACCTATATATGTTAGGCCACAGATAACAAGCAGTTTTTTCCTCGGAGCCTTCAGCTGAATACATTTCTCAAAGACTCAACTTCCATAATGCTATTTCTCGTTTCATTTACCGATACTGGAATCAACATGAACAATACTGCAGGAGATATTCATTACACGTGTCATGAGAAATAACTACTAAATGATGAATCTACTACAGCTCTAGAAACATATTTGGCCAGAGTTTGCCACTGACTACATCTCCACCGGCCGTCTATATGAATGTTTCCCGTCTTCCCCGGACTGTCATCTTCTATCATGTTAGATCTCATGTCTGATTCACACACAGAAGTTTGAGGCTTTTATAAAAGCTTTTTTATTTGCACAAATATCGCGGACAGAAATTATTTGATACCAAAGTCTCCATGTACAGTGTTTTATGGGGTTTATTTATGGCCTTAGGCTTTCCTATATTACAAGAAAAACACCAGAAAAAAGCAGAAATTAAAATGTTTCAAAAGAAAATTGGCACCAACAAATCTTGTAATAAAAAAACATGAAAAAGCATTAGATACATCTTATTTTTTTAAATGTTAAAAAAAAAAAAAAAAACCTGTTTTGGGCATCAGAACATAGATGTACACCTCAGGCACGGCACAGGTACGGTTGCAACAAAAAAAACTGGCAGCTTAACCACTTGTTGCTGTCAAAAGCAAATCTCAGAATGTTTGACAGAGTTTGGCCCAATACCCCTCCTTCCCCAAGTACTCGATAGCATGGGGATGCCCAATTACTACGATACTTAAATGCCTGATAATGGTGTCTGGGCCAGCAATATACGAAAATCTATTAGGCCGGGCCAGAGACAGCGTCCAATAAGTTACATTTTAATGTCCCCATTAGACTAAAGTGGCATGAAAGCACTGATTTCGGGGGGTTTGGTAGACTATATAATGTGTTTGGGGGCTTGCCGACAGATGATGTCAGGCAAAGAAGAATCTGGCATCCTAAATTTCAGAAGCTAATCCGTTTGTTCTTCCTGTAGATAATTCTCCGCTAGAGGAGTCTGGAGGTGACTCTCTCATACAGACCACAGGAAAGCTGGAACATTTGTGTGTATGGGGGAGTTGGGAGAGATAGCCGTCTGCCAAATGACCGATCAGACAACACTTATCTCATGTGTATGGGGCCATTAGCATTACACTGATAGGCAGTGATAATACACGGCAGTACAGTCGTAAAGTGCATCAACAGCACCAGCAGCACTACCATCAACAACAGTCGCCATAACAGTAGACAACAGCAGCAGCAGATGATTTACTCACAGAGGCGGTTCGTGGCACGTCAATGGCTTTGATTCCAATGTCAGCTGATGATTTCTCTGTCCCGAAGGCGGTGAGGAGAGCCTTGCAGCAAATTTCATCGGGTGGTGACATAGATGCCTTTTTAACCGTTTTTGAAAGGGTCGCCTATAGTTAGAAATTCCTGCCAGAGCAGTAAGTGGAAGTCCTGGCGTCAAACTTAGCGGGGGAGTCACAAAAGGCCTACTATGATTTAACCTTACAGGATGCCAAAGAATATGAAAAATTGAAAATGGAAATTTTGGCGCACTTGTGAGTGGCAATGTCTGTCAGGGCACGACTGGTTCACCGCTAGGCATATCACCATGAAAAACCCCCTTGCTCCCAAATGTTTGATCTACCTCACCCAAAAGTGGTTACAGCCAGAGTCCGCTACACCAGCACAGATGGTGGAGCGAGTTGTAATGGACCGGTTCGTGCACTCCCTTCTGAGCCCGATGCAGACGTGGGTTGCCCAGGGAGATCCCTGGAACAACTTGGTGGGACTGGTCGAAAGATATCGGGAGGGGTCGATGGGTCCGTGGGAAGGCAACCCATTCCATACTGGAGAGTGGATGTATAAAAGGGGATGGGGCGTCCAAAGTCCAAGGGAGCGGTGGAGGTCATGCAAAAGGTATCAGGGATGTAATTTGCTGGAGAGGTCACGGCCCAGGTCATATAGCTGCCCAGTGTCCCCTGACCACCGAGCAAATGGACTGTAGCATGGGATGCCGGTGTTCATTCTAAGCATATCCAGCTTGCAGTGTGGACTGTTCTCCAGGCAAGGGGCCCCAAACTTGTCCTGTAAAACTGAATGGCCTGCAAATGACTGGACTACTAGACTCAGGGAGTTTGGTGACCCTCGTGAGGGCCACACTCCTTCTCCAGTTGATTGCCAGGAAGAAGGTGGGCATCTGCTGCATCCACGGGAATGCTAAAGACTATCTGGTGGCCAGAGTGGTCATTGAGATGGCCAGAGGTACTGAATCCCATGAGGTCGGCGTGGTCCAGGATTTATTGCACCCAATTATCGTTCGGGACTTTGTGTTGTTTTAGGACTTGTGAGGGAGGGGCGGTGACCTCGATTATTTGGGTAAGAAATGGGTTGGCCCTAAAAAAGTCTCACCAACCCCAGAGTCTGACGAGTTTCCCTTCTGTGTAAAGGGCCAGAGAAAATTTGGGGTTCACCCAATATAGGAACCTAACTCTAAAAGAAGCATTCAATAAGGTAACCATTATAAATGGCATATCACAGGAGTCGGGGGCTGACACCAGGTGTCCCTATTTCATGTTGAGTGGGGACTTATTGTACCGGGTTACTAAGGTGAGGAAGGAGATAGACTAGCAATTGTTGGTACCAGGACCCTATAGACAAAGGGTGTTGGACAGGGCCCATTCACATGTCTTGAGTGGCCATCTGGGGGTGGACAAAACTCAAGAACGGGTCATGCAAAGGTTCTATTGGCCCAGATGTCACCGTGAAATCCTAAGAAATTGAAAGTCCTGTCCCACCTACCAGTTAAACGTTACCACCTCTCCCTTCCAAAATCCTTTTGTGCCACTATCCATCTAGGCAGTGCAACAGAGAAACCACATTGAAACTCTATGTTGGCTGGACAGACCACAAGGTGACACTAAGAGTGTCACCGTGGCAGAAACAATTTCACCAGAAACAACAGTGCCGAGAACTGCTTCAGCGGAACCAGGACCTGTTTTCAGAGTTGCCAAGATGTACGCAGGTTGGTGAACATGGAATCCTGACGGGATCACATGTGCAGGTGAACCAAAAGCCGTATAGAATCCCCAAAGCCCGCTGCAAGGTGATTTTAAAGATAGGGGGCTAAATTTGACGCATATCCGATATTGCGCAACTATAAACTCATAGAGAAGCTAGGACCAGCCAGATACATCACCTCCCTGGACATAATGAAAGGTTACTGGAAAATTCTCTTCTCTCAAAGTGCCAAGTAGAAGACAGCCTCTTACAGTGACCGGACGGTTGCTTCCAGTATAGCAGAAGCCCATTCAGGCTGCAAACAGACCCAGCTACCTTCCAGAGGGCCATAGACCTGCCCTTAGCCCCTCACAAAAAGTATGCCGCAGCATACTTCGACGGTATTGTGATATTTAGCCCGGATTGGGAAAGTCATCTGCAGGAGGTCCAGGCCGTGCTGGATGCAATGAAGAAAGGGTGGTTTGTCATAAACCAAAGAAGTGTGCCATCGGGTAAAAGGAGGCAAAATACCTGGGCTATATTGTCGGAAGAAGCAAAGTAAAGCTGCAAGTGAATAAGCCGGAGGCAGTCCAAAATTGGCGGAAACCAGTCTCCAAGGAACAGGTGTTCGGACATTTCTGTGAATGGTGGAATACTATCAGTGGTTTATCCCGAATTTTGCCATGATAGCCGTACCCCTGACCGACCTTCTTAAGGGGACAAGTCGTCAATGGCCAAATTGTCTCCTGAAGCAGTCATGGCATTCTCTGAGTTGAAGCTCAGGGATACAGGTCTTCATCTTTCATGTGAAACAGGCCTGGAAATCTGCATAGTAACGCAGATGCCCTGTTTAAACTTCCCTGTTTGATAACTGAAGGTGCGAAAACCTACAGCTTTGGGCAGAGGGGGGTAAATGTGACAAAGTCACTGGCAAAGTACTGGAGGGGAGATATGTAGCACTGAGATTGTTAGCTTCAGTAATAAAAAAATAGGAAAAATGTTCCAGCACACGAAGTGATAAGGGGTTAGTCAGCAATCTTTAGTGCTAGGGTGATTAAACACCTATAGAGAGGGAGGAGGTCAAAGGATAAATTCCCAGCCTTTTAGAGCATTTGGTGTCGGATGGGCCTGGAGGTGAAAGCTCTGAGCTGCTTTGTCATGTGAAGGAAAGCTAAACTTTGGGTTTGTTTCTGAAGCGGGTTGTTACCCGTAGCAACAGGTAACCCGTTGTTACCGGTTGTGTTTTGTTTTCCTGTTAGGCCGGGAAGGCCGTGTTTGTTTTTGCTAACATTACCGTGGTTTATGCAGCACTCTTAATAAACCCAGTAGAAGATTTAAAGAGACTGTGTTCCTGTATCTATCTCTATATGTGTTAGCGCCATGCCGGATCCCCGCTCTAAAAGGCAGGGACTCCGGCGTGTCAGGTCACTCACCCGCTCCGCAGCTGGCGCTTTCCTCCCCCATGCTCTGCCTTTTTCCAGCAGAGCTTCTGGTCGAGTCCTTAGGGCAAGCGCGCGCACTTGCCATTACGTCCCCAGCCAATGGCTGTGGGACATTACATACAGTTGTGCTCAAAAGTTTACATACCCCGGCAGAATTTTTCCTTTCTTGGCCTTGAAGCGCCCCTGGGCCTGTGTCGCGCTGCGTTGCGCATGCGGGAGCTTACCCGGAGCCGGATCTCTTGAGGGTTGTAGTCTCGTGGCGGTGATCCGGTCCGTGCCCAGGGAGTCAGACTAAGTGGCGCTGTTTTAGCGGTAGATGTTGGACGACTACGCCACCCGTTGAGTGCAGCCAGGGAGCTGCTGCTGCAGGGCAGACCGCTAAGGCCGGTGATAGGATTGTGCAGCGTGATAGTATAACCCCCAACGGGAGGGGTATGGCCTCAGGGCAGCCGACGTGGATGATGGGGGTAGCAGGAACCACTCGGAGACGGTACTGTGTAGTTCAGGGTCTTTACTGGTGACAAAGATAGACCCTCCCGGAGTACTGGCTAGCGATTGGGGCCTGGTCAGTCCTTGAGCAGATGGGATCTCCCCTGGCCAGGCGGAGTTGTAGGCCTCCCAAACTAACGATACTCTTCTGGCTACCTTGCTAGAGGCGGGTATAAGTAGCCCACGTCCCTGAGTGTACCGTGTGGTGCTCACCCGTATGGCCGGTGACTCGGGGCCTTCTAATGGCTTCCGCTCCACGATGGCGGTGCTGGTCCCACGCGTGTGACCTTGCCTTCGGGTTTCTGGGCCTGAGGACCTGAAATCCCCTGCCGGTCGGCTTCTGCTGCTGGGTAAGAGTTAGTCCCCACAGCCTCGGACGCCGGGTCCGGTAAGAAAGCTTCTCAGTCAGGGCGAGCTCTGCAGCTGCCAGCCCCTGACTCGTAGTAGTATTGCTCCCACTGAGCTTCTGCTGTTTCTTCCTATGACTGTTTCTCGTCTCTACTCTCCTTGACTCCTAACCCTGCCTCAGCCCCGGGTTTATATAGGGGAAGTTCTTCCCCTCCCAAGACTGGGCAGGAGGTGTGGCATGCACAGGATCCCTGACCAAAGGACCTCCCACCTGCTCTCAGACATAACATTACATTACTGTGGAAACCAGACCCCTGGGGTGCCACATTCCCCCCTAGTGAAATTTAGTACTCCGGGACTAAACATATTTTAGAAAAACATAACAAGATATAACAACAATAATAGTACAATAAGAAGAAACACATAAAGGTGGTCACGGCATGTCCGTAACCGGGTGCAGTCTTTGAAGAAAAGCAAGGTGTCCATTTCACCAAAACAGGGAGACGTAACCAGGTAGGGGTTTGTCCTGCCCCGAGTCCTTAACAGTCTTTAGTCCGTCCTGGGTTACGCTCCAACTATGTACAAAGGATTCCCGGTAAATCCACCAAGGACTCCTAAAAATAACTAGAAACACATAATTATACACAAGCAACAATAAACAGGTAACCACAAATAAAACAATTTATACACTTCAAATCCTCCAACGTGCGGGTAACTGGCCCCTAGTGGCCCTAGTGGACCTACGGAGCTGACTGTCTGGCCCTGAACTACAGGGTGTAGGAGCTGTTAAGGGTAAACTGGGCAGCGGTCTACGGGCCCTTTGGCTCACTAGGGATATGGCAGGCTCACTGCAAGCAGAGGGTTGATCCTCCTGGTCTGTTGGTGTGGGGTCTTCTGCCTCCTGGACCGGCTGTTCTTCCAGCTCTAGCTGTTGCTCCGTAGGTGCTTGGGATGCTGGTTGGAGGAAGGTGAGTACGGGTACCACAACTGCACCATTGACTTGAGTCCAAGACCGAGGGAAGTCTCCGAGCACAGTATTAACCATGTCTTCCCTTTCCTCTACGGGTCGAGGGTCTTCTTGTTCCTCTTCAGGGTTCCGTAGCTGTTCGGGACACTTCTTCAGGTGATCCCGGGATACAATGGTTGTGGTTTCCCCTCCATCTTTACTGATGGTACAGACCTTTGGGTTGTCGTGGCTTGAGGGCAGTACGGTGTACGGGTCCTTCTCCCACTGGTCGTCCAACTTGTGGAGCCGTCTTTTTCTCTTCAAGACCTGCTCTCCGGGTACCAGGGGAACAGCGGGAGCATACTGGTTGTAAGTTTTCTCTTGTCTTTCCCTAGCCTGACAGAGACTTCGCTCCACGCTCTCCTGTACTCTCCGGTACTGCTGCTGCCTCTCTGTGTCCCAGTCTGCTTCTGGTGAAGTGTCCTCAGGTGTCAGGACTCCCATTTCCAAGTCAACAGGTAACTTACCAGGTCTCGTCCTCATTAGGTAAGCCGGGGTACAGTTGGTGGAACCTACCGGGATGTGGTTGTATAGGTCCACCAGATCGGGCAGCTTCTCAGGCCACAGACTGCGTTCTTCCAGGGGCAACGTTTTCAGAAGATCCATTACCACCTGGTTCATTTTCTCACAAAGTCCATTAGTTTGCGGATGATAGGGTGTCGTCCTTATCTTCCGGCAGCCATACAGAGTGCAGAATTCTTGGAAGACCTCCGCTTCAAAGGCAGGTCCCTGGTCTGTCAACACTTGGTCCGGGTACCCGTGTGGACTGCAGAAATGCTGCTGGAAGGCTCTTGCTGCTGTTCGAGCTGTTAAGTCCTTGACGGGGACGACAACCAAGAACCGGGAGTAGTGATCCACGATGGTTAGTGCGTAGACGTAGCCACTTCTGCTTGGGGTCAGTTTTACATGATCCAAGGCTACCAGTTCCAACGGCTGCCGGGTGACGATGGACTGCAGGGGAGTCTTCTGGCTGGCACGGTCCTTCCTTCTTAGGTTGCACGGGCCACAGTCTCTGCACCACCTCTCGATGGTTCCCCTCATGCCTACCCAGTGGAACCGCTCGCGCAGCAGGAACTCCAGCTTCTTCCATCCGAAGTGTCCAGCCCCGTCGTGGTATGCCTCCATCACCATGGCTGCGTCTCTTCGTGGCACCACTACTTGCCAGATTAGTTCATGCATCCGGGAGTTAACCATTCTGCGGCACAACTTCCCCTTATAAAGGAACAGTCGACTCTTCTCAGCCCACAGTTGCTTGGCTTCCTCCGGAGCGTCTGGGTCAAGGCGAGCCTCTGGCCGAGTCAGCATCTCCTTCACCAGTCGGACGGCAGGGTCACTGTCTTGCGTTTCCTCCCAGTTGTAGTGAGGCAAGGGGTTAAACGTAGCGGCTTGCTTACTCCTTACCCGGTGGGAATACTGGATAGTCCCATGCCGGTGGAACGCAGGGAGTTCGACTTCTTCCAGTCCCTCTGGATCTTCTCCTACGTCCGGTAGGTTTGGCATCCTGGACAGGGCGTCCGCGTTGGTATTGGAGCGTCCTGCCCGGTATTTGATTGTGAACTCGTAGTTGGACAGACGGGCCATCCATCTCTGCTCTAGGGCACCGAGTCTTGCTGTGTCCAGGTGTGTCAACGGGTTGTTATCCGTGTACACGACGAACCGGGAAGAAGCGAGGTAGTGCTTAAAGCGTTCGGTGACTGCCCACACCACTGCCAGGAACACTAGCTTAAATGAGCTGTAATTCTCAGGGTTTCTCTCGGTGGGTCGCAGTTTTCGGCTGGCGTAAGCGATTACTCGTTCTTTCCCCTGCTGGATCTGGGACAGCACGGCTCCTAGCCCGATGTTACTTGCGTCGGTGTAGAGGATAAAGGGCTGGCTGTAATCCGGGTACGCCAGGATTTCATCCCCCGTGAGGGCCATCTTCAGCTGGCGGAAGGACTCCTCTTCCAACTTCTCCCATCTGAAGGGCGGCTTCTGGTTTTTGGCCTTCCGGGACTGGCCTATCAGGAGGTCCTGCATAGGAGCTGCCTTTTTGGTGAAACCGGGGATGAACCTGCGGTAGTAGCCTACCAACCCGAGGAACTGCCGCACTTCCTTTACACTGGAGGGACTTGGCCATTCCTTAATTGCGGTGATCTTATCAGGGTCGGGAGCCACTCCGTCAGCGCTCACCACGTGTCCCAGGTACTGCACCTTTGGTTTCAGGAGGTGACACTTGGAGGGTTTCACCTTTAGGCCGTAGCTTGCCAGAGCTTCGAACACTTCCGCCAGGTGTTTCAGGTGGTCCTCATAAGTCTTAGAATATACGATGACATCGTCCAGGTACAACAGGACCGTCTCGAAGTTTCTATGGCCCAGACAGCACTCCATTAATCGTTGGAAGGTTCCTGGTGCGTTGCAGAGTCCGAACGGCATGCAGGTAAACTCGCTAAGTCCCATCGGGGTGGTGAATGCGGTCTTCTCCCGGTCCGCCTCTGCTACAGGAACCTGCCAGTACCCACTAGTGAGATCCAAGGTAGAGAAGAAGTTAGCAGATCTTAAAGCAGCCAAAGACTCCTCTATCCTTGGTAAGGGGTACGCATCCTTGTGTGTGATACGGTTGATTTTCCGGTAATCTACACACATCCTCATGGTGTTGTCTTTCTTTTTGACTAAGACTAGTGGAGCTGCCCAGGGGCTACAGCTATCCCTGATCACCCCAGCCTCCTTCATGTCTCTAAGCATCCCCTTGGCGTGTTGATAGTGTGCAGGGGGTACGGGTCGATACCTCTCTTTTATGGGAGGATGGTCTCCCGTGGGGATGTGGTGTTCTACCCCCTTGACTCGCCCGAAGTCTAACGGGTGTTTACTAAACACTCTCTCGTACTCTTGAACCACCCGATAGACTCCCTGTTTCTGATGTGAGGGAGTGGAGTCAGTACCCAAATGTAGTTGCTGACACCAGTCCTCCATTGTTTTCTTAGAGCCGTTACCTTCCTCCGGGTGAGATGGAGGCAAGGGTTCCACAGATTGTATAGCATTTTGGTTAATGGTATATAATTTGGCTAGCGTGGCATACCGGGGCAGGTACACTTCCCTCTTCCCGATATTGATTATGCGAACGGCACCCTCCCATGGCGTACATTAACCACCCCCCGTGCTGTCAAGATGGTGGGCCTACTGTCTGAGTAAACTGGTTCTACCATTGCCTGGTAATCTCTACCTCTCAGACCAATAGCTGCCCGGCACCAAATCATCATTTCACTTTTTGGGGGCATGGCAATAGGGAAAGGGTCACACATTCTCACGTTACCAATCTCACCGCCAGAGAGTTCCACCTGTTGCTGTCGCATCAGTGCCCGGATCTCTTTTTGGAGCACTCGCTGCTCGCCGGAGCTGGCGTTCTTGGCAACCTGCTGTAAAAGGAAAATCACCTCTGCAAGACAATTTTCAATTACATTAGTTCCTAGAGTTATCTTTGGGTGACTCTCGTGTTTGTCAATGTCTACAATGATCAGTCCCTGTGCTGCCAGTTCAACTCTACCAATTTTAATGGTCACCTCTTTAAATCCGATCTGTGGCACGGGCTGACCATTGCTGGCGATGATACTCAAGTCGTCGTCAGGGTAGCGGGTAATATCCGAGTCATTCCAGTACTGCTTGAAGAGCACGTACGGGATGGTGGTGACCTGTGACCCGGTGTCCAGTAGGGCACTCATAGGAATGCCATCCAGTACCACAGGCAAGACTGGACGTCCTCCCACATATTTGTCGCGCCAGTTTGATGGGCCTGATGATCTTTTTCCTAGGGGTTGGCCCTCTACCCTAGGTTGTGCCAGTTTAAAGGACAGTACCTTGCCATATGTCCGGGTTGATTACAGCGGCGGCAGATGGGTCGTCCGTCCTCGTTGTATCGGTCGCTGGGTCTTCCTCTGGCCGGTGGGGTCCTCCTTGGTCGACGCCACGGGATGTCCTCCGGTCCGGATGCCAGCTGGATCTTCCCTGGAGTGGAAACCTGTAAAGACTGCACAGTTCGGGTTAGCGCAGCAACGCTTTTAGCTAGCTCTTGGACCTGATGGTGCAGGTCTGGAGCCGAGTCATTGTTCAAAGCCTGCGCATCAGCTCCCACAGGCCCTGCCGACAAGGGCGTCGCCTCCTGGTGGTAGGTGGTAGTGGGGCGTCTGTGGGTCACAACGCCACCTGGTGCCGGTTCTCGGAGCACCCGGATGGCTCTGTCCTTGAACTGTGCAAATCCCAGATGAGGGTCCTGTAAGGCCATTGCCCGCAACTGGGTTCGGTGGGCATTGCAATATAAACCCTCTATAAATTGTTCAGTTAACAGCCTGTCCTCGTCTCCCACGCCGTCAGGGTCGGTCTGCTTAATGGCTCTCAGGGCCTCTTGTAGGTTCAGGGCATAGTCCCTTATACTCTCATGTGCCCGCTGTTTGCACCCGTAGAATCTAAGCTTGATCTCGGCTGAGGTGCGGGTATCAAAGGTGTCCCTCAGCCGGGTTAGTATCCCTGCGACAGTCCTCCCCCCAGGTGGCCAGGACTTTACCTCCCTTTGGGCTGCCCCGGTTAATTGGGCCACCAGGATGCTTACTTTTTGCTCTTCTGTGAGGGGGTACACCTGGAAGAGGCTATCCAGTTTTTCTCTAAAGTCCTGCAGGGTATGTGACTCCCCTGAGTACTGGGGTAGCCAGGCTGCCCCCGGGATATAGGGCATGGTGAAAGGCATGACCGCAACAGCGGTGGCGCTGGCGGGGGTTGGAGCGGTGAAGCTCTCCTCCGTATCCGACATCCTTCTCCCCCCTAGTGGACCGTGGCCTACCTTGCGATGATCCTCTTCCGTAGGCCGCGGCTCCGCAGTGGATCGTCAGGGTTGAGGACCTTCCGTCGCGCTCCTGTGACGTCGGCGTCTGCTGGGCTCCTTCCAGGACCTTACGCAACGTCCGGACGTGAGGCGGGGCTTCAGTTCTCGCGCGTTTTCGGAGTCCACGCCCCTCTTCTTCCCGCGCGGCGTCCTCAAGATGGCGTCCAATGGCGGGAAAACTCCACGGATGGCGGGAAGAAGGCCGAAGATGGTGCCGGATGGCGGGAAAACTCCACCGATGGCGGGAAGAAAGTGGAAGATGGCGCCGAATGGCGGGAATCTTCACCACGGGTAAGTTTTCACAGTCTTTTTCAGGCACGCAGTACCCGGTGGTTGCGGGCACGAAATCCTGCCGACTACGCCAAAAGTTGACGCGCCCCTGGGCCTGTGTCGCGCTGCGTTGCGCATGCGGGAGCTTACCCGGAGCCGGATCTCTTGAGGGTTGTAGTCTCGTGGCGGTGATCCGGTCCGTGCCCAGGGAGTCAGACTAAGTGGCGCTGTTTTAGCGGTAGATGTTGGACGACTACGCCACCTGTTGAGTGCAGCCAGGGAGCTGCTGCTGCAGGGCAGACCGCTGAGGCCGGTGATAGGATTGTGCAGCGTGATAGTATAACCCCCAACGGGAGGGGTATGGCCTCAGGGCAGCCGACGTGGATGATGGGGGTAGCAGGAACCACTCGGAGACGGTACTGTGTAGTTCAGGGTCTTTACTGGTGACAAAGATAGACCCTCCCGGAGTACTGGCTAGCGATTGGGGCCTGGTCAGTCCTTGAGCAGATGGGATCTCCCCTGGCCAGGCGGAGTTGTAGGCCTCCCAAACTAACGATACTCTTTTGGCTACCTTGCTAGAGGCGGGTATAAGTAGCCCACGTCCCTGAGTGTACCGTGTGGTGCTCACCCGTATGGCCGGTGACTCGGGGCCTTCTAATGGCTTCCGCTCCACGATGGCGGTGCTGGTCCCACGTGTGTGACCTTGCCTTCGGGTTTCTGGGCCTGAGGACCTGAAATCCCCTGCCGGTCGGCTTCTGCTGCTGGGTAAGAGTTAGTCCCCACAGCCTCGGACGCCGGGTCCGGTAAGAAAGCTTCTCAGTCAGGGCGAGCTCTGCAGCTGCCAGCCCCTGACTCGTAGTAGTATTGCTCCCACTGAGCTTCTGCTGTTTCTTCCTATGACTGTTTCTCGTCTCTACTCTCCTTGACTCCTAACCCTGCCTCAGCCCCGGGTTTATATAGGGGAAGTTCTTCCCCTCCCAAGACTGGGCAGGAGGTGTGGCATGCACAGGATCCCTGACCAAAGGACCTCCCACCTGCTCTCAGACATAACATTACATTACTGTGGAAACCAGACCCCTGGGGTGCCACAGCCTTGTTTCAGAGAATATGAACGATAACAAAAAAATTTTTTTTCCATGCATGGTTATTGGTTGGGTGAAGGCATTTATTCTCAAACTACTGTGTTTTCTCTTTATAAATATTAATGACAACCCAAAACATCCAAATAACCCTGATCAAAAGTTCACATACCCCAGTTCTAAATACTGTGTATTGCCCCCTCTAACATCAATGACAGCTTGAAGTCTTTTGTGGTAATTGAGGATGAGGTTCTTTATTTTCTCTGATGGTAAAGCTGCCCATTCTTCTTGGCAAAAAGCCTCCAGTTCCTGTAAATTCCTGGGCGGTCTAGCATGAACTGCGAGTTTGAGATCTCCCCAGAGTGGCTCAATGATATTGAGGTCAGGAGACTGAGATGGCCAATCCAGAACCTTCACTTTGCTCTGCTGTAGCCAATGAGAGGTCGACTTGGCCTTGTGTTTTGGATTGTTGTCATGTTGGAACGTCCAAGTATGTCCCATGCGCAGCTTCCGGGCTGATGAGTGCAAATTTGCCTCCAGTATTTGCTGATAACATGCTGCATTCATCTTTCCTTCAACTTTTACCAAGTTTCCTGTGCCTTTGTAGATCACACATCCCCAAAACATCAGCGATCCACCTCCGTGCTTTACAGTAAGAATGGAGTTGCTTTCATCATAGGTCTTGTTGACCTCTCTCCAAATGTAACATTTATGGTTGTGGCCAAAAAGTTCAATGTTGGTCTCGTCACTCCAAATTACCTTGTTCCAGAAGTTTGGAGGCTTGTCTCTGTGCTGTTTGGCGTATTGTAGGCAAGATACTTTGTGGCTTTCTTCTGGCAACTCAACCATGCAGCCCGTTTTTCTTCAAGTGCCTCCTTATTGTGCATCTTGAAACATCCATACCACTAGTTTTCAGAAAATCCTGAATTTCAGCTGATGTTACTTGTGAGTTTTTCTTTGCATCCCAGACAATTTTCCTGGCAGTTGTGGCCGAAATTCTTGTTGGTCTACCTGACCGTGGTTTGGTTTTTACAGAGCCCCTGATTTTCCATTTGTTAATCACAGTTTGAACGCTGCTGACTGGCATTATTAATTCCTTGGATATCTTTTTGTATCCCTTTCCTGTGTTATACAGTTCAACTACCTTTTCCCTTAGATCCATTGAAAATTATTTTGCTTTCCCCATGACTCACAATCCAGAAACGTTAGTGGATGGATGAAGGATGCAAGAGTCTGTCTAGATCCCAGAAACGCACTCAGCTTTTATGCAGACACTCTGATTACAAGAAAACAGGTCACAGGTGAGGATGTTACCTTTAGTAGCCATTCAAACCCATTTGTGTCAAATTCTGAGCATGTTATCAGGCCAAAATCACCAGGGTATGTGAACTTTTGATCAGGGTCATTTGGATGTTTTTGGTTGTCATTAAGATTTAAAAAGAGACAACACAGTAGTTTGACAATAAATGGTTTCACTCAATCAATAACCATGAGTGGAGAAAACGTTTTTTTGTTATCATTCATATTCTCTGAAACAAGGCCAAGAAGGCAAAAATTCTGCCGGAGTATGTAAACTTTTGAGTTCAACTGTATACCGTATATTGCTTCCTCCCTGCTGGGGAGGTGCCTGAGCAACCTTCCTGTTCTACAGTCTATGTTGTAAAGGTTGTGTACTACTTTATGCTACCAAGCCTGCTGCACTCCGGTGCAAACCAAGCCTGCTGCACTTTAGCGAAACCTTGCCACACTCCGGTGCTACCCACCCTGATGCTCTCCGATGCTATTCTGTGTGCCACTCTTGTGCACCATCCTACCTGACCACCTGGGCCACCTCCCTCAGGTCGCGGAGTCATAGAGCCGCCGTGCATCCAGGGTCAGATTGGGTCAAAGCCCCTCCAGGCACTCCTCGGTCCGTGGCACAGTGGTTCCACAAACCACGTTCGTGACAGTTTGCTCAGGCCATGCACTCCGCTGGACCCTGGATCCCGTCCGATCAGACCATGTACCAAGAGCTCTGCCAACAGAAAGGCGTGCAGAAGAAGTTGTCAATGCAGTTACAGTCCCTGACTACCAAGTTGGAGGCCATAAACATCTCTCCAGAGTCCCCCCATTTTTAAGGAGCCATATCTTCTTTGGAACCTTCTCAGTCTGTTTGCTTAGCTCGAGGTTCAGGCCCCCAACTCGCCCCCGACTCGCCGCTCCACCACACTTTGATAACAATCCGAAGCTCTGCCGAGAGTTCATCAATCAGTGCTGGCTACATTTTAAACTTCTTCCTCACCTCTTCCCTTCGGACCGAATAAAGGTAGCATTCATTATGTCGCACCTTGGAGGCAAGGCCCTGACGTGGTTGAACTCATTATGGGAGAGAGAGGACCCAATCATCTCCAATTTTCCGGCATTCTTGGAGTCTTTTCACTAAACATTCGATGAACCCAGGCAGACCACCTCTTCAGCTTCCGCTCTTCTCCGTTTACGTCAGTCCAATTCATCTGTGGGTCAATATGCGGTACGCTTCCGCACTCTGGCATCTGAACTCGACTGGAAAAACAAAGCTTCGATGGCGACGTTCTGGGAGGGGCTTTCTGGAAATATTAAGGATGAGCTAGTCGGTTGAGACCTACCAACTACCATCGAGGACCTCTGAGAGCGTACCTAAGAGGTGGCACATGAGAGAGGATCATGCTGCCTGGCTCCAACCTTCCAAGGGCCGCTTGTTCCTCCGTCATCCCCTGTCGAGGCCTCACCTGAACCCATGCAGGTCGACCGCTTTGCACTCGCCAGTGACAGAGGGATCGCCGCGCTAAAGGCCAGTGCCTGCATTTGGAGAAATGGGCCACTTCATTCGCACCTGTCCTGTGAGGCAGGAAAACACCAGCGTCTACGGTTGGTAGGAGAAGCCTCCCGAGACAGAAAAGACACCTCTCTACCCCTGACCCTTACTGTGGCTGTGTCAACCAGTGAATATCAGTTTATGGAGACTGCGTATTTGAATCCCGGGGCAGCAGAAAATGTTATCCTCCAGGCTGTAGTGGATCGCATCCAAATCCCAGTTCATCTGCTCCAAAACCATCTGGCAATAACATCTGTCAATGGGAGAACTCTTCGGGAGATGGTTCGCCTGGCTACTGAGCCACTTGAAGTTCATATCGGGGTGCTTCATACTGAGAAGATAGTCTTTTATGTTCTTTCCCACATGTCTCACGCCTTTCTCTTAGGCTTACCATGGCTATGACAACATGAACCTGTGTTGGACTGGAGGACTGGAGAGGTGCTCCACTGGGGACATTCCTGCCATGAGAAGTGTCTGAACAATGTACGTCCAGCTAGGGCGCTGTCTTCTCCAGCTTTGCGGCCTGGTCTGCCGTCCAACTATTGGGCCTTTCCTGATGTATTCGACAAGTAGGAAGCAGAGACTTTGCCGCCTCACAGGTCGTATGACTGCCCTATTGACTTGATTCCCGGATCTACACCCCCAAGAGGCCAAATTTATCCACTGTTTCCAGCTGAGACTCAAGCTACGTCAGAATACATTCAGGAGAATCTGGCCAGGGTTCGGAAGTCCTCTTCTCCTGCTGGGGCCGGATTTTTCTTTGTTAAAAAGAAAGATGGACCGCTCCGACCCTGTATAGACTATCGGGGCCTCAACCAAATCACGGTGAAAAATAAATACCCTATCCCACTAATCCCTGAGTTGTTTGACCAATTAAGGGGTACCAGGTTCTTCACCAAATTAGATTTAAGAGGCACCTACAATCTAATCCGCATTCGCCAGGGAGATGAGTGGAAGACAGCCTTCCGCCCTCTTAAAGGGTCAGCGTGTGCACTTGCTATTATGTTCCCAGCCAATGGCTGTGGGACATTACATATACACTACCGTTCAAAAGTTTGGGGTCATTTAGAAATGTCATTATTTTTGAAAGAAAAGCACATTTTTTTTCAATGAAGCTAACATTAAATGAATCAGAAATTCACTCTATACATTGTTAATGTGGTAAATGACTATTCTAGCTGCAAACGTCTTGTTTTTATTGCAATATCTACATAGGTGTATAGAGGCCCATTTCCAACAACCACCACTCCATTATTTTAATGGTACATTGTGTTTGCTAACTGTGTAAGAAGGCTAATGGATGTTTAGAAAACCCTTCACAAGTATGTTAGCCAAGCTAAAAACGGTTTGGTTGATTTGAGAAGCTATAAAATTGACCTTCCTTTGAGCTAGTTGAGAATCTGGAGCATTACATTTGTTTGTTCTATGAAACTCTCAAAATGGCCAGAAAAAGAGAACTTTCATGTGAAACTCGACAGTCTATTCTCGTTCTTAGAAATGGAGGCTATTCCATGCTAGAAAGTGCCAAGAAACTGAAGATTTCCTACAAAGGTGTGCACTACCCCCTTCAGAGGAGAGCATAAACAGGCTCTAACCAGAGTAGAAAGAGAAGTGGGAGGCCCCGCTGCACAACTGAGCAACAATACAAGTACATTAGAGTCTCTAGTTTGAGAAATCGACGCCTCACAGCTCCTCAACTGGCAGCTTCATTAAATAGTACACGCAAAACGCCAGTGTCAACGTCTACAGTGAAGAGGTGACTCCAGGATGCTGGCCTTCAGGGCAAAGTGGCAAAGAAAAAGCCATATCTGAGAGTGGCTAATAAAAAGAAAAGATTAATATGGGCAAAAGAACACAGACATTGGACAGAGGAAGATTGGAAAAAAGTTTTATGGACAGACGAATCAAAAGTTTGAGGTGTTTGGATCACACAGAAGAACATTTGTGAGACGCAGAACAACTGAAAAGATGCTGGAAGAGTGCCTGATGCCATCTGTCAAGCATGTTGGAGGTAATGTGATGGTCTGGGGTTGCTTTGGTGCTGGTAAAGTGGCAGATTTGTACAAGGTAAATCAGATTTTGAAAAAGGAAGGCTATCACTCCATTTTGCAACGCCATGCCATACCCTGTGGACAGCACTTGATTGGAGCCAATTTCATCCTACAACAGGACAATGACCCAAAGCACACCTCCAAATTATACATGAACTATTTAGGGAAGAAGCAGGCAGCTGGTATTCTATCTGTAATGAAGTGGCCAGCGCAGTCACCAGATCTCAACCCCATTGAGGGGTTGTGGGAGCAGCTTGACCGTATGGTACGCAAAAAGTGCCCATCAAGCCAATCCAACTTGTGGGAGGGGCTTCAGGAAGCATGGGGGGAAATTTCTCAAGATTACCTCAGCAAATTAACAGCTAGAATGACAAAGGTCTGCAATGCTGGAATTGCTGCAAAGGGAGGATTCTATTACAAAAGCAAAGTTTGAAGGAGAAAATTGTTCTTTCTTATAAAAATCATTATTTCTAACCTTGTCAATGTCCGGACGATATTTTCTAATCATTTTGCAACTCATTTGATAAATAAAAGTATGAGTTTTCATGGAAAACACAAAATTGTCTTTGTGACCCTAAACTAATGTATACTGCTTCCTCCCTGCTGGGGAGGTGCCTGAGCAACCTTCCTGTTCTACAGTCTATATTGCAAAGGTTGCATAGCACTCCATGCAAACCAAGCCTGATGCACTCCGGTGCAAACCAAACCTGCTGCGCTCCGGTGCAAACCAAGCCTGCTGCACTCCGGTGCAAACCAAGCCTGCTGCACTCCGGTGAAATCCAAGCTTGATGCACTCCGGTGAAATCCAAGCCTGATGCACTCCGGTGAAATCCAAGCCTGATGCACTCCGGTGAAATCCAAGCCTGATGCACTCCGGTGAAATCCAAGCCTGATGCACTCCGGTGCAATCCAAGCCTGGTGCACTCAGGTGCAATCCAGCCTGATGCTCTCCGGTGCTATCCTGTTGTTATGATCTGCAACATGAACTAAGGAAAGATAGGGGAAAGCTGTCCCTACAGTAAGACTAAGCTGAATCCCTACGAAGTAGCGGGCTGCCTGTTCCTAGCTAACAGACCCGCCTCAGTCCTCGGCTAGTCTGAACGGAGACCTATAGCATAAAGGGAGGGGTCCCTAAAAAAACTAAGGACTGGAACAAATGGGACACCTCCTAAACAGAGAAGTTGTTGCAAAACACAAAAAGACAAACTGACAAAAAGGTACTAGAGGTCCCAGAAGGACCAAGCGAACTGACAGAGAAAGGCACCGAAGCACCTGGCTAGAGAAACAGTCAAACACTGAAGTCCAGCACAGCCAAAAGGGCGGAGCTGGAATATAAAGGCAGATGATCACGTGTCCACAAAAAACAAGATGGAAAAAACAAACAGGAGGGTTCTAACACCTGTATGCTGCTAATGGGCACCATCCTACCTGTCCTACTGGGTCCTGGGTGCAGCTGCTGGGCGGCCATTGGCCTGTTCTGGAGTATCACCTAGGCCTCCGCCCTCGTCTATTCTCGGATCGCGGAGTCGTAAAGCTGCCGTGCGTCCAGGGTCAGATTGGCGAGGCCCCTAGTTACACCACTCCAAGCACTCCTCGGTCCGTGGCACAGTGGCTCCACAAACCACGTTCGTAACAATATGCAGCCAAGTGAACTGATCTACTACTATATATATTTTAATTTTTTTTTTAATATTATAAATAGAAGGCAGCACTCTAAAACTTACAAAATTGAAATAAAGATGGACTTTATTATGCCCAAATGGCAACTTTTTGGTTCATATAACCTCTCTCAAGCCAATCGTTGTCAATTGGGCTTAATAAATTCCACCTCTTTTATTTTTGGGGGGCTACTCAGCAATGAGAGTTGACTGTCTTTGAGGGAGCTATCAGTTTACATGTTATCTCTGCTTCCCTTGGAAGCATTGAGTGTAGGACTATACCTTGGCATCCTCTAGGATTATATCTGCATATTGTTGCCTGGTCAACCTCACCTAGGGGTAAAAACATTTCTATCGAATATTTACATGATATCTCAGCTCTATTGCATTAAGTATCTGAGCATTATTTGGACCATAATATTTTTATGATGATGTTTAAACTTGAATGTATAAATCTCTGAATACTACCTGCTGCAGTTATCATTGAGATTCACCTGAGGCCTTTATGCAGCAAATGTTATGCGTATCCATTGTGGAAGCTGTATAAATACCAAATATCTATCTGGGACTCTCAGACTTTGAGGTCCTACAATGACTTGACTTCACTTCAGGAGATGGGGTGTCATGACAACATCCGGGTCACCAGACAGCAGGAAGATACTTTGGTCATGTGCAGTGCATGACCAAAGTGTCTTCTGCATCTGCAGCGCTGACAGCTTGTATAGCACAGGGATGGTGTTCTATCTCTATACAGGTGATCAGAGTAAAAAAAAGAGAATGTTCCATAGTGGGACAAAGTATAAAAGTAAAAAAAGTGTTAAAAAATGAAAAATAAATAAAAAAAATAATCTACCAAAAATAAAAATATAATGTACCCATCAATAAATATTTTTATGAAAAAAAATAAAATAAAAGTACACATATTTGGTATCGCCGGGTCCGGAACGACCTGACCTATAAAACTGTCCCACTAGTTAACCCCTTTAGTGAACACGGTAAAAAATAAATATAAAAAACGAAGCAAAAAACAATGCTTTATCATCATACCGCCAAACAAAAAATGGAATAACACGCGATCGAAAAGACAAATATAAATAAAAATGGTACCGCTGAAATCGTCATCTTGTCCCGCAAAAAAACAAGCCGCCATACAGCTCCATCAACCGAAAAATAAAAAAGTTATAGTTCTCAGAATAAAGCAATGCAAAAAATTTTTTTTTCTACAAAATAGGTTTTATTGTGTAAAAGCACCAAAACATAGAAAACTATATAAATGTGGTACCGCTGTAAACGTACTGACCCGAAGAATAAAGCTGCCTTATCAATATTACCACACGCGGAACAGCATAAAACCAAACAAACAAAAAAACAATTCCTGAATTGTCGGATTTTGTTTATTCTGCCTCCCAGAAATCAGAATAGAAAGCAATCAAAAAATGTCACAAGCCTGAAAATGGTACCAATAAAAACGTCAACTAGTCCTGCAAAAAACGAGCCATCACATGACTCTGTCGGCCGAAATATGGAAAAATTATAGCTCTCAAAATATGGCGATGCAAAACCTAGATTTTGCAAAACAAAATGTGCCTTTTAGTGTGTGACAGCTGTCAATCATAAAAACCCCATATGATTCTGGTATCGCTGTAATCGCACCAACCCGAAGAATAAAGTCGTCTAATCACTTATACCGCACGAGAAACGGCGTAAAAAATAAATTCTAGGGTTAGGGTTGGGCTAGGGTTAGGGTTGTGTTGGGATTTTTTTCAAAAGTAAAAAAAAAAAAAAGATGACGATATGGTGACTAGTGTTGAGTGCAAGTGCTCACTACTTGAGTTTGCATTGGGTGCTCGGGCATGCACTGAGTATCGCGGATGCTCGAGGGACATGCTCGAGTCTCCGCCCCATATGCTTCGCGGCCCAAAAAAACTTGCGAGGACTGCCTGCCATGCACGAGCGATCCCCGCATGTTTTTTTACGGGTGTCTAATAACCGTGAAACATGCGAGTGGGCACTCGAGCATGTCACTCGAGCAGCTGCGATACATGGTGCATACCTGAGTACCCGATGCAAACTCAACTAGTGAGCACTTGCGCTCAAGACTAATGACAACTTATTCAATATGATGACCTAATGTTATCAAATTCTGTGTCGTACCTCTGGGTTCAAAATGTTCACTATACCCCTTGATAAAATACTTGAGGGGTGTAGTTTCCAAAATGGGGTCACTTGTGGGGGGTTTCCACTATTTAGGCATATCAGGGGCTCTCCAAACGCGACATGGCGTCCACTCTCAATTCCAGCCAATTTTGCATTCAAAAAGTCACACAGTGCTCCTTCCCTTCTGAACTCTGCCATGCGAACAAACACTGTATTTTCCCCACATATGGGGTCTTGGCGTACACAGGAGAAATTGCACAAAAGTTTTTGGAGTCCATTTTCTCCATCTACCCTTGTGAAAATAAAAAAATTGGGGCTAAAACATCATTTTTGTGGAAAAAGTTAGATTTTTTTATTTTCACGGCTCCATGTTATAAACTTCTGTAAAGCACCTGGAGGTTCAAAGTGCTCACCACACATCTAGATAAGTTCCCTGAGGGGTCTAGTTTCCAAAATGGTGTCACTTGTGGGGGGTTTCCACTGTTTAGGCACATCAGAGGCTCCCCAAACGCAACATGGCGTCCGATAATTATTCAAGCAAGTTTTACATTCGAATAAGTCAAATGGCGCTCCTTCCCTTCCGAGCCCTGCCATGCGCCCAAACAGTGTTTATTCCCCACATATGTGGTATCTCCCTGCTCAGGGGAAATTGCACAACAAATTTTGGGTTTCATTTTTTCCTGTTACCCCTGTGAAAATAAAAAAAATTGGGCCTAAAGTAACATATTTGTGAAAAAAGTTAAATGTTAACTTTTTTCTTCCACATTTCAAATATTCATGAAGCACCTAAAGGGTTAATAAACTTCTTGAATGTGTTTTTGAGCACCTTAAGAGGTGCAGTTTTGGGTATTTTCTGTCATAAAGACCCCTCAAAGTGACTTCAAATGTGATGTCCCTAAAAAAATGGTTTTGTAAATTTTGTTGGAAAAATGAGAAATCGCTGGTCAACTTTTAACCCTTTTAGCTCCCTAATAAAAAAAAAATTTGGTTCCAAAATTGTGCTGATGTAAAGTAGACATGAGGGAAGTGTTATTTATTAACTATTTTGTGTGACATACAGTATAGACCAAAAGTTTGGACACACCTCATTTAAAAAAATTTCTGTATTTTCATGACTATGAAAATTGTACATTCACACTGAAGGCATCAAAACTATGAATTAACACATGTGGAATTATATACTTAACAAAAAAGTGTGAAACAACTGAAAAAATATCTTATATTCTAGGTTCTTCAAAGTAGCCACCTTTTGCTTTGATGAATGCTTTGCACACTCTTGGTATTCTCTTGATGAGCTTCAAGAGGTAGTCACCGGAAATGGTTTTCACTTCACAGGTGTGCCCTGTCAGGTTTAATAAATGGGATTTCTTGCCTTATAAATGGGGTTGGGACCATCAGTTGTGTTGTGCAGAAGTCTGGTGGATACACAGCTGATAGTCCTACTGAATAGACTGTTAGAATTTGTATTATGGCAAGAAAAAAAGCAGCTAAGTAAAGAAAAACGAGTGGCCATCATTACTTTAAGAAATGAAGGTCAGTGAGTGCGAAAAATTGGGAAAACTTTGAAAGTGTCCCCAAGTGCAGTTGCAAAAACCATCAAGCACTACAAAGAAACTGGCTCGCACTACAAAGAAACTGGCTCACATGAGGACCGCCCCAGGAAAGGAAGCCCAAGAGTCACCTCGGCTTCTGAGGATAAGTTTATCCGAGTCACCAGCCTCAGAAATCGCAGGTTAACAGCAGCTCATATTAGAGACCAGGTCAATGCCACACAGAGTTCAAGCAGCAGACACATCTCTACAACAACTGTTAAGAGGAGACTTTGTGCAGCAGGACTTCATGGTAAAATAGCTGCTAGGAAACCACTGCTAAGGCCAGGCAACAAGCAGAAGAGACTTGTTTGGACTAAAGAACACAAGGAATGGACATTAGACCAGTGGAAATCTGTGCTTTGGTCTGATGAGTCCAAATTTGAGATCTTTGGTTCCAACCACCGTGCCTTTGTGCGACGCAGAAAAGGTGAACGGATGGACTCTACATGCCTGGTTCCCACCGTGAAGCATGGGGGAGGAGGTGTGATGGTGTAGGGGTGCTTTGCTGGTGACACTGTTGGGGATTTATTCAAAATTGAAGGCATACTGAACCAGCATGGCTACCACAGCATCTTGCAGCGGCATGCTATTCCATCCGGTTTGCGTTTAGTTGGACCATCATTTATTTTTCAACAGGACAATGACCCCAAACACACCTCCAGGCTGTGTAAGGGCTATTTGACCAAGAAGGAGAGTGATGGGGTGCTACGCCAGATGACCTGGCCTCCACAGTCACCAGACCTGAACCCAATCGAGATGGTTTGGGGTGAGCTGGACCGCAGAGTGAAGGCAAAAGGGACAACAAGTGCTAAGCATCTCTGGGAACTCCTTCAAGATTGTTGGAAGACCATTTCCGGTGACTACCTCTTGAAGCTCATAAAGAGACTGCCAAGAGTGTGCAAAGCAGTCATCAAAGCAAAAGGTGGCTACTTTGAAGAACCTACAATATAAGACATATTTTCAGTTGTTTCACACTTTTTTATTAACTACACTGTGTTCCAAATTATTATGCAAATAATATTTTCTCTGATTTTCCCAAATTAGCTATATGAATTGCAGTCATTGTAATTTTCCAGTCAAATAACTATTAGAGTACAATTGAAAGGTTTTTGTACAAACTGCCTATGATAACTGCCTTTATTCTAGGTGATGTTACATTTGCACATAGGACCGCTTGTTCAAAAGGAGCTTCTGAACTCTCTCGTCCATTGAATTTGTCAGGTTTTGGATGGTTTCTGCTTTAATTGTTTTGCATGAGGACAGAATACCCTCCCAGAGCTGTTGCTTAGATGTGAACTGCCTCCCGCCATCATAGACACTCCTTTTGATGATGCTCCAGAGGTTCTCAATGGGGTTGAGGTCAGGGGAGCATGGGTGCCACACCATAAGTTTGTCCCCTTTTATGCCCATAGCAGCCAGAGATGCAGATGTGTTATGTGCAGCATGAGACGGGGCATTATCATGCATGAAATGATCTCGATGGTCCAGATGTATGGAGTGGAGGATGGCTGGTTGATGTACCATCACCTAGAATAAAGTTTTGAGTTGAAAACTGTTTGATTTCAGTTTGTAATAACCTGCTAACGCTTATAATTTCAAAAATGACCATTTTTTTGTTCTTTATTAAAATGAAAAGGTTGAAAACTCTGCTGTGCATAATAATTTGGAACATGCATTTTAAGTGCAGTTTGAGTTTTTTATTTTTTTAAAAATATACTGTTATCATAGGCAGTTTGTACAAAAACCTTTCAATTGTACTCTAATAGTTATTTGAAAATCTGAGAAAGTATTATTTGCATAATAATTTGGAACACAGTGTACATAATTCCACATGTGTTAATTCATAGTTTTGATGCCATCAGTGTGAATATACAATTTTCATAGTCATGAAAATACAGAAAAATCTTTAAATGAGAAGGTGTGTCCAAACTTTTGGTCTGTACTGTATCTCTCTGATTTAAGGGCATAAAAATTAAAATTTTGAAAATTGCTATATTTTCAAAATTTTCGCCAAATTTCCGTTTTTTTCACAAATAAACGCAAGTGTTATTGAAGAAATTTTACCACAATCATGAAGTACAATATGTCACTAAAAAAACAATGTCAGAATTAGTAGGATCCGTTGAAGCGTTCTAGAGTAATTACCTCATAAAGTGACAGTGGTCAGAATTGTAAAAATTGGCCTAGTCATTAACGTGCAAACCACCTTGGGTAGTAAAGGGGTTAATTAATCCGCTTTGACGCGGTTCTCCCACAGGTTCATCAGAAGGCTTGATACAAGGATGTTAATTCATGAAGTTCAGCATAGTGCGCCTAATAGCCAGGTGTCCATGCATAAATATCTCACTTCATCCAAAACCGCTCCCCAGACTAGGAGATCTATTACTATTGGTGAATTGACATAGGACATATAGAATGAAGTGTGTCTACAGTAATGTACTGTGCCTGCGCTACTTGTCATGAACGACCCTTTCTGAAAGTTATTGTAGGAGTAGATACCACAGAACCACGCAGGTCCGTGTCGGCCACAATTATATCCTAGTCTTTTCTGGAGTATATTAAAGATATGGTCACTCTATTGTCGTCAGTTCCTACTACTTGTGTTATCCCATCTTTTCTTGGTGTCTTGGTTAGGTATGGAGGATTGTCTGTCTCTTCCGTTTTTCTGCAAACGATCGTGCGGAATCCAAAATGTACTGTGGATACCTTTTTCCCTGAATCTGGTGTTCATGCATGTCTATTGCCTGTATATTAATATCTGTGACATTAGAACAATTCCTTCTCAACTGTAAAAATTGTCCCTTGGGTATTCCTTTTTTTAGTGGAATGGGGTGGTGACTATCCCACTTCAATAGTTTAATAGTGCTCATAGGTTTATGATAGATGAGTGTCCCTAGGGTCCCATCCCGTTCTTTCTTGATTAGTACATCCAGGAAAGGCAACTGGTTATAATTAACCTCTGATATAAATCTCAGGCCCACTCTATAGATATTGAGTTCCCAGACAAATTCAAGAAATTGTTCACTCGTCCCAGACCAGATGATAAAAATGTCAATATATCTATACCACACCCCAATATATGGATGTCACCACTTATGATCATCCCTGAATATTGTGGTTTCCTCCCACCAGCCCAGGAATAGGTTAGCATACAAAGGGGCACAGGGGCTCCCCATCACAGTACCGCTGAGCTGGTGGAAGTACTTCCTGTCAAAAAGAAAGAAGTTATGAGTAAGAGTGAATTTTAGAAGATCCTCCATGAAGTCATTATGTCTGCTACACTCTACTGATCTCGATTTCAAGAAATGTCTTACTCCTCTGATACCATCCTCATGCGGTATATTACTGTACAAAGCCTCGATATCTAGTAAGGCCTGCTCCCCTACATGCAAGTATACATGCTCGAGAGTCTACATGGAGGGGAGCAGGCAAAGGTAAAAACATTTTCTAGAGGGATTTTTCCAACTGTAAGGCTACGTTCTCATGATCAGGAACCAGCAGCGCTTTGGATGCAGAGTTATTTGGCTGCGTCCAAAGCGCTGAGTTCTAATCACGCACTTCAGTACGCATTTGTTCACTGAACCATGCAGATTTAATGCATCCTATACAATGTATTGTGGAAATTTCTGTTGCGGAGACTGGCATCTCTGCAACAGAAATTGACATGCTGCGGCTCGTAGACCCATGCCGCAGGTCAGTTTGCGCAGAGTCTAACAGAAGCACAGTGGGCATGGGATTTATAGAAATTCCATCCACTCTACTTCTACTGTAGAATGCAGCATTTTGGACACAGCGCAGGTGAGCTTCGTCCAAAACACTGCTAGTCCGGATCATGGGCAAGTACCCTTAAACTTCAGGACTTATTCTAACTGCAGGACCTCAGGCAGTACTGTGGGAACATTATACTGTGTGGGGAGGGATAGCGGTACTGTGGGAACATTATACTGTATGTGGGGGGATGGCGGTTCTGTGGGAACATTATACAGTGTGGGGAGGGATGGCGGTACTGTGGGAACATTATACTGTGTGGGGGCATCATACATACGGCATAAGGGGCATAATGGGGGCATTACACTATGTGGGTGCATCATATATACTGCATAAGGGTCACAATGGGGGCATTACACTGTGTGGGGGCATCATACATACTGCATAAGGGGCATAATGGGGGCATTACACTGTGTGGGGGCATCATATATACTGCATAAGGGGCATAATGGGGGCATTACACAGTGTGGGGTCATCATACATCCGGCATAAGGGGCATAATGGGGCATTACACTGTGTGGGGTCATCATACATCCTGCATAAGGGGCATAATGGGGGCATTACACTGTGTGGGGGCATCATACATCCTGCATAAGGGGTATAATGGGGGCATTACACTGTGGGGGCATCATACATACTACATAAGGGGCATATTGGGGGCATTACACTGTGGGGGCAGTAAAGGGGCCCTGTACTATGAGAACAATAAGTTTCCTCCCTTCCTGTCTCCATAGTTGGGTCGTATGTATCTATTACAGGAAACAGAACAAAAACCTTATGATTCTTATAAAGGGGCAACACAAGACACCAAAAGAGTCTCCGTGCTGAAGGGGTTAATGCCCCCTGCGCCCAGTAATTGGGGTCTCCACATACCTCCACCTGCGCGCACAGGACCTGTGATGAGGTCACAGGAGGGGAGGAGTCAGGGGTCACATGATCAGGGACCTCAGTGGATGCAGGACTCTGCTGTGCTGGTTGTCATGGTGCTGGATGAGCTGAAGTTTATGTGTGGGGTCAGGAGGGATTGAGGCCTCTTTCACACATCAGTATCTCCGGTAGGAGTGGTGACAGTTTCCACACGTACCGGAGACACTGACACATGGAGATCCATTCAAATCTATGGGTCTGTGTACATCTCCGTGTTTTTTCACGGACTGTGTGTCCTTGTGCTCCACACGGAGACATGTCCATTTTTTTTATTAGGGAGCTATAAGGGTTAAAAGTTGACCAGCGATTTCTCATTTTTCTAACAAAATTTACAAAACCATTTTTTTAGGGACCACCCTTCAGGTGCTTCACAGGAATTTTTGGAATGTGGAAGAAAAAAATGAACATTTAACTTTTTTCACAAAAATGTTACTTTAGACACAATTTTTTTTATTTTTGCAGGGGTAACAGGAAAAAATGGACCCCAAAATTAGTTGTGCAATTTCCCCTGAGCACACAGATACCCAATATGTAGGGAAAAACCACTGTTTGGGCGCACGGCAGGGCTCGGAAGGGAAGGAGCGCCATTTGACTTTTTGAATGTAAAATTTGCTTGAATAATTAGCGGACGCCATGTTGCGTTTGGGGAGCCCCTGATGTGCCTAAACAGTGGAAACCCCCCACAAGTGACACCATTTTGGAAACTAGACCCCTCAGGGAACTTATCTAGATGTGTGGTGAGCACCCTGAGCCCCCAAGTGCTTTACAGAAGTTTATAACATGGAGCCGTGAAAATAAAAAGCACTTGCGCTCAACCCTAGTCGCCATATCGTCATCTTTTTTTTTTTACTTTTGAAAAAATCCCAACCCTAACCCTAGCCCAACCCCAACCCTAATCCTAGCCCAACCCCAACCCCAATCCTAGCCCAACGCCAACCCTAACCTAACCCCAACCCTAACCCTAACCCCAACCCTAACCCTAGCCCAACCCTAACCCCAACCCCAACCCTAACCCTAACCCCAACCCAACCCCAACCCTAACCCTAGCACAACTCTAACCTCAACCACAACCCTAACCCTAGCAGAACCCTAAACCGAGAGTTTATTTTTTACACCATTCCTCGTGCGGTATAAGTGATTAGACGACTTTATTCTTCGAGTCGGTGCGATTACAGAGATGCCAGAATCATATTGAGGTTTTATGATTGACAGCTGTCACACACTAAAAGACGCATTTTTTTTGTAAAATCTAGTTTTTGCATCGCCATATTTTGAGAGCTATAATTTTTCCATATTTTGGCAGACAGAGTCATGTGACAGCTTGTTTTTTGCAGGATGAGTTTTTACTGGTGCCATTTTCAGGCACGTGACATTTTTTGATCGCTTTCTATTCCGATTTTTGGGAGGCAGAATAAACAAAAACAAACAATTCAGGAATTGTTTTTTTTTATTATTATTATTCTGTTCCGCGTGTGGTAAAATTGATAAGGCAGCTTTATTCTTCGGGTCAGTACGTTTACAGTGGTACCACATTTATATCATTTTTTTATGTATTGGAGCTTTTACACAATAAAAACTATTTTCTAGAAAAAATAATTTTTTTGTATCGCTTTATTCTGAGAGCTATAACTTTTTTATTTTTCGGCTGATGGAGCTGTATGGCTGTTTTTTTGCAGGACGAGATGACATTTTCAGCGGTACAATTTTTATTTATATTCGTCTTTTTGATCGCGTGTTATTCCATTTTTTGTTTGGCGGTATGATGATAAACCATTGTTTTTGCTTCGCTTTTTTATTTATTTATTTTTTACCGTGTTCACTGAAGGGGTTAACTAGTGGGACAATTTTATAGGTCAGGTCGTTCTGGATGCGGCGATACCAAATATGTGTACCTTTATTGTTTGTTTTTTGTCATAATAATATTTATTGATGGGTACATTATATTTTTATTTTTGGTGGATTATTTTTTTTTAATATTTTTACAACAAAAAATTCTATTTTTTTTTTCACTTTGACACTTTTTTTTACTTTTATACTTTGTCCCACTCTGGGACTTTCACTTTTTTTATTCTGATTGCCTGCATAGCACAGTAATGGAGCACCATCCCTGTGCTATGCAGGCTGTCAGCGCTTCACAGGGAGAAGATAGTTTGATCATGCACTGCGCATGACCAAAATATTTTCCTGCTGTCTGGTGACTCGGATGTTGGCATGACGACATCGGGTCGTCAATGGCAACATCCGGGAAGCCGCGACAGCGCTGGAGCCCGGAAGAGGAGGTGAGTAATGCGATTATCTCCCCTTGCCACCGAAATGCTGCGATCAACTTCGATCGCAGCATTGCGGGGGTTAATGTGCCGGGAGTGATGCGGGACCGCTCCCTGCACCTAGTACCGGGTGTCAGCTGTGACAATCAGCTGACACCCGGCGGCGATCGCGCCCGCACAGCCTGTGTGCGATCGTGATGACGTACTAATACATATCAGGCTCTTAAAGCCCAGGGGGCAGATGCGTATTAGTACGTCTTGGGCTTTAAAGGGGTTAAAGTGTTAGTTCATTTTTAAAAAATGAAATAAATTAGCTGCCATGTGTACATCCAGTATGTGTGGTTATTTGTTTGGCCAGATCCTTTTAAATTTTTGCACCAAAACAAAGTGCAATATTGTTTGGATTTCCCTTCCATGGCCTTGTAACTTTCTGCTAGCATTTATTTTATTTCTGCTTCTTGCATTGCACCATATGTGAAGTGAATTTGATGCCTTTGAATTTTTACCCTTATGGATAAATTTTCACATATATAATCCAATGTATTAACTGTATGTTGCAAGGCGAGTGTAAGTTTTCTTGGCTTTTGGGGTTTTGGATCCATAATATCTGTGCCAAAATTAAACATTACATGTATCAACCATTAGGTGGCCATGTGTTGCCTGGTATTGTTCTCCATGCATATGGCAAACATTACTTAATACTACCCCTTTGTGTGAATGTTTGTTTTTTTGTGTTATCTGTTTGAGTAAACACGGACCATTTATTGCCCCTGCCAAGCCCACACATACAATGTGTTATAATAATTGTAATAAAGTCATTGCTTATTTTATTATTTATTGTATATAAGGCATTTTAGATGTAAAATGACATTCAGTTGAAATAAGAATGAGGAGTGTATCTTCTAAAGTTTGTGAATATCTGCTGATCTCCTGAAAATAGTGTTTTCACTTTCTTATCTCTTTAATTAGATGCTTAGTCAAAACTAGAGGGTCTTCATATCTTTTCTGTCCATATGTTCTTTATCTCTTTCTGTAAGTTTCCAGAAGTAGAATACACGCCTTTCAGTGTCTACGTAAACTCAAACAAATTGACAATGGGGTAGACATTTGATTTTGTGGCTATCAATTTGTCTCCTTGCTACAAAATAACTAAACAACAAATTATCTTGCGAATTCAGGTGTGGACGATTTCTAATTGGTAAGGAAGAAAACTCCACTGACATTTTGGTGCGTTGACCGGGAATCCAACATCTTTCCCTCACCGGTGAGGACTGCAAGCTGTGGACGGGGGAGTTTTGTAACTCTTGTAGTAAGTCCTCCACCTTCAAATTTGGTGTCAACAGAGGCATTGTCAGTTATCCCGGACTGAGGGAGAGTGACGGATTTAGTATAGTTCAAGGATCTCTGGGAATCGTCTATATCTGAATACAGGTAAGACCATTCAATTTGGTAACTTTGTTAATCCAGTATTGATGTTATTCTAGAAATTGATTTGGCGACTGTGATTGTGAACATTTGCAATTGGAGTTTGTAGGCTCCTGTAAGTTGGAAGTTGTTCACATGCAATTGGGGTTGTAAAACTCCTGTAAGTTGCGAAACTCCATAAATGTGATTGGAGTTTGTTAGTTGTTGTAAGAAATTTTGTAGAATGGGTACACAGCCAATGTGAGAAGGCTACTGTGGAATAAAAAACTCTGTGTGCACGTTAAATTTATCTAGATGGTGAGGGTCGAGGACCCCCGGGGATTAAAGAATCCACTGGATTAACCCAATATAAGAGCTCAATATAAGATTACTTTTTACCGGTATTTTGCTTTGTCTTCTGTAGTTTGTTGAATTTTGATTCCTGTTGAATGTGCAGTTTTCATTCGTTTGTTTTTTGTAGAACTAAAACGCCAGGAATATGTTTTATGTTACATATGAGACTCCTTTAATGATCTCTTGAGTGAATGTATAAGGATTGAAATATAAAATCCTGAGTGTATAAGGGAGTCCACTTAGGTGTGGTTGACAGTCATTTGTGGACTGGAGACAACTCATAGGTTATTGTGATGTTTAAAACACCAAGGTACACGCCATCTGATCCCTAAATAGAGAATATTTGCTGTTGTATTGTTATGTGTTTTTCTCTTAATAACACTGAGGAGTTCATAGAGTCCGCGCCGGTGGTGCTCTGAATACCTGATTTTAAGAACGGGAACGTCTCTGGAAATAAAGAGGCGGTGTCAATAGACTTTATCTCAGCACTTCAGCTCTAGGAGTACGAGGGAACTTTTATCTCTTGTCTTATATGTTTTTCTTGTCTATTACACACATACACAGAGACATATATTGTATGTCCAGTCTCTAACTGTGGAAATTGTTGTATATTGTGTGCTTGTACTGTTATAAACCTTTATTGGACGAAGGTGGCAGGATATAGAGATTCAAGCTGGTATATACCTAGGACATAGTGTAATCAGCGAGGATTATTTAGATCCTGGGTATTAGTAACAGTAATAAGAAACCAGTAGAATCTTCTATCTTATTAATGACATATGAATTCCACTGATATTTGTCAGACTTCTTACAAGTGGGTAGACATCTATTGTGTAAGGATTTGCATTGTACATATATCTCATCTTGTTGTTTTACCTTCGTCCTTATGGGACGTAGATCCACAGCTATATTTTAATGTCTTGTCCTCACTTGTAAGGCAGGATTGTTATTATGTATTTCATCTGAAGGCTGGAAAGTTGTTAAGATTGTATCAAGAAAGTAACCCTTGAATGAAACTGGATACGGTCCTTTTTCATCATGATACATGGAAATAACAGTCTTCAGATTAAATATACATTGTGTTCTTGTTGGCCATAAACTTATAGGCCTAACTCTTACACAAATAGAGTGAAAAAGTGTATGTTTCTAAAAAATAGACCATTCAGGTGTCCCTTTAATCTTGCACAACCAGGAAGAACATACCACCAAAGCTGAACAAACAGTCTGGAGTTTGGGATATAAGTTGTGAACATGGGAAATGTTTCAGGCAATAGTGTGGATTGTGGTTGTGTCTGGTGTGACAATAAAAAGGGAACACTAGAAGGGGATATTAAGTATATGCAAAAAATAGACCCTGAATGTGTGAAGTACCTTGATAAATGGCATAAAAAGTTTAGATTTTATGATAAACTTACTTTGACAAAATGTGAAAATTTGGTACAAGAAATACAACATTGTAATGAGAAGGAGAAAAGAAAGTATGGTCTTGCCAGTGTGAATAAATGGTTGAGTGAGGCAAGAAAGAGAGAAAATGGTAGACAAAAGAAAAAAACAGGAGAAAAGGACTGAGATGATGCCCTTGTGTGATAAGGAAGATGTATGGCTGCGAATAGACCCCCACCTCATCACGCTTCCTCTCCTGCCCCGCAAGTGCAACCACCCTCTGCTCCAGAGTTTGGAGACATTCCTCCTACCATAGAGTTAACTCAGACCAGGGATTTAAGTATTCCAGACCTGGATGTAGGTTCTCCTATAAGGTTAGACCGTAGTTTGACCCGTACTGGTACTGCCTATAGCCATTGGAGTGTGACTAGTCCCAAACTCCTTAGAATAGATGAGGCACAGAGTTACCCCATGATTGAGGTCCCCAATGGTCAAGGAGGAATGGTCCATGTGTACAGACTTTGGACTGACAAGGACATTATAGATGCCACTCAGAATATTCCTTACTAGTGATGAGCGACCATGCTCGCCACTGCTCGGTACTCGCCCGAGCATCTCAGTACTCAAGATGCTCGGAGCTCGCCGAATACTTTATAGATGCTCGGGCGGGAGCTCGGGTCCCCGTCCTGCATGTTTGGTGCTATTTAGAGCACCAACCATGCAGAGATTATCTGCCACTCACTGTAATGTCACAGCCATGGTGGTTGTGGCATTACAGTGATTGCCCAAATCGATGGGAACAGTGCTCACAGTGAAACATGAAAAGCCGACAATTCAGCAGCGGTATACACCGGTACCCGACAATTTAGAACAGAAAGAATAGAGCATCACACATAGATTAGATAGAAACATGTAAGTCACACATATAATAAATACAGTGACAGTGTTGATTACTGTACTTGTCATTTAGTGTTAAAATAAAGGATTTATTAAAAAAAAAAAAAAAAAATTGGCGTAGGGTTCCCCGTAATTTTAGCCTTTAGCAGACAGCAGATGTTTGAAGCCTGGGAAGGGGGTAATACCCACAGAGCTTCCCAGGCTACTAATATCAGCCCCCAGCTGAATACCTAGCCTTTACTAGCTATTAAAATGTGGGACCCCAAAAAAAATGACGTGGGGTCCCCCCTTTTTTAATAGCTAGCAAAGGCTAGGCAGACAGCTGGGGGCTGATATTAATAGCCCAGGAAGGGTGCCATGAATATTGGCCCCCTCCCAGGCTAGAAACACCAGCCGTCAGCCGCCCCAGATATGGCACATCCATAGGATGCGCCAAATTCTGGCACTTAGCCTCGCTCTTCCCACAGCCCTGTAGCGGTGGCAGTGGGGTAATAGGGTTGGGGTTGATGTCAGCTTATAATGCCAGCTGACATCAAGCCCAGGTTACTAATGGAGAGGTGTCTATAAGACACCCCCATTACTAACCCCATAGTGAAAGTTTTAAAAAAACACAAACACCCAGAATAAAGCCCTTTAATTGAAATAAAGACACAATTGTTTAATGTTGTAAATTAGACTCTACTTATCGTCACACCCATTCCAGCTAAAGCCAACGATCTCCTGCAATAAAAGTAAAATAATAAACCAATCTCATCCTTACCTTTCCATGGTTCCCAGGGCGGCTTCAGCTCTGCTACATTGACATGTCAGGCTGGATCGCAGCAGAACTCTGCCATCCAGTTTGCCATGCCGCAGACACTGAGAAGCTCCTCAGTGAAGCTCCTCAGTGTCTGGCTGTGACGGCATCCAGATGAGCCTAGTTCATGTCCAATGAACTCAGCTCACCTCATGCACGTCACTGACAGCGTGGGAGAATTCTCCTATGCACGCAGTGCCGGCGAAGGACGTCACCGCTTGAGCAGGAGAATTCTTCCACGCTGGGACGGCATTGAGATGGCAGGCTGGATGGTAGCAGAACGCTGCCGTCCAGCATGCCATCCTTCAGAGACACTGAGGAGCGCAGGCACGTTGTCAGAAAATACTGCCATTTCTGGCCTCCATTAAAAATTTCCTTTAGTGTGTAAGTGAAGCAATTCACAGCAGTTTACTGTTCAAACTACTTACCTACAGGCCAGGTATTTAAAACTGTGTTTTCTGCATCACACAGATTAAATATACGTTTTCAGAAAATACTGCCATTTCTGGCCTCCATTAAAAAAAAATTTCAGTGTGTCAGCAAAGTTTTTGACACTGGTTTGCTGTTCAAAACAGTTGCCTACAGGCCAGGTATTTAAAACTGTGTTTTCTCCATCACACGGATCACATATACGTTTTCAGAAAATACTGCCATTTCTGGCCTCCATTAAAAAAAAATTTCAGTGTGTCAGCAAAGTTTTTGACACTGGGTTGCTGTTCAAAACAGTTGCCTACAGGCCAGGTATTTAAAACTGTGTTTTCTCCGTCACACGGATCACATATACGTTTTCAGAAAATACTGCCATTTCTGGCCTCCATTAAAAATTTGTTCCAGTGTGTCAGTGAAGCAATTGACACCAGTTTGCTGTTCAAAATTGTTACCTACAGGTCAGGTATTTAAAACTGTGGTTTGTCCGTCACACGGATCACATATAAGTTCGCTCCAAATTCAGTCATTTGTCGTGAGCGTGGAAGATATTGTCCTCCATTTAAAATGGGCAAGGCACGTGGCAAGGGACGGGGAACTGGACTTGATGGTAATGATGGTGCATGCAGAGGCCGAGGCCGTGGGCAAGTTGAAATTGTGCCACAACAAACACCCACATCTTTTCGCTTGACCTTCCTGTCCCAATTAATAGGGGACTGCAGCACACCACTACTGAACCCAGAGCAGTGTCAAAAGGTTATTGGTTGGATAGCAGATAATGCTTCCAGTCACTCAGCCACCACCACCACCTTGTCTTCCACATGGTCAAGTCTCAGTAGCTGTGAGTCTGGAAAGCATATTCCTCACCCTGAACCTCCTTCCTCCCACTATGCTGAGTGCCCAGAGACAACTGATCCCACACTTGGACACTCCGAAGAGCTGTTTACTTTCCCATTTATAGATTCGGGCCTCTCACCCGGTCCACTTGAAGCGGGGCAAGAGGAGATCGCATGTAGCGATGCTCAAATATTTGAGCAGCTATGGTCACATGAAGGGGACGGTGGGAAAGGGTCACAAGAGGTGGACGATGATGAGACACAATAGGCAGAAAGTCAGGATTAGGACCAGAGTGCAGAAGTGGAAGATGAGGTGGTGGATTATATAGTAACTGACCCAACCTGGCAGGAGGACATGCAGAGCGATGACAGCAGCACACAGGGAGAGGGAGGCGGAGCACCCCAACAGGCAGGAAGAAGCATTGTGGTGGCCGCAGAAAGAAGGCAGGCAACCGTGGCAGGGGTGGCAAAACGACCAACCTGACCACCACCAGCATGATCAGGCACATGGCAGAAAAGCACCTGACTTTGCAGGCCGAACCCCAGGGTCCAGGAACAGTGTCTGCGGGTGGCACCATTGCTTCTTCCGCTGTTGTGCATGCAAGCCAATCCCCTGTCCATGGTGCATGCGAAGATGCCTCCTGCCCTGCATCTGTCATTGCACACTCTCAAGTAGCAGCATCAGGTAGCACGTCCAAGTCCTGGTCCGAGCGCAGCGTTCAGTTGTCCATACCCCAGTCCTTGGAACGGAAGCGCAAATACGCAGCCAACGCCCCACAGGCCACAGTACTAAATTCCCACATTTCACGACTGCTTGCGCTCGAAATGTTGCCTTTTAGGCTCATGGAGACGGAAGCATTCCGCAACCTGATGGCACGGCCGTCCCTCAGTACATGGTCCCGGGCCGCCACTATTTCTCCCGGTGTGCCATCCCCGCATTACACAAGCACGTGCCCAAAACATTAGCCATGCCCTCAACAACGCAGTTACCGGGAAAGTCCACCTAATCACGGACAAGTGGACAAGTGCTTGTCGGCAGGGATGGTACATCTCGCTGACGGCAAATGGGTTAACATAGTGGATGCTGGGACCCAGTCGAACTTTGGGACGGAACACGTCCTCCCGACGCCGAGGATTGCGGGCCCTAGGTCAATCAGGGATGCCCCCACAGTCTACAGCTCCTGCACCTCATCCTCTTCAGCCTCCTCCTCCTCTTCAGTCTCCATCTCCGAAATGATCACATCAGTCACAAGCTGGAAGCACTGCAGCACTGCCTCAGCCAAGCGGCAACAGGCTGTGCTGAAACTAATATGCTTAGGTGACAAACCGCACAATGCTGAAGAGTTGTGGACAGCTCTGAAAGAGCAGGCAGATCTGTGGCTGACACCGCTGAACCTACAGCCAGGCATGGTCGTGTGTGACAATGGCCGGAACCTGGTGGCGGCTCTGAGGTGAGGCGAGCTCACACACGTACCATGCCTGGCCCATGTGCTAAACCTCATGGTTCAGCGGTTTCTCAAATCCAACCCAGAGCTGCCGGATCTGCTTATTAAAGTACGCCGCCTGTGTGCCCATTTTAGAAAGTCACCTACAGCTTCCGCCGCCCTTGCCGTGTTTCAGCAGCGTTTGCAGCTTCCGGCTCACAGACTGGTATGTGTTGTCCCCACGCGTTGGAACTCTACACTGCAGATGTTGGGAAGGATCTGTGAGCAGAAGAGGGCAGTTGTTGAGTACCAGCATCAACAAGGTCATCGGCATTCAGTTCAGACTCCAAACATAAGACCTCAGGAGAGGACATTGATGTCAGACATATGTACCATCCTTCAAAACTTTGAGGACTCCAACAAGATTGTGAGCGGCGATGATGCCATAATTAGCGTCACCATCCCGTTTCTCTGTCTTCTGAAACACTCTCTGCTCACAATCAAAGAGGATGCATTGCAGGCAGAACAAGATGAGATGGAGCAAGGAACCATACAGGGTGATTACACACAGCCCAGCCTCATCTCATCCCAATGTGGATTTGATGACAATGAGGAAGAGGAGGAGGAGGAGGAGGAAGAATAGGAGCTAGTTTCATGCACTATAGATGGTACTACCTGCACAGCTGTCATACCTTCTGTTCAGCGTGGATGGCCAGAGGACAGAGAGGGGGAGGAGGAGGAGAGCATGGTCAGTCATCCTCTTGGTGAGGACACGGAAGTCTTGCCTTTTAGCAGTCTGGCACGCATGGCTGAGTTTATGTTGCGCTGCCTTTCCCATGACCCTCGCATTCTCAAAATTTTGGGTGACAGTCATTACTGGTTGGTGACACTTCTAGATCCATGCTACAAGGAGAACTTTATATCTCTTATTCCTGAGGCGGACAGGTCTACAAAAATGGGGCAGTACCAGAAGGCCCTTGTTGCGGAACTATTAAAAAAATTCCCATCTGAAAACGCTGGCGGCAGAGGTCACAGTTTGTTGAACAACCAAGGAGTACAGGCGAGAAAGACACAAATGTAATCCAGCAGAGGCAGGGGAACACTGTCAAAGTTCTTGGACAGTTTTTTCAGACCCTTCCATCGCACAGGCCCCAAGTGCCGGGTACTTTCACAAGGAGTGCAAAGTTTGGGAAGATGCTGAGAGAGTACCTTGCCGACCGTACCAACATCCTCCGTGATTCCTCTGTGCCTTATAAATATTGGGTATCCAAGCTGGATACGTGGAATGAACTGCCTCTCTATGCCTTGGAGGTCCTGGGCTGCCCTGCCGTTAGCGTTTTATCAGAGCGGGTTTTTAGTGACGCTGGTGGAATTATAACTGATAAGCGCATCCGCCTGTCAACTGAAAATGCTGACAGGCTGACTGTTATAAAAATGAACAAGGGCTGGATTGGGCCAGACTTCTCAACACCACCGAATGATAGCAGCGTAACATGAACTAAAATTCAGTGTCTTTGTTTGGGAGGTGTATTCCCATGCACCTCCTCACACCCACACATGGGTATACGCTTCCTAATTTTGGCTATTTGCTCTTGTCCTCCTCCTTCTCCTCAACCTCCACCACCATATCACCAGGGTGACCGTGGTCAGTGATGCAACACCCACATAATTATTTTAAAGGGTGTTTATGCCCGTAAAAAAAAAAAAATTATACAGTATGTTCATGTGTTTTTTTACTAAGACCCTCCTCTATGTCTCTTCAAAGGGGTATTGGGTTGCGTCCAAATTTTTGGCAGCCCTTGCAGTCACTGCATACGCAATAACAGTATAGGAGACCCACTTGTTAATAATGGGAACAACAAAGCATAGCTGGCTGATGGCTCTCTAACAATAGGGAGGGCCGACTGCTGGCCTTTTAAGAATAGTAAGGGCCGTCTGATGGCCCTATAAAAATAGGCTTTATGACTTTCAGAGTCCCTCCATCATAAATAAAACAGGATGTGTCTGATGATGTGTCACACACCACATTGCCAGATAAGGTTGTAAAATGTTAAAATGACATTTCCCGGTGAATGCATTTGTCTTAAAAAATAACGTAAAAAACCCCAAAACAATAGGATCATTCTTTAGTATAAAAGAATTTTAACCCCAATATAATCACATTGTTCAGCTCCTGCACCTCCTCCTCCATCTCCGAAATGACCACATCAGTCACAAGCTGACAGCACTGCCTTGGCCAAGCGGCAACAGGCTGTGCTGAAGATAACATGCTTAATACTTAGGTGACAAACCGCCCAGCGCTGCAGAGTTGTTGAAAGCTGTAACACAGCAGCCTGATCAGTGGCTCTCACCGCTGAACATACACCCAGACATGGTCGTGTGTGACAATGGGCGGAACCTGGTGACAGAGAAATGACAGCCAGAGTAGATACAGTTTCTCTTTATGCCAGTACTTTCACCGAGCTAAAGAATATGGCTGTGGTGAAATACAACTCCCACTAAGAAGCTGTTTCAGATTGAAAAACACTGTGCCCACCAGAGGATTTGATTCTGAGGGCTCACCTTTCTTCCCCGCTCAAGAGCCCCATAGCAGCTGCAAAGTTAGCGCTATCATGAACTCTCCTGAGGTAGAAGCCAGGGCACACCAGAGGATTCTCTGGTGGGACCGTCCAACCCTGCCGAGAAGCAGTCCTGGCTAAGAAAAGTGTGGGGAAGGTTCCTGGACACTCTATGGCTGCTATTTTATGTGGATCGGACGTGCTTGTGCATGTTATTTCTCAAACTGCATTGCAGATCAGGCCATTGTCCAACTCTGTATTCATCAAATTAAATGCGCAAAGAAAGATGTTTGTGTGTCAAAGCACCACTGACAAGTGCGAGTTGATGTTGGACGGGCTGCCATTGCTTCTGCAACAAGCTGCATTAGAGAACTTCCTGGGAGAAATGACACCCAGGGTAGATACGATTTCCCTCTATGCCAGTCCTTTCACCGAGCTAAATACAACTCTCAGCAAAAAAAAACTGTGTACTGGCTCCGTACCGTCCCTGGCCACATTTACCTGTCCACGTGTTTGTGGTTAGGCGGTCCTTCCCAGTAAGTGCACTGGAGAGGGCACGGGTAATATTGTGGGACCCGTGCTTGTGGAAGGCGGAGACTATACCGGGAGAAATAGTGGCGGCTGGGGACCGAGTATGGACACCCAGCTGCCGCTGGCATGAGATTGTGAAAAGCTTCTACCTCCACGAGCCTAGAAGGCCATATTTCAAGTGCAAATAGCTGCCCAGAAATCTGGCAGTTTAGTATTGTGGCCTGTGGGTGCGTGGGTGGCTGCATACTTGCGCTTGCATTCCAAGTAACAGAAAACTAAGCAGATGGTGGCCTCTATCATCATCATGGCCTCATCTCAGGACTATGAACTCTCCTGAAGGAGAAGCCAAGGCCCACCGAAGGAGTCTCCGGTTCTCTGGTGGGCCCGTCCAACCCTGCCGAGAAGCAGCCCTGGCTAAGAAAAGTGTGGGGGAAGGTTCCCGGGCACTCTATGGCTGATCCATTTAATGTAGATCGGACATGCTTATGCATGTTATTTCTCATACCGCATTGAAGATCAGGCCATTGTCCAACTCTGTATTCACTGTATTCATCAAATTAAATACGCAAAGAAAGATGTTTGTGTGTCAAAGCACCACCGACAAGTGCGAGTTGATGTTGGATGGGCTGCCATTGCTTCTGCTTCTGCAATAAGCTGCATTAGAGGACTTCCTGGGAGAAATGACACCCAGGGTAGATACGGTTTCCCTCTATGTCAGTCCTTTCACCAAGCTAAATACAACTCTCAGTGGTCCTTCCTAGTAAGTGCACTGGGGAGGGCACAGGTAATGTTGTGGGACCCGTGCTTGTGGAAGGCGGAGACGATACCGGGAAAAATAGTGCCAGCTGGGGACAAAGTATGGATAACCGGCCGCCGCCGCCATAAGATTGTGGACAGCTTCTGCCTCCACGAGCCTAAAAGGCCACATTTCAAGTGCAAGCAGCTGTCAAAAATTTGGCAGTATAGTATTGCAGCATGTGGGAGGGTGGGTGGCTGGCAGCATACTTGCGCTTGCATTCCAAGGAATGGGGTAGGGACAACTGAATGCTGCACTGTGACAAGGACGTGGACAGGGATTGTTGCAAGTCTGCAATGACAGGTGCATGACGGGAGGCATCTTCGCATGCTCCCAGGATCACTTATGATGGGCACACTTTTAGGCAGTGACCTGGGAGTCAGAAATGCTTCCAGAGGTCTTCCCCATGCTGTTACCATGTCTTTTCAGCACTGTATGCATGGCCAGATAAGGTTGTAAAATGTTAAAATGACATTTCCCAGTGAATGCATTTGTCTTGGTTGAAAGCAATGCAAAAGTGCAAAAACGCATCAAAAACGCTACTTGTGAACATAGCCCAAGGTGTGGAGGAGTATTTTTGTTTTTGGCTATTTATTTTGCCTTATATACAAGTCATTACCCTGGAAAGGAAGTTCCTTAACATATTTCCCAGGAAAATACATTTTGGTTTTGTATGTTTTATTGTGAGTCCGTAAAAGTGGCGTAATACCTCTGACAACATTGTTTACAGCAGTGACCTGGGAGTCAGAAATGCTTGCAGGGGTCTTTCCCTTGTCATTTGAGCACTGTTCCCATCGATTTGGACAATTTTTAGACCCTCTGCAGACCGCCGGGGAAGCCGCCTGAAAAATACTCGAGTTTCCCATAGACTTCCATTGGACTCGTTGCTCGGATCGAGCACCCGAGTATTCCAATTTGCTCGACCCGAGCAACGAGTACCTGAGCATTTTAGTGCTCGCTCATCACTAGTCCTTAATGATTAATTGCTTACATTCTAGACTTTTCTTACACCAAACTGTGGAGTAGTGAGAGACAAGGATGGTGAGAGATGTAACCAAGATATTGCAGCTATGGAGAAAAGATTTCAAGGAAAATGAAATCCATCAATGCTTCCAGATTATTGTGGCATAATTTTAAGAGATGATCCGATACAGTAGTACAAGAAACAAGCAAAAAACAGTTGTTACTGAATGAGGACTAATTTTGTAGTGCAATTTCTGTAACTGTTTAAAATTCGCAATAGGGTATAGACAGGTTTTAGTTATTTGAATTGTTTCTAAGTTTTCTCTACATAAATATCAGAAAATTGGCATAATAAAATATTCTGCATCTGTATATTTACAAAAATAATAATGTTTCAAAGTATTGAAACTTTTATCATTAATTATATGTAGCAGTAAAAGGAAAACTCATTGTCCAATTTAAATTCAGGTCAAACTCATTAAGAAATGGCACAGTTCATAACGGAACCTGACAACTTTTAAAAATATGTAAAACAGTGTTACATGATCTGAAAGGTCCATGAGCTAGGTTCTTCAGCTGCTCAGTCAGGACGTGCAGCCTCCGGACAGGTCCCGATACCTTCCTCTCCTCCTCTGCACCAAACAGATCTAAGTGTGGGGCTTGAGGAGACAGCAGTTCTCTCACTGATCAGGAAGGACACAGTCTCATTGTTCTCAGTCACAGGAAGCTATCTCCAGTCTATAGGATGCACTCACTTATTAGCAAGAATTTTTCTTGCTAAAAGTGTGTCTTTTCAAGTAAAACATTTTCCACATTAAGGATATAAAAAAGGATTCTCCCCTCTGTGACTTCTCTGATGTATATCAAGATGCGCTTTCCGGTTAAAACATTTCACACATTCTGAACAGGAAAAAGGCTTCTCCCCTGTGTGAGTTCTCTGGTGACTAAGAAGATGTGATTTCTGGTTAAAACATTTCCCACATTCTGAACAGGAAAATGGCTTAACCCCTGTGTGAGTTCTCTGATGTCTAACAAGATCTGATTTCTGGTTAAAACATTTCCCACATTCTGAACATGAAAAAGGTATCTTTTCTGTGTGAGTTCTCCGATGTCTATCTAGATCCACTTTAAGGTTAAAACATTTTCCACATTCAAAACATGAAAGAGGCTTATCCCCTGTGTGAATTCTATGATGTTTGATAAGACTTGATTTCTCTGTAAAATATTTTCCACATTCTGAACATGAAAAAGGCTTCTCTCCTGTGTGAGTTCTCTGGTGCTTAACAAGATTTGATTTCTGGTTAAAACATTTCGCACATTCTGAACAGGAAAAAGGCTTCTCCCCTGTGTGAGTTCTCTGATGTGTAACAAGATCTGATTTCTGGTTAAAACATTTCCCACATTCTGAACAGGAAAAAGGTTTCTCCCCAGTGTGAGTTCTCTGATGTCTATCAAGATCTGATTTCTGGTTAAAACATTTCCCACATTCTGAACAGGAAAAAGGCTTTTCCCCTGAGTGAGTTCTTTGATGATTAAGAAGACTTGCTTTCTTGTTAAAACATTTCATACACTTGAAACAAGAAAATTTATTCTTTGCTGTGTGAATTTTTTGATGTTTAAGAAAAAACTTTTTGAGGGTAAAATTATTTCCACATTCTGACCATGGAAATGGCTTCTTAGCTTTAGGATCAGTTTGTTTTTTAATGCTTATTTTGTGACTTTGATTTTCCTTAGTAGTTAGTAATGAATCAGAAGATAGGACCTGTTCCAAAGGATCAGATGGCACATCTTTACTGTGAAGGGATGATGGCATATCTGGAGTAATGGCATTCCCTTCAATTGTATCCTGTGAGATCTCAAGCTCATCTGATTTGAAAATTGAAGATGTCAGCTGTCCCTCTGGTCTCCTAGTACAGTCATCTGCTAAGTAAAAAAAAAATTACATTTGAATAAAATATTCTTGAAATTTATATTTTTGAACATTTCTACTTAAACTGTTGGTACAAATGGCAAGTTATGTAAAAATTTTGAATCATTCACCAAGACAATGACAGTTCACAGTCTAATAGAAAACGTCATAGCATGAACCAGTACAGCTTGGTGTTCAACTCTTTGTTCATTATGCTTCACAAATATGAAATATGAGAAAATGATACCAATAAAAATTTCTACTCATCTCACAAAAAACAAGCCCCCACTCAGGTCCATCATCTGTCAATGGAAAAACAGAGGTTTCCACATTATTAGTGGCTCAAAAACTCTTGAAAAGCAACATGGCTTCCATAAACCAATCCAGCAAAATCCGCTCTTCCAAAGTTAAATTTGCTCCCTACTTAACTCAAATGGAAAGCACTACACCCTACTAAAGCTTATGCATAATGCCAGAAGCTGCCTGATACAGCCTTGTTCTCCACTGGTTAAGTCCCCGTGTTGTGTATTTTCTTCTTCGTTTCTTCTTGTGATCCCAGCCCATTTACTGACTACTATTGTGTCTTCTGAATTTGTATTTTTTCTGCCCTCCTGGTTCTGATTCGGTAACCTGACTATTCTTCTTGTAATCTTACACCACAGAACAGCAGGCAACACCAAGTCCAAGCCTAGAGGTCTTTGTGTAAGTATAGATCCATGTAGCGGGGTTAAAGGATGATGGGCAAAACTTTGACTATAGACTATAACACATCTAATGAAAAGATTGAAAAAAAAAAAGAAAGAGTAACTAGTGGTGAAGCCTATCTGGGATAATTAGAGTATGCTTCTCGGTAGCTCCTGGCAATTTAAACAATAGTAAGGGCCAATATTTTCTGTCAGATGAGTATCAAGAAGAAATATACATTTAATGAGAACTTTTTATAATAGTGCAGAGCTGAAATGTCTTAAATTAAGAACTCGGGCATTTGGAAGAGACAATGGAGACCTTTTTTGAAGGACTACCAGGGAGTTACAGACTCACATAAGTGAGGCAGGCCAATCCCACCACAATCAAACTATCATACAGAATGAACCTGTAAAAAAAAAAGACAATAAAAAAACACGTTACATCCCCAACAAGAATGTATGTTTGGGGGAAGGGGGAGGACTCCAACACTAAACCAGAGTTGCACTTATTTATGGTAGACCATTGGAGCTACTATGAGTCCTGACCAGAAGAGTAGAGAAAGTATTAGTGCTCCCCATTTCAGGATAAATTGCATCTAAATTCTTTAGGATCGATAATATAATTTATGACATGGAGTGAATCCATGAAACCAGGGCTCGAGTCATGCCAACATATCTCCTGCAGGCATGAGTAAATTTTATTATAGCCATCAGCCACTCACAGCTTAGAGATATATCATGGCACAGGTGTAATGTTTTTTTGTATACTTTATCTATTTGAAGTTATTTGGTTTAAAAACAAATTGAAAAGTCAGGGTAAAGGGAAACTCTGTTGTTATTCTACAGAAATTCACACTTGGTCCTCACTGCACATTTAATGTTGCCGATCATAAAAGCGAGGTTTGGTCATAAAGACTGGACCTGGTCTTGTTGGAACCATATGAGCACATTCAGCCGCACAGAACGGAGAGAAGGTAGATTAATCTAATAAGATATCAGGATTCTAGGAAGCAGACAGCATCATTACCCTCCACTTTCTCCTACAGGCTCATCATAATATTTTTCTTCAAGTGATTTTCTAACTTGTCAGCACATTCTACGTACGCTGTCATTTAGCTTTGTAGTTTACAGATCTGGCAGGTAAAAGTCAGGATCTTCTAATTTCAGTTGGTAGGTGGATCTTCCAGGTTGTAAGTTGTATAGAAAAGGGCTTTCAATGCCCAAAGTCATTTGAACAATTTTTGGTGGAAGAGAAGGTTTTAGTCTAGATCCAAAATGGTGGTCACACGATTTTGATATGGCAAGCCTACATGACCAGTAAACTATCCACAGCCTGTGACTGAGAAGAATCTGTGACTTCTCTTCATTTAGTGGTTACTACTCACCTGGGTAGTCATATGTAGGAATCTCTTCTTTACAGAGGTCATCACCCCCTTCATATGTCTCTATAGTATTAATATGGAACAGATCTTCATCCTGAAAAAAATATTGTACAAGTCACAGACAGATTGAGCAGTCACATCTATGATCAGCACTAATCCTGCCATCTCCACCGTTCTCATTACACAAGTATAAAACATATAATACTGGTGGATAACACAAGACTGAGCACAAGACCTTCACAGCCATCTACACATCATAGGGGAGATCTCGTGACACCTTCTCTCCATCTACCTGATCCTGAGGAACATTGAGATCTTCTTGTTTACAGTCCTGTGGAAGAAGAGGATGGGGACATCTCTCTGGTGTTGTCCTCTTACTGGATAGATCTGGAGGAAACACATACAGGGACTGAATTCATTTTTTACATACAGATAATTATAGGCCGTGTGTATTTAGTCCTGTCTATTACCTGGTGATGTGAGGGGCTGGGGAACCTCTATCATGATGTCCTTGTACAGATCTTTGTGTCCTTGTAAATACTCCCACTCCTCCATGGAGAAATAGACGGTGACGTCCTGACACCTTATAGGAACCTGACACATACAATGACAGAGTTATCCCCCAATCCCTTCATAGCTTTACTATAAAATGTCTCAGCATTCCCTGCAGTGTCACCTCTCCAGTCAGCAGCTCAATCATCTTGTAGGCCAGATCTAGGATCTTAAGGTCATTCATATTCTCATGTACCAGGTGATGAGGTGGAAGCCCTGTGATTGGGCTCAGGGTTCTTCCTAATCCCTCAGACACATGGTCCTGACAACGCTCACTAGAGGTCTTCTCCATTATTGTGTAGTCCTGTTTATGGAGAGACACATTAATAAATCTCACTACAGACATTTCCAGAGTCCTCACCTCTCCAGTTCTGTCCATCTTTCATTGCCATAGATAAAATGATGTAATATGGCATAATCAGAATCTCTCACCTCTCCAGTAAGCCAGAAGAGGATCTCTAGGGTGATTTTTAATATTTTCTCAGCCATCTTGTCTGTGTCCATAACTATCTTTGATGGGTAAATCAGGAAAACTCTAATATAGAAGATATTCACTAAGAGGATCTGATATTGTAGAGACCTAAATGAGAAGTTGAGCAGATGTAACATCAAAAAATCCTGTGTAATAATACAATTACTGGAGATAATAAGGGAAACATTTGAGATTTATGTTCTACAGTATTTAGATTTCTTCTTTACATCTAGTAATAAAACCTATATATTTTAGGCCACAGACAACAAGCAGTTTCTTCCTTGGAGTCTGCAGCTGAATACTTTGTCATAGACTCCTCTACTTTATTGCTAATTTTTGTCTCATTTACTGACACTGAAATCAGCATTAGCAATACGGCAGGAGATATTAATTACACATGACATGAGAAATAACTATTTCATGATGAGGACGACATCTTCATCTTCTACTACAGGTCTATAAACATATTTAGCCAGAGTCCGTCACAAACTACATCCCCAACGGCCGTCTATATGTTTCCTTACTTCACCGGACTGTCATCTTCTAACAAGTTAGAGCTCAGGTCTGATTCACACACAGAAGTTTGAGGCATTTCTAAAAGCTTGTTTGTTTGCACAAATACCGTGGACAAAAATTATTTGATAGCAGTCTCACCAAGACAGGAGGTATTTGATGCCAAAGTCTCCATGTACAGTGTTTTATGAAGTCTATTTCTGGCCTTAGGCTGTCTTATATTACAAGAAAAACTCCATAAAAAAGCAGATATTAACATTTTGTTAATTATTTTAAAACAAATGTTTAACATGTTAAAAAGTAACTCTTTTGGGCACCAGAACATAGATGTACACCGCAGGGATGGCACAGATGGCCAGATGGCTACACAAACCCTGGCAGTTTAACCACTTGCTGCTGTCAAGAGCAAACATGGCATCTAAGATGGTTTGACAGAGTTCGGCTGAGCGCCCCTCCTCTCCCAAGTACTTGATAGTATGGGGCTGCATAGTTACTACGATACTTAAATAACCAATAATGGTGTCTGGGCCCGCAATGTAGAAAAGTCTATTAGGCCGGGCCAGAGGCAATGTCCAATAAGTTACTTTTTAATGCCCCATACACATTAGACTAAAGTTGCATGAAAGCACTGATTTCCGGGGTTTGGTAGACTATATACATTATTTGGGGGCCTCCCAACAGATAATGTCAGGGCAGAGAAGGATCTGGCATCCTGGATTTCAGAGGCTAATCCGTTTGTTCTTCCTGTAGATAATCTTCCAATACAGGAGTCTGGAGGCGACTTTCTCATATAGACCACAGGAAAGCTGGAATATTTGTGTGTACAGAGAAGTCAGAAGAGATAGCAGTCTGCCAAATGACCGCTTAGCCAACACTTATCTCGTGTATGGGGGCCGTTAGTATTACATACATACAGCTGACACCTATCGGGCGGCAATATTCCCTTATTCCCTTGTTCTCCTGTGTGCCCATCTAGCTCAGAATGAGGGCTCCCAGACAGTATGATTGCCCTCCCAATTCCTGATATTTAAAAACAAACAAAAAAACACACCACACACGGCTGAATGGTGGATCAGGGACCCTTCAACTCCCTGATTCACTGTTCTATTCAATGGTATCACCATCATAGGAATGTGGATATCACTGAAATTGTGATGATGGGTAAGGAGAGCGTGCTCGGTGCCGAGCCGTCTCAATTCATGGGCACCATACAGGCCGCATGGGCGGCCACTATGGATGATACGGTCTTACCAACTATTGTGCGGCAAATATCTCATAGATACTGGGTTCATTATTATCTGAACCAACAATGGGGCTAAGTGAGTATTCATTCATTAGCTGTGGGGTACTCCGTGGGGTAGATGGTACCATATTGTGTGTGAAGGGGACAATACTGTGGGAACTCCACCCTAAAATAAAATACTAAACCTTTTTTAAATATATAAATTGAAAACGGGGACTAACAACATATATATTTACTTATACTAAAAACTAGCAAAATTACCTGCTGAATGGCTTGTTGTGGATGTACATAAACAGATGTAAGCAATGATGCTGCTGAACAAATGAAACAGTCACTACTGTACCCTATCCTGTACCTAAACAAAGCTGATATTGCCTAGCTGCCGAGGTTAGCACCATAAGGAACGACAATGGCGCCCCCGCTCACTGGTGGCTGTCCTTCAGAAGCCCTAGTTAACTCTGACATACAGTTAGGTCCATATATATTTGGACAGAGACAACATTTTTCTAATTTTGGTTCTAGACATTACCACAATGAATTTTAAACAAAACAATTCAGATGTAGTTGAAGTTCAGACTTTCAGCTTTCATTTGAGGGTATCCACATTACAATTGGATGAAGGGTTTAGGAGTTTCAGCTCCTTAACATGTTCCACCCTGTTTTTAAAGGGACCAAAAGTAATTGGACAGATTAAATAATTGTAAATAAAATGTTCATTTCTAGTACTTGGTTGAAAACCCTTTGTTGGCAATGACAGTCTTGAACTCATGGACATCACCAGACGTTGTGTTTCCTCCTTTTTGATGCTCTGCCAGGCCTTCACTGCTGTGGTTTTCAGTTGCTGTTTGTTTGTGGGCCTTTCTGTCTGAAGTTTAGTCTTTAACAAGTGAAATGCTTGCTCAATTGGGTTGAGATCATGTGACTGACTTGGCCATTCAAGAATATTCCACTTCTTTGCTTTAATAAACTCCTGGGTTGCTTTGGCTTTATGTTTTGGGTCATTGTCTATCTGTAGTATGAAATGACGACCAATCAGTTTGGCTCTGAATACGTCAGAATTCATTCGGCTGCTTCTGTCCTGTGTCACATCATCAATAAACACTAGTGACCCAGTGCCACTGGCAGCCATGCATGCCCAAGCCATCACACTGCCTCCGCCGTGTTTTACAGATGATGTGGTATGCTTTGGATCATGAGCTGCACCACGCCTTCGCCATACTTTTCTCTTTCCATCATTCCGGTAAAGGTTGATCTTGGTTTCGTCTGTTCAAAGAATGTTCTTCCAGAACTGTGCTGGCTTTTTTAGATGTTTTTTAGCAAAGTTCAGTCTAGCCTTTTTATTCTTGATGCTTGAGTGGCTTGCACCGTGCAGTGAACCCTCTGTATTTACTCTCATGCAGTCTTCTCTTTATGGTAGATTTGGATATTGATACGCCTACCTCCTGGAGAGTGTTGTTCACTTGGTTGGCTGTTGTGAAGGGGTTTCTCTTCACCATGGAGATTATTCTGCGATCATTCACCACTGTTGTCTTCTGTGGGCGCCCAGGTCTTTTTGCATTAATGAGTTCACCAGTGCTTTCTTTCTTTCTCAGGATGTACCAAACTGTAGATTTTGCCACTCCTAATATTGTAGCAATTTCTCGGATGGGTTTTTTCTGTTTTTTTTTCAGCTTAAGGCTGCGTTCACATATTGCGTATTTTCGCGCGCTTTTTTGCGTGCGCTTTTTCAAAATACGCAATGTGCCTTGTGTCTGCCAGCAAAGTGAATGGGAAATTCACTTTGCCGTTCAGACACTGTGTTATATTACGCAGCGCGAAAGCGCAGCTGCGTCCTGCGCTTTCTCCTATTGTGCCCATTATAAGCGATGGAATTACGCAGCGGTGTTCACACACTGCGTAATTCCATCGCTTTTTTACGGAGGCGCAGGATGGATACTCACCTACCCGATGTCAGGGGAGAGGCGCCCGGTCCGCTCCAATCCCGCGCTTCCAGCATCTGCCGGTGAGCTGATCAGCTGTTAGCTAACCGGCTTGTAACCGGACGGTCAGCTGATTACAAGCCGGTCAGCTGACAGTCTGCTGATCGCTTCACGGCAGATGCTGCAAGCGCGGGACGGAGCAGACGCGTCTCTCATCCATTGGGTAGGTGAGTATCCATAGTCTGTACATACACTGCTAGGGACACACACGACACATAGACACACAGACACAGACAGTACACACACGACACACAGACACAGACAGTACACATGTCACCCTTCATTTCACATTGCGTTTTTTGCTGCGCTTTTTTATGCAGTGTGTGAATGGAGGTGCTTTTTTTACCTGCGTAAAAAACCGCAGGTAAAAAAAAGCAGGAAAATATGCGCGCGTAAAAAACCGCAGGGAAATATGTGATGTGTGAATGCACCCTAAGGATGGCTTGTTTCACCTGCATGGAGAGCTCCTTGGACCGCATGTTTACTTCACACCAAAACCTTCCAAATGCAAGCACCACAGCTCAAATCATCTCCAGGCCATTTATCTGCTTAATTGAGAATGACATAATGAAGGGATTGCCCAGACCTGTACATGAAATAGCCTTGGAGTCAATTGTCTAATTACTTTTGGTCCCTTTAAAAACAGGGGGGCACATGTTAAGGAGCTGAAACTCCTAAACCCTTCATCCAATTTTAATGTGGATACCCTCAAATGAAAGCTGAAAGTCTGAACTTCAACTGCATCTGAATTGTTTTGTTTAAAATTCATTGTGGTAATGTCTAGAACCAAAATTAGAAAAATGTTGTCTCTGTCCAAATATATATGGACCTAACTGTATATAAAAAAAAATGTCTCAAGGTATACAGGGTGGTCCAAAAGTAGGTGGACAGAAAGTGTAATAAGGTTATGAAGGGGGAGAGTTATCAAACAAGGTGTAAAGTGAAACTGGCTCAGTTGCCCTTAGCAACCAATCAGATTCCACTTTTCATTCCTCACAGACTCTTTGGAAAGTGGAAGGTGGAATCTGATTGGTTGCTAAGTTATCTAGTTTTCACAGATAGATCTCCCCAAAATCTGTTTTCTTTTCAGATAATTCAGATAACACATAATGGCAAATAATTTAAAAACATATCAAAGAAAATGGAATTTAACAGAGTATTGGAAATCTCAAAATGCTGAAAAATTGGGTTGAAACATTGGGTACCCAAGCCCCAAAGAGACAAACCATTTACCGCATTCGTGACAAATTCAATGCCACTGGCTCAATCCTTAAAGCTCCAAAAACTGGTCGACCCAAAACAGTCTGTACAGAAGATAATAAACAACTGGTTGCTGAAACATTTTTTCAGAGTCCAAAAAAGTCCACAGAAGAGCCTCTTTGGAATTGGGATTTTCACGAGCTGCGAATCCTGAAATCTATTGGGTGGAAAGCTTATCGCCCACGTCTAATTCATGATTTATTAGAGGATGATCCAGACAGGTGGCTACAATTTAGTGAGATTATGCTTAACGAAATTGAAGAAAATCCAGTAATTTTAGATAACATGTGGAGTGATGAAGCTTCTTTCACATTATCCAGCCATATTAACAGACATAATTGTATTTACTGGTAAAATGAGAACATGCATTTAACATTAGAGCAACAACTAAATGAGCCTGGTGTCAATGTTTGGGGTGGTATTTCAAGTTTTGGTGTTTTTGGACCAATATTTTTTGATGGAACAGTCACAGGAGATAAGTATCTCGAAATTCTAATGAATCAAGTTGTTCCCCAGTTACAGCAACAGCCTAATTCAAATGACCTTTATTTCCAACAAGATGGGGCCCCTCCACATTATTCAAGAGTGGTCCGCGAGAATCTTGATGAAACATTTCCTAATAAATGGATTGGCCGAAGAGGCCCACTTGATTGGCCGGCACGTTCACCAGACTTGACCCCAATGGATTTTTTCTTATGGGGAGTAGTCAAGGACAAAGTTTATAATCGAAAACCAAAAAGTGTCAGTGATTTGAAAAATTACATAAGAGATGCATTTCAAGAAATTAATACCCAAAGGACTTGTGTAAAAAAGTTTGTTGAAGCGACAGGCAAACTTCAAAGCTGTGCAAATTGTAATGGAAAACAGTTTGAGCACCTGCGTTGATAAAATTTAAGGGCTTTTGTATTATTGTTCAGAATATCTAATTGTCAATGTTATGCTTGTGTTAGTAAATATAATTTTATATATAAATCAAAATAAATGTTATTATTTTCTGTCCACCTACTTTTGGACCACCCTGTAAAAAGGAAAGGGTTTGGTACTCATCAGAGAATGTTTCAATAATCCGCCATCAACGCGTTTCCCAAACAGGTTCATCAGGAGGCTTAATACAGGGATGATAATTCATGATGTTCAGCATAGTGTGCCTAATAGCCAGGTGTCCATGCATAAATATCCCACTTCATCCAAAACCCCTCCCAGACTAGGAGACCCATTCCCATTACTAGAGGTGTATTGTCATAGGACATATAGAATGGAGTCTGTCTACAATAACGTACTGCACCTGCGCTACTTCTCATGCGCTAGAGGTCCGATAATGACCATCCCCTAGTGCGCATGTCCGGAACTGAAGTGCTTTACACTGAAACGCCAGATAAACTGATTGCCGCCGCGCCACTCGTACCCGTGACTGCGCATGTCCGTAGTTATGTGTTCCATGTGGGAGAACATAATGGCCTATATGTGCCCGGACCATCACCCTTGTCAGTAGATAAAGTAACATAAGGTTAGAGGGTGTCTGTTTGCCTGTGTGTTGTATCCAGTCACCTGATTACAGGGGCATAATGGGGGCATCATACATACTGAAAAAGGGGCATAATGGGGGCATTACACTGTGTGGGGGCATCATGCATACTGCATAAGGGGCATAATGGGGGCATTACACTGTGTGGTGGCATCATACACACTGCATAAGTGGCATCATACATACTACATAAGGGGCATAGTGGGGGCATTACACTGTGTGGGGGCATCATACATACTACATAAGGGGCATAATGGGGGCATTACACTGTGTGGGGGCATCATACATACTTCATAAGGGGCATAATGAGGGCATTACACTGTGTGGGGGCATCATACATCCTGCATAAGGGGCATAATGGGGGTATTACACTGTGTGGGGGCATCATACACCCTACATAAGGGGCATAATGGGGGCATTACACTGCGTAGAGGCATCATACACCCTGCATAAGGGGCATAATGGGGGCATTACACTGCGTAGGGGCATCATACATCCCGCATAAGGGGCATAATGGGGGCATTACACTGTGTGGGGGCATCATACATCCTGCATAAGGGGCATAATGGGGGCATTACACTGTGTGGGGGCATCATACATACTGTATAAGGGGCAATATTGGGGCATTACACTGTGTGGGGGCATCATACATCCTGCATAAGGGGCATAATGGGGGCATTACACTGTGTGGGGGAATCATACATCCTGCATAAGGGGCATAATGGGGGCATTACACTGTGTGGGGGCATCATACATACTGTATAAGGGGCAATATTGGGGCATTACACTGTGTGGGGGCATCATACATCCTGCATAAGGGGCATAATGGGGGCATTACACTGTGTGGGGGAATCATACATCCTGCATAACGGGCATAATGGGGGCATTACACTGTGTGGGGCATCATATATCCTGCATAAGGGGCATAATGGGGGCATTACACTGTGTGGGGGAATCATATATCCTGCATAAGGGGCATAATGGGGGCATTACACTGTGTGGGGGCATCATACATCCTGCATAAGGGGCATAATGGGGGTATTACACTGTGTGGGGGCATCATACATACTGCATAAGGGGCATAATGGGGGCATTACACTGTGGGGCAGTAAAGGGGTCCTGTACTATGAGAACAATACGTTTCCCCCCTTCCTGTCTCCATAGTTGGGTCGTATGTATCTATTACAGGAAACAGAACAAAAACCTTATGATTCTTATAAAGGGGCAACACAAGACCCCAAAAGAGTCTCCGTGCTGAAGGGGTTAATGCCCCCTGCGCCCAGTAATGGGGGTCTCCACATACCTCCACCTGCAGAGCCGCCACCACATATATGGCTGCTCTGTGCGCACAGGAGCTGTGATGAGGTCACAAGAGGGGAGGAGTCAGGGGTCACATGATCAGGGGCCTCAGTGGATGCAGGACTCTGCTGTGCTGGTTGTCATGGTGCTGGATGAGCTGAAGTTTATGTGTGGGGTCAGGAGGGGTTTACAGTGTGGATGTAGCAGAGCCGCGTGTGTACGAGGCGTACGGTGCGGAGCCGCATGTGTACGAGGTATACGGAGCGGAGCCGCGTGTGTACGAGGTGTACGGAGCGGAGCCGTGTGTGTACGAGGTGTATGGAGCGGAGCCGCGTGTGTACGAGGTGTATGGAGCGGAGCCGCGTGTGTACGAGGCGTACGGAGCGGAGCCGCGTGTGTACGAGGTGTATGGAGCAGAGCCGCGTGTGTACGAAGTGTACGGAGCAGAGCCGCGTGTGTACGAGGTGTACGGAGCAGAGCCGCGTGTGTACGAGGTGTACGGAGCAGAGCCGCGCGTGTACGAGGTGTACGGAGCGGAGCCGCTCGTGTACGAGGCGTACGGAGCGGAGCAGCGCGTGCACGAGGCGTACGGAGCGGAGCCGCGCGTGCACGAGGCGTACGGAGCGGAGCCGCGCGTGTACGAGGCGTACGGAGCGGAGCCGCTCGTGTACGAGGCGTACGGAGCGGAGCCGCGCGTGTACGAGGCGTACGGAGCGGAGCCGCGTGTGTGTATGAGGCGTACGGAGCGGAGCCGCGCGTGTACGAGGCGTACGGAGCGGAGCCGCGCGTATACGAGATGTACGGAGCGGAGCCGCGTGTGTACACCCTGGCCACACCCCAATATACGCCCATTTACCATTTCTTTCTTCCCTGGCAGGAGGAGTTGTCAGAGGGGCGCTGGTATGAGGGGCATTCAGCAGACAGCCCTCATCCCCATTCCTGATATGCATGGCCCCCTCATCCCCCATCCAGGTGTGCATGGCCCCCGCAGACCCAATCCTGGTGTGCATGGGCTCCGCAGACTCAATCCAATCCTGGTATGCATGGCCACCTCAGCTCCAATCCTTGTATGCATGGCCTCCTCAGACCCAATCCTGGTTTGCATGGCCTCCTCAGATCTAATCATAGTATGCATGGCCTCCACAGACCCAATCCTGGTATGCGTGGCCCCCTCATCCCCAATCCTGGTATGTGTGGCCCCCTCATCCCCAATCCTGGTATGCGTGGCCCCCTCAGCCCCAATCCTGGTATGCGTGGCCCCCCTCACACCCAATCCTGGTATGCATGGCCCCCTCAGACCCAATCTTGATGTGCATGGCCCCCTCAGACCCAGTCCTGATGTGCATGGCCCCCTCAGCCCCAATCCTGGTGCGCATGGCCCCCTCAGGCTCATTCCTAGTGTGCATGGCCCCCTCAGACCCAATCTTGGTATGCATGGCCCCCTCCTCCCCAATCCTGGTATGCATGGCCCCCTCAGACCCAATCCTGGTATGCATGGCCCCCTCCTCCCCAATCCTGGTATGCATGGCCCCCTCAGCCTCAATCCTGTTATGCATGGCCCCCTCAGCCCCAATCCTGGTATGCATGGCCCCCTCAGACCCAATCATGGTATGCATGGCCCCCTCAGACCCAATTGTGGTATGCATGGCCCCCTCAGACTGAATCCTGGTGTGCATGACCCCCTCCTCCCCAATCCTGGTATGCATGGCCCCCTCCTCCCCAATCCTGGTATGCATGGCCCCCTCAGACCCATTCGTGGTATGCATGGCCCCCTCAGACCCAATCGTGGTATGCGTGGCCTCCTCAGACCCAATCCTGGTATGTGTGGCCCCCTCATCCCCAATCCGGGTATGTGTGGCCCCCTCAGCCCCAATCCTGGTATGCGTGGCCCCCTCAGCCCCAATCCTGGTATGGGTAACTCCCTCAGCCCCAATCCTGTTATGCCTGGCCCCCTCAGCCCCAATCCTGGTATGCGTGGCCCCCTCACACCCAATACTGGTATGTGTGGCCCTCTCACACCCAATACTGGCATAAAGTACAGACCAAAAGTTTGGACACACCTTCTCATTTAAAGATTTTGCTGTATTTTCATGACTATGAAAATTGTACATTCACACTGAAGGCATCAAAACTATGAATTAACACATGTGGAATTATATACTTAACAAAAAAGTGTAAAACAATTGAAAATATGCCTTATATTCTAGGTTCTTCAAAGTAGCCACCTTTTGCTTTGATGACTGCTTTGCACACTCTTGGCATTCTCTTGATGAGATTCAAGAGGTAGTCACCGGAAATGGTTTTCACTTCACAGGTGTGCCCTGTCAGGTTTAATAAGTGGGATTTCTTGCCTTATAAATGGGGTTGGGACCATCAGTTGTGTTGTGCAGAAGTCTGGTGGATACACAGCTGATAGTCCTACTAAATAGACTGTTAGAATTTGTATTATGGAAAGAAGAAAGCAGCTAAGAAATGAAGGTCAGTCAGTCTGAAAAATTGGGAAAACTTTGAAAGTGTCCCCAAGTGCAGTTACAAAAACCATCAAGCGCTACAAAGAAACTGGCTCACATGAGGACCCCCCAGGAAAGGAAGACCAAGAATCACCTCTGCTTCTGAGGATAAGTTTATCCGTGTGACCAGCCTCAGAAATCGCAGGTTAACAGCAGCTCAGATTAGAGACCAGGCCAATGCCACACAGAGTTCTAGCAGCAGACACATCTCTTCAACAACTGTTAAGAGGAGACTTTGTGCAGCAGGCCTTCATGGTAAAATAGCTGCTAGGAAACCACTGCTAAGGACAGGCAACAAGCAGAAGAGACTTGTTTGGGCTAAAGAACACAAGGAATGGACAATAGACCAGTGGAAATCTGTGCTTTGGTCTGATGAGTCCAAATTTGAGATCTTTGATTCCAACCACCATGTCTTTGTGCGACGCAGAAAAGGTGAACGGATGGACTCTACATCCCTGGTTCCCACCGTGAAGCATGGAGGAGGAGGTGTGATGGTGTGGGGGTGCTTTGCTGGTGACAATGTTGGGTATTTATTCAAAATTGAAGGCATACTGAACCAGCATGGCTACCACAGCATCTTGCAGTGGCATGCTATTCCATCCGGTTTGCGTTTAGTTGGACCATCATTTATTTTTCAACAGGACAATGACCCCAAACACACCTCCAGGCTGTGTAAGGGCTATTTGACCAAGAAGGCGAGTGATGGGGTGCTACGCCAGATGACCAGGCCTCCACAGTCACCAGATCTGGACCCAATCGAGATGATTTGGGGTGAGCTGGACCGCAGAGTGAAGGCAAAAGGGCCAACAAGTGCTAAGTATCTCTGGGAGCTCCTTCAAGATTGTTTGAAGACCATTTCCGGTGACTACCTCTTGAAGCTCATCAAGAGAATGCCAAGAGTGTGCAAAGCAGTTATCAAAGCAAAAGGTGGCTACTTTGAAGAACCTAGAATGTAAGACATATTTTCAGTTGTTTCACACTTTTTTGTTAAGTATATAATTCCACATGTGTTAATTCATAGTTTTGATACCTTCAGTGTGAACGTACAATTTTCATAGTCAAGAAAATACAGAAAAATCTTTAAATGAGGTGTGTCCAAACTTTTGGTTTGTACTGTACATGGGCCCCTCAGACCCAATTCTGGTATGCATGGCACCCTAGACTCAATCCTGGTATGCATGCCACCCTCCTCCCCAGTCCTGGCATGCATGGCCCCCTCTCACCCAATCTTAGTATGCTTGGCCCCCTCAGAGCCAATCCTGGCATACATGGCCCCCTGTCATGCAAGGTGTGGGAAAGACTTAGTGCAACACTAAGGGAAGAGGGGAAGGAGCTCAGACTCTAGGGAAAGGGGTGGAGTTGAGACCTCCTAAGTTGGTCTAGTGTCACCCTGTCTCCTCTAACGACCCTATATTGGCTCTTCACCAATCGCCGCACGCGTGCCTCGCCCTATCTTTCCCTGGCATATGGCTAAGGCTAGGGAAGGGAAGAGATGAGCACTAGTCGATCCCCACTGAACACTAAAGACAACAAGGGAGAACAAACAGGGAAATACCTTAGGTTTAGATGACTCCAGACAAATGCACACATGTCCTCAAGCTCCAGAGAGGAAGAAGTACTGCTCTTGCTAAAGCCTTCACAAGCAGTAATGAAAATCGCTGGCACCTCCCTCTGGAACACAGCAGGTATTTATACCCCCAGGACAGGGTGTTAATTGGCCAGAGGAAGGTAGCAGCTGTATCCTAGAGACAGCCTCTAAGAAGATGTCTGTAATGCCAAACGTAGAGATCTCCTGCAACCAACTGCAGGGCAACTGTCTGTCACTTTTGACAGACCTGTGACACGCCCTCAGACCCAATCGTGGTATGCATGGCACCCTCAGACCCAATCTTGGTATGCATGGCCCCCTTATCCCCAATCCTGGTATGCGTGGCCCCCCATCACTGCACACATGAAAAAAATAAACACTTCTACTCACCTTCCTACCTCCTGTCTGCTCCAGCGCTGCGTCCTGTCTGTCAGTAGCTAATCTCAGCATCTGATCAGCGCATGACATCACTGCCATGCATCCTCAGATGCCGAGGTGAGCTGCGGGGATATTCGGGACTATGGGCGTGGAGAGGAGTGAATAGTCATTCTCCTCAATATTGCGCACTGACAGCACGGCCGTGTGGTAGCTGCAGCTTCCAGCTACTACCTGGTGCCCACTGCTCCAACGCCGAAACCCCCACCTTCACTGCTGGGACAAGTGCTGAGCAGTGACAAGATGCAGGACTGAGCCCTCAAAGCAGGACAGTCCCACGGAAACTGGGATGGCTGGGAGCTATGCGCGTGTGTACGGAGTGAAGCAGAGCGTGTACGAGGCATACGAAGGGGAGCCGCGCGTGTACGAGGCGTACGGAGCGGACTCGCGCGTGTACGAGGCGTACAGAGCGGACTCGCACTTGTACGAGGCGTACGGAGCGGACTCGCGCTTGTACGAGGTGTACAGAGTGGACTCGCGCGTGTACGAGGCATAAGGAGCGGTGCCGTGCGTGTACGAGGTGTACAGAGCGGAGCTGTGTCTGTACGACGTGTATAGAGCGGAGCCGCGTGTGTACGAGGCGTACGGAGCAGAGCCGTGTGTGTACGAGGTGTACGGAGAGGAGATGTATGTGTACAAGGTGTACGAAGCGGAGCTGCGTGTGTACGAGATGTATGAGGTGTACGGAGAGGAGATGTGTGAGTATGACGTATACGGAGAGGAGACGCGTGTGTATGAGGTATACGGAGAGGAGCCACGTGCGTATGAGTTGTACGGAGAGGAGACGTGTGTGTATGAGGTATACGGAGAGGAGCCGTGTGTGTATGAGGTGTACGGAGAGGAGTCGTGTGTGTATGAGGTGTACGGAGCGGAGCCGTGTGTGTATGAGGTGTACGGAGCGGAGCCGTGTGTGTATGAGGTATACGGAGAGGAGATGTGTGTATGAGGTGTACGGAGAGGAGACGTGTGTGTATGAGGTATACGGAGAGGAGACGTGTGTATGATGTGCTCGGAGCAGAACGATGATAACGGAAATAGTGCGTGTGGAGCATAGAGTGAAGCACTTGCTGATTGGTGTCAGAAGGAAATTGTGAAATGTCTAAAGTCGGTACAAATTTGCTTCTCTAGTCTGGAGGGTCGGCCGTGGTACCTGACGGACTTCAGAGATGTGTTCTCGGAATAAGAGGCGGAGATACTACCTCACCATCGTCCTTATGATTGTGCTATTAATCTAAATGCTAAATTACCTAAAGCTCATATCATATAGAAAATGTACTGATGAACCAAGATGCATAAAATATAACAATGCTTTATGAAATACAAGATAAAATACACAAAATATATTACAATAAAAATACAGTGGGAAACGACAAGATGGCGCCACAAACCCACAATATGGAATCATGTAAAACTAGGTACTGGATCTCTATATCGCCAGGATTAATCATCAAGTGGGAACCCAGTGTCAGACACTATTATAGGAACCTACAGAAGTCTCTGCTGTCTCAGCAAGTACATAGACACATGTTGTAAGATAGCAATAGAGTATATACATTACCTTCTTGTGGGTGGTATCACCAGCCCCTAATAACTCAATGTTAGAACATAGAAGAAATATATGTATAACCATTTGTCCATGAACCTACCACTTGGGTACTTCACACCACCATGGAAGCGGTAACTGGTTCCCTACAGAAAACCCTCATCATATAGAAAATGTACTCATGAACCAAGATGCATAAAACACTTATAGATCGTAAGCTCTTGCGAGCAGGATCGTCATTATTTTTGCTTTAATTATTGTATTATCTTTAGCTATGTTACTTATGACTGTTGTATATGAATTGTACAGCGCTGCAGAATATGTTGGCGTTATATAAATAAAGATTATTATTGTTATTATATTGTGGGTTTGTGGCGCCATCTTGTGGTTTCCCACTGTATTTTGTATTGTAATGTATTTTATCTTGTATTTAATAAAGTATTGTTATATTTTATGCATCTTGGTTCATGAGTACATTTTCTATATGATGAGTGTTTTCTGTAGGGAACCACTTACCGCTTCCATGGTGGTGTGAAGTACCCAAGTGGTAGATTCATAGACTAATGGTTATACATATATATTTTTTCGGGGTACTATAAACCATTGACACAACTTCTCTCTATTAACTTGAGCTCGTCTGTACAATTTGTCTGGACCTGAATGGACCTCCATGTTAAATAATGTAAAGGAAAGTTTACGGAAGGGTCATATCCATCCTTTCTCCTCCTCTGGGGCTACTGGATTTTTTCTTTAAAAAAAAAAGATGGGGTCTACGTTTTTGCCTCAATTTCCAAGTACTGAACAAAATCACGATGAAGAATACATACCCACTTCCACTCATCCTTGAGCTATATAATCAGCCTTTTGGGATAAATGGTTTTCTGACCTTGACCTTAGAGGGGCTTATTACAATTTGATTCCCATCATGACGGGTGATAAATGGGAATCGGCGTCTTTAACGTCTGAGGGTTTATTCGATAATCTCGTCCTCCCATTTGGATTCTCCAATGCACCAACAGGATCTCACAACTCTCTGAATGATATTTCTCTGATTACATTGGGAGATTTCTTGTGATTTATCTTGATGATATAGAATCTTCTCTCCTGATTTGGATTCTCACCAGGAACATGTCCGTGTTGTATTAGAAAGGTTGAGGGAGAATTCTTTCTTTGTTACAATTGAGAAATGTTTTTTTCTGTTCAGGAAGTTTCATTCCCGGGTCATTTTATCGGCTGATGGGTTTACGATGGATCCTGGGAAGGTGAAAGCCATAATAGATTGAGTCCAACCAGGTGACCTAAAAGTGTTGCAACATTTTGTAGGATTCGCCAACTATTATAGGAAATTCATTAGGCTTTTTTCTCAGATTGCTGGACCTCTTATTGTCTTCACATGGAAGGGGGCAGATATGAAGGTTTGGTCACCAGATGCTATTGGGCTTGTGAAAAATTGGAAGAGTGTTTTATGTCTGCTCCTGTTCTACATAATGCATCTAGTAGTGCGGGGCTATGTAAAATAGAAGGCAGGTCAGTGAACTATCAGTGAGCTGTCATAACAGCATACAGATGAATATATAAGCAGAGCACCACAGGCCACCCTGGAGCACGAGCATATCATTATCTCCAAGCTGAAAGTAAAGGTTACACAAGAACCACAGGACGGATTTCATCAACCAAGGTATCATATTATTCAGTGTAATGTCGTCCACCAGACAGTGTATGTAGTTTATTGAGCACAATCCTGCTGACGTGTGCTTTAAAGTGCCTTATTATAATATAGGGGATTTACGAGAAGCCGGCAATAATAGTGAGAATTGTATGTATGATTCTCCTGGAATATGGTGGTGGTATGTAGATAGAGATTATGAATAGTGATGGGCGATTCCGAACAGTAATGTTTGGGGTCCGTACCGAACAACTACTGTTCGGGCACGGACTTTCTCGGGAAATCCGTGTTACTGTTCGGGTCCAGGTTCGGGTGTTTCCCGGGCTGTCATCTGCGTGACAGCGCAGGAAACACAGGCTCTGATTGGCGGTAACATAGTTACCACGGTAAGAGCGCTGTGGGATTATGCTGACAGATGTCAGCATGATCCCACAGCTGTGACAGTGACCTGCGGTGAAAATCTTACTGCAGATCATAGACGCCAGCTGATGTGACTACTACCCCCATCAGCCGGCACCTGCTGTCATAGAAAATAGGGAGCACAGGCGCCACTGGATTGAAGCAGTAGTCTGTTGTCAGCGGCGCCTGTGCTGAAAGTAAAAAAAACAAATGTCGAAATGAATAAAAAGAATTAAAATAAAAAAAACACATTATACTCACCTACACCTTGTCCCTGATGTCTTCGACCCCTACAAAAAATAAAAACACGCCATATACTCACCTTACACCTAATCCCTGAAGCCATTGTCTCCTGAAATAAAGATAAAATAATAAATGACCATAATCTTCACCTGTCCACCGTAGTCCATATTGTGAGTGTCCCACATCGATCTCATGAATAGAACGGCCACATCAGAAAATGTGACGTCTCTATTCTGCAGCCGCGATACACTGACAGGAGCGTGACCTCACTTACGGCACTACTGCTGCGTGGGAATTTTTTGACAGTCTGTGTCAGGCGCAGCACTTCCTGTGGTGCTGAAGCAGCCTGTGACATGCGCAGTACGATTTGATATTCTTACTTCAACAATCATGGCGCTGGATACACTCAGGTGCTTAGAGCGCATGCCCGGCCAGAACACCTCCTGGCACTGACACTGACATGCGCGGTAGCATTTGATAGACACTCAGTTTTGGCGCTCGATTGTATGATCCAATGGGGTGAGTCATGTTATCTTAGATTATTGAAAGCTACGCATCTGGTACTTGATTGCAATTAAATGTAATATGTGTTTTGTGTAAATCTGCGATCTGTGTATCACCAGGACTTTATTCATAAATATACAATGAGGTTTGCACATGTCTTTTGTACTAGGCATTTTGGTTCTGTAAAGCACTTATGCACTTTATTTACATCATTGATTATCTGATGGATGACTCTATTTATATGATGTAACTTCACTTATTCACTGCTTGAGAAAGGCTCAAATCGGAGCCGAAATGTCACCACTAGCCCTTATGGGCCATGAAACCACATTATGTTTTCTACAAGGAGTGCTGTCCTTTATTTTTGGAGTAGAGACATGGATAGATAGATATACAGATAATAGATAGATAGATACATAGACTGATAGATAGATAAATAGATACATGGATAGATAGATATACAGATAATAGATAGATAATAGATAGATACATAGATAGATAGATACATGGATAGATAGATAATAGATAGATAATAGATAGATGCATAGACTGATAGACAATTAGATAAATAGATATACAGATATTAGATAGATAATAGATTCATAGACTGATAAATAGATAGATAAATAGATATATGGATAGCTGTCTGAAAGCAGGAAAAGCGAGAATCTGTCCTGTTCGCTGACGGCTCGTTATATGGATGAGATGGAGTTACTGTGTCTCCTGGACATCGTGTTCTGTATCTGCACTTCTGATTAGCTACAACACCTAGTCGCTGATAACAATGCCTCAAATAAGAACCTGAAAAGTCCTCTGTATCTGTGTGAATAGAGTCCTCTGTATCTGTGTGAATAAAGTCCTCTGTATCTGTGTGAATAAAGTCCTCTGTATCTGTGTGAATAGAGTCCTCTGTATCTGTGTGAATAAAGTCCTCTGTATCTGTGTGAATAAAGTCCTCTGTGTCTGTGTGAATAAAGTCCTCTGTGTCTGTGTGAATAAAGTCCTCTGTGTCTGTGTGAATAAAGTCCTCTGTGTCTGTGTGAATAAAGTCCTCTGTTTCTGTGTGAATAAAGTCCTCTGTGTCTGTGTGAATAAAGTCCTCTGTGTCTGTGTGAATAAAGTCCTCTGTGTCTGTGTGAATAAAGTCCTCTGTGTCTGTGTGAATAAAGTCCTCTGTGTCTGTGTGAATAAAGTCCTATGTGTCTGTGTGAATAAAGTCCTCTGTGTCTGTGTGAATAAAGTCCTATGTGTCTGTGTGAATAAAGTCCTATGTATCTGTGTGAATAAAGTCCTCTGTGTCTGTGTGAATAAAGTCCTCTGTATCTGTGTGAATAAAGTCCTATGTATCTGTGTGAATAAAGTCCTCTGTATCTGTGTGAATAAAGTCCTATGTATCTGTGTGAATAAAGTCCTATGTATCTGTGTGAATAAAGTCCTCTGTGTCTGTGTGAATAAAGTCCTCTGTATCTGTGTGAATAAAGTCCTATGTATCTGTGTGAATAAAGTCCTATGTATCTGTGTGAATAAAGTCCTATGTATCTGTGTGAATAAAGTCCTCTGTGTCTGTGTGAATAAAGTCCTCTGTATCTGTGTGAATAAAGTCCTCTGTGTCTGTGTGAATAAAGTCCTATGTATCTGTGTGAATAAAGTCCTCTGTATCTGTGTGAATAAAGTCCCCTGTATCTGTGTGAATAAAGTCCCATGTTTCTGTGTGAATAAAGTCCTATGTGTCTGTGTGAATAAAGTCCTCTGTGTCTGTGTGAATAAAGTCCTCTGTATCTGTGTGAATAAAGTCCTCTGTATCTGTGTGAATAAAGTCCTCTGTATCTGTGTGAATAAAGTCCTCTGTATCTGTGTGAATAAAGTAATCTGTATCTGTGTGAATAAAGTAATCTGTATCTGTGTGAATAAAGTCCTATGTATCTATGTGAATATAGTCCTCTGTATCTGTGTGGATACTGTCCTCTGTATTAGTGATGATCGAGCATACTCGCAAGTACTCGGTACTCGCCCAAGCATCTCAGTACTGCGAGATGCTCGGGTGGATGCTCGGGTCGCCTCCCTGCATTTTTGGCACTCTTTACAGAGCCAATGAACATGCAGGGATTGCCTGCCACTCACTGTAATGCCGCAGCCATGTTGGTTGTGACATTACAGTGATTGGTTGGCTGCACAGCGTCATCAGGTCTATATCAGACCTGGCGCCGCTGTGCTCGTCAGTCTACTTCGCAATCAGGCAGTGTAGGGAGAGGTGCTGCTGAGCTAGGGAGAGATTTGGTTGTGTATTAGGTAGTGTAGGGAGAAAACAAGTACATTACACATATCCATCTCAACAAACAGTCCTTCTGAAGACGAATCCATCTGCAGAGATATCAGGCAGGCAGTGTATATAGGCAGGCAGGCAGTGTATATAGCAGACTGCAGTGCATATAGCACAAGAGGCTCCATTCCAGTTCTGCCTTCTGCGGATGTTAGATATTTCTAGACAAAGGCCCTAGTCTCAGGGGCCAGGAATATTTTTTTGGGGGTCTTAATCCTCATTATTTGCTTAAAAAGCAATCCAGAGAACACTTTTTTTTGCGCCATTTGCTTGTTAGCACTGCAGAATACAGCCAGGTCCTTTCCATATTAGAGCGCTAGAAATCCAGCTATTTAAAACTGTGGGTTGTCCGTCACACGAATTATATATAATTGCGCTGAAAATACTGCCATTTTTGGTCTCCATTCAAATTTTTTTTCAGTGTGTCAGCAAAATTTTTGGCACCAGTTTGCTGTTTAAAATAGTTACCTACAGGCCAGGTATTTAAAACTGTGGTTCTACATCACACGGATTACATATAACTTCGCTCCAAATTCAGCCATTTGTAGTGAGCGTGGAAGATATTGTCCTCTATTTAAAATGGGCAAGGCACGTGGCAAGGGATGGGGAACTGGACGTAATGGTGATGGTGCATGCCGGGGCAGTGGGCAAGCTGAAATTGCAACAACGCAGTTACCGGGAAAGTCCACCTAACCACGGACACGTGGACAAGTGCTTGTGGGCAGGGACGGTACATCTCGTTGATGGCACACTGGGTTAATATAGTAGAAGCCGGGACCCAGTTGGACCTTGGGACGGAACACGTCCTCCCGAAGCCAAGGATTGCGGGCCCTACGTCAGTCAGGGTTGCCCCACAGTCTACAGCTCCTGCACATCAGCCTCCTCTTCAGCCTCCATCTCCGAAATGACCACATCGGTCACAAGCTGGAAGCACTGCAGCATTGCCTCGGCCAAGAGGAAACAGGCTGTGCTGAAGCTAATATGCTTAGGTGACAAACCGTACAATGCTGAAGAGTTGTGGACAGCTCTAAAAGATCAGGCAGATCTGTGGCTCACACCGCTGAACCTACAGCCAGGCATGGTCGTGTGTGACAATGGCCGGAACCTGGTGGCGGCTCTGAGGCGAGGCGAGCTCACACACGTACCATGCCTGGCCCATGTGCTTAACCTCGTGGTTCAGTGGTTTCTCAAATCCTACCCTGAGCTGCTGGATCTTCTTGCCCATTTTTAGAAAGTCACCTACAGCTTCCGCTCGTGCTGTGTTTCAGCAGTATTTGCAGCTTCCGGCTCACAGACTGGTGTGTGATGTCCCCACGCGTTGGAACTCTACACTGCAGATGTTGGGAGGATTTGTGGGCAGAAGAGGGCCATTGTTGATTACCAGCATCAACAAGGCCGTCGATGTTCAGTTCAGACTCCACACATAAGACCTGAGGAGTGGACATGGATGTCAGACATATGTACCATCCTCCAAAACTTTGAGGACTCCACCAAGATGGTGAGCGGTGATGATGCCATAATTAGCATCACCATCCCTCTTCTCTGTCTTCTGAAATGCTCTCTGCTCACAATCAAAGAGGATGCATTGCAGGCGGAGCACGATAAGATGGAGCAAGGAATCATACAGGGTGATTACACACAGCCCAGCCTCATCTCATCCCAATGTGGATTGGGTGACAATGAGGAAGAAGAGGAGGAGGAAGAACAGGAGCTAGTTTCATGCGCTATAGACGGTACTACCTGCACAGCTGTAATACTGTCTGTTCAGCGTGGATGGCCAGAGGACAGAGAGGAGGAGGAGGAGGAGAGCATGGTCAGTCATCCTTTTGGTGAGGACACAGAAGTCTTGCCTGTTAGCAGTCTGGCACACATGGCTAAGTTTATGTTACACTGCCTTTCCCATGACCCTCGCGTTCTCAAAATTTTGGGTGAACGACATTACTGGTTGGTGACACTTCTAGACCCACGCTACAAGGAGAACTTTATATCTCTTATTCCTGAGGCGGACAGGTCTACAAAAATGGGGCTGTACCAGAAGGCCCTTGTTGCAGAACTATTAAAAGAAATTCCCATCTGAAAACGCTGGCGGCAGAGGTCACAGTTTGTTGGACAACCAAGGACTACAGGAGAGACACAACTTCAATCCAGCAGAGGCAGGGGAACACTGTCAAAGTTCTGGGAGAATTTTCTCAGCCCCTCCCATCGCACAGGCCCTGAGGTGCAGGGTGCTTTCACAAGGAGTGCAAAGTTTGGGAAGATGCTGAGGGAGTGCTTTACCGACCGTACCAACGTCCTCCGTGATTTCTCTGTGCCTTATAATTATTGGGTATCCAAGCTGGATATGTGGAATGAACTGGCTCTCTATGCCTTGAAGGTCCTGGCCTGCCCTGCCACCAGCGTTTTATCAGAGCGGGTTTTTAGGGCCGCTGGTGGAATTATAACTGATAAGCGCATCCGCCTGTCAACTGAAAAGGCTGACAGGATGACTCTTATAAAAATGAACAAGGGCTCCGATTGGGCCAGACTTCTCAACACCACCGAATGATAGCAGCGTAACATAAACTCAAATCCAGAGTCTTTTTTTGGGAGGTGTATTCCCATGCACCTCCTCACACCCACACATGGGTATACGCTTCCTGATTTTGGCTAATTGCTCTTGTCCTCCTCCGTCTCATCCTCCACTATCATATCACCAGGGTGACCGTGGTCCGTGATGCAACACCTGCATAATTTTTTTAAAGGGTGTTTATGATGCCCGTAAAAAAATTTTTTAGACAGTATGTTCATGTATAAACCCAGGGGTAAATGTTTGTCAGCCCATACACTTAGTGCATGGGCATCACAAGTATAGGAGGTCCTCTCCTTTCTAATGGGAACATTTTTTTTATGAGGCCCTCCTCCACTTCTCTTCCAAGGGGCATTGAAGTGCCTCCCAATTTTTGGCAGCCCTTGCATTCACTGCATAGGCAAACACAATGGGAGACCCACTTCCTAATAATGGGAACATTGTTTTCAGGACGCCCTCTGACCTCCACGTCTCTTCCAAGGGGCATTGGAGTGCCTCCAAATTTTTGGCAACCCTTGCATTCACTGCATAGGCAAACACAATGGGAGACCTACTTCCTAATAATGGGAACATTGCTTTCAGGAGGCCCTCCTCTAAGTCTGTTCAAAAGGGGTATTGGGGTGCATCCAAATTTTGGGCAGCCCTGCCACTAACTGCATACGCAATAACAGTATAGGGGACCCACTCTTTAGTAATGGGAACAATAAAACATAGCCGGCTGATGGCTCTCTAAGAATAGTGAGAGCCGCCTGATGGCCCTATAAAAATAGGCTTTGTGACTTTCAGAGTCCCTCCTTCATAAATGAAACACGATGTATCTGATGATATCTCACACACCACATGGCCAGATAAGGTTGTAAAATGTTAAAATGACATTACCTGGTGAATGCATTTGTCACGGCTGAAAGCAATGCAAAAGTGCAAAAACGCATCAAAAACGCTAAGTGTGAACATAGCCCAAGGTGTGGAGGAGTATTTGTTTTTGGTTATTTATTTTGCTTTATATACAAGTCATTACCCTAGAAAGGATGTTCCTTAACATATTTCCCAGGAAAATCCATTTTGGTTTCGTTTTTGTATGTTTTATTGTGAGTCCGTAAAAGTGGCATAATACCTCTGACAAAGTTGTTGACAGAAGTGACCTGGGAGTCAGAAATGCTTCCAGGGGTCTTCCCCATGCTTTTCCTGTCTCATTTGAGCACTGTTCCCATCGATTTGGGCACTTTTTTAGGACCTCTGCAGACCGCCGGGGGGATCCGCCTAAAAATGCTCGCGTTTCCCATAGACTTACAGTCATGGCCAAAAGTTTTGAGAATGACACCAAAATTATATTTTCACATGATCTGCTGGCCTCTGGTTTTTAATAGTGTTTGTCTGATGTTTATATCACATACAGAAATATAATTGCAATCATATTATGAGTACCAATAGGTTATATTGACAGTTAGAATGAGTTAATGCAGCAAGTCAATATTTGCAGTGTTGCCCCTTCTTCTTCAAGACCTCTGTAATTCTCCTTGGCATGCTCTCAATCAACTTTTGGACCAAATCCTGACTGATAGCAATCCATTCTTGCATAATCAATGCTTGCATTTTGCCAGAATTTGTTGGCTTTTGCTTGTCCACCCGTCTCTTGATGATTGACCACAAGTTCTCAATGGGATTAAGATCTGGGGAGTTTACAGGCCATGGACCCAAAATCTCTATGTTTCGTTCCATGAGCCATTTAGTTATCACCTTTGCTTTATGGCAAGGTGCTCCATCATGCTGGAAAAGGCATTGTTGGGCGCCAAACTGCTCTTGGACGGTTGGGAGAAGTTGCTCTTGGAGGACATTCTGGTACCATTCTTTATTCATGGCTGTGTTTTTAGGCAAGACTGTGAGTGAGCCGATTCCCTTGGCTGAGAAGCAACCCCACACATGAATGGTTTTAGGATGCTTTACAGTTGGCATGAGACAAGACTGGTGGTAGCGCTCACCTCTTCTTCTCCGAATAAGCTGTTTTCCAGATGTCCCAAACAATCGAAAAGGGGATTCATCAGAGAAAATGACTTTGCCCCAGTCCTCAGCAGTCCACTCCCTGTACCTTTTGCAGAATATCAGTCGGTCCCTGATGTTTTTTCTGGAAAGAAGTGGCTTCTTTGCTGCCCTCCTTGAAACCAGCCCTTGCTCAAAGAGTCTCCGCCTCACAGTGCGTGCAGAAGCACTCACACCAGCCTGCTGCCATTCCTGAGCAAGCTCGGCACTGCTGGTAGTCCGATCCCGCAGCTGAAACAGTTTTAAGATACGGTCCTGGCGCTTGCTGGTCTTTCTTGGGCGCCCTGGAGCCTTTTTGACAACAATGGAAGCTCTCTCCTTGAAGTTCTTGATGATGCGATAGATTGTTGACTGAGGTGCAATCTTTGTAGCTGCGATACTCTTCCCTGTTAGGCCATTTTTGTGCAGTGCAATGATGGCTGCACGTGTTTCTTTAGAGATAACCATTGTTAACTGAAGAGAAACAATGATACCAAGAACCAGCCTCCTTTTAAAGTGTCCAGTGATGTCATTCTTACTTAATGATGACTGATTGATCGCCAGCCCTGTCCTCATCAACACCCACACCTGTGTTAATGGATCAATCACTAAAATGATGTTAGCTGCTCCTTTTAAGGCAGGACTGCAATGATGTTGAAATGTGTTTTGGAGGTTAAAGTTCATTTTCTGGGCAAATATTGACTTTGCAAGTACAGTAATTGCTGTTAAGCTCATCACTCTTTGACATTCAGGAGTATATGCAAATTGCCATTACAAAAAATGAAGCAGTAAACTTTGGAAAAATTACTATTTGTCTCATTCTCAATACTTTTGGCCATGACTGTACATTGTGCTCGTTGCTCGGGTTGAGCACCCGAGTATTCCAATGTGCTCGACCTGAGCATCGAGCATTTTAGTGCTCGCCCATCATTACTCTGTATCTGTGTGAATAAAGTCCTCTGTATCTGTGTGAATAAAATCCTCTGTATCTGTGTGAATAAAGTCCTCTGTGTCTGTGTGAATAAAGTCCTATGTGTATGTGTGAATAAAGTCCTCTGTATCTGTGTGAATAAAGTCCTCTGTATCTGTGTGAATAAGGTCCTCTGTATCTGTGTGAATAAAGTCCTCTGTGTCTGTGTGAATAAAGTCCTCTGTATCTGTGTGAATAAGGTCCTCTGTATCTGTGTGAATAAAGTTCTCTGTATCTGTGTGAATAAGATCGTCTATATCTGTGTGAATAAAGTCCTCAGTATCTGTGTGAATAAGGTCCTCAGGATCTGTGTGAATAAGGTCCTCAGGATCTGTGTGAATAAGGTCCTCTGTATCTGTGTGAATAAAGTCCTCTGTATCTGTGTGAATACAGTCAGACATTGTCAGTACTTTCCCTGGAGTGCTGCTCCTGTGGCGCCCCTGAGGGTTCAGTCGCCACAAGGGGGGATACTGCAGCCTGTCAGCAGGTGTAGTGTCTCTTCACCCAGGTAAGGAAGGTGCACTGGTCAGGACCCTGAATCTACATTCAATACTACACACTCCTGACCTATGGGAGGCAAGTATGCACCATAGTGCTGCCTCAGCAGGATCACGAGTGGGGGGAACCAAAAGTTAGGGGAACCAAGTAGTGGGTGAAGGGTAGAACACAGTTTTAGTTTGCACACATAGTTTCATATATAATAGCCAGCCATTTTAAGCACAAGGTTCTTTGATTGTGGTCTTTGCAGCTGACAGTGGCCTTGTGTAGGAGCCTGCAGTGTGCTGAAGATGCACGGTCCTCATGCTCTGACCTTGACACGAGGAGCGGGTATGAGTTAACAGTGTCTCTATCCCGGTCAAGTTCCCTTGCTTAAGAAGGTCGGGAGCTATAGTGACAGCTCCACAAGCAAAAGGATCCCAGGGAGCACGGACGGAGCGACGTACACCACCTGTACTCTCCATTCTGGCCCTGCCAGAGGGACTCCTGCTGCAAGAGGGGTACCGGCCCCTGAAATCTGACTTTGCCACTTCACGTCTCTGTCAGAGAAGCCCGGTAGGCTACAGTGGATCCCGTCGGGTGACAGGCGGAACGGAATTGCCGCCTTACCCTATATCTGTGCATAGTCCAAAGGGAGACTCAGCCTTTGCACACACACACACAGGAGAGGTTCAAAGGGGACTGTTGGGAACACTCGGACGGTCCTGATTGAAGTACCTGAATACTTTGGGTGCGCTGAACCCTCATCCCTGGAGGCCACAGTGATCCGTGAGGAGCTGGGAGAAGCCTTGCCGCTGCTTAAAAGAACTGTGAGTAAAAGACCTGGAAGACTATCCCTATGGCCTCTGGTTCCTTTATTTCTGCGCTGCACTACACCGCACCTGAGTGACCCAGGACTACTCTCCCCATCCTCCTGTTACATCTGCCCTGAGGCCCAGCTCCGCCTGTGGGGAGTTATACCATCGCCTGCTGCCACAACATCCAGCCTCAGAGGGCTGCTAGCAGCGCTGGTGGCGCATCACCAGACACCACAGGTGGCGTAGTCGATAAATACCACTCAACCCTGATAGCCCATTATTTTTAATGTGACGGCCCTGGACACGGAACGGGTCCAGGCCACGACTGCCTCCCCAACATCTGACCCGGCTCCGAGTACCCCATCTTCCCAGGACAGGGCTGCGAGCGTCACACTCCTCTTACATGTTCTCTTTATCAGTGTTTAGCTGGTTGCGTGTACAAGTCCTTCATCCACAACAACAGGATTCTGCTGCTCTTCCTCCTTCCATGTCACATCCTTCTAGAAGCAGATATGTCAGGTAAGGCCGGAGTCACACTACCGTATAACACATAAAACATCGCACAGCACTCGGCCCAGTGTTATTCTATGGGGCAGCTCAGATAACCGTTTTTTTTCTCGTATTCGGTGTGCGTGCAAAATCGCACCATGCTGTGATTGTACGCGTATATCGTGCGAGACTCGCCAATGCAAGCCTATGGGTGTGAGAAAAAAATCGGTCGCCACACGGACCATCCGTACGCCGTCCGATTTTTACGGATACATTAGCATTCTGTAGCACAGAACACTGTAAATGGTTCTGGAAATAATTGGAGAATAATGGTTGCAGAGGAAAAAACGCGTTGCATACTGATTTCATACGGATACACGGGCGAGAAAATATCACATCATCGCATTACACATGGATTACACACGGAGAACTCGTGCGACTCTCATCAGTGAGAATGGGAATGATTTTGTCTACGTGTAGGGTGACACCGGCCTAAAGCTTCTTTTCTGCTCCTATAGTCTCAGAGGTTAACAAGAACACATCCTTCACAATAAGCATCTGACTTTATACACACAAGACTTGATTTATTGCGGAAATTTATACCTCGAACTGTGTTTTCCTTTGAACTTTATGTCTATATCTATATACAGATATAGATGTGTATATATATATATATATATATTTGCATATCTATAATATAACCGGGGATGCGTGTCTATGTCTGAAGCCTTTATAGACTGCGCAAGCGCGACACGCCTGCGCAGTCTGGTTCCAGACAGAAGCATGCATGGAGCCGTTATAGGTAAAAGGAGTGTATATGGTGCCGGAGATCGCGGTATGCATAGACACTGAACGCATACCGCGATCTCCAGCGCCATACTTACCTGACCGGGAGGAGCGTTGCCGCGGTGCCTCTCTTCTGGCCGGAGACCGGGGGCGGAGTGAAGGCGTCAGAATTGGCGCATGTGCATAGCGCTATCCGGCGCCATTATACTGAAGACACATTTGCAATGTGTCTTCAGCAAAATGGCACCAGACAGCGCGGTATGGGCCAGCGCGTACTCCGGCACCACACTCCTCCCACGGCCTCCCGCACAACAGGACACTGCACCACTGGAGCACAGGGAAGAAAGGTGAGTATAAGTGTTTACTTTCTTTTTGTATGTGTGCAGCGTGAAAGGGATGAGGGGTACCATGCATACCAGGATTGGGGGATGAGGGGGCCATACATACTAGGATTGGGGGATGAGGGGTACCATACATACCAGGATTGGGGGTGAGGGGACCACGCATACCAGGATTGGGAGGTGAGGGGGCCACACATACCAGGATTGGGGGATGAGTGGGCCACACATACCAGGATTGGGGGATGAGGGGGCCACACATACCAGGATTTGGGGTGAGGGGACCTCGCATGCCAGGATTGGGAGGTGAGGGGGCCACACATACCAGGATTGGAGGATGAGGGGGCCACACATACCAGGATTGGAGGATGAGGGGGCCACACATACCAGGATTGGGGGATGAGGGGGTCACAAATACCAGGATTGGAGGATGAGGGGTACCATACATACCAGGATTGAGGGGTACCCTGCATACCAGGATTGGGGAGTGAGGGGTGCCATGCATACCAGGATTGGGGGATGAGGGGACCATGCATACCAGGATTGGGGGTGAGGGGACCACACATACCAGGATTGGGGGGTGAGGGGTGCCATGCATACCAGGATTGGGGGATGAGGGGACCATGCATACCAGGATTGGGGGGGTGAGGGGTGCCATGCATACCAGGATTGGGGGATGAGGGGACCATGCATACCAGGATTGGGGGTGAGGGGACCATGCATACCAGGATTGGGGGATGAGGGGTACCATACATACCAGGATTGGGGGTGAGGGGACCATGCATACCAGGATTGGGAGGTGAGGGGGCCACTCATACTAGGATTAGGGGTGAGGGGTGCAATGCATACCAAGATTTGGGGATGAGGGGACCATGCACACCAGGATTGGGGGATGATGGGACCATGAATTCCAGAATTGAGGGGTGAGGGGTACCATGCATACCAGGATTGGGGGATGAGGGGGCCACACATACCAGGATTGGGGGATGAGGGGTACCATACATACCAGAATTGGGGGTGAGGGGACCATGCATACCAGGATTGGGAGGTAAGGGGGCCACACATACCAGGATTGGGGGATGAGGGGGCCACACATACCAGGATTGGGGGATGAGGGGTACCACCCATACCAGGATTGGGGATGAGGGGTACCATGCATACCAGGATTGGGGGATGAGGGGTACCATGCATACCAGGATTGGGGGATGAGGGGTACCATGCATACCAGGATTTGGGGATGAGGGGTACCATACATACCAAGATTGGGGGTGAGGGGACCATGCATATCAAGATTGGGGAGTGAGGGGGCCACACATACCAGGATTGGGGGATGAGGGGTACCATACATACCAGAATTGGGGGTGAGGGGACCATGCATACCAGGATTGGGAGGTAAGGGGGCCACACATACCAGGATTGGGGGATGAGGGGGCCACACATACCAGGATTGGGGGATGAGGGGTACCACCCATACCAGGATTGGGGATGAGGGGTACCACGCATACCAGGATTGGGGGATGAGGGGTACCATGCATACCAGGATTGGGGGATGAGGGGTACCATGCATACCAGGATTGGGGGATGAGGGGTACCATGCATACCAGGATTGGGGGATGAGGGGTACCATACATACCAAGATTGGGGGTGAGGGGACCATGCATATCAAGATTGGGGAGTGAGGGGGCCACACATACCAGGATTGGGGGATGAGGGGGCCACACATACCAGGATTGAGGGGTACCATGCATACCAGGATTGGGGGATGAGGGGTACCATGCATACCAGGATTGGGGGGTGAGGAGTGCCATGCATACCAGGATTGGAGGATGAGGGGAGAATGCATACCAGGATTGGGGGTGAGGGGATCATGCATACCAGGATTGGGGGTGAGCGGACCACACATACCAGGATACCAGGATTGGGGGATGAGGGGTACCATGCATACCAGGATTGGGGGATGAGGGGACCATGCATACCAGGATTGGGGGTGAGGGGACCATGCATACCAGGATTGGGGGTGAGGCGACCACACATACCAGGATTGGGGGATGTGGGGTATCACGCATACCATGACTGGGGGATGAGGGGTACCATGCATACCAGGATTGGGGGATGAGGGGTACCATGCATACCAGGATTGGGATGAGGGGTGCCATGTATATCAAATTTGGGATGAGTGGTGCCATGCATACCAGGATGAGAGATGGGGTGCCATGCATACCAGGATTGGGATGAGGGGTGCCATGTATATCAAATTTGGGATGAGGGGTGCCATGCATACCAGGATGAGAGATGGGGTGCCATGCATACCTGGATTGGGATGAGGGGTGCCATGTATACCAGATTTGAAATGAGGGGTGTCATGCATACCAGGATTGGGGATGAGGGGTGCCATGCATACCAGGATTGGGGATGAGGGGTGCCATGCATACCAGGATTGGGGATGAGGGGTGCCATGCATACCAGGATAAGGATGAGGCGTGCCATGCATACCAGGATAGGGATGAGGGGTACCATGCATACCAGGATGAGGGATGGGGTGCCATGCATACCAGGATTGGGATGAGGGGTGCCATGTATACCAGATTTGAAATGAGGGGCGTCATGCATACCAGGATTGGGGATGGGAGGTGCCCTGCATACCAGGATTGGGGATGAGGGGTGCCGTGCATACCAGGATTGGGGATGAGGGGTGCCATGCATACCAGGATAAGGATGAGGCGTGCCATGCATACCAGGATAGGGATGAGGGAGCCATGCATACCAGGATAAGGGGCGCAATGCATGCCAGGATTGGGGGTGAGGGGTGCAATGCATACCAGGATAAGGATGAGGCGTGCCATGCATGCCAGGATAGGGATGAGGGTGCCATGCATACCAGGATTAGTGGTGAGAGGTGCCATGCATGCCAAGATTGGGGGTGAGGGGTGCTATGCAAACCAGGATTGGTCGTGAGGGGTGCCATGCATACCAGGATACGGATGAGGGGTGCCATGCATACCAGGATAGGGATGGGGGCAGCACAAATACGAGGATGGGGGCAGCACAAATACGAGGATGGGGGCAGTACAAATACCAGCATGGGAGACCATATACCAATAAAAATGCTTGCCACCCGGGCGTAGAACGGGCTCAATAGCTAGTTTATATGTATCTCTCTGTGACGACACAGCATTTCTTCTTCTTGTATAGATTATATCGCCCCCTACAGCTTATTGCCCTGCTGTCCTTGAGGAACAAAGCCACATGCTAACTGACCCATTGATTATTGTTAGTTTTGCTGTCTACCTATTGTATTAGTGCATTCAAGTTTGTTCTGCAAATATTGAAGAACAAACTATGAACACTGGGACAAGGAGAGAAGACCTTCTCCCAATCCTGTGGGAAAATACCTGAATAAGAGCTGTGACCTAGAAAAGTAGGATCTGCCTCTTTTTCCACACACCCTACAGCAAGCCACCGACCAGCTGGTGGAACACAGATCTGCTCCACTGACCATCGCTGAACCCTCAAAAACACTGGAGAATCCAGGTTGGGACAATCAGGTCACCTGGCCAAGTACTTCACTGCACTCGCTCAGCTTCCCAAGCTTGCCGCTACCTCCTCTCTGTGGTTGCCAGCCAAAAGTTGGGGTAGTCGCTCCTGGATGCCCCGAAGTCACAGCTGCTCAGAGCCAGCGGAAAGGTGAGACTATGTCATGTGCACCATCTCATGTACTTGCTGGGGCTGTACTGTATGTGACCGGCTGGTGTTGGGGCAATAAATTATTGCCACACTGTGTTACCCTCACCCTGTCTGGTCTGAGAAGTGTCCTGCCCACAGGAAAGGAGAGCGGGCGTTCAGTGGGGTGCGCCCTGGTCAATATGGTTTTTTAAAGATGGACGAGACCACCCACTGACCCTCGTGTCTCCACACTATCTATCTATCTATCTATCTATCTATCTATCTATCTATCTATCTATCTATCTATCTATCTACAATGGGTACGGAAAGTATTCAGACCCCTTTAAATTTTTCACTCTTTGTTTCATTGCAACCATTTGGTAAATTATAAAAAGTTCATTTTTTTCTCATTAGAGTACACTCTGCACCCCATCTTGACTGAAAAAAAATAGAAATGTAGAAATTTTTGCAAATTTATTAAAAAATAAAAACTGAAATTTCACATGGTCATAAGTATTGAGACCCTTTGCTCAGTATGGAGTAGAAGCCCCCTTTTTAGCTAGTACAGCCATGAGTCTTCTAGGGAATAATGCAACAAGTTTTTGCATTTGGGGATCCTCTGCCATTCTTCCTTGCAGATCCTCTCCAGTTCCGTCAGGATGAATGGTAAACGTTGGTGGACAGCCATTTTCAGGTCTCTCCAGAGATGCTCAATTGGATTTAGGTCAGGGCTCTGAGTACGGAAAGTATTCCGATCCCTTTAAATTTTTCACTCTTTGTTTCATTGCAGCCATTTGATAAATTCTAAAATGTTCATTTTTTTTCTCATTAAAGTCCACTCTGCACCCCATCTTGACTGAAAAAGAACAGAAATGTAGACATTTTTGCAAATTTATTAAAAAAAAACCTGAAATATCACGTGGTCATAAGTATTCAGACCCTTTGCTCAGACACTCATATTTAAGTCACATGCTGTCCATTTCCTTCTGATCCCCCTTGAGATGGTTCTACTCCTTCATTGGAGTCCAGCTGTGTTTAATTAAACTTATAGGACTTGATTTGGAAAGGCACACACCTGTCTATATAAGACCTCACAGCTCACAGTGCATGTCAGACCAAATGAGAATCATGAGCGCAAAGGAACTGCCCAAGGAGCTCAGAGACAGAATTGTGGCAAGGCACAGATCTGGCCAAGGTTACAAAAGAATTTCTGCATTACTCGAGATTCCTAAGAGCACAGTGGCCTCCATAATCCTTAAATGGAAGAAGTTTGGGACCACCAGAAGTCTTTCTAGACCTGGCCATCCAGCGAAACTGAGCAATCGTGGGAGAAGAGCCATGGTGAGAGAGGTAAAGAAGAACCTCAAGATCACTGTGGCTGAGCTCCAGAGATGCAGTAGGGAGATGGGAGAAAGTTCCACAAAGTCAACTATCACTGCAGCGCTCCACCAGTCGGGCCTTTATGGCAGAGTGGCCCAACGGAAGCCTTTCATTAGTGCAAGACATGAAAGCCCACATAGAGTTTGCTCAAAACATATGAAGGACTCCCAGACTATGAGAAATAAGATTCTCTGCTCTGATGAGACAAAGATAGAACTTTTTGGTGATAATTCTAAGCGGTATGTGAGGAGAAAACCAGGCACTGCTCATCACCTGCCTAATACAATCCCAACTGTGAAATATGGTGGTGGCAGCATCATGCTATGGGGGTGTTTTTCAGGTGCAGGGACAGGACGACTGGTTGCAATTGAAGGAAACATGAATGCGGCCAAGTACAGAGATATCCTGGATGGAAACCTTTTCCAGAGTGCTCTGGACCTCAGACTTGGCCAAAGGTTCACGTTCCAACAAGACCATGACCCTAAGCACACAGCGAAAATAACAAAGGAGTGGCTTCAGAACAACTCTGTGACCATTCTTGACTGGCCCAGCCAGAGCCCTGACCTAAACCCAATTGAGCATCTTTGGAGAGACTTGAAAATGGCTGTCCACCAACGTTCACCATGCAACCTGACGGAACTGGAGAGGATCTGCAAGGAAGAATGGCAGAGGATCCCCAAATCCAGGTGTCAAAAACTTGTTGCATCATTCCCAAGAAGACTCATGGCTGCACTAGCTCAAAAGGGGGCTTCTACTCAATACTGAGCAGAAGGTCTGAATACTTATGACCTTGTGATATTTCAGTTTTTCTTTTTTAATAAATTTGCAAAAATTTCTGAATTTCTGTTTTCTTTCAGTCAAGTTGGGGTGCAGAGTGTACTTTAATGAGAAAAAAAATGAACTTTTTAAAATTTACCAAATGGCTGCAATGAAACAAAGAGTGAAAAATGTAAAGGGGTCTGAATACTTTCCGTACGCAATGTAGTACTTATGTGTTTATATATGTATGAGCCCACCAGTTTGTTGCGTAATACCTCTCACCACCCGCATAAAAATCCTTTCAGTACCAAACTATAGTAGCAGTAAAAGGCCAAGTGTAGCCCATATAATGAAAGTATCAGCGGGATGTGGGGAGTTCTTCAGTGGCGCAAAACACAAGATAGAAATAAGTGTATTAAGTCTATGGAGTCTATGCTGATCTGTGCACTCTATCCAAGCCTCAGTTTGGTATTGAAAGGTTTATACTTATACTGTTATATTAATTATTTGGTATTCTAATTAGGGCTGTTAGATTCCCTTTTTCTTTATTTTGGTCTGTGGTAGCCATAATACTGTGTGGGGTCTGTGCTGACCATCATACTGTGTGGAAGCCCTCAGTCTGACCTACAAGGGCACACAGGAGAAATGAGTCAGATAGGGATAAGTAAGTGAGAAATACAGACCTTTGGTCTATGTGGCTGCAGACTTGAATTGATATGGTGTTGTGTGCCAGTGGGACATCAGATAGTACGTTCTGAAGGAAAGGAAAGATATAATGGCAGTGGGAATCCGGATTCCAGGCAGGGAGTATAGAGGAGATAAAGAGCAGGACAAGGTCCTTAGCTCAGGCCAGGAGGCCTACTTAAATGGAACAGAGCTTTAACCAGGGGGAGCAGAAGGCAAGGAGGCCTAATTAAAGTGTCTGCAAACTCTTGCGTAAAGCTGAAAAAACAGTGCCACAGCAAGGAGTGTGTGGCCCTCATCGAATGGACTTTGAGAGTACTATTGAGGAGTCGTACCGATGCACCTCAGCCATCGAGGTCCTCACAAATCAACTGTGAGCTGAGAATAGCTCTGAGGGGCTGTAGCGACACATCTTGACCCATATGGTCCCCACAGGAGATGTTTGGTCTTCTCATAATGGTTTGCTAGACTGTTATAGTTGGCAACAAAAGTTATGTGCCACCACATGTACCCGAAAAGTTCCTGACTTGGCATAATACAGAAGAAGCATTCGTAAAGTGTTGTGCCTGCTATCTGGTATATGTACTTATCGTCAAGTTCTTGTTAAGTAAAGTTTATTTTCGGACTTTGGTCTCCCTCATTCATCTCCATACCATCCGGTCTGTTTCTGACAAGTACAATGGCAGTATGCGGTCTGCAGAGTCAGGAGATATGACTCCGTAATATGTATTTTATATATATATATATATTTTTCTTTCCTTTTGATGTTGGGGGGCCCAATTACAGCTCTTGCTGTGGGGCCTGTGATTTCTATCTACGTCACTGTGTATAGGAAAATAGAGTATAATAAAGTTGTTATGGACTTGACTTAACTAACATTGTGCAGTGACTCTGTTTTCCCTTTAGTGAAGGATATTTCTTGTTGCTAAAACTATGATAATTTTTTTTTTCACTTTAAATGTTTTTTTAAACTTTTTCTAACAACTCTCATCAGTGCGATCATACAACATACAAGCCTCTGATTGCTCAGATAATGCACTGTACTACTGTAGTGCCGTGTATTATCACTGCCTGTCAGTGTAATACTAATGGCCCCGTACACATGAGATAAGTGTTGGCTGAACGGTCATTTGGCAGACGGCTATCTCTCCTAACTCCCCCATACACACAAATATTCCAGCTTTCCTGTGATCTGTATGAGAGAGTCGCCTCCAGACTCCTCTATCGGAGGATTATCTACAGGAAGAACAAACGGATCAGCCTCTGAAATTCAGGATGCCAGATCCTTTTCTGCCCTGACATCATCTGTCGGGAGGCCCCCCAAATAAATTATATAGTTGACTAAACCCCCCTGAAATCGGTGCTTTCATGCAACTTTAGTCTAATGTGTATGGGGGCGTTAAAAGGTAACTTATTGGACGTTGCCTCTGGCCCGGCCTAATAGACTTTCGTACATTGCAGGCCCAGACACTATTATTAGGCATTTAAGTATTGTAGGAACTAGGCAGCCCCATACGTTCGAGTTTTTTGGGGAGGAGGGACATTGAGCCGAACTCGGTCAAACCTTCTTAAATGCCATGTTTGCTTTTGACAGCAGCAAGTGGTTAAACTGTCAAGGTTTTGTTGCCGCCACACCTGTGCCATCCCTGTGGTGTTCATCTATGTTGTAGTGCCCAAAAGAGTTATTTTTTAAAACAAATGTTTAACTTGTTAAAAAAAATAACAAAACATGTCTTATGAGTTTTGCATGTTTTTTTTCTTTTTACAAGAATTGTTAATGCCAATTTTCTTTTGAATCCTTTTAATATCTGCTTTTTTTCTGGTGTTTTTCTTGTAATATAGGAAAGCCTAAGGGCAAAAATAAACCCTATAAAACACTGTACATGGAGACATTAGCATCAAATAACTCCGTCTTGGTGTTCTTACAAACAAGCTTTTATAAAAGCCTTAAACTTCTGTGTGTGAATCAGACATGAGATCTAACGTGATAGAAGATTACAGACCAGGAAAGACGGGAGACATATAGGTGGCCGGTGGTGATGTAGTCAGTGACAGACTCTGGCCAAATGTGTTTCTAGAGCCGTAGTAGAAGATGAAGATTACCTCCTGCAGTATTGCTAATGCCAATTCCAGTGTCGGTAAATGAGACGAGAATTAGCTTTATGGAAGATGAGTCTTTGAGAAACGTATTCAGCTACAGACTCCAAGGAAGAAACTGCTTGTTGTCTGTGGCCTAAAATATAAAGGTTTTATTACTAGATGTAAAGAAGAAAACTAAATACTGTAAAATAATCTCATATGTTTCCCTTATTACACTGTATCTCCAGTAATTGTATTATTAAACAGGATTTTTATGATGTTACATAGGCTCATCATCTTCTCATTCAGGTCTCTACAATATCAAATCCTCTCAGTGAAGATCTTCTATATAAGAGAATTTTCCTGATTTACCCATCAAAATGGATATGGACAGAGACAAGATGGCGGAGAGGATATTACACCTCACCCTAGAGATCCTCTTCCGGCTTACTGGAGAGGTGAGAGATTCTGATGACATCACATTACATCATTCTTATCTATGGGAATAACAGATGGACAGAACTGGAGAGGTGAGGACTCTGGGAATGTCTGTAGTGAGATTTATTAATGTGTCTCTCCATAACCAGCATTACACAGTAGTGAAGAAGACCTCTAGTGGGCGCTGTCAGGACCCTGTGTCTGAGGGATGGGAAAGACCCCTGAGTCCAATCACCGGGCCTCCACCTCACCCCCTGATACATGAGGACATCAATGACCAGAAGATTCTAGAACTCACCTACAAGATGATTGAGCTGCTGACTGGAGAGGTGACACTGCTGGGAATGCTGGGACATTATTCAGTAACACTATGAAGGGATTGGAGGATGACGGGATCATTGTATGTGTCAGGTTCCTATAAGGTGTCAGGATGTCGCTGTCTATTTCTCCATGGAGGAGTGGGAGTATTTAGAAGGACACAAAGATCTGTACAAGGACGTCATGATGGAGGTTCCCCAGCCGCTCACATCGCCAGGTAATAGACAGGACTAAATACACACGGCCTATAATTATCTGTATGTAAAGAATGAATTCAGTCCCTGTATGTGTTTCCTCCAGATCTATCCAGTAAGAGGACAACACCAGAGAGATGTCCCCGTCCTCTTCTTCCACAGGACTGTAAACAAGAAGATCCCAATGTTCCTCAGGATCATCAGGTAGATGGAGAGAAGGTGTCATGAGTGATGAGCGAATATATTCGAAAAATGATCGCAAATGTTAAATTCAGCACGAATATGGCACAATCGGATTCGTGATCGGAAACACGAGCATTTTTTCTTAAAATCTGCAAAAATCTGTAACATCCGGTGAAAAAGTGCGGGAAAATTATTGCGTTGCAACTAAAGTGTTTTTAACACTTTGGCTAGCATAGTGGTGGTGTATGATGAACGGGGGGACGTGTTTGATGAAGGAAGGGGCTGGGGAGAGCTGAGAGGAGCGCCGTGCTTGTAATTCCCCCCCTTCCCTAACTTTGTGTGCAAATTGCGGCTAGCCAATGAGGGCGCAGGAATCATCCACTCTGTCCAGACACAAGGGCTTGTGCCATTGGTTGCTGAAATCACATGTCCCCTCTATATAAAGAGCAGACATGTTGTGTCAGCGCCAGTTTCTAATTATAAAAAGTCACAAATGCTGCTGCTAGACACATCTCCTGCATACTGAGAGATTTTAGCTAGGTAGATAGGCGGTTGCTTGTAAGTCAGATAGTTTAGATAACTAGTGTCCTGTGTGTCTGTGAAGTCGACCTTCCAGCAGAGTTTTTTTTCTTGTGCCATTACTGAGGTTCAGACAAAGACAGCAGGGCCCATGTCATAGAACTCTGTTGTGCACTGCTTCTGTCGTGCGCCAGGAACGAGTATCCCTTAAAAAATCTATTTTTTCACTTGCTAATGTGATACAGCAAGTCCTACTAGCCCACCTTGTCATTTTGTGGGGTTGAAATTCAGCTGTATGCAGAGCTTCTGAGAGCAGAGTACAAAAATATATTTTTTAATTTGCTAATGTGATACAGCAAGCTATAGTAGCCCACCTTGTTATTTTGTTGTGGTGAAATTCAGCTTTATGCACAGTAAAAAAAAATCTATTTTTTCTATTGCTAACAAGAGTAAAAAAAAACGTGACTAACGTGATATAGCAGGTTAGATTGGAGTTTGAAATATCTTGGAGCATATCTGCTATGTTATATAGGCGTCATCCACACTAAAAAAATACTTTCTTCTGTTACTAACGTGATACAGTAGGGGACATCTCAGGGTGCCAAGGGAGGGTGGATTATTGCAATCGAGAGGAGTTGGTAATACCAGACAAACTGTTAGTGAAAGTGCAAGAGGCGAGGAGCAAATGGAGGAGGAAGAGGTGATGGGCGAGCAACACTCAGAAGATGAAGAGGATAATCATCCCCTCTCTGTTGTTCATGTTTGGCAGGAGGGGACGGAGGAAACAAGCATCAGAGTTACCCAGCCACAAACACAGCATGGACTTGGACCTCATGGAAGAGCCCGACATGAGTGTCTTCTTGTTGCACTATCTGCAACATGATCCCCGTATAGTTATGACTCAAAATAATTCTGACTACTGGGTTCCCACTCTGTTAGATCCACATTATAAGAGTAAATTTTTCCAGATGCTTTCCACCCTGGAAGGGACCCGCGAATGCTGGAGTATCGAAACAGGCTTTTACACAACCTTATGAGAGGTTTTTCCCAAGACAGGAGTGAGGCACACAGTGTCCATCGCAGCTCTACACTTCGTACCTCCAGTACGTCAATTCGTCAACGCCAAAATATTAGCAGCAGCAGTAGTGTAACTGGCAGAAGCAATTTCTGAGAGTCCTTTCACACATTTGTTAGACCAGCTCATGCACCAGCACAACAGAGTACAAGTCTGACACGTGGTGAATGACTGGAGAGGATGGTGCAGGAGTATCTAGAACTCACTATCAATATCATCAGGGAGGGTTTGGACCCTTTGACATTTTGGTCTTCAAAAATGGATGAGTGGCCTGAGCTCGCCTGTCACGCCTTGGAGATTTTATACCTGGCAGCCAGCTTTCTCTGAGAACGTGTCTTCGGCAATGCTGGTGGTGTCCTGACAGATAAGCACAGCTGGCTGTCCCATGAAAGGAGGGGGCAGGAGGCAAGCAAAGCTGGATGGAGGCCCCACATGACCAGGATGGGCCAGGAGGTGGGCTAGGAATATTTTGAATAAAGTGGGGCTTGGGATTGGGAAGAATGCTCGGGTGCGCCGGCTTAAGGAGGCTAGAGGGGGGGATATATAAAAAGAGGGAGGCGGGATCTTGCCATTCCTTCAGGAAGGCACGTAAAGAAGACACCTACCTCATGGAGCCCGTAGATGCCCTCTTTGATCAACTGCGGGAGGCAGCGCAGTCCAGGAGCGATGGGTGGCTGCAGTCCCAGCTGTCGAATCTGTTGGGGACTGCCAGAGATGATGGTGCACCGGCAGGGTCTGGTAGAAGAGCCAGGAGGATGTGGCCCCCAGAGAGACTGTCCCCAGATTAAAACGCGCCCGCCAGGCGCAGGCTGCGGGGCCCCTGCGGTAAGTGAGCACGGCGGTGAGGTCCCCCGCCGCTGGGCTCGCACCGGCGGGAATCCGCCCAGCCGGCCTGGTGGTGCTGCAGTAACGCGAGTGCTGCTCGCGCCGGAAGCCCAGGCCGCACCGAAAGTGCGGCCTACATCGCGCTCAAGATCTCGCGGCGGGCCTGCGCAGGATGCTGGGCCTTCTCAGCGAGCGCGGCTCATTCAAGTGCGGCCTACATCGGACCCTCAAAATAGAGGCGGGCCCACACGGGGAGCCGGCCCTGCACACCATGCGCCGCTCGCGCCGGATTTGGGGCCCGAACCGGCAGTGCGGCCTATATTGCGGTCACGTGCCGGAGCCGGGACCGCATGGGATAATGTGCCTTCTCAGCAGGCTCTGCCTGCGACTGGGACACTGGGCGCATCATTAGCGCCGCCTGCTGGGAGTAGCAGGCATATTGAAAAAACAGCACAGAGGGCAGTGGGAGCAAGGAGCCGGCACAGAGGATGCAGTTCTGCGGCAGGTACACCTGGCGATGCTCCTGTCGGGGTGCCTGCTAGTCGCAACAGCCTTGATGCAGTGCGAGGACGGTCAGCAGGCAGACGGCAGGTTTTCATGGATCCGCAGCCTGGTCGTGATATCCGGAGTGGGGCGGCGGGAAACAACAAGGAGCTGCCTGGCTTTACGGACCAGACTGGACCGTCTGGGTCTTCCAATCTGTCGGGTCTACAAGGAGAGTGTAATGCACACGCCCGGACTGACTGTGCGTGTTTAGTGGTTCCACTGTGCCATGAACCGGAGAGTGTCTGGAGGGGCGTAACTAAGTATCTGCCCGATCCGACCAAGGTCGCACGACGGCATACGACGCCAGTGCACCAGGGAGGAACCGAGCAGAGGGACCAGGGTCTACTCCAGGTCAGACTCCGGACACGGCTGTTGACCCACACCAGGGAATACAGGAACAGACAGACTAGAGCGCAGGCTGGGTAGGGTCCAGTACAGACTGGGAGACAAATTCGGAGCTGCAGATGCGGTAAACAAACAGAGTAAAGTGAAATCGCAGATGCGGTAGTCAAGGCCGAGCAGAGCAGAACCGCAGACGCGGTAGACAAGGCAGAGCAGAGCAGAACCGCAGACGCGGTAGACAAGGCTGAGCAGAGCAAAACCGCAGACGCGGTAGACAAGGCTGAGCAGAGCAAAACCGCATACGCGGTAGACAAAGCTGAGCAAAGCGAAACCGCAGACGCGGTGGACAGGGCTGAGCAAAGCGAAACCGCAGACGCGGTGGACAGGGCTGAGCAAAGCGAAACCGCAGACGTGGTGGACAGGGCTGAGCAAAGCGAAACCGCAGACGTGGTGGACAGGGCTGAGCAAAGCGAAACCGCAGACGCGGTGGACAAGGCTGAGCAAAGCGAAACCGCAGACGCGGTGGACAGGGCTGAGCAAAGCGAAACCGCAGACACGGTGGACAGGGCTGAGCAAAGCGAAACCGCAGACGCGGTGGACAGGGCTGAGCAAAGCGAAACCGCAGACGCGGTGGACAGGGCTGAGCAAAGCGAAACCGCAGACGCGGTGGACAGGGTTGAGCAAAGCGAAACCGCAGACGCGGTGGACAGGGCTGAGCAAAGAGAAACCGCAGACGCGGTGGACAAGGCTGAGCAAAACGAAACCGCAGGCGCGGTGGACAGGGCTGAGCAAAGCGAAACCGCAGACGCGGTGGACAGGGCTGAGCAAAGCGAAACCGCAGACGCGGTGGACAGGGCTGAGCAAAGCGAAACCGCAGACGCGGTGGACAGGGCTGAGCAAGCAAGAACCGCCGAAGCGGCAAGCAAGGCAGAGCGGAGGGGACAGGGCTCAGTTCACAAGGAACAGACAGGAAGGGAAAGGCAGAACCAGATACCCACAGGGTACTTGCAGAGAAGTAGCGAGTGGACCACAAACTCACAAACGGAAGTACAGTGACAACGAGCAGGAGTTAGGTACGAGTTCAGACTCTGCAGAAAAAGGGAAGGTACGGACATAGAGAAAAACAAAACAGGCTAGGAGAGTATTCAGACAAGAACAGACAATTTTCTCACTCAGTCCAGGGAGTTAATGGAGAGGTTTTATGCCCGTGGTTATAGCCGTAGATCTGTGAAAAAGGCCTTTAATAGGGCTAAATACTCTGCACGAGATGACCTCTTATATGGGTCTAGAGATGATACCAACACTGAGATCGTTAGGTTCATCACTAAGTACCACACTCAAGCACCGGCTATGAGGAGAGCACTGGAGAAAGCATGGCCGGTGCTCATGAATGACCCGATTCTAACGAGATATGTGTCTGAAAAACCATGTATAACTTTCAGACGCGCTAAAAATTTAGGGGATCATCTCGTGCGGAGTCATTATGAGGGGGTACCCCGACAGACTTTTTTGAGTGGTGTGGGTGGTGTACGGCGTGGATGTAGTCCGTGTGGCCGGTGTGTCGCCTGTCCCAACATTGATCGAAGTAATGAATTTTGGGACTCTGATGGTAATAGACTTCCGATCACTAGTTACATCACCTGCCAAACACGGTACGTGATATACCATGCAACCTGTCCGTGTGGTCTCATCTATGTGGGCATGACTACTCGTCAGTTTAAAACACGGGTAAGGGAACACGTACTGGGCATAGAGGCGGCACTTGGCCACACTGATGCATCCACCCTCAAGACCATCCCACGCCACTTCAAATTATACCATGGATGTGACTCCACTGGGCTGAGTGTGAGAGGTATAGACAATATAGTTGTAGGTATCCGTGGTGGTCGAGTGACCCAGAGGTTGGCCCAGCTGGAGTCTAAATGGATATGGGCACTTAAAACCCTGCAACCGAAGGGGTTGAACGAGAGTATTAGCTTCGTCCCATTTCTTTAATTTCCGGTCTGCATGTGATGTCCTCAGTTGTTTTTATATTCTTTTTTGCATTTCAGATTTTATCATTGTTCTTATTTTAATGCTGCACATTGACTCTCCACTAGATTGTTGCCCGTGACATATTGTCTGCCCTGTTACCAGTGATGAGTGAGTTGCCCTTACCTCCCGGTTCTCCATTGTTTGACATCATGCAGCTATCTACCTAGATTCCATGGAGGATGGTGATGATGTAGTCTTGCAGACACCATGAGAAGATGATTGCATAATTCACTGATATAGCATATATTGAGAGATATATGTGGTTTTTGCTGTTACATCAATGTATTATTTTTTCTAATGAGACGAATCTGCAGAAGATTGTATTGCATAATGCTCTAATGGGATTGATATTTATGTACTCTATATTGTATGTACTGATATGGATATAGGTTAACAGTGTTGGATATACATATGTCTTCCATCTATTATGGTAATACTTTTGATTGCAGTACTTATTTGTATACACATTTCCTATTTGCTCCCTTTCTTGTCTGCCTCCTATGTTCCATCTGAGTCAATTTTGCCCTCTCCTCCTTCTCCTTTATATCTTTCTTCTTTCGTTCCCTTTCTTTGTCTTCTGCCAGCTGTCAGGTGCCTTGGTGGTGGCTCCGGTGCACGCCATCGCTGTCTGGCCGGTACGCGGTCCCTCCGCTTCGCGCATGCGCCCAGTGGCTCTCGACGTCCTTGTGATGCCGACGCCGCTGTGCGCCTGTGGTGCGGCGGAGTTTCCGCGTCATTTTTGGCCGGGCAGCGGTGGTGTTTATATCCCATGATCATGGGGGTGGCACCTTGGGCTTGATCATGTGAAGCGAGGGGGCGGAACTTGGAGCCACATGACAGGGCTGTTGATGCCTCTCCATGGATACGCAGTGAATGTGGCAGGAAGTTAGTCACATGCAGTGAGTGAGACAGGAAGCCAGTTACTCGGGCTTGATCATGTGAAGTGAGGGGGTGGAACTTGGAGCCACATGATAGGGCTGTTTATGCCTCGCCATGGAGACGTAGTGAATGTGGCAAGAAGTCAGTTACAAGCAGTGAGTGAGACAGGAAGTCAGTTACTTGGGCTTGATCATGTGAAGCGAGGGGGTGGAGCCTGGAGCTACATGACAGGGCTGTTGACGCCTCTCCATGGAGACGCTGTGAGTGAGGCAGGAAGTCAGTTACATGCAGTGAGTGAAACAGGAAGTCAGTTACATGGCACTTCCGCTTCACTGTGCAACATGTGCACGCTGCAGATATGGATGTGGGGGTATAAAAGGTGGATAGTTGGTGTGCAGTATTACCCCTTGAAAAAGGTTTTCCTACCGAAACGTGCGTTGGGGTGACGGTAGCAGAGCCTGTCTGGTGGCCTTACCCAGGTACATAGCTATTTTAGCTTATTTATGACCAATTGGTTGTATTACTTCCATCTGTATAAGGGTTTTAACCCTTTTGTTTCTGGGTATTTTGATTGTGATGGGATATTATTGTTTTGGGGGTACTATTTGTAAAAGGTATTCATGATGGGTGGTATATATTTATTAATACATGTGACCCTGTCGCTGTCCCCCTTATATTTCCACTTGCTATATAGGCTGACCTTTCGGGCGCTGTGTCACAGTTTTTAACATTGTTTTATTCATGTGGATCCAGCACTCTGTGTCCACTCTGTCGTCCGCATTTATCTTTGTAATTTGTGTTTACTACATGTGTTAATAAAGGAATTTTCTTACTTCTTTACAATTTTGAACTTGTGTGGCCATCTTTTTGTTTCTCTGCTTCACAGAGGAACAATCCCCCCTTATCTTTATTGTTACAAGATGATGGCCCGTTCTCTTTATTAGTCCTATATGCAATAACATGGGTCCATTGGGATTAGATTTATCTTCACTGTGTTGTTTGCATCTGAGTTTCTGTCTCTCACTATATATATCTACTGTGTTCAGCACAGGTTTGGCTACTGAGACCATGGACTACAGAGCCAAAGAACGTACTTGGCATTTACAAGCGGAGCAGGTTTTTGGGGCAGAGGCTGGTGGTTCACAGCAGATCGGAGATGCGAAGTGGGATGATGAATCTAATAATCTACAGGGGCTACTATGTAGACGTACTAAATTATGGTGGAACCGTGCCCTGCTGGAAACCTATATATCGAGAAAATTGATTCCAAGGGGGTTACGTGTTCGAGTGGTGCCGGCCTTTCATGTGGAGGATGACGAATTTGTAGCAAAGTGGGAGGAATTAGGCAACAGTTGTTCAATTGGATTTATGAAATTATTAATAGGTTTAAATACCCACACGATCGACAAATTGGACAGTCTGATTGATGCCTCTCAGGCCTCTATTAAATTGGACCCTAAGTCTGATAGATTGACCAAGTTTGAAACCACGACTGATCAGATGATTGATGACCTTGTCAAAAAAATTCAAATAAACCATGCTGCTAAACTCAAGAGGGATACACGTGATTATCAAATGAAGCAAGTGTATAAATGGAGACCATCCCCTAGTGCACGATCCAATGTACCTCGTATGTCATTTGCGGCTTCTACGTCTTCCCTAAGTGATATTTCTGATGAGTCCACCTCATCGATTACAACGGGACCTGGGACGTATACCAGAAAGTACCGCAATTTTCATCCGTATAAACGTCGTAATGGTGGACCTCCTGAACAATCTGATTCTGGGAATGCTAAGGTAAACAGTTCCTCCAGTGCTGTTGTACATCATACGTGCATAGGCAGTGATTCTGATAATAAGGTGGTTAACCTTAGTGGTCATTTACTCTCTGCGGAGGACCTGTCGCTTCTCAGCAGGGGCCTTTCCTTTTCGCCGTCTGCTGGGTTCGATGAGTTCACCGCGGTGAAGGACCTACATATGTTTGCACGATCATTGCTGTTCAAGCGCCATTTTCATAATGATAATACCTGTAAATTATTTCCTTCAGAAAAAGAACAAATGGCATTAAAGGCACTGGAGGAACTGGCAGTAGATCATAATACATCTGAAAGCGGTAAGATACCCCCTTCCATCCGCCCTAGATCAAAGAAATTCCCTCCATTATCCTCCTGTACCAATGTGGACGTGTTTGTTCAGATTGTCAGCAAAGAATTTCATAAAATTCCTAAATACATATCTGGTGACAATCTGACCAAGAATGAAAGGAGGAGATTAAAGGTACTTAGGGAACTTCCAGGAGTAGTAATTAAGCCTGCCGACAAGGGGGGAAACGTTGTTATCTGGCCTCTTGATATGTATGAATGCGAAGCATTCCGCCAGCTTCACAATAAAAATTGCTACAAGAAGCTTACGTTCAACCCCTTGTCGGCATTCTGTGTACAATTGGAATCTATTTTGGATAGGGCGAGTCGAGAGGGGGTGATCACTCGTGAACTAGCGTCAGCATTGAGAGTGACTGAGCCTACCATCCCTACAATGTACCTACTCCCGAAATTACATAAAAACATTAATAAACCACCTGGGCGTCCGATAATTTCGGGAAGGGGTAACTTTCTCGAGAATGTTAGCCGCTGGATTGATTCCAAATTGCAGCCTTTGGTAGAGAACCTCCCATCATTTCTACGTGATACGGGTGATCTCCTTAGGAGAGTTGATGGCCTTTATTTAGATCATGACACTATGATGGTAACAGTGGATATTGAATCCCTGTATACCAATATCAAGCATGCTGACGGTTTACGGGCTGTGGCTTTTTTCCTGGGGGGGTCTAACCTGTCAGAAGAAATGAGGTCCTTACTGGTGGAATTGTTGGATTTCACACTGACGCACAATTTTTTTATTTTTAAGGGGTCTTTCTACCTACAGCTCCAGGGGACAGCGATGGGGGCGGCTTTCGCCCCTTCATATGCTAACCTCTTCCTGGGGCTGTGGGAGAGAGACCTCTCCCTGTCAGATCTAGGGTCGTCGATGGACCGTGTCCTCTTTTGGGCACGCTACATCGACGACATCTTCCTGATCTGGCAGGGCTCACAGCAATGCTTAATTGAATTTATGGACAAACTCAATTGCAATAACGTAAATATCCACGTTACATATCAGTGTGATCCCAACAGGGCAGAATTTCTGGACGTGACTCTTAATAGAGAAGCGAATCAGAGCATTAAGACCAATATATTCAGGAAACCCACATCCACCAATACATTGCTGCATGCATCGTCATCCCACCCACAACACATGATAAGGTCGGTTCCGGTGGGCCAATTTCTGCGTTTAAGACGGCTCTGCTCAACGGACAGTGATTTTCTCACTCAGTCCAGGGAGTTAATGGAGAGGTTTTATGCCCGTGGTTATAGCCGTAGATCTGTGAAAAAGGCCTTTAATAGGGCTAAATACTCTGCACGAGATGACCTCTTATATGGGTCTAGAGATGATACCAACACTGAGATCGTTAGGTTCATCACTAAGTACCACACTCAAGCACCGGCTATGAGGAGAGCACTGGAGAAAGCATGGCCGGTGCTCATGAATGACCCGATTCTAACGAGATATGTGTCTGAAAAACCATGTATAACTTTCAGACGCGCTAAAAATTTAGGGGATCATCTCGTGCGGAGTCATTATGAGGGGGTACCCCGACAGACTTTTTTGAGTGGTGTGGGTGGTGTACGGCGTGGATGTAGTCCGTGTGGCCGGTGTGTCGCCTGTCCCAACATTGATCGAAGTAATGAATTTTGGGACTCTGATGGTAATAGACTTCCGATCACTAGTTACATCACCTGCCAAACACGGTACGTGATATACCATGCAACCTGTCCGTGTGGTCTCATCTATGTGGGCATGACTACTCGTCAGTTTAAAACACGGGTAAGGGAACACGTACTGGGCATAGAGGCGGCACTTGGCCACACTGATGCATCCACCCTCAAGACCATCCCACGCCACTTCAAATTATACCATGGATGTGACTCCACTGGGCTGAGTGTGAGAGGTATAGACAATATAGTTGTAGGTATCCGTGGTGGTCGAGTGACCCAGAGGTTGGCCCAGCTGGAGTCTAAATGGATATGGGCACTTAAAACCCTGCAACCGAAGGGGTTGAACGAGAGTATTAGCTTCGTCCCATTTCTTTAATTTCCGGTCTGCATGTGATGTCCTCAGTTGTTTTTATATTCTTTTTTGCATTTCAGATTTTATCATTGTTCTTATTTTAATGCTGCACATTGACTCTCCACTAGATTGTTGCCCGTGACATATTGTCTGCCCTGTTACCAGTGATGAGTGAGTTGCCCTTACCTCCCGGTTCTCCATTGTTTGACATCATGCAGCTATCTACCTAGATTCCATGGAGGATGGTGATGATGTAGTCTTGCAGACACCATGAGAAGATGATTGCATAATTCACTGATATAGCATATATTGAGAGATATATGTGGTTTTTGCTGTTACATCAATGTATTATTTTTTCTAATGAGACGAATCTGCAGAAGATTGTATTGCATAATGCTCTAATGGGATTGATATTTATGTACTCTATATTGTATGTACTGATATGGATATAGGTTAACAGTGTTGGATATACATATGTCTTCCATCTATTATGGTAATACTTTTGATTGCAGTACTTATTTGTATACACATTTCCTATTTGCTCCCTTTCTTGTCTGCCTCCTATGTTCCATCTGAGTCAATTTTGCCCTCTCCTCCTTCTCCTTTATATCTTTCTTCTTTCGTTCCCTTTCTTTGTCTTCTGCCAGCTGTCAGGTGCCTTGGTGGTGGCTCCGGTGCACGCCATCGCTGTCTGGCCGGTACGCGGTCCCTCCGCTTCGCGCATGCGCCCAGTGGCTCTCGACGTCCTTGTGATGCCGACGCCGCTGTGCGCCTGTGGTGCGGCGGAGTTTCCGCGTCATTTTTGGCCGGGCAGCGGTGGTGTTTATATCCCATGATCATGGGGGTGGCACCTTGGGCTTGATCATGTGAAGCGAGGGGGCGGAACTTGGAGCCACATGACAGGGCTGTTGATGCCTCTCCATGGATACGCAGTGAATGTGGCAGGAAGTTAGTCACATGCAGTGAGTGAGACAGGAAGCCAGTTACTCGGGCTTGATCATGTGAAGTGAGGGGGTGGAACTTGGAGCCACATGATAGGGCTGTTTATGCCTCGCCATGGAGACGTAGTGAATGTGGCAAGAAGTCAGTTACAAGCAGTGAGTGAGACAGGAAGTCAGTTACTTGGGCTTGATCATGTGAAGCGAGGGGGTGGAGCCTGGAGCTACATGACAGGGCTGTTGACGCCTCTCCATGGAGACGCTGTGAGTGAGGCAGGAAGTCAGTTACATGCAGTGAGTGAAACAGGAAGTCAGTTACATGGCACTTCCGCTTCACTGTGCAACATGTGCACGCTGCAGATATGGATGTGGGGGTATAAAAGGTGGATAGTTGGTGTGCAGTATTACCCCTTGAAAAAGGTTTTCCTACCGAAACGTGCGTCGGGGTGACGGTAGCAGAGCCTGTCTGGTGGCCTTACCCAGGTACATAGCTATTTTAGCTTATTTATGACCAATTGTTTGTATTACTTCCATCTGTATAAGGGTTTTAACCCTTTTGTTTCTGGGTATTTTGATTGTGATGGGATATTATTGTTTTGGGGGTACTATTTGTAAAAGGTATTCATGATGGGTGGTATATATTTATTAGTACATGTGACCCTGTCGCTGTCCCCCTTATATTTCCACTTGCTATATAGGCTGACCTTTCGGGCGCTGTGTCACAGTTTTTAACATTGTTTTATTCATGTGGATCCAGCACTCTGTGTCCACTCTGTCGTCCGCATTTATCTTTGTAATTTGTGTTTACTACATGTGTTAATAAAGGAATTTTCTTACTTCTTTACAATTTTGAACTTGTGTGGCCATCTTTTTGTTTCTCTGCTTCACAGAGGAACAATCCCCCCTTATCTTTATTGTTACAAGATGATGGCCCGTTCTCTTTATTAGTCCTATATGCAATAACATGGGTCCATTGGGATTAGATTTATCTTCACTGTGTTGTTTGCATCTGAGTTTCTGTCTCTCACAAGAACAGACACAGCAGCAAGATACAGGAGCGGGTCTAGGTATGCGGCCCCTAGAAGGCGGAATGAACAGGCAGGAGCGTGTTCACACAGGCCTGGAAATACAGCCTCCAGGATAGGCAGAAGACAACAGGCTAGAAGATAATACAGACAGGACACAGTTCAGACACGGGAACTGATACCGAAGGCAGGAAACATAAACGGGACCTGGCATATCAGTGACCAGAAGCCAACTGACAGAACACAATGCTCAGGCATGGGTTAATTGGAGCAGCTGGTTTAAATACCAGGTGACAGACAGCAATAGGCTGAGGACGCACAAGGGGTGTGCCTGCAGCAGGTACAAAAAGCAGGAAGTGATCGGGCGCCGCCCTTAAGCAGCAGAAACAGAAGCAAACAGACAGCATGGAGGGAAGCCAGAGAGACATTCTGGATTGGAGATCAAGTGCGCGCTCTTGCACAGTGGGAGATGGACCACTATGCAAGGACGCCGCCAGGTATGTTACAGAGAGGAGCATCGAGGCGACCGGCAGCTTATGGTGACGAGGGCGCTGCAGGTTCTGTTCGGGTCCCCCCTGGTGACGAGGAGGCCAGGGGCGTGGGCCTGGAACAGGATCGTGAGTCGGAAGAGTCTGATTTTGGCAAAGACGGCGTTGGTGAAACTGATCGGCGGGAGTCGGGACTTACGGCTGGAGGGGACACAGCACCTGCGCAGCTCGGTGAGTATGCTACTATGTCTGGTCTGTTACCGGGTGGTTTAATGTCTTTTGGAATGGAGGGTAGTCAATTTAGCGGGCCTAGCAGGAGCAACGTTACCGGGGTAGCTGGGACAGTCATACCTGGGCTTAGAGATGTTTTAACTGGCTTGTCGGATGTTTTGGCAAGGTTGGATGGTAGGTCAGCATTTGGGGCAGGGGTTTCTCCCGCAGGGGTTTGGGTTCCTGGGCAGTCGGTCACGCCACGGGTTGGTGGGGAGGTGAGCATGGCAGTGGCGGGGTCGGATGGTGCATCCTCGGGTGTGTGTGTGTCCGTGCAGACGGAAAAAGAGAAAGGTGAGGCCGTTAAACTTGACGATCGAGCGAAAGGGGAGGTTTATGTGTGCTTTGAGGGTCTGTTGGGGGCACACTTGAAGAAGGAGGTAAAAGAAAATATTTGGAAAGATGAATACGTGGAAATTTTTCCACTTCTCCCTCTGGAGAAGTTTAATTTGGATAAGGGGAAGAAGGATGATAGTAAAAAAGAAGAGGAGGAGAAGCGGAGGTGTAGGCTGATTCCTCAGACATTCGTAAACTGGCTGCAAGCCTTTGCGATACTGGCTAGTGTCATTGGAGAAAAGGCACCAGAAAATTGCTCGGGCCTTTTTTGCTATCAGGACTCTATTGGGGAGGCACATCGTATTTATGTTGGGCAGACGTGGTTAAGATACGATGAGCAGTTTCGGTAAAGGAAGGCGGTACGGCCTGAGATTAGGTGGGACCAAAAGGACATAGGGCTGTGGCTAAAGGTTATGGCTCCAGCGAGGTATGGGCAGTCCTTTCACGGGAGCGGCAATAGTGGGGCACAAGCAGTGGGTCATGGAGGAAGCAACCAAGGGGCACAGAGTTCTAAAGAGAAGACAGTGTACTCCCATTGCAACGGTGGCTCGCATGGGGCATCAAAATGCTTTAAAAAAGGAAAAGGGAAGTCTTCAGTGGGTTCCGATCAAGGGGGTGACTCCAGTGAGACCTCACGTGATGGCCCCCTTTCTAAAGGTACCCAGATAGGTTGAAGACCGCTGTTATTTTTGAAGGTTTTTTGGAGGGTTTTAGGATTCCGCCACCCAGTCATACAGTTCTTTTTTCTGTTAAAAATTTGAGGTCGGCGTCTCTTTACCCGGGAGTGGTTAGCGAGAAGTTGAGGAAGGAGGTGGAACTGGGAAGGATGGCCGGTCCTTTTCAGAGTTTACCACGGGATGACGTAGTTATTTCTCCGTTGGGGGTGGTACCTAAGAAGGAACCCAATAAGTTTCGGTTGATCCAACATTTGTCTTATCCAAAAGGTTTTCGGTTAATGACGGTATTGCGCAAGAGTTATGTTCAGTGGAGTATATGTCATTTGATGCTGCGCTGCAGTGGGTCAAGAGATATGGGCCTGGGTCGTGTTTAGCTAAGACAGATAGAGTCGGCTTTTCGGTTGCTGCCTGTGCACCCAGATAGTATTGTGTTGTTAGGTTGTTTTTGGAATGGCGAGTATTTCGTGGATCGATGTTTGCCGATGGGCTGCGTAATTTCCTGTTCTTTGTTTGGGACTTTTAGCACCTTTTTGGAATGGGCGGTAAAAGAAGTGGCTTCTGTACAGTCGGTCATTCATTACTTGGATGATTTTTTGTTTATCGGCCCTCCGGAGTCGCTTGTATGTAGGAATTTGTTGGCAACAATGGTTTGGGTAGCAGAGCAGTTTGGCGTTCCTTTAGCGAAGGAGAAGACGGAAGGTCCCTGCACAGTTATACGTTTTTTAGGGATTTTAATTGATTCGGTTAGGATGGAATGTCCCTTGCCAGAGGATAAACTGAGTCTCCTGGGGCAAGAGGTGGTCAGAGCTGAAAGGTTGCACAAGGTGACTTTACGTAAAAGAGTTGCAGTCACTGTTAGGTAGACTGAATTTTGCGTGCAGAATTATGCCCATGGGCAGGATTTTTTGCCGTAGATTGTCACAGGCAACAGCTGGGTCAAGGGCCTCCCACCATTTCATCCCATTAAACAAGGAACTGAAGGAAGATTTGAGAGTTTGGAAGTCATTTTTGGAGAATTATAATAGTAGGTCTCTAATTCAGCATGAGTTTCTCAGCAGTTTTGACTGTGAGATTTATACAGACACTTCTGGTGGCGTCGGTTACGGGGCATATTGTAACGGTCAGTGGAGCGTTGGTGAATGGCCTAAGTCATGGATAGAGAAGGGCTTTATGAAGAACCTAGTTCTGTTGGAATTATTTCCTATTATTGTAGCAGTTTCAATTTGGGGGGAGAGTTTTGCAAATAGGAGAGTGCGTTTCCATTGTGACAATATGGGAGTGGTGTCAGTATTTAATAGTCTGTCTGCATCATCTCCTCCGGTTATTAAGCTGGTGACGGAGTTGGTTCTTCGTTGTCTTGAGTTGAATGCCTGGATTACAGCGGTCCATGTTCCAGGTGTGCAGAATTCTATTGCAGATTCTTTGTCTCGTTTGCAGTGGGATCGTTTTCGGGCATTGGCGCCGGAGGCAGTGAACGTGGGACAGGAATGCCCTTCGCATCTATGGCAGCTGGTTATAGACGAGCAGGTCGGTTGATACGGTAGTCCATTACCGCGCATACTTGGTCATCATATGAAGGAGCATGGCGAGTATGGCTTAGCTGGTTGTCGCAATGGGCCCGGTCGAGCGTGATGACGATAGAATGTTTGCGGTGTTGTCTTTGGTCAGTAGGACAGCGGATATCGGATGGTCGGAGGGTTAGCAAATTAGTTGCACGGTTGGCTTTTGGTTTTAAGTTGCAAGGCGTTACTGATGTGACAAAATCCTTTTTGGTTAGGCAGGCATTAAGGGGTCTTAGGAGGGGTGTTAGGATTTTGGATAAGCGTAGACCACTGTCCTTCAGTATGTTGGAAAGGTTAGGCCTGGCCCTGGATAGTATTTGTCATTCCAGTTTAGAAGAAATACTGTTTCGGCTAGCATTTTCGCTGGCATTTTTTGGGGCTTTGAGAGTAGGAGAGTTGGTGGCTCCTAGTAAAAACAAAGTGGGAGGTTTGTTGGCTGAAGATATGAGTTGTTGGGAAGGGGGCATTGAATTTTGGATCAGGCGTGCGAAGACTCATCAACTGGGCAGAGGAAGGCGTGTGGTCTTGGGTGCGGTGAACGGGTCTTTGATGTGCCCAAGAAAGTGTTTAGCAGATTGTTGGCAAGTATGGTCAGGTAGAGTTGGTCCGCTGTTATGTCATGAAAGTGGTGAGTGTAACATACCTGGCGGCGTCCTTGCATAGTGGTCCATCTCCCACTGTGCAAGAGCGCGCACTTGATCTCCAGTCCAGAATGTCTCTCTGGCTTCCCTCCTTGCTGTCTGTTTGTCTGTTTCTGCTGCTTAAGGGCGGCGCCCGATCACTTCCTGCTTTTTGTACCTGCTGTGGGTCACACCTCTTGTGCGTCCTCAGCCTATTGCTGTCTGTCACCTGGTATATAGCTCAGCTGCGCCCATCTATCCCTGCCTGAGCATAGTGTTTCTTTCAGTGTGTGCTTGCACTCTGAAGGTGCCAGGTCCCGTTCTGTGTTCTCTTGTCTGCCTATCCTGGAGGCTGTATTTCCAGGCCTGTCTGAACACGCTCCTAGCCTGTTCCTCCTGCCTTCTAGGGGCCGATTACCTAGACCTGTTCCTGTATCTTGTCTGACCTGTCTGAACACACTCCTAGCCTGTTCCTCCTGCCTTCTAGGGGCCGATTACCTAGACCTGTTCCTGTATCTTGTCTGACCTGTCTGAACACGCTCCTAGCCTGTTCCTCTCGCCTTCTAGGGGCTGATTACCTAGACCCGCTCCTGTATCTTGTCTGTCCTGTCTGAACACGCTCCTTGCCTGTTCGTCCTGCCTCTCTGGGGGCCGTATTCCCAGACCCGCTCCTGTATCCCGCTGCAGTGTCGGTCTCCTCCGTACACTCAGTTCCAGTCTGAACTCTCTCCTATCCTTTACCTGTTTTGCCTCTATGTCCGTTCCCTTCCTTTTTCTGCAGAGTCTGAACTCGTACCTAACTCCTGCTTGTTGTCTCTGTACTCCCGTTTGTGAGTTTGTGGTCCACTCGCTACTTCACTGCAAGTACCCTGTGGGTGTCTGGCTCTGCCTTTCCCTTCCTGTCTGTTCCGTGTGAACAGAGCCCTGTCCCCCCTACTCAGCCTAGCCTGCTCTGACTCCTTTGCTCACCGCTCCGGCGGTTCTAGTCTGCTCTGACTCCTTTGCTCACCGCTCCGGCGGTTCTAGTCTGCTCTGACTCCTTTGCTTACCGCTCCGGCGGTTCTAGTCTGCTCTGACTCCTTGCTCACTGCTCCGGCAGTCCTGTCCTGCCCTGCTTCTGCCCGCTGCTCCGGCAGTCCTGTCCTGCCCTGCTTCTGCCCGCTGCTCCGGCAGTCCTGTCCTGCCCTGCTTCTGCCCGCTGCTCCGGCAGTCCTGTCCTGCCCTGCTTCTGCCCGCTGCTCCGGCAGTCCTGTCCTGCCCTGCTTCTGCCCGCTGCTCCGGCAGTCCTGTCCTGCCCTGCTTCTGCCCGCTGCTCCGGCAGTCCTGTCCTGCCCTGCTTCTGCCCGCTGCTCTGGTAGTCCTGTCCTGCCCTGCTTCTGCCCGCTGCTCCGGCAGTCCTGTCCTGCCCTGCTTCTGCCCGCTGCTCCGGCAGTCCTGTCCTGCCCTGCTTCTGCCCGCTGCTCCGGCAGTCCTGTCCTGCCCTGCTTGTGCTCGCTGCTCCTGCAGCCCTGTCCTGCTCTGTTCTTGCCCACCGCTTCGGGCGTTCCCTCTCTGCTGTGGTTGTCTACCGCATCTGCGGTTCTGTGACCCAGTCTGTACTGGGTCTTAACCTTTCTGTGCTCCAGCCCGTCCTTTCGGCCAGTACCTCCCTGCCTGCATACTCGCCTGTATCCACCCATCTGCATACCTGCCGTGTTTGCTTATATCCACCAGTCTGTGCCAGCCTAACCTGCCTGTTCCTGAGTCCCAGTGTGTACTGGGTCCTATCCCGCCTGTGTTCCTACCTGCTAGTGCCTCCCTGTCTGCACTCTAGCTGTGCTTGCCTGTACCCCTCTACCTGTATTGTTCCTGAGTCCCAGTGTGTACTGGGTCCTATCCCGCCTGTGTTCCTACCTGCTAGTGCCTCCCTGTCTGCACTCTAGCTGTGCTTGCCTGTACCCCTCTACCTGTATTGTTCCTGAGTCCCAGTGTGTACTGGGTCCTATCCCGCCTGTGTTCCTACCTGCTAGTGCCTCCCTGTCTGCACTCTAGCTGTGCTTGCCTGTACCCCTCTACCTGTATTGTTCCTGAGTCCCAGTGTGTACTGGGTCCTATCCCGCCTGTGTTCCTACCTGCTAGTGCCTCCCTGTCTGCACTCTAGCTGCGCTTGCCTTTACCCGCCTGCCTGCATACCAGTCGTGCCTGCCTATACCCTCCAGTCTGTTCGCCAGCCTAACCAGCCTGATCCAGTAATCCCTGTGTGGGTCAACCCCCGTGTCCGGAGTTTGACCTGGAGTAGCACCTGGTCCCTCTGCCCGGTTTCTCCCTGGTGCACTGGCGTCGTATGCCGTCGTGCCATCTTGGTCGGATCGGCCAGATACTTAGTCACGCCCCTCCAGGCACTCTCCGGTTCATGGTCCAGTGGAATCACTACAATCACACGCACACGCCGCTCAGCCCGGGCGTGTGCATAACAGCATTCTCAGGCCATGGTTCCCGTTGAGCCCCACGGCCTTCGCTCTCTGAGAAGTTTTCCAGCGAATACATGCATTAAAATAAATAAATAAATATATTTTTTTTCCTTTAGCTGAGTTCCAGGCGAATTACGCACCCGTCCAGATGGATCTATCTGCTCTCGTTCCCGCGGATCCGCTACGTTATTATGGGGATCCTAGACAAAGTCGTGCATTTGTGGAGCAATGCATGCTACACTTCAAGTTCTACCCTCTATGTTTTCCCACCGATCGGGTTAAGGTGGCATTCATTATGTCTTACCTGGCGGGTGATGCCTTGGAATGGATCAACCCCCTATATGAAACACAGGATCCGATCCTCCTGGACCTAATGGCCTTCCTGGTGGCCTTTCTAATGGTCTTCGATGATCCTAACCCGGAGGCTCCTGCTGAAGCTTCACTTCCCAATATCCCGGAGCAGCCCCAATGGGTAATGTGTGTGGGTAGCGCAATAGTCCTCCAGCCCAATGAGACTACTGCCCACCCAGAATCCTCACAGGGTGACTACGCTTTCCGGAATACTTCTCCCAACCTCAAGAGGCAGTCCAGACGTGCTAGACGTAGAGGCAAGCCTTCACGCCAGGGTCTGTCCTCCCTGAGACCTCCTGACCCCAACCTTGAAGTCCCTACTGAAGCTTCATCTCCCTGTATCCCGGAGAAGCCCCAACGGGTAATGTGCGTGGGTAGTGCACCAGTTCTCCTGCCCGAAGAGACTTCTGCCCATCCAGACTCCACACAGGAGAACTTCCTGCACCCGGCATCAGATGCTTCACCCACTTTAACCGGTGTGCATGTCCAAGGATGCTCCAAAGCTGTGGTTACCTCAGAGTCTATGCACCTCTACTACCTGGCGGAGGACCCCCTGTTGCCTCCTGAATCCTCCGGGATACCACTCGATGACAAATGGAGAGAGAATTCTCTACACCCGGTACTCGATACTTTGTTCGCTTCGTCCAGTGAGTCCAACCTAGTGTACTCCGAAGCAGAGGTTACTCCCGAGTCTCTACACCCCTCCGACCAGGCGGAGGACCTCCAGTTGTCTCCTGAACCCTTCGGGGTGCTACCTGGTAGCGAAAGGACAGAGACTCTCCTATACTCTGTACCTGATACCTCGCTCGCTTCGTCCAGTGAGTCCAACCTAGTGTACTCTGAAGCAGTGGTTACTCCCGAGTCTCTACACTCCTCTGACCAGGTGGAGGACCTCCAGTTGTCTCCAGAACCCTTCGGGGTGCCACCTGGTGGTAAATGGACAGAGACTTTCCTATATCCTGGATCTGATACCTCGCTTGCTTCGTCCAGTGAGTCCGACCTAGTGTACTCTGAAGCAGAGGTTACCCGTGAGTCTCTACACCCCTCTGACCAGGCGGAGGACCGCCAGTTGTCTCCAGAACCCTTCGGGGTGCCACCTGGTGGAGAATGGACAGAGACTTTCCTATACTCGGTACCCGATACCTCGCCTGCTTCGTCCAGTGAGTCCGACCTAGTGTACTCTGAAGCAGATGTTTTCTCTGAGCCTCTGCACTCTTCTGACCCGGCGGAGGACCTCCAGTTGTTTCCTGAATCCTCCGGGGTACCACCAGAAAACAAAGAGACAGTGACTTTTCCTCATTATGTACCTGATAACCCGTCTATTTCTTCCTGTGAGCTTGACAAGATGTACCTCGAAGCAGAGATTACCCCCAAGTCTCTGTCCCCCTCCAACCCGGTGGAGGACTTCCAGTTGTCTCCTGTACCCTCTGGGGTGCCACCTGAAAATATGTGGAGAGAGACTTCCTTGTGTGCTGTTCCTGGTACTCCACCCGTTTTGTCTGTTGCTAAGGGTGGCTGGATGGGAGGTAGCATCCTAGCTACCCAGAGGAGACCAGTTTTTCCGGTGGACAGTGGAAGTGATCTCTTCGAAGTGAAGAATTGGCCCTCGAATTCCCTGCGGAAGATTCTGGCAGGCCTGAAGAAGAGGGGGCGTAAGGGGGGGGGTACTGTAACATACCTGGCGGCGTCCTTGCATAGTGGTCCATCTCCCACTGTGCAAGAGCGCGCACTTGATCTCCAGTCCAGAATGTCTCTCTGGCTTCCCTCCTTGCTGTCTGTTTGTCTGTTTCTGCTGCTTAAGGGCGGCGCCCGATCACTTCCTGCTTTTTGTACCTGCTGTGGGTCACACCTCTTGTGCGTCCTCAGCCTATTGCTGTCTGTCACCTGGTATATAGCTCAGCTGCGCCCATCTATCCCTGCCTGAGCATAGTGTTTCTTTCAGTGTGTGCTTGCACTCTGAAGGTGCCAGGTCCCGTTCTGTGTTCTCTTGTCTGCCTATCCTGGAGGCTGTATTTCCAGGCCTGTCTGAACACGCTCCTAGCCTGTTCCTCCTGCCTTCTAGGGGCCGATTACCTAGACCTGTTCCTGTATCTTGTCTGACCTGTCTGAACACGCCCCTAGCCTGTTCCTCCTGCCTTCTAGGGGCCGATTACCTAGACCTGTTCCTGTATCTTGTCTGACCTGTCTGAACACGCTCCTAGCCTGTTCCTCTCGCCTTCTAGGGGCTGATTACCTAGACCCGCTCCTGTATCTTGTCTGTCCTGTCTGAACACGCTCCTTGCCTGTTCGTCCTGCCTCTCTGGGGGCCGTATTCCCAGACCCGCTCCTGTATCCCGCTGCAGTGTCGGTCTCCTCCGTACACTCAGTTCCAGTCTGAACTCTCTCCTATCCTTTACCTGTTTTGCCTCTATGTCCGTTCCCTTCCTTTTTCTGCAGAGTCTGAACTCGTACCTAACTCCTGCTTGTTGTCTCTGTACTCCCGTTTGTGAGTTTGTGGTCCACTCGCTACTTCACTGCAAGTACCCTGTGGGTGTCTGGCTCTGCCTTTCCCTTCCTGTCTGTTCCGTGTGAACAGAGCCCTGTCCCCCCTACTCAGCCTAGCCTGCTCTGACTCCTTTGCTCACCGCTCCGGCGGTTCTAGTCTGCTCTGACTCCTTTGCTCACCGCTCCGGCGGTTCTAGTCTGCTCTGACTCCTTTGCTTACCGCTCCGGCGGTTCTAGTCTGCTCTGACTCCTTGCTCACTGCTCCGGCAGTCCTGTCCTGCCCTGCTTCTGCCCGCTGCTCCGGCAGTCCTGTCCTGCCCTGCTTCTGCCCGCTGCTCCGGCAGTCCTGTCCTGCCCTGCTTCTGCCCGCTGCTCCGGCAGTCCTGTCCTGCCCTGCTTCTGCCCGCTGCTCCGGCAGTCCTGTCCTGCCCTGCTTCTGCCCGCTGCTCCGGCAGTCCTGTCCTGCCCTGCTTCTGCCCGCTGCTCCGGCAGTCCTGTCCTGCCCTGCTTCTGCCCGCTGCTCTGGCAGTCCTGTCCTGCCCTGCTTCTGCCCGCTGCTCCGGCAGTCCTGTCCTGCCCTGCTTCTGCCCGCTGCTCCGGCAGTCCTGTCCTGCCCTGCTTCTGCCCGCTGCTCCGGCAGTCCTGTCCTGCCCTGCTTGTGCTCGCTGCTCCTGCAGCCCTGTCCTGCTCTGTTCTTGCCCACCGCTTCGGGCGTTCCCTCTCTGCTGTGGTTGTCTACCGCATCTGCGGTTCTGTGACCCAGTCTGTACTGGGTCTTAACCTTTCTGTGCTCCAGCCCGTCCTTTCGGCCAGTACCTCCCTGCCTGCATACTCGCCTGTATCCACCCATCTGCATACCTGCCGTGTTTGCTTATATCCACCAGTCTGTGCCAGCCTAACCTGCCTGTTCCTGAGTCCCAGTGTGTACTGGGTCCTATCCCGCCTGTGTTCCTACCTGCTAGTGCCTCCCTGTCTGCACTCTAGCTGTGCTTGCCTGTACCCCTCTACCTGTATTGTTCCTGAGTCCCAGTGTGTACTGGGTCCTATCCCGCCTGTGTTCCTACCTGCTAGTGCCTCCCTGTCTGCACTCTAGCTGCGCTTGCCTTTACCCGCCTGCCTGCATACCAGTCGTGCCTGCCTATACCCTCCAGTCTGTTCGCCAGCCTAACCAGTCTGATCCAGTAATCCCTGTGTGGGTCAACCCCCGTGTCCGGAGTTTGACCTGGAGTAGCACCTGGTCCCTCTGCCCGGTTTCTCCCTGGTGCACTGGCGTCGTATGCCGTCGTGCCATCTTGGTCGGATCGGCCAGATACTTAGTCACGCCCCTCCAGGCACTCTCCGGTTCATGGTCCAGTGGAATCACTACAATCACACGCACACGCCGCTCAGCCCGGGCGTGTGCATAACAGTGAGTTTTTATCGCGCTTTCAATTTATAGCGGTTTTCAAAAAAGGAATTCAGGAATTGGGACTTAGTCCGGAAGTGTTTGGTTCACATTCTTTCAGAATCGGGGAGGCGTCCGAGGCTGATAAGTTGGGATTAGGTACCGAGGTGATTAAGCGGATTGGAAGGTGGAGTTCTTTTCGGTATTTGTCTTATGTTCGTAGGTAGGCATTCATAGAGCGGTGTGTTATTATTTCTTTTAATTGTTGTTGTTGTTACAGGTGGCGTTCCCTTGTTAGCAAGGATTCTTGGTCATTCGTTCGTGCACTGGGGGGCGTTACGAGCTGACGTGAGACATGACGGTAGGCAGCTGGGTTTTGGCCGCCAACAGGTAGTGGTTCGGTGGTTAGTTTTTAGGAGAATGATTTTGAGGAGGTTTCTTCCAGAATTCCACAAGGCGTAGCGGTTGGATCGTACACCTGATATTTTTGTGGTGCACTTGGGAGGGAATGATTTGGGGGCAAGGCCTGTTAGAGAATTGATAAGAGACATTCGCTTTGATTTTCTTAGGTTGTGGACGTCTTTTCCGGAAGTATTGACAGTTTGGTCAGATATTGTGCCAAGATTAAAATGGAGGGAGGCTAGGTCTGTGAAGGGGATTAACAGGGCGCGGATAAAATTGAACAGGGCGGTATCTAGTTTTGTATCCAGAAACGGGGGGGGGTTAGTGTGAGACACTATGAGCTTGAGGAAGGAGTTGGAAACTTTTGGTTAGAAGATGGCATTCACTTGAATGACATCGGTATTGATCTTTGGGCCCTGGCTATCCAGTAAGGGATTGAGAGGGCTTTGGTGGTTTTGGGGCACTCACGAGCCTAAGGTGTCAGGGCTGTTCGTGGTTGGTGGGGGGTGGGGTTCTTGGAGTTGGGTAAACGAATTGACGGTGGAATGATTTTGGTACAATCACAGGCACTTTTAAATGGAATGGGGGATCTGGCATTTGTTTTGGGCTCTGGACGGGGTTTTACCCTGGGAGCTTTTTCGGTGGATAATCTTTCAAGAAAGGTGGAAGTTTGGTGCCCTTGAGCTGGTGGTGCACGCGTGAGGGTAACATGGTGGTTTGAGTTTTAGTTTTATTCATGCCAGATCTATTAGCTCCAAGAACCCTCCCCTCATATTTATTTGTTTTATAACACTGTTAAATATTTTTATGTTGTTTGTTAATAAAATGGCCGCTGTAGCCAAAATTATCCAAATTAAAGTAGCAGTGTTTTTATTTGGGAGGAAAAAGGGTTAATTTTAAGAGGAAGCCGGATTGGCCGTATGTGGTCAAGGAGGGGGCAGGAGGCAAGCAAAGCTGGATGGAGGCCTCACATGACCGGGATGGGCCAGGAGGTGGGCTAGGAATATTTTGAATAAAGCGGGGCTCGGGATTGGGAAGAATGCTCGGGTGGGCTGGCTTAAGGAGGCTAGAGGGGGGGATATATAAAAAGAGGGAGGCGGGATCTTGCCATTCCTTCAGGAAGGCACGTAAAGAAGATTAACAGACAGGTTACTGGTAAGGTCTTCGAGTAGGCAGACTGGCCGAACCCATAGACAGACTGGCGGGTTGGACCGTAGGCAGACTGTCGGGCTGGAGTGTGTTCCGGCTGGCAGAGACAGGTAGCAGGTAAAGGCTCCGGATAGGCGGACTGGCCAAGCCCATAGACAGACTGGCGGACTGGACTGGAAGCAGACTGTCGGGCTGGACTGGTAGTCAGGCTGGCGGACTGAACTGGTAGTCAGACTGGCGGACTGGACTGGTAGTCAGACTGGCAGCGGGACCTGAGGGATGAAGCAAAGTTTAATACACAGAGCAACAACCTTACACGGGCACCTCCATTCTGGAGAAGGTGCCTTATATATGAGAAGTCCTCCGGCCATTGGCCGGGGACTCCTTAGGACGGCGCGAGCGGCCACTTTAAGAGGGAGGGAGCGCGCGCGCCCTAAGCACGGTGCCCGGGAAGCTGCGAGCGCCGGCAGCAGCAGGGGAGCCAGAAGATGCCGGGGCAGGAGCGCGCCGGTAAGGGGGACGGCGTCTCTGCCTGGCAGAGGGCAGAGACGCCGATGCTACACTGATATTGTTCTCCACATTAGTGATGAGCGAACACAAATGTGCTCAACTTAGTGGTTCAGCGGTTTTGGTCCCCATTATATTACTTCTACTCTAGTGAAATTGATGCCACTTTGTTGGTGCTAGGCCCTAATTTTTTTAAATGTGAACACTACTGATTGGGTCACCATCTGCTGGAGTGGCTTTAGTGGAAGAGTTGTCGATCCCCATTATACTACTTCTACTCTAGTGGAATTGATACCATTTTGGTGGTGTCAGGCCTTAATGTAGGGAAATGTGACCACTCCTGGTTGGTCTCCATCTGCTGGGTTGGCTGTAGTGGAAGAGGTGTCGGTCCCCATTTTAATCGTTATACTCTATTGAAATTAATTCTTTGCTACTGATATTGTTCTCCTTACAGGGGTACACATTAGTGATGAGCAAACACTAAATGTTCTCAACTTAGTAGTTCAGCGGTTTCTCAAAACCTACCCAGATCTGCCAGAGCTGCTTGTGAAAGTACGCCGCGTGTGTCCATTTCAGAAAGTCAACTACAGCTTCCGCCACCCTGGCAGTGCTTCAGCAGTGTTTGCAGCTTCCAGCTCACTGACTGGTGTTCGATGTGACCACATGTTGGAAATCAGCATTGCAGATGCTGGGAAGGATTTGTGAGCAGCAGAGGGCAGTTGTTGAGTACCAGCTTCAACATGCCCGTTGGAATTCAGGTCAACCTCCACACATAATAGCTGATGAGTGGGCATGGATGTCTGACATCTGTGGCATCCTCCAAAACTTTGAGGATTCCACTAAGATGTTGAGCGCCGATGATGCCATAATTAGCATCACCATCCCGCTTCTCTGTCTACCAAAACGCCCGCTGCTCACAATTAAAGAGGAGGCATTACAGGCAGAGCAAAGCCCACTCTCGTCTCATCTCAACGTGGATTGGGTAATAATGAGGAGGAGAACATGGACAGTCATTCTCTTGGTGAGGACAGGGAAGTCTTGGCTGTCTTGGAAGTCTTGATACTCCCCTTTCAGTCTGTGAGAAAGCTGTATGAGTTTCGCTTAATGATGACCTTCAGTAGCCTAAATCATGGCTTTGCTGATGCACATTATTTCTCAAAACGCATTGCAGATCAGGCCATTGCCCAACTCTGTAGTCATGAAATTCAAGGCATAAAGAAAGATCTTTCTGTGTGACTAAGCACCACTGAGAAGTGTGAGCTGATGTCGGACGGGCTGCCATTGCTTATGGAAAAAGCTGCATTAGAGGACTTCCTGGGAAAATGACAGCTTTCCCTCTATGCCAGTCCTTTCACTGAGCTAAAGAATATGGCTGTGGTGAAATAGGACTGTCACCGAGAAGCAGTGTCAGACTGAAGAACATTGGACCCATCAGAGGATTTGATTCTGAGGGCCCACCTTTCTCCCCCACTCAAGCGCCCCATAGCAGCTGCAAGGTTTGCGCTATGAACTCTCCTGAAGCTAAGGCCCACCGGAGGATTCTTCTGTTCTTTCGTGGGCCTATCCAACCCTGCCGAGAAGCAGCCCTGGCTAACAAAAGTCTGTGTGAAGGTTCCGGACACTCTTTGGCTGCTTTTTTACTGTGGACTGGCTCCAGCAATCTATAAGATCCCTTCACTGGCACCCAATTGCCCAGCGTATTCAGTTTAAACTACTAACACTGACCTACAAAGCCATCCATAACCTTTCTCCTCCGTACATGTCTGAACTAATCGATGTATTATTTTACGTAATCTCCGATCCTCCTAAGACCTTCTTCTCTCCTCCACACTTATTCGTTCCTCATCCAATCGCCTACAAGACTTCTGAATGTACCCCATCCTCTGGAATTCGATTAGCCACCACATTCGGATCCTTCAGACAGAACCTGAAAACCTGTCACTTCAAGACAGCCTACAGCATGCCATTACCTCGCTGCCACCTCAACACCACTGGAGCTACTGCAACCCCCCAACCTACTGTCTCCTTCCCCACCATTTTGTAGAATGTAAGCCCGCAAGGGCAGGGTCTATAAGACTTAAGATGAAATCTGGCACCTTGGCAAAGCCCAATTCTGTTCTCCCTCTGATATCTAACAATAACAAACAGGTCATGCTGGAGAAACTTGCACCTACTGCCAATCAGTGTCTTCAGCTCCTTTGTAAGAAGCCAATGTTTGAGCAGCCACTCGGTCTACCAAATAAAACTCCTGAGAAGGAAATTGTGGATGGCTTCACTTCTGGTACTGGGTGCACTGCTAATACCATGGCATGCCATAATTCACTGGAAATATTCGAGGCTGGTTGGAGACAAGCTCATTCCCACAGAAAAGTACAAGCAGCAAGCTAAGGAGATGGTAGCCTCTATCATCATGAAGGAGTTATCTCGTTGTCTAGTAGTCTGGTTTTTATACTAAAGATCCTGCTCATCTTTATAGTTTTAAGTGAGCACACAGAGACCATGGTTTCTGCAGCAGCGCATCCAGGCTGGAATAGTGGCAGAGAAATTGCTGTACTATCAGGTTAAGGACATGCAAGGCACGTGTGTGAGGTTGCCCCTGCGTAGAGTCGCCACCAGGTTTGCACAGTTATCGCACACTGCTTTCCCTTGCCCAGGTTCAGTGAAGTCAGCCATTGCTCAAACTCGGCTTGGGGAGCTGTCCACAACTCTTCAGCTGTATGACTACGATCTCCAAGGCATATTCATTTTAACACTGCCTGATTGTGGTGAGCCCTGGCTGCGCAGCACGGAGGTGGGGGGGATTCTATCTGCACTGTTGGAACGTGTGTCTCATTAAGGCAGAGGTTGAGGGCGCAGGTGGAGGAGACAGAAACACTGGACCAAGTGTTAGATACAGCGTTTTGTCCCCCAGGCCTTGGAGAATTCCAACACTTGCTGTCTAGTGACACCTTGGTGTCTAGTGGTTTAGTGCTCCATCCCCTGGTGTGTAGTAGTTTAGTTCTCCATGTTCTGGTGTGTATTTGTTTAGTTCTCCAACCCATCCATGCCCACCTCCAAGGGTTAACGTCTGGTGACGAGGGTTTGGATTCTGCGTGGACCATACTTATTCCGGCCCCAGATCAACTGAAATAAAATTTGGACATCACTACACATGCTTTCCCCCTCTTGAGTCTGTGAAGTTTTGTATCAGACCTCTGATGCCCCAGAATAGAATGTGTGAACAGCTGTGCAGAGTCGCCCATCTGTGGTTCCCCACAGTCAGTTGGGCAGTTAGAAAGTTGTGACGCTGGGGAAAGCAAGGGTAATTGGGGTGCCACCTCTGAGGACTGTACTGTGTGTGATGCTAAGGTGGAGGAAGAGGAGCAGAGGCCATTTGATGCAGCGCTTGTCATCTACTGGAGCACATGTTCTTTCTGGCCCTCATCTACAAAGCATACAGTTTTCTTGGCATCACCGACTTGGCCCTATCTTGGATCTTTTCATACCTAACTGACTGGACATTCAGTGTCTCCCACACACCACCTTCTCATCTCGCACCCTATGTGTCGGTGTCCCCCAAGATTCAGTTCTTGGACCCCTGCTCTTCTCCATCTACGGGCTGGGACAGCTCATAGAGTCTCATGGCTTTCAGTATCGCCTCTATGCTGATGAACACAGATCGACCTCTCTGGAACTGATATGACCTCCTGACAAACCAGAATCTCACAATGTGTGTCCACTATTTCGTCCTTCTTCTCTGCTAGATTTGCAAAAGTTAACATAGATTAAACCGAATTCATCATCTTTCCACTATCTCATCCCTCCCCCCCTCAACTAACACATCCATCAAAGTCAATGGCTGCTCACTCTGATTTGTCCTTTAAACGTCAGATCCAAGTCCTTTTCACTTGCTTCTGACTCCAACTCCAAAATATCTCCAGTATCCACACATTCCTCAACTATGAATCTACAAAAACACCAGTGCATGTCCTCATCCTCTCCTGCCTCAACTACTGCAAATCCCTGCTCTGTGGCCTCCCTTCTACCACTCTCACACCCCTCCAAATTATCCTAAACTCTGCTGGCTGAATAATCCACCTGTCACCCCGCTATTCCCCAGCTTCTCCTCTCTGGCAATTCTTGCGCTGGCTCCCTGTTGCCCAGAGACTCCAGTTGAAAAAACAAACTTTGGAATACGAAGCCATCCAAAACCTGTCTCCTCCATGCATTTGTGACCTAGTCTCCCTGTGCTTATCTGCACGCAACCTCCCATCCTTCCAAGATCTCCTTCTGTACTTCCCTCTTATCTCTTCTTCCCACAGTCGCATACAAGATTACAAGATTTGTCCTGTGCATCTCCCCATCTGTATAACTCTGCACCCCAACACATCAGACTCTCGCCTACCATGGAAACCTTGAAAAGGAAGCTGAAGAAGCATTTCTTCTGGCAAGCCTACAATCTGCAGTAACCCTCGCTCCAGCATACCGCTGCACGACCAGCTGTACCCTGACTTACTGTATCCCTTGTAGATTGTTTGTGTGCCCTTGCTGGCAGGGTCCTCTCTTCTCTTGTACTAGTTGGTGACTGCTTTTCACATGTAAAGCGCCACGGAATAAATGTTGCTATAATAATAAATAATAATTATTATACTACTTGTACTCTCAATTGATGGCACTTTCCTGGTGTCGGGCCCTAGCTTGATGTGTTTTGGCAGCTTTTGGGCCCATTTGAAGGTGTTGTTGTGTATGCGTTTCTTTTTGCCCCCCATTGAATCCAATGACATTCGGTAATGTTCGGCGAATGTCTGACTAATAAATCGACGAATATTGCAAATTCGACGATAGTAATCCAAACCGAATATTGAAACATTCACTCATCTCTAGTCATGAGATTTCCCCTATGATGTGTAGACGGCTGTGAAGGTCTTGTGCTCAGTCTTGTTTTATCCACCAGTAGTAAGTAGCGGCTTTCCGCTTGGCATTATATGCCCCGGCTCCCTAGCGCTGCTTACTACTGGTGTCCTGCTTCACTAGCAATCCGTCTGATGAAGGTCGTGGTTTAACGACCGAAACTTTACATTTATGTGGATTGCTCTTCTTATATTCCTGTTGGACTATTAACTATACAATTAAAATTATACTTTCTGCAATTTTGAGTGCCGGATTCTATCAGTGTGTGTGTGTGTGTTTGTTTTATCCACCAGTATTATATATTTTATACTTGTGTAATGAGAACGGTGGAGATGGCAGGATTAGAGCTGATCATAGATGGGACTTCTCCATCTGTCTGTGACTTTTACAATATTTGTTTCAGGGTGAAGATCTGACCCATATTAATACCACAGAGACATATGTGAGGGGTGATGAGCGGTGTAAAGAGGAGATTCCTACATATGACTACCCAGGTGAGTAGTGACCACTAAATGCTGAGAAGTCACAGATTCTTCTCAGTCACCGGCTGTGGCTGCTTTATCGGTGGTGTAGTCCGGCCGTATCACAATCGTGTGATCACCATTTTGCCTCTAGGCCACAACATTCTCCTCCACCCAAAACTGTTCAAATGACTTTGGGTATTTAAAGTACTTTTCTATAGAACTTACAACCTGGAGGATCCACCTACCCCCTGGGATTAGGAGACGCTGACCCTTACCTGTCCAGATCTTTAAACTACAAAGCCAAATGACAGCGTACGTAGAATGTGCTGACAAGTGAGAAAATCACTCACAGAAAAATATTATGATGGGCCTGTAAGAGAAAGTGGAGGGTAATGATGCTGTTGGCTTCCTAGAACCCTGATATCTTATTGGATGAATCTACCTTCTCTCCCTTCTGTGCTGCTGAATGTGCTCATATGGTCCCTACAAGACCAGGTCCAGTCTTTCTGGCCAAACTTCACTTTTATGATCGACAACATTAAATGTGCAGTGAGGGCCAAGTGTGAATTTCTGTACAATAACAACAGAGTTTCCCTTTAAACAGGATTGCGATAAACTACATAAAAAACATTACACCTGTGCCATGATATATCTCTAAGCTGTGCGTGGCTGATGGCTGTAATATACATTTATTCACGCCTGCAGGAGATGTGTTGGCATGGCTAAAGATAAATTCCATTGTTTTCAATCCTAAGGAATTCAGATTACTGCACAATCTCTCCTGAAATGTGGAGCTCTAATACTTTCTCTACTCTCCTGGTCAGAACTCATAGTAGCTCCAATGGTCCACCATAAATGAGTGTGACTCCGGTTTAGTGTTGGATTTCTCCCCTCATACATACGTTGTTGTTGGGGATGTTACATGTTTTTATATTCTTTCTTTTTTTTACAAGTTCATTCTGTATGTAGTTTCATTGTGGTGGGATCGGCCGGCCTCACTTATGTGAGTCTGTAACTCCCTGGTAGTCTTTAAAAAAAGATCTCCATTGTCTCTTCCAAATGCCCGAGATCTAAATTTAAGACACCTCAGCTCTGCAGTATTTTAAAAAGTTTCCTTTAAATGTTTAGTATTTCTTCAAGAAACTCATCTGACAGAAAATATTGGCCCTTAGTTTAGATAGATAGATAGTTTAGATTGCCAAGAGCCACCGAGCCCCATACTCTAATTACCCCAGAGAGGTTTCACCACTAGTTACTCATTTATTACTGAAGAAGATAGCGGAGTTTGTTAATTTCAGTAGATGTGTTATTGTCTGTACTCACAGTTTTTGACTACAGTAGTTAGAGCCCAAAATTCACTGATTTAACCCCTTCCTGTAGCCAGTTTTGTGTTCCTATCTGGGCCCATTTTTCAAATCTGACGTGTGTCACTTTATATGGTGATAACTTTGGAATTCTTCATAAACGATTAAAGGAAACAAATGGACCTTACAAATTATTTTCCAACTTCTCTTGAATCTGACAATACCATATATACGGTTGTACACTACTGTGTGGGCACATAGCAGGTTAAGAAGGAAAAGAGCAACATTTAGCTATTTGAATGCAGATCTTGCTGGAATAGTTTGCAGACACAGTTTATTGGGGGCACTGTTCATGGTCACCTGGCAGCTCAAAAGATGGCCACCACAAATAGGCTTGGCACTATATACCCCATTTACAGATTTCACAAATTACTTTGCTCATCACTCTTTTAACCCCTCTACATAGATCTGGACTTACACAGAGACCCCTAGGCTTGGGCCATGGTGTTACCTGCTGTTCTGTGGTGTGAGATGGCAAGAAGAATAGTCAGGTAGCTGGGTCAGAACAGTAGTTCAGTAAACTGGCCGGGGTCACAACAGGAAACAAATACACAAGCCGGGAGCTGAGCACAGATGACTGAACCAGAGGAGAACAAGGCTGTATCTGGCAGCTTCCGGCAATATGCTTCCAGCTTTAGTAGGGTGTGGTGCTTTCCAGTTGGCTGAAGCCGGGAGCAGATTACTCCAGCTGGACAGCACACACACCCATACTGGCAGACTGGATGGTACTACAGGTCCCAGGCACCCTAATCTTACTGGCTGAACAGAGCCTGCGCCTCATAGAGCTTCTGGTTCTGATGTCTCTTCCATCACCAGCACCGCCTGCAGAATGAATAAGGCGGCGCCTGGTGACAAAAGCAGACGTCACAGGAGTCGAAGCAGGAGGAGAAGTAGACTTCCCAGAGGAGATGGGACACACCTGTGCACACAGTGGATGTTGGAGAGTGAAAATTGCAAATATGCCATTTTATTGCCCAGATTGTGCTCCAGGAGACACGCCATAAATTAAGTGGGATCTTCTCACTATAGTAATGCCAAACACATGGATGCTGAGTGTGGTTTGGGCGCACTGCAAGGCTCAGAAGCAAGGGGGAGATCTGACTTTTGGAGAGCTGATATTGCTGGATTGGTTTATGGAAGCCATGTTCAAGAGCCCCTGAGACCCTAATAATGTGGAAACCTCTGTTTTTCCAGTGACAGATGATGGACCTGAGTGGGGCTTTGCTTTTTTGTGAGATGAGAGAGACAGAATGAACACCATGCTCTACTGGTTCATAGTATGAGGCTTTCTATTAGACTCTGAACGGTCATTCTCCTGGTGAATAATTGAATTTTTTTATATACATAACTTGCCTTTTTACGGACAGTTTAAGTACAATTGTTCAGAAATATAAAATTCAAGGATTTTTTATTAAAAAATAATAATTGGTTTTCTTCTTGGCAGATGACTGTACCAGGAGATCAGAGGGACAGCTGACATCTTCAATTTCTAAATCAGATGATCTTGAAATCCCACAGGATACAATTGAAGTGAATGCCATTACTCCAGATATACTATCATCCCTTCACAGCAAAGATCTGTCATCTGATCCTTTGAAACAGGTCCTGTCTTCTGATTCATTACTGACTACTATGGAAAATCAAAGTCACAAAATAAGCATTAAAAAACGAAGTGCTCCTAAAGCAAAGAAGCCATTTTCACGTTCAGAATATAGAAATAGTTTTCCTCTCAAAAAGTCTTTTCTTAAACATCAAAAAATTCACACAGCGAAGAATAGATTTTCTTGTTCCAAGTGTGGGAAATGTTTTAATCAGAAATCAGATCATGTTAGGCATGAAAGAAGTCACACAGGTGAGAAGCCATTTTCATGTTCAGAATGTAGGAAATGTTTTGCAATGAAATCAAATCTTAACAAACATCAGAGAACTCACACAGGGGAGAAGCCATTTTTTTGTTCAGAATGTGGGAAATGTTTTGCATCGAAATCAAATCTTAACCAACATCAGAGAACTCACACAGGGGAGAAGCCATTTCCATGTTCAGAATGTGGAAAATGTTTTAACCAGAAATCAAAATTTCTTAAGCATCAGAGAACCCACACAGACGAGAAGCTTTTTTCATGTTCAGATTGTGGGAAATATTTCACAGAGAAATCAACTCTTATCATACATCAGAGAACTCATACAGGTGAGAAGCCATTTTCATGTTCAGAATGTGGGAAATGTTTCGCAAACAAATCAAATCTTATCGCACATCAGAAAACTCACACAGGAGAGAAGCAATTTTCCTGTTCAGAATGTGGGAAATGTTTTGCATCGAAATCAAATCTTAACCAACATCAGAGAACTCACACAGGGGAGAAGCCTTTTCCATGTTCAGAATGTGAAAAATGTTTTAACAAGAAATCACATTTTGATAAGCACCAGAGAACCCACACAGGGGAGAAGCCTTTTTCATGTTCAGATTGTGGGAAATATTTCACAGAGAAATCAACTCTTATCGTACATCAGAGAACTCACACAGGGGAGATGCCATTTTCATGTTCAGAATGTGGGAAATGTTTTGCAAAGAAAGCATATCTTATCACACATCAGAAAACTCACACAGGAGACAAGCCATTTTCCTGTTCAGAATGTGGGAAATGTTTTGCATCGAAATCAAATCTTAACAATCATCAGAGAACTCACACAGGGGAGAAGCCTTTTTCATGTTCAAAATGTGGGAAACATTTTAACCGGAAAGCGCATCTTGATAGGCACCGGAGAACCCACACAGGGGAGAATGCCGCAACTACACCCAACTAGTCTCTGTACAGACTAGAAAGGCCCTAGCTGCACAACCAAAAACGCCACCACGGACCTAACTCCCTAATAAGCTGTTGAGGAATTTCTGGTACCTCTTGAGGAACCAGAGGGGAGGCCACAACACACTGTCAACAAGGGGAAAGGAAAGTATGAAGTAAAATACAAAAACCCTGAGTGAGAAACAAAAACACAATCATATAGGGCAAAGAAGGCAAGCTAAGTTGAACCAAAAATAAAAGGAACAAGTATAATCTCCCAGAAACCTAACATTGTTAGAATGAAAAGGTACAGGGAGGTAAAGCAAACTGACCTGGAGGATAGTTTCACCTTTGTGGTGAAACTTACAAAATTCACCCTCACAGACTGTATATGTAAAACCCGTCCATTTATAATGACCACGGACAAGATAAAGATTCCCAACTCACATCAGGACCACAAGATCCCAGGTACTTTCAGCTGCATCACATCTAATGTAGTGTACTTAATTATATGTACCAAATGTCCAACTGGGGGTCTGTATGTAGGGGAGACAGGGCAAAAACGTAGAAAAAGGATGAATTCTCATCGCCACGCAATAAAAGAAAAAAAGAATAGATCTATTTGTTGCCAAACATTTTTCTGGCCACAACTCCTTCTCCTTTTCCCATACTAATAGTTCTGCTTCACGCCACTTGTCTTATCTATTGCATTATTCCTGTGCCCTGTTGTGTATAAATAAGTGACTCTTCAGATCTTGTGTTATACTATGTCTGATGATGAGACCTGAGTAGTCTCGAAAGCTTACTGACTAATGGCTAACTGAAAAGATGGTATCAACCTTTGAGGACTCTCAAGTTTTAATATTTTTCTCCAAACAGCAATTTTATCTCTCCACAGGTGTTCAATGGGATTTAGATCGTGACTCATTGCTGGTCAGAACTCTCCAGCACTTTGTTTCCTTCCATTTTCTGGGTGCTTCTTAAAGTATGATTGGGGTCATTGTCATGCTGGAAGACCCATGACCTAGGACGCAAACCCAGCTTTCTGACACTAGGTACTACATTGTGACCCAAAATCCTTTGCTAATCTACAGATTTCATGATGCCTTGCACAAAGTCAAGGCACCTAGTGCCAGAGGCAGCAAAACAACCCCAAAACATCTTTGAACCTCCACCATATTTGACTCTATGGGTTGTAAATTCATTGATTATGTTGCACACCATGGACAAAGGAACATCCGGATCTTTGAAGATTGACTTATAATCTTGAAATTATTGATATTTTTCAACAATTTTGGTTCTCAAGTCTTCAGACAGTTCTCTTCTCCTTTTTCTGTTTTCTCCATGCTTCGTATAGCACACATATGGACACAATGCAAAGATTGAATCAACTTCTCCCTTTTTTATCTGGTTTTAGGTGTGATTTTCATATTTGTTTACCCACATTTTTGGTAAGGTGCCAACAATTTTGTCCGGTCTATTTTATGTGGTTTTGTGTGAAATTATGTTAAATTTGCCTTTTTTTCTCTGTTTTCTTGTGTTGTTCCAATACACTCAAAGGAAATAAATGTGTATAATAAAACATTTAATTGCAATAATTTTCTGGGAGAATTACTTTATTTTCTGGCACAATTTCAAGGGAGCCAACACTTTTCACCATGACTTGTTTTTGTTTTTAATTTGTTGCAGCATATCATCCTCTACGTGTTCAGCTATATTAGGAGGCTTGTAGCAAAGTCCAATTAGCAGCTTTGCATTATTGCCATCTCCATGTACATTTACCCATACTGATTTTACATCAGGGATGTAAAACTCAAAACATGCAGAGGGCCAAAATGAAAAACTTTGACAAAGTCGTGGGCCAACCAGTATACAGTATAATGGGCCCCACATAGTCCTCCATACAGAATAATGGGCCCCACATAGCTTTCCATACAGTATAATGGGCCCCACATAGCTTTCCATACAGTATAATGGGCCCCACAAAGTCCTCCACGCAGAATAATGGCCCCACATAGGTGTGGTGGTTCTAGTGTCGCCAGTCAAATATAATCACCCAGAGTTGGGCATGTGTGCTCTACATTGTCAAAGCCCCCCCCCCATGTCATCATTGAACTCGAGGTCTTAAGTTGGTTTTAACAAAAATACCCACCCTTCTACCTATTTTTCTTTCCTATGCATTTGAACGTAGTGTAACCCTCTATGCTTGTCTCCCAGTCATGGCTTTCATCCAGCCAGGTTTCTGTAATGCCCACCACATCGTAGTCTGTGTGTGAGTCTCTAATTCATTCATTTTGTTTTCAAGACTTCTTGCGTTTGCCTGCAGACATTTAATACTATTAGCACATTTATTACTGCCACTTCTCCTCCTTACTTTCCTTGAATGTCCCAGCTCCCCTAAATCCTCATTGACCCCTACTGTCTCACTGTCTACTCTACCCCTTATTTGCACAGCTAGCCTCCATCCCCCAGATCCTAGTTTGAAAGTTCCTCCATCCATCTGACCATTTTTCCTCCAGCACAGCTGCATTCTACCCATTGAGGTGCAGCCTGTCCTTATTGTAGAGCCTGTAGCTGACAGAGAAGTCAGCCAAGTTCTCCATGAACCCAAACCCTTTCTTCCTGCCACTTAATTATCTCCTTAAGCTCCCGTTGACTTTCTAGTGACGTAGTGGAATCAGCAGTATTTCTGAAAGCACCACCTATACTTCAGCTTCTCTCCTAATTCCCCGTAATTATTTTTAAAGACCTTCCCCCTCCCTCTAACTCTGTCATTGGTACCAATGTGTACCATGATTTCTGGGTTTTCCCCAGCCCCACCCAATAATCTGTCTATCTGATCGCATGAAGATCCAGCGAATTAACTTAGGAATTATTTTAAGGACCATAATCTTTCCACTTAATGAGATAATGCAGATGGTACCTGACCTACATGGAACCAAGAACTCGCCATACCTCATACTCCCGATACCCTTCCAAATCAACCTCAATTATGCTTTGAGGTCCCCTCAAATTTTTTTAAAAGAGAAGAATGGAAAGAATTATTGATTTTCCAGGCAATAGGAAGTTGCAACTTAACTGTCACAGGATTTAAAATTTTAATAATTTTATAAGGACCTACAAATTTAGGTGCAAACTTTCTAGATGTGAACTTTAAGCGCAGATTTTTTGAGAACAACGACACAAAATCCCCCACCCTAAAGACAGGAGCCTTCCTACGTCTGCGGTTAGCAACTCTTTTGGCCCAGTCACTATCTACCAAAAGATACCTTTCGACCTCCCTCCAGACCTAAAAGAGGTTGTCCACTACTATTAACAATGCCCCCATGGATTTAAATTGTTCCAACAAGTCTTTTTGTAAATACCTTGTGCAAGGCGGCGCTGTTCACACCGTGCAGTAACTGAGGCAGTGACCCAAGCAAGTCCAACATAAACAGCTTTTATTTCAGCAACTCACGGGTTAACAGAAAGTCCTCCGGTTCGCAGCCGGGTTAACAGAAGTCCTTTAAACAACGGTTGCCAGGGCAACGGTCGCGCCGGGCCACTCAGAGCCTGATGGGTGCAAAGCCTTCCCAGGCGTGGATTTAGCTGCTCACAGGTCCGCCAAGCTTTCCTGCTATGCTCCTAGCAGGTCCCAACACTGAACAACACTAATCCTTAGTGCAGGGTTTTTAAAGGACCCGTGGCAAGAGACACTGAAAAACCCGGGTTGGAGGGAGGAGGCCGCCCCATTGCCTTCCTGTAATCTCCTCCAGGAAATGAAGGCCCTGCCGGGTTTTTAATCTGCTTTAGCCAGATAGCCTGACAAGGTCCATGCTCACCTTCATTCCTGCATTGCAGCCGCAGGTGAGTTCGTGACTGCAGTGTACTCCAATGGATTTAATAGGTCTCTGTACACATTCTGGGGGATATATACCATCCCTCATATACGATCCCGGTCACTGCCTCACATATCCCCCCCTCTGTTCAAATTTGTGGGGTTGAACATTTGACACCATACAGGGTGCCTGGGACAGGGCATCCACGTTTGTCTGCGACTTCCCAGGGCGATGTTCTACAGAGAAACTGAAATTTTGCAGTGACAGGAACCACCTGGTGACTCGCGCATTCCTCTCCTTGGCATTCCTCATCCATACCAAGGGTGAGTGGTCTGTCACCAGGCGGAACTGCCGCCTGAGTAAATAACATAGCGATTCCAAGGCCCACTTAATAGCCAAACGCTCCTTCTCTTTCACGCCATAGTTTTTCTCTGCCGGGACAAGTTTTCTACTCAAGTAGGTGACTGGGTGCTCTTCACCATTCACTTTTTGTGACAATACAGCCCCCACCTTCTCTCGAACCTCATATGGCCCTTGCCATTTGGCCATGAGCTTACTCTCGGCTGTGGGTATCAGTACTAACACCTGATCGCCCTTGTTAAAAGACCTGATCGTGGCTCTTTTATTATATGTGCGCCTCTGGGCTGCCTGGGCATCTAACAGATGTTCTTTCACGATGGGCATGACCGCCGCAATCCGGTCCTGCATACTAGCCATGTGTTCAATTATTCTGCTATGTGGAGTTGGCTCTTGTTCCCACGTCTCTTTGGCTATGTCCAACACACCTCTAGGGTGTCTGCCGTACAATAACTCAAAGGGAGAGAACCCTGTGGAAGCCTGGGGTACCTCACGGACGGCGAACATCAAGTAGGGTAGTAACATGTCCCAATCCCTTCCGTCCTTAGAAACCACCTTTTTTAACATGGACTTGAGGGTTTTATTGAACCGTTCTACTAGCCCGTCAGTTTGAGGGTGGTACACTGAGGTGCGCAATTGTTTAATTTTTAGTAGTTTGCACAGTTCCCTTGTCACCTTGGACATAAAAGGGGTCCCTTGATCCATCAGGATCTCCTTACGTAGTCCAAGGTGACAGAACATGGCAAACAGCTCCCATGCAATCAGTTTCGCCGAGGTGTGGCGTAGCGGAATAGCCTCCGGGTACCGGGTGGCATAGTCTACGACCACCAGTATACAGTATATGTTGGTGGCCACGAGCGGATTTTACAATGGGCCCTACCAAGTCCATTGCAATTCTTTCAAAAGGTACCTCTATCACTGGCAGGGGTACCTATGGGCTACAGAAACTGGCGGTGGGAGTGGTCAACTGACACTCGGGGCAGGATTCGCAGTACTTTTGGACCTCCGCTTAAATCCCTGGCCAAAAGAACCGCTTCAAGATACGGTCTTGCGTCTTTTTAACCCCTAAGTGTCCACCCAGCAGGTGTGTGTGTGCCAACTCCAGAACTGCCCGACGGTACAACTGAGGTACCACTAACTGTTCCATGACCTAATCCCTGATTTTGTCTACTCTATAGAGCAACTCACCGTTGACTACCATGCGTGGAAATACAGTATCTGCCCCGGGCTGTTGAGCCATGCCATTTACCTCCAACACCCGTTCCCGCGTCCGAGTCAGAATGGGATCCAGTGGCTGAGCTGTCCCAAACGTGCTCCGGGACACTTCCAGCTCGGGGATCAATGGGGTCTCCTCGACCTCTCCTGCCAGCACCTCTAGGGGAGACCTATCGGGGTCACACTCTGTCCCTAGGTTGGACACCCCTATGGCAGGTACCACTGACTCGGGTTCGTCGGGTACAGCATCTGTAACAAATTTTACCGGGGGAGAGTGGATTTTGTTTTTCCACAGAGTCCAGAACAGGGGCAAGTCTCTTCCCAACACAGTCCCATAGGGAAGGGTTTTTACCACCCCCACCACATGTTTTATGTCTCCACATGGCGTGGACAAAACTTACTCCGCAGTTGGGTTCTCTCGGAGGTCCCCATGGATACACACAACCCCGACTGTCCGTCCACTGGGGTTGTCTCCTGCCACCAGCGACCCATGTACCAAAGTCACTAAGCTCCCCGAGTCTAGGAGGGCCTCCGTGGGGTACCCATTAACCAGTACCTGGCACAGTTGAGGCTCACTGTCCGAGGGATCGGCACTCGCAGTGCAGACGATCTGGGCATACCTTGAGACCCGGCGGTTATACTCGCAGTCCATGGGTTCCGTAGTCAGGGGGCAGTTAGTAACCACATGTCCCAGCCCCTGACACCGCCAGCACCTCATGATGGATTTACTATTAGGTCTTATGACCGTTTGGGAGGGAACCGGTCTCCTGACACTCTCACTCCGGGGTACCCCTTCAGCACGGGTACGGTGCTGACTGTCCTCAGCAGAGGGACACGACCCCTTTACCGGTTCCTGGGTTGGCAGGGATCGGCATGACAGCCGCGAGGGGACAGAGTCTCAGATGAAGTCCTGAGTGGCCGAGTAGAGCTCGATCAGGCTGACCACCTGGTCGAGGGTGACGGGGTCCCCTTGCCCCACACAATGTTGGATAGCGGCTGGCAGAGTCCTCACCAGACGGTCGACCACCACCCTCTCCACCATCTGGGCTGGAGTCAAAGACTCAGGCTGGAGCCACCTTTTTACCAGCTGAAAAGGTCATAAGCCTGAGACCTGGTGGGTCGGGTCTCCACATAGGCCATGAAAATACGCGCTGAGCCCTCATGTACATATTGACCCCCAGTCGGGCAAGGATCTCACCTTTGAGCCTCTGGTAGTCCTGGGTGTCCTCCCGACTGAGGTCGAAGTAGGCCTTTTGGGCATCGCCGACCAGAAACTGAGCCACCACTTCTGCCCACTGGCCGGCTGGTAGGTTTTCCCGCTCCGCGGTGTGCTCTTAAGTGGTTGGGAAGGCTTCCACGTCGTCCTCCGGTCCCATCTTCCTCAAAGCGGAACGAACCTTGTCCCGGGCCTCTCGACGTTCCGGGGCTGGTGCCGTCGGCGTCTCCCGCAGGGCAGCAATCTGTTGCATCAACAGTTCATTTGTTTTCTGCTGCTGCTGGTACAGTAGCAGCTGCTGTTGAGAATGCTGCTGCTCCCGCTCCTGCTGTTGCCACTGGAGACTCAGGTGCTGCTCCTGCTGTTGCCGCTGGGTGAGTACCAGCTGTTTTAACAGCTCCTCCATTTTGTCCACGGGGTGGGGCTGAAAAGTGGCCGGCCATATTGTGGTCATGCAGCTGCCGGTGGGGTATGCCTCAGTCACACTGCCCACATTCTCCACCAAGCTGTAAGGCGGCGGTGTTCACACCGTGCAATAACTGAGGCAGTGACCCAAGCAAGTCCAACATAAACAGCTTTTATTTCAGCAACTCACTGGTTAACAGAAAGTTCTCCGGTTCGCAGCCAGGTTAACAGAAGTCCTTTAAACAACGGTTGCCGGGGGCAACGGCCGCGCCGTGCCGCTCAGAGCCTGACGGATGCAAAGCCTTCCCAGGCGTGGATTCAGCCGCTCACAGGTCCGCCAAGCTTTCCTGCTATGCTCCTAGCAGGACCCAACACTGAACAACACTAATCCTTAGTGCAGGGTTTTTAAAGGACCTGTGGCAAGAGACACTGGAAAACCCAGGTTGGAGGGAGGAGGCCACCCCACTGCCTTCCTGTAACCTCCTCCAAGAAATGAAGGCCCTGCCAGGTTTCTAATCTACCTTAGCCAGATAGCCTGACAAGGTCCATGCTCACCTTCATTCCTGCATTGCAGCCGCAGGTGAGTTTGTGACTGCAATGCACTCCAATGGATTTAATAGGTCTCTGTACACATTCTGGGGGATATATAACGTCTCTCATATACGATCCCGGTCACTGCCTCACACTTGCTTGTTCTTTATTGCTTGTGAGCGGCGCTATTGCTGGCAGGTCACCAGGAATCACGTGACCCCGCCTGCAGCCGGCTCTGACATCCACTGCAGTCGGGCGTGAGCAAGTGATGCATTCCCGCTTGATTGATGTGCTGTGGTCGGGGTTTCACCACCCATCACAGCCCAGCATCCGCCACTTGCTTTCCCTCTCTGCTTTAGTTGGGAAAGAGCAATAAAAAATCAAATTGTACTCGGGCCAATGTTAATGAATGAGTGACATCTCATCTGCGATTTTTTTTCTCAGCTGAAATCGGGCTGATTCACAGCATGTTGCAATTTGCCAGTTATCTCAGACGAGACTTGCCAATGTAAGTCAATGGGTGTGTGAAAAAAAATCGCACAGCACTCGGACCATGCGAGTGCCCTCCGATTTTCACGCACCCGTCTCTTTAAAAGCCGGCAATTCATCAGCCGCATACAGTTACAATACATCGGTACCCGACAATTTAGAATAGAAAGAATATCTATACACATAGAATAGATAGAAAGGTGTCAGTCATGTATATAATTAGTACAGTGACAGTGTTGGTTACTGTACTTGTAATTTATTGTTAAATTAAAAGATTTATTAAAAAAAAAAATTTTTATTTTATAGTCTAGCAGGGGTTAAGCAGACAGCCGGGGCAGATGTTTGAAGCCTGGAAAGGGGGTAATACCCACGGAGCTTCCCTGGCTACTAATATCAGCCCCCCCAGCTGAATACTTAGCCTTCACAGGCTATTAAAATGGGGGACCCCCCAAAAAATGATGTGGGGTCCCCCTATTTTAACAGCTAGCAAAGGCTATGCAGACAGTTGGGGACTGATATTAATAGCCTAGTAAGGGGCCATAAATATTGGCCCCCTCTGAGGCTAGAAACAGCAGCCCTCAGCCGCCCCAGAAGTGGTGCATCCATAGGATGCACCAATTCTGGCACTTAGCCTCCGCTCTGCCCACTGCCCTGTAGTGGTGGCAGTGGGGTTATAGGGTTGGAGTTGATGTAAGCTTATAAGGCCAGCTGACATCAAGCCCGGTTAGTAATGGAGAGGCGTCTATAAGAAGCCCCCATTACTAACACCGTGGTGAAAGTGATATGTGAATAACTACAACACCATGAATAAAATATTTTATTTGAAATAAACACAGAGACCTTTTATTGTTCTAAATTAAACCCTACTCACCATAACGCCCATTCCAGCTGAAGCCAATGTCCCCTGCAATGAAAATTAAATAATAAAGCAACCTCATCCTTACCTAACTAGAAACACTAGCGATCTTAGGCCACGGTCCCACTATCAGTATTTGGTCAGTATTTTTTCTCAGGAGTGGGAGCCAAAACCAGGTGAGGAACAATCAGAGAAAAGGTATAATGGAAACAAGTCACCAATTCTGCATTTACCCCCCATTCCTGAGAAAAAATACTGACCGAATACTGATAGTGGGGTCGGGGCCTTAGAATAAAAAACTGCATTGTATTGACATCAAGGGTATAGATTTGAGTAACTAACTCAAAACCAACGAGGAATAAAGTGCAGATTTTTGGGGGCACATGATACAATATATACAGTTGAAACCAGAAGTTTACATACACTATAAAAAAAGACACATCTGCATGTTTCTCTCAATATCTGACATGAAATCAGAATAAACCTTTCCCATTTTAGGTCAATTAGGATTACCATCATTTTTTATATTTGCCAAATGCCAGAATAATGAGAGAAAGAGAATGTTTTTAAGACATTTTTATTACTTACTGCAAAGTCAAAAGTTTGCATACATTTCATTAGTATTTGGTACCATTGCCCTTAAACTGAATGACTTGGGTCAAACGTTTGGTATATTTTTCCACAAGCTTCTCACAATAGTTGGTCGGAATTTGGGCCCATTCCTCCTAACAAAACTGGTGTAACTGACCTAGGTTTGTAGGTCGCCTTGCTCGCACCTGCCTTTTCAGCTTTGCACATAAATTTTCAATAGGATTGAGATCAGGGCTTTGTGATGACCACTCCAAAACATTGACTTTGTTATCCTTAAGCCACTTTGTTACCATTTTGGCAGTATGCTTCGGGTCTTTGTCCATTTGGAAGACCCATTTCCGCCCAAGCTTTAACTTCCTGGTTGATGTCTTGAGATGTTGCTTCAGTATTGCCACATAATCTTCTTTGTTAATGATGTCATCTATTTTGTGAAGTGCACCAGTCCCTCCTGTAGCAAAACAACCCCACAACATGATGCTGCCCCCCTATGTTTCACAGTTGGGATGGTGTTCTTAGGCTTCCAAGCTTCTCCCTTTTTCTTCCCAACGTAACAATAGTCATTATGCTCAAAAAGTTGAATTTTAGTTTCATCAGACCACAGGACGTCTCCAAAAATTAAGGTCTTTGTTCCTGTGTGCATTTGCAAACATTAATCTGGCTTTTTTATGTTTGTTTTGGAGTAATGGCTTCTTCCTGGCAGAGTGGCCTTTCAGCCCATGTTGATATAGTACTCGTTTCACTGTGGATATTGGCACAATCTTACCAGCTTCCGCCATCATCTTCACAAGGTCTTTTGCTTTGGTCCTTGGGTTGATATGTACATGTGGGACCAAAGCACGTTCATCTCTGGGACACAGAACCCATCTCCTTTCTGAGCAGTATGATGGCTGGACATTTCCATCTTGTTTGTACTTGTGTATAATTGTTTGAACAGATGAACGAGGCACCTTCAGGTATCTTGAAATTGTACCAAAGGATGAGCCAGACAAGTGCAAGTCCACAATTCTCTTTCTGGTATCTTGGCTGATTTCTTTAGACTTTCCCATGATGCTGCACAAAGAAGCAGTGTGTTTCAGGTGTGCATTAGAATAAATCCACATGTGTGTCTGAGAAGCTTCCAAACACATGACATTGTTACGGATCCGGGTGGTGGAACCTCTGTGCTGGGACGCAAGGAGGGACCAGAGGGGCGTAACTAAGTGCCTACTCGGACCGACCCTGGTCGCACGGCGGCTTAGTCGACTCCGTGAACCAAGGAGGGACCGGGCAGGTGGACCAGGTACCACACTGAGACCGACCTTGTGTGAGAGCATGCGACTCCCACGGGTCAGATGGCTGAAGCTGACAGGTACAGCGGGAGAGCACGGCAGGTAGCCTGATGGGTGATCCGGATTGGCAAGCAGGCGGGCACGGCAGGTAGCCAGACGGGTGATCCAGGTTGGCAAGCAGGCGGGCACGGCAGGTGGCCTGACAGGTGATCCGGGTAGACAGGCTGGCGGGCACGGCTGACAGACAGGCTGGCGGGCACGGCTGACAGACAGGCTGGCGGGTACGGCTGACAGACAGGCTGGCGGGCACGGATGACAGACAGGCTGGCGGGCACCCCTGACAGACAGGCTGGCGAGCACGACTGACAGACAGGCTGGCGAGCACGCCTGACAGGCTGGCGAGCACGCCTGACAGACAGGTTGGCGGGCACGGCTAACAGACAGGCTGGTGGGCACGGCTAACAGACAGGCTGGCGGGCACTGGAACCTGAGGGCTGAGGAAAGTGTTAGCACACAAACAACAACCTTGCACAGGCACCTCCAAACCCCCTTCCAATCCACAAGAAAGAAAGTCTTTCCTCTTACCCTCTTGATGGCCAAAATGTTCTCTACCTCAAAGATGTCCTCAGCGGAGACTGGAGCTGGAGCGGTACCTGGATCGTCAGAAAAAGAATTAAGGACAACAGGTTTGAGGAGAGACACGTGAAAGGAGTTGGGAATACGTAAGGAGGCCGGTAGTTTCAGCTTGTAAGCCACTGGATTTATTTGGTTCAGAATCTCGACCGGACCGATGAACCGCGGACCCAACTTATATGATGGTATCTTGAGATGGATATATTTGGAAGAAAGCCAGACCTTGTCTCCCGGACGGAATTGAGGCGGATCCAGATGTCTTATCAGCATGCTTCTTCATCCGCTCGGAGGACTGAAGAAGTGCAGATCTAGTGTCCTCCCAAATCACAGAAAATTCACTGACGAGAGACTCCGTGGCAGGATTGTCCACTGCAGCAGAGACAAGAAACGAAATCCGGGGGTGTTGACCTTAGACCACAAAAAACGGAGACTTAGCAGAGGACTCACTCACATTGTTGATATAGGAAAACTCAGCCCAGGGCAGGAGCTCAACCCAATTGCTATGGTGAGCATTGACAAAGTGCCAAAGAAAGCTGGTAAGGATCTGAGTGATACTTTCCACTTGACCATTGGACTGAGGATGATAGGCAGAAGAGAAATCCAAAGAGACATCCAGCAGCTTGCACGTGGCTCTCCAAAAGCGAGAAGTGAACTGAACTCCTCGGTCCGAGACAATGCGGAAGGGTAAGCTGTGGAGACAGAAGATGTGACTGATGAAGTCATTAGCTAACACAGGTGCAGACGGAAGACCAGGCAAAGGGATGAAGTGAGCCATCTTGGAGAAGCGGTCAGCGACCACCCAAATGACTGTACAACTGGCCGATATAGGGAGATCCGTGATGAAATCCATTGCAATATGTTGCCACGGAGCGGAAGGCACGGGAAGAGGAAGGAGGCGACCGACTGTAAGTTGCCTAGGTATCTTGTTACGGGCACAAGAGGAACCAGCCGCGACAAAATCCGCAACATCCTTGCGCAGGGTGGGCCACCAATAGTGCCGGGCAATGATCAGAAGTGTCTTCCTCTGGCTGGCATGGCCAGCCAGTTTGGATGAATGGCCCCAGAGTAAGACCCTCTTCCGATCTTGAGCCGCTACAAAGGTCTTACCAGGAGGTAGATGAGACAGGTCAAACGGAGCAACAGTCATTATTCTGGAGGGATCAATGATGTGTAGAGGCTCCTCCTCCAGGTCGGAAGACAGAAAAGAGAGGGATAGAACGTTGGCTTTAATGTTCTTGCCTGCCGGGCGGTAATAGAGATTGAAGCAGAATCGAGCAAAGAACAAAGACCATCTGGCCTGACGCGGGTTAAGACTCTGGGCGGTCTGCAAATACGCGAGATTGTCAGTGTAGATGACCACCGGGTGCAGAGCCCCCTCAAGCAAGTAGCGCCACTCCTTCAGCGCTAATTTGATGGCCAGCAGTTCTCAATCTCCTATGGAGTAATTACACTCGGCCGGAGAGAGGAGTTTGGAGAAGAAGCCGCAGGTCACCATTCGCCCGGACGAGGATTTCTGGGTGAGCACTGCTCCAGCTCCGGAGGAAGAGGCATCAACCTCCACGAAGAACTGTTTATTGCCATCAGGATGGTGTAGCACAGGAGTGGAGGAGAAGGCTTGTTTAAGAGAGATAAAGAAATTCTCTGCTTCAGGAGACCACTCCCTGGAATTTGCTCCCTTACGGGTAAGAGCTGTGATGGAAGCTGTCTGGGAAGAGAAATGAGGAATGTAGAGGCGGTAATAGTTAGTGAATCCCAGAAACCGCTGAATAGCCTTCAACCCCTCCAGTCGGGGCCACTTTAAGATGGCAGACATGTTCTCGGGATCTATCCGCAGTCTGGTCTCCGAGATGATATACCCCAGAAATGGCAGGGAGGTCTGCTCAAAGAGGCATTTCTCGTAGTTAGCATACAGGCGATTCTTCCGGAGCCTCAGCAGTACCTGACGAACATCCCTCCGGTGAGAGGGCAGATCAGGGGAGAACACCAAGATATCGTCCAGGTACACCACTATGCAGGAATACAGGAGATCTCGAAAGATATCGTTTACTAACTCCTGGAAGACGGCTGAATCATTACAGAGACCGAAGGGAATCACGCGGTACTCGTAGTGACCATCCCGGGTGTTGAATGCCGTCTCCCTGTCGGATCCGGACCAGATTGTATGCTCCATGCAGGTCGAGTTTAGTGAAGACCTTTGCGCCCTTTAGGTGGTCAAACAGCTCTGAGATGAGAGGCAGGGGGTACTTATTCTTGATGGTAATCTGGTTTAGACCCCTATAGTCGATACAAGGACGAAGAGAGCCATCCTTCTTCTTGACGAAGAAGAATCCTGCTCCAGCTGGAGAGATGGATTTCTGGATAAATCCCCTAGCAAGATTTTCTTCGATATATTCAGACATGGCACGGGTCTCGGCCAACGACAAGGGGTAGATTCGCCCGCGAGGAGGTGAAGCACCAGGTATTAGATCGATGGGGCAATCATGCGGCCTATGAGGTGGTATTGTCTCTGCCTCCTTTTTATCAAAAACGTCCGCATAGGACCAGTAGGGTGCTGGCAGGCCAGGTAGGTTAGCCGGAGTAGACGGGGGTCGAACAGGACGAACTGGAACCAGGCAGGTCTTATGGCATTCCTGACCCCAACGGAGCACCTCTCCCGAGCTCCAATTCAGGACGGGCTCATGTCTCTGTAACCAAGGCAGGCCAAGCAAGATGGGATGAGAGAGACCGGACAGTACGTAAAAGGAGATCTTCTCCGAGTGCAGCATTCCCACCTGAAGAGTTACTGGCTCAGTGACCAGCTAGATGGTTTCAGGTAGAAGCTTTCCATCCACAGAGGAGACTGCTAAAGGGTCCGCCAGACGTATGGTAGGAATCTGAAAACGCTCCACAACGGCCTGTTGGATGAGATTCCCAGCGGCTCCGGAATCCAGATGGGTAGTCTCGAAAAAGCGGGTCTCACCACTGGTAACGGAAACGGATAGAGTCAAGTGCGGAGAGGAAAGATTCTTGCCTAGAATGACCTCTCCGAGCGGTTCTAGACACTGGAGTTTCCCGGTATCACCGGGCAAGAGCGGATAAGATGCTCATTATTGCCACAATAGAAGCAACTCCCCTCGGCACGACGGGTCTCCTGGCGAGACTTGACCATCTTGACTTGGTCGATTTGCATCAGCTCTGGAGAAGACACCCGGGGGGGTGCAGGTTGCGAGACTGGACTTTGGAGGACGGGAGCGAAACGCAGAGGTTTCCTCTCACGGGTCATCTCCTTAGCGCGTTCCAGGAAATGGATGTCAATCCGGGTAGCTAATGACACCAGGTCGTCCAGGGAGGGAAGTATGTCACGACTGGCTACTTCATCCTTGATCCGTCCGGAAAGGCCCTCCCAAAAGGTGGACACCAGGGCCTCACTGTTACAGGCAAGTACAGATGCGAGGGTTCGGAAACGTACGGCATACTGCCCCACAGTGAGACTTCCTTGGCAGGGTCGGAGAAGTGAGGAGGCGGTAGAAGATTTTCGTCCGGGCTCATTGAATATCTTCCGGAAGGCCACGAGGAAAGCCTGAAGATCGGACACCAGAGGTTCCCCTCTCTCCCACAGAGGGTTAAGCCACACCAACGCCTCTCCGGTGAGGTGAGACACGATGAACGCCACTTTGGTCCGGTCGGAGGTGAACTGGTGTGCCAGGAGTTCAATGTGCAGCGTGCACTGAATTATGAAGCCCCGACATAGGAAGGGATCACCACCAAAATGTGGAGGCGCAGAGAGCCCTAGTCCAAAGCTGGGTGCCACAGCGCCATAGGGTTGAGGTGCCGCTGGAGCGGGTGCCGCTTGGTTAGAGGTGGACACAGTAGGGGTGGACAGCGCGTCCAGGCGGGAGTTGACTGTCTGCAGATAGGACAGGATAGTATCCTGTTGGGATCTCTGGCGAGAGACCTCTTGGTAAAGGTCAGAGAGCAAAGGAGCATGGGAGCCACCGGGTTCCATGTCCTGTTCAAACTGTTACGGATCCGGGTGGTGGAACCTCTTTGCTGGGGTGCAAGGAGGGACCAGAGGGGCGTAACTAAGTGCCTACTCGGACTGACCCTGGTCGCATGGTAGCTTAGTAGACTCCGTGAACCAAGGAGGGACCGGGCAGGTGGACCAGGTACCACACTGAGACCGACCTTGTGTGAGAGCAGGCGACTCCCACGGGTCAGATGGCTGAAGCTGACAGGTACAGCGGGAGAGCACGGCAGGTAATCTGACGGGTGATCCGGGTTGGCAAGCAGGCAGGCACGGCAGGTGGCCTGACAGGTGATCCGGGTAGACAGGCTGGCGGGCACGGCTGACAGGCTGGCGGGCAAGGCTGACAGACAGGCTGGCGCCTAAGGCTGATAGACAGGCTGGCGGGCACGGCTAACAGACAGGCTGGCAGGCACTGGAACCTGAGGGCTGAGGAGAGTGTTAGCACACAAACAACAACCTTGCACAGGCACCTCCATTTTGGAGGAGGTGCTTTATATAGGAGTGGTCCTCCGGCCATTGGCCTGGGACTCTTTATGACGGCGCGTGCGGCCTAAGCACAGTGCCCTGGAAGCTGCGCACGTTGCGCGCAACAGCAGCGGCGATGAGGGAAACGGCGTCTCTGCCCGGCAGGAGGCTCCGCTCCGTACACACGGCTCTGCTCCGTACACCTCGTACACACGCGGCTCTGCTCCGTACACCTCGTACACACGTGGCACCGCTCCGTACACCTCGTACACACGCGGCACCGCTCCGTACACCTCGTACACACGCGGCACCGCTCCGTACACCTCGTACACACACGGCTCCGCTCCGTACACCTCGTACACACACGGCTCCACTCCGTACATCTCTTACACACACGGCTCCGCTCCATACACCTTGTACACGCGCGGCTCCGCTCCATAAGCCTTGTACACACACGGCTCCACTCCGTACACCTCGTACACACGCGGCTCCACTCCGTACACCTCGTACACACGCGGCTCCGCTCCGTAAGCCTCGTACACACACGGCTCCACTCCGTACACCTCGTACACGCGCGGCTCTGCTCCGTACACCTCGTACACACACGGCTCCGCTCCGTACGCCTCTTACACGCGCGGCTCCGCTCTGTACACACGTGGCTCTGCTCCGTACACCTCGTACACGCGCGGCTCTGCTCCGTACACCTCGTACACACACGGCTCCGCTCCGTACGCCTCTTACACGCGCGGCTCCGCTCTGTACACACGTGGCTCTGCTCCGTACACCTCGTACACACGCGGCTCCGCTCCGTACACCTCGTACACACGCGGCTCTGCTCCGTACACCTCATACACACACGGCTCCGCTCCGTACACCTCGTACACACGCGGCTCCGCTCCATACACCTCGCACACACGCGGCTCTGCTCCGTACACCTCGTACACGTGTGGCTCCGCTCCGTACGCCTCGTACACACGCGGCTCCGCTCCGTACACCTCGTACACACGCGGCTCTGCTCCGTACACCTCGTACACACACGGCTCTGCTCCGTACACCTCGTACACACGCGGCTCTGCTCCGTACACCTCGTACGCACGTGGCTCTGCTACATCCACACTGTAAACCCCTCCTGACCCCACACATAAACTTCCCCTCATCCAGCACCATGACAACCAGCACAGCAGAGTCCTGCATCCACTGAGGCCCCTGATCATGTGACCCCTGACTCCTCCCCTCCTGTGACCTCATCACAGGTCCTGTGCCCACAGAGCAGCGATATATGTGGTGGCGGCTCTGCAGGTGGAGGTATGTGGAGACCCCATTACTGGGCCCAGGGGGCATATAACCTCTTCAGCACGGAGACTCTTTTGGGGTCTTGTGTTGCCCCTTTATAAGAATCATAAGGTTTTTGTTCTGTTTCCTGTAATAGATACATACGACCCAACTATGGAGACAGGAAGGGAGGAAACGTATTGTTCTCATAGTACAGGACCCCTTTACTGGCCCCACAGTGTAATGCCCCCATTATGCCCCTTATGCAGGATGTATGATGCCCCCACACAGTGTAATGCCCCCATTATGCCCCTTATACAGGATGTATGATGCCCCCCACAGTGTAATGCCCCCATTATGCAGCATGTATGATGCCCCACAGTGTAATGCCCCCATTATGCCCCTTATGCAGTATGTATGATGCCCCCACACAGTGTAATGCCCCTTATGCAGTATGTATGATGCCCCCACACAGTGTAATGCTCCCCTTATTCCCATTATGCAGTATGTATGATGCCCCCACACAGTGTAATGCCCCCATTATGCCTCTTATGCAGTATGTATGATTCCGCCCCACAGTGTAAAGCCCCCATTATGCCCCTTATTCAGTATGTATGATGCCCCCACACAGTGTAATGCCCCCATTATGCCCCTTATGCAGGATGTATGATGCCCCCACACAGTGTAATGCCCCCATTATGCCCCTTATGCAGGATCTATGATGCCCCCACACAGTGTAATGCCCCCATTATGCAGCTTATGCAGTATGTATGATGCCCCCACACAGTGTAATGCTCCCATTATGCTCTTTATGCAGCATGTATGATGTCCCCCACACAGTGTAATGCCCCCATTATGCCCCTTATGCAGGATGTATGATCCCCCACACAGTGTAATGCCCCCATTATGCCCCTTATGCAGGATGTATGATGCCCCCACACAGTGTAATGCCCCCATTATGCCCCTTATGCAGGATGTATGATGCCCCCACACAGTGTAATGCCCCCATTATGCCCCTTAGGCAGGATGTATGATGCCCCCATTATGCCCCTTATGCAGGATGTATGATGCCCCCCACACAGTTTAATGTTCCGGGACGTACTAAAAAGAATGATGATCAGGAATAATTAAAAAGAATGAACATAAAAACTTACAGGCCCAAATATATGGAGAGATATTATGGTTTTCTTGTTTATCTTGGGATGAACATGAAATATATGAAGATTACAAGGGAATGAACACATTCCCTATAAACAGGTGTAGATTATATTCCCACCGTTCCACCTCCCCCCCCACACACAGTATAATATTTCCACAGTACCGCCTGAGGTCCTGCAGTTGGAATAATCCCTCTGGAGTTGGTTTTCCCTTTGGCTGCTCCCCTACATGTATACCCTCGAGCATGTATACTTGCATGTAGGGGTGCAGGCCTTACTAGATATCAAGGCTTTGTACAGTAATATACCGCATGAGGACGGTATCAGAGGAGTAGCCTTACTAGTAGTGTTGAGCGAGTATGTTCTATTAACCCTTTCGCCGACTACGCTCGGGCCCAGCTCCGAGTATTTATAGCTGCTCGGTGATATGGTTGAATCGCTCCCGTGTGCATGATTTGCAACTGTTTGACAGTTTTATTACATGTGAGGAATGTCTATTTCTTACACTTTCCTCACATGTAATAAAACTGTCAAACAGTTGCAAATCATGCACACGGGAGCAATTCAACCATATCACCTAGCAGCTATAAATACTCGGAGCTCGGGCCGAGCATACTCGGACAGAACATAGTCGCTCAACACTACTTACTAGATATCGAGGCTTTGTACAGTAATATACCGCGTGAGGATGATATCAGAGGAGTAAGTCGTTTCTTGAAATCGAGATCATTAGAGTGTAGCAGACATAATGACTTCATGGAGGATCTTCTAAAATTCACTCTTACTCATAACTTCTTTCTTTTTGACAAGAAGTACTTCCACCAGCTCAGGGGTACTGCGATGGGGAGCCCCTGTGCCCCCTCGTATGCTAACCTATTCCTGGGCGGGTGGGAGAAATCCACAATATTCAGGGATGATCATAACTGATGGCATCCATACATTGGGGTATTATATAGATATATTGACAACATTTTTATCATCTGGTCAGAGACGAGTGAGCAATTTCTTGAATTTGTCAGGGAACTCAATATCCATAGAGTGGGCCTTAGATTTATATCAGAGTTTAATTATTACCAGTTGCCTTTCCTTGATGTACCAATCAAGAAAGTACGGGATGGGACCCTAGGGACACTCATCTACCATTAACCTATGAGCACTAATAAACTATTAAATTACTAAAAAAAAAAAACAAGCAATATCCAAGGGCCAATTTTTACAGTTGAGAAGAAACTGCTCTAATGTCACAGATATTAATATACAGGCAATAGACATGAACACCAGATTCAGGGAAGAAGGTATCCACAGTACATTTTGGATTCTGCACAATAGTTTGCAGAAAAACAGGAGAGACAGACACTCCTCCATGCCTAACGAAGAGACCAAGAAAAATATGGGATAACACAAGTAATAGAAACTTGTCACAATCACAGTGACCGTATCTTTAATATCCTCAGAAAACACTAGTATGTACTTGTGGTCGACCCGGACCTGAGGGTGCTCTGGGATCTACTCCCACAATAACTTTCATAAAGGGTTGGTCAATTAGGAACCGTTTAGTGCATAGTTTCTATAAAAAACTACACCCAAAGGGACTTGGCTAGATAGAAGAATCTGTGGTTTCTTTAGATGTGGAGAAAGTTGTACATGTAATTGGATGAGACCATATAAATCTTTCTCGAGTTCATCTACGGGTGAAGCCTTTTTCCAGAGGGATTATTCCAACTGTAAAACCTTAGGACTTGTATATGTGGCCACATGCACCTGCCCCGTAGAATATGTAGGCAAGACCAAGAGGATTGTGGGGGGGCATTTGGGCGAAATACGCCATGGTCGGGACACACCTCATTAATGGGACACATGAACAGTGTACATTGAGGTGAAAACGAAGACATCTCCTTTTGCATCATTGAGGTGGTTAAACCCAATGTGAGAGGAGGTGATCACAATAGATGTATCCTCAAAAAGGAAAGTGAGTGGATTTCCAGACTGGATTCACGAGCCCCTAAGGGACTCAATGAGCAAATTTTCTATGCCTGTTTTGTGTGAATACAGCCCCATTCTGGATTACATTTTTGGATTTTATATTCTACCCATTGCTACTCAGTTCCCTGTGAATGAGGTTCACATACTGTTTTACTTCAAGAGATCTGAGCTTCTATATCAGAATTATTTCTTATCAGTTATATCCCACTTATACTATTTAGTAACTAACAAGTGTGGTGTTCCTTGTGTATTTCTAATTATGCAATAGGGGTCAAATTTGACCATTTAGGAATATACTGTGGGCCACCATCCCATATTTTTTGTAGTGATAAAGTAGATCTACATGCCTATTGCATGATGGGAGGATGTGCAATAGTTGTTTTTAGTCTCCCATGACGCTGATCTCAGAGAGAGGATTTTTCTGTTGGTAGAATGCAATCCAATACCATATGCGCTCCGGCATGGAACGCAGACATCTGGGCATGCGCATTCGTGACAATGATCCTAGATCCTCTCCGGTGTGGAATGATAACTAAGGGCAATGGCAGTCACAGGTACGAGTGGAGCGGCGGCAATCAGTTTTTTTATTATTATTATTATTATTAATTTATATAGCGCCATTGATTCCATGTTTATCTAGCGTTTCAGTGTAAAATACGTCACTTCCGGACATGCACACTAGGGAATGGACATTATCGGACTTCTAGCTCATGAGATGTAGCGTAGTTGCAGTACATTATTGTAGACAGATCCCGGTTCTTCTGCAGCAACTCTCGACACTGCTGTTTCTGGGCCTTCGGTAGCGTTTCCGCTATTGCGACTCCTCCAACGTCACCTTCTAGCTTGCCCAGCAAGCATGGAGCTTCCACAGCCTCTCTGTCTTGCCACGGCTTGATGAGGTTGACGTGGTATATCTGGTACGGCTTACGTTGTCCCTGTTGATGATCCTTGTAGTTCACTTCACCCACTTATTCCACCACCTCATACGGCCCTTGCCACTTGGCCAAGAACTTACTTTCTACTGTAGGAATTAGCACTAGGACTCGGTCTCCCGGATTGAATTGCATCACTCTGGCTGACCGGTTGTAGACTCTGGCATGAGCTTCTTGTGCCTGGAGGAGATGTTCTTTTATAATGGGCATCACCTTTGCAATCCTTTCCTGCATCAGAGTGACGTGCGCAATGACGCTCCAGTGGGGCGAGCCCTCTGCTTCCCAGGTTTCCTTTGCGACATCCAGGAGACCCCGCGGATGTCAGCCATACAGGAGTTCGAATGGCGAGAAACCTGTAGAGACCTGTGGAACCTCTCGGATGGAGAACAACAGATACGGTAGGAGACAATCCCAGTCTCTGCGGCCCTTTCTATGGCCTTCCTCAGCATACTCTTCAGAGACTTGTTAAACCTTTCGACAAGGCCATCTGTCATAGGATGGTATACTGAAGTCCTCACCTGGGAAAATTGCAGGACTTTGCATAACTCCCTCATCACCTTACTCATAAAGGGAGTTCCCTGGTCGGTGAGTATCTCCCTTTGGTGAGCCTCTTTGGGGAAAAAACGTGGACCAACTCGCAGGCTATACTCTTTGCGAAGGAGTTTCTCAGTGGAATCGCTTCAGGAAAGCGTGTGGCATAGTCCAGGATAACCAATATACACTGCTCAAAAAAATAAAGGGAACACTCAAATAACACATCCTAGATCTGAATGAATGAAATATTCTCATTGAATACTTTGTTCTGTACAAAGTTGAATGTGCTGACAACAAAATCACACAAAAATCATCAATGGAAATCAAATTTATTAACCAATGGAGACCTGGATTTGGAGTCACCCCCAAAATTAAAGTGGAAAAACACACTACAGGCTGATCCAACTTTGATGTAATGTCCTTAAAACAAGTCAAAATGAGGCTCAGTATTGTGTGTGGCCTCCACGTGTCTGTTTGACCTCCCTACAATGCCTGGGCATGCTCCTGATGAGGCGGCGGATGGTCTCCTGTGGGATCTCCTTCAGGATGGCACATCAATGCGAGCTGTGGCAACATATTGATGTTGCCCACGAGCAGATTCAACCAGGGGACCGACCAATTCTCTTGAATTCTCTACAATAATGGGCAAAGGCACAATGTGACTTCGAAAGTGAGAGGTGGGGGCGATTAACTGGCATGTAGGGCAAGACTTGCAATACTTACATCGGGGCCAATAGAACCTCTGCACAATCTGTTCCTGCGTTTTTTCCACTCCCAGATATCCCCCCAAGACATGTCAATGAGCCATGTCTAACACCTTCTGTCTATAGGGGCCCGGCACTATTAACTGCTCCACTCGCTCCTCCCTCACTTTTTTGACCCGGTACAACGACTCCCCACTCATTATAAAATGGGGAAACCTTGTGTCAGCCCCCGACTCCTGTGTAACCCCATTTATAACAGTGACATTATTAAAGGCTTCCTTCAGAGTTAGGTCCCTATGTTGGGCAAACCCAAAATTCTCGCTGGTCACCCCTAACTCCGGAATGGCAGACTCGGGGGGGCACTACCTCCTTATCCCCAACAAGGACACAAAAGGGAAACCTGTCTGACTCTGGGTGTGGTGATACCTCCTCAGGGTTAACTGGTTTCTTATCTGAGCCAGCGAACCCGGAACTCTTCCCCCACACATCCCAAAACAAACAAAAGAGGAAGGGTGGCCATCACGGAGTCTAGCCGTGCCGTTACCTCCTGTCCGTTCACCTTCACAGGACATGCTTGTGGCCCCTCGCTGAGTTTACATTTCACACTGCAGGTCGGATAAGCATAATATGAACAATGGTGTCCTATGCTGCAGTCCATCGGCTCAGGGGATAACGGGCGGCTATATGGCCTGGGCCATGGCACCTCCAGTAAACAACATCACCTGTAGGGACCTTAGGCACCACCTCCTCTGCCCCTTTCGACCTTGGATGGCCCATCCCCTTTTGAGTCTCCATCCCCTGTTGGGACCCCCAGTATGGAGTGGGCTGCCTTCCCAAGGAACCTTCAACCCCCTGGTATCTCTGGACCAGTCCATCCAGGTCATCCGCATTCCAGGGATCACCCTGGGCAACCCAAGTCTGTATGGGCCTTGGCAGGGAGTGCACAAACTGGTCCATCACCACCCGCTCTACCATCTGCGCAGGCATAGGGGAATCCGGTACCAGCAACTTCTGGACCAGGTGCAACAGGTCAAACATTTGGAAGCGAGGTGGTTTGTCCCGGTGATTACCCCAGTGGTGAACCCAGTGCACCCTGATTGTCATTGTCACCCCCAAGTGTGCGAGAATCTCAGTTTTTAGCTTGCCATACCCTTTGGCTTCCTGCAAAGCTAAATTATAGTACACCTTCTGGGCTCTCCCGTCAAGTATGGCGCCAGTACCTCTGCCCACTGCTCTGGCGGAAGTTTGTCCCTCTCGGCGACCCTTTCAAACACCATTAGGAAGCCTGAACGTCATCCACCAAGGTCATTTTCTGCAATGCTAGTGGAATTGATACCATTTTGGTGGTGTCAGGCCTTAATGTAGGGAAATGTGACCACTCCTGGTTGGGTCTCCATTTGCTGGGTTGGCTGTAGTGGAAGAGGTGTCGGTCCCCATTTTAATCGTTATACTCTATTGAAATTAATTCTTTGCTACTGATATTGTTCTCCTTACAGGGGTACACATTAGTGATGAGCAAACACTAAATGTTCTCAACTTAGTAGTTCAGCGGTTTCTCAAAACCTACCCAGATCTGCCAGAGCTGCTTGTGAAAGTACGCCGCGTGTGTCCATTTCAGAAAGTCAACTACAGCTTCCGCCACCCTGGCAGTGCTTCAGCAGTGTTTGCAGCTTCCAGCTCACTGACTGGTGTTCGATGTGACCACATGTTGGAAATCAGCATTGCAGATGCTGGGAAGGATTTGTGAGCAGCAGAGGGCAGTTGTTGAGTACCAGCTTCAACATGCCCGTTGGAATTCAGGTCAACCTCCACACATAACAGCTGATGAGTGGGCATGGATGTCTGACATCTGTGGCATCCTCCAAAACTTTGAGGATTCCACTAAGATGTTGAGCGCCGATGATGCCATAATTAGCATCACCATCCCGCTTCTCTGTCTACCAAAACGCCCGCTGCTCACAATTAAAGAGGAGGCATTACAGGCAGAGCAAAGCCCACTCTCGTCTCATCTCAACGTGGATTGGGTAATAATGAGGAGGAGAACATGGACAGTCATTCTCTTGGTGAGGACAGGGAAGCCTTGGCTGTCTTGGAAGTCTTGATACTCCCCTTTCAGTCTGTGAGAAAGCTGTATGAGTTTCGCTTAATGATGACCTTCAGTAGCCTAAATCATGGCTTTGCTGATGCACATTATTTCTCAAAACGCATTGCAGATCAGGCCATTGCCCAACTCTGTAGTCATGAAATTCAAGGCATAAAGAAAGATCTTTCTGTGTGACTAAGCACCACTGAGAAGTGTGAGCTGATGTCGGACGGGCTGCCATTGCTTATGGAAAAAGCTGCATTAGAGGACTTCCTGGGAAAATGACAGCTTTCCCTCTATGCCAGTCCTTTCACTGAGCTAAAGAATATGGCTGTGGTGAAATAGGACTGTCACCGAGAAGCAGTGTCAGACTGAAGAACATTGGACCCATCAGAGGATTTGATTCTGAGGGCCCACCTTTCTCCCCCACTCAAGCGCCCCATAGCAGCTGCAAGGTTTGCGCTATGAACTCTCCTGAAGCTAAGGCCCACCGGAGGATTCTTCTGTTCTTTCGTGGGCCTATCCAACCCTGCCGAGAAGCAGCCCTGGCTAACAAAAGTCTGTGTGAAGGTTCCGGACACTCTTTGGCTGCTTTTTTACTGTGGACTGGCTCCAGCAATCTATAAGATCCCTTCACTGGCTCCCAATTGCCCAGCGTATTCAGTTTAAACTACTAACACTGACCTACAAAGCCATCCATAACCTTTCTCCTCCGTACATGTCTGAACTAATCGATGTATTATTTTACGTAATCTCCGATCCTCCTAAGACCTTCTTCTCTCCTCCACACTTATTCGTTCCTCATCCAATCGCCTACAAGACTTCTGAATGTACCCAATCCTCTGGAATTCGATTAGCCACCACATTCGGATCCTTCAGACAGAACCTGAAAACCTGTCACTTCAAGACAGCCTACAGCATGCCATTACCTCGCTGCCACCTCAACACCACTGGAGCTACTGCAACCCCCCAACCTACTGTCTCCTTCCCCACCATTTTGTAGAATGTAAGCCCGCAAGGGCAGGGTCTATAAGACTTAAGATGAAATCTGGCACCTTGGCAAAGCCCAATTCTGTTCTCCCTCTGATATCTAACAATAACAAACAGGTCATGCTGGAGAAACTTGCACCTACTGCCAATCAGTGTCTTCAGCTCCTTTGTAAGAAGCCAATGTTTGAGCAGCCACTCGGTCTACCAAATAAAACTCCTGAGAAGGAAATTGTGGATGGCTTCACTTCTGGTACTGGGTGCACTGCTAATACCATGGCATGCCATAATTCACTGGAAATATTCGAGGCTGGTTGGAGACAAGCTCATTCCCACAGAAAAGTACAAGCAGCAAGCTAAGGAGATGGTAGCCTCTATCATCATGAAGGAGTTATCTCGTTGTCTAGTAGTCTGGTTTTTATACTAAAGATCCTGCTCATCTTTATAGTTTTAAGTGAGCACACAGAGACCATGGTTTCTGCAGCAGCGCATCCAGGCTGGAATAGTGGCAGAGAAATTGCTGTACTATCAGGTTAAGGACATGCAAGGCACGTGTGTGAGGTTGCCCCTGCGTAGAGTCGCCACCAGGTTTGCACAGTTATCGCACACTGCTTTCCCTTGCCCAGGTTCAGTGAAGTCAGCCATTGCTCAAACTCGGCTTGGGGAGCTGTCCACAACTCTTCAGCTGTATGACTACGATCTCCAAGGCATATTCATTTTAACACTGCCTGATTGTGGTGAGCCCTGGCTGCGCAGCACGGAGGTGGGGGGGATTCTATCTGCACTGTTGGAACGTGTGTCTCATTAAGGCAGAGGTTGAGGGCGCAGGTGGAGGAGACAGAAACACTGGACCAAGTGTTAGATACAGCGTTTTGTCCCCCAGGCCTTGGAGAATTCCAACACTTGCTGTCTAGTGACACCTTGGTGTCTAGTGGTTTAGTGCTCCATCCCCTGGTGTGTAGTAGTTTAGTTCTCCATGTTCTGGTGTGTATTTGTTTAGTTCTCCAACCCATCCATGCCCACCTCCAAGGGTTAACGTCTGGTGACGAGGGTTTGGATTCTGCGTGGACCATACTTATTCCGGCCCCAGATCAACTGAAATAAAATTTGGACATCACTACACATGCTTTCCCCCTCTTGAGTCTGTGAAGTTTTGTATCAGACCTCTGATGCCCCAGAATAGAATGTGTGAACAGCTGTGCAGAGTCGCCCATCTGTGGTTCCCCACAGTCAGTTGGGCAGTTAGAAAGTTGTGACGCTGGGGAAAGCAAGGGTAATTGGGGTGCCACCTCTGAGGACTGTACTGTGTGTGATGCTAAGGTGGAGGAAGAGGAGCAGAGGCCATTTGATGCAGCGCTTGTCATCTACTGGAGCACATGTTCTTTCTGGCCCTCATCTACAAAGCATACAGTTTTCTTGGCATCACCGACTTGGCCCTATCTTGGATCTTTTCATACCTAACTGACTGGACATTCAGTGTCTCCCACACACCACCTTCTCATCTCGCACCCTATGTGTCGGTGTCCCCCAAGATTCAGTTCTTGGACCCCTGCTCTTCTCCATCTACGGGCTGGGACAGCTCATAGAGTCTCATGGCTTTCAGTATCGCCTCTATGCTGATGAACACAGATCGACCTCTCTGGAACTGATATGACCTCCTGACAAACCAGAATCTCACAATGTGTGTCCACTATTTCGTCCTTCTTCTCTGCTAGATTTGCAAAAGTTAACATAGATTAAACCGAATTCATCATCTTTCCACTATCTCATCCCTCCCCCCCTCAACTAACACATCCATCAAAGTCAATGGCTGCTCACTCTGATTTGTCCTTTAAACGTCAGATCCAAGTCCTTTTCACTTGCTTCTGACTCCAACTCCAAAATATCTCCAGTATCCACACATTCCTCAACTATGAATCTACAAAAACACCAGTGCATGTCCTCATCCTCTCCTGCCTCAACTACTGCAAATCCCTGCTCTGTGGCCTCCCTTCTACCACTCTCACACCCCTCCAAATTATCCTAAACTCTGCTGGCTGAATAATCCACCTGTCACCCCGCTATTCCCCAGCTTCTCCTCTCTGGCAATTCTTGCGCTGGCTCCCTGTTGCCCAGAGACTCCAGTTGAAAAAACAAACTTTGGAATACGAAGCCATCCAAAACCTGTCTCCTCCATGCATTTGTGACCTAGTCTCCCTGTGCTTATCTGCACGCAACCTCCCATCCTTCCAAGATCTCCTTCTGTACTTCCCTCTTATCTCTTCTTCCCACAGTCGCATACAAGATTACAAGATTTGTCCTGTGCATCTCCCCATCTGTATAACTCTGCACCCCAACACATCAGACTCTCGCCTACCATGGAAACCTTGAAAAGGAAGCTGAAGAAGCATTTCTTCTGGCAAGCCTACAATCTGCAGTAACCCTCGCTCCAGCATACCGCTGCACGACCAGCTGTACCCTGACTTACTGTATCCCTTGTAGATTGTTTGTGTGCCCTTGCTGGCAGGGTCCTCTCTTCTCTTGTACTAGTTGGTGACTGCTTTTCACATGTAAAGCGCCACGGAATAAATGTTGCTATAATAATAAATAATAATTATTATACTACTTGTACTCTCAATTGATGGCACTTTCCTGGTGTCGGGCCCTAGCTTGATGTGTTTTGGCAGCTTTTGGGCCCGTTTGAAGGTGTTGTTGTGTATGCGTTTCTTTTTGCCCCCCATTGAATCCAATGACATTCGGTAATGTTCGGCGAATGTCTGACTAATAAATCGACGAATATTGCAAATTCGACGATAGTAATCCAAACCGAATATTGAAACATTCACTCATCTCTAGTCATGAGATTTCCCCTATGATGTGTAGACGGCTGTGAAGGTCTTGTGCTCAGTCTTGTTTTATCCACCAGTAGTAAGTAGCGGCTTTCCGCTTGGCATTATATGCCCCGGCTCCCTAGCGCTGCTTACTACTGGTGTCCTGCTTCACTAGCAATCCGTCTGATGAAGGTCGTGGTTTAACGACCGAAACTTTACATTTATGTGGATTGCTCTTCTTATATTCCTGTTGGACTATTAACTATACAATTAAAATTATACTTTCTGCAATTTTGAGTGCCGGATTCTATCAGTGTGTGTGTGTTTGTTTTATCCACCAGTATTATATATTTTATACTTGTGTAATGAGAACGGTGGAGATGGCAGGATTAGAGCTGATCATAGATGGGACTTCTCCATCTGTCTGTGACTTTTACAATATTTGTTTCAGGGTGAAGATCTGACCCATATTAATACCACAGAGACATATGTGAGGGGTGATGAGCGGTGTAAAGAGGAGATTCCTACATATGACTACCCAGGTGAGTAGTGACCACTAAATGCTGAGAAGTCACAGATTCTTCTCAGTCACCGGCTGTGGCTGCTTTATCGGTGGTGTAGTCCGGCCGTATCACAATCGTGTGATCACCATTTTGCCTCTAGGCCACAACATTCTCCTCCACCCAAAACTGTTCAAATGACTTTGGGTATTTAAAGTACTTTTCTATAGAACTTACAACCTGGAGGATCCACCTACCCCCTGGGATTAGGAGACGCTGACCCTTACCTGTCCAGATCTTTAAACTACAAAGCCAAATGACAGCGTACGTAGAATGTGCTGACAAGTGAGAAAATCACTCACAGAAAAATATTATGATGGGCCTGTAAGAGAAAGTGGAGGGTAATGATGCTGTTGGCTTCCTAGAACCCTGATATCTTATTGGATGAATCTACCTTCTCTCCCTTCTGTGCTGCTGAATGTGCTCATATGGTCCCTACAAGACCAGGTCCAGTCTTTCTGGCCAAACTTCACTTTTATGATCGACAACATTAAATGTGCAGTGAGGGCCAAGTGTGAATTTCTGTACAATAACAACAGAGTTTCCCTTTAAACAGGATTGCGATAAACTACATAAAAAACATTACACCTGTGCCATGATATATCTCTAAGCTGTGCGTGGCTGATGGCTGTAATATACATTTATTCACGCCTGCAGGAGATGTGTTGGCATGGCTAAAGATAAATTCCATTGTTTTCAATCCTAAGGAATTCAGATTACTGCACAATCTCTCCTGAAATGTGGAGCTCTAATACTTTCTCTACTCTCCTGGTCAGAACTCATAGTAGCTCCAATGGTCCACCATAAATGAGTGTGACTCCGGTTTAGTGTTGGATTTCTCCCCTCATACATACGTTGTTGTTGGGGATGTTACATGTTTTTATATTCTTTCTTTTTTTTACAAGTTCATTCTGTATGTAGTTTCATTGTGGTGGGATCGGCCGGCCTCACTTATGTGAGTCTGTAACTCCCTGGTAGTCTTTAAAAAAAGATCTCCATTGTCTCTTCCAAATGCCCGAGATCTAAATTTAAGACACCTCAGCTCTGCAGTATTTTAAAAAGTTTCCTTTAAATGTTTAGTATTTCTTCAAGAAACTCATCTGACAGAAAATATTGGCCCTTAGTTTAGATAGATAGATAGTTTAGATTGCCAAGAGCCACCGAGCCCCATACTCTAATTACCCCAGAGAGGTTTCACCACTAGTTACTCATTTATTACTGAAGAAGATAGCGGAGTTTGTTAATTTCAGTAGATGTGTTATTGTCTGTACTCACAGTTTTTGACTACAGTAGTTAGAGCCCAAAATTCACTGATTTAACCCCTTCCTGTAGCCAGTTTTGTGTTCCTATCTGGGCCCATTTTTCAAATCTGACGTGTGTCACTTTATATGGTGATAACTTTGGAATTCTTCATAAACGATTAAAGGAAACAAATGGACCTTACAAATTATTTTCCAACTTCTCTTGAATCTGACAATACCATATATACGGTTGTACACTACTGTGTGGGCACATAGCAGGTTAAGAAGGAAAAGAGCAACATTTAGCTATTTGAATGCAGATCTTGCTGGAATAGTTTGCAGACACAGTTTATTGGGGGCACTGTTCATGGTCACCTGGCAGCTCAAAAGATGGCCACCACAAATAGGCTTGGCACTATATACCCCATTTACAGATTTCACAAATTACTTTGCTCATCACTCTTTTAACCCCTCTACATAGATCTGGACTTACACAGAGACCCCTAGGCTTGGGCCATGGTGTTACCTGCTGTTCTGTGGTGTGAGATGGCAAGAAGAATAGTCAGGTAGCTGGGTCAGAACAGTAGTTCAGTAAACTGGCCGGGGTCACAACAGGAAACAAATACACAAGCCGGGAGCTGAGCACAGATGACTGAACCAGAGGAGAACAAGGCTGTATCTGGCAGCTTCCGGCAATATGCTTCCAGCTTTAGTAGGGTGTGGTGCTTTCCAGTTGGCTGAAGCCGGGAGCAGATTACTCCAGCTGGACAGCACACACACCCATACTGGCAGACTGGATGGTACTACAGGTCCCAGGCACCCTAATCTTACTGGCTGAACAGAGCCTGCGCTTCATAGAGCTTCTGGTTCTGATGTCTCTTCCATCACCAGCGCCGCCTGCAGAATGAATAAGGCGGCGCCTGGTGACAAAAGCAGACGTCACAGGAGTCGAAGCAGGAGGAGAAGTAGACTTCCCAGAGGAGATGGGACACACCTGTGCACACAGTGGATGTTGGAGAGTGAAAATTGCAAATATGCCATTTTATTGCCCAGATTGTGCTCCAGGAGACACGCCATAAATTAAGTGGGATCTTCTCACTATAGTAATGCCAAACACATGGATGCTGAGTGTGGTTTGGGCGCACTGCAAGGCTCAGAAGCAAGGGGGGATCTGACTTTTGGAGAGCTGATATTGCTGGATTGGTTTATGGAAGCCATGTTCAAGAGCCCCTGAGACCCTAATAATGTGGAAACCTCTGTTTTTCCAGTGACAGATGATGGACCTGAGTGGGGCTTTGCTTTTTTGTGAGATGAGAGAGACAGAATGAACACCATGCTCTACTGGTTCATAGTATGAGGCTTTCTATTAGACTCTGAACGGTCATTCTCCTGGTGAATAATTGAATTTTTTTATATACATAACTTGCCTTTTTACGGACAGTTTAAGTACAATTGTTCAGAAATATAAAATTCAAGGATTTTTTATTAAAAAATAATAATTGGTTTTCTTCTTGGCAGATGACTGTACCAGGAGATCAGAGGGACAGCTGACATCTTCAATTTCTAAATCAGATGATCTTGAAATCCCACAGGATACAATTGAAGTGAAAACCATTACTCCAGATATACCATCACCCCTTCACAGCAAAGATCTGTCATCTGATCCTTTGAAACAGGTCCTGTCTTCTGATTCATTACTGACTACTATGGAAAATCAAAGTCACAAAATAAGCATTAAAAAACGAAGTGCTCCTAAAGCAAAGAAGCCATTTTCACGTTCAGAATATAGAAATAGTTTTCCTCTCAAAAAGTCTTTTCTTAAACATCAAAAAATTCACACAGCGAAGAATAGATTTTCTTGTTCCAAGTGTGGGAAATGTTTTAATCAGAAATCAGATCATGTTAGGCATGAAAGAAGTCACACAGGTGAGAAGCCATTTTCATGTTCAGAATGTAGGAAATGTTTTGCAATGAAATCAAATCTTAACAAACATCAGAGAACTCACACAGGGGAGAAGCCATTTTTTTGTTCAGAATGTGGGAAATGTTTTGCATCGAAATCAAATCTTAACCAACATCAGAGAACTCACACAGGGGAGAAGCCATTTCCATGTTCAGAATGTGGAAAATGTTTTAACCAGAAATCAAAATTTCTTAAGCATCAGAGAACCCACACAGACGAGAAGCTTTTTTCATGTTCAGATTGTGGGAAATATTTCACAGAGAAATCAACTCTTATCATACATCAGAGAACTCATACAGGTGAGAAGCCATTTTCATGTTCAGAATGTGGGAAATGTTTCGCAAACAAATCAAATCTTATCGCACATCAGAAAACTCACACAGGAGAGAAGCAATTTTCCTGTTCAGAATGTGGGAAATGTTTTGCATCGAAATCAAATCTTAACCAACATCAGAGAACTCACACAGGGGAGAAGCCTTTTCCATGTTCAGAATGTGAAAAATGTTTTAACAAGAAATCACATTTTGATAAGCACCAGAGAACCCACACAGGGGAGAAGCCTTTTTCATGTTCAGATTGTGGGAAATATTTCACAGAGAAATCAACTCTTATCGTACATCAGAGAACTCACACAGGGGAGATGCCATTTTCATGTTCAGAATGTGGGAAATGTTTTGCAAAGAAAGCATATCTTATCACACATCAGAAAACTCACACAGGAGACAAGCCATTTTCCTGTTCAGAATGTGGGAAATGTTTTGCATCGAAATCAAATCTTAACAATCATCAGAGAACTCACACAGGGGAGAAGCCTTTTTCATGTTCAAAATGTGGGAAACATTTTAACCGGAAAGCGCATCTTGATAGGCACCGGAGAACCCACACAGGGGAGAATGCCGCAACTACACCCAACTAGTCTCTGTACAGACTAGAAAGGCCCTAGCTGCACAACCAAAAACGCCACCACGGACCTAACTCCCTAATAAGCTGTTGAGGAATTTCTGGTACCTCTTGAGGAACCAGAGGGGAGGCCACAACACACTGTCAACAAGGGGAAAGGAAAGTATGAAGTAAAATACAAAAACCCTGAGTGAGAAACAAAAACACAATCATATAGGGCAAAGAAGGCAAGCTAAGTTGAACCAAAAATAAAAGGAACAAGTATAATCTCCCAGAAACCTAACATTGTTAGAATGAAAAGGTACAGGGAGGTAAAGCAAACTGACCTGGAGGATAGTTTCACCTTTGTGGTGAAACTTACAAAATTCACCCTCACAGACTGTATATGTAAAACCCGTCCATTTATAATGACCACGGACAAGATAAAGATTCCCAACTCACATCAGGACCACAAGATCCCAGGTACTTTCAGCTGCATCACATCTAATGTAGTGTACTTAATTATATGTACCAAATGTCCAACTGGGGGTCTGTATGTAGGGGAGACAGGGCAAAAACGTAGAAAAAGGATGAATTCTCATCGCCACGCAATAAAAGAAAAAAAGAATAGATCTATTTGTTGCCAAACATTTTTCTGGCCACAACTCCTTCTCCTTTTCCCATACTAATAGTTCTGCTTCACGCCACTTGTCTTATCTATTGCATTATTCCTGTGCCCTGTTGTGTATAAATATGTGACTCTTCAGATCTTGTGTTATACTATGTCTGATGATGAGACCTGAGTAGTCTCGAAAGCTTACTGACTAATGGCTAACTGAAAAGATGGTATCAACCTTTGAGGACTCTCAAATTTTAATATTTTTCTCCAAACAGCAATTTTATCTCTCCACAGGTGTTCAATGGGATTTAGATCGTGACTCATTGCTGGTCAGAACTCTCCAGCACTTTGTTTCCTTCCATTTTCTGGGTGCTTCTTAAAGTATGATTGGGGTCATTGTCATGCTGGAAGACCCATGACCTAGGACGCAAACCCAGCTTTCTGACACTAGGTACTACATTGTGACCCAAAATCCTTTGCTAATCTACAGATTTCATGATGCCTTGCACAAAGTCAAGGCACCTAGTGCCAGAGGCAGCAAAACAACCCCAAAACATCTTTGAACCTCCACCATATTTGACTCTATGGGTTGTAAATTCATTGATTATGTTGCACACCATGGACAAAGGAACATCCGGATCTTTGAAGATTGACTTATAATCTTGAAATTATTGATATTTTTCAACAATTTTGGTTCTCAAGTCTTCAGACAGTTCTCTTCTCCTTTTTCTGTTTTCTCCATGCTTCGTATAGCACACATATGGACACAATGCAAAGATTGAATCAACTTCTCCCTTTTTTATCTGGTTTTAGGTGTGATTTTCATATTTGTTTACCCACATTTTTGGTAAGGTGCCAACAATTTTGTCCGGTCTATTTTATGTGGTTTTGTGTGAAATTATGTTAAATTTGCCTTTTTTTCTCTGTTTTCTTGTGTTGTTCCAATACACTCAAAGGAAATAAATGTGTATAATAAAACATTTAATTGCAATAATTTTCTGGGAGAATTACTTCATTTTCTGGCACAATTTCAAGGGAGCCAACACTTTTCACCATGACTTGTTTTTGTTTTTAATTTGTTGCAGCATATCATCCTCTACGTGTTCAGCTATATTAGGAGGCTTGTAGCAAAGTCCAATTAGCAGCTTTGCATTATTGCCATCTCCATGTACATTTACCCATACTGATTTTACATCAGGGATGTAAAACTCAAAACATGCAGAGGGCCAAAATGAAAAACTTTGACAAAGTCGTGGGCCAACCAGTATACAGTATAATGGGCCCCACATAGTCCTCCATACAGAATAATGGGCCCCACATAGCTTTCCATACAGTATAATGGGCCCCACATAGCTTTCCATACAGTATAATGGGCCCCACAAAGTCCTCCACGCAGAATAATGGCCCCACATAGGTGTGGTGGTTCTAGTGTCGCCAGTCAAATATAATCACCCAGAGTTGGGCATGTGTGCTCTACATTGTCAAAGCCCCCCCCCCCCCATGTCATCATTGAACTCGAGGTCTTAAGTTGGTTTTAACAAAAATACCCACCCTTCTACCTATTTTTCTTTCCTATGCATTTGAACGTAGTGTAACCCTCTATGCTTGTCTCCCAGTCATGGCTTTCATCCAGCCAGGTTTCTGTAATGCCCACCACATCGTAGTCTGTGTGTGAGTCTCTAATTCATTCATTTTGTTTTCAAGACTTCTTGCGTTTGCCTGCAGACATTTAATACTATTAGCACATTTATTACTGCCACTTCTCCTCCTTACTTTCCTTGAATGTCCCAGCTCCCCTAAATCCTCATTGACCCCTACTGTCTCACTGTCTACTCTACCCCTTATTTGCACAGCTAGCCTCCATCCCCCAGATCCTAGTTTGAAAGTTCCTCCATCCATCTGACCATTTTTCCTCCAGCACAGCTGCATTCTACCCATTGAGGTGCAGCCTGTCCTTATTGTAGAGCCTGTAGCTGACAGAGAAGTCAGCCAAGTTCTCCATGAACCCAAACCCTTTCTTCCTGCCACTTAATTATCTCCTTAAGCTCCCGTTGACTTTCTAGTGACGTAGTGGAATCAGCAGTATTTCTGAAAGCACCACCTATACTTCAGCTTCTCTCCTAATTCCCCGTAATTATTTTTAAAGACCTTCCCCCTCCCTCTAACTCTGTCATTGGTACCAATGTGTACCATGATTTCTGGGTTTTCCCCAGCCCCACCCAATAATCTGTCTATCTGATCGCATGAAGATCCAGCGAATTAACTTAGGAATTATTTTAAGGACCATAATCTTTCCACTTAATGAGATAATGCAGATGGTACCTGACCTACATGGAACCAAGAACTCGCCATACCTCATACTCCCGATACCCTTCCAAATCAACCTCAATTATGCTTTGAGGTCCCCTCAAATTTTTTTAAAAGAGAAGAATGGAAAGAATTATTGATTTTCCAGGCAATAGGAAGTTGCAACTTAACTGTCACAGGATTTAAAATTTTAATAATTTTATAAGGACCTACAAATTTAGGTGCAAACTTTCTAGATGTGAACTTTAAGCGCAGATTTTTTGAGAACAACGACACAAAATTCCCCACCCTAAAGACAGGAGCCTTCCTACGTCTGCGGTTAGCAACTCTTTTGGCCCAGTCACTATCTACCAAAAGATACCTTTCGACCTCCCTCCAGACCTAAAAGAGGTTGTCCACTACTATTAACAATGCCCCCATGGATTTAAATTGTTCCAACAAGTCTTTTTGTAAATACCTTGAGCAAGGCGGCGCTGTTCACACCGTGCAGTAACTGAGGCAGTGACCCAAGCAAGTCCAACATAAACAGCTTTTATTTCAGCAACTCACGGGTTAACAGAAAGTCCTCCGGTTTGCAGCCGGGTTAACAGAAGTCCTTTAAACAACGGTTGCCGGGGCAACGGTCGCGCCGGGCCACTCAGAGCCTGATGGGTGCAAAGCCTTCCCAGGCGTGGATTTAGCTGCTCACAGGTCTGCCAAGCTTTCCTGCTATGCTCCTAGCAGGTCCCAACACTGAACAACACTAATCCTTAGTGCAGGGTTTTTAAAGGACCCGTGGCAAGAGACACTGAAAAACCCGGGTTGGAGGGAGGAGGCCACCCCATTGCCTTCCTGTAATCTCCTCCAGGAAATGAAGGCCCTGCCGGGTTTTTAATCTGCTTTAGCCAGATAGCCTGACAAGGTCCATGCTCACCTTCATTCCTGCATTGCAGCCGCAGGTGAGTTCGTGACTGCAGTGTACTCCAATGGATTTAATAGGTCTCTGTACACATTCTGGGGGATATATACCATCCCTCATATACGATCCCGGTCACTGCCTCACATATCCCCCCCCTCTGTTCAAATTTGTGGGGTTGAACATTTGACACCATACAGGGTGCCTGGGACAGGGCATCCACGTTTGTCTGCGACTTCCCAGGGCGATGTTCTACAGAGAAACTGAAATTTTGCAGTGACAGGAACCACCTGGTGACTCGCGCATTCCTCTCCTTGGCATTCCTCATCCATACCAAGGATGAGTGGTCTGTCACCAGGCGGAACTGCCGCCTGAGTAAATAACATAGCGATTCCAAGGCCCACTTAATAGCCAAACGCTCCTTCTCTTTCACGCCATAGTTTTTCTCTGCCGGGACAAGTTTTCTACTCAAGTAGGTGACTGGGTGCTCTTCACCATTCACTTTTTGTGACAATACAGCCCCCACCTTCTCTCGAACCTCATATGGCCCTTGCCATTTGGCCATGAGCTTACTCTCGGCTGTGGGTATCAGTACTAACACCTGATCGCCCTTGTTAAAAGACCTGATCGTGGCTCTTTTATTATATGTGCGCCTCTGGGCTGCCTGGGCATCTAACAGATGTTCTTTCACGATGGGCATGACCGCCGCAATCCGGTCCTGCATACTAGCCATGTGTTCAATTATTCTGCTATGTGGAGTTGGCTCTTGTTCCCACGTCTCTTTGGCTATGTCCAACACACCTCTGGGGTGTCTGCCGTACAATAACTCAAAGGGAGAGAACCCTGTGGAAGCCTGGGGTACCTCACGGACGGCGAACATCAAGTAGGGTAGTAACATGTCCCAATCCCTTCCGTCCTTAGAAACCACCTTTTTTAACATGGACTTGAGGGTTTTATTGAACCGTTCTACTAGCCCGTCAGTTTGAGGGTGGTACACTGAGGTGCGCAATTGTTTAATTTTTAGTAGTTTGCACAGTTCCCTTGTCACCTTGGACATAAAAGGGGTCCCTTGATCCATCAGGATCTCCTTACGTAGTCCAAGGTGACAGAACATGGCAAACAGCTCCCATGCAATCAGTTTCGCCGAGGTGTGGCGTAGCGGAATAGCCTCCGGGTACCGGGTGGCATAGTCTACGACCACCAGTATACAGTATATGTTGGTGGCCACGAGCGGATTTTACAATGGGCCCTACCAAGTCCATTGCAATTCTTTCAAAAGGTATCTCTATCACTGGCAGGGGTACCTATGGGCTACAGAAACTGGCGGTGGGAGTGGTCAACTGACACTCGGGGCAGGATTCGCAGTACTTTTGGACTTCCGCTTAAATCCCTGGCCAAAAGAACCGCTTCAAGATACGGTCTTGCGTCTTTTTAACCCCTAAGTGTCCACCCAGCAGGTGTGTGTGTGCCAACTCCAGAACTGCCCGACGGTACGACTGAGGTACCACTAACTGTTCCATGACCTAATCCCTGATTTTGTCTACTCTATAGAGCAACTCACCGTTGACTACCATGCGTGGAAATACAGTATCTGCCCCGGGCTGTTGAGCCATGCCATTTACCTCCAACACCCGTTCCCGCGTCCGAGTCAGAATGGGATCCAGTAGCTGAGCTGTCCCAAACGTGCTCCGGGACACTTCCAGCTCGGGGATCAATGGGGTCTCCTCGACCTCTCCTGCCAGCACCTCTAGGGGAGACCTATCGGGGTCACACTCTGTCCCTAGGTTGGACACCCCTATGGCAGGTACCACTGACTCGGGTTCATCGGGTACAGCATCTGTAACAAATTTTACCGGGGGAGAGTGGATTTTGTTTTTCCACAGAGTCCAGAACAGGGGCAAGTCTCTTCCCAACACAGTCCCATAGGGAAGGGTTTTTACCACCCCCACCACATGTTTTATGTCTCCACATGGCGTGGACAAAACTTACTCCGCAGTTGGGTTCTCTCGGAGGTCCCCATGGATACACACAACCCCGACTGTCCGTCCACTGGGGTTGTCTCCTGCCACCAGCGACCCATGTACCAAAGTCACTAAGCTCCCCGAGTCTAGGAGGGCCTCCGTGGGGTACCCATTAACCAGTACCTGGCACAGTTGAGGCTCACTGTCCGAGGGATCGGCACTCGCAGTGCAGACGATCTGGGCATACCTTGAGACCCGGCGGTTATACTCGCAGTCCATGGGTTCCGTAGTCAGGGGGCAGTTAGTAACCACATGTCCCAGCCCCTGACACCGCCAGCACCTCATGATGGATTTACTATTAGGTCTTATGACCGTTTGGGAGGGAACCGGTCTCCTGACACTCTCACTCCGGGGTACCCCTTCAGCACGGGTACGGTGCTGACTGTCCTCAGCAGAGGGACACGACCCCTTTACCGGTTCCTGGGTTGGCAGGGATCGGCGTGACAGCCGCGAGGGGACAGAGTCTCAGATGAAGTCCTGAGTGGCCGAGTAGAGCTCGATCAGGCTGACCACCTGGTCGAGGGTGACGGGGTCCCCTTGCCCCACACAATGTTGGATAGCGGCTGGCAGAGTCCTCACCAGACGGTCGACCACCACCCTCTCCACCATCTGGGCTGGAGTCAAAGACTCAGGCTGGAGCCACCTTTTTACCAGCTGAAAAGGTCATAAGCCTGAGACCTGGTGGGTCGGGTCTCCACATAGGCCATGAAAATACGCGCTGAGCCCTCATGTACATATTGACCCCCAGTCGGGCAAGGATCTCACCTTTGAGCCTCTGGTAGTCCTGGGTGTCCTCCCGACTGAGGTCGAAGTAGGCCTTTTGGGCATCGCCGACCAGAAACTGAGCCACCACTTCTGCCCACTGGCCGGCTGGTAGGTTTTCCCGCTCCGCGGTGTGCTCTTAAGTGGTTGGGAAGGCTTCCACGTCGTCCTCCGGTCCCATCTTCCTCAAAGCGGAACGAACCTTGTCCCGGGCCTCTCGACGTTCCGGGGCTGGTGCCGTCGGCGTCTCCCGCAGGGCAGCAATCTGTTGCATCAACAGTTCATTTGTTTTCTGCTGCTGCTGGTACAGTAGCAGCTGCTGTTGAGAATGCTGCTGCTCCCGCTCCTGCTGTTGCCACTGGAGACTCAGGTGCTGCTCCTGCTGTTGCCGCTGGGTGAGTACCAGCTGTTTTAACAGCTCCTCCATTTTGTCCACGGGGTGGGGCTGAAAAGTGGCCGGCCATATTGTGGTCATGCAGCTGCCGGTGGGGTATGCCTCAGTCACACTGCCCACATTCTCCACCAAGCTGTAAGGCGGCGGTGTTCACACCGTGCAATAACTGAGGCAGTGACCCAAGCAAGTCCAACATAAACAGCTTTTATTTCAGCAACTCACTGGTTAACAGAAAGTTCTCCGGTTCGCAGCCAGGTTAACAGAAGTCCTTTAAACAACGGTTGCCGGGGGCAACGGCCGCGCCGTGCCGCTCAGAGCCTGACGGATGCAAAGCCTTCCCAGGCGTGGATTCAGCCGCTCACAGGTCCGCCAAGCTTTCCTGCTATGCTCCTAGCAGGTCCCAACACTGAACAACACTAATCCTTAGTGCAGGGTTTTTAAAGGACCTGTGGCAAGAGACACTGGAAAACCCAGGTTGGAGGGAGGAGGCCACCCCACTGCCTTCCTGTAACCTCCTCCAAGAAATGAAGGCCCTGCCAGGTTTCTAATCTACCTTAGCCAGATAGCCTGACAAGGTCCATGCTCACCTTCATTCCTGCATTGCAGCCGCAGGTGAGTTTGTGACTGCAATGCACTCCAATGGATTTAATAGGTCTCTGTACACATTCTGGGGGATATATAACGTCTCTCATATACGATCCCGGTCACTGCCTCACACTTGCTTGTTCTTTATTGCTTGTGAGCGGCGCTATTGCTGGCAGGTCACCAGGAATCACGTGACCCCGCCTGCAGCCGGCTCTGACATCCACTGCAGTCGGGCGTGAGCAAGTGATGCATTCCCGCTTGATTGATGTGCTGTGGTCGGGGTTTCACCACCCATCACAGCCCAGCATCCGCCACTTGCTTTCCCTCTCTGCTTTAGTTGGGAAAGAGCAATAAAAAATCAAATTGTACTCGGGCCAATGTTAATGAATGAGTGACATCTCATCTGCGATTTTTTTTCTCAGCTGAAATCGGGCTGATTCACAGCATGTTGCAATTTGCCAGTTATCTCAGACGAGACTTGCCAATGTAAGTCAATGGGTGTGTGAAAAAAAATCGCACAGCACTCGGACCATGCGAGTGCCCTCCGATTTTCACGCACCCGTCTCTTTAAAAGCCGGCAATTCATCAGCCGCATACAGTTACAATACATCGGTACCCGACAATTTAGAATAGAAAGAATATCTATACACATAGAATAGATAGAAAGGTGTCAGTCATGTATATAATTAGTACAGTGACAGTGTTGGTTACTGTACTTGTAATTTATTGTTAAATTAAAAGATTTATTAAAAAAAAAAATTTTATTTTATAGTCTAGCAAGGGTTAAGCAGACAGCCGGGGCAGATGTTTGAAGCCTGGAAAGGGGGTAATACCCACGGAGCTTCCCTGGCTACTAATATCAGCCCCCCCAGCTGAATACTTAGCCTTCACAGGCTATTAAAATGGGGGACCCCCCAAAAAATGATGTGGGGTCCCCCTATTTTAACAGCTAGCAAAGGCTATGCAGACAGTTGGGGACTGATATTAATAGCCTAGTAAGGGGCCATAAATATTGGCCCCCTCCGAGGCTAGAAACAGCAGCCCTCAGCCGCCCCAGAAGTGGTGCATCCATAGGATGCACCAATTCTGGCACTTAGCCTCCGCTCTGCCCACTGCCCTGTAGTGGTGGCAGTGGGGTTATAGGGTTGGAGTTGATGTAAGCTTATAAGGCCAGCTGACATCAAGCCCGGTTAGTAATGGAGAGGCGTCTATAAGAAGCCCCCATTACTAACACCGTGGTGAAAGTGATATGTGAAATAACTACAACACCATGAATAAAATATTTTATTTGAAATAAACACAGAGACCTTTTATTGTTCTAAATTAAACCCTACTCACCATAACGCCCATTCCAGCTGAAGCCAATGTCCCCTGCAATGAAAATTAAATAATAAAGCAAACTCATCCTTACCTAACTAGAAACACTAGCGATCTTAGGCCACGGTCCCACTATCAGTATTTGGTCAGTATTTTTTCTCAGGAGTGGGAGCCAAAACCAGGTGAGGAACAATCAGAGAAAAGGTATAATGGAAACAAGTCACCAATTCTGCATTTACCCCCCATTTCTGAGAAAAAATACTGACCGAATACTGATAGTGGGGTCGGGGCCTTAGAATAAAAAACTGCATTGTATTGACATCAAGGGTATAGATTTGAGTAACTAACTCAAAACCAACGAGGAATAAAGTGCAGATTTTTGGGGGCACATGATACAATATATACAGTTGAAACCAGAAGTTTACATACACTATAAAAAAAGACACATCTGCATGTTTCTCTCAATATCTGACATGAAATCAGAATAAACCTTTCCCATTTTAGGTCAATTAGGATTACCATCATTTTTTATATTTGCCAAATGCCAGAATAATGAGAGAAAGAGAATGTTTTTAAGACATTTTTATTACTTACTGCAAAGTCAAAAGTTTGCATACATTTCATTAGTATTTGGTACCATTGCCCTTAAACTGAATGACTTGGGTCAAACGTTTGGTATATTTTTCCACAAGCTTCTCACAATAGTTGGTCGGAATTTGGGCCCATTCCTCCTAACAAAACTGGTGTAACTGACCTAGGTTTGTAGGTCGCCTTGCTCGCACCTGCCTTTTCAGCTTTGCACATAAATTTTCAATAGGATTGAGATCAGGGCTTTGTGATGACCACTCCAAAACATTGACTTTGTTATCCTTAAGCCACTTTGTTACCATTTTGGCAGTATGCTTCGGGTCTTTGTCCATTTGGAAGACCCATTTCCGCCCAAGCTTTAACTTCCTGGTTGATGTCTTGAGATGTTGCTTCAGTATTGCCACATAATCTTCTTTGTTAATGATGTCATCTATTTTGTGAAGTGCACCAGTCCCTCCTGCAGCAAAACAACCCCACAACATGATGCTGCCCCCCTATGTTTCACAGTTGGGATGGTGTTCTTAGGCTTCCAAGCTTCTCCCTTTTTCTTCCCAACGTAACAATAGTCATTATGCTCAAAAAGTTGAATTTTAGTTTCATCAGACCACAGGACGTCTCCAAAAATTAAGGTCTTTGTTCCTGTGTGCATTTGCAAACATTAATCTGGCTTTTTTATGTTTGTTTTGGAGTAATGGCTTCTTCCTGGCAGAGTGGCCTTTCAGCCCATGTTGATATAGTACTCGTTTCACTGTGGATATTGGCACAATCTTACCAGCTTCCGCCATCATCTTCACAAGGTCTTTTGCTTTGGTCCTTGGGTTGATATGTACATGTGGGACCAAAGCACGTTCATCTCTGGGACACAGAACCCATCTCCTTTCTGAGCAGTATGATGGCTGGACATTTCCATCTTGTTTGTACTTGTGTATAATTGTTTGAACAGATGAACGAGGCACCTTCAGGTATCTTGAAATTGTACCAAAGGATGAGCCAGACAAGTGCAAGTCCACAATTCTCTTTCTGGTATCTTGGCTGATTTCTTTAGACTTTCCCATGATGCTGCACAAAGAAGCAGTGTGTTTCAGGTGTGCATTAGAATAAATCCACATGTGTGTCTGAGAAGCTTCCAAACACATGACATTGTTACGGATCCGGGTGGTGGAACCTCTGTGCTGGGACGCAAGGAGGGACCAGAGGGGCGTAACTAAGTGCCTACTCGGACCGACCCTGGTCGCACGGCGGCTTAGTCGACTCCGTGAACCAAGGAGGGACCGGGCAGGTGGACCAGGTACCACACTGAGACCGACCTTGTGTGAGAGCATGCGACTCCCACGGGTCAGATGGCTGAAGCTGACAGGTACAGCGGGAGAGCACGGCAGGTAGCCTGATGGGTGATCCGGATTGGCAAGCAGGCGGGCACGGCAGGTAGCCAGACGGGTGATCCAGGTTGGCAAGCAGGCGGGCACGGCAGGTGGCCTGACAGGTGATCCGGGTAGACAGGCTGGCGGGCACGGCTGACAGACAGGCTGGCGGGCACGGCTGACAGACAGGCTGGCGGGTACGGCTGACAGACAGGCTGGCGGGCACGGATGACAGACAGGCTGGCGGGCACCCCTGACAGACAGGCTGGCGAGCACGACTGACAGACAGGCTGGCGAGCACGCCTGACAGGCTGGCGAGCACGCCTGACAGACAGGTTGGCGGGCACGGCTAACAGACAGGCTGGTGGGCACGGCTAACAGACAGGCTGGCGGGCACTGGAACCTGAGGGCTGAGGAAAGTGTTAGCACACAAACAACAACCTTGCACAGGCACCTCCAAACCCCTTCCAATCCACAAGAAAGAAAGTCTTTCCTCTTACCCTCTTGATGGCCAAAATGTTCTCTACCTCAAAGATGTCCTCAGCGGAGACTGGAGCTGGAGCGGTACCTGGATCGTCAGAAAAAGAATTAAGGACAACAGGTTTGAGGAGAGACACGTGAAAGGAGTTGGGAATACGTAAGGAGGCCGGTAGTTTCAGCTTGTAAGCCACTGGATTTATTTGGTTCAGAATCTCGACCGGACCGATGAACCGCGGACCCAACTTATATGATGGTATCTTGAGATGGATATATTTGGAAGAAAGCCAGACCTTGTCTCCCGGACGGAATTGAGGCGGATCCAGATGTCTTATCAGCATGCTTCTTCATCCGCTCGGAGGACTGAAGAAGTGCAGATCTAGTGTCCTCCCAAATCACAGAAAATTCACTGACGAGAGACTCCGTGGCAGGATTGTCCACTGCAGCAGAGACAAGAAACGAAATCCGGGGGTGTTGACCTTAGACCACAAAAAACGGAGACTTAGCAGAGGACTCACTCACATTGTTGATATAGGAAAACTCAGCCCAGGGCAGGAGCTCAACCCAATCGCTATGGTGAGCATTGACAAAGTGCCAAAGAAAGCTGGTAAGGATCTGAGTGATACTTTCCACTTGACCATTGGACTGAGGATGATAGGCAGAAGAGAAATCCAAAGAGACATCCAGCAGCTTGCACGTGGCTCTCCAAAAGCGAGAAGTGAACTGAACTCCTCGGTCCGAGACAATGCGGAAGGGTAAGCTGTGGAGACAGAAGATGTGACTGATGAAGTCATTAGCTAACACAGGTGCAGACGGAAGACCAGGCAAAGGGATGAAGTGAGCCATCTTGGAGAAGCGGTCAGCGACCACCCAAATGACTGTACAACTGGCCGATATAGGGAGATCCGTGATGAAATCCATTGCAATATGTTGCCACGGAGCGGAAGGCACGGGAAGAGGAAGGAGGCGACCGACTGTAAGTTGCCTAGGTATCTTGTTACGGGCACAAGAGGAACCAGCCGCGACAAAATCCGCAACATCCTTGCGCAGGGTGGGCCACCAATAGTGCCGGGCAATGATCAGAAGTGTCTTCCTCTGGCTGGCACGGCCAGCCAGTTTGGATGAATGGCCCCAGAGTAAGACCCTCTTCCGATCTTGAGCCGCTACAAAGGTCTTACCAGGAGGTAGATGAGACAGGTCAAACGGAGCAACAGTCATTATTCTGGAGGGATCAATGATGTGTAGAGGCTCCTCCTCCAGGTCGGAAGACAGAAAAGAGAGGGATAGAACGTTGGCTTTAATGTTCTTGCCTGCCGGGCGGTAATAGAGATTGAAGCAGAATCGAGCAAAGAACAAAGACCATCTGGCCTGACGCGGGTTAAGACTCTGGGCGGTCTGCAAATACGCGAGATTGTCAGTGTAGATGACCACCGGGTGCAGAGCCCCCTCAAGCAAGTAGCGCCACTCCTTCAGCGCTAATTTGATGGCCAGCAGTTCTCAATCTCCTATGGAGTAATTACACTCGGCCGGAGAGAGGAGTTTGGAGAAGAAGCCGCAGGTCACCATTCGCCCGGACGAGGATTTCTGGGTGAGCACTGCTCCAGCTCCGGAGGAAGAGGCATCAACCTCCACGAAGAACTGGTTATTGCCATCAGGATGGTGTAGCACAGGAGTGGAGGAGAAGGCTTGTTTAAGAGAGATAAAGAAATTCTCTGCTTCAGGAGACCACTCCCTGGAATTTGCTCCCTTACGGGTAAGAGCTGTGATGGAAGCTGTCTGGGAAGAGAAATGAGGAATGTAGAGGCGGTAATAGTTAGTGAATCCCAGAAACCGCTGAATAGCCTTCAACCCCTCCAGTCGGGGCCACTTTAAGATGGCAGACATGTTCTCGGGATCTATCCGCAGTCTGGTCTCCGAGATGATATACCCCAGAAATGGCAGGGAGGTCTGCTCAAAGAGGCATTTCTCGTAGTTAGCATACAGGCGATTCTTCCGGAGCCTCAGCAGTACCTGACGAACATCCCTCCGGTGAGAGGGCAGATCAGGGGAGAACACCAAGATATCGTCCAGGTACACCACTATGCAGGAATACAGGAGATCTCGAAAGATATCGTTTACTAACTCCTGGAAGACGGCTGAATCTTTACAGAGACCGAAGGGAATCACGCGGTACTCGTAGTGACCATCCCGGGTGTTGAATGCCGTCTCCCTGTCGGATCCGGACCAGATTGTATGCTCCATGCAGGTCGAGTTTAGTGAAGACCTTTGCGCCCTTTAGGTGGTCAAACAGCTCTGAGATGAGAGGCAGGGGGTACTTATTCTTGATGGTAATCTGGTTTAGACCCCTATAGTCGATACAAGGACGAAGAGAGCCATCCTTCTTCTTGACGAAGAAGAATCCTGCTCCAGCTGGAGAGATGGATTTCTGGATAAATCCCCTAGCAAGATTTTCTTCGATATATTCAGACATGGCACGGGTCTCGGCCAACGACAAGGGGTAGATTCGCCCGCGAGGAGGTGAAGCACCAGGTATTAGATCGATGGGGCAATCATGCGGCCTATGAGGTGGTATTGTCTCTGCCTCCTTTTTATCAAAAACGTCCGCATAGGACCAGTAGGGTGCTGGCAGGCCAGGTAGGTTAGCCGGAGTAGACGGGGGTCGAACAGGACGAACTGGAACCAGGCAGGTCTTATGGCATTCCTGACCCCAACGGAGCACCTCTCCCGAGCTCCAATTCAGGACGGGCTCATGTCTCTGTAACCAAGGCAGGCCAAGCAAGATGGGATGAGAGAGACCGGACAGTACGTAAAAGGAGATCTTCTCCGAGTGCAGCATTCCCACCTGAAGAGTTACTGGCTCAGTGACCAGCTAGATGGTTTCAGGTAGAAGCTTTCCATCCACAGAGGAGACTGCTAAAGGGTCCGCCAGACGTATGGTAGGAATCTGAAAACGCTCCACAACGGCCTGTTGGATGAGATTCCCAGCGGCTCCGGAATCCAGATGGGTAGTCTCGAAAAAGCGGGTCTCACCACTGGTAACGGAAACGGACAGAGTCAAGTGCGGAGAGGAAAGATTCTTGCCTAGAATGACCTCTCCGAGCGGTTCTAGACACTGGAGTTTCCCGGTATCACCGGGCAAGAGCGGATAAGATGCTCATTATTGCCACAATAGAAGCAACTCCCCTCGGCACGACGGGTCTCCTGGCGAGACTTGACCATCTTGACTTGGTCGATTTGCATCAGCTCTGGAGAAGACACCCGGGGGAGTGCAGGTTGCGAGACTGGACTTTGGAGGACGGGAGCGAAACGCAGAGGTTTCCTCTCACGGGTCATCTCCTTAGCGCGTTCCAGGAAATGGATGTCAATCCGGGTAGCTAATGACACCAGGTCGTCCAGGGAGGGAAGTATGTCACGACTGGCTACTTCATCCTTGATCCGTCCGGAAAGGCCCTCCCAAAAGGTGGACACCAGGGCCTCACTGTTACAGGCAAGTACAGATGCGAGGGTTCGGAAACGTACGGCATACTGCCCCACAGTGAGACTTCCTTGGCAGGGTCGGAGAAGTGAGGAGGCGGTAGAAGATTTTCGTCCGGGCTCATTGAATATCTTCCGGAAGGCCACGAGGAAAGCCTGAAGATCGGACACCAGAGGTTCCCCTCTCTCCCACAGAGGGTTAAGCCACACCAACGCCTCTCCGGTGAGGTGAGACACGATGAACGCCACTTTGGTCCGGTCGGAGGTGAACTGGTGTGCCAGGAGTTCAATGTGCAGCGTGCACTGAATTATGAAGCCCCGACATAGGAAGGGATCACCACCAAAATGTGGAGGCGCAGAGAGCCCTAGTCCAAAGCTGGGTGCCACAGCGCCATAGGGTTGAGGTGCCGCTGGAGCGGATGCCGCTTGGTTAGAGGTGGACACAGTAGGGGTGGACAGCGCGTCCAGGCGGGAGTTGACTGTCTGCAGATAGGACAGGATAGTATCCTGTTGGGATCTCTGGCGAGAGACCTCTTGGTAAAGGTCAGAGAGCAAAGGAGCATGGGAGCCACCGGGTTCCATGTCCTGTTCAAACTGTTACGGATCCGGGTGGTGGAACCTCTTTGCTGGGGTGCAAGGAGGGACCAGAGGGGCGTAACTAAGTGCCTACTCGGACTGACCCTGGTCGCATGGTAGCTTAGTAGACTCCGTGAACCAAGGAGGGACCGGGCAGGTGGACCAGGTACCACACTGAGACCGACCTTGTGTGAGAGCAGGCGACTCCCACGGGTCAGATGGCTGAAGCTGACAGGTACAGCGGGAGAGCACGGCAGGTAATCTGACGGGTGATCCGGGTTGGCAAGCAGGCAGGCACGGCAGGTGGCCTGACAGGTGATCCGGGTAGACAGGCTGGCGGGCACGGCTGACAGGCTGGCGGGCAAGGCTGACAGACAGGCTGGCGCCTAAGGCTGATAGACAGGCTGGCGGGCACGGCTAACAGACAGGCTGGCAGGCACTGGAACCTGAGGGCTGAGGAGAGTGTTAGCACACAAACAACAACCTTGCACAGGCACCTCCATTTTGGAGGAGGTGCTTTATATAGGAGTGGTCCTCCGGCCATTGGCCTGGGACTCTTTATGACGGCGCGTGCGGCCTAAGCACAGTGCCCTGGAAGCTGCGCACGTTGCGCGCAACAGCAGCGGCGATGAGGGAAACGGCGTCTCTGCCCGGCAGGAGGCTCCGCTCCGTACACCTCGTACACACGGCTCTGCTCCGTACATCTCGTACACACGCGGCTCTGCTCCGTACACCTCGTACACACGCGGCACCGCTCCGTACACCTCGTACACACACGGCTCCGCTCCGTACACCTCGTACACACACGGCTCCACTCCGTACATCTCTTACACACACGGCTCCGCTCCATACACCTTGTACACGCGCGGCTCCGCTCCATAAGCCTCGTACACACACGGCTCCACTCCGTACACCTCGTACACACGCGGCTCCGCTCCGTAAGCCTCGTACACACACGGCTCCACTCCGTACACCTCGTACACGCGCGGCTCTGCTCCGTACACCTCGTACACACACGGCTCCGCTCCGTACGCCTCTTACACGCTCGGCTCCGCTCTGTACACACGTGGCTCTGCTCCGTACACCTCGTACACACGCGGCTCCGCTCCGTACACCTCATACACACACGGCTCCGCTCCGTACACCTCGTACACACGCGGCTCCGCTCCATACACCTCGCACACACGCGGCTCTGCTCCGTACACCTCGTACACGTGTGGCTCCGCTCCGTACGCCTCGTACACACGCGGCTCCGCTCCGTACACCTCGTACACACGCGGCTCTGCTCCGTACACCTCGTACACACACGGCTCTGCTCCGTACACCTCGTACACACGCGGCTCTGCTCCGTACACCTCGTACATACGCGGCTCTGCTACATCCACACTGTAAACCCCTCCTGACCCCACACATAAACTTCAGCTCATCCAGCACCATGACAACCAGCACAGCAGAGTCCTGCATCCACTGAGGCCCCTGATCATGTGACCCCTGACTCCTCCCCTCCTGTGACCTCATCACAGGTCCTGTGCGCACAGAGCAGCCATATATGTGGTGGCGGCTCTGCAGGTGGGGGTATGTGGAGCTCCCCCATTACTGGGCCCAGGGGGCATATAACCTCTTCAGCACGGAGACTCTTTTGGGGTCTTGTGTTGCCCCTTTATAAGAATCATAAGGTTTTTGTTCTGTTTCCTGTAATAGATACATACGACCCAACTATGGAGACAGGAAGGGAGGAAACGTATTGTTCTCATAGTACAGGACCCCTTTACTGACCCCACAGTGTAATGCCCCCATTATGCCCCTTATGCAGGATGTATGATGCCCCCCACAGTGTAATGCCCCCATTATGCAGCATGTATGATGCCCCACAGTGTAATGCCCCCATTATGCCCCTTATGCAGTATGTATGATGCCCCCACACAGTGTAATGCCCCCATTATGCCCCTTATGCAGTATGTATGATGCCCCCACACAGTGTAATGCTCCCCTTATTCCCATTATGCAGTATGTATGATGCCCCCACACAGTGTAATGCCCCCATTATGCCTCTTATGCAGTATGTATGATTCCGCCCCACAGTGTAAAGCCCCCATTATGCCCCTTATTCAGTATGTATGATGCCCCCACACAGTGTAATGCCCCCATTATGCCCCTTATGCAGGATGTATGATGCCCCCACACAGTGTAATGCCCCCATTATGCCCCTTATGCAGGATGTATGATGCCCCCACACAGTGTAATGCCCCCATTATGCAGCTTATGCAGTATGTATGATGCCCCCACACAGTGTAATGCTCCCATTATGCTCTTTATGCAGCATGTATGATGTCCCCCACACAGTGTAATGCCCCCATTATGCCCCTTATGCAGGATGTATGATCCCCCACACAGTGTAATGCCCCCATTATGCCCCTTATGCAGGATGTATGATGCCCCCACACAGTGTAATGCCCCCATTATGCCCCTTATGCAGGATGTATGATGCCCCCACACAGTGTAATGCCCCCATTATGCCCCTTAGGCAGGATGTATGATGCCCCCATTATGCCCCTTATGCAGGATGTATGATGCCCCCCACACAGTTTAATGTTCCGGGACGTACTAAAAAGAATGATGATCAGGAATAATTAAAAAGAATGAACATAAAAACTTACAGGCCCAAATATATGGAGAGATATTATGGTTTTCTTGTTTATCTTGGGATGAACATGAAATATATGAAGATTACAAGGGAATGAACACATTCCCTATAAACAGGTGTAGATTATATTCCCACCGTTCCACCTCCCCCCCCACACACAGTATAATATTTCCACAGTACCGCCTGAGGTCCTGCAGTTGGAATAATCCCTCTGGAGTTGGTTTTCCCTTTGGCTGCTCCCCTACATGTATACCCTCGAGCATGTATACTTGCATGTAGGGGAGCAGGCCTTACTAGATATCAAGGCTTTGTACAGTAATATACCGCATGAGGATGATATCAGAGGAGTAGCCTTACTAGTAGTGTTGAGCGAGTATGTTCTATTAACCCTTTCGCCGACTACGCTCGGGCCCAGCTCCGAGTATTTATAGCTGCTCGGTGATATGGTTGAATCGCTCCCGTGTGCATGATTTGCAACTGTTTGACAGTTTTATTACATGTGAGGAATGTCTATTTCTTACACTTTCCTCACATGTAATAAAACTGTCAAACAGTTGCAAATCATGCACACGGGAGCGATTCAACCATATCACCTAGCAGCTATAAATACTCGGAGCTCGGGCCGAGCATACTCGGACAGAACATAGTCGCTCAACACTACTTACTAGATATCGAGGCTTTGTACAGTAATATACCGCGTGAGGATGATATCAGAGGAGTAAGTCGTTTCTTGAAATCGAGATCATTAGTGTAGCAGACATAATGACTTCATGGAGGATCTTCTAAAATTCACTCTTACTCATAACTTCTTTCTTTTTGACAAGAAGTACTTCCACCAGCTCAGGGGTACTGCGATGGGGAGCCCCTGTGCCCCCTCGTATGCTAACCTATTCCTGGGCGGGTGGGAGAAATCCACAATATTCAGGGATGATCATAACTGATGGCATCCATACATTGGGGTATTATATAGATATATTGACAACATTTTTATCATCTGGTCAGAGACGAGTGAGCAATTTCTTGAATTTGTCAGGGAACTCAATATCCATAGAGTGGGCCTTAGATTTATATCAGAGTTTAATTATTACCAGTTGCCTTTCCTTGATGTACCAATCAAGAAAGTACGGGATGGGACCCTAGGGACACTCATCTACCATTAACCTATGAGCACTAATAAACTATTAAATTACTAAAAAAAAAAAACAAGCAATATCCAAGGGCCAATTTTTACAGTTGAGAAGAAACTGCTCTAATGTCACAGATATTAATATACAGGCAATAGACATGAACACCAGATTCAGGGAAGAAGGTATCCACAGTACATTTTGGATTCTGCACAATAGTTTGCAGAAAAACAGGAGAGACAGACACTCCTCCATGCCTAACGAAGAGACCAAGAAAAATATGGGATAACACAAGTAATAGAAACTTGTCACAATCACAGTGACCGTATCTTTAATATCCTCAGAAAACACTAGTATGTACTTGTGGTCGACCCGGACCTGAGGGTGCTCTGGGATCTACTCCCACAATAACTTTCATAAAGGGTTGGTCAATTAGGAACCGTTTAGTGCATAGTTTCTATAAAAAACTACACCCAAAGGGACTTGGCTAGATAGAAGAATCTGTGGTTTCTTTAGATGTGGAGAAAGTTGTACATGTAATTGGATGAGACCATATAAATCTTTCTCAAGTTCATCTACGGGTGAAGCCTTTTTCCAGAGGGATTATTCCAACTGTAAAACCTTAGGACTTGTATATGTGGCCACATGCACCTGCCCCGTAGAATATGTAGGCAAGACCAAGAGGATTGTGGGGGGGCATTTGGGCGAAATACGCCATGGTCGGGACACACCTCATTAATGGGACACATGAACAGTGTACATTGAGGTGAAAACGAAGACATCTCCTTTTGCATCATTGAGGTGGTTAAACCCAATGTGAGAGGAGGTGATCACAATAGATGTATCCTCAAAAAGGAAAGTGAGTGGATTTCCAGACTGGATTCACGAGCCCCTAAGGGACTCAATGAGCAAATTTTCTATGCCTGTTTTGTGTGAATACAGCCCCATTCTGGATTACATTTTTGGATTTTATATTCTACCCATTGCTACTCAGTTCCCTGTGAATGAGGTTCACATACTGTTTTACTTCAAGAGATCTGAGCTTCTATATCAGAATTATTTCTTATCAGTTATATCCCACTTATACTATTTAGTAACTAACAAGTGTGGTGTTCCTTGTGTATTTCTAATTATGCAATAGGGGTCAAATTTGACCATTTAGGAATATACTGTGGGCCACCATCCCATATTTTTTGTAGTGATAAAGTAGATCTACATGCCTATTGCATGATGGGAGGATGTGCAATAGTTGTTTTTAGTCTCCCATGACGCTGATCTCAGAGAGAGGATTTTTCTGTTGGTAGAATGCAATCCAATACCATATGCGCTCCGGCATGGAACGCAGACATCTGGGCATGCGCATTCGTGACAATGATCCTAGATCCTCTCCGGTGTGGAATGATAACTAAGGGCAATGGCAGTCACAGGTACGAGTGGAGCGGCGGCAATCAGTTTTTTTATTATTATTATTATTATTAATTTATATAGCGCCATTGATTCCATGTTTATCTAGCGTTTCAGTGTAAAATACGTCACTTCCGGACATGCACACTAGGGAATGGACATTATCGGACTTCTAGCTCATGAGATGTAGCGTAGTTGCAGTACATTATTGTAGACAGATCCCGGTTCTTCTGCAGCAACTCTCGACACTGCTGTTTCTGGGCCTTCGGTAGCGTTTCCGCTATTGCGACTCCTCCAACGTCACCTTCTAGCTTGCCCAGCAAGCATGGAGCTTCCACAGCCTCTCTGTCTTGCCACGGCTTGATGAGGTTGACGTGGTATATCTGGTACGGCTTACGTTGTCCCTGTTGATGATCCTTGTAGTTCACTTCACCCACTTATTCCACCACCTCATACGGCCCTTGCCACTTGGCCAAGAACTTACTTTCTACTGTAGGAATTAGCACTAGGACTCGGTCTCCCGGATTGAATTGCATCACTCTGGCTGACCGGTTGTAGACTCTGGCATGAGCTTCTTGTGCCTGGAGGAGATGTTCTTTTATAATGGGCATCACCTTTGCAATCCTTTCCTGCATCAGAGTGACGTGCGCAATGACGCTCCAGTGGGGCGAGCCCTCTGCTTCCCAGGTTTCCTTTGCGACATCCAGGAGACCCCGCGGATGTCAGCCATACAGGAGTTCGAATGGCGAGAAACCTGTAGAGACCTGTGGAACCTCTCAGATGGAGAACAACAGATACGGTAGGAGACAATCCCAGTCTCTGCGGCCCTTTCTATGGCCTTCCTCAGCATACTCTTCAGAGACTTGTTAAACCTTTCGACAAGGCCATCTGTCATAGGATGGTATACTGAAGTCCTCACCTGGGAAAATTGCAGGACTTTGCATAACTCCCTCATCACCTTACTCATAAAGGGAGTTCCCTGGTCGGTGAGTATCTCCCTTTGGTGAGCCTCTTTGGGGAAAAAACGTGGACCAACTCGCAGGCTATACTCTTTGCGAAGGAGTTTCTCAGTGGAATCGCTTCAGGAAAGCGTGTGGCATAGTCCAGGATAACCAATATACACTGCTCAAAAAAATAAAGGGAACACTCAAATAACACATCCTAGATCTGAATGAATGAAATATTCTCATTGAATACTTTGTTCTGTACAAAGTTGAATGTGCTGACAACAAAATCACACAAAAATCATCAATGGAAATCAAATTTATTAACCAATGGAGACCTGGATTTGGAGTCACCCCCAAAATTAAAGTGGAAAAACACACTACAGGCTGATCCAACTTTGATGTAATGTCCTTAAAACAAGTCAAAATGAGGCTCAGTATTGTGTGTGGCCTCCACGTGTCTGTTTGACCTCCCTACAATGCCTGGGCATGCTCCTGATGAGGCGGCGGATGGTCTCCTGTGGGATCTTCTTCAGGATGGCACATCAATGCGAGCTGTGGCAACATATTGATGTTGCCCACGAGCAGATTCAACCAGGGGACCGACCAATTCTCTTGAATTCTCTACAATAATGGGCAAAGGCACAATGGGACTTCGAAAGTGAGAGGTGGGGGCGATTAACTGGCATGTAGGGCAAGACTTGCAATACTTACATCGGGGCCAATAGAACCTCTGCACAATCTGTTCCTGCGTTTTTTCCACTCCCAGATATCCCCCCAAGACATGTCAATGAGCCATGTCTAACACCTTCTGTCTATAGGGGCCCGGCACTATTAACTGCTCCACTCGCTCCTCCCTCACTTTTTTGACCCGGTACAACGACTCCCCACTCATTATAACATGGGGAAACCTTGTGTCAGCCCCCGACTCCTGTGTAACCCCATTTATAACAGTGACATTATTAAAGGCTTCCTTCAGAGTTAGGTCCCTATGTTGGGCAAACCCAAAATTCTCGCTGGTCACCCCTAACTCCGGAATGGCAGACTCGGGGGGGCACTACCTCCTTATCCCCAACAAGGACACAAAAGGGAAACCTGTCTGACTCTGGGTGTGGTGATACCTCCTCAGGGTTAACTGGTTTCTTATCTGAGCCAGCGAACCCGGAACTCTTCCCCCACACATCCCAAAACAAACAAAAGAGGAAGGGTGGCCATCACGGAGTCTAGCCGTGCCGTTACCTCCTGTCCGTTCACCTTCACAGGACATGCTTGTGGCCCCTCGCTGAGTTTACATTTCACACTGCAGGTCGGATAAGCATAATATGAACAATGGTGTCCTATGCTGCAGTCCATCGGCTCAGGGGATAACGGGCGGCTATATGGCCTGGGCCATGGCACCTCCAGTAAACAACATCACCTGTAGGGACCTTAGGCATCACCTCCTCTGCCCCTTTCGACCTTGGATGGCCCATCCCCTTTTGAGTCTCCATCCCCTGTTGGGACCCCCAGTATGGAGTGGGCTGCCTTCCCAAGGAACCTTCAACCCCCTGGTATCTCTGGACCAGTCCATCCAGGTCATCCGCATTCCAGGGATCACCCTGGGCAACCCAAGTCTGTATGGGCCTTGGCAGGGAGTGCACAAACTGGTCCATCACCACCCGCTCTACCATCTGCGCAGGCATAGGGGAATCCGGTACCAGCAACTTCTGGACCAGGTGCAACAGGTCAAACATTTGGAAGCGAGGTGGTTTGTCCCGGTGATTACCCCAGTGGTGAACCCAGTGCACCCTGATTGTCATTGTCACCCCCAAGTGTGCGAGAATCTCAGTTTTTAGCTTGCCATACCCTTTGGCTTCCTGCAAAGCTAAATTATAGTACACCTTCTGGGCTCTCCCGTCAAGTATGGCGCCAGTACCTCTGCCCACTGCTCTGGCGGAAGTTTGTCCCTCTCGGCGACCCTTTCAAACACCATTAGGAAGCCTGAACGTCATCCACCAAGGTCATTTTCTGCAATGCCCGTTGTGACATGCAGAAGTAGTGCTGTTGCAGAGTGTGACATGCAGAAGTAGTGCTGTTGATTTAAAAGCATTCAGCAACTATTAGCAGTAACACAAGCACATGAGACAGGAAGTGTTGTGCTCCAGAAGCATCCAGCAACTAGAGGGGTTAACACAGTCACAGGAGTACAGTGTCCATTTTAGGAGATGATGAGATATCAAAATCAAACATCATAATGATGTCATTTTGAGGCTAAACACCCAGTCTGACGAGTGTTTCTGACAAGTAACTTTGGTAAGTGACATTTACAACTGTTATAATAATAATAAAAAAGAAGTCACTGTTCGTTGATGGGACTTGAACCTAAAATTCTATATCCAGACACCAGTGCACTAACCCCTGAGCTTTTAACTCAGTTGAAGAAACCTAGGAGTTCCATTTGGTTATATGATTTTCAGTGCAAATCTGATTGAAACTCATTGGGACTTATGCACTGACTGCAAGCAAGACAAATTCAAATGATGTTTGATTTTGATGTGTGAGTCGGATGTGTGACCCTGAGTATTATCATGGTTGATCTCATAAGACAAGAAAAGCTGCCAGTTACTATCACTTGCCTGGATAGCTCAATGGTAAGGCATCAGCCTCTGAAACTAAAGTGTCACAGTTCAAATCCCAATAGAAATATTATTATTATTTTTTTTTAACTATCCCTATTTAGCACACAAACTACAAGGGTGTTTTACTTTTAATACCTGACATTTTGATTGTCATCCTGACGTGTTAAGAGTTTCAGACACGCTGTCTATTTGCATGGTAAATTACATAGCCAAAGTAAATTGGGAGGCACTAATTTACTACATATCTATTTCCAAGTGACTGTTCATTTGCATAATTTCTTAAAGGGGTCTAATAATAACATTTCTTTATTGTCAATTTTTCTTTCCATCCACCCAAGAACTGGCTGCAAACTCCCAATTTACTTTTGCTATGTAATTATTATAATTATATATCACTACCTAAATAATGAACCTACAGTTTAATGGTAAGGCATCTGTGTCACATAGCTTTGGTTTGAAAGGATAATAGTAATAATAATAATTAATAATAAAAAGTTCAGTGTCCCTACAGGTTTTTCTTGGCTTATGAGATTAACCATGATAATACTCAGGGGTCTAAAAGTAATTGTGATTCTTATTCTGATGTGTGAGAAAAGTCTTCAGATATCAAAGCCAAGCATCACTGAAGTTTGTGTGCTCGCCAACATCATTTAAAAAACAAAAGTTTATTTTTTCTGCACGAGGGATTTAAACTCAGAACTAGTGATGGGCGAGCACTAAAATGCTCGGGTGCTCGATGCTCGGGTTGAGCACATTGGAATACTCGGGTGCTCGACCCGAGCAACGAGCCCAATGTAAGTCTATGGGAAACTCGAGCATTTTTCTGGCGGCTCCCCCCGGCGGTCTGTTTTTGATCAAAAATAGCATGAAAGCTATCCCACCATGGCAAGGTGAACCCATTCGGGATAGTCCTACTCTGTATAATATTAAAAACCTTACCATGTATCAAAGCCTCAAACTTCTGTGTGTGAATCATACATGAGAACTAATGTGATAGATTACAGTCCGGGGAAGACGGGAAACATTCATATAGACGGCCGGTGGAGATGTAGTCAGTGAAGCACTCTGGCTAAATATGTTTCTAGAGCCGTAGTAGAAGATGAATATGTCGTCCTCATCATGAAGTAGTTATTTCTCATGTTACGTGTAATTAATATCTCCTGCAGTATTGCTAATGCCGATTGCATTGACGGTAAATGAGACGAGAATTAGCTTTATGGAAGATGAGTCTTTGAGAAACGTGTTCAGCTACAGACTCCAAGGAAGAAACTGCTTGTTGTCTGTGGCCAAAAATATATAGGTTTTATTACTAGATGTAAAGCAGAAAACTAAATACTGTAAAATAATATATCTCATCATATGTTTCCCTTATTATCTCCAGTAATTCTATAATTACACAGGATTTTTATGATGTTACATCATCTTCTCATTCAGGTCCCTACAATATCAGATCCTCTCAGTGAAGATCTATTAAAGAGAATTTTCCTTATGGAATCATCAAAGATGGATTTGGACAGAGACAAGATGGTGGAGAGGATATTACACCTCACCCTAGAGATCCTCTTCCGTCTTACTGGAGAGGTGAGAGATTTTGATGATGTCACATTACATCATTCTTATCTATGGTAATAACAGATGAACAGAACTGGAGAGGTGAGGACTCTGGTAATGTCTGGAGTGCGATTTATTAATGTTTCTCTCCATAACCAGGATTACACAGTAGTGAAGAAGACCTCTAGTGAGCGCTGTCAGGACCCTGTGTCTGAGGGATGGGAAAGACACCTGAGCCCATTCACAGGGCCTCCATCTCAAGCCTTGATACATGAGGACATCAATGACCAGAAGATCCTAGAACTCACCTACAAGATGATTGAGCTGCTGACTGGAGAGGTGACACTGCTGGTAATGCTGGGACATTATACAGTAACACAATGAAAGGATCAGGTGGGATGACTGTATCATTGTATGTGTCAGGTTCCTATAAGATGTCAGAATGTCACTGTCTATTTCTCCATGGAAGAGTGGGAGTATTTAGAAGGACACAAAGATTTGTACAAAGACGTCATGATGGAGGTTCACCAGCCCCTCACATCACCAGGTAATAGACAGGACTAAATACACACGGCCTATAATTATCTGTATGTAAAGAATTAATTCAGTCCCTGTATGTATTTCCTCCAGATCTATCCAGTAAGAGGACTTCACCAGACTGATGTCCCCAACCTCTTCTTCCACATGACTGTAAACAAGAAGATCCCAATGTTCCTCAGGATCATCAGGTAGATGGAGAGAAGGTGTCATGAGATCTCCCCTATGATGTGTAGACGGCTGTGAAGGTTTTGTGTTCAGTCTTGTTTTATCCACCAGTATTATGTGTTTTCTATTTGTGTAATGAAAACGGTGGAGATGACAGGATTGGAGTGGATTATAGATGTGACTTCTCATCTGTTTTTGACTTTTACAATATTTGTTTCAGGGTGAAGATCTGACCCATATTAATACTATAGAGGCATATGTAAGGGGTGATGAGTGGTGTAAAGAGGAGATTCCTACATATGACCACCCTGGTGAGTAGTAACCACTAAATGCAGAGAAGTCACAGATTCTTCTCAGTCACCGTCTGTGGCTGCTTTATCGGTTGTGTAGTCCGGCCGTATCACAATCGTGTGATCACTATTTTGCCTCTAGACCACAACATTCTCCTCCACCCAAAAATGTTCAAATGATTTTGGCCATTGAAACCCTTTTCCATAGAACTTACAACCTGGAGGATCCACCTACTCCCTGTGATTAGGAGACGTTACCTGCTCAGATCTGTAAACCACAAAGCCAGAAAATTACTTGAAGAAAAATATTATGATGGGACTGTAAGAGAAAGTGGAGGGTAATGATTTATTTGCTTCCTAGATCTCTGATATCTTATTGGATGAATCTACCTTCTCTCCCTTCTGTGCTGCTGAATGTGCTCATATGGTCCCTACAAGACCAGGTCCAGTCTTTCTGGCCAAACTTCACATTTATGATCTACAACATTAAATTTGCAGTGAGGCCAAGTGTGAATTTCTGTACAATAACAACAGAGTTTCCCTTTATCCTGACTTTTCAATTTCTTTTAAAACCGACTAACTTCAAATAGTATTGTGATAAACTACATAAAAAACATTACACCTGTGCCATGAAATATCTCTAAGCTAAATTTAAGACGCCTCATCTCTGCAGTATTATAAAAAGTTCTCTTTGAACATCTAATATTTCTTCTTGAAATTCATCTGACAGAAAATATTGGCCCTTATGATAGTTTAGAATCCCAAGAGCCACCGAGCCCCATACTCCAATTACCCCAGAGAGGTTTCACCACTAGTTACTCACTACTTACTGATGGAGACTGTTGAGTTTGATCATTTCAGTAGATGTGTTATTGTTACTCACACTTTTGACTATAGTAGTTAGTGCCCAAAATACTCTTGATTTAACCCCAGTTTTGTGTTCCTATCTGGGCCCATTTTTCAAATCTGACGTGTGTCACTTTATGTGGTGATAACTTTGGAATTCTTCACAAAGGATAATAGGAAACAAATGGACCTTACAAATAATATTTCAACTTCTCTTGAATCTGACAATACCCTATATACGGTTGTACACTACTGTCTGAGCACATGGCAGGTTATGAAAGGCAGGCGTGCCATTTAGCTATTTGAATGCAGATCTTGCTGGGATGGTGTGCAAACACAATGTATTATGGACACTGTTCGTTGTCACCTGGCAGCTCAAAAGATGGCTACCACAAACAGGCTTAGCGCTATCTACTCCATTTTCCAGATCCCAGGGTTTGCCTTGCTCATCATCCTTTAACCCCTCTACATGGCTATGGACTTAGACAGAGACCCGCTAAGCTTGGGCCACAGTGTTACCTAATGTTCTGTGGTGTGAGATTGCAAGGAGAATAGTCAGATAGCCGGGTCAGAACATGAAGGTCAGAGAAAATACAAAATCACACAAAAGTAGTCAGTAAACTGGCCGACATCACTGTTGAGGGAGGGCAGCAATGACCCTTCACTGTTGACCAAGTGAGTGTCAAATTATTATGTTACAAGGTTGATTGCAATCAGGAAACCAGACGAAGACAGAGCTCTGTATGGGAGGATTTGGAGAATCTCTAATCCCATTTATTTTACTTAGCATTATATATTGTTTTGAGTATATCAATAGCCAATCACCTACAGCCATACTACAGGCTTAAACCAATGTTAGTACGATTATTACGGAAACACACATATGGTCATATTATCGTTAGTTCGGCTCATGATGGAAAGTTACAAGGTTATACATCCCGGTTCAGACTAGTTAGATAACAGGAGCAGGGTATTTCATAGAATGTACTTGAGAGAAAAGGTTCTTGTGAGAAAATTGCATGTGAAGCAGGAGAAAAGAATGAATGAATGTATGCTATGCAAGGTGTAATAATAACATGATTTTAGAAGCAAGCACAAAATGAAGTAACTATAGCATGAATATCGATATGTCCTTTACATTTCCCCCCTAAATATTATGTTATTATCAACAATAGAGGTGCTTTCCCAGGCTCATGTTTTGAGCCTGAGGGACATTGGTCTTCACTCAGTTAGTGCCCTTGTTACCAATTGAGGCCGTCGCGGCATGTCCATCCCCCCCTTGTCCGTTGATATAATCATAAAGCTCTGATCTTCAGACGTGAGGTTGGTCGAGGCATGCGGGTGACGGTCATCATTCCCTTGCCTTCCAGGTCCTCAATGCTGGTTACATCTGGGAGGTCCGTGTATAGTAGCACTGGATGTTGGTTTACAGCGTTCTCCTTGCTCTCTGATGACTGGCAAGATGCAAGCAGCAATATGCAACACTCCTTGTAATATTCCAACAATCCATCCACCTATCCCTTTAAACCAATTAGCAGGATTTAAAAATGAGAACGTATCAGACCACCAACTGTCTTTGGTCAATTCGTTATGTTTGTTATATTCTTCCCTGAGTTTCCTAATGTCTTCCATTTTAGTCTTTAACCGTATGGTAGAGTCTGGGTCAATATAGTGACAACAGGCTGGGCCTATAACCTGACACATCCCTCCTTGAGTTGCTGTCAAATAGTCCAGCACTAAAGTATGTTGATTAGCTACTATAGTAAGTTGATTCTGCACCGCAACAGTAGTATTAATTATTTCCAATACACTCCAAATCTGGTCATCTAAGTAGTCAGTGACTTCCACTAATTTGTCCCACATTTGTGTTACAATAGGGTAGAGGAAGACAGTACTGGCTATCTTATTGGGCATACTCATTTGTACTAAATGAAGTCTTCCTGATGGGTGTGGAGTGTTGTCCTTGGCACATTTATAGATGGTAGGAAGAGGGATGGCACTCATATCTACTTTACTATGGGGAATAAGATAAGTGGCTGGAGTTAGCCGGGCCAACGTACAATTCCCCCCTACTCCGACTGGGAGCCATTTATATGCATTATTCTCTCAGACCCAATATGTGGCTGATGGCAGATCCCATAAAGCAGAGTGCTGTAATACTAATTTATGTACCAAATCGATAAAAACGGTGTTATTTGATAACATACACCATGAAGGCATTTGTCCTAGGGGGCTACAATATCCGGATTGCCACATGTTGGATCACTAGGCTTCTATTCAGAAGATTCATTGCAAGGGATGTTACCAGATATTTTATAACATGTGTCATTGGTACCTTTTCTAAACAGATTTGCATGTACCCATGAGTGATTATGAATGTATCTTTTCAACAATGATGGTTAAAAGCATCTGCCGTACTAGGAGTAGCATTAAAACTGATTTGTAGACCTTCAGTTGGTATGAAACCTAAATTAGTCAAGGAGGACATGTTTCTGGACACCCATTTGTTTCCTTTAAGGGCAAAAAAATTTAGGTGTCTACTGGTGGCACTAAGATTTCCTTGCCACCAGAGGAGATACAGTTGTGTTCCATAATATACTAAACTTAGTAGCGTTATTAGCAAGGGCGTCGCTACAATTGGGCCAGTTTAGTATTTCTTCCAGAGTGACTGGGATCGCCAGGAAAGGCATACTAGCGGCTGAAACTGGTGAGTGAGTACATATCCAACAGTCACTGATCGGGTTGTTCTCTAATTGACTCAATTCTTGTACCAAAATCTGGTGGTGAGTAATGAACTTGTTATTAAAAGGGTCAGTACTCTGTTGTAGGCTATTCCAGGTATTGACTAGTCTAACCATACATATTATCATAAAACATCTCAGGATGGTTGACGTTTGCAGTGTGAAGCATGGATCCATGTTGACTTCCCTTCAAGTTTTACTGCTGTTGGGGTTGTAAGGAGCACTTGGTATGGTCCATCATACAATGGTTCTAGTCCGTGTTTCCGAACATGTCTCTTCACATACACATAATCTCCGGGCTTAAGGGTATGATAACATTCTGCATCAGCTGGATCTGGAATAGAAGATGATACTAACGCATGGATGTTAGTTAAGGCTTTGGCAAGCTGAATCACATATTGCACAACATGATCTGTTTCTTCTGATAATTGTTGTGGGGTAAATCGAGCTATAGCTGGTTGTGACCCAAATAGTATCTCATAGGGTGACAATTTATGTTTCCCTATGGGGGTGGTGCGTATCTGATATAGTGCAATGGGAAGGAGCTCAGGCCACTGGGCCGTAGTCTCCTGCATCATTTTGATCAATTGCCTTTTCAGTGTGCCATTCAATCTCTCCACCTTGCCGCTTGACTGTGGATGGTAAGGAGTATGCAGCGCCACTGTTGATCCAATCATGGTAAGTATTTCTTGATATACGCATGAGGAAAAGGCTGGTCCCTGATCACTTTCGATAATTTCTGGGACTCCATACCAGCTTCTTGGCAGTAGTCTTGGCAGTCATGTTTGGAACGGCGAATGCTTCTGGCCCGCTGGAAAACATATCCACTACTACTAAGCAGTATTCATATCGTCCTGCTTTAGGGAGAGTGATATGATCAACTTGCAATCGTTGGAACGGATACTCTGGTTTAGCAAGGTGTTTTGTCGGTACATTCTGTAATCTGCCTGGGTTGCAGGTTTGGCATATTGTGCAACCTTTGTTTTGTGCGCTCAACACGGTGGAAATTCCTGGGGCCCAATAGAGTTTCTGTACCAGTAGCAAAGCTTGATTTTTCCCTCGATGCACCAGTCCAGGGACCCAGGCTGCAACGGCCTGATATAGGAGTCGAGGCAAACAATACAGTTGTCCCTTTTTCCATAGCCCATCTATCAATTTAGCACCCGCCTCCTTCCATGACTGGCGTTCTTCTTTAGAGACTTTTTGCTATGTGCAGTGTAGCTTTGTGATTGGAGGGACCGGTTGATGCTCTTCTGCAGGTTGATCCTGAGTTGGCATGGAATTTAGCTCTTTGGTCTGCTGCCGCGTAACAGCCATGGACATGGATGTTGGAAGAAGAGCTGCTTGCTTAGCATGGAGATCAGCAAGTGCATTACCTCTTGCTTCAGGGGCATCTGGTCGGGTATGAGCTTTTACCTTTACAACAGCCAACTGTCTTGGTAGTTGTACCGCTTCCATCAATTGTCTGACGCTTTCAGCATTTTTCACAGGAGAACCTGCAGTCGTGACAAAGCCTCTCCTTGGCCAGATCTCCCCAAAGTCATGTGCAATCCCGAAGGCGTATCTCGAGTCAGTAAATATATTCACACGTTTTCCTTCGGCCTGTTGACAAGCAGCAATCCAAGCTTCAAGCTCTGCTTCATGTGCTGACATACTGGGAGGTAAGGCTGCAGCCTCTACCAATGTATCTTCAGTTGTGACAGCATATCCAGTATGAAACCTGCCAGAGGTGTCAGCATATCTGGATCCATCCGTATATAACGTAAGTTCTTGGTCATCCAAGGGTACTTGCCCCCACTAAAATAAGTGGAGTTGACTCCGCAGTAATTTTCTTCCAGACAATCATGTGGTGGAGCCTCTTTCCCCTCTCCCTCAGGTGCTGGTAGCAGGGTGGCCGGGTTGATGGTGGTGCACTGGTGTAATTTCACATTTTCTGGCAAAATCAACGTACACTGCAGCGCAGATGTCTCTGTGTGGACAGATGTTTAGGTTGCTGTAAAGCCAAAACAGCCGCAATATCATGTGGAGCATAAATGTGAGTCTCATTTCCAAGGATGATGTCCGCCGTTTTTTCAAGTAACTGCTGTGTGGTGTTAACCGCTCGTAGACAGCTATAGGAGGCCCTGGCTACCGGGTCCAGACGTGCTGAGTAGTAACCGACTGGGCGCTGCTTTGTACAGTGTCTTTGCGTGAGTACCCCGACTGCATGCCCTCCTGTATCTGAGACATACAAATGGAAAGGTTGAGCATAATCCGGGTTTCCAAGGGCAGGGGCTATCATTATCCTTGATTTTAGTTACTCAAAGGCTTGTTGCAGCAGTTCTTGGTGGTCCTTGTTGTTTACACCAGCCAGAGTGTCTTCTTTTAATGCATCATATAGGGGTTGCATCAGACGTGAGGCGCCTGGGATCCATTGTCTGCAATATGTACATAGTCCGAGGAACCGTTGCAGCTCTATGGGATCTTTTGGGAATGGTAGTAGGTAGATGGCCATCTTTCTTTCTTCTGTGATATGTCTGGCACCCTGAGTAAGGCAGTGGCCTAAGAAAACCACTTGACCGTGGCAAAACTGAAGTTTCGAGGCTGAGACTCGACAATTCAGTTTTGCTAGATGCTTGAGGAGGCGAACACTGGCCCTGATGGACACTTGCTCCGTGGGGGCACACAAAAGAAGATCATCAACTTATTGTACTCGTACTACCTCAGAGTTGTCCGGCTGCCACAGCAGCAGACAGCTAGGCATGTTCTTTGCAAACTGATTAGGGCTATTCTGCGCTCCTGCGGCATCACTGTCCAAGTCAATGGCCTGCCCTGATATATAAATGCAAACAGAAACGGACAGTCTTTATGTAGTGGAATGCTGAAAAAGGCGTTTGCTAAATCAATTACTGTAAACCAGGCAGCAGTAGATGGTATTTGTGAGAGAAGGGTATGTGGGTTAGACACCACAGGAGTTTCCAAGACTGTCGCTGCATTTACTGCCCTCAAATCCTGCACCAATCGATAAGAGGGCGGCTGCCCCGGTTTGGATTTTTTCCTTACGGGGAACAACGGCGTATTGCACGGGGAGACTCGGGGAATTAGTGCCCCTTTCTCTAACAAGGTGTGAATTTGCTGGTGTAGACCTTGTTCTTGTACATGTGTGAGCGGCTACTGGCGAACCTTGGGAAAGGGCGCTCCGGGCTTGAGGTACACCTGTATTGGTTCTACTGGCAATCTCCCAATGTCGTCTGGGCCTTGTGACCACAGATGAGAAGGGATTTCCTCTGTGTATGGAGCTAACCTGGGATCTTTTTGGAGATTTCCAATTGTATTGTATGTTAATCATAACCGTGGGTAGCGCCCGTAAGATGCAGACCGCCTCTATGTGTGCATCAGAGTTTGGATCCTTTAAAGTAAGGATCATCTGACCATTGTCCTGGTATTGAGTTCGGGATCGGAATTTAGACAAGAGGTCTGCTCCTAAAAGATTTACCGGGCACGTCAGGGATATGATAAATTGTGCCATTACTTCCCGGAAATGGGAATCGGAATAGGTTTAGTGAGAGTGTGTTTGTAAGGTCTGCCATCTACACCGATCAATATTAGATTGTCGTTAGAAAATTGGACTGGGAGACCCTGGGGCAGTTCAGTGGATTTTAAAATGGAGTTGGCCGCCCCAGTGTCTACCATGAACTTCACCGGATTCTCTCCTACTGGGAGAACTACGGATGAACAGAGCCCGGGGGTGGTTATGGACATCACGATGGCAGACTCTGGTTGGCCTCCATTTCAGAATGGATGGTCTTGGGGGACATTTTCTTGTGAGTCTCATGGGCCGGGCGTCCTATTTCTAGATAGGGGGGCTTGGGCAATGCACTGGCTAGCAGGGGTGTGACAGTCCCTTTGGAAATGTCCCGTCCGGCCACACCTCCAACCCTGAAGACGGGAATTCACTACTGGCCTTTTCCTGGGATACATTACTCGCTGATCAGGTACTGCCATGGGGTAATAGTGGGGCTGTAAGGGAGGATACTGTGTTGCGGGTGCCGCAACTGCCACTGCAGCGGGTTTGGATTTAGGCTTTACCGCAGAAGCGGTCCGGGCGACACTTTTCTGGGAGCTTTTTGCTACCTTTAGGGCATCTCCTGGGATGGTTGACTCAACATCTGGTCGTACAGCCAATATCACGTCCTTGATTTCAGTCCGTAACCCCTGGATAAAGGCGGATACTAACAGCTGGCAATGAGTTTTAGTATGTAAGGAGAACCCAAGGTCCTTATAGACCTGCATAAGGCGCCCATAAAACTTCTCAGCCGACTCTCCCTTCTCTTGAGTGACATCTATGAGGGTAGTGGATTGATCAGCCAACTTATCCTGAGCCCATATTTTAAGGGCTTGACAGAAGTCAACCCCACTCTCATACGTATTGGCGTCTAATGCTCTATTATATGGGACAGCAGCCTCTACCATGGGATAATATCTTTCACCAGCTTTTACACGGAGCAGGTGTAAAGGATCTTGCCTTGTTGTTGAATATATCTCTCTATATGCGGCCATGCCCCTGTAAAAAGCCATGGGGAAATGTTCGGGATCCGGGAGACGGTTACACAGAGTATCCATCTGTACTGGGGTAAATGGGGTATATATGAGTGGGCTGGTATTGTGGTCCTCTTCCTCCATTTCCTCCATCTTTGTGAGAGGAGGTGGAGGGAAATCAGCATGAGTACTGATTGTAGGGAGATCTTGGAGGTAGGGGAACACTGGGGGAGACCAGATATCGGGTTTGATTAGTTGAGCGGCATAATCAACTAGATCCCTGTCGATGGCCAAGAGTCTTATCTCTCTCAATTTATTTGGATGCGTGGCGATGTATTGCTTTATAGCCCCAACTATTATTTTGGCCGCGTCTTGTTTTGGATATCCAAAAATACCGGTGGAAATAAATGGCAGGGCTAGGGTTGGGACCGCATGAAGCTGTGATGCGTACGCTATGGTGTTTTGAATTGTTTCTGTAAGCAGGTGTTGTGACCTGGGTACATCCAGGGGATCATATTTTGGTCCCACCGCATGTATAACATACTGACAGGTCCCCCAATACGACATATTTCTGCAGCTAGCCCCCCCCATGCTGTAGTTTTGCATTTGCTACGTTTACAATGATCCCAACTTGCTGTTGCGGTATACTCCCCATGCCTATTCTCAGTATAGTGGAAAATTCTGAAGGACCATTCAGTAAAACAGACGCCACCTCCTGGTACTCGTGTCCATGTTCTATTTCCCCAGTTCGGGAGAGGGTGAATGGGGTAGAGTTCGGAGGTCCCTGGGTCTCCCCGAATGGAGTGTGGACCATGGCGGGAGCAGGTGGGGGCAATGGTTTATAATACCCGCCGTCAGCGTTAAATAATGGGAAGGTTGGTGCTACAACACTGGATCTGCGGGTTCCACAATTATAACACGACTCACGCCATCCCTGATTGGTGACCCAACACACATTACAAAGCCAGCCATCTGGGTTATATGGTGGTGGCTGGCCACCATTGGGAAGTGCAGGGTATTTAATCTCCTATAAATTGCTCAGTTTCCGGATTCAGGGGCTGGGGTACGGCTACATTTGTGGGGGTAGGGGATGCTTCTTTAGGGGCTTCAGATTCAGTTTGTGGACACATAAGTTGGGAAGGGGAATCTACTTCCTCCTTTACCTTTTCCCCATCAGCTTCATTTTGTAGCACAAAACAGCCAGTCTTTGTAACAGTGCTAGATAATTTTCCTTTCTTGACATAAAGATAATTGAAATAACCAGGCTTTATCTCCTCCTCTATTTCAACATATCCATCACCACAAATCTCATGTGCAACTTTCCTAAACTTTTCAGCATCTTCCAACAATCCACAGTCAACTAGTCTTCCCCTTTTCTGCCGGATTCCTTCGTCCCACAATGTAGGCTGAAGTGTCCCTTCCACGGGAAAGTTTAACAACTTAAACACTTTTGGTGCATTCTTAAATGATCTTTTCCCCTCTCGACCGACCATGATAGTCATCACATCCTCTCCCTCCTGAGGGGGAGACACTTTCTTTCTGCTCCACGGAAACATTGATTAATCACTGCACTGCTGCCTTTCGACTGACAAAGATCCTTGATTTGCGCACTGTATGAGTCCGGCCGGCCTCAACTGTTCCACTGACTCCCCCCTCCCTTCAGGTAAGTCACGTACGGTACTAGGTGAAAGGAGGAGAGCTCGCGTCTGCAGCCCTCCGGACACTCGATATACTTATATCTGTGTGCGTGTCCTACCCAATCTTCGATCACCTGCCGCGACTTATACTAATAGTGTTCAGTCTACTAAGAATCTTTGTCAGAAGTTAAGGAAGATTCATACAATATTCACTTCTCAATCCGAGGTGGTACTGCTTTAAAAGTTATCAATATCAGACCCCTAATGGGACTACACCCCTATAGTCTCACCTTTGACTATATCCAACCAAAACATCCGGAGATACTTCAAACAACCACGCACCACGTGGAAACCACGCCAAACGGTCAGTATCACTAGTAAAGAACTCGTGCACTTACCGTGGCTTTTGTGGGGGATGATCAGTCCCAATTCCAGTGGGGGAGGCCGAAAGCTAGTCTCTCTTTATGGACATCCAGAGGTAGTGGGGTGTCCCTGGTTAGGGATCCGAGTCACGGCACCAAACTGTTGAGGGAGGGCAGCAATGACCCTTCACGGTTGACCAAGTGAGTGTCAAATTATTATGTTACAAGGTTGATGTAAAGGACATATCGATACTCATGCTATAGTTACTTCATTTTGTGCTTGCTTCTAAAATCATGTTATTATTACACCTTGCATAGCATACATTCTTTCATTCTTTTCTCCTGCTTCACATGCAATTTTCTCACAAAAACCTTTTCTCTCAAGAACATTCTATGAAAACCCTGCTCCTGTTATCTAACTAGTCTGAGCCGGGATGTATAACCTTGTAACTTTCCATCATGTGCCGAACTAACGATAATATGACCATATGTGTGTTTCCGTAATAATCATACTAACATTGGTTTAAGCCTGTAGTATGGCTGTAGGTGATTGGCTATTGATATACTCAAAACAATATATAATGCTAAGTAAAATAAACTGGATTAGAGATTCTCCGAACAGGAACCAAATACACAAGGCGGGAACTGAGCACAGAGGACTGAACCAGAGGAGAACAAGGCTGTATCTGGCAGCTTCTGGCAATATGCTTCCAGCTTTAGTAGGGTGCGGTGCTTTCCAGTTGGCTGAAGCAGGGAGAAGATTACTCCAGCTGGACAGCACACACACCCATACTGCCAGACTGGATAGTACTAATGGTCCCAGGCACCATAATCTTAGTGGCTGGACAGAGCCTGCGCCGCCCAGAGCTTCTGGTTCTGACGTCTCCTCCATCACCAGCGCCGCCTGCAGGATGAATAAGGCGGCTTCTGGTGAGAGAAGCAGACGTCGCAGGAGCAGATCCCAGAGGAGATGGGACCCACCATTTGCAGAAGCCCTAATGTGACCAAATTGCAGAAAACCAGAGCAGTAGAAATCCTCATAAAGGGACACCATTTTGGAAATTATAACCCTCAGTGAATTAATGTATAGGAGAAGTGACTATTTTGACTCCACAGGCACTTTCCGGAAATTAGCACACAGTGGATGTTGGAGAGTGAAAATTACAAATATATAATTTCATTACCCAACACATAGTGCCCAGATTGTGCTCCAGGAGACACACGCCATCAATTAAGTGGGTTCTTCTCACTATAGTAATGTCAAATACATGGATGCTAAATGTGTTTTGGGCACACTGCAAGGCTTTGAAGTGAGGGTGAGATTTGACTTTGGGAGAGCAGATATTGCTGGATTGGTTTATGGAAGCCATGTTGCTTTTCAAAAGCCTTTGAGCCACTAATAATGTGGAAACCTCTGGTTTTCCATTGACAGATGATGGACCTGAGTGGGGACTTGTTTTTTGTGAGAGGAGTAGAAGTTATTATTGATATTATTTTTGCCTACATAAGATTGCTTGGTGGCTTTTTATTCCATATTTGGGAGGCAGAATTAACAAACAGGTGAACAATACGATCCACCGATTCATCCTATGAGGTTTTCTATTAGACTGTGAACTGTTATTGTCTTGGTGAATAATGACGACTAACATAGGGCAAAATTTAAAAAAATCACAGAAAAAGATACAGCCTTACTAACACCAAATCATATAACAAATGCATTGGCAGGATGCCGCAGACCCCCATGATAAAGGTGGGGGCTGTGCAGGTGCAAAATACTGATGGAGCAACCGCTCACAATCGTACCAATTCATGGAGGGTGTGGTTGCCTAGTATTAAAGATGCACACAGATGAAGCTTGCATAGGACGCCAGTCACACAGGTAGGTTTGATGCACAGTGTCTGGCTTAGGATAGTGATGATGCCCATACTATTACATCAGGAAGGCTGCCCAGCACTATATAAGTGCACCCCAAATGGACAGACACCCCAGTACACCCAACCAACACTAAAATGCAAATGCATTTGTTATCTGATTTGGTGTTGGTAAGGCTGATTTTTTTCTGTGATGTTTTCTTGGTAAATAATAATACTTTTACATAAAGTACATTTTTACGGAGAGTTTAAGTAGAAACATTCAACAATATAAATTTTAAGGATATGTTATTCATAAATAATAATTGGTTTTCTTCTTGGCAGATGACTGTACCAGGAGATCAGAGGGACAGCTGACATCTTCAATTTTTAAATCAGATGATCTTGAGATCACACAAGATACAATTGAAGTGAATGCCATTACTCCAGATATACCATCATCCCTTCACAGCAAAGATCTGTCATCTGATCATTTGAAACAGGTCCTGTCTTCTGATTCATTGCCGACTACTAAGGAAAATCAAAGTCACAAAATAAGCATTAAAAAACAAACTGCTCCTAAAGCAAAGAAGCCATTTTCATGTTCAGAATATGGAAACAGTTTTTCCCTCGAAAAGTCTTTTCTTAAACATCAAAGCATTCACACAGCAGAAAATAGATTTTTTTGTTTCAAGTGTGGGAAATTTTTTAACCAGAAATCAAATCTTGTTAGACATCAGAGAACCCACACAGGGGAGAAGCCTTTTTCCTGTTCAGAATGTGGGAAATTTTTTACAGAGAAATCAAGTTTAATCAGACATCAGAGAACTCACACAGGGGAGAAGCCTTTTTCCTGTTCAGAATGTGGAAAATGTTTTAGCCGGAAAACAGATTTGGTTGAGCACAAGAGAATTCACAGAGGGGAGAAGCCTTTTTCCTGTTCAGAATGTGGAAAATGTTTTAGCCATAAATCAGGTTTGGTTAAGCACCAGAGAACTCACACAGGGGAAAAGCCTTTTTGCTGTTCAGAATGTGGGAAATGTTTTAGCCAGAAATCAGATTTGGTTAAGCACAAGAGAATTCACACAGGGGAGAAGCCTTTTTCCTGTTCAGAATGTGGGAAATGTTTTATCCAGAAATCAGATTTGGTTAAGCACAAGAGAATTCACACAGGGGAGAAGCCTTGTTCCTGTTCAGAATGTGGGAAATGTTTTATCCAGAAATCAGATTTGGTTAAGCACAAGAGAATTCACACAGGGGAGAAACATTTTTCCTGTTCAGAATGTGGGAAATGTTTTGTGAAGAAATCATCACTTCTTAGTCACCAGAGAACTCACACAGACGAGAAGCCATTTTCATGTTCTTAATGCGGGAAATGTTTTATACGGAAATCAATCCTTAACAAACTTCAGAGAAGTCACACAGGGGAGAAGCCTTTTTCATTTTTAACCGAAAATTATATCTTCATAAAGGGGTTGTCCACTACTAGGACAACTCCTTCTCATTCCTCATGTTTGGCCTTTTTAAAATAAAAACACTCATACGCACTTCCTGTTCTGGCGCCGTTCCATTGGTGTCACAACTCGCGTTTCCATAAGGATGTTACATCACACAATCTTGCTCCCAATCAACGCCACCTTCAGACGTATTGTACATCAACAGGAAGGACATGGCCTGGACACAGCAGCAAGAGAACGCACACACTGAAAGCACTCTCTTCAGACCGTGTTCCTGGGGGAATTCTAAGCAATTTACAGCCTCAAACATGACTTTCTATATGGGAAAGCAAGAAGAGATCAGAGGTTAATCTGAGGTCCTCCACCTCTGTCAGCATGTCTGGTATGCAGCGTTTCTTATGGAAGGTCTTATCTTCCTGCTTCGGAGCCATTACTGCCTCACCTCAGTGTGGAAAAGAAGCAGTCTTAACCCTCATGATGCCAGACAGCTCCAGCCTGTAAGTCCTGCACCAACTTCTCTCTTAATGTAGACCTCACAAGAAAACAGCTCCACAAATCTCCCTGTACGCTCACCAAAGCCCACATACTGAGCAGTGCTTGCTTCACAGGGACATTTACCCCCCAGCCACAGGTTATTCTGATATGGGAAGAACATAACTTATTTGTATATCAGATTGCGTCTATCCCTACTAAAGAAGATATGGAGCAATATATTCAGAGGCTGGAGACCACATACAATACTGAAATACGTCCCCTCACTTCTATCCTGTCACAGCTTACTGACAAGGTACAGAGATTAGAGGATAATATCGTCCACGTTAGAGGCCATCATAATGCTCAGAAACTAACACTGGATCTTCACAGCCAGTAAATAAACCATCTGTTTAATATGGTTGATGATCAAGAAAATCACAATAATATCTGGATAAGGGGTATACCTGAAAGCATCAATGCACAAGTGATTATGCCAACACTGCGATCATTATTCATAATATCCTTGGTGATTCTATTGATAAGGAGGTGGAGATTTAAAAGGCGCACCGTACAATAGGCAACCATGGCCCAGATCCTGAGCGTCCATGGGACATTATCTGTCGCATACTTTTTTTCAATGTAAAAGAGGCCATTGTGAGGAAAGCAGAGGAGTTGGGTCCTGGTGATTTCAATGGAAAATGCATATAATTGCTCACATATCTATCCTGAATGACACTTGTTAAAAGAAGGGTATTGAAACCACTACTTGATGCCATCTGGAAAAATGGCCTGATGTACTCCTGGGGGTACCCATTCCAGCTGTATATTTTCAAAGATACAAGCAACATGAGACCTGTTTGTGATGCCCTGGACATTCCATATATCTGACTGGCCACCTGCTCCACCATTGCCCCAGAGAGTTCCAGCACGTCACAGAAGGCTTTCAATGGATCAGGAACTTGATGGTGATGCAGCCAGATGGGAAAGGAACCTGCCAATCATATGAGCTCCTGAAATGAATCTTGTCTTCCCTGATGAGAGACAGTTTGCAGATGCTTACTTATATCTAATTATATGCTTAAAGAAATATCTAAATAGAGCATTAGGAGCCACTCTTCCACTATATAGAATGTCTAAGTTCATATAAGATCTTAGACCGGCATATAAGTTGAGTTCACATGATACTACTGTAATATCAGGCTGTATGACATTACTTGCTTTGTATTCCATGGTTCCACCTAATAGGAATCCTAGAACTGAAAGTTTGACTTACGCCTGTAAAGACAACCCCTAGTTAGGGACTTGCATTGGGATCTGCTTGTTTCACAATTTCCTACTGTTTTGATATATTCATAATCTATACTTCTTAGACACAGAGAGGTAGACGTTACTATCTACCGTCTATACTTCATCTTTTCTCTTAATCTTTCTCTCTTCCATTCCCCCTTTTTTTCATATTATATGGCACAACTCAAAACTTGTTCATTGAATGTCAGAGGACTTAATGTTCCAGAGAAAGGAGCTCAAGTGTTTTATCGTAGGCATAAACAGCACGTACATTTTCTCTTTCTTCAGGAGTCACACTTTAGAGGCGATCATATACTGTACCTCAGTTTACTAATAGATATTATTCATCTTGGCGTCCCAGAAAAATGCAGTTTTGAAGTCTAAGGTGCTGAGTATAGGTCGCCACAGATCACTGCTGCATACTATTGTAGAAACACTGTCTGACACGGAGGGGAGGTATGCGTTTGTTAAGATCTCCGTCTACTCCAAAATTTTGACTTTGGAAAACTTCTATCTCCCTAATTGTGACCAAATTAAGTCATGCCGTCATTACTTAAACAAACTAAAATATTTTGCGAAGGACCTTATCATCATTGGAGGTGACTTTAATTTTGTCTTGGATCCTTCTTTAGACGGGTCCCTGGGCTGGAGTCACCAATCTAAAACACAAACAAAAGCTTTGCTAATTGTGCTTTGGTCTCAAACAGTCGATGTATGGAGAATACTACATCCAGACATAAAAGATTATACCTATTATTCTCCTTTACACAATATGCATAGCCATATAGTCCTTTTCTTAATTAGCCGTCACTTGCCTACATGGCAACCTACATCTCTAAAATGTTCTACAGTAAAGTTAATATATAAGGCGTGGGATAGGGGTAAAAATATTCTGGGAATTGGAAAGTACACAATCTATACTCCTTTATGGCACAGCTATAACTTACCAGAGCTACAGAAAAAAAAAATGTTAGTGAGTGGGAGGATAGGGGTATATGTTTGGTGTCACAACTCTTGAGGGATGGATTATTCAAGATGTTTGAACAAATAAAGGCAGATTTTAACCTTCCACATAGGGTGTTTTATCAATATCTGCAAATACATATTGCATATACTACACAACTAGAATAAACATAAATTGACATCACCCAATAGATACCATTACTACATCGTTGGATACAAAAGGTTTAATATCCCTTATTTATAGGCAGTTACTGGCCCTACATTTGGATAAATATTCTTTGATAGTTAAGACATGGGAGGGGGATGTGGGTCCGTTATCTGAGGAGCAATGGGGGAAATACTGGATTTGACACCGAAAGTTTCATTGTCAGAGTTACAAAGATTGTCCCGAATTCTTCTCATTCATAGAGTATATAGATCCCCAAGTATTTTATTTAAAATTGAAATACAAACAGATGACACATGTCCTATATGTGATCAAAATGACGCCCACCTGATGCATATGACGTGGAAATGTGTAAATATTGGCGACTAATGGAACGTGGTGATGGCTCTTGTACGATCTGTATTTGGGATACAACTTCAGTTGGAACCTAAAATCTGTATCCTAGGACTCCTGGGAGAGGACGTAGATCCAGACTCCCATATGGTAGTAGCTAGCTCAGGAATATTATTCCAAGCCAGAAAGTTGTTGGCACTACATTGGATAGACAATTCTCCTCCAACGATAACAGAACTAAAATCCAGGATAAATAACACGCTATGCTTGGAAAGTGGATCTTATATAAAAAGGAATGCTCTCAAGAAATTCATACACATATGGGAGCAATGGTTAATTACCCCAGGTATTGCTTCAAAGAACCTTCACAGAAATACTATCCTGGATCGTTTGTCCATTTCCTTACAGTAAACCAGGAATTTATATCCTTTATACTCAAGGTGTCAGCAAATAATAATTGTCTCAGTCCACACAATTGCCCCTTCTTAGATATATCCTTTTTCTTTTGATGTCCCAATAGGGAAAAAAATAAGCCGTCCGGAAGTATTCAGATATTTATGTACAAATGTAAAATTACTATTCCAAAACATTGCACTATAGAGCGATATTGGGATTTATATCATTGTAAACCGTTTTTTGTATTGTTTACTGGTTTTTCTTTTTATTGTTGTTCTCACAATGTTTGTATAAAAAAAAAAAAAAATATTGGTAATTCTTTTAGTTTTTTTTCCATAAAATCGATCTGATTGAAAAACGAAAGGAGGGAAGGTCTTTACTAGATCAAACGTACACAAAATGCCAAGATCACATGTGAAGGTACTCGTAAGAATTTGCAGATAAATGTGGTTGCTCATTGGCAAGGAGGTTACATCCACACGTGTAAAGGACATACGTATCCAAAATAAAAGGAGCACCGCGGCTATAAATTCATAACCCCACTGACATAGCTGAAGCATTTAGTTGCTGTTTTATAGTTCACTATATAATATTCATGGACAATACCACGACATGCCTCCTAATATTCTTGAAATAAAAATTGACAAATATATTATGGACACTGCCGTTCCTTCCTTACAGACCCCTGAGCAGGAGATACTAGACAAAGCTTTCACTGAACAACGGATAGGACAGGCCATTAAATAATTCCCTATCGGGAAGAGCCCTGGACCAGATGGATTCAATAATAGATTTTATAAGATGTTTGCACCTCTGTCATTACCATTTTTAGCCAAAGTGTTCAATAATATCTCAGAAGCCTCCCCTTTTGCCCCCAATCACTTAAGGCTCATATAACGGTTTTATCAAAGCCTGGAAAAGAACCAAATACCTGCCCTAATATTCATCCAATATCATTAAATAATGTAGACGTCAAAATATTCTCTAAAGTAATTACATCACGACTCTCCCACTATCTACTCCCAATTGTCAGCAGCGCTCAGGTTGGCTTCATTAAGGGTAGAGAAGCTCGTGATAATAAAAATAAAACATTGTTGTTAACCACTTTACAGCCTGTGGCGTATTAGTACGCACCAGGCTGTCACCCCCTGTTCAGCGCGGGCTCCAGGGCTGAGCCTGCACTGAACCGAGCACATGTCAGCTGATTATTACAGCTGACATGTGCCCGCAACAGCCGCGGGTGGAATCGCGATCCACCTACGGCTTTTAACATGCTAATTGCTGCTGTCAATCTCTGACAGCGGCATTTAACATCGCCGCGCCGGAAGCGTGTCACTTACCCCGCCCATCGGTGACCCCGTCACGTGGTCGTGGGTCACTGATGGGTGGGCATGACAACCCTGGGTCTGCAGCAGACCCCAGTGGTTGTCATGTGCTGATCGCTATGAGCGCCACCTACTGGTCGACGCTCATAGCACAGGAGCATTTCTGCTACATAGAGGTGATCTGCTCATCACCTCTATGTAGCAGAGATGATCAGACAGTTGCTTCTATAGAAGGAAGCAAAAAGTGAAAAAAAAAAATGTTTTTAAAAATATTAAAAAAATATAAAAGTTGAAATCACCCCCCTTTTGCCCCATTCAAAATAAAATATAAAAAAAAAACAACCCACATACACATATTTGGTATCGCCACTTTCAGAATCGCCCGATCTATCAATATAAAAAAATAATTAATCCGATTCAGTAAACGGCGTAACGAGAAAAAAATTCTAAACGCCAGAATTATGTTTTTTGGTCGCCGCAACATTGCAATAAAATACAATAACGGGCGATCAAAATATCGGATCTACCCCAAAATGGTATCAATAAAAACTTCAGCTCAGCACGCAAAAAATAAGCCCTCACCTGGCCCCAGATCCCGAAAAATGGAGACGCTATGGGTCTTGGAAAATGGCGCCATTTTTTTTTTTTAGCAAACTTTGGAATTTTTTCCACCACTTAAATAAAAAAGAACCTATACATGTTTGGTATCTACAAACTTGTAATGACCTGGAGAATAATAATGGCAGGTCAGTTTTAGCATTCAGTGAACAGGGTAAAGAAATAAAAAAAAAAACATCTGAGGTATTGCACTTTTTTTGCAATTTCACCGCACTTGGAATTTTTTTCCTGCTTTCCCGTACACAACATGGTAAAACCAGTAATGTCGTTCAAAAGTACAACTCGTCCCACAAAAAATAAGCCCTCACATGGCCATTTTGACCAACAAATAAAAACGCTATTGCTCTGGGAACAAGGGGAGCAAAAAACAAAAAGTCAAAAGCGGAAAAACCCAGGGTTTCGAAGGGGTTAATTTGACATGCAAAAAAACTGGCACCCAATGTTCCTTGTTTCTGCCTACACTATAAAAGCGTTCGACACAGTGCATTGGACTTCCTTAAAGAGCGCCCTACCACAAATTAGGTTGGACTCTTTCTTGTTATCTAAATTTCTATCCTTCTACACTGACCCTAAAGCGATAGGGTAAACGGCCTTCTATATGACACATTTTCTATTAAAAAGGGGACGAGACAAGGGTGTCCTTTATCACCTGTCCTATACACATTGGTGATGGAACATTTCGCGGTAGCATTACATACAAATCCAGATATTAGTGGAGTTACTATAGACTCACATCACTATAAGCTAGCTCTACATGCAGACTACTTGTTCTTTTTTCAAACCCAATGATCTCATTTCTGTCTATAATAAAGGAATTTGAATAACTCGGCCATGGAAGCAATTTTAAAGTCAACTACTCTAAAACAGAAGCCATGAACATAACTTTTAACCCTGAACTGACACAATAACTAATTTCTAACTTTCCCTTTAAGTGGCAAAAAGACACAATTAAGTACCTGGGTATACAAATTCTGGGGAACTTGGATGATCTGTATCTTTTAAATTATATCCCCCATCCTTGAACAAATGGTTAAAAATCAAATGAATTATAACTTGAAACCCTTGTCCTGGTTTGGTTGTATTAGTGTGATCAAAATGGACATTTTACCAGATCTTCTTTATATATTTCAGACCGTTCCGGTCTGCGTTCCTCAGACCTTTTTCTCCCGTCTCAACAATTCTAACAGCAAGTTTGTATGGGGAACATCGAGGCCTAGGAATACGTGTTACAATATTGTGAAGAAACAGGAGGGAGGGTTAGGGAGCTACAACGCTGAATCCAAACAGGGTGAAGATAGTCCACTGAAGGGTGCCGGTCCCGCTGGTGAGCACAGACATATGAAGAACACGAAAAGGAGAAAATCAGCACTCCAACAGGCAAAATATGAGAAAAATGTATTGAATCATTTAAAAAAAAAAAAAAAAGTAAAATTCTTATGTTTCTGGCGCTAGGGTTGCGCCCTTAGTTATAGCAGATGAGAAAAGGACAATGAAGTTATATATATATATATACAAGCACAATGGAGACACATGACATGAAATGAGAAATCAATTAGACATGCAAAAGGTGTGAAGAAAATCCAAGCCACAGTTCACATTGAAGGCAACGAGATCAAATACAGACAAGATGATCATTACAAGCGTCACACAACAAGCCAGAAATGCAAAACACCATGATGGTGAAAAATAAGATAGAATTAGACCTCATACTCTTATTCATGCATATCCGTATCCCCCTCTGTATATAAACTGTTTATTGCAGGACATTTGTGTTAGCTGCCAGGGGATTATCCCATATAGGAACACAACACCGGGATTAAGTGTACAGGTGTGAGATCACAGGGTCAGAACATCACAAATGCCATCAACTATAGCAAGGGAAGGTGGGAGGATATACTGATTATAGAGGGACAGGAACATGTATACATGAGATGGATGATAGATTCAGTATAGAGCATCGCAATAACAATGTCCAATAAACAGAGAAAACGCATCAATGTCTAAATTGTGAATAGAAATATTGTTCTTATCGATCTGACACACGTAAAAATATAATATAAAATAATATGCACAATAACCAATATGGAGAAACTATAAACCTATAACAATGAACATATAAAGTGGAAAAAAATTATGCAAATCAAAATTGATTAAATAGTAGAGAATCTACAAGGAAATGCACCCGCATCTGATCTGGTGCAAAGTATAATATCCTGGCAAAGGATCATAGAGCCGCAGATATACCGAGCATTATCTGTCATATCACCGGGAGGCAAATAGATGCATCATTGTAAAACAGACGAGAACAAGTACAGAACACTGGTGAGATTACTGTGGAGCATTGTAATGGCGAATCAGATTACTGTGGAGCATTGTAATGGCGAATCAGATTACTGTGGAGCATTGTAATGGCGAATCAGATTACTGTGGAGCATTGTAATGGCGAATCAGATTACTGTGGAGCATTGTAATGGCGAATCAGATTACTGTGGAGCATTGTAATGGTGAATCAGATTAGATGGAGCGTACAAATCCATGATATCCAAGAGCTGAATGTATAACAGATCAATGGCAATGGGAGACGTCTGCATAGAGTCTGATGTAAAACCTGATCGTGAGGCTATAGATGGAGCAAGCATTTTTATCTGTATCAACGAAAAACAGGTAATTACATTATAATAAAACTGACAAAAACAAATATCTGATGCAGAACTGAATCGTGAAGCTGTGGATGTAGCGGGAATTTCTATCTGTATCAACGAAAAACAAATCATTGAATTATATTGCGAAAAAACTGACAAAAATAAATATATGAGAAATGGAAGATAAATAAGCTGCAGAACATTGCAATGGAAATACTCCGTCATTGCTGAAAATCTTTAAGATATTTTCATCATTTATGTGCGTTCTGCGAAGATGAATCTGCAATGATAGCGCAATATACAGAAAGGGAAGTAAGTACACCAGCAAATAATAACCGGAAAAACACAAAATAAATTCAGAAAACCTGGAATGTCACCATATAGATGTCTGCTGGGAATAAACCAGTATGAATTTCATCACTAGATGTAAAACCGGTCATTGCGGAAATTCATTACCCGAAGGGTATTTAGTATTTGCACGTCAGATCCAGAAGGCTTCACGCATATTAAGGTGTTTCTGTCTGTTCCACCCCTTACCGGATAATTTACCTTTACAAGACCAAAGAAAGAAAAATGTGTGAGATCATTATTATGTATGGACAACATGTTTTGATGCCCCGGAGTATGTGCTATTAGAACTGTTGATATATGAAATCTGCTCCGGTGCTCTCTATGAATCCTACCAATTTGTATAAAACAATGTCCACTATTCTGGAGGAAGGCATTTATTTGTCGGTGTTTAATAACAAAATTCAGCGCTGGCTGTTACCTGATTATCCCATTTTTCATGGTCTCCCCAAAACACACATGGGTATCCCCCCCCCCCCCACCCTTCGCCCTATTATCTCGGGTATGGGTTCATTGAATGAGAATTTAACCAATGGCTGGTGAACATTTGTATCCTCTGGTTATTCAAACACCAGGCCATGTGAAAGATACTACGTCTGTCCTGATGGTTTTTGACAGGTTCGTGTGGCAGGAAGAATATAGGTTTGTCACCAGCAATGTTGTAAACCTGCATTCCTCTATCCCTCACGCATTGGCCATCATTGCCGTTCAACACCATTTAAATAAATATAGTGGATATTCTGTGAATTTACAAAGGTTCATTATAACATAAAATATTTGTTGTCCCGCAACAATTTTATGTTTGATTCTAAATATTATTTACAAGTATTTGGAGCCCTCATGGACTCCAAATTCTCACCATCTTTGGCTATGCTGTACATGTCGTGGTGGGAAGAAATTTACATTTTTTCTGATGATAATCCATTTTTTTAGCACATTTTTTGGTTTGGTAGATATGTTGATGATGTACTTTTGGTATGGAGAGGTGACCCCCAGTTAGTGTCACAATTTGTTTTGTATTTGAATTCCTATTCCTTAAATTTAAAATTCAATGTCAGTGAACCTTTGATTTCCACTCCATTTCTGGATATTTTCCTGACAGGGATAGTAACATCTCATAAAGTGGACACCACACGCTATAGAAAACCTTTGTCAGGCAACACATTACTGTTGTCTTCCAATTCTCAACTTACTCTATACTGTTCGCAGGGACGACTCAGTATAGGTGGAGGGAAGCACTCCGATGCCGTTCAGCGAATGTGACCCGTGCTACACAAATATGTAACTTCCAACATAAGTGCTGATTCATCCTCCGTGGATTCTTTTATGCCTAAAGGGAGACCTGCCCACATACCCCCTGTGATGACATCACGGGGGCTAGTCTCCAGCCTTCATATTTTTATTAGATATGTTTTTTGCAATAACTTATCATGGGTTGATCGTAGAGGCCCAAAAGTGATACCATATTTTCCGTTATGATTTTACCTTTCTCCAGAGACCACACACGGTATAGCTGCCGTCTGCTATTTTGTTACTTTTGCGCCACAACTCCCCAGAGGGGCTTACAGTGACGGTTAAATATCCATATTGTTCCTTAGCTGACCCTGCCACCCAAAATATAGGCCCCATTATTATCGGACATATGGAACTTTAGTTATTCAATATTGGCTTCGGGCCGTCTGCAGGCCTTTGTTACATTCCCTTTGAAGCACTGGGAATGCAACCTTCTCAGTTAGCCAGTTAGCTGTAAATCTATCACAAGCCTGTGTTAATTGAGTTTGGTAGCAGCTTTTTGGCCAGCATTTGCTTACAAGGCCCTTCTCATATGTGTGTTGATTTGCATAGAGGCCACTGGCCAAAGTGTCAGCTCTTCTCCCGTGGACAATTACTATAGGGGAGGAGGGAAGAGGAGTCTGAGAGAGACTTCTTAATATCTATGACAGGGGAGAAGAAAAGATTTTCAATATTTCCATTACAATCTGTCTTTCATTGATACAGATAGAAACGCTTGCTATACCTATAGCCTCACGATCAGGTTTTGCATCAGACTCTATGCAGACGTATCCCATTGCAATTGATCTGTTATACATCCAACTCCTGGATAGCATGGATTTGTACATTCCATCTAATCTGATTCACCATTGCAATGTTCTACAGTAATCTCACCAGTGTTTTGTACATACTTGTTTTTGTCTGTTTTACAATGATGCATCTATTTGCCTCCCGTTGATATGATTGATAATGCTTGGAATATCTGCGGCTCTATGATCCTTTGCCAGAATATTATGCTTTGCACCAGATCAGATGCGGGTGTATTTAGTAACATCGGTGGTTTTCACACAAATTTCCTGCAATAAACAGTTTATATACAGGGTGGGATACAAATATGCATGAACAAGAGTATGAGGTTTAATTCTATGTTCCTTGTATGTAGTATTATTTGGTCATTATCTGGTGGTAATATGTGGTCTGGTCATGGTGTGGTGGTACTTGTTCCTTGTATGTGGTGTTGTTCGGTCACTATGTGGTGGTAAAATGTGGTCCGGCCATGGTGTGGTGGTATTTGCTCCTTGTATGTAGTATTATTTGGTCACTATGTGGTGATATGTGGTCTAGTCATCGTGTGTCAGTATTCTTTGTATGTGGTATTATTTGGTCACTATGTGGTGGTAATATGCAGTCCGGCCATGGTGTGACGGTTTTTGTCCCTTTGTATGTGATATTATATGAAAAAATGTATGTGACACATTCCCTTAAAGAAAAATATACCTAAATAGAGTACTGGATATTTTAAGAAATGTTTAATAGGTTAGAGTAGAGTAGGGCCCTGCCAGAAGAGTCTACCTTGTCGTGGTGGCGGCTTACAAAATCTTTTGGCCAAAACAAAAGCTGCTGCTATGTATGTGATATGGTGTTCTATGGGAACTGTTAGGGTATGTGCACATGGTCAGGAGCAGCTGTGGGTTTGACACTGCGTGCTTATGCAGCTTCAAACCTGCAGCAGTCTGGTGTTACAGCATGCATGCGTTTCACATGCGTTTCTAACAAGCACTTTCCAGGCGATTTTAGCATCACTTGGAAAGTGCTTGACAACTAGGTCACAGTATATAAATCCATGCAAACAGCATGGATTTATACAGTGTGACCGTAAGAATGTTTAAAAATAAAAAAATAAACCTATACTTACCCTCCGATGGCCCGGCGTGTGTTGCAGCGCTGGTTCCTGGCTGCCAGCTGTTCGCGGGACACTGCACTGAAAGGCCTGCGGTCACATGACTGTCACCGCAGGTCCTTCAGTCCTGCCCGCAAACACAGAGGAGGAGACCAGGGGCTGTCAGAAGGTGAATATAAACTTTATTTTATTCTTTTTTTACAGGTACAATGGTACCCAGGTCTGGATGAGAGTCTCCTCTCCTCCAGAACTGGGTACCATCCGCACATTGAAACGCATATAATCTGTGAGTACAAATGTACTGACACCGATTATATGCGTCTCAATGCAAGTCAATGGCGGCGATTACGCCGCGCTTCCGCAAAATTAATGGACATGCTGCGGATTTTTGAGCGCAGCATAAAAGCTGCGGAAAAATCCGCAGCATGGGCATTGACAGTGCGGAATCCCCTTGGGGACCATGGGGGGCGGATTACCTAGCGTTTAACAAGCGTTTATGCTGCGGAAATTCCGCAGCATTTACGCTTGAAAAACGCTACGTGGGCACTTAGCCTAAGTCCCTGCAGGAGGACAGACACAGCAGTCAATGAGCGCTCTCAATAGTCTGATGGGAAAGCATTCATTGGCCAGCGGCCTCTCTCCTGCATGACATGCCCCATTTTTCAATGCCCGCACTCTGCCCAGGGTATCAAAAATCATTACGGGTGGGAGTGGACGGGATTAAGCAGCATCAGCCCTCAGTCAAGGGCACCATAGCAGCTGCGTGGTCTACTGCCTGGGTGCGGCTGCATCGGCGGTGTGTCCGCCCCTGGCTGAACCCCTCGCTGTGGCTCTGAGCAAATGTAATATTATTTACACACAACCGAGTGGTAAAGAAATCAGTGAGACACCTGTGGGATAAGAACATAAGAACCATTACACCCTCAGATGACTTCCCTTGTGGGTACAGTGTCCGAAATGGGGTCACTTTAGGGGGTCGTATGTTCTTCACACCTCGAGGGCTTTGCTTTTGGCCGCTCCGTACACCTCGTACACACATGGCTCCGCTCCGTACACAAAGCTCCGCTCTGTACACCTCGTAAAAACGCGGCTCTGCTCCCTACAACTTGTACACGTGCGTCTCTGCTCAGCACGTCTCCGCTCCGTACACCTCGTACACACGGCTCCGCTCCGTACACCTCGTACACACAGCTCCACTCCGTACACCTGGTACACGTGCAGCTCCGCTCCCTACGCCTTGTACACGTGCGGCTCCGCTCCCTACGCCTTGTACACGTGCGGCTCCGCTCACTACGCCTTGTATACGCACGGCTCCGCTCCCTACGCCTCGTACACGCGCGGCTCCGCTCCGAACACCTCGTACACACGCGGCTCCACTCCGTACGCCTCGTACACGCGCGGCTCCGCTCCGTACGCCTCGTACACGCGCGGCTCCGCTCCTAACGCCTCATACACGCGCCGCTCCGCCCCGTACGCCTCGTACACGCGCGGCTCCGCTCCGTACACCTCGTACACGCGCCGCTATGCCCCGTACACGCGCCGCTCCGTACAAATCGTACACGCGCTGCTCCGCTCCGTACACCTCGCACACGCGCGGCTCCGCTCCGTACACCTCGTACACGCACGGCTCCGCTCCATACGCCTCGTACAAGCGCGGCTCCGCTCCATACGCCTCGTACACGCGCGGCTCCCCTCCGTACGCCTCGTACACGCGCGGCTCCGCTCCGTACGCCTCGTACACGCCCGACTCCGCTCCGTACGCCTCGCACACCCGCGGCTCCGCTCCGTACGCCTCGCACACGCGCGGCTCCGCTCCGTACGCCTCACACACGCGGCTCCGCACGCCTCGGACACGCGCGGCTCCGCTCCGTACGCCTCACACACGCGGCTCCGCACGCCTCGCACACGCGCGGCCCCGCTCCGTACACCTCGCACACGCGCGGCTCCACTCCGTACGCCTCGCACACGCGCGGCTCCACTCCGTACGCCTCGCACACGCGCGGCTCCGCTCCATACGCCTCGCACACGTGCGGCTCCGCTCCGTAAGCCTCATACACACGCGGCTCCACTACATACACATTGTATACACACCCTCTGCTCCGTACGCCTCGTACACACGCGGCTCCGCTCCGTACGCCTCGTACACACGCGGCTCCGCTCCGTACGCCTCGTACACACGTGGCTCTGCTCCGTACGCCTCGTACACGCGCGGCTCCGCTCCGTACGCCTCGTACACGCCCGACTCCGCTCCGTACGCCTCGTACACGCCCGACTCCGCTCCGTACACCTCGTACACGCGCGGCTCCGCTCCGTACGCCTCGTACACGCGCGGCTCCGCTCCGTACGCCTCGCACACCCGCGGCTCCGCTCCGTACGCCTCGCACACGCGCGGCTCCGCTCCGTACGCCTCACACACGCGGCTCCGCACGCCTCGCACACGCGCGGCTCCGCTCCGTACGCCTCGCACACGCGCGGCTCCACTCCGTACGCCTCGCACACGCGCGGCTCCGCTCCATACGCCTCGCACACGTGCGGCTCCGCTCCGTAAGCCTCGTACACACGCGGCTCCACTACATACATATTGTATACACACCCTCTGCTTCGTACACCTCGTACACGCGCGGCTCGACTCCGTACGCCTCGTACGCGCGCGGCTCGACTCCGTACGCCTCGTACACACGCGGCTCCGCTCCGTACGCCTCGTACACACGCGGCTCCGCACGCCTCGTACACACGGGGCTCCGCTCCGTACGCCTCGTACACACGCGGCTCCGCTCCGTACGCCTCGTACACACGCGGCTCCGCTCCGTACGCCTCGTACACACGCGGCTCCGCTCCGTACGCCTCGTACACACGCGGCTCTGCTCCGTACACCTCGTACACACGCGGCTCTGCTCCGTACACCTCGTACACACGCGGCTCTGCTACATCCACACTGTAAACCCCTCCTGACCCCACACATAAACTTCAGCTCATCCAGCACCATGACAACCAGCACAGCAGAGTCCTGCATCCACTGAGGCCCCTGATCATGTGACCCCTGACTCCTCCCCTCCTGTGACCTCATCACAGCTCCTGTGCGCACAGAGCAGCCATATATGTGGTGGCGGCTCTGCAGGTGGAGGTATGTGGAGACCCCATTACTGGGCGCAGGGGGCATTAACCCCTTCATAAGGTTTTTGTTCTGTTTCCTGTAATAGATACATACGACCCAACTATGGAGACAGGAAGGGAGGAAACGTATTGTTCTCATAGTACAGGGCCCCTTTACTGCCCCCCACAGTGTAATGCCCCCATTATGCCCCTTATGCTGGATGTATGATGCCCCCCACACAGTGTAATGCCCCCATTATGCCCCTTATGCAGGATGTATGATGCCCCCCACACAGTGTAATGCCCCCATTATGCCCCTTATGCAGGATGTATGATGCCCCCACAGTGTAATGCCCCCATTATGCCCCTTATGCAGGATGTATGATGCCCCCACACAGTGTAATGTCCCCATTATGTCCCTTATGAAGGATGTATGATGCCCCCACACAGTGTAATGCCCCCATTATGCCCCTTATGCTGGATGTATGATGCCCCCCACACAGTGTAATGCCCCCATTATGCCCCTTATACAGTATGTATGATGCCCCCCACAGTGTAATGCCCCCATTATGCCCCTTATGCAGGATGTATGATCCCCCACACAGTGTAATGCCCCCATTATGCCCCTTATACAGGATGTATGATGCCCCCCACACAGTGTAATGCCCCCATTATGTCCCTTATGAAGGATGTATGATGCCCCCACACAGTGTAATGCCCCCATTATGCCCCTTATGCTGGATGTATGATGCCCCCCACACAGTGTAATGCCCCCATTATGCCCCTTATGCAGGATGTATGATGCCCCCCACACAGTGTAATGCCCCCATTATGCCCCTTATACAGTATGTATGATGCCCCCACACAGTGTAATGCCCCATTATGCCCCTTATGCTGGATGTATGATGCCCCCCACACAGTGTAATGCCCCCATTATGCCCCTTATGCAGGATGTATGATGCCCCCCACACAGTGTAATGCCCCCATTATGCCCCTTATGCTGGATGTATGATGCCCCCCACACAGTGTAATGCCCCCATTATGCCCCTTATGCTGGATGTATGATGCCCCCACACAGTGTAATGCCCCCATTATGCCCCTTATGCTGGATGTATGATGCCCCCCACACAGTGTAATGCCCCCATTATGCCCCTTATGCAGGATGTATGATGCCCCAAACAGTGTAATGCCCCCATTATGCCCCTTATGCAGTATGTATGATGCCCCCCACAGTGTAATGCCCCCATTATACCCCTTATGCAGGATGTATGATGCCCCCACACAGTGTAATGCCCCCATTATGCCCCTTATGCAGGATGTATGATGCCCCAAACAGTGTAATGCCTCCATTATGCCCCTTATGCAGTATGTATGATGCCCCCACACAGTGTAATGCCCCCATTATACCCCTTATACAGGATGTATGATGCCCCCACACAGTGTAATGCCCCTTATGCAGATTGTATGATGCCCCCACACAGTGTAATGCCCCCATTATGCCCCTTATGCAGTATGTATGATGCCCCCACACAGTGTAATGCCCCATTATGCCCCTTATGCAGGATGTATGATGCCCCCACACAGTGTAATGCCCCCATTATACCCCTTATGGAGGATGTGTGATGCCCCCACACAGTGCAATGCCCCCATTATGCCCCTTATGCTGGATGCATGATGCCCCCACACAGTGTAATGCCCCTTATGCTGTATGTATGATGCCCCCCACAGTGTAATGCCCCCATTATACCCCTTATGCAGGATTTATGATGCCCCCACACAGTGCAATGCCCCCATTATACCCCTTATGGAGGATGTATGATGCCCCTACACAGTGTAATGCCCCCATTGTACTCCTTATGCAGGATGTATGATGCCCCCATTATACCCCCTTATGCAGTATGTATGATGCCCCCACATAATGTAATGTCCCCATTATGCCCCTTATGCAGTATGTATGATGCCCCCACACAGTGTAATGTCCCCATTATGCCCCTTATGCAGGATGTATGATGCCCCCACACAGTGTAATGCCCCCATTGTGCCCCTTATGCAGGATGTATGATGCCCCCATTATGCCCCTTATGCAGTATGTATGATGCCCCCACACACTGTAATGTCCCCATTATGCCCCTTATGAAGTATGTATGATGCCCCCATACAGTGTAATGCCCCCATTGTGCCCCTTATGCAGGATGTGTAATGCCCCCATTATGCCCCTTATGCAGGATGTATGATGCCCCTACACAGTGTAATGCCCCCATTGTACTCCTTATGCAGGATGTATGATGCCCCCATTATACCCCCTTATGCAGTATGTATGATGCCCCCACACAATGTAATGTCCCCCTTATGCAGTATGTATGATGCCCCCCACAGTATAATGTTCCCCCAGTACCACCTGAGATTTTACAGTTGAAATAATCCGTCTGGAAAATGGTTTTCCCTTTGCCTGCTCCCCTACATGTAGACCCTCGAGCATGTATACATGCATGTAGGGGAGCAGGCCTTACTAGATATCGAGGCTTTGTACAGTAATATACCGCATGAGGATGATATTAGAGGAGTAAGACATTTCTTGAAATCGAGATCAATAGAGTGTAGCGGACATAATGACTTCATGGAGGATCTTCTAAAATTCACTCTTACTCATAACTTCTTTCTTTTTGACATGAAGTACTTCCACCAGCTCAGGGGTACTGCAATGGGGAGCCGCTGTGTTCCCTCATATGCTAACTTATCCCTGGACTGGTGGGAGGAATCCACAATATTCAGACATGATTATAAGTGGTGGCAGACATATATTGGGGTATGGTACAAATATATTGACTACATTTTTATCATCTGGTCAGGGACGAGTGAACAATCTTTTTAATTTGTCGGGGAACTCAACATCAATAGAGTGGACCTTAGATTTACATCTGAATTTATTATAATAATTTTTATTTTTATAGCGACAACATATTCCACAGCACTTTACAATTTTAGGGGGGACTTATACAGACAATACAGACTTTCCAGAATAAGCATAACTCAGATATTAAAAGGAGTGAGGGTCCTGCTCGCAAGCTTACAGTCTATAAGGAAATAGGGGAGACACAAAAGGTAAAATGTACATATATTGTATAATACTGCCTTAATATACTAAATAGGGTAAGTACATAACACTACATGAACTGATAGCCAGCCAGTATGTGTACAGTACAGACAGAGGCTATTCAGTGCATGGATGGTATGAACATGATTTTGAAGAAAATTTTAATATGGGCCAAACTGGGACAGTTAGATAAGTATGTTGAGGTGATAGGCCAGTCTAAAGTAATGGGTTTTTAGGGCACGCTTAAAACTGTGAGTATTGGGAATTAATCGAATTGTCCTGGGTAGTGCATTCCAAAGAATTGGTGCAGCATGCGAGAAATCTTGGAGACGGGAGTGGGAGGTTCGGATTACGGAGGATTTTAGTTTTAAGTCATTAGCAGAACGGAGGGCACGGGTAGGGTGGTAGACTGAGACGAGGGAGGTGATGTAGGGCGGTGCTGAATCATCAAGAGCTTTGTGGGTAAGAGTGATAATTTTTTATTGAACTCTGTATTGGATGGGCAATCAGTGCAATGACTGGCACAGGGAAGAGGCATCGTTGTGTCGGTTGGCAAGGAATATGACCCTGACTGCTGCGTTCACGACGGATTGGAGAGGGGAAAGTTTAGAAAGAGGGAGACCGATAAGTAAAGAGTTGCAATAGTCCAGACGAGAATGAATAAGAGCTACATAAGAGTTTTTAAAGAGTCAAAGGTAAGAAAATTTCTAATTCTAGAGATGCTTTTAAGGTGTAGATGACACGAGCGAGCGAGTGATTTGATGTGAGGAGTGAAGGAAAGATCTGAATCAAGTATGACCCCAAGACAGCGGGCATGTTGCTGGCGAGTAATGATGGAGCCACAAACTTAAATGGCAATATCGGGCATAGATAGGTTAGTGGAGGGAGGAAATAGGAGTAGTTTAGTTTTTGACAGATTCAATTTTAGATAGAGGGAGGACATAGTGTTAGAGACAGCGGAAAGACAATCACTGGTATTTTGTAATAATGCAGGGGTGATGTCCGGAGAAGAGGTGTATAATTGGGTGTCATCAGCATAGAGATGGTACTGAAAACCGAATCTGCTGATTGTTTGTCCAATAGGAGTGGTATATAATTAGAAAAGAAGGGCGTCTAGGACTGATCCTTGAGGAACCCCGACAATGAAGGGGAGCCAGCAAAAGACACAGTGAAGGAGCAGTCAGAGAGGTAGATCTGTGGCGCCCTGAGGGTTCGGTCGCCACAGGGGTACTGCATCTCTTTAATGAGGTGTGGTATCTCCCCTTCGAGGTAAGGATGGTGTAACTGTCAGGACCCCACCTCTGCATCCAACACTACACCTCTCCCACCTAAGGGGGGGGCTCATATGCACCAGGGTGCTGCCCCACCCGGGATAAGTGGAGATGGGGGGGGACAAAAGATAGGGGGAACCTAGTAGTGGGTGAGGGTGGAGGACGCACATTTAGGTTACACAACAAAATTCATATTTAATAAACAGCCATCTTTGGCTTATGGTCTTTTGATTGTGATCTTCATCACTGAACGTGGCTTTCTGTGTGAACCTGCAGTTGATGGGGACACGGTCCTCGTACTCTGGCCTTGAGTCGAGGAGCGGGTTAGAGTTAACGGCTGTCTCTACCCGGTCAAGGTCCCTACCCAAGAATGCCTGGAGTGGAGCAGAGGAGACAAGCTCTGCAGGCAAAAGTATCCCAGGGGGATGCAGACGGAGCGGTATACGCCACCTGTCCTCACTATTCTGGCCTAGTCAGAGGGATTCCTGCTGCAAAAGGGGTACCGGCCCCCGATATCTGACTCTGTCACTTTAAGTCTTAGTCGGAGAAGCCCGGAGGCTCAGTGGATCCCACCGGGTAACGGACGGAGCGGAGTTGCCACCCGTACCCTTGTTCTGTGCATAGTCCAGAGGGAGACCCGGCCTTAGTACACGTACCACACACGGACAGGAGAGGACCTAGTGGGAAAAGTCTAGGAACACTCTGGTGCGGGGTCCTGACCAAAGCACCTGAACTACTCGGAGGTTGTCGACCCCCGGTCCTGGTGGCTGCAGCGCGCCGTGAGGAGCAGGGAGAAGCCTTGGGGCTGTGCATTCTACCGTAAGTAAAGCTTGGAAGACTACCCCTATGGCCTCCGGTTTCTTATTGCAACGCGGCACTGCACGACACCGCACCACATCTCCCACTACAATTCCCATCCTCCTGCTTCCTCTGCCCTGAGGCCCTGCTCCTCCTGTGGGGAGTAGTACCATCTGCTGCTGCCACTACATCCTGCCTCAGAGGACTGAATGCAGCGCTGGTGGAGGATCACCAGAAACCACAGGTGGCGTAGTCTTTCACACCACTCGAATCACTGTCACCGTCCCTCCTAGCCCTTAACTTTTTAATGTGACAACCCTGGGCACTGACCGGGCCTAGGCCGCGACTACATCCACCCTGCACAGTCGCCCGGCTTCCGAGTACCCCAACTCTCAGGGTGGGCTAGCGAGCGGGGAGGGGAAGGAGAGGCGTCCCCTAGTCCAACCGTCTCGGACATATTATTAGCATATACCGGACACCGGGTCCGAGTATACGTGGATCTTCATGACCAGTAGAAAACAACCGGAACCCCATCCACAGTGTCGAATGCTGCAGAGAGATCCAGGAGAATCAGTGTAACATACCTGGCGGCGACCTTGCATAGTGGTCCATCTCCCACTGTGCAAGAGCGCGCACTTGGTCTCCAGTCCAGAATGTCTCTCTGGCTTCCCTCCATGCTGTCTGTTTGTGTCTGTTTCTGCTGCTTAAGGGCGGCGCCCGATCACTTCCTGCTTTTTGTACCTGCTGTGGGTCACACCCCTTGTGCGTCCTCAGCCTATTGCTGTCTGTCACCTGGTATATAACTCAGCTGCTCCAATCAATCCCTGCCTGAGCATTGTGTTTCATTCAGTGTGTGCTTGCACTCTGAAGGTGCCAGGTCCCGTTCTGTGTTCTCTTGTCTGCCTTTCCTGGAGGCTGTATTTCCAGGCCTGTCTGAACACGCTCCTAGCCTGTTCCTCTCGCCTTCTAGGGGCCGATTACCTAGACCCGCTCCTGTATCTTGTCTGTCCTGTCTGAACACGCTCCTTGCCTGTTCGTCCCGCCTCTCTGGGGGCCGTATTCCCAGACCCGCTCCTGTATCCCGCTGCAGTGTCGGTCTCTTCCGTACACTTAGTTCCAGTCTGAACTCTCTCCTATCCTTTACCTGTTTTGCCTCTATGTCCGTTCCTTTCCTTTTTCTGCAGAGTCTGTACTCGTACCTTGCTCCTGCTTGTTGTCTCTGTACTCCCGTTTGTGAGTTTGTGGTCCACTCGCTACTTCACTGCAAGTACCCTGTGGGTATCTGGCTCTGCCTTTCCCTTCCTGTCTGTTCCGTGTGAACAGAGCCCTGTCCTAGCCTGCTCTGACTCCTTTGCTCACCGATCTGGCGGTTCTAGCCTGCTCTGACTCCTTTGCTCACCGCTCCGGCGGTTCTAGCCTGCTCTGACTCCTTTGCTCACCGCTCCGGCGGTTCTAGCCCGCTCTGCTCCCTCTTTCTCACTGCTCCGGCAGTCTCGTTCTGCTCTCTTCCTTTACCTCACTGCTCCGGCAGTCTCGCTCAGCTCCCTCTTTCTCACTGCTCCGGCAGTCTCGTTCTGCTCTCTTCCTTTACCTCACTGCTCCGGCAGTCTCGCTCCGCTCTGACTCCTTTGCTCACTGCTCCGGCAGTCTCGCTCCGCTCTGACTCCTTTGCTCACTGCTCCAGGCGGTCTCGTCCTGCTCTGACTCCTTGCTCACTGCTCCGGCAGTCTCGCTCAGCTCAGACCCTTTGCTCACCGCTCCAGGCGGCCTTGTCCTGCTTTACTCTTGCTCACCGCTCCAGGCAGTCTTGTCCTGCCCTGCTCTCGCTCACCTCTCTGGGCGGCCTCACTCTGCTGTGTTTGTCCGCCACATCTGTGGTTCTGTTCCTGAGTCCCAATGTGTACTGGGTTCTATCCCGCCTGTGTTCCTACCTGCTAGTGCCTCCCTGTCTGCACTCTAGCCGTGCTTGCCTGTACCCCCCTGCCTGCATACCCACCTGCCTGCATACCAGTCGTGCCTGCCTTTTCCCGCCAGTCTGTGTGCCAGCCTACCAGTCTGTTCCTGTATTCCCCTGTGTGGGTCAACAGCCGTGTCCGGGGTCTGTCCTGGAGTAGCACCTGGTCCCTCTGCTCGGTTCCTCCTTGGTGCACTGGCGTCGTATGCCGTCGTGCGACCCTGGTCGGATCGGGTGAATACCTAGTTACGCCCCTCCAGGCATTCACTCTCCGGCACGGTCCAGTGGAATCACACGCACACGCCGCTCAGCCCGGGCGTGTGCATTACAGCATTACAATCAGCAGGGATTAGTGACCATTAGATTTGGCTGTTAGTAGATCATTAGAAACTTTAGTGAGTTCAGTTTCAGTAGAATGTAAAGAGCGGAAACCAGATTGTAAAGAGTCAAGAAGGGAGTTATCTGAGAGATAGCGTATTAGACAGGAGTGGACCAGTCGTCCCAGGAGTTTAGATATAAAGGGAAGATTGGAAACAGGTCTGTAGTTAACAGCACAGTTCTGGTCGAGGGGTGTTTGTTTAAGAAATGGATGTATGCTGGAGTGTTTAAAAAAGGAGGGAAAAATACAAAATGAGAGGTAGAGGTTGAATATTTTAGTTAGGTGAGTGGTGACAGCTGGAGAAAGGGACTGAAGGAGATGTGAAGGAATAGGATCACTGGTGCAGGTGGTAGAGCGAGAGGAAGCAAGGAGCCTTGTCACGTCTTCCGTGACTTGTTCGAAGTCAGAAAATGAGCAAGATACAGTGTGGGAGGGAGGAGCATGCATAACATTTGGGGATTGAGAGAAAATTTCCTGTCGGATATGGTCAATTTTTTCTTTGAAATAATTGGCCAGATCGTCAGTGCTGAGGTTGGTGGTTGGGGCCTGTGCTGTTTGATTAAGGAGAGAGTGAAAAGTGTCAAACAGGTGTTAAGGATTATTGGGCCATGAGATGATGAGGTTGTTAAAGTAGGTTTGTTTGGAGAGGTGAAGGGCGGAGTTATAGGTTTTAAGCATAAATTTATAATGGAGGAAATCTTCAGCCAGATTAGATTTTGTCCACAGCCGTTCGGCACACCTGGAGCCCCACTGGAGAAAACGTGTTTGCAGCGTGTTCCAGGGTTGTCGCCGTCTGTGCCGAGTTGTTCTCTGTGTAGGAGGTGCAGCTTCATCCAGGGCGCATTGCAATGTTTCGTTATAATGCTTCAGTGCAGAGTCAGGGCATGAGAGGGAGGAGATTGGGGCCAATGATGATTGCAACGTTTTCATAAATTTCTTGGTGTTAATGGCATGTATATTTCTATAAGTGTGGAAAGTGGGGGTGTCTTGAGCAGGGTGACAGTTCTTGACAGAGAATGAAAGAAGGTTGTGATCAGAGAGCGGAAGAGGAGAGTTAGTAAAGTCATGTATTAAACAGAGCCGGGCGAAGATCAGGTCAAAGAGTATTTCCATCTTCATGTGTAGGAGAATTAGTAAGCTGTGAAAGGCCGAAGGAGGAAGTTAGCGATAAAAGATGAGCGGCAGATGGGGAGAGGGAATTGCCTATTGGGATGTTAAAGTCTCCCATTATGAGGGTGGGGATGTCATAGGATAGAAAGTTTGCAAGCCAAGTGGCAAAGTGATCCACAAACTGACGGGAGGGGCCCGCAGGGCGATACACACCCGCCACTCGCAGGGAGAAGGGCCAGTAGAGTCTGACTGTGTGGACCTCAAAAGAAGGGATGAAAAGTGAGGGTACTGAGAATATAACCTGAAAAGTACATTTTGTTTAAAGGAGCCGACCAACACCAATTATTACCAGTTGCCTTTCCTGCATGTACTGATCAAGAAGGATTGTAATGGGCCACTCATCTACCATAAACCTTCAATGACTAATAAACTATTGAAGTGGGATAACCACCACCCCCATCCCCATAAAAAGAGGAAAACCCAAGGGACAATTTTTATGGTTGAGAAGGTACTGCTCGAATGTCACAGATTTTAGTATACAGGCAATAGACCTGAACACCAGATTAAGGGATAAAGGGTACTCGTGGTACATTTTGGATTCCGCATCATCGTTTGCAGAAAAATGGTCAATCAGCTTATCTTTTCCTCATTCAGATCTCTAAAATACTGGATCCTCTCAGTGAAGATCGTCTATATAAGAACATTTTTGCTGATTTATCCAGGAAAATGATGGCAAGATGGTGGAGAGGATATTACACCTCACCCTAGAGATCCTCTTCCGGCTTACTGGAGAGGTGAGAGATTCTGATGACGTCACATTACATCATTCTTATCTATGGGAATAACAGATGGACAGAACTGGAGAGGTGAGGACTCTGGAAATGTCTGTAGTGAGATTTATTAATGTTTCTCTCCATAACCAGAGATTAATCATGGGGCCTCCATCTCACCCCCTGATACATGAGGACATCAATGACCAGAAGATCCTAGAACTCGCCTACAAAATGATTGAGCTGCTGACTGGAGAGGTGACACTGCTAGGAATGAGGAATGCTGGGACATTTCATAGTAAAGCTATGAAGGGATTGGGGGATGACGGTATCATTGTATGTGTCAGGTTCCTATAAGGTGTCAGGATGTCGCTGTCTATTTCTCCATGGAGGAGTGGGAGTATTTAGAAGGACACAAAGATCTGTACAGGGACATCGTGATGGAGGTTCCCCAGCCCCTCACATCACCAGGTAATAGACAGGACTAAATACACACGGCCTATAATTATCTGTATGTAAAGAATGAATTCAGTCCCTGTATGTCTTTCCTCCAGATCTATCCAGTAAGAGGACAACACCAGAGAGATGTCCCCGTCCTCTTCTTCCACAGGACTGTAAACAAGAAGATCCCAATGTTCCTCAGGTAGATACAGAGAAGATATCATGAGATTTCCCCTATGATGTGTAGACAGCTGTAAAGGTCTTGTCTTCAGTTCTGTTTTATCCACCATTATTATGTTTTATATTTGTGTAATGAGAACGGTGGAGATGGCACGATTAGAGCTGATCATAGATGTGACTTCTCCATCTGTCTTTGACTTTTATCATATTTGTTTCAGGGTGAAGATCTGACCCATAGTAATACTACAGAGACATATGTGAGGGGTGATGAGTGGTGTAAAGAGGAGATTCCTACATATGACTACACAGGTGAGTAGTAACCACTGAATACAGAGAAGTCACAGATTCTTCTCAGTCCCTGTCTGTGGCTACTTTATCGGTGGTGTAGTCCGGCCGTATCACAATCGTGTGATCACCATTTTGCCGCTTGACCACAACATTCTCCTCCATCCGAAAATATTCAAATTACTTTGTGTAATTGTGAAAGCCCTTTTCTATAGAACTTACAACCTGGAGGATCTACCTACCCCTGGGATTAGGAGACGCTGACCGTTACCTGCCCAGGTCTGTAAACTATAAAGCCAAATGACAGCGTATGTAGAATGTGCTGACAAATTAGAAAATCACTTGAAGAAAAATATTATGATGGGCCTGTAAGAGAAAGCGGAGGGTAATGATGCTGTTGGCTTCCTGGAATCCTGATATCTTATTGGATGAATCTACCTTCTCTCCCTTCTGTGCTGCTGAATGTTCTCATATGGTTCCTACAAGACCAGGTCCAGTCTTTCTGGCCAAACTTCGCTTTTTTGATTGATAACATTAAATGTCCAGTGAGGGACACGTGTGAATTTCTGTACAATAACAGCAGAGTTTCCCTTTATCCTGACTGTTCAATTTTTTTTAAAACCAACTAACTTCAAGCAGGATTGTGATAAACTACATAAAAAACATTCCACCTGTGCCATGATATATCTCTAAGCTGTGCGTGGCTGATGGCTGTAATATACATTTATTCACGCCTGCAGGAGATGTGTTGGCATGGCTCGAGCCCTGGTTTCATGGATTCACTCCACATCATAAATAGTATTGAGTGAATTTGTTCGGCATATCAAATTCAAGTTCGTGTTCGGGGTTCCGGCTTGTTCGCGCCAAATGGTCAACCATAAATGAGTGCAACTCCAGTTTAGTGTTGGATTTCTCCCTTCATACATACGTTGTTGTTGGGGATGTTACATGTTTATATATTCTTTCTTTTTTTTACAAGTTCATTTTCTATGATAGTTTGATTGTGGTGGGATCGGCCGGCCTCACTTATGTGAGTCTGTAACTCCCTTGTAGTCTTTCAAAAAGGTCTCCATTGCCTCTTCCAAATGCCCAAGATCTAAATTTAAGACACCTCAGCTCTGCAGTATTATAAAAAAGTTCACTTTAATGTCTAATAATTCTTGTTAACACTCATCTGCCAGAAAATATTGGCCCTTATGATAGTTTAGATTGCCAAGAGCCACCGAGCCCCATACTCCAATTACCCCAGAGAGGTTTCACCACTAGTTACTCATTTTTCTCTGATGAAGACTGTTGAGTTTGATCATTTCAGTAGATGTGTTATTGTCTGTAGACACAGTTTTTGACTTCAGTAATCCTCTGATTTAACCACTTCCCACAGTTTTATGTTTCTAATCAGGCCCCATTTTTCAAATCTGATGTGTGTCACTTTATGTGGTGATAACTTCGGAATTCTTCACAAAGGATAATAGGAAACAAATGGACCTTACAAATTATTTTCCAACTTCTTTTGAATCTGACAATCCCCTATATACGGTTGTACACTACTGTTTGGGCACATGGCAGGTTAAGAAAGAAAGGTGCGCCATTTAGCTATTAGGAATGCTCAAAAGATGGCCACCACGCACAGGCTTGTCACTATCTACCCTGTTTACAGATTTCACAAATTACTTTGCTCATCACCCTTTAACACCTCTACATGGATCTGAACCTACACAGAGACCCCTAGGCTTGGGCCACGGTGTTACCTGCTATTCGGTGGAGTGAGATGGGAAGAAGAATAGTCAGGTAGCTGGGTCAGAACCAAGAGGATAGAGAAAATACAAAATCAGAAGACACAAGAGTAGTCAGTAAACGGGCCGAGGTCACAGCTGGAAACAAATACACAAGCCGGGAGCTGAGCACAGAGGACTGAACCAGAGGAGAACAAGGCTGTATCTGGCAGCTTCCGGCAATATGCTTCCAGCTTTAGTAGGGTGCGGTGCTTTCCAAATTGCTGAAGCAGGGAGCAGATTACTCCACCTGGACAGCACACACACCTATACTGCAAGATTGGATAGTACTACTGGTCCCAGGCACCCTAATCTTAGTGGCTGGACAGAGCCTGCCCTTTTACTCCATATTTGGGAGCCAGAATGAACAAACAGTTGAACACCACGCTCCACTGCTTCATCCTATGAGGTTTTCTATTAGATGGTCATTGTCCTGGTGAATAAGTGATTTTTTTTTTTAAATAACTTGCCTTTTTTACAGACAATTTAAGTAGAAATGTTCAAAAATATAAAATTCAAGGATTCTTTATTAAAAAATAATAATTGGTTTTCTTCTTGGCAGATGTCTGTACCAGGAGATCAGAGGGACAGCTGACATCTTCAATTTTTAAATCAGATGACCTTGAGATCCCACAGGATACAACTGAAATGAATGCCATTACTCCAGATTTACCATCATCCCTTCACTGCAATGATCTGTCATCTGATCCTTTGAAACAGGTCCTGTCTTCTGATTCATTACCAACTACTAAGGAAAATCAAAGTCACAAAATACGCATTAAAAAACGAACTGCTCCTAATGCAAAGAAGCCATTTTCACATTCAGAATATAGAAATAGTTTTCCTCTCAAAAAGTCTTTTCTTAAACATCAAAAAATTCACACAGCGAAGAATATATTTTCTTGCTCCAAGTGTGGGAGATGTTTTAATCAGAAATCAAGTCTTGTTAGGCACCAGGTAACTCACACAGGAGAGAAGCCATTTTCCTGTTCAGAATGTGGGATTTTTTTTGCAGAGAAATCAAATCTTATCGCACATCAGAGAACGCACACAGGGGAGAAGCCTTTTCCATGTTCAGAATGTGGGAAATGTTTTAACCAGAAATCTAGTTTTCTTAAACACCAGAGAACCCACACAGAGGAGAAGCCTTTTTCATGTTCAGATTGTGGGAAAAGTTTTGTACAGAAATCAAATCTTAATATACATCAGAGAACTCACACAGGGGAGAAGCCATTTTCATGTTCAGAATGTGGGAAATGTTTTGCAAAGAAATCAAATCTTATCAAACATGTGAGAACTCACACAGGGGAGAAGCCTTTTCCATGTTTAGAATGTGGAAAATGTTTTACAGAGAAATCAACTCTTATCAACCATCAGAGAACACACACAGGAGAGAAGCCATTTTCATGTTCAGAATGTGGGAAATATTTTACAGCGAAATCAAATCTTATCAAACATCACAAAACTCACACAGTTGAGAAGCCTTTTTCATGTTCAGAATGTGGGCAATGTTTTACAGAGAAATCTACTCTTATCAAACATCAGAGAACTCACACAGGGGAGAAGCCTTTTCCATGTTCAGAATGTGGAAAATGTTTTAACCAGAAATCTAGTTTTCTTAAGCACCAGAGAACCCACACAGTGGAGAAGCCTTTTTCATGTTCAGATTGTGGGAAAGGTTTTGTACTGAAATCATATCTTAATATACATCAGAGAACTCACACAGGGGAGAAGCCATTTTCATGTTCAGAATGTGGGAAATGTTTTGCAAAGAAATCAAATCTTATCAAACATGTGAGAACTCACACAGGGGAGAAGCCTTTTCCATGTTTAGAATGTGGAAAATGTTTTACAGAGAAATCAACTCTTATCAACCATCAGAGAACACACACAGGAGAGAAGCCATTTTCATGTTCAGAATGTGGGAAATATTTTACAGCGAAATCAAATCTTATCAAACATCACAAAACTCACACAGTTGAGAAGCCTTTTCCATGTTCAGAATGTGGAAAATGTTTTAACCATAAATCTAGTTTTCTTAAGCACCAGAGAACCCACACAGTGGAGAAGCCTTTTTCATGTTCAGATTGTGGGAAAGGTTTTGTACTGAAATCATATCTTAATATACATCAGAGAACTCACACAGGGGAGAAGCCATTTTCATGTTCAGATTGTGGGAAATGTTTTGTACAAAAATCATGTCTTAATATACATCAGAGAACTCACACAGGGGAGAAGCCATTTTCATGTTCAGAATGTGGGAAATGTTTTGCAAAGAAATCAAATCTTTTCAAACATCAGAGAACTCACACAGGGGAGAAGCCTTTTCCATGTTCAGAATGTGGAAAATGTTTTTCAGAGAAATCAACTCTTATCAACCATCAGAGAACTCACACAGGAGAGAAGCCATTTTCATGTTCAGAATGTGGGAAATATTTTACAGAGAAATCAACTCTTATCAACCATCAGAGAACCCACACAGGGGCAAAGCCTTTTTCATGTTCAGATTGTGGTAAATGTTTTGGACAGAAATCACATCTTAATAAACATCAGAGAATTCACACAGGGAAGAAGCCTTTTTCATGTTCAGAATGTGGGAAATGTTTTAAACAGAAAGCGCATCTTGATAACCACCGGAGAACCCACACAGGGGAGATTGCCGCAACTACACCCAACTAGTCTCTGTACAGACAAGAAAGCCCCTAGCTGTACAACTAAAAACGCCACCACAGACCTAACTCCCTAATAAGTCGGTGAGGAGTTTCTCATACCTCCTGAGGAACCAGAGGGGAGGCCACAACACATTGTCAACAAGGGGAATGGAAAGTATGAAGTAAAATCCGAAAACCCTGAATGAAAAACAAAAACACATTCATATATGGCAAAGAAGGCAAGCTAAGGAGAACCAAAAATAAAAGGAACAAGTATAATCTCCCAGAAACCTAACATTGTTAGAATTAGAAGGTACCGGGAGGATAGTTTCACCTTTGTGGTGAAACTTATACAATTCATCCTCACCAACTGTAAATGTAAACCTGTCCATTTATAATGACCACGGACAAGATAAAGATTCCCAACTCACATCAGGACCACAAGATCCCAGGTACTTTCAGCTGCATCACATCTAATGTAGTGTACTTAATTATATGTACCAAATGTCCAACTGGGGGTCTGTATGTAGGGGAGACAAGGCAAAAACTTAAAACAAGGATGAATTCTAATCGCCACAAAAAAAAAAGAAAAAAAGAATAGATCTACTTGTGTCCACACATTTTTACGGCCACAACTGCTTATCCTTTTCCGAAACTGATAGTTTTGCTTCACGTCACTTGTCTTATCTATTGCATTATTCCTGTGCCCTGTTGTGCATAAATATGTGACTATTCGGATTTTGTATTATACTATGTCTCATGAAGAGACCTGAGTAGTCTCGAAAGCTTACTGACTAATGGCTAACTGAAAAGATGGTATCAACCACTGAGGACTCTCAAATTTTAATATTTTTCTCCATACAGCAATTTTAAGATCTCTCCACAGGTGTTCAATGAGATTTAGATCCAGACTCATTGCTGGGCAGAACTCTCCAGCACTTTGTTTCTATCCATTTTCTAGGTGCTTCTTGAAGTATGTTTGGGCTCATTGTCATGCTGGAAGACCCATGACCTAGGACTAATGTTGAGCGAGTATGTTCTGTTCCAAGCATGCTCGGGCGAGCTCCGAGTATTTATAGCTGCTCGGTGATATGGTTGAATCGCTCCCGTGTGCATGATTTGTGACTGTTTGACAGCTTTATTACATGTGAGGAATATGTAAGAAATAGACATTCCTCACATGTAATAAAGCTGTCAAACAGTTGCAAATCATGCACATGGGAGTGATTCAAACATATCACTGAGAAGCTGTAAATACTTGGAGCTCAGCCCGAGCATACTTGGCGAAAGGGTTAATGGAACATACTTACTCAACACTACCTAGGACGCAAACCCAGCTTTCTGACACTAGGCACTATATTGTGAACCAAAATCCTTTGCTAATCTTCAGATTTCATGATGCCTTGCACACAGTCAGAGGCAGCAAAGCAACCCCAAAACACTTTTGAACCTCCACCATATTTGACTGTATGGGTTGTAAATATATTGATTATCTGTGCACCTTGGACAAAGGAACATGTGGATCTCTAAAGATGGACTTATAACCTTGAAATTGTTGATATTTTTCAACAATTTTGGTTCTTAAGTCCTCAGACAGTTCTCTTCTCCTTTTTCTGTTTTCTCCAAAATTAGTGTGGCACACAATGCAAAGATTGAATCAACTTCTCCCTTTTTTATTTGGTTTTAGTTGTGACTTTCATATTGTCCACAACTGTTACTTGCCAAAATTGTGTTTGAACAAGCTTCACATGCTTGAAACAAAGTTGTTTACCCACAATTTTTGCAAGGTGTCAACAATTTTTTTCCAGCCTATTTTGTGTGAAATTATGTTCAATTTGCCTTTTTTTCTCTGTTTTCTTGTGTTGTTCCAATACATGTAAAGGAAATAAACGTGTATAACAAAACTTGTAATTTCAATAATTTTCTGGGAGAATGACTTCATTTTCTGGAACAATTTCAATGGATCCAACACTTTTGACCATGACTTGATTTTGTTGCCTTTCTAATATGTTGCAGCATATCATCCTCTACGTGTTCAGCTATATTAGGAGGCTTGTAGCAAAGTCCAATTAGCAGCTTTCCATTATTGCCATTTCCATGTACATTACCCATACTGATTTTACATCAGGGATGTAAAACACAAAACATGCAGAGGGCCAAAATGAAAAACTTTGACAAAGTCGTGGGCCAACCAGTGTATAGTATAATGGGCCCCACATAGTCCTCCATACAGTATAATGGGCCCCACATAGTCCTTCATACAGTATAATGGGCCCCACATAGTCCTCCATACAGAATAATGGGCCCCACATAGTCCTTCATACAGTATAATGGGCCCCACATAGTTCGCCATACAGAATAATGGGCCCCACATAGTCCTCCATACAGAATAATGGGCCCCACATAGTCCTCCATACATAAGAAACAAGAGGAAAAAAACTTCAAGTCAGAGTCCCATATAATAGTGAAAAAATTACAAAATTGTATTAATTATAATTTATACAGGAAAAAAATATGAATCACAGAGACAGTTAATAGTAAAACAATGGAGGAGCACTAATGAGGAGCATGAGACAAATAAACATGATTCTTTTCTGATGTAAATACATAATTGGGCTGCCAAAAAAATAAGAATATATTGTTAAAATGCAGTGAAGCATTCAATAAAAGTGCAGGTGCTTATGAGGTAGGTCAGAAGTAGTTGCTATATAAGAGGTTAGTCATACCGCTGTCTATATATAGGTACTAATATAGATAGCTCATACCGGGGGTAGCAGATCTTTATAAGTGGTATCAGTGCCCTGACCTCTTAGGCTACAGGGTAAAAGTATATCCTAATAGATATAAAAGCCTAGAAAATGCACCTAAGTAGGAAAAAAGATTAAAGAACGGCACCAAAAAGAGTGTAGCATGAATCCTATAGAATACTTACAGCCACAGTGGATGTGAACACGCTCCTCAATGGCACTCATCCTGGTGCGCGTTTCAGCACGGCTGCCTTCGTCAGGAGGTGGCGTCAATGAAGGTGGGTAGGGTTTAGAAACCCTTGAGCCAATAGAAAAGGAGGGGTGTAGTCTCTCCGCCAATGGGTGTAGGGAGGGCGTGGCATGACACATGGCAATCACCGCTACACTGCGGCATCCATGGCTACCGCGTCATATGATCCATGATGCCGCAAGCACGTGGGGAACCACGTGACCGGGCGTCATGGAGCACATATTGATACGACCAGCAAGGACACCACAGAGAACAGTGAAGCCATGCGTACCGCCCAGTCCACAGACATATATAGTCAAATACAACCGGAGAGAAAAAAAGCATAATGGGGTAAACTGTCAATAATTGCACATCCCAAATGTATATATATATCTAAGGGGTATAGGCGATAGCCAATTATATATAAGTCAGAGAAGTTAATTGGCCATGACAAAACAAATAAAGTATATATTTAAGAAAAGCATGAAGTATAACATGATTATATGAGATCATAGTATAAATGCATAATAAGATATAAGAAAATATCTCTCAAAATATTGATCTATAAAGCGAAAGATATACAATAATAACTGTATGGACAAAAAATGCGCACACAGAAAAAAGTTACAGATCTTGAGAGACCATACAGCGCCAGCAATTATGTCCATGTTATCCAATAGCAGAATGGAAGTCCTCAACATCATTCACAGATATAAATTTAGATATCACGTATACAAACATGCGAATCACCATGTAATGCCTTTATGAATATTTGGTAGAAAAAGACGACAAACTCTCATAGAGGAACACTAAAGAAATAGAAAAAAAGTTAAAACAATGTGGATATAGGTGATCAGAGAAATGGGGCATAACTAATATTTTCGTTCAAGCCCAATGGATGGAGTGCTTTTAAAGTCCAAATCCATCTGCTCTCTTTCTGGGCTAATAGTTGGCTCACTCTACCTCCCCTAATATTAGTGGTGATCATGTCAATATCCCGAACTTTAAGTTTAGATGCGTCACACTTATGGTGTATTCTAAAATGCTTGGGAATAGTTTTTAACGTAGAAATATCAGTTTCATTTACCTCCGCTTCAATACCTAGGACGTGTTCACGTATTGTTGTCTTAAGTTGTCTAGTTGTGAGCCTTACATAGATTTTAGGACACCGGCATATCGCGTAATAGACCACCGCTTTAGAAGTACAAGTTATTGGTTTGGTGATGTAATAGGTCCTAGAGCCCTGGGAATCTGTGAAAGAGTTAGCATGTTCGACATTAGCACACGCCACACATCTACCACATGGTACACATACATTTGAGATTTTTTACCTTTCTGAAGGTGATTTGCTGTCTCTCTGGTAGATATTTTGCCAATATGGGGTCAGCCATTAAGATGGGCCATGATTTAATAAGATAGTCATGTAATTCTGTCGCTTTAGAGTGGAATGTTGTAATGAACCGTAACTAGTGATGAGCGAGCATGCTCGCTACTGCTCGGTGCATGCCCGAGCATCTCACTGCTCTTGTGACACTTTCCAGGGTTGCTCGGCGGGAGCTCGGGTCCACTCACTGCATTTTTGGCGCTCTTTAGAGCGCCAATCAACATGCAGGGATTTTCTGCCACACACTGTAATGCCGCAGCCATGTTGGTTGTTGCATTACAGTGATTGGCTGGCCGCACAGCGTCATCAGGTCTATATCAGACCTGGCGCCGCCATGCTAAGCAGGCAGGCAGGGTATATAGCAGACTGCAGTACACATAGCAAGAGGGTCCATTCCAGTTCTGTCTGCTGGTGCTTTTACAGATATTAGTACAAATAGGCCCAGGTATCAGGGGCTAGGAATAATTAATTTTTTATCTTAATCCTGATTATTTGCTTAAAAAGCAATCCAGAGAACACCGTTTATCTGCGCCATTTGCTTGTTGGCACTGCAGAATACAGCCAGGTCCTTTCCATATTAAAGCGCTAAAAATCCAGTTATTTAAAACTGTGGTTTGTCCGTCACACGGATCACATATAATTGCGCTGAAAATACTGCCATTTCTGGCCTCCATTGAAATTTTTTTGCAGTGTGTCAGTGAACTTATTGACACGAGATCGACACTGTTAAAAATAGTTACCTACAGGCCAGCTATTTAAAACTGTGGTTTGTCCGTCACACTAATCACATATAAGTTTGATCCAAATTCAGCCATTTGTAGTGAGCATGGAAGATATTGTCCTCCATTTAAAATGGGCAAGGCACGTGACAAGGGATGGGGAACTGGACGTGATGGTGCATGCCGAGGCCGTGGGCAAGCTGAAATTGTGCCACAACAAACACCCACATCTTCTCGCTCGACCTTCCTGTCTCATTTAATAGGGGACCGCAATACATGACTATTGAACACAGAGCAGTGTGAAAAGGCTATTGGTTGGATAGCAGATAATGTTTCCGTCACTTAGACACCACCACCACCCTGTCTTCCACACGGTCAAGTCTCAGTAGCTGTGAGTCTGGACCGCATATTCTTCACCCTGAACCTCCTTCCTCCCACCATGCCGAGTGCCCAGAGACAACTGATCCCACACTTGGACACGCCGAAGAGCTGTTCACTTTTCCATTTGTAGATTCGGACGTCTCGCCTGGTTCACTTTAAGCGGGGCAAGAGGAGATCGCGTGTAGCGATGCTCAAATATTTGAGCAGTCCCGGTCATACGAAGGTGACGGTGGGAAAGTGTTACAAGAGGTGGAAGATGATAAGGCACAATTGCCAGAAAGTCAGAGGGAAGACCGGGGTGCGGAAGTGTAAGACAAGGTGGTGAATGATATAGTAACTGACCTAACCTGGCAGGAGGACATGCAGAGCAAGGACAGCAGCACACAGGAGGAGGGACGCAGAGCACCCCAACAGGCAGGAAGAAGCAGTGTGGTGACCACAGAGAGAAGGCGAGCAACCGTTCCCCGTAACACCAACACGACTGAAGTTGCCAGTACAACTGTTAAGTCATCCTGAGTCTGGTTGTTTTTTAAGTATTCTGCCGATAACCCCAAAAAGGCCATTTGCACCACCTGCCTGGCCAGCATCAGCAGGGGTAGCAAAACTACCAGCCTGACCACCACCAGCATGATCAGGCACATGGCAGCAAAGCACCCGACATTGTGGACCGAATCCCAGGGTCCAGGAACAGTGTCTGCGGGAGACACCACTGCTTCTTCTGCTGTTGTGCGTGCAATCCAATCCCCTGCCCATGGCGCATGCCATGGGAAGATGCCTCCTGCCCTGCATCTGTTGGTGCACACTCTCAACTAGCACCATCAGCAAGCATGTCCTTGTCCCAGCGCAGCGTTCAGTTGTCCATACCCCAGTCCTTGGAATGTAAGCGCAAATACGCAACCGACACCCCACAGGCCACACTACTAAATTCCCACATTTCACGACTGCTTGCGCTCGAAATGTTGCCTTTTAGGCTCATGGAGACTGAAGCTTTCCGCAACCTGATTGCAGTGGCCATCCCTTGGTACTCGGTCCCCAGTCGCCACTATTTTTCCCGGTGTGCCGTCCCCAAAAGCACGTGTCCCACAACATTAGCAGTGCCCTCAACAATGCAGATACAGGGAAAGTCCACCTAACCACGGACATATGGAAAAGTGCTTGTGGGAAGGGACAGTACATGTCGCTGACGGCACACTGGGTTAACATAGTGGAAGCCAGGACACAGCCAGACCTTGGGACGGAACACATCCTCCCGATGCCGAGAATTGTGGGCCCTAGGTCAATCAGGGTTGCCCCCACAGTCTACAGCTCCTGCACCTCATCCTCCTCAGCCTCCTCCTACTCTTCAGCCTCTATCTCCGAAATGACCACATCAGTCACAAGCTGGAAGCACTGCCTCGGCCAAGCGGCAACAGGCTGTGCTGAAGGTAATATGCTTAGGTGACAAACCGCACAATGCTGAAGAGTTGTGGACAGCTCTGAAAGAGCAGGCAGATCTGTGGCTGACACCGCTGAACCTACAGCCAGGCATGGTCATGTGTGACAATGGCCAGAACCTGGTGGCAGCTCTGAGTCGAGGCAAGCTCACACATGTACCATTCCTGGCCCATGTGCTTAACCTCGTGTTTCAGCGGTTTCTCAAAAGCTACCCAGAGCTACCGGATCTGCTTGTTAAAGTACGCTGCCTGTGTGCCCATTTTAGAAAGTCAGCTACAGCTTCCACCACCCTTGCCGTGCTTCAGCAGCGTTTGCAGCTTCCGGCTCACTGATTGGTGTGTGATGTCCCAACGCGTTGGAACTCTACACTGCAGATGTTGGGAAGGATTTGTGAGGAGAAGAGGGCAGTTGTTGACTACCTGCATCAACAAGGCCATCGGTATTCAGTTCAGACACGACGCATAAGACCTCAGGAGTGGACATGGATGTCAGACATCTGTACCATCCTCCAAAACTTTGAGGACTCCACCAAGATGGTGAGCGCCATGACGCCATAATTAGCATCACCATCCCACTTCTCTGTCTTCTGAAACGCTCTCTGCTCACAATCAAAGAGGATGCATTGCAGGCGAAGCACGATAAGATGGAGCAAGGAACCATACAGGGTGATTACACACAGCCAAGCCTCATCTCATCCCAACGTGGATTGGGTGACAATGAGGAAGAGGAGGAGGAAGAACAGGAGCTAGTTTCATGCGCTATAGACGGTACTACCTGTACAACTGTCATACCGTCTGTTCAGCGTGGATGGCCTGAGGACAGGGAGGAGGAGGAGGAGAGCATGGTCAGTCGTCCTCTTGGTGAGGACATGGAAGTCTTGCCTGTTAGCAATCTGGCACGCATGGCTGAGTTTATGTTATGCTGCCTTTCCCGTGACCCTCGCGTTCTTAAAATTTTGGGTGACAGTCATTACTGGTTGGTGACACTTCTAGACCCACGCTACAAGGAGAACTTTATATCTCTTATTCCTGAGGCGGACAGGTCTACAAAAATGAGGCAGTACCAGAAGGCCCTTGTTGCGGAACTATTAAAAAAATTCCCATCTGAAAACGCTGGCGGCAGAGGTACAGTTTGTTGGACAATCAAAGAGTACAGTCGAGAGAGACACAACTCCAACAGAGGCAGGGGAACACTGTCAAAGTTCTGGGAGAGTTTTCTCAGCCCCTCCCATCGCACAGGCCCTGAGGCACTGGTTACTCTCAGAAGGAGTGCAAAGTTTGGGAAGATGCTGAGGAAGTACCTTGCCGACCGTACCAACGTCCTCTGTGATTCCTCTGTGCCTTATAATTATTGGGTATCCAAGCTGGACATGTGGAATGAACTGGCTCTCTACGCCTTGGAGGTCCTGGCCTGCCTGCCGCTAGCGTTTTATCAGAGCGGGTTTTTAGTGCCTCTGGTGGAATTATAACTGATAAGCGCATCCGCCTGTCAACTGAAAATGCTGACAGGCTGACTCTTATAAAAATGAACAAGGGCTGGATTGGGCCAGACTTCTCAACATCAGCGTAACGTAAACTCTAATCCACTGTCTTTTTTTGGGAGGTGTATTCCCATGCACCTTTTCACACCCACACATGGGTATATGCTTCCTGATTTTGGCTATTTGCTCTTGTCCTCCTCCTTCTCCTCATCCTCCACCACATATTACCTGGGTGACCGTGGTCCGTGATGCAACACCCACCCAATTTTTTTAAAGGGTGTTTATGATACCTGTAAAAAAAAATTTTTATACAGTATGTTCATGTATACTCCCCAGGGGTAAATGTTTGTCAGCCCATACACTTAGTGCATGGGCATTACAAGTATAGGAGACCCGCTCCATTCTAATGCGAACATTTTTTTTCTGAGGCCCTCTTCCGCGTCTCTTCCAATAGGCATTGGAGTGCCTCCCAGTTTTTGGCAGCCCTTGCATTCACTGCATAGGCAAACACAATGGGAAACCCACTTCCTAATAATGGGAACATTGTTTTGAGGAGGCCCTTCATAAATGAAACAGGATGTGTCTGATCATGTCTCACACACCACATGGCCAGATAATGTTGTAAAATGTTAAAATGACATTTACTGGTGAATGCATATGTCAAGGTTGAAAGCAATACAAAAGTGCAAAAACACATCAAAAACGCTACGTGTGAACATAGCCTATGGTGTGGAGGAGTATTTTTGTTTATGGTTATTTATTTTGCCTTATATACAAGTCATTACCCTGGAAAGGATGTTCCTTAACATATTTCCCAGGAAAATCCATTTTGGTTTAGTTTTTGTATGTTTTATTGTGAGTCCGTAAAAGTGGCGTAATACCTCTGACAACATTGTTGACAGCAGTGACCTGGGAGTCAGAAATGCTTCCGGGGGGTCTTCCCCATGCTGTTCCCATGCCATTTGTGCACTGTTCCTATCGATTTGGGCAATTTTTAGGCCCTCTGCAGACCACTGGGGGGAGCCGCCTAAAAAATGCTCAAGTTTCCCATAGACTTACATTGGGCTCGTTGCTCGGGTCAAGCACCCAAGTATTCCAATGTGCTCGACCCGAGCAACAAGCTCCCGAGCATTTTAGTGCTCGCCTATCACTAATATTCATGTCTATTAATTTCCAAGAAATTTTAAAGGGAACCCTTTATACCCTTCTTACAAGGCTTTTTTGGGCTTATTAATTGCTGCCTATGCATAAAATCAGTTTTATAACAGGGCTTGCAATTTGCTAAGTAGTGGGGGACTAGTTGTGGGGGCTTTGTTTTCCCCAGCCTAATTGTCCCACTAATCACGTTATAACCCTTTGAGCATGAGTCACATTAGTTACAAGAGCATTGTTACCACTGGCTTTTTGACATTGCGCAGTCAGTCAGATGTATGCACCCCAACTTTATCAGGGCACTGTGTATTAACTGCAGGCAATGATGACAGGACACAGCCCGCCATCACAGACGGTTCTCTGCAAATTCCACAGCTGGCTGTGTACTGCGTCCGTGCTGCATACCCGGCATGCTCAGTGTTCCAATGAAGCCAAGGTGCACACCTGGCTTATGGGCACTATCAGAGATGCTGAAATTTACAAAGAGCTGTTAGTGGCACCGCTCTTGCAAATTATGTCACTCAAACCCACAGGGCATGGTAACATGATTAGTGGGACTGTGGAACAATTAGTCTAAGGAAAACAACGCCCACCAGACCAGTCACCCATTAGTTATCATATTTCAAGTCCAGCAACAGATAAAAGATATAAAGTTGTCATTGGATTTAGGTTTCAAGGATCTGCATGTCTATATATGTGGTTTGGGCCAGGTTCATATTATTAAACAATGGAGGAACTAGTTACTTTACATTCAAGTAGCTGTAGATATGAATAAAACATGGTTTCTTTTATTTCTCATCTCCATTGCAGAGATATTTACTTGTAAACTTTACTCCAATTTCCCCTTCAACTAAGGGGGCGTTTACTTTTCCCCTGTATGACGTTGTCCAATAATATGCAGGAGGTGTCAGGCAGAGGATAAAGAGCACACCCCCAGAGAATATCAGAACTGGATTTCTCTGTATCTGATATAATACACGTCTAACTAGTTAAAAAAAATCTCACTTCCAGTGATTACTATGCAGAGATTCCATATACTGCTCTGCATCCATCCCAGGCTTTGGGGAATAACTTCCCGGTACCTGGGATAAATGCTGATCGCACACTACAGCTCTAGTCTCACAGCAGCAGGACAGGACTGAGATGAGAGCTGCGGTGTCCGATCAGCAGGTGTCACATACAGCGCTCAGCGTTTACCCCAGGTCCCAGGACATTATTCCACACAGCCTGGGATAGATACAGAGCAGTACATGGAATCACACACCTCCGCTCTCCTCCCCTGCACAGTAATCACCGCTAGTGACAGTTTTGTGACCTGGTTAAAGCTACGGTCTAATGTTTTGTTTTTTTATATTTCAGTGCTGGAATGGTGCAACTAAACGAAGTTCCTGGAGTAGTGCTTCAAACACGAGTCTTCTATTACACAGAAAAGGTCAGGTCTTACCTAATCTGGGGGTGTTTTCTTTTTTTCCCTCCATGTTGCCTCCAGTTTATGATTGGTCGACATCATACAGGGGAAAAGGGTAACGCTTCCAGAGACAAATCTCTACTAAGTCCCCTTGGTTGAAGGTCAAATTAACCTATAAAATATAACAAGTAACAAACCCCAAACTATCTGCTGTGCTTGAGCTTAGGCTTAGTGAGAGGACACTTTCTACAGTTTATGGTCCTGGCAGCTTTATGAAATATATATAGATTTATTTTACATTATACATTTGACACTTTTTTATTGATATAATGACTGATGTTTCTATTGTAGTGGAAACGTGATCCTGTAAATGTTTTCTACAGTATTATGTGTTTGTGCTGCACTATCGATATGAAAAGCTTCTGACAATTGGAAAGAGACTTGTTACATATTACAATTGGTCTGTTCAATACTATGGCTTAAACACTCTTTTAACTGTAGGTAAATTGTATATTAATTGATGTTTTTTTTGGTTATAGTTTCACTCAGCAGCTATTTTTTTCAGAAATAATCTGTTTCAGGTATATGATGACCCGTCATGTGACCCGTCGGGGGTCCACACAGTCTGAACTGCCCGGGGTCTGGCTATCCTTAACCCACCCCTGGATATATACATTTGAAACCAAAAGTTTACATACACTATTTAAAAAGACACATCTGCATGTTTTACTCAATATCTGACATGAAATCAGAATAAACCTTTCCCGTTTTAGGTCAATTAGAATTAACATCATTTTTAACCCCTTTACAACCCAAGGTGGTTTGCAAATTAATGACCAGGCCAATTTTTACAATTCTGACCACTGTCACTTTATGAGGTAATTACTCTGGAACGCTTCAACGGATCCCCCTGATTCTGAGATTATTTTTTCGTGACATATTGTACTTCATGATTGTGGTAAAATTTCTTCGATATCACTTGCGTTTATTTGTGAAAAAAATGGAAATTTGGCCAAAATTTTGAAAATTTTGCAATTTTCAAAATTTGAATTTTTATGCCCTTAAATCAGAGAGATATGAAACACAAAATAGTTAATAAATAACATTTCCCACATGTCTATTTTACATCAGCACAATTTTGGAACCAAAATTTTTTTTTATTGGGGAGCTATAAGGGTTAAAAGTTGACCAGCGATTTCTCATTTTTCTAACAAAATTTACAAAACCATTTTTTTAGAGACCACATATTTAAAGTCACTTTGAGGGGTCTTTATGACAGAAAATACCCAAAAGTGACAGCATTATAAAAACTGCACCCCTCAAGGTGCTCAAAACCACATTCAAAAACTTTATTAACCCTTCAGGTGCTTCACAGGAATTTTTGGAATGTGGAAGAAAAAAATTAATATTTAACTTTTTTTCACAAAAATGTTACTTTAGACCCAATTTTTTTTATTTTTGCAGGGGTAACAGGAAAAAATGGACCCCAAAATTTTTTGTGCAATTTCCCCTGGGAATGCAGATACCCCATATGTGGGGAAAAAACACTGTTTGGGCGCACGGCAGGGTTCGGAAGGGAAGGAGCGCCATTTGACTTTTTGAATGTAAAATTTTCTTGAATAATTAGCGGACGCCATGTTGCATTTGGGGAGCCCCTGATGTGCCTAAACAGTGGAAACCCCCCACAAGTGACACCATTTTGGAAACTAGACCCCTCAGGGAACTTATCTAGATGTGTGGTGAGCACCTTGAACCCCCAGGTGCTTCACAGAAGTTTATAACATTGAGCCGTAAAATTAAAATTTTCACATTTTTCCCACAAAAATGTTTTTCAGCCCCCACTTTTACATTTTCATAAGGGTAACAGAAGAAATTGCACTATGCAGTTTGTTGTGCAATTTCTCCTGAGTTAGCAGATACCCCCATATGTGGGGAAAAACCACAGTTTGGGCGCGCGCAGGGTTCGGAAGGGAAGGAGCGCCATTTGACTTTTTGATTGTAAAATTTGCTTGACTAATTAGCGGATATGCCCCTGATGTGCCTAAACAGTGGAAACCCCCCACAAGTGACACCATTTTGGAAACTAGACCCCTCAGGGAACTTATCTAGATGTGTGGTGAGCACCTTGAACCCCCAAGTCCTTTACAGAAGTTTATAACATGGAGCCGTGAAAATAAAAAAATCAAACTTTTTCCGCAAAAATTATGTTTTAGCCCCAATTTTTTTATTTTCACAAGGGTAACAGGAGAAAATGGACCCCAAAAACTTTTGTGCAATTTCTCCTGAGTACGCCAATACCCCATATGTGGGGAAAATACAGTGTTTGGGCGCACGGCAGAGTTCAGAAGGGAAGGAGCACTGTGTGACTTTTTGAACGCAAAATCATCTGGAATCGAGAGCGGACGCCATGTCGCGTTTGGAGAGCCCCTGATGTGCCTAAATAGTGGAAACCCCCCACAAGTGACCCCATTTTGAAAACTACACCCCTCAAGGATTTTATCAAGGGGTATAGTGAACATTTTGAACCCAGAGGTACGACACAGAATTTGATGACATTAGGTCATCATATTGAATAAGTTGTTATTAGTCTTGAGCGCAAGTGCTCACTACTTGAGTTTGCATCGGGTACTCAGGTATGCACCATGTATCACGGGTGCTCACGTGAAATGCTCGAGTCCCCGCCCGCATGTTTCACGGTTATTAGACACTCCAAAAAAAACATGCAGGGATCGCTCATGCATGGCAGTCAATCCCCGCGAGGTTTTTTTGGCCGCGAAGCATATGGGGCGGAGACTCGAGCACCCGTGATACTCAATGCATACCCGAGCACCCGATGCAAACTCAAGTAGCGAGCACTTGCGTTCAACACTAGTCGCCATATCGTCATCTTTTTTTTTTTTTTTTAAAAAACAACCCTAACCCCAACATTAGCACAACCCTAACCCCAACCCCAGCCCTAGCGTTTATTTTTTATGCCGTTCCTAGTGCGGTATAAGTGATTAGATGACCTTATTCTTCTGGTCGGTGCGATTACAGAGATACCAGAATCATATCGGGTTTTTATGATTGACAGCTGTCACACACTAAAAGACACATATTTTGTAAAATCTAGTTTTTGCATCTCCACATTTTGAGAGCTATAATTTTTCCATATTTTGGCCGACAGAGTCATGTAATGGCTTGTTTTTTGCGGGATGAGTTGACGTTTTTATTGGTGCCATTTTTAGGCACGTGACATATTTTGATCGCTTTCTATTCCAGCTTTTGGGAGGCAGAATAAACAAAAACCAACAATTCAGGAATTGTTATTTTTTTAATTTTTTTATTCTACTCTACGTGTGGTAAAATTGATAAGGCAGCTTTATTATTTGGGTCAGTACATTTACAGCGGTACCACATTTATATTGTTTTTCTATGTTTTGGCGCTTTTACACAATAAAGCTATTTTATAGAAAAAAAATATTTTTTGCATAACTTTTTGATTTTTCGGATGATGGAGCTGTATGGCGGCTTGTTTTTTGCAGGACAAGATGACGTTTTCAGCGGTACCATTTTTATTTATATTCGTCTTTTTGATCGCGTGTTATTCCATTTTTTGTTTGGCGGTATGATGATAAAAAATGAAGCAAAAAACAATGCTTTATTTATTTTTTTTTTACCTTGTTCACTGAAGGGGTTAACTAGTGGGACAATTTTATAGGTCAGGTCGTTCCGGATGCGGCGATACCAAATATGTGTACTTTTATTGTTTTTTTTTATTTTCATAATATTTATTGATGGATACATTATATTTTTATTTTTGGTGGATTATTTTTTTTTTTATTTTTTTTTTTTATATTTTTACAAATTTAAAAAAAAAAATGTTTTCACTTTCTGACAGTTTTTTTATTTGTTTACTTTGTCCCACTATGGGACTTTCACTTTTTTTATTCTGATCGCCGGCATAGCAAAGGGATGGAGCACCATCCCTGTGCTATGCAGGCTGTCAGCGCTGCACAGTGAGAAGATAGTTTGGTCATGTACTACGCATGACCAAAAAATCTTCCTGCTGTCTGGTGACCCGGATGTTGTCATGACAACATCAGGTCATCATGGCAACATCCGGGAAGCCGCGGCAGACAGCGCTGGAGGCCGGAAGAGGAGGTGAGTATACCGATCACCTCCCCTTAGCCACCGCAATGCGGCGATCGACTTCGATCGCAGCATTGCAGGGGTTAATGTGCCGGGAGCGGTGCGGGACCGCTCCCTGCACATAGTACCGGGTGTCAGCTGTGACAATCAGCTGACACCCGGCGGCGATCGCGCCCGCACAGCCTGTGTGCGCGCGCGATCGCCATGACGTACTAATACGGGTCAGGCTCTTAAAGCCCAGGGCAGTGACGTGTATTAATATGTCATGGGCTTTAAAGGGGTTAAGAAACACTAAAATAAATCAAGATTGTGGTACTCAGTAAGGGTAATTTTTTTCAGACCAAGCAGAGGGAAAAAATTATGGAATCACTCAATTCTGAGGAAAAAATTATGGAATCATGAAAAACAAACACACAAAAGAACACTCCAATACATCACTAGTATTTTTGCACCACCTCTGGATTTAATAACAGCTTGCAGTCCCTGAGGCATGGACTTAATGAGTGACAAACAGTACTCTTCATCAATCTGGCTCCAACTTTCTCTGATTGCTGTTGCCAGATCAACTTTGCAGGTTGGAGCCTTGTCATGGACCATTTTCTTCAACTTCCACCAAAGATTTTCAATTGGATTGAGATCCGGACTATTTGCAGGATATGACATTGACCTTATGTGTCTTCTTTCAAGGAATGTTTTCACAGTTTTTGATCTATGGCAGGATGCATTATCATCTTGAAAAATGTTATATCAAGACACCCTCAATAAAGGAGACCGGCCAGTACACCAGGAGACATGGAGGGGGCCGTAGGAGGGCAACAACTCAGCAGCAGGACCACTACCTCCACCTTTGTGCAAGGAGGAACAGGAGGAGCACTGCCAGAGCCCTGCAAAATGACCTCCAGCAGGCCACAAATGTGCATGTGTCTGCACAAAAGGTTAGAAACTGACTCCATGAGGGTGGTATGAGGGCCCGACATCCACAGATGGGGATTGTGCTCACAGCCCAAAACCGTGCAGGACACTTGGCATTTACCACAGAACACCAGGATTGGCAAAGTCGCCACTGGCGCCCTGTGCTCTTCACAGATGAAAGCAGGTTCACACTGAGCACATGTGACAGACGTGACAGAGTCTGGAGACGCCAGACCTCATGTGGATGGAGTGTGTCAGCAGTTCCTGCAAGATGAAGGCATTGAAGCTATGACCTGGCCCGCCCGTTCCCCAGACCTGAATCCGATTGAGCACATCTGGGACGTCATGTCTCGCTCCATCCACCAACGTCACATTGCACCACAGACTGTCCAGGAGTTGGCGGATGCTTTAGTCCAGCTCTGGGAGGAGATCCCACAGGAGACCATCCGCAACCTCATCAGGCGTATGCCCAGGCGTTGAAGGGAGGTCATACAGGCACGTGGAGGCCACAAACAATACTGAGCCTCATTTTGACTTGTTTTAAGGATATTACATCAAAGTTGGATCAGCCTGTAGTGTGTTTTTCCACATTAATTTTGGGGGTGACTCCAAATCCAGGCCTCCATTGGTTAATAAATTTGATTTCCATTGATGATTTTTGTGTGATTTTGTTGTCAGCACATTCAACTTTATACAGAACAAAGTATTCAATGAGAATATTTAATTCATTCAGATCTAGGATGTGTTAATTGAGTGTTCCCTTTATTTTTTTGAGCAGTATACACACAGACACACACACACATATATATTTGTCATATCTCCAACTCTGCAGGCCGCACGCTGCTTTTGTATTTGGCAGGCCCTGACCAGACAGTATGGAGATGAATAAGGGAGACCAAAGTTCAAAACTAAACTTTTCAACACTTTATGAATGCTTCTTCTGCATTATGCAGAGTCAGGAACTTTACGGTTACATGGAGCGGTACATAACTTTGTTACAAGCTACAACAGTCCAGTAAACTATTATGGGAAGGCCCATCATCCCTTGTGGGGACCATACAGGTTGAGATGTGTCGCTATGGGCCCTCAGACCTACTCTCAGCTCCCAGTTGATTTGTGAGGACCTCACTGGCTGAGGTGCATCGGTACGACTCCTCACTAGTAATGTGAAAGTCCATTCGATGAGGGCCACATACTCTTTTCTATGTCACTTGATCTTCAGTTCTCCATTGGAGAACTTGTGTCCCAGTTTGGAGATACTGTGGCTTCCTCTCTAGTATAGACAATTGATTGCTTAAGATATGGAATCCTTCCTTAACTTAATCTTCTTTAAATAGGCCTACTGTCCACTCAGGGCAAAGTTCTGTACCATCTAAGTCGGCCTCCTGGCCCGAGGTAAGGACCTTATCCTGCTCTTTGTCTCCACTATGCTCCCTGCCTGGAATCCAGATTCACACTGCCATTATATCTTTGCTTTCCTTCAGAACATACTATTTGATGTCTCCCTCCTGCACACAACACCATATCAATTCAAGTCTGCAACCAGATGGACTGAATGAACTGACTGAACTCACTTACTTATCCCTATCTGACTCATCACCAGGAGATTGTTCTCATGTGTCCCCATCTAGCCCAGAATGAGGGCTCCCAGACAGTATGATTGCCCCCACAGACACTACAAAGTATGATTCCCCCCACCCAATTACTGATATTAAAAAACAAACAAAAAAAAAACAAAACCACACACACATTACTCAACCAACCCCTTTCCGGAGATGCGCTGCTCCGGTCTGTGCAGTGTGAGTACTGAGGCTCCATACTACAGGTGTGATGTAGTGACGCCATTGCGCCTGCAGTGCACGGAGCCTCAGACTCACAGGTGAAGGCTGAATGGTGGATCGGGGAGCTTTCAACTCCCTGATTTACTATTCTATTCACTGGTATCCCCATCATGGGAAAGTGGATATGACTGAAATTGTGATGATGGGTAAGGAGAGCATGCTTGGTGCTGAGCCGTCTCAATTCATGGGCACCATACAGGCCGCAAGGGCTGCCACTATGGATGATACAGCCATGCTACCTATTGTGTGGCAAATATCTCATAGGTCCTGGGTTCATTAGTATCTGCACCAGGAATGGGGCTCAGTGAGTATTTATTCATTAGCTGTGGGGTAGTCGGTGGGGTGGATGGTACCATATTGTGTGTGTAGGGGGCAACACTGTGGGAAAACCCCTCTAAAATGAAATCTTAAACCTTTTTTACATATATGCATTGAAAACTGGACTAACAACATTATATATATATATATATATATATATATATATATATATATACTAGCAAAATTACAAGCTCAGTGGCTTTCTGTGGATGTATATAAACAGATGTAAACAATGATGCTGCTGAATAATTGGTATAGTCACTACCTTACCCTACCCCATACCTAAACAAAGCAGATACTGCCTAGCTGCGGAGGTTGGCACCCTAAGGGACGATAATGGCGCCCCCGCTCACTGGTGGCTGTACCTCAGAAGCCCTAGTTAACTGTGATATACACTACCGTTCAAAAGTTTGGGGTCAACCAGACAATTTTGTGTTTTCCATGAAATCTCATACTTTTATTTATCAAATGAGTTGCAAAATTATTAGAAAATATAGTCCAGACATTGACAAGGTTAGAAATAATGATTTTTATTAAAAAGAATAATTTTCTCCTTCAAACTTTGCTTTCGTCACAGAATGCTCCCTTTGCAGCAATTCCAGCATTGCAGACCTTTGGCGTTCTAGCTGTTAATTTGCTGAGGTCATCTTGAGAAATTTCCCCCCATGCTTCCTGAAGTCCCTTTCACAAGTTGGATTGGCTTGATGGGCACTTTTTGCGTACCATACGGTCAAGCTGCTCCCACAACAGCTCAATGGGGATGAGATCTGGTAACTGCGCTGGCCACTCCATTACAGATAGAATACCAGCTGCCTGCTTCTTCCCTAAATAGTTCATGCATAATTTGGAGGTGTGCTTTGGGTCATTGTCCTGTTGTCAGATGAAATTGGCTCCAATCAAGCGCTGTCCACAAGGTATAGCATGGCATTGCAAAATGGAGTGATAGCCTTCCTTATTCAAAATCCAATTTACCTTGAACAAATCTCCCACTTTACCAGCACCAAAGCAACTCCAGACCATCACATTACCTCCACCATGCTTGACAGATGGCGTCAGGCACTCTTCCAGCATCTTTTCAGTTACTCTGCGTCTCACAAATGTGCTTCTGTGTGATCCAAACACCTTAAATGTTGATTTGTCTGTCCATAAAACTTTTTTTCAATCTTCCTCTGTCCAATGTCTGTGTTCTTTTGCCCATATTAATCTTTTCCTTTTATTAGCCACTCTCAGCTATGGCTTTTTCCTTGCGAATTTGCCCTGAAGGCCAGCATCCCAGAGTCGCCTCTTCACTGTAGACGTTGACACTGACGTTTTGCGTGTACTATTTAATGAAGCCGCCAGTTGAGGAGCTGTGAGGCGTCGATTTCTCAAACTAGAGACTCTAATGTACTTGTCTTGTTGCTCAGTTGTGCAGTGGGGCCTCACACTTCTCTTTCTACTCTGGTTAGAGCCTGTTTGTGTTCTCCTCTGAAGGGAGTAGTGCACACCTTTGTAGGAAATCTTCAATTTCTTGGCAATTTCTCGCATAGCTTTTATTTGTAAGAACAAGAATAGACTGTCGAGTTTCACACGAAAGTTCTCTTTTTCTGGCCATTTTGACAGTTTCATAGAACAAACAAATGTAATGCTCCAGATTCTCAACTAGCTCAAAGGAAGGTCAATTTTATAGCTTCTAAAATCAGCCAAACCATTTTTAGCTGGGCTAACATACTTGTGCAAGGGTTTTCTAGGGTTTTCTAAACATCCATTAGCCTTCTTACACAGTTAGCAAACACAATGTACCATTAAAACACTGGAGTGGTGGTTGTTGGAAATGGGCCTCTATACACCTATGTAGATATTGCAATAAAAACAAGACGTTTGCAGCTAGAATAGTCATTTACCACATTAACAATGTATAGAGTGTATTTCTGATTCATTTAATGTTAGCTTCATTGAAAAAAAATGTGCTTTTCTTTCAAAAATAATGAACTTTCTAAATGATCCCAAACTTTTGAACAGTAGTGTATATCAAAAAATACACTGATACATTAAATAAAACCAGATATATCTCAGGGTATATATAAAGGAAAGGGTATGGTACTCATCAAAGAATGTTTCAATAATCCGCCTCAACGTGTTTCCTCAACAGGTTCATTTAGGAGGCTTGATTCAGAGATGTTAATTCATGATGTTCAGCATAGTGTGCCTAATAGCCAGGTGTCAATGTTTAAATATCCCACTTCATGCAAAAAACCCCTCCCCAGACTAGGAGACCCATTCCCATTCCTAAAGGTGAATTGTCATAGGACGTATAGAATGGAGTCTGTCTACAATAGTGTACTGCGCCTACGCTACTTCTCATGAGCTAGAGGTCCTATAATGTCCATCCCCTAGTGTGCATGTCCGGAAGTGACGTGCTTTACACTGAAACGCCGGATAAACTGATTGCCGCCGCGCCACTCGTACCCGTGACTGCGCATGCCCGTAGTTATGTGTTCCACACCGCAGAGCATAATGGCCTATATGTGTCCGTTACCCTTCTCAGTAGATAAAGTAACATACGATTAGAGGGTATGTGTTTGTCTGTGCATTACATCTGGCTAACTCAATGGTCTCAAACACGCGGCCCGCGGACCGCATGCGGCCCCTGAGGCAGGCATCTGCGGCCCGCGGTGCACCACATGTCTGACCCTAGCAGAGAGGAGGAGTGCGCCGCTCCGTAGTGGCTGTGGCCCTGCGTTATGAAATTCCTCTGGCGCTGCGTGATGACATCACGCCAGTGGACAGAGAGGGGAGGCGTGACTCCCCCCCCCCCATTGCTGGATTTTGCAGGTGACATACGCTGTGGCTGTGCGTGTACAGCAAGATGATAGCGCCGGCTCACATGCAGAGCCGACACTATCATCCGCTGAGGTAAGCTGTACATCACAGCTGACAACCTACTTTAACGGCCAAGATTGGTATTAACACCGATCGCGGCCGTTTAACCCTTTAGATACCGCCATCAATTGTGACAGCGGCATCTAGATGGCTATTTCAGGGGAGGGGCTTACTCTTAAGCCTATGGTAACCTGAGGCCAAGTAATGGCCTTTGGGTTAGCCATCTTTGGGGCCTGGAATATGCAGGGTCCTACATGTGAACTGTCAATATAAGACAGACAGACCTAATATTCTGCAGTACAGAAGTATTGCAGGATATTAGATTAGTGACTATAAAGTAAAAGTTAAAAGCTACATAAAATAAATCTAAATAAAATATGAAATAAAAGTATTATGCTACTAAACTTGAAAGTGAAAAAAAAAAGTACACATTTGTGGTATAAATCTGTACCATATCCCTGGCTTACTGTGCTTTCACATTATACTCAATGTCCCCGTCGGGGCATACGTCCGGACCCCCCCACAAAACGGGATTCAGACATATGTGCCTATGGGGCCATATACTGTAATGGTGCCGACAGAGCGAACGTGCGTTCTGCTGGCATCATTTTCGGAAGTGTCTATTATGTCTGAGTGTCCGCCTCCTGTAGGCGTGCACTCCCTAAAAAATTATGCAGAGCACACGTTTGCTCTGCTGGCATCATTACAGTCTATGGCCCTGTAGGCACAAATATCCGTATCCCGTTTTCTTGTAGGGTTTGAACGTATGCCCCAATGGGGACATTGAACAAAAGCGTTTTTGCAGCGTTTTTCACCCATAGCAATATGAAAGTGGGAAAACACTGATTTTGAAGTTTTTTTGGTGAATAAAACTGACTTTAGTAAACGTACTGTAGATTCCTATAATCTCCACAAAAAAACGCCACAAAACCTGTTTTTTAGGCCGGTTTCGAATATATTTCCGTTACCGGAGATATCCGTTTTACATGTTGCATCCGTGTGCGGCCCATGTGCTGCATCAGGATCACGCATACCGGCACCAGGGAATCAGCGTACAGCTAGTGCTGTTCCCAAGCGCCGGGTGCTGAATGCTGCCCTCATCATGATTCCTTGCCTGCGCTGCAATCAGCACCAGCAGGGACAAGGATGAGGGTAGTGGTAGTGTCTGCTCCCGCTGTGTCCCTGTGTAAAACTAAGAATAAAACAATAAAATGCATATACTCACCTCTCCTAGGTGTCCCCCGCTGTAATTCTCTGATACCGAGGAGCCGGGGAGAATGTGTGGCTCCAGAGCTGAGCTCAGAAGCCGTGTCCTGTCACTCACTGAGCGCAGCTCATTCTCTCCTGCTCCTTGGCAGCATCGGTCAGAGGATTACAGCGGGGGACACCTAGGAGAGGTGAGTATATGGATTTTATTATTTTTATAGGTGGACACTGAGAGATCAGACACTACTACCGTCATCATTGTCCCTGCTAGTGCTGATCGCAGCGCCAGCAGGGAACCATGATGAGGGCAGCATTCAGCACCCAGCGTTTGGGAACAGCGCTAACTGTAGCGCTGATTCCCAGGCATCGGTACGTGTCACACGGATGTCATCCGTGTGGTACATTTTGCGGACCGTGCATCTGCAAAAAAACTACCATATCAGTATGTGGAGCACATGGACACACGGTCTGTGGAAACACACTGAGATGTGCACAGACCAATTCATTTGAATGGGTCTACGTGTATCAATGTCTACAGCACTGGAGATACTGACATGTGAAAAATGTAGCTTTTCCATCATACTGACAGAAAGTAGAATAAAAAATTATCAAAAAGCCATATACCAAAAATGGTATAGCTGAAAACATCAGATAAAGGAATAATCTGCAGGTAAATAGTGTTACAACGTTTCCTGGCAGCTTAACTAAAAGTTCAGCTACTGGGAAACTGAACTATATTTCTTTCAAGAGCCATCGGCTTTCAGTCATGCAAGGAGTTGCTTAAGCCGGCTTACTACACTATGAGTAGTTGCTGTAAGCACGCTCCAGCACTTGGGTTGCCAGCTCACTGTGCAGCGCATCTGTGCGGAGAAAATCAAAAGTTCTGGGGCGTGCTTACAGTATAGTGAGCAGTGCTGTGAGCGATGAATGTAACTTCTATGACTGAAAGCCCATAGCTCCCGGGAGGAAATAAGTTAATTCTATCCTGGTAGCTGCACTTACAGTAAGACGGCCATGTAGCATTGTAAAGATATTTACCTGCAGATTGACTCTATATCTCCAGGTAAATAGCGTTTTCTGACATTACAGGTTCTCTTTAATATTGACATGTATGGCATTGCTATGGTGAGAAACTACATAAAGAGATTCTGCAGGACTTAAAGGGATTGTCCATTGCTTTTATATTGATGGGCTATCCTTTATAATGGCTGCAACTGGGTAATGCAAATCTACGCCTATTCAATAAGAGTGGATATGAAGTGCCCAGCCGTGGCCACTATGCAGTTGATGGAGCTGTGTAGTTCCGCTCCGCAAGTGAGCACATACCACGGGCACCGGGAACTGCTGATCAGTGGGGGAGCTGGATGTTGCATCCCACTGATCAGATATCCATCACCTGTCCTAATGATAGGCCATCAAAATAAAATTGTCTGACAACCCCTTTAATGATTAAATGGCCACTTCATTGAATAAATCAGTGATATGAGATCAGTGGGGTGCGGGCGGACCGGCACATCCCTTTATCAGTTGAAAACTGCTCTGGCAGTGAACTAAGTAATGTATGGGCAGAACACAGCAGCCTCATATATTGCTGAGGCCCCTTTCACATTGTGTTCTTCCCCATGTTCGTTGGTCCCGTCGGGGCTTATGTCCGAACCAATATAAAATGGGATTTGGACGTATGTGCCGACGAGGGCCATAGAATATATAATGGTGCTGACAGACTCAATGTGTGCTCTGTCGTGCATCATTTTCGGGCGTATACACCTACTGGACGCAGTCTACTATGTCCGAGTGTCGGCCTCAAGTCGGTGATGCATGACAGAGCGCAAGTTCGCTCTGCCAGCACCATTATAGTCCATACTCTGCATACACCCGCAGACTATGATGAATTTCTATGGGAGCAGGACGGAGTTGCTAACAGACATATTTTTCAATACACAGAGCACCTGTTTAACATCATAAATGGCATCGTCATCAAAAAAGAGCAAGATTGCTGATGAAAAATGAATATTTCAGGAAAAGTGGGAAAGCTTATATTTTGTCACAGAGGTCGGAGAGAGCCCAGAGTCTGATTTGTCTGCAGTTTGTCGCAGCTTAAGGACTACAATGTGCGTCGTCATTACATGACGCAGCATGGAGGACAGCATGGAGCAATGTCTGGCAAACCGAGAGGAAAAGCTTCAGCAGCTGAAAGCGTCTCTTCAAAAACAGCGAAACTTCTTCCCAAGTATTAACAGGTGAAGTGAAGCTTCTGGAAAAGAGAGTTTTCTACTCAGTAACATGATAGCAAATCATTCACGACCATTTGCTGAGGGTAACAGATACTCCATACTGTGCTGTGTTCATTCGTGGGGTTGATGAAAACCTAAACATAACCGAGGAATTATTGGATTTATTACCAATGAAAGGCACAACGACCGGTCGAGACATTTTTAAAGAGCTTGAAGGTTGTAGTAACCCAGCAGGACCGCCATGGGATAAGCTGGTGTCTGTGGTAGTGGATGGGGCACCAGCAATGTGTTCTGAAAACATTGGTGTTGTGGGATTATTGAAAGCAAAACGAGGCCAGCGTTCATTGTCAGGTCCTTTCAGTGCTATACTGCATTCTGCATCAGGGGGCGCTGTGCGGAAAAAGTGTACAAATGAAAGAAGTTATGGACTTTGTGCTTAAGACTGGTAACTTTATACGGGCAAGAGGTCTTAACCATAGGCCGTTCACTTCATTCCTGTCTGATATGGACAGTGAATATGGAGACTTGCTGTAGCATACCGAGGTCAGATGGTTGAGTCGGGGAAGAGTGTTGAAAAGATTTTTTGCTTTGAGACAGGAGATAGATTTTTATGGCGCTGAAAGATAAAGACGCTTTCCAACTTTCCTTCCCAGCTTTTCTATCTGACTTCGCGTTTCTAACAGATGTCACAGAACACCTCAACGCTCTCAACCTAAAGCTCCAGGGCCCAAAGCAGATGATTACAATGATGTTTGCTGGTATAAAAGCAATCAGATGTAGCTGTCCTTGTGGCCCAGCAGCTGCAGTCTGGCAATTTGGCTCATTTCTCAGCTATGCAGTCGCTGGTACGAGCTGAACCAGAACGCTTGAACTACTCTTCCAATATAATTTCTCAGTTACTACAAGAGTTTGATAGACGTTTTCATGGGTTTCAGGATCTTGAAGCTGAATTTACACTCTTCGCCACTCCGTTTGCTGTAGACATTGCTTGTGTTTCAGAAGATCTGCAGATGGAGATTGTGGACTTGTAATGCGACGCTGTTCTTAAACAGAAGTATATGGACATTGGTGTTCCAGATTTCTATAGGTTTGTCGCACAAGAGAAATTTCCAAATCTTCTTAAAGCCGCTGCCAGGATCATGGCCATGTTCGGAAGTACATACGTATGCGAACAGTTTTTCTCTTCAATGAAGCTGAACAAATCAGCATTACGGTCAAGACTTACAGATGAACATCTTCGTGCAACATTGCGATTGGCCGACGCTCATGATTTCAAGCCCAATCTTGACATTCTCGTATCTGGCAAACGCTGCCAACTGAGCAGCCAGACTGAATTTTGCGACACTTGAAGTGGAAAACTGGATTGTTAAAATAAGCATGTGGAGTAAGCCTGCAAATTTCCGTTAAGTTTAAACCTAGCAGTATTATAGTACAGTAATGTAGAATTGTTATAGTAGTTCAAATAAATAATTGTTTAACAATAATTTTGTACTGTATTAAATTTGAAAGAAATGCGGCCCGCCAGCTTACATTTTTTTTTATGTGCGGCCCATTTACTCTATCGAATTTGAGACCCCTGTACTAGTGGGAGTCACGAGTGCAAGGGTTCAAGGGCGCCAGTAGTGGAAGACATAGTGCGCGAAACCAAAGAATAAGTAAGCAGACCTGCTGATCAGTAGTATTGAGCCACCCCCGTAGTGTTCGAGTTCGGTTCGTCGAACACCCGTATGTTCGCCGAACTGTTCGTCGAACTGTTCGTCGAACACCTTCGAACACCGTTAAAACCAATGGCAGGCAAACAAAAACACATAGAAACACATAGAAAACACCTTCAAAGGTGTCCAAAACCTGACAAACTGCTCAGAAGACACAACTAACACATGGAAAAGTGACAAGTACATATAGTCATGCGAAAAGAAAAGAGGTGGAGGAGTAAAAGGAGGGGGAGACACAGATATAGGCATGTCATGCCCTTCTAAAACCAAAAAAGTGCGTAGCCGACACGGCCAGTCCGTTCCTGCCCATGCGACATCCGTGTCGCCGGGTTTGTGCCAGAGCCGCGGTGGACCCTGACGGCCAGCCCCCCTCTCCCAATACTGGTGCCTGTCCGCTTGTGGGTTGAGCCCCCCCGCTGTAGGGGGGGAGTAACATCTGCAGAAGAAAGACCATCTTCCAGCCAAACTAAGATGTCTACTTCTTTTCGTGCACAATGTGATACGATCCCTTTCTTACGGACACGCCCATCACTACAAATTCCAGATGAGGCACAAAAACAGCAGGTGCTTCAACGGATATCAAGTTCTCCTTCAAGTGGGCTCTCCTCCACCTCAACTTCAACATCACAAATACTGCAGTCCTCAGAGGTGTCACCCCAATCGCACTTGCTTCCTCACAGCTCCCAAGTCTCCAGCTGCCCGTCTGAGTATGGGGTAACACAGATGGTTGAGTCTGCACAGCTGTTTACTCATACTATAGCCTGGGAAACGGAGGTCTGCTCCAGAGCTTCTGTTAATCCAGACGAGGAAATGATCTGCACTGATGCCCAGAATCTTTATAAGTCGGATCCAGGACCAGATGAAGAAGGTTCTGAGCATAATGTAGACCCTCGTTCCCAAACTGTAACTCCTGTTGGTGGAGACAATGAGGAAGACGATGATGAGACTCAAATACCTGACTGGAGCGACAACTTGACTTTTCGGTCAGGGCAGGAAGAGGTTGGCTCTGAGGACGACAGGTGTGAGAACACACAGGGTGATGATGACGAGGTTGGAGATCCCACTTACTGTCAACCCACAGTCAGCCAGTCGATGAGGTCTGCAGAGGAGGATGTGACTAGCCCAGGGGATCGGGATGACTCGGTACCCGGGCCTTTGCCTGGCCTTGGGGATGTTGCGGTGGTCGGCTCCCGGGCCCGTACCCTGGGGTCACTCTTTAAAAGGGTGGATAATTGTTAATTTTATAAGAGTTCGTGACGCCACCTGTGGTATCTGGTTAGAAGAACCAGCGCTGCAGCAGTCCACTGGGGCCGGTGATAAGGCAGCTCGATGGTATAGCTCCCCACAGGTGGAGCTAGGCCTCAGAAAAGCGTATGCAGGGGGAATGCAGGACAGGCGAGACCCAGCTGGGTCAGAGCAAGAATGGGAACGGACACGGTAGTCACTTCAGTACCTTTTACTGGTGGAAATTCAGGCACATCCCGGAGCACTGTAGGGTGAAGGGTGCATATCAGGATCCTCCCCAATGAGCGGGTGTAGGGCCTCCTGTTTCTTGCCTCTGCGTAGTAAGTTTCTGACCTGCCTGGAGCTAGGCCTAACTTTGTCTCTGTCCTGTGCTGGCTGACCTTATGGTAGGGCCTTGTCTTGGAGTTCACGCTCCCAGTATGCGGGGCCTAAGCGTCTCCTGGCTCTGTTACGTATCAGCACCTTAGCGATCCTGGGACTTGTAGTTCTCCAGGGATTCCGGTTATGCCTTACTGGGTCATAGAGATCCCGGTAAGCTCGGATCCGGTGTCCGGTAAATGCTTCGGGGTGAGCTGGTTAAGCTCCTCTGCCCCTTATGTACTAACTCGCCACTCGCCTTCGGGCCTACTCGGGCCCTCACTAGGCTATACACACTAACGGCAGCTTGTCGTGCTTCACCGATCTTATGGCGCCGGCACACCTTAAGCTCTAACTGGGCTCCCTGAATCTAGCTAGCAGGAGCCTCGTGCTCCACTGCTGAACTATTAACTGAGTTCTCTAGACTAGACTGAGCTCCACTGCAGACTGACCTCTCTTAGGCTTCTCTACTGCAGGAACTCTTCAGAGGAACTGAACTGCCTAGCTCCACCTTCCCTATTTATATCCCTAACGGGCTCCCTCTGCTGGTCTGAGGTGGAAGGTGGAGATGTGTGAATGTTTATGGGGGCCTCTGGTGGAGGATTCCATCAATGCACTCTTCTAGGATCTGTGATAACAAGCGCAGCGGGGCGTCACAGATGCTATTGACGACGAGGTTAGGTTGCGCCTTCCTGGACAGAGATGGAGTACTGGAAGCACGTCAACAACTGCATCCTCAACCACAACTCTGCCTCTGACCACAAGTTGTAGTGGCTCTTCAGGTCGCATGGGCTCTAAGCCTTGCATAGCCTGGGCATTTTTTCAGATCGATAAGGATGAACCAACTCATGTTATCTGTAATATTTGTCACCAAAAGCTAAGTAGAGGCCAAAAAATCCATAGTTTGAGTACTTCATGCATGAACCGTCACATGGATATGAAGCATAAGTTGCAGTGGGAAGCTCACTGTGCTACAATGCAGCCTAGCGGGCCGGGCCAACCACCGTCTGCCCCATCTTGTGCATCCGCGGCCTCTTCATCCTCTGTGACTGGGGGGACAGCAGTCACACTTGTTTTTGGACGCAGACCTGCCACCTCTTTACCCACAACAGCCAGTTTGATTGGCAGGTCGTCAGTTCATTTGGAAGTGGAAACACCTGCTGGTGTTGAGCGCTCTCTGACATCGAGAGCACCACCTTTGGATCAAGGCAACCTAACATGTGTGCCTGCATCTTCCTCACAGACCGGCAGTTTGATGAGGACACCCTACTCAACCCCGTCTAAGCACAACAGCCAGCCCTCGGTCCCTCAGATGTGGACAAGTAAAAGACCATTTCCTCCTAGCCATGAGAAAGCGAAGAGGTTGAATTTCACCATCTGCAAGCTCTTGGCTACAGAAATGCTCCCTTTCCGCCTGGTGGACACAGAGGATTTTTGAGACCTTATGTCCGTCGCAGTGCCCCAGTATCAGATGCCCAGTCGGCACTACTTCTCAAAGAAAGGTGTGCCTGCGCTCCACCAGCACTGGGTAACTATGGTGACAGCAGGACAAGGGGCTGCTGTCCAAGTCTTACCGTCCCCACGAGTTGTGCGTCAATCCTCTTTATCTCGAAGTTCCTCCACTGCTTCTGCCTCCTCAACCTCCTCTCGGTCCTCCACCTGCACCCAAAGCCTGTCTGGTAATGCCACCTGCTTTCTAACTGCACAGAAGGAATCCTGCACACCTCCTTACTATGTGTAACGGGTCCGGGAGGCGGAACCTCTGAGCTACTATACAAGGGGGCGGCCCTTGTAAGGGAGCGGGTGGCAGTCTCTGGGTGAACGGACAGGGAGTTACGACAAGTGATCAGGGCAGTCTCTGGGTAAGGGGTAGGTACGACCTGTGATGGCAGAGCCTCCGGGTAGGCTAGCAGGCAGATGGTAGATGTGTGCTCCCAGGTGAGCAAGCGAGAGTCTCTGGAATAGCAGGTGGTCACGGCACGTGACGGCGGAACCTCCGGGCTGGCAGGCAGGTAGGTAACGGAGAAGCGCTCCCAGGTGAGCGGGCAAGAGTCTCTGGAATAGCTGGTGGTCACCGCACGTGACAACGGGACCTCCGGGCTGGCAAGCAGGCAGGTAACGGAGATGCGCTCCCAGGTGAGCGGGCAAGAGTCTCTGAGATAGCTGGTGGTCACAGCACGTGACAACGGAGCCTCCGGGCTGGCAAGCAGGCAGATAACGGAGAAGCGCTCCCAGGTGAGCGGGCAAGCTGGTCCATAGACAGACTGACCGGAGTAGTAAGGCAGACCGTCGGACCTCAGGCAAGCAGGCAGGTAGCTGATATGCGCTCCCAGGTGAGCGGGCAGGCTGGTCCTTTAGACAGACTGACAGGAGTAGTAAGGCAGACCGTCGGACCTCAGGCTGGCAGACAGGTAACAAGTATTCAGGCAGGAATCAGGCAGGTAACTAGCAGGAAACTGGCAGGTAACTGGCAGGTAACTGGCAACGGGACCTGAGGGCTGAAGCACAGGTGAGACACAGGTGCAAACAACATTGCTCGGGCACCTCCATTTTGGAGGAGGTGCCTTATATATGACGAAGTCCTCCGGCCATTGGCCGGGGACTCCTTAGGACGGCGCGCGCGGCCCCTTTAAGAGGAGGGGAGCGCGCGCGCGCGCGCCCTAAGCACAGGGGCCGGGAAGGAGCGCGCGCTGAGAGCAGAGCGGGAGGAGGACGCCGGGAAGGAGCGCGCGCTGACAGCAGAGCGGGGAGAGGACGCCGGGCACGGAGCAGAGCGGTGAGGGGAGCAGCGTCCCTGCCTAGCAGAGGGCAGGGACGCCAGCGCTACAGTACCCCCCCCTTTAGGCCCCCCCTTTTTTAGGCCAGACAGAAATTTAGCTAGGATGAGAGGGGCATGGATGTTCTCCCGGGGCTCCCACGTTCTCTCCTCAGGACCAAACCCCTTCCAATCTACCAGAAAAAAGGTCTTTCCTCTTACCCTTTTGGTGGCAAGAATGTTCTCTACCTCAAACTCGTCCTCAGCAGAAACCGGAGCAGGAGGCGTACCTGTAGACTTGGAAAAAGAGTTAAGCACCACAGGTTTGAGGAGAGACACATGGAAGGAGTTAGGGATCCGTAAGTTGGCCGGGAGTTTCAATTTATAGGCCACCGGGTTGATCTGACTGATGACCTCCAGTGGGCCGATGAACCGAGGCCCTAACTTATAGGAAGGGATCTTGAGCCGGACATATTTGGACGAGAGCCAGACTTTATCCCCAGGGCGGAATTGAGGAGGGTCCAGACGTTTTTTGTCAGCGTGTCTTTTCATACGCTCGGATGACAGAAGGAGTGCGGACCGGGTACTCTCCCATATGGAGGAAAATTTGTTAACAAGAGATTCCGCAGCCGGATTGTCCGCCGAGGTGGAGACGGGAAACGGGATCCGAGGATGCTGACCGTAGACTACAAAAAACGGGGATTTGGAGGAAGACTCGCTCTCGTGATTGTTGTACGAGAATTCGGCCCATGGCAGGAGATCCACCCAGTCAGAATGGTGGGCATTAACGAAGTGCCGAAGGTAACTGGTCAGGTTCTGATTGATCCGCTCCACTTGACCATTAGACTGTGGGTGGTAAGCGGAGGAGAAGTCCAGGGTGACGTCCAGCAATTTACAAGTGGCTCTCCAGAAACGGGAAGTGAACTGTACCCCACGATCCGACACGATGTGACGGGGCAGGCCATGAAGACGGAAGATGTGGCGGATAAAGTCTTTAGCCAGCTCGGGTGCAGACGGAAGACCTGGCAGTGGAATGAAGTGAGCCATCTTGGAGAAGCGGTCAGCGACCACCCAAATGACCGTACAACCGGCAGAGACGGGTAGATCAGTAATGAAGTCCATCGCTATATGCTGCCAGGGGGCAGCAGGTACTGGCAGAGGTAGGAGGCGGCCGGCCGGCAGGTGTCTCGGAACTTTGTTGCGGGCGCAGGACACACAGGCAGAAACAAAGTCTATTACATCCTTGTGCAGGTTAGGCCACCAGTAGTGCCGGGTAATAAGCTGGAGGGTCTTTTTCTGACCGGCGTGGCCAGCTAGTTTAGAAGAATGACCCCAGTGTAGGATCTTCTCCCGATCAGGTACTGGTACGAACGTCTTACCAGGAGGAAGACGATTTAGACTCACGGGAGCCACCTGCATTACTCTGGCGGGATCGATGATATGTTTCGGATCCTCCTCGAGATCAGACACCAGAAAGGACCGAGACAAGGCGTCCGCCTTGACGTTTTTGTCAGCCGGGCGAAAATGAAGGACAAAATCAAAACGAGCAAAAAACAAGGACCACCGGGCTTGGCGCGGGTTAAGTCTCTGGGCATGCTGGAGGTAAGCCAAGTTCTTGTGGTCAGTGTAAATTATTACCGGGTGAAGAGCCCCCTCGAGCAGGTAACGCCACTCCTCCAATGCCAGTTTGATGGCCAATAACTCTCGGTCTCCTATGGAATAGTTGCGCTCAGAGGAGGAGAAGAGTTTAGAGAAGAAGCCACAAGTTACCATCCTCCCGGAAGATGATTTTTGAGTAAGTACCGCTCCGGCTCCAGAGGAGGAGGCGTCAACTTCCAGGAAGAACTGTTTGTTGCCATCAGGGCGATGCAGCACCGGGGCGGAAGAGAAGGCCTGTTTAAGGGAAAGAAAGGCCTCCTCTGCTTCGGGTGGCCACTCTTTGGGATTAGTACCTTTACGGGTGAGCGCAGAAATTGGGGCCGTCCGGGAAGAGAAGTGTGGTATGAAGAGGCGGTAGTAGTTGGCGAAGCCCAGGAATCGCTGAATGGCCTTCAACCCCTCCGGTCGGGGCCATTTCTCGATGGCAGACAGTTTCTCAGGATCCATTTGTAGGCCGGTCTGAGAGATAATGTAGCCCAGAAACGGAAGCGAGGTCTGCTCAAAGAGGCACTTCTCAAATTTAGCGTAGAGATGGTTCTCCCTTAGCCCGAGCAGGACCTGACGAACGTCCCTCCGGTGAGTCTGGAGATCCGGAGAGAAGACCAAGATGTCGTCCAGGTACACCACTACGCAGGAGTAGAGAAGGTCCCGGAAGATGTCATTGACCAACTCTTGAAAGACGGCAGGAGCGTTACAGAGACCAAAGGGCATTACCAGGTATTCATAGTGGCCGTCCCGGGTGTTGAATGCCGTCTTCCATTCATCCCCCTGACGAATACGAACCAGGTTGTACGCCCCACGAAGGTCCAGTTTGGTGAAGATCCTAGCCCCCCTCAGGCGATCAAATAATTCTGGAATGAGCGGAAGGGGGTACTTATTCTTCACCGTGATCAGGTTTAGGCCTCTATAGTCTATACAGGGAAGGAGAGAGCCGTCCTTCTTTTTGACGAAAAAGAAGCCTGCTCCCGCCGGGGAGGTAGATTTCCGGATGAATCCTCTGGCCAGATTCTCCTCAATATATTCGGACATTGACCGGGTCTCAGCAGCGGATAAAGGATAGATACGCCCACGGGGAGGAGCAGTACCGGGTAGCAGATCGATGGGACAGTCGTATGGTCTATGTGGTGGTAATGTCTCTGCCTCCTTTTTATTAAAGACATCTGCATAAGACCAATAAGGAATCGGAAGTCCAGGTAGATTAGCTGGGGTAGGAGAGGGACGGACGGGATGGACGGGAACCAGGCAGGTTTTATGACAGTCTTGTCCCCAGCGAAGGACCTCTCCGGTTTGCCAGTCTAGCACGGGTGCATGTCTCTGGAGCCAGGGCAGACCTAGCAAGAGGGCGTGAGAGAGTCCAGGCAGAACATGAAAGGAGATACTTTCAGAATGCAGCATTCCCACCTGCAGGGTAATGGATTCGGTGATGAGTTGAATGGGGCGAGGTAAGAGGCCCCCATCCACGGCAGCGACAGACAAGGGCACAGCCAGAGGTTTGGTGGGGATGCGGTATTTCTCAACCAGGGACTGTGAAATAAGGTTCCCGGCTGCTCCAGAGTCAAGTTGGGCTAGTTCGAAATAACGGTTCTCCCCGTAGATGATCGAAACTGACAACAGCAGGGATGGAGAGGATTTATTCTTGTCTAGGTGGACCTCTCTGAGCGAACCTAGACACAGGCGTTTCCCGACCTCTCCGGGCAGGCACGGATCCGGTGCTCCTTACTGCCACAGTAGAAGCAGCTCCCCTCGGCACGGCGTAAGTCCTGACGGGTTTTGACCATCTTGGTCTGGTCGACCTGCATAGGCTCAGGAGAGTGTACCTGGGGAGAGATGGAGGGAATGACGGGTTTCTGGAAAGTAGGAGCTAAACGTGGAATCCTTCTCTCACGGGTGACCTCTTTGGCACGCTCCTGGAACCGTAGGTCAATCCGGGTGGCAAGGGTTATTAGATCATCGAGAGAGGTAGGAATGTCCCGACCAGCAAGTTCATCTTTAATACGACCGGACAGACCCTCCCAGAAGACGGATACCAGAGCGTCGTTATCCCAGGCCAGCTCCGAGGCAAGGGTGCGGAACCGTATGGCATATTGGCCCACGGTGAGACCCTCCTGACGGAGGCGTAGCAGAGAGGATGCGGATGAGGTCTTCCGTCCGGGTTCGTCGAAGACTTTCCGGAAAGCCGAGAGAAAAGCAGGCAAGTTGGACACCAGGGGGTCTCCTCTCTCCCATAGAGGATTTAGCCAGGCCAGGGCCTCCCCGGTGAGATGGGACATGATAAAGGCAATTTTGGCCCGGTCGGAATTAAACTGATGGGACAAAAGTTCAAAGTGCAGGGTGCACTGATTTATGAAGCCCCGAGCCTGGACGGGGTCGCCTCCGAAGCGAGGAGGTGCAGAAAGCCGGGGTCCGGGGTAGGATACCATAGTATTAGTGGGCAGCGGAGCTGCCGGATTGCAAGATATGGCACTGGCGGAGGTTGTTGGTGGATCAGACAGAGTGTTCAGGCGAGTATTAACATTCCGCAGGTGACCCAGGATGGCCTCCTGTTGGGACCTCTGACGGGACAGTTCAAGACAGAGGTCCGAGAGCGAGGGAGCTTGGGTGCCACCGGGTTCCATGGCCCGAGCAAACTGTAACGGGTCCGGGAGGCGGAACCTCTGAGCTACTATACAAGGGGGCGGCCCTTGTAAGGGAGCGGGTGGCAGTCTCTGGGTGAACGGACAGGGAGTTACGACAAGTGATCAGGGCAGTCTCTGGGTAAGGGGTAGGTACGACCTGTGATGGCAGAGCCTCCGGGTAGGCTAGCAGGCAGATGGTAGATGTGTGCTCCCAGGTGAGCAAGCGAGAGTCTCTGGAATAGCAGGTGGTCACGGCACGTGACGGCGGAACCTCCGGGCTGGCAGGCAGGTAGGTAACGGAGAAGCGCTCCCAGGTGAGCGGGCAAGAGTCTCTGGAATAGCTGGTGGTCACCGCACGTGACAACGGGACCTCCGGGCTGGCAAGCAGGCAGGTAACGGAGATGCGCTCCCAGGTGAGCGGGCAAGAGTCTCTGAGATAGCTGGTGGTCACAGCACGTGACAACGGAGCCTCCGGGCTGGCAAGCAGGCAGATAACGGAGAAGCGCTCCCAGGTGAGCGGGCAAGCTGGTCCATAGACAGACTGACCGGAGTAGTAAGGCAGACCGTCGGACCTCAGGCAAGCAGGCAGGTAGCTGATATGCGCTCCCAGGTGAGCGGGCAGGCTGGTCCTTTAGACAGACTGACAGGAGTAGTAAGGCAGACCGTCGGACCTCAGGCTGGCAGACAGGTAACAAGTATTCAGGCAGGAATCAGGCAGGTAACTAGCAGGAAACTGGCAGGAAACTGGCAGGTAACTGGCAGGTAACTGGCAACGGGACCTGAGGGCTGAAGCACAGGTGAGACACAGGTGCAAACAACATTGCTCGGGCACCTCCATTTTGGAGGAGGTGCCTTATATATGACGAAGTCCTCCGGCCATTGGCCGGGGACTCCTTAGGACGGCGCGCGCGGCCCCTTTAAGAGGAGGGGAGCGCGCGCGCGCGCGCCCTAAGCACAGGGGCCGGGAAGGAGCGCGCGCTGAGAGCAGAGCGGGAGGAGGACGCCGGGAAGGAGCGCGCGCTGACAGCAGAGCGGGGAGAGGACGCCGGGCACGGAGCAGAGCGGTGAGGGGAGCAGCGTCCCTGCCTAGCAGAGGGCAGGGACGCCAGCGCTACACTATGCTGGCAGCAGGGCTCAACGGCATCAGTGTTTACTTTGAAATGTCTGGGAAATGTGAGTCACACAGCTGAGGAGTTGTGGTCATCTCTGGAGACCCAGTTTCATGAATGGTTGTCTCCACTGGACCTGCAACCAGGGAAGGCCCTGTGTGACAATGCTGCAAACCTGGGTGCGGCCCTTCGCCGGGGCAATGTCACACACGTGCCTTGTATGGCTCACGTGTTGAACCTGGTTGTCCAGCAATTTTTAGCCCACTATCCCGGACTAGATGGCCTTCTGCAGAGGGCACGGTCGCTGTGTGCTCACTTCCGCCGTTCGCATCCCGCAGCTCAACGACTTACATCTCTACAGAAGTCGTTGGGCCTGCCAGTTCACCGGCTGAAATGCGATGTGCCGACACGGTGGAATTCAACTCTGCACATGTTGCAGCAACTGTGGCAGCACCGACAAGCCCTGGTGCAATACGTTCTGACGTATAGCCTGGGCCAAAGAGATCCAGAGGTGGGGCAAATCACGCTGCAGGAGTGGTCTCAGATCAGGGACCTATGAAGTTGACGCGCCCCCTGGGCCGTGGGGTACCCGGAGCCGGGCCGGTAGACGCTGGGGGTTGTAGTCACTGTGGCGGCGACCCGGTCCGTGACCCAGGGCGGTCAATCCAAGGGTAATTTGTATATATGGGTTTTATAATGTCCCACTACGCCACCTGTGGAGTGCGGCCAAAGGGGCCGCTGCTGCGGAACAGTCCTCTCAAGCTGGTGGTTTTGCAGCAATGGTATTATTACTCCCCACAGGAAGAGTGTAGCTTCAGGGCAGTGTGGGTGGATGATGGTGGTTGTAGTGCAGGGAGTCAGTAATGAACACAGAGTCCGTGTGATGCAGTCCCAAGATCTTTACTCACAGTTGTTGCAGTCCAGATTACAGGTACCAGAGCAATCTCCCCTGTCGTGCTGTGCATACTCAGTGAGGGGCTCAGTCCACCCCCAGATAGCTCCGGAGTACTTAGCAGGACCCCCTTCTGTGTGTCCTTTCTCTGGCCTTCTCCCTGCACCTCACACCCAGTGACACTTCTATCCGGTATCCTTGGGCCTTGTGTTCCGTCCCCTGGCTACCTTCTTAGTGAGACTGGTGTGGACTTTGGCCTGCAGTACATGAAATGCTGCAGCCTCCGGTTTCTAGTTGAGCCTTGCTGTTTCTCCGCTAGTTGAGGGACCGGTTCCCCTTATCGGGCCTGACCCCTCTACCTCCTGGTAGCAGCGGACGTACGGGTGGCCTTCTGCACGGCCCGTACCCCTAGGGTCCCTTCGGTTCCTGGAGCCTTCCTGCTCCCACTCCTCTCTTCTCTCCTTCAGTCCTGGGCCTCCCAGGCTAGGCCCACCTCCGGAGCAGAACTCATGCAGACCCTCTGCTCCTGTCACTTCTCCTCCTCTGACTGGCTTGCTCTTTCTAAGATGGCTTCCTATTTATACTCTCCTTGTCATGTGCTCCCCTAAGCAGCTCCCCTAAGTACCCACTACATAGGACCCTCCCGCCAGCTAGGGACCTGAGACTGTGTTCTCCCTTAGGAGCAATCTCGCCCTACCCCCACTGCGGGTATGTGTTGGATGCAGGTGTTAGGGTCCCGAGCCATACTCCTTCCTTACCTGAGGGTGAGATACCACACCTCTGAGTGAGATGCAGTAACTCTGTGGCGACTGAACCCTCAGGGGCGCCACACACCCTTCTGCACAGTTTTGAAATGACGAACAACATGTCCTTTCTATTTCCAGGCCACGGAATGCAGGACTCTGACCCCCACCCATCACTCTTAACGCTTGTTCCACTCCGTCCTGGAGTCTTGACTGGAATATGTCCAGTCCAATATCCATTAAGTGAACACCGTCGGGCCGTATGAGGCCTGCTTTATCTCCTTCCAGTTGTCGGTGTCGTATCACTACACCGCATCTGTCTCTTCTAAATTTTGCCATCCTAATATTTATTATCCGCCTTGTCCGTTCGATGGCCGTGATGTCTCGCGCGCCTTGCCATACCGCTATCGGCACAATCTCTGACCATACTATAGTTAGTTTTGTGAAAAATTCTCTGAAGCGCTCAGTGTCTAGTTTCATTATTGCCATTAGTTATGCGCTCTTGTGATGACCTAGGTCGTTTCCCCCGGCCTGTATAACTAAGATGACCAAACCTCTTGCCTCTCTCCCTACCTTGATTACCTCCATTAGTACCTGTGGCCATAGCAGGCCTCTAATACCTCTCCAGTTGAAATATGTGTTATGAAACTCTAATTTCCTCCCACCTGGGCGGACTTTCGCCCTTTTTTCGGCCCAATATATATACGAGTGGCCTATCACCCACACTGTTGGCTTAGCGTCACCTGTAAAAGAAACAAACCACGTTAGGATAACAAGTCCGGTCTTATGTATCTCGCCAAACACGTGGATCGCCATCTCCCTATCCTCTGAACTTCCGTTTCTGACAGTCCTGCTCTTGCTGCTTCCGTGGCCGCACCTATGCGGAATGAGTGTGTCCCGTAATCTTTGGGGTGGTTCCCTGCCGATGTTATGCATTTATTAAATATAGCTTGGAACTGGTATCTTGATAATGGCATTCCATCAATGTGTGATAGGAAGAAATTACTTTGTGATCTGATGGTTATATATGTTTTTACTATTGTTACCCGACTCAGTGTACCGTTTGTGGGTTGTAGAAGTACCCAAGTGCCCCTGCCCGCTGGAACCGTTTTCGATTGGAGTATGCATAGACGTATTGCATTATTGGCTATGACTACGTCCTGGTGTAATAAGCCTCCACTGGTGGTAATTTTGGATTGAGGGACTAATTCGCTTATGCATAGCGCCCCGAAGAAGGCGATCGCAAATGCAGTAGACAGTAGTGTTGCTTCAAATTGTGTGTCATGTTAATGGTGTTAGGGATATGATGTGAGAAATCAGTTTTAGTGACACGGGACGGGACGTCTACACTCCTGACTTGGCTGACCCCTTTTCCACCCTTTTATGGATTGTCTGATGATGAATCTTTGTCACATCTCCCCAATTCAGTAGTTGGAAGTGAAATGCTACTCCGGTCAGACACCGCTGCGCTGACGCCCCTGATATGCCCCTCATCATTAGCTGGTGGAGAAATTCTATGGTGACTTGTGATCTGGCTTGTTCACATTGGTCAACCTGTCTGCCTGCTACTAGTCGAGTCCACTCTTCCAATGCCTTACCGCATGCTTGCCACATCGACGGGGCAACTGACGCTCTGATTAATGGCATCAATTATTCGCCACTAGATCCCATAGGGGGGGCGTTGGGGAAGAGCCCGATGGGTGGGCGTTGGGGAAGAGCTCTGTGAAAATCTGCCAATTGAATTGTGATAAAGCGTTAGCAGCAGCTTTAGACCCCTCAGCATCGTGGCTAGCACGGACCCATACATTGTGTTTTAGGCACAGGAATGCTAGCCGGCGTAGTAGGCCTAGCACTGGGAGAGATGATGATGCCATCTTATTAATGCAGTGCGCTAGGCTGGTGTTTTTTGTTATGAAGCGTATATTTTTGTTAGCCAGGCGCTCGCCCCATATTTCTATTGCTACCACTATTGGGAAGAAAAATTATTTTCAGGGCTAGATGCAGCTAAAAATTATTATTAATTTCAAAGCTGGTGGAGCTTGGTATAGATGGCCTAATACAATGCGTACCACACACTGCTACAAGCCCAAATATTTTTTCAGAGCTAGATGCAGATAAAAATTATATTGACTTTGCAACCTGGGGAGGTTAGTATAGATGGACTAATAGAACAAGTGCCACACACTGTTACAAGCCAAAATATTTTTTCAGAGCTAGATGCAGATAAAAATTATTTTGAATTTGCAACCTGATGAAGGTTAGTATAGATGGACTAATAGAACAAGTCCCACACACTGCTAGATGCCGAAATATTTTTTCAGAGCTAGATGCAGAAAAAAATGATATTGAATTTGCAACCTGATGGAGGTCAGTATAGATGGACTAATAGAGAAAGTCCCACACACTGCTAGAAGGCCAAATATTTTTTCAGAGCTAGATGCAGAAAAAAATTATATTGAATATTCAACCTGATGGAGGTTAGTATAGATGGACTAATAGAACAAGTCCCACACACTGCTACAAGCCGAAATATTTTTTCAGAGCTAGATGCAGAAAAAAATTATATTGAATTTGCAACCTGATGGAGGTTAGTATAGATGGACTAATAGAACAAGTCCCACACACTGCTAGAAGCCAAAATATTTTTTCAGAGCTAGATGCAGAATTTTTTTTTATTGAATTTGCAACCTGATGGAGGTTAGTATAGATGGACTAATAGAACAAGTCCCACACACTGCTAGAAGCCGAAATATTTTTTCAGAGCTAGATGCAGATAAAAATTATATTGAATTTGCAACCTGGTGGAGGTTAGTATAGATGGACTAATAGAACAAGTCCCACACACTGCTTGAAGCCCAAATATTTTTTCAGAGCTAGATGCAGATAAAAATTATTTTGAATTTGCAACCTGATGGAGGTTAGTATAGATGGACTAATAGAATGATGCTATGCCCAAAAGGTTGTACTTCACTAGGTGCAGTAAAAAAATTGGTATTCTATACACAGGTGGTATATCTTGCAACACAGATAGGCTACTCCACTGACTAACACACTCTGCAATAGGCCAAAAAGGATTTGCTTTGCTAGATTTAGCCAAATGCTGTGAAAAAAACTTGCACAGCACTGGCACAGACCTGCCTGGCAAAAAGTGATAGGAAATTATGTAACTTAGTCCTGAAAAGGACTGCAATTACAATTAGTCTTTACTCCCAACCTATCTATTTAAGAGCACAGATCTGCCTGATAAAAGTCGTAGGAAATGATGTAACCTAGTCCTTAAAAGGACTGCAATCACAACTATTCCCTACTCCCAAGATATCTGTAGATTTGTGCGAAAATTGGCTTTAAATTAACAAAGTATAGAGCACACAGCAACAGCGGTGCCGTCTAACACGCAGCTGCAGCAGTGAGAAAATGGTGGCGACAGGGAAAATGGCTTGGTCTTATAGGGCAAGGACATGTGACATACACTGCCAATGACACATGCCCTTGCTTGTGTGAAAAAAAGCAGTTCGCTCCGTGTGTGCGCTGCTGATAGGCTGACAGATTGCACCTCCCTACTGCAAATGCGGGAAAGAGAAAAAACAATGGAGATCTTCATTATTTCTGCAGAGATCCATCCCCTGTCCCTCCCCTCGCCCAGCTGTACACTCAAACTGCGTATTAACATTAATTTTCAGCATTACTGAGAAAAAATCCAGTTATGATTTTGGTGCACGAACAGTTATCGAACATAACCTCGAACAGCCGAATTTTTTTCAAATCGTTCGGGTTCGTCGAACTGCTCGAACACCGCCCAAAACAGCTCGAATTTGAGATTGGCGAACAGTTCGAGTCGAACACAGCTCATCTCTACTGATCAGCACTGCAGTGCTGAGGCCGAGTTATGGCGAAATAGGGAGCGACAGTGCGCCTCACCAGTCCTGGAGTATATTACAGAGGAAGGATACTGGGTGGAAAATGCTTCATACGGTAAAGGAAACGTCCAGAACACTTTGTGCCCGATATCCCTTGTATGCCGGGACGTTGCTAGGGTCATAAAAGATCAGGGGCCAAAGCCCCAAAGTAGGTGCTTCCCCTTACAACCTCTCCGCCACTTAAAAGAGGACCTATACATATATAATTACAGTACACCATTGTTGCTAACCTAAAATACACAACTGAAAGACCAATATTCCCAACATTACTTCTATACAAGGCAATAATAATCCCGCTACACAATGCCCTCTACCATCAACACTACACGGTGAGTACATAGTATTATGATATGACCATTGCCTCTACATAAAAAACACACTGTACAAAGACCCTCTGACTTCTCACATTTCCAGCACCGTCCCCATCTATTCCCACCCTGCACAACCTCTCCATGCTGCCTGCTCTTCCAACGTGGAATAGGAACCTCAATACTTCAAAAATTATGTCATTACTATGATTACCCTCCACCAATTAATGCTACAAAGACTGTGTGCCAGATAGAGGGGACCTATAAAAATAATAGCGTCCCATAGAAAGTAGTAAAGACCCCACTGTGCTACCTAGCAAGTAATAATGCCAGATATGCTCTTATGAAAGTTTCAATATCTGAAGTGTTCCCTCCAAGCAACAAATACCATTGAGTATCCCCTTTAAGTAATAATGCCCCCTTAAAGCCACAATCAATCTACACCCAACTACAAAGTTCTTCAAGTCTATGGACGATGATTTCGGGGTGGTGAAAGAAGAAATTTCTGAAGATGCACCCATTTAAAAGAAATAATGTCCTGAGTGCCCCCATAGCACCCTGTATATTGTATGATAGTCCCACAGCTCACTACACACTGTATGATGGTTCCCACAGCTCCCTATGCACTGTATGATGGTCCCTACAGCTCCCTATGCACTGTATGATGGTCCCCACAGATCCCTACGCACTGTATGATGATCCCCACAGCTCCCTATACCCTGTAGGATGGTCCCCATAGCTCCGTATGCACTGCATAATGGTCCCCACAACTTCCTATGCCCTGTATGATGGTATCCACAGTTCCATATGCACTGTATCATGGTCCCCACAGCTCCCTACGCTCTGTATGATGGTCCCCACAGCTCCCTATGCACTGTATGATTGTCCCCACAGCTCCCTATGCACTGTATGATGGTCCCCACAGCTCCCTAGACATTGTATGATGATCCCCACAGTTCCCCCATGCACTGTATGATGGTCCCCACATCTCGCTATGCACTGTATGATGGTCCCCACAGCTCCCTAGACACTGTATGATGATCCCCACAGTTCCCCCATGCACTGTATGATGGTCCCCACAGCTCCCTATGCATTGCATAATGGTCCCCACAGCTCTCTATGCTCTGTATGATGGTCCCCGCAGCTCCCTATGCACTGTATGATGGTCCCCACAGCTATCTATGCTCTGTATGATGGAACCCACAGCTCCCTATGCACTGTATGATGGTCCCCACAGCTATCTACGCTCTGTATGATGGTCCCCACAGCTCACTATGCACTGTATGGTGGTCCCCACAGCTCCTTAGATACTGTATGATGGTCCTCATACTTCTCTATACACTGTATGATGGTCCCCACAGCTCCCTACACACTGTATGATGGTCCCCACAGCTCCCTAAGCTCTGTATGATGGTCCCCACAGTGCCCTATGCCCTGTATGATGGTCTTCACAGCTCCCTATGCATTGTATGATAGTCTCCACAGCTCCCTATGCATTGTATGATGGTCCTCATAGCTCTCTAGGCACTGTATGATGGTCCCCGCAGCTCCTTATGCACTGAATGATGGTCCCCACGGCTCCTTATACACTGTATGATGGTCCCCATGGCTCCTTATGTACTGTATGATGGTCCCCACAGCTCCCTACGCTCGGTATGATGGTCCCCACAGCTCCCTATGCACCACTGCATAATGGTCCCCACAGCTCCCTATGCCCTGTATGATGGTCCCCACATCTCCCTATGCACTGTATGATGGTCCCCACAGCTCCTCAGGCACTGTATGATGGTCCCCACAGCTCCCTATGCATTGTCTGATGGTCCCCACAGCTCTCTACGCACTGTATGATGGTCCCCGCAGCTCCTTATGCACTGTATGATGGTCCCCACGGCTCCTTATACACTGTATGATGGTCCCCATGGCTCCTTCTGTACTGTATGATAGTCCCCACAGCTCCCTACGCTCTGTATGATGGTCCCCACAACTCCCTATGCACTGCATAATGGTCCCCACAGCTCCCTATGCACTGCATAATGGTCCCCCCAGCTCCCTACGCACTGCATAATGGTCCCCACAGCTCCCTATGCACTGCATAATGGTCCCCACAGCTCCCTACGCACTGCATAATGGTCCCCACAGCTCCCTATGCTCTGTATGATGGTCTCCACAGCTCCCTATGCATTGTCTGATGGTCCCCACAGCTCCCTATGCACTGTATGATGGTACCCACAGCTCCCTATGCATTGTATGTATGATGGTCCTCATAGCTCTCTACGCACTGTATGATGGTCTCCACAGCTCCCTATGCCCTGTATGATGGTCCCCACAGCTGCCTATGCATTGTCTGATGGTCCCCATAGCTCCCTATGCACTGTATGATGGTACCCACAGCTCCCTATGCATTGTATGTATGATGGTCCTCATAGCTCTCTACGCACTGTATGATGGTCCCCGCAGCTCCTTATGCACTGTATGATGGTCTCCACAGCTCCCTATGCCCTGTATGATGGTCTCCACAGCTCCCTATGCATTGTCTGATGGTCCCCACAGCTCCCTATGCACTGTATGATGGTCTCTACAACTCCTTATAACTGGCATGATGGTCCCTACAACTCCCTATATCCTGTATAATGGTCCTCACAGCCCCATATATACAGTACTGTATGATGGCCCCCACAGCCCAATATATACTGTATGATGGCCCCCACACCCACTTGTACACTATATTATGGCCCCTACAGCTCCCTTTATACTGTATGGTGGCCCCACAGCCCCTTATAAACTGTATTCTGGCACCCACTCCCCATTTTATATAATATGATGGCCCCACTGCCCCTTATATATAGCATGATTGTTATGCACACGCCCGGGCTAGAGCGGCGTGTGCGTGTGATTGGTAGTGATTCCACTGGACCGTGCCGGAGAGTGAATACCTGGAGGGGCGTAACTAAGTATCTGCCCGATCCGACCAGGGTCGCACGACGGCATACGACGCCAGAGCACCAAGGAGGAACCGAGCAGAGAGACCAGGTGCTACTCCAGGACAGACCCCGGACACGGCTGTTGACCCACACAGGGGAATACAGGAACAGACTGGTAGACTGGCACACAGACTGGGATGCAGGCAGGCGGATATGCAGGCAGGCGGGTATGCAGGCAGGCGGGCAGGCAGGCGGGTAAAGGTAAGCACAGATAGAGTGCAAACGGGGAGGCACTAGCAGGTAGGAACACAGGCGGGATAGGACCCAGTACACACCGGGATTCAGGAACAATACAGGCAGAGGGGTACAGGCAAGCACAACTAGAGTGCAGAAGACTGAGCAGGGAGGACAGGGCTCTGTTCACACTGAACAGACAGGAAGGGAAAGGCAGAGCCAGACACCCACAGGGTACTTGCAGTGAAGTAGCGAGTGGACCACAAACTCACAAACGGGAGTACAGAGAAAACAGGCAGGAGATAGGTACGAGTACAGACTCTGCAGAAAAAGGAAGGGAACGGGCATAGAGGCAAAACAGGTAAAGGATAGGAGAGAGTTCAGACTGGAACTGAGTGTACGGAGGAGACCGACACTGCAGCGGGATACAGGAGCGGGTCTGGGAATACTGCCCCCAGAGAGGCGGAACGAACAGGCAAGGAGCGTGTTCAGACAGGACAGACAAGATACACAGAAAGGACTCAGTTCAGACACGGGAACTAATACCGCAAAGCAGGAGACATACAGGACTTAGTTCAGACACGGGAACTAATACCGTAAAGCAGGAGACATACAGGACACAGTTCAGACACGGGAGCTGACACCGCAAGGCAGGAAACATACAGGACTTAGTTCAGACACGGGAACTAATACCGTAAAGCAGGAGACATACAGGACACAGTTCAGACACGGGAGCTGACACCGCAAGGCAGGAAACATACAGGACACAGTTCAGACACGGGAGCTGACACCGCAAGACAGGAAACATACAGGACTTAGTTCAGACAGGCCTGGAAATAAGCCTCCAGGAAAGGCGGACAGGGAAACAAAGACGGGACCTGGCACCTTCAGAGTGCAAGCACACACTGAAAGAAACACATATGCTCAGGCCGGGATAGAAGGGAGCTGCTGAGCTATATACCAAGAGACAGACAGCGATAGGCTGAGGACGCACAAGGGGTGTGACCCACAGCAGGTACAAAAGGCAGGAAGTGATCGGGCGCCGCCCTTAAGCAGCAGAAACAGACACAGACACAAACAAGACAGCATGGAGGGAAACCAGAGAGACATTCTGGACAGGAGATCAAGTGCGCGCTCCTGCACAGTGGGAGATGGACCACTATGCAAGGACGCCGCCAGGTATGTTACAATGATGACTCCCATAGCCCCTTATAGTATGATGGCACCCACACCCCTTATATATACAGGTGCATCTCACTAAATTAGAATATCAGCAAAAAGTTTATTTATTTTAGTTCTTCAATGCTGAAAATGAAACTCATATATTATATAAAGTCATTACAATCAAAGTGATCTATTTCAAGTGTTTATTTCTGTTAATGTTGATGATTATGGCCAGGGGTGCACATAGAAATCATGAGGCCCCATAGCAGAAGCTCTAATTGGACCCCCCGACCAAAAAAATAAATAAATATTTGTCTGTGTCACAGAAGAGCCGATCTCACAACTTTCCAGCCTTTACTTCGCTTTTCTAATGTTCCTCCTACTGAAGTCCTAGATCCCTCTTTCATTCATTGCCCCCATGAAGTATGATGCCAATAAAAGTGCCCCCAAATGCAGTATGATACCCCCATGGTGCATTCCTCCACATTAGCCTCTACATGAACAGTATAATGACCTTATTGTACCCCACTTCAACTCCCAAGGCAAAGTATGGTGACCCTAACACAGTATGATTCCCCCAACTGTGACTCCCACACAGCCCTCCATACAGTATAATAGGCCTACATACAGTATAATGGCCCACACTAGCCCTCCAAACAGTACAATGGCCCCACACACCCCTCCAAACAGTATGATGGACCCCACACAAACCTTCACACCATATAATTGCTTTCATACAGTATAACGGCCCCCCACATAGCCCTCAAAATATCATAATGGCCCCACATAGACTTCCATATAGTATAATATGCCACCCATAATCCTCCATATAGTATAATGCACCCTCCAAAATCCTCCATATAGTATAATGCACCCCCCATAATCCTCCATATAGTATAATGAACTTCCCATGGTCCTCGATAGAATATAATGCACTCCCCATAGTCCTCCATACAATATATTTCACACCTCAAAGGGTAAAATGCATCCCCCATATAGTATAATGCACCACACAGTCCTGCAGTATTATGGGCACCACGTACTCACTGATTTTAAAATACCATATGTTTTAAATAAGACGACCCGAGTATAAGCCGAGGCCCCTAATTTTACCACAAAAAAACTGGGAAAACGTATTGAGTTGAGTATAAGGCTAGGGTGGGAAATGCAGCAGCTACTGGAAAATTTCACCATCCTGGTATGTATGGCACCCCTCATCCCCCAATCCTGGTACGTATGGCACCCCTCATCCCCCAATCCTGGTATGTGTGGCCTCCTCATCCCCCAATCTTGGTATGTGTGGCCTCCTCATCCCCCAATCCTGGTATGTGTGGCCTCCTCATCCCCCAATCCTGGTATGTGCGGCCTTCTCATCCCCCAATCCTGGTATGTGTGGCCCCCTCAACCCCCAATCCTGGTATGTGGGGCCCCATCACTGCACACTGTCTGTCATCACTGTATTCCTGTGACAGCCAGCCTGTTGCTAGTGTTCATAGGAGACCGTGATCTCTGCTATATATAGCAATGCTGTATATAGCACAAGCAATCAAATGATTGCAGGTTCAAGCCCCCTAAAGAGACTAACAAATACAGTGAAAAGTAAAAAAAAAATGAAAAAAGTATAAAAGTTCAAATCATCCCAGTTTTCCCCCCATTAAAAATTAAGAAATATAAAACATTTAAAAAATACACATATTTGGTATCGCTGCATCTGTAAAAGTCAGATCCATCAAAATATAAAATAAATTAATCCATTTAGTAAACGGCGTAACTAGAACATTACATAAAATGCCAGAATTACAGATTTTCAGTCGTTGCAACAAGAAAAAAATAAATAATAACAGGCAATCAAAACATTGTATATACCCCAAAATGATATCAATATAACCATCAGTCTGTGGTGCAAAAAACTAGCCCTCACGCAGCCCCATTCCCGAAACATGAAAACGCCGCGGCTTTCAGATCTCGGAAAGTGGCGACACAAGCAAATTATTTTTCATCACTTAAATATAAATCATCTAAATCGTCACTTAAGTAGAACAGATGAAGCTTTACTACCTCCTGCTCCAGTTCCAGCACTTCACCGCTGCCGCTGATCTTTAGTCACTGGCTTCAAGGGTGACATCATGACTGCAGCTCTGCAGCCAATCACTTTGCTCAGTGGCCCATGCTGACAGAGCTTCTAAGCTCAGTGATTGGCTGCAGCAATGATGTGTGCTGAAGTTGAGCCATCACCCCTGCAGCCTGTCACAATAGACCACAGGCAGCGCTGAAGATCCAGAGCTGGAGCAGCAGGAGAAAGTAAAGCTCTGTGTGTTTTCTCTACCACTGGGAACCTCCTATATATTACATAAAAACATTCCTGAAAACCCCTTTAATCTGACTTTATAGAAAAAGTCTATATCCGGCTACTGTCCTCCCCTCATGAATCACAAAATATGCCAAGTGTGAACAACTCCTGTCCCCAAATGAGGACTTGCAGGCGATCAGTTGATAGTCGGGGGTCTGGCAGTGAAGACCCTCAGCAATCAGCTGTGTTTTGCTGGACGTAGTGGCCTCTTCAGGACACATGTGGTATTACATGGTGCTCTTTCAGAATAATATGTAATATGTAATACATGATATCTTGAAGTCTTCCAGAAGAAGATATTGGCAGACAGGTAATGACTTATTACCTACCAGCCATTGTCTCCTTTATCACTCGCTAGTTCTTATACACATTTAGATGATTTCACTTCTTCCTTGGAAGCCGTATTAGGAACCTCCATCGCAGATTTTATCATACAGGACGAGTTCTCAGCCAACAGCTATTTGACCATTGTTCACATGGCGTAAGCCTATGTTATATACAGCAATATGCAGCAGGATACACCAGATCCAGGGAAATATCCGATCGCCAGATATGGGGTCAGGAATGGTATGTGTGGCCCCCTCATCCCCCAATCCTGGTATGTGTGGCCCCCTCATCCCCCAATCCTGGTATGTGTGGCCCCCTCATCCCCCAATCCTGGTATGTATGGCCTCCTCACCCCCCAATCCTGGTATGTGTGGTCTCATCACTACACACACAAAAAATAAACTCTTATACTCACCTTCCTTCCTCACCTCTGCTCCAGAGCTGCTGTGTTCTGTGTGCCAGCAGCTCATGTTGCTCATAGCAGCGGGCACACGTGGTAGCTACAGCAGCCGCTACTGCGTGTGCCCGCTCCTCCGCCGCCACAACCTCCCACCCCCCCAATACTCACCTATCCTCCTCGCTCCCCCGATGCTCACGGGCCCCATAGCAGTGGTGTGGCCTGCCACCATTGGCGGTACGCCACTGATTATGGCTTACAGCCAATGAAATCACAAAAGTCATTATCTCAGTAAATTAGAATACTTTACAACATCAGCTTGAAAAATGTTTTTAAAATCCGAAATGTTGGCCTACTGAAATGTATGTTCAGTAAGTGCACTCAGTACTTGGTCAGGGCTCCTTTTGCATCAATTACTGCATCAATGCGGCGTGGCATGGAGGTGATCAGCCTGTGGCACTGATGAGGTGTTATGGAAGCCCAGGTTGCTTTGATAGCAGCCTTCAGCTCGACAGCATTGTTGGGTCTGGTGTCTCTCATCTTCCTCTTGACAATACCCCATAGTTTCTCTATGGGGTTAAGTTCAGGTGAATTTGCTGGCCAATCAAGCACAGTGATACTGTTGTCTTTAAACCAGGTATTGGTACTTTTGGCAGTGTGGACAGGGGCCAAGTCCTGCTGGAGAATGAAATTTCCATCTCCAAAAAGCTTGTCGGCAGAGGGAAGCATGAAGTGCTGTAAAATTTCCTGGTAGACGGCTGCGCTGACTTTGGTGTTGATAAAACAAGGTGGACCTACACCAGCAGATGACATGGCTCCCCAAACCATCACTGATTGTGGAAACTTCACACTAGACCTCAAGCAGCTTGGATTGTGGCCTCTCCACTCTTCCTCCAGACTCTGGGACCTTGATTTCCAAAGGAAAATTGGAACTCTGGGACCTTGTGGATGGTGTCAATGACTGCCTTCTTGGCATTTGTCAAGTCAGCAGTCTTCCCCATGATTGTGGAGCCTACTGAAACAGACTATGGGACATTTTTAATCACTTAAGAAGCCGTTGCAGGTGTTTTTTGTTAATTATTCTAATTTACTGAGATAATGACTTTTGTGTTTTCATTGGCTGTAAGCCATAATTGTCAACATTAACAGAAATAAACACTTGAAATAGATCTCTCTGTTTGTAATGACTCTATATAATATATGAGTTTCACTTTTTGTATTGAAGAACTCAAATAAATTAACTTTTTGATGATATTGTAATTTAGTGAGATGCACCTGCATATGATGACTGTTGCCTCCAGTGGAATATATGCGGTGTGTATTTTGGGATATTTTAGTATACCCATGATGATACTATAGACAGCCATTATACCTGGAATGGCCCCTTCCTTGCGTGCCTTGCTTTTTTTCACTTACATGTCTAACAATCACATATGTGTTGTGTCCCTTCCCCCATCATCCTATTTTTCTATTGCTGAATAAATATGATAGATTTTATGCTCCCTGGACTCCTTTGATGGTCTATTACCCTGCGGGGTTTTCTTTCATATATGGACTCGCTGTGTGGTGGTGATGGTAGAGGACATTGTGTAGGAGGATCATTTTGGCCTTGGATAGTAGTAATTTTGGGAATATTGGTCTTTGTATAGTGTATTTTAGATTAGTAACAGTGGTATACTGTAATTATATATGTATAAATCCTCTTTTAAGTGGCAGGGAGGTTATATGGGGAAACATGTACTTTGGGGCTGGGGTCCCTGATCTCTTAGGACCCCAGCAACGCTCCTGCACTGTGGAAAAGCAGGGTCTGGAGGCCACTTTAATATGATCATTTTATGGATATGACGCCAAAGAAACTAATGAAGTGCTTTGCAAAGTGCCATAATTAAAATATAAAATGGAACCATTTTACAAGACCCGTAGCGTCTCCATTTTTCGGGATCTGGGGCCGGGTTTATTTTTTGCACACCGAGCTGAAGTTTTTATTGATACCATTTTGGGGTAGATCTGATGTTTTGATCGCCCGTTATTGCATTTTATTGCAATGTTGCGGCGACCAAAAAACATAATTCTGGCGTTTAGAATTTTTTTCTCGTTACGCCGTTTACCGATCGGATTAATTATTTCAGCAGCAGAAGGGAAGGAAGGGAGACACAGATTCTCTACTTCATGGGTAGGCGGAGCCCCATAGGATAGTCACCTCAGATTGGAAAATGACGACCGGCCCCTCCAGTATATAGGCTCCTCCTACTCTCATGTTCATCAGTCTTTTTATCTGAGGTCTCAGAGGATAGTCGCTGCTTCGGCAGCTCCTCAGAAGAGTTGTTATTTTATATCCAGCGAGTCCTGGACCCCCGTGGTCTAGAGGTCTCTGGGGGTCTCGGCGCTGCTGAGACCCCTGACCCTCCCCTGGCAGCTCTGTGTACCCCTTGAGGAGGTTCCCACTTATGCCTGCCGGCCCCGGGGGATACAGGGCGCTCCCTGGCGGAGGCGCACACCACACTTCTGAGAGGGTCCCTGCGTGCTCCGCCATAGGGGGGAGCAAAGGGCCATGGCGCCACACATCCCTGAGGATCCCTGTGGCGTTCAGCCGGGTAAGTGCTCTTTGGTCTAAAGAGTATCTTTGACGGCTACGGCAAGTGTACTGCCTGTGTGTTTCTTGTCTATTTCAGACGCTCCCCCTCTCTTCCCGCAGGCCTCTCCTCTCCCGAACCTCGACGCAGTCCAGTCGTGTTGGGGGGGCAAACACTTAGGAGGAGCGGTCGCTGCAGTACCGGTGAGTCCCCTCTGCCTCTGGCAGGGGTTGTCAGTGCTGTCTCTCCAGGCTACCTATTAGGAGTCCTCGTGAGCACTGCCACTTTCTCTCCTAAAGCTATTTACTTCACTGACCTTTTAGGCTGCGTAGTATTATAGTTGCTTTGATGTTAACCCCTTCTGAAAAAGTGGAGCTTTAGGGGAAACACATGGTGTTTAAGGGAGTTTCCCCCTAGTGATTTTTTGCTCGGCATTTCTGGGGTAGCTCTTTTCTAAGGGTGAGCTTTAACCCTTCAGAGCCTGTTGCATATACAGTGCCTACAAGTAGTATTCAACCCCCTGCAGATTTAGCTGGTTTGATAAGATGCAAATAAGTTAGAGCCTTCAAACTGCAAACGAGAGTAGGATTTATGAACAGAAGCATAAATCTTACAAACCAAAAAGTTATGTTGCTCAGTTGAATTTTATTAAATTTTAAACATAAAAGTGTGGGTCAATTATTATACAACCCCTATGTTTAATATTTTGTGGAATAACCCTTGTTTGCAATTACACCTAATAATCGTCTTTTATAAGACCTGATCAGGCCGGCACAGGTCTGTGGAGTTATCTTGGCCCACTCCTCCATGCAGATCTTCTCCAAGTTATCTAGGTTCTTTGGGTGTCTCATGTGGACTTTATTCTTGAGCTCCTTCCACAAGTTTTCAATTGGGTTAAGGTCAGGAGACTGACTAGGCCACTCCAACACCTTGACTTTTTCCCTCTTGAACCAGGCCTTGGTTTTCTTGGCTGTGTGCTTTGGGTCGTTGTCTTGTTGGAAGATGAAATTACGACCCATCTTAAGATCCTTGATGGAGGAGCGGAGGTTCTTGGCCAAAATCTCCAGGTAGGCCGTGCTATCCATCTTCCCATGGATGCGGACCAGATGGCCAGGCCCCTTGGCTGAGAAACAGCCCCACAGCATGATGCTGCCACCACAATGCTTGACTGTAGGGATGGTATTCTTGGGGTCGTATGCAGTGCCATCCAGTCTCCAAACGTCACGTGTGTGGTTGGCACCAAAGATCTCGATCTTGGTCTCATCAGACCATAGAACCTTGAACCAGTCTGTCTCAGAGTCCTCCAAGTGATCATGAGCAAACTGTAGACGAGCCTTGACATGACGCTTTGAAAGTAAAGGTACCTTACGGGCTCGTCTGGAACGGAGACCATTGCGGTGGAGTACGCTACTTATGGTATTGACTGAAACCAATGTCTCCACTGCCATGAGATCTTCCCGGAGCTCCTTCCTTGTTGTCCTTGGGTTAGCCTTGACTCTTCGGACAAGCCTGGCCTCGGCACGGGAGGACACTTTCAAAGGCTGTCCAGGCCGTGGAAGGCTAACAGTAGTTCCATAAGCCTTCCACTTACAGATGATGCTCCCAACAGTGGAGACAGGTAGGCCCAACTCCTTGGAAAGGGTTTTGTACCCCTTGCCAGCCTTGTGACCCTCCACGATCTGGTCTCTGATGGCCTTGGAATGCTCCTTTGTCTTTCCCATGTTGACCATGTCTGAGTGCTGTTCACAAGTTTGGGGAGGGTCTTAAATAGTCAGAAAAGGCTGGCAAAAGAGATCTTTAATCCACACATGTGAAGCTCATTATTCTTGGTGCCTGAACTACTTCTTAATACTTTAGGGGGACCAAACAGAATTCTTGTGGTTTGAGGGGTTGAATAATAAATGACACTCTGAATTAACTTTTAACGTTTAAAAAAAAAAAAAAAAAAAAAAAAAAAAATTTGCTGCAGTGCATTTCCCACTTCCAGGCTGATCTACAGTACAAATGTCACAATGCCAAGTTAATTCCGCATGTGTCAACCAGCTAAATCTGCAGGGGGTTGAATACTACTTGTAGGTACTGTATATGAAAAAAAAAAAAAAATGAGTTTTGAAAACAGGCTGTGCAGCTTTCACACTCTTTTGCCATCCTTGTTGTACATCCTGGCATCTGGTGTGGGTGGCATGTCGGATCAGGGGCCTGGGAGTGCGGATCGGTCTCCTGATCCATTTCAGGTTCAGTCGCACGCCTCTGATACACTCAGGCCTTCTACTACATCAAGTTCAACGCTCAGTGATGTTAAGGTGGAGGCGCTCACTTGCTCCATTGATAGTCTCTCTAGTCTCCTGGGACAGTGGGTGTCAGCTAGATCACACCCGATGCCACGAGGTAAAAAGCGCCGCAAGACTATGGTGGCGTTGTCTCCCTCGCAGAGCGCATCAGAGGCTTCGGATTCACCAACAGATTCGGTTGATGAAATTTCTGAGTCCGAAGAGGAGGATCAACAGGATCGCTCCGTTTCTCTTTCTGGTCGCGTAGATGGGCTTATTAAGGACATGCGGGAAGTATTAGAGCTGTCTGAAGAGCCGACAAGACCGTCTAGGTCGGGCCGTCTGTATCAGAAGATGTGCCGTGTTCGTTCTACATTACCTGCGCATGAGGAACTTAACGAAGCGGTGGAGAAGGAGCGTCAGTGTCCGGATAAACGCTTCCGAGGAACGCGTTTTTTTGATGCCCTATATCCCTGTGCCAAGGAGATGGTTACTAATTGGGTTCCCTCTCCTGAGGTGGATATATCTCAGTCTCAGCGGACCAAGTCTTCCCTGCTTCCTGTTAAAGGGAGAGCCAATCTTCAGGATCCTTTGGACAGAAGATCGGAGTCAGCGGCGAAATCCATCTATGAAGCCGCGGGTCATGGTTTCCGAGCGGCCTTGGGGGCCATGTGGGCCGGTGAGGCTTCTCTGCGGTGGTTGGATCAGCTGCGTGCGGCGTGGCAGGATGGGACTTCGCGTTCAGAAGTGGAAAAGCTTTTTCAGCGAATGGAAGAAGCTATGTGTTATGGCAGAGATGCAGTACTGGACACTGCTTCAATTCTGTTCAGGGCTCAGGCTTCGGCAGTCACGATTAGAAGAGCTCTGTGGCTTAAACAGTGGACCGGGGATGCAGTATCCAAACAGGGATTGCTTAGTCTGGCATATAAGGGCGGTCAGCTCTTTGGTTCAGATCTTTCGGAACTAATTGCCAAAGCTAAAGCTAAGGATGTTACTCTGCCTGGGAAAAAGGCAGTGGCATCCACAGCCAGCAGGACAGGGCCCGGCAGAGGTCTTCGGTCCTTTCAGGCCAGGGGACGATTCAGTCAGCCTTCTTGGAGATTGGGTCGTCCCTCATCCTCCGGCAGATCCGCCCAGAAATCTCGTACTCCTTGGAAGCAACGGTCCCGTCAGGACAGACGGGAGGTTGATAAAAAGTCCGCTAAGGCTGACTGACGCCAGGGATCCCCCCGAGGACTCTCGGGTGGGAGGTCGTCTACTACAATTCGGGTTGATCTGGGCATCCCATATAGCAGACGCCTGGGTGACATGGGTTATGTCGGCAGGCTATTTCATAGAGTTTCATTCGCTGCCTCCAGACAGGTTTCGTCTGACGGGCATTCCGTCCGTGCCAAGACTGGCTGCCGCACTGTTTCAGGAGGTCGACTCTCTCCTACAGCATGGTGTGGTGGTTCAGGTTCCTCCGGAAGACCAGAGAAAGGGTTTTTATTCCAACCTTTTTGTGGTCCCCAAAAAGGAGGACAAGTTTCGTCCGGTGCTGGATCTCAGGGATTTGAATATTTACGTCCGGACACGGAAGTTCCGCATGGAGTCTCTCCGATCGGTGATAGCGACCCTGTCGCAGTACGATTTCTTGGTGTCCATAGACATCCGCGACGCCTATTTGCATATCCCTATCGGCAGGGCTCACCAGCGTTTGCGATTCGCTATAGGTCAAGCCCATAACCAGTTTGTGGCCCTGCCTTTCGGGTTGGCCTCAGCTCCCAGGGTTTTTACAAAAATTCTGGCTCCTCTCATGGCGCTTCTTCGAAGACAGGGGGTTACGATCCTCCCCTACCTGGACGACCTGTTCATAGTGTCACCCACAGCGGAGGAGGCAATAGCGGCTCGCGATCTCTCCCTTCAGTACCTGATGGACTTCGGGTGGCTGATCAATTGGAAGAAATAGTCATTGGAGCCAGCACAGTCCATTCTTTTCCTGGGGATGCAGTTTGATACTGTTTGGGCAGTTGTGTCCCTGCCTCCTGTCAAACAGACGAACCTTCGTCTTCTGGTCCAGGCTATGAGGTCGGCGCTGTCAATGTCCCTTCGGTAATGCATGCGCCTTCTGGGTCAAATGGTGGCAACTATGGAAGCAGTACCATTTGCACAATTTCATTCCTGGGATCTCCAGAGCCTTATTCTGACCCATTGGGATCGATCGCTAACTTCTCTGGATCGCTCGGTCATTATCTCCCGCAGGGTGCGAGAATCTCTTGGATGGTGGTTACATCCGGAGACTCTATCCGTGGGGAAATCCTTCCTTCCTCCGAGATGGTCGGTGGTGACAACCGATGCCAGCCGGACAGGCTGGGGGGAAGTTTGGAACGACCTCTGAATTCAGGGGGTCTGGTCGCCAAAGGAGTCGTCTCTCCCGATCAACATTTTGGAGTTGAGAGCAATATTTCTCTGCCTCCAACATTGGACGGTCTTATTGAGTGGTCTACCGGTCCGGATCCAGTCGGACAACGCTACGGCTGTCGCGTACATCAATCACCAAGGCGGGACGAGGAGTTCCAGTCTCAGGTCGCAGGTCTCTCGGATCCTGATCTGGGCCGAGTCCAAAGTTCCAGCAATCTCTGCAATTCACATTCCAGGGGTGTTGAGTATCTCGGCGGACTTCCTCAGTCGCGAGCAAGTGGACCCTGGGGAATGGAGTCTCCATCCAGAAGTGTTTTCTCTGCTGTGTTCCCGTTGGGGGACTCCTCAGGTGGACTTGATGGCATCCAGGCTGAACGCCAGGGTTCCGACGTTCATGTCCAGGTACAGGGACCCGGAGGCGGTGGCGGTGGATGCTCTAGTGGCCCCGTGGGGTCAGTTCAAGCTGATCTATGCGTTTCCGCCGATATCCTTACTACCTCTGGTGATCCGACGGATCAAACTCGAAAGGGTATCAATAATTCTGATAGCACCAGACTGGCCGCGGAGGACATGGTATTCGACGCTGGTGTCTCTTCAGGCAGCACCTCCGTTTCCGCTGCCCCTTCGCCCGGACTTGCTCACTCAGGGGCCCATTCGTCATCCGGACCTGAGGTCCCTTCGTTTGACGGCGTGGCTCTTGAGACCGAGATCTTGACCCGTCGCGGTTTTTCGCCCGAGGTCATTGCTACCTTGCGGGCGGCCCGGAGTCCAGCTACGTCCAGGATTTATCACAGAACTTGGGAGTCTTTCTATTCATGGTGTTCTGGATCCTCAAGAAACCCGAGGGTTTTTTCCATCCCCAACTTCTTGGCCTTTCTGCAATCTAGTCTTGCCAGGGGTTTGGCAGTTAGTACGGTGCGGGGACAGGTATCTGCTCTTTCCGCACTTTTTAGGAAGGTTATTGCCTCTCGCAGGGATGTGCGCTCTTTTTTTCGCGGAGTCGCACGTCAGTTTCCACCACGGAGGGCAGTTGTGGCTCCATGGCGGCTTAATGTAGTCCTGGAAGCCCTTCATCATAGGCCTTTTGAGCCTATGGATTCTGCTAAACTTTCACTACTTTCTTGGAAGGTGGCCTTCTTGGTGGCAGTCACCTCTTTGAGAAGGGTATTGGAATTGGCAGCACTTTCTTGCTCACCTCCTTTTCTGGAATTTTTTCCGGATCGCGTGGTGCTTCGTACTCGTGAAGATTTTTTGCCTAAGGTAGTGTCACAATTCCACATTAATCAGGACATTGTGTTGCCTTCTCTTTGTCCAGGACCTAAGAATCCAAGGGAGCGGGCCTTGCACTCGTTGGACTTAGTGCGGGCATTGAAGTTCTATCTTACGATCACTCAAGGTTTTCGGAAGTCGGACTCTCTTTTTATAATTCCGGCAGGTCGTCGGCGTGGTCAACGTGCTTCCAAAGACACGATAGCTCGGTGGATCCGTTCAGCTATCCTGGAAGCGTACCGGCTCAAGGACGAGCCTTGTCCGGTTAAAGTTAAAGCTCATTCCACGAGAGCCATTGGCTCATCGTGGGCTTTTCGTCAGGGGGCCTCGGCAGCGCAGCTCTGCTGGGCGGCCACCTGGCGCTCCGTTCACACCTTTACTAAGTTTTATAAGGTGGACGTAAGTGCTTCAGCCGATGCGGCCCTGGGACGCAGGGTCCTGCAGGCGGCGGTAATTTAAGTTATCCCTTTACTTAGTTTTCCGTTATTTAGCGCGGTTTGCGATCTTGCCTAAGTTTTGGGGTATGGAAGCTTCTGCCTCTATTTCCCACCCTTAAGTAGGTACTGCTTTAGGACGTCCCACGAAGTAGAGAATCTGTGTCTCCCTTCCTTCCCTTCTGCTGCTGAAAGCCGGATTTTGGTAAGAACTTACCTGTAAAATCCTTTTCAGCGAAGGAAGGAAGGGAGACACAGCACCCTCCCAGGGCAGAAGTGTTTGTGTTTCTAGATGCAGCGCGTCTCCTTCCTGATGTCGATCTTCTGGACTGGGTTTAGCACTCTACGGCTTTCCTTCCAGTTTCGCCAGCTCTACACAGTTGTCAGGTCCAATGGGGTATGCCTAAGACTGTGTGTTTCTATTACATAACCTGTTTTCTCTCATTTCTGAAATTTCAGAAGGGGATATGTTGTTCTGCTGGTTGGTCTGCTCTTCCTTAGCTTGTGTACGGACTGATGAACATGGGAGTAGGAGGAGCCTATATACTGGAGGGGCCGGTCGTCATTTTCCAATCTGAGGTGACTATCCTATGGGGCTCCGCCTACCCACGAAGTAGAGAATCTGTGTCTCCCTTCCTTCCTTCGCTGAAAAGGATTTTACAGTTACCGTATATTCCGGCGTATAAGACGACTTTTGAAGACTGAAAAATCTTCTGTCTAGTCTGGGGTCGTCTTATACGCCGGTAATGCTTTTGAACTTTCAGAAATTGACATGCGGGGATACTCTGGGGGTGTTAATAAGCTGCCGTGGCCGTATCCCTGCCATGTGGGAGTTAATATAAGGTGGAGGGAGTTAAAATACGGCGGCGGTAGGTCCAGACAGTCAGCGCTTCTGTGCTGAAACTGACACATCGCTGCGCTGTGTCTTCTCAGGCCTGGGACACAGCGCAGCGTATTCCCAGCAGCGGAGACAGACAGAACCTAGCGAACTTTTCTGACACATCGCAGTGTCTTCCCAGCTCCGTACACAGCGCAGGGCTTCTGTGCCGACAGCTTTCACTTGTCACAGAAGCGCTGCGCTGTGTCCGGAGCTGGGAAGTTTTAAACAATCATGCATCAGAAGAGGAATAGGGGCATATGATGAGAACATTGTTCTTCCTCTGTATAAAGCGCTGGTAAGGCCGCACTTAGAATATTGTGCACAGTTCTGGGCTCCGGTGCTCAGAAAAGACATATTGGAGCTAGAGAGGGTACAAAGGAGGGCGACTAAGGTAATAAAGGGAATGGAGGGACTAGAATACCCAGAGAGGTTGTCAAAATTAGGCCTATTTACGTTGGAGAAAAGAAGGCTTAGGGGAGACCTCATAAACATGTATAAATACATCAGGGGGCAGTACAGAGATCTCTCCCATGACCTGTTTGTACCAAGGATGGTGACAAAGACGAGGGGGCACACTATGCGTCTGGAGGAAAGGAGGTTCCTGCACCAGCATAGAAGGGGATTCTTTACGGTCAGAGCCGTGAGACTCTGGAACTCTCTGGGAGAGGAAGTGGTGATGTCCAACTCACTTAATGAGTTCAAGAGAGGCCTGGACGCCTTTCTTGAGAACAATAAAATTACATCTTATGCTTAGTTAATTAATCCAGGGATTTAATCTGACTGCCAGATTGGTGTCGGGAAGTGAATTTTTCTTCAATGATGTAAATTGGCCTATACCGCATGTTTTTTTGTTGCCTTCCCCTGGATCAACGCTGCAGAATAGCTGCAGTGCACAAGAAATAGGCTGAACTGGATGGACGCTTGTCTTTTTTCGGCCTTATAAACTATGTAACTATGTAAAATCACACAGCCCCATACTGCTTCCCCGCAGCCTCCCACCCCGCAGCCTCCGCTCCCCTCGCCACCTCCCATCCCGATCGTAAGTTAGGACCGGGCGGGGAGCGCAGCACCAAGGAGCGGGGAGCGAAGGACCCGGGCGGGGAAGCCGGCAGTGAAAAGACTTCACCGCCGGCTTTCCCGTTCTGTGCAGCGCTCTCCCGCCGGTTATTTCAAATGAACAGCTGAGGTATCAGGTGATGCCGATCAGCTGTTCATTTGAAGTCACCGCGGTGCCCTCAGAGGGTTCATGTGAGTTCATGCTTGACTGCATTGCATGAACTCACATGAACTTTCCCACGGTCTCACAGGTCAGCCTCACCTCCCAGACCCGTCATGATTGGTGTGTGCGGGTGTCTGTGCGTGTGTCTGCGAGTATGTGTGGGGTGTCTGTGCGATGTCTGCGGGTGTGTGCGGTGTCTGTGAGATGTGCGCGGTGTCTGTGCGATGTGTCTGTGCGATGTCTGCGAGTGTGTGCGGGTGTGCGCGGTGTCTGTGCGATGTCTGGGGGTGTGTGCGGTGTCTGTGCGATGTGTGCAGTGTCTGTGCGATGTGTGGGGTGTTTGTGGGGTGTCTGTGCGGTGTCTGTGCGATGTGTGCGGTGTCTGTGCGATGTATGGGGGGTGTGTGCGTGCAGGCAGACATAGGCCGATGTGACACTACTACTCCCATCGGCCTATGTCTGTCCCCCGTCCACTCCTGCCAGCAGGATCAGCTCGATGGGAGCAGTAGTTCCCATCAGCCTGATCCTGCTATATAAATTGCCCTACTGTTTCCCCAATAAATTTTAAATACATGTCATTGGTGGCCAGTGGTTACCTACAATAAATTAGTTCATACATTACCTGTTCCCGCCGATCACCACCTAAAATAAAGTAAAAAATAAAAAACTACACCTATACTCACCTAGACACCTAATTCCCCGAAGCCATCGATCTCCTGTAATAAAATATAAAATAATAAACCACAACCTTATCCTTACCCCTCCGTAGTAGTCCACGAGTGTCCCACGAAGATCTCCAGTTCAGAGCAGCCACATAGAATGTGACCGCTCTGAACCGCTGCCGCCGCTAGAATGACGGGGCCGTAAAGCAGCCCTGTCATTGCATAAGCGGGTTCGCCGGAGTTCAGGCAGCGCTGCTCCGGTTAGCTGCTTTACGGCCCTGCTGTATCGTGAGAAATTCCCACGGTACAGCAGTGCCGTAAAGGAGGTCTCCGGAGCTGCGCTGACTGAATGCACTCCGGTGACCTCAGTCAGTGGCTCCCGCTGCCGGGAGCGGACGTGTTCCCGGCAGCGTGAGCTTACAACAGCCATGCACAGCTGTCTCATCTCTAGATGTGACAGCTGTGCATGGGAGATCAGCGCAGGAACGTGGACAGGTAACTATTTTTTTTTTTAGTAAACTAAGAATTAAATAAAATGGTGTTTTATTTCAAATAAATTATTTTTTTCTGGGTGTAGTGTGTTTTTTCTTTTTAACACTTTGTAGGTTAGTAATGGGGGTGTCATATAGACGGCCATCATTACTAACCTGGGCTTCATGGCAGCTGGCGCTGACATGAACCCCACCACTATTACCCCCTGCCACCGCACCAGGGCAGCGTGGAAGAGCGAGGCTAAGTGCCAGAGTTGGCGCATCCTATGGATGTGCCATTTCTGGGGCGGCTGACGGCTGGTGTTTCTAGCCTGGGAGGGGGCCAATATTCATGGCACCCTTCCTGGGCTATTAATATCAGCCCCCAGCTGTCTGCCTAGCCTTTGCTAGCTATTAAAATAGGGGGGACCCCACGTCATTTTTTTGGGGGGGTCCCCCATTTTAATAGCTAGTAAAGGCTAGGTATTCAGCTGGGGGCTGATATTAGTAGTCTGGGAAGCTCCGTGGATATTACCCCCTTCCCAGGCTTCAAACACCTGCCCCAGCCGTCTGCTTAACCTCCGCTAGAGACTAAAATTAAGGGGAACCCCACGCCAATTTTTTTTAAAATAAATCCTTTATTTTAACACTAAATGACAAGTACAGTAATCAACACTGTCACTGTACTTCATATATATGTGACTGACATGTTTCTATCTATCTAATCTATGTATGATTCTCTATTCTTTCTATTCTAAATTGTCGGGTACAGATGCTGAATTGCCGGCCGGCTTTTTTAAAGAGACGGTGCATGAAAACACTATTATATTTTTAAATAAATCCTTTATACTAAATGACAAGTACAGTAAGCAACATTGTCACTGTACTTCATATATATGTGGCTGACATGTTTCTATCTATCTAATCTATGTGTGAAGCTCTATTCTTTCTGTTGTAAATTGTCGGGTACCGGTGTACGGCGCTGATGAAAATGGATGATAGTAATGTTGTTGTTGTATGCCTTATGTTTATGAGTGACAGTTTTCCTGCTATATACCTGCATGTCATAAGAATTTAAATTAAAAAAGGACCATGTTAAATTCAAATCTGTTTTTTTTTAATTTTTACCGGTGTTTGGTATGCGTTGGAAAAGGGGTAGTCTTATACGGTGAATATATCCTAAACTCTATATTTTAACAGGAAAGTAGGGGGGTCGTCTTATACACCAGGTCGTCTTATACGCCGGAATATACGGTAAGTTCTTACCAAAATCAGGCTTTTTTTATATTGATAGATCGGGCGATTCTGAGCACGGTGATACCAAATATGTGTATGTGGGTGGTATTTTTAGAATTTTATTTTGAATGGGGCGAAAGGGGGGTGATTTAAACTTTTATATATTTTTATTTTTTTTTATATTTTTAAAAACATTTTTTTTTTTTTTTTACACTTTTTGCTTGCTTCTATAGTCTCATTAGGAGGCTAGAAGCAGCAACTGTCCAATCACCTCTGCTACATACAGGGGATGAGCAGATCAGCTCTATGTAGCAGAAATGCTCCTGTGCTATGAGCGCCGACCACTAGGTGGCGCTCATAGAGTCAGTACATGACAATCACTGGGGTCTGCTGCAGACCCAGGGTTGTCATGCCCACCCATCAGTGACCCGTGATTACGTGACGGGGTCACAGATGGGCGGGGTAAGTGACGCGCTTCCGGCGCGGCGCTGTTAAATGCAGCTGTCAGAGATTGACAGTGTAACGGGTCTGGGAGGTGGAACCTCAGAGCAACTATACAAAGGGGCAGTCCTTGTAAGGAAGCGGGTGGCTCCCAGGGAAGGCGGGCAGGTAGTCACTGCAAGTGACAGGAACAGTCTTTGGGTAGAAGGGCAGGAGGTCACGGCAAGTGACGGGGACAGTCTCTTGAAGGCGGATGGTCACGGCAAGTGACAGCAGGGTAAGAGTCTCAAGACAGGCAGGTGGTCACGGCAAGTGACAGCAGGATAAGAGTCTCTAGATAGGCTAGCAGGCAGGTAGCAGGTGAGCGTTCCCAGGTGAGCGGGCAGGAGTCTCTGGACAGGCAGGTGGTCACGGCAAGTGACGGCAGAGCCTCCAGGTAGGCTAGCAGGCAGGTAGCAGGTGAGCGCTCCCAGGTGAGCAGGCAGGAGTCTCTGGACAGGCAGGTGGTCACGGCAAGTGACGGCAGAGCCTCCATGTAGGCTAGCAGGCAGGTAGCAGGTGAGCGCTCCCAGGTGAGAGGGCGGGCAGATCCATAGACAGACTGACAGGTGTTGGAAGGCAGACTGTCGGACCGATGGAATGCAAGCAGATAGACAGAAATCAGGTAGGTATCAAGCAGAGATCTGGCAGGTATCTGGTAACGGGACCTGAGGGCTGAAGCAGAGTTGAAAGGCTTTGCAACAACATTGCTCAGGCACCTCCATTTTGGAGGAGGTGCCTTATATATGGTGAGGTCCTCCGGCCATTGGCCGGGGACTCCTTAGGACGGCGCGTGGCCCCTTTAAGAGAGGGAGAGCGCACGCGCGCGTGACCTAAGCACAGAGGCCGGGAAGCAGCGCGCGCTGCCAGCAGAGCGGGAGGGAGCCGCCGGGCACGGAGCGAAGAGGTGAGGGGAACGGCGTCCCTGCCTACCAGGAGGCAGGGACGCCGACTCTACAGACAGCAGCATTTAACATGTTAACAGCCGCAAGTGGATCCCGATTCCACCCGCGGCTGTTGGGGGCACATGTCAGCTGTATAAATCACGGTTTTAGGCACTGGTCTTGTAGTGTGGTATTGGTCTGCGACCAAGTGTGAATAGGTTCAACAAAACACAGCTGGCAGACTTTAAATGGAGGGTAATATTTGGCACGCTCCACAAAATGTCACGATTATTAGGTAAGGTGTGTATAGGAAAATGTTATTTAAGGAAATAAAATGTACATTTTATTGGGGAATCCACCGCAGTCAGTGATTTTAGTCCAGTGTTTTCCTGTAACTCACATAGCAGTAGAAGACAAAGACAGAAACACAATACACAAATAACGGTAAAGTTTTAAATATTAGAGTTAGGACTGTCCCATAAGGGTCACCGTTACGAGCGGAATGGCTTTCGCATTATTTAGATCAAAATTATGTTAACTAAGTATGCTTTATTATTTTCATGCACTATTGCGATTTATTTATTTACTGCAGGGTGTTTGAGTAATGTATTTCTGTCTTAGTTTTTTTTCTGGTTAGTGGCCATGTGTGAACATGCTCTTACATGCTGCAAGCACGACAATTTAAATTCCAGTTCATGTCTCGAGGTTTTTTTCATATAGCAGTAGGTTATATGGATTAAAATAAAGGTTCATTTAAATAGCTGTCATGAATTATAACATGGGGCTGTGGCATATTTGCAGTCTGGGACTTTTTTGTTTAGTAATTTATTTCCTGAAGTGTAAACTTGATACATAAAACAGCAGTGTCCGTTATGATGACATCACAAATCACATGACAGCACCGAGAACATGACATCATAGACCTCACATGACATCATAAATAGAATGTACAAAGTTCTATTCCTGAGCCATCTTGTGTCACAGCTTGAAGAGGACCAGTCCAGGTAAGTAGCTCATCACTGAACGCTGGGGATCAGGTCACATCGGAAAGGGAGGAGGACTGGCTGCACAGCATTGTGTCACAGCACAGACAGCAGAGTAGGATCAGGAAGAGATCTGCAGTGTGTGCTGTATGGACTGTGTCCTCATCTCCATGATATTTCCAGATGATTATTAGCTGCATTGTTTTCTTTCTTCCTGACCTTCCTCAAGGCTGTTCTGAGATCTGTGGAGTAACTATCATACGTCCGGCAATTATCAACTGAGAAGACTTTTTGGGATTCAGCAAGAAGGTAGGTGTGCGTGCATGTGAGTGTGTGTGTAGGCACAGCATTAAAGGTTTGTGTGACCCCAGATCTAAAGGGAAGTGTGTCTGTGACCCCAGCACTACAAGGATGTGTGTCTGTGACCCCACCAATAAAGGGATGTGTGTCTGTGACCCCACCAATAAAGGGATGTGTGTCTGTGACCCCACCAATAAAGGGATGTGTGCCTGTGACCCCACCAATAAAGGGGTGGCAGTGTGATGGTTTGTGTGTCCCTGCACTAATGGGGTGTGTGTGTCCTCAACACTGCAGCACTGAAGGGGTGTGTGCACGTGTGTTTGGCACACATGTACATGTCTCCAGAAATGCAGCACTGAAGGGCTGTGTGTGTGGCCCCAGCACTGAAAGTGTGTGTCTGTGTCTGTTTGTGTGACCTCAGCACCAAAGGGATGTCTGTCTGTGATCCCAGAAATGAAGGGGTGTCTCTGTGACCCCATCAATAACGGGGTGGCTGTGTGATGGTTTGCGTGTCCCTGCACTAATGGGGTGTGTGCTTGTTTCCTCAACACTACAGCACTGAAGGGGTGTGTGCACGTGTGTACATATCCTCTGAAATGCAGCACTGAAGGGCTGTGTGTGTGGCTCCAGCACTGAAGGTGTGTGTCTGTGTCTGTTTGTGTGACCTCAGCACAAAAGGGATGTGTGTCTGTGACCCCAGCAATAAAGATGTGTGTCTATATGGCCCCATCAATAACGGGGAAGCCGTGTGATGGTTTGCGTGTCCTTGCACTAATGGGGTGTGTGCTTGTTTCCTCATCACTGCAACACTGAAGAGGTGTGTGCACGTGTGTTTGGCACACGTGTACAAGTCCCCTGAAATGCAGCACTGAAGGGCTCTGTGTGTGGCTCCAGCACTGAAGGTGTGTGTCTGTGTCTGTTTGTGTGACCTCAGCACCAAAGGGATGTGTGTCTGTGACCCCAGCAATGAAGAGCTGTGTCTCTATGGCCCCATCAATAAAGGGGTGGCTGTGTGATGGTTTGTGTGTCCCTGCACTAATGGGGTGTGTGTTTGTGTCCTCAACACTGCAGCACTGAAGGGGTGTGTGCACGTGTGCTTGGCACACATGTACATGTCTCCAGAAATGCAGCACTGAAGGGCTGTGTGTGTAGCCCCAGCACTGAAAGTGTGTGTCTGTGTCTGTTTGTATGACCTCAGCACCAAAGGGATGTGTGTCTGTGACCCCAGAAATGAAGGGGTGTCTCTGTGACCCCAGAAATAAAGGGGTGGATGTGTGATGGTTTGCGTGTCCCTGCACTAATGGGGTGTGTGCTTGTTTCCTCAACACTGCAGCACTGAAGGGGTGTGTGCACGTGTGTTTGGCACACGTGTACATGTCTCCAGAAATGCAGCACTGAAGGGCTGAGTGTGTGGCCCCAGCACTGAAGGTGTGTGTCTGTTTGTGTGACCTCAGCACCAAAGGGATGTGTGTCTGTGACCCCAGCAATGAAGGGGGTGTGTCTCTATGGCCCCATCAATAAAAGGGGTGGTAGTGTGATGGTTTGTGTGTCCCTGCACTAATGGGGTGTGTGTTTGTGTCCTCAACACTGCAGCACTGAAGGGGTGTGTGCACGTGTGTTTGGCACAAGTGTACATGTCCCCTGAAATGCCGCACTGAAGGGCTATGTGTGTGGCCCCAGCACTGAAGGTGTGTGTCTGTGTCTGTTTGTGTGACCTCAGCACCAAAGGGATGTGTATCTGTGACCCCGGCAATAAAGATGTGTGTCTAAATGGCCCCATCAATAACTGGGAGGCTGTGTGATGGTTTGCGTGTCCCTGCACTAATGGGGTGTGTGCTTGTTTCCTCATCACTGCAACACTGAAGGTGTGTGCACGTGTGTTTGGCACACGTGTACATGTCCCCTGAAATGCAGCACTGAAGGGCTGTGTGTGTGGCTCCAGCACTGAAGGTGTGTGTCTGTTTGTGTGACCTCAGCACCAAAGGGATGTGTGTCTGTGACCCCAGCAATGAAGGGCTGTGTCTCTATGGCCCCATCAATAAAGGGGTGGCTGTGTGATGGTTTGTGTGTCCCTGCACTAATGGGGTGTGTGTTTGTGTCCTCAACACTGCTGCACTGAAGGTGTGTGTGCACGTGTATTTGGCACACATGTACATGTCTCCAGAAATGCAACACTGAAGGGCTCTGTGTCTGGCCCCAGCACTGAAAGTGTGTGTCTGTGTCTGTTTGTGTGACTTCAGCACCAAAGGGATGTGTGTCTGTGATCCCAGAAATGAAGGGGTGTCTCTGTGACCCCATCAATAAAGGGGTGGATGTGTGATGGTTTGCGTGTCCCTGCACTAATGGGGTGTGTGCTTGTTTCCTCAACACTGAAGCACAGAAAGGGTGTGTGTGAACGTGTGTTTGTCACACGTGTACATGTCCCATGAAATACAGCACTGAAGGGCTGTGTGTGTGTGGCCCCAGCACTGAAGGTGTGTGTCTGTGTCTGTTTGTGTGACCTCAGCACCAAAGGGATGTGTGTCTGTGACCCCAGCAATGAAGGGGTGTGTCTCTATGGCCCCATCAATAAAAGGGATGGTTGTGTGATGGTTTGTGTGTCCCTGCACTAATGGGGTGTGTGTTTGTGTCCTCAACACTGCAGCACTGAAGGGGTGTGTGCACGTGTGTTTGGCACAAGTGTTCATGTCCCCTGAAATGCCACACTGAAGGGCTGTGTGTATGGCCCCAACACTGAAGGTGTGTGTCTGTGTCTGTTTGTGTGACCTCAGCACCAAAGGGATGTGTGTCTGTGACCCCGGCAATAAAGATGTGTGTCTCTATGGCCCCATCAATAACGGGGAGGCTGTGTGATGGTTTGCGTGTCCCTGCAGTAATGGGGTGTGTGCTTGTTTCCTCATCACTGCAACACTGAAGGGGTGTGTGCACGTGTATTTAGCACACGTGTACATGTCCCCTGAAATGCAGCACTGAAGGGCTGTGTGTGTGGCTCCAGCACTGAAGGTGTGTGTCTGTGTCTGTTTTTCTGACCTCAGCACCAAAGGGATGTGTGTCTGTGACCCCAGCAATGAAGGGCTGTGTCTCTATGGCCCCATCAATAAAGGGGTGGCTGTGTGATGGTTTGTGTGTCCCTGCACTAATGGGGTGTGTGTTTGTGTCCTCAACACTGCTGCACTGAAGGGGTGTGTGCACGTGTGTTTGGCACATGTGTACATGTCCCCTGAAATGCAGCACTGAAGGACTGTGTGTGTGGCCCCAGCACTGAAGGTGTGTGTCTGTTTGTGTGACCTCAGCACCAAAGGGATGTGTGTCTGTGACCCCAGCACTGAAGATGTGTGTGTCTGTGACCCCATCAATAACAGGGTGGCTGTGTGATGGTTTGTGTGTCCCTGGTCTGTGTGTTTGTGTACCGAGCACTGCAGCACTGAATAGGTGTGTGCACGTGTGTTTATTGTATGTGTATAGAGGTGAGTGTGTATTTGTGTCTGTGTGTGTATGTATGTGTGTGTTGAGGTGAGTGTGTATGTGTGTGAATGTTCATGGATGTATTAAAGGTAACCCAGCACTTCATTTCAGGCCCCTAAACCACCACCATTGTGAAATACCACTGTGTAATGAGTTTATAAAGATGCCCCTGTATAAATCATTCATTTCTGCATTGTGTAGAAAATGAGCTTATAATGAACCAACAGTTTATACAAGGACATATTTATTATTCTGTTGGTGCCTTGGTGGTGATTTCATTCCCAGTCCCCTTAAAGGGTTATTTGGGACTTAAGAATTGATGACCTATCTGTAAGATAGCTGATCAGTATGAGATCGGAGGGTCTGACACCTGGCACCCCCACGGTCAGCTGAAATCTGCTCCGGCAGGTGCCAGACACATGATAAGCATACTTGATAGGACGCTGCTTCTGGTCTATAGGACGCACACAATACTCAGCAAGATTTTTTGTTGTTAAAAAGTGCGTCATATAGTCTAGAAAATACAGTTAATGACGGTCACTCTTTAACTAAGAAATGCATCTTAACTTATGAAGGACTATATCCGTCATAATTCTGCTCCCCGCATTTCTTGCAGGCTCACACGCCGAGTCTGCATCTTTCTCGGCAGATGATGGCTGTGTTATTCAGCAATCATATGCCTCTAACAGTCGCAGGTTGAGCGGAGCTCTGCCCACGACAGTTAGCCTATTAAATCTTGCTATCAGTCTGTGACAGCGGCATTTAATGTGCGCCAGCAGGGGGTGCACCATTCCATCTGTTCATTGGCACACCCGTGACTTGATCACTGTAGATCCCTGTGTCTGTCATCACTGGATTCCTGTGACAGCCAGCCTGTTGCAAGTGTTCATAGGAGACCGTGATTTCTGCTATATATAGCAATGCTGTATATAGCACAGTCAATCAGATGATTGCAGGTTCAAGCCCCCTAAAGAGACGAACAAATACAGTGAAAAGTAAAAAAAATTAAAAATGTATAAAAGTTCAAATCATCCCAGTTTTCCCCCCATTAAAAATTAAGAAATATAAAACATTTAAAAAATACACATATTTGGTATCGCTGCGTTTATAAAAGTCAGATCCATCAAAATATAAAATAAATTAATCCATTTAGTAAACGGCGTAACTAGAACATTACATAAAATGCCAGAATTACAGATTTTCAGTCGTTGCAACAAGAAAAAAATATATAATAACAGACAATCAAAACATTGTATATACCCCAAAATGATATCAATATAACCATCAGTTTGGGGTGCAAAAAACCAGCCCTCACGCAGACCCATTCCCGAAACATGGAAACGCCGCGGCTTTCAGATCTCGGAAAGTGGCGACACAAGCAAATTATTTTTCATCACTTAAATATAAATCCTATAAATCGTCACTTAAGTAGAAGAGATGAAGCTTTACTACCTCCTGCTCCAGCTCCAGCACTTCACCGCTGCCGCTGATCTTTAGTCACTGGCTTCAAGGGTGACATCATGACTGCAGCTCTGCAGCCAATCATTTGCCTCAGTGGGCCATGCTGACAGAGCTTCTAAGCTCAGTGATTGGCTGCAGCAATGATGTGTGCTGAAGTTGAGCCATCACCCCTGCAGCCTGTCACAATAGAGCACAGGAAGCGCTGAAGATCCAGAGCTGGAGCAGCAGGAGAAAGTAAAGCTCTGTGTGTTTTCTCTACCACTGGGAACCTCCTATATATTACATAAAAACATTCCTGAAAACCCCTTTAATCTGACTTTATAGAAAAAGTCTATATCCGGCTACTGTCCTCCCCTCATGAATCACAAAATATGCCAAGTGTGAACAACTCCTGTCCCCAAATGAGGACTTGCAGGCGATCAGTTGATAGTCGGGGGTCTGGCAGTGAACCCCCTCAGCAATCAGCTGTGTTTTGCTGGACGTAGTGGCCTCTACAGGACACATGTGGTATTACATGGTGCTCTTTCAGAATAATATGTAATATGTAATACATGATATCTTGAAGTCTTCCAGAAGAAGATATTGGCAGACAGGTAATGACTTATTACCTACCAGCCATTGTCTCCTTTATCACTCGCTAGTTCTTATACACATTTGGATGATGTCACATCTTCGTTGGAAGCCGTATTAGGAACCTCCATCGCAGATTTTATCATACAGGACGAGTTCTCAACCAACAGCTATTTGGCCACTGTTCACATGACGTAAGCCTATGTTATATACAGCAATATGCAGCAGGATACAACAGATCCAGGGAAATATCCGATCGCCAAAAATGGGGTCAGGAAGGAATTTTTTTCCCCCCTGAATCAGAATTCTTTTGGGGGGGTTTCTTTGCCTTCTTCTGGATCTTTGGGTCCCAATGACTCTCAGGTGGTCCCCAATGACCGCAGCTCGTTTTGTGGTCTCCACCGGGGCCAATCTGAAAGTGACTGTGACCATAGTTTAATTTCTTAAAGGACCAGTAATATTTTCATTACAATGTTGCTTATTGCTATTTCAATAAAAAAATTAATTTTATATATATATATTGTTTTGTGTGTTTTTTTCCTGGATTTCACCTTTCACAGTGAGAATGATAAGAGTAATCACAAAATATGGGGGCTCCATACACAGAGAGAACTCTGGTACCAAATTCCATGACAATTGTTCTGGGGTTCAGTCTGTGATGGAGCAGTAACATTGTATCCAGGACGTCGTACACACCATGCTACAGAAAGAAGACTGAAGAACGGGACACAGCTGCAGAATACAGGAGACATAGGGTCTTGTGTAACAGTAAAAAACAGGAAAGATGTTCAACAAGTGGCCGGGGGGCTCCAGGACCAAACCAGGAGGGAGGCCTCAGTCATCAGTGGCCAATATTCCCATGAAGTGGCCACATTTACCAACCGTTCCGCAGCCACTCGTTACCTTTGTCCAGCACCTCCGTCGGTCCTTGCAGTTATTAGGCCACCACCGAAATGCTTTTCTGACTACACACAGACACGTCCATAGAAACCGTGCATGCCGCCATCACCGTCCACAACCAGAGTCCTGGTCCAGACCAGTGGCCTTTCCAATTCAAGTCTACTTGGGTTTAAACAAGGGTCCTGTCTCTAAGAGAACCATGTGCTTGCCACTTGGAACAGCAGTAATACAGTAACACCAGGTTAATATTCTTCGGGCACAGAGATGCACAGACAGTGAACCCTCTTAAAAAGAAGAATTGGACTGACATTCCCTAAGCAATAAGTACCCACACAATTGGAGGGACAGATTGCTAGCCCTTGCTGCACCATGGTGTATGCCCAGTGGTGGCCACTCTTAGTCTAAGTTCGCTCTTCAGATTGCATGGTGATAAAGAACCTGAGGGCCATATACCTTCAAGAAAAAGATCTCATAAGGACACGTTGCCTTGAATTGTGAAGAACACAATAATGTTTTCCATACAATTCTATTGTGTTCTATTCAGGATAAATTTAAAAAAAGTCTGGTCCTTAGAAGTTATAAAATGAGGTCAATACAACCTCAGGTGAAGAACAACACATCACAAATTACACCAGGTCACCGAATATTTACCAAAAAATAGACTTAAATGCAGAAACAGGGTGTGAAAAATTACAGGGGTTGTCCAATGAAAACAAGCTCCAATCTACAGGAACCTTCACCCCCTTTAGATTGGAACGGTGGTCCGCATGCTAAAATGCTGCTCCATTCATTCTATATGAGGCGGCCATGAAGTGCGCCTAACTTTTTTGGACCGATGAGACAGAGTGGCCTTACAGAGAAGGGTCCTTGGATTGGACGCCGAGTTACGGACCCCAAAGCAGCACTGAATATGATGTACTAGTGGGAGTCACAAGTGCAAGGGTTCAAGGGAGCCAGTAGTGGAAGACATAGTGCGCGAAACCCAAGAACAAGTAAGCAGACCTGCTGATCAGCACTGCAGTGCCGAGGCCGAGTTATGGAGAAATAGGGAGCGACAGTGCGCCTCACCAGTCCTGGAGTATATTACAGAGGAAGGATACTGTGTGGAAAATGCTTCATACTGTAAAGGAAACCTCCAGAACACTTTGTGCCCCCCGATATCCCTTGTATGCCGGGACGTTGCTAGGGTCCTAAAAGATCAGGGGCCAAAGCCCCAAAGTAGGTGTTTCCCCATACAACCTCCTCGCCACTTAAAAGAGGACCTATACATACAGTACAGACCAAAAGTTTGGACACACCTTCTCATTTAAAGATTTTTCTGTGTCTTCATGACTATGAAAATTGTACATTCACACTGAAGGCATCAAAACTATTAATTAACACATGTGGAATTATATAGTTAACAAAAAAGTGTGAAACAACTGAAAATATGTCTTATATTCTAGGTTCCTCAAAGTAGCCACCTTTTGCTTTGATGACTGCTTTGCACACTCTTGGCATTCTCTTGATGAGCTTCAAGAGGTAGTCACTGGAAATGGTTTTCACTTCACAGGTGTGCCGTGTCAGGTTTAATAAGTGGGATTTCTTGCCTTACAAATGGGGTTGGGACCATCAGTTGTGTTGTGCAGAAGTCTGGTGGATACACAGCTGACAGTCCTCCTGAATAGACTGTTAGAATTTGTATTATGGCAAGAAAAAAGCAGCTAAGTAAAGAAAAACGAGAGGCCATCATTACTTTAAGAAATGAAGGTCAGTCAGTGCGAAAAATTGGGAAAACTTTGAAAGTGTCCCCAAGTGCAATTGCAAAAACCATCAAGCGCTACAAAGAAACTGGCTCACATGAGGACCGCCCCAGGAAAGGAAGACCAAGAGTCACCTCTGCTTCTGAGGATAAGTTTATCTGAGTCACCAGCCTCAGAAATCGCAGGTTAACAGCAGCTCAGATTAGAGACCAGGTCAATGCCACACAGAGTTCCAGCACCAGACACATCTCTACAACAACTGTTAAGAGGAGACTTTGTGCAGCAGGCCTTCATGGTAAAATAGCTGCTAGGAAACCACTGCTAAGGACAGGCAACAAACAGAAGAGACGTGTTTGGGCTAAAGAACACAAGGAATGGACATTAGACCAGTGTAAATCTGTGCTTTGGTCTGACGAGTCCAAATTTGAGATCTTTGGTTCCAACCACCGTGTCTTTGTGCGACGCAGAAAAGGTGAACGGATGGACTCTACATGCCTGGTTCCCACCGTGAAGCATGGAGGAGGAGGTGTGATGGTGTGGGGGTGCTTTGCTGGTGACACTGTTGGGGATTTATTCAAAATTGAAGGCATACTGAACCAGTATGGCTACCACAGCATCTTGCAGCGGCATGCTATTCCATCCGGTTTGCTTTTAGTTAGACCATCATTTATTTTTCAACAGGACAATGACCCCAAACACACCTCCAGGCTGTGTAAGGGCTATTTGACCAAGAGGGAGAGTGATGGGGTGCTACGCCAGATGACCTGGCCTCCACAGTCACAAGACCTAAACCCAATCGAGATGGTTTGGGGTGAGCTGGACCTCAGAGTGAAGGCAAAAGGGCCAACAAGTGCTAAGCATCTCTGGGAACTCCTTCAAGATTGCTGGAAGACCATTTCCGGTGACTACCTCTTGAAGCTCATCAAGAGAATGCCAAGAGTGTGCAAAGCAGTCATCAAAGCAAAAGGTGGCTACTTTGAAGAACCTAGATTATAAGACATATTTTCAGTTGTTTCACACTTTTTTGTTAAGTATATAATTCCACATGTGTTAATTCATAGTTTTGATGCCTTCAGTGTGAATGTACAATTTTTATAGTCATGAAAATACAGAAAAATCTTTAAAAGAGAAGGTGTGTCCAAACTTTTGGTCTGTACTGTATATAATTACAGTACACCATTGTTGCTAACCTAAAATACACAACTGAAAGACCAATATTCCCAAAATTACTTCTATATAAGGCAATAATAATCCCGCTACACAATGCCCTCTACCATCAACACTACACAGTGAGTACATAGTATTATGATATGACCATTGCCTCTACATAAAAAAACACACTGTACGATGCATTGTATGATGGTCTCCACAGCTCCTTATGCATTGTATGATGGTCCCCGCAGCTCCTTATGCACTGAATGATCGTACCCACGGCTCCTTATACACAGTATGATGGTCCCCACGGCTCCTTATGTACTGTATGATGGTCCCCGCAGCTCCCTACGCTCGGTATGATGGTCCCCACAGCTCCCTATGCCCTGTATGATGGTCCCCACATCTCCCTATGCACTGCATAATGGTCCCCACAGCTCCCTATGCACTGCATAATGGTCCCCACAGCTCCCTATGCCCTGTATGATGGTCCCCACATCTCCCTATGCACTGTATGATGGTCCCCGCAGCTCCTTATGCACTGAATGATGGTCCCCACGGCTCCTTATACACAGTATGATGGTCCCCACGGCTCCTTATGTACTGTATGATGGTCCCCGCAGCTCCCTACGCTCGGTATGATGGTCCCCACAGCTCCCTATGCACTGCATAATGGTCCCCACAGCTCCCTATGCCCTGTATGATGGTCCCCACATCTCCCTAGGCACTGTATGATGGTCTCCACAGCTCCCTATGCGTTGTCTGATGGTCCCCACAGCTCTCTAAGCACTGTATGATGGTCCCCGCAGCTCCTTTTGCACTGTATGATGGTCCCCACAGCTCCCTATGAACTGCATAATGGTCCCCACAGCTCCCTATGCACTGCATAATGGTCCCCACAGCTCCCTATGCACTGCATAATGGTCCCCACAGCTCCCTATGCACTGCATAATGGTCCGCACAGCTCCCTACGCACTGCATAATGGTCCCAACAGCTCCCTACGTACTGCATAATGGTCCCCACAGCTCCCTACGCACTGCATAATGGTCCCCACAGCTCCCTATGCCCTGTATGATGGTCCCCACATCTCCCTATGCACTGCATAATGGTCCCCACAGCTCTCTATGCACTGCATAATGGTCCACACAGCTCCCTATGCACTGTATGATGGTCTCCACAGCTCCCTATGCACTGTATGATGGTCCCCACAGCTCCCTATGCACTGTATGATGGTCCCCACAGCTCTCTATGCACTGTATGATGGCCTCCACAGCTCTCTATGCACTGCATAATGGTCCCCACAGCTCCCTATGCACTGCATAATGGTCCCCACAGCTCCCTATGCACTGTATGATGGTCCCCACAGCTCCCTATGCACTGTATGATGGTCTCCACAGCTCCCTATGCATTGTCTGATGGTCCCCACAGCTCCCTATGCTCTGCATAATGGTCCCCACAGCTCCCTATGCTCTGCATAATGGTCCCCACAGCTCTCTATGCACTGCATAATGGTCCCCACAGCCCCCTATGCACTGTATTATGGTCCCCACAGCTCCCTATGCACTTTATGATGGTCTCTACAACTCCTTATAACTGGCATGATGGTCCCTACAACTCCCTATATCCTGTATAATGGCCCTCACAGCCCCATATATACAGTACTGTATGATGGCCCCCGCAGCCCAATATATACTGTATGATGGCCCCCACACCCACTTGTACACTATATTATCGCCCCTACAGCTCCCTTTATACTGTATGATGGCCCCACAGCCCCTTATAAACTGTATTCTGGCACCCACTCCCCATTTTATATAATATGATGGCCCCACTGCCCCTTATATATAGCATGATGACTCCCATAGCCCCTTATAGTATGATGGCACCCACACCCCTTATATATACAGGTGCATCTCACTAAATTAGAATATCATCAAAAGTTTATTTTAGTTCTTCAATGCTGAAAATGAAACTCATATATTCTATAAAGTCATTACAATCAAAGTGATCTATTTCAAGTGTTTATTTCTGTTAATGTTGATGATTATGGCCAGGGGCGCACATAGAAATCATGAGGCCCCATAGCAGAAGCTCTAATTGGACCCCACCAAAAAAATAAAGAAATATTTGTCTGTGTCACAGAAGAGCCGATCTCACAACTTTCCAGCCTTTACTTCGCTTTTCTAATGTTCCTCCTACTGAAGTCCTAGATCCCTCTTTCATTGCCCCCATGAAGTATGATGCCAATAAAAGTACCCCCCAAACACAGTATGATACCCCCATGGTGCATTCCTCCACATTAGCCTCTACATGAACAGTATAATGACCTTATTGTACCCCACTTCAACTCCCAAGGCAAAGTATGGTGACCCTAACACAGTATGATTCCCCCAACTGTGACTCCCATACAGCCCTCCATACAGTATAATGGGCCTACATACAGTATAATGGTCCACACTAGCCCTCCAAACAGTATAATGGCCCCACACAGCCCTCCATACAGTATAATGGGCCTACATACAGTATAATGGCCCACACTAGCCCTCCAAACAGTATAATGGCCACACACAGCCCTCCAAACAGTATGATGGACCCCACACAAACCTTCACACCGTATAATTGCTTTCATACAGTATAACGGCCCCCACATAGCCCTCAAAATATCATAATGGCCCCACATAGACTTACATATAGTATAATATGCCACCCATAATCCTCCATATAGTATAATGCACCCTCCAAAATCCTCCATATAGTATAATGCACCCCCCATAATCCTCCATATAGTATAATGAACTTCCCATGGTCCTCGATAGAATATAATGCACTCCCCATAGTCCTCCATACAGTATATTTCACACCCCAAAGGGTAAAATGCAGCCCCCATATAGTATAATGCACCACACAGTCCTGCAGTATTATGGCCACCACGTACTCACTGATTTTAAAATACTGTATGTTTTAAATAAGATGACCCGAGTATAAGCCGAGGCCCCTAATTTTACCACAAAAAAACTGGGAAAACGTATTGAGTTGAGTATAAGCCTAGGGTGGGAAATGCAGCAGCTACTGGAAAATTTCACCATCCTGGTATGTATGGCTCCTCATCACCAATCCTGGCATGTATGGCACCCCTCATCCCCCAATCCTGGTACATATGGCACCCCTCATCCCCCAATCCTGGTATTCATGGCCCCCCTCATTCCCCAATCCTGGTATGCATAGCCACCCCTCATCCACCAATCCTGGTATGCATAGCACCCCTCATCCCCCTATCCTGGCATGCATGGCCCCCCCTCATCCCCCAATCCTGGTATGCATGGTCTCCTCATCCCTCAATCCTAATATGAATGGTCTCCTCATCCCCCAATCCTGGTATGTATGGCCTCTTCATCCCCCTATCCTGGTATGCATGGCCTCTTCATCTCCAATTCCTGGTATATATGGCCCCCCTCATCCCCAATCCTGGTATGCATGGCACCCCTCATCCCCCAATCCGAGTATGCGTGCCCCCCTCATCACCCAATCCTGGTATGCGTGTCCCCCTCATCCCCCAATCCTGGTATGTGTGGCCTCCTCATCCCCCAATCCTGGTATGTGTGGCCTACTCATCCCCCAATCCTGGTTTGCATGGCCTCATCACCCCCCAATCCTGGTGTGTGTGGCCTCCTCATCCCCAAATCCTGGTATGTATGGCCTCCTCATCCCCCAATCTTGGTATCTGTGGCCTCCTAATCCCCCAATCTTGGTATGTGTGGCCTCTTCATCCCCCAATCCTGGTATGTGTGGCCTCCTCATCCCCAAATCCTGGTATATGTGGCCTCCTCATCCCCCAATCCTGGTATGTGTGGCCCCCTCATCCTCCAATCCTGGTATGCATGGCCCCCTCATCCCCCAATCCTGGTATGTATGGCCTCCTCACCCCCCAATCCTGGTATTTTATGGCCTCCTCACCCCCCAATCCTGGTATGTGTGGTCCCATCACTGCACACACAAAAAATAAACACTTATACTCACCTTCCTTCCTCACCTCTGCTCCAGAGCTGCTGTGTTCTGTCTGCCAGCAGCTCATGTTGGTATCTGAGCAGCGCGCGCTCTCAGTTGTCGAGGTGAGCTGCTGCTACTGCTGCTGGCATATTCACTCCTCTCCACGCCGGGACTATGAGCGTTGACAAGCGTGAATATGCATTCTCTTTGGTAGCGGGCACTGTAAGCAGGAGCCACGGCTCAGCGCTCCTGGCCCATGGAAGTGGAGAAGAGGGAATATTCATGTCCCTTTAGCAGCAGGCACACGTGGTAGCTACAGCAGCCGCTACTGTGTGTGCCCGCTCCTCCGCCGCCGCAACCTCCCACCCCCCCAATACTCACCTATCCTCCTTGCTCCCCCGAGGCTCACGGGCCCCATAGCAGTGGTGTGGCCTACCACCATTGGCGGTACCCAACTCATTATGGCTTACAGCCAATGAAATCACAAAAGTCATTATCTCAGTAAATTAAAATACTTTATAACATCAGCTTGAAAAATGTTTTTAAAATCTGAAATGTTGTCATACTGAAATGTATGTTCAGTAAATGCACTCAATACTTGATCAGGGCTCCTTTTGCATCAATTACTGCATCAATGCGGCGTGGCATGGAGGCGATCAGCCTGTGGCACTGCTGAGGTGTTATGGAAGCCCAGGTTGCTTTGACAGCAGCCTTCAGCTCCTCTGCATTGTTGGGTTTGGTGTCTCTTATCTTCCTCTTGACAATACCCCATAGATTCTCTATAATAGATTCTCTATGGGGTTAAGGTCATGTGAGTTTGCTGACCAATCAAGCACAGTGATACTGTTGTGTGTAAACCAGGTATTGGTACTTTTGGCAGTGTGGACAGGGGCCAAGTCCTGCTGGAGAATGAAATTTCCATCTACAAAAAGCTTGTCGGCAGAGGGAAGCATGAAGTGCTGTAAAATGTCCTGGTAGATGGCTGCGCTGACTTTGGTGTTGATAAAACACAGTGGACCTACACCAGCAGATGACATGGCAACCCAAACCATCATTGATTGTGGAAACTTCACACTAGACCTCAAGTAGCTTGGATTGCGGCCTCTCCACTCTTCCTCCAGACTCTGGGACCTTGATTTCCAAAGGAAAATTGGAACTCTGGGACCTTGTGGATGGTGTCAATGACTGCCTTCTTGGCACTTGTCAAGTCAGCAGTCTTCCCCATGATTGTGGAGCCTACTGAAACAGACTATGGGACATTTTTAAACACTTAGGAAGCCGTTGCAGGTGTTTTTTGTTAATTATTCTAATTTACTGAGATAATGACTTTAGTGTTTTCATTGGCTGTAAGCCATAATCGTCAACATTACAGAAATAAACACTTGAAATAGATCTCTCTGTCTGTAATGACTCTATATAATATAGGAGTTTCACTTTTTGTATTGAAGAACTCAAATAATTTAACTTTTTGATGATATTCTAATTTAGTGAGATGCACCTGCATATGATGACTGTTGCCCCCAGTGGAATATATGCGGTGTCTATTTTGGGATATTTTAGTATACCCATGATGATACTATAGACAGCCATTATACCTGGAATGGCCCCTTCCTTGCGTGCCGTGCTTTTTTTTGCTTACATGTCTAACAATCACATATGTGTTGTGTCCCTTCCCCCATCATCCTATTGTTCTATTGCTGAATAAATATGATAGATTTTATACTCCCTGGACTCCTTTGATGGTCTTTTACCCTGCGGGGTTTTCTTTCATATATGGACTCACTGTGTGGTGGTGATGGTAGAGGACATTGTGTAACAGGATCATTTTGGCCTTGTATAGTAGTAATTTTGGGAATATTGGTCTTTGTATAGTGTATTTTAGATTAGTAACAGTGGTATACTGTAATTATATATGTATAAATCCTCTTTTAAGTGGCAGGGAGGTTATATGGGGAAACATGTACTTTGGGGCTGGGGTCCCTGATCTCTTAGGACCCTAGCAACGCTCCTGCACTGGGGAAAAGCAGGGTCTGGAGACCACTTTAATATGATCATTTTATGGATATGACGCCAAAGAAACTAATGAAGTGCTTTGCAAAGTGCCATAATTTTCACAATTCTGAAAAAAAATTGTAAGTTTAGTTCCACTATAAGTGATCTTAATTCTGTTATGAGAGCTAACCTTCTGAGACAATGTATCAATGCGGTGTGTGAATTGTCACATTAAGCTTTGCTACATCTATACATAGTGAAGTTCAGGATCAAAATGCTGCAGGTCCCATCTCTCCTACAGAACAATCCCATGGAAATAAAGCTGATCATTTTATCAGACGGGATCATTAGAACTTACCTGGTGGGATCCTTTGTTTCTGGTGGTTTCTTTCCCAGGTCGTCATTAAGGCCCTTTACAATAAGCTCCAAAAACTCATCGGACTTTCTGAATCTTTCAAGCGTTTTCTCCATCACAGAAAGGACAGAAAGGAGGCGCTTATCCTGGCAGAAGAGAATCAGAGATATATTGTTCTACATGTTCCAGATGTTTGGATTTATTTACAGACTAATGATTAATCTCGCATGAAGAATGATAATATTATAACAGATCACAATTTTGGGTTAAAAATATTCAATTTTAAAAATATATATATATAGCAATTACATTATTCTGACAAGACCAATTTTTTGTTTTTTTCTTCCCCTTTTTCCCAAAAATAATAACTTTGCTTTCACATAGATGGAGGGCTTGTGTTTTGTGGGACTAGTTGTTATTTGGAATGACAACATTCAATTTAGCACATAAAGTATTGAAAAATGGGGAAAAAATCAAAGTAAGGTTATTATTTTTGTTTGTTTGGGTTTTTTTTATGAACATTTTTAAAAAAAATGTGGTTTGTGAGACCATTTTCATCTTGCGAAGACCTCATTTTATATAATTATCCCATTGATGGAGTTGTCGGCTTTTTCTTGTGGAGAGATCAGTAGTTACAAGTTTCTGATTGCATTTTTGGGAGGGAAGCAGAGTGACCCAAAAACCACAACCACAACCATGGCACTTTACTGTCCTTTACAGCATTGACCCGACGTGTAATAGATTTATAGATTTACACTGTGTTCCAAATTATTATGCAAATAATATTTTCTCAGATTTTCCCAAATTACCTATATGAATTGCAGTCATTGTAATTTTCCAGTCAAATAACTATTAGAGTACAATTGAAAGGTTTTTGTACAAACTGCCTATGATAACAGTATATTTTAAAAAAAATAAAAAACTCAAACTGCACTCAAAATGCATGTTCCAAATTATTATGCACAGCAGAGTTTTCAACCTTTTCATTTTAATAAAGAACAAAAAAATGGTCATTTTTGAAATTATAAGCATTAGTAGGTTATTACAAACTGAAATCAAACAGTTTTCAACTCAAAACTTTATTCTAGGTGATGTTACATTTGCACATAGGACCCCTTGTTCGAAAGGAGCTTCTGAACTCTCTCGTCCATTGAATTTGTCAGGTTTTGGATGGTTTCTGCTTCAATTGTTTTGCATGAGGACAGAATACCCTCCCAGAGCTGTTGCTTAGATGTGAACTGCCTCCCGCCATCATAGACACTCCTTTTGATGATGCTCCAGAGGTTCTCAATGGGGTTGAGGTCAGGGGAGCATGGGGGCCACACCATAAGTTTGTCCCCTTTTATGCCCATATCAGCCAGAGATGCAGATGTGTTATGTGCAGCATGAGACGGGGCATTATCATGCATGAAATGATCTCGATGGTCCAGATGGATGGAGTGGAGGATGGCTGGTTGATGGACACCCCATGCAAATACAGCTACGGCGCTAACAAGGAGGAGGTGGAGTAATGTTTTGGGCTGGAATCATGGGGAGAGAGATTGTCGGCCCCTTTAGGATCCCTGAAGGGGTAAAGATGAACTCCATAATGTATGTGGAGTTTCTCAAACAGCACTTCCTTCCATGGTTCAAGAAGAACCGTGCATTCCGCAGCAAGATCATTTTCATGCATGATAATGCCCCGTCTCATGCTGCACATAACACATCTACATCTCGGGCTGCTATGGGCATAAAAAGGGACAAACTTATGGTGTGGCCCCCATGCTCCCCTGACCTCAGCCCCATTGAGAACCTCTGGAGCATCATCAAAAGGAGTGTCTATGATGGCGGGAGGCAGTTCACATCTAAGCAACAGCTCTGGGAGGGTATTCTGTCCTCATGCAAAACAATTGAAGCAGAAACCATCCAAAACCTGACAAATTCAATGGACGAGAGAGTTCAGAAGCTCCTTTCGAACAAGGGGTCCTATGTGCAAATGTAACATCACCTAGAATAAAGTTTGAGTTGAAAACTGTTTGATTTCAGTTTGTAATAACCTGCTAATGCTTATAATTTCAAAAATGACCATTTTTTTGTTCTTTATTAAAATGAAAAGGTTGAAAACTCTGCTGTGCATAATAATTTGGAACATGCATTTTGAGTGCAGTTTGAGTGATTTATTTTTTAAAAAATATACTGTTGTCATCGGCAGTTTGTACAAAAACCTTTCAATTGTACTCTAAGGCTGAGTTCACACGATGCGTTTTTAATGCGTTTCCGCGGCGGTTTTGCATCTGCGGAAACGCCGCGGAAACGCATTAAAAACGCATGGTAGAAGGGCAGCAATGTTCCCCAATTGAAATCCACATGTGCTGTGTCCATGATGCGGATTTTTCCGCAGCGTAAACGCTGCGCTCAAAAATCCGCAGCATGTCAATTAATTTTGCGGAAACGCTGCTTTTTTGCCGCCATTGACTTGCATTAGACCGCATGGAATCCGCATCACTGTATATGTTGATGCGCATTCCATGCGGTCTAATGTGCGGATGGTACCCGGGTGTGGATGAGAGGACTCTCATCCAGACCCAGGTACCATTAAAAAAAAAAGAATAAAATAAAAAATATATATATACTTACCTTCTGACGGCCCGCGCAGCGCTCCTGCTTGGTTCCCGGCACTTCGCGGTTGAATGAAGAAGGACCTTCGCTGACGTCAGAGTCATGTGACGGGTCACGTGACGCTGACGTCGGCAGGTCCTTCAGTCTTCACTGCCGGCAGCCGGGATCGAGCGAAGCAGGACACTGGGGGCCATCAGAGGGTAAAGTATATATTTATTTTTTTGACATTCACACACTATATAAATCCATGCCGGCTGCATCGATTTATATAGTGTGAAGTTGACAAGCACTTTCCAAGTGATGCTAAAATCGCTTGGGAAGCGCTTGTCAACCCGCATGCGGAAATGAAAGTGAAGACCGCTTCATTTCCGCATGTCCCTGGCAGGGAACTGCATGTACAATCCGCATGTACAATCCGCATGTGGTTTTTCCTGCCAGGGAGATGCAGAAATGCTCAGGAAAAAATCCTGAGCATTTCTGCATCGTGTGCACATACCCTAATAGTTATTTGACTGGAAAATTACAATGACTGCAATTCATATAGGTAATTTGGGAAAATCTGAGAAAATATTATTTGCATAATAATTTGGAACACAGTGTACATATTTTGAAAGATTGTACTTAAATCAATGCAGCAGTAACAAATATTGTTTTACGCTTTTTCTTTTTTATAGTTGGCCAGAAAACCGCAGAACCTTAAGCAGAAAATGACATGAATGAGAACATCTGCCCGGCTTGTACAGGATCCGGGGGTGTTACGTACAAGGAAAAGTTCCCAGAATAAGGATTTGCTTCATTTTGGTGCAGAGTTTCTAGTAGTTTCTGGTTGCTACTGTTACAGGCAGATGCCGTCTGCATAATACAGCCAGCACCGCCTCAACCCCCTCCATGCATGTGGACCCCGGCACAAACACTCAGGTCCATCCTTTTATGCTAAGACATTAATAATTCTACAATTATCACACACAACTTATATACAGAAACCTCCCAACCGTCCCTGATCCAATGGGACTGTCCGGCTGTCGCTGGAGGTCGGGGCTATGCCCTGACGAGCCGTGTTCTGTCAGGACAGTCAGTGTAGTACAAGAATGTCTCATGCCGTGAATGCTGCTGTGATCGCTCCTGGAGAGGGGCAGCATCCGCTCCGTACACCTCGTACACACACGGCTCCGCTCCGCAAGCCTCGTACACACACGGCTCCGCTCCGCACGCCTCGTACACGCGCGGCTCCGCTCCGCACGCCTCGTACACGCGCGGCTCCGCTCCGCACGCCTCGTACACGCGCGGCTCCGCTCCGCACGCCTCGTACACGCGCGGCTCCGCTTCGCACGCCTCGTACACGCGCGGCTCCGCTCCGCACGCCTCGTACACGCGCGGCTCCGCTTCGCACGCCTCGTACACACACCGCTCCGCTCCACACGCCTCGTACACGCCCGGATCCGCTCCACACGCCTCGTACACGCCCGGCTCCGCTCCGTCCACCTCGTACACGCCCGGCTCCGCTCCACACGCCTCGTACACGCCCGGCTCCGCTCCGTACGCCTCGTACACGCCCGGCTCCGCTCCGCACGCCTCGTACACGCCCGGCTCAGCTCCGCACGCCTCGTACACCTCGTACACTCGCGGCTACGCTCCGTACGCCTCATGCACGCCCGGCTCCGCTCCGCATGCCTCGTACACGCCCGGCTCCGCTCCGCATGCCTCGTACACGCCCGGCTCCGCTCCGCATGCCTCGTACACGCCCGGCTCCGCACGCCTCGTACACGCCAGGCTCCGCACGCCTCGTACACGCCCGGCTCCGCTCCGCACGCCTCGTACACGCCCGGCTCAGCTCCGCACGCCTCGTACACACCCGGCTCAGCTCCGCTCCGCACGCCTCGTACACACGCGGCTCTGCTCCGTACGCCTCGTACACACGCGGCTCTGCTCCGTACGCCTCGTACACACGCGGCTCTGCTCCGTACGCCTCGTACACGCCTGGCTCTGCTCCGCACGCCTCGTACACGCCCGGCTCAGCTCCGCTCGCCTCGTACACGCCCGGCTCCGCTCCGCACGCCTCGTACACGCGCGGCTCCGCTCCGTACGCCTCGTACACGCGCGGCTCCGCTCCGTACGCCTCGTACACGCGCGGCTCCGCTCCGTACGCCTCGTACCCGCGCGGCTCCGCTCCGCACGCCTCGTACACGCGCGGCTCCGTTCCGCACGCCTCGTACACGCCCGGCTCCGCTCCGCACGCCTCGTACACGCCCGGCTCCGCTCCGCACGCCTCGTACACGCCCGGCTCCGCTCCGCACGCCTCGTACACGCCCGGCTCCGCTCCGCACGCCTCGTACACGCCCGGCTCCGCTCCGCACGCCTCGTACACGCCCGGCTCCGCTCCGCACGCCTCGTACACGCCCGGATCCGCTCCGCACGCCTCGTACACGCCCGGCTCCGCTCCGCACGCCTCGTACACGCCCGGCTCCGCTCCGTACGCCTCGTACACGCCCGGCTCCGCTCCGTACGCCTCGTACACGCGCGGCTCCGCTCCGTACGCCTCGTACACGCGCGGCTCCGCTCCGTACGCCTCGTACACGCGCGGCTCCGCTCCGTACGCCTCGTACACGCGCGGCTCCGCTCCGTACACCTCGTACACGCGCGGCTCCGCTCCGTACACCTCGTACACGCGCGGCTCCGCTCTGTACACCTCGTACACGCGCGGCTCCGCTCCGTACACCTCGTACACGCGCGGCTCCGCTCCGTACACCTCGTACACGCGCGGCTCCGCTCCGTACACCTCGTACACGCGCGGCTCCGCTCCGTACACCTCGTACACGCGCGGCTCCGCTCCGTACACCTCGTACACGCGCGGCTCCGCTCCGTACACCTCGTACACGCGCGGCTCCGCTCCGTACACCTCGTACACGCGCGGCTCTGCTCCGTACACCTCGTACACGCACGGCTCTGCTCCATACACCTCGTACACACGCGGCTCTGCTCCGTACACCTCGTACACACGGCTCTGCTCCGTACACCTCGTACACACGCGGCTCTGCTCCGTACACCTCGTACACACGCGGCTCTGCTCCGTACACCTCGTACACACGCGGCTCTGCTCCGTACACCTCGTACACACGGCTCTGCTCCGTACACCTCGTACACGCGCGGCTCTGCTCCGTACACCTCGTACACGCGCGGCTCTGCTCCGTACGCCTCGTACACACGCGGCTCTGCTCCGTACACCTCGTACACACGCGGCTCTGCTCCGTACGCCTCGTACACACGCGGCTCTGCTCCGTACACCTCGTACACACGCGGCTCTGCTCCGTACGCCTCGTACACACGCGGCTCTGCTACATCCACACTGTAAACCCCTCCTGACCCCACACATAAACTTCAGCTCATCCAGCACCATGACAACCAGCACAGCAGAGTCCTGCATCCACTGAGGCCCCTGATCATGTGACCCCTGACTCCTCCCCTCCTGTGACCTCATCACAGCTCCTGTGCGCACAGAGCAGCCATATATGTGGTGGCGGCTCTGCAGGTGGAGGTATGTGGAGACCCCATTACTGGGCGCAGGGGGCATTAACCCCTTCAGCACGGAGACTCTTTTGGGGTCTTGTGTTGCCCCTTTATAAGAATCATAAGGTTTCTGTTCTGTTTCCTGTAATAGATACATACGACCCAACTATGGAGACAGGAAGGGAGGAAACGTATTGTTCTCATAGTACAGGACCCCTTTACTGCCCCCCACAGTGTAATGCCCCCATTATGCCCCTTATGCAGGATGTATGATGCCCCCACACAGTGTAATGCCCCCATTATGCCCCTTATACAGGATGTATGATGCCCCCACACAGTGTAATGCCCCCATTATGCCCCTTATACAGGATGTATGATGCCCCCCACACAGTGTAATGCCCCCATTATGCCCCTTATACAGGATGTATGATGCCCCCACACAGTGTAATGCCCCCATTATGCCCCTTATGCAGGATGTATGATGCCCCACACAGTGTAATGCCCCCATTATGCCCCTTATACAGGATGTATGATGCCCCCACACAGTGTAATGCCCCTTATACAGGATGTATGATGCCCCCCACACAGTGTAATGCCCCCATTATGCCCCTTATACAGGATGTATGATGCCCCCACACAGTGTAATGCCCCCATTATGCCCCTTATACAGGATGTATGATGCCCCCCACACAGTGTAATGCCCCCATTATGCCCCTTATGCAGGATGTATGATGCCCCCACACAGTGTAATGCCCCCATTATGCCCCTTATACAGGATGTATGATGCCCCCACACAGTGTAATGCCCCCATTATGCCCCTTATACAGGATGTATGATGCCCCCCACACAGTGTAATGCCCCCATTATGCCCCTTATGCAGGATGTATGATGCCCCCACAGTGTAATGCCCCCATTATGCTCCTTATGCAGGATGTATGATGCCCCCACACAGTGTAATGCCCCCATTATGCCCCTTATACAGGATGTATGATGCCCCCACAGTGTAATGCCCCCATTATGCTCCTTATGCAGGATGTATGATGCCCCCACACAGTGTAATGCCCCCATTATGCCCCTTATCCAGGATGTATGATGCCCCCACACAGTGTAATGCCCCCATTATGCCCCTTATCCAGGATGTATGATGCCCCCACACAGTGTAATGCCCCCATTATGCCCCTTATGCAGGATGTATGATGCCCCCCCCAGTGTAATGCCCCCATTATGCTCCTTATGCAGGATGTATGATGCCCCCACACAGTGTAATGCCCCCATTATGCCCCTTATACAGTATGTATGATGCCCCACACAGTATAATGCCCCCATTATGCCCCTTATGCAGTATGTATGATGCCCACACAGTGTAATGCCCCTTATGCAGGATGTATGATGCCCCCACACAGTGTAATGCCCCCATTATGCCCCTTATGCAGTATGTATGATGCCCACACAGTGTAATGCCCCCATTATGCCCCTTATGCAGGATGTATGATGCCCCCACACAGTGTAATGCCCCTTATGCAGGATGTGTGATGCCCCACACAGTGTAATGCCCCCATTATTCCCCTTATGCAGGATGTATGATGCCCCCGTTATGCCACTTTTGCAGGATGTATGATGCCCCCATTATGCCCCTTATGCAGTATGTATGATGCCCCCAGACAGTGTAATGCCCCCATTATGCCCCTTATCCAGGATGTATGATGCCCCCACACAGTGTAATGCCCCCATTATGCCCCTTATGCAGGATGTATGATGCCCCCCACAGTGTAATGCCCCCATTATGCCCCTTATGCAGGGTGTATGATGCCCCCATTATGCCCCTTATGCAGTATGTATGATGCCCCCACACAGTGTAATGCCCCCATTATGCCCCTTATCCAGGATGTATGATGCCCCCATTATGCCCCTTTTCCAGGATGTATGATGCCCCCACACAGTGTAATGCCCCCATTATGCCCCTTATCCAGGATGTATGATGCCCCCACACAGTGTAATGCCCCTTATCCAGGATGTATGATGCCCCCACACAGTGTAATGCCCCCATTATGCCCCTTATCCAGGATGTATGATGCCCCCACACAGTGTAATGCCCCCATTATGCCCCTTATCCAGGATGTATGATGCCCCCACACAGTGTAATGCCCCCATTATGCCCCTTATCCAGGATGTATGATGCCCCCACACAGTGTAATGCCCCCATTATGCCCCTTATCCAGGATGTATGATGCCCCCACACAGTGTAATGCCCCCATTATGCCCCTTATCCAGGATGTATGATGCCCCCACACAGTGTAATGCCCCCATTATGCCCCTTATCCAGGATGTATGATGCCCCCACACAGTGTAATGCCCCCATTATGTCCCTTATGCAGTATGTATGATGCCCCCACACAGTGTAATGTCCCCCATTATGCCCCTTATGTAGGATGTATGATGGCCCCCACAGTGTAATGCCTCCATTATGCCCCTTATGCTGGATGTATGATGCCCCTTATGCAGTATGTATGATGCCCCCCACAGTGTAATGCCCCCATTATGCCCCTTATGCAGGATGTATGATGCCCCCACACAGTGTAATGCCCCCATTATGCCCCTTATGCAGTATGTATGATGCCACTACACAGTGTAATGCCCCCATTATGCCCCTTATGCAGTATGTATGATGCCACTACACAGTGTAATGCCCCCATTATGCCCCTTATGCAGGATGTATGATGCCCCCCACAGTGTAATGCCCCCATTATGCCCCTTATGCTGGATGTATGATGCCCCCACACAGTGTAATGCCCCCATTATGCCCCTTATGCAGTATGTATGATGCCCCCAGACAGTGTAGTGCCCCCATTATGCCCCTTATCCAGGATGTATGATGCCCCCACTCAGTGTAATGCCCCCATTATGCCCCTTATGCAGGATGTATGATGCCCCCACACAGTGTAATGCCCCCATTATGCCCCTTATGCAGGGTGTATTATGCCCCCACACAGTGTAATGCCCCCATTATGCCCCTTATGCAGTATGTATGATGCCCCCACACAGTGTAATGCCCCCATTATGCCCCTTATCCAGGATGTATGATGCCCCCATTATGCCCCTTATCCAGGATGTATGATGCCCCCAGACAGTGTAATGCCCCCATTATGTCCCTTATGCAGGATGTATGATGCCCCCACAGAGTAATGCCCCCATTATGCCTCTTATGCAGGATGTATGATGCCCCCACACAGTGTAATGCCCCCATTATGCCCCTTATGCAGGATGTATGATGCCCCCACACAGTGTAATGCCCCCATTATGCCCCTTATGCAGGATGTATGATGCCCCCACACAGTGTTATGCCCCTTATGCAGGATGTATGATGCCCCCACACAGTGTAATGCCCCCATTATGCCCCTTATGCAGGATGTATGATGCCCCCACACAGTGTAATGCCCCCATTATGCCCCTTATCCAGGATCTATGATGCCCCAACACAGTGTAATGCCCCATTATGCCCCTTATGCAGGATGTACGATGCCCCCCCCACAGTGTAATGCCCCCCATTATGCCCCTTATGCAGGATGTATGATGCCCCACACAGTGTACTGCCCCCCATTATGCCCCTTATGCCGGATGTATGATGCCCCCACAGTGTAATGCCCCCCATTATGCCCCTTATGCAGTATGGATGATGCCCTCACACAGTATAATGTTCCCACAGTACCGCCTGAGGTCCTGCAGTGGAATAATCCCGCTGCACTTGGTTTTTCCTCTGCCTGCTCCCCTACATGTAGACCCTTGAGCATGTATACATGCATGTAGGGGAGCAGGCCTTACCAGATATCGAGGCTTTGTACAGTAATATATCGCATGAGGATTATATCAGAGGAGTAAGATGTTTATAGAAATTGAGATCAGTAGAGTGTAGAAGACATAATGACTTCATGGACAATCTTCTAAAATTCATTCTTACTCATAACGTCTTTCTTTTTGACAGGAAGTACTTACCCGAGCTCAGGGTTACTGCGATGGGGAGCCCCTGTACCCCCTCATCTGCTAATCTATTCCTGGGCTGGTGGGAGGAAACCAACATACTCAGGGATGATTATAAGTGGTGGCATCCATATATTGGGGCATGATATAGATATATTGACAACATTTTTATCATCTGGTCAGGGACGAGTGAACAGTTTCTTGAATTTGGAACTCAATATCCATAGAGTGGGCCTTAGATTTATATCAGAGTTTAATTATTACCAGTTGCCTTTCCTTGATGTACCAATCAAGAAAGTACGGGATGGGAGCCAGGGCTGTGGAGTCGGTAAGCCAAACCTTCGACTCCTACTCCTAAATTTCCATGACACTGTCTCCGACTTCACGACTCCGACTCCCTCATACATGGCTCATGTTTAAGTGATAAATTTACAGTAGGACAAATTTTTCTCAGCTAAAAGTCTAGACCCTTAGATCAGGAATAGGAAAGACATTTATAGGACATTTCATAACTTTCCCAAATTCTTATGAAAAAATATTCCTCACAAACTGCATTGAACTATTTTACCCAATTTATTACATATTTTAGGCGCCGGAGTGGGTCAATTTTATACCGACTCCAACTCCACCAAAATGGGCACTGACTCCACAGCCCTTGTTTGGACCCTAGGGACACTCATCTACCATAAACTATTAAAGTGGCATAGCCACCACCGCATCCTACTTAAAAAAAAAAACAATATCCAAGGGCCAATGTTTACAGTTGAGAAGAAACTGCTCTGTCACAGATCTTAATATACAGGCAATAGACATAAACACCAGATTCAGGGAAAAAGGTACCCACAGTACATTTTGGATTCCGCATGATTGTTTGCAGAAAAACAGGAGAGACAGACACTCCTCCATACCTAACCAAGACACCAAGAAAAATATGGGATAACATAAGTAATAGGAATTTGTGACAATCAGAGTGACCATATCTTTAATATCCTCAGAAAACACTAGGATGTACTTGTGGCCGACCTGGACCTGAGGGTTCTGTGTGATCTACTCCCACAATAACTTTCAGAAAGGGTTGGTCAATTAAGGACCGTTTAGCGCATAGTTTCTGAAAAAACTGCACCCAAGGGGACATGGCTAGATAGATGAATCTGTGGTTTCTTTAGATGTGTAGAAAGTTGTACATGTAATTGGATGAGACCATGTAAATCTTTCTTGAGTTCCTCTACAGGTGAAACCTTTTTCCAGAGGGATTATTCCAACTGTAAAACCTCAGGACTTGTATATGTGGCCACATGCACCTGCCCCCTAGATTATGTATGCACGACCAAGAGGCCGTCTTAGAGGAGTGTGGAAGGGGCATTTGGGCAAAATACGCCATGGTTGGGTGCCACGGGTGTGTCAGAGGTGACAGTTGCCCTGCAGGGGTTTGCAGGAGATCTCCACGTTTGGCAATGCAGGCAGCTGCCTAGATGGGAGGCTGTGTTTAGGACCCAGATTCTACCTCCATTTAGTCTGGGTGTATATATACCTGGTGTGTCTATGTTGACGTCGCCGGGTATACTCATTTCTACTTGGAACTTGGCTGAAGCAGCATCACGTTCTCTTTGGAGTCTTTAGGCCGTGTGCCCTGTTGGAGTTTCTTCTAAAGCGAAGTTGTAATTCCCCTGTGTTGTCTTCCCCTTTTGTCTTTAGAGTGCTAGCGGAGGTTGACTAGCGCTCATCTCCTTCCACCCCCAGCTATAACCTTATGCCAGGGATAGTTGGGCGAGGCATGTGATGGGCAACAGCTGCGGAGGCTGTATAGGGACGTTAGGGGGAGACTGGATGATGCTAGTCCAGATTAGGAGGTCACCTCTTCCCCCTTTTCCCTAGTGTCTGGGCTCCCTTTCCCTTTCTCCTCTGTGTTGCACTCAAACCTGGCTTGACATCGGTACACCCCATTAGTGAGACATATGAACAGTGCACATTGAGGTGAAACAAGAGACTTCTCCTTTTGCATCATTGAGGTGGTTAAACCCAATGTGAGAGGTGGTGATCTCAATAGATGTATCCTCAAAAAGGAAAGTGAGTGGATTTCCAGACTGGATTCACAAGGCCCTAAGTGACTGAGCAAATTTCCTATGCCTGTTTTGTATGAATACAGACCCATTCCGGATTACATTTTAGGATTTTATACTCTACCCATTGCTACTCAGTTCCCTGTGAACGAGGTTCACATATTGTTTTACTTCATCAAGAGATCTGAGCTTCTATATCAGAATTATTTCTTATCAGTTATACTATTAAGTAACTAACAAGTGTGGTGATCCTTGTGTATCTCTAATTATGCAATAGGGGTCAAATATGACCATTTAGAAGTATACTGTGGGCCACCATCCCATATATTTTGTAGTGAAAAAAGTAGATCCACATGCCGATTGCATGATGGGGGGATGTGCAATACTTATTTTTAGTCTCCCATGATATTGATCTCAGAGAGGATTTTTCTGTTGGTGGAATGCAATGCAATACCATATGCTCTCCAGAGACATGTGGGCATGCGCGTTTGTGGACAATGATCCTAGATGGAATGATAACTACAGGCATGCGCAGTCACAAACTGATTGCCGCCGCGCAACTCGTACCTATCTGGTGTTTCAGCATAAAGAACGTCACTTCCGGACATGCACACTAGGTGATGGACATTATCGAACCTCTAGCTCATGAGAAGTAGCGTAGGCGCAGTATATTATTGTAGACAGACTCTATTCTGTATATCCTGTGACAATTCACCTCTAGGAATGGGAATGGGCCTCCTAGTCTGGGAGGGGTTTTCGATGAAGTGGGATATTTAAACATGGACACCTGGCTATTAGGCACACTATGCTGAACATCATGAATTATCATCCCTCTATCAAGCCTCCTAATGAACCTGTTGGGAAAATGCGTTGAGGCGGATTATTGAAACATTCTCTGAGTACCATACCCTTTCCTTTATACATATTGTAGGGGTTTTACTCACTAGGGCACAATGGGAGGAAACCAGGAGGCATGTTCCTTTAAAAGTTCATGTGCGTTTATTACTTCATAAACCCAGAAGCCAAACAGAAAAGCAAATAGCCTTTAGATCAGGCAAACAAAGTAAATGTCCTTAGCAGGTCTCTGCTCAGCCAGGCCTGTGTGGCACACAAGCTGGGGTAGCGTCCAGTGTCCTGGCTTGGTCTGAAGACAAACATACACAGTAGGCCTTCTACCTCCAAACACACAGACCATGTGCCAAACAACTGACTTCATTTTATAGGCTGTTAACCACACCCAGAGGTGAGGTATGTGGGTAGCTGGACCCGCCCATTCTCTCCTAGCTACCTGTAACCCGGCTCCCAGGTGCACCAAACGATCCTCTTAGTGCTTATCTGTCCTAGAGAAACACTCCGGGTTACATCACAGAGACCAGCCATCTCTGTGACACATACCTCCCATTTACTATGCGACCATTAGCCACCTTACATACCCCCCCCTCTGCCTAAAGCCGTGGGCTTGACACCTTTTATTACCAGACAGGGGATTCCCGAGAGAGCATCGGCATTACTATGTAGCTTCCCTGCTCTATGTTCTACAGGGAAGTAGGAGTCCTGTAGGGCTAAAAACCCGAGGGTGACTCTGGCATTTTTTCTCTTTTTTCCCTCATCCATCTGAGTGGAGCATAGTCAGATAATAATCTAAATTTTCGACCTAACAGATAGTACGATAAGGTGTCCACCGCACACTTTATAGCCAAGCGTTCCTTCTCTATGACCGAATAATTTTTCTTGCAGGAGGACAGCTTTCTACTCAGGTAGAGGACAGGGTGCTCCTCCCCGTGTATCTCCTGGGAAAGGACTGCTGCTAACCCGACATCTGAGGCATCTGTCTGGAGTATAAACTCTTTCTTGAAGTCCGGGGCAACCAGGACCGGTTGCCTACACAGAGCCAGTTTCATCTTTTGAAAGGATGTCTCCGCCTCTGCAGTCCACTTGGCCTTGGCTGATTTTGTCCCTTTAAGGAGGTCAGTCAGGGGTGCGGCCATCATGGCGAAGTTTGGGATGAATTTCCTGTAGTATCCCACGATTCCCAGGATGGCTCTGACTTGCTTTATCGACCCTGGTCTCAGCCAATTTTGGATTGCTTCTACTTTAGTATTTTGGGGGTTTAGCTCGACTCTACCCACTACATATCCGAATTACTTGGCTTCTTATTTCCCCATGCCACATTTCTTCGAGTTTATTGAAAACCCCACCTTCCTCAGAGCATCAAACACAGCCTGAATCTTTTCCAGATGACTCTCCCAGTCTGGACTGAGGATAGTATTGTCCAGGTATGTTGTGGCATATTTCTTATGGGATGCAAGGATGCAATCCATAGCTCTCTGGAATTTTGCAGGGGCCCCCTGCAGTCCAAATGGCATCCAGGCATACGTAGAAAACGCAGTCTTCTCTTTGGCTATCTGTGCCATGGGTATTTGCCAATATCCCTTCGTCAGATCCAAGGTGGTTATGTGCCTTGCTGGCCGAAGCCTCTTGATCAGCTCGACGACGCGTGGCATTGGATATGCATCAAATTTGGAAACCTCATTCAACTTCAGATAGTCGTTGCAGAATCTCCACTCACCATTGGGATTTGGGACCTAGACGATCAGGCTCGACCAACTGCTCTTGGATTCTTCAATGACACTGAGCTTCAGCATACAAGCTACCGCTTTGGATATCAACTCTCTTCGGGCCTCAGGTATCAGATAGGGCTTCTAGTTCACCCGCACATGTGGCTCCGTCAGAACCTTGTGTTCTATGACCCTTGTGCAGCCCGACAATTCCGAGAACAGATCCCTGTTCTTCTGCATCAACTCCCGACACTGCTGTTTCTTGGCCTTCATTAGCGTTTCCGCTATTGCGACTCCTCCAACGTCACCTTCTAGCTTGCCCAGCAAGCATGGAGCTTCCACAGCCTCTTTGTCTTGCCACGGCTTGATGAGGTTGATGTGGTATATCTGGTACGGCTTACGTCGTCCCGGTTGATGACCTTGTAGTTCACATCACCCACTTTTACCACCATCTTATACGGCCCTTGCCACTTGGCCAAGAACTTACTTTCCACCATAGGAATTAGCATGAGGACTCCGGTCTCCCGGATTGAATTGCCTCACTCTGGCTGACCGGTTGTAGACTTTGGCATAAGCTTCTTGTGCCTGGAGGAGATGTTCTTTTACGATGGGCATCACCTTCACAATCCTCTCCTGCATCAGAGCAGCGTGCTCGATGACAATCCTGTGGGGAGTGAATTCGGCTTCCCAGATTTCCTTTGTGACATCCAGAAGACCCCGCGAATGTCGGCCATACAGAAGTTCGAATGGCGAGAACCCTGTAGAGGACTGTGAAACCTTTCGGTTGGAGAACAACAGATACGGTAGGAGACAGTCCCAGTCTCTACTGTCCCTTTCTATGTCCTTCCTCAGTATACTCTTCAGAGTCTTGTTAAACTTTTCGACTAAGCTATCTGTCTGAGGATGGTATACTGAAGTCCTCAGTTGGGAGATTTGGAGGGCTTTGCATAACTCCCTCATCACCTTACTCATAGTCACCGACCAGGAAATTCCCTCTATGTCCCTTTGGTAAGCCTGTTGGGGAAAAAACGTGGACCAACTCACAGGATATATTCTTTGCGGAGGAGTTTCTCAGTGGAATCACTTCTGGATAGCATGTGGCATAGTGCAGGATAACCAATATAAATTGATGCCCACGAGCAGATTCAACCAGGGGACTGACCAAGTCCATAGCAATTCTCTCGAACGGCACTTCAATAATGGGCAATGGCACGAGGGGACTTCAAAAGTGAGAGGTGGGGGCAGTTAACTGGCACGTAGTGCAAGACCTGCAATACTTAAATATTTCCCGGTGACATCCGGGCCAATAGAACCTTTGTAAAAGATAATGCCTTATCAACACCAGATACAGCAAGCCTCCATGATAAAGGCAAGGCCAGCACATGTGAAAAATACTGATGCAGACAGCCACTCACTAACCTACCAATTCATGGAGGGGGTGGCTGTGTAGTAATATACATGCACACCGATGGAGTCTGCATAGGGCGCCAGTCACACAGATATGTGCGATGCCCAGTTTCTGGCTTGCAGCTTGTTGATGACTCCCATACTATTAGATCAGACGGGCTGCCCCGCACTATATACGTGCACCCCCACAAGACAGACGCCCCAATTCACCCAGCCAACACTCAGGAGGCCTGGCCGCATCCTGCAGCAAAAAAATGTGCAAAAAGATGAAAAATAGTGTAGAAGATAAATACACCACATGAGCTATTGCTCGATATTTTGGCCAAAATACACAAGCTCGCAACCCAAACGTCAAGGGTCCTCATACTTGTCAGTCCTAACACTAAACATTAAAAATGGTGAACATAAAACATCACAGTAAGGCTGTATGCCCACTATCCGTTTTTTAAGTGTTTCCGCCACGGCAATTCCGCTGCAGAAATGCTTAAACGCTTGGTAGAAGGTCTGCCATGTTCTCCAATGATAATCCCATGTGCTGTGCACATGCTGCGGAAATTTCCGCTGCGGATTATCATTGCGGAAAAATCCGCAGCACTACCAATTATTTTGCGTTAGCGCGGTGTTTTCGCCGCCATTGACTTGCATTGGAACTCATGGAATCCGCATCACTGCATCTGTACATGCAGAATCCATGCGTTTCAATGTGCGGATGGTACCCGGGTTTGGAGAAGAGTAGACTCTCCTCCGGACCCGGGTACAATAGAACCTGTAAAAAAAAAAATGAATAAAATAAAAAATATACATTATACTTGCCTTCTGATGGCCCCCGGTGTCCTTAGCGATGCGTCTCAGCTTGCCGTCAGCTCGCGATGGTCTGAAAAGGACCTGCCATGACGTCAATTAGTCATGTGACGGGTCACGCGACCGCTAACGTCGGCAGGTCGTTTAGTCTACTGCGAGCTGCCGGCAAACCAGGACGCATCGGATAAAGACACCGGGGGCCATCAGAAGGTAAGTATATATTTATTTTTTACCATTCTTTCAGTCACCCTATATAAATCCATGCCGGTTGCATGGATTTATATAGTGTGACCAAGTTGTCAAGCACTTTCCAAGTGATGCTAAAATCGCTTGGAAAGTGCTTGACAACCCGCACGCGGAAATGCATGTGAAGAACGCTTACAATCCGCATGCTTTTTTTCTGCCAGGGAGATGCAGAAACGCTCAGGAAAAACTCCGGAGTATTTCTGCATCGTGGGCACATAGCCTAAAAGATAATGCCTTACCAACACCAGGTCAGATTACCAATGCACTGCAGGATGCAGAGAGCCTCAATGATAAAGGCGGGGCCAGCACATGTGCAAAATACTGATGCAGACAGTCACTCACTAAACTACCATTTCATGGAGGGAGTGGCTGTGTAGTATTATACATGCACGCCGATGGAGTCTGCATAGGGCGCCAGTCAAACAGATATGTGTGATGCACATTGTCTGGCTTGCAGCCTATTGATGACACCCATACTATTAGATCAGATGGGCTGCCAAGCACTATATACATGCAAGACCACAAGACATATGCCCAATTCACCCAGCCAACACTAAAGAGGTCTGGTGGGGTATTTATCATGTGTATTTATCTTATACACTATTTTTCATCTTTTTTGCACATTTTTTTGCACTGTGCTTCACACATATCTGTGTGACTGGCGTCCGCCCTATGCAGACTATTGGTGTGCATGTATAATACTACACAGCCACCCCCTCTATGAATTTGGTAGGTTAGTGAGTGGCTGTCTGCTTCAGTATTTTGCACATGTGCAGGCCCTGCCTTTATCATGCAGGCTTGCTGCATCCTGCAGTGCATTGGCAATCTGACCTGGTGTTGGTAAGGTATTATCTTTTACTGTGATGTTTTTTTAAATTATGTTCAATGTTCACCAATAGAACCTATGCACGATCCGTTCCTGCGTTTTTTCCACTCCCAGATGTCCCCCCAAGACATGTGAATGGGCCATGTCCAACACCTTCCGTCTAAAGGGGCCCGGCTGTATTAACTGCTCCACACTCTCCTCCCTCACTTTCTTGACCTGGTACAACAACTCCTTACTCATCATAAAATGGGGAAACCTTGTGTCAGCCCCCGACTCCTGTGCAACTCCATTTATAATAGTGACATTATTAAAGGCTTCCTTCAGAGTTAGGTCCCTATGTTGGGCAGACACAAAATTCTCGCTGGTCACCCCTAACTCTGGAATTGCAGACTCAGGGGGCACTACCTCCTCATCCCCCACAAGTACACAAAAAGGAAACCTGTCTGACTCTGGGTGTGGTGATACTTCATTAGGGTTAATTTTTTTCTTATCTGAGCCAGCGAACCCAGAACCCTTCCCCCACAGATCCCAAAGCAAGCAAAAGTCCCAGCCTATAATAATAGGGTGCAACAAGTCCTGAACAACGCCGACCTCGTGGGACTCTGTACCGTGGGCCATTTCAATGTCCACTCTGGCCCTTATGGTAGTCTTTAGCATCACCATGAATGCACTGAACGCCGACTTTTTTCCCCGGGATAATTTGGAGAGGAAGGGTGGCCCTCATAAGGATCACCAGGCTCCCGGAGTCTAGCAGTGCCGTTACCTCCCATCGTTCACCTTCACGTGACATGCTTGTGGCCCCTCGCTGGGTGGACAGTTCACAATGCAGGCCGGATAAGCATAATATGAACTACGTTGTCCTATGCTGCTGTCCATCGGCTCAAGGGTCAGGGGACAACGAGCGGTTATATGGCCTGGGCCGTGGCATCTCCAGCAAACAACATCACCTGTATGGACCTTGGGCACCACCTCCCTCGTCCATTTGGACCTTGGAAGTCCCACCACCTTTTGGGCCTCCACCCCCTGTTGGGAACTACAGTATGTAGTGGGCTGCCTTCCCAAGGAACCTTCAAACCCCTGGTATCTCTCGATCAGTCCGACCAGTTCATCCGCATACCGGGGATCACCCTGGGCAACCCAAGGCTGTATGGGCCTCGGCAGGGAGTGCACAAACCGGTCCATCACCACCCACTCTACCATCTGCTCAGGCATTGAGGACTCTGGCTGCAGCCACTTCTGGACCAGGTGCCGCAGGTCAAACATTTGGGACGGAGGTGGTTTTGTTCTGGTGATACGAACCCGCTGTGCCCTGATAGTCATTGTCAACCCCAAGCGTGCGAGAATCTCACTTTTTAGCTTGTCATACTCTTTGGCATCCTGCAAAGCTAAATCATAGTACGCCTTTTGGGCGTACTATGCAGAGCTAAATAGGGCGTACTATGCAAAGCTAAATAGGGTGCCCTGCAAAGATAAATCATAGTATGCCTACTGCGCGTACTTCTGGGGCTCTCCAAGTCAAGTATGGTGACAGTACCTCTGCCCACTGCTCTTGTGGAAATTTCTCCCTCTCGGTGACCCTTTGAAACACCATCAGGAAGGTCTCAACGTCATCCCCCCCAGGGTCATTTTCTGCAAAGCCCGTCATGCCGCCTTCCGGACTTGGGAATCATCAGTCGGACCTGGGGTTGGAGCGCTCATCCTCTCCTGGATGGCGGTTGCCAGAAGCTGCATCTGCTGACGTTGTTTCTGCTAGTACTGCTGGATCTGCTGTAACTACAGCGTGTTGGTCTCCTGTTGATGCTGCTTGCTTCATAAACCCAGAAGCCAAACAGAAAAGAAAATAGCCTTTAGATCAGGCAAACAAAGTAAATGTCCCTAGCAGGTCTCTGCTCAGCCAGGCCTGTGTGGCACACAAGCTGCGGTAGCGTCCAGTGTCCTGGCTTGGTTTGAAGACAAACATACACAGGAGGCCTTCTCCCTCCAAACACACAGACCATGTGCCAAACAACAGCCTCCATTTTATAGGCTGTTAACCACACCCAGAGGTGAGGTATGTGGGTAGCTGGACTCGCCCATTCTTTCCTAGCTACCCGTAACCCGGCTCCCAGGTGCACCAAACGATCCTCTTAGTGCTTATGTGTCCTAGAGAAACACTCCGGGTTACATCACAGAGACCAGCCATTTCTGTGACACATGCCTCCCATTGACTACGCAACCATTAACCACCTTAGAATACCTTGATACATATCTGGTTTTATGATTACCCCACGGCTGATGAAAGGGAATCTGTCACCCCCTGGGACTTATCTGACCTCTCATATTGGCATACAGGTGATAGAAATGTGAATCTATACATACCTGTATGCCTCATATTACAGGTCTGTTTGCTGTGAAATGGCTTTTTATTCAGTGAAGATTCTGATGCTTGCTGGCCGTGGGGAGTGGATTCCCTTTAATAAATACTCACTTAGCCCCATTCTTCGTGCAGATACTAATAAATCCAGGACCTATGAGATTTTTACCATATGATGGTTGGATAGTTAGGGGTGTATCATCCATAGCAGCAGCCCACAGGGCCACTATGGTGCCCGTGAAAAAAACACAGAATTTGAGCTTGGTTTAAGTTGGTATCCATGCAGCACATAAATGCATGTTTACTATGGCCATAAATCAGAAAAAAACTATAAGAAAAAAATGATCATAAACCCTGCTGTAAATAAATAAAAACCAAACGTGCATTTAAATAAAATAGGGTTCTTAGTAACACTGTTTTTGATCAAAAATAGCATAAAAGCTATCCCACCATGGTAAAATGAACCCATTCGGGATAGTCCTACTCTCTTTAATATTAAAAACCTTACCATATATCAAAGCCTCAAACTTCTGTGTGTGAATCAGACATGAGAACTAACGTGATAGAAGATTACAGTCCAGGGAAGACGGGAAACATTCATATAGACGACCGGAGGAGATGTAGTCAGTGAAGAACTCTGGCTAAATATGTTTGTAGAGCCGCAGTAAAAGAGGAAGATGCTGTCCTCCTCCTGAAGTAGTTATTTCTCATGTCACGTGTAATGAATATCTCCTGCAGTATTGCTAATGCCGATTGCAGTGTCGGTAAATGAGACGAGAATTAGCGTTATGGAAGATGAGTCTATGAGAAACGTGTTCAGCTACAGACTGCAAGGAAGAAACTGCTTGTTGTCTGTGGCCTAAAATATATAGGTTTTATTAGTAGATGTAAAGAAGAAATCTAAATACTGTAAAATAATAAATCTCCTCAAATGTTTCCCTTATTATCTCCAGTAATTGTATTATTACACAATATCAGATCCTCTCAGTGAAGATCTTCTATTTAAGAGAATTTTCCTTATGGACCCATCAAAGATGGATATGGACAGAGACAAGATGACAGAGAAGATATTAAACCTCACCCTAGAGATCCTCTTCCGTCTTACTGGAGAGGTGAGGGATTCTGATGACGTCACATTACATCATTCTTATCTATGGAAATAACAGATGGACAGAACTGAAGAGGTGAGGACTCTGGAAATGTCTGGAGTGAGATTTATTTATATGTCTTTCCATAACCAGGATTACATATTAGTGAAGACCTCTAGTGAGCGCTGTCAGGTCCATGTGTCTGAGGGATGGGAAAGACCCCTGAGCCCAATCACTGGGCCTCCATCTCACCCCCTGATACATGAGGACATCAATGACCAGAAGATCCTAGATCTCACCTACAAGATGATTGAGCTGCTGACTGGAGAGGTGACACTGCTGGGAATGCTGGGACATTATACAGTAACGCTATGAAGGGATCGGGGGGATGACTGTATCATTGTATGTGTCAGGTTCCTGTAAGATGTCAGGATGTCGCTGTCTATTTCTCCATGGAGGAGTGGGAGTATTTAGAAGGACACAAAGATTTGTACAAAGACGTCATGATGGAGGTTCTCCAGCCCCTCACATCACCAGGTAATACACAGGACTAAATACACACGGTCTATAATTATCTGTATGTAAAGAATGAATTCAGTCCCTGTATGTGCTTCCTCCAGATCTATCCAGTAAGAGGACAACACCAGAGAGATGTCCCCGTCCTCTTCTTCCACTGGACTGTAAAGAAGAAGATCCCAATGTTCCTCAGGATCATCAGGTAGATGGAGAGAAGGTGTCATGAGATCTCCCCTATGATGTGTAGACAGCTGTGAAGATCTTGTGCTCACTCTTGTTTTATCCACCAGTATTATATGTTTTATACTTGTGTAATGAGAACGGTGGAGATGGCAGTATTAGAGCTGATCATAGATGGCACTTCTCATCTGTTTGTGACTTTTACAATATTTGTTTCAGGGTGAAGATCTGACCCATATTAATACTACAGAGACATATGTAAGGGGTGATGAGCGGTGTAAAGAGGAGATTCCTACATATGACTACCCAGGTGAGTAGTAACCACTAAATGCAGAGAAGTTACAGATTCTTCTCAGTCACCGGCTGTGGCTGCTTTATCGGTGGTGTAGTCCAGCTGTATCACAATCGTGTCATCACCATTTTGCCTCTAGACCACAACATTCTCTTCCACCCAAAACTGTTCAAATGATTTTGGGCATTGAAACCCTTTTCCATAGAACTTACAACCTGGAGGATCCACCTACTCCCTGTGATTAGGAGACGTTACCTGCCCAGATCTGTAAATCACAAAGTCAGAAAATCACTTAAAAAAATATAATGATGGGACTGTAAGAGAAAGCGGAGGGTAATGATGGTGTGGGCTTCCTAGAACCCTGATATCTTATTGGATGAATCTACCTTCTCTCCCTTCTGTGCTGCTGAATGTGCTCATATGGTCCCTACAAGACCAGGCCCAGTCTTTCTGGCCAAACTTCACTTTTATGATCTACAACATTAAATGTGCAGTGAGGCCAAGTGTGAATTTCTGTACAATAACAGCAGAGTTTCCCTTTATCCTGACTTTTCAATTTCGTTTAAAACCGACTAACTTCAAACCAGATTGTGATAAACTAAACAATAAAAACATTACACCTGTGACATGATATCTCTCTAAGCTAAACTTAAGACACCTCATCTCTGCACTATTATAAAAAGTTCTCTTTGAACGTCTAATATTTCTTCCTGAAACTCATCTGACAGAAAATATTGTCCCTTACGATAGTTTAGATTGCCAAGAGCCACCGAGCCCCATACTCCAATTACCCCAGAGAGGTTTCACCACTAGTTACTCACTACTTACTGATGAAGACTGTTGAGTTTGATAATTTCAGTAGATGTGTTATGGTCTATACTCACAGTTTTGACTATAGTAGTTAGTGCCCAAAATAGTCTGATTTAACCCCTTCCTGCAGCCAGTTTTGTGTTCCTATCTGGGCCCATTTTTCAAATCTTATCTGTGTCACAGTTATGGTGATAACTTTGGAATTCTTCACAAAGGATAATAGGAAACAAATGGACCTTACAGATTATTTTCTAACTTCTCTTGAATCCGACAATACCCTATATATGGTTGTACACTACTGTCTGGCACATGGCAGGTTAAGAAGGGAAGGAGCGACATTTAGCTATTTGAATGCAGATGTTGCTGGGATAGTGTGCAGACACAATGTATTGGGGACACTGTTTGTTGTCACCTGGCAGCTCAAAAGATGGCTACCACAAACAGGCTATGCGTCATCTACTCCATTTTCCAGATCCCAGGATTATCTTGCTCATCACCCTTTAACCCCTCTACATGTATTTGGACTTAGACAGAGACCCCTAGGCTTGGGCCACAGTGTTACCTAATGTTCTGTGGTGTGAGATGGCAAGAAGAATAGTCAGATAGCCGGGTCAGAACCAGGGGGTCAGAGAAAATACAAAATCACACAAAAGTAGTCAGTAAATGGGCCGAGGTCACAACAGGAAACAAATACAGAAGCCGGGAGCTGAGCACAGAGGACTGAACCAGAGGAGAACAAGGCTGTATCTGGCAGCTTCCGGCAATATGCTTCCAGCTTTAGTAGGGTGTGGTGCTTTCCAGTTGGCTGAAGCAGGGAGCAGATTACTCCAGCTGGACAGCACACACCCATACTGCCAGACTGGATGGTACTACTGGTCCCAGTCACCCTAATCTTAGTGGCTGGACAGAGCCTGCGCCGCCCAGAGCTTCTGGTTCTGACGTCTCCTCCATCACCAGCGCCGCCTGCAGGATGAATAAGGCGGCGCCTGGTGACAGAAGCTGACGTCGCAGGAGCAGATCCCAGAGGAGATGGGACCCACCATTTGCAGAAGCCCTAATGTGACCAAATTGCAGAAAACCAGAGCAGTAGAAATCCTCATAAAGGGACACCATTTTGGAAATTATAACCCTCAGTGAAATAATCTATAGGAGTAGGGACTATTTTGACTCCACAGGCACTTTCTGGATATTAGCACGCAGTGGATGTTGGAGAGTGAAAATTACAAATATATAATTTTATTACCCAACACATAGTGCCCAGATTGTGCTCCAGGAAACACACACCATAAATTAAGTGGGTTCTTCTCACTATAGTAATGTCAAATACATGGATGCTAAATGTGGTTTGGGCGCACTGCAAGGCTCAGAAGTGAGGGGGGGATCTGACTTTGGGAGAGTGGATATTGCTGGATTGGGTTATGGAAGCCATGTAACCTTTCAAGAGCCTTTGAGCCACTAATAATGTGGAAACCTCTGGTTTTCCACTGACAGATGATGGACCTGAGTGGGGACTTGTTTTTTGTGAGATGAGTAGAAGTTTTTATTGGTATTATTTTCACCTACATAACATTGCTTGGTGGCTTTTTATTCCATATTAGGGAGGCAGAATTAACAAACAGTTGAACACTACGATCCACTGGTTCATCCTATGAGGTTTTCTATTAGACTGTGAACTGTTATTGTCTTGGTGAATAATGACGGCTAACATAGGGCAAAATGAAAAAAAATCACAGAAAAAGATACAGCCTTACCAACACCAAATCATATAACAAATGCACTAGCAGGATGCCACAGACCCCCATGATAAAGGTGGGGGCAGCGCAGGTGCAAAATACTGATGGAGCAACCACTCACAATCATACCAATTCATGGAGGGGGTGGTTGCCTAGTATTAAAGATGCACACAGATGAAGCTTGCATAGGACGCCAGTCACAGAGGTAGGTGTGATGCACAGTGTCTGGCTTAGAATAGTGATGTTGTCCATACTATTAGATCAGGAGGGCTGCCCAGCACTATATAAGTGCACCCCACATGGACAGACACCCCAGTACACCCAACCAACACTAAAATGCTAATGCATTTGTTATCTGATTTGGTGTTGGTAAGGCTGATTTTTTTCTATGATGTTTTCTTGGTAGATAATGATACTTTTACATAAAGTAAATTTTTACGGAGAGTTTAAGTAAAAATATTCCACAATATAAATTTTAAGGATATGTTATTCATAAATAATAATTGGTTTTCTTCTTGGCAGATGACTGTACCAGGAGATCAGAGGAACAGCTGACATCTTCAATTTTTAAATCAGATGATCTTGAGATCCCACAGGATACAATTGAAGTGAATGCCATTACTCCAGATATACCATCATCATCATCCATTCACAGCAAAGATCTGTCATCTGATCCTATGAAACAGGTCCTGTCTTCTGATTCGTTACCGACTACTAAGGAAAATCAAGGTCACAAAATAAGCATTAAAAAACAAACTGCTCCTAAAGCAAAGAAGCCATTTTCACATTCTGAATATGGAAATAGTTTTTCCCTCGAAAACTTTTTTCTTAAATATCAAAGCATTCACACAGCGAAGAATAGATTTTTTTTGTTTCAAGTGTGGGAAATTTTTTAACCAGAAATCAAATCTTGTTAATCACCAGAGAAGTCACACAGAGGAGAAGCCATTTTCTTGTTCAGAATGTGGAAAATGTTTTACAGAGAAATCAAGTTTAATCAAATATCAGAGAACTCACACAGGGGAGAAGCCTTATTCCTGTTCAGAATGTGGGAAATGTTTTAGCCGGAAAACAGATTTGGTTGAGCACAAGAGAACTCACACAGGATAGAGGGCTTTTTTCGGTTAAGACATGAGATCTAACTTGATAGAAGATTACAGTCCGGGGAAGACTGGAAACAGTCATATAGACGGGTGGTGATGTAGTCAGTGATGGACTCTGGCCAAATATGTTTCAAGAGCCGCAGTAGAAGATGAAGGAGTCGTCGTCCTCCTCATGAAGTACAGTACAGACCAAAAGTTTGGACACACCTTCTCATTTAAAAATTTTTCTGTATTTTCATGGCTATGAAAATTGTACATTCACACTGAAGGCATCAAAACTATGAATTAACACATGTGGAATTATATCCTTAACAAAAAAGTGTGAAACAACTGAAAATATGTCTTATATTCTAGGTTCTTGAAAGTAGCCACCTTTTGCCTTTTGATTTGATGACTGCTTTGCACACTCTTGGCATTCTCTTGATGAGCTTCAAGAGGTAGTCACCGGAAATGGTCTTCCAACAATCTTGAAGGAGTTCCCAGAGATGCTTAGCACTTGTTGGCCCTTTTGCCTTCACTCTGCGGTCCAGCTCACCCCAAACCATCTCGATTGGGTTCAGGTCTGGTGACTGTGGAGGCCAGGTCATCTGGCGTAGCACCCCATCACTCTCCTTATTGGTCAAATAGCCCTTACACAGCCTGGAGGTGTGTTTGGGGTCATTGTCCTGTTGAAAAATAAATGATGGTCCAACTAAACGCAAACCGGATGGAATAGCATGCCGCTGCAAGATGCTGTGGTAGCCATGCTGGTTCAGTATGCCTTCAATTTTGAATAAATCCCCAACAGTGTCACCAGCAAAGCACCCCCACACCATCACACCTCCTCCTCCATGCTTCACGGTGGGAACCAAGCATGTAGAGTCCATCCGTTCACCTTTTCTGCGTCGCACAAAGACACGGTGGTTGGAACCAAAGATCTCAAATTTGGACTCATCAGACCAAAGCACAGATTTCCACTGGTCTAATGTCCATTCCTTGTGTTCTTTAGCCCAAACAAGTCTCTTCTGCTTGTTGCCTGTCCTTAGCAATGTTTTCCTAGCAGCTATTTTACCATGAAGGCCTTCTGCACAAAGTCTCCTCTTAACAGTTGTTGTAGAGATGTGTCTGCTGCTAGAGCTGTGTGTGGCATTGACCTGGTCTCTAATCTGAGCTGCTGTTAACCTGCGATTTCTGAGGCTGGTGACTCGGATAAACTTATCCTCAGAAGCAGAGGTGACTCTTGGTCTTCCTTTCCTGGGGCGGTCCTCATGTGAGCCAGTTTCTTTGTAGCGCTTGATGGTTTTTGCAACTGCACTTGGGGACACTTTCAAAGTTTTCCCAATTTTTCGCACTGACTGACCTTCATTTCTTAAAGTAATGATGGCCACTCGTTTTTCTTTACTTAGCTGCTTTTTTCTTGCCATAATACAAATTCTAACAGTCTATTCAGGAGGACTATCAGCTGTGTTTCCACCAGACTTCTGCACAACACAACTGATGGTCCCAACCCCATTTATAAGGCAAGAAATCCCACTTATTAAACCTGACAGGGCACACCTGTGAAGTGAAAACCATTTCCGGTGACTACCTCTTGAAGCTCATCAAGAGAATGCCAAGAGTGTGCAAAGCAGTCATCAAAGCAAAAGGTGGCTACTTTGAAGAACCTAGAATATAAGACATATTTTCAGTTGTTTCACACTTTTTTTGTTAAGTATATAATTCCACATGTGTTAATTCATAGTTTTGATGCCTTCAGTATGAATGTACAATTTTCATAGTCATGAAAATACAGAAAAATCCTTAAATGAGAAGGTGTGTCCAAACTTTTGGTCTGTACTGTAGTTATTTCTCATGTCACGTGTAATGAATATCTCCTGCAGTATTGCTAATGCCGATTGCAGTGTCGGTAAATGAGACGAGAATTAACTTTATGGAAGATGAGTCTTTGAGAAACGTGTTCAGCTACAGACTCCAAGGAAGAAACTGCTTGTTGTCTGTGGCCTAAAATATATAGGTTTTATTAGTACATGTAAAGAAGAAAACTAAATACTGTAAAATAATATATGTCCTCATAGGTTTCCCCTTATTATCTCCAGTAATTGTATTATTACACAGGATTTTTATGTTGTTACATCGGCTCATCATCTTCTCATTCAGGTCTCTACAATATCAGATCCTCTCAGTGAAGATCTTCTATTTAAGAGACTTTTCCTTATGGACCCATCAAAAATGGATATGGACAGAGACAAAATGGTGGAGAGGATATTACACCTCACCCTAGAGATCCTCTTCCGGCTTACTGGAGAGGTGAGAGATTCTGATGACGTCACATTACATCATTCTTATCTATGGGAATAACAGATGGACAGAACTGGAGAGGTGAGGACTCTGGAAATGTCTGGAGGGAGATTTATTTATATGTCTTTCCATAACCAGGATTACATATTAGTGAAGACCTCTAGTGAGCGCTGTCAGGTCCATGTGTCTGAGGGATGGGAAAGACCCCTGAGCCCAATCACAGGGTCTCCACCTCAACCCCTGATACATGAGGACATCAATGACCAGAAGATACTAGAACTCATCTACAAGATGATTGAGCTGCTGACTGGAGAGGTGACACTGCTGGGGATGCTGGGACATTATACAGTAACACTATGAAAGGATCGGGGGGATGACTGTCCTTGTATGTGTCAGGTTCCTATAAGATGTCAGGATGTCACTGTCTATTTTTCCATGGAGGAGTGGGAGTATTTAGAAGGACACAAAGATTTGTATAAAGACGTCATGATTGAGGTTCCCCATCCCCTCACATCACCAGGTAATAGACAGGACTAAATACACACGGCCCATAATTATCTGTATGTAAAGAATGAATTCAGTCCCTGTATGTGTTTCCTCCAGATCTATCCAGTAAGAGGACAACACCAGAGAGATGTCCCCGTCCTCTTCCTCCACAGGACTGCAAACAAGAAGATCCCAATGTTCCTCAGAATCATCAGGTAGATGGAGAGAAGATATCATGAGATCTCCCCTATGATGTGTAGACGGCTGTGAAGGTCTTGTGTTCAGTCTTGTTTTATCCACCAGTATTATATGTTTTATATTTGTGTAATGAGAACGGTGGAGATAGCAGGATTAGAGTTGATCATAGATGGGACTTCTCCATCTGTTTGTGACTTTTATAATATTTGTTTCAGGGTGAAGATCTGACCCATATTAATACTACAGAGACATATGTGAGGGGTGATGAGCGGTGTAAAGAGGAGAATTCTACATATGACTACCCAGGTGAGTAGTAACCACTAAATGCACAGAAGTTACAGATTCTTCTCCGTCATCGGCTGTGGCTGCTTTATCGGTCGTGTAGTCCGGCCGTATCACAATCGTGTGATCACCATTTTGCCTCTAGAACACAATATTCTCTTCCACCTAAAACTGTTCAAATGATTTTGGGTATTGAAACCCTTTTCCATAGAACTTACAACCTGGAGGATCCACTTACTACCTGTGATTAGGAGACGTTACCTGCCCAGATCTGTAAACCACAAAGCCAGAAAATCACATGAAGAATAATATTATGATGGGCCTGTAAGAGAAAGCGGAGGGTAATGATGGTGTTGGCTTCCTAGAACCCTGATATCTTATAGGATGAATCTACCTTCTCTCCCTTCTGTGCTGCTGAATGTCCTCATATGGTCCCTACAAGACCAGGCCCAGTCTTTCTGGCCAAACTTCACTTTTATGATCTACAACATTAAATGTGCAGTAAGGCCAAGTGTGAATTTCTGTACAATAACAAGAGTTTCCCTTTTATCCTGACTTTTCAGTTTCTTTTAAAACCGACTAACTTCAAACAGGATTGTGATAAACTAAACAAAAGCAAACATTACACCTGTGACATGATATCTCTCGAAGATAAATTTAAGACACCTCATCTCTGCACTATTATAAAAAATTCTCTTTGAATGTCTAATATTTCTTGAAACTCATCTGACAGAAAATATTGTCCCTTATGATAGTTTAGATTGCCAAGAGCCACCGAGCCCCATACTCCAATTACCCCAGAGAGGTTTCACCACTAGTTACTCACTACTTACTGATGAAAACTGTTGAGATTGGTCATTTCAGTAGATGTGTTATTGTCTATACTCACAGTTTTGACTATAGTACTTAGTGCCCAAAATACTCTGATTTAACCCCTTCCTGCAGCCAGTTTTGTGTTCCTATCTGGGCCCATTTTTCAAATCTATAGAAAAACACCAAGGTTACTTACCGGTAGCCGGTTTTTCCTGAGCCCATGACAGCACACCTTGAGAGAGAGGATCCGCCCCACCAAGGACAGGAAACCGTCTGAAATAAAAGGGCGGTACCTCTCCCTCGCTTCAGTTGTTTACAGAGCATTGAGAGGACCTCCCTAAACAGGTTAGGCACATAACCAACACCACAATATACATATACACACCACCCCAAACAGTGCACACCAGGGTGTGAGAAACATAGAAAAAATAAGGGGGGGAAACTACGGGTGCTGTCATGGGCTCAGGAAAAACCGGCTACCGGTAAGTAACCTTGGTGTTTTCCCCTCCCCCATGACAGCACACCTTGAGAGAATTTTGGAGAATTTATGAGCACCCTAGGGAGGGACCACCGCCTGAAGTACCCTTCTCCCAAAGGTGAGATCAGAAGAGGATAGATCCAACCGATAGTGCTTAAAGAAGGTGGATGGTGTAGACCAAGTAGCAGCCCTACATATCTGCTCGATCGAGACGTCTGCTCTCTCTGCCCAGGAGGTTGCAACGGCTCTGGTGGAATGAGCCCTCACATTGTCCGGGGCTGGAACCCCTGTGGACGTATAGGCTAAGCAAATGGCCTCCCTGAGCCACCTAGAGATGGTACCCTTGGACACCCCGTGACCTTTCCTACACCCTTGAAAGGCCAGGAACAGAGAACAGTCTTTCCTCCACAGACTAGTCATGTGAATGTACTGTAGCAGGGACCTCCTAACATCTAGGCTATGGAACCTGACTTACCCTGGGTTCTTGGGATTGCTGCAGAACGAGGGTAGCACAATCTCCTGACTACGGTGAAATCTAGATACCACCTTGGGAAGGTATGCTGGATCTGGCCGCAAGGTGACCCTATCCTCAAAGATTTGTGTGTAAGGAGGATTAACCGAAAGGGCCTGCAGATCACCTACCCTACGGGCTGACGTTAAGGCCACTAGGAGGATGGTCTTAAGGGTGAGAATTTTTGGAGAAACCTTGTGTAGAGGTTCAAATGGTTCACTAGTAAGAGCGTTCAAGACTAAGTTCAGGTCCCAAGGATCTAACCGGTCCTGCTCTGGCACAGGACTTGATAAACCTCGAGATCCACCTATTCCCAGCCAGATTACAATTGTAGAGTGCTCCCAAAGCTGAAACTTGAACCTTAAGGGTCCCTGTAGCTAGACCCAGGACCCGCCCCTTTTGCAGAAATTCCAGGATCCCTCTGATCGGAGGTTTGCTCGATAGCGGGATATCTATAAACTCTAGGAATTTACCCCAAACCCTGCTATAAATCTTAGTTGTAATTAGTTTCTACTTTATTGGGGAGCAGAAAACCAAGCCTGGTGAAAACCCCTTGCTACTCAATAGCGACCTCTCAAATTCCATGCCGAAAGATGGAACCCCCTGGCCTGGGCATGGAATACTGGTCCCTGCATGAGAAGGTCCGGCCTCTCTGGTAGAATCCAGGGATCTGACACCGACATTAGCTGAAGCAGAGAGAACCAAGGCCTCTTGGGCCAAAAAGGGGCTATCAAAATCACCCTGGCGCCTTCCTCCCGGATCTTCCTCACCACTACTGGAATCATCACTAATGGCGGAAAGGCATAGGCCTTCCTGAACCCCCAAGGAATCTGGAGGGCATCTACGGCATGGGGATTTTCTGCCGGATTTAGGGAGCAAAATCTCTGCACCTTTCTGTTTGCCCTTGTGGCGAACAGGTCTATGTCTGGCTGCCCCCATAACTGGACAATCTGATGGAAGACCTCCGGGTTCAACCCCCACTCCCCCTGTCTTAGGGTATGGCGGCTTAGAAAATCTGCTTTCACGTTTTCTATCCCCTTTATGTGAAGGGCGCTGAGGGATAGGAGGTTTCGCTCTGCTAGACCAAGGATCCTGTCTGCCACCACCATCAGAGGGCGTGACCTTGTCCCTCCTTGGTGATTCACATAGGCTACTGCTGTCCGGTTGTCGGACCTGACCTGGACATGGTGATTTTGGATGTGAGGGAGGAAGCCCCAGAGGGATCTTTCTACGGCCCAAAGCTCCTTTAAGTTTGAGGATGCTCCCCCCTCGTGGTAAGCCCAGTGACCCTGTATTGCGAGTTCTGCCAGATGACCCCCCCCATCCGGAACTGCTTGCGTCGGTCGTAATTACCCGATCTACTGGTCTGGACCATTGAACGCCTGCGGTTAGATTTCCCCTGACTGTCCACCACAAAAGGGAATCTACTACTTGTGGGGAGAGAGAGAGCCTGCCTTCTAAATGCCCGTTGCAGGACCTCTGTGCTGACAGGACCTCCCACTGAAGCCGCCTCATATGCCCCTGGGCCCACATTACTGCTGGGAGACAGGCCGTCATAGAACCCAGGAGGGACATTGCCTCTCTCAGAGACATCTCTGGAGCTTGAATGGCCTTCGAGACTAATGCAATCAACCTGCAGATTTTGTCCTCTGGGAGGAAGCAGGTTTGGCGACGAGAGTCTAGGATTAGACCCAGAAAGGTCTGAGTCCTGGAGGGGGTTAGTCTTGATTTTTGGAAATTTACTAACCACCCCAGCTGATGCAACACTTCCGTGACCACTAGGAGCTGACTGGAGCAGTGGGCTTCTGTTTTCCCTATTATCAAGAAGTCGTCTAAATATGGCACGATCACTACATTCTTGATCCGTAGGAAGGCTGTCACTTCTGCTATTAGTTTCGTAAATATTCTCGGAGCAATGGAGAGGCCAAAGGGTAGGGCAGCAAACTGAAAATGCCTCAGCTTCCCCTGAATAAACAGGGCTACTTTCAGATACTTCTGATACTCCGGATGGATTGGGACGTGATAATATGCGTCCTTCAAGTCTATTACAGCCATAAAGCAGTTGCGATGTAAGAGCTTCACTGCCGAACTTACTGACTCCATCTTGAAAGTCTGGTTTTCTACTACTTGGTTCAGACTCCTGAGGTTGATGATGGTCCTTAAGGACCCGTTTGTTTTTTTTATCATGAATAGTGGGGAATAGAACCCCCTCCCTCTCTGTGTTGCTGGTACTTCGAGAAGGACCTGCTTTCCTACTAACTCTAACACTTCTGTTTCCAGGGCTAATTGTTCTTCCTGGACCTTTCGTAGGGGGGTAACCACAAAGGTCCGCCAGGGGGTCTGGCTGAACCGGATCTTCAGGCCCCCACTGATAATTTTCAGAATCCAGGGGTTTGCTGTTATCGCATCCCAAGCTGGAAGAAAGTGGGAAAGCCTTCCACCCACTTCCAGCCTGGCGTCATTGGGAGGATCTCTTCGAACTCGAGGATGGTCCTCCAAACATGTAGCCCGATTCTTTTTTGGACTTGGCTTCCCATTTCTTTTTGTCTCCCGTAGGACGACCCCGGTTAAATTTTCTCCTCCGAAAACTAAATCTTCTTGGTTCCCCCGAAAATCCCGGGAACCCTTTGGTTTTATCGCCTGCTTTATCCAACAGGTCTTCTAACTTTTGACCAAACAGGAGTCTACCATCACATGGGAGGGAGCACAGTTTCTGTTTCGAAGGTAGGTCGCCTGGGCAACCTTTGAGCCACAAGGCCCGCCTGGCTGCGTTGGATAGTCCCGCTGCCCTAGCTGACAGTCTGACCGAGTCAGCTGAAGAGTCGGCCAGGAAGGCCGATGCTGTTTGTATTAGAGGTAGCTCTGCAAGTATTGCCTGTCTGGAGACCTTTTTATCTTTAAGCTGGTCTTCCAGCTGTTGGAGCCACACCATCAAGGACCTCGCCACACAGGTGCTAGCCACCGCTGGTTTTAGGCCACCTGCCGCCGCCTCCCACGTGTGGCGCAGGAAGGAGTCAGCTCTTTTATCCAGGGCATCTTTTAGGACGCCAGAGTCCTCCAAGGGCAGGGAAGATCTTTTCGATGACCTTGCCACAGTTCCGTCCACCTTGGGGATCTTATCCCAAGGTTCCGCATCCTTCTCTTCGAAGGGGTACCTTCTTTTGGAGAAGGAGGGTAAAGCCCCTGATCTCTCAGGTCTCCTCCACTCCCGCTCAATGAGGCCCTGAATCTTACTGTTAACCGGAAATGAGCGTCTCTTCTCTCCCAAGCCCGCAAACATGATGTCCTCCCGGGATTTAGATGCTCTCTCTTCCTCCAGACCCATGGTTGATCTTACTGCCCTAACCAGTCTGTCTGTATTCTCAATGGGGAAGCAGGGTCTACCGCCCCCCGATGAGGAAGAGGACGATGAATCCCACTGCTCCTCGGACTGGGAGGAATCAGAGACGGGGGAAACCTCTCTACGGGGCCTTTTCTTCCCTCTAAGGAACCCTTTCAGGGACCCCTGAACTTCTGCATGTACTATGGACTTTAAATCTGCAGCAAAATCCCGGGAATTCTCAGCTATGGTTTTGGTCACACAGCCCTGGCAAAGTGGTTTCTGCCACTCTACTGAGAGAGAAGCTTGGCAAAGGGCACACACTATGCTTTTGCTTGGCACTACTCTTCTTAGGCTCCTAAAAAAAGGAAGCACATAAGAGACTTCCCGTTATTAACCAGTGACATTCACGAAGCTCACTCACCCTCGGAGGTCACAAACGGATACCGGATTCGGAGGCTGTCGCGGAACCGATGATTCCATTCTGGATGGTCCCGAGGCACTCGAAGCCTTACTCCTGCGGCTGCCACTACGATTACTCGAGCGGCTGTCTGTATACGATGCATCCCTCTGCTTTTTCTGTTGCTGAGGTGGGGGGGTAAGCTGCTGCTGCTCCTGGCTGTCTGGATCAGCCATGTCTCAGAAGCGCACCACGCTTCCAGGATAGCTCCCCCCCCTTAAATATAGGGCCATCCAGCCTCCTCCGGTCTGTGGGCCCTCCCCCTTCCTCAGGCCGGAGCTCCGTTGAAAAAAAAAAAAAAAACGGCCTGGGATGCTCCGATGGGCGCCACCATCTTGGATCGGCGCCGCCTCCTGACGTCACCCAGCGCGCCGCTCCCAGCGTGCCCTGCGCCGTGACGTCAGGCGCGTCACACCCGGAAGCGTTCCACACTGCAGGGGGAGGACGGCGCCGCGGTCTCCGGGAGGACAGAGCCTGCCTCACCGCGTGCGCCCCGCAGAGACCCCAGGGGAAGCTGCGGACGGCGCTTCTGGGATACTGAACCCGGTGCACAGGCCAGTGCCCGCTCTTCCACACCGGGACAGCCCCAGGTAAGTCTTCTTTCTTCCAGACAGGTTCCCCATCAAGGACAGGAAACCAACTGAAGCGAGGGAGAGGTACCGCCCTTTTATTTCAGACGGTTTCCTGTCCTTGGTGGGGCGGATCCTCTCTCTCAAGGTGTGCTGTCATGGGGGAGGGGAAAATACTCTGGCTTCTCTTCAGAACGTAAAAATCTTTCGCCTTTTACTAAAGATTTCCATGGAGAGGAGCAAAACTGAGTTTTGTGAAGATATTTTTTCTATTTTTTTTTTTTTTAAACACAAATTGAGAGATTGCGGGAAATTTTACTTTGATTTTACAGAATGTCTGCAAAACTGCTGAATGGTTTGTGGTATCGGGGTATTTATTTTCTGGGCGTTGACTGAATGCTTTTGCTTTTTTTTTTTTACCCTTAACTGAAGGATGCTCTGAAAATGGAAAGAAAAAAACAACCACAAGGAGCTGAAAAATGGAGAGCTTCATCTGCTCCCCCAAACCCGCTATGTTATTAAACCACTAAACCCGTTAAAGAGGTTATGTACGGTTGTCCTGAGGAAGGAGTCGGTGGTCTCTGAAAAGCGTAGACAATAAACCTACATTTTTATCCATACTAATGGTTTGTCATGACTCCAGAGAACGCAGAAACAACTTCCTTTCCCAGCACCTATCTCTGACATTTTTCAAATCTGACGTGTGTCACTTTATGTGGTGATAAGTGTTGGAATTCTTCACAAAGGATAATAGGAAACAAATGGACCTTACAAATAATATTCCATCTTCTCTTGAATCCGACAATACCCTGTATGCAATTGTACACTGCTGTCTGGGCACATGGCAGGTTAAGAAGGGAAGGAGCGCCATTTAGCTATTTGAATGCAGATTTTGCTGGGATAGTTTGCAGACACAATGTATTGGGGAAACTGTTCATGGTCACCTGGCAGCTCAAAAGATGGTCACCACAAACAGGATTAGCGCTATCTGCTGCATTTTCCAGATCCCAGGGTTTGCCTTGCTCATCATCCTTTAACCCCTCTACATGGATTTGGACTTGGACAGAGATCCCCCTAAGCTTGGGCCACAGTGTTACCTAATGTTTTGTGGTGTGAGATGGGAAGAACAATAGTCAGATAGCCGGGTCAGAACCAGGAGGTCAGAGAAAATACAAAATCACACAAAAGTAGTCAGTAAACGGGCCGAGGTCACAACAGGAATCAAATACACAAGCCGGGAGCTGAGCACAGAGGACTGACCCAGAGGAGAGCAAGGCTGTATCTGGCAGCTTCCAGCAATATGCTTCCAGCTTTAGTAGGGTGCGGTGCTCTCCAAATGGCTGAAGCAGGGAGCAGATTATTCCAGCTGGACAACACACACACCCATACTGCCAGACTGGATAGTACTACTGGTCCCAGACACCCTAATCTTAGTGGCTGGACAGAGCCTGGGCCGCCCAGAGCTTCTGGTTCTATCGTCTCCTCCATCACCAGCGCCGCCTGCAGGATGAATAAGATGGTGAGGGAAGCAGACGTCACAGGAGCAGATCCCAGAGGAGATGGGACCCACCATTTACAGAAGCCCTAATGTGACCAAAATGCCGAAAACCAGAGCAGTAGAAATCCCCATAAAGTGACTCCATTTTGGAAATTATAACCCTCGGTGAAATAATCTATAGGTGTAGTGACTATTTTGATTCCACAGGCACTTTCCGGATATTAGCACGCAGTGGATGATGGAGAGTGAAAATTACAAATATATAATTTCATTACCAAACACATAGTGTCCAGATTGTGCTCCAGGAGACACACACCGTAAATTAAGTGGGTTCTTCTCACTATAGTAATGTCAAATACATGGATGCACAATGTGCTTTGGGCGCACTGCAAGGCTCAGAAGTGAGGGGGAGATCTGACTTTGGGAGAGCGGATATTGCTGGATTGGTTTATGGAAGCCATGTTGCTTTTCAAAAGCCTTTGAGACACTAATAATGTGGAAACATCCGTTTTTCCACTGACAGATGATGGATCTGAGTGGGGACTTGTTTTTTGTGAGATGAGTAGAAGTTTTTATTGATATTATTTTCGCCTACATAACATTGTTTGGTGGCTTTTTATTCTATATTTGGGAGGCAGAATGAACAAACAGTTGGACACCACGCTCCACTGGTTCATCCTATGAGGTTTTCTATTAGACTGTGAACTGTTATTGTCTTGGTGAATAATGACGGCTAACATAGGGCAAAATTAAAAAAAATCACAGAAAAAGATACAGCCTTACCAACACCAATAATCGTACCAATTCATGGAGGGGGTGGTTGCCTAGTATTAAAGATGCACACAGATGAAGCTTGCATAGGACGCCAGTCACACAGGTAGGTGTGATGCACAGTGTCTGGCTTAGAATAGTGATGATGCCCATACTATTAGATCAGGAGGGCTGCCCAGCACTATATAAGTGCACCCCACATGGACAGACACCCCAGTACACCCAACCAACACTAAAATGCTAATGCATTTGTTATCTGATTTGGTGTTGGTAAGGCTGATTTTTTTCTGTGATGTTTTCTTGGTAAATAATGATACTTTTACATAAAGTGCATTTTTACGTAGAGTTTAAGTAGAAATATTCAACAGTATAAATTTTAAGGATATGTTATTCATAAATAATAATTGTTTTTATTCTTGGCAGATGACTGTACCAGGAGATCAGAGGGACAGCTGACATCTTCAATTTTTAAATCAGATGATCTTGAGATCAAACAAGATACAACTGAAGTGAATGCCATTACTCCAGATATACCATCATCCCTTCACAGCAAAGATCTGTCATCTGATCCTATCAAACAGGTCCTGTCTTCTGATTCATTACCGACTACTAAGGAAAATCAAAGTCACAAAATAAGCATTAAAAAACGAACTGCTCCTAAAGCAAAGAAGCCATTTTCACATTCTGAATATGGAATTAGTTTTTCCCTTGAAAAGTCTTTTCTTAAACATCAAAGCATTCACACAGCAGAGAATAGATTTTTTTGTTTCAAATGTGGGAAATTTTTTAACCAGAAATCAGATCTTGTTAATCACCAGAGAAGTCACACAGAGGAGAAGCCATTTTCATGTTCAGAATGTGAAAAATGTTTTAGCTTGAAATCAGATTTGGTTGAGCATCAGAGAATTCACACAGGGAAGAAGCCTTTTTCCTGTTCAGAATGTGGAAAATGTTTTAACTGGAAATCACATTTGGTTGAGCACAAGAGAATTCACACAGGGGAGAAGCCTTTTTCCTGTTCAGAATGTGGAAAATGTTTTAGCTGGAAATCAGATTTGGTTAAGCACCAGAGAATTCACACAGGGGAGAAGCCTTTTTCCTGTTCAGAATGTGGAAAATGTTTTAACTGGAAATCAGATTTGGTTATACACCAGAGAAATCACACAGGGGAGAAGCCTTTTTCCTGTTCAGAATGTGGAAAATGTTTTAGCCGGAAATCAGGTTTGGTTAAGCACAAGAGAACTCATACAGGGGAGAAGCCTTTTTGCTGTTCAGAATGTGGGAAATGTTTTAGCTGGAAATCAGGTTTTGTTACGCACAAGAGAATTCACACAGGGGAGAAGCCTTTTTCCTGTTCAGAATGTGGGAAATGTTTCATCCAGAAATCATATTTTGTTAGGCACCAGAGAATTCACACAGTGGAGAAGCCTTTTTCCTGTTCAGAATGTGGGAAATGTTTTAAAGATAAATCAGATTTGGTTAAGCACCAGAGAACTCACACAGGGGAGAAATCTTTTTCCTGTTCAGAATGTGGGAAATGTTTTATGAAGAAATCATCACTTCTTAGTCACCAGAGAACTCACACAGACGAGAAGCCATTTTCATGTTCTTAATGTGGGAAATGTTTTACACGGAAATCAACTCTTAACAAACTTCATAGAAGTCACACAGGGGAGAAGCCTTTTACATTTTTAACCGAAAATTGTATCTTCATAAAGGGGTTGTCCACTACTAGGACAACTCCTTCTCATTCCTCATGTTTGGCCTTGTTAAAATAAAAACACTCATACGCACTTACTGTTCTGGCGCCGTTCCATTGGTGTCACAACTTGCGTTTCCGTAAGGCTGTTACATCACACAAGATTGTTACATCACACAATCCTGCTGCCAATCAACGCCGCCTTCAGACGTATTGTACATCAACAGGAAGGACATGGCCTGGACATAGCACCAAGAGAATGCACACAGACATAGCACCAAGAGAATGCACACATTGAAAGCACTCTCTTCAGACCGTGTTCTTGGGGGAATTATAAGCAATTTACAGCCTCAAACATGACTTTCGATATGGGAAAGAAAGATCAGAGGTTAATCTGAAGTCCTCCACCTCTGTCAGCATGTCTGGTATGCAGCGTTTCTTATGGAAGGTCTCATCATCCTTCTCTGGAGCTATTACTGCCTCACCTCAGCATGGAAAAAGAAGCAGTCTTAACCCTCATGATGCCAGACAGCTCCAGCCTGTAAGTCCTGCACCAACTTCTCTCTTAATGTAGGCCTCACAAGAAAACACCACCAATCTTCCTGTACTCTCACCAAAGCCCACATACTAAGCAGTGCTTGCTTCACAGGGACATTTACCCCCTATCCACAGGTTATTCTGATATGGGGAACAACATAACTTATTTGTATATCATATTGTGTCTATGACTCGCCCCCAGGGTCGTGGGGTACTCGGCAGCCGGGTCTTGTGGCTGCTTTTGAGGGATATCATGGTGGCTGGCCCGTTCCGTGACCCAGGGCGGTCAGTAAAAAGGGGAATAAAGTTTATGGGATAGTTTGTAAAGCCACCTGTGGTGTCTGGTGAGATTCACCAGCGCTGCTGCAGGCCGCTGAGGCCGGTGGTAAGGCAGCTCGGGTGGTATAGCTCCCCACAGGCGGAGCTAGGCCTCAGGGCAGCGGGGATGCAAGGATGCAGGACAAACGGGACCCGCCGGGTCAGAGCAAGAACAGGGACAGACACGATTGTCACTTCAGTACCTTTTCCTGGTGGAATTCAGGCACATCCCGGAGCACTGTAGGGTGAAGGGTGCACTAACGGATTCTCCCCAGTGAGCTGGTGTAGGGCCTCCTGTTTCTTGCCTTTGCATTGTAAGTTTCTGACCTGCCTGGAGCTAGGCCTAACTTTGTCTCTGTTCTGCACCTGCCGACATTGTGGTAGGGCCTTCTGTTGGAGATCACTCTCCCTATTCTTTGGGGTCTCCGTGATTCCTGACCCTGGTACGTATCAGCTTTTGGTGATCCTGGGACAAGTAGTTCGCCAGGGGTTAAAGTCGTTTTCTACTGGTCATGAAGATCCACGTAGACTCGGACCCGGTGTCCGGTATATACTTCGGGGTGAGCTGGTTAAGCTCCTCTGCCCCCTATGTTACTCAATTTCCACTCGCCTTCGGCCCCGCTCGGGCCCTCACTAGGCTACACACACACTGCAGCCGGGACGCTGCTCTTCTTCGCCGCACACTCCTAGCTCTCTGTAGCATTGGCGTCTCTGCCCCCTGCCAGACAGAGACGCCGTCCCTCTCACCTCCTCGCTCCCCGCGCGGCGTCCTCCAGCGCTCCTCTCCCTGCTACTGCCGGCGCGCGCTCCTTCCTAGGCACTGTGCTTAGGGCGCGCGCGCGCGCTCCCTCTCTCTTAAAGGGGCCGCGCGCGCCGTCCTAAGGAGTCCCCGGCCAATAGCCGGAGGACCTCCCATATATAAGGCACCTCCTCCAAAATGGAGGTGCCCGAGCAATAGTTGTTGCACAGTGTACTTACTTCTGCTTCAGCCCTCAGGTCCAGTTGCCAGCCTGACTACTGTTCCAGTCCGCCAGTCTGACTACTCTCCAGCCCGACAGTCTGTCTTCCGGTCATCCGCCAGTCTGTCTATGGGCAAGTCCACCTGCTTACCAGGAAGCACCAGCCAGTTACCTGCCTGCTACCTGCCGTGCCTGCTAGCCCGCTCACTTGGGAGCACTCGTCTGTTACCTGCCTGTTACCCGTTAGCCTACCTGGAGGCTTGGCCGTCACTTGCCATGACCACCTGATAGCCTACCTGGAGGCTCCCGCTGTCACTTGCCGTGACCACCTGTCTGCTAACCCAGAGACTTCTGCCTGCTTGCTGTGTCCATCCGCTATACCGGTTAGTCCCAGCCATCTGACCCGTGGGAGCCACCTGCTCTCTTACAAGGTCGTCCCCAGAGTAGCACCTGGTCCCTCTGCTCGGTCCCTCCCTGGTCACGGAGTCGTTAGCCGCCGTCTGACCATGGTCGGTCTGAGTTGATACTTAGTTACGCTCCTCTGGGTCCCTCCTTGCACCGCGGCACAGAGGTTCCACCACCCGGACCCGTAACACTCTCTATCCTGAGCTCTGTGAGTTCTAGTCTGGACTCACTCTACAGACTGTACTGAACTCTTTCTGCAGGAACTGCTAGGCTCTGGCTTGACTGCACTGACTCCTTCTGTGTCTGAGCAGGAACTGCTGAATCACTCACTGAGCTGCCTGGCTCCACCTTCCCTTTATATATCCCTAACAGGCTCCCTCTGGTGGTCTGAGGTGGAAGGTGGAGGTGTGTGAATGCTTATAAGGGCCTCTTGTGGAGAAATCCCCTAATGCACCCCTCTAGGATCTGTGGTACCAAGCGCAGCTGGGCGCCTCACCTATCCCTACTAAAGAAGATATGGAGTAATATATTCAGAGGCTGGAGACCACATACAATACTGAAATACGTCCCCTCACGTCTGTCCTGTCACAGCTTACTGACAAGGTACAGAGATTAGAGGATAATGTCATCCAAGTTGGAGGCCATCATAATGCTCAGAAACTAACACTGGATCGTCACAGCCAGTAAATAAACTATCTGTTTAATATGGTTGATGATCAAGAAAATCACAATAATATCTGGATAAGGGGTATACCTTAAAGCATCAATGCACAAGTGATTATGCCAACACTGCGATCATTATTCAATAATATCCTTGGTGATCCTATTGATAAGGAGGTGGATATTTAAAAGGCGCACCGCACAATAGGCAATCATGGCCCAGATCTTGAGCATCCAAGGGACATTATCTGTCACATACATTTTTTCAATGCAAAAGAGGCCATTGTGAGGAAAGCCGAGGAGTTGGATCCTGGTGATTTAAATGGAAAACACATATAATTGCTCACATATCTATCCTGAATGACACTTGCTAAAAGAAGGGTATTGAAACCACTACTTGATGCCATCCGGGAAAATAGCCTGATGTACTCTTGGGGGTATCCATTCCAGCTGTATATTTTCAAAGATCCAAGCAACATGAGGCTTTTCTGTGATGCCCTGGACATTCCATATATCTGACTGGCCACCTGCTCCACCATTGCCACAGAGAGGTCCAGCACGTCACAGAAGACGTTCAATGGATCAGGAACTTGATGGTGATGCAGCCCGATGGGAAAGGAACCTGCCAATCATATGAGCTCCTGAAATGAATCTTGTCTTCCCTGATGAGAGACAGTTTGCAGATACTTATTTCTTTCTGCATATAATTAGATATATCTAAAGAGAGTTTTAGGTGCCACTCTTCCACTATATAGAATGTCTAAGTTCATATGTTAGTACGGCATTTAAGTTGAGTTCACATTATATTTCTGTAATATCAGGCTGTATTACTTTACTCGCTATATATTCCATGGTTCCCACTAATAGGAACCCTAGGGCTGAAGGTTTCACTTACACCTGTAAAGACAACCCCCAGTTAGGGACTTGCATTGGGATCTGCTTGTTTCGCAATTTCCTACTGTTTTGATATATTCATAATCTATACTTCTTAGACACTGAGAGGTAGACGTTACTATCTACCGTCTATACTTCCTCTTTTAATCTTTCTCTCTTCCATTCCCCCTTTTTTTCATATAATATGGCACAACTCAAAACTTGTTCATTGAATGTCAGAGGACTTAATGTTCCAGAGAAAGGAGCTCAAGTGTTTTATCGTAGGCATAAACAGCACGTACATTTTCTATTTCTTCAGGAGTCACACTTTAGAGGTGATCATATACTGTACCTCAGTTTACTAATAGATAGCATTTTTCTGGGATGCCAAGATGATTAATGTTTTGAAGTCTTGCTCCTGTATATTGTAATCTGACTATGCCGCACTCCACCAAGGCTTCACATGTTGGAACCTAAATGATAATCTGCTGAAAGATTCACTCTGTGCTCAGACCTTCTTGAGACTATAGACTGCTTCACATATATGAGCATGATGAAACTGCCTTACCATTTAAATGGGAAGCACTCACATGCGTCCTCAGAGGGATAATAATAAAACATAGATAAAGGTTAAAAAAAGGAGAGAACAGCTAAAGTCTCCCATTTGCTTGAGCGGATTGATCTACTTGACAAACAACATAAGTGATCTGCTTTCCTCCAGGTATACGTAGACCTGCTTAACGCTAGAAGGGAGCTAAAGTAGTTTCATGGACGGGGTACTCGCAAATATTGTGTAATTTCAGGGCACCTACTTATGGAAGGAACCAAGTGGAAGCTTCCATTCTCGGTACTAGATATGGGGCCTCCTCGAGAAAATGACTTAAAATGTCGTACACTAAAGTTAATATATAAGGCGTGGGATAGGGGTAAAAATATTCTGGGAATTGGAAAGTACACAAATTATACTCCTTTATGGCACAACTATAACTTACCAGAGCTACATAAACTAAAAAATGTTAGTGAGTGGGAGGATATGGGTATATGTTTGGTGTCAGAACTCTTGAGGGATGGATTATTCAAGATGTTTGAACAAATAAAGGCAGATTTTAACCTTCTGCATAGGGTGTTTTATCAATATCTGCAAATACATCTTGCATATAGTACACAACTAGAATAAACGCCATACTGATTGACATCACCCAGTAGATACCATTACTACATCGATGGATACAAAAGGTCTAATATCCCTTATTTATAGGCAGTTACTGGCCCTACATTTGGATAAATATCCTTTGATAGTTAAGACAAAATGGGAGGAGGATGTGGGTCCCTTATCTGAGGAGCAATGGGGGAAATACTGGATTTGACACCGAAACTTTCATTGTCAGAATCACAAAGATTGTCCCGAATTCTTCTCATTCATAGGGTATATAGATCCCCAAGTATTTTATTTAAAATTGAAATACAAACGGATGACACATGTCCTAGATGTGTTCAAAATGACGCCCACCTGATACATATGATGTGGGAATGTGTAAATATTGGCGACTAATGGAACGTACCAATCGCTCTTGTACTATCTGTATCTGGGATACAACTTCAGTTGGAACCTAAAATCTGTATCCTAGGACTCCTGGGAGAGGACGTAGACCCAGACTCCATATGGCAATAGCTAGCTCAAGAATATTATTCCTAGCCAGAAAGTTGTTGGCCCTACATTGGATAGACAATTCTCCCCCAACAATAACAGAACTAAAATCCAGGATAAATAACACTCTACGCTTGGAAAGGGGATCTTATATTAAAGGAACACTCTCAAGAAATCCATACACATAAGGGAGCAATGGTTAATTACCCCAGATATTGCTTCAGAAATACTATACTGGACCATTTGTACATATCCCTGCAGTAAACCAGGAATTTATATCCTTATACCTAAGGTGTTAGCAAATAATAATTGTCTCAGTCCACACAACTGCCCCTTCTTAGATATATTCTTTTTCTTTTGACGTCCCAATAGGGAAAAAAAAGCCGTCAGGAAGTATTCAGATATTCATGTACAAATGTAAAATTACTATTCCAAAACATTGTAGTATAGAGCGATATTAGGGTTTATATCATTGTAAACCGGTTCTTTTATTGTTTACTGTTTTTTCTTTCTTTTTATTTTTGTCACAAAGTTTATATGACAAAAAGAAAATGTTGGTCTTTCTTTCTTTTGTTAAATAAAAATGATCTGATTGAAAAAAAGAAAGGAGCGAAGGTCTTTACTAGATCAAACGTATACAAAATGCCAAGATCGCATGTGAAGGTACTCGTATGATTTCACAGATAAATGTGGTCTCTCATTGACAAGGAAGTTTCATCCACGGATGCAAAGGACATATGGCTCCGGCAAAAATTAAGAGACCACTGAACAGTTTTCTATTGGAAAGACTGGTGGACAGCATGGCAAGAGGATTGAAAGCTGTGATTAAAAATCATGGTTAGTCCACCAAATATTGATTTCACATTTAAAACATGAGTAATTTGAGGTCTGAAAGCACTGTTTCTCTGTTTCTTTTTTAGTATTTTGACACTTTATCATTTGCTGCAAATAAATTCAAAATTTTTAGCTTTGAATTTCGGAGACGTGTTGTCAGTAGTTTATAGACTAAAACAACAATGTACATTTTACTCAAAAATATACCTATAAAGAGAAAAATCAGAGAAACTGAAAATTTTGCAGTGGTCTCTTAATTTTTGCCAGAGCTGTATGTATCCAAAACAAAAAGAGCTCCACTGCTATAAATTCATAACCCCACTGACATAGCTGACGCATTTCATTGCTGTTATAGCTCACTACATAATATTCATGGAAAACACCACGACATGCCACCTAATTTTCTTGAAACAAAAATTGACAAATATATTAAGGACACTGCCGTTCCTTCCTTACAGACCCCTGAGCAGGAGATACTAGACAAATCTTTCACTGAACAACAGATAGGGAATGATTTAATGGCCTCTCCTATCGGGAAGAGCCCTGGGCCAGATGGATTCAATAATAGATTTTATAACATGTTTGCACCTCTGTTCTTACCATTAGTGTTCAATAATATCTCAGAAGACTCCCCCTTTGCCCCCCAATCACTTGAGGCTCATATAATGGTTTTATCAAAGCCTGGAAAAGAACTAAATGCCTGCCCTAATGTTCATCCAATTTCATTAATATATACATCAAAATATTCTCTAATATAATTGCATCATGGCTCTCCCACTACCTACCCTCAATTGTTAGCAACGATCAGGTTGGTTTCGTTAAGGGTAGAGAAGAGCGTGATAATACAAATAAAACATTGTTAGTTTCACGTGCAAAAAAACGGGATCCCAATGTGCCTTGTTTCTATGGACGCTGAAAAAGTGTTTGACACAATGCACTGGACTTTCTTGAAGAGCACCTTATGACAAAATGGGTTAGGCTCTTTCCTGTTATCTAAAATTCTATCCTTCGACACTGACCCTAAAGCGATAGGGTAAACGGCCTTCTCCCTGACACATTTTCTATTAAAAATGAGACTAAGCAAGAGTGTCCCTTATCACCTCTCCTATACACATTGGTGATGGAACATTTTGCGGTAGCATTACAAAAAAATCCAGATATTAGTGGAGTTACTATAGGCTCAAATCACTATAAACTAGCTCTATACGCAGATGACTTGTTGCTCTATTTTCAAACCCAATTATCTCATTTCCGTCTATACTAAAGGAATTTGAAGAATTTGGCCAAGTAAGAGATTTTAACCCCTAAACCCCCGAAGGTGGTTTGCACGTTAATGACCGGGCCAATTTTTACAATTCTGACCACCATCACTTTATAAGGTAATTACTCTGGAACACTTCAATGGATCCCCCTGATTCTGAGAGATTGTTTTTTCGTGACATATTGTACTTCATGATTGTGGTAACATTTCTTCGATATCACTTGCGTTTATTTGTGAAAAAATCGGAAATTTGGCGAAAATCTTGAAAATTTCGCAATTTTTAAAATTTTAGTTTTATGCCCTTAAATCAGAGATATATCACACAAAATAGTTAATAAATAACATTTCCCGCATGTCTACTTTACATCAGCACAATTTTGGAACCAACATTTTTTTTTAGTAGGGAGCTATAAGGGTTAAAAGTTGACCAGCGATTTCTCATTTTTACAACAAAATTTACAAAACCATTTTTTTAGGGACCACATCACATTTGAAGTGACTTTGAGGGGCCTTTATGACAGAAAATACCCAAAAGTGACACCATTCTAAAAACCCCTCAAGGTGCTCAAAACCACATTCAAGAAGTTTATTAACCCTTCAGGTTCTTCACAAGAATTTTTGAAATGTGGAAGAAAAAAATTAACATTTAACTTTTTTCACAAAAATGTTATTTTAGACCCAAATTGTTTTCTTTTCGCAAGGGTAACAGGAAAAATTGGACCCCAAACTTTGTTGTTCAATTTCCCCTGAGCATGCAGATACCCGATATGTGAGGAAAAAACATTGTTTGGGCGCACGGCAGGGCTCGGAAGGGAAGGAGCGCCATTTGACTTTTTGAATGTAAAATTTGCTTGGATAATTAGCGGACGCCATGATACGTTTAGGGAGCCCCTGATGTGCCTGAACAGTGGAAACCCCCCACAAGTTACCCCATTTTGGAAACTAGACCCCATGGGGAACTTATCTAGATGTGTGGTGAGCACCCTGAACCCCCGGGTGCTTCACCGAAGTTTATAACATTGAACCGTAAAAATAAAATTTTCACATTTTTCCCACAAAAATGGTTTTCAGCCCCCAATTTTGCATTTTCATAAGGGTAACAGGAGAAATTGCACCACGCAGTTTGTTGTGCAATTCCTCCTGAGTAGGCAGATACCCCATATGTGGGGGAAAACCACTGCTTGGGCATACGGCAGGATTCGGATGGGAAGGAGCGCCATTTGACTTTTTGAATGTAAAATTTGCTTGAATAATTGGCGGACGCCATGTTGCGTTTGGAGAGCCCCTGATGTGCCTAAACAGTGGAAACCCCCCACAAGTGACACCATTTTGGAAACTAGATACCTCAGGGAACTTATCTAGATGTGTAGTGAGCACCTTGAACCCCCAGGTGCTCCACAGAAGTTTATAACATTGAGCCGTAAAAATAAAATTTTCACATTTTTCCCACAAAAATGTTTTTCAGCCCCCAATTTTGCATTTTCATAAGGGTAACAGGAGAAATTGCACCACGCAGTTTGTTGTGCAATTCCTCCTGAGTAGGCAGATACCCCATATGTGGGGGAAAACCACTGCTTGGGCATACGGCAGGGTTCGGAAGGGAAGGCGCGCCATTTGACTTTTTGAATGTAAAATTTGCTTGAATAATTAGCGGATGTGCCCCTGATGTGCCTAAACAGTGGAAACCCCCCACAAGTGACACCGTTTTGGAAACTAGACCCCTCAGGGAGCTTATCTAGATGTGTGGTGAGCACCCTGAACCCCCCAAGTGTTTTACAGAAGTTTATAACATTGAGCGCTGAAAATAAAAAAATCAAACTTTTTCCACAAAAATTATGTTTTAGCCCCAACTTTTTTATTTTCACAAGGTAAGAGGAGAAAATAGACCCCAAAAACTGTTGTGCAATTCCTCCCGAGTACGCCAATACCCCATATGTGGGAAAAATACAGTGTTTGGGCACACGGCAGAGTTCGGAAGGGTGTGTGACTTTTTGAACGCAAAATCGGCTGGAATCGAGAGTGGATGCCATGTCGCGTTTGGAGAGCCCCTGATGTGCCTAAATAGTGGAAACCCCCCACAAGTGACCCCATTTTCAAAACTACACCCCTCAAGGATTTTATCAAGGGGTATAGTGAACATTTTGAACCCAGAGGTAGGACACAGAATTTGATAACATTAGGTCATCATATTGAATAAGTTGTCATTAGTCTTGAGTGCAAGTGCTCGATACGTGAGTTTGCATCGGGTGCTCGGGTATGCACCATGTATCGCGGGTGTTCGAGTGACATGCTCGAGTCCCCGCCCGCATGTTTCATGGTTATTAGACACCTGAAAAAAAACATGCGGGGATCGCTCGTGCATGGCAATCCCCGCAAAGTTTGTTTGGCTGTATAACAGCTGCAAAACATTTGGGGCGGAGACTCGAGCATGTCACTCGAGCACCCACTATACTCGATGCATACCCGAGCACCCGATGCAAACTCAAATAGCGAGCACTTGCACTCAACATTAGTCGCCATATAGTCGTGATTTTTTTCTTTACTTCTGAAAAAATCCCAACCCCATCACAACCCTAACCCTTTTTTTTTTACACCTTTCATCGTGCAATATAAGTGATTAGACAACTTTATTCTTCGTACACACGCGGCTCCGCTCCGTATACCTCGTACACACACGGCTCCACTCCGTAAACCTCGTACACACGTGGCTCCGCTCCGTACGCCTCATACACGCGCGGCTCTGCTCCGTACGTCTCGTACACGCGCGGCTCCACTCCGTACGCCTCGTACACGCGCAGCTCCGCTCCGTACGCCTCGTACACACGCGGCTCCGCTCCGTACGCCTCGTACACATGCGGCTCCGCTCTGTTCGCCTCGTACACCAGCGTCTCCGCTCCGTACACCTCGTACACCAGCGTCTCCGCTCCGTACACCTCGTACACACGCGGCTCCGCTCCGTACACCTCGTACACACGCGGCTCTGCTCCGTACACCTCGTACACACGCGGCTCCGCTCCGTACACCTCGTACACACGCGGCTCCGCTCCGTACACCTCATACACACGCAGCTCCGCTCCGTACACCTCGTACACACGCGGCTCCGCTCCGTACACCTCGTACACACGCGGCTCCGCTCCGTACACCTCGTACACGCGCGGCTCCGCTCCGTACACCTCGTACACGCGCGGCTCCGCTCCGTACGCCTCGTACACGCGCGGCTCCGCTCCGTACACACGCGGCTCCGCTCCGTACACCTCGTACACACGCGGCTCTGCTCCGTACACCTCGTACACGCGCGGCTCCGCTCCGTACGCCTCGTACACGCGCGCCTCCGTTCCGTACACCTCGTACACACGCGGCTCCGCTCCGTACACCTCGTACACACGCGGCTCTGCTACATCCACACTGTAAACCCCTCCTGACCCCACACATAAACTTCAGCTCATCCAGCACCATGACAACCAGCACAGCAGAGTCCTGCATCCACTGAGGCCCCTGATCATGTGACCCCTGACTCCTCCCCTCCTGTGACCTCATCACAGCTCCTGTGCGCACAGAGCAGCCATATATGTGGTGGCGGCTCTGCAGGTGGAGGTATGTGGAGACCCCCATTACTGGGCGCAGGGGGCATTAACCCCTTCAGCACGGAGACTCTTATGGGGTCTCTGTGTGGTGTGAACAGTGAGGTAACCGCTGTGGACAGAATGCAGCTTAGCTGATTCCCGTCCACATTAGATCCATTCAGACGACTGCAGGATGAAGGACGGAAGCCCAGAGAAGTCCTCACACAACGCCATTATTCCTCTCCTAGTTCCAGCACAATAATGTAGATACTAGTGATGACATTTGGGGGATTTGCAGGAATATGTGGCAGATATTTGCTGGATCTTCTGCTTTCTAGACCGGTTCCTCCTGTACGTCCTATGAAACAATCCAGACGATCCTGTCAGATCTGTGACGCGATATCCATCAGCTGTCGGCACAAGCAGCGTTTCATGGGGAGGGAGTTGTGGTGTGAACACGCTCCTGTTGCCACATTCCGGGGCCGGACGCCTTTTATAAGCCGGCGTCATATCCCTTGGGCGTTCTTAATATAGTGATTTTCACATGACAACAAGATCACGAATGTCAGAACCAATACCCACACGTTACATAAAGGTAAGAAATGACAAAAGAAACAACAAAAACAGGAAAGAAACAGCAACCACCACGGACTCTGTCCAAATATGTTTGTACAGCCGTAGTAGAAGATGAAGATGTCCTCCTCATGAAGTAGTTATTTCTCATGTCACGTGTAATGAATATCTCCTGCAGTATTGCTAATGCCGATTGCAGTGTCAGTAAATCAGCCGAAAATTAGCTTTATGGAAGATGAGTCTTGGAGAAACGTATTCAGCTACAGACTCAGAGGAAGAAACTGCTTGTTGGCTGTGGCCTAAAATATATAGGTTTTATTAGTAGATGTAAAGAAGAAATCTAAATACTGTAAAATAATAAATCTCCTCAAATGTTTCCCTTATTATCTCCAGTAATTGTATTATTACACAGGATTTTTATGATGTTCCATCAGCTCATCATCTTCTCATTCAGGTCTCTACAATATCAGATCCTCTCAGTGAAGATCTTCTATATAAGAGAGTTATCCTTATTGACCCATCAAAGATGGATATGGACAGAGACAAGATGGCGGAGAGGATATTACACCTCACCCTAGAGATCCTCTTCCGGCTTACTGGAGAGGTGAGAGATTCCGATAACGTCACATTACATCATTCTTATCTATGGGAATAACAGATGGACAGAACTGGAGAGGTGAGGACTGTGGAAATGTCTGGAGGGAGATTTATTAATGTGTCTCTCCATAACCAGGATTACGCAGTAGTGAAGAAGACCTCTAGTGAGCGCTGTCAGGACCCTGTGTCTGAGGGATGGGGAAGACCCCTGAGCCCAATCACGGTGCCTCCACCTCTCCCCCTGATGCATGAGGACATCAATGACCAGAAGATATTAGAACTCACCTACAAGATGATTGAGCTGCTGACTGGAGAGGTGACACTGCTGGGACATTATACAGTAATGCTATGAAGGGATCGGGGGGAATGACGGTATCATTGTATGTGTCAGGTTCCTATAAGATGTCAGGATGTCGCTGTCTATTTCTCCATGGAGGAGTGGGAGTATTTAGAAGGACACAAAGATCTGTACAAGGACATCATGATGGAGGTTCCCCAACCCCTCACATCACCAGGTAATAGACAGGACTAAATACACACGGCCTATAATTATCTGTATGTAAAGAATGAATTCAGTCCCTGTATGTGTTTCCTCCAGATCTATCCAGTAAGAGGACAACACCAGAGAGATGTCCCCATCCTCTTCTTCCACAGGACTGTAAACAAGAAGATCCCAATGTTCTTCAGGATCATCAGGTAGATGGAGAGAAGGTGTCATGAGATCTCCCCTATGATGTGTTGATGGCTGTGAAGGTCTTGTGTTCAGTCTTGTTTTATCCCCCAGTATTACATGTTTTATACTTGTGTAATGAGGACGGTGGAGATGGTGTGGCACCCTGGCCTGGTTGCCACTATAACAGCATGTCATGTCTGAGAGCAGGTGGGAGGTTCCCTGGTTAGGGACAATTAGCCTGCAGCACCTCCTGCCTCAGCCCAGGGAGGGGAGCTGGCTGCCCTTATAAAAACTGGGTCTGAGGTGGGGTTAGAGAGACCAAGTTAGGGACAGGTCAGCCGCAGCTGAGGAGTCCCTGTGGACAGAGGAGAAACTAAAGGCCAGGGACAAGATCTAGAAGAGCTAGTCCTGGCCAGTGACTACTAAGCCGGACACTGGAGTCCGAGGCTGTCAAGGTTCTAAACCTAGCAGCAGAAAACCACAACGCAGGGGATTTCAAGTCCTCTGGCCCAAGGAAGCCCGGAGGCGCAGCCACACGTGAGGGACCAATACCACCCCGGAGGGGTAAGAAGTACAGAAGGCCCCAAGTCGCTCGTCATACGGGTGAGAACCACACGGTACACTCAGAGGCGCGGGCTACCACCACACTACAGCGGGATAGCCAGGGAAGAGTGCAGTCAGAACGGCAGGCCTACAAACTCCCCCTGACCAGCGGGATTGCCCAGTTGCTCTCAGACTGACCAGGTCTCCGTTGTTAACCAGTATACCGGACGGGTCATTTGATAATACCACCAGTAAAGACCCTTAACTACATGAAAGACTCTGAGTGTTACTTCCGCGGCCTGCACTATCACTCCCACCATCTACACTACCTGCCCTGAGGCTATACTCCTCCCGTGGGGAGTTATACCACACTCTGCTGCACACACAATACCAGCCTCAGCGGTCTGCCCTGCAGCGGCGGTTCACCCTGACCGCAATCCATGGGTGGCATAGTCAGACACTTAAATACTTAAAGACCACAATAAACATAGACTGCCATTTGAACCAGAGCACCCTGAGCCACGGGACCGGGTCGCCACTACTAGTCCCAGCATCGCGCAGAGACCCGGCTCCGGGTATCCCCACACACAGCGGCCCAGGGGCGACGCAATGGCAGGATTAGAGCTGATCATAGATGGAACTTCTCCATCTGTCTGTGACTTTTACAATATTTGTTTCAGGGTGAAGATCTGACCCATATTAATACTATAGAGACATATGTGAGGGGTGATGAGCAGTGTAAAGAGGAGATTCCTACATATGACTACCCAGGTGAGTAGTAACCACTAAATGCAGAGAAGTCACAGATTCTTCTCAGTCACCATCTGTGGCTGCTTTATCAGTGGTGGAGTCCGGCCGTATCACAATCGTGTGATCACCATTTTGCCGCTAGACCATAACATTCTCTTCCACCCAAAACTGTTCAAATGACTTTGGGTATTGAAAGCCCTTTTCTATAGAACTTACAACCTGGAGGATCCACCTACCCCCTGGGATTAGATGATGCTGACTGTTACCTCCTCAGATCTGTAAACTATAAAGCCAGATGACAGCGTACGTAGAATGTGCTGACAAGTTAGAAAATCACTTGAAGAAAAATATTATGATGGGCCTGTAAGAGAAAGCGGAGGGTAATGATGGTGTTGGCTTCCTAGATCCCTGATATCTTATTGGATGAATCCACCTTCTCTCCCTTCTGTGCTGCTGAATGTTCTCATATTGTCCCTACAAGACCAGGTCCAGCCTTTCTGGCCAAACTTCACTTTTATGATCTACAACATTAAATGTGCAGTGAGGCCAAGTGTGAATTTCTGTACAATAACAACAGAGTTTCCCTTTATCCTGACTTTACAGTTTCTTTTAAAACCAACTAACTTCAAACAGGATTGCGACAAACTACATAAAAAACATTACACCTGTGCCATGATATACCGTAAATTTTTTGGGGGGGAGGGGATATGTATATATATATATATATATATATATATATATATATATATATATATATATATATATATATATATATATATATATATATATATATATATATATATATATATTAGTGTGGAGGAGCGGGGCACAGGAGGCAGCAGCTACCCGCTGCAGCCTACACTGTCCCCGCTGCTAAAGAAAATGAATATTCACTTCTCCCCACGCCCATTGGGGCGTGGGGAGCAGTTGCTGGAATCGCCTGTGCCCGCTGTTAAAGGGCATGAATATTCAACCTCTCTCCACGCCCATGGGAGTGGAGAGCGGTGAATATTCATGCCCTTTAATAAGCGGGCACACACGATTGCCCGGCAGCAGCAGGAGCCGCACTGCACTCCACTGTGTGCCAGCTATTAAGCAGCATGAAGTCACTGCTCCCCGCACACACAGTCCCGGCATGGGGAGCAGTGACTTCCGGCAGATGATCTCTCTCTCCTTCTGAGCCACGCATGACAGTGATGTCATGCGCGGCTCACATGTAGAGATCAGTGCAGGCACACAGGACGCAGCGCTGGAGGAGAGAGAAGAGAGGTGAGTAGGAGTGTTTATTTTTTTTATGTGCAGCTTGATGGGGATTAGGGGGACCATGCATACTAGGATAAAGCTGAGGGGGGGCCATGCATACCAGGACAGGGATTAGGGGTGCCATGCATAACAGGATAAAGATGAGGGGGCCATGCATGCCAGGACAGGGTTTAGGGGTGCCATGCATATCAGGATAAAGATGAGGGGGCCATGCATACCAGGACAGGGATTAGGGGTGCCATGCATATCAGGATAAAGATGAGGGGGCCATGCATACCAGGACAGGGATTAGGAGTGCCATGCATACCAGGACAGGGATTAGGGGTGCCATGCATACCAGGATAGGGATGAGCGGTGCCATGCATACCAGGATAGGGATGAGGGGTGCCATGCATACCAGGATAGGGATGAGGGGTGCCATGCATACCAGGATAGGGATGAGGGGTGCCATGCATACCAGGATAGGGATGAGGGGTGCCATGCATACCAGGATAGGGATGAGGGGTGCCATGCATACCAGGATAAGGATGAGGGGTGACATGCATACCAGGATGGAGGGGTGCCATGCATACCAGGATGGAGGGGTGCCAGCCATACTAGGATGGGGATGGGGACCACGTATTAAAGCAAGGGGGGGCATATATACCAGGATGGGGGATATTGTCAATTGGGGTTCATTACCCCTATACCAGTGTCAGCAGAAGACCCCCTCCCCCTTAAAAGTGCATCATGACCACATTTTTTAAAAACCTAGGTGCGTCTTATGGTCCGGTGCGTCCTATAGTTACAAAAATACGGTATCTCTAAGCTGTGCATGGCTGATGGCTGTAATATACATTTATTCACGCCTGCAGGAGATGTGTTGGCTCCAGCCCTGGTTTCATGGTTTCACTCCACGTCATTATTTCCATTATGTTTTCAATCCTAAGGAATTCAGATTACTGCACAATCTCTCCTGAAATGGGGGCGCTAATACTTTCTCTACTCTTCTGCTCAGGACTCATAGTAGCTCCAATGGTCCACCATAAGAGTACAACTCTAGTTTAGTGTTGGAGTTCTCCCCTCATACATACGTTGTTGTTGGGGATCTAACATTTTTTTAGTCTATATCTTTATTATAGGTTTATTCTGTATGATAGTTTGATTGTGGTGGGATCGGCCTGCCTCACTTATTTGAGTCTGTAACTCACTGGTAGTCTTTAAAAAAGGTCTCCATTGTCTCTTCCAAATGCCTGTGGTCTAAATTTAAGACACCTCAGCTCTACTCTGTTATAAAAGTTATTTTTTGAATGTCTAATATTTCTTCTTGGCACTCATCAAAATATTGGCCCTTATGATAGTTTAGATTGCCAAGAGCCTCCGAGCCCCATACTCTAATTACCCCAGAGAGGTTTCACCACTAGTTACTCATTTTTAGAGATCCCCATAAAGTGACTGCATTTTGGAAATAATAAAACTCAAAGAATTAATCTGTAGGAGCAGTGTCTATATTGACTCCACAGGCACTTTCCAGAAATTAGCACCCAGTGGATGATGGAGCATGAAAATTGCACATGTGCCATAATATTACCCAACACATAGTGCCCAGATTGTGCTCCAGGAGACACACACCATAAATTAAGTGGGTCCTTCTCACTATAGTAATGCCAAATACATGGATGGTAAATATGGTTTGGGCACACTGCAAGGCTCAGAAGTGAGGGAAGATCTGACTTTGGGGGAGCAGATATTACTGGATTGGTTTATGGAAGCCATGTTGATTCTCAAGAGCCTATGAGCCACTAATAATGTGGAAACCTCTGTTTTTCCACTGACAGATGATGGACCTGAGTGGAGACTTGTTTTTTTGTGAGATGAGTAGAAGTTTTTATTGGTATCATTTTTGCCTACATAACATTGGTGGCTTTTTATTCCATGTTTTGGAGGCAGAATGAACAAACAGTTGGACACCACGCTCTACTGGTTCATCCTATGAGGTTTTCTATTGGACAGTGAACTGTCATTGTCTTGGTGAATAATTAATTTTTTTTTTTGTTACGTAACTTGCCATTATTATTATTAGAAATGTTCAAAAATATAAAATTCAAGGATATTTATTAAAAAATAATAATTGGTTTTATTCTTGGCAGATGACGACTGTACCAGGAGATCAGAGGGACAGCTGATATCTTCAATTTTTAAATCAGATGACCTTGAGATCCCACAGGATACAATTGAAGTGAATGCCATTACTCCATATATACCATCATTCCTTCACAGCAAAGATTTGTCATCTGAGCCTTTCATACAGGTCCTGTCTTCCGATTCATTACCAACTAATAAGGAAACTCAAAGTCACAAAATAAGCATTAAAAAACGAACTGCTCTTAAAGCAAAGAAGCCATTTTCACATCCAGAATATACAAATAGTTTTCCCCTCAAAAAGTCTTTTCTTAAACATCAAAGAATTCACACAGCAGAGAATAGATTTTCTTGTTCCAAGTGTGGGAAATGTTTTAACCAGAAATCAGATCTTGTTAGGCACCAGAGAACTCACATAGGGAAAAAGCCTTTTTCATGTTCAGAATATGGAAAATGTTTTAAACATAAATCAGATGTTGTTATCCACCAAAGAACCCACTCAGGGGAGAAGCCTTTTTCATGTTTAGAATGTGGAAAATGTTTTAACCATAAATCAAATTTTGTTAAGCACCAGAGAACCCACACAGGGGAGAAGCCTTTTTCATGTTCAGAATGTGGGAAATGCTTTGTGCAGAAATCAACTCTTAATACACATCAGAGAACTCACACAGGGGAGAAGCCTTTTTCATGTTCAGATTGTGGTAAATGTTTTGTACAGAAATCAACTCTCAATAAACATCAGAGAACTCACACAGGAGAGAAGCCTTTTTCATGTTCAGAATGTGGGAAAAGTTTTGTACAGAAATCAACTCTTAATAAACATCAGAGAAGTCACACAGGAGAGAAGCCTTTTCATGTTCAAAATGTGCGACATGTTCTAATCAGAAAACGCATTTTGGTAGCCACTGGAGAACCCACACAGGGGAGAACACTGCAACAACACCCAACTGGTCTCTGTACAGACTAGAAAGGCCCTAGCTGCATAACTAAAATCACCTCGTACCTACATCACCAACACCTACATCCACCAACGCGTGGGTCAGAGACATTGTCTCCTACGGCTACAAAATAGAATTTTCCATGCTCCCTTGTTTTCGAGACCCACCCCCGTAAGACTCTTTCCCTCATTGCCGGGTTTTTCAAGGCTATTGATTTGCTATCCAAAGCAGACATCATGATCCCAGTTCCAGGACACCTAAACATCAGACACTGGAGGCAGGCCGAGGGGCCGGAGCAAAGCCAAAGACCCTACCCACAATCCTGCCCTTATGCACCTACAGCTTATTACAGTTTTATAATACATCAGACATGCGTAAAATGAAACAAGCAAAGGCATAAAGTTTTCAATGCTAATAAAATGCACTTTTATAAAATTATAATTGTTTCTATATATGTTAAAATGTTCTTTTGACAATATTTGTACAAGTAAAAGTTTGAGATTTCTGTGGTAATGGTTATTTGTTTATTTGTTTTTGTTCTGAATGTAAATAAAACATTTCTCTGATTAAGTTTCCTCATTGTATTTTAGCCTTTCATTTTACTCATAGGGCAGGAAAAGCCCATGATGCATCTGTGTAAACCATGTAAAAGGTACTATAATAACATGGCTTAGACAGGTAACCCACTTTTGAAACAATGAAGTTCACTTGTACTTGCTGCATAGATGAAAACCTGCTTAAAGGGAACCTGTCACCTGGTTTTCCCCATATAAAGTACGACCACCAACTGTATGCCCTAGAATGCTGTATATAAGTCCCCAAGCCGATCTGCATAACGTAAAAAAAAATTCCTTATATTAGACTCACCTACAGGGTGGTCCCGTCCAATGGGCTTCGCTACTGTTAATCTGGCGCCTCCTCTTCCTGAGATTGCCGTCCTCCTTTCTTCAAGTCGATGACGTGTCCTACATTATCCACACAGTGTCTTCCATCGCACTCCTGGGCAGACGCACTTCTCTCTGCCCTTTCCCCGCACAGGGAAGAGAAGTATGCCTGCACAAGAGTGTGATGGTCGAGGCTGTGTGGGAATGACGTTGGACGTGTAATCCACACAAAGCAGACTGGAACGGTGCTGATGAAGACCAGCGACATCCATAGGACTGGATCGCCCCCGTAGGTGAGTATAATAAAGTTCTTTTTTTAACATTGTGCAAATTGGCTTGGAAACGTGTACAGCATTCTAGAATGGTGGCATACAGGTGGTGGCCATACTTTATATGAGGAAAACCTTGATTGGTTCCCTTTAAGAACCCTATGTAACTAGGTTTAAAATTAACATATTTTTAACCATCCAAACAATGCTATTTAAATATTCATGATGGCTGAACTGCAGGCAGTCGGTCTCACTTCATCATATATGACTAACTGAAACGCTGCAGTGTTCCAATTAGAATATTATTTTAGAAGCCATAGACTTCATCGTTAGACTGACTCTCTGGAGAATCCTCCGGTGGGTCCAGGCTTCTCCTTCAGGGGCATCTATAACGCCTGACCTCGCAGATGATATGGTGTCACTGAGATTTTAATGTTATTTATTGTTGAATATGATGGTAGCCGACGCAATGACGTTACTAGATTGTGCCTGCCGTGCCTCAGGGCACACGTGAGGACATTTCTAGATTGTGCCTCAGACCACACATGGGGATGTTGCTAGATTGTGCCTCAGACCACACGTGGGGACGTTGCTAGGTTGTGCCTCAGACCACACGTGAAGACGTTGCTAGGTTGTGCCTCAGACCACACATGAGGACGTTGCTAGGTTGTGCCTCAGGCCACACGTGAGGACATTTCTAGATTGTGCCTCAGGCCACACTTGAGAGCGTTGCTAGGTTGTGCCTCTGACCACACGTGAGGACGTTGCTAAGTTGTGCCTCTGACCACACGTGAGGACGTTGCTAGGTTGTGCCTCTGACCACACGTGAGGACGTTGCTAGGTTGTGCCTCAGACCACACGTGAGGACGTTGCTAGGTTGTGCCTCAGGCCACACGTGAGGACATTTCTAGATTGTGCCTCAGGCCACACATGATGGCGTTGCTAGGTTGTGCCTCTGACCACACGTGGGGACGTTGCTAGCTTGTGCCTCAGGCCACTCGTGAGGACATTTCTAGACTGTGCCTCAGGCCACACGTGAGAGCGTTGCTAGGTTGTGCCTCTGACCACACGTGAGGACGTTGCTAGGTTGTGCCTCTGACCACACGTGAGGACGTTGCTAGGTTGTGCCTCAGACCACACATGAGGACGTTGCTAGGTTGTGCCTCAGGCCACACGTGAGGACATTTCTAGATTGTGCCTCAGGCCACACGTGAGGGTGTTGCTAGGTTGTGCCTCTGACCACACGTGAGGACGTTGCTAGGTTGTGCCTCTGACCACACGTGGGGACGTTGCTAGGTTGTGCCTCAGGCCACTCGTGAGGACATTTCTAGATTGTGCCTCAGGCCACACGTGAGGGCGTTGCTAGGTTGTGCCTCTGACCACACGTGAGGACGTTGCTAGGTTGTGCCTCAGACCACACATGAGGACGTTGCTAGGTTGTGCCTCAGGCCACACGTGAGGACATTTCTAGATTGTGCCTCAGGCCACACGTGAGGGCGTTGCTAGGTTGTGCCTCTGACCACACGTGAGGATGTTGCTAGGTTGTGCCTCTGACCACACGTGGGGACGTTGCTAGCTTGTGCCTCAGGCCACTCGTGAGGACATTACTAGATTGTGCCTCAGGCCACACGTGAGGGCGTTGCTAGGTTGTGCCTCTGACCACACGTGAGGACGTTGCTAGGTTGTGCCTCTGACCACTCGTGAGGACGGTGCTAGGTTGTGCCTCAGGCCACACGTGAGGACATTTCTGGATTGTGCCTCAGGCCACACGTGAGGGCGTTGCTAGGTTGTGCCTCTGACCACACGTGAGGACGTTGCTAGGTTGTGCCTCTGACCACACGTGTGGACGTTGCTAGATTGTGCCTCAGGCCACTCGTGAGGACATTTCTAGATTGTGCCTCAGGCCACACGTGAGGGCGTTGCTAGGTTGTGCCTCTGACCACACGTGAGGACGTTGCTAGGTTGTGCCTCTGACCACACGTGAGGACGTTGCTGAGTTGTGCCTCAGACCACACATGAGGACGTTGCTAGGTTGTGCCTCAGGCCACACATGAGGACATTTCTAGATTGTGCCTCAGGCCACACGTGAGGGCGTTGCTAGGTTGTGCCTCAGGCCACACGTGAGGGCGTTGCTAGGTTGTGCCTCAGACCACACATGTGGACGTTGCTAGGTTGTGCCTCAGGCCACACGTGAGGACATTTTAGATTGTGCCTCAGGCCACACGTGAGGGCGTTGCTAGGTTGTGCCCCTGACCACACGTGAGGACGTTGCTAGGTTGTGCCTCTGACCACTCGTGAGGACGGTGCTAGGTTGTGCCTCAGGCCACACGTGAGGACATTTCTGGATTGTGCCTCAGGCCACACGTGAGGGCGTTGCTAGGTTGTGCCTCTGACCACACGTGAGGACGTTGCTAGGTTATGCCTCTGACCACACGTGAGGACGTTGCTAGGTTGTGCCTCAGACCACACGGGGGATGTTGCTAGGTTGTGCCTCAGACCACACGTGGGGACGTTGCTAGGTTGTGCTTCAGACCACACGTGGGGACGTTGCAAGGTTGTGCCTCAGACCACACGTGGGGACGTTGCTAGGTTGTGCCTCAGACCACACGTGGGGACGTTGCTAGGTTGTGCCTCAGACCACACGTGGGGACGTTGCTAGGTTGTGCCTCAGACCACACGTGGGGACGTTGCTAGGTTGTGCCTCAGACCACACGTGGGGACGTTGCTAGGTTGTGCCTCAGACCACACGTGGGGACGTTGCTAGGTTGTGCCTCTGACCACACGTGGGGACGTTGCTAGGTTGTGCCTCAGACCACACGTGGGGACGTTGCTAGGTTGTGTCTCAGACTACATGTGGGGACGTTGCTAGGTTGTGCCTCAGACCACACGTGGGGACGTTGCTAGGTTGTGCTTCAGACCACACGTGGGGACGTTGCCAGGTTGTGCCTCAGACCACACGTGGGGACATTGCTAGATTGTGCCCGCCATGCCTCAGACCACGTGCTGCAGATAGCGGAGCAGAAAGGCAGTTATTTATTTATATTATTTTAATTTGGATTCTCACCAGGAACATGTTCATGTTGTATTACAAAGATTGAAGGAAAAAATTACTTCTTTGCTAAAATTGAGATTTTTTTTTTTTCTGTTCAGGAAATTTAATTCCTGGGAATCATTTTATCGGCTGATGTGTTTACGATGGATCCTGGGAAGGTGAAAGCCATAATAGATTGGGTCCAACCTAGTGACCTGAAAGCATTGCAACATTTTGTAGGATTTGCCAACTATTATAGGAAATTCATTAGGGGTTTTGCTCAGATTGCTGAACCTCTTACTGACTTCACACGTAAGGGGGCAGATCTTAAAGTTTGGCCACCGGATGCTATGAGGGCTTTTGAAAAATTGAAAAAGTCTTTCATGTCTGCTCCTGTTCTAATCCAACCCAATCTCCAAGAACCATTCATTGTGGAGGTGGATGTTTCGGAGGTCGGGGTAGGGGCCGTTTTATCTCAGGGTTCCAAAACTTTGACCAATTTGTAACCAATGTGCTTTTTTCTAGAGAAAATTTTCATCTGCTGAAAGAAATTCTGCTGTTGGGAATTGGGAGTTACTCGCTATTAAATTAGCCTTTAAGAAATGGAGACATTTTCTGGAGGGGGCAGTTCATCAATTCACTGTGGTCACTGACCATAGGAATTTAGCGTATATTGATCAGCTGACTGGCTAACTCCCTAGACAGGCCAGATGGTCTTTATTTTTCTCTAGATTCAATTTCTCTATCATTTTCAGGCTGTGAAGGCTGTCGCACTATCACGCAGTTTAAGTTCAGTTTCTACTCCTGAATCTCCATTTTATCTAAGGGCATTGTGCTTTCTGTGATGTCCTCAGAGTTGGAAGCTGAGATACGTAAAGTCCAGTCGCTGGCTTCTTCTGCCGCTCCTGGGTCCAAATTATTTGTAGTTGTGTACCTAAGATCGTGACTGTTGCAGGAGTTTCATGATTCCATCTTGAGTGGTTATCTTGGGGTCACAGCTCTGCGGAAAGCTATTGCTAGGCTTTTTGGTGGCCGTCTATGAATAATGATATTAAAGATTTCGTATACAGGAGAACAGTGCTGACCTGAAGTGAGTACTGGAGCCTCCTGTATTATGTCTCTAGCCTCACTACTCTCTCCTGTCCTCTATTCCAACAAAAGCTGTTTTTTCCTTTTTTGTCCCACACAGTTGCACTTTCCCTGCCCGCTCTACACTTTCTGCCCTCTAGTTGATGATATCACAGTACCTTCCCCCACTGCTCTCTGTGATGGTGACAGCGGTTCCCCATCTTCTTCATTGCTGCCGTTATTTATGTGTGTAAAGTACATACACAAATCACATACAGTATATACACTATATAAATAAATACAGTGCATATGCCATCTGTATTGATGTGAATGTGTATACGTGTAACATTTTTAGATAACAGTCAGACATTAAACAGCATATATGCTTTAGCTAAAAGTGCCACAAAAAATGAAAAAACACATGTACCTTTTAAAAAAAATACCTGGAATTTTTATATGCAGAATGAATAAATTAACATATCTATAATGTTGTTTATACCAAATGTATAATAGTAAAAAAATAATTACCACCTCCCCACGCCCAAAGAAATTACTAAAAGTAAATCATTAAAAGGGTTTTCCCATTTCAAAAATTACTCGATAAGATCAGGGGTATAAAAACCAAACAAACCCAAAAACTGAGGTTTTACTCTTTCTATCTTTGTTGATTGGCTGCAGCTGTCAAGTTGTGTCTGCAGCGCTGTAGTCAATCACTGAACTCAGCGTGTGATGTAGACATCACAAGCCACTGAGTTCGGTGACAGATCACAGTACTGCAGACATGAAGTCAGAGCTGCAGCCAATCAACAACAGGTGCGGGAAGTGGCAAGTGGAATCACTGGACCCCGATAGAGTGAGTGAGGTTATGTACACACTGTGTCTTTTTCAGGATTTTTCAGAAAAACACAAAAAAAGAATCAAGCGATCAGCAATGTAAAAATGACTTGTGCATAAGTTCTCTCCTTTTCAGCTTCATCTCACCGCTTTAGGTTTTCAAAGATGAAAAATGGTTAAAAGAAGTCAGTAAGAAGCTCACTATTATCACACACACTATATATATATATATATATATATATATATATATATATATATATATATATATATATATATTACAGTTGAAGCATGGTCAGAATAAACCTTTCCCGTTTTAGATCAATTAGGATTGCCATCATTTTTAATATTTGCCAAATGCCAGAATAATGAGAGAGAGAGAATGTTCGAAGGAATTTTTATTACTTACTGCAGAGTCAAAGGTTTACATACACTAAGATTACTATGCCTTTAAACAATTCTGGACTGCCTATATGATGATGTCATGTGTTTGGAAGATTCTTTTTTGGCAACATCTGAGTTCAGGTCACTGTTCTTTGGTGCATACGATTACCATCCTAAGTTTGGTACTTTTAGTGGGGGAGGGGCTTCGGGAGTTCCTGAGGAGGAACGTTTTGCTTCATCGCTCTCCTCAGTATGGCGGGAGGTTCTAAGTAATTGCACCTGTCTCCCATGATTTTCCAAACATATAGCTGACAGGAGACGCTCGCCAGGTCTGGACCTGAGTGTGAATGACTTTGTGTGGTTGTCTACCAGGAATATCAAGTTGAAGGTTCCTTCCCAGAAGCTGGGACCTAGATTTATTGGTCCCTATAAAATAACCGCCGTCATTAATTCAGCAGCATTTCGTCTTGAGCTACCTGAGGCCCTTAAGATCCACAATGTGTTTCACAAGTCTCTGCTCAAGAAATATGTAGAACCTCTTGAGTCCTCACCCCTATCGCCGCCTCCAATCATGGTTGATGGTAATCTGGAGTTCCAGATTTAGAGGATTGTAGATTCTAATCTCAAGCGTTGTTCCCAACAGTACTTGGTGCATTGGAAGGGTTATGGTCCAGAGGAAAGGATGTGGGTTTCAGCATCAGAGGTGAATGACCCTAGGTTGGTTTGTGCATTCCACACCTCTTATCCTAAGAAACCTAGTCCTGAGTGTGCAGAGGCCACTCGTAGAAGGCAGGGTACTGTCACGGGTGTGTCAGGTGTAATTGTCACTCTGCATCTGGCTGTAGAAGGTCACTGCGCTTGGCATTGTAGACACCTTAATCCTTCTTCCTTTAGGACCCAGCGGTGACTTCTTTTCTGCTGCTGATTGACACACCCTGGTCTGGTTGTTTAAAAACACTCATTTTGCTTCAGGGAGTCACCAGTCATATTTCTATGTACCATTGTGCAGGTATTAGGGCTCTAGCAGTCGACTAGCTTCTTCTCTTGTGCCCTTGGAGGATAATTGGCGTTTTCTTTCTGGTGTCTGCTCAAGCTAAGTTTATCCCCTTTGTTTGTCTACCTTGTTGTCTTTAGTTTATAGTGGGGCCTGAACAGTGCTTACCACTTCCCTCCCTATCTGGGGCTAAGCTCTAGGGATAACCAGGGCTTAGGTTTCCTGCTCGGTGATCGTTATGGAACCTATATAGGGATGGTAAGATAGACAGGGTGATACTAGATCTGCCTAGGGGTCTTCACTCCCCCTCTCCATAGTGTTTGGGCTTCCTCCCCCTCTTCTCTTCGTGTTGAACTTGGTGTTTCCTACACTTGGCGTGACCGCAATTCTCCGCTGCGGATTTTGACCAATTGAAATGTCACTGCATGCGGTGGATCGCGGCTCCATTCCGTATACCTCGTACATGCGTGGCTCTGCTCCGTACACCTTATACACGCGTGGCTCCACTCCGCACATCTCGTACATTCGTGGCTCTGCTCCTTATGCCTCGTACACGCGTGGCTCTGCTCCGTACCATGCTCAGCTCCGTACACTTGGTATACACAGCTCCGCTCCGTACACCTCGAACACACGGCTCTGCTCTGTACACACGGCTTCGCTCCGTACACCTCGTATACACGCGGCTCCACTCCATACAACTTGTACACATGGCTCCGCTCCGTACACCCGGCTCTGCTCTGTACACACGGCTGAACGCCGTACACCTCATACACACAAGGTTCCGCTCCATACACCTTGTACACACAAGGCTCCGCTTCTTACACCTCGTACACACAAGGCTCTGCTCCGTACACCTTGTACACGCGCGGTTCCGCTCCGTACACCTCGTACACGCTCCGCTTTGTACACCTCGTACACGCGCGGCTCCGTTCCGTACACCTCGTACACGCGCGGCTTCGCTCCGTACACCTCGTACACGCGCGGCTTCGCTCCGTACACCTCGTACACACGGCCCTGCTCCGTACACCTCGTACACACACGGCTCCGCTCAATACACCTCGTACACGCGGCTCCGCTCCATACACCTCGTACACACGCTGCTCCGCTCCGTACACACACGGCTCCGCTCCGTACACCTCGTACACGCGCGGCTCCGCTCCGTACTCCTCGTACACGCGCGGCTCCGCTCCGTACTCCTCGTACACGCGCGGCTCCGCTCCGTACACCTCGTACACCCGCGGCTCCGCTCCGTACACCTCGTACACGCGCGGCTCCGCTCCGTACACCTCGTACACGCGCGGCTCCGCTCCGTACACCTCGTACACGCGCGGCTCCGCTCCGTACACGCACGGCTCCACTCCGTACACCTCGTACACACACGGCTTCGCTCCGTACACCTCGCACACACACTGCTCCGCTCTGTACACGCGCGGCTCTGCTCCGTACACCTCGTACACACATGGCTCCGCTCCGTACACCTCGTACACATGCGGCTCCGCTCCGTACACCTCGTACACACGCGGCTCCGCTCCGTACACCTCGTACACACGCGGCTCTGCTCCGTACACCTCGTACACACACGGCTCTGCTCCGTACACCTCGTACACACACGGCTCCGCTCCGTACACCTCGTACACGCGCGGCTCTGCTACATCCGCACTGTAAACCCCTCCTGACCCCACACATAAACTTCAGCCCATCCAGCACCATGACAACCAGCACAGCAGAGTCCTGCATCCACTGAGGCCCCTGATCATGTGACCCCTGACTCCTCCCCTCCTGTGACCTCATCACAGCTCCTGTGCGCACAGAGCAGCCATATATGTGGTGGCGGCTCTGCAGGTGGAGGTATGTGGAGATTCCCCATTATTCTCTATTATTTCTTCCTCTTCCTTCTATGTCGCCTCCATACTCTGCAGCGCTGTACACACATTATTATCACCGTCCCCATCGGGCCTCACTCTCTCCTCTTTCTTCACACCTGTTCACATTTGCCGCCTTCTCCATCTGTGTAATGATGTTTTTCATCCATTTTTAGGAATATTTAACCCCTTGGCATCGGGCGATGTAAAGTTTTTGTGCTTTAGAACTAAATTCACTTTAAAATGTACAGAAAAAAAGAGAAAACCCTTCATGAAATGTCCGGTGTGAATGAGCAGCGATGTGATCCTCCCGGTCGGTGCGATACCAAAATTAAGAAGAATTTGTTATTTAGTGGGTAAAATAAAATTCTGAGTTTGGGGAAGAAGGGGAAGGATTTATGTTTGCTTTTTATATATTTTATATTCTCAGTTATTCCCCATTCGGCCCCTGCACATCCCCCCCCCCACCTCCATAGTGCTATAACCATCCATGGGGGCCTAGATCCAGGGGCTAGCTGGCACATTATTAGAGATGAGCGTTGTTCTACTCGAACTGTTCGCCAATCTCAAATTCGAGCTGTTTTGGGCGGTGTTCGAGCCGGTCGGCGAACACGAACAATTTGAGAAAAATTCGGCTGTTCGAGGTTATGTTCGATAACTGTTCGTGCACCAAAATCATAACTGGATTTTTTCTCAGTAATGATGAAAATTAATGTTAATACGCAGTTTGAGTGTACAGCGGGGTGGGGGGAGGGGCAGGGGATGGATCTCTGCAGGAACAATGAAGATCTCCATTTTTTTTTCTCTTTCCCGCATTTGCAGTGGGGAGGTGCAATCTGTCAGCCTATCAGCAGCGCACACACGGAGCGAAGTGCTTTTTTTCACACAAGCAAGGGCATGTGTCATTGGCAGTGTATGTCACATGTCCTTGCCCTATAAGACCAAGCCATTTTCCCCGTCGCCACCATTTTCTCACTGCTGCAGCTGCGTGTTAGACGGCACCGCTGTTGCTGTGTGCGCTATACCTTGTTAATTTCAAGCCAATTTTCGCACAAATATACAGATAGCTTGGGAGTAGGGAATAGTTGTGATTGCAGTCCTTTTAAGGACTAGGTTACAGCATTTCCTACGACTTTTATCAGGGAGGTCTGTGCTCTTAAATAGATAGGTTGTGGGAGTAAAGACTAATTGTAATTGGAGTCCTTTTCAGGACTAGGTTACATGAGTTCCTATCAGTTTTTGCCAGGCAGGTCTGTGCCAGTGCTGTGCAAGTTTTTTTCACAGCATTTGGCTGAATCTAGCAAAGCTAATCCTTTTTGGCCTATTGCAGAGTGTGTTAGTCAGTGGAGTAGCCTATCTGTGTTGCAAGATATAACACCTGTGTATAGAATACCAATTTTTTTACTGCACCTAGTGAAGTAAAATCTTTTGGGCATAGCATCATTCTATTAGTCCATCTATACTGACCTCCATCAGGTTGCAAACTGAATATAATTTTTTTCTGCATCTAGCTCTGAAAAAATATTTGGGCTTCTAGCAGTGTGTGGGACTTGGTCTATTAGTCCATCTATACTGACCTCCATCAGGTTGCAAATTAAAAATAATTTTTTTCTTCATTTAGCTCTGAAAAAATATTTGGGCTTCTAGCAGTGTGTGGGACTTGTTCTATTAGTCCTTCTATACTGACCTCCAGCAGGTTGCAAATTGAATATAATTTTTTTCTGCATCTAGCTCTGAAAAAATAGTTGGGCTTCTAGCGGTGTGTGGGACTTGGTCTATTAGTCCATCTATACTGACCTCCATCAGGTTGCAAATTAAAAATAATTTTTTTCTGCATCTAGCTCTGAAAAAATATTTGGGCTTCTAGCAGTGTGTGGGACTTGGTCTATTAGTCCATCTATACTGACCTCCATCAGGTTGCAAATTAAAAATAATTTTTTTCTGCATCTAGCTCTGAAAAAATATTTGGGCTTCTAGCGGTGTGTGGGACTTGGTCTATTAGTCCATCTATACTGACCTCCATCAGGTTGCAAATTAAAAATAATTTTTTTTTGCATCTAGCTCTGAAAAAATATTTGGGCTTCTAGCGGTGTGTGGGACTTGGTCTATTAGTCCATCTATACTGACCTCCATCAGGTTGCAAATTAAAAATAATTTTTTTCTTCATTTAGCTCTGAAAAAATATTTGGGCTTCTAGCAGTGTGTGGGACTTGTTCTATTAGTCCTTCTATACTGACCTCCAGCAGGTTGCAAATTGAATATAATTTTTTTCTGCATCTAGCTCTGAAAAAATAGTTGGGCTTCTAGCGGTGTGTGGGACTTGGTCTATTAGTCCATCTATACTGACCTCCATCAGGTTGCAAATTAAAAATAATTTTTTTCTGCATCTAGCTCTGAAAAAATATTTGGGCTTCTAGCAGTGTGTGGGACTTGGTCTATTAGTCCATCTATACTGACCTCCATCAGGTTGCAAATTAAAAATAATTTTTTTCTGCATCTAGCTCTGAAAAAATATTTGGGCTTCTAGCGGTGTGTGGGACTTGGTCTATTAGTCCATCTATACTGACCTCCATCAGGTTGCAAATTAAAAATAATTTTTTTCTGCATCTAGCTCTGAAAAAATATTTGGGCTTCTAGCTGTGTGTGGGACTATTTGTATTAGTCCATCTATACTGACCTCCATCAGGTTGCAAATTCAAAATAATTTTTTTCTGCATCTAACCCAGCCAATAGTTTTGGCCTAATACCACAGTTTGGCCACTCAGCTCTGCTCGGTTACCATCCATTGTTTTTTTGTGCAAACAACTCCAGAGTTGTGAATTAGTTAACCACCAAAATGAGTGGAAAAAGGCCTGCTGCTGGTGGAAAGGGGAATAGGCGTGTTGGGAAGGGGAAAAAAGGTTGTGTCCGTGGGGTAGGTGTTAAAGCAACAGTAACATCTGCAGAAGAAAGACCATCTTCCAGCCAAACTAAAATGTCTACTTCTTTTAGCGGACAATGTGATAAGATCCCTTTCTTACGGCCACGCCAATCGCTACAAATTCCAGATGAGGCACAAAAACAGCAGGTGCTTCAACGGATATCAAGTGCTCCTTTAAGTGGCTCTCCTCCACATCAACTTCAACATCACAAATACTCCAGTCCTCAAAGGTGTCACCCAAATCGCACTTGCTTCCTCACAGCTCCCAAATCTCCAGCTGCCCGTCTGAGTATGAGGTAGAACAGATGGTTGAGTCTGCAGAGCTGTTTACTCATACTATAGCCTGGGAATCAGAGGTCGACTCCAGCGCTTCTGTGAATCCAGACGAGGAAATGATCTGCACTGATGCCCAGAATCTTTATGAGTCGGATCCAGGACCAGACGCAGAAGGTTCTGACCATAATGTAGACCCTCATTCCCAAACTGTAACTCCTGTTGGTGGAGACAATGAGGAAGACGATGATAAGACTCAAATACCTGATTGGAGCGACAACTTTAGTTTTTTGTCAGGGCAGGAACAGGTTGGCTCTGAGGACGACGGGTGTGATAACGCACAGGGTGATGATGATGAGGTCGGAGATCCCACTTACTGTCAACCCACAGTCAGCCAAGAGATGAGGTCAGCAGAGGAGGTGGAGGAAGATGCTAGTGACGACGAGGTCAGGTTGCGCCTTCCTGGACAGAGACGTAGTACTGGAAGCACGTCAACAACTGCATCCTCAAACACAACTCTGCCTCTCACCACAAGTCGTGGTGGCTCTTCAGGTCGCATGGGTGCTAAGCCTTGCATAGCCTGGGCATTTTTTCAGATCGATAAAGATGACCCAACTCGTGTTATCTGTAACATTTGTCAGCAAAAGCTAAGTAGAGGCCAAAAAATACATAGTTTGAGTACTTCATGCATGAACCGGCACATGGACATGAAGCATAAGTTGCAGTGGGAAGCTCAGTGTGCTACAATGCGGCCTAGCCGGCCGGGCCAATCACCATCTGCCATATCTTGTGCATCCGCGGCCTCTTCATCCTCTGTGACTGGGGGGACAGCAGTCACACCTGTTTTGGGGCGCAGACCTGCCACCTCTTTACCCGCAACAGCCAGCGTGATTGGCAGGTCATCATTTTCTTTGGAGGTGGTAACACCAGCTGGTGTTGAGCGCTGTCCGACATCGATAGCACCACCTTTGGATCAAGGCAACCTAACATGTCCGCCTGCATCTTCCTCACAGACCGGCAGTTTGCCGGGGACACCCTTATCAACCCCGTCTAAGCACAATAGCCAGCCCTCGGTCCCTCAGATGTGGACAAGTAAAAGACCATTTCCTCCTAGCCATGAGAAAGCTAAGAGGTTGAATTTCACCATCTGCAAGCTCTTGGCTACAGAAATGCTGCCTTTCCGCCTGGTGGACACAGAGGATTTTCGAGACCTTATGTCCGTCGCAGTGCCCCAGTACCAGATGCCCAGTCGGCACTACTTCTCAAAGAAAGGTGTGCCTGCGCTCCACCAGCATGTCGCACACAACATCACCGCTTCTTTGAGAAACTCTGTGTGTGACAGGGTGCATTTCACCACAGACACTTGGACGAGTAGGCATGGACAGGGGCGTTACATGTCGCTGACTGGGCACTGGGTAACTATGGTGACAGCAGGACAAGGGGCTGCTGTCCAAGTCTTGCCGTCCCCACGAGTTGTGCGTCAATCCTCTTTATGTCAAAGTTCCTCCACTGCTTCTGCCTCCTCAACCTCCTCTCGGTCTTCCACCTGCAGCCAAAGCCTGTCTGGTCATGCCACAAGCTTTCTAACTGCGCAGAAGGGATCCTGCACACCTCCTTACTATGCTGGCAGTAGGGCTCAACGTCATCAGGCGGTTTTTACATTGAAATGTCTGGGAAATGTGAGTCACACAGCTGAGGAGTTGTGGTCAGCTCTGGAGAACCAATTTCATGAATGGTTGTCTCCACTGGACCTGAAACCAGGGAAGGCCGTGTGCGATAATGCTGCAAACCTGGGTTCGGCCCTTCGCCGGGGCAATGTCACACACGTGCCTTGTATGGCTCACGTGTTGAACCTGGTTGTCCAGCAATTTTTAGCCCACTATCCCAGACTAGATGGCCTTCTGCAGAGGGCACGGTCGCTGTGTGCTCACTTCCGCCGTTCGCATCCCACAGCTCAGCGACTTACATCTCTACAGAAGTCGTTGGGCCTGCCACTTCACCGGCTAAAATGCGATGTGCCTACCCGGTGGAATTCAACTCTGCACATGTTGCAGCGACTGTGGCAGCACCGACAAGCCCTGGTGCAATACGTTCTGACGTATAGCCTGGGCCAACGAGATTCAGAGGTGGGGCAAATCACGCTGGAGGAGTGGTCTCAGATCAGGGACCTATGCACCCTTCTGCACAGTTTTGAAATGGCGACGAAGATGTTTAGTGCTGACGATGCCATTATCAGCATGACTATTCCGGTGATTTACATGCTGGAGCACATGTTAAACAGAATTCGGAGTCAGGTGGTGGCACAAGAGGAGGTGGAGGAAGTAGAGGAGGAGGAGTTGTATGCGGAAGGGCTAACATCTGCAAGGTCCAGACGGTCGGCAGCACCAAGGCAGCAGGCATGTGAGGGTGGGGGAGATGGTTTTACCAGGGCGCATGGTAGCAGCCAAACTAGTGAGGAAGGTGCAGGAGCCCAGGAAGAAGTGGAGGACGAACTGATGGAAGACTCATCAGATGAGGGAGACCTTGATCACATTTCTGTTGTGCGAGGTTGGGGGGAGAGGACAGAGGAAGGAAGCATGATTGTTACCTCGCCACCAACACAACAGGGACTTGGTGCTCCTGGATGCGCAACACACATGAGTGCCTTCTTGCTGCACTACCTGCAACATGACCCTCGAATTGTGAGAATTAGAAATAATCCTGACTACTGGGTTGCCACACTGTTAGATCCACGGTACAAAAGTAAATTTTCAGAAATTATTCCTGCCATAGAAAGGGATGCACGCATGCAGGAGTATCAGCAGAGACTGTTGCAGAATCTTACATGTGCTTTTCCACAAAATACCAGTGGTGCACGTAGTGAATCTCACAGTTCCAACTTGCCAACCGTGGGACCGTCAAGTGTTCAGCACTCAAACCGTAACAGAACCACAGTATCTGCTGGTAACATCAATTTTGCGGAATCATTTCACCACTTTTTTAGCCCATCCTTTGCAAGGCCACAGGAGACAAGAAGTCTGACACATAGTCAACGCCTAGAGACGATGGTACAGGAGTATCTCCAAGTAAACATTGAAGCCACGACTGTGTCACTGGACCCTTGCTCTTTTTGGGCTTCCAATCTGGATAAATGGCCGGAGCTAGCCACTTACGCCTTGGAGATCTTGTCATGCCCCGCAGCCAGCGTTCTGTCTGAACGTGTGTTCAGCGCTGCTGGTGGTGTGCTGACAGATAAGCGCACGCGGCTCTCCACTGATAATGTAGACAGACTCACGTTCATAAAGATGAACAAATCATGGATCCGAAACGACTTTTCTACCCCTGTGTCATCCTGGGGAGAGTAAAAGCTTGATGATTGGTTAAAATCACCCTACCAACCGTTTTAAGCTTTCAAATTACTAATCATGTTTATCTGTATCTTGACTGGAAAATAATTTGGGCTTTGTAGCAGTGTGCAGCACTGATCCTATTAGGCCATCTATACTAAAGCTTCACCAGATTTAAAATTAAAAATAATTTTTAGCTGCATCTAGCCCGGAAAATAATTTTGGGGCTCCGAGATGCGCAAGGCACATAAGTGCCTTCTTGCTGCACTACCTGCAGCATGACCCTCATATTGTCAGAATTCGAAGTAATCATGACTACTGGGTTGCCACACTCTTAGATCCCCCAAACTTTTCGATCAACCTTTTCATTTTAATAAAGACCAAAAAAATGGTCATTTTTGAAATTATAAGCATTAGCAGGTTGTTAGAAACTGAAATCAAACAGTTTTCAACTCAAAACTTTATTCTAGGTGATGTTACATTTTCACATAGGACCCCTTGTTCGAAAGGAGCTTCTGAACTCTCTCGTCCATTGAATTTGTCAGGTTTTGGATGGTTTCTGCTTCAATTGTTTTGCATGAGGACAGAATACCCTCCCAGAGCTGTTGCTTAGATGTGAACTGCCTCCCGCCATCATAGACACTCCTTTTAATGATGCTCCAAAGGTTCTGAATGGGGTAGAGGTCAGGGGAGCATGGGGGTCACACCATAAGTTTGTCCCCTTTTATGCCCATATCAGCCAGAGATGCAGATGTTTTATGTGCAGCATGAGATGGTGCATTATCATGCAGAAAAATGATCTTGCTGTGAAATACACAGTTCTTCTTCTTGAACCATGGCAGGAAGTGCTGTTTGAGAAAATCCACATACATTATGGAGTTCATCTTTAGCGCCTTCAGGGATCCTAAAGGGGCCGACAATCTCTCTCCCCATGATTCCAGCCCAAAACATTACTCCACCTCCTCCTTGTTGGCGCTGTAGCCGTGTTTGCGTGGGGTGTCCATCAACCAGCCATCCTCCACTCCATCCATCTGGACCATCGAGCGCTGCACGGCACTCATCCGTGAACAAAACAGTTTTGAAATCAGTCTTCATGTAATGTTTGGCCCACTGGAGCCGTTTCTGCTTGTGTGAAGTGGATAGAGGAGGTCGACAGGATGGCGCATGCACAGCTGCAAACCTCTGAAGGACCCTGCATCTTGTTGTTCGGGGTACGTTGGAGGCACAAGCAGCTTCAAAAACTTGTCTGCTGCTATGACAAGGCTTTTTTGCCGCTGCTCTTTCAACCTGACGTAATTGCCTGTAGGAAAGAGTCCTCAATTTGCCCTTATCAGCACGCACACGTGTGTACTGTGAATCAGCTACATACTTCTTGATTGCCAAGACACTTCATCCTGATCATCGCACAATGTTGATTGTAGTCATGCCTTGACCTAAACACTCCACAATTTGTTGCTTCTCAGCAGCCGACACATCCTTTTTCTTTCCCATTTTGGCAGAAAATGTAGGCTGCTTAATAATGTGAGAGAGCCTTCTTAAGTAGTCTTGCCTTTCATTGGACACACCTGCCAAACTAATTAGCACAGGTGTCTGCAATTGCTTACAGTGATATAAAGAGCCCTGACACACATCACCATCAATGAGTTTGACAGACAAACAAACAAATTCTTCCCTTATCACTCCTAAACACTTTTTGTATAATAATTTGGAACGCAGTGTACATGTGCTTTTCCACAAAACACCAGTGGTTCACGTAGTGAATCTTACAGTTCTAACTTGCCAACCGTGGTCTGTATGGAGTTGTTCAATAAAGGGCCCAAAATTAAGATAACATAGATGGGAGAGGTCTCTATGAATAGGAATTCCTAAGTATTTGATACCCTGTGAGGGCCAGGCAAAGGGAAAGTTGGACTGGATGGAATCCTATATGGATTTGGGGAGGGAGACATCGAGGGCCTCAGACTTCGCTGCATTGATTTTAAAATTTTACCATGTAACAAAGTGATCTATTTCAGCCATAACAGCATGGATGGATATATGTGATTGAGTGATATATACTAGGACATCATCAGCAAATAGAGAGCACTTGTACTCGGTGTCTCCCACCTCAATCCACCTAATATTGGGGTTATGGCGAATTGATGAGAGCAGGTGCTCCGTCACTAGGATGTATAAGAGAGGGGACAGAGGACATCACTGCCTTGTCCCATTGGTGATTGTGAAAGGTGATGAAAATGTTCTGACGCACCCCCTGGGCCTTGGGACACCCGGAGCCGGACCCTTTTTGGTGGATGCTGGTGGTTGTAGTCTTCGTGGCGGCGACCCGGTTCCGTGGCTCAGGGCGGTCAAACCAGTGGCGGAACTATTTATGTGGTTTTCATGTTTAAATGTCCGACTACGCCACCCGTGGATTGCGGTCAGAGTGAACCACCGCTACAGGGCAGACCACTGAGGCTGGTGTTGTGGGTGCAGCAGAGCGTAGCATAACTCCCCACAGGAGGAGTATAGCCTCAGGGCAGTGTATGCGGAGGATGGGGGTGATGGTGCAGGGCAGCAGCAGTAACGACACGGAGTCAGTGATGCAGTTCAGGGCCTTTACTCACAGTTCTTATTATCCAGACCACGTCTGCAGGTAACGGCTGCCCACGTCGTACTGTGCTCACCAGGTGAGGGGCTCAGACAACTCCCAGATAACTTTGGAGCACTTCACAGGACCCCCTTTGTGTGTCCTTTGTCTGGCCTTTCTTACCAACACTTCTGTCCGGCTGCCTCGGGCCTCCTCTTGGTAAACTTGGCGCCAGTTTCCCTGACCCTATGTGGTGCCTTCCTAGCGGGTGTAGTGAGGGGCTGCGCCACATAAAATGTCAGAGCCTCCGGTTTCTAGCTGAGGGTCGTTTCCTGCCTCCACTAGTTCGGGGACCGGTCTCCCCCTTTGGCCTGACCCCTCCACGCAGGTGGATTCGGGCGTGCGGTGGCGACTCGCCCGTCCGCACCCCTGGGATCCCTTCATTCCTCGTTCCTGGAGCCTTCTCCGCTCCTCTTCCTTCCTTCTCCCTCTTCCAGGCCTGGGCCTCTGTTACTAGGCCCGCCTCCGGAGCAGAGCTCATGCAGAGCCCCTGCTCCCTGCCACTTCTGCTCAGACTTCTCTGCACTGAACTAAGATGGTGCCCACCTTTTATACTCCCTTCTCAATGCACCCAGGAACTGCTTCCTCCCTGCTCCTGCACTACAGGGTTCCCCTTCCTCAGTGTTCCCTCCCCCCACTCCAGCCAGGGACAGGGACTGTCGTGCCCATCTCAGGGGCATATTGGTCGCCCTGCCCCACGGCAATGTGGTGTAATGCATGCAGGTGTCGGGTCCTGATCCACACTCCATCCTTACCTGAGAGTGAGATATCACACCTCTGGGTGAGGTGCAATACGTCTGTAGCAACCGAGCCCTCAGGGTGCTACAGTTCCATTTATCTTCAGCCTAGGTGACGTATTGCGATACAGGGCCGTGATTTTGGCTATAAAAGGGTCCCCTAGACCCCTACCCCAAGCTTTTTAAGAGAATCATATATGGCGTGCCAGGAGACTCTATGGAATGCTTTCTCAGCATCCAACGAGAGTATCTAATTACAAATTTTTAACTGCATCTAGCCCAGGAAATACTTTGTGCCTAGTAGCAGTGTCTGCTAGTGAGCGGATTATCCCGGCTGTTAAGCAAGCTGCACCACCTGTAGTTTAGACACTTAATTTTTTTCAAAGGAAATGCTTCGGGACCATGGGATACTTAGTGAAGAGCATCAGGAGGCACCCCAAGGCATAGGGGCTGGGACTGGCAGTAGGATGCCTTGCGGTGGACAGCCGAGCTCGATCCTTATAAAAGCTTTTTAACTGCAGCAGCTTTAGTGGACGCTACTGGAGCTGGAATTACCGCGGCTGCTGGCATGAGACTTGCCCTCCAATAGATCCTTGTAAATGGATTTAAAGTGTATTCATTCAAATTAGAGAGACAATTTAAATTAAAAAGCTTAGAGCTGCCTCCACCACAGGGGGGCTCGCTCGACCCACCAGCGGACAGGCACCAGTATTGGGAGAGGGGGGCTGGCCGTCAGGGTTCACCGCGGCTCTGGCACAAACCCGGCGACACGGAGGTGGCACGGGCAGGAGCGGACTGGCCGTGTCGGCTTCTCACTTTTTGGATTTTAGAAGGGCATGACATGCCTATATCTGTGTCTCCCCCTCCTTTTACTCCTCCACCTCTTTTATTTTCGCATGACTATATGTACTTGTCACTTTTCCATGTGTTAGTTATGTCTTCTGAGCAGTTTGTCAGCTTTTGGACACCTTTGAAGGTGTTTTCTATGTGTTTCTATGTGTTTTTGTTTGCCTGCCATTGGTTTTAACGGTGTTCGAAGGTGTTCGACGAACAGTTCGACGAACAGTTCGGCGAACACACGGGTGTTCGACGAACCGAACTCGAACACTACGGGGGTGGCTCAACACTACACATTATATCCCGGGGTTACAAGCCCTAGCCCATGAGAAGCGGCCCGTCCCTAATGGCCTCCATCCACATAGGACTATAGTTAGGTGAATCGATGGGATCCGCCAGCAGTCTAATGTGTATGGGCGCTTTCCTATTCTTATGAAGAAGATGATGTTGGAGAGAAAAGGATCCGAAGCTTTGGATTTCTGGAGGCCGATTCTTTTGTTCTCAGGGAGATAAGCGAATGCTGGAGCAGCTCTCTCATAGAGAACACAGGAGCTCGGAGCAGAGACCAATGCTCTAGTGTATGGGGGAGTCAAGGAAGATAGATTTTGGATGTATCTGATGTGTATGAGGCCTTTATGTATTTTCCTTTGGCTGCCTTAAGGTATGTGCAGACGATCAGTAAACGCTGTGGATTGGACACAACACACTTGCGCTGCGTGCAATCCGCAGCGGCCAGATGTTACAGCATAGTGGATGGGATTTGTACAAATCCCATGCCCACTATGCATTCCCGTGCTCCTGCGGCTTACCCACGGAGACGGACATGCAGCGCTTCTTCACAGACCGCAGCATGTCAATTTCTCTAGTCTCCGCAAGAGAAATTCTACCAGTGCAAGGATAGGATGCGGTGAAGCCGCATGTGTTCAATGACCACATGCAGCTTCACCTGCGTGCAGCGCTGTGAACGCAGCATTAAGTATGCTGCGTTAAAAGCGCTACCATTCCTGACGGTGTGCATATACCCTTGGTGTATGTGCACACGATCAGTGTTCGTGTGTGATCCGCAGCGGCCATATGTTACAGCATAGTGGATGGGATTTATACAAATCCCATGCCCATTATGTGTCTGCGGCACACCCGCGGAGACGGACATGCAGCGCGTCTTCACAGACCGCAGCATGTCTATTTCTTTTGCGGAGATGCTGCTTTAAAGCGGCCACTATTAACCCCTTGACAAAATATGACGTACTAGGTATGTCAAATGCTAGCTCCCTGACTTTAATGCAGGCTCGTAAAACAATCCCGCGTCTTTGCCTACAGATGATGGCTGTGATAATTAGCCATCATCTGACTCGCTGTTAAATACCTCTGTTAATCTGTGACAGCTGCATTTACATCGCAGGATCAAGTCGCCTAAGAGGACTAAAGTTTTAAAAAATATGCAAATAAAAAAATGATGTTCAAATCACACCCTTTTTCGCCTATTAAAAATTAAGAAATAAAAATAATACACTTTTTTTTTTGCAAATTTCTGAATTTTTTTCACCACTTAAATAAAACAAAAACTGTGCGTGTTTGGTATCTGGAAAATGGTACTAACACGGAAAATCATGCTGTCAGGTAATTTTTACCATAAAATGGACGATCTAAAAAAAAAAAAAAAAACAATTGCAGAATTGTGCTCTTTTTGCTATTTCCCCACACTTGGAATTTTTTTCCCACTGTCCAGTATCACATGATAAAATGGATGGCGTCATTCAAAAGTACTACTCGTCCCACAAAAACCAAGCCCTCACTTATGTGGATGGGAAAATGCTTCTTGGAATAAGGGGAGGAAAAATCAGAAAGTTTACCTGGTCCTTAAAAAGTTAAAGAAGGAGCAGGGGTTTTGTTTTCATTTTTGGATTGTATCTGTAATGTAATCACAAACCCATGATTGAACAGACTATACAGATATTGTAAAATAAACCCTACTGAATAAATAGGATATGAAAGCCAAGCATACTACATAGCTACAGTACCAGGACCAAGAGTACTACATAGCTACAGTACCAGAACCAAGCTTAAAGCGCACTTGTCAGCAGGATTGTGATCAGTAAACCACAAACATTGTCAGGTGGGTGACATTACACTGATTAAAATGATACCTTGGTTGATTAAATCCGTCCTCTGGATCTTGTGTAATCTTTACTTTCAGTTTGGAGATAATGATATGCTCGTGCTTCGGGGCAGCCTGTGGGGTGGGCTCTATCTGGTGCTCTGCTTATATATTCATCTGTATGCTCTTATGACAGCTCACTGATCGTTCACTGACCCATCTACTATTTTACATAATGCATCTAGTAGTGCGGAGCTAGGTAAAATAGGAGGCAGGTCAGTGAATGATCAGTGAGCTGTCATAAGAGCATACAGATGAATATGTAAGCCGAGCACGAGCATATTATTATCTCCAAACTGAAAGTAAAGATTACACAAGAACCACAGGACGGATTTAATCAACTAATGTATCATTTTAATCAGTGTAACGGCGCCCACCTGACAGTGTATGCAGTTTACTGAGCAAAATCCTGCTGACAGGTGCACTTTAATACACACCTACAGTACAAGAACCAAGCTTACTACACAGCTACAGGAACAAAACCAACCTTACTACATAGATACAGGAACAGAACCAAGCCTAATAGAAGCAGACTGTAACAGAACTTACATTACTGCTGATATACATTTACAAAAAGGTTACTGTATATATATGGGATCAGAGAAAACTTACTGCATAGAAATAATAACATCCATACTATGTACCGTAGATACAGTAACACAATCAACCTTGCTATATTGACACCACAACAATTATAGAATACAAAGCATGTGGCTTGGAAACCTTTATGATGACCCGAGGAAGATATCAGATCGATTTTGAATCACATTGCTATCTTTTAATATGTTTGTTGTTTTTCTACACCTTCTCATCCTTGTCTTCAGTATGACAGCGCCCACCATAAAGCTGCTTTTCTCATTTTCTACCTCACAATTATAGAAATATATGAGGCTGTCATGCTCCGGTCAGGAGACTCGCGGCCAGCCCATGCATTGTAGTCTGTACTTGGACATCTGAATGAGCTGTAACGAGGTGGTTTTCATCCTCTTTGCTGTAATCTATTTGACACGGTTCAGACCGAACTTTCGTCAGTCCTCATAGAGCAGAGACTCTTAGCACGTGATACCATGAGAGCTCACAGTATTAGAAATATTTATTTTTTTCTCCCAATATACATTCAAAAAACATCATGGGAAAAAGGCGGCCATATTTACCAAAACCAAGATGCTGTGACCCTGAATCTCTTCTCACAGACAAGCCGTGAGTCAGGATAGTCAAGGAGTTCGAGGTCAATAGCCAGGAGGGTACATTATAAAAAGAGGGAAGAGACAAAGGCCTAGTCAGGTCACAGTCCAGAGTCAGAATTCCAAAGTCAGCATGTGTCAAGGCAAAAGGGGTAATACAAACAGGTAGTCAATAGGGAAAGCCAGGGTCCGGCAACAGAAGATCAGAATGCCTGAATTCAGAGCACAGAGGAAACAAACCACATTGAGCTGAAAGCTACGACCGGCAGCTATCTGGGACTGTCACCTCTGCTAAGTAGCAGGTTAATCACTAGGAACAGAGAACACCTGAAGTAAACTCAGCACCTCCCAGTCTCAGATTGGACAGCTGAGCTATCAATCATAATATTGACCGTGCAGCACACCCCTGCACTAGATTAGACGACTGAGCTGTCAGTCACTGCGTCCAAGACACACTGAGCGGAGGAATCGTGACAGACACAATATCAAATACACTGCAGGACACAACAGTCCCCATGATAAAGTCGGAGTCAGCACAGGTGCAAAATAGACCACTCACACCGACGGTTCATGGAGGGGCGGCTGCGCAGTATTATAAGTGCACGTGGATAAGGCCGGTATAGGGCGCCAGTCACACAGATAAGTGTGGTACATAGTGTCTGGCCTATAACCTAATAGAGACGCTCACCACACACTAAACACTTGTACGTGCTCCATCCTACAGGGTACAGCAGAGTCCTGCATCCACTGAGGCCCCTGATCATGTGACCCCTGACTCCTCCCCTCCTGTGACCTCATCACAGGTCCTGTGCGCACAGAACAGCCATATATGTGGTGGCGGCTCTGCAGGTGGAGGTATGTGGAGATTCCCCATTATTCTCTATATCGCCTACATACTCCGCAGTGCTGTACACACATCATTATCACCGTCCCCATTGGGGCTCACGCTCTCTATAGACTTTATTCACACATTGCAATTGCATTTTGCAGCTACCAAAAAAATTAGATTTCTACATTTGTGTGACCTCCCAACTGTCAGAGAAGATAAAGAGGGATAGATTGTACATCATGACATCTTAGGCCACATCCATAACCATTCCTCTAACCCCTAACACCACCCATTACCATTTAATTCTACCTTAAACCCATAACGTAAATGGACGATTCCTTTAAGGCTGTGTTTTCTGCTAAAGCCATCCGTTGTTCTGTTGCTTTGTAGGAATAGAGCAATGGAAAGCAGACTGGTGACGGATTCACCATTAGATGCCCAGGAGCAGAGCCCGACTATCCCTCTGATTATAATGAGCTCCATCTACTTTCTCTCAAGATTCCCATCATATTTCTCACCTAAGTTGTTCTTGTTCTTATAAATCCACACTCAGGCTGTCTCCTCGGTGTTCCTCCTTATCCTCAGACCATCTATCTCCTCTGCATTTCTTGTCTGTCTCCTCAGCACTCCTCTTTACTCTCAGGCCATATCTTCAGCGCTCCTCTTTACTCTCAGCCTGTCTCCTCAGTGCTTCTCTCTGCACTCGGGCCATCTACTCGCCGCTCCTCTTTGCTGTCAGGCCATCTCCTCAGTGCACTTCTATGCTCCCAGGCAATCTCCTCACCGCACTCCTATGCTCCAAGGCCATCTCCTCAGTGCTCCTCTCTACTTTCAGGCCATCTCCTCAGTGCTCCACTCTGCTCTCAGGCCATCTAAGCACTCCTTTCTGCTCTCATGCCATCTCCTCAGCGCTCCTGTCTTCTCTCAGGCCATCTCCTTAGTGCTCCTCTCTGCTCCCGGGTCATCTCCTCAGTGCTCCACTCTGTTCTCCGGCCATCTAAGCACTCCTTTCTGCTCTCATGCCATCTCCACAGCGCTCCTGTCTTCTCTCAGGCCATCTCCTTAGTGCTCCTCTCTGCTCCCGGGTCATCTCCTCAGTGCTCCACTCTGTTCTCCGGCCATCTAAGCGCTCCTTTCTGCTCTCATGCTGTCTCCTCAGCGCTTCTCTCTGCTCCCGAGTCGTCTCCTCAGCATTTCTCTCTGCTCTCCGGGCAACTCCACGGCAATCCTCTCTGCCCTCAGTCTGTCTCATCGCTTTTCTATGCTCCCAGGCAGTCTCCTCAGTGTCCCTCCTTCGCACTCATCTCTTCCTTCAGTGTGTCTCCTCAGTGCTTCTCTCTACGCTCAGGTTGTCTCCTCAGCGCTCCTTTCTACCCTCAGGTTGTCTCTTCAGCGCTCCTCTCTGCTTCAGGACCTCTCCTCAGCGCTCTGCTCTCAGGCCGTCTCCTCAGCGCTCCTCTCTGTTTTCGGGCCATCTCCTTTCTTCCTGCTGTCTGGCTGTCTCCTTGGTGCTCATATCTAACCTTAGGCTATCCCCTCAACACTCTTCTCCACTTTCGGGCCATTTCCTCAGTACTCCTTTCTACCCTCAGGCCATTTCCTCAGCACTCCTATTTGTATTCGGGCCATCTCCTTTCTTCTCTGCTCCCTGGCTGCTTCTTGGTGCTCATATCTAACCTCAGGCCATCCCCTCAACACTCTTTTCCACTTTCAGGCCGTCTCCTCAGCACTCCCTTCTGCCCTCAGGCTGTCTCCTCAGCACTCCTTTCTACCCTCAGGCTGTCTCCTCAGCGCTCTTTTCTACCCTCAGGCTGTCTCCTCAGTGCTCTTTTCTACCCTCAGGCTGTCTCCTCAGCGCTCCTTTCTACCCTCAGGCTGTCTCCTCAGCGCTCCTTTCTACCCTCAGGCTGTCTCCTCAGCGCTCCTTTCTACCCTCAGGCTGTCTCCTCAGCGCTCCTTTCTACCCTCAGGCTGTCTTCTCAGCTCTCCTTTCTACCCTCAGGCTGTCTCCTCAGCGCTCTTTTCTACCCTCAGGCTGTCTCCTCAGCGCTCCTTTCTACCCTCAGGCTGTCTCGCCAGCGCTCCTTTCTACCCTCATGCTGTCTTCTCAGCGCTCCTCTCTGCCCTCATGCTGTCTCCTCAGCGCTCTTCTGTACCGTCAAGCCATCTCCTCACCATTCCTCTTTGACGTCAGGCCATCTTATTGGCATTCCTCTCTGCAATCAGGCGGTCTCCTCAGCATTCCTCTCTTCCATCAGACCATCTCCTCAGTGTTCCTCTCTGCTCTCAGGCCATCTTATCATTATTCCTGTCTGTCCTCAGACTAAGGCTCATTACAACTTTGAACATCACAATGTGCCCTGGACCAACAGCAGAGAGGAGTATCATAGAAGAGGTTTCCCCTTTCAGTGTTCTGTACACAATCTACGAGCCTGTGTAACAAATGCTATAATCCGCATTACTCACCTTCCCCTGCTCCAGTGGCGGCTCTCTGCTGCTGCTCGGGTCTTCTTTATAGGCTGCAGTGGTGATGTCATGTCTTTAGCGTGTGTGACAACTGCAGCCAGTCAGCGGTCTAATGCGCTACAGGTATGATGTCACCAGGGCTGAAAATTTAGTATCTAACAATTTTTTCGTGTCGCCATTTTCTGAGACCCGTAACTCTCATCCATCGATGGACCGGTTTCAATGATTATTTCTTGTTTTCTTCATTTTTTTTTACAATTTTGTAGTACATATGACATTTTAATAGCTTTTTATTACATTTTTATGTGGAATTGTGGTGATCAAAAACATTGATTTATACCTTATGGGAAAAAATATTTCAAAATTGTATTAATTCAGGCAGTTACGTGCATGGCAATTTCAAATGATTTTTTCCAATGTATTACATTTTGCTATTGACTTTGGGAGAAAAGGGGAATGATCTAAACATTTATTGTTTGTGTGTTTTTTTTTTATATTTTGTATTTTTTTTATTTATATTTTTTTCATTACTCTCCTTAGGTGTCCTGCCAATTTTTCCTCACTTCCACATAGTGCTATAACCTTCTATGGTGCCCTATAAAGTATTAGCCCCCCCTCTCATTGCCATATACAGTAATGATCCTTATCTTTGTTACCCCCATAGTTTTAGTGCCCCACACCGCTAATATGGTTGTTCTTCTCTTTTGCTGTAACAAGACATGATTGTAATCATTTATTTTTTGCAACACCAGAATAACACATGAGCATACACTGCACCCTGCTAGGTTCAACCATGCCAGTGTTTCTTTTTGTATTACCATAAAAAACAGTGCACCCCTAAGACACATTGAAATAACTGAGATATTCAAACTTGCTTATAACAAATCATAATCACAATGGAGACAAGCTTCAGATTATTACCCAACTATTTTCACATTTTGGCTTGTCAGGGGTGAGATGTGGAATCCACGTTCTATGGATTGAGGGATGATTCCTGAACATTGCACCCATAGCTTATAGCAGTTGAGAATAAAAAATAGTTTTCTTGATCACTTTGAAACATACACTGTCTCCACAATCATTAGGCAAGTGAATATTTTGACTATATCAGAATTTTTATGCAGATTTGCCAAATGCAAGCTGTATAAACTTTTATGTTTAGTGGATGAAGTAGATCAGGTGATGTGTATATGTGTAATGAGGGGTGTGTGGCCTATGGATATTGAAACCCTTTGTTATGAAAATATTAAAGAAATATTATGAAAATGTTGCTCTCCCCAAGCCGCTCTTTCCCCTTCCCTTATCCACCATCTGTGTCTGTGCAAATTAGCACACGCAGGAGAAGTGGCTTGTAGGCTGATGCCAATACAAAGAGAGGTGGCAAACCTAATTAACAGAGACCTGCGATACATTTACACCTAGCTGGGGAAGATTTAGCTCCGGACTTCAAAAGAATTCAACAGAAATCTATAGTCTGTCCGGCACCGACGCGAAATATGGAATATCTGGAGTTCGATACTTACGATAATAATGGGACCCATATTTTTAGTGGCAGGGTCAGCTAAGGAACAATACATATATTTTTCCATAGTTGTATTCCCCTCCAGGGAGCTGTGATGCAAAAGTACCAGAATAACAGACCACAGCTATGCCATGTGTAGTCTCTAAAGAAAGGTAAATTCATAATGGAAAATATGGCATCACTTGTAAGCTTCTGTGATCAACCAGCGATAAGTTTTCCCAGAAGTTAGAGATTCTAATAAAAATATGAAAGCTGGAGCCCAGCCCACGTGAGGTCATCACAGGGGGGTATGTGGCCAGGTCTCCCCCTTCGGCATAAAAGACACAGCCTAAGGGGGGGTCAGTATTCATTGCCGGGGGTATAGATTTTATAAGCAAATTATCACGTTCGATAACGGTCAAATCATTGGAGTACCCCCCTCCAGCTAAATGGAATAGTCTCTGCGATCTGTCTAGTACGTAAGTCTTCTTTAATCCTGTTTATTTTGTGGAACTGTATATTCTGTATTGTAATGTCTCCTTTTGTAAAATCTTTGTATATTTTTCATAAACACTGTCTCACTTTTGGATTAAATATAAAATGTAATAGTTCTGTTTCTTTTGCTCTGTAATCGTTCCCTCTCCCGAAGCCATATACGCTACCAGAAAGCAGGCGTCCGATCAGGCCTGTATTATATTTCAAAGCTGTTCAGTGGTGGCAGCGAATAATATTAATTGGGCTGTCGTGAAGCTAACAGTGACCGTATGGGGGCTTATACACATATTCCATGCGTTGGGATTCGGAGATGAATACGCCATATGCTCACTGTGCACTTGCCGATACCTACATAGTGAGTAATCCGGATCGTGTGCGCACAAATCCCTGACAAATCTGGACAGGGTGACGGCAGCGGTGGGATATTGTGTGATCTCCTCTGTGTCGTCGCTGACGGTCCTGACACCCTTTATCAGGGGCAGCTTCTTTTCCTCAGGCAAAATGGGCCAAAAAGAGTTTTAACTGACTAAAAACTCAAAAATGGTTAAAAGTCTTACAGAGGGATGCAGCAATCCTTAAATTGCTCAGATATTGAGGAGTGACCACACAACCTTCAAAGGTCTACAGGGTCACAAAAGAAAAAAAAGAATAGCATTAATTGCAAAAGATTTCAGAAGACTCAAACGTGAAGCAACCAGGAAGATATTATCCTCCAGTGCTGTCGTATTCCAGAACAGCAGCCTCCATGGAGGCCCAGAAGTACAAGGTGTTCAGTGCTCAGAGACATGGATGAGGCTGAATAGCGACCACCACTGAACAAGACACAAGAAAAAACTTGTCCAAGAAATATTTGAAGACAGATTTTTCAAAGATTTTATGCATTGATGAGAGTGACTCTTGACGGACCAGATGGATGGGCCCGTGGCTGGATCAGTAATGGGCACAGACCTCGACTTCGATGCCGATGCTAGCGAGGTGGAGGTGGGCATTGTTCTGGTCTGGTATTAGATGAGCTAGTTGGATCTTTTCAAGTTGAAGATGGACACAAAATCAACTCCCAAACCTTCTGCCAGTTTTTAGAAGACACTTTCTTTAAGCAGAGGTATAGAAAAAAATCTGCATCTTTAAAAAAAAAAAAAAAACAGTATTGTTCTGCAGGACAATGCTCAATCACAGCATAAAAGCCTTCACTGCTCAGTGCCCGGAAAGGTCTTAAAGATGAAAGAATAATGACATAATGACATGGCCTTTTCCTCACTGGAGGTACACCTTACTTAGAACTTTTGGACTTTTGTTAAACTGGAGATTTATGGTGAAGGAGAACAGTCCCCTCTCTGATCAGTGTCGGGGGCTGTGCCTGGTGCTGCCCACAAAGATGATAGTCAACAGATTAAGAAACTAATTGACTCCATGGATGGATGGCTTATCACTGGTATTGAGAAGAAGGGTGGCTATATTGGACACTGATATATTTTTATTAAATGTCAGAAATGTATTTTTGGACATTGAGATGTTTGGTTCTTATTCTCACTATACCAGATGAAAATGAACAATTAAGATGGAAAATTTACATTTTTCATATAGTTGCATAATAATTCTGGACACAGAGATATTCTCCTAAAACAACACCTCACTTTTACTTTCTTAAATATTCAGGTTTCAGGTTTATTACCCTTTGGATTGACCGACAGCACTGGAGATGTTAAATAATAAAAGTAACGATGAAAAATAGAAATTGCCTAATAATCATGCACACGGTGTAGAGAAGGTGGTGGAGATAGAAGACCTCTTATTTCTAGAACTTATCGTGGAGTGGTGAGATGTATATAAATAAACCATTAACATATTTTATTGGCTGTACAAAGACTGCTGTTTCTTTATGTTGTTAAATTACCTGAATTATTTTATAACTTCCGTAATCCCAACTGATAGCACAGTATCTCTGTCTGACCTGAAGATGTATGAAGTGCTCTACCACATCATTGCTTTATACCGGCATCACAATGCTATAAAAAAAATGTATTACACAGAATTTTTTATATTTTACACCAACTCCTCTTCAATCCACTCATATTCCCACAATATGAGATACTAATTATCTATATAATTTTCCTAGAAAAGAATGGATAGAGACAGAAAGAAGATGGCGGAGAGGATATTACACCTCGCCCTAGAGATCCTATTCCGGCTTACTGGAGAGGTGAGAGATTCTGATGACGTCACATTACATCATTATCTATGGGAATAACAGATGGACAGAACTGGAGAGGTGAGGACTCTGGAAATGTCTGGAGGGAGATTTATTAACGTGTCTCTCCATAACCAGGATTACACAGTAGTGAAGAAGACCTCTAGTGAGCGCTGTCAGGCCCCTGTGTCTGAGGGATGGGGAAGACTCCTGAGCCCAATCACGGGGCCTCCATCTCACCCCCTGATACATGAGGACATCAATGACCAGAAGATCCTAGAACTCACCTACAAGATGATTGAGCTGCTGACTGGAGAGGTGACACTGCTGGGAATGCTGGGACGTTATACAGTAACGCTATGAAGGGATCGGGGGATGACGGTATCATTGTATGTGTCAGGTTCCTATAAGGTGTCAGGATGTCGCTGTTTATTTCTCCATGGAGGAGTGGGAGTATTTAGAAGGACACAAAGATCTGTACAAGGACGTCATGATGGAGGTTCCCCAGCCCCTCACATCACCAGGTAATAGACAGGACTAAATACACATGGCCTATAATTATCTGTTTGTAAAGAATGAATTCAGTCCCTGTATGTGTTTCCTCCAGATCTATCCAGTAAGAGGACAACACCAGAGAGATGTCCCCGTCCTCTTCTTCCACAGGACTGTAAACAAGAAGATCCCAATATTCCTCAGGATCATCAGGTAGATGGAGAGAAGGCGTCATGAGATCTCCCCTATGATGTGTAGACGGCTGTGAAGGTCTTGTGTTCAGTCTTGTTTTATCCACCAGTATTATATGTTTTATATTTGTGTAATGACAATGGTGGAGATGGCAGGGTTAGAGCTGATCATAGATGGGACTTCTCCATCTGTCTGTGACTTTTACAATATTTGTTTCAGGGTGAAGATCTGACCCATATTAATACTACAGAGACATATCTGAGGGGTGATGAGCGGTGTAAGGAGGAGATTCCTACATATGACTACCCAGGTGAGTGGTAACCACTAAATGCAGAGAAGTCACATTGGATGAATCTACCTTCTCTCCCTTCTGTGCTGCTGAATGTGCTCATATGGTCCCTACAAGACCAGGTCCAGTCTTTCTGGCCAAAGTTCACTTTTATGATCGACAAAATTAAATGTGCAGTGAGGGGCAAGTGTGAATTTCTGTACAATAACAACAGAATTTCCCTTTAATAGACAAACTACGGCCCACATAATTTTATAGTCAGCCAGGGGGGTCGGTCAAAGACCAACAACAACTAGCTCAACACACAACAATTGCCTACTCAAAAAGGTATGAAAGGAAGGAGAAAATATGAGTATCATGGCATAAAAATGTTATTTTTATTAAATAATCTTAAAATACATGATTCAATAAATCCAATATATATAATTAACATGGTGTGCAATAGATCGAAACACCATGACTCCGTACCGTGCAAAGGGAGCTCAATGTTATATTCCAAAAAGCATGAGATGGTAGTAAGGGAGATAGGTAAGCACATAATTAATATCATTATATAGGCATATGACATTCAAGGTTCCCATGTGAACCAAAGAGAATGTCAAATTCAAAAGTACATGTGCCCTTAAACTCACCAAATCACTAAGCTCCAAAGCAGACACAGGGTGTCACAGAGGGGTGTGCAGATGTGACAGCATGCCTCAACGAGCGTTTCGCCTGTTAGTAATGAAAAGCGGTACGGGGTGATTGTCACAGCTGACACCCAGTGCTATGTACAGGGAGCGGTCCCGCACCGCTCCCTGCACATTAACCACCGCAATGCTGCGATCAAAGTCGATAGCAGCATTGCGGTGGCAAGGGGGGAGGTCATCGCTATACTCAACTCTCCTGCCGGCATCCAGCGATGATTGCTGCGGCAACCGGATGTTGCCATGACAACCCGATGTCGTCATGACAACATCCGGGTCACTAGGAGGCAGGACGTTACTTTGGTCATGCGCAGTGCATGACCAAAGTAATGTCTCCCCTGTGTGCAGCACTGACAGGCTGCATGGCATAGGGAGCTGCTGCCCTCTATGCCATGCAGCCGATCAGGCTGCAAAAAGTGAAAGTCCCATAGTGAGATAATATGTAAGAGTAAAAAAAAAAGTAGAAAAGTGAAAAAAAAAATTGTAAAAATATAAAAAAAAAAAATGAAAAAAATAATCCCCAAAAAATAAAAATATATTGAGCCCATAATATTTATTTATTATGAAAAAAATAAAAATAAACCAATCAAAGTGCACATATTTGGTATCGCCGCGTCCGGAATGACCTGACCTATAAAAAACTGTCCCACTAGTTAACCCCTTTAGTGAACACGGTAAAAAAATGATAAAAAACGAAGCAAAAAACAATGCTTTATCATCATACAGCCAAACGAAAAATAGAATAACACGCGATCAAAAAGACGAATGTAAATAAAAATGGTACCGCTGAAAACGTCATCTTGTCCTGCAAAAATAAGCCACGATACAGCTCCATCAGCCGAAAATAAAAAAGTTATAGCTCTCAGAATAAAGTGATGCAAAAAAATTATTTTTTCTAGAAAATAGTTTTTATTGTGTAAAAGCGTCAATACATAAAAAAACTATATAAATGTGGTACCGCTGTAAACGTACTGAACCGAAGAATAAAACTGCCTTATCAATTTTACCTCACGCGGAACAGCATAAAAAAAAAACCCATAAACACAATTTCGGAATTGCTGGTTTTGCTTATTCTGGCTCCCAAAAATCGGAATAGAATACGATCAAAAAATGTCACATGCCCGAAAATGGTACCATTAAAAACGTCAACTTGTCCCTCAAAAAACAAGCCGTCACATGACTGTCGGCCAAAATATGTAAAAATTATAGCTCTCAAAGTATGGTAATGCAAAAACAAGTCTTTGCAAAAAAATGCGTCTTTTAGTGTGTGACAGCTGTCAATCATAAAAACCCAATATGAATCTGGTATCGCTGTAATCGCACCGATCCGAAGAATAAAGTCGTCTAATCACTTATACCACACGAGGAATGGGGTAAAAAAATAAACTCTAAGGTTAGGGTTGTGCTAGGGTTAGGGTTGTATTAGGGTTGGGGTTAGGGTAGGGTTAGGGTTGTGCTAGGGTTAGGGTTGTATTAGGGTTGGGGTTAGGGTAGGGTTAGGGTTGGGGTTAGCGTTGGTGTTGGGGTTGGGGTTGCATTATGGAGAGGGTTAGGGTTGGGATTTTTTCAAAAGAAAAAAAAAAAAAGACGATATGTCGACCAGTGTTGAGCGCAAGTGCTCGCTACTTGAGTTTGCATCGGGTGCTCGTGTATGCACGGAGTATCGTGGGTGTTCAAGTGACATGCTCGAGTCTCTACCCCATATGCTTTGCGGCCAAAAAAAACGTTGCTTGGATCGCCTGCCATGCACAAGCAATGCCCATATGTTTTTTTTGGGTGTCTAACAACCATGAAACATGCGGGGCAGGGACTCGAGCATGTCACTCGAGCACCCGTGATACATGGTGCATACCAGAGTACCCGATGCAAACCTAAATAGCGAGCACTTGCGCTCAAGACTAATGACAAGTTATTCAATATGATGACCTAATGTTATCAAATTCTGTCGTACCTCTGGGTTCAAAATGTACACTATACCCCTTGATAAAATCCTTGAGGGATCTAGTTTCCAAAATGGAGTCAATTGTGGGGGGTTTCCACTATTTAGGCACATCAGAGGCTCCCGAAATGCGACATGGCGTCCACTCTTGATTCCAGCCAATTTTGCATACAAAAAGTCACAGTTCTTCCCTTCTGAACCCTGACGTGTGACCAAACAGTGTATTTTCCCCACATATGGGGTATTGGCGTGCTCAGGAGAAATTGCACAGTTTTTTTTTTTTAAATCAGATACTTTTTATTAAAAGACTTTTTTTTAACATTACACATAAACAACATTGAGGCATCACCCAACTGGCAATGCCCTTCAAAACCCACCCATTCCCCCTCCCCTTCCCATTACACCCCCAAAAACCATATGGCAAAGACAAATTTAATTACAGACCGCATATTATCATATAGCTTATCTAACTCTTAAAGCATTGATAATTTGATCCATGGATATAGAGCATAATATCTAATAGTCAGTGATTAGTTAAGTAGAACCTGATAGACCACAATATTTCAAACTCGATTGATATTTAAAATGGACATAATATGATAACCATGAAACGTGCTCCATTTACCCAAGATTTTACCAAATTTACGTATAGCCTTCCGCTTTTTGTACACTCCCTCTTCTAATCTTAATAAAGATGTGCAGCTATAAGCTTTCTGATCTGATATAGAGTCCTTTTAACGGCTATTATTTCATCCTCTTCACATCCTATTATTTCTACATGGCCCAACACACACAAATTGCACAGTTTTTAGGTTACATTTTCTACTCTTACCCTTGTGAAACTAAAAAATTTGGGGCTATAAGATAATTTTTGTGGAAAAAGTTAAGATTTTTTTTTATTTTCACGGCTTCATGTTCTAAATTTCTCTGAAGCACCTAGGGGTTAAGGGTGCTCACCACACATCTAGATAAGTTTCCTGAGGGGGTCTAGTTTCCAAAATGGTGTCACTTGTGGGGGGTTTCCACTGTTTAGGCACATCAGGGGCACATCCGCTAATTATTCAAGCAAATTTTACATTCAAAAAGTCAAATGACGCTCCTTCCCTTCCAAACCCTGCCGTGCGCCCAAGCAGTGGTTTTCCCCCACATATGGGGTATCAGCTTACTCAGAAGAGATTGCACAACAAGATGCTTGGTGCAATTTCTCCTGTTACCCTTATGAAAATGCAAAACTGGGGGCTGAAAAACATTTTTTGTGGGAAAAATGTGAAAATTTTATTTTCACGGCTCCATGTTATAAACTTCTATGAAGCACCTGGAGGTTCAAAATGCTCACCATAAATCTAGATAAGTTCCTTGAGGGGTCTGGTTTCCAAAAAGGTGTCACTTGTGGGGGTTTCCACTGTTTGGGCACATCAGAGGCGCTCTAAACGCAACATAACGTCCGCTAATTATTCAAGCAAATTTTACATTCAAAAAGTCAAATGGCGCTCATTCCCTTCTGAGCCCTGCCGTGCGCCCAGTGTTTTTTCCCCACGAATGGGGTATCTGCGTGCTCGCGGGAAATTGCACAACAAATTTTGGGGTCCATTTATTCCTGTTACCCCTGCAAAAATTGGGGTCTAAAGTAACATTTTTGTGAAAAAAGTTAAATGTTCATTTTTTCTTCCCCATTCCAAAAATTCCTGTGAAGCACATGAAGGGTTAATATACTTCTTGAATGTAGTTTTGAGCACCTTGAGGGGTGCAGTTTTTAGAATGGTGTCACTTTGGGGTATTTTCTGTCATAAAGGCCCCTCAAAGTCACTTCAAATGTGATGTGGTCCCTAAAAAATGGTTTTGCAAATTTTGTTGTAAGAATGAGAAATCGCTGGTCAACTTTTAACCCTTATAGCTCCCTAATAAAAAAAAAAATTTGGTTCCAAAATTATGCTGATGTAAAGTAGACATGTGGGAAATGTTATTTATTAACTATTTTGTGTGACATGCAGTACAGACCAAAAGTTTGGACACACCTCATTTAAAGATTTTTCTGTATTTTCATGACTATGAAAATTGTACATTCACACTGAAGGCATCAAAACTGTGAATTAACACATGTGGAATTATATATTTAACAAAAAAGTGTGAAACAACTGAAAATATGTCTTATATTCTAGGTTCTTTAAAGTAGCCACCTTTTGCTTTGATGACTGCTTTGCACACTCTTGGCATTCTCTTGATGAGCTTCAAGAGGTAAGCACCGGAAATGGTCTTCCAACAATCTTGAAGGAGTTCCCAGAGATGCTTAGCACTTGTTGGTCCTTTTGCCTTTACTCTGCGGTCCAGCTCACCCCAAACCATCTCGATTGGGTTCAGGTCTGGTGACTGTGGAGGCCAGATCATCTGGCGTAGCACCCCATCACTCTCCTCCTTGGTCAAATAGCCCTTACACAGCCTGGAGGTGTGTTTGGGGTCATTGTCCTGTTGAAAAATAAATGATGGTCCAACTAAATGCAAACCGGATGGAATAGCATGCTGCTGCAAGATGCTGTGGTAGCCATGCTGGTTCAGTATGCCTTCAATTTTGAATAAATCCCCAACAGTGTAACTAACAAAGCACCCCCACACCATCAGACCTCCTCCTCCAAGCTTCACGGTGGGAACCAGGCATGTAGAGTCCATTCGTTCACCTTTTCTGCGTCGCACAAAGACACGGTGGTTGGAACCAAAGATTTCAAATTTGGACTCATCAGAGCAAAGCACAGATTTCCACTGGTTTAATGTCCATTCCTTGTGTTCTTTAGCCCAAACAAGTCTCTTCTGCTTGTTGCCTGTTCTTAGCAGTGGTTTCCTAGCAGCTATTTTACCATGAAGGCCTGCTGCACAAAGTCTCCTCTTAACAGTTGTTGAAGAGATGTTTCTGCTGCTAGAACTCTGTGTGGCATTTTCCTGGTCTCTAATCAGAGCTGCTGTTAAAATGCGATTTCTGAGGCTGGTGACTCGGATAAACTTATCCTCAGAAGCAGAGGTGACTCTTGGTCTTTCTTTCCTCGGGCGGTCCTCATGTGAGACAGTTTCTTTGTAGCGCTTGATGGTTTTTGCAACTGCACTTGGGGACACTTTCAAAGTTTGCCTAATTTTTCGCACTGACTGACCTTCATTTTTAAAAGTAATGATGGCCACTCGTTTTTCTTTACTTAGCTGCTTTTTTCTTGCCATAATACAAATTCTAACAGTCTATTCAGTAGGACTATCAGCTGTGTATCCACCAGACTTCTGCACAACACAACTGATGGTCCCAACCCCATTTACTAGGCAAGAAATCTCACTTATTAAACCTGACAGGGCACACATGTGAAGTGAAAACCATTTCCGGTGACTACCTCTTGAAGCTCATCAAGAGAATGCCAAGAGTGTGCAAAGCAGCCATCAAAGCAAAAGGTGGCTACTTTGAAGAACCTAGAATATAAGACATATTTTCAGCTGTTTCACACTTTTTTGTTAAGTATATAATTCCACATGTGTTAATTCATAGTTTTGATGCCTTTAGTGTGAATGTACAATTTTCATAGTCATAAAAATACAGAAAAATCTTTAAATGAGAAGGTGAGTCCAAACTTTTGGTGTGTACTGTATCTCTCTAATTTAAGGGCATAAAAATTCAAATTTTGAAAATTGCGAAATTTTCCAAATTTTCACCAAATTTCCGATTTTTTCACAAATAAACGCAAGTGACATCGGAGAAATTTTACCACTATCATGAAGTACAATATGTCACGAAAAAACAGTCTCAGAATCAGCGGGATCTGTTGAAGCGTTCCAGAGTAATTACCTCATAAAGTGACTGGTCAGATTTGTAAAAATTAACGCGCAAACCACCCTCGGGGGTAAAGGGGTTAAGATTATTTAATAAAAATATATTTTTTTATGCAATGATACTCATGTTTTCTCCGTCCTTTCTGAGTTTCCCTTTATCCTGACTTTTCAGTTTCTTTTTAAATCAACTAACTTCAAACAGGATTGTGATAAACTACACAGAAAACATTACACCTGTGACATGATATATCTCTAAGCTGTGCGTGGCTGATGGTTGTAATATACATTTATTCACGCCTGCAGGAGACGTGTTGGCTCCAGCCCTGGTTTCATGGATTCACTCCACGTCATAAATTCCATTATGTTTTCAATCCTAAGGAATTCAGATTACTGCACAATCTCTCCTGAAATGGGGGCACTGATACTTTCTCTACTCTTCTGCTCAGGACTCATAGTAGCTCCAATGGTCCACCATAAATGAGTGCGACTCCGATTTAATGTTGGAGCTCTCCCCTCATACATATGTTGTTGTTGGGGATGTAACATATCTTTTATTCCATCTTTTTTTTTACAGGTTCATTTTGTATGATAGCTTTATTGTGGTGGGATTGTCCTGCCTCACTTCTGTGTCTCTGTAACTCCCTGGTAGTCTTTAAAAGAAGGCCTCCATTACCTCTTCCCAATGCCCGAGGTCTAAATTTAAGACACCTCAGCTCTGCACTATTAGAAAAAGTTCTCTTTCAATGTCTTATATTTCTAATTGAAACTCATCTGACAGAAAATATTGGCCATTATCATAGTTTAGATTACGAAGAGCCACCGAGCCCCATACTCTAATTACCCCAGAGAGGTTTCACCACTAGTTACTCATTTTTCTCTGATGAAGACTGTTGAGTTTGATCAATTCAGTAGATGTGTTATTGTCTATAGTCAGTTTTTGACTACAGTAGTTAGTGCTCAAAATACTCTGATTTAACCCCTTCCTGCAGACAGTTTTGTGTTCCTAATCAGGCCCCATTTTTAAATCTGACATGTGTCACTTTATGTGGTGATATCTTTGGAATTCTTCACAAATGATAATAGGAAACAAATGGGCCTTAAAAATTATTTTCCAACTTCTCTTGAATCCGACACTACCCTATATACGATCGTACACTACTGTCTGGGCACATCTACTCCATTTTCCAGATTCAATGATTATCTTGCTCATCATCATTTAACCTATCTACATGGATCTGGACTTACACAGAGACCCCTAGGCTTGGGCCACGGTGTTACCTGCTGTTCTGTGGTGTGAGATGGGAAGAAGAATAGTCAGGCAGCCGGGTCAGAACCAGGAGGGCAGAGAACATAAAAAATCAGAAGACACAAGAGTAGTCAGTAAACGGGCCGAGGTCACAACAGGAAACAAATACACAAGCCGGGAGCTGAGCACAGAGGACTGAACCAGAGGAGAACAAGGCTGGATCTGGCAGCTTCCGGCAATATGCTTCCAGCTTTAGTAGGGTGCGGTGCTTTCCAATTGGCTGAAGCAGGGACTAGATTACTTCAGCTGGACAGCACACACACCCACACTGCTAGACTGGATGGTACTACTGGTCCCAGGCACCCTAATTATAGTGGCTGGACAGAGCCTGCACCACCCAGAGCTTCTGGTTCCAATATCTCCATCACCAGCGCCGCCTGCAGAATGAATAAGACGGCTCCTGGTGAGAGAAGGAGACATCGGGGGAACAAATCCCAGAGGAGATGGGACACACCATTTACAGAAGTCCTAATATTACAAAATGTCAGAAAACCAGGGCAATAGAAATCCTCATAAAGTGACTAATTCATTGAGGGTTATAATTATCAAAATTAAATCTATAGGAGTAGAGTCTATTTTGACTCCACAGGCACTTTCCAGAAATTAGCACACAATGGATGTCGGTGCGTAAAAATTACACATTGCCCATTTTTTTACCAAACACATAGTGCCCAGATTGTGCTCCAGGAGACACACACCATAAATTAAGTGGGTTCTTCTCACTATAGTAATGCCAAATACATGGATGCTAAATGTGGTTTGGGCACACTGCAAGGCTCAGAAGTGAGGGGGAGATCTGACTTTGGGAGAGCGGATATTGCTGGATTGGTTTTTGGAAGCCATGTTGCTTTTCAAGAGCCTTTGAGCCACTAATAATGTGGAAACCTCTGTTTTTCCACTGACAGATGATGGATCTGAGTGGGGGCTTGTTTTTTGGGGGATGAGTAGAAGTTTTTATTGGTATTATTTTTGCCTACATAACATTTTTTGATGGCTTCTTATTCCATATTTTGGAGGCAGAATGAAGAAACAGTTGGACACCACGCTCCACTGGTTCATCCTATGAGGTTTTCTATTAGACTGTGAACTGTCATTCTGTCAATAACTTCCCGTTTCTACAGACATGTTAAGTACAATTAACACAAGAATCCCATAGAAAAATAAAGATTGCATACCACTTCTAAATCAATCTAAACAAACACATCCCTGGGCTACATGCTAGTCCAGGAAAATGAAGAAATATATGCTCAAGTTTAAAAATCTATTTTATTAGACACTAATCTAAAAAATAGAGGAATATTTAAAATATTTTAAATATTCCTCTTTTTTAGATTTGTGTCTAATAAAATTGATTTTTAAACTATAGCATACACTACTGTTCAAAAGTTTGGGGTCATTTAGAAATTTCATTATTTTTGAAAGAAAAGCACATTTTTTTTCAATGAAGCTAACATTAAATGAATCATAAATACACTCTATACATTGTTAATGTGGTAAATGACTATTCTAGCTGCAAACGTCTTGTTTTTATTGCAATATTTACATAGGTGTATAGAGGCCCATTTCCAACAACCACCACTCCAGTGTTTTAATGGTACATTATGTTTGCTAACTGTGTAAGAAGGCTAATGGATGTTTAGAAAACCCTAGAAAACCCTTGCACAAGTATGTTAGCCCAGCTGAAAACAGTTTGGCTGATTTGAGAAGCAATAAAATTGACCTTCCTTTGAGCTAGTTGAGAATCTGGAGCATTACATTTGTTTGTTCTATGAAACTCTCAAAATGGCCAGAAAAAGAGAACTTTCATGTGAAACTCGACAGTCTATTCTTGTTCTTAGAAATGAAGGCTATTCCATGCGAGAGATTGCCAAGAAACTGAAGATTTCCTACAACGGTGTGTACTACTCCCTTCAGAGGAGAGCACAAACAGGCTCTAACCAGAGTAGAAAGAGAAGTGGGAGGCCCCGCTGCACAACTGAGCAACAAGACAAGGACATTAGAGTCTCTAGTTTTAGAAATCGACGCCTCACAGCTCCTCAACTGGCAGTTTAATTAAATAGTACATGCAAAAAACGCCAGCGTCAATGTCTACAGTGAAGAGGCGACTCCGGGATGCTGGCCTTCAGGGCAAAGTGGCAAAGAAAAAGCCATATCTGAGAGTGGCTAATAAAAGCAAAAGATTAATATGGACAAAAGAACACAGACATAGGATAGCGGAAGATTGGAAAAAAGTTTTATGGACAGACGAATCAAAGTTTGAGGTGTTTGGATCACACAGAAGAACATTTGTGAGACACAGAACAACTGAAAAGATGCTGTAATTGCTGCAAAGGGAGCATTCTTTGACAAAAGCAAAGCTTGAGGGAGAAAGTTATTCTTTCTAATAAAAATCATTATTTCTAACCTTGTCAATGTCTGGACTATATTTTCTAATCATTTTGCAACTCATTTGATAAATAAAAGTATGAGTTTTCATGGAAAACACAAAATTGTCTGGGTGACCCCAACCTTTTAAACGGTAGTGTATATCTCTTCATTTTCCTGGATTAGCATGTAGCCCAGGGATGTGTTTATTTAGACATTTTAAGTAGAAATGTTCAAAAATATAAATTTCAATGATATTTTATTCAAAATGAATAATTGTTTTTTTTTCTTGGCAGATGACTGTACCAGAAGATCAGATGGACAAGAGATTTTTAAATCTGATGATCTTGAGATCCCACAGGATACAATTGAAGTGAATGCCATTACTCCAGATATACCATCATCCCTTCACAGCAGACCTCAATCATCTGATCCTATGAAACAGGTCCTATTTTCTGATTCATTACCGACTACTAAGGAAAATCAAAATAAAATAAGAACAAAACGAAATGCTCCTAAAGCAAAGAAATCGAGTTCAGAAAATGGAAATAGTTTTACCCTCGAAAAGTCTATTTTTAAACATCAAAAAATACACTCAGCGGACAATAGATTTTTTTGTTCCAAATGTGGAAAATGTTTTAACCAGAAATCAGTTTTTGTTAATCACCAGAGAATCCACACAGGGGAGAAGCCTTTTTCATGTTCAGAATGTGGAAAATGTTTTAACCAGAAATCAGTTTTTGTTAATCACCAGAGAATCCACACAGGGGAGAAGCCTTTTTCATGTTCAGAATGTGGGAAATGTTTTAACCAGAAAGCACATCTTAATAGCCACCAGAGAACCCACACAGGGAAGAAGCCTTTTTCATGTTCAGAATGTGGGAAATGTTTTAACCGGAAAGCGCATCTTGATAGCCACCAGAGAACCCACACAGGGGAGAAGCCTTTTTCCTGTTCAGAATGTGGGAAATGTTTTAATCGTAAAATGATTCTTGATAGACACAAGAGAACTCATACAGGGGAGAAGCCTTTTTCTTGTTCAGAATGTGGGAAATGTTTTAATCGTAAAATAATTCTTGAAAGTCACAAGAGAACTCACACAGGGGAGAAGCCCTTTTCCTGTTCAGAATGTGGGAAATGTTTTCATTGTAAAATGATTCTTGATAGACACAAGAGAACTCACACAGGGGAGAAGCCTTTTTCTTGTTCAGAATGTGGGAAATGTTTTAATCGTAAAATAATTCTTGAAAGTCACAAGAGAACTCACACGGGGGAGAAGCCCTTTTCCTGTTCAGAATGTGGGAAATGTTTCAATCGTAAAATGATTCTTGATAGTCACAAGAGAACCCACACAGGGGAGAAGCCCTTTTTCTGTTCAGAATGTGGGAAGTGTTTTAACCAGAAAGCAAATCTTGATAGCCACCAGAGAACCCACACAGGGAAGAAGCCTTTTTCATGTTCAGAATGTGAGAAATGTTTTAACCAGAAAGCGAATCTTGATAGCCACCAGAGAACCCACACAGGGGAGAAGCCATTTTCCTGTTCAGAATGTGGGAAATGTTTTAACCAAAAATCACATCTTAATAAACACCAGAGAACCCACACAGGGGAGAAGCCTTTTTCATGTTCAGAATGTGGGAAATGTTTTAACAAGAAAGCGCATGTTGATGACCACCAGAGAACCCACACAGGGGAGAAGCCATTTTCCTGTTCAGAATGTGGGAAATGTTTTTACCAGAAATCAGCTTTGGTTAAGCACCACAGAACCCACACAGGGAAGAAGTCTTTTTCATGTTCAGAATGTGGGAAATGTTTTAAAAAGAAAGCGTATCTTAATAAGCACCAGAGAACCCACACAGGGGAGAAGCCCTTTTGCTGTTCAGAATGTGGGAAATGTTTTAATCGTAAAATGATTCTTGATAGTCACAAGAGAACCCACACAGGGGAGAAACCTTTTTCATGTTCCGAATGTGGGAAATGTTTTAACCAGAAATCAACTTTGATTAAGCACCAGAGAACTCACACAGGAGAGTAGCCTTTTTCCTATTCTTTCTTTTTTTAATGCAAAAAACAAGAAACCAGTACATACAATAATAAAATAACATACCATAGGGATCACATACATGCATCTCTCCTATATATCCTTTCAGCTTGCCCATTACCGTTCATATTCTTGAAATCTCTTATATAACCATAATATTGTAATAAACATTATAATCCTATACACATATAGGTGTGCTATATTACCCATACCACATGTTAGGGAATTCCAATATACATTTCAATGAAACATTAGACCTCGCCAATACCCCCCTTCCCCTATAAGTCATTGTCTCTCCAACAATAACCCCCTTGATGGCATTCCAGGTGTATCCAACCATAAGCCCCATATTTTCTCTAATTTATTCATTGAGTTTCGTTTTTTATATACCCCTTTTTCTAATCTGATAATATTATTTATCCTATTTTTGAGTTCACTAATTTCTGGAGGTGAGGGGTTAATCCATTTGGATGCAATATGTTTCCTAGCTTGAAATAAAATATGTGAAATCCCTATTGAAATTGGGTCAAATTCCATATCATCCTCTAATATACCTAATAGGCATTTTTTGGGTCTGGTTGAATATCTATTTTATATACCCTCTTTATAATAGACAGAACTCCTTCCCAGTATTTACCTAACTCCCGGCATTCCCATAGCGTATGTAATAGGCCCGCAGCATCCATGTTACATCTTGGACATTCAGTGACAGTCCGGTATCCTATGTTACATAGGAATCTAGGCGTCTTATATTTCCTGTGTATTAATATGATCTGGGAAAATCTCTGCGCCTCATTTACAGATAATTGGGGTACCAGTTCTAATACCTCTCCATTGATCCTCAGAAATTGGACCTATATCTTCCATCCATTTTTGTCTAGCTGGAGAAGGAAATCTTTTTAAATAATTATCAAAAGGGCGTCCATCTTGATTGTGCATTAAATGAATGCCGAAACTGTAGATATTTATAGAATTGTTTATTTGTCAACCCAAATTTCCCCTTTAATTGATCAAAGGACTTAAGTATCCCTTCAGACAATATGTTTTATATCGTATATATTCCTTTATCCACCCAACTCCAAAATCCCTCTAATTTATAGAACTCTGCATATTTATTATTAAACCATTAGATGGTGGCCCGATTCAAACACATCGGGTATTCTAGAATATGTATGCGGTACACCGGGCGCAATCAGCAGAGCGGTGTTTAAATTTGGCGCCAAAATCGCTGATTGGTCGCTGCCGCGACCAATCAGCGAATTGTATTTCTGAGGACCGGGCAGCGGCGTTGCCTGTGCGGGTACTTCCGCTGCGAAGAGCCAGGAGATGGTCGGCTGCTCACAGCTGAAGTATCCCGACCGGCGGCGCCGCTCACCGGTCCTCCCTTCACACTTGCCGTCGGGAGATCAGCGACCACCTCCGTCCCGCAGATGAGCTGCTAACGGCCGCCATCTTTTTCTGAAATCCCGTGTCACTGATTGGCCGCGGCCTGGCCAATCAGCGACGCGGGATTTCCTGGACAGACAGACGGGATAAGACGATTATATATATTAGATATAGGTGCATATTCATTGCAGTCTCCTATTTCCATTATATCTTTACCCCTATCCCAGACCTTGTAGAGTAGAGCAAGTGTAGAGTATATTGATTTCTTGTGTGCGAGGTCATTCAGTTCAACTATATGAATAGGAATATTCCACGGTGTTCCTGAGGTAATTAACCGCTTAATACTATTTGGGTTTGCAGCGCTTTGCCACCCACCCAAATGTTGCAATTGCGCTGCCATATAATACAATGGGGAAAAAAAGTATTTAGTCAGCCACCAATTGTGCAAGTTCTCCCACTTAAAAAGATGAGAGGCCCGTAATTGACATCAACTATGAGAGACAAAATGAGAAAACAAATCCTGAAAATCACATTGTCTGATTTGGAAAGAATTTTTTTTCAAATTTTGGTGGAAAATAAGTATTTGGTCAATTACAAAAGTTCATCTCAATACTTTGTTATATATCCTTTGTTCACAATGACAGAGGTCAAACGTTTTCTGTAAGTCTTCACAAGGTTGGCACACACTGTTGCTGGTATGTTGGCCCATTCGTCCATGCAGATCTCCTCTAGAGCAGTGATGTTTAAGGGCTGTCACTGGGAAACATGGTCTTTCAACTCCCTCCAAAGGTTTTCTATAGGGTTTTGATCTGGAGACTGGCTAGGCCACACCAGGACCTTGAAATGCTTCTTGCGAAGCCACTCCTTCCTTGCCCTGACGATGTGTTTGGGATCATTGTCATGCTGAAAGACCCAGCCATGTTTCATCTTCAATGTCCATGCTGATGGAAGGAGGTTTGCACTTAAAATCTCATGATACATAGCCCCATTCATTCTTTCATGTACACGGATCAGTCGTCCTGGTCCCTTGGCAGAGAAACAGCCCCAAAGCATGATGTTGCCACCCCCATGCTTCACAGTAGGTATGCTATTTTTTGGATGCAACTCAGCATTATTTCTCCTCCGAACACGACGAGTTGTGTTTCTACCAAACAGTTCTACTTTGGTTTCATCTGACCATAATGACATTCTCCCAATACTCTTCTGGATCATCCAAATGCTCTCTAGGAAACTTCAGACGGGGCCAGACATGTAATGGCTTAAGCAGGGGGACACTTCTGGCACTGCAGGATCTGAGTCCCTGGCTGTGTAGTGTGTTAATGATGGTAGCCTGTGTAACGTTGGTCCCAGCTCTCTGAAGGTCATTCACTAGGTCCCCCCATGCGGTTCTGGGATTTTTGCTCACCGTTCTTGAGATGATTTTGACCCCACGGGGTGAGATTTTGTGTGGAGCCCCAGATCGAGGAAGATTATCAGTGGTCTTGTATTATTGCTCCCACAGTTGATTTCTTCACACCAAGCTGCTTGCCTATTGCAGATTCAGTTTTCCCAGCCTGGTGCAGGGCTACAATTTTGTTTCTGGTGTCCTTCGGCAGCTCTTTGGTCTTCACCATAGTGGAGTTTGGAGTGTGACTGTTTGAGGTTGCGGACAGGTGTCTTTTATACTGATAACAAGTTCAAACAGGTGCCAGTACTACAGGTAATGAGTGGAGGACAGAGGAGCCTCTTAAAGAAGAAGTTACAGGTATGTGAGAGACAGAAATCTTGCTTGTTTGTAATTTACCAAATACTTACTTTACACCAAAATTTGAAAAAAAAAATTCTTTCTAAATCAGACAATTTATTTTTAGGATTTGTTTTCTCATTTTGTCTCTCATAGTTGAGGTCTACCTATGATGTCAATTACAGGCCTCTCTCATCTTTTTAAGTGGAAGAACTTGCACAATTGGTGGCTGACTAAATACTTTTTTCCCCACTATATACCAGTGCATTAGTGATCGCCAAAACACCAGATTCCTAGTTATTCAAATTTTATCCTAGACAATTTTTTTTCCATATAAGAGAACGAAACTTGCTATGAATTTTCTGAAAATGGGAATTATGGATCCAAATAGGGGCATTATGCAGAATGTATAAGAGTTGGGGCATCAATATCATTTTTAATAAGTTCCCTCTTCCTACAGCCGATAATGGTAATCTGCACCACACATCTAGTTTCTTTTTATACTTTTCCAGAAGAAGATATAGAATCAGTACAATGTAATCCAGAGATCTTTTTGTTATATTTATACCAAGGTATTAGAATTTCTCAACCGTTTGTATTCGTGTATGTTCTAATATGCTCGAATCAGGGATATCATCAAATGGTAGAATAACCGACTTATCCCGATTAATGGACAGTCCTGACCATTCACCAAACTCTCCAATAATGTTCAGAATAGGATCAATAGACTTCTGGATATCACCTACTGTGCATATATAACTGTTTGTGTATTATACAATCACTGTATTTTATGTAGTGTGGTCTCCCACTTCTGAGGTGCCACCATGTAACCAATTGCTTGTGAAATAAAGGTTTTTGACCAAACTCATGTTTGGTGTTTCTGATTATTCCCAAATGGTCTGCCATTCATATCCTAGCATAGATATGTCACCAACTTATTGGTAATAGACAATTGTCTGATACGTAGATACTTTCCTTTGGTTTGATATATATTATTTGCTCCATTCAGTTTTTGTTTTTGTTGTGTTAACCCCTTTACCCCCGAACGTGGTTTGCACGTTAATGACCAGGCCAATTTTTACAATTCTGACCACTGTCACTTTATGATGTAATAACTTTGGAACGCTTCAACGGATCTCACTGATTCTGAGATTGTTTTTTCGTGACATATTGTACTTCATGTTTGTGTTAAAATTTCTTTGATGTGACTTGCGTTACTTTGTGAAAAAAATCAGAAATTTGGCGAAATTTGAATTTTTATGCCCTTAAATCAGAGAGATATGTCACACAAAATAGTTAATAAATAACATTTCCCACATGTCTACTTTACATCAGCACAATTGAACCAAAAATTTTTTTTGTTAAGAAGTTATAAGGGTTAAAAGTTGACCAGCGATTTCTCATTTTTCCAACATAATTTACAAAACCATTTTTTTTAGGGACCACATCACATTTGAAGTGACTTTGATGAGCCTTTATGACAGAAATTATCCAAAAGTGACACCTTTCAGGTGCTTCACAGAAAGTTTTTGAATGTGGAAGAAAACAATGAACATTTAACTTTTTTTCACAAAAATGTTACTTTAGACCCAATTTTTTTTTCTTAAGGGTAACAGGAGAAAATAGACCACAACATTTGTTGTGCAATTTCTCCTGAGCACACCGATACCCCATATGTGGGGAAAAAACACTATTTGGGCACAGGGCAGGGTTCAGAAGGGAAGGAGTGCTATTTGACTTTTTGAATGTAAAATTTGCTTGAATAATTAGCAAACGCCATGTCACATTCTGGGAGCCCCTGCCGTGCCTAAACATTGAAAACCCCTGACAAGTGACACCATTTTGGAAACTAGACCCCTCAGGGAACTTCTTTAGATGTGTGGTGACCTTGAACCTCCAGGTGCTTCACAGAACATTGAGCCATAAAAATTAGCCATAAAAATAAAATTTTCACATTTTTCCCACAAAAATGTTTTTCAGCCCCAATTTTACATTTTCATAAAGGTAACAGGAGAAATTGCACAATACCATTTGTTGTGCAATTTCTTCTGAGTAAGCTGATACGCCATATGTGGGGAAAAAAACACGGATTGAGCGCATGGCAGGGTTTGGAATGGAAGAAGCACCATTTGACTTTCTGAGTGTAAAATTTGCTTGAATAATTAGCTGACGCAATGTCATGTTTGGGGAGCCCGTGATGTGCCTAAACAGTGGAAACTGCCCACAAGTGACCCCATTTTGGAAACTAGACCCCTCAAGGAACTTATCTAGATGTGTGGTGAGCACCCTGAACCCCCAAGTGCTTCACAAAAGTTTATAATGTGGAGCCATGAAAATAAACCAAACTTTTTCCACAAAAATTATCTTTTAGCCCCAAATTTTTTATTTTCACAAGGGTAAGAGGAGAAAATGGACCGCAAAACCTGTTGTGCAATTTTTTCTGAGTACACTGATACCCCAAATGTGGGGAAAAACCACTGTTTGGACGCACGACAAGTTCAGAAAGGAAGGAGCACTGTGTGACTTTATGAAAGCAAAATTGGCTGGAATCGAGAGAGGACGCCAAGTTGCATTTGGAGAGCTCCTGATGTGACTAAACAGCGGAAACCGCCCACAAGTGACCCCATTTTGGAAACTAGACCCCGCAAGGATTTTATCAAAAGGTATAGTGAACATTTTGAACGCAGATGTACGACATAGAATTTTAATAACATTAGGTCATCATATTGAATAAGTTGTCATTAGTTTTGAGCGCAAGTACTTGCTAATTGCTCGGGTACTCTGGTATGCATCAAGTATCGTGGGTGCTCGAGTGACATGCTCGAGTCCCAGCCCCGCATGTTTCAGAGTTGTTAGACACCCAAAAAAAACTATGCGGGGAATGCTCGTGTATGGCAGGCAATCCCAACGTGGTTTTTTGGGCTGTATAACAGCCGCGAAACATGCGGGGTGGAGACTCGAGTATGTCACACGAGCACCTGCGATACTCGAAGCATTCCCAAGCACCCGATGCAAACTCAAGTAGCGAGCACTTGCACCCAACACTAGTCGCCATATCGTCACCATTTTTTTTTTCTTTACTTTTGAAAAAATCCCAACCCTAACCTCAATCCTAACCCCAACCCTAACCCTACCCCGAGGGATCCATTCACTTTAATGAGGCAGCAGAGTTACTCTGAACTCTGTCTGACCTCTGTTTAGCGGTGTCCTTTTTTTCAGAGGTTCACAAAACTGTGGCTAACACATCTAATTAAAAGACTGACACCGTGGGATCACAGGCCAGACTGCGTCCACTGTGCCTCCATCTGCCTCATTACAGGGATATATAAACAGGAGAACCCATGAGTATAATGGCATGAAAAACTTTATTAATAGACAATTCCTTTAAAAATGGTACATCAAGTATAAATAGTGTTACAAAAATGGAAACATGATAAGTAGGCCATACTCCATTACTGAGCTCAGAAAAGGGCCACAATGAACAAAGATGGAAAAAACAGAAAGGATCAAGTGATCCTGTAGCTCAGTTTTAATTGTGATAAACTCTGAGAGTCAATTCCATCAAAATGAACAAGTAGGAGATCACTCACCCGGTGGAAGGGGGCCCAGCTCAGAAGGGGACAGCACAGGAACAAGACAGTGGCCAAAGACAGCCTCGACGCGCGTTTCGCCGGTGGATTAGCTTTCTCAAGAGGCATGTGTGATTAGGCTGTCAGGACCTCTTAAATACATCCCCAGATGATCACATGTATGGTCATGTGATTGGCCAATATGGCCGCCCGGCAGCTGGTGCACATGTCGCATGCGTTAGGGCTACCAGCGCCTCCATGTGCGCCACCCCATTCGTCATGACGTCGGTGCGTGTGCGGGTGTGCACAGAACCAGGTGACGCGCCGAGGGCAGAGAGACAGCTGAGCCGCGGCCATGGAGCGCAGGAGACCGGGTGCATGCGCACTGCATCTATGGACAAATGGAAGCAGAAGGAGCTGTATAAAATAAATGGAGCTATTGTCTAAGGTCAGTGTGGCCACAATATAAGATACCTGTCCCTCACAGGATAAATATATATAGTCTCAGTAACTCTAGTAAGAGATAATAAGCCTCCAATAGATACACGAAATTTGGTTTTAAATATCAAAAAGGAATATGAAGATGAGGCTAAATAATCATCATATAAATACTGGCAACCATAAGAATGCGAATACAGAAAAGAAGGGCCAACACTGAAGAAGAATGTGTTCATATAGGTGCGCCGTCCATCCAATCCATTTCCATGTCAGGATGGAAGGGGTCCATAGGTATAAGTCAGCAACCACAGATGAAATAGGGCAGAGTAAGAGGTCCTTGGAGCACAATCACTAAGTGAAGAAAATAAAGAATAAACATAATCAGTAAAAAGGGTAAAATCACAAAACATAAAAACATATGGCCATGGTCCATAGTCCCTTATGTAAGGGTAAAGCAAGGCCCACAGGAGAGCAAAGAGATTGTTTAGTATGTATTATTTCCTTATTAATATTTTATATTTAAAATATTATTTAAATAAGAAACAATTGTCCCGTTTCAGAGAAAGGACGAAAACCCTAATTTCTCATTCAGACCTCGCAGAGCCACGGTGGCCAATGTGACAATCCATCTGGCCTCTTTTTGGGACAGAAGACGCTTGCCATTTCCCCCCCAAGAGCCCAAGTGTACGATATCAATGCCTCGCACTTTCAGTGTTCGAGGGTCACAGTCCTGAACTGCCCTGAAGTGGCGTGGCAGAGTCTTTAGCTTCTGGGGATTGGCCACGGTCCGAGCCGCACCAATGTTCCGCACGTGTTCACGGACCCTGATTTTTAGCTCTCTTGTAGTAAGTCCCACATAAATCAGTTGACATCCACATGTGGCGTAATACACCACATGGGTAGTGCCGCAAGGGATGTAATTGCGGATCCTAAACTGACGAGAGCCATCAGAGGCCGTGAAGGACATACTCCGCAGGACATTGGTGCAGGCGGCACAGTGGCTGCACGGAAAGGAACCCACAGTCGGTCCGCGAGACCCAAAGGGATTAGACAGGGGAGGAACATAATGGCTAGAAACCAACAGATCACCCAAGTTATTACCCCTCCGAGGTGTCATTAATGGATAATTTCCTAATGAATCCCATAGGGAGGGCTCCGCGTCGAGAACACTCGAGTGATGGGAGAGGATCCGCCGCATTGCCCCCCACTCAAGGTTGAATGTGGAGATGTAGCAGATCCTCTCCTGTTTCCCCCGTTTTTGCACAGTGGAAGGGTATATCAGATGGTTCCGGGAAGTACCCCGTGCCCTCGCATAGCCACAGCCGATGCAGCGATTACTATAACCGCGTTGTTTAAAGCGCTCCGCCAAGTCTAAATGTGAGCTGACCCTTACTGCAATCTTTGGGAGGCAGAATGAACAAATCAGCAGCAGGTGAAGAATTGATTTTATTTATTTTTTACGCCGTTCCTCATGTGGTATAAATGATTAGACTACTTTATTCTTTGGGTCGGTGTGATTACAGTGATACAAGATTCATATTGGGTTTTTATGTTTGGCAGCTGTCACACACTAAAATACACTTATTTTTTGCAAAGACAAGTTTTTGAATCGCTATAATTTTTCCATATTTCGACCGACAAAGTCATGTAAAGGTTTGTTTTTTGCAGGACAACTTGACGTTTTTATTGGTGCCATTTTCGGGCATATGACATTGTTTGATCGCTTTCTATTCCAATTTTTGGGAGGCAGAATAAACAAAAACCAACAGTTCAGGAATTGTTTTTTTTTATGCTGTTCCACATGTAGGGTGACACCACTGAATTTAAATTCTTGGTGATATTGGGCATTTTTTTATTATATGAATTATTTCTGTCGTTACAGAGTGTCCAAGTAAAAATTGTTTGATTAAATCCAAAATGGATCTTAAAGCCAGAGAACTGGTCTGGCAATCTAAGGCTATAGAAATTTAAAAAAAAAGGTAGTACATGTGGTTTTAAATAATAATTTTTATTGATTTTTAACATATAACATAAGTATGTAAATGTACATTCCAATTCATTATTCTTAGCTTAAGTATTCATCATTTCAGTTTTGATTATCACCTTACTAATTGTATGGTCTAAGTACAAAGTAAACATTGAAGAAAAAAAAAAACCCTCCCCATTGCCCTCCCTCTTCCCCAACATGCAGGAAACACTTGTATATTTCTTGTGTGCACCTCTCCTTTCTTTTCGTCTTCTTCTTAATCCCTTAAACATTATTGAATATTTAGTCTGTATCCATATTTTATACTACGTCTTAATCTGTATCCCTTCCACCTTTTCCATCAACATTCAGATCAACTATTTTCAACTTCCCCAATGTTCCACCCAAGTCTTCCAGTATGTACCAACCGGTCTGTTCAAATGGTTTCATAATTTCCTGAAGTTCTTTGTGTAATGTCTAAGTAAGAAGCTTTTCCATTTTATTATGAGCGATTTTATACTCTTTTCCTTGTTACGCTCGGCTTCCAACCATTCTAAGTGAAACAAAGTTTTTCTTTGTCCCATTATAACTTTCCGATTTGGAATGGAATCGCTCAACCAATCCTTTAATAGGCTTGTTTTGGCTATCATGCAAATTAAGTGGAACATTGGAGTTGTGTCCTTTCCTTTTTGTTGTGGGGCTTCTTCTCCTTTCCAGTAATGGAAGAGGAACGGTAATGGGTGCAATGATATGTTCCCAATACCTATATTTTCCATCATATGTTTTATATCTTCCCAGAATTCCTGTACTTTAGGGCATCCCCAGAGTCCATGTAACAGATCAGATTTTCCGAGTTTGCATTTTGGACAATGTACCAGACGATCCCTCATTGTTATAGATACTGGTATGTTGAAGGCCAGTACAGCTCTGTGCAAAATCCTAAATTGTGTGTCTCTCCAAACCTCACTTAAGATGTTTTTCCGTACCAACCCCTGCCAACCCGCCAGCATTTTTTTCCCGATTTCCTCACCCTCTATTTGTTTGGCCCAGGATCTGAATGTTTTCTCTATGTCTATTTTTCCAAGGATGCCTTTCAGATTTCTGTATATTGCGGATATATTGCATTTACCTGTTCGGCCAAATAATAGATTATCCATTGCATTCCTTCTCGTCTCTTCACTCACATTTATCAAATGCGTCATAATTGTCCCTTTTATTTGTCCGAATTGTAGGAATTGTTGTTCACTTAGCTTGAATTTTAATATTATCTCTTCCCTACTCAGCCACCTAGTTTCTTCTTCATGTAGTAGATTAGCTATTTTATGGATCCCCCTCACCCTCCATTCCTGAAATAGTTTGTTCTCTGCTATTTGTTGGAACACAGGATTTCCCCATATGGGTAAATCTCTCGATATTCTCCATGATAATTAAATTTTTCTCCTAAGTTCCTTCCATGTAGCTATTGTTACATAGTTACATAGTTTATAAGGCTGAAAAAAGACAAGCGTCCATCCAGTTCAGCCTATACACTATTGAGTTTTTTTTTTTTTTAGGCATTAGGCTTTGTGGCGTGTGTAATAAGGCGACTAAGTTCCACGGGTACGCATACGATTTTTCCAGGACCGTATCAGAGAACCCACTAGTGTCCTTAAACCAATCTACTATGTGACGGGAAATACACGCTAGATTATATCCTCTTATGTCTGGCAAGTTTACCCCTCCCTCTTCCCTGGAAGCCATCAGTGTATTCAGTTTTATACGGGGTCTTCGACCTCTCCATATAAATTTCCTAATAGCCGAGTATACTTTCTGCACATCTACATGTTTTAGGAGAACAGGAATGGTCTGCAGTGGATACATGAGTTTCGGAAAACTCATCATTTTTAAAAGGTGAATCCTGCCCAATAGACTCAAAGGCAAATTTTGCCACCTTTCTAATTCCTGTTGAATTTTGGAGATGACTGGAGGAAAGTTTAAGTTATATATTGACTCTGGTTTTCTCCCCAGCTTGATACCCAGATATGTTATATGTGTTTTGGATATTGGAATACTGCACATTTCCTTTTCCACCATACTACTTCTGTCTCTATTTATTAAGTGGAGAATTTCGCATTTGCTTTTATTTAGAGTGAATCCCGAATACCTACCAAAATTTTCCATAAGATCCAGGACCCCTGGCAGATCTCTTGCCACCTCAGCCATGTAAAGTATGATATCGTCTGCAAAATACGAGGCCTTAAGCTTCATGCCCCCTATTGGTATCACTTCATAAACTTCATGTTGTTCTAGGTATCGCGCAAGGGGTTCTAATGCCAGATCAAACATTAGCGGGGACAAAGGACATCCCTGACATGTTCCCTTTTCAAGAGGGAAATTTGCCGATAAATGACCTGGGGTTTGAATTCTTGCTGCGGGGTTAGCATATAGGGCTTTTATAAAATTTCTGAAGTTTCCCGCAAGTCCAATTTTGTCCAAAACTTGACCTACCCAGCTCCACTTCACCTTATCAAAGGCCTTCTCTGCGTCTAGTGTAACCAGAGCCGGCTTACCTCGACTGTTCTTCTTTATTTATTGCATCTATGGCTAACAATGTACATCTTACATTTGTAACTGCACTCCTACCTTTCACAAAGCCCACCTGTGCGGGTGTTACTAATGTTGGGAGTATCTCTGCTAATCTGTTTGCCATGAGTTTGGATATTATTTTAACATCTTGATTTATCGAGGATATAGGTCTATAAGATGATGGGTCCTCCACATTTTTCCCTTCTTTTGGTATTAAGCTAATATGAGCCACATTAGTGCCCAACAACAGATCCCCCCCCCTGTAACAATTCGTTATACCATGCAGTCAAAGTAGGGGTTATTTGTTGGGACATCACCTTATAAAAATCGCCCGTGAACCCATCCGGCCCAGGTGCTTTTCCAGCTGGCAATCCCCCAATGGTACTCTTCACTTCCTCCTCTGCAATGGGAGCATTTAGCATATTTAACTGTGGCTCTGAGACACAAGGTATGTTAATTTTTTTTAGAAAAGTCCTCACCCCTACTTGTGCCCTTGGCCTCTTCTAAATATAAGTTAGCATAATACTCCCGCAGGGTTGAGTTTATTTCCCTAGGGTTATCCACCATTAAACCCTTTCTAGTCTTAAGCTTTAAGATATTACTCTTTCCCTTCTTGCCCTTTGCCAAGTTTGCTAATAGCTTTCCTGCTTTATCTCCGTATCTCCTCAACTCTATTTCCATTTGCGTCTTTCTAAATAATTCTTTTTTTTCCGCCTATATGTCAAAATCCCTTTTGGCCTCCCTCCATTCATCCCTATTTTTAGCTGTTTTTTATTGTTGAAAGTGAAAGCATTTCTCCCTTAATTTCCTACTAAATTCCTCATATTTAGTGTTTGTTGGTTTTTTGTAATGTATGCACATACGCTATTAGTTTCCCTCTCAGGACCGCCTTTCCTGCTTCCCAGTATGTTTGTGGTTTGAGACCATCCACCGAATTGTGGTAAGAATACTCCTCCCACCATTGCTGTAATATCACTTTAAATCGCTCGTCTCCAAGAAGAAACGATGGGAATCTCCATATGTAGTCCGTTCCCCTTGGATATTGCTCAATTAAATTTAGAGAGATTGGCGCATGATCCGAAATCACCATTTCCCCAATTTTTGACTTTTTGCATCTGTCTAGTAGCCCTCTACTCACCAATATATAGTCAATTCTAGACCAAGTTTGATGTGGGTGGGAAAAGTGTGTAAATTCTCGTTCATTGGGTGATTCCAACCTCCAAATATCCGACAAATCTGTGTCCTCTATTAACTCTGCCAATAGAGTTGATTTCCCACTAGCTTTTCCCCCTCTTGTCCTCACGTGACTCAATCGATCTTCCTCTATAGAGTGCGTGTTGTTGTAATCTCCTCCTACTATCATGTTCTTTGTTGTGTTTTGTAATATCTTAAAACGTAGTTGTTCAAAAAAAGTTTTTTGGTCTGTGTTGGGCGCATATATATTGATTACACCAATTTCTTCCTCATTTCTTTCTAGCTTTAGCATTATGTACCTTCCATCTGTATCCCGTTCTACCTGCGTTACTTTGTACGGTAGATTTTTGTGCAGCAATATTAGAACACCTGCCTTTCTTCCCACCCCCTCTGAACCATACACTTCTCCCACCCACAATTTTTTCATCCTAAACATATCTTCATTTCTCAAATGTGTTTCCTGCAATAATGCAATATCTGCTTCTAGTTTCTTTACATGTCGCAGGACCATCATTCTTTTAGTCGGGGCTCTAAGCCCCTTTACATTCCATGATACAATGTGCATACTATGATATTTTCATTTTTGATTATATGTTGGGTGCTCACACCAAATAATCACAATTTTGTTCTGACTTACATTGTGTTCCTGCATGTCTCCCCTTTGAACAAAAAACAAGTTAACAACCAACAACAAACAATCACTCAATAGCATTTTTCTGTGACTTCCTTTTACTGGCTTATTCCCCCACAAGCTCCTCCCCGGCAATATTTCTTTCGTTAAACCACCTCTAAGTTCTTTAAGTGGTCACCCCCTCAAGTGACTACAAATAGGAGAGTCCTTGGGTCGCCAGTCTTATTAAAGTGTCCTTCTCCCTGCTTCATCCCCTCCATAGTGTATTACTTATCTGCTTCAATATCCACTTCCTGGATTATCTTGTGATGTCTGGGTGTTCTTTGCCTTTGGGTCTGTGGGCTCATCCTCCAATTTTCGGATTCCTCTTCTCTCTCTGTACTTTGTTCTGCTTTTCTCCCTTGCTTCGGCGATGTTCCGACCTCTGTTTCATCCTGTCCGTTTTTCCTCAGCAGCTTCGATATGTACTCTTCTGCATCCTTTGGATTTTGAAAGCTTTTTGTTGAGCCATCTGTGAGCCTTACTTTCAATATGGCCGGGTACAGTAATTGGAACTGTATATGATTTTTAAATAGTCTAGAACAACAGTGACTGAACATTCTGCGCCGTTTATTAACCTGCACAGAATAGTCATTGAAAATGATAATTTTGTGTCCTTGAAAAGTTAACGGCTCTCTTCGACGTCTAAACGCTCGCAGAATGTTTTCCTTATCGTTAAAGTCCAAGTACTTGGCTATTGCTTGCCTTGGTCTCTGGTTTGTCTCTGGCGTATTGTTCGGTCTTTGAGGGCCTATTTGATGCGCCCTTTCTACTCTCCTGTGAGAGGTGATTCCCAGAGCCTCTGGTAAATCATCTTCAAATATTCTCTGAAGTTGTCTGGGCTTAATAGTCTCCGGGAGTCCAACGACCCTTAAATTATTCCTACGTGATCTGTTTTCAAGATCTTCAATGCAATCTACCAAAATATGAACTTGCTTCTGCAGTAAACTGATGTCTTTATCAGCCAGTTCATTTATATCCTCCAGGCGCCCAATTCTGCCTTCTGCCTCCTCTATTCTCACTTCATGTTGTGAGATGTCTTCTTTAAGACCCATCAGCGTCTGTTTCATTGCATTCTCAAGGGAAGCTCTTATCTGTGGGGTGAGGTGTTTGATTACTGTTTCAGTAAGTTCTTTGTAGTTTATACTGCTGAAGTCTGCCTGCATCTCTCCCATTAGCTGGCCAGACTCTTTGTCCTCTCCCATCTTCTCTCACCCCCATCTCCTGCTGGGAGTCTGTACACAGTTCCTCCCCTCTTGGCTTCTGTGCTGGCGTCTGTGATAACAGCAAGGCACACTGAGAATCTTCATTGGTGGCCATTTTGGATATCTCCTGAATCTCCCCTGTCATACCACTCAACGTGGTTTTACTGCTGCGGAGGAGATAACGTTCCATCGGCTGGTTAATCTGCTTCTCACTGTTCTGTGCTTTTGATCCTAAGTTTTCTTAACAGTTTTTACTGCTTTGAGGGGGTGAAATCTGCCGGGGCTGCGGAGCTATTTCTTCTCATCGCCTCTCAGCCAGGGCCTGACCCGGAAGTCACAAAGCCTATTTTTATAGGGCCATCAGGCGGCCATTACTATTCTTAGAGAGCCATCAGCCGGCTATGCTTTGTTGTTCCCATTACTAAAGAGTGGGTCTCCTATACTATTATTGCGTATGCAGTGAGTGGCAGGGCTGCCCAAAATTTGGACGCACCCCAATACCCCTTTGAAGCAACTTAGAGGAGGGACTCATGAAAACAATGTTCCCATTATTAGGAAGTGTGTCTCCCATACTGTTTACCTATGCAGTGAATGCAAGGGTTGTCAAAAATTTGGAGGCACTCCAATGCCCCTTGGAAGAGACGCGGAGGTCAGAGGGGCTCCTCAAAACAATGTTCCCATTATTAGGAAGTGGGTTTCCCATAGTGTTTGCCTATGCAGTGAATACAAGGGCTGCCAAAAATTGGGAGGCACTCCAATGCCTCTTGGAAGAGTCGCGGAGGAGGGCCTCATAAAAAAATGTTCTCATTAGAATGGAGTGGGTCTTCTATACTTGTAATGCCCATGCACTAAGTGTATGAGTGTATGGGCTGACAAACATTTACCCCTGGGGAGTATACATGAACATACTGTATAAAAAATTTTTTTTTACAGGCATCATAAACACCCTTTAAAAAAATTATGTGGGTGTTGCATCACGGACCACGGTCACCCAGGTGATATAAGGTGGAGGATGAGGAGAAGGAGGAGGACAAGAGCAAATAGCCAAAATCAGAAAGCGTATACCGATGTGTGGGTGTGAAAAGGTGCATGGGAATACACCTCCCAAAAAAAGACACTGGATTTGAGTTTCTGTTACGCTGCTATCACTCAGTGGTGTTGAGAAGTCTGGCTCAATCCAGCCCTTGTTCATTTTTATTATAAGAGTCAGCCTGTCAGCATTTTCAGTTGACAGGCGGATGCGCTTATCAGTCATAATTCCACCAGAGGCACTAAAAACCCGCTCTGATAAAACGCTAGAGGCAGGCAGGCCAGGACCTCCAAGACGTAGAGAGCCAGTTCATTCCACGTGTCCAGCTTGGATACCCAATAATTATAAGGCACAGAGGAATCACGGAGGACGTTGGTGCGGTCGTCAAGGTACTTCCTCAGCATCTTCCCAAACTTTGCACTCCTTCTGAGCGTAACCAGCCCCTCAGGGCCTGTGCGATGGGAGGGGCTGAGAAAACTCTCCCAGAACTTTGACAGTGTTCCCCTGCCTCTGTTGGAGTTGTGTCTCTCTCGACTGTACTCCTTGGTTGTCCAACGAACTGTGACCTCTGCCGCCAGCGTTTTCAGATGGGAATTTTTTTAATAGTTCCACAACAAGTGCCATCTGGTACTGCCCCATTGTTGTAGACCTGTCCGCCTCAGGAATAAGAGATATAAAGTTCTCCTTGTAGCGTGGGTCTAGAAGTGTCACCAACCAGTAATGACTGTCACCCAAAATTTTGAGAACGCGAGGGTCACGGGAAAGGCAGCATAACATAAACTCAGCCATGCGTGCCAGATTGATAACAGGCAAGACTTCCATGTCCTCACCAAGAGGACGACTGACCATGCTCTCCCCCTCCTCCTCCCTGTCCTCAGGCCATCCACGCTGAACAGACAGTATGACAGTTGTACAGGTAGTACCGTCTATAGCGCATGAAACTAGCTCCTGTTCTTCCTCCTCTTCCTCATTGTCACCCAATCCACGTTGGGAAGAGATGAGGCTGGGCTGTGTGTAATCACCCTGTATGGTTCCTTGCTCCATCTTATCGTGCTTCGCCTGCAATGCATCCTCTTTGATTGTGAGCAGAGAGCATTTCAGAAGAAAGAGAAGTGGGATGGTGAAGCTAATTATGGCGTCATTGCGCTCACCATCTTGGTGGAGTCCTCAAAGTTTTGGAGGATGGTACAGATGTCTGACATCCATGTCCACTCCTGAGGTCTTATGCGTGGAGTCTAAACTGAATACCGACAGCCTTGTTGATGCAGGTAGTCAACAACTGCCCTCTTCTCCTCACAAATCCTTCCCAACATCTGCAGTGTAGAGTTCCAACGCGTTGGGACATCATACACCAATCAGTGAGCCGGAAGCTGCAAACGCTGCTGAAGCATGGCAAGGGCGGCGGAAGCTGTAGCTGACTTTCTAAAATGGGCACACAGGTGGCGTACTTTGACAAGCAGATCCGGCAGCTTTTGAGAAACCACTGAAACACGAGGTTAAGCACATGGACCAGGAATAGTACATGTGTGAGCTCGCCTCGCCTCAGAGCTGCCACCAGGTTCCGGTCATTGTCACACACGACCATGCCTGGCTGTAGGTTCAGCAGTGTCAGCCACAGATCTGCCTGCTCTTTCAGAGCTGTCCACAACTCTTCAGCATTGTGCGGTTTGTCACCTAAGCATATTAGCTTCAGCACAGCCTGTTGCCACTTGGCCGAGGCAGTGCTTCCAGCTTGTGACTGATGTGGTCATTTCGGAGATGGAGGCTAAAGAGTAGGAGGAGGCTGAGGTGCAGGAGCTGTAGACTATGGGGGCAACTCTGATTGACCTAGGGCCCACAATCCTCGGCGCCGGGAGGATGTGTTCCGTCCCAAGGTCTGGCTGGGTCCTGGCTTCCACTATGTTAACCCAGTGTGCCGCCAGCGACATGTACTGTCCCTGCCCACAAGCTCTTTTCCACGTGTCCGTGGTTAGGTGGACTTTCCCTGTATCTGCATTGTTGAGGGCACTGCTAATGTTGTGGGGACGGCACACCAGGAAAAATAGTGGCGGCTGGGGACCGAGTACCGAGGGACGGCCACTGCAATCAGGTTGCGGAAAGCTTCCGGCTCCATGAGCCTAAAAGGCAACATTTCAAGCACAAGCAGTCATGAAATGTGGGAATTTAGTAGTGTGGCCTGTGGGGTGTCGGCTGCGTATTTGTGCTTACATTCCAAGGACTGGGGTATGGACAACTGAACGCTGCGCTGGGACAAGGACATGCTTGCTGATGGTGCTAGTTGAGAGTGTGCAACGACAGGTGCAGGGCAGGAAGCATCTTCGCATGGCATGCGCCATGGGCAGGGGATTGGCTTGCATGCACAACAGCAGAAGAAGCAGTGGTGTCACCCGCAGACACTGTTCTTGGACCCTGGGATTCGGTCCACAATGTCGGGTGCTTTGCTGCCATGTGCCTCATCATGCTGGTGGTGGTCAGGCTGGTAGTTTTGCTACCCCTGCTGATGCTGGCCAGGCAGGTGGTGCAAATGGCCTTTTTAGGGTTATCGGCAGAATATTTAAAAAACAACCAGACTCTGGAAGACTTAACAGTTGTACTGCCAACTTCAGTCGTGTTGGTGTTACGGGGAACGGTTGCTCGCCTTCTGTCTGTGGTCACCACACTGCTTCTTCCTGTCTGTTGGGGTGCTCTGCCTCCCTTCTCCTGTGTACTGCTGTCCTTGCTCTGCATGTCCTCCTGCCAGGTTAGGTCAGTTACTATATCATTCACCACCTTGTCTTCCACTTCCGCACCCCGGTCTTCCTTATGACTTTCTGGTATTTGTGACTCATCATCATCCACCACTTGTGACACTTTCCCACCGTCACCTTCGTATGACCGTGGCTGCTCAAATATTTGGGCATCGCTACATGCGATCTCCTCTTGCCCCGCTTAAAGTGGACCAGGCGAGACGTCCGAATCTATAAATGGAAAAGTGAACAGCTCTTCGGCATGTCCAAGTGTGGGATCAGTTGTCTCTGGGCACTCGGCATGGTGGGAGGAAGGAGGTTCAGGGTGAGGAATATGCGGTCCAGACTCACAGCTACTGAGACTTGACCGTGTGGAAGACAGGGTGGTTGGTGGTAGCTAAGTGACGGAAGCATTATCTGCTATCCAACCAATAGTCTTTTCACACTGCTCTGTGTTCAATAGTGGTGTACTGCGGTCCCCTATTAATTGGGACCGGAAGGTCGAGAGAGAAGATGTGGGTGTTTGTTGTGGCACAATTTCAGCTTGCCCATGGCCTCGGCATGCACAATCACATCCAGTTCCCCGTCCCTTGTCACGTGCCTTGCCCATTTTAAATGGAGGACAATATCTTCCACGCTCACTACAAATGGCTGAATTTGGAACAAACTTATATGTGATCCGTGTGACGGACAAAGCACAGTTTTAAATAGCTGGCCTGTAGGTAACAGGTAACTATTTTTAACAGCGTTGACCTCATGTCAATAAGTTCACTGACACACTGCAACAAAATTTCAATGGAGGCCAGAAATTGCAGTATTTTCAGCGCAAATATATGTGATCCGTGTGACGGACAAACCACAGTTTTAAATAGCTGGATTTTTAGCGCTTTAATATGGAAAGGACCTGGCTGTATTCTGCAGTACCAACAAGCAAATGGCGCAGATAAATGGTGTTCTCTGGATTGCTTTTTAAGCAATTAATCAGGATTAAGATAAAAAATAAATTATTCCTGGCCCCTGATACCTGGGCCTATTTCTACAAATATCTGTAAAAGCACCAGCAGACAGAACTGGAATGGACCCTCTTGCTATGTGCACCGCAGTCTGCTATATACCCTGCCTGCCTGCTTAGCATGGCGGCGCCAGATCTGATATAGACCTGACGACGCTGTGCGGCCAGCCAATCAGTGTAATGCAACAACCAACATGGCTGCGGCATTACAGTGTGTGGCCGAAAATCCCTGCATGTTGATTGGCGATCTAAAGAGCGCCAAACATGCAGGGAGGGGACCCGAGCTCCCGCCGAGCAACCCTGGAAAGTGTCACAAGAGCAGTGAGATGCTCAGGCGAGCACCGAGCAGTAGCAGGCATGCTCGCTCATCACTAGTTACGGTTCATTACAACATTCAACGCTAAAGCGACAGAATTACGTGACTGTCTTATCAAATCATGGCCCATCTTAATGGCTGACCCCAAATTGGCAAAATATCTACCAGAGAGACAGCAAATCATCTTCAGAAAGGCAAAAAATCTCTGTGATCATCTTATGAGAAGCCACTATTATCCTACCACTTCCCCTAATTTTTTGAAAAGACCACCACCTACAGTAAATGTATGTGTACCATGTGGTAGATGTGTGGTGTGTCCTAATGTCGAAAACATGCTAACTCTTTCACAGATTCCCAGGGCTCTAGGACCTATTACATCACCAAACCGATAACTTGTACCTCTAAAGCGGTGGTCTATTATGCGATATGCCTGTGTCCTAAAATCTATGTAAGGCTCACAACTAGACAACTTAAGACAACAATACGTGAACACGTCCTAGGTATTGAAGCGGCGGTAAATGAAACTGATTTTTCTTCGCTAAAAACTATTCCCAAGCATTTTAGAGTACATCATAAGTGTGACGCATCTAAACTTAAAGTTCGGGGTATTGGCATGATCACCACTAATATTAGGGAAGGTAGAGTGAGCCAACTATTAGCCCAGAAAGAGAGCAGATGGATTTGGACTTTAAAAATACTCCATCTATTGGGCTAGAACGAAAATATTAGTTATGCCCCATTTCTCTGATCACCTATATCCACATTGTTTTAACTTTTTTCTATTTCTTTAGTGTTCCTCCATGAGAGTTTGTCGTCTTTTTCTACCAAATATTCATAAAGGCATTACATGGTGATTGGCATGTTTGTATATATGATCTCTCCATTTCTATGTCAATGACGTTGATGACTTCCATTTTGCTATTTGATAACATGGACATAATTGCTGGCGCTGTATTGTCTCTCAAGATCTGTAACTTTTTTCTGTGTGCGCATTTTTTGTCCATACAGTTATTATTGTATATCTTTTGCATTTATAGATCGATATTTTGAGAGATATTTTCTTATATCTTATTATGCATTTATACTATGATCTCATATAATCATGTTATACTTCATGCTTTTCTTAAAGATATACTTTATTTGTTTTGTCATGGCCAATTAACTTCTCTGACTTATATATAATTGGCTATCGCCTATACCCCTTAGATATATATATACATTTGGGTTATGCTATTATTGACAGTTTACCCCATTATGCTTGTTTCTTTTTCTCCCCGGTTGTATTTGACTATATGTCTGTGGACTGGGCGGTACGCATGGCTTCACTGTTCTCTGTGGTGTCCTCGCTGGTCGTATCAATATGTGCTCCATGACGCGCTGTCACGTGGTTCCCCACGTGCTTGCGGCATCATGGATCATATGACGCGGTAGCCATGGATGCCGCGGTGTAGCGGTGATTGCCATGTGTCATGCCACGCCCTCCCATTGGCGGAGAGACTACACCCCCCCCTTTTCTATTGGCTCAAGGGCCCTTTTTTAACCCTACCCACCTTCATTGACGCCACCTCCTGACGAAGGCAGCCGTGCTGAAACGCGCATCAGGGTGAGTGCCATTGAGGAACGTGTTCACATCCACTGTGGCTGTAAGTATTCTATAGGATTCATGATACACTCTTTTTTCCTACTTAGGTGCATTTTCTAGGCTTTAATATGTATTAGGATATACTTTTACCCTGTAGCCTAAGGGGTCAGGGCACTGATACCACTTACAAAGATCTGCTGTCCCCGGTATGAGCTATCTATATTAGTACCTATATATAGACAGCGGTATGACTAACCTCTTATATAGCAACTACTTCTGACCCACCTCATAAGCACCTGCACTTTTATTGAATGCTTCACTGCATTTTAACAATATATTCTTATTTTTTTGGTAGCCCAATTATGTATATACATCAGAAAATAATCATGTTAATTTGTCTCATGCTCCTCATTAGTGCTCCTCCATTGTTTTACTATTAACTGTCTCTGTGATTCATATTTTTTTCCTGTATAAATTATAATTAATAAAATTTTGTAATTTTTTCACTATTATATGGGACTCTGACTTGAATTTTTTTCCTCTTATTTCTTATGTATGGAGGACTATGTGGGGCCCATTATTCCGTATGGAGGACTATGTGGGGCCCATTATACTGTACACTGGTTGGGCCCTGACTTTGTCAAAGTTTTCCATTTTGGCCCTCTGCATGTTTTGAGTTTTACATCCCTGATGTAGAGAGTCAGTATGGGTAAATGTACATGGAAATGGCAATAATGGAAAACTGCTAATTGGACAAGCCTCCTAATATAGATGAACACGTAGAGGATGCTATGCACAAATTAAAAAGGGCAACAAAAACAAGTCATGGTCAAGGTGCTGGCTCCCTTGAAATTGTTCCAGAAAATGAAGTAATTCTCACAGAAAATTATTGAAATTACACGTTTTGTTATACACGTGTTGTTCGAATACATGCAAAGGAAATAAACAAGAAAACAGAGAAAAAAGGCAAATTGAACATAATTTCACACAAAATAGGCCGAAAAAAATTGTTGACACCTTGCGAAAATTTGGGTAAACAACTTTGTTTCAGGCATGTGAAGCTTGTTCAAACGCAATTTTGGCAAGTAACAGGTGTGGGCAATATGAAAATCACAACTCAAACCAAATAAAAAAGGGAGAAGTTGATTCAATCTTTGCATTGTGTGCATGCATGTGCCACACTAAGCAAGGAGAAAACAGAAAAAGGAGAAGAGAACTGTCTGAGGACTTGAGAACCAAAATTGTTGAAAAATATCAACAATTTCAAGGTTATAAGTCCATGTTTAGAGATCCACATGTTCCTTTGTCCAAGCTGCACAGCTAAATCAATAAATTTACAACCCATACAGTCAAATATGGTGGAGGTTCAAAGGTGTTTTGCTGCCTCTGGTCAGGTACCTTAACTGTGTGCAAGGCATCATGAAATCTGAAGATTAGCAAAGGATTTTGGTTCACAATATAGTGCCTAGTGTCAGAAAGCTGGGTTTGCGTCCTAGGTAGTGTTGAGCAAGTATGTTCCATTAACCCTTTCGCCGAGTATGCTCGGGCTGAGCTCCGAGTATTTACAGCTGCTCAGTGATATGTCTGAATCACTCCCATGTGCATGATTTGCAACTGTTTGACAGCTTTATTACATGTGAGGAATGTCTGTTTCTTACACATTCCTTACATGTAATAAAGCTGTCAAACAGTCGCAAATCATGCACATGGGAGTGATTCAAACATAACACCGATCAGCTGTAAATACTCGGAGCTCGCCCGAGCATACTTGGAACAGAACATACTCGCTCAACACTAGTCCTAGGTCATGGGTCTTCCAGCATGACAATGACCCCAAACATACTTCAAGAAGCACCTAGAAAATAGATAGAAACAAAGTGCTGGAGAGTTTTGACCAGCAATGAGTCTGTATCTAAATCCCATTGAACACCTGTGGAGAGATCTTAAAATTGCTGTATGGAGAAAAATATAAAAATTTGAGAGTCCTCAGTGGTTGATACCATTTTTTCAGTTAGCCATTAGTCAGTAAGCTTTCGAGACTACTCAGATCTCTTCATGAGACATAGTATAACACAAAATCTGAAGAGTCACATATTTATACACAACAGGGCACAGGAATAATGCAATAGATAACACAAGTCATGTGAAGCAGAACTATCAGTTTCGGAAAAGGATAAGCAGTTGTGGCCGTAAAAATGTGTGGCCACAAGTAGATCTATTCTTTTTTCTTTTATTGTGTGGCGATGAGAATTCATCCTTGTTTTAAGTTTTAGCCCTGTCTCCCCTACATACAGACCCCCAGTTGGACAATTGGTACATATAACTAAGTACATTGTGATGCAGCTGAAAGTACCTGGGATCTTGTGGTCCTGATGTGAGTTGGGAATCTTTATCTTGTCCGTGGTCATTATAAATGGACAGGTTTACATTTACAGTTGGTGAGGATGAATTGTATAAGTTTCACCACAGAGGTGAAACTATCCTCCCGGTCAGTTTTCTTTCCCTCCCAGTACCTTTTCATTCTAACAATGTTAGGTTTCTGGGAGATTATACTTGTTCCTTTTATTTTTGGTTCTCCTTAGCTTGCCTTCTTTGCCCTATATGAATGTGTTTTTGTTTCTCATTCAGGGTTTTCGTATACTTCATACTTTCCATTCCCCTTGTTGACAGTGTGTTGTGGCCTCCCCTCTGGTTCCTCAGGAGGTATGAGAAACTCCTCAATGACTTATTAGGGAGTTAGGTCTGTGGTGGCATTTTTAGTTGTACAGCTAGGGCCTTTCTTGTCTGTACAGAGACTAGTTGGGTGTAGTTGCGGCATTCTCCCCTGTGTGGGTTCTCCGGTGGTTATCAAGATGCGCTTTCTGTTTAAAACATTTCCCACATTTTGAACATGAAAACGGCTTCTTCCCTGTGTGAATTCTCTGATGTGTATTAAGATGTGATTTTTGTCCAAAACATTTCCCACAATCTGAACATGAAAAAGGCTTTGCCCCTGTGTGGGTTCTCTGATGGTTGATAAGAGTTGATTTCTCTGTAAAATATTTCCCACATTCTGAACATGAAAATGGCTTCTCTCCTGTGTGAGTTCTCTGATGGTTGATAAGAGTTGATTTCTCTGAAAAACATTTCCCACAATCTGAACATGAAAAAGGCTTTGCTCCTGTGTGGGTTCTCTGATGGTTGATAAGAGTTGATTTCTCTGTAAAATATTTCCCACATTCTGAACATGAAAATGGCTTCTCTCCTGTGTGAGTTCTCTGATGGTTGATAAGAGTTGATTTCTCTGAAAAACATTTTCCACATTCTGAACATGGAAAAGGCTTCTCCCCTGTGTGAGTTCTCTGATGTTTGAAAAGATTTGATTTATTTGCAAAACATCTCCCACATTCTGAACATGAAAATGGCTTCTCCCCTGTGTGAGTTCTCTGATGTATATTAAGACATGATTTTTGTACAAAACATTTCCCACAATCTGAACATGAAAATGGCTTCTCCCCTGTGTGAGTTCTCTGGTGCTTAAGAAAACTAGATTTATGGTTAAAACATTTTCCACATTTCGAACAAGGAAAAGGCTTCTCCCCTGTGTGAGTTCTCCGATGTTTGAAAAGAGTAGATTTCTCTGTAAAACATTTCCCACATTCTGAACATGAAAAAGGCTTCTCAACTGTGTGAGTTTTGTGATGTTTGATAAGATTTGATTTCGCTGTAAAATATTTCCCACATTCTGAACATGAAAATGGCTTCTCTCCTGTGTGTGTTCTCTGATGGTTGATAAGAGTTGATTTCTCTGTAAAACATTTTCCACATTCTGAACATGGAAAAGGCTTCTCCCCTGTGTGAGTTCTCACATGTTTGATAAGATTTGATTTCTTTGCAAAACATTTCCCACATTCTGAACATGCAAATGGCTTCTCCCCTGTGTGAGTTCTCTGATGTATATTAAGATTTGATTTCTGTACAAAACTTTTCCCACAATCTGAACATGAAAAAGGCTTCTCCTCTGTGTGGGTTCTCTGGTGTTTAAGAAAACTAGATTTCTGATTAAAACATTTTCCACATTCTGAACATGAAAATGGCTTCTCTCCTGTGTGCGTTCTCTGATGTGCGATAAGATTTGATTTCTCTGTAAAAAAATTCCCACATTCTGAACAGGAAAATGGCTTCTCTCCTGCGTGAGTTATCTGGTGCCTAACAAGACTTGATTTCTGATTAAAACATCTCCCACACTTGGAGCAAGAAAATCTATTCTTCGCTGTGTGAATTTTTTGATGTTTAAGAAAAGACTTTTTGAGAAGAAAACTATTTCTATATTCTGAACGTGAAAATGGCTTCTTTGCATTAGGTGCAGTTCGTCTTTTAATGCTTATTTTGTGACTTTGATTTTCCTTAGTAGTCGGTAATGAATCAGAAGACAGGACCTGTTTCAAAGGATCAGATGACAGATATTTGCTGTGAAGGGATGATGGTATATCTGGAGTAATGGCATTCACTTCAATTGTATTTTGTGTGATCTCAAGATCATCTGATTTAAAAATTGAAGATGTCAGCTGTCCCTCTGATCTCCTGGTACAGTCATCTGTCAAGAATAAAACCAATTATTATTTTTTAATAAACAATCCCTGAATTTTATATTTTTGAACATTTCCACTTAAACTGTCTGTCTGTAAAAAAGGCAAGTTATATAAAAAAAATTCACTTATTCACCAAGACAATGACCATCTAATAGAAAATCTCATAGGATGAACTGTTTGTTCACTCTGCCTCCCAAATATGGAATAAAAGGCACAGGCTCTGTCCAGCCACTAAGATTAGGGTGCCTGGGACCAGTAGTACCATCCAGTCTGGCAGTATGGGGGTGTGTGCTGTCCAGCTGGAGTAATCTGCTCCCTGCTTCAGCAATTTGGAAAGCACCGCACCCTACTAAAGCTGGAAGCATATTGCTGGAAGCTGCCAGATACAGCCTTGTTCTCCTCTGGTTCAGTCCTCTGTGCTCAGCTCCCGGTTTGTGTATTTGTTTCTGTTGTGACCTCGGCCCGTTTACTGACTACTGTTGTGTCTTCTGATTTTGTATTTTCTCTATCCTCTTGGTTCTGACCCGACTACCTGACTATTCTTCTTCCCATCTCACTCCACCGAATAGCAGGTAACACCATGGCCCAAGCCTAGGGGTCTCTGTGTAGGTTCAGATCCATGCAGAGGGGTTAAAGGGTGATAAGCAAAGTAATTTGTGAAATCTGTAAACGGGGTAGATAAGACAAGCCTGTTCGTGGTGGCTATCTTTTGAGCATTCATAATAGCTTAATGGCGCTCCTTCCCTTCTTAACCTGCCATGTGCCCAAACAGTAGTGTACAACCGTATATAGGGTATTGTCAGAGTCACAAGAAGTTGGAAAATAATTTGTAAGGTCCATTTGTTTCCTATTATTTTTTGTGAAGAATTCCAAAGTTATCACCACATAAAGTAACACACGTCAGATTTGAAAAATGAGGCCTGATTAGAAACATAATACTGGCTGCAGGAAGGGGTTAAATCAGAGGATTACTGAAGTCAAAAAACTGAGTATAGACAATAAAACATCTACTGAAATGATCAAACTGAACAGTCTCCATCAGAGAAAAATGAGTAACTAGTGGTGAAACATCTCTGGGGTAATTAGAGTATGGGGCTCGGTGGCTCTTGGCTATCTAAACTATCGTAAGGGACAATATTTTCTGTCAGATGAGTTTCAAGAAGAAATATTAGACATTTAAAGTGAACTTTTTATAATAGTGCAGAGCTGAGGTGTCTTAAATTTAGACCTCGGGCATTTGGAAGATGCAATGGAGACCTTTTTGAAAGACTACCAGGGAGTTACAGACTCACATAAGCGAGTCAAGCCGATCCCACCACAATGAAACTATCATAGGGAATGAACTTGTAAAAAAAAGAAAGAATATAAAAACATGTAACATCCCCAACAACAACGTATGTATGAAGGGAGAAATCCAACACTAAACTGGAGTTGCACTCATTTATGGTGGACCATTTGGTGTGAACAAGCCGGAACCCCGAACACGAACCTGAATTTGAAATGCCGAACAAATTCGCTCAATACTATTTATGACGTTGAGTGAATCCATGAAACCAGGGCTGGAGCCGACACATCTCCTGCAGGCGTGAATAAATGTATATTACAGCCATCAGCCACGCACAGCTTAGAGATATATCATGGCACAGGTGTAATGTTTTCTGTATAGTTTAGCACAATCCTGTTTGAAGTTAGTTGGTTTTAAAAGAAATTGAAAAGTCAGGATAAAGGGAAACTCTGTTGTTATTGTACAGAAATTCACACTTGTCCCTCACTGCACATTTAATGTTGTCGATCATAAAAGTGAAGTTTGGCCAGAAAGACTGGACCTGGTCTTGTAGGGACCATATGAGCACATTCAGCAGCACAGAAGGGAGAGAAGCTAGATTCATCCAATAAGATATCAGGGTCCTAGGAAGCCAACAGCATCATTACCCTCCGCTTTCTCTTAGAGACCCATCATATATTTCTTCAAGTTTACAGAACTGGGCAGGTAATGGTCAGCGTCTTCTAATCCCAGGGGGTAGGTGGATCCTCCAGGTTGTAAGTTCTATAGAAAAGGGCTTTCACAATTACACAGAGTAATTTGAATATTTTCGGACGGAGGACAATGTTGTGGTCTAGCGGCAAAATGGTGATCACACGATTGTGATACGGCCGGACTACACCACTGATAAAGCAGCAGAGCCGGTGACTAAGAAGAATCTGTGACTTCTCTGCATTTAGTGATTACTACTCACCTGGGTAGTCATATGTAGGAATCTCCTCTTTACACCGCTCATCACCCCTCACATATGTCTCTGTAGTATTAATATGGGTCAGATCTTCACCCTGAAACAAATATTGTAAAAGTCACAGACAGAGGAGAAGTCACATCTATGATCAGCTCTAATCCTGCCATCTCCACCGTTCTCTTTACACAAATATATAACATAATAATGGTGGATAAAACAGAACTGAAGACATGACCTTCACAGCATAGGGGAGATCTCATGACACCTTCTCTCCATCTACCTGATGATCCTGAGGAACATTGGGGTCTTCTTGTTTACAGCCCTGTGGAAGAAGAGGACGGGGACATCTCTCTGGTGTTGTCCTCTTACTGGATAGATCTGGAGGAAACACATACAGCGACTGAATTCATTCTTTACATACAGATAATTATAGGCCGTGTGTATTTAGTCCTGTCTATTACCTGGTGATGTGAGGGGCTGGGGAACCTCCATCATGATGTCCCTGTACAGATCTTTGTGTCCTTCTAAATACTCCCACTCCTCCATGGAGAAATAGACGGCGACATCCCGACACCTTATAGGAACCTGACACATACAATGATACCGTCATCCCCCAATCCCTTCATAGCGTTACTGTATAATGTCCCAGGATTCCCAGCAGTGTCACCTCTCCAGTCAGCAGCTCAATCATTTTGTAGGTGAGTTCTAGGATCTTCTGGTCATTGATGTCCTCATGTATTAGGGGGTTAGGTGGAGGCCCTGTGATTAATCTCTGGTTATGGAGAGAAACATTAATAAATCTCACTACAGACATTTCCAGAGTCCTCACCTCTCCAGTTCTGTCCATCTGTTACTCCCATAGATAAGAATGATGTAATGTGATGTCATCAGAATCTCTCACCTCTCCAGTAAGCCGAAAGAGGATCTCTAGGGTGAGGTGTAATATCCTCTCCACCATCTTGTCCATCATTTTCCTGGATAAATCAGGAAAATTTTCTTATATAGATGATCTTCACTGAGAGGATCCGGTATTTTAGAGATCTGAATGAGGAAAAGATGAGCTGATGGATAAAACCATTTTTCTGCAAACGATGATGTGGAATCCAAAATGTACCACGAGTACCCTTTATACCTTAATCTGGTGTTCAGGTCTATGGCCTATATATTAAAATCTGTGACATTCGAGCAGTACCTTCTCAACCATAAAAATTGTCCCTTGGGTTTTCCTCTTTTTATGGGGATGGGGGTGGTGGTTATCCCACTTCAATAGTTTATTAGTGCTTGAAGGTTTATGGTAGATGAGTGTCCCTAGGGTCCCATTACAATCCTTCTTGATCAGTACATGCAGGAAAGGCAACTGGTAATAATTGGTGTTGTTCTGCTCCTTTAAACAAAATGTACTTTTCAGGTTATATCCTCAGTACCCTCACTTTTCATCCCTTCTTTTGAGGCCCACACAGTCAGACTCTACCGGCCCTTCTCCCTGCGAGTAGCGGTTGTGTATCGCCCTCCAGCCCCCTCCCGTCAGTTTGTGGATCACTTTGCCACTTGGCTTTCAAACTTTCTATCCTATGATATCCCCACCCTCATCATGGGAGACTTTAACATCCCAATAGGCGATTCCCTCTCCCCATCTGCCGCTCATCTTTTATCGCTAACTTCCTCCTTCGGCCTTTCACAGCTTACTAATTCTCCTACACATGTAGGTGGAAATACTCTTTGACCTGATCTTCGCCCGGCTCTGTTCAATACATGACTTTACTAACTCTCCTCTTCCGCTCTCTGATCACAACCTTCTTTCATTCTCTGTCAAGAACTGTCACCCTGCTCAAGACACCCCCACTTTCCACACTTATAGAAATATACATGGCATTAACACCCAGAAATTTATGAAAACGTTGCAATCATCATTGGCCCCAATCTCCTCCCTCTCATGCCCTGACTCTGCACTGAAGCATTATAACGAAACATTGCAATGAGCCCTGGATGAAGCCGCACCTCTTACACAGAGAACAACTCGGCACAGACGTCGACAACCTTGGAACACGCTGCAAACACGTTTTCTCCAGCGGGGCTCCAGGTGTGCCGAACGGCTGTTGACAAAATCTAATCTGGCCAAAGATTTCCTCCATTATAAATTTATGCTTAAAACCTATAACTCCGCCCTTCACCTCTCCAAACAAACCTACTTTAACAACCTCATCATCTCATGGCCCAATAATCCTAAACACCTGTTTGACACTTTTCACTCTCTCCTTAATCAAACAGTACAGGCCCCAACCACCAACCTCAGCACTGACGATCTGGCCAATTATTTCAAAGAAAAAATTGACCATATCAGACAGGAAATTTTCTCTCAATCCCCAAATGTTATGCATGCTCCTCCCCCCCACACTGTATCTTGCTCATTTTCTGACTTCGAACCAGTCACGGAAGAAGAAGTGACAAGGCTCCTTGCTTCCTCTCGCTCTACCACCTGCACCAGTGACCCTATTCCTTCACATCTCCTTCAGTCCCTTTCTCCAGCTGTCAGCACTCACCTAACTAAAATATTCAACCTCTACCTCTCATCTTGTATTTTTCCCTCCTTTTTAAAACACTCCAGCATACATCCATTTCTTAAAAAAACACCCCTCGACCAGAACTGTGCTGTTAACTATAGACCTGTTTCCAATCTTCCCTTTATATCTAAACTCCTGGGACGACTGGTCCACTCCTGTCTAATACGCTATCTCTCAGATAACTCCCTTCTTGACCCTTTACAATCTGGTTTCCGCTCTTTAGATTCTACTGAAACTGAACACACTAAAGTTTCTAATGATCTACTAACAGCCAAATCTAATGGTCACTACTCCCTGCTGATTCTCCTGGATCTTTCTGCAGCATTAGACACTGTGGTTGTTCCGGTTGTTTTCTACTGGTCATGAAGATCCACGTATACTCGGACCCGGTGTCCGGTATATGCTAATATGTCCGAGACTGTTGGACTAGGGGATGTCTCTCCTTCCCCTCCCCGTTCGCTAGCCCACCCTGAGAGCTGGGGTACTCGGAAACCGTGCCACTGTGGATGTAGTCGCGGCCTAGGCCCAGTCCGTGCCCAGGGTTGTCACATTAAAAAGTTAAGGGCTAGGAGGGACGGTGACAGTGATTCGAGTGGTGTGAAAGACTACGCCACCTGTGGTTTCTGGTGATCCTCCACCAGCGCTGCGTTCAGTCCTCTGAGACGGGATGTAGTGGCAGCAGCAGATGGTACTACTCCCCACAGGCGGAGCAGGGCCTCAGGACAGAGGAAGCAGGAGGATGGGAATTGTAGTGGGAGATGTGGTGCGGTGTCGTGCGGTGCCGCGTTGCAATAAGAATCCAGAGGCCGTAGGGGTAGTCTTCCAAGCTTTACTCACGGTAGAATGCACAGCTGCAAGGCGTCTCCCTGCTCCTCACGGCGCGCTGCGGCCATCAGGACCGGGGGTCGACAACCTCTGAGTAATTCAGGTGCTTTGGTCAGGACCCCGCACCAGTGTTCCTAGACTTTTCCCACTAGGTCCTCTCCTGTCCGTGTGTGATACGTGTACTAAGGCCGGGTCTCCCTCTGGACTATGCACTGAACAAGGGTACGGGTGGCAACTCCGCTCCGTCCGTTAACCGGTGGGATCCACTGAGCTTCCGGGCTTCTCCGACTAAGACTTAAAGTGACAGAGTCAGATATCGGGGGCCGGTACCCCTTTTGCAGCAGGAATCCCTCTGACTAGGCCAGAATAGTGAGGACAGGTGGCGTATACCCTCCGTCTGTATCCCCCTGGGTTCCTTTTGCCTGCGGAGCTTGTCTCCTCTGCTCCACTCCAGGCCTTCTTGGGTAGGGACCTTGACCGGGTAGAGACAGCCATTAACTCTAACCCGCTCCTTGACTCAAGGCCAGAGTACGAGGACCGTGTCCCCATCAACTGCAGGTTCACACAGAAAGCCACGTTCAGTGATGAAGATCACAATCAAAAGACCATAAGCCAAAGATGGCTGTGTATTAAATATTAATTTTGTTGTGTAACCTAAATGTGCGTCCTCCACCCTCACCCACTACTAGGTTCCCCCTATCTTTTGGTCCCCCCCATCTCCACTTATCCCAGATGGGGCAGCACCCTGGTGCATATGAGCCCCCCCTTACGTGGGAGAGGTGTAGTGTTGGATGCAGAGGTGGGGTCCTGACAGTTACACCATCCTTACCTCGAAGGGGAGATACCACACCTCATTAAAGAGATGCAGTACCCCTGTGGCGACCGAACCCTCAGGGGCGCCACAGATCTACCTCTCTTACCGCTCCTTCACTGTGTCTTTTGCTGGCTCCTCTTCTTCTCCCCTCCCCCTTATTGTCAGGGTTCCTTAAGGATCAGTCCCAGGCACCCTTCTTTTTTGCTTATATACCGCTCCTATTGGACAAACAATCAGCAGATTCGGTTTTCAGTACCATCTCTATGCTGATGACACCCAATTATACACCTCTTCTCCGGACATCACCCCTGCATTATTACAAAATACCAGTGATTGTCTTTCCGCTGTCTCTAACACTAAGTCCTCCCTCTATCTAAAATTGAATCTGTCAAAAACTAAACTACTCCTATTTCCTCCCTCCACTAACCTACCTGTGCCTGATATTGCCATTTCCGTTTGTGGCTCCATCATTACTCGCCAGCAACATGCCCGCTGTCTTGGGGTCATACTTGATTCAGATCTTTCCTTCACTCCTCACATCAAATCACTCGCTCGCTCGTGTCATCTACACCTCAAAAACATCTCTAGAATCATAAATTTTCTTACCTTTGACACTAAAAACTTTTATGCAGCTCTTATTCATTCTCATCTGGAATATTGCTACTCTTTACTTATCGATCTCCCTCTTTCTAAACTTTCCCCTCTCCAATCCGTCCTGAACGCAGCTGTCAGGATCATATTCCTCACCCACCGACACAACGATGCCTTTTCCCTTTACCAGTCATTGCACTGATTGCCCATCCAGTAAAGAGTTCAATATAAACTTATCGCTCTTACCCACAAAGCTCTTGATGATTCAGCACCACTCTACATCTCCTCCCTCGTCTCAGTCTACCAACCTTCCCGTGACCTCCGTTCTGCTAATAACTTAAAGCTAAAATCCTCCGTAATCCGAATTTCCCACTCCTGTCTCCAAGATTTCTCTGCACCAATTCTTTGGAATGCACTACCCAGGACAATTTGATTAATTCCCAATACCCACAGTTTTAAGCGTGCCGTAAAAAAACGGTTTCTTTAGATTGGCCTATCACCTCAACATACTTATCTAACTGTCCCAGTTTGGCCCATATTAAAATTTTCTTCAAAATCATGCTCATACCATCCATGCACTGAATAGCCTCTGCCGGTACTGTACACATACTGGCTGGCGACCAGTTCATGTAGTGTTATATACTTACCCTATTTAGTATATTAAGGCTGTATTATACAATATATGTACATTTTACCTTTTATGTCTCCCCTATTTCCTTATAGACTGTAAGCTTGTGAGCAGGACCCTCACTCCTTTTAATATCTGAGTTATGCTTATTCTGTAAAGTCTGTATTGTCTGTATAAGTCCCCCCTAAAATTGTAAAGTGCTGTGGAATATGTTGGCGCTATAAAAATAAAAATTATTAATATAATTAAATTCAGATGTAAATCTAAGGCCCACTCTATTGATGTTGAGTTCCCCGACAAATTAAAAAGATTGTTCACTCGTCCCTGACCAGGTGATAAAAATGTCATCAATATATTTGTACCATACCCCAATATATGGATGTCACCACTTATAATCATGTCTGAATATTGTGGATTCCTCCCACCAGCCCAGGATTAAGTTAGCATATGAGGGGGCACAGAGGCTGCCCATCGCAGTACCCCTGAGCTGGTGGAAGTACTTCCTGTCAAAAAGAAAGAAGTTATGAGTAAGAGTGAATTTTAGATCCTCCATGAAGTCATTATGTCTGCTACACTCTATTGACCTCGATTTCAGGAAAGGTCTTACTCCTCTGATACCATCCTCATGCGGAATATTACTATACAAAGCCTCGATATCTAGTAAGGCCTGCTCCCCTACATGCATGTATACATGCTCGAGGGTCTACATGGAGGGGAGCAGGCAGAGGGAAAACCAACTCCAGAGGGATTATTCCAACTGCAGGACCTCAGGCGCTACTGGGGGAACATTATAGTGTGTGGGGGCATCATACATACTGCATAAGAGGCATAATGGGGGCATCATACATCCTGCATAAGGGGCATAATGGGGGCATTACACTGTGTGGGGGCATCATACATACTGTATAAGGGGCAAAATGGGGGCATTACAATGTGGGGGGCATCATACATACTGCATAAGGGGCATAATGGGGGCATTACACTGTGTGGGGGCATCATACATACTGCATAAGGGGCATAATGGGGGCATTACACTGTGGGGGAATCATACATACTGCATAAGGGGGCATAATGGGGGCATTACACTCTGGGGGCATCATACATACTGCTTAAGGGGCATTACACTGTGTTGGGGCATCATACATACTGCATAAGGGGCAAAATGGGGCATTACACTGTGGGGGGCATCATACATACTGCATAAGGGGCATAATGGGGGCATTACACTGTGTGGGGGCAACATACATACAGCATAAGGGGCAAAATGGGGGCATTACACTGTGTGGGGGCAACATACATACAGCATAAGGGGCAAAATGGGGGCATCATACATACTGCATAAGGGGCATAATGGGAGCATCAAACATACTGCATAAGGGGCATAATGGGGGCATTACACTGTGGTGGCATACATACTGCATAAGGGGCATAATGGGGGCATTACACTGTGGGGGAATCATACATACTGCATAAAGGGGCATAATGGGGGCATTACACTGTGAGGGCATCATACATACTGCATAAGGGGCATTACACTGTGTGGGGGCATCATGCATACTGCATAAGGGGCATTACACTGTGTGGGGGCATCATACATACTGCATAAGGGGCAAAATGGGGGCATTACACTGTGGGGGGCATCATACATACTGCATAAGGGGCATAATGGGGCATCATACATACTGCATAAGGGGCATAATGGGGGCATTACACTGTGGGGGAATCATACATACTGCATAAAGGGGCATAATGGGGGCATTACACTGTGGGGGCATCATACATACTGCATAAGGGGCATAATGGGGGCATTACACTGTGGGGGAATCATACATACTGCATAAAGGGGCATAATGGGGGCATTACACTGTGGGGGCATCATACATACTGCATAAGGGGCAAAATGGGGGCATTACACTGTGGGGGGCATCATACAAACGCAATAAGGGGCATAATGGGGGCATTACACTGTGTGGGGGCATCATACATACAGCATAAGGGGCAAAATTGGGGCATTACACTGTGGGGGGCATCATACATACTGCATAAGGGGCATAATGGGGGCATCATACATACTGCATAAGGGGCATAATGGGAGCATCAAACATACTGCATAAGGGGCATAATGGGGGCATTACACTGTGTGGTGGCATCATACATACTGCATAAGGGGCATAATGGGGGCATTACACTGTGGGGGAATCATACATACTGCATAAGGGGCAAAATGGGGGCATCATACATACTGCATAAGGGGCAAAATGGGGGCATTACACTGTGGGGGGCATCATACTGCATAAGGGGCATAGTGGGGGCATTACACTGTATGGGGGGGGATCATACATCCTGCATAAGGGGCATAATGGTGGCATTACACTGTGGGGGCATCATACATTCTGCATAAGGGGTATAATGGAGGCATTACACTGTGGGGGGCATCATACATCCTGCATAAGGGGCATAATGGGGGCATTACACTGTGTGGGGGGCATCATACATCCTGTATAAGGGGCATAATGGGGGCATTACACTGTGTGGGGGGCATCATACATCCTGCATAAGGGGCATAATGGGGGCATTACACTGTGGGGGATCATACATCCTGCATAAGGGGCATAATGGAGGCATTACACTGTGTGGGGGCATCATACATCCTGCATAAGGGGCATAATGGGGGCATTGCACTGTGGGGGGCATCATACATACTGCATAAGGGGCATAATGGGGGCATTACACTGTGTGGGGGCATCATACATCCGGCATAAGGGGCATAATGGGGGCATTACACTGTGTGGGGGCATCATACATCCTGCATAAGGGGCATAATGGGGGAATTACACTGTGTGGGGGCATCATACATACTGCATAAGGGGCATAATGGGGGCATTACACTGTGGGGGCATCATACATACTGCATAAGGGGTATAATGGGGGCATTACACTGTGGGGGGCATCATACATCCTGTATAAGGGGCATAATGGGGGCATTACACTGTGTGGGGGCATCATACATCCTGTATAAGGGGCATAATGGGGGCATTACACTGTGGGGGGCATCATACATCCTGTATAAGGGGCATAATGGGGGCATTACACTGTGGGGGGCATCATACATACTGCATAAGGGGCATAATGGGGGCATTACACTGTGTGGGGGCATCATACATCCTGCATAAGGGGCATAATGGGGGCATTACACTGTGTGGGGGCATCATACATCCTGTATAAGGGGCATAATGGGGGCATTACACTGTGTGGGGGCATCATACATCCTGCATAAGGGGCATAATGGGGGCATTACACTGTGTGGGGGCATCATACATCCTGCATAAGGGGCATAATGGGGGCATTACACTGTGTGGGGGCATCATACATCCTGCATAAGGGGCATAATGGGGGCATTACACTGTGTGGGGGCATCATACATCCTGTATAAGGGGCATAATGGGGGCATTACACTGTGTGGGGGCATCATACATCCTGCATAAGGGGCATAATGGGGGCATTACACTGTGGGGCCAGTAAAGGGGTCCTGTACTATGAGAACAATACGTTTCCCCCCTTCCTGTCTCCATAGTACTGCGCCCAGTAATGGGGGATCTCCACATACCTCCACGTGCAGCGCCGGCACGGTAAACGCTAGAATGTATGGGCTCTTTCCAGGTATGACGTCATTTCCGGGGGCGTGTCCTGACTGTGCATTACGGGCGTCTTCTAGTTTAGCAGCAGATGCCATAGCCTCATGCAGAGGGACTGGGAGACAAGCTGCTGGTGAAGCTGCAGGAGGTCAGTGCTGCGGGCTCGTGGGGGCTCTGGGTGAGATGCACGCTTGGGGGCTGGTGGGGGCTATGTGGGGGATGCTGCGGGCTCTGGGGACATGCTGGGTGCTCTGTGGGGATGCCCTGGGGCATGCTGCGGATTTGTGGGGGCTCTGAGTGGGATGCACGCTTGGGGGCTCTGTGGGGGCTGGTCGTGGCTATGTAGGGGATCCTGTGGGCTCTGGGGACATGCTGTGGGCTCTTGGTGCTCTGTGGGGATGCTCTGGGGGCATGATGCGGGCTTTTGGGGGCTCTGGGTGGATGCTGGGGGCTTGTGATGGCTCTGGGTGCATGCTGGGGTCTCTGGGTGGATGCTGCGGGCTTGTGGTGGTTGTGGGGACATGCTGCGGATTTGTGGGATGCACCCTTGGGGGCTCTGTGGGGGCTGGTGGTGACTATGTAGGGGATCCTGTGGGCTCTGGGTGCTCTGTGGGGACGCTCTGGGGGCATGCTGCGGGCTTGTGGGGGCTCTGGGTGGATGCTGCGGGCTTGTGATGGCTCTGGGTGGATGCTGGGGGCTTGTGGTGGCTCTGGGTGGATGCTGGGGGCTTGTGGTGGCTCTGGGTGGATGCTGGGGGCTTGTGGTGGCTCTGGGTGGATGCTGGGGGCTTGTGGTGGCTCTGGGTGGATGCTGGGGGCTTGTGGTGGCTCTGGGTGGATGCTGGGGGCTTGTGGTGGCTCTGGGTGGATGCTGGGGGCTTGTGGTGGCTCTGGGTGGATGCTGGGGGCTTGTGGTGGCTCTGGGTGGATGCTGCGGGCTTGTGGTGGCTCTGGGTGGATGCTGGGGGCTTGTGGTGGCTTTGGGTGGATGCTGCGGGCTTGTGGTGGCTCTGGGTGGATGCTGCGGGCTTGTGGTGGCTCTGGGTGGATGCTGCGGGCTTGTGGTGGCTCTGGGTGGATGCTGCGGGCTTGTGGTGGCTCTGGGTGGATGCTGCGGGCTTGTGGTGGCTCTGGGTGGATGCTGCGGGCTTGTGGTGGCTCTGGGTGGATGCTGCGGGCTTGTGGTGGCTCTGGGTGGATGCTGCGGGCTTGTGGTGGCTCTGGGTGGATGCTGCGGGCTTGTGGTGGCTCTGGGTGGATGCTGGGGGCTTGTGGTGGCTCTGGGTGGATGCTGCGGGCTTGTGGTGGCTCTGGGTGGATGCTGGGGGCTTGTGGTGGCTCTGGGTGGATGCTGCGGGCTTGTGGTGGCTCTGGGTGGATGCTGCGGGCTTGTGGTGGCTCTGGGTGGATGCTGCGGGCTTGTGGTGGCTCTGGGTGGATGCTGCGGGCTTGTGGTGGCTCTGGGTGGATGCTGCGGGCTTGTGGTTGCTCTGGGGGCATGCTGCGGGCTTGTGGTGGCTCTGGGGGCATGCTGCGGGCTTGTGGTGGCTCTGGGGGCATGCTGCGGGCTTGTGGTGGCTCTGGGGGCATGCTGCGGGCTTGTGGTGGCTCTGGGGGCATGCTGCGGGCTTGTGGTGGCTCTGGGGGCATGCTGCGGGCTTGTGGTGGCGCTGGGGGCTCTGGATGTATGCTGCAGGCTTGTGGTGGCTCTGGATGTATGCTGCAGGCTTGTGGTGGCTCTGGATGTATGCTGCAGGCTTGTGGTGGCTCTGGATGTATGCTGCAGGCTTGTGGTGGCTCTGGATGTATGCTGCAGGCTTGTGGTGGCTCTGGATGTATGCTGCAGGCTTGTGGTGGCTCTGGATGTATGCTGCATGCTGGGGGCTCTGGGTGGATGCTGCGGGCTTGAGGTGGCTCTGGGGGCTCTGGGTGGATACTGCGGGCTTGTGGGGGCTCTGGGGAAGGGGGGCGCGGGATGATGGTGCACGCCTGTGGGGGCTCTGGGGAAGGGGGGCGCGGGATGATGGTGCACGCCTGTGGGGGCTCTGGGGAAGGGGGGCGCGGGATGATGGTGCACGCCTGTGGGGGCTCTGGGGAAGGGGGGCGCGGGATGATGGTGCACGCCTGTGGGGGCTCTGGGGAAGGGGGGCGCGGGATGGTGGTGCACGCCTGTGGGGGCTCTGGGGAAGGGGGGCGCGGGATGATGGTGCACGCCTGTGGGGGCTCTGGGGAAGGGGGGCGCGGGATGATGGTGCACGCCTGTGGGGGCTCTGGGGAAGGGGGGCGCGGGATGATGGTGCACGCCTGTGGGGGCTCTGGGGAAGGGGGGCGCGGGATGATGGTGCACGCCTGTGGGGGCTCTGGGGAAGGGGGGCGCGGGATGATGGTGCACGCCTGTGGGGGCTCTGGGGAAGGGGGGCGCGGGATGATGGTGCACGCCTGTGGGGGCTCTGGGGAAGGGGGGCGCGGGATGATGGTGCACGCCTGTGGGGGCTCTGGGGAAGGGGGGCGCGGGATGATGGTGCACGCCTGTGGGGGCTCTGGGGAAGGGGGGCGCGGGATGATGGTGCACGCCTGTGGGGGCTCTGGGGAAGGGGGGCGCGGGATGATGGTGCACGCCTGTGGGGGCTCTGGGGAAGGGGGGCGCGGGATGATGGTGCACGCCTGTGGGGGCTCTGGGGAAGGGGGGCGCGGGATGATGGTGCACGCCTGTGGGGGCTCTGGGGAAGGGGGGCGCGGGATGATGGTGCACGCCTGTGGGGGCTCTGGGGAAGGGGGGCGCGGGATGATGGTGCACGCCTGTGGGGGCTCTGGGGAAGGGGGGCGCGGGATGATGGTGCACGCCTGTGGGGGCTCTGGGGAAGGGGGGCGCGGGATGATGGTGCACGCCTGTGGGGGCTCTGGGGAAGGGGGGCGCGGGATGATGGTGCACGCCTGTGGGGGCTCTGGGGAAGGGGGGCGCGGGATGATGGTGCACGCCTGTGGGGGCTCTGGGGAAGGGGGGCGCGGGATGATGGTGCACGCCTGTGGGGGCTCTGGGGAAGGGGGGCGCGGGATGATGGTGCACGCCTGTGGGGGCTCTGGGGAAGGGGGGCGCGGGATGATGGTGCACGCCTGTGGGGGCTCTGGGGAAGGGGGGCGCGGGATGATGGTGCACGCCTGTGGGGGCTCTGGGGAAGGGGGGCGCGGGATGATGGTGCACGCCTGTGGGGGCTCTGGGGAAGGGGGGGGGGTGCGGGATGATGGTGCACGCCTGTGGGGGCTCTGGGGAAGGGGGGGGGGTGCGGGATGATGGTGCACGCCTGTGGGGGCTCTGGGGAGGGGGGGGGTGCGGGATGATGGTGCACGCCTGTGGGGGCTCTGGGGAAGGGGGGGGGTGCGGGATGATGGTGCACGCCTGTGGGGGCTCTGGGGAAGGGGGGGGGGGTGCGGGATGATGGTGCACGCCTGTGGGGGCTCTGGGGAAGGGGGGGGGGGTGCGGGATGATGGTGCACGCCTGTGGGGGCTCTGGGGAAGGGAAGGGGTGCGGGATGATGGTGCACGCCTGTGGGGGCTCTGGGGAAGGGAAGGGGTGCGGGATGATGGTGCACGCCTGTGGGGGCTCTGGGGTAAGGGGGGCGTGGGATGATGGTGCACGCCTGTGGGGGCTCTGGGGTAAGGGGGGCGTGGGATGATGGTGCACGCCTGTGGGGGCTCTGGGGTAAGGGGGGCGTGGGATGATGGTGCACGCCTGTGGGGGCTCTGGGGTAAGGGGGGCGTGGGATGATGGTGCACGCCTGTGGGGGCTCTGGGGAAGGGGGGGGTGCGGGATGATGGTGCACGCCTGTGGGGGCTCTGGGGAAGGGGGGGTGCGGGATGATGGTGCACGCCTGTGGGGGCTCTGGGGAAGGGGGGGTGCGGGATGATGGTGCACGCCTGTGGGGGCTCTGGGGAAGGGGGGGGTGCGGGATGATGGTGCACGCCTGTGGGGGCTCTGGGGAAGGGGGGGGTGCGGGATGATGGTGCACGCCTGTGGGGGCTCTGGGGAAGGGGGGGGCGGGATGATGGTGCACGCCTGTGCGGGCTCTGGGGAAGGGGGGGTGGGGTGGGATGATGGTGCATGACTGTGGGCGATGGTGCACGCTTTTGGGGCCTCTGGAGGGGGGTAATGTTTGTAGAGGGCAGTCTGCTGGGATTTGGGGTGGGGGTTTATGCTTTGGGTCCCTCTGGTTGATGTGGGGGGATTAATGCTGGGGGGATTTGGGGTGGTGGGTTAATGTTTCATTGTGGGACACAAAAAACCATTGGTGTATGTTGCTGACACTATGCAAAAAAAGCTTAGCTCTTCCCCAGAAGGGTGCATCTTCAACTGGCATGAAGCTAATCCGTTTTAGCTTAGTGTCAGTAGGAGGCAGACATGAGTCTGGACCCAGGCCCATCTCTACCCTAGGGTGTTTTCACATTGCGTTCTGTGTCGCCGTCGGGGCATACGTCTACTGTGTCTGAGAGTCCGCCTCCTCTAGGCGTACACTCCCAAAAAAAGTGCATGTTCGCTCTGCCATCACCATTGCAGTATATGGCCCCCGTCAGCGCATACATCAGACCCCGTTTTGCTGGGGATTTTGGACGTATACCCCAACTGGGACACAGAACGCAATGTGTATGTAGCCGTAGTTTTTTTTTTTTTTAAATTAATGATTCCCCTTTTTCTTTCAGATACTGTTTGTAAGGGCGACAGTGGAATTTTTTCACTACTGTATCCTCTGTGGTCTACGAGTCAGGACCCTAACACAACAAGAGTGTTTGGGATTCCCTGGCCGACTGTCCTTGGCACTAATCTTCTGCCTGCTCGCCCCCCAGATCCAGAAGGATCAGGTTATCTCATGCCCAGCTTCATCGGTTTGCGAAGAAGGATTCAGGTTCTTCACCATAGATATGTCATACCAGGCAGTGAGGGTGCTCGATTCGCCACCTCCACGTTTTCCAGAGGCTCCTGTGACCCCTCTTTTAAAAAATCCAGACTTCAGTCTAGACTTTCTCCGGTGGTCAGGCCAAACCACTGGCAGCCTAAACAATCACACACGCCGCCCTCCACCTATCAGGGCACACTTTGCATTCTGGTGCGCAAGATCCCTGCACGTGTTTTTCCTGTTACTTCCTCTTTCTACTCGGCGTCATCTTTCTGTCGCCAGTTTATAACACTGCCTCAGCTCACCTGAACTCTGCTGCCTCATTGCCTGGTTCTGCCGGATCACCGCCACCTTCAGCCTCTCAAGGTCTTCAGGATGCAGTGTCTGAGTAACCTCTACCACCGGGGGCAACTCTTTATCCACAGCCTAGCTCCCCTCTAGCATCTGTTTATTTCTCTTCTCTCTATACCTAACCCCAGGGAGTCTCATTTTGCATGTTTCTCCTGTAACAAAAGGTTTCCTTCTGGTCAGACCTCTGCAGTCTGCCCACATGTCACCTCCCCAGGAGCTCTCACTGCCTATAACGAGAGTGTGCCCCCCCCCCCTGCAGCCGCCTATTCAGCCCTGGCAGGCGGCAACATCACCATCCACATGGCCACATAGCTGAAATCATGGAACGTGGATTCGGAAATTTTCAGTGTAGAACAGCAGCCAAAAGGACAACTCTCCGGCCCGCCAGGAAAAGAAGAGACCTTCCTTTAGGCTAGCCGCCTCCTGGCATCAACAAACTCGCCAGCGCCGGTACGGATCTAGCAGATTCTCTTCGGTATGACGCGGTGTTCCCACCTGAGATGTTTCTGAGGGTGGATGGCCATCTCCTTTGGTTCTGGGATGAGTGGCTCTCAGTAGTCAACAATGCTTGGGTCTGAGATGTTGTCGACTACAGCCACAAAATAGAATTTTCCACGCTGCCATATATTCGAGACCAATTTCCCCAAAGACCCCCTTTTCTTATTCCCGGGTTTTTCAAGGCTATTGATTTGCTATCCAAAGCAGGCATCATGATCTCAGTTCCAGGACGCTGAAACATCAGACACCGGAGGCAGGCCGAGGGGTTGGGGCAAAGCCAAAAACCTTACCCACAATCCTCCCATAAATGACCTTTTATAAAATTAGAATTATTTCTATGCATAATGTTAAAATGTTATTTCTACAATTAAACGTTTGAGATTTCTGTGGTAATGGTTATTTGTTTCTGTTCTGAATGTAAATAAAACATTTCTGATTAAGTTTCCTCATTGTATTTTAGCCTTTCATTTTACTCATAGGGCATGAAAAGCCCATGATGCATCTGTGTAAACCATGTAAAGCAGTGTTCCCCAACTCCAGTCCTCCAGGCCCACCAACAGGTCAGGTTTTCAGGATCTCCTTAGTATTGCACAGGTGATGGAATTATTGCCTGTGCAGGTGATGGAATTATCACCTGTGCAATACTAAGGAAATCCTGAAAACATGACCTGTTGGTGGGCCTTGAGGACTGGAGTTGGGGAACCCTGATGTAAAGGTACTATAATAACATGGCTTAGACTGGTAACCCACTTTTGAAACAATGAAGTTCACTTGTACAAGCTGCATAGATGAAAACCTGCTTAAAGGGAACCTGTCACCTGGTTTTCCCCATATAAAGTACGACCACCACCTTTATGCCCTAGAATGCTGTATAGAAGTCCCCAAGCCGATCGCATAACGTAAAAAAAACACTTATATTAGACTCACCTACAGGGTAGTCCCGTCCAATGGGTTTCTCTAGTGTTAATCCGGCGCCTCCTCCTCCTGAGATTGCCGTCCTTCTTTCTTCAAGTGGAGGACGTGTCCTACATCATCCTGACAGTGTCTTTCATTGCACTCCTGCGTAGGCACACTTCTCTCTGCCTTTTCCCTGCACAGAGCAGAGAAGTGTGCCTGCGCAGGAGCGTGATCACAGAGGCTGTGTGGCTGACGTTGGATGTGTAATCCACATGAAACAGAGGAGGATGATTGTGTCGGATGAAGACCAGCGACATCCATAGGACTGGACGTTACTAGATTGTGACGGCTGTGCCCTAGACCAGACGTGAGGACGGTACTAGATGGTGCCTCAGACCACACGTGAGGACGGTACTAGATGGTGCCTGCTGTGTCCTAGACCACACGTGAGGACGGTACTAGAGAGTGCCTGCTGTGTCCTAGACCACACGTGAGGACGGTACTAGAGAGTGCCTGCTGTGTCCTAGACCACACGTGAGGACGGTACGAGAGTGCCTGCTGTGCCCTTGACCACACGTGAGGACGGTACGAGAGTGCCTGCTGTGCCCTTGACCACACGTGAGGACTGTACTAGAGAGTGCGTGCTGTGCCCTTGACCACATGCTGCAGATAGCAGAGCAGAAAGGCAGTTATCTAGAACAGGGTTCCCCAACTCCAGTCCTCAAGGCCCACCAACAGGTCATGTTTTCAGGATTTCCTTAGTATTGCACAGGTGATGTAACTATTGCCTGTGCTGATGATGGAATTATCACCTGTGCAATACTAAGGAAATCCTGAAAACATGACCTGTTGGTGGGCCTTGAGGACTGGAGTTGGGGAACCCTGATCTAGAATATAACCGGAGATGTGCGTCTCAGTTTAAAATACACTGCTCAAAAAAATAAAGGGACCACTCAAATAACACATCCTAGATCTGAATGAATGAAATATTCTCATTGAATACTTTGTTCTGTACAAAGTTGAATGTGCTGACAAAAAAATCACACAAAAATTATCAATGGAAATCACATTTATTAACCAATGGAGGCCTGGATTTGGAGTCACCCCAAAATTAAAGTGGAAACACACACTAGAGGCTGATCCAACTTTGATGTAATGTCCTTAAAACAAGTCAAAATGAGGCTCAGTATTGTGTGTGGCTTTCATGTGCCTGTATGACCTCCCTACAACGCCTGGGCATGCTTCTGATGAGGTTGCGGATGGTCTTCTGTGGGATCTCCTCCCAGACCTGGACAGTCTGTGGTGCAACGTGACGTTGGTGGATGGAGAGAGACATGATGTCCCAGATGTGATCAATCGGATTCAGGTCTGGGGAACGGGCGGCCAGTCCATAGCTTCAATGCCTTCATCTTGCAGGAACTGTTGACACACTCCAGCCACATGAGGTCTGGCATTGTCCTGCATTAGGATGAACCCAGGGCCAACCGGACCAGCATATGGTCTCACAAGGGGTCTGAGGATCTCATCTCGGTACCTAATGGCAGTCAGGCTACCTCTGGCGAGCACATGGAGGGCTGTGTGGCCCTCCAAAGAAATGCCACTCCACACCATTACTGACCCACTGCTAAACCGGTCATGCTGAAGGATGTTGCAGGCAGCAGATCACTCTCCACGGCGTCTCCAGACTCTGTCACATGTGCTCAGTGTGAACCTATTTTCATCTGTGAAGAGCACAGGGCGCCAGTGGCGACTTTGCCAATCCTGGTGTTCTGTGGCAAATGCCAAACGTCCTGCACGGTGTTAGGCTGTGAGCACAACCCCCATCTGTGGATGTCGGGCCCTTATACCACCCTCATGGAGTCGGTTTCTAACCGTTTGTGCAGACATATGCACATTTTTGGCCTGCTGGAGGTCATTTTGCAGGGCTCTGGCAGTGCGCCTCCTGTTCCTCCTAAAACAAATGCGGAGGTAGCGGTTCTGCTTCTGGGTTGTTGCCCTCTTACGGCCCCCTCCACATCTCTTGGTGTACAGGCCTGTCTCCTGATAGCACCTCCAGCCTCTGGACACTACGCTGACAGACATAGCAAACCTTCTTGCCACAGCTCGCATTGATGTGCCATCCTGGATGAGCTTCACTACTTGAGCAACTTTTGTGGGTTGTAGAGTCCGTCTCATGCTACCACGAGTGTGAAAGCACAATCAACATTCAAAAGTGACTAAAATATCAGCCAGAAAGCATTGGTACTGAGATGTGGTCTGTGGTCCGCACCTGCAGAACCACTCCATTATTGAGGGGGTCTTGATAATTGCCAATAATTTCCATCTATTGTCTATTCCATTTGCACAACAGCATGTGAAATTGATTGTCAATCAGTGTTGCTTCAAGTGGACAGTTTGATTTCACAGAAGTTTGATTTATTTGGAGTTCTATTCTGTTGTTTAAGTGTTCCTGTAACGGGTCTGGGAGGTGGAACCTCAGAGCTACTATACAAAGGGGCAGTCCTTGTAAGGAAGCAGGTGGCTCCCAAGGAAGACGGGCAGGTAGTCACGGCAAGTGACAGGGACAGTCTCTGGGTAGAAGGGCAGGAGGATAGGGCAAATGACAGGGACAGTCTCTGGGTAGAAGGGCAGGTACGACCTGTGACGGCAGAGCCTCCAGGTAGGCTAGCAGGCAAGTAGCAGATGTGTGCTCCCAGGTGAGCAGGCGAGAGTCTCTGGACAAGCAGGTGGTCACGGCAAGTGACGGCAGCGCCTCCAGGTAGGCTAGCATGCAGGTGGCAGATGTGTGCTCCCAGGTGATCAGGCGAGAGTCTCTGGACAAGCAAGTGGTCACGGCAAGTGATGGCAGAGCCTCCAGGTAGGCTAGCAGGCAGGTCGCAGGTGAGTGCTCCCAGGTGAGCGGGCGAGAGTCTCTGGACAGGCAGGTGGTCACAGCACGTGACGGCGGAGCCTCCAGGTAGGCTAGCAGGCAGGTGGCAGATGTGTGCTCCCAGGTGAGCAGGCGAGAGTCTCTGGACAGGCAGGTGGTCACAGCACGTGACGGCGGAGCCTCCAGGTAGGCTAGCAGGCAGGTAACAGGTGAGCGCTCCCAGATGAGCGGGCAAGAGTCTCTGGACAGGCAGGTGGTCACAGCACGTGACGGCGGAGCCTCCAGGTAGGCTAGCAGGCAGGTAACAGGTGAGCGCTCCCAAGTGAGCAGACAGACAGATCCATAGACAGACTGGCAGGGCTGGTAGGCAGACTGTCGGATCGCAGATAGATAAGAAACAGGCAGGAATCTGGCAGGTGACTGGCAGGTAACTGGTAACGGGACCTGAGGGCTGAAGCAGAGTTGAAAGGCTTTGCAACAACATTGCTCGGGCACCTCCATTTTGGAGGAGGTGCCTTATATATGGAGAGATCCTCCAGCCATTGGCCGGGGGACTCCTTAGGGCGGCGCGCGCGGCCCCTTTAAGAGAGGGGGAGCACGCGCGCGCGCCCTAAGCACAGTGACCAGGGAGGAGCGCGCGCTGCAAGCAGAGCGGGAGGAAGCCGCCGGGCACGGAGCAGAGAGGTGAGGGGAACAGCGTCCCTGCCTAGCAGGAGGCAGGGACGCCGACGCTACAGTTCCCTTTATTTTTTTGAGCAGTGTAGTTTAGAGCATATCTGCTATGTTATAGAGGCCTCATCCACACTAAAATACTTTCTTCTGTTACGTCATACACTGGGGGACATCTCAGGGTGCCAAGGGAGGGTGGTTCACTGCGATTGAAGGGGGGTTGGTGCAGGGGCGTACATAGAAGTCATGGGGCCCCATAGCAGAAGCTCTAATTGCCCCCCCCTACAAAAATATAAATATTTGTCTGTGTCACAGAAGAGCAGATCTCATAACTTTCCAGCCTTTACATAGTAATTTACATCCTTCTGAAGTCATAGATTCCTCCTTCATTGCCCCCATAAAGTATGATGCCAACAAAAGTGCCCCCCAAACAGTATGATACCCCTATGGTGCATTCCTCCACATGCACAGTATAATGACACTATTGTACCCCACTTCAACTCCCACGGCAAAGTATGGTGACCCTAACACAGTATAATCCCCCAACTGTGAACCCCACAGAGCCCTCCATACACTCTCATGACCCCACACAGCCCTCCAAACAGTATAATGACCCCACACAAACATTCACACTGTATAATTGCTTCCATACAGTATAATGGCCCCCCACATAGCCCTCAAAATATTATAATGGCCCCACATAGCCTTCCATATAGTATAATGCACCAATAATCTTCCATATAGCATAATGCGCCCCATAATCCTCCATATAGTATAATGCTCCCCCATAAACCTCCATATAGTATAATGCGCCCCCCATAATCCTCCATATAGTATAATGAACTTCTCATGGTCCTCCATAGAATATAATGCACTCCCCATAGTCCTCCATACAGTATATTACACACCCCATAGGGTAAAATGCAGCCCCCATATAGTATAATGCACGCCACAGTCCTGCAGTATTATGGGCACCACGTACTCAGTGATTTTAAAATACCGTATATTTTAAATAAGCTGACCCGAATATAAGCCGAGGCCCCTAATTTTACCACATAAAAATGGGAAAACCTATTGACTTGAGTATATGCCTAGGGTGGGAAATGCAGCAGCTACTGGTAAATTTCCCCATCCTCGTATGTGTGGCCCCCTCAATCCAACAATCCCTGGTATGTGTGGCCCCCACAATCCCTGGTATGTGTGGCCCCCACAATCCCTGGTATGTGTGGCCCCCACAATCCCTGGTATGTGTGGCCCCCACAATCCCTGGTATGTGTGGCCCCCACAATCCCCAAATCCTGGTATGTGTGGCCTCCTCAATCCCCCAATTCTGGTATGTGTGGCCTCCTCAATTCCCCAATCCTGGTATGTGTGGCCGCCTCAATCCCCCATTCCTGGTATGTGTGGCCTCCTCAATCCCTCATTCCTGGTATATGTGGCCTCCTCAATCCCTCATTCCTGGTATATGTGGCCTCCTCAATCCCTCATTCCTGGTATGTGTGGCCTCCTCAATCCCCAAATCCTGGTATGTGTGGCCTCCTCAATCCCTAAATCCTGGTATGTGTGGCCTCCTCAATCCCCCATTCCTGGTATGTGTGGCCTCCTCAATCCCCCATTCCTGGTATATGTGGCCTCCTCAATCCCCAAATCCTGGTATGTGTGGCCTCCTCAATCCCCAAATCCTGGTATGTGTGGCCTCCTCAATCCAAGTATCCCGGTATGTGTGGCCTCCTCAATCCCCCATTCCTGGTATGTGTGGCCCCCTCATCCCCCAATCACTGCACACAAAACAATAAACACTTATACTCACCTTCTTTCCTCACCTCTGCTCCAGCGCTGCGTCCTGTCTGCTGCAGCTCATGTCGGCATCTGAGCAGCGCGCGCTCTCAGAAGCCGAGGTGAGCGGCTGCCGGCACATTCACTCCTCTGCACTGACAGCAGGAGCCGGGGCTCAGCGCTCCTCTGTGCCCGCTACTAAAGAGAATGAATATTCCGTCTTCTGCACGCCCATGGGAGTGGAGAAGAGGGAATATTTATGTCCCTTTAGCAGCGGGGACACGTGGTGGCTGCAGCAGCCGGCTACTGCATGTGCACCGCTCCTCCACTGCGCAACCCGCTCCTCTGCCGCCACAACCTCCTACTCACCTATCTTCCTCGTTCCCACGCTGCTTGGGGCCCTCATGGGCCCCCTCCGGCCACGGGCCCCATAACAGTGGCGTGGTCTGCCGCCATTGGCGGTACGCCACTGGGATGGTGATACCAGACAAATTGTTAGTGAAGGTGCAAGAGGCGAGGAACAAATGGAAGAGGTGATGGGGGCGAGCAACAGTCAGAACATGAAGAGGATAATCATCCCCTCTCTGTTCGTGTTTGGTGGGAGGGGACAGAGGAAACAAGCTTCAGAATTGCCCAGCCACCAACACAGCATGGGCTTGAACCTCTTCGAAGAGCCCAAAATATGAGTGCCTTCTTGCTGCACTATCTGCAACATGATCCCCGTATAGTTATGATTCTAAATAATGCTGACTACTGGCTTGTAATTCTGTTTGATCCATATTATGAGTAAATTTTGCCACATGCTTCCCGCCCTGAAAAAGGACCCCCGAATACTGGAGTATTGAAACACGTTTTTACAAAACCTTAAGAGAGTTTTTTCCCAAGACAGCAATGAGGCACACAGAATGCACTGCAGCTCTACACTTCCAACCTGGCACGTCAATTTATCAACGCAAAAATATTAGTAGCAGCAGTAGTGTAAGTGGCAGAAGCAATTTCTGTGAGTCCTTTCACACATTTTTTAGACCAGTTCATGCACCAGCACAACAAGTCTGACACATGAACGACTGGAGAGGATGGTGCACTCCTGATTGAGTCTCCATCTGCTGGGTTGGCTGTAGTGGAAGAGGTTTTGGTCTCTATTATAATAGTTATACTTTAGTGAAATTAATTTTTTGGTGCAGATATTGATCTTAGTGAAATTAATTTTTTGGTGCAGATATTGATCTCCACACAGGGGTACACAAACATGTTAAACTTAAAATTGATTTTCAATAAACAACCATTAGCCAACCCATCAAATGCATCTGCTGCTTCTTCCTCCTCTTTTGTTACCATGCCAAGTATTGTCAAGCAGGTCTCCGGCTGCAGAAACTCCGGTTCTTTACCCACTTCAGTCAGGCTGAGTGAGAGCCCATCACCTGTAATGGAAGAGGACATGCCTGCTGTTTTTGACCGATCTCCTAGAACGAGCACACCACAACCTTATCCATTGTAACATCTCCGTCTGCATCTCACTCACGGTCCAGCTGTTTGTCCGGTCCACCGTACTCTGCGCTTTCTCAGCACTGCAGCCAGCAAAAAATTGTTTCGTCCTACACATGACAAAGCTAAGAGACTGAACTCCACCATCTCCAATCTGTTGGCCACGGAAATGGTGGTGTCAGGCCCTAATTTTTTGAAATGTTAACACTCCTGGTTGGGTCTTCATTTGCTTGATTCGCTGTAGTAGGTGTCGGTCCCCATTATACTAGTTCTATATGTAGTCAAATTAATTCTTTGGTACAGATATTGTCACAGGAGTACACATGATATAAGCGAAATTGTTTTTCTTTGTACTGTGGTATATAAAGCAGGCTACATTTCATCTTTTAATTGTTTGGTGATGATATTGTTCTCCAGACATGGGTACCCATTAGTGTTGAGCGAGTACTAAATGTGCTCAACTTAGTGATTCAGCAGTTTCTCAAAAATTACCCAGATCTGCCAGAGCTGCTCATGAAAACGCCGCGCGTGTGCCCATTTTAGAAAGTCAGCTACAGCTTTCGCCACCCTGGCAGTGCTTCAGCAGTGTTTGCAGCTTCCAGCTCACCGACTGGTGTGTGATGTGACCATACGTTGGAAATCAACATTGCAGATGTTGGGAAGGATTTGTGAGCAGCAGAGGGCAGTTGTTGAGTGCCAGCGTCAACATGCTCTTTGGAATTCAGGTCAGCGTCCACATATAACAGCTGATAAATGGGGATGGATGTTTGACATCTGTGTTGTCTCCAAAACTTTGAGGATTCCACCAAGATAGTGAGTGGCGATGACGCCATAATTAGCATCATCATCCCGCTTCTCTGTCTACTGAAACGCTCGCAGCTCACAAAGACAAGGCCTTTCAGGCAGAGCAAGGAACTATACAGGGTGATGCTTCACAGCCCAGCCTCATCTTTTCTCAAGGCGGAATGGGTGATAATGAGGAAGAGGAGAACATGGACAGTCGTCCTCTTAGTGAGGACAGGGAAGTTTTGGCTTTCTTGGAAGTCTGTGGGAAAGCTGTATGAGTTTTGCTTAATGATGACCTTCAGTGGCTTTGCTTATGCATGTTATTTCTGAAAAAGCATTGTAGATCAGGCCATTGCCCAACTCTGTAGTCATGAAATTCAAGGCGCAAAGAAACATCTTTGTGTGTTGAAGCACCACCAAGAAGTGTGAGCTGATGTTGGATGGGCTGTCATTGCTTATGGAAGAAGCTGCATTAAAGGACTTTCCTGGGAGAAATGACAGCCGGCGTAGATATGGTTTCCCTCTATGCCAGTCCTTTCACCAAGCTAAATAATATGGCTGTGGTGAAATACAATTGTCACCAAGAAGCAATGTCAGACTGAAGAACAATGGGCCCACTAGAGGATTTGATTCCGAGGGCTCACCTTTCTCTCCTGCTCAAGAGCCCCATTGCAGCTTTAAGGTTTGCATTATGAACTCTCCTAAAGGAGAAGCCAGCGCCCACCGGGGGAGTCTCCGGTTCTCTGGTGGGCCCCTGCAACCATGCCGAGAAGCATCCCTGGCCAAGGTTCCCGGACACTCTATGGCTACTTTTTAACTGTGGACTGGCTCCAACAATCTATAACATTGCAATCTATAAGATCCATTCACTGGCTCCCAATTGCCTAGCGTATCCAGTTCAAACTACTAACACTGACCTACAAAGCCATCCATAACCTTTCTCCTCCGTACATCTCTGAATTAATCTCCCGCTATATTCCCTTTCGTAATCTTTGGTCTAACATGCTGGAGTAACTTGCACCTACTGCCACTCAGTGTCTTCAGCTCCTTTGTGAGAAACTAATATTTGGGCAGCCATTCTACCAACTAAAATTCCTGAGATATGGAAATTGTGGATGGCTTCATTTCTGGTACTGGGTGCTAATACCAAACTGTAGCGTGCCATTCACTGGATATTTCCTACAGAAAAGTACCAGCAGCAAGCTAAGGAGATAGTGGCCTCTGTCATCATGAAGGAGTTTGCTCGTTGTCTAGGGGACCGATCACTGCTGCTGTCTACCTTGTGAACATTGTGTTGAAGCTTGCGAGGATTAAGAGGTTACATTGGCGAGTCTGGTTTTTATACTAAAGATCCTACTGTTTTTATATTTTTAAATGAGCACACACCGACCATGGTTTCTGCAGCAGCGCATCCAGGCCGGGATAGTGGCAGAGAAATTGCTGTACCATCAGGTAAAGGATGCAAGACATGCAAGGCACGTGTGTGAGGTTGCCCCGGCATAGGGTCGCCACCAGGTTTGCACCGTTATTGCACATGACCTTCCCTTGCTCCAGGTTCAGTGGAGACAGCCATTGCTCAAACTCGGCCTGGAGAGCTGTCCACAACTCTTCAGCTGTATGACTGTGATCTCCAAGGCATATTCATTTTAACACTGCCTGATTGCGGTGAACCATGGCTGCGCAGTACGGAGGTGGGGGGGGGTTCTTTCTGCACTGTTGGAACATGTGTCTCTTTAAGGCAGAGGTTGAGGGCGCAGATGGAGGCCCTAGAGGAGGCACAGGCATCGGACGAAGTGTTAGATATAGAGGTTTGTCCCACAAGCCTTGAAGATTCCAACACTTGCTGTCTAGGGACAACTTGATGTCTAGTGGTCCAGTTCTCCATCCCCTGGTGTGTAGTAGTTTAGCTCTCCAACCATAGCTGTTTAGTAGTTTAGTTTTCCAACCCCTGTTGTCTGTTAGTTTAGTTCTTCATGTTCTGATGTGCATTTGTTTCATTCTCCAACCTTAGCTGTTTAGTAGTTTAGTTCTCCAATCCCTGTTGTCTATTAGTTTGGTTCTCCATCTTCTGGTGTCTAGTGGTTTAGTTCTCCATCCCCTGGTGTATATTACTTTAGTTCTCCAACCCCAGCTGTTTAGTAGTTTAGTTTTCCAACCCCTGCTGTATATTAGTTTAGTTCTCCATGTTCTCGTGTGTATTTGTTTCATTCTCCAACCCATCCATGCACACCCCCAGGGGTTAACGTCTGATGACGAGGGTTTGGATTCTGTTCGGATCCTACTTCGTCCGGGCCTGGATCAACTGAAAAAAAATTTGTGCATTGCTACACATGCTTTCCCCCTCTCTTGAGTCTGTGAAGCTTTGTATCATACCTCTGATTCCCCGGAATAGAATGTGTGAACAGCTCTGCAGACTCGCCCATTTCTAGTTCCCCACAGTCAGTTGAGCAGTTGGAGATGGAGAGTTGTGACGCGGGGGAAAACAAGGTAATTGGGTTGCCACCTCTGAGGACTGTACTATGTGTGATGTTAAAATGGAGGAAGAAGAGCAGAGGCCACTTGATGTCACGCTTGTCATCCACTGGAGCACATATTCTTTCTGGCCCTCATCTACAAAGCGTACCGCTGTCTCTGCATCACCGACTTGGCCCTAGCTTGGATCTCTTCATACCTAACCGATCGGACATTCAGTGTCTCCCACTCATACACCACCTCTACCTCTTGTCGGTGTCCCCCAAGATTCAGTTGTAGGACCCCTGCTCTTCTCCATCTACACTTTTGGCCTGGGACAGCTCCTACAATCTCAAGGCTTTTAGTATCACCTCTATGTTGATGACACACAGATCTACCTCTCTGGACCTGATATCTCCTCCATACTAACCAGAATCCCACAATGTCTGTCCACTATTTCAGCTTTCTTCTCTGCTAGATTTATAAAATTTTACATGGTTAAAACCAAATTCATCATCTTTCCACCATCTCATTCACCCCCCCAACTGGCCTATCCATCAAAGTCAATGGCTGCCCACTCTGATTGTCCTTCAAATGTCAGATCCAAGACCTTTCCACTTGCTGCCGAGTACAACTCCAAAATATCTCCAGTATCCACACATTCCTCAACTATGAATCTACAAAAACACCAGTGCATGACCTCATCCTCTCCCGCCTCGATTACTGCAAGCTCCTACACTATGGCCTCCCTTCTACCACTCTCGCACCCCTCCAATCTATCCTAAACTGTGCAGGCCGGCTAATCCACATGTCATCCCGCTATTCCCCAGCTTCTCTCCTCTCTCTGTCAATCCCTGCGCTGGCTCCCCGTTGCCCAGAGACTCCAGTTGAAAAACCTAAGTTTGGCATACCAAGCCATCGAAAACCTGTCTCCTCCATACATGTGTGACCTAGTCTCCCTGCACGCAACCGCCCATCCTTCCAAGATCTTCTCTACTTCCCTCTTATCTCTTCTTGCCACAATCGCATACAAGATTTGTCCCGTACTTCTCCCCTACTGGGTAACTCTGTACCCCAACACATCAGACTGTTGCCTACCCTGGAAACCTTGAAAAGGAAGCTGAAGACCCACCTCTTCCGACAAGCCTACAACCTGCAGTAACCCTCGCTCCATGACCAGCTCTACCCTCACCTACTGTATCCTCACCCATCCCTTGTAGACTGTGAGCCCTCGCAGGCAGGGTCCTCTCTCCTCTTGTACGAGTCAGTGACTCCTTTTCACATGTAAAGCGCCACAGAATAAATGTCAATTGATGGCACTTTCCTGGTGTCTGCCCCTAATTTGATGCGTTTTGGCAGCTTTTGGAGCAGTTTGAAGGTGTTGTGTATGCTTTTGTTGTTGCCCCCCATTGAATCCTATGACGTTCGTCAATGTTCAGCGAATTTTGCAAATTCGACAATCGGAATCTGACCCAAACATTGGAACATTCGCTCATCTCTGCTCACTAACATATCCCGAACAGGAACACATACATTCTGATCAGAGGCATAAGTAAAGTCTGATGGGCCTGGTGCAAGATTTGGACCATCCCCCACCCAGGAAAAAATAAAATATATATATATATATATATATATATATATATATAAAAATAAATATATATATATATATATATATACAGTACAGACCAAAAGTTTGGACACATCCTCTCATTTAAATATTTTTCTGTATTTTCATGACTATGAAAATTGTACATTCACACTGAAGGCATCAAAACTATGAATTAACACATGTGGAATTATATACTTAACAAAAAAGTGTGAAACAACTGAAAATATGTCTTATATTCTAGGTTCTTCAAAGTAGCCACCTTTTGCTTTGATGACTGCTTTGCACACTCTTGGCATTCTCTTGATGAGCTTCAAGAGGTAGTCACCGGAAATGGTTTTCACTTCACAGGTGTGCCCTGTCAGGTTTAATAAGTGGGATTTCTTGCCTTATAAATGGGGTTGGGACCATCAGTTGTGTTGTGCAGAAGTCAGGTGGATACACAGCTGATAGTCCTACTGAATAGACTGTTAGAATTTGTATTATGGCAAGAAAAAAGCAGCTAAGTAAAGAAAAATGAGTGGCCATCATTACTTTAAGAAATGAAGGTCAGTCAGTCCGAAAAATTGGGCAAACTTTGAAAGTGTCCCCAAGTGCAGTTGCAAAAACCATCAAGTGCTACAAAGAAACTGGCTCACATGAGGACCGCCCCAGGAAAGGAAGACCAAGAGTCACCTCTGCTTCTGAGGATAAGTTTATCCGAGTCACCAGCCTCAGAAATCACACGTTAACAGAAGCTCAGATTAGAGACCAGGTCAGTGCCACACAGAGTTATAGCAGCAGACACATGTCTACAACAACTGTTAAGAGGAGACTTTGTGCAGCAGGCCTTCATGGTAAAATAGCTGCTAGGAAACCACTGCTAAGGACAAGCAACAAGCAGAAGAGACAAGTTTGGGCTAAAGAACACAAGGAATGGACATTAGACCAGTGGAAATCTGTGCTTTGGTCTGATGAGTCCAAATTTGAGATCTCTGGTTCCAACCACCGTGTCTTTGTGCGACGCGGAAAAGGTGAACGGATGGACTCTACATGCCTGGTTCCCACCGTGAAGCATGGAGGAGGAGGTGTGATGGTGTGGGGGTGCTTTGCTGGTGACACTGTTGGAGATTTATTCAAAATTGAAGGCATACTGAACCAGCATGGCTACCACAGCATCTTGCAGCGGCATGCTATTCCATCTGGTTTGCGTTTAGTTGGACCATCATTTATTTTTCAAAAGGACAATGACCCCAAACACACCTCCAGGTTGTGTAAGGGCTATTTGACCAAGAAGGAGAGTGATGGGGTGCTACGCCAGATGACCTGGCCTCCACAGTCACCAGACCTGAACCCAATCGAGATGGTTTGGGGTGAGCTGGACCGCAGAGTGAAGGCAAAAGGGCCAACAAGTGCTAAGCATCTCTGGGAACTCCTTCAAGATTGTTGGAAGACCATTTCCGGTGACTACCTCTTGAAGCTCATCAAGAGAATGCCAAGAGTGTACAAAGCAGTCATCAAAGCAAAAGGTGGCTACTTTGAAGAACCTAGAACATAAGACATATTGTCAGTTGTTTCACACTTTTTTGTTAAGTATATAATTCCACATGTGTTAATTCAGAGTTTTGATGCCTTCAGTGTGAATGTACAATTTTCACAGTCATGAAAATATAGAAAAATCTTTAAATGAGAAGGTGTGTCCAAACTTTTGGTCTGTACTGTATATATATATATATATATATATATATATATATATGACTTCCATCTGGTATATACGTCCCTCATCATGGTCCCTTATCTTAGAGCCCCATACTGGTATATACAGTATATATCCCCCATTCTGGTGCTGTTCTTTACTGTATAGAAAAAAAAGCAAAGCATTACACTCCCCAGGGGTGAACACAGAAGTCATAGTTCCCCATAGTCCCCCCTACAGTATTATGCTCCTACTTATAGTATAATGCACTCCCCATACTCCTCCATACACTATAATGAATCCCATAGTACTCCATACAGTATAATGCACTCCCTATACTCCTCCATATAGTATAATGCACCCTCAATAATCCACCATACAGAATAATGCACACCCTATAGTCATGCATGTAGTATAATGCACAGCCTATAGTCCTCTGTATAGTATAATGCACAGCCCATTCTAAAATATGTTCCCCATCCTGGTATGCGGCCCTCATTCCAGGACCCCATCCTGGTATATGGCCCTCATCCTGGTATATATTCCCCATCCTGGTGTATGGCCCTCATCTTGGTATATGGCCCCATCCTAGAATGTGGCCCTCATCCTGGTATATGTCCCCCATCCTGGTATACGGCCCCATCCTGGTATATGGCCCTCACCCTGGGCCCCCATCCTGATATATGGCCCCGCTGTTGGTCAATACACAGAAAAAAACAATAAACGCTCCTACTCACCTTCCTAGCACTCACCATGCTGTGCGGCGTCCACATCTGAAGCTGACAGCTGATTTTGGTTGATTTTGACAGGAGCACATAACGTCACTGCCGTGCACCCCCGGCAAGTTTTTGCGCTGCAATACACTTCAGCTGAATATGTGTTCGAGCATGCACATTCAGCTGAAATAGGGGCTGGCAGCGGCGGGCCCCTGGTCCGCCGGATACGTTACGGCCCTGATTCTGATGTTCTATTGTATACCTGGCAGGAGCCAATATATTGTGATGCCTTCACGGTTATATACCACCAGGAGCCCTTACATTATAGTGTCTTTAACAGTGAAACGGCTAGAATGTATGGGCTGCAGTCAAGACCTGGATGGAGACCATACATTGTAGGCTACATTCTGATAGCTTCATTAACATATACCTGGGAAGAGATCATAGATTCTGCTGCCTCCAATAGTATATACTTATCAGGAGCCCATAGATTCTCCTGCCTCCAATAATATATACCTGACAGGAGCCCATACATTCTGCTATCTTCCAGGTCCTGACTGCAGCCCATACATTCTAGCGTCTTCACTAGTGAGCCAGCTAGAATGTATGGGCTCCTTCCAGGTCCTGACTGCAGCCCATACATTCTAGCGTCTTCACTAGTGAGCCAACTAGAATGTATGGGCTGTAGTCAGGACCTGACAGGAGCCCATACAATCTCATGCCTCCATTAATATATACCTGACAGGAGCCCATACATTCTCCTACCTCCAATAATATATACCTGACAGGAGCCCATACATTCTCCTGCCTCCAATAATATATACCTGACATGAGCCCATACATTCTGCTGCCTCCAATAATATATACCTGACAGGAGCCCATAGATTCTGCTGCCTCCAATAATATATACCTGACAGGAGCCCATAGATTCTGCTGCCTCCAATAATATATACCTGACAGGAGCCCATACATTCTGCTGCCTCCAATAATATATACCTGACAGGAGCCCATACATTCTCCTGCCTCCAGTAATAAAAACCTGACAGGAGCCCATACATTCTCCTACCTCCAATAATATATACCTGACAGGAGCCCATACATTCTCCTGCCTCCAATAATATATACCTGACAGGAGCACATAGATTCTGCTGCCTCCAATAATATATACCTGACAGGAGCCCATACATTCTCCTGCCTCCAATAATATATACCTGAGAGGAGCCCATACATTCTCCTGCCTCCAATAATATAGCTCAGAACTTCTCAGGAGGCAGGAGGGAAGTGTCAGACTCACTGACTGCTCGGAGGCTGCTCGCTGCAGCTATCGGAGGTAGTGAGGAGACAGGATTGGCTGACAGCTGCAGATCTGGCCAGTAGTGATGATGGAGGACAGATGACCACCAGGATGGAGCTGCTGAAGATGGGAGAAGGCACCTGCCATAGGGACATCATATGTAAGTAATGAAATGTGTACAGATTTACTATTATCTATGTGTATTAGCATATTTATGCATATATATATATATATATATATATATATATATATATATATATATCTGTACTTGTGCAAAGTGCTTATATGTAGTGATGCGTACTGTGGATATCTGTAGCATACTTATGTGCACCTGTCTGTAAAAGTGTATATATATATGTACCTGTGAAAAGTGTATATACAGTGAAGGAAATAATTATTTGATCCCTTGCTGTTTTTGTAAGTTTGCCCACATGAACAGTCTATAATTTTAAGGGTAGGTTAATTTTAACATTGAGAAATAGAGCTGTCTAAGGATGTCAGGGACAAGATCATAGACCTGCACAAAGCTGGAATGGGCTACAAAACCATAGGTAAGACGCCGGGTGAGAAGGAGACAACTGTTGGTGCAATAGTAAGAAAATAAAAGAAATACAAAATGACTGTCAATTGACATCGATCTGGGGCACCATGCAAAATCTCACCTCGTGGGGTATCCTTGATCATGCGGAAGGTGAGAGATCAGCCTAAAACTACACGGGGGAACTTGTTAATGAGCTCAAGGCAGCTGGGACCACTGTCACCAAGAAAACCATTGGTAACACATTACACCTTAAATGTTTAAAATCCTGCAGTGCCCGCAAGGTCCCCCTGCTCAAGAAGGCACATGTGCAAGCCCATCTGAAGTTGTGCCAATGAACACCTGGATGATTCTGTGAGTTATTGGGAGAAGGTGCTGTGGTCAGATGAGACAAAAATTGAGCTCTTTGGCATTAACTCAACTCGGTGTGTTTGAAGGAAGAGAAATGCTGCCTATGACCCAAAGAACACCGTCCCCACTGTCAAGCATGGAGGTGGAAACATTATGTTTTGGGGGTGTTTCTCTGCTAAGGGCACAGGACTACTTCACTGCATCAATGGAGGAATGGATGGAGCCATTTACCGTAAAATTCTGAGTGACAACCTCCTTCCCTCTTCCAGGACATTAAAAATGGGTCGTTGCTGGGTCTTCCAGCTTGACACTGACCCAAAAACTGTTATGATCTGAAACATGTACTAAGGAAAGATAGGGGAAAGCTGTCCCTACAGTAAGACTAAGCTGAATCCCTACGATGTAGTGGGCTGCCTGTTCCTAGCGAACAGACCCACCTTAGTCCTCGGCTAGTCTGAACGGAGACCTATAGCATAAGGGAATGGGTCCCTAAAAGAACTATGGACTGGGACAAAAAATGGGACACCTCCTAAACAGAGAAGTTGTTGCAGAATACAAAAATACAAACTGACAAAAAGGTACTAAAGGTCCCAGAAGGACCAAGCGAACTGACAGAGAAAGGCACAGAAGCACCTGGCTAGAGAAGCAGTAAAACACAGAAGGCCAGCACAGCCAAAAGGGCGGAGCTGGAATATAAAGGCAAATGGTCACATGACCGCAAAACACAAGAAGGAAGAAACAAACAAACAGGAGGGTTCTAACAAAAACATACAGCCAAGGCAACAAAGGAGTGGCTCAAAAAGAAGCACAGTAAGGTCATGGAGTGGCCTAGCCAGTCTCCAGACCTTAATCCCATAGAAAACTTATGGAGGGAGTTGAAGCTCCGAATTGCCCAGCGACAGCCTCAAAATCTTAATGATTTAGAGATGATCTGTAAAGAGGAGTGGAACAAACTTCCTCCTGACATGTGCGCAACCCTCATCATCAACTACAAAACGTGTGTGACTGCTGTGCTTGCCACCAAGTATTAAGTGTTGTTTGCCAGAGGAATCAAATACTTATTTCTCACTGCAAAATGCAAATAAATTCATCTAATTTATACAATGTGATTTTTTTTTATTTTTTTGGGGGGATATTCTATCTCTCAATGTTAAAATTATAGACTGTTCACGTCTTTTGTCAGTGGGCAAACTTACAAAAACAGCAAGGGATCAAATACTTATTTCCTTCACTGTATGTATCTCTGTGCACTGTGGTTATCTGTGCATCTATGTGTGTATACACCCGCTGATAACAGTACACTATATATTAGTACCTGAGACACTGTAGACAATATGTGTAAAGGTAAATATTGCTTAAGGGGGGTTTCCTAGGGGCAGACAAATCGCTGCTGCATTTGGGCCAGAGCTGGAGGTGGCATGCTGACACCGGGTAATATATCAGCTAGATAAGCATCCTCGGACGCACATTCAGCTGAAATATATTGCAGCACAGGGGATCCGCCAGCTCCCCGTGTAACGGGTCTCGGAGGCGGAACCACTGAGCTACTATACAACGGGGCGGTCCTTGTAAGGGAGCGGGTGGCGACCAGGGAAGACGGGCAGGCAGTCACAGCAGGTGACCGGGACAGTCTCTGGGAGAACGGGCAGGAGGTCATGGCAAGTGACCAGGGCAGTCTCTGGGTGAACGGGCAGGAGCCACAGCAAGTGACCGGGGCAGTCTCTGGGTAAAGGGTAGGTACGACCTGTGATGGCGGAGCCTCCAGGTAGGCTAGCAGGCAGATGGTAGATGTGTGCTCCCAGGTGAGCAGGCGAGAGTCTCTGGATAAGCAGGTGGTCACAGCATGTGACGGCGGAGCCTCCAGGTAGGCTAACAGGCAGGTAGCAGATGAGCGCTCCCAGGTGAGCGGGCAAGAGTCTCTGGTATGGCAGGTGGTCACAGCACGTGACGGCGGAGCCTCCAGGTAGGCCAACAGACAGGCAGCAGGTGAGCGCTCCCAGGTGAGCGGGCAGGAGTCTCTGGACAGGCAGGTGGTCACAGCACGTGACGGCGGAGCCTCCAGGCAGGCTAGCAGGCAGGTAGCAGATGTGCGCTCCCAGGTGAGCGGGCAAGCTGGTCCATGGACAGACTGACAGGAGTCGGAAGGCAGACTGTCGGACCTCAGGCTAGCAAGCAGGTAAGCGGATTGTCAGACAGGAATCAGACAGCAAACTGGCAGGAAACTGGCAGGTAACTGGCAGGTAACTGGCAACGGGACCTGAGGGCTGAAGCAGAGTAGTGAACAGTGCAACAACATTGCTCGGGCACCTCCATTTTGGAGGAGGTGCCTTATATATGGAGGGATCCTCCGGCCATTGGCCGGGGATTCCTTAGGGCGGCGCGCGCGGCCCCTTTAAGAGAGGGGGAGCGCGTGCACGGGCGCCCTAAGCACAGTGACCGGGGGAGAGCGGGGGCTGCAAGCAGAGCGGGAGGAAGCCGCCGGGCACGGAGCAGAGAGGTGAGGGGAACAGCGTCCCTGCCTAGCAGAAGGCAGGGACGCCGACGCTACAGTACCCCCCCCCTTTAGGCCCCCCCTTTTTTAGGCCAGACAGAAATTTAGCAAGGATGAGAGGGGCATGGATGTTCTCCCGGGGCTCCCACGTTCCCTCTTCAGGACCAAACCCCTTCCAATCTACCAGAAAAAAGGTCTTTCCTCTTACCCTTTTGGTGGCCAGAATGTTCTCTACCTCAAACTCGTTTTCAGCGGAAACCGGAGCAGGAGGCGTGCCTGTAGACTTGGAAAAAGAGTTAAGTACCACAAGTTTGAGGAGAGATATATGGAAGGAGTTAGGGATCCGCAAGTTGGCCGGGAGTTTCAATTTATAGGCCACTGGGTTGATCTGACTGATAACCTCCAGAGGACCGATGAACCGAGGCCCCAATTTATAGGAAGGAATCTTGAGCCGGACATACTTGGACGAGAGCCAGACTTTATCTCCAGGACGGAATTGAGGAGGATCCAGACGTCTTTTGTCAGCATGTCTTTTCATACGCTCGGACGACTGTAGGTGTGCGGACCGGGTACTCTCCCACATGGAGGAGAATTTGTTAACAAGAGATTCCGCAGCCAGATTATCCACCGAGGTGGAGACGGGAAATGGGATCCGAGGATGCTGACCGAAGACTACAAAAAACGGGGATTTGGAGGAAGATTCGCTCTCGTGATTGTTGTAAGAGAATTCGGCCCATGGCAGGAGATCCACCCAGTCAGAATGGTGGGCATTAACGAAGTGCCGGAGGTAACTGGTCAGGATCTGATTGATCCGCTCCACTTGACCATTAGACTGTGGGTGGTAAGCGGAGGAGAAGTCCAGGGTGACGTCTAGCAATTTACAAGTGGCTCTCCAGAAGCGTGAGGTGAACTGTACCCCACGATCCAACACGATGTGGAGGGGCAGGCCATGAAGACGGAAGATGTGGCGGATGAAGTCTTTAGCCAGCTCGGGTGCAGACGGGAGGCCTGGCAGGGGAAAGAAGTGAGCCATCTTGGAAAAGCGGTCAGCGACCACCCAAATGACCGTACAACCGGCAGAGACGGGAAGGTCGGTTATGAAGTCCATGGCTATATGCTGCCAGGGGGCAGCAGGTACAGGAAGCGGAAGAAGGCGACCGGCTGGCAGGTGTCTCGGAACTTTGTTGCGGGCGCAGGACACACAGGCAGAAACAAAGTCTATTACGTCCTTGTGCAGGGTAGGCCACCAGTAGTGCCGGGTAATAAGCTGGAGGGTCTTTTTCTGACCGGCGTGGCCAGCTAGTTTAGACGAATGACCCCAGTGTAGGATCTTCTCCCGATCAGGTACCGATACGAACGTCTTACCGGGAGGGAGACGATTTAGACTCACGGGAGCCACCTGCATTACTCTAGCGGGATCGATGATATGTTTAGGTTCTTCCTCGAGATCAGACACCAGAAAGGATCGGGACAAGGCGTCCGCTTTGATGTTTTTGTCAGCCGGACGAAAATGAAGAACAAAATCAAAGCGAGCAAAAAACAAGGACCACCGGGCTTGGCGCGGGTTAAGTCTCTGGGCATGCTGGAGGTAAGCCAAGTTCTTGTGGTCAGTGTAAATTATAACCGGATGAAGAGCCCCCTCGAGTAGGTAACGCCACTCCTCCAATGCCAGCTTGATGGCCAATAACTCACGGTCTCCAATGGAATAATTGCGCTCGGAAGAGGAGAAGAGTTTGGAGAAGAAGCCACAAGTTACTATTCTCCCGGAAGACGATTTTTGGGTAAGTACCGCTCCGGCTCCAGAGGAGGAGGCGTCAACTTCCAGGAAGAACTGCTTGTTGCCGTCCGGGCGATGCAGCACTGGGGCGGAAGAGAAGGCCTGTTTTAAGGAGAGAAAGGCCTCCTCTGCTTCGGGCGGCCAGTCTTTGGGAATAGTACCCTTACGGGTGAGCGCGGAAATTGGGGTAGTCCGGGAAGAGAAGTGTGGGATGAAGAGGCGGTAGTAGTTGGCGAAGCCCAGGAACCGCTGAATAGCCTTCAACCCCTCCGGTCGAGGCCATTTCTCGATGGCAGACAGTTTCTCTGGATCCATTCGTAGGCCGGTCTGGGAAATAATGTAGCCCAAAAACGGAAGCGAGGTCTGCTCAAAGAGGTACTTCTCATATTTAGCGAAGAGGTGATTCTGCCTGAGCCTGAGCAGGACCTGACGAACATCCCTCCGGTGAGTCTGGAGATCCGGAGAGAAGACCAAGATGTCGTCCAGGTACACCACTACGCAGGAGTAGAGAAGGTCCCGGAAGATGTCATTGACCAACTCTTGAAAGACGGCAGGAGCGTTACAGAGACCAAAGGGCATTACCAGATATTCATAGTGGCCGTCCCGGCTGTTGAATGCAGTCTTCCATTCGTCCACCTGACGGATACGGACCAGGTTGTACGCCCCACGGAGGTCCAATTTGGTGAAGATTCTAGCCCCCCTCAGACGGTCAAATAACTCCGGAATGAGCGGAAGGGGGTACTTATTCTTCACCGTGATCTGGTTAAGGCCTCTATAGTCTATACAAGGACGGAGAGAGCCATCCTTCTTTTTAACGAAAAAGAAGCCTGCTCCCGCCAGGGAGGTAGATTTCCGGAAGAATCCCCGGGCCAGATTCTCCTCAATATACTCGGACATTGACCGGGTCACAGCAGCGGACAATGGGTAAATACGTCCACGGGGAGGCGTAGTACCGGGTAACAGGTCGATAGGACAGTCGTATGGTCTATGAGGGGGTAATGTCTCTGCCTCCTTTTTATTAAAGACATCAGCAAATGACCAATAGGGAATCGGAAGTCCAGGTAGATTAGTTGGGGTAGGAGAAGGACGGACGGGATGAACAGGAACCAAACAAGTCTTATGGCAGTCCTGTCCCCAGAGAAGGACTTCTCCGGTCAGTCAGTCAAGCACGTGTGCATGTCTCTGGAGCCAAGGTAGACCTAGCAAGAGGGCGTGAGAGAATCCAGGCAGAACATGAAAGGAGATGAGTTGGATGGGACGTGGTAAGAGGCCCCCATCCACAGCAACGACAGATAAGGGTACAGCCAGAGGTTTGGTGGGAATGCGGTATTTTTCTACCAGAGACTGTGAAATAAGATTCCCGGCTGCTCCAGAGTCAAGTTGGGCTAATTCGAAATAACGGTTCTTCCCGCAGATAATTGAGACTGACAGCAGCAGAGATGGAGAGGATTTATTCTTGTCTAGGTCGACCTCTCTGAGCGAACCTAGACACAGGCGTCTCCCGACCTCTCCGGGCAGGTACGGATCCGGTGCTCCTTACTGCCACAGTAGAAGCAGCTCCCCTCGACACGGCGTAAGTCCTGACGGGTTTTGACCATCTTGGTCTGGTCGACCTGCATAGGCTCAGGAGAGTGTACCTGGGGAGAAACGGAGGGAGTGACGGGTTTCTGGAAGGTAGGAGCTAGACGTGGAAACCTCCTCTCACGGGTGACCTCTTTGGCACGCTCCTGGAACCGTAGGTCAATCCGGGTGGCCAGAGTTATTAAGTCGTCGAGAGTGGTAGGAATGTCCCGACCGGCGAGTTCATCTTTAATACGGCCGGACAGACCCTCCCAGAAGACAGATACCAGAGCGTCGTTATCCCAGGCCAGCTCCGAGGCAAGGGTACGCAACCGTATGGCATATTGGCCCACGGTGAGACTTCCCTGACGGAGGCGTAGCAGAGACAATGCGGATGAGGTCTTCCGTCCGGGTTCGTCGAAGACTTTCCGGAAAGCCGTGAGAAAGGCAGGCAAGTCGGACACCAGGGGGTCTCCTCTCTCCCATAGAGGATTTAGCCAAGCCAGAGCCTCCCCCGTGAGATGGGACATGATGAAGGCTACTTTGGCCCGGTCGGAGTTAAACTGGTGAGACAGGAGTTCAAAGTGCAGGGTGCACTGGTTTATGAAGCCCCGCGCCTGAGCGGAGTCGCCTCCGAAGCGAGGAGGTGCAGAAAGCCGGAATCCGGAGCAGGATACCATGGTATTGGTGGGCAGCGGAGCTGCCGGATTGCGAGTCATGATACTAGCGGTGGTTGCTGGTGGAGCAGTCAGAGTGTCCAGGCGAGAATTGACATTCCGCAGGTGACCCAGGATGGACTCCTGTTGGGACCTCTGACGGGACAGTTCATGACAGAGGTCCGAGAGCGAGGGAGCTTGGGTGCCACCGGGTTCCATGGCCCGAGCAAACTGTAACGGATCTGGGAGGCGGAACCACTGAGCTACTATACAAGGGGGCGGTCCTTGTAAGGGAGCAGGTGGCGACCAGGGAAGACGGGCAGGCAGTCACAGCAGGTGACCGGGACAGTCTCTGGGAGAACGGGCAGGAGGTCATGGCAAGTGACCAGGGCAGTCTCTGGGTGAACGGGCAGGAGCCACAGCAAGTGACCGGGGCAGTCTCTGGGTAAAGGGTAGGTACGACCTGTGACGGCTGAGCCTCCAGGTAGGCTAGCAGGCAGATGGTAGATGTGTGCTCTCAGGTGAGCAGGCGAGAGTCTCTGGATAAGCAGGTGGTCACAGCATGTGACGGCGGAGCCTCCAGGTAGGCTAACAGGCAGGTAGCAGATGAGCGCTCCCAGGTGAGTGGGCAAGAGTCTCTGGTATGGCAGGTGGTCACAGCACGTGACGGCGGAGCCTCCAGGTAGGCCAACAGACAGGCAGCAGGTAAGCACTCCCAGGTGAGCGGGCAAGAGTCTCTGGAATAGCAGGTGGTCACAGCACGTGACGGCGGAGCCTCCAGGTAGGCCAACAGACAGGCAGCAGGTGAGCGCTCCCAGGTGAGCGGGCAGGAGTCTCTGGACAGGCAGGTGGTCACAGCACGTGACGGCGGAGCCTCCAGGCAGGCTAGCAGGCAGGTAGCAGATGTGCGCTCCCAGGTAAGCGGGCAAGCTGGTCCATAGACAGACTGACAGGAGTCGGAAGGCAGACCGTCGGACCTCAGGCTAGCAAGCAGGTAAGCGGATTGTCAGACAGGAATCAGACAGCAAACTGGCAGGAAACTGGCAGGTAACTGGCAACGGGACCTGAGGGCTGAAGCAGAGTAGTGAACAGTGCAACAACATTGCTCGGACACCTCCATTTTGGAGGAGGTGCCTTATATATGGAGGGATCCTCCGGGCATTGGCCGGGGATTCCTTAGGGCGGCGCGCGCGGCCCCTTTAAGAGAGGGGGAGCGAGCGCACGCGCGCCCTAAGCACAGTGACCGGGGGAGAGCGGGCGCTGCAAGCAGAGCGGGAGGAAGCCGCCGGGCACGGAGCAGAGAGGTGAGGGGAACAGCGTCCCTGCCTAGCAGAGGGCAGGGACGCCGACGCTACACCCCGCACTGCAATACACGTCGCTGGCCAATTTGTGGCCAATAGCTGACCTCAGCATGCCCATGACTTGGGGCAGTGACGTCATGCGTGATGGTGGGGACACTGAAGTCAGCTGGCGGCATAGGCGGATTATAATGAGGGCAATCCGGGCGACCGCCCAGGGCCCCGAGCCTGCAGGGGGCCCGCGGCTCCAGGCGGGGTGTCTATGGCCGGATTGCCCTCCTTATATGTGCGGGCCGCCGAGGCACATACCGGCAGCAGTGGCGGGAAGTGGGGGCCCGGACAGCTCCCCCAGCAGCGGCGCACGGCCGCTACTTCTTCATCGGCCGGGCCAGCACTGCAGCAGTTAACTTCCCTGTGCTGGCCCGGCCGCGTCACTGCTAGGAGACACGGCCCTGTGCGCGGCCATGTCTCCTAGCTGTGACGTCACACAGTGCGCGCCCGACCTGCACTGCTGCACCGAAGAGCCTGAGGACTGGAGCTAAGCCGGGGGATGGTGAGTGTGTGTGTGTGTGTGTGTATTTATGTATATATGTATGTGTGTGTGTGTAGGCAGATATCATTGTGTGATGTCTGTTTATATGTATTTTTGTGTTTCAAATGTGTTTATGCGTGCATGTATATCTGTATATGTTTGTGTGTGTATGTGACTGCGTGCGGCCTCCTGCTGAGTATAGATGGCGCCATGCGGCCTCCTGCTGTCTCTGTGGGGGGCGCCGTGCGGCCTCCCACTGTGCATAGATGGCGCCGTGCGGCCTCCCGCTGTGTATAGATGGCGCCGTGCGGCCCCCTGCTGTGTATAGATGGCGCCGTGCGGCCCCCTGCTGTGTATAGATGGCGCCGTGCAGCCTCCTGCTGTGTATAGATGGCACCTTGCGGCCCCCTGCTGGGTATAGATGGCGCCGTGCGGCCTCCTGCTGTGTATAGATGGCGCCGTGCTGCCTCCTACTGTGTATAGATGGCGCTGTGCGGCCTCCTGCTGTGTATAGATGGCTACGTGCGGCCTTCTGCTGAGTATAGATGGCGCCGCCGGCCTCCTGCTGTCTCTGGGGGGGCGCCATGTGGCCTCCCGCTGTGTATAGATGGCACCGTGCGGCCTCCCGCTGTGTATAGATGACTACGTGCGGCCTCCCGCTGTGTATAGATGGCTACGTGCGGCCTCCCGTTGTGTATAGATGGCTACGTGCGGCCTCCCGCTGTGTATAGATGGCACCGTGCTGCCTCCCGCTGTGTATAGATGGCACCGTGCGGCCTCCCGCTGTGTATAGATGGCTACGTGTGCTCAATATTGAGTCATACAATTAATGTAAGGCTATGTGCCCATGATACAGAAATGTTCCAGATTTTTTTTGAGCGTTTCTGCATCTCCCTCGCAGAAAAAACGCATGCGGATTTTAGATGCGGATTGTACATGCGGATTTTACATGCGGATTGTACATTTGTTTTTCCTGCCAGGGACAAGAGGAAGTGAAGCGTTCTTCACATGCATTTCTGCATGCACGTTGACAAGCGCTTTCCAAGCGATTTTAGCATCACTTGGAAAGTGCTTGACAACTTGGTCACACTATATACATCCATGCAACCAGCATGGATTTATATAGTGTGACCTCAAAAGAATGGTAAAAAATATATACTTACCTTCTGATGGCCTTTTCAGACCATCGCGAGCTGCCAGCAAGCCAGGACGCATCAGATAAAGACACCGGGGGCCATCAGAAGGTAAGTATAATATTTATTTTTTATTTTATTCTTTTTTTACAGGTTCTATGGTACCCAGGTCCGGAGGAGAGTCTCCTGTCCTCCACACCCGGTTACCTAATGCAAGTCAATAGCGGCGAAAACGCCTCGCTTCCGCAAAATAATTGGTAATGCTGCGGATTTTTCTGCAATGATAATCCGCAGCGGAAATTTCCGCAGCATGTACACAGCACATGCGGATTATCATTGGGGAACATGGCAGACCTTTTACCAAGCGTTTTTTAAGCATTTCTGCAGCAGAATTGCTGCTGCGGAAACGCTTAAAAAACGCATAGTGGGCACACAGCCTAAAAAAAATATATAATTAATATTGTGCCAAATTAATTTCACGTGAACTATCACATAATCTATCACAGGGGATCATGTGACATGTCACGTGATAAATCAGGTGTGTGTGTGTGTGGGGGGCCCGCGCCTTCTAAACTGCCCAGGGCCCTTGCTACTCTTAATCCACCCCTGGCTGGCAGCTCCTGCACCGGCTGCAGAAAAGGACGCTATGTGGCGTGGGAGCAGTGGTAGTGAGTAGAATCTTTTTTTTTTCATGTGTTGCAGAAGAACAAGACAAAATATCAAAGCAAGGGGCATAGGATGGAGCACATTATCCAAGAAACAGAAACAGGATGGGGCACAATACATCAGGCACATTATCCAAGGGATGGAACCAGGGTGGAGTACATTATCCAAGGAATGGGACCAAGATGGGGCACATTATCCAAGGAAGGGGACCAGGATGGGGCACATTATCCAAGGGACGGAACCAGAATGGGGCACATTATCCAAGAAACAGAAACAGGATGGGGCACATTATATCAGGAAGGGGCACATTATTCAAGGGACGGAACCAGGATGGGGCATATTATCCAAAGAACGGCACAAGGATGGGGTACAGTATACAAGGAAGGGGACCAGGATGGGGCACATTATACCAGGATGGGGCACATTATACCAGGAAGGGGACCAGGATGGTGCACATTATACCAGAAAGGGGACCAGGATGGGGCACGTTATCCAAGGGACAGAACCAGGATGAGGTACATTATCCAAGGAACAGGACCAGGATGGGGTACATTATCCAAGGAACAGGAACAGGATGGAGCACATTATACCAGGAAGGGGACCAGGATGGGGCCACATTATACCAAGGGACCAGCATGGTGCACATTATACCAGGAAGGGGACCAGGATGGGACGCATTATCCAAGGAACAGGACCAGGATGGAGCACATTATACCAGGAAGGGGACCAGGATGGGGCACATTATACCAGGAAGGCTACGCTAGATGTGATAACGTGGAATGTCCGGTTGATGGGGAAGCCACTAAGAGATGTGTGGTTTTTACGTGTTTAAAACAGTTCCATCCAGCTATACTATGTATTTCTGAAACGCATATGGTAAAAGATAGGGTCCACTTAATGCATAAGCGAGAAATTGCCTATGAATGTCTTTTCAGTGTCATGTTCCTCGTAAATACCTGAAGATTTAAAAACAGATCAAAGTCTTTGGGTTGGTTTGTGGCACAAAAAGAAAGTCCTTTTGATAATATTAATTTATCATCATTTTATAAAAGGTAGTCTGATAAATTAAAAATATTTGTGAGTATTATTGTTTGGGGCTTGGGGTTGGTTTATTTTCCCTCTTTTCTTTTTTTTCGCGTTCCTCTAGTAGTTTTTTTATTTTCCCTGGTTTGGGGGAGAAGTATTGGTTAATTGCCCTTTCTTATGAGATACAGTCCGAGATAAAAAAGGTACCAGACCTTTAGAACCAGTTGTGGTATTGTCCACTATGATAATATTGCTTGTTTTTTTTAGTACAGGAAACAATGTCTGATGTAGTGTCATATATTGAGAGGTCCAGTAGTGGAGTAGAAATGGGATCTGAGAATTCGATTAGAGCAGGAGATTCAATTTCATTAGGTGGAATTAGACTTTAATTTATTGCCTCTAGTTGTCTCCATTTTATTTTTACTTAGTCAAGCACTTTCCCTTTCTTCATTGATTCTATTTATTTGTAGTCTAATGTTGTCTAGATTTTTTTGCATTAAGAACCGAAATGAAGGTAGAGGTTTTCTATTCAGAAGATGGATGTAGTGTATTGGAATTTTGTATAGAAGGAGTGTTTGTCAAATTTGTGCTCTTGCTCACAGTACTTTTTGTAGATTTAACTGTTACAATTGATAAAGGTTCAATTCTATTTGGTAGGACAATTATTTTGTTATTTGTCATCTTCGGTTCGATCTTATTATTTCAATATTTTTTTATTTGTATCAGTACATTCATTAGCCTTGTCCTTTAGTTGTATAGGTAGAGAATTTTTAGATTTTTGTTCGATCATTCAGGGCACACTTTGTGTTTCTTTCTTTTTTATAATATGATAATCATCCCTGTCTTGTTGCAGTTTTTTCAATTTATTCATTATTGGCTCATGTTCCAGTTGTAATATGGATGTGATAGTGTTAGAATTTATTTTTTTATATTCTGGATAAGATTCAAACCTTAATAGGTCTTTGTGACACAACAGCTTTTTATCTTAATCAGCCAGAAGTCTACATTTGTTAAGCCAAAAGAAATCCAGTATTATATTTGTGAATGTATGTGTATTTCTGTGGCAGGTCAAGAAGGACATACGATTATTTTTATAAAGCTGAATGTTGACGTCTCTTGGTTTTTAAACAATGATGTTTGTTACTATGCTAATTGCATATTGTACTAAAGCCATCTAGATGTTGATTTACAAGAACTCCCTGCTATATCAACTATATATATTGATTAAATGCTCAAACAATGAGACATGAGCCCTGTGGAATAATATCCTCCCTAATCCTTGACCTGTGGATGCGTACGTGAAAGGACAACTGTAACTATTTAAGGGACATATGCCTCTGTAGCAGTGAGAATTGAAAGCGAGAATCAAAAATCAGTCAGAGTCTTCAGGGCATCAGCTTGGTAGCACAGCTCAATCCAGAGAAACACAGATTCGAATTCTACATGATTCTGCCTAAGGATGAACGGCCCTGACTGGAAGGATATGGATCTGCTCCATTGACCATCAGAGAACCCATAGATACATTTGGGGAGACCAGGTTGGGAGGCTGAAGCCACCTGGCCGCATGGATATGTTTGGGGTTGCCAGGTCGCCTGGAACCCATAGAAACTCTCGGCGAGGCCAGGGTTGGACCCTTGGGTCTTTTGGCCTTGTACCTCGATGTACTGTCAGCTTCCAGAGCTTGCTGCTACCTCCTCTCTGTGGGCAATAATAAAATATTGCCACACTGCTTTACCCTCACACTGTGTTGTCTGAGTAGTATTATTCCAACGGAAGACCCCAGGTCTTCACAGTCCTTAACAAAAGATAGAACTTTTTCAGTTGTAGTTTCGCACAATTGTGTTCTCTTTTTATGTAAACATGTTAACTGTAGCATCGGCGTCTCTGCCCCCTGCCAGGCAGAGACGCCCTCCCCCTTACCGCCGCGGTCCTGGTCCGGCGTCTTCTGGCCTCCATGATGGTGCACGCAGCTTCCCGGGCACGGTGCTTAGGGCACGCGTGCTCCCTCTCTCTTATAGGGGCCACGCACGCCGTCCTAAAGAGTCCCTGGCCAGTGGCCGGAGGACTTCCCATATATAAGGCACCTCCTCCAAAATGGAGGTGCCTGTGCAATGGTTGTTGTTCCATGTGCTAACACTTGCTTCAGGCCTCAGGTCCCGCTGCCTGTCAGTCCTGCTCGCCAGCCTGCCTGTCTGCCCATCAGTCCTGCTCGCCTGTCTGCCTGTCAGTCCTGCTCACCAGTCTGCCCGCCAGTTACCTGTTGTGCGTGCCTGCTTACCTGGAAACACCTGCCTGTTACCTGTTGTGCCTGCCTGCCTGCCTACCTGGAGCAGCTGCCTGTTACCTGTCGTGCCCGCTAGGTTGTCTACCCGGACCACCCGTCAGCCTTCCTGCCATGCTCATCCGCTATACACGGACAGTTCCTGCCATCTGACCCATGGTAGTCACCTGCTCTCATACAAGGTCGGTCCCAGAGTGGCACCTGGTCCCCCTGCTCAGTCCCTCCCTGGTTCATGGAGTCGACTGAGCCGCCGTGCGACCTTGGTCAGGCCGAGTGGGTACTTAGTCATGCCCCTCTGGTCCCTCCTTGCACCGCAGCACAGAGTTTCCACCACCCGGACCTGCAACAGCAGTTTACACAGGCCATGGAACCCGGTAGCCCCCAGGCTCCTTCGCTCTCTGACCTGTACCAGGAGGTTTCACGTCAGAGGTCCCAACAGGAAACTATCCTGACCTACCTGCGGTCTGTCAACTCCCGCCAGGACACGCTGTCCACCCCATCTGTGTCCGTCTCTAGCAAACGGCACCCGCTCCGGCGGCACCTCAACCTACTAGTGCTATGGCATCCGGCTCTGGCCCCCGGCTCTGCGCCTCCATGTTTTGGTGCTGACCCCATCTTATGTCGGGGTATTCTAAATCAGTGCACGTTGCATTTTGAACTCCTGGCACAACAGTTCCCCTCCGATAGGGCCAAGGTGGCGTTCATCATGTCTCACCTCACCGGCGAGGCATTGGCATGGCTAAACCCTCTGTGGGAAAGAGGGGATCCCCTGGTATCCGATCTTCCGGCTTTTCTCACTGCCTTCCGGAAAGTCTTCGATGAGCCCGGGCGAAAAACTTCTTCTGCCTCCTCACTTCTCCGTCTCCGCCAAGGGAGTCTCACCATGGGCCAGTATGCCATACATTTCCGTACCCTCGCATCAGAGCTTGCCTGGAACAATGAGGCCCTGGTGTCCACCTTCTGGGAGGGTCTTTCCGGACCGATCAAGGATGAGCTAGCCGGTCGTGACATCCCTTCCACCCTGGACGACCTGGTGTCATTAGCTACCCGGATTGACATCCATTTTTTGGAACGAGCTAAGGAGACTGCCCGGGAGAGAAGATTTCCGCGTCTCGCTCCTGTATTCCAAAAGCCTGCCTCCCAACCAGCAATTCCCCGGGCATGCTCACCTGAACCCATGCAAATTGACCAAACCAAGATGGTCAAGGCGCGCCAGGAGACACACCGAGCCGAGGGGAGTTGCTTCTATTGTGGCAGTAAGGAGCATCTGATCCGTTCCTGTCCGGTGAAGCCGGGAAACTCCAGTGTCTAGGACCGCTTGGAGAGGTCGTCCTAGGCAAGAGTAAATCCTCTCCGTCCTTGACTCTATCCATTTCTCTTTCCTGTGGTGAGACCCGCTTCTTTGAGACCACCCACCTGGATTCCGGAACCGCAGGGAATCTCATTTCTCAGGCCCTTGTGGAGCAGTATCAAATTCCTACCATACGTCTGGCTGAACCGTTGGCGGTCGCTTCCGTTGATGAGAGACTTCTTCTGGAGACCATCTTGCTCGTCACAGAGCCTGTAACCCTTCAGGTGGGAATGCTGCACTCGAAGAACTCCTTTCATGTGCTGTCCGGTTTCTCTCACTCCCTCTTGCTTGGTCTTCCCTGGTTACGGAGACATGAACCCGTCCTGAATTGGAGTTCAGGTGAAGTACTCCATTGGGGGCAGGAATGCCATGAGTCCTGCCTGGTTCCGGTTCATTCAGTTCGACCCCTGTATACCCCGGCTAATCTACCTGGTCTGTCGGCACCTTACTGGCCCTATGCGGACGTCTTCAACAAGAAGGAAGCAGAGACTCTACCACCTCATTGGCCATATGATTGCCCCATCACCTGGTACCTGGTGCTTCTCCTCCCTGTGGGCGAATCTACCCCTTGTCGCTGGCTGAGACCCGGGCCATGTCCGAGTACATAGAGGAGAATCTTGCTAGGGGATTCATCCAGAAATCTACCTCCCCGGCTAGAGCAGGATTCTTTTTTGTTAAAGTGGCCCTGACCGGATGGGTTGAAGGCGATTCAGCGATTCCTGGGCTTCGCAAATTATTACCGCCTCTTCATCCCACATTTCTCCTCCTGGACCGCTCCCATCTCCGCGCTCACCCATAAGGGAGCAAACCCCAGGGAGTGGACTTCCGAAGCGGAGGAGGCCTTCGTCTCCCTGTTTCTGCCGGTTGTACTCTCCAGCGTGACAACCGTGGTGTAATTTTTGAGCTGAGAGCCTGCTTGTCCCGCAGTCTTTATGTGGCTTTTCCTGGTCATTTTTTTCCCCTGGAGCAAAGTACCTCCACACTCAGAAAGTTAACTGGTAGATGTATGACGATTTTCAGGATGGTCGTCAGGTCTTATATAGGATAACTAGCTGGATGCTCAGCAGGAGCTCTGTGAGGAGCTGCTCACTTTCTAAAGACTATGATACTTTTCCAGCAACGGACCACCATTTTTGTTAATATTATTATTGTGTATTAGTGATTTACTTGTTATGTTTTATATAGTTCTGCTGACATGTCAGTATGTGCACTAGATTCACTTGTAAAATGTCCAGCATTATCTCAGGAGTCCATTGTCTCAACAGCCAATAATCTCATTAGGTGAGTGTAAATTGAGAGACAGTGGAGCAGTCATCACAGGGGGTTATACATGCAGTCTCAGATGAAGGCTTCTAGACTATTCTTCATTATTTTTAGCTAACAGTGAATGTTTAAGGGGGAGGGTGTGATCACTTCTCACCTGGGAGGGGACTGAGCCCAGTGGAAGAAAGGACAGATAGGTTTTATGGAGAGTTGTGTGGAAGGATTGAAAGGAAGAGGATGGAGACCGTGGACTTGGAAGGATGAATGGATAAACATGTTACCATTATGGATTATGTCGTTTGGATTTACACTTTCTTACAAGGACTGCTGCTATGGGATACATGTGCTTTCATCATTTTATCTGCCGTCTAGAGGATCATGGACTATGGCTACAGACTATAGTGGCTGGAGATACGAAATCTGTGGGCCAACCAAAAGTTGGGAGACAGTGAGTATGGCCTTATACAAAGGCAGTGGAACTACTGAACCCAGATTGGGAATTTGAGGACTGAGAGAACGGTATTTTGGCCATTTACTTGGAATTGCTTTGTTGCCGTGGCTGTGATCAATAAAATATTGTTGCATCGTTAACCTGCCTAGGTGATTACTTACAACCCACAACCTCAGATCTTTACAAGTGGTGGCAGCGGTGGGATCACCTATCTCTGGACAGCATACCAGGAAAAGTTATTGAGAGGTGACTTGGCAGAAGAAATGGCAGACTCCATCTACAAGAAGCTCAAGAAGGAGGAGCTGAGAGCCCTTTGCTCTGAGAGAGAACTAGAGTGGTTGCCGGAGGACAATCGGGCGACCCTAATGCAGCGCTTGAACGATTGGGACCAGGAACAACTACATGAGGAGGTCAGTTCAGAAGTGGATGAGGGACAACAGCCCAATGCTGTCATCCAGATGGTGGAGGACACTGGATCTACCAGCCCAGATAATGTCCCCCCAGAGCTCCCTTTAACAGGCCGCCAAGTGACAATCCCCCTAACTTGGTGTCAGCACTCAGGGGGTGGTTGCAATGGATACAAGTTTGGTTCTCATTGGGCACGTGGGAAGTTTCCCAGGACAAACCAGGGATCGGGGGGGGGGGTATGGAGGCCTCCGCGGAAGGGACAGACCCCTGATCCAGGGAACTAAATACAGAGTCCTCGTCTCAGGGCTTCCCCCATCGGGAAGTTGGCAGGATTTGAAAGACCATATGAGAGAAGCTGGAGATGGCTATTACACTGACGTATACCAGGGTGGAAAGGGGACTGTGGAGTATATTCGCAAGGACGACATGGAATATGCTTTGAGGAAACTGGATGATACAAAGTTTCGTTCTCATAAAGGCGAGACCTCTTACATTCGTGTCCCTGCTGAAAAAGTGGGGGAGGTATGAGGAGCTGCCCACTTTCTAAAGACTGATACTTTTCCAGCAACGGACCACCATTTTTTTTAATATTATTATTGTGTATTAGTGATTTACTTGTTATGTTTTATATAGTTCTGCTAACTTGTCAGTATGTGCACTAGATTCACTTGTAAAATGTCCAGCATTCCACTAATCTTATCTTTATCTCAGGAGTCCATTGTCTCAACAGCCAATAATCTCATTAGGTGAGTGTAGATTGAGACACAGTGGAGCCGTCATCACAGGGGGTCTTACATGCAGTCTCAGATGAAGGCTTCTAGACTATTCTTCATTGTTTTTAGGTAAGTGAATGTTTAAGGGGGAGGGTGTGATCACTTCTGACCTGGGAGGGGACTGAGCCCAGTGGAAGAAAGGACAGACATGTTTTAGGGAGAGTTGTGTGGAAGAATTGAAAGGAAGAGGATGGAGACTGTGGACTTGGAAGGATGAATGGATAAACATGTTACCATTATGGATTATGTCATTTGGATTTACACTTTCTTACAAGGACTGCTGCTATGGGATACATGTGCTTTCATCGTTTTATCTGCCGTCTAGAGGATCATGGACTATGGCTACAGACTATAGTGGCTGGAGATACGAAATCTGTGGGCCAACCAAAAGTTGGGAGACAGTGAGTATGGCCTTATACAAAGGCAGTGGAACTACTGAACCCAGATTGGGAACTTGAGGACTGAGAGAACGGTATTTTGGCCATTTACTTGGAATTGCTTTGTTACCGTGGCTGTGATCAATAAAATATTGTTGCATCGTTAACCTGCCTAGGTGATTACTTACAACCCACAACCTCAGATCTTTACAAACTCCTACATCTGCTTGTTCACATATGTTGTCAGGGTTGTTTCATGAAAGTACTGCTGCTTTCTGTGTAAGTGGGATAGTCATGCAAGAGAATATTGCTACAAAAAAAAAGGGACTGGCCACTCTGACATTCACTTCAGAAAGGGAGTAAACTGTCCTGCATCCAGAAATTGAGGACCCACCTAGGCAATGGTGGTAACAACATCTTATTAAGTTGGGCCTAATGAATAACTTTGTAAAAGCTATGGATAAAAATGTAAAAGCATTCATGCATCTGATTGATAACTTTCCAAGGTTAAGTGAAGCAAATATAAAAGAAGGAGTCTTTATTGGACTTCAGATTTGTAAGCTTTTTCAAGAAGAGGAGTTTCTTCAGTTGTTGCAGGGCAAGGAAAAGGCTGCATGGTTACATTTGCATTTGTGGTAACTAACGTTTTGGGAAACTCAAGGGCAGATACAGTAACTATGAAGAGTTGGTGTTATTTCTCCTCAAAACATAAAAGGATCTTGGCTGTAACATGACCTTAATGATTAATTTCTTACATTCTAGACTTTTCTTACACCAAACTGTGGAGTAGTGAGAGACGAGGGTGGTGAGAGATGTAACCAAGATATTGCAGCTATGGAGAAAAGATAGCAAGGAAAAAGGAAATCCATCAATGCTTGCAGATTACTGTTGCATAATTTTAATAGATGATCCGATACAGGAGTACAAGAAACAAGCAAAAAACTGTTGTCACTGAATGAGGACTAATTTTGTAGTGCAATTTCTGTAACTGTTTAAAATTCGGAATAGGGTTTAGACAGGTTTTAGTTATTTGAATTTTTCTAAGTTTTCTCTAAATAAATATCAGGAAAGTGGCATAACAAAATATTCTGCATCTGTATATTTACAAGAATAATAATGTTTCAAAGTACTGAAGCTTTTATCATTAATTATATGTAGCAGTAAAAGGAAAACTCAATTGTCCAATTTGAATTCAGGAGGTCAAACTCATTAAGAAATGGCTCAGTTCATAGCGGAACCTGACAACTTTTAAAAATATGTAAAACAGTGTTACATAATCTGAAAGGTCATTGAGCTAGGTTCTTCAGCTGCTCAGTCAGGAAGTGCAGCCTCTGTACAGGTCCCAGTACCTTCCTCTCCTCTGCACCAATCAGATAAGTGTGGGGCTAAAGGAGAGAGCAGTTCTCTCACTGATCAGGAAGGACACTGTCTCTCATTGTTCTCGGTCACAGGAAGCTACCTCCAGTCTATAGTACGCACTCATTTATTAGCAAGATTTTTTCTTGCTAAAAGTGTGTCTTTTCAAGTAAAACATTTTCCACATTAAGGATATAAAACAGGCTTCTCCCCTCTGTGACTTCTCTGATGTCTATCAAGATGCGCTTTCCGATTAAAACATTTCCCACATTCTGAACAGGAAAAAGGCTTTTCCCCTGTGTGAGTTCTCTGGTGACTAAGAAGATTTGATTTCTGGTTAAAACATTTACCACATTCTGTACATGAAAAAGGCTTCTCCCCTGTGTGAGTTCTCTGATGTGTAACAAGATCTGATTTCTGGGTAAAACATTTCTCTCATTCTGAACATGAAAAAGGCATCTTTCCTGTGTGAGTTATCTGGTGTCTATCAAGATGCGTTTTCCGGTTAAAACATTTCCCACATTCTGCACATGAAAAAGGCTTCTCCCCTGTGTGAATTCTTTGATGTGTGATAAGACTTGATTTCACTGTAAAATATTTCCCACATTCTGAGCATGAAAAAGGGTTCTCTCCTGTGTGAGTTCTCCGGTGCTTAACAAGATTTGATTTTCCTGTAAAACATTTCCCACATTCTGAACAGGAAAAAGGCTTTACCCCTGTGTGATTTATCTGATGTCTAACAAGAGCTGATTTGTTGTTAAAACATTTTCCACATTCTGAACATAAAAAAGGCTTCTCCCCTGTGAGTGCTCTCATGTGTAACAAGATCTGATTTCTGGTAAAAACATTTCCCACATTCTGAACATGAAAAAGGCATCTTTCCTGTGTGAGTTCTCTTATGTCTATCAAGATGCGCTTTACGGTTAAAACATTTTCCACATTCTGAACATGAAAAAGGCTTCTTCCCTGTGTGAATTATCTGATGTTTGGTAAGACTTGATTTCTCTGTAAAATATTTCCCACATTCTAAACATGAAAAAGGCTTCTCTCCTGTGTGAGTTCTCTGGTGCCTAACAAGATTTGATTTCCCTGTAAAACATTTCTCACATTCTGAACATGAAAAAGGCTTTTCCCCTGTGTGAGTTCTCTGATGTCTAACAAGAGCTGATTTTTTGTTAAAACATTTCCCACAGTCTGAACAGGAAAAAGGCTTCTCTCCTGTGTGAGTTCTCTGATGTGTAACAAGATCTGATTTCTGGTTAAAACATTTCCCACATTCTGAACATGAAAAAGGCATCTTTCCTGTGTGAGTTCTCTGATGTATATCAAGATGCGCTTTCCGGAAAAAACATTTCCCACACTCTGAGCAGGAAAAAGGCTTCTCCCCTGTGTGAGTTCTCTGATGTCTATCAAGATGCGCTTTCCGGTTAAAACATTTCCCACATTCTAAACATGAAAATGGCTTCTCCCCTGTGTGAATTATCTGATGTTTGATAAGACTTGATTTCTCTGAAAAATATTTCCCACATTCTGAACATGAAAAAGGCTTCTCCCCTGTGTGAGTTCTCTGGTGACTAAGAAGGCTTGTTTTCTTATTAAAACATTTCATACAATTGAAACAAGGAAATCTATTCTTTGCTGTGTGAATTTTTTGATGTTTAAGAAAAAACTTTTTGAGGGGAAAACTATTTCCATATACTGACCGAGAAAATGGCTTCTTAGCTTTAGGAGCAGTTAGTTTTTTAATGCTTATTGTGTGACTTTGATTTTCCTTAGTAGTCGGTAATGAATCAGAAGATAGGACCTGTTTGAAAGGATCAGATGACAGATCTTTGCTGTGAAGGGATGATGGTAAATTTGGAGTAACAGCATTCCCTTCAATTGTATCCTGTGAGATCTCCAGGTCATCTGATTTGAAAATTGAAGATGTCAGCCGTCCCTCTGATCTCCTAGTGCAGTCATCTGCTAAGTAAAAAAAAATATTGTATTTGAATAAAATATTCTTGAAATTTATATTTTTGAACAGTTCTACTTAAACTGTTGGTACAAATGGCAAGTTATGTAAAAATATTGAATTATTCACCAAGACAACTCACAGTCTGATAGAAAACCTCATAGCATGAACCAGTAAGCTTGGTGTTCAACTGTTTGTTCATTCTGCCTCCCAAATATGAAATATGCGAAAATAATACCAATAAAAATTTCTACCCATCTCACAAAAGACAAGCCTCCACTCAGGCCCATCAGCTGTCAATGGAAAAACAGAGGTTTCGACATGATTAGTGGCTCAAAAACTCTTGAAAATAAACATGGCTTCCATAAACCAATACAGCAAAATCCACTCTTCCAAAGTCAAATATGATCCCTACGTAACTCAAATGGAAAGCACCACACCCTACTAAAGCTCACGCATAATGCCGGAAGCAGCCTGATACAGCCTTGTTCTCCGCTGGTTAGCTCCTCTGTGTTCAGCTCCCGTGTTGTGTATTTTCTTCTTAGTTTCTTCTTGTGATCCCAGCCCGTTTACTGACTACTGTCTTCTGATTTTGTATTTTCTCTGCCCTCCTGGTTCTCATCCGGCATCCTGACTATTCTTCTTGTCATTTCACACCACAGAACAGCAGGCAACATTAAGTCCAATCCTAGGGGTCTTTGTGTAAGTACAGATCAATGTAGAGGGGTTAAAGGGTGATGGGCAAAACTTTGACTATAGACAATAACACATCTAATGGAAAGATCAAGAAAAAAAAAAAAAAAAGCAACTAGTGGTGAAACCTCTCTGGGGTAATTAGAGTATGCTTCTTGGGAGCTCCTGGCAATTTAAACTATAGTAAGGGCCAATATTTTCTGTCAGATGAGTATCAAGAAGAAATATACATTTAATGCAAACTTTTTATAATAGTGCAGAGCGGAGGTGTCTTAAATGTAAAACTCGGGCATTTGGAAGAGACAATGGAGACCTTTTTTGGAAGACTACCATTGAGTTACAGACTCACATAAGTGAGGCAGGCCAATCCCACCACAATCAAACTATCATACAGAATGAACCTGTATAAAAAAAAGAAGACAGAATAAAAAAACACGTTACATCCCCAACAAGAATGTATGTTTGGGAGGGGGGGGGGACTCCAACACTAATTCAGAGTTGCACTTATTTATGGTAGACCGTTGGAGCTACTATGAGTCCTGACCAGAAGAGTAGAGAAAGTATTAGTGCTCCCCATTTCAGGATAAATTGTATCTAAATTCTTTAGGATCGATAATATAATTTATGACGTGGAGTGAATCCATGAAACCAGGGCTCGAGTCTCCTGCAAGCATGAATACATTTTTTTACAGCCATCAGCCACATACAGCTTAGAGATATATCATGGCACAGGAGTAATGTTTTTTGTATACTTTATCTATTTGAAGTTATTTGGTTTAAAAATAAATTGAAAAGTCAGGGTAAAGGGAAACTCTGTTGTCATTATAAAGAAATTCACACTTGGCCCTCACTGCACGTTTAATGTTGCCTATCATAAAAGAGAGGTTTGGTCATAAAGACTGGACCTGGTCTTGTAGGGACCATATGAGCACATTCAGCAGCACAGAACGGAGAGAAGGTAGATTAATCTACTAAGATATCAGGGTTCTAAGAAGCCAACAGCATCATTACCCTCTGCTTTCTCTCACAGGCCCATCATAATATTTTTCTTCAAGTGATTTTCTAACTTGTCAGCACTTTCTACATATGCTGTCATTTGGATTGGTAGTTTACAGATCTGGGCAGGTAACAGTCAGGATCTTCTAATTTCAGTTGGTAGGTGGATCTTCCAGGTTGTAAGTTCTATAGAAAAGGGATTTCAATGCCCAAAGTCATTTGAACTGTTTTTGGTGGAGGACAATGTTTTGGTCTAGAGGCAAAATGGTGATCACACGATCGTGATACAGCTGGACTACATGACCGGTAAACCAGCCACAGCCTGTGACTGAGAAGAATCTGTGACTTCTCTGCATTTAGTGGTTACTACTCACCTGGACGGTTATCTGTAGGAATCTCCTCTTTACACCGCTCATCTCCCCTCACATATGTCTCTGTAATATTAATATGGGTCAGATCTTCACCCTGAAACAAATATTGTACAAGTCACAGACAGATGGAGAAGTCACATCTATGATCAGTAATGATGAGTGAGTACCGTAAAGTTTGTAATCGCTATACTCGTAACAAGTACTTTGTAATAATCGCGTATTCGTTCCGAATAGCGAGTATAATGTAAGTCAGTGGGAAATGCGAGTAATTTTCTGCTGGATCCTACAAAGGTGTCTGGGGGCCTGAGGAAAAGGCTGAAATGGATAGGAAAGTGGTGAAACAGAATGGGAAGAGCCTGGAGAATGTGCCTGCATGGATTTCTGACTCGCATATGGTTTCTGGGAATAAGTTTATCGCAGTATTACGCCACTTTTACAGACACACAAGAATAACTACCAAACCTAACCTAAATTGCATTTAACAGGCCAAAAAAGGTTAAGAAACAGTTTTTCCTGCACAATCACTTGAATATAAGGCTAAATAAACCAGAGAAACCAAAAAAAATATCCCTTTTAGCCTTTGTTCACACATACTGTTGTGGCTTTTTTTCGCCTTTTACAATTGGGAGGTCCCTGATTCATACATTTTGTAGGTCCCTCTGTCATACATCATTTTTAGTTCGCTATTCCCCAGCACTTTACAAGCACAGCTAGAACACACCAGTATGTATGTAGATCTTTGACCTGAGAGGCCTCAGGTGGCTCTGTAACATGCGTTTTGGAGGGACAGCTGTTACTTAGACATTTGGGCGGTCCCTCCATCATTGACACTTAGATAGTGGAATAAATATTCATTAGCAGTTTACAATGTGCCCATTGTAGTGTTGGGCTTGACCCTCCTCCTACTCCTCCACCACGTGATACTGCGGCCCTAAATTCAAATGTTCAGAGGGTCTGCAGTAGGCAGGAAGGCTGAATTTTGTGAGAGCCCTCGTGTGGCCCTGTAACAAACATTTTGAAGTGCAGTCCTCTAGAGATTTTGGAGGTTCCTCTTGTGTACATTTGAGAGTGCCCTCACTTATTAATATTGTAGGGCCCTCATTCTATTATTTAACTCATTTAAGGGTACAAATTTGTGCACATTTTCGCCCCACCTCCGTTGGAGCTTGTGTTCGTGTATCTCCCCATTATCCCTTGGTGTTGAAATGAGCTGGTACCTCTGCCACCAGCATTGTCTGAGGGTGATGTTTTCAGCAACTGATCTACAATGGCCCTCTTAAACGATTCCATTGTAAAACTCTTTGGTGACTCCAAAAGGAGAGAAGGAAATTTCTCCTTGTACCGTGGATAGAGAAAGGTGGCCAAGCAGTATAGGTTGTTAGATAAAATGTGTATCACGCGAGGGTCTTGCCACAGACATTTACACATGAACTGTGCCATGTGGGCCAAGCTGCAAAAAGGCAAATGTTCAGTGTCCCCAACAGTAGAAAAAGTACCCATTCTCTCCTCACGCTGACTCGCCTCCTCCTCCTCCTCTCCAGCAGATTCAGCCTGGACAGACATGAAGCTTGGGTTGGGTGTCCCCTCTAGCATTACGAGTCACCTCGGTGCACAGAAAAACAAGTCCTCTCCCTCATCTTCCTCTCCACCCATTGGGAAATCTGGCTCCATACCAACATGCTGTACACTCAAAGCTTCCTCTTTGAGATTATGCAGTGATTGTTTCAAGAGACACAGCAGTTATACTGATAACAGCCTGATCACCACTCATGAGGTTGGTGCAGTACTCAAAGCTGAAGTGGAAGTGAGACTGGCGATCGATGGGCTTAGACCCAAAAAGTCACCAGGTCCGGATGGCTTAACATCAGAGTTCTTTAGGACCTTTATGGACTCTTTAGTCCCCCTCTTGACTCAGGTGTTTAATGAGTGTCTCTCCTCGGGCACTCAGCCAAGATCATTAAGGAGGTCAGCTTTGATCATTTTGTCGAAGGCTAAGGATCCATCGCGCATTGAGAATTGGCGTCCCATAGCACTTCTCAATGTGGACAGGAAGATTTTGGCTAAGATACTTTTCAACATGCTGGTGAAGTTTGCACCTCGGCTCCTTTCAGAGGCTCAGCACTCTTGTGTTCCTGGCCGTAGCTCTTTTAGTGATGTTCTTGTTGTCCGAGAGGCCGTGGAGCAGGGCAGGGCAGGCCTTTGAAGGAGTTCTTGCTGACCCTGGATCAGGCAAAAGCCTTTGATCGGGTTAACCATGAGTACCTCTGGTCCACTCTTTTCAGGTATGGTCTGCCTGGAGGGTTTGTGGACTGGCTTAAGACCTTGTAAACAGGGGCTGAGACTTTTGATCTGGTAAATGGGTGGATTGGACAACCTTTCAGGGTAGGATCTGGTGTCTGTCAGGGCTGTCCTCTTAGCCCTTTGCTTTACCCCTTTGCAATTGATCCCTTCCTCAGAAGGATCGATTGTGGATCGTTGGCAGGGGTGCGGATGGGCAGGGTGGCGCCGGAGGCTATCCTGAGGGTAGTGGCCTGCCTACGCGGACGATGTCACAGTCTTTGTTTCTTCGCAAGAGGAGGCAATGGTGGTGATGTCAGAAGTTGAGCGCTGCTCGGAGGCATCCAAGTCCAAGGTCAACCAGGATAAGTGTGAAAGTCTCTGGCTGGGAGGCGGAGATCCTGGGTTTGATCTTCCGGACACCCTCCCTGAACTCCAAGAACACGCCAAAGTCCTGAGCACCGTTTTCAGCCAGGGTGCTTACCCCATGAAAAACTGGGAAGGCAGAATCAAATGTGTTGCCCAAAGAGTGGACCAATGGAAGGGTTGGTCTTCGACTCTGAGGAAGAGGGTTGGTCTGTGCAAAGCCTTCCTGCTCCCCTTGCTAATCTACCTGGGCAGCGTCTGTTTCTTGCCAGAGCCTAGTCAAGCGGGAGGTCACTTACCGCACGAGGAGACTAGGATGGTTGCATATGATGAACACAGTGGTGTTCCTAGTGAACACCTTCTTGAAAGTTAACGTGGCAAACCTCTGGAAGGAGGGGGCTCCTCTGTGGGTATTATCTTGCAAGGGACGGTTTCAGCCTTTCTTCCAGGAATGGGAGAGAGGGGGAAGATTGAAGGATCTTCACACACCGAAAGGGCATCTCCTGGCTTGTGTAACCCCGGTTCTGAAAATGATCCACCGGTGGGGTCTGGGAATGTGGGAGGTGAGGTCCCTCCCAAGGAAACTCCTCGATAGGAGGGTCTTTCTTTCTCATTTTCAGAGTCCATTGGTCCTCAAGGACTGCCCAAGTCGGGATCTGGAGGTTGGGTTGAGTTTGTTAAATTCTAGCAGGATCCCCAGGAAGTACTGGGACTTGACTTGGCGCTGCTTCCAAGGTAAGCTGTGTGTAAGGGGCAATTTGAAGTACAGGAGCTCCGAGGATAGGAATTGCCCCCATGAGGCTTGTGCTAACATGCTGGAAAGCATAGAGAACTTCCTGCTTCATTGCCCCTTTAATACAGAGGTGTACAACAGGGTCGGAGCTTCCACTGGTTGGCCGCGGCTGGCTACTCTGTCCTATGCCAGGTGGGCCTATGGAGCGTTCAGAGACCTTGGGAGAAGGGACCGAAACACTTTATTCATAGTAAGTGTAGTGGTCAGGTATTTCACGTGGAATGCACAAGTTTTAATTTCGATGCAGAGTAAAATCCTCCGTGTAGATAAAGTTTTTAGGAACATCCTAGGTGACCTGGTGAAGGTACGGTGAAAATATTTTTTAGGAATTTATTTACATGATTCTTCAAAATTAATAAGACGTTTCGGCCTGATACGGCCTTCATCAGAACTGTAAATTAATCAGCAAAATATAATGTGCATATATAAAGCATTCTCAAAATATACAACATAATCAATAGGGAAAGAACGGGGAAAAGAATACCTTTTATACATACATTTCACCCATTTATGTATAAGATACACAAGAGCATATGTAAGTTCTGGCACGTACTACAGGATAGTTATCCTACAATTGAAGAATTTAAATCACCCTTTCTGCCATGTTTTCGGCGACCTAATAACCTTTGAGATAGACTAGTAAGGGCAGACACTGGCTATAGAAAGATACTCTCTAGACAAACATTTCTGAATACCTCCAATAAGGGAACGTTCCCTTGCTTGCATTGTCCACAGTGTAGCAATGTTCAGAAGGGTGACAAATTCTCTCAACCCCACACAGGAGGAAGCTATCAATCAACTTGAAAGGCTTCTTCACGTGCGACTTATCTTTTGTTGTCTATGCTATCAAGTGTCTGTGCGGTCTCATCTATGTTGGAGAAACCACCCAGCATTTACGAGACAGCATATCAGAGCACAAATCGAGTATTCGATGCATTAAAACTTATTTGCCTATTCCACATCACTTTGAGCAGAAGAAACACAATATAGCTCAATTAAAATTTCAGGTCCTTGAGCATATACCAGCTCCAAGGAGAGGCGGAAACAGAATTAAAATACTGAAGCATCACAAATCCTTCTGGATACACAAATTAGATACTCTGGAACCAAGGGGATTGAATAGTGTTCATGAAATTCTGAGTTTTATCTAATGATCTTTTTTTTCTTTCATTTTTCTAACAGAGCCGCTTAAACTGAGTTCCATCCTCCACGTCAAATTGACTGGTATGATAATATTCTGGTAACAATAAGATTTTTTCATTTTTTATATTTTATATTAATTTTTATTTACTTTTCATTTTTCCTAATTTTTTTATCATTTTTCTCATTATTATTCTTTTTCTTATTTCATCTTTTTTATTTTCTTTTATCTTTTATTTTTTATTATTTTTGTCCAACAAACTTCCTTTTTGATAAATTCTGTTTATATCTGAATTCCTTCCCTTATTCTATTATTTCTTTATTCAAGCAGTGTTTGTTTTGATAGTTTAATTATATTCCAGTTCCTGATTAGCGTATGAAAGATACCCCTTATCATGCTGTCAAGCGCATCACTCTTTGTATGTTGCACACTGAACTTCCCATCCACCAATAAGGCGCCCTATAGTGACAATTCTTACCTGGCGTGTCAGTTCCGACATTATACACCATGTGACCCTATCATTAGCCCACCAACATGGCGCCTAGTGGTGAAATACTTCTCCCAGCGCGTCACTTCCTGTGACGCGTCCAGAAGCTGATCATGTGACCTCCAAGCGCCGGATCAACGTCCTGATCTGGAAATTTAGGCATAACGCACGCTCAGCATCCTAGTCCCATAGCGCATCTCTCACAGCATGATCGTGCTCCTCTCCATTTAGCGTCACTACATTTATGCCCTTTTCTTCAGTGACTTTGGTGAGTAATATTCAGCTGTTGAGGTCCTGTACATACGTTCTAGTGTGGTAGTGTGCACAGTTATAGTGATTTGTGCTATTCCCCTTTCTCTTACAGCAGTTGATTGATCCTCTATACATCCACTGGGCAGCATCCTGGTAACGATGACATATATTCCAATTTCTTGTTGATACCTCCAATGTATAGTTATATGTCTGTAAATCACACTAAATGTATTTAGCCATTGTCCTCCATATCATGAATTGCTCTCATCTATTATATATTTTTTTTTGAGTAGGTAATATGAACTTACTATACAAACTGGATTCTTATATAAATTGATTGTTATGTTGTATATTTTGAGAATGTGTTTCATATTCACATTATATTTTGCTGATTAATATACAGTTCTGATGAAGGCCGTATGAGGCTGAAACATCAAATTAATTTTGAAGAATCATGTAAATAAATTCCTAAAAAATCTTTTCACCATATCTTGGAGTGCCAGGTTCATTTTGTTTTTTACATACGGAGTGGAATCCTATCTGGGCACCCAAAGCAATAAAGGAGTGTCACGTAGCCTTTTTGACCACTGGTGAAGGTACGTTCTCTGGAGAATGAAAGATTGGGTGCCCGGAGGGCGGCCCGTCTCTGGAGGGACTTTTCCTTCAGGGTGCCTTAGTCCAGTAGTACTCCTATATGCTGGTGGTGGGTTGATGTCTTTCCACCATAGATTTTTGTTTTGTATTTATGTCTCTTTAACAGAAGGTTTGCAAGCATCAAACTTGAGCCTTGGATGGTGAGTATGTAGGTTGCCTTTGCCTTGGCCTCTGCTCAACTTGGTATGGCAGATGCTACAGACTACAATGTTTTTCTCTGAAGGACTTTCAGAAAAAAATTCCACACAGCAGCTGAACGCCTACTTGCTCTGACTTGGCGCAAAGCGGGGGTGCTTTTGGTAATAGTTGACCCAGTTCTCACTCTGGGCAAACCACGACCCCTTGGTGCCTGTGTTGGTGCTACATATCCATCTTCCTCTGTGTTGCTGTCATGGCTATGCGTGCCAATGGTCCAGGTTGGATCAGTAGACTCATCATTGACCACCTTGTCTTCCATCTCATCCTCCTTCCCAGTTGACATTGTAGGCTGACCTAATGGGAACTGTGTCTCATCATCATCAGCCTCCACCTCTGGAGACAGTAAATGACGTTCCGCCATGTGGCTTTCTTCTGGCCGTAGGTCCTCAAATACTTGAGAATCAACGCACGCCACCTCTTCTTGTCCCTCTTCAATGCTGCACAGTGATAGTCCAGAGCCAACCAAAGGATACGTACCAAACAGATCCTCGGAGTAGCCAAGCTTGGGGTCATATACCTCCTGTGACGGATAATGGCTGGAGGAAGGAGAACTAGCTTCAGGATTGGATGGGCCAGCCTTCTGTGTATCCACAGTAGACTGTGTGGTCGTGGAAGATTTTCTGCTGCTTGACAAATGCGTAGAGGCCTTATCTGCTATCCGCCTTATCTGCTATCCAAGACAGAATCTGCTCTCGTTCTTGTGGCTTCCACACACGTTTCCAGACCGGGAAATTTTTCCAGGAACATAGTGGATGCATCAAGCTTCTTCTGACCTGACACAGACTGACTGACTGCCTTCTCGCGCACCACTGAAAACACCACGTTCACATCCCTTAACAACAGGTTTTTTTGGCATTTTGGGTTTTGTTGACAGATTTTTCAAATGTTGATAGCACAAGCCAAGCTAGCTGTCACAGCCAAAATAGTGGTTAAAATGGCCTGGTGCATGCTTTGTAGCAGGCAGTAGGCAATGTTTAGACTACTGCTTTGTGTAGAGCACAAAACGCTTTTTTTAGTGGACTAATATGGACAGAAGGCAGGCTCTGACCCCTAAAACAGCAGGGAACATAGACCGGTGCTAAAATAAAAAGGCAGCACAAAATGCTACTTCTGTGTGTGCTGGAAAAATATTGCTTTGCCTCTGACAAGAGCGGTTTTAATATGGACACTGGAAGAACACTACCTAATACACTCCCTACCTAATACACAATCTGTCCCTCCTTGTACTTTGTTGTGTGTTTTCAGCTCTGAAAAGAGCTATTTTTTGGTGGTATTATGGAGCTAGTGAGCGGCTCCTTTCAATATATAACTAGTACGTACTGCAGGTAGCACTTAAAAGGGCTTTTGTTGTATCAAGAGGCCTAAACACTCTCCCTAGCAGCTCAGCAATCTCTCCCTATGCTTATAGAATGCAGGCTCCAGATGCAATGTGCACAAAATGGCGGCTGCAGGGCTTAAATAGACCTTATGACGCTGGGCAGTCAGCCAATCACAGTAATGCCACAACCAAGATATCTTACTGTGATTGGTTATGAAGCCCAGCATGTTTAGTGGCTGCAAGGGAGGCGCCTAAACTGCAGGGCGGGACATCCGAATATAGCGAGGCGCGTACACAAATACTTGCAATATAACGAGTAACCCGAATACCGTACTATCCATGCGAATAGTAACGAATACACTCGCTTATCACTAATGACTAGCTCTAATCCAGCCATCTCCACCATTCTCATTATACAAGTATAAACCATATAATTCTGGTGGATAAAACAAGACCGAACACAAGACCTTCACAGCCGTCTACACATCATAGGGGAGATCTCATGACACCTTCTCTCCATCTACCTGATGATCCTGAGGAATATTGGGATCTTCTTGTTTATAGTCCTGTGAAAGAAGAGGACGGGGACATCTCTCTGGTGTTGTCCTCTTACTGGATAGAACTGGAGGAAACACATACAGGGACTGAATTCATTCTTTACATACAGATAATTATAGGCCATGTGTATTCAGTCCTGTCTATTACCTGGTGATGTGAGGGGCTGGGGAACCTCCATCTTGACGTCCTTGTACAGATCTTTGTGTCCTTCTAAATACTCCCACTCCTCCATGGAGAAATAGACAGCAACATCTTGACATCTTATAGCAACCTGACACATACAATGATAGAGTTATCCCCCCTAATCCCTTCATAGCTTTACTAGAAAATGTCCCAGCATTCCTCATTCCTAGCAGTGTCACCTCTCCAGTCAGCAGCTCAATCATCTTGTAGGTGAGTTCTAGGATCTTCTGGTCATTGATGTCCTCATGTATCAGGGGGTGAGATGGAGGCCCTGTGATTGGGCTCAGGGGTCTTCCCAATCCCTCAGACTCAGGGTCCTGACAGCGCTCACTAGAGGTCTTCTTCACTACTGTGTAATCCTGGTAATGGAGAGACACATTAATAAATCTCACTCCAGACATTTCCAGAGTCCTCACCTCTCCAGTTCTGTCCATCTGTTATTCCCATAGATAAGAATGATGTAATGTGACGTCATCAGAATCTCTCACCTCTCCAGTAAACCGGAAGAGGATCTCTAGGGTGAGGTGTAATATCCTCTCCACCATCTTGTCTCTATCCATATCCATCTTTGATGGGTAAATCTAGAAAATTCTCTTTAGATAGACGATATCCACTGAGAGGATCCAATATTGTAGAGACCTGAATGAGAAGATTATGAGCCGATGGAACATCATAAAAATCCTGTGTAATAATACAATTACTGAAGACAATAAGGGAAACATATCAGGTGATAGAAGGTGTAGATGTTGTATTCTCTAGTCTTGTATGGACTGGAACAAAAGTTGACTTGCTGACTAAGACATCTCCTTCATACATTTTTCTGTGTTTGTCATGCCAGAATTGTTTGAGGATTATTAACCCTTCCTCGACATGCGCCGTATATATACTGCTCTGCGGGAGCTGCATTCCCACAAAGAGCAGTATATATATGGCACAGTGGTCACACAGGCTCACGCTGTGCGCCGCCGCGATCACATGCGGGTGTCAGCTCTACAGTCATGGCCAAAAGTATTGAGAATGAGACAAATAGTAATTTTTCCAAAGTTTACTGCTTCATTTTTTGTAATGGCAATTTGCATATACTCCTGAATGTCAAAGAGTGATCAGCTTAACAGCAATTACTGTACTTGCAAAGTCAATATTTGCCCAGAAAATGAACTTTAACTCCCAAAACACATTTCAACATCATTGCAGTCCTGCCTTAAAAGGAGCAGCTAACATCGTTTTAGTGATTGATCCATTAACACAGGTGTGGGTGTTGATGAGGACAGGGCTGGCGATCAATCAGTCATGATTAAGTAAGAATGACATCACTGGACACTTTAAAAGGAGGCTGGTTCTTGGTATCATTGTTTCTCTTCAGTTAACCATGGTTATCTCTAAAGAAACACGTGCAGCCATCATTGCACTGCCTAACAGGGAAGAGTATCGCAGCTACAAAGATTGCACCTCAGTCAACAATCTATTGCATCATCAAGAACTTCAAGGAGAGAGCTTCCATTGTTGTCAAAAAGGCTCCAGGGCGCCCAAGAAAGACCAGCAAGCGCCAGGACCGTATCTTAAAACTGTTTCAGCTGTGGGATCGGACTACCAGCAGTGCCGAGCTTGCTCAGGAATGGCAGCAGACTGGTGTGAGTGCTTCTGCACGCACTGTGAGGCGGAGACTCTTTGAGCAAGGGCTGGTTTCAAAGAGGGCAGCAAAGAAGCCACTTCTCTCCAGAAAAAACATCAGGGACCGACTGATATTCTGCAAAAGGTACAGGGAGTGGACTGCTGAGGACTGGGGCAAAGTCATTTTCTCTGATGAATCCCCTTTTCGATTGTTTGGGACATCTGGAAAACAGCTTGTTCGGAGAAGAAGAGGTGAGCGCTACCACCAGTCTTGTCTCATGCCAACTGTAAAGCATCCTGAAACCATTCATGTGTGGGGTTGCTTCTCAGCCAAGGGAATCGGCTCACTCACAGTCTTGCCTAAAAACACAGCCTTGAATAAATAATGGTACCAGAATGTCCTCCAAGAGCAACGTCTCCCAACTGTCCAAGATCAGTTTGGCGCCCAACAATGCCTTTTCCAGCATGATGGAGCACCTTGACATAAAGCAAAGGTGATAACTAAATGGCTCATGGAACAAAACATAGAGATTTTGGGTCCATGGCCTGGAAACTCCCCAGATCTTAATCCCATTGAGAAATTGTGGTCAATCATCAAGAGACGGGTGGACAAACAAAAACCAACAAATTCTGGAAAAATGCAAGCATTGATTATGCAAGAATGGACTGCTATCAGTCAGGATTTGGTCCAAAAGTTGATTGAGAGCATGCCAGGGAGAATTACAGAGGTCTTGAAGAAGAAGGGGCAACACTGCAAATATTGAATTGCTGCATTAACTCATTCTAACTGTCAATATAACCTATTGGTACTCATAATATGATTGCAATTATATTTCTGTATGTGATATAAACATCAGACAAACACTAATAAAAACCAGAGGCCAGCAGATCATGTGAAAATATAATTTTGGTGTCATTCTCAAAACTTTTGGCCATGACTGTATGTGAGAGCTGACACCATGCAGCAATGCCTACGATTGATGCTAGCACCGACCGCGGGCATTTAACTCCTGCGATGCTACTGTCCATAGTGACAGAGACATTGCAGAGCATTGCAAATGGAGTGGGCTCCCTCTGTGCTTCCATCAGCACAATGCAATGCGATCATGTTGTGCTGACGGTCTCCATGATGACACCTGTCACAAGATGGCCGCAGGATCCTTTAGGGTCTTCAGGGAAAGTGGCCTCTCAGCGCCTGTCAGATGCAAATCTAATGCTCTGTAGTGCAGATGCATTGCAGACTATTAGATCAGCAATCTGTCACTTTGAAATTGATGTCCCATCCTGGAACAATGTAGAAAAAAAGTAAATAAAAATTATAAAAATAGAAAAAGAAATCACAAAACAATGAACAAAAAAAAGAAAAAATATTCATCCAATAAATACATTTATTTATGCAAAAAATAAACAAAAAAAATACACTTATTTGGTTTTGGCGCGTCTGGAACGACCCATCTTATAAAACTGTCCAACCAGTTAATCCCTTCAGTGAACACTATAAAAATAAAAATAAATAAATAAAAAACAAGGCAAAAAGCTATGCTTCATCATATTGTCGAGCAAAAAGTTCAATTAAACGCAATAATAAAGATGTAAATAAAAATGGTACCACTGAAAATGTCATCTTATCCCGCAAAAAAACAAGATTCCATACAGCTCCATCAGCGGAAAAATAAAAAAGTTACAACTCTCAGAATAAAGCGATGCAAAAATAATTATTTTTTATATAAAATAGTTTTTATTGTGTAAAAGAGCCAAAACATAAAAAAAAGATATAAGGTGGTATCGCTTTAATCGCAATGACCGCATGAATAAAGCTACCTTATCTATCTTATTACACGCAAAACGGCATAAAAAAAAACCAATTCCTGAATTGCTGGTTTTTGTTCATTCTATCTAGAAAGCGATCAAAGATGGTCATATGCCTAAAAATGGTACCAACACAAATGTCAACTCGCCCCATAAAAAACAAGCCCTCAAATGACACTGTTGGCTGAAATATGGAGAAATTATAGCTCTCAAAAGAATTATAGCTCTCAGAAAATGGCAATACAATAACTAATTTTTGCAACAAAAAAAAGCAGTTCACATATATCCTATCCTCTGTGCTGAGCACATACACTGGGGTTTCCACTCAGATACGTCACTGTTATCGGAAATATAGGGGCTTCAACGTTACTAATAGCAAAAAGTCTCTGGAAAAGCACCATGGCTCCTCACCCCTCAAAAGAAATCCAGGGAATTCAAAGTTCCCAAATACAAATGCAAAAAATGCCCCCCTCCTTTCTGAACTCCAGTGTGTCTAAACCACATTTAGAGTCCACATGTTAGGCATTTCTGTAGCAATGCGGGTCAGCCTAACTTACAGATGCATGTCTCCAGAAGCATGAGCTGGACATAACATACTGGTCACTACAAGGTAATAGTCACTACAACGGCAGTGTGCAATTTTCACTCAGCAACATCCACTGCTGCTTGTTTCTGGAAAACACCCATGGAGTCAAAATCATCATTACACCTGTAGATAAGTTCCCAAAGGGGTATAAATTCTAAAATGGGGTAATTTGAAGTGGAATTATGCTCTTCTAGCACTTAGGGGCTCTGTATATGGAGTCTGCAAACTATTCTAGGAAAATATGCACTCCAGGAGGCAAATAGCGCTCCGTCCCTCCCGAGTCTCACCGTGTGGCTAAGCAGTACTGTACAGCCACATATGGGGTATTTCTACATTCTGCCGAATCTGTAAGATACATTTTGGTGACATTTTTACACATTTACCAGTGTGAAAATGTAAAATCTGGGGCTAAAACAAAATTTTGGTGGTAAAAAGTTTAATTATTTTTTATTCACTGCCTAATGGTATAAATGCTGTGATACACCTGTGGTGTCAATATGATCACTGCATCTTTAGATGTATTCATTGAGAGGTGTAGTTTGTAAAATGGGGTCACGTATGGGGGGGTTCTGCTGATCTGGCACCTCAGGGGTTATACCAATGTGACATGGCACCCTCAAACCAGTCCAGCCAAATCTGAACTCCAGTATGGTGCTTCTTCCCTTCTGAGCTTTCCCCTGTGCATCAAAAATAGTTTTCGACCGCAAATTTTTGGGGTCCTTTTTCTTCTGCTATCTTTGTGAAAATAAAAAAGATTTGGGGCTAAAACAACATTTTTGTGGAAAATTTTATTTTTTTCTTTTTCACAGATCAACGTGGTAAAATTCTGTGAAGCACCTGTGGGTTCAAGGTGCTCAACATACATCTAGATAAATTCCTTGAGGGGTCTAGTTTCCAAAATGGGGTCACTTGTTTTTTTTTCACTGTTTAGGCACATCAGGGGCTTTCCAAAAGCGACATGACACCTGTAGACCATTCCATCAAAATCTGCACTCCAAAACGTCACTCCATCCTGAGCCCTGCCGTGCACCCAAACAGTAGTTTTCACCCACATATGGGGCATCTGTGTACTCAGGAAAAATTGCACAACAAATTTTGGGGTCCATTTTCACTTGTTACCCTTGTGAAAATGCAAAATTTGTGTCTAAAAAAACATTTTTGCTGGAGAAATGTGATTTTTTTTTTTTTTACGGCTCAAAGTTCTAAACTTCTGTGAAGCACCTGGGGCTTCAAGGTGCTTACTACACATCTAGATAAATTCCCTGAGGCATCTAGTTTCCATTAAACACCTATACAAAAAATGTAGTCCTAATTATGTACAAAAAGACAAAAAAAAGATATGAGACACCAAAAATGTAACTTTTAATTAAATATTCTAAAAAGGACTCAACAATCCCCACAACAACAACCCATACACAAGGAATAACAGTGGTAAATCACGCACCAGCCAGGAGAGATTACGGGCTATTCCTGTCCCTATTTTTTCCCTAATTTTTCTCCCTTCCTGACAGTGGAGGTTGGCACTCTAATTTTTGTTCCGTGGCACCCCCGCTCCACATAGGTGTCCCTGATGTCCCTAGAAAATCACTATATTCATAAGTAAGAAACCACAATTGTGAAAAAAGATAGAAGAAAGTGAACGTAAAGATTAAGAAGCCGACAATTCATTGTAAATATTCACAAAAAAAAAAACAAGTCTGTATGTTGTAGCAAAGATAAAGGTACTGGGAAGTTTTAGAAGGCAAAATTTGTCTCAAAATAGTTGGATTGGTATATTCATATGTAAAATACAATAATCAAGTGTCATATTCCAGCATATAGTTAATAACAACAACTGGTCTAGCTGACTCTGCTATGTATCAAACAAATTCCCAGAGGCAATGCCCACAGACTGGTACCACATATGCAACATTGCTTCAAGTCGTTCTGAGTCATCAGAGCAAGAATGTAATAAGGGCTGTTAGGCTGTGTGGCCACTTTGCGTTTTTCAAGTGTTTTTGCCGCAGAATTTCTGCAGCGAAAACACTTAAAAAACGCTTGGTAATACGTGCACCATGGTCCCCAATGATAATCCGCATGTGCTGTGCACATGCTGCGAAAATTTCCGCTGCAGATTATCATTGCGGAAAAATGCGCAGCATGTCCATTAATTTCGCGGACACGGAGCGTAATCGTCGCCATTGACCGCGTGACATTCACATCACTGCATCTGTACATGCAGATATCACACGGTTCAATTTGCGGATGGTACCCAGGTCTGGAGGAGAGGAGACTCTCGTCCAGACCTGGGTACCATAGAACCTGTTAAAAAAAGAATTTAAAATAAAAAATAAAGATTATACTTACCTTCCGATGTCCCCCGGTGTTTTCTCCCCTCCGTCTGGTCTGCTATATGGGTCGCGGTGTTGTGAAGGACCTGCCATGACATCATTGAGTCATGTGACCTGTCACATGACTCAATGACGTCACCGCAGGTCCTTCACACCACCGCAAGCCGCCCAAGACACCGGACGCAGCGGAGAAAACACCGGGAGGACATCAGAAGGTAAGTATAATCTTTATTTTTTACCATTCTTATTCTTTTTTTCTAACTATTACTTGGTCACACTACTATAAAGCCATGCCGGTTGCATAGATTTATATAGTGTGACCAAGTTGTCAAGCACTTTTCCAAGTGATGCTAAAATCGCTTGGAAAAGCGCTTGATAACCCGCATGCAGAAATGCATGCAAAAACGCTTGACAAATGCTTCTACCTGGCGGGAAAAACGCATTTTAAAACCGCAGGCGTTTTTCCTGCCAGTGAGAAGCGGAAAAAATATGCAGCATTTCTGCATCGTGGGTACATAGCCTTACACACATAAGCAAAAGGAATAACCAGCCCTAAGTGCGTTCAGCAGTCTGATATCATGTAGATAAATAGAAGATACACAGGGACTAGCACTTCTCATAAATAGTTCCTTACATCATGTCCCAGATGCATCAACAGTCTGATATAGTATAAATAAATAGGGAATAATACTTATCATTGGTGGTCCCTTATGTCATGTTGTGTGTCAACGCATTTCTCCCTTGTAGTCACCAGGGTTCATTAGGGGACCTGGAGAGGGCATCAATCTCTCTCCCCAGACATTCAGTCAATACTGCATGTGACATGCAGTTTCCAAAATGGTGTCACTTGTGGGGGGGGGGGGTTTCCACTGTTTAGGCACATCAGGGGCTCTCCAAACACGACATGGCGTCCGCTAATTATTCCAGCAAATTTTGCATTCAAAAAGTCAAATGACACTCCTTCTCTTCCAAGCACTGCCATGTGCCCAAACAGTAGTTTTCCTTCACATATTTGGTATCTGTGTACTCAGGAGAAATTGCACAACAAATTTTATGGTGAAATTTCTCTTGTTACCCTAGTGAAAATGCAAAATTTGGGGCTAAAAAACATTTTTGTGGGATAAATGTAATTTTTTATTTTCATGGTTCAACATTATATACTTCTGTGAAGCACCTGAGGATTCAAGGTGCTTACCACACATCTATACAAGTTCCATGAGAGGTCTAGTTTCCAGAATGGTGCCATTTGTGGGGATTTCCACTGTTTAGGCAGATCAGGGGCTTTCCAAACACGACATGATGTCCGCTAATTATTCAAGCAAATTCTACATTCAAAAAGTGAAATGTTGCTCCTTCCTTTCCGTGCCCAAACAGTGGTATTCTCCCACATATGGGATATCAGCTTACTCAGGAGAAATTGCACAAAAAAATTGGGGTCCATTTTCTCCAGTTACCCTTCTGAAAGTAAAAAAAAAATGTGTCTAAATGAAAATTTGTGTGGAAAAAAAAGCTAAATGGTTATTTTTTCCTTCCACATTCCATTAATTCCCATGAAGAAACTGAAGGGTTAATACATTTCTTGAATGTGGTTTTGAGCACCTTGGAGGTGCAGTTTTTAGAATGGTGTCACTTTTGGGTATTTTCTGTCATACAGACCCCTCAAAGTCACTTCAAATGTGATGTGGACCCTAAAAAAATGGTTTGGTAAATTTTGTTTTAAAGTGAGAAATCGCGGGTCAACTTTTAACCCTTATAATTTCCCAACAAAAAACTCAGGAGAAATTGCACAACATATTGTATGATGCAAATTCTTCTGTTACTTTAGTGAAAATGCAAAATGCAAAGCTAAAAAAAAATTGTGTGTGGAAAAATGTGATTTATTTATTTTCATGGCTCAACGTTATATACTTCTGTAAAGCACCTGGGGGTTCAAGGCGCTCACCACACATCTAGATAAGTTCCCTGAGGGAACTTATCTAGATGTGTGGTGAGCACCTTGAAACACCAGGTGCTTCACAGAAAAAAAAATCACATTTTTCCCACAAGAATATTTTTAAGTCCCAAATTTTACATTTTCACAAGGGTAACAGGAGAAAATGGACCCCAAAATTTGTTGTGCAGTTTCTCCTGAGTACACAGATATTCCATATGTGGTCGAAAACTACTTCTGAGGCATAGTGCAAATCTCAGAAGGGCAGAAGCGCCATATTTGGACTGGTTTGAGGGTGCCATGTCACATTGGTAGAGCCCCTGAGGTACCAGATCAGCCGAATCCCCCTTAAGTGACCCCTTTTACAAACGCATCGCGTTTTGCAGATGGAATCACAGAGGGAGCCCACTTAGTCTGCGATGTTCTGCGATGTCGCTGTCGTTGACAGCGTCATCACAGGGGTTAAACGCTCACGAACGGTGCTAGCACCGATCATGAGTGGTGCTGCGGGTTGTCAGCTCTCACACAGAGCTGACACATGCATGTGATTGCAGTGGCGATCAGTGTGAGCCCACACGACCACTGCGCCGAACATATACTGCTCTTTGCGGGAACGCAACTCCCGCAGAGCAGTATGTATATGGCGCATGTCGGGAAGGGGTTAAGGGCATTCATATTAAAAGTTTGAAAATTGCTACATTTTCACAAAATTTCAGATTTTTTCACAAATAAATCAAGTCATATCAAAGAAATTTTACCACTATCATAAAGTACAATATATCATGAAAAAACAATCTCAGAATCACCGGGATCCGTTGAAGCGTTCCAGAGTTATTACCTCATAAATTGACACTGATCAAAATTAAAAAAATTGACCTGGTCAGGAAGGTGAAAACAGGCTTCGAGATGAAGGGACACCTGTGGATATTGGTGTTTTCTTCACCTGCTACAGTTCTGATGTGATTTACTCGGTAAAGTGGACGTTGGACAAGCGTCATGATCAATTATAATCAGACTGAAGCAACATGGCTCCTCTATTCGGCTGAGTCTATGATGAAATCCACTGCGGCCCCTGCAAGAAAAAGAATGAAGAAGAGCAGAAGTTTGGTGAGACCACCATGGCCAGACATTTCTCGGAGATGGTGATAAAAGTTCTGATCTCCGATGGTCGGTTTTAGAAGAGACGACCGCAGCGGATTCACAATCACAACGCAGTAAACTTCTACAGAGACGTGTTCTGGATTTACTCCCTGGAATCACTTTCCCCCAAAGGGTTTAATGACGTCTGTAACTTCATGGTCTTTCTATGAAGCTTCTTCTCTGAACTTTATTCCTCTGTTTTCTGAGGTATTTATATTACTCTCCGGAATCAGGAATGTATTATGTCCTATAGAAACTGCAGAGAAATAATCATCTCTAATTCTGTGTCCCAGGATTATTCTAGAGGGAATCGGCTGCGATATCTCCTGTGCAATATATTTCTAGTATTAATGGGTTATAATGTAATGTAAGTTAATGGATGTGCGGTGGTTGTTTGTTTCATTCCCGTTTTTCTTGTGTCATTTAATATTCATATGTAATGTATGTGTATTGGTTCTGACATTTGACAGCTGATGGATCGCACGTCACAGATTTGACATGATTTTCTCCTGGATTGTTTAATAGGACTTACAGGAGGTCCTGAAAGCAGAATATGCAGCAAGTATTTGCCATATATTCATGCAAATTCCCTGAAGTGTCATCAATTGTATCTAATAAAATGCTTGGGCGCTCGTTACTTGAATCCAGTAGGTCAGATGTTTGACAGGCTTGACTCAAGTACCAAGTATCATGAAAGTCAATGAGAAACTCAGGCATTTTTCCAGAAGTCCCTCCCAGGAGGGCTCGGGGGCAGGAAAATTGCTGAACTGGATGGAAACAGCGCTCAAATGGACAGGAACAGCATGGAGAAGACGCCTGGACGCATCTCTGACCCCCAGGTGGCAGCCTAACCGGGAGTGACCTATGAAGCTTCTTTCTCAGAACAAGGCTCCATAGGGTGTACTACAGAATTTGTGCACGTCTTAGGAAATAAATGGACTACGTCCGAGCTGCGGGCTAATAAATTGGTGAATGAGGGACTGTCTCTTGTCTAAATTCATTTAATTCTCTCTTTTTAGGTTTTTCAGGTTTCTATGTGTGGCCTACTTTGGAATGCTTGGACTTCTTCGGATCAGCATGGCTTCTTTTTTTTTTTAATTGGTAAATTGTCAGGGAGTTTTGTTTTTTTTAAATATTTTTTTTTCTTTTAACTTACTGGGTTAGTAATGGGGGTGTCTCATAGAAGTCTCTCCAATGCTAACCCCTAAGCTTGATGTCAGCTTACAATACACTGCTGACATCAACCCCAAATTATATTACCCCATTTGCTAATGCATCAGGGCAATAGGGAAGAGCCAGGCAAAGTGCCAGAATTGGCAAATCTAATGTGATTCGCCAATTCTGGGGTGGCTGCGGGCTGGTATTTTTATGCTGGAAAGGGGCCAATATCCATGGACCTTCCCAGCCACATAATATCAGCCCCCAGCTGTCTTTTGTACCTTGGCTGAATATCAAAAATAGGGGGGACCCCACATCATTTTTTTTAATTATTTAATATGTTTAAAAAAGATTAAATACACCTTTTAATGCCACATGAAAGGCACTAGTGGTGCTGCTTTATAATATTTAGGGGGGGGGGGTCGGACATTAATGTAAGCTTTCCCTCCTATAACAACTCTCCCTGAACTGCTTCCTGAGGACAGGTTGCTGAGCATCATGTCGCCGGGTCTTACATAAACCCAATGACAGTAATGACAGTAGCCAACATGGCTATAGCATTGCTGTGTACGCCAGGCAATCCTTGCATGTTTATTGACTAACAGCCGCAAAGCATGCTGGGCGGGGACTCGAGCACCCGCGATACTCCAACAAGTACTGAGCATTGCCAAGCACGCTCCCTCATCACGAGTATCTACATTACTGTGCTGGAGCTAGGAGAGGAATAATGGCGTTGTGTGAGGACTTCTCTGGGCTTCTGTCCTTCATCCTGCAGTCGCCTGAATGGATCTAATGTGGACGGGAACCAGCTGTTACCTCACTGTTCACACCACACAGAGACCCCAAAAGAGTCTCCATGCTGAAGGGGTTAATGCCCCCTGCGCCCAGTAATGGGGACTCTCCACATACCTCCATCTGCAGAGCCGCCACCACATATATGACTGTTCTGTGTGCACAGGACCTGTGATGAGGTCACAGGAGGGGAGGAGTCAGGGGTCACATGATCAGGGGCCTCAGTGGATGCACAGTGTGAACTGTGCGGCTCCTGTACAGTGATATCCGGAGTGAAGACGCTACATGGAGACGTGACGCGCCCCTGGGCCTGTGTCGCGCTGCGTTGCGCATGCGGGAGCTTACCCGGAGCCGGATCTGTTGAGGGTTGTAGTCTCGTGGCGGTGACCCGGTCCGTGCCCAGGGAGTCAGACTAAGTGGCGCTGTATTAGCAGTGATGTTAGATGACTACGCCACCCGTTGAATGCAGCTTTAGAGCTGCTGCTGCAGGGCAGACCGCTGAGGCCGGTGGTAGGATTGTGCAGCGTGGTAGTATAACCCCCAACGGGAGGGGTATGGCCTCAGGGCAGCCGACGTGGATGATGGGGGTAGCAGGAACCACTCGGAGACGGTACGGTGAAGTTCAGGGTCTTTACTGGTAACAAAGATAGACCCTCCCGGAGTACTGGCTAGCGATTGGGGCCTGGTCAGTCCTTGAGCAGATAGGATCTCCCCTGGCCAGGCGGAGTTGTAGGCCTCCCAAACTAACGATACTCTTCTGGCTACCTTGCTAGAGGCGGGTATAAGTAGCCCACGTCCCTGAGTGTACCGTGTGGTGCTCACCCGTATGGCCGGTGACTCGGGGCCTTCTAATGGCTTCCGCTCCACGATGGCGGTGCTGGTCCCACGCTTGTGACCGTGCCTTCGGGTTTCTGGGCCAGAGGACCTGCAATCCCCTGCCGGTCGGTTTCTGCTGCTGGGTAGAGATTAGTCCCCACAGCCTCGGACTCCGGGTCCGGTGATACTTCTCAGTCAGGGCGAGCTCTGCAGCTGCCAGCCCCTGACTCTTTGTAACACTGCTCCCACAGAGCTCCTGTTGTTTCTTCCTATGCTGCTTCTCTGTCTCTACTTCTGTTCTTCTTCTACTCACTAACCCTGCCTCAGCCCCAGGTTTATATAGGGGAAGTTCTTCCCCTCCCAGGACTGGGCAGGAGGTGTGGCATGCATAGGATCCCTGACCAAGAGACCTCCCACCTGCTCTCAGACATAACATTGCTGTTACTGTGGAAACCAGACCCCTGGGGTGCCACATTCCCCCCTAGTGAAATTTAGTACTCCGGGACTAAACATATTTTTAGAAAAACATAACAAGGTACAAACAATAAAAATACAATAAGAAAAACACATAAAGATGGTCACGGCGTGTCCGCAACCGGGTGCAGTTTTTGAAGAAAGCAAGGTGTCCATTTCACCAAAACAGGGAGACGTAACTAGGTAGGGGTCTGTCCTGCCCCGAGTCCTTAACAGTCTTTAGTCCGTCCTGGGTTACGCTCCAACTATGTACAAAGGATTCCCGGTAAATCCACCAAAGACTCCTATAAACAACTAGAAACACATAATTATACACAAGCAACAAGAAAAACAGGTAACCACAAATAAAACAATTTATACACTTCAAATCCTCCAACGTACGGGTAACTGGCCTCTAGTGGCCCTAGTGGACCTACGGAGCTGACTGTCTGGCCCTGAACTACAGGGTGTAGGAGCTGTCAAGGGTAAACTGGGCAGCTGTTTACGGGCCCTTTGGCTCACTAGGGATATGGCAGGCTCACTGCAAGCAGAGGGTTGATCCTCCTGGTCTGCTGGTGTAGGGTCTTCTGCCTCCTGGACCGGCTGTTCTTCCAGCTCTACCTGTTGCCCCGTAGGTGCTTGGGATGCTGGTTGGAGGAAGGTGAGTACGGGTACCATAACTGCACCATTGACTTGAGGCCAAGACCGAGGGAAGTCTCCGAGCACAGTACTAACCATATCTTCCTTTTCCTCTACGGGTCGATGGTCTTCTTGTTCCTCTTCAGGGTTCCGTAGCTGTTCAGGACACTTTTTCAGGTGATCCCGGGATACAATGGCTATAGTCTCCCCTCCGTCTTTACTGATGGTACAGACCTTCGGGTTCTCGTGGCTTGAGGGCAGTACGGTGTACGGGTCCTTCTCCCACTGGTCGTCTAACTTGTGGAGCCGTCTTTTCCTCTTCAAGACCTGCTCTCCGGGTACCAGGGGAACAGCGGGAGCATACTGGTTGTAAGTTTTCTCTTGTCTTTCCCTAGCTTGACAGAGACTTCGCTCCACACTCTCCTGTACTTTCCGGTACTGCTGCTGCCTCTCTGTGTCCCAGTCTGCTTCTGGTGAAGTGTCCTCGGGTGTCAGGACTCCCATTTCCAGGTCAACAGGTAACTTACCAGGTCTCGCCCTCATTAGGTAAGCCGGGGTACAGTTGGTGCCTACCGGGATGTGGTTGTATAGGTCCACCAGATCGGGCAGCTTCTCAGGCCACAGACTGCGTTCTTCCAGGGGCAACATTTTCAGAAGATCCATTACCACCTGGTTCATTTTCTCACAAAGTCCATTAGTTTGCGGATGATAAGGTGTCGTCCTTATCTTCCGGCAGCCATACAGATTGCAGAATTCCTGGAAGATCTCTGCTTCAAAGGCAGGTCCCTGGTCCGTCAGCACTTGGTCCGGGTACCCGTGTGGACGGCAGAAGTGCTGCTGGAAGGCTCTAGCTGCTGTTTGAGCCGTTAAGTCCTTGACGGGGACGACAACCAAGAACCGGGAGTAATGATCCACGATGGTTAGCGCGTAGACGTAGCCACTTCTGCTTGGGGTCAGTTTTACATGATCCAAGGCTACCAGTTCCAACGGCTGCCGGGTGACGATGGACTGCAGGGGAGTCTTCTGGCTGGCACGGTCCTTCCTTCTCAGGTTGCACGGGCCACAGTCTCTACACCACCTCTCGATGGTTCCCCTCATGCCTACCCAGTGGAACCGCCCGCGCAGCAGGAACTCCAGCTTCTTCCATCCGAAGTGTCCAGCCCCGTCGTGGTATGCCTCCATCACCATGGCTGCGTCTCTTCGTGGCACCACTACTTGCCAGATTAGTTCATGCGTCCGGGAGTTAACCATTCGGCGGCACAACTTCCCCTTATAAAGGAACAGTCGACTCTTCTCAGCCCACAGTTGCTTGGCTTCCTCCGGAGCGTCTGGGTCAAGGCGAGCCTCTGGCCGAGTCAGCATCCCCTTTACCAGCCGGACGGCAGGGTCACTGTCTTGCGTTTCTGCCCAGTTGTAGTGAGGCAAGGGGTTAAACGTAGCGGCTTGCTTACTCTTTACCCGGTGGGAACACTGGATAGTCCCATGACGGTGGAACGCGGGGAGTTCGACTTCTTCCAGTCCCTCTGGATCTTCTCCTTCGTCCGGTAGATTTGGCATCCTGGACAGGGCGTCCGCGTTGGTATTGGAGCGTCCTGCCCGGTATTTGATTGTGAACTCGTAGTTGGACAGACGGGCCATCCATCTTTGCTCTAGGGCACCGAGTCTTGCCGTGTCCAGGTGTGTCAACGGGTTGTTATCCGTGTACACGATGAACCGGGAAGAAGCGAGGTAGTGCTTAAAGCGTTCGGTGACTGCCCACACCACTGCCAGGAACTCTAGCTTAAATGAGCTGTAATTCTCAGGGTTTCTCTCGGTGGGTCGCAGTTTTCGGCTGGCGTAAGCGATTACTCGCTCTTTCCCCTGCTGGATCTGGGACAGCACGGCTCCTAGCCCGATGTTACTTGCGTCGGTGTAGAGGATAAAGGGCTGGCTGTAATCCGGGTACGCCAGGATTTCATCCCCCGTGAGGGCCATCTTCAGCTGGCGGAAGGACTCTTCTTCCAACTTCTCCCATCTGAAGGGCGGCTTCTGGTTCTTGGCCTTCCGGGACTGGCCTATCAGGAGGTCCTGCATAGGAGCTGCCTTTTTGGTGAAACCGGGGATGAACCTGCGGTAGTAGCCTACCAACCCGAGGAACTGCCGCACTTCCTTTACACTGGAGGGACTTGGCCATTCCTTAATTGCGGTGATCTTATCAGGGTCGGGAGCCACTCCGTCAGCGCTCACCACGTGTCCCAGGTACTGCACCTTTGGTTTCAGGAGGTGACACTTAGAGGGTTTCACCTTCAGGCCGTAACTTGCCAGGGCTTCGAACACTTCCGCCAGATGTTTCAGGTGGTCCTCATAAGTCTTGGAATATACGATGACATCGTCCAGGTACAACAGGACCGTCTCGAAGTTTTTGTGTCCCAGACAGCACTCCATTAATCGTTGGAAGGTTCCTGGTGCGTTACAAAGTCCAAACGGCATGCAAGTAAACTCACTAAGTCCCATCGGGGTGGTGAATGCGGTCTTCTCCCGGTCCGCCTCTGCTACAGGAACCTGCCAGTACCCGCTAGTGAGATCCAAGGTAGAGAAGAAGTTAGCAGATCTTAAAGCAGCCAAAGACTCCTCTATCCTTGGTAAAGGGTACGCATCCTTGTGTGTGATACGGTTGATTTTCCGGTAATCTACACACATCCTCATAGTGTTGTCTTTCTTTTTGACTAAAACTAGTGGGGCTGCCCAGGGGCTACAGCTATCCCGGATTACCCCAGCCTCCTTCATGTCTCTAAGCATCCCCTTGGCGTGTTGGTAATGTGCAGGGGGTACGGGTCGATACCTCTCTTTTATGGGAGGATGATCTCCCGTGGGGATGCGGTGTTCTACCCCCTTGACTCGCCCGAAGTCTAACGGGTGTTTACTAAACACTCTCTCATACTCTTGAACCACCCGGTAGACTCCCTGTTTCTGGTGGGAGGGAGTGGAGTCAGTTCCCAAGTGTAGTTGCTGACACCAATCCTCCATTACTTTCTTAGAGCCGTTACCTTCCTCCGGGTGAGATGGAGGCAAGGGTTCCACAGACTGTATAGAGTTTTGGTTGATGGTATATAATTTGGCTAGCGTGGCATACCGGGGCAGGTACACTTCCCTCTTCCCGATATTGATTATGCGAACGGGCACCCTCCCATGGCGTACATTAACCACCCCCCGTGCTGTCAAGATGGTGGGCCTGCTGTCTGAGTAAACTGGTTCTACCATTGCCTGGTAATCTATACCTCTCAGACCAATAGCTGCCCGGCACCAAATCATCATTTCACTTTTTGGGGGCATGGCAATAGGGAAAGGGTCACACATTCTCACGCTACCAATCTCACCGCCGGAGAGTTCCACCTGTTGCCGTCGCATCAGTGCCCGGATCTCTTTTTGGAGCACTCGCTGCTCGCCGGAGCTGGCGTTCTTGGCAACCTGCTGTAAAAGGAAAATCACCTCTGCAAGACAATTTTCAATTACATTAGTTCCTAGAGTTATCTTTGGGTGACTCTCGTGTTTGTCAATGTCTACAATGATCAGTCCCTGTGCTGCCAGTTCAACTCTACCAATTTTAATGGTCACCTCTTTAAATCCAATCTGTGGCACGGGCTGACCATTGCTGGCGATGATACTCAAGTCGTCGTCAGGGTAGCGGGTAATATCCGAGTCATTCCAGTACTGCTTGAAGAGCACGTACGGGATGGTGGTGACCTGTGACCCGGTGTCCAGTAGGGCACTCATAGGAATGCCATCCAGTACCACAGGCAAGACTGGACGTCCTCCCACATATTTGTCGCGCCAGTTCGATGGGCCTGATGATCTTTTTCCTAGGGGTTGGCCCTCTACCCCCAGGTTGTGCCAGTTTAAAGGACAGTACCTTGCCATATGTCCGGGTTGATTGCAGCGGCGGCAGATGGGTCGTCCGTCCTCGTTGTATCGGTCACTGGGTCTTCCTCTGGCCGGTGGGGTCCTCGTTGGTCGACGCCACGGGATGTCCTCCGGTCCGGATGCCAGCTGGATCTTCCCTGGAGTGGAAACCTGTAAAGACTGCACAGTTCGGGTTAGCGCAGCAACGCTTTTAGCTAGCTCTTGGACCTGATGGTGCAGGTCTGGAGCCGGGTCATTGTTCAAAGCCTGCGCATCAGCCCCCACAGGCCCTGCCGACAAGGGCGCCGCCTCCTGGTGGTAAGTGATAGCTGGGCGCCTGTGGGTCACAACGCCATCCGGTGCCGGTTCTCGGAGCACCCGGATGGCTCTGTCCTTGAACTGTGCAAATCCCAGATGAGGGTCCTGTAAGGCCATTGCCCGCAACTGGGTTCGGTGGGCATTGCAATATAAACCCTCTATAAATTGTTCAGTCCACAGCCTGTCCTCGTCTCCCACGCCGTCAGGGTCGGTCTGCTTAACGGCTCTCAGGGCCTCTTGTAGGTTCAGGGCATAGTCCCTTATACTCTCATGTGCCCGCTGTTTGCACCCGTAGAATCTAAGCTTGATCTCGGCTGAGGTGCGGGTATCAAAGGTGTCCCTCAGCCGGGTTAGTATCCCTGCGACAGTCCTCCCCCCAGGTGGCCAGGACTTTACCTCCCTTCGGGCTGCCCCGGTTAATTGGGCCACCAGGATGCTCACTTTTTGCTCTTCTGTGAGGGGGTACACCTGGAAGAGGCTATCCAGCTTTTCTCTAAAGTCCTGCAGGGTATGTGACTCCCCTGAGTACTGGGGTAGCCAGGCTGCCCCCGGGATATAGGGCATGGTGAAAGGCATGACCGCAACAGCGGTGGCGCTGGCGGGGGTTGAAGCGGTGAAGCTCTCCTCCGTATCCGACATCCTTCTCCCCCCTAGTGGACCGTGGCCTACCTTGCGATGATCCTGTTCCGTAGGCCGCGGCTCCGCAGTGGATCGTCAGGGTTGAGGACCTTCCGTCGCGCTCCTGTGACGTCGGCGTCTGCTGGGCTCCTTCCAGGACCTTACGCAACGTCCGGACGTGAGGCAGGGCTTCAGTTCTCGCGCGCTTTCGGAGTCCACGCCCCTCTTCTTCCCGCGCGGTGTCCTCAAGATGGCGTCCAATGGCGGGAAAACTCCACGGATGGCGGGAAGAAGGCTGAAGATGGCGCCGGATGGCGGGAATCTTCACCGATGGCGGGAAGAAGGCTGAAGATGGCGCCGGATGGCGGGAATCTTCACCACAGGTAAGTTTTAAAAGTCTCTTTTTCAGGCACGCAGTACCCGGTGGTTGCGGGCACGAAATCCTGCCGACTACGCCAAAAGTTGACGCGCCCCTGGGCCTGTGTCGCGCTGCGTTGCGCATGCGGGAGCTTACCCGGAGCCGGATCTGTTGAGGGTTGTAGTCTCGTGGCGGTGACCCGGTCCGTGCCCAGGGAGTCAGACTAAATGGCGCTGTATTAGCAGTGATGTTAGATGACTACGCCACCCGTTGAATGCAGCTTTAGAGCTGCTGCTGCAGGGCAGACCGCTGAGGTCGGTGGTAGGATTGTGCAGCGTGGTAGTATAACCCCCAACGGGAGGGGTATGGCCTCAGGGCAGCCGACGTGGATGATGGGGGTAGCAGGAACCACTCGGAGACGGTACGGTGAAGTTCAGGGTCTTTACTGGTAACAAAGATAGACCCTCCCGGAGTACTGGCTAGCGATTGGGGCCTGGTCAGTCCTTGAGCAGATGGGATCTCCCCTGGCCAGGCGGAGTTGTAGGCCTCCCAAACTAACGATACTCTTCTGGCTACCTTGCTAGAGGCGGGTATAAGTAGCCCACGTCCCTGAGTGTACCGTGTGGTGCTCACCCGTATGGCCGGTGACTCGGGGCCTTCTAATGGCTTCCGCTCCACGATGGCGGTGCTGGTCCCACGCTTGTGACCGTGCCTTCGGGTTTCTGGGCCAGAGGACCTGCAATCCCCTGCCGGTCGGTTTCTGTTGCTGGGTAGAGATTAGTCCCCACAGCCTCGGACTCCGGGTCCGGTGATACTTCTCAGTCAGGGCGAGCTCTGCAGCTGCCAGCCCCTGACTCTTTGTAACACTGCTCCCACAGAGCTCCTGTTGTTTCTTCCTATGCTGCTTCTCTGTCTCTACTTCTGTTCTTCTTCTACTCACTAACCCTGCCTCAGCCCCAGGTTTATATAGGGGAAGTTCTTCCCCTCCCAGGACTGGGCAGGAGGTGTGGCATGCATAGGATCCCTGACCAAGAGACCTCCCACCTGCTCTCAGACATAACATTGCTGTTACTGTGGAAACCAGACCCCTGGGGTGCCACAGACGTCTCCGCAGTCAGTGACATTTCCGGCATTATTTGCCCCTCACTACTGGCACAATTACCCCGCGCCGCCTTTTCTTCAGTTTTATGTGTGGATGTAACGTGGGATTTTCCTGCTTGGAGACAAATAGACGACACATGAGGTGATTATCACCAGTTACCGGACGTCTACTATATGGCGGCATATGATTGTGCTATCCACTTCATACCAGCAGCTAAAAGGCCAAAATATTGTTTGTTTAACCCCTTCCAGGGAAGGAGACCTTGAAAAACTATATTCAAAGAGTCCGGATAAGGGTGATATACAGTCATCCACCTCTCCAGTCACCGTGGGTTTTTTTTTTGTTAAAAAAGGATAGAAGGTTGTGACCGTGCTTGGATTTTAGAGAGATTAATAAAATCACGGTTCACAATCCCTATCTTTTACCCCTTATACCGGACCTGTTTAACCAAATATCTGGAGTAAATGGTTTACCAAACTTGACTTGAGACGGGCATAAAACCTTAGCAATATGTTCCCACAAACATTATTTCTGATAGACGGTTCAATTTCTGACTAGCTTTTGGAGTAGTTTTTGCTCCAGATTGGGTATCAAGTTGTATTTTTACTCAGGTTATCATCCTGAGACTAATGGACAAACAGAAAGGATAAACCAGGAGGTAGAGCAGTATTTGAGATGTTTTGTTTCTTCTAAACAGGGAGACTGGGCGGGATTTCTGCCTCTTGCCGAGTTTGTTATTTGTAACTGTAAGATTATGGTCCTAAAGATAACTGCGGGGTTGATTTGCAGGATCTCATGCAGATCGATTGGTGAGTGGGATCCATCGGCGACATTAAACTTTGAGGGCTTCTGAGGTGGTCCTTCGTAGAAGGGAAGTACTGTCATGTCTCGGTTTGGGGATTCGATCAGTTGACCTCTTGCTGTGTGGTTAGTTTTAGAGAAGGGTTTTTCTCTGCTAGTCAAACACCTTTTTATTTCTGCTGTGTGTTTGTTCGCGTACATTCCCAGCACCTTTCCTTTATCGTCAGTTAGTGGTGGGAGATCATTATTGTTTCATTTATTATTCTCCTTAGTTCTCCTTTATGCACATGCTTTAAGTTTCCTCTCCCTGGGTCGTCATATCCTCTACACTCCTCATGGCTAGCTGTGCACAGCGGCCTCCCCTCTGGTTCCCCAGGAGGTATGAGAAACCCTTCAACACGTTGTAGGGAGCGAAGTCCGAGGTGGTGCTTTTAGTTGTGTGGCTACGGATTGTCTAGTCTATACAGGGACCAGCAGGGTGTGGGTGCTGCTTTTCTGTGTTGTAGAATTTATTATTCCTGTTACCCCTGTATGAGTGAGTAAAGTGCATAACAACATTCGTTTGAAATGAGACAAAGATCAGTTTTATGGAGTATGATTATAACTGTCACTGATTACCTATCTCACACTGGTAATGCCCCTTTCATTAAAAATAAGCTCTGGAGGCAAATTCTCAGGGAGATCTGTGTCTGGCCCCTAAAGATCTTAACAGATCATTTACATATTAGGAAAGTCTTGGATTTCTCTGGAATAAGATATCAGATTACAGATATCAAGTTATCATATTATTCATCTTTCTATGACCTACTGTCACGGGGATACCATGACAGAGAGGGCCAGAACATTGCAGCATCTGGTCACACTAAATCCTGCACTGATTAGAAGTGCTTCACCATCTTATTAAACAGTGCCGGTCCTTGCTCTGTCATTACTGGGGTTAATCAGTTCAGTTGATTACCTGGAGCTCTCCATCCTGAATTGCCTCAGCTGGTCTGGTTTGGCCAGTCCGGTCTGATATATATGCTGGCCCCTGGCACTTGGGAATTGCCAGTGATTGTTCTTTCTTCCTGGTTAGGTGTTGGAGGAGAAATTCAGTGTTTGGAGTAGATGGTTGGAGAGTTGTCAAGAGATTTCTGCGTGGAGTTGATTTGCATGTGACGCGCCCCTGGGCCTGAGTCGCGCAGCGTTGCGCACGCGGGAGCCTACCCGGAGCCGGATCGGATGGGGGTAGTAGTCTCGTGGCGGTGATCCGGTCCGTGCCCAGGGAGTCAGACTAAGTGGCAGTCTATTAGCAGTAGATGGTTGATGACTACGCCACCCGTTGAATGCAGCTATGGAGCTGCCGCTGCAGGGCAGACCGCTGAGGCCGGTGGAAGGATGGTACAGCGTGGATGGTATAACCCCCAACGGGAGGGGTATGGCCTCAGGGCAGCCGACGTGGATGATGGGGGTAGCAGGAACCACTCAGAGACGGTGCGGTGTAGTTCAGGGTCTTTACTGGTGACAAAGATAGACCCTCCCGGAGTACTTGCTAGCGATCGGGGCCTAGTCAGTCCTTGAGCAGATGGGATCTCCCCTGGCCAGGCGGAGTTGTAGGCCTTCCCAACTAACTGTACTCTTCTGGCTACCTTGCTAGAGGCGGGTAAAAGTAGCCCACGTCCCTGAGTGTACCGTGTGGTGCTCACCCATATGGCCGGTGACTCGGGGCCTCCTAGTGGCGTTCGCTCCACGTCGGCGGTGCTGGCCCCACACGTGTGACCGTGCCTTCGGGCTTCTGGGCCAGAGGACCTGAAATCCTCTGCCGGTCGGTTTCTGCTGCTGGGTAGGAGTTAGTCCCCACAGCCTCGGACTCCGGGTCCGGTAAGAAATCTTCTCAGTCAAGGCGAGCTCTGCAGCTGCCAGCCCCTGACTCGTAGTAGTATTGCTCCCACTGAGCTTCTGCTGTTTCTTCCTATGACTGTTTCTCGTCTCTACTCTCCTTGACTGACTAACCCTGCCTCAGCCCCGGGTTTATATAGGGGAAGTTCTTCCCCTCCCAAGACTGGGCAGGAGGTGTGGCATGCACAGAATCCCTGACCAAAGGACCTCCCACCTGCTCTCAGACATAACATTACATTACTGTGGAAACCAGACCCCTGGGGTGCCACATTCCCCCCTAGTAAAATTTAGTACTCCGGGACTAAACATATTTTTGGAAACATAACAGAGTACAACCAAAACATTATAATAAAGAGACACATAACGATGGTCACGGCGTGTCCGCAACCGGGTGCAGTCTTTGAGGGGAAGCAAGGTGTCCATTTCACCAAAACAGGGAGACGTAACCAGGTAGGGGTCTGTCCTGCCCCGAGTCCTTAACAGTCTTTAGTCCATCCTGGGTTACGCTCCAACTAATTGTACAAGGATTCCTGGTAGATCCACCAAGGACTCCTAAAAATAACTAGAAACACAAAATTATACACAAGCAACAATACACAGGTAAACATAAATAAAACAATTTATACACTTCAAATCCTCCAGCGTGCGGGTAACTGGCCTCTAGTGGCTCTAGTGGACCTACGGAGCTGACTGTCTGGCCCCGAACTACAGGGTGTAGGAGCTGTCAAGGGTAAACTGGGCAGCTGTCTACGGGTTCTTTGGCTCACTAGGGATATGGCAGGCTCACTGCAAGCAGAGGATTGATCCCCCTGGTCTGCGGGTGTGGGGTCTTCTGCCTCCTGGACTGGCTGTTCTTCCAGCTCTACCCGTTGCTCCGTAGGTGCTTGGGATGATGGTTGGAGGAAGGTGAGTACGGGCACCACAACTGCACCATTGACTTGAGTCCAAGACCGGGGGAAGTCCCCGAGCACAGTACTAACCATATCTTCCCTTTCCTCTACGGGTCGATGGTCTTCTTGTTCCTCTTCAGGGTTCCTCAGTTGTTCGGGACACTTCTTCAGGTGGTCCCGGGATACAATGGCTGTGGTTTCCCCTCCGTCTTTACTGATGGTACAGACCTTCGGGTTCTCGTGGCTTGAGGGCAGTACGGTGTACGGGTCCTTCTCCCACTGGTCGTCCAACTTGTGGAGCCGTCTTTTCCTCTTTAAGACCTGCTCTCCGGGTACCAGGGGAACAGCGGGAGCATACTGGTTGTAAGTTTTCTCTTGTCTTTCCCTAGCCTGACAGAGACTTCGCTCCACGCTCTCCTGTACTTTCCGGTACTGTTGCTGCCTCTCTGTGTCCCAGTCTGCTTCTGGTGAAGTGTCCTCGGGTGTCAGGACTCCCATTTCCAGGTCAACAGGTAACTTACCAGGTCTCGCCCTCATTAGGTAAGCCGGGGTACAGTTGGTGGAACCTACCGGGATGTGGTTGTATAGGTCCACCAGATCGGGCAACTTCTCAGGCCACAGACTGCGTTCTTCCAGGGGCAACGTTTTTAGAAGATCCATTACCACCTGGTTCATTTTTTCACAAAGTCCATTAGTTTGCGGATGGTAGGGTGTCGTCCTTATCTTCCGGCAGCCATACAGATTGCAAAATTCCTGGAAGACCTCCGCTTCAAAGGCAGGTCCCTGGTCCATCAGCACTTGGTCCGGGTACCCGTGTGGACGGCAGAAGTGCTGCTGGAAGGCTCTAGCTGCTGTTTGAGCCGTTAAGTCCTTGACGGGGATGACAACCAAGAACCGGGAGTAATGATCCACGATGGTTAACGCGTAGACGTAGCCACTTCTGCTTGGGGTCAGTTTTACATGATCCAAGGCTACCAGTTCCAACGGTTGCCGGGTGACGATGGACTGCAGGGGAGTCTTCTGGCTGGCACGGTCCTTCCTTCTCAGGTTGCACGGGCCACAGTCTCTGCACCACTTCTCGATGGTTCCCCTCATGCCTACCCAGTGGAACCGCTCGCGCAGCAGGAACTCCAGCTTCTTCCACCCGAAGTGTCCAGCTCCGTCGTGGTATGCCTCCATCACCATGGCTGCGTCTCTTCGTGGCACCACTACTTGCCAGAGTAGTTCATGCGTCCGGGGGTTAACCATTCTGCGGCACACCTTCCCCTTGTAAAGGAACAGTCGACTCTTCTCTGCCCATAGTTGTTTGGCTTCCTCCGGAGCGTCTGGTTCAAGGCGAGCCTCCGGCCGAGTCAGCATCTCCTTCACCAGTCGGACGGCAGGGTCGCTGTCTTGCGTTTCCGCCCAGTTGTAGTGAGGTAAGAGGTTCAACGTAGCAGCCTGCTTACTCCTTACCCGGTGGGAATACTGGATAGTCCCATGACGGTGGAACGCAGGGAGTTCAACTTCTTCCAGTCCCTCCGGATCTTCTCCTTCGTCCGGCAGGTTGGGCATCCTGGACAGGGCGTCCGCGTTGGTATTGGAGCGTCCTGCCCGGTATTTGATTGTGAACTCGTAGTTGGACAGACGGGCCATCCACCTCTGCTCCAGGGCACCGAGTCTTGCCGTGTCCAGGTGTGTCAACGGGTTGTTATCCGTGTACACGGTGAACCGGGAAGAAGCGAGGTAATGCTTAAAGCGCTCGGTGACTGCCCATGCCACGGCCAGGAACTCTAGCTTAAATGAGCTGTAATTCTCGGGGTTCCTTTCGGTGGGTCGCAGTTTTCGGCTGGCGTAGGCGATTACTCGTTCTTTCCCCTGCTGGATCTGGGACAGTACGGCTCCTAGCCCGATGTTACTGGCGTCGGTGTAGAGGATAAAGGGCTGGCTATAATCCGGGTACGCCAGGATTTCATCCCCCGTGAGGGCCATCTTCAGCTGGCGGAAGGACTCTTCTTCCAGCTCCTCCCATTTGAAGGGCGGCTTCTGGTTCTTGGCCTTCCGGGACTGGCCTATCAGGAGGTCCTGCATAGGTGCTGCCTTTCTGGTGAAACCGGGAATAAACCTTCGGTAGTAGCCTACCAACCCGAGGAACTGCCGCACTTCTTTTACGCTGGAGGGGCTTGGCCATTCCTTAATTGCGGTGATCTTATCAGGGTCGGGAGCCACTCCGTCAGCGCTCACCACGTGTCCCAGGTACTGCACCTTTGGTTTCAGGAGGTGACACTTGGAGGGTTTCACCTTTAGGCCGTAACTCGCCAGAGCTTCGAACACCTCCGCCAGGTGTTTCAGGTGGTCCTCATAAGTCTTGGAATATACGATGACATCGTCCAGGTACAACAGGACCGTCTCGAAGTTTCTGTGGCCCAGACAGCACTCCATTAATCGTTGGAAGGTTCCTGGTGCGTTGCAGAGTCCGAACGGCATGCAGGTGAACTCGCTAAGTCCCATCGGGGTGGTGAATGCGGTCTTCTCCCGGTCCGCCTCTGCTACAGGAACCTGCCAGTACCCGCTAGTGAGATCCAAGGTAGAGAAGAAGTTAGCAGATCTTAAAGCAGCCAATGACTCCTCTATCCTTGGTAAGGGGTACGCATCCTTGTGTGTGATACGGTTGATTTTCCGGTAATCTACACACATCCTCATGGTGTTGTCTTTCTTTCTGACTAAGACTAGTGGAGCTGCCCAGGGGCTACAGCTATCCCTGATCACCCCAGCCTCCTTCATGTCTCTAAGCATCCCCTTAGCGTGTTGGTAGTGGGCAGGGGATACGGGTCGATACCTCTCTTTTATAGGAGGATGGTCTCCCGTGGGGATGTGGTGTTCTACCCCCTTGACTCGCCCGAAGTCTAACGGGTGTTTACTGAACACTCTCTCGTACTCTTGAACCACCCGATAGACTCCTTGTTTCTGGTGTGAGGGAGTGGAGTCAGTACCCAGATGTAGTTGCTGACACCAGTCCTCCATGTTTTTCTTAGAGCCGTTACCTTCCTCCGGGTGAGATGGAGGCAAGGGTTCCACAGATTGTATAGAATTTTGGTTAATGGTATATAATTTGGCTAGCGTGGCATACCGGGGCAGGTACACTTCCCTCTCCCCGATATTTATTATGCGAACGGGCACCCTCCCATGGCGTACATCAACCACCCCCCGTGCTGTCAAAATGGTGGGCCTAATGTCTGAGTAAACTGGTTCTACCATTGCCTGGTAATCCCTACCTCTCAGACCAATAGCTGCCCGGCACCAAATCATCATTTCACTTTTTGGGGGCATGGCAATAGGAAAAGGGTCACACATTCTTACGCTACCAATCTCACCGTCGGAGAGTTCCACCTGTTGCCGTCGCATCAGTGCCCGGATCTCTTTCTGGAGCACCCGCTGCTCGCCGGAGCTGGCGTTCTTGGCAACCTGCTGTAAAAGGAAAATCACCTCTGCAAGACAATTTTCAATTACATTAGTTCCTAGAGTTATTTTTGGGTGACTCTCATGTTTGTCAATATCTACAATGATCAGTCCCTGTGCTGCCAGTTCGACTCTACCGATTTTGATGGTCACCTCTTTAAATCCGATCTGTGGCACGGGCTGGCCATTGCTGGCGATGATACTCAAGTCGTCGTCAGGGTAGCGGGTAATATCCGAGTCATTCCAGTACTGCTTAAAGAGCACGTACGGGATGGTGGTGACCTGTGACCCGGTGTCCAGTAGGGCACTCATGGGAATGCCATCCAGTACCACAGGCAAGACTGGACGTCCTCCCACATATCTGTCGTGCCAGTTCGATGGGCCTGGTGATCTTTTTCCTGGGGGTTGGCCCTCTACCCCAGGTTGTGCCCGTTTAAAGAACAGTACTTTGCCATATGTCCGGGTTGATTGCAGCGGCGGCAGATGGGTCGTCCGTCCTCGCTGTATCGGTCACTGGGTCTTCCTCTGGCCGGTGGGGTCCTCCTTGGTCGACGCCACGGGATGTCCTCCGGTCCGGATGCCAGCTGGATCTTCCCTGGGGTGGAAGCCTGTAAAGACTGCACAGTTCGGGTTAGCGCAGCAACGCTCTTAGCTAGCTCTTGGACCTGATAGTGTAGGTCTGGAGCCGGGTCATTGTCCAAAGCCTGCGCATCAGCTCCCACAGGCCCTGCCGACAAGGGCACCGCCTCCTGGTGGTAAATGATAGCAGTTCGCCTGTGGGTCACAACGCCACCCGGTGCCGGTTCTCGGAGCACCCGGATGGCTCTGTCCTTGAACTGTGCAAAGCCCAGATGGGGATCCTGTAAGGCCATTGCCCGCAACTGGGTTCGGTGGGTATTACAATATAGTCCCTCTATAAACTGTTCGGTCAACAGCCTGTCCTCGTTTCCCACTCCATCAGGGTCGGTCTGCTTAATGGCCCTCAGGGCCTCTTGTAGGTTTAGTGCATAGTTCCTTATACTCTCATGCGCTCGCTGCTTGCACCCGTAGAACCTAAGCTTAATCTCGGCTGAGGTGCGGGTATCAAAGGTGTCCTTCAGCCGGGTTAGTATCCCTGCGACAGTCTTCCTCCCAGGTGGCCAGGATTTTACTTCCCTTTTGGCTGCCCCGGTTAGTTGGGCCACCAGGATGCTCACTTTTTGCTCTTCTGTGAGGGGGTACACCTGGAAGAGGCTATCCAGCTTTTCTCTAAAGTCATGCAGGGTATGTGACTCCCCTGAGTACTGGGGTAGCCAAGCTGCTCCCGGGATATAGGGCATGGTGAAGGGCATAACTGCAGCAGCGGTGGCGCTGGCGGGGGTTGAGGCAGTGAAGCTCTCCTCCGTATCCGACATCTTCCTCGCCCCTAGTGGACCGTGGCCTACCTTGCGATGATCCTGTTCCGTAGGCCGCGGCTCCGCAGTGGATCGTCAGGGTTGAGGACCTTCCGTCGCGCTCCGGTGACGTCGGCGTCTGCTGGGCTCCCAGGACCTTACGCAACGTCCGGACGTGAGGCGGGGCTTCAGTTCTCGCGCGCTTTCGGAGTCCACGCCCCTCTTCTTCCCGCGCGGCGTCCTCAAGATGGCGTCCAATGGCGGGAAAACTCCACGGATGGCGGGAAGAAGGCAGAAGATGGCGCCGGATGGCGGGAAACTTCACCGATGGCGGGAAGAAGGCTGAAGATGGCGCCGGATGGCGGGAATCTTCACCACAGGTAAGTTTGAAAAGTCTCTTTTTCAGGCACGCAGTACCCGGTGGTTGCGGGCACGAAATCCTGCCGACTACGCCAAAAGTTGACGCGCCCCTGGGCCTGAGTCGCGCAGCGTTGCGCACGCGGGAGCCTACCCGGAGCCGGATCGGATGGGGGTAGTAGTCTCGTGGCGGTGATCCGGTCCCTGCCCAGGGAGTCAGACTAAGTGGCAGTCTATTAGCAGTAGATGGTTGATGACTACGCCACCCGTTGAATGCAGCTATGGAGCTGCCGCTGCAGGGCAGACCGCTGAGGCCGGTGGAAGGATGGTGCAGCGTGGATGGTATAACCCCCAACGGGAGGGGTATGGCCTCAGGGCAGCCGACGTGGATGATGGGGGTAGCAGGAACCACTCAGAGACGGTGCGGTGTAGTTCAGGGTCTTTACTGGTGACAAAGATAGACCCTCCCGGAGTACTTGCTAGCGATCGGGGCCTGGTCAGTCCTTGAGCAGATGGGATCTCCCCTGGCCAGGCGGAGTTGTAGGCCTTCCCAACTAACTGTACTCTTCTGGCTACCTTGCTAGAGGCGGGTAAAAGTAGCCCACGTCCCTGAGTGTACCGTGTGGTGTTCACCCGTATGGCCGGTGACTCGGGGCCTCCTAGTGGCGTCCGCTCCACGTCGGCGGTGCTGGCCCCACACGTGTGACCGTGCCTTCGGGCTTCTGGGCCAGAGGACCTGAAATCCTCTGCCGGTCGGTTTCTGCTGCTGGGTAGGAGTTAGTCCCCACAGCCTCGGACTCCGGGTCCGGTAAGAAATCTTCTCAGTCAGGGCGAGCTCTGCAGCTGCCAGCCCCTGACTCGTAGTAGTATTGCTCCCACTGAGCTTCTGCTGTTTCTTCCTATGACTGTTTCTCGTCTCTACTCTCCTTGACTGACTAACCCTGCCTCAGCCCCGGGTTTATATAGGGGAAGTTCTTCCCCTCCCAAGACTGGGCAGGAGGTGTGGCATGCACAGGATCCCTGACCAAAGGACCTCCCACCTGCTCTCAGACATAACATTACATTACTGTGGAAACCAGACCCCTGGGGTGCCACACATGCTTATCCTCATGCTCTCATATTTGGTTTCTCCTACCTATCCCTCCACTGTGTTCTACTCTGTTGTTTTGTGAGTATATTTGTATGATTGTAGTTTTCTGTCTTCCCTTGTCTGTCTGATTACTGTAATCCTATACATTTCAGCCTCACACCTTCCCCTGGTGTGGGAGAGGACAGATAAAGTAAGATAGGTGAATAGCAAGGTACGTAACACCGGAGTAATATGGGGACAGAGACAGACTAGGACGCCCCCTAGATCGAGGGATCAGGTAGGCACCCACCATCCCTAATCACTATCTGACACCTGCATGCCCATATAAGTGATTTAGGAGGGTTGATCTTACTGATCTTCGTTATTTTTTTCTCAACATTAAAGAAAAAAAAACAGTACAAAATTTTGACATCATAACTATACTGACCATGAAAATCATATTGACAAGTCATTTTATCATACCATTAATGTTTTTTTTAAAATCCATATTCTTTATTAATTTTTTTCATTTTAAGACAAACACCCCCATTTCCTTGTAGAACGTAAACTTGCGAGCAGGGACCTCACTACTAATGTAACTGTTTAAACTGTCTTACCTTGTATTGAATTTATTGTTTGTACATGTCCCCGCTTAATTGTAAAGTGCTGCGGAATATGTTGGCGCTATATAAAAACAAACCCTAAAAACAAAAATAAAATTACATACATCAACCTGCGAGGTATACATTTAACATAAGACATGGACACGATCATAAAAAAGTGCAACATTTAACATAACATCACCTCCGAAACAGCATAAATTACTTAAGACATCATGTGTTAATAGTAATGGCTCACGGTACACAATTTCCATCTATCCATAATTTTGTTTCTATTTTGCCACGCAAAGATGGTAGCATATATTCATAATGGTAGTAGGTATTCATTTTCCCTATCAGATCTTCCATCATGGGGATAAAGGGAGATTTCCATTTCAGTACTATTATCTGGCAGAAATTAATATATGGAATACTATTAATGATGAGCGAGCATACTCGCAAGTACTCGGTACTCGCCCGAGCATCTCAGTACTCGAGATGCTCGTAGCTCGCCGAGTACTTGCGAGATACTTGGGTCCCCTCCCTGCATGTTTGGCGCTCTTTAGAGAGCCAATGAACATGCAGGGATTGCCTGCCACTCACTGTAATGCCGCAGCCATGGTGGTTGTGGCATTACAGTGATTGGCTGGCCGCACAGCGTCATCAGGTCTATATCAAACCTGGCGCAGCTGTGCTCGTCACAGTCACTCCAGAATCGGACAGTGTAGGGAGAGGTGCTGCTGAGCTAGGGAGAAATTTGCTTGTTTCTACTTAGTGTAGGTGTACCAAACTATATTAGAGACCCATATCCATCTCAACAAACAGTCCATCTGCAGAGATATCAGGCAGGCAGTGTATATAGGCAGGCAGTGTATATAACAGACTGCAGTGCATATAGCATAAGAGGCTCCATTCCAGTTATGCCTTCTGCTGCTGTTAGATATTTCTAGACAAAGGCTCAGGTCTCAGGGGCCAGGAATAATTGTTTTTGGATCTTAATCCTGATTATTTGCTTAAAAAGCAATCCAGAGAACACAGTTTTTCTGCGCCATTTGCTTGTTGGCACTGCAGAATACAGCCAGGTCCTTTCCATACTACAGTGCTAAAAATCCAGCTATTTAAAACTATGGTTTGTCCGTCACACGGATCACATATAATTGCGCTGAAAATATTGCCATTTCTGGCCTCCATTCACATTTTTTTTCAGTGAGTCAGCAAAGTTTTGGACACCGGTTTGCTGTTCTAAATAGTTACCTACAGGCCAGGTATTTAAAACTGTGTTTTCTCCATCACACGGATTACATATAACTTCGCTCCAAATTCAGACATTTGTAGTGAGTGTGGAAGATATTGTCCTCGATTTAAAATGGGCAAGGGACGGGGAACTGGACGTGATGGTGATGGTGCATGCAGAGGCCGTGGGCAAGCTGAAATTGTGCCACAACAAACACCCACATCTTCTCGCCCAACCTTCCTGTCCCAATTCCTAGAGGACAGTAGAACACCACTATTGAACCCAGAGCAGTGTCAAAAGGTTGTTGGTTGGATAGCTTATAATGCTTCCAGTCACTTAGCCACCACCACCCTGTCTTCCACACGGTCAAGTCTCAGTAGCCGTGAGTCTGGACCGCATATTCTCACCCTGATCCCCCTTCCTCCCACCATGCCGAGTGCCCAGAGACAACTGATCCCACACTTGGACACTCTGAAGAGCTGTTCACTTTTCCATTTATAGATTCGGGCCTCTCGCCCGGTCCACTTAAAGCGGGGCAAGAGGAGGTCGCATGTAGCGATGCCCAAATATTTGAGCAGCAACGGTCACACGAAGGCGATGGTAGGAAAGTGTCACAAGAGGTGAACGATGATGAGACACAATTGCCAGAAAGTCAGGAGGAAGACCAGGGTGCGGAAGTGAAAGACAAGGTGGTGGATGATATAGTAACTGACCCAACCTGGCAGGAGGACATGCAGAGCGAGGACAGCAGCACACAGGGGGAGGGAGGCCGAGCACCCCAACAGGCAGGAAGAAGCAGTGTGGTGGCCACAGAAAGAAGGCAGGCAACCGTTCCCCGTAACACCATCACGAAGGAAGTTGCCAGTACAACTGTTTGGTCTTTTCGAGTCTGGTTGTTTTTTAAAGACTCTGCCGATAACCCCAAAAAGGCCATTTGCACCACCTGACAGGCCAGCATCAGCAGGGGTGGCAAAACGACCAGCCTGACCACCACCAGCATGATCAGGCACATGGCAGCAAAGCACCAGACTTTGTGGGCCGAACCCCAGAGTCCAGGAACAGTGTCTGCGGGTTGCACCATTTTCTTCTTCCGCTGTTGTGCATGCAAGCTAATCCCCTGTCCATGGTGCATGTGAAGATGCCTCCTGCCCTGCACTTGTCGTTGCACACTCTCAAGTAGCAGCATCAGGAAGCACGTCCTTGTCCCAGCGCAGCGTTCATTTTTCCATACTTCAGTCCTTGGAAAGCAAGCGCAAATACGCAGCCAACGTCCCACAGACCACACTATTAAATTCCCACATTTCACAACTGCTTGTGCTCGAAATGTTGCCTTTTAGGCTCGTGGAGACGGAAGCATTCTGCAACCTGATGGCATCGGCAGTCCCTTGGTACTTGGTCCCCAGACGCCACTATTTCTACCGGTGTGCCGTCCCCGCATTACACAAGCACATGTCCCAAAACATTAGCTGTGCCCTCAACAACGCAGTTACCGAAAAAAGTCCACCTAACCACGGACACGTGAACAAGTGCTTATGGGCAAGGATGGTACATCTCGCTGACAGCACACTGGGTTAACATAGTGGAAGCCGTGACCCAGTCGGACCTTGGGACGGAACACGTCATCCCGACACCAAGGATTGTGGGCCCTAGGTCAATCAGGGTTGCCCCCACAGTCTACAGCTCCTGCACCTCATCCTCCTCAGCCTCCTCCTCCTCTTCAGCCTCCATCTCCGAAATGACCACATCAGTCACAAGCTGGAACACTGCAGCAGGCTGTGCTGAAGCCAATATGTTTAGGTGACAAACCGCACAATGCTGAAGAGTTGTGGACAGCTCTAAAAGAGCAGGCACATCTGTAGCTCACACAGCTGAACCTACAGCCAGGCATGATTGTGTGGGACAATGGCCGGAACCTGGTGGCGGCTCTGAGGTGAAGCAAGCTCACACACGTACCATGCCTGGCCCATGTGCTTAACCTCATGGTTTAGCGGTTTCTCAAATCCTACCCGGAGCTGCCAGATCTGCTTGTTAAAGTACGCCGCCTGTGTGCCCATTTTAGAAAGTCACCTACAGCTTTTGCCGCCCTTGCCGTGTTTCAGCAGCGTTTGCAGCTTCGGGCTTACAGACTGGTGTGTGATGTCCCCATGCGTTAGAACTCAACACTGCAGATGTTGGGAAGGATTTTTGAGCAGAAGAGGGTAGTTGTTGAGTACCAGCATCAACAAGGCCGTCGGTATTCAGTTCAGACTCCACACATAAGACCTCAGTAGTGGACATGGATGTCAGACATATGTACCATCCTCCAAAACTTTGAGGACTCCACCAAGATGGTGAGCGGCGATGATGCCATAATTAGCATCACCATCCCGCTTCTCTGTCTTCTGAAATGCTCTCTGCTCACAATCAAAGAGGATGCATTGCAGGCGGAGCACGATGAGATGGAGCAAGGAACCATACAGGGTGATTACACACAGCCCAGCCTCATCTCATCCCAACGTGGATTGGGTGACAATGAGGAAGAGGAGGAGGAGAAGGAAGAACAGGAGCTAGTTTCATGCGCTGTAGACGGTACTAACTGCACAGCTGTCATACCATCTGTTCAGCGTGGATGACCAGAGGACAGAGAAGAGGAGGAGGAGGAGAGCATGGTCAGTCATCCTCTTGGTGAGGACATGGAAGTCTTGCCTGTTAGTAGTCTGGCACGCATGGCTGAGTTTATGTTACGTTGCCTTTCCCATGACCTTCGCGTTCTCAAAATTTTGGGTGACAGTCATTACTGGTTGGTGACACTTCTAGACCCACGCTACAAGGAGAACTTAATATCTCTTATTCCTGAGGCGGACAGGTCTACAAAAATGGGGCTGTACCAGAAGGACCTTGTTGTGGAACTATTAAAAAAATTCCCATCTGAAAAGGCTGGCAGCAGAGGTCACAGTTCATTGGACAACCAAGGAGTACAGGCGAGAGAGACACAACTTCAGTCCAGCAGAGGCAGGGGAACACTGTCAAAGTTTTGGGAGAATTTTCTCAGCCCCTCCCATCGCACAAGCCCTGAGTTGCGAAGTACTCTCACAAGGAGTACAAAGTTTGGGAAGATGCTGAGGCAGTACCTTGCCGACCGTACCAACGTCCTCTGTGATTCCTCTGTGCCTTATAATTATTGGGTATCCAAGCTGGATACGTGGAATGAACTGGCTCTCTACGCCTTGGAGATCCTGGCCTGCCCTGCCGCCAGCGTTTTATCACGGCGGGTTTTTAGTGCCTCTGGTGGAATTATAACTGATAAGCGCATCCGCTTGTGAACTGAAAATGCTGACAGGCTGACTCTTATAAAAATGAACAAGGGCTGGATTGGGCCAGACTTCTCAACACCACCAAATGATAGCAGCGTAACATAAACTCAAATCCAGTGTCTTTTTTTGGGAGGTTTATTCCCCATGCACCTCTTCATACCCATACATGGTTATATGCTTCCTGATTTTGGCTATTTGCTCTTGTCCTTCTCCTCATCCTCCACCACCATATCACCAGGGTGACCGTGGTCCGCGATGCAACACCCACATAATGTTTTTAAAGGGTGTTATGATGCCCGTAAAAAAATTTTTTTTATACAGTATGTTCATGTATACCCCCCAGGGGTAAATGTTTGTCAGCCCATACACTTAGTGCATGAGCATTACAAGTATAGGAGACCCGCTCCTTTCTAATGGGAACATTTTTTTCTGAGGCCCTCCTCCACGTCTCTTCCAAGGGGCATTGGAGTGCCTCCCAATTTTTGGCAACCCTTGCATTCACTGCATAGGCAAACACAATGGGAGACCCACTTCCTAATAATGGGAACATTGTTTTCAGGAGGCCCTCCTCTAAGTCTCTTCAAAGGGGTATTGGGGTGCTACCAAATTTTCAAAGTGGTGTTGGGGTGCGTCCAAATTTTGGGCACCCCTGCCCCTTACTGCATACGCAATAACAGTATAGGAGACCCACTCTTTAGTAATGGGAACAATAAAACATAGCCGGCTGATGGCTCTCTAAGAATAGTGAGGGCCGACTGCTGGCCCTTTAAGAATAGTAAAGGTCGCCTGATGGCCCTATTAAAATAGGCTTTGTGACTTTCAGAGTCCCCCCTTCATAAATAAAACACGATGTGTCTCATAACATCTCACACACCACATGGCCAGATAAGGTTGTAAAATGTTAAAATGACATTTCCTGGTGAATGCATTTGTCATGGTTGAAAGCAATGCAAAAGTGAAAAAACACATCAAAAACGCTACATGTGAACATTGCTCAAGGTGTGGAGGAGCATTTTTGTTTTTGGTTATTTATTTTGCTTTATATACAAGTCATTACCCTGGAAAGGATGTTCCTTAGCATATTTCCCAGGAAAATCCATTTTGGTTTCGTTTTTGTATGTTTTACTGTGAGTCCGTAAAAGTGGCGTAATACCTCTGACAACGTTGTTAACAGCAGTGACCGGTGAGTCAGAAATGCTTCCAGGGGTTTTCCCCATGCTGTCCCCATGTCATTTGAGCATTGTTCCCATCGATTTGGGCAATTTTTAGGCCCTCTGCAGACCGCCGGGGGAGCCGTCTGAAAAATGCTCGAGTTTCCCATAGCCTAACATTGGGCTCATTGCTCGGGTCGAGCATCTGAGTATTCCAATGTGGTCGACCCGAGCATCAAGCACCCGAGCATTTTAGTGCTCGCCCATAACTAATTACTATCCATCTAAACTTATGTGGGATTACATCTATTCAACACTGCTAGAGCTGGATTCTGTGCTAATTGGACCCCTATTAAAGGGGTTGTCCAGTACTTTAGATTACCCCCCCCCCCAATCTATGCCCCCGGGGCCCCTAAGGATTTTTGTAATTAGCTTACGTTGCAGATACTGCCTGTGAGCGGCGCTATCACTGGCCGCTCACAGGCATCACGTGACCCCTGGCTGCAGCCGACTCTGACATCTGTTGACGTCACGACAAGTGCTGGCAGCAGCCGGGGGTTTCTGTCTTCTGCGTTCCACGGTGGATGCCAGGCTGTGGGCAGGGGGTACCCCCCCCACGTCACACCCAGCATCCACTGCACGCTCTGCCTTTCCCCATTCGTTGGGAAAGTGCACGGTGGATGCTGGGTGTGACCGGAGGGTTACCCAGCCCACAACTCAGCAGCCACCGCGGGGACCCCAGCACCACTCACCGGCAGTATCTGCAAGGCAAGCTAATTACAAAAAACTTTAGGGGCCCTGGGGGGATACATTGGGGGGGGGGGGTAATCTAAAGTACTGACTAACTTCTTTAAACTAGAGATCAACCCAAAAACCAAGGACCAAAAGGGTCCTATGTTAGGGCAAAACCACCATACATGACACAATGTGCCAACTTGCAGACATTCCTTCCGATATTTATCCGAATAATTCGGACTACAATGTGCCAATTTAGATGGATAAAGATACCATCTCATATGGATCTTATTCAGTTATTCAAGAAGAGTAATGTAGCACCCTGAGGACTCGGCTGCTACAGGGGTATTACACCTCAAGCCAGAGGTGTGGTATTCCACTCCCGGGTAAGGATGGAGTGTGGAACTGAACTCAGTAGGCTGCATACACTACATACATCCCATTTCCGGGGGACAGAACTACGGTACTCCCACTAGATATATGTGCAGGTACGACAGCGTCTGTCCCTGGCTGGAGTGGGAGGGGGGTGGAACATCCCAGTAGTGTAGGGGTAGATAGGGGGAGCAGTCTGGGTAAAGCTAGGAGCTCATTGGGTGCTGGTCACCTGAGCTCACACATAGAGGGGGTATATAAGGTGGGCACCATCTAGTTGCAGGGAGAAGTTGAGTGCAGAGCAGAGGAGCTCAGCCAGGAGGGCTGACAGGGAGCTGTGGCTCCGGCTGGGCCCAGCTCCAGAGCAGAGCCTGCAGAGAGAGAGAGAGAGGAGTGAGAAGGACCCAGAGAGGAAAGAAGAAGGAACCCCAAGATCCCAGAATAAGGACAGAAGGGTGAAGGGTTGGCGGACAAGGGTACCGGAACCCAAGCTGGTGGAGGCCACTAATCCTCAGCCAGAGACCGGAGGTCGTGGTCAAGATTTGCCACGACCCTCACCAAATCCACTAAAAAAGCACACCAAGTATAGGGTCAGGGAACCCAGAGAAGGTTCAACCAACAAGAGACCCGAGGGAGCCGGCCAAAAGTGGATCCCTGGTGGGAACGGCCAGAGAAAGGGAAAGTCAGAAAGGAGCTCAGGACCACGCTCCAGAATTGCTTGGAGGTTGGCCGAGTCCAGGACCTGGTGGACGCAGCACGGCTCGGGTGGTCACTCATGGCCAGAGTGACCAAAAGAACATCAGTAAGTAAAAACCCTGAACTGCATCTCCCGACTCTGAGTCTTCTTACTGCACCGTCACAACCCCCATCATCTACACCTGCTGCCCTGAGGCCATACCCCTCCCGTTGGGGGTTATACCATCACTGCTGCACATATACCACCGGCCTCAGTGGACTGCTCTGCAGCGGCGGCTTCAAAGCCGCACTCAACGGGTGGCGTAGTCGACAATCAAAGTAACATCTACTGCTTTAGACTGCCACTTAGTTTGACACCCTGGGCACGGACCGGGTCACCGCCACAAGGACTACTACCCCCATCCAGATCCGGCTCCGGGTATCCCCTGAAACACGGCCCAGGGGGCGCGTCAACTTTTGGCGTAGTCGGCAGGATTTCGTGCCCGCAACCACCGGGTACTGCGTGCCTGAAAAAGAGACTTTTAAAATTTACCTGTGGTGAAGATTCCCGCCATCCGGCGCCATCTTCAGCCTTCTTCCCGCCATCGGTGAAGATTCCCGCCATCCACGGAGTTTCCCGCCACTGGGAGACGATTCCCGCCATTTTGAGAAGATTTCCCGCCCTGGCAGAGCGGCCGCCATTATGGGCGTGCCAGAGGGTGGCAAGAGGCCACCTCCCATCGTGGGCCAGGTCCAAAAGCGGAAACCGCCCCCACCAACAGAGACTGTGATGATAGAAGTGTCCATCAGCGTGAGGGAACTGCCCCTGGAACTGACAATCATCAAGTTGCCCCGGGACCACCCTCAATGTGGGCGGATACAGAACAAAAGTAAGAAGATGGGTGCAGCCTGGAGGAGTCTGGAGAGAGCGCACCCGGAGATGAGAAGTCTGGAGAGGAGTCCAGAGAAGTCGCACCCGGAGATGGAGGGAGAGTCAGGCAGCACCGACCCTGTGGTCAGGAGCCTGCTGCAAGCGACCACCCCACTAGGCCTGGTGGAGATACTGGCACAGCTCCCCCGAGACCGGGAGTGTGCACAGACCGCGCTGGAGCGCCTCGCACGGAGGATGGCCCGGGTGCAGCGAGAGACGCTGACGGAGTGGAGCAGGGAGATGGCCCAGCAGACTGGAACCCGCCAGCGAAGCATGCCACCCGAGACGAGGAGTCAGACCGCCTCTGAGGATGGTGCAGGAGGAATCAAGGCCGGAGACGACGCCGAGGAAGGAGCTGAAGAGACGGAGGCAGGTAAAGGGGACGTCACTACCCCGAGCCGAGAAACCGTGAGTCTGCCCCAGCTCCCCGTCGCAGAGCCCGAAATTCCCCCTGCCGTGCCCGTCGCTGCACCGTCACCGCTCCCGACTAGGCCTCAAGCAGGAGCCGCGACCACGCCCCCTGTGACGTCACGCGCCTCAATCCTGAGCGCGGCCAAGCAAGAGACGCCACCGGCCTGGTCGCAGGGCCGAGTACCCCCGGGCGCCGCAGTTCCAACAGCGCCCTCTACCTCCACGGAGCCACCGGCCTGGCCGCAAGGTCAAGTGACCCCGGGCGCCGCCGTCTTCACGGTGCCCTTTACGTTCAGGGTGCCCCAAGCCTGGTCGCAAGGCCTGGTGAACCCGGGCGCCGCTACCACCACCGCGCCCTCAACTTCCACAGTGCCGCACCTGGGTGAAGACTTGTTTGCCCAACACACTTGCCCGGATGGGCAGCCCTTTGTGTGGCCACCGGAGTACCACCATCTTCAACTCCGGACAGAAAGACCCCTGTGCGAGCCCCTGATCCCGGCTCCAGCGCCCGTCAAGATGACCCCGCTCTCGTTCGAGGAGGTGCAGTTTGAGTGGGACCCCGCAGGAGGAGACCTCATGGGGTTCACCCAAGAAACTCGGGCGGCCACAGCTGAGCGTGCGGAGTGCTGCCGGCAGCAATTAGAGGTCTTCGACCGGGAACGGAGAGAGAGGCGGGTCCGTGAGCAGCGGCTGCAGATACAGAGCGCAGAACAGAAGAGCCGGACCAGAAGGAACCCCCGTGCAGCTCATGGTCCCCGTGCTACCGGGACTGTGATTAAATTCCAACTGCAGCACGGTTGGGGTTTCTTCAGGGATCACCGCACCCCCGGCGACGTCTTTGTCACCCGCAGAGACGTAGAAAGCCATCTGCCGGAGGGACACAGAGGACGTGACCTATACGTAGGGGATGAGGTCACATTCACCCGGCACAAATGTGCCAAAGGACCCTACGCCCTTCATGTACACCGGCTGACAGAGGAAGAGCTGAGGTGTCAGGAGGAGCAAGAGGACCCGGACGTGTCTGAAGAGTACACGGAGGGAGCATCAGGAGGACGCCGTTACTAGAGTACGGTAAAGAGAACTGTAAATAGTTACCCGTCAGGGTACAGGAACTGTTACCATTATAGTCCCCGTTGGGACCAGCAAATTAAACTGTTACCCGTATGTCCCTTATTCCCACTGACCGAGGACTGAGAGCGGTCATTCTTTCCTAATCCCACTGGCCGAGGACTGAGAGCGGCCACCTCCCTTGTACATAGTTGCGCTTTCTAAGGCGCCCCCTACTGGTTTATAGTAAACTGTTTTTCTTGAAAAGACTGTTGCACTTTACCCGGTCACAAGTTGCACTGTGGCCGGAGGAACAAGAATGTTTACAAGAAAAGTTTATATGAAGAGTTCTACGCTGCAGATAATATATATATAATGTTTATATGTTTTATATGTTTATGTTTTATGAAAAAAATTGTATGTTTGTGGATGTGTAGCACCCTGAGGATTCGGCTGCTACAGGGGTATTGCACCTCAAGCCAGAGGTGTGATATTCCACTCCCGGGTAAGGATGGAGTGTGGAACTGAGCTCAGAGCGCTGCATGCACTACACACATCCCATTTCCGAGGGGCAGGCCGACGGTACTCCCACTTAGAAATGTGCAGGTACGACCGTGTCTGTCCCTGGCTGGAGTGGGAGGGGGGTGGAACATCCCAAGTAGTGTAGGGGCAGATAGGGGGAGCAGTCTGGGTAGTGCTAGGAGCTCATTGGGTGCTGGTCACCTGAGCTCACACATAGAGGGTTATATAAGGTGGGAACCATCTAAAATCAGGGTCAGTCAGTCAGTCTTGCAGAGAAGTCTTTTGAGGAAGGCTGGTCAGTCAGTCAGCCTGTCTTTGCAGAGCAGTGGAGAAGAGCAGAGCAACTCCAAGGCCCAGAGAGAGAGAGAGGAGGCAGAAAGACCCAGAGGGGGAGACAGAAGGAACTCTGAGAACCCAAATACAACCCCAGGGTGAAGAGTTGGCAACAGGGTACCGGATCCCAAACTGGTGGGGGCTACAGCATACCTCAGCCAGAGACCGGAGGCCGTGGGCAGAATCTGCCACGGCCACCCACCATATCCACCCGGAAGGCAGACCACGACTAGGGTCAGGGAACCCAAGGCCAAGGGTTTGCCAACAGAAGGCCCGAGGGAGCCGGACATAGGTGGATCCCTGGTGGGGACGGCCAGAGACGAGGACAAGACAGAAGGAGAGCTCAGGGTCACGCTCCGGACTTACTTGGGGGTTGGCCGAGTCCAGGACCTGGTGGACGCAGCACGGCTCGGGTGGTCACTCAAGGCCAGAGTGACCGGAACATCTGCAGTAAGTAAAAACCCTGAACTGCACAACCCGACTCTGTCTCTCATTACCATCCTCCCTGCACCTCTACAACCACCATCCTCTGCTCCTGACCCCCTGAGGCTATACCCCTCCCGTTGGGGGTTATACTACCTGGGCTGCGCACACACCATCAGCCTCAGTGGACCCTGCTGCAGCGGCGGCCGTAGTGACCGCAATACAACGGGTGGCGTAGTCGACATAAAGAACTTTAGTAACATCAGTAAGGACTGCCACACACTGAGCTTGACGCCCTGGGCACGGACCGGGTCACAGCCACTCGGAGACTACAACCCCCCCATCTGATCCGGCTCCGGGTATTCCCCTAAAGAATATGGCCCAGGGGGCGCGTCAACTTTGGCGTAGTCGGCAGGATCACGTGCCCGCAACAACCGGGTACTGCGTGCCTGAAGAAAAGAACAAGTTTACCTCAAAAAGAAGTCTCCCGCCGGTTCCGGAGGGTCCCCGCCATCGGACCCCATCACCAGTCGATTCCCGCCGGTTGTCCGCCATTAACAGCTTTTTCCCGCCATCTGCAGAGTTTCCCGCCACTGGGAAGCGGTTCCCGCCATTTCCAAAGGTTTCCCGCCTCGGCAGAGCGGACGCCATTATGGGCGTGCCAGAGGATGGCAAGAGGCCGCCTCCCATCGTGGGCCAGGACCGAAAATGGCGCCAAAAGTGGAAACCGCCCCCACCAACAGAGACTGTGATGCTAGAGGTGTCTGTCAGCATGAAAGAACTGCCCCTGGAGCTGACAGTCACCAAGTTGCCCCGGGACCGCCCTCGAAGTGGGAGGAGACGAAAGAAAAGAGCAAAGATGGGTGTCGCCTGGAGCAGTCTGGAGAGAGCGCACCCGGAGACAAGAAGCCTAGAGCTGAGTCCAGAAGAAGCTTACCCGGAGATGGAAGGAGAGCAGAGCAGCACCGGCCCGCTGGCCAGGAGCCTGCTGGAAACAGCGGAAGGAGAGCAGAGCAGCACCGACCCGTTGGTCAGGAGCCTGCTGGAAGCAACGACCCCACTAGGCCTAGTGGAGGTCCTAGCACAGCTCCCCCGAGACCGGGAGTGTGCGCAGACCGCGCTGGAGGGCCTCGCGAGGAGGATGGCCCGGGTGCAGCGAGAGACGTTGGCGGAGTGGAGCCGAGAGATGGCCCAGCAGACCGAGACCCGTCAGCGGAGCACGCCACCCAAGACGAGGAGACAGACCGCCTCTGAGGATGGCGCGGGAGGACTGAAGGCCGGAGACGGCGCCGAAAAGGGAGCCGAACGGACGGAGGCAGGTAAAGGGGACGTCTTTACCCCAAACCGGGAAACCGCTTGCCTGCCCCAGCTCCCCGTCGCAGAGCCCGAAGTACCCCCTGCCGTGCCCGTAACCGCAACGTCACCGCCGCAGACTAGGCCTCAACCGGAAGCCGCGACCCCGTGACGTCACGTGCCTCGACCCCGAGCATGACCAAGCAGGAAGTACCACCAGCCTGGTCGCAAGGCCTAGTACCCCCGGGCGCCGCAATACCAACAGCGCCCCCTACCTCCGCGGAGCCCCCGGCCTGGTCGCAGGGCCAAGTAGCCCAGGGCGCCGCCGTCCTTACGGTGCCCTTCACTTTCCAGGTGCCCCAGGCCTGGCCGCAAGGCCTGGGCAACCCGGGCGCCACCACCACCGCGCCCATAAAACCAAGAGTGCCGCATCTGGGAGAAGACCTGTTCGCCCAACATACGTGCCCGGATGGGCAGCCCTTCGTATGGCCCCAAGAATACATCCAGCTGGAGCTGCAAAAAGCAAGGGCCATGTGCGAGCCCCTGATCCCGGCTCCGAAGCCCGTAAAAAGGATCTCGCCCCCGCTAGAAGAGGCCCAGTTTGAGTGGGACCCCACCGGAGAAGATCTCATGGGGTTCACTCAGGAGACTCGGGCAGCCGCAGCGGAGCGTGCTGAGTGCTGCCGCCAGCAGCTCGAGGTCTTCGAGAGGAAGCGGAGAGAGAGGCGGGTCCGGGAACAACAAGCCCAAATAAGGAGCGCGGAGCAGAAGAGCCGGACCAGGAGAGACCCCCGTGCAGCGCATAGTCCCCGCACCACCGGGACTGTGATCAAGTTTAATATGCAGCACGGGTGGGGCTTCATCCGAGACCACCGCACCCCAGGCGACGTCTTCGTGACCAGGAGAGACGTTGAGTCCCACCTACCGGAGGGACACAGAGGTCGTGACCTTTATATCGGGGACGAGGTCACCTTCACCCGGCACAAGTGTGCCAAAGGACCCTACGCCCTCCATGTGCATCGCTTGACGGAGGAGGAGCTGCGGTGTGAGGAGGAGCAAGAGGACCCGGACGGGTCTGAAACAGCAACTGAAACTGTCCACAAAGAAAGAGCAGGAGGACGCCGTCGTTGAGTACGGTAGAGGAGAAATTGTATATAGTTACCCGTCGGGGTACCAAAGAAACTGTTGCTGCTTATATAGTCCCCGTTGGGACCAGCGTGTGTGAACTTTTACCCGTGTGTCCCTTAATCCCACTGACCGAGGACTGAGAGCGGTCATTCCTCCCTTATACCTGGCCGAGGACTGAGAGCGGCCAACTACCCCCTGTATATAGTTGCGCGTCCTAAAGCGCCCCCTACTGGTTTTATGGGAAAACCACGAGTTTCAAAGACTGTCGCACTTTACCCGGTCACACGTTGCACAGTGACCGGAGGAGCTAGAAGCAAGCTACGAGAAAGTTTTATATGAAAAGTTTTATGATGATGCTAATATATGCTGTTTTATATGTTTTATAATGTTTATGAAAAATAATTGTATGTTTTGGATGTTTTTATTTCTTACAGCCCGAGGACGTGCTGTGATTTACCAGGGGGGAATGTAGCACCCTGAGGATTCGGCTGCTACAGGGGTATTGCACCTCAAGCCAGAGGTGTGATATTCCACTCCCGGGTAAGGATGGAGTGTGGAACTGAGCTCAGAGCGCTGCATGCACTACACACATCCCATTTCCGAGGGGCAGGCCGACGGTACTCCCACTTAGAAATGTGCAGGTACGACCGTGTCTGTCCCTGGCTGGAGTGGGAGGGGGGTGGAACATCCCAAGTAGTGTAGGGGCAGATAGGGGGAGCAGTCTGGGTAGTGCTAGGAGCTCATTGGGTGCTGGTCACCTGAGCTCACACATAGAGGGTTATATAAGGTGGGAACCATCTAAAATCAGGGTCAGTCAGTCAGTCTTGCAGAGAAGTCTTTTGAGGAAGGCTGGTCAGTCAGTCAGCCTGTCTTTGCAGAGCAGTGGAGAAGAGCAGAGCAACTCCAAGGCCCAGAGAGAGAGAGAGGAGGCAGAAAGACCCAGAGGGGGAGACAGAAGGAACTCTGAGAACCCAAATACAACCCCAGGGTGAAGAGTTGGCAACAGGGTACCGGATCCCAAACTGGTGGGGGCTACAGCATACCTCAGCCAGAGACCGGAGGCCGTGGGCAGAATCTGCCACGGCCACCCACCATATCCACCCGGAAGGCAGACCACGACTAGGGTCAGGGAACCCAAGGCCAAGGGTTTGCCAACAGAAGGCCCGAGGGAGCCGGACATAGGTGGATCCCTGGTGGGGACGGCCAGAGACGAGGACAAGACAGAAGGAGAGCTCAGGGCCACGCTCCGGACTTACTTGGGGGTTGGCCGAGTCCAGGACCTGGTGGACGCAGCACGGCTCGGGTGGTCACTCAAGGCCAGAGTGACCGGAACATCTGCAGTAAGTAAAAACCCTGAACTGCACAACCCGACTCTGTCTCTCATTACCATCCTCCCTGCACCTCTACAACCACCATCCTCTGCTCCTGACCCCCTGAGGCTATACCCCTCCCGTTGGGGGTTATACTACCTGGGCTGCGCACACACCATCAGCCTCAGTGGACCCTGCTGCAGCGGCGGCCGTAGTGACCGCAATACAACGGGTGGCGTAGTCGACATAAAGAACTTTAGTAACATCAGTAAGGACTGCCACACACTGAGCTTGACGCCCTGGGCACGGACCGGGTCACAGCCACTCGGAGACTACAACCCCCCCATCTGATCCGGCTCCGGGTATTCCCCTAAAGAATATGGCCCAGGGGGCGCGTCAGATGTTTTTATTCTTTTACAGCCCGAGGACGTGCTGTGATTTACCAGGGGGGAATGTAGCACCCTGAGGACTCGGCTGCTACAGGGGTATTACACCTCAAGCCAGAGGTGTGGTATTCCACTCCCGGGTAAGGATGGAGTGTGGAACTGAGCTCAGTAGGCTGCATACACTACATACATCCCATTTCCGGGGGACAGAACTACGGTACTCCCACTAGATATATGTGCAGGTACGACAGCGTCTGTCCCTGGCTGGAGTGGGAGGGGGGTGGAACATCCCAGTAGTGTAGGGGCAGATAGGGGGAGCAGTCTGGGTAAAGCTAGGAGCTCATTGGGTGCTGGTCACCTGAGCTCACACATAGAGGGAGTATATAAGGTGGGCACCATCTAGTTGCAGGGAGAAGTTGAGTGCAGAGCAGAGGAGCTCAGCCAGGAGGGCTGACAGGGAGCTGTGGCTCCGGCTGGGCCCAGCTCCAGAGCAGAGCCTGCAGAGAGAGAGAGAGAGGAGTGAGAAGGACCCAGAGAGGAAAGAAGAAGGAACCCCAAGATCCCAGAATAAGGACAGAAGGGTGAAGGGTTGGCGGACAAGGGTACCGGAACCCAAGCTGGTGGAGGCCACTAATCCTCAGCCAGAGACCGGAGGTCGTGGTCAAGATTTGCCACGACCCTCACCAAATCCACTAGAAAAGCACACCAAGTATAGGGTCAGGGAACCCAGAGGAGGTTCAACCAACAAGAGACCCGAGGGAGCCGGCCAAAAGTGGATCCCTGGTGGGAACGGCCAGAGAAAGGGAAAGTCAGAAAGGAGCTCAGGACCACGCTCCAGAATTGCTTGGGGGTTGGCCGAGTCCAGGACCTGGTGGACGCAGCACGGCTCGGGTGGTCACTCATGGCCAGAGTGACCAAAAGAACATCAGTAAGTAAAAACCCTGAACTGCATCTCCCGACTCTGAGTCTTCTTACTGCACCGTCACAACCCCCATCATCTACACCTGCTGCCCTGAGGCCATACCCCTCCCGTTGGGGGTTATACCATCACTGCTGCACATATACCACCGGCCTCAGTGGACTGCTCTGCAGCGGCGGCTTCAAATCCGCACTCAACGGGTGACATAGTCGACAATCAAAGTAACATGTACTGCTTTAGACTGCCACTTAGTTTGACACCCTGGGCACGGACCGGGTCACCGCCACAAGGACTACTACCCCCATCCAGATCCGGCTCCGGGTATCCCCTGAAACACGGCCCAGGGGGCGCGTCAGTAATACATCTTGATGTTTTTTGTATCCAGGCAATTGCATTATGCCAATTCTGAATTGGTACTGAAATATGTAGATCCGTTTCCCACTTAAGCATATACGGTAATTTCCCCTCCTCTAGTGGACTATTTAAGATTTTATAGATTAAAGACATTCCTTTAGTCGTGGAGTTAACATTATTTAAAAACTTCTGAAGCAGACCTCTAGTATTTCCTTTATCTAGGAAACATGATGCTAGGAAATGTCTAATTTGTACAGATTGATAAAAACAACTTTTTCTCAAACAATATTTATTTCTAATAAATCATATGGCATAAGAACTGAGCCATCAAATATATCTGCTAATGTATTCATTCCACTCTTATGCTTAAGAGAGGGGGAGCGCGCGCGCGCGCCCTAAGCACAGTGACCGGGGAGGAGCGCGCGCTGCAAGCAGAGCGGGAGCAAGACGCCGGGCACGGAGCAGAGAGGTGAGGGGAACAGCGTCCCTGCCTAGCAGGAGGCAGGGACGCCGACGCTACAGTACCCCCCCCTTTAGGCCCCCCCTTTTTTAGGCCAGACAGAAATTTACCAAGGATGAGAGGGGCATGGATGTTCTCCCGGGGCTCCCACGTTCTCTCCTCAGGACCAAACCCCTTCCAATCCACTAGAAAAAAGGTCTTTCCTCTTACCCTTTTGGTGGCCAGAATGTTCTCTACCTCAAACTCGTCTACAGCAGAAACCGGAGCAGGAGGCGTACCTGTAGACTTGGAAAAAGAGTTAAGTACCACGGGTTTGAGGAGAGATACATGGAAGGAGTTAGGGATCCGCAAGTTGGCCGGGAGTTTCAATTTATAGGCCACCGGGTTGATCTGTTTGATAACCTCCAGTGGGCCGATGAACCGAGGCCCTAACTTATAGGAAGGAATCTTGAGCCGGACATATTTGGATGAGAGCCAGACTTTATCTCCAGGACGAAATTGTGGAGGATCCAGGCGTTTTTTGTCAGCGTGTCTTTTCATCCGCTCGGACAACTGAAGGAGTGCGGATCGGGTACTCTCCCAAATGGAGGAAAATTTGCTAACGAGAGATTCCGCAGCCGGGTTGTCCACAGAGGTGGAGACAGGAAAAGGGATCCGAAGATGCTGACCGAAGACTACAAAAAACGGGGATTTGGAGGAAGATTCGCTCTCGTGATTGTTGTAAGAGAACTCGGCCCATGGTAGGAGATCCACCCAGTCTGAATGGTGGGCATTAACGAAGTGCCGGAGGTAACTGGTCAGATTCTGATTGATCCGCTCCACTTGACCATTGGACTGTGGGTGGAAAGCGGAGGAGAAGTCCAGGGTGACGTCGAGCAGTTTACATGTGGCTCTCCAGAAGCGTGAGGTGAACTGAACCCCACGAACCGACACGATGTGGAGAGGCAGGCCATGGAGACGGAAGATGTGGCGGATAAAGTCGTTAGCCAGCTCGGGTGCAGACGGGAGGCCTGGCAGGGGAATGAAATGAGCCATTTTGGAAAAGCGGTCAGCGACCACCCAAATGACCGTACAACCGGCAGAGACAGGGAGATCTGTTATGAAGTCCATAGCTATATGCTGCCAGGGGGCAGCAGGTACTGGCAGAGGGAGAAGGCGGCCGGCAGACAGGTGTCTCGGAACCTTGTTGCGGGCGCAGGACACACAGGCAGAAACAAAGTCTATTACGTCCTTGTGCAGGGTAGGCACCAGTAGTGCCGGGTAATAAGCTGGAGGGTCTTTTTCTGACCGGCGTGGCCAGCTAGCTTAGACGAGAGACCCCAGTGTAGAATCTTCTCCCGATCGGGCACCGTTACGAACGTCTTACCGGGAGGGAGACGATTTAGACTCACGGGGGCTACCTGCATTACTCTGGCGGGATCGATGATGTGTTTAGGCTCCTCCTCAAGATCAGACACCAGAAAGGATCGGGACAGGGCGTCAGCTTTGATGTTTTTGTCAGCCGGGCGAAAATGAAGAATGAAATCAAAGCGGGCAAAAAAACAAGGACCACCGGGCTTGGCGCGAGTTAAGTCTCTGGGCGCTCTGGAGATATGCCAAGTTCTTGTGGTCTGTGTAAATTATTACCGGGTGAAGAGCCCCCTCGAGCAGGTAACGCCACTCCTCCAGTGCCATCTTAATGGCCAACAATTCTCGGTCTCCTATAGAATAGTTGCGCTCAGAAGAGGAGAAGAGTTTGGAGAAAAAGCCGCAGGTTACCATTCTTCCGGAAGATGACTTTTGGGTAAGTACCGCCCCGGCACCGGAGGAGGAAGCGTCAACTTCTAGGAAGAATTGTTTGTTGCCGTCCGGACGATGCAGCACCGGGGCGGAGGAGAAAGCCTGTTTTAAGGAAAGAAAGGCCTCCTCTGCTTCGGGCGGCCATTCTCTGGGGTTCGTACCTTTACGGGTGAGCGCAGAGATAGGGGCAGTCCGAGAAGAGAAGTGCGGTATGAACAGTCGGTAATAGTTGGCGAAGCCCAGGAACCGCTGAATAGCCTTCAACCCCTCTGGTCGGGGCCACTTCTGGATGGCAGACAGTTTCTCAGGATCCATTTGTAGGCCTGTCTGAGAGATTATGTAGCCCAGAAATGGAAGAGAGGTCTGCTCAAAGATGCACTTCTCATATTTAGCGTAGAGGTGATTCTGCCTGAGCCTGAGCAGGACCTGACGAACATCCCTCCGGTGAGTAGGAAGATCCGGAGAGAAGACCAAGATGTCGTTCAGGTACACCACCACACAGGAGTAGAGAAGATCACGGAAGATGTCATTGACCAACTCTTGAAAGACGGCAGGAGCGTTACAGAGACCGAAGGGCATCACAAGGTACTCATAGTGGCCGTCCCGGGTGTTGAATGCCATCTTCCACTCATCCCCCTGACGGATACGGACCAGGTTATACGCCCCACGGAGATCCAGTTTGGTGAAGATTCTAGCCCCCCTCAGACGGTCAAATAATTCAGGAATGAGCGGAAGGGGGTATTTATTCTTCACAGTAATCTGGTTTAGGCCTCTATAGTCTATACATGGACCGAGTGAGCCGTCCTTCTTTTTGACGAAGAAGAAGCCTGCTCCCGCCGGGGAGGTAGATTTCCGGATAAATCCCCGGGCCAGGTTCTCCTCAATATATTCAGACATGGACCGGGTCTCTGCAGTGGACAAAGGGTAGATTCGCCCACGGGGAGGAGTAGAGCCGGGTATCAGGTCGATTGGGCAGTCGTATGGTCTATGAGGGGGTAAAGTCTCTGCTTCTTTTTTATTGAAGACATCCGCATAAGACCAATAGGGGACCGGTAGACCGGGCAGATTGGCTGGGGTAGGAGAAGGACGGGCAGGATGAACGGGAACTAGACAAGTCTTATGGCAGTCCTGTCCCCAGCGAAGGACTTCTCCGGTCTGCCAGTCAAGCACAGGTGCATGTTTCTGGAGCCAAGGCAGGCCAAGCAAGAGTGCGTGAGAGAGTCCAGGCAGAACATGAAAGGAGATGCTCTCAGAATGCAGCATTCCCACCTGTAGAGTTAGAGATTCGGTGATGAGTTGGATGGGATGTGGTAAGAGGCCCCCATCCACGGCGGCGACAGATAAAGGTACGGCCAGAGGTTTGGTGGGAATGCGGTATTTTTCTACCAGGGATTGAGAGATGAGATTTCCAGCAGCTCCTGAGTCAAGTTGAGCCAGTTCAAAATAGCGGTTCTCTCCGCAGAGGATAGAGACAGACAGCATCAGGGATGGAGAGGGTTTACTTTTGTCTAGGGCGACCTCTCTGAGCGATCCTAGACACAGGCGTTTCCCGACCTCTCTGGGCAGGAACGGATCCGGTGCTCCTTACTGCCACAGTAGAAACAGCTCCCCTCGGCACGGCGTAAGTCTTGACGGGTTTTGACCATCTTGGTCTGGTCGATCTGTATAGGCTCAGGTGAGTGTGCCTGGGGAGTAACAGAGGGAGTGACGGGTTTCTGGAAGGTAGGGGCTAGACGTGGAAACCTCCTCTCACGGGTGACCTTGGCGCGCTCCTGGAACCGGATGTCAATCCGGGTGGCAAGTGTTATTAAGTCGTCGAGAGTGGTAGGAATGTCCCGACCGGCGAGTTCATCTTTAATACGGCCGGACAGACCCTCCCAGAAGACAGACAACAGGGGGTCGTTATCCCAGGCCAGCTCCGAAGCAAGGGTACGGAACCGTATGGCATATTGGCCCAAGATGAGACTCCCTTGGCGGAGGCGTAGCAGAGATGAGGCGGATGAGGTCTTCCGTCCGGGTTCGTCGAAGACTTTCCGGAAAGCAGTGAGAAAGGCTGGCAGGTCGGACACCAGGGGATCTCCTCTCTCCCATAGAGGATTTAGCCAAGCCAGTGCCTCCCCCGTGAGATGGGACATGATGAAGGCTACTTTGGCCCGGTCGGAGTTAAACTGGTGGGACAGGAGTTCAAAGTGCAGGGTGCACTGGTTTATGAAGCCCCGCGCCTGAGCGGAGTAGTCTCCGAAGCGAGGAGGTGCAGAAAGCCGGGGTCCGGAGCAGGATACCATGGTATTGGTGGACAGCGGGGCTGCCGGGCTGCGAGTCATGACACTAGCGGTGGTTGCTAGCGGAGCAGTCAGAGTGTCCAGGCGAGAATTGACATACCGCAGGTGACTCAGGATGGACTCCTGTTGGGACCTCTGACGGGACAGTTCATGACAAAGGTCCGAGAGCGAGGGAGCTTGGGTGCCACCGGGTTCCATGGCCCGAGCAAACTGTAACGGGTTTGGGAGGCGGAACTTCTGAGCAACTATACAAGGGGGCGGTCCTTGTAAGGAAGCGGGTGGCGCCCAGGGAAGACGGGCAGGTAGTCACAGCAAGTGACCGGGACAGTCTCTGGGTAAACGGGCAGGTGGTCACGGCAAGTGACCGGGACAGTCTCTGGGTAAACGGGCAGGAGGTCACGGCAAGTGACCGGGACAGTCTCTGGGTAACGGGCAGGTGGTCACGGCAAGTGACCGGGACAGTCTCTGGGTAAAAGGGCAGGTACGACCTGTGACGGCAGAGCCTCCAGGTAGGCTAGCAGGCGAGTGGCAGATGTGTGCTCCCAGGTGAGCAGGCGAGAGTCTCTGGACAAGCAAGTGGTCACAGCACGTGACGGCGGAGCCTCCAGGTAGGCTAGCAGACAGGTAGCAGGTGAGCGCTCCCAGGTGAGCGGGAAAGAGTCTCTGGACAGGCAGGTGGTCACAGCACGTGACGGCGGAGCCTCCAGGTAGGCTAGCAGACAGGTAGCAGGTGAGCGCTCCCAGGTGAGCGGGCAAGAGTCTCTGGACAGGCAGGTGGTCACAGCACGTGAGGGCGGAGACTCCAGGTAGGCTAGCAGACAGGTAGGAGGTGAGCGCTCCCAGGTGAGCGGGCAAGAGTCTCTGGACAGGCAGGTGGTCACAGCACGTGACGGCGGAGCCTCCAGGTAGGCTAGCAGACAGGCAGCAGGTGAGCACTCCCAGGTGAGCGGGCAGGCTGGTCCATAGACAGACTGACAGGTGTCGGAAGGCAGACCGTCGGACCTCAGGCTAGCAAGCAGGTAAGCGGATATCAGGCAGGAATCAAGCAGAAATCTGGCAGGTGACTGGCAGGTAACTGGTAACGGGACCTGAAGGCTGAAGCAGAGTGAAGGCTTTGCAACAACATTGCTCGGGCACCTCCATTTTCGAGGAGGTGCCTTATATATGGAGGGATCCTCCGGCCATTGGCCGGGGACTCCTTAGGGCGGCGCGCGCGGCCCCTTCAAAAGAGGGGGAGCGCGCGCGCGCCCTAAGCACAGTGACCGGGGAGGAGCGCGCGCTGCAAGCAGAGCGGGAGGAAGACGCCGGGCACGGAGCAGAGAGGTGAGGGGAACAGCGTCCCTGCCTAGCAGGAGGCAGGGACGCCGACGCTACACAGACCATATATTGTTTGGTCGGTTAATAGGATTCCTTCCTATACTATACCTGAAAATTAAAGGAGCCAGATAAGTAGTTTTAAATAAGAAATCTTCCTGATTAATTACTCCTGATGAAAGGAGGGTGAGTCATCGGTGAGCGGGGGCGCCATTGCGCAGGATATAGACTGCTAACCTCCACAGTAAGTTAGTGCCGCAATAAGGAGAGGCACTCCCTGTCTTTCATTCCTTCTGCACTGATAATGTGATTTGTTGTTTTAAGATATGCATTAAGTTAATTTTTAATTGAAAAATAAGGTGCTAATTCTGTGAGCAAAATTTTTTTTCTGTTGTTGGTAATAGATAATCGGTTTTGCTGTGATTTTTTTTTTAGAACCACAATTAGTATAAAAGGATTCAATTTGCGTCCATCTATGAGAACCTTCTCCCAACCACCATTCCTTTGCTGAGTCAAGAATAGCAGCTTTATAATATGCCAACGCATCCAGAACTCCCATACCCCCCAAACTAAAAGGATAGGAAATAATTTTTTTTGAGACTCTTTGTTTTTTTCCCCACCCATATGAAATTGTCCAACTAAAACTCAAAATTTATTGTTACGGATCCGGGTGGTGGAAACTCTGTGCTGTGGTGCAAGGAGGGACCAGAGGGGCGTAACTAGGTATCAACTCGGACTGACCAAGGTCATACAGCGGCTCAATCGACTCCGTGACCAGGGAAGGACTGAGCAGAGGGACCAGGTGCTACTCTGGGCCAGACCTTGTATGAGAGCAGGTGACTCCCACGGGTCAGAAGGCAGGGACTGACAGGTACAGCAGATGAGCACGGCAGGCAGGCTGACGGGTGATCCGGGTAAGCGGACTGGCAGACACGGCAGGTAACGAGCAGGAGCCTCCAGGTAGGCTGGCTGGTAGGCACAGCAGGAAACAGGCAGGAGCTTTCAGGTAAGTGGGCTGGCAGGCACGGCAGGTAACAAGCAGGAGCCTCCAGGTAGGCTGGCTGGTAGGCACGGCAGGAAACAGGCAGGTGCTTCCAGGTAAGTGGGCTGGCAGGCACGGCAGCTAACAAGCAGGAGCCTCCAGGTAGGCAGGCTGGTAGGCACGGCAGGAAACAGGCAGGTGCTTTCAGGTAAGCGGGCTGGCAGGCACGGCAGGTAACAAGCAGGAGCCTCCAGGTAGGCTGGCTGGTAGGCACAGCAGGTAACAGGTAGGTGCTTACAGGTAAGTGGGCTGGCAGGTAACAGGCAGATGCTTCTAGGTAAGCAGGCGGGCAGGGCCCATAGACAGACTGGCGGACTGGACTGTAGACAGACTGTCGGGCTGGAGAGTAGACAAGCCGGCGGACAGGGCTGGTAGTCAGGCTGGCGGGCTGGACTTGTAGTCAGGCTGGTGGGTTGGACTGGTAGTCAGGCTGGCGGGCTGGACTGGTAGTCTGTATCTGGCCCCGCCCCTTTTAAGTAATTGTATACCTAGTCAAATGTATATAAGGAGCAATTGTTTGCTGCTCGTCACACCTGATGAAGGTGGCTGTGTCCACCGAAACGCGTTGTGTGTATTAATAAATCAGTCCTTTTAATATTTTTGCCCTGTTATTGGCGCTCTGGTACCGCTATTCACATTCACTAATTGTCCTTTTCCCCCTGTTGGGGTGCGGTAGAGCTGCCTTTAATCTATTGTTCTTTCACCTGTGGGAGCAATTTAATTAGAATTACTACCCTGGTTTTCCAAGCTGCGCTGCCCTAACCCCTCCGGAACGCTGCCGGGGGTGTTGGTGAAGCTGGGCGTCTATCTCGGCGTTACATGCTACTAACCTGACCACGTGATCCACCACCGAGAGATCAGGATCTGTGAACGCCACTGAAAGCAGATGACAGCCACCAACAGAGCGGAGCTTGTGGACCTTTACACTGGGGTTGTGCAGAGGTGCACAACTCCATAAGGTTAGTAGCCTTCCCCACAGCCCTCTAACAATTGCAATACTGAGTCACACATTGCGCCCTGTTCTCTCCTCTCTTTACATATTGAGTCTGCTATTGCTGGGGGCTTAGCCTCAAGACCAGGAGCTGCACATTGGGCGACCCAGATTGTTCTACACATCGAGAGACGGAAAAACCTTGCAGAATCATCAACAGATAAGAACTGTGTTTAAGACTTTAAAATCTAAATTGCTGGATTATTATTGACTTTTATGTGACCAATAGAGAGAAATTTAGATTATCTCTGATCAATACAGCCCTTAGTAAAGACTCCATTAACAAAGATGGAGACAGATGCATATATAAGAATCCAACTATGCTGAATGATATAGATCAAAAAAGGTTACGTGGACTGTTTTTGGACATAGAAAATAATAGCAAAATAGAAATAACTAATCACATAGACACGATGTTTTTAGAACATTACATTAAGGATAACATAATACCCAAGGGATTGAGAATGAATCTCAATTCATCCTTTCCTCAGGATATTGCTTTTACTGAAAGATGGGACAGGTGTATTTCTGATTGCTCGACAACACTGATCAGATTGATGATTGATAAAAGGAATACTCTGGCTATGCATGCTGTAGAAACAATAGCTAAAATTAAAGGGGATTTGGAGTTCTTTTCTTCATCTGCGGAATATTTTGCCACAGATAATGAGGTAAAACGAAGACTGGCTAAGTTTGAAAATGATTTAATAAATAAAAAAGCAAAAAAATATGAAAGAGATATAAAAGACTCTAAAAAAGAAAAAATCCAATCACCACTTCAAATTTCACCTGTTCCCATCATCTCTATGCAGAGAACAACTAGGGATAATCCATCATCCCCTATTCTAAGCAATGATACTGATAACCATACAAAACATGTGAATAGTTTTCAAAAACAGTTTTTTATGAATAAAAAACAACAAGCAATATATGAGACTCATAAAAAGAAGTTATCCATTAACAATAATTACAAGAAAAATACTGCATTTAATTCTAATTTGGAAAAAAATAATGACCTTATAATAGAGGGAATGTGTATGGAAATTACTCCTCCCTCCATATTGATTGCTGATCCACCTATTTTATCCACACAAGCAGCAGATGTAGAATTTATTGCTAATCCGTCTACAATTTCCACACAAGTAGCAGATATAGATGAATTGAACTTCACATTACATATTAACACACAGGAGATATCCCATAGTGGATCTAATATCTCAGAGCTTTCTAGTGCAATACAGACTCCTATTGCTGGGGAGTTATCTGGACAGATCCCGATAGTGGATACACTGAATATTTTAAATCAAGGGAGACCTTCTGATAAAACAAATGGTATAAACCACATAAAACCCCCTATAAACAGAATGACATCCTTGGAATTATCTCCGATTTTGAATGAGAATAGTATCTTGATAAATCCTCAAACACAGAATGCAGTTGCATCTCAAACTAATAAAACGAAAATTACACATTTTTTTCACGTGGTCCCCGGACGTTGTCCAAAACGAAAAAGAAATTTAGGGGATGTAGAGGGAGTGGAAAAACCCGAGGCCTCAACAACAAAAATAGTCCAAATGCCGAAATTGAGACCCAATCCAAATATAAAGAAAATGAAATCTTGCCAATGAACCAGAATACAAATTCCCTGCAGATAGAAACCCCTATCGGTTGTGGGGGTATTTTTAATATTTCTAGCTATGTGCTATCTGAAGCTGAACGTCGATCCTTGTTAGGTCGAGGATTATCTTTCTGTCCAGCTGTCCCATTTAATAATTTCACTTTGTTCTGTGATTTAAATGAATTTATAAGGAAATTGACACTAAAAAGGCATTTTCTATTGGAAGATAAGAGAAAATCGCATCCTATTAGTTCATGCTCAACAGTATCCCCCTCCATTCAAGAATCTAATATACCAGGCCCCCCATTACTGGACCCTTTCACTCATGTAAATGTGAAGGGGAAAAATAATTTTTATTCATTACATCACAAAGGTTCACACCTTGAAACTTTCCAACAATTAATTTTGAGGGACCTTAGGACATTCCCCCCAATTTCAAAAAAAGTGAATAACTTGAGCTACCAGGAGAAATGTGCATTAAAAACCCTTTAGGATAATAAAGAGATACTTATAAAGAGAGCAGATAAGGGAGGGGGGACTGTGATAATGAACAGGGGCTGGTACATCAAGGAGGGCCTCAGAATCTTAGACGACTCAAACTATTACATGAAATTAGAAGCAGACCCATCTGTAACCATTTTTTTGGAGTACAGAGGGCTTGTAGCTGGGGCCTCTACAGCTGGCTTCCTCAATAAAAAAGAAAAATCCTTTTTAGACATTAAAAAATTCAAAGTCCCTTATTTTTATTTTTTACCCAAAATTCATAAAGATAAATTTAATCCCCCTGGACGTCCTATTATTTCTGGAACCAATTCCATCACATCCAACCTATCCCACTATATTGATCTTTTTTTACAGAAGTACGTTTTATCCCTAGATTCTCATTTAAAGGATTCTACACATTTAATTAGACTATTGAGAGAATTACCCCCTCTTCCAGGCTGTCTTCTTATTACACTCGATATAAGCTCTCTTTATTCCAATATCACACATGTATTGGGTTTACAGGCAATTAAAAAAATCCTAGATGAGGACCCTAACTTACAAGATCCTCAAAAAAACTTTTTATTGAGGGGTATACAGTAACTTTCATTCTTGAGAACAATGTATTTTCTTTTGAGGGGGTGATGTATCGGCAGCTGAGGGGCTGCGCGATGGGGACGAGGTTTGCCCCCAGTTATGCAAATCTATATATGTGGGCGTTCGAGTCTATCCACATCGCGCAATCGCTCGGTGCCGATAAACCCATCGTTATGTACCGCCGCTTTATAGACGATCTGTTTATTATATGGAGGGGAAATACTGTGGAGGCTGCCAAATTTATTGATGAATTAAACTCTAACGACTGGGGTCTTTACTTTACCTCTACCATATCCGAGAGTAATATTCAATATCTTGACCTTCAGATAAATATAGACAATTCGGGTAAAATATCCACATCTACCCACTTTAAGGAAGTGGATGTAAATAGCTATCTTGAATTTGACACTGGCCATCTACCCAGCTGGATTAGAAATATTCCATACGGTCAATATTGGTGTGTCAGAAAAAATTGTACACATGATTCGGATTTTTTTCTGGAATCTAAGGTTTTACAAAAACGTTTTAGAGCTAAGGGATACCCCCAGAAATTATTAAAGGATGCTTTCTCCAAAACTAGATCCCTATCACAGAACTTGTGTATCAACAAATCCAAGAATACCAGCCAAGAGCCAAACAACGATTTCAGTTTAAATCTGATTACTACTTATGGTAAACCTACGCAAGTGCTATCCAGTTTATTAAAAAAATACTGGTTCATTTTAAGTAATGATCCAATATTAACTGGTCATTTACCGGAATTTCCTCATGTCATATATCGGAGGAGTAAAAATCTAGGAAACTATATAGCCCCTAGCAATACAACAATTGGTAGAAGACCGAACCATTCAGTTCCTATTAGCAATAATGGATGTTATAAATGTAATGTCCCTAAATGCTTATGCTGTCAATCCATTGATAACGGAGCCAAAACATTCGTCTCTGCGGTCACTGGAGAGATATATCCCATTCGCTTTAGACTTACATGTCAGTCCTCATATGTGATCTATCTGCTCCAGTGCACCTGCGGCCTGCAATACATTGGCCGCACTATCCAGGAAATGCACTCCAGATTAAATAAACATCGCCAAATATTAGAAACGGCTTTCCCCTACATAGTGTTTCTAATCATTTCTTAAAAGAACATCAAAAAAATCCTAATAACCTAAAACTAACTATCATTGATCATATAGTTGATACACACCCTGATAGACTAAATTGTCTCATTACACGTGAAAATTATTGGATTTTCAAAATGGGAACCTTGTCTCCTGAAGGTTTGAACCTTAATATAGAGAAGACAACTTTTTAAATAATTGTTTTCATATTTTAGCAAATTTATTATATATATCTTTTATATGGAGGAGGAGGGGGAGGAGAGAGAGAGGGAGGGGAGGAGGGAGGAGAGAGAGAGAAGGGAGAAAGAATTTAAAGAAAAAAATTTTTTATTTATTTTTTTTTTTTTTTATTTTATTTTTTTATTTTTTTTTTTTTATTTTTTTTTTTTTTTTAATTTTTTAAATTTTTTTTATATATATATTTTTTTTTTTTATTTTTTTTTTATTTTTTTTTTATTTTTTTTTTTTTGGGGGGGGGGATTTTTTTATATTTTTTTTTTTTTTTTTTTCTCTTTCCTTTCTTCGTCTACTTTTCCTAATTATAATGATAGAAACTGATTGTAATTTTATACTTTATATTTATGCATTGTTTTATGTTGTATGTAAAAATTATTATTATTTTTTTATATAATCTAAAATATAGGGTGGTAGATGACAATATATCCTATGAAGTATTAAGATTATAGGATTCACAAGTTGTTGTTTTTTTACAGCGAATCCTTTTTATAAGAACCCTATATGCTTCATTAGGCATTATTTTATAACAATCCTTTTTACTCTATTGAGCATATATGAACTCAAGGGGTTAATATAGAGGTATTACTCTGTATCTGGCCCCGCCCCTTTTAAGTAATTGTATACCTAGTCAAATGTATATAAGGATCAATTGTTTGCTGCTTGTCACACCTGATGAAGGTGGCTGTGTCCACCGAAACGCGTTGTGTGTATATTAATAAATCAGTCCTTTTAATATTTTTGCCCTGTTATTGGCGCTCTGGTACCGCTATTCATATCCATTTATTGTCCCTTTCCCCCTGTTGGGGTGCGGTAGAGCTGCCTTTAACTTATTGTTCTTTCACCTGTGGGAGGAATTTAATTAGAATCACTACCCTGGTTTTCCAAGCTGCGCTGCCCTAACCCCTCCGGAACGCTGCCGGGGGTGTTGGTGAAGCTGGGCGTCCATCTCGGCGTTACATGCAACTAACCTGACCACGTGATATACCACCAAGAGATCAGGATCTGTGAACGCCGCTGGAAATAGATGACAGCCACCAACAGAGCGGAGCTTGTGGAGCTTTACACTGGGGTTGTGCAGAGGTGCACAACTTCATAAGGTTAGTAGCCATCCTCACACCCCTCTAACAATTGCAATACTGAGTCACCCATTGCGCCTTGTTCTCTCCTCTCTTTACATATTGAGTCTGCTATTGCTGGGGGCTTAGCCTCAAGACCAGGAGCTGCACATTGGGCGACCCAGATTATTCTACACATCGGGAGACGGAAAACTTTGCAGAATCGTCAACAGATAAGAACTGTGTTTAAGACTTTAAAATCTAAATTGCTGGATCATTATGGACTTTTATGTGACCAATAGAGAGAAATTTAGATTATCTCTGATCAATACAGCCCTTAGTAAAGACTCTAAAGATGGCGACAGATGCATATATACTAATCCAACTATGCTGAATGATACAGATCAAAAAAGGTTACGTGGACTGTTTTTGAACTTAGAAAATAATAGCAAAATAGAAATAACTAATCACGTAGACACGATGTTTTTAGAACATTACATTAAGGATAACACAATACCCAAGGGATTGAGAATGAATCTCAACTCATCCTTTCCTCAGGATATTGTTTTTACTGAAAGATGGGACAGGTGTATTTCTGATTGCTCAACAACACTGATCAGATTGTTGATTGATAAAAGGAATACTCTGGCTATGCATGCTTTAGAAACAATAGCTAAAATTAAAGGGGATTTGGAGTTCTTTTCTTCATCTGCGGAATATTTTGCCACAGATAATGAGGTAAAACTAAGACTGGCTAAGTTTGAAAATGATTTAATAAATAAAAAAGCCAAAAAATATGAAAGAGATATAAAAGACTCTAAAAAAGAAAAAATCCAATCACCACTTCAAATTTCACCTGTTCCCATCATCTCTATGCAGAGAACAACTAGGGATAATCCATCATCCCCTATTCTAAGCAATGATCCTGATAACCATACAAAACAAGTGAATAGTTTTCAAAAACAGTTTTTTATGAATAAAAAACAACAAGCAATATATGAGACTCATAAAAAGAAGTTATCCATTAACAATAATTACAAGAAAAATACTGCATTTAATTCTAATTTGGAAAAAAATAATGACCTTATAATAGAGGGAATGTGTATGGAAATTACTCCTCCCTCCATACTGATTACTGATCCACCTATTTTATCCACACAAGCAGCAGATGTAGAATTTATTGCTAATCCGTCTACTATTTCCACACAAGTAGCAGATATTGATGAACTGAACTTCACATTACATATTAACACACAGGAGATATCCCATAGTGGATCTAATATCTCAGAGCTTTCTAGTGCAATACAGACTCCTATTGCTGGGGAGTCATCTGGTCAGATCCCGATAGCGGATACACTGAATATTTTAAATCAAGGGAGACCTTCTGATAAAACAAATGGTATAAACCACATAAAACCCCCTATAAACAGAATGACATCCTTGGAATTATCTCCGATTTTGAATGAAAATAGTATCTTGATAAATCCTCAAACACAGAATGCAGTTGCATCCCAAACTAATAAAACGAAAATTACACATTTTTTTCACGTGGTCCCCGGACGTTGTCCAAAACGAAAAAGAAATTTAGGGGATGTAGAGGGAGTGGAAAAACCCGAGGCCTCAATAACAAAAATAGTCCAAATGCCGAAATTGAGACACAATCCAAATATAAAGAAAATGAAATCTTGCCAATGAACCAGAATACAAATTCCCTGCAGATAGAAACCCCTATCGGTTGTGGGGGCATTTTTAATATTTCTAGCTATGTGCTATCTGAAGCTGAACGATCCTTGTTAGGTCGAGGATTATCTTTCTGTCCAGCTGTCCCATTTAATAATTTCACTTTGTTCTGTGATTTAAATGAATTTATAAGGAAATTGACACTAAAAAGACATTTTCTATTGGAAGATAAGAGAAAATCACATCCTATTAGTTCATGCTCAACAGTATCCCCCTCCATTCAAGAATCTAATATACCAGGCCCCCCATTACTGGACCCTTTCACTCATGTAAATGTGAAGGGGAAAAATAATTTTTATCCATTACATCACAAAGGTTCACACCTTGAAACTTTCCAACAATTAATTTTGAGGGACCTTAGGACATTCCCCCCAATTTCTAAAAAAGTGAATAACTTGAGCTACCAGGAGAAATGTGCATTAAAAACCCTTCAGGATAATAAAGAAATAATTATAAAGAGAGCAGATAAGGGAGGGGGGACTGTGATAATGAACAGAGGCTGGTACATCAAGGAGGGCCTCAGAATCTTAGACGACTCAAACTACTACGTGAAATTAGAAGCAGACCCATCTGTAACCATTTTTTTGGAGTACAAAGGACTTGTAGCAGGGGCCTCTACAGCTGGCTTCCTCAATAAAAAAGAAAAATCCTTTTTAGACATTAAAAAATTCAAAGTCCCTTATTTTTATTTTTTACCCAAAATTCATAAAGATAAATTTAATCCCCCTGGACGTCCTATTATTTCTGGTATTAATTCTATCACATCCAACTTATCCCACTATATTGATCTTTTTTTACAGAAGTACGTTTTATCCCTAGATTCTCATTTAAAGGATTCCACACATTTAATTAGACTATTGAGAGAATTACCCCCTCTTCCAGGCTGTCTTCTTATTACACTTGATATAAGCTCTCTTTATTCCAATATCACACATGTATTGGGTTTACAGGCAATTAAAAAATTCTTAGATGAGGACCCTAACTTACAAGATCCTCAAAAAAACTTTTTATTGAGGGGTATAACTTTCATTCTTAAGAACAATGTATTTTCTTTTGAGGGGGTGATGTATCGGCAGCTGAGGGGCTGCGCGATGGGGACGAGGTTTGCCCCCAGTTATGCAAATCTATATATGGGGGCATTCGAGTCTATCCACATCGCGCAATCCCTCGGCGCCGATAAATCCATCGTTATGTACCGCCGCTTTATAGACGATCTGTTTATTATATGGAGGGGAAATACTGTGGAGGCTGCCAAATTTATTGATGAATTAAACTCTAACGACTGGGGTCTTTCCTTTACCTCTACCATATCTGAGAGTAATATTCAATATCTTGACCTTCAGATAAATATAGACAATTCGGGTAAAATATCCACATCTACCCACTTTAAGGAAGTGGATGTAAATAGCTATCTTGAATTTGACAGTGGCCATCTACCCAGCTGGATTAGAAATATTCCATACGGTCAATATTGGCGTGTCAGAAAAAATTGTACACATGATTCGGATTTTTTTCTGGAATCTAAGGTTTTACAAAAACGTTTTAGAGCTAAGGGATACCCCCGGAAATTATTAGAGGATGCTTTCTCCAAAACTAGATCCCTATCACAGAACCTGTGTATCAACAAATCCAAGAATACCAGCCAAGAGCCATACAGCGATTTCAGTTTAAATCTGATTACTACCTATGGTAAACCTACGCAAGTGTTATCCAGTTTATTAAAAAAATACTGGTTCATTTTAAGTAATGATCCAATATTAACTGGTCATTTACCGGAATTTCCTCATGTCATATATCGGAGGAGTAAAAATCTAGGAAACTATATAGCCCCTAGCAATACAACAATTGGTAGAAGACCGAACCATTCAGTTCCTATTAGCAATAATGGATGTTATAAATGTAATGTCCCTAAATGCTTATGCTGTCAATCCATTGATAACGGAGCCAAAACATTCGTCTCTGCGGTCACTGGAGAGATATATCCCATTCGCTTTAGACTTACATGTCAGTCCTCATATGTGATCTATCTGCTCCAGTGCACCTGCGGCCTGCAATACATTGGCCGCACTATCCAGGAAATGCACTCCAGATTAAATAAACATCGCCAAAATATTAGAAACGGCTTTCCCCTACATAGTGTTTCTAATCATTTCTTAAAAGAACATCAAAAAAATCCTAATAACCTAAAACTAACTATCATTGATCATATAGTTGATACACACCCTGATAGACTAAATTGTCTCATTACACGTGAAAATTATTGGATTTTCAAAATGGGAACCTTGTCTCCTGAAGGTTTGAACCTTAATATAGAGAAGACAACTTTTTAAATAATTGTTTTCATATTTTAGCAAATTTATTATATATATCTTTTATATGGAGGAGGAGGGGGGAGGAGAGAGAGAAGGAGGGAAGAGGGGAAAGGAGAGAGGGAGGGGAGGAGGGAGGAGAGAGAGAGAAGGGAGAAAGAAAAAATTTAAAGGAAAATTTTTTATTTTTTTTTTTTTTTTTTTTTTTTATTTTTTTATTTTTTTTTTTATATTTTTTTTTTTTTTTTTCTCTTTCCTTTCTTCGTCTACTTTTCCTAATTATAATGATAGAAACTGATTGTAATTTTATACTTTATATTTATGCATTGTTTTATGTTGTATGTAAAAATTATTATTATTTTTTTATATAATCTAAAATATAGGGTGGTAGATGACAATATATTCTATGAAGTATTAAGATTATAGGATTCACAAGTTGTTGTTTTTTTACAGCGAATCCTTTTTATAAGAACCCTATATGCTTCATTAGGCATTATTTTATAACAATCCTTTTTACTCTATTGAGCATATATGAACTCAAGGGGTTAATATAGAGGTATTACTCTGTATCTGGCCCCGCCCCTTTTAAGTAATTGTATACCTAGTCAAATGTATATAAGGATCAATTGTTTGCTGCTTGTCACACCTGATGAAGGTGGCTGTGTCCACCGAAACGCATTGTGTGTATATTAATAAATCAGTCCTTTTAATATTTTTGCCCTGTTATTGGCGCTCTGGTACCGCTATTCATATCCATTTATTGTTCATACAGTATAATGGCCCCCACATAGCCCTCAAAATGTTATAATGGCTCCACATAGCCTTCCATATAGTATAATACACCCCCCATAATCCTCCATATAGTATAGTGCGCCCCCCATAATCCTCCATATAGTATAATGAACTTCCCATTGTCCTCCATAGAATATAATGCACTCTCCATAGTCCTCCATGCAGTTTATTACAAACCCCATAGGGTAATATGCAGCCCCCATATAGTATAATGCACCGCACAGTCCTGCAGTATTATGGGCACCACGTACTCACTGATTTCAAAATACTGTATATTTTAAATAAGCCGACCCGAGTATAAGCCGAGGTCCCTACTTTTACCACAAAAAACTGTGAAAACTTATTGACTTGAGTATAAACCTAGGGTGGGAAATGCAGCAGCTACTGGTAAATTTCCCCATCCTGATATGTATGGCACCCCTCAATCTCCCAATCCTGGTATGTGTGGCACCCCTCATCCCCAGCCCTGATATGTGTGGCATTCCCAATCCTGGTATGTGTGGCCTCCTCAATCCCCCCAAATCCTGGTATGTGTGGCTTCCTCAGTCCCCCAAACCTGGTATGTGTGGCCTCCTCAATCCCCTAATCCTGGTATGTGTGGCCTCCCTAATCCCCCAATCCAGGTATGTGTGGCCTCCCCAATCCCCTAATCCTGGTATGTGTGGCCTCCTCAATCCCCCAATCGTGGTATGTGTGGCCTCCTCAGTCCCCCAATCCTGGTATGTGTGGCCTTCTCAATCCCCCAATCCTGGTATGTGTGGCCTCCTCAATCCCCTAATCCTGGTATGTGTGGCCTCCCTAATCCCCCAATCCAGGTATGTGTGGCCTCCCCAATCCCCTAATCCTGGTAAGTGTGGCCTCCTCAATCCCCCAATCGTGGTATGTGTGGCCTCCTCAATCCCCCAATCCTGGTATGTGTGGCCTCCTCAATCCTCCAATCCTGGTATGTGTGGCCTCCCCAATCCTGGTATGTGTGGCCTCCTCAATCCCCCAATCTTGGTATGTGTGGCCTCCCCCACCGTGGTAAGTGTGGCCTCCTGAATCCCCCAATCCTGGTATGTGTGGCCTCCCCAATCCTGATATGTGTGGCGTCCTGAATCCCCCAATCCTGGTATGTGTGGCCTCCTGAATCCCCCAATCCAGGTATGTGTGGCCTCCTTAATCCCCTAATCCTGGTATGTGTGGCCTCCTCAATCCCCCAATCGTGGTATGTGTGGCTTCCTCAGTCCCCCAATCCTGGTATGTGTGGCCTCCTCAATCCCCTAATCCTGGTATGTGTGGCCTCCTCAATCCCCCAATCGTGGTATGTGTGGCTTCCTCAGTCCCCCAATCCTGGTATGTGTGGCCTCCTCAATCCCCTAATCCTGGTATGTGTGGCCTCCCTAATCCCCCAATCCAGGTATGTGTGGCCTCCCCAATCCCCTAATCCTGGTATGTGTGGCCTCCTCAATCCCCCAATCCTGGTATGTGTGGCCTCCTCAATCCCCCAATCCTGGTATGTGTGGCCTCCCCAATCCTGGTATGTGTGGCCTCCTCAATCCCCCAATCCTGGTATTTGTGGCCTCCCCAATCGTGGTATGTGTGGCCTCCTCAATCCCCCAATCCTGGTATGTGTGGCCTCCCCAATCCTGATATGTGTGGCCCCTTGAATCCCCCAATCCTGGTATGTGTGGCCTCCTGAATCCCCCAATCTTGGTATGTGTGTCCTCCTGAATCCCCCAATCCTGGTATGGGTGGCCTCCTGAATCCCCCAATTCTGGTATGGGTGGCCTCCTGAATCCCCCAATCCTGGTATGTGTGGCCTCCTGAATCCCCCAATCCCGGTATGGGTGGCCTCCAGAATCCCCCAATCCTGGTAGGTGTAGCATCCCAATCACCCAATCCTGGTATGTGTGGCCTCCCCAATCCTGGTATGTGTGGCCTCCTCAATCCCCCAATCGTGGTAAGTGTGGCCTCCTCAATCCCCCAATCGTGGTATGTGTGGCCTCCTCAGTCCCCCAATCCTGGTATGTGTGGCCTCCTCAATCCTCCAATCCTGGTATGTGTGGCCTCCCCAATCCTGGTATGTGTGGCCTCCTCAATCCCCCAATCCTGGTATGTGTGGCCTCCCCAACCGTGGTATGTGTGGCCTCCTCAATCCCCCAACCCTGGTATGTGTGGCCTCCCCAATCCTGATATGTGTGGCCTCCTGAATCCCCTAATCCTGGTATGTGTGGCCTCCCTAATCCCCCAATCCAGGTATGTGTGGCCTCCCCAATCCCCTAATCCTGGTAAGTGTGGCCTCCTCAATCCCCCAATCGTGGTATGTGTGGCCTCCTCAATCCCCCAATCCTGGTATGTGTGGCCTCCTCAATCCTCCAATCCTGGTATGTGTGGCCTCCCCAATCCTGGTATGTGTGGCCTCCTCAATCCCCCAATCTTGGTATGTGTGGCCTCCCCCACCGTGGTAAGTGTGGCCTCCTGAATCCCCCAATCCTGGTATGTGTGGCCTCCCCAATCCTGATATGTGTGGCGTCCTGAATCCCCCAATCCTGGTATGTGTGGCCTCCTGAATCCCCCAATCCAGGTATGTGTGGCCTCCTTAATCCCCTAATCCTGGTATGTGTGGCCTCCTCAATCCCCCAATCGTGGTATGTGTGGCTTCCTCAGTCCCCCAATCCTGGTATGTGTGGCCTCCTCAATCCCCTAATCCTGGTATGTGTGGCCTCCTCAATCCCCCAATCGTGGTATGTGTGGCTTCCTCAGTCCCCCAATCCTGGTATGTGTGGCCTCCTCAATCCCCTAATCCTGGTATGTGTGGCCTCCCTAATCCCCCAATCCAGGTATGTGTGGCCTCCCCAATCCCCTAATCCTGGTATGTGTGGCCTCCTCAATCCCCCAATCCTGGTATGTGTGGCCTCCTCAATCCCCCAATCCTGGTATGTGTGGCCTCCCCAATCCTGGTATGTGTGGCCTCCTCAATCCCCCAATCCTGGTATTTGTGGCCTCCCCAATCGTGGTATGTGTGGCTTCCTCAATCCCCCAATCCTGGTATGTGTGGCCTCCCCAATCCTGATATGTGTGGCCCCTTGAATCCCCCAATCCTGGTATGTGTGGCCTCCTGAATCCCCCAATCTTGGTATGTGTGTCCTCCTGAATCCCCCAATCCTGGTATGGGTGGCCTCCTGAATCCCCCAATTCTGGTATGGGTGGCCTCCTGAATCCCCCAATCCTGGTATGTGTGGCCTCCTGAATCCCCCAATCCCGGTATGGGTGGCCTCCAGAATCCCCCAATCCTGGTAGGTGTAGCATCCCAATCACCCAATCCTGGTATGTGTGGCCTCCCCAATCCTGGTATGTGTGGCCTCCTCAATCCCCCAATCGTGGTAAGTGTGGCCTCCTCAATCCCCCAATCGTGGTATGTGTGGCCTCCTCAGTCCCCCAATCCTGGTATGTGTGGCCTCCTCAATCCTCCAATCCTGGTATGTGTGGCCTCCCCAATCCTGGTATGTGTGGCCTCCTCAATCCCCCAATCCTGGTATGTGTGGCCTCCCCAACCGTGGTATGTGTGGCCTCCTCAATCCCCCAACCCTGGTATGTGTGGCCTCCCCAATCCTGATATGTGTGGCCTCCTGAATCCCCCAATCCTGGTATGTGTGGCCTCCTGAATCCCCCAATCCAGGTATGTGTGGCCTCCCCAATCCCCTAATCCTGGTATGTGTGGCCTCCTCAATCCCCCAATCGTGGTATGTGTGGCTTCCTCAGTCCCCCAATCCTGGTATGTGTGGCCTCCTCAATCCCCTAATCCTGGTATGTGTGGCCTCCCCAATCCCCCAATCCAGGTATGTGTGGCCTCCCCAATCCCCTAATCCTGGTATGTGTGGCCTCCTCAATCCCCCAATCCTGGTATGTGTGGCCTCCTCAATCCCTCAATCCTGGTATGTGTGGCCTCCTCAATCCCCCAATCCTGGTATGTGTGGCCTCCTCAATCCTCCACATTTTTCCACAAAATTACCAAGCAGGGGCGTACATAGAAATCATGGGGCCCCATAGAAGAAGCTCTAATTGCCCCCTCCACAAAAATAGATATTTGTCTGTGTCACAGAAGAGCTGATCTCACAACTTTCCAGCCTTTATACAGTAATTTTCCTCCTGCTGAAGTCCTAGATTCCTCTTTCATTGCCCCATAAAGTATGATGCCAACAAAAGTACCCCCCAAACACAGTATGATACCCCCATGGTGCATTCCTCCACATTAGCCTCCACATGCGCAGTATAATGACCCTACTATACCCCATCTTAATTCCCAAGGCAAAGTATGGTGACCCTAACACAGTATGATCCCCCAACTGTGACCCTCACAGAGCCCCCCATACACTATAATGTGCCTACATACAGTATAATGGCCCGCACTAGCCCTCCAAACAGTATAATGGATCCCACATAACCCTTCACACTGTCTAATTGCTTTCATACAGTATAATGGCCCCCACATAGCCCTCAAAATGTTATAATGGCTCCACATAGCCTTCCATATAGTATAATACATCCCCCATAATCCTCCATATAGTATAATGCGCCCCCCATAATCCTCCATATAGTATAATGAACTTCCCATTGTCCTCCATAAAATATAATGCACTCTCCATAGTCCTCCATGCAGTTTATTACAAACCCCATAGGGTAATATGCAGCCCCCATATAGTATAATGCACCGCACAGTCCTGCAGTATTATGGGCACCACGTACTCACTGATTTCAAAATACTGTATATTTTAAATAAGCCGACCCGAGTATAAGCCGAGGCCCCTAATTTTACCACAAAAAACTGTGAAAACTTATTGACTTGAGTATAAACCTAGGGTGGGAAATGCAGCAGCTACTGGTAAATTTCCCCATCCTGATATGTATGGCACCCCTCAATCCCCCAATCCTGGTATGTGTGGCACCCCTCATCCCCAGCCCTGATATGTGTGGCATTCCCAATCCTGGTATGTGTGGCCTCCTCAATCCCCAAATTCTGGTATGTGTGGCTTCCTCAGTCCCCCAAACCTGGTATGTGTGGCCTCCTCAATCCCCTAATCCTGGTATGTGTGGCCTCCCTAATCCCCCAATCCAGGTATGTGTGGCCTCCCCAATCCCCTAATCCTGGTATGTGTGGCCTCCTCAATCCCCCAATCGTGGTATGTGTGGCCTCCTCAGTCCCCCAATCCTGGTATGTGTGGCCTTCTCAATCCTCCAATCCTGGTATGTGTGGCCTCCCCAATCCTGGTAAGTGTGGCCTCCTCAATCCCCCAATCGTGGTATGTGTGGCCTCCTCAGTCCCCCAATCCTGGTATGTGTGGCCTCCTCAATCCTCCAATCCTGGTATGTGTGGCCTCCCCAATCCTGGTATGTGTGGCCTCCTCAATCCCCCAATCCTGGTATGTGTGGCCTCCCCAACCATGGTAAATGTGGCCTCCTCAATCCCCCAATCCCGGTATGTGTGGCCTCCCCAATCCTGATATGTGTGGCCTCCTGAATCCCCCAATCCTGGTATGTGTGGCCTCCTGAATCCCCCAATCCTGGTATGTGTGGCCTCCTCAATACCCCAATCGTGGTATGTGTGGCTTCCTCAGTCCCCCAATCCTGGTATGTGTGGCCTCCTCAATCCCCTAATCCTGGTATGTGTGGCCTCCCTAATCCCCCAATCCAGGTATGTGTGGCCTCCCCAATCCCCTAATCCTGGTATGTGTGGCCTCCTCAATCCCCCAATCCTGGTATGTGTGGCCTCCCCAATCCTGGTATGTGTGGCCTCCTCAATCCCCCAATCCTGGTATGTGTGGCCTCCTCAATCCTCCAATCCTGGTATGTGTGGCCTCCCCAATCCTGGTATGTGTGGCCTCCTCAATCCCCCAATCCTGGTATGTGTGGCCTCCCCAATCGTTGTATGTGTGGCCTCCTCAATCCCCCAATCCTGGTATGTGTGGCCTCCTGAATCCCCCAATCTTGGTATTTGTGTCCTCCTGAATCCCCCAATCCTGGTATGGGTGGCCTCCTGAATCCCCCAATTCTGGTATGGGTGGCCTCCTGAATCCCCCAATCCTGGTATGTGTGGCCTCCTGAATCCCCCAATCCCGGTATGGGTGGCCTCCTGAATCCCCCAATCCTGGTATGTGTAGCATCCCAATCCCCCAATCCTGGTATGTGTGGCCTCCCCAATCCTGGTATGTGTGGCCTCCTCAATCCCTCAATCGTGGTAAGTGTGGCCTCCTGAATCCCCCCAATCGTGGTGTGTGTGGCCTCCTCAGTCCCCCAATCCTGGTATGTGTGGCCTCCTCAATCCTCCAATCCTGGTATGTGTGGCATCCCCAGTCCTGGTATGTGTGGCCTCCTCAATCCCCCAATCCTGGTATGTGTGGCCTCCCCAACCGTGGTATGTGTGGCCTCCCTAATCCCCCAATCCAGGTATGTGTGGCCTCCCCAATCCCCTAATCCTGGTATGTGTGGCCTCCTCAATCCCACAATCCTGGTATGTGTGGCCTCCCCAATCCTGGTATGTGTGGCCTCCTCAATCCCCCAATCTTGGTATGTGTGGCCTCCTCAATCATCCAATCATGGTATGTGTGGCCTCCCCAATCCTGGTATGTGTGGCCTCCTCAATCCCCTAATTCTGGTATGTGTGGCCTCCCCAATCATGGTATGTGTGGCCTCCTCAATCCCCCAATCCTGGTATGTGTGGCCTCCCCAATCCTGATATGTGTGGCCTCCTGAATCCCCCAATCCTGGTATGTGTGGCCTCCTGAATCCCCCAATCTTGGTATTTGTGTCCTCCTGAATCCCCCAATCCTGGTATGGGTGGCCTCCTGAATCCCCCAATTCTGGTATGGGTGGCCTCCTGAATCCCCCAATCCTGGTATGTGTGGCCTCCTGAATCCCTCAATCCCGGTATGGGTGGCCTCCTGAATCCCCCAATCCTGGGATGTGTAGCATCCCAATCCCCCAATCCTGGTATGTGTGGCCTCCCCAATCCTGGTATGTGTGGCCTCCTCAATCCCTCAATCGTGGTAAGTGTGGCCTCCTCAATCCCCCCAATCGTGGTATGTGTGGCCTCCTCAGTCCCCCAATCCTGGTATGTGTGGCCTCCTCAATCCTCCAATCCTGCTATGTGTGGCATCCCCAGTCCTGGTATGTGTGGCCTCCTCAATCCCCCAATCCTGGTATGTGTGGCCTCCCCAACCGTGGTAAGTGTGGCCTCCTCAATCCCCCAATCCTGGTATGTGTGGCCTCCCCAATCCTGATATGTGTGGCCTCCTGAATCCCCCAATCCTGGTATGTGTGGCCTCCTGAATCCCCCAATCCAGGTATGTGTGGCCTCCCCAATCCCCTAATCCTGGTATGTGTGGCCTCCTCAATCCCCTAATCCTGGTTTGTGTGGCCTCCCTAATCCCCCAGTCCAGGTATGTGTGGCCTCCCCAATCCTGATATGTGTGGCCTCCTGAATCCCCCAATCCTGGTATGTGTGGCCTCCTGAATCCCCCAATCCAGGTATGTGTGGCCTCCCCAATCCCCCAATCCTGGTATGTGTGGCCTCCTCAATCCCCTAATCCTGGTATGTGTGGCCTCCCTAATCCCCCAATCCAGGTATGTGTGGCCTCCCCAATCCCTTAATCCTGGTATGTGTGGCCTCTTCCATCCCCCAATCCTGGTATGTGTGGCCTCCTCAATCCCCCAATCCTGGTATGTGTGGCCTCCTCAATCCCCCAATCCTGGTGTGTGTGGCCTCCTCAATCCTCCAATCCTGGTATGTGTGGCCTCCCCAATCCTGGTATGTGTGGCCTCCTCAATCCCCCAATCCTGGTATGTGTGGCCTCCCCAATCGTGGTATGTGTGGCCTCCTCAATCTCCCAATCCTGGTATGTGTGGCCTCCCCAATCCTGATATGTGTGGCCTCCTGAATCCCCCAATCCTGGTATGTGTGGCCTCCTGAATCCCCCAATCTTGGTATGTGTGTCCTCCTGAATCCCCCAATCCTGGTATGGGTGGCCTCCTGAATCCCCCAATTCTGGTATGGGTGGCCTCCTGAATCCCCCAATCCTGGTATGTGTAGCATCCCAATCCCCCAATCCTGGTATGTGTGGCCACCTCAATCCCCCAATCATGGTATGTGTGGCCTCCTCAATCCCCCAATCGTGGTATGTGTGGCCTCCCTAATCCCCCAATCCAGGTATGTGTGGCCTCCCCAATCCCCTAATCCTGGTATGTGTGGCCTCCTCAATCCCCCAATCCTGGTATGTGTGGCCTCCTCAATCCCCCAATCCTGGTATGTGTGGCCTCCTCAATCCCCCAATCCTGGTATGTGTGGCCTCCTCAATCCCAGAATCCTGGTATGTGTGGCCTCCTCAATCCCCCAATCCTGGTATGTGTGGCCTCCTCAATCCTCCAATCCTGGTATGTGTGGCCTCCCCAATCCTGGTATGTGTGGCCTCCTCAATCCCCCAATCCTGGTATGTGTGGCCTCCCCAATCCTGATATGTGTGGCCTCCTGAATCCTCCAATCCTGGTATGTGTAGCATCCCAATCCCCCAATCCTGGTATGTGTGGCCTCCCCAATCCTAGTATGTGTAGCATCCCAATCCCCCAATCCTAGTATGTGTGGCCTCCTCAATCCCCCAATCATGGTATGTGTGGCCTCCCTAATCCCCCAATCCAGGTATGTGTGGCCTCCCCAATCCCCTAATCCTGGTATGTGTGGCCTCCTCAATCCCCCAATCCTGGTTTGTGTGGCCTCCTCAATCCCCCAATCCTGGTATGTGTGGCCTCCTCAATCCCCCAATCCTGGTATGTGTGGCCTCCTCAATCCTCCAATACTGGTATGTGTGGCCTCCCCAATCCTGGTATGTGTGGCCTCCTCAATCCCCCAATCCTGGTATGTGTGGCCTCCCCAATCGTGGTATGTGTGGCCTCCTCAATCCCTCAATCCTTGTATGTGTGGCCTCCCCAATCCTGATATGTGTGGCCTCCTGAATCCCCCAATCCTGGTATGTGTGGCCTCCTGAATACCCCAATCTTGGTATGTGTGTCCTCCTGAATCCCCCAATCCTGGTATGGGTGGCCTCCTGAATCCCCAAATTCTGGTATGGGTGGCCTCCTGAATCCCCCAATCCTGGTATGTGTGGCCTCCTGAATCCCCCAATCCCGGTATGGGTGGCCTCCTGAATCCTCCAATCCTGGTATGTGTAGCATCCCAATCCCCCAATCCTGGTATGTGTGGCCTCCCCAATCCTGGTATGTGTGGCCTCCTCAATCCCCCAATCCTGGTATGTGTGGCCTCCCAAATCGTGGTATGTGTGGCCTCCTCAATCCCCCAATCCTGGTATGTGTGGCCTCCCCAATCCTGATATGTGTGGCCTCCTGAATCCCTCAATCCTGGTATGTGTGGCCTCCTGAATCCCCCAATCTTGGTATGTGTGTCCTCCTGAATCCCCCAATCCTGGTATGGGTGGCCTCCTGAATCCCCCAATCCCGGTATGGGTGGCCTCCTGAATCCCCCAATCCCGGTATGGGTGGCCTCCTGAATCCCCCAATCCTGGTATGAGTAGCATCCCAATCCCCCAATCCTGGTATGTGTGGCCTCCCCAATCCTGGTATGTGTGGCCTCCTCAATCCCCCCAATCGTGGTATGTGTGGCCTCCTCAATCCCCCAATCGTGGTATGTGTGGCCTCCTCAATCCCCCAATGCTGGCATGTGTAGCCTCCTCAATCCCCCAGTCCTGGTATGGGTGGCCTCCTCAATCCCCCAATCCTGGTATGTGTGGCCTCTTCAATCCCCCAATCCTAGTATGTATGGTCCCAACCACTGCACACATAAAACAATAAACACTAATACTCCTTCCTCACCTCTGCTCCAGCGCTGCTGCATCCTGTCTGCTGCAGCTCATGTCGGCATCTGAGGCGCAGTGCATGCTCTCAGATGCTGAGGTGAGCTTCTGGCGGTACATTCACTCTTCTCCACGCCGGGACTATGGGCGTAGAGAAGCGTGAATATGCACCTCCACCGCCGCAACCCGCTCCTCCGCCGCCGCCGCATCCTCCCTCCCCCCAATACTCACCCTATCCTCCTGGTTTCCACACTGCTTGGGGCCCTCCTGACTCACGGGCCCCCCTCCGGTAACAGGCCCCATAGTAGTGGCTTGGCCTGCCGCTATTGGCGGTACGCCACTGTTACCAAGGAATTTCCATGATCTACCTTTACATCTGGAGAGGGAAACTTGTGCCTTGGTACCTCTAAAAAGCAAATTCATTTGTTCTGACAGTTTACAGCTGGCAGCGCAGTTCCCTTTCTGATCCCAGTACAGGGTGTCCAAGAACAGCATAGAGCATGGTTCATGGAAAAACCTATTTTCATATTTTAAATCAGGACACCTAAAATACCTGTAATACATGGTGCAGTGTAGTTCTTCAAGTGTGTGAAAATCTGCACATGGGTACCCTTTATCTCTTGCTTCCTTGATTAAGGACTCAGTAACTGAGGATGGTCCTGCAGTTATTAGATCTAGACTGTAATAGTATCTGGGTTCCCCATACCCTTGGAGGACCATTGTCTCAGCCATGGATTTTACCTGAAGTCCTGCAGCAGTAGGAATTATTCCCAGGCTCAGGGCTTACATCATATCCCTCCCACACAGTTGATAATATAATTTGTGCAATTGCACCTTTACCTGTACCGGGGTCCCGTATCTCCACTGGTGTAGACAATGGTTCTCTGTGTGCCTCACCATTTGCTCCTAGGCAGCAGACAGTCCAATAGTGGGTATCTCGTCTGGATGTAATAAGGTTCTAGTGGCCCCTGAATCAACAAGAAAAATGACCTCATGGGCTCCCAACGAGGAGGGTTACTTCTGAAAGTGAAGTGTTTTGTAAATGCATTTCTATTTCAGCCAAATTAAATATTTCCCCAGGAATCTTATTTTTTTATTTTGTCCAAAAGGGATCTGATATTTGTGGTATTATGTTTTTTGTATCAGTTCCATCTAGTCATTTGTTCTGTTTGTCTGGGTCGTTTTGTCTGTCAGGGCATTCTCGGAGAAGGTGTCCAGTCTTCCCACAATACCAGCTGGATAGTCTGCCTCCTACTCTCTTACCTCTCCTTCTGCCTTTCCCTTACCCCTGTGTCCTTATCCTTTATTTGGATCTTTTTGAGTGAAGAAGATCTCACACCCATCCTCGACTAGAAATACCTGTCCCTTCTTAGCCTTTTTCTTGTCTCTGAAGTACCTTTCTGCATGTCTGGCGTAATCTAAAGCTTCAGTCAGTCAGGCTGTCCTGTGTGTAACCATGTGTTTGGTAATATATCCACTTATTTGGGATTGACAGCCTTTTAAGAATGCGTTCTTTAATTGCTGTTCATAGGGAGTATCATTCATCATGTTGGCAGGTTGGACTATACCACTATGGATGTCAAATACCTCTTTAATTCTGTGATAATATCTATCAACATCTTCATCATCCTGTTGTATAGTCCTATTTATTTCTGTCCAGTTTGCTGTACCTGTGTATCTTGTCCTGACCCTGTCCATTAAGTTCCCTAGGGCTGCACTTAACAATCCTGCTTCATCAAATGCAATTGGGATTGAAGGGTTACCATTCACACCTCTGAAGTCTACACAGATAGAAAACCAATCAGTACCCATTATCTTTTTTACCACCCTTTCCAAATCCACACCATTCCATCTAAAATTTTGATAAAGTCCTCTCTCACCTTCCTCAAATTCTCTCACTTTCACCTTTGGGTAAGGAATATTCTGAGTGGCATCTATAATGTCCTTGTCAGTCCAAGGTCTGTACACATGGAACATTCCTCCTTGACCATTGGGGACCTCAATCATGGGGTAACTCTGTGCCTCATCTATTCTAAGGAGTTTGGGACTAGTCACACTCCAATGGCTATAGGCAGTACCACTGCGGGTCAAACTATGGTCTAACCTTATAGGAGACACTACATCCAGGTCTAGAGTTAATCCCCAGTCTGAGTTAACTCTATGGTAGGAGGAATGTCTCCAGACTCTGAAGCAGAGGGTGGTTTCATTTGCGGGGCAGGAGAGGAAGCGTGATAAGGTGGGGGTCTATTCGCAGCCATACATCTTCCTTATCACACAATGGCATTATCTCAGTCCTTTTCTCCTGTTTTTTCTTTTATTTACCATTTTCTCTCTTCTTGCCTCACTCAACCATTTATTTGCACTGGTGTAAGGGGGAAGACCGGGTGTAAGTACTGTCAGAGCAAGGGATCCGGAACTGCCAGGGCCGTGCCTCTGGTTGCAGGGGGAAGACAAACTGCGAGCACAGGAGTCAGGTGACTGGGAAGCTGGGTGCGTGTCCAGAGTGAGAGCTGGGAGGTCAGGTGACCGAGAGACTGGTGGCGTGGCTAGAGAGAGGAAGAGACGAGGACGTTTGCGCGGGAAAGCGGAGCTGGGTCCTGCTCAGCAGAGTAGTGTGAGAGGGTCCAGGCTCCTGGCTCCAGGACTGGGCGCAAAAGCTGATTGCAGTGGACCGGAGTAGTCAAGCCGACTAGAGAAGAGACGCAGGATCGGTGGAGCCGGGAACGTGAGGTGCCGTGTTATGGACTAGGGGCTCAGCGGGTAAAACCGAAGACCGCCCGCTACCGCCAGAAAACGGAGCATTGTTTGGGCGGGGAAGCCTGAAGAAATCAACACCGGCCTCAGCTGGCAACTGCCTTGCGGAGAAAAAGAGTCAGCTAAGTGTAAAAACTGTCGTTTACAACCGGTTCTACTCTGCTATATCTAGTTAAACTGAACTGTCAGTTACAGACTTTTACCTGCTACTTCCCTTGTTTTCCCCCATATTTTCCCCTGATACTCCCTGCGTGGAGATTTAGCCTGTTATTATAAACTTCCCCTGTTTATTAACCCTGTATTGGCTCTGTGTTTCTGTGTCGCTGCATCTAAAATACCCGTGTTACACTGGCAAGACCATACTTTCTTTTTTCCTTCTCATTACATTGTTCTATTTCTTGTACCAAATTTTCACATTTTGTCAAAGTAAGTTTACCATCAAATCTAAACTTTTTATGCCATTCATCAAGGTACTTCACACATTCAGGGTCTATTTTATGCATATACTTAATATCCCCTTCTAGTGTTCCCTTTTTATTGTCACTCCAGACACAACCACAATCCACACTATTGCCTGAAACATTTCCCATGTTCACAACTTATATCCCAAATTCAAGACTGTTTGTTCAGCTTCGGTGATATGTTATTCCTGGTTGTGCAAGATTAAAGGGGCACCTGAATGGTCTATTTTTTAGAAACATACAATTTTTCACTCTATTTGTGTAAGAGTTAGGCCTATAAGTTTATGGCCAACAAGAACACAATGTATATTTAATCTGAAGACTGTTATTTCCATGTATCATGATGAAAAGGGACCATATCCAGTTTCATTCAAGGGATACCCTTGAATATTTTATTGATCACAGCCATGGTAATAAAGCAATTCCAGGTAAATGGCCAAAATACAGTTCTCTCAGTCCTCAAGTTCCCAATCTGGGTTCAGTAGTTCCACTGGCTTTGTATAAGGCCATACTCACTATCTCCCAACTTTTGGTTGGCCCACAGATTTCGTATCTCCAGCCAGTATAGTCTGTAGCCACAGTCCATGATCCTCTAGACGGCAGATAAACAATGAAAGCACAGGTATCCAATAGCAGCAGTCCTTTTAAGAAAGTTTAAATCCAACCGACATAATCCATAATGGTAACATGTTTATCCATCCATCCTTCCAAGTCCATGGTCTCCATCCTCTTCCTTCAATCCTTCCACACAACACTTACTGTGTGGTGGAACCTCTGTGCTTTGGTGCAAGGAGGGACCAGAGGGGCATGACTAAGTGCCTACTCGGCCTGACCAAGGTCATACGGCGGCTCAATCGACTCAGTGAACCAGGGAGGGACCGAGCAGGGGGACCAGGTGCCACTCTGGGACTGACCTTGTGTGAGAGCAGGGTCAGATGGCAGAAACTGACCGGTACAGCAGATGAGCACAGCTGGAAGGCTGACGGGTGGTCCGAGTAGATAAGCAGGCTGGTTTGCAGATAGCCAGACGGGTGCTCTGGGTATGCAAGCTAGCGGGCAGGTGTTCCAGGTAGACAGGCAAGCGGGCATAGCAGGTAACTGGCAGGTGCTTCCAGGTAGGCAGGCTGGAGAGCAAGGCAGGTAACTGGCAGGCCGACTGGCGAGCAGGACTGACAGGCAGACTGGCGGGCAGGACTGACAGGCAGCGGGACCTGAGGGTTGAAGCAAGCCGCACGGAACAACAGCCTTGCAAAGGCACCTCCATTTTGGAGGCAGTGTCTTATATAGGGGCAGTCCTCCGGCCATTGGCCGGGGACTCTATAGGACGGCGCGCGCGGCCCCTTTAAGAGTGAGGGAGCGCACGGGAATCTGCGTGCAGTGTGCCACAGCAGCAGGGGAGCGGGAGGACGCCGGACCTGGACCGCGGTGGTGAGGGGAACGGCGTCTCTGCCCGGCATGAGGCAAAGATGCCGATGCTACACTTACTAAAACATGACTCTCCTTTCACTGGGATCAGTCCCCACCCAGGTCAGAAGTGATCACCCTCCCCCTTAAGCATTTACTGTTAGCTAAAAACAATGAAGAATATTCTAGAAGCCTTCATCTGAGACTGCAGGTAAGACCCCCTGTGGTGACGGCTCCACTGTGTCTACAATCTACACACACATAAAGAGATTATTGGCTGTTGGAACAATGGTTAGATACTCCTGAGATGCAGATATCTTGAGATACCGATTAGTGGAATGCTGGACATTTTACAAGTGAATCTAGTGCACATACTGACAAGTTAGCAGAACTACAGTACAGACCAAAAGTTTGGACACACCTTCTCATTTTAAGATTTTTCTGTATTTTCATGACTATGAAAATTCTACATTCACACTGAAGGCATCAAAACTATGAATTAACACATGTGGAATTATATACTTAATAGTGTTGAGCGAGCACTAAAATGCTCGGGTGCTCGAAGCTCAGGCCGAGGTCGCCGTGATACTAGGGTGCTTGACCCGAGCAACGAGCCCAATGTTAGTCTATGGGAGACCCGAGCATTTTTGCGGCGGCACCCCCGGCAGTCTGTAGAAAGCCTAAAAGGTGCCCAAAACGATATTGACAGTGCTCAAAAGACATGGGGACAGCATGGGCATCGCCCCAGGGAGCATTTCTGACCCCCAGGTCACTGCTGTCAACAACGTGGTCAGAGGTATTAAGCCACTTTAACGGGCTCACAATAAAACGTTCAAAAACAAAACTGAAACGGTTTTCCTGTGAAATATGTTAAGGAACTTCCTTTCCAGGGTAAAGACTTGTGTATAAGGTAAAATAAATAACCAAAAAAAAAAATACTCCTCCACACCTTGGGCTATGTTCACAAGTAGCATTTTTTATGCGTTTTTGCACTTTTGTATTGCTTTCAACCGTGACAAATGCATTCACCGGGAAATGTCATTTTAACATTTTACAATATCATCTGGCCATGTGCTGTGTGACACATGTATACAGTGCTGAAAAGACATCGAAACAGCATGGGGAAGACCCCTAGAAGCATCTCTGACACCCAGGTTACTGCCTAAAAGTGTGCCCATCAGAAGTGATCCTTTCCGCATCAGTAGATGCAGACTTGCAACTATCCCCGTGCAAGTCCTTGTCCCAGGGCAGTGTTGAATTGTACCTCTCCCATTCCTTGCAATGCAAGCGCAAGTATGCAGCCTGCCACCCACCCACCCCAGGCTGCAATACCATACTGCTAGCTTGCTTGCACTTGAAATGGGGCCTTTTAGTTTGGAGGAGGCCGAAACTGGCCACTACCTCATGGCTGCTTCGGCAGCGTGGTATCCATACTCAGTCCCCAGCCGCCCGGCGGCAGGGTGTCCATACTCGGTCCCCAGCCGCCTGGGGGCGGCCGGGTGTCCATAAACGGTCCCCAGCCGCCCCTATTTCTCATTGGAACATCCCCCCACACACTTTTCTTAGCCCGGCCTGCTTTAGGGCAGCAGTGGACAAGCCCACCAGAGAACCAGACTCCTCCGGTGGGCCCTGGCTTCTCCATCAGGGGAGTTGAGAGTGCCAAGGTGAGGAGCATGATGATGATGATAGAAGTTAGCATCTGCTTTGTTTTCTTGAAATGCAAACGCATGTATGTAGTAGCGGCTAGGCCTGAGGTGGTCAGCGTTTTGGCGCATATCCTACCTCCTCCGAGGATTGCTGGATGTTTTCATGCTACTATCCCAGTTCTATGACTCCCGTTAAAACAAAGCTTCAGGTGATGAATGATGGATGAGGTGGTGGCAAAGGAGAAAGATCAGGAGGAACAGGGACCATTCACATCAATATCAGGCCAGTCAACCACATATGTCTAGTAGGATATGTTTCTGTACCAAAAGGAGAGGTTCAGCTACACAGTTATAGGGCATGCAGTGAATGCAATGCCTACCAAAAATTTTGAGGCACTCCAATGCCCCTTGGAAGTGACATGGAGGTCAGAGGGCCTTAACTAAACCGTTTTTTCCATTTATAGCAACTGGGTCTCCTGTGCACTGTTGGCCTAAGCAGTGAATGGAAGGCTTTCCAAAAATTATGAGGAACTGCAATGCCCCTTGAAACAGATGTGGATTACAGCATACTAAAAACCTTTTACCCATTATTGGGGAGTGGGTCTCCCTTAGTGTTCGCCTATGCATTGAAAAGCAAAATCTGACTAAAATTAGGAGGAAATGCAATGCCCGTTGGAAGAATGGTAGAGTTCACAGTGGAATAAAAAGACAATATCAATGCCCCTTGAAAAAGTGGTGGAGGTCGCAGTAGCTTAAAAAGACAGTTTTAATTTCCCTTGGAAAAGTGGTGGAGGTCGCAGTGGCTTAACAAGACAGTTTTAATGCCCCTCTGAAGAGACGTGGAGGTCGCAGTGGAAAAAAAAAACAATATCAATGCCCCTGGGAACAGTGGTGGAGGTCGCAGTAGCTTAACAAGACTGTTTTAATGCCCCTTGGAAGAGTGGTGGAGGTCACAGTAGCTTAACAAGACGTTTTAAGGCCCCTTGGAAGAGACGTGGAGGTCGCAGTGGAATAAAAAGATAATATCAATGCCCCTGGGAAAAGTTGTGGAGGTCGCATTAGCTTAACAAGACGATTTTAATGCCCCTTGGAAGAGCGGTGGAGGTCGCAGTAGCATAACCAGACTGTTTTAATGCCCCTTGGAAGAGTGGTTGAGGTCACAGTAGCTTAACAAGACAGCTTTAATGCCCCTTGGAAAAGTGGTGGAGGTCGCAGTAGCTTAACAAGACAGCTTTAATGCCCCTTGGAAAAGTGGTGGAGGTCGCAGTAGCTTAACAAAACAGTTTTAATGCCCCTTGGAAAAGTGGTGGAGGTTACAGTAGCTTAACAAGACAGCTTTAATGCCCCTTGGAAAAGTGGTAGAGGTCGCATTAGCATAACAAGACGGTTTTAATGCCCCTTGGAAGAGACGTGGAGGTCGCAGTAGCTTATCAAGACGGTTTTAATGCCCCTTGGACATGTGGTGGAGGTCGCATTAGCTTAACAAGATGGTTTTAATGCCCCTTGGAAGAGACGTGGAGGTTGCAGTAGCTTAACAAGACAGTTTAAATGCCCCTTGGAAGAGTGGTGGAGGTTACAGTAGCTGTAGCTTAACAAGACAGTTTTAATGCCCCTTGGAGAAGTGGTGGAGGTCGCAGTAGCTTAACAAGACGGTTTTAATGCCCCTTGGAAGAGCCATGCAGTACAGCATATTAAAAACATTATTCCCATTATTGGGGAGTGGGTCTCCCATAGTCTTTGCCTATGCCTTCCAAGCAAAAGCTGCCAAAAATTAGGACGGAGGAACTTGCAATGCTGGCAACACGGACCACGGTCACCCTGGTGGTATAGTGGTGGTGGAGGCTGAGGATAAGGAGAAGAGCAAAAAAAAGCCGAATTGAGGAAGCGTATACCCATGTGTGGGTGTGAAGCGGTGCATGGGAATACAACTCCCGAAATAACACAGTGGATTTGACTATATGTTACCCTGCTGTCATTTGGTGGTGATGAGAAGTCTGGCCCAATCCAGCCCTTGTTCATTTTGATAAGGGTCAGCTTGTCAGCATTGTCAGTTGACAGGCGAGTGCGCTTATCAGTTATAATTCCCCCAGCGACACTAAAAACACGCTCCGATAAAACGCTAGCGGCAAGGCAGGCCAGGACCTCCAAGGCATACAGAGCGAGTTCATTTCAAGTGTCCAGCTTGGATACCCAATAATTAAAAGGCACAGAGGAATCACGGAGGACGCTGGTACGGTCGGCAAGGTACTCCCTCACCATCTTTTGAAACTTTCCACTCCTTGTGAGAGTACCCTGCGCCTCAGGGCCTGTAAGCTGGGCGGGTCTCAGAAAACTGTCCCAGAATGTTGACAGTGTTCCCCTGCCTTTGCTGGATTGGAGTTGCGTCTCTCTCGCCTGTACGCCTTGGTTGGTCAACGAACTGTGACCTCTGCCGCTAGCGTGTTCAGATGGGAATTTTTTTAACAGTTCTGCAGCAAAGGCCTTCTGGTACTGCCCCATTTTTGTAGACCTCTCCACCTCAGGAATAAAAGAGTGAAAGTTCTCCTTGTAGCGGGGGTCTAAAAGTGTCACCAACCAGTAATGACTGTCACCCAACATTTTGGCAACGCGAGGGTCACGGTTAAGGCAGCGTAACATAAAGTCAGCCATGCGTGCCAGACTGGTAATGGGCAAGACTTCGTGTCCTCACCAAGATGACGACTGACCATGCTCTCCTCCTCCTCCTCCTCCTCCTCCTCCCCCCTGTCCTCAGGCCACCCACGCTGAACCGACTGTATGACAGTTGTACAGGTACTACCGTCTACAGCGTATGATACCAGCTCCTGTTCTTCCTCCTCCTCTTCTCCCTCATTGTCCCCCAATGCACGTTGGGATGAGATGAGGCTGGGCTGTGTGTTATCGCCCATTACGGGTTCTTGATCCATCTCATCAGACTCTGGCTGCAATGCCTCCTCTTTAATTCTCTGCAGAGAGCGTTGCAAAAGACAGACAAGTGGGATGCTGACGCTAATGATGGCGTCATCGCAACTCACCATCTTGGTGGACTCCTCAATGTTTGTCAGGATGGTACATATGTCAGACATCCAGGTCCACTCCTGAGGTCTTATGTGTGGAGTCTGACCTGAATATCGATGTCCTTGTTGCAGCTGGTACTCCACAACTGCTCTCTTCTGCTTTGGAAGTGCATTGAGGTGAAGGGTGCATTGCTGGAAAAGGGAAAAAAATAAAACTCTTTAAATCTCTTAGTTTGCGAGTGTGAACGAGCTGCGTGTGTCCGGAGCGTAAGTGCGAACGAAAGTAAGTGTGTGACTTGTTTTTCAGTGACTTTGTATTCAGGGAGTTTGGAAGGGAGGACTTTGGACTGAATTGCTGACTGTATTTCATTAATTTCTTTACTTTACTTTTTACTTAACATTCTGTATATTGCAATCCCCATTAGGAAATGAGCTCCATTATTGACAATGCTATCCAGTGTACATCTTGCCACATGTATGTATTCCTTGAACAGCCGGTCGAGGTTGCTTACTGCTGTGCGAGATGTGTGCACGTTGTGCATTTGGAAGCCCAGATACTGGATCTAAATGAGCAGCTGGCAACACTGAGATCCATTAACAATATGGAAAGGAGTTTGCTGCTCACTGAGCAGCAGCTTACTGGGGTAGATGTGGGGGAGGGTGGTAGTCGGGAGCTGCAGGACAGTGAGGTCGCTAGTTGGGTGACAGTTAGAAAGGGTGGTAGAGGGAAGAGTGCCAGGGAGGCTAGTCCTGATCTGGCACACCCCAATAAGTTTGCAAAGTTGGCAGATGAGGGGAGTGATGGTACAGGGGTAGCACTACTGCAGCAAGGCATGTCCCCTGAAAGCCGGAGGAATGTCAGCTCCAGTAAAGAGGGAAATAGGAGAGTAGGGCAGGCCAGGCAGGTGCTGGTAGTGGGGGACTCAATTATTAGAGGAACAGATAGGGCAATCTGTCACAAAGACAGGGATCGTCGAACAGTGTGCTGCCTACCTGGTGCTCGAGTCCGGCACATCGCTGATCGGGTTGACAGATTACTGGGAGGGGCTGGTGAGGACCCAGCGGTCATGGTGCACATTGGCACAAGTGACAAAGTTAGAGGTAGGTGGAAGGTCCTTACAGATGATTTCAGGGAATTAGGCTGCAAGCTGAAAGCAAGGACCTCCAAGGTGGTATTCTCTGAAATACTACCGGTACCATGTGCCACGCCAGAGAGGCAACGGGAGATTAGGGAGATAAATAAGTGGCTCAAGAACTGGTGTAGGAAGGAGGGATTTGGGTTCCTTGAGAACTGGGCCGACTTCTCAGTTGGCTACAGACTCTATGCTAGGGACCGGCTGCACCTTAATGGGGAGGGTGCAGCTGTGCTGGGGGAGAAAATGGCTAGAAGGTTGGAGGAGTGTTTAAACTAGGGATTGGGGGGGAGGGTATTCATTTTATAGGTGGGGAAGATAGTGCAGATAGTGACCTGGGCACAAATAAAGAAATTGGGGGTGGGGTTAGAACAGTCAATAAAGTAAGAAGGAATAGAGGTACAGAGAGATACATAAAATGCAAGTACACTAATGCCAGAAGCCTCACCAACAAAATGGAGGAATTAGAATTAATTTTGTTGGAAAATAATTATGACATGGTAGGGATATCTGAGACGTGGCTGGGCGAGAGCCATGACTGGGCAGTTAATTTACAGGGCTATAGTCTGTTCAGAAATGACCGTACAAACAAGCGAGGGGGGGGGAGGTGTTTATATGTAAAATCATCCTTAAAACCTGTCTTGCGGGAGGATATATGTGAATTTAATGGAAATGTAGAGTCCCTGTGGGTGGAGATAAGGGGAGGGGAAAAAATAATGAATTACTGATAGGAGTTTGTTATAAGTCTCCAAAAATAATAGAAGTAGCGGAGAATATCCTCGTAAAGCAAATAGATGAAGCAGCGACTCAAGGAGAAGTCATTATTATGGGAGACTTCAACTACCCTGAAATACATTGGGGGACAGAAACATGTAGTTCAAGCAAAGGAAATAGGTTTTTGACTACTATGAGAGACAATTACCTTTCACAACTGGTTCAGGACCCAACAAGAAGGGGGGCACTGCTAGACCTAATATTAACCAATAGGCCAGACACCATATCAAATATACGAGTTGGGGGTCACTTGGGTAATAGTGATCACAAAATAATACGTTTTCATGTAACCTTTAATAAGATGTGCAGTAGAGGGGTTACAAGGACACTAAACTTCAGGAAGGCAAATGTCCAATGGTTAAGAGATGATCTTAGTGCAATAAACTGGGACAATATCCTGAGACATAAAACTACACAAAGCAAATGGGAGACATTTATTAACATCCTGAATAGGACCTGTGTACAATATATACCCTATGGGAATAAACATGCTAGAAATAGGAGGAAACCACTATGGCTAAATAGAGCTGTAAGGGGTGCAATAAGTGACAAAAAGAAAGCATTTAGAGAACTAAAGCAAGTAGGTAGTGATGAGGCATTAAATAAATATAGAAAATTAAATAAATTATGTAAAAAACAAATCAAGACAGCAAAGATTGAGGCAGAGAGAATCATTGCCAGAGTAAGTAAAAATAACCCCAAAATATTCTTTAACTACATAAATAGTAAAAAATTAAAAAATGATAGTGTTGGCCCCCTTAAAAATAGTCTGGGTGAAATGGTGGATGAGGATGAGGAAAAAGCCAATATGCTAAATGATTTTTTTTCAACCGTATTTACACAAGAAAATCGCATGACAGAAAACATGATTAGTGATAACAAAAATTCTCCAGTAAATGTCACTTGCTTAACCCAGCAGGAAGTACGGCGGTGTCTAAAAATCACTAAAGTTGACAAATCCCCGGGCCCGGATGGGATACACCCGCGAGTACTGCTGGAATTAAGTAACGTCATAGATAGACCATTATTTTTAATCTTTAAAGATTCCATAATAACAGGGTCTGTAACACAAGACTGGCGTATAGCAAATGTGGTGCCAATATTCAAAAAGGGGACAAAAACTGAACTTGGAAATTATAGGCCGGTAAGCTTAACCTCTACTGTGGGTAAAATCCTGGAGGGTTTCCTAAGAGATGCTATACTAGAGTTTCTGAAGAAGAATAACCTCATGACCCAATATCAACATGGGTTTACGAGGGATCGTTCCTGTCAAACTAATTTGATCAGTTTTTATGAGGAGGCAAGTTCTGGACTGGACCAAGGAAATGCAGTGGATGTTGTGTATATGGACTTTTCAAAAGCTTTTGATACGGTTCCACACAAAAGGTTGATACATAAAATGAGAACAATGGGGATAGGGGAAAATATATGTATGTGGGTTAAGAATTGGCTCAGTGATAGGAAACAAAGGGTGGTAATTAATGGAAAACACTCAGACTGGGTCTCGGTTAACAGTGGGGTACCACAGGGGTCAGTATTGGGCCCCCTTCTTTTTAACATATTTATTAATGACCTTGTAGGGGGCATACAGAGTAATATTTCAATATTTGCAGATGACATTAAACTCTGCAGGGTAATCAATACAGAGGAATACAATTTTATATTACAGGAGGATCTATGTAAACTAGAAGCTTGGGCTAATAAATGGCAAATGAGCTTTAATGGGGATAAATGTAAGGTAATGCACTTGGGCAGAGGAAATAAAATGTATAATTATATGTTTAATTGTAAAACACTGGGCAAAACTGTAACTGAAAAAGATCTGGGTGTATTGGTGGACGACAAGCTCACGTTTAGTGGCCAGTGTCAGGCTGCTGCTGCAAAGGCAAATAAAATAATGGGATGCATTAAAAGAGGCATAGATGCTCATGAGGAGAACATAATTTTACCTCTATACAAGTCATTAGTGCGACCACACTTAGAATACTGTGTACAGTTCTGGTCTCCGGTGTATAAGAAAGACATAGCTGAACTAGAGCGGGTGCAGAGAAGGGCGACCAAGGTTATTAGAGGACTGGGGGGTCTGCAATACCAAGACAGGTTATTACACTTGGGGTTATTTACTGTGGAAAAAAGAAGTCTTAGGGGTGATCTTATTACTATGTACAAGTATATGAGGGGTCAGTACAAAGACCTTTCTACTGATCTTTTTACTCTGAGGCCTGAGACGGGGACAAGGGGGCATCTTCTACGTCTGGAGGAAAGAAGGTTTAAACATAATCACAGATGGGGATTCTTTACTGTAAGAGCAGTGAGACTATGGAACTCTCTGCCGCATGATGTTGTAATGAGTGATTCACTGTTAAAATTTAAGAAGGGCATGGATGCCTTTCTTGAAAAGTATAATATTACAGGTTATAAATACTAGATTCCTTGATAGGGCGTTGATCCAGGGAACTAGTCTGATTGTCGTATGGAGTCGGGAAGGAATTTTTTTCCCCAATGTGGAGCTTAGTGTTTGCCACATGGGTTTTTTTTTACCTTCCTCTGGATCAACAAGTTAGGCTATGGATTGAACTAGATGGACTTAGTCTTCCTTCAACCTTAAAAACTATGTTACTATGTTACAAATCCTTTGCAACATGTGGAGGTTAGAGTTTCAACGTGTGGGGACATCACACACCAGTCGGTGTGCCGGAAGCTGCAAACGCTGCTGCAACACAGCAAGGGCGGCGAAACCTGTAGCCGACTTGTGAAAATGAGCTGACAGGCGGCGTACTTTGACGAGCAGATCTGGCAACTCGGGGTACGATTTAAGAAACCGCTGAACCACGAGGTTGAGCACATGAGCCAGGCATGGTACATGTGTGATCTCGCCTCGTCTCAGAGCCGCCTCCAGGTTACAGTCATTGTCACACACGACCATGCCTGGATCTGCCTGCTCTTTCACAGCTGTCTGCAACTCACAAGCAGTGTGAGGTTTATCACCTAAGCTTATGAGTTTCAGCACAGCCTGTTGCCGCTTGGCTGAGGCAGTACTGCAGTGCTTCCAGCTTGTAACTGATGTGGTGATATCTGAGATGGAGGCTGAACATGAGGAGGAGGAGGATGATGCGCAGGAGCTGTACAATGTGGGGGCAACTCTGACTGACATAGGGCCTGCAATCCTCGGTGTGGGGAGGATGTGTTCCGTCCCAAGGTCCGACTGGGTCCCGGCTTCCACTATGTTTACCCAGTGTGGCGTCAGGGAGATGTACCGTCCCTGGCCACAAGCACTTGTCCACGTGTCCGTTGTCAGGTGGACTCTCCCAGTAACTGCGTTGTTGAGGGCACGGCAGATGTTTTGGGACACGTGCTTGTGTAGTGCAGGGATGGCACACCGGGCAAAATAGTGTCGGCTGGGGACCGAGTACCGAGGGACGGCCACCGCCATAAGGTTGCGGAAGGATTCCGTCTCCACCAGCCTAAAAGGCAGCATTTCCAACGCAAGCAGTCGTGAAATGTGCGAATTTAGGACTGTGGCCTGTGGGGCGTTGGCTGCGAATTTGTGCTTTCGTTCAAAGCTCTGGGATATGGACAATTGAACGCTGCGGTGGGAGATGGACGTTGATGCTGTTTCTTGAGAAGTGAAGACTGAGAGGAGGGGGCATCTTTGCATGCAGTATGGACAGGGGATTGCCTTGCACGCACAACAGGGGGTTATATTACGTGCACAACAGTGGAAGAAGCAGTGGTGACACCCGCTGACACTGGTCGTGGACCCTGGGTTTCACCCCACAAAGTCGGGTGCTTTGCTGCCATGTGCCTGATCATGCTGGTGGTGGTCAGGCTGGTAGTTTTGTCAACCCTGCTGATGCTGGCATGGCAGGTGGTACAAATGGCCTTTTTGGGTTATCAGCAGAGTCGTTAAAAAAATTCCAGGCTCTGGAAGACCTACCGGTTGTACTGGCAACGTCCCTCGCGTTGCTGTTACGGGGAACTGTTGCCCGCCTTCTGTGTGCGGCCACCACAATGCTTCTTCCTGCCTGTTGGGGTACTCTGCCTCCCTCCCCAGTGTGCTGCTGGCCTCGGTCTACATGTCCTCCTGCCACGTTGGGTCAGTTACTAGATCATCCACCACCTCCTCCTCTTCCACTTGCGCACCATGATCCTCCTCTTCACTTTGTGGCAATTGTGTCTCGTCATCGTCCACCTCTTGTGACAAATTGCCAGCGTCGACTTCCTCTGGCCGTGGCTGTTCAAATATTTGGGCATCGCTACATGGGATCTCCTCTTCCACCACTTCAAGCGGAGCAGGCGAGGGGCTCAAATATGGAAATGGACCAGTGAACAGCTCTTCAGAGTGTCCAAGTGTGGGATCAGTTGCTGTCTGACGACACTCGGCATGGTGGGAGGAAGGAGCATCAGGGTGAGGAGGAGTATGCGGTCGAGACTCACGGCTACTAAAACTTGACCGTGTGGAAGACAGACCGGAGGAGGTGGTGCCCAGGTAACTGGAAGTATTATCTGCTATCCAATTAATAACCTGTTCACACTGATCAGTTTGCAATACTGGTGTTGTAGTGTGCTTCCCTAGTAATTCGGTAAAGAAGTGGGAGCGAGAAGATGTGGCTGTTGGTTGTGGCACATCTTCACCTTGGCCACGGCCCCGTCCTCTACACGCACCATCACCAGAAAGTCTAGTTCCATGCGCCTTGCCCATTGTAAATGAAGTAAAATAGCTTACACTTGCACTATCAATCGAAAAAGGGTAACAAAAAGATTAGAACCGTGGTAGAGGAAAACCACATTTCTATTTCTCTGGCCTACACCAGACTCTTTTAAACAGATATATTGGTGTCTGACCAGTCAGGGAGACACTATTACAGTTTTTTTTACGGCAAAAAATGCCAAAAACAGAATAATACAGAGATTTGACCCGTGGAACTGCAAAACCACAGTTCTATTTTTCTGGCCTACACCAGACTCTTTTAAACAGATATATTGGTGTCTGAGCAGTCAGGGAGACACTATTACAGGTTTTTTTTATGGCAAAAACAGGATAATACAGAGATTTGACCCGTGGAACTGCAAAACCACAGTTCTATTTTTCTGGCCTACACCAGACTCTTTTACACAGATATATTGGTGTCTGACCAGTCAGGGAGACACTATTACAGTTTTTTTTTACGACAAAAAATGCCAAAAACAGGATAATACAGAGATTTGACCCGTGGAACTGCAAAACCACAGTTATAGTTACGTGGCATACACCAGACTCTTTTAAACAGATATATTGGTGTCTGACCAGTCAGGGAGACACTATTACAGTTTTTTTTACTGCAAAAAATGCCAAAAACAGGATAATACAAAGATTTGACCCGTGGAACTGCAAAACCACAGTTCTATTTTTCTGGCCTACACCAGACTCTTTTAAACAGATATATTGGTGTCTGACCAGTCAGGGAGACACTATTACAGTTTATTTTACGGCAAAAAATGCCAAAAACAGGATAATACAGAGATTTGACCCGTGGAACTGCAAAACCACAGTTATAGCTATGTGGCGTACACCAGACTCTTTTAAACAGATATATTGGTGTCTGACCAGTCAGGGAGACACTATTACTGTTTTTTTCATTACGGCAAAAAATGCCAAAAACAGGATAATACAGAGATTATCAAGAGAATGCCAAGAGTGTGCAAAGCAGTCATCAAAGCAAAAGGTGGCTACTTTGAAGAACCTAGAATTTAAGACATATTTTCAGTTGTTTCACACTTTTTTGTTAAGTATATAATTCCACATGTGTTAATTCATAGTTTTGATGCCTTCAGTGTGAATGTACAATTTTCATAGTCATGAAAATACAGAAAAATCTTTAAATGAGAAGGTGTGTCCAAACTTTTGGTCTGTACTGTATATAAAACATAACAAGTAAATCACTGATAAACACAATAATAATATTGACAAAAATGGTTATCCGTTGCTGGAAAAGCATCATAGTCTTTAGTAAGTGGGCAGCTCCTCACATACCTCCCCTGCTTTTTCAGCACAGACACGAATGTAAGAGGTCTCGCCTTTATAAGAACAAAACTTTGTATCATTGGTATCATCCAGTTTCCTCAAAGCATATTCCATGTCGCCCTTGCGAATATACTCCACAGTCCCCATTCCTCGCTGGTATATGTCAGTGTAATAGCTTCTCTCATATGGTCTTTCAGATCCTGCCAACTTCCCGATGGGGGAAGCCCTGAGACGAGGACTCTGTATTTAGTTTGCTGGATCAGGGGTCTGTCCCTTCCGCGGGGTCCTCCATATCCCCCCCCCCCCCGATCCCCGGTTTGTCCTGGGAAACTCCCCATGTGCCCAATGAGAACCAAACTTGTACTCATTGCGACCAACCCCAGAGTGCTGACACCCAGTTAAGGGGATGGTCACTTGGCCGCCTGGTAAAGGGAGCTCTGGGGGGGACAGTATCTGTGCTGACCAGGGTTATGGTAGATCCAGTGTTCCGAAGTCCATGGGCCTCCTCCCTGATGTAATTTACCTCCCCCAGATTACATTCCTTCATTGTGACAGTCATTGCATTTTGTGTATCACTCACCGCTGACATGTTGATATTGCTCCTTTCCCTATCGGTTGATGCAGTGTGAATCGGTCCTTGGCTTCCGGTTACGACATTGGCCCGGTGGCACACCAATCCTGCTCCCAGATTGTTTCCCAGCAACACATCTACTGGTAGGTGCCACACTACTCCTACATCCACCATTCCATGACTGTGACCCCAGTCTAAATGTAGTGGGGCCCTCCGAATGTTGAAAGATTCTCCTCCGGCTATATTGGCTAACATACGGCTGCCTGGGACAATACATTGATCCAGTACTAAATGGTCTTTTATCAATGTGACTGAGGCTCCGGAGTCACGGAGCCCCACAGCCTCCACACCCTCTACCCAGACCGGCATGTACCTTGGTGTTTTAAACGTTACAATAATCTATGAGTTGTCTCCAGTCCACAAATGACTGTCAACCACACCTAAGTGGACTCCCTTATACACTCAGGATTTTATATTTCAATCCTTATACATTCACTCAAGAGATCATTCAAGGAGTCTCATATGTAACATAAAACATATTTATGGCGGTTTAGTTCTACAAAAAACAAACGAAGGAAAACTGCACATTTAACAGAAATCAACAAACTACAGAAGACAAAACAAAATACCAGTAAAAATTAATCTTATATTGAGCTCTTATATTGGGTTAATCCAGTGGATTCTTTAATCCCCGGGGGTCCTCAACCCTCACCATCTAGATAAGTTTAACGTGCACACAGAGTTTTTTATTCCACAGTAGCCTTCTCACATTGGCTGTGTACCCATTCTACAAAATTTCTTACAGGAACTAACAAACTCCAATCACACTTATGGAGTTTCGCAACTTACAAGAGTTTTACAACCCCAATTGCATGTGAACAACTTCCAACTTACAGGAGCCTACAAACTCCAATTGCAAATGTTCACAATCACAGTCCCCAAATCAATTTCTAGAATAACATCAATACTGGATTAACAAAGTTACTGAAGTAAATGGTCTTACCTGTATTCAGATATAGACGATTCCCAGAGATCATTAGACTATACGAAATCCGTCACTCTCCCTCAGTCCGGGATAACTGACAATGCCTCTGTTGACACCAAATTTGATGGCGGAGGACTTACTTCAAGAGTTACAAAACTCCCCTGTCCATGGTTTGCAGTCCTCACCGGTGAGGGAAAGATGTTGGATTCCCGGTCAACGCACCAAAATGTCAGTGGAATTTTCTTCCTTACCAATTATAAATCGTCCACACCTGAATTTGTAAGATAATTTGTTATTTATTGATCATGTTAGCGAGGAGACAAATTGACAGCCCAAACAAGTTTAGGAGCAAAATCAAATGTCTGACCTATTATAATTTTGTTCATGTATAAATACATACAGTTAAAGGCGTGTATGCCAGTTCTGGAGAGTTACAAAGAGAGAAAAACAACATAAGATATGAAAACCCTATAGTCTAACAGTAAGTATTCTGTTAAAGAGATAAGGAAGAGAAGACATTTCTGAAGAGGTCAGCAGATATTCAAAACATTAAGATACACTTGTCATTCTTATGTAAACTGAATGTCATTCTATATCTAAAATGCCTTTGATATATTCTAATATTCTAATATATCAATAAACATTAAAATAAGCAAGGACTTTATTACAATTATTATAACAACGGGCAGTACTTTTGGATGCAGTATTTCTTAGGGGAACCGCTTCAGGGTAGAGCATGGCAAAATCTACTATGACAAGAATATACTGGTGGCCCTGAAATGATTTTACAATTGGCCACACCAAATCCAATCATCTCAAAGGGTACTTCAATGATGGGGAAAATGGGACACGAGCGAAGTTATTTGGCATACAATAATCTTCAAGGTCTTTGTATATCCTGTGAGAGCAGGAGTTATACTTTATCTATCCTGACTCCATTTTGATTTTTGTACATGCATCTTCTGCTTACTAGAATGGAGTTTGAGCTGGTATATGTGTGAGATAAGGAGTCTTTTCGAATGTCTTTGTCTAAAGACTTCGAGAAAACGAAACTTGGGGGGGTGGTATAATACTACAGACAGAAGAGCTGGGTGTCAGTAGTGTTAACTTAGCCAATTAGATGTATGTATGCTAATGCCAGCACATATTTAGAGATAAGCTGAGCCAATTATATTGCTTTAAATTATGAATACTAATAGCCTGTATAAACCTGGACCAAAGCATGTAATAAAGTAGATCTAGCCTGATGCTCAAATGTATCAGTTGTAGTTCTTCTGTGCACATATTTGAATTTTACAATTTAATTTGGAACAGGCACAATGTCTCAGAACGTCTCACATTATGTGGTGACGACAATCCCCATGCAGAAGATCCTCTGGAGAATCCTCTCCTGGATCTTCTAGGTCCCCAAGTGTCCCTCGAGAACATGACTATGAGCTATATCAAGCATCCTACCAACCGATAGGCCTTAGGGACCAGCAATTGCTCAACTATTTCCAGATCTTTCTTGATCACTCTATACAAGAGCTTATTATTCATAGCAAAGTAGGGAAACCATTAGTTAGCTTCTGGATATTGGGAAACTTCATTAACGATGGCAACATTCTCCCTTGAATATCTAAGGGTGTCATCCTTCAATTGAGTGGTACCAAACTTATCCCGTGTTTCCTCTACCTCAAGTATTACTGGGGAATCGGAGAATTTCATCATCTACAGCGAAGATCTGCAATGGAGAATTTTTGCCCTCTTAATCTGGGCCGGTACTGGGTCTACCCTCAGTACCCATCCCTTTCCCCCATAGCTTTCAAAACAAGGGAAAATTGTGGCCCAAGATTACGTTATGCATAAGGGCTTTAACTACCCCTACTTCATAGTCCATTATCCCATATGATGTCTCTATTTTCGCAAGGGCCACAGGATACATTTTGGTGTCACCATGGATACACACCACACTTATGAACCTGTCGGGTATATGACCCGCGGATATGAGGCTGTCATGTACTAGTGTCACTAGACTACCAGCGTCTAGTAGGGCAGTGATAGGACAATCATTCACCCTGATTTTGCATACTTGTGACTCAGTTTCTAGTCCAGGTGTGGCCACACAGGAGGGCGCAGCATCACAGGAGGGCACAGAAAACAGGGATTGGCGCCGGTGACACATTCCATAGGCTCTGGGCCTAATGGACAATTAGCCATGACATAACCGAACTCACGACACCAACAACACTGGAGCAGCCCAGGTTTTTTACACATAGAGTCCCTACCAGGTCTAACACTTTCCCGGCCAGTTCCTTCCACCCCACATTGGACGGTGGGACGTTTCTGATGGAGAGTGGGTCGGCGTGGCCCTGCGGGGCCGAGGTTGGGGGGTATCATCCGGGAGGTTTCCATCTGTAGCGACAAATCTCTCCAACAACTTTACTAGATGTTCCGCCCTCCAGGGGTCACCATGGCCAACCTAGTGCTGCAATTTACTGGGAAGGCTCCTGGAAAAAAGGTTGACAGCCACCCGCTCCACGATTTGTGCATGCGTACAGACATCAGATTCCAGCCATTTCTTTACCAGATGAAATAAGTCAAACATTTGGGACCGGGGAGATTTGTATAACTGGTATTCACAGGCCCATACCTGTCTAGCTTGCACAGCGGCCGTAACCCCTAGGCGAGCAAGTGCACTTGCAGTATTTGTGGCCTCAAGGTGGTGCTTATTTTCTTTGCACTATTAATTTGCATTTTATTTAAATGGTAGCTGATTTGCACTATAGCAAATGGCACTCTATGTGATTTGATTTTGATACATTTCTCAATTCTTATATAATTCGATATATTTAATTAACATAATTATGGTTCAGTGATTTTTGTGATTTTGAGCACTTGCTCTATATGGTGGATATATCATGTTATAACTGGCTTGTGTAGTTATTTTCTGTTATAGTTTCCTTCCCACTTTTTATGTATTTTATGCTGTATTTTAAGTATATGTCAATAAAAACTCCATGTTTTATTATACTGGCGCTAATCTTCCAATTCGTTTATGAATGACAAGGAGTTGTCCTAGTAGTGAACAACTCCTTCAAGAAGATATAATTTTCAGTTAGAACATATTAACATTCCGAACACGAAAAAGGCTTCTCCCCTGTATGAATTCTTTGGTGTCTAAAAAGAGATGATTTCTTCACAAAATATTTTCCACATTCTGAACAGGAAAAAGGCTTCTCCCCTGTGTGGGTTCTCTGGTGCATAACAAAATCTGATTTCCGGTTAAAGCATTTCCCACATTCTGAACATGAAAAAGGCATCTTCCCTGTATGAGTTCTCTTGTGCTTAACAAAACCTGATTTATCATTAAAACATTTTCCACATTCTGAACATGAAAAAGGCTTCTCCCCTGTGTGGGTTCTCTGGTGCTTAACCAAATCTGATTTCTGGTTAGAACATTTCCCACATTCTGAACAGGAAAAAGGTTTCTTCCCTGTGTGGGTTCTCTCGTGTCTATCAAGATGCGTTTTCCGGTTAAAACATTTTCCACATTCTGAGCAGGAAAAAGGCTTCTCCCCTGTGTGGGTTCTCTCGTGTCTATCAAGATGTGTTTTCCGGTTAAAACATTTTCCACATTCTGAACAGGAAAAAGGCTTCTCCCCTGTGTGGGTTCTCTGGTGATTAACCAAATCTGATTTCCGGTTAAAACATTTCCCACATTCTGAACATGAAAAAGGCATCTTCCCTGAATGAGTTCTATTGTGCTTAACAAAATCTGATTTATCGTTAAAACATTTTCCACATTCTGAACATGAAAAAGGCTTCTCCCCTGTGTGGGTTCTCTGGTGCTTAACCAAATCTGATCTATGGTAAAAATATTTTTCACATTCTGAACATGAAAAAGGCTTCTCCCCTGTGTGAATTCTCTGGTGGCTATCAAGATGCGCTTTCTGATTAAAACATTTTCCACATTCTGAGCAAGAAAAAGGCTTCTCCCCTGTGTGTGTTCTCTGGTGGGTATCAAGATGCGGTTTCTGATTAAAACATTTTCCACATTCTGAACATGAAAAAGGCTTCTCTCCTGTGTGAGTTTTCTGGTGCTTAACTAAATCTGATTTATGGTAAAAATATTTTTCACATTCTGAACATGAAAAAGGCTTCTCCCCTGTGTGAGTTCTCTGGTGATTAACTAAATCTGAGTTATGGTAAAAACATTTCCCACATTGTGAACAGGAAAAAGGCTTCTCCCCTGTGTGAGTTCTCTGGTGATTAACTAATTTTGATTTCTTGTAAAAACATTTCCCACATTCTGAACATGAAAATGGTTTCTCCCCTGTGTGAGTTCTCTGGTGCATAACAAGGTGTGATTTCTGATTAAAACAATTCCCACATTCTGAACATGAAAATGGCTTCTCCCCTGTGTGACTTCTCCGGTGTCTAACAAGGTGTGATTTCTGGTTAAAACAATTCCCACATTCTGAACATGAAAATGGCTTCTCCCCTGTGTGAGTTCTCTGGTGTATAATAAGATCTGATTTCTGATTAAAACATTTCGCACATTCTGAACATGAAATAGGCTTCTCCCCTGTGTGAGTTCTCTGGTGCTTAACTAAATCTGACTTATGGTCAAAACTTTTCACACATTCTGAACATGAAAAATGCTTTTCCCCTGTGTGAGTTCTCTGGTGGCTATTAAGATGCGTTTTCTGGTTAAAACATTTTCCACATTCTGAACAGGAAAAAGGCTTCTCCCCTGTGTGGGTTCTCTGGTGGCTATCAAGATGTGCTTTCTGGTTAAAACATTTTCCACATTCTGAACATGAAAAATGCTTCCCCCCTGTGTGGGCTCTCTGATGTCTATTAAGATGCGCTTTCTGGTTAAAACATTTTCCACATTCTGAACAGGAAAAAGGCTTCTCCCCTGTGTGAGTTTTCTGGTGCTTAACAAAATCTGATTTCTGGTTAAAAGATTTCCCACACTTGGAACAAGAAAATCTATTCTCTGCTGTGTGAATTTTTTTATGTTTAAGAAAAGACTTTTGAAGGGGAAAACTATTTCCATATTCTGAATGTGAAAATGCCTTCTTTACTTTAGGAGCAATTCGTTTTTTAATGCTTATTTTGTGACGACTTTGATTTTCCTTAGTAGTCGGTAATGAATCAGAAGACAGGACCTGTTTCAAAGGATCAGATGACAGATCTTTGCTGTGAAGGGATGATGGTATATCTGGAGTAATGATATTCACTTCAATTGTATCCTGTGGGATCTCAAGATCATTTGATTTAAAAATTGAAGATGTCAGCTGTCCCTCTGATCTCCTGGTACTGTCATCTGCCAAGAAGAAAACCAATTATTATTTTTGAATAAAATATTCATGAATTTTATATTTTTGAACATTTCTACTTAAACTGTCTGTAAAAATGGCAAGTTATGTAAAATATTAAATTATTCACCAGGACAATGACAGTTCACAGTCTAATAGAAAACCTCATAGGATGAACCAGTAGAGCATGGTGTTCAACTGTTTGTTCATTCTGCCTCCCAAATATGGAATAAAAAGCCACCAAACAATGTTATGTAGGCAAAAATAATAACAATAAAAACTTCTACTTATCTCACAAAAAACAAGCCCCCACTCTGGTCCATCATCTGTGAGTGGAAAAACAGAGGGTTTCCACATTATTAGTGGCTCAAAGGCTCTTGAGAATCAACATGGCTTCCATAAACCAGTCCAGCAATATCCACTTTCCCAAAGTCAAATCTCCCCCTTGCTTCTGAGCCTTTCAGTGTATCCAAACCACATTTAGCCTCCATGTATTTGGCATTACTATAGTGAGAAGAACCCACTTAATTTATGGTGTGTGTCTCCTGGAGCACAATCTGGACACTATGTGGTGGGTAATATTACGGAAAATGTGCAATTTTCACTCTCCAACATCTAGTGTGAGCTAATTTCCAGAAAATGCCCGTGGAGTCAAAATATTCATTACTTCTATAGATTATATCACTGAGAGTTATGATTTCCAAAATGGAGTCACTTTATGGGGATTTCTATTGCTCTGGTTTTCTGCCATTTTGTCATATTAGGTCTTCTGCAAATGGTGTGTCCTATCTCCTCTGGGATCTGCTCCTATGACTTTTGCTTCTGTCACCAGACATCACCATATTTATTCTGCAGGCGGCACTAGTGATCCTCCACTACTGCACACTTAGCTTTTGGAGGAGGGTGAGAGCAGTTCTGCGATTCAGGAGACTTGAGCCCAGAGAAGCAAACAGGACATGTGTTTTTGTAACAGAATGAGATTTGGTACAGAGAATCAAGGAACATCAAAAAGACTTTAGAAGGAGAATGAGCGACAATCCTTCAGGACAGCAGATGGATTGCATGGCATTGCAAAAGAGACACAGATTTGAATTCTATATGATTCTAACCTAAGGGTAACGGCCCTAACTGGAAAGATTCGGATCTGCTCCATTAACCATCAGAGTGACATGGATACATTTTGGGAAGACCAGGGGAGGACGAAGAAGTCACCTGGACCCATGGATATGTTGCTTTGGGGTTGCTAGGAGAGACCCACCAGTTGCCTAGAACCCATGGAGACATTTGGAGTTGCTAGGAGGGACCCATCGGTCGCATGGCACCATGGAAACTCTCGGAGAGGCCAGATTTGGACCCTCAAGTCTCCTGGTCTTGTACCTCGATGGACGGCTAGCTTCCTAAGATTGCAGCTGCCTTCTCTCTGTGGGGGCCCGACAAAAGCGGGGGTCCACTGGTTGAGGTAGTCGGCCCTGGAAGTCTCCAAAGTTGCAGCTGTTCTATCCCAGGCGGGCGGAGAAGGAAAGGTGAGACTGTGTAATGTTGTACCATCTTGGGCATTTGCTGGGACTGTTTTGTGTTTGTTGTCCGCTTTGTGGTTCAATAAAGTATTGCCACGCTGTTTTACCCTCACCCTGTGTTGTCTGAGTAGTATTAAGCCCACGGAAGACCCCGGGTCTTCACAATCTGCATTCAGATAGCTAAATGGCGCTCCTTCTTAACCTGCCATGTGCCCAGACAGTAGTGTACAACCATATATAGGGTATTGTCGGATTCAAGAGAAGTTGGAAAAAAATTTCTAAGGCCCATTTGTTTCCTATTATCCTTTGTGAAGAATTCCAAAGTTGTCACCACATAAAGTGACACATGTCAAATTTGAAAAATGAGGCCTGGTTAGGAACAGAAAACTGGCTGCAGGAAGTTGCTAAATCAGGGTTTTATTGGCACTAACTACTGTAGTCAAAAACTGACTATAGACAATAACACATCTACTGAAATGATCAAACTCAACAGTCTTCATCAGTAAAAAATGAGTAACTAGTGGTGAAACCTCTCTGAGGTCTAAACAATGATAAGGGCCAATATTTTCTATCAGATGAGTTTCAAGAAGAAATATTAGACATTGAAAGATAACTTTTTATAATAGTGCAGAGCTGAGGTGTCTTAAATTTAGCCCTCGGGCATTGGCAAGACGTAATGGAGACCTTCTTTTAAAGACTACCAGGAAGTTACAGAGTCACATAAGTGAGTCAGGCCGATCCCACCACAATAAAGCTATCATACAAAAAGAACCTGTAAAAAAAAAAGACAGAATAAAAGATACCGTATTTGCCGGTGTATAAGACGACGGGGTGTATAAGACGACCCCCAACTTTTCCAGTTATAATATAGAGTTTGGGATATACTCGCTGTATAAGACTACCCCTCTTCTAACGCAAATACGGTAAAAATTGAAAAAAAATCAGATTTGATTTCAATATGGTAATTTTAAAGTGATGAACCTTACCGGCGATTGGCTGGTTGTTGTATACAAATCCTGCTTGGATTGGTCAGCTCTCCCTGCCTGCCCAGCTCTCCCCGTCTCCAAGACTATCAGAGCGGTAGCACATCCCTCTGGCCCTTGTATCATTACTGGTACCTCCTTCTCTGCCTCTCTGATCTCACTCCTGAGGACTACAGTGATGAGGTGAGAGGGACGCCTGCAGCTTGCTTCACTTACACTTTGCCGGTGAGGCGCCCCCTCACCTCGTCACTGCAGTCCTCAGGAGCGAGATCAGAGAGGCAGAGAAGGAGGTACCAGTAATAGGATACAAGGGCGGGCCAGAGGGATGTGCTACTGCCCTGATAGTCTTGGAGACAGGGAGGGCTTATAAATTACCATAAATACCGTATTTTTCGGACTATAAGACGCACCGGACCATAAGACTCACCTAGGTTTTAGAGAAGGAAAATAGAAAAAAAATGTAAGCAAGAAATGTGTTCACGATGCACTTTTAATGGGGAGGGGGTCTTCTGATGACACTAGTACAGGGGTAATGTCCCCCAATTCTGACAATATCCCCCATCCTGGTATATATGCCCCCCCTACCGTTTATACGTGGCATCCCTCCATCCTAGTATGCATGGAACCCCTCCATCCTGGTATGCATGGCACCCCTCATCCCTGTCCTGGTATGCATGGCACACCTCATCCCTGTCTTGGTATGCATGGCACCCCTCATCCCTGTCCTGGTATGCATGGTCCCCCTAATCCCCATCATGCTGCACATAAAAAAAATAAACATTCCTACTCACCTTTCTTCTCTCCTCCAACTCTGCGTCCTGTCTGCCCGCACTGATCTCGCCATGAGAGCCGTGCATGGCGTCACTACCATGCGCGGCTCACAAGGAGAGATCAGCTGCCGGAAGTCACTGCTCCCCATGCCGGGACTGTGTGCGCGGGAAGCAGTGACTTCATCCTCCTTAATAGCCGGCACACACGCGGCTCCTGCTGCTGCCGGGCGATCGCGTGTGCCCGCTATTAAAGGGCACAAATATTCACCCCTTCCCACGCCCATGGGCATGGAGAGAGGTTGAATATTTATGCCCTTTAACAGCGGGCACAGGCGATTCCGGCAGGAGCTGCGCTGCGTCTACACTGTGTAACGCTATTAAGGAGCATGAATATTCAGTGCTCCCACACCCCATGGGCGTGGGGAGCAGTGAATATTCATTTTCTTTAGCAGCGAGGACAGTGTAGGCTGCAGCAGGCGGCTGCTGCCTCCTGTGCCCCGCTCCTCCGCGGCTACTGCTCCCCCCACACCCCACATATCATATATATATACCCCCTCCTCCCCCAACACTCGGAGTATAAGGGTATACGCCCTATAAAATGACACCCGGCGTATAAGACGACTCCTGACTTTTGAGAAGATATTCAGGGGTTAAAAAGTCATCTTATACGCCGGAAAATATGGTATGTTACATCCTCAACAACAATGTATGTATCAGGGGAGAGAACTTCAAACCTAAACCAGGGCCGCACTCATTTATGGTGGACCATTGGAGCTACTATGACTCCTGACCAGAAGAGTAGAGAAAGTATTAGCGCCCCCATTTCAGGAGAGATTGTGCAGTAACCTGAATTCCTTAGGATGGAAAACATAATGGAATTTATGATGTGGAGTGAATCCATGAAACCAGGGCTCGAGCCAACACATCTCCTGCAGGTGTGAATAAATGTATATTACAGCCATCAGCCACGCACAGCTTAGAGATATATCATGGCACAGGTGTAATGTTTTCTGTATAGTTTATCACAATCCTGTTTGAAGTTAGTTGGTTTGAAAAGAAATTGAAAAGTCAGGATAAAGGGAAACTCTGCTGTTATTGTACAGAAATTCACACTTGGCCCTCACTGCACATTTAATGTTGTAGATCATAAAAGTGAAGTTTGGCCAGAAAGACTGGACCTGGTCTTGTAGGGACCATATGAGCACATTCAGCAGCACAGAAGGGAGAGAAGGTAGATTCATGCAATAAGATATCAGGGATCTAGGAAGCCAACACCATCATTACCCTCCTCTTTCTCTTCAAATGATTTTCTAACTTGTCAGCACATTCTACATACGCTGTCATTTGGCTTTGTAGTTTACAGATCTGAGCAGGTAACTGACAGAGTTTTCTAATCACAGGGAGTAGGTGGATCCTCCAGGTTGTAAGTTCTACAGAAAAGGTCTTTCACAATTACACAAAGTAATGTGAACATTTATGGATGGAGGAAAATGTTATGGTCTAGAGGTAAAATGATGATCACACAATTGTGACACAACAGCACTACACCAGCGATAAAGCAGCCACAGCCGGTGACTGAGAAGAATCTGTGACTTCTTTGCACTTTGTGGTTACTACTCACCTGGGTAGTCATATGTAGGAATCGCCTCCTTACACCGCTCATCACCCCTCACATATGTCTCTGTAGTATTAATATGGGTCAGATCTTCACCCTGAAACAAATATTGTAAAAGTCACAGACAGATGAGAAGTCACATCTATGATCAGCTCTAATCCTGCCATCTCCACCGTTCTCATTACACAAGTATAAAACATATAATACTGGTTGATAAAATATGACTGAGCACAAGACCTTCACAGCCGTCTACACATCATAGGGGAGATCTCATGACACCTTCTCTCCATCTACCTGATGATCCTGAGGAACATTGGGATCTTCTTGTTTACAGTCCTGTGGAAGAAGAGGACGGGGACATCTCTCTGGTGTTGTCCTCTTACTGGATAAAACTGGAGGAAACACATATAGGGACTGAATTCATTCTTTACATACAGATAATTATAGGCCGTGTGTATTTAGTCCTGTCCATTACCTGGTGATGTGAGGAGCTGGGGAACCTCCATCATGACGTCCTTGTATAGATCTTTGTGTCCTTCTAAATACTCCCACTCCTCCATGGAGAAATAGACAGCGACATCCTGACACCTTATAGGAACCTGACACATACAATGATACCGTCATCCCCCGATCCTTTCATAGCGTTCCTGTACCATGTCCCAGCATTCCCAGCAGTGTCACCTCTCCAGTCAGCAGTTCAATCATCTTGTAGGTGAGTTCTAGGATCTTCTGGTCATTGATGTCCTCATGTATCAGGGGGTGAGGTGGAGGCCCCGTGATTAATCTCTGGTTATGGAGAGACACATTAATAAATCTCACTCCAGACATTTCCAGAGTCCTCACCTCTCCAGTTCTGTCCATCTGTTATTCCCATAGATAAGAATGATGCAATGTGACGTCATCAGAATCTCTCACCTCTCCAGTAAGCCGGAAGAGGATCTCTAGGGTGAGGTGCATTATCCTCTCCGCCATCTTCTTTCTGTCTCTATCCATTCTTCTCTAGGAAAATCATACAGATAAATTATTAGTATCTCATATTGTGGGAATCTGAGTGGATTGAAGATGAGTTGGTGTAAAATATATACAATTCTGTGTAATAAAAAAATTAATAGCATTGTGATGCCGGTATAAAGCAATAATGTGGTAGAGCTCTTCATACATCTTGAGGTCAGACAGAGATACCTATGTGCTATCAGTTGGGATTACGGAAGTTATAAAATAATTCAGGTAATTTAACAATATAAAGAAACAACAGTCTTTATACAGCCAATAAAATATGCTAATGGTTTATTTGTATACATCTCACCACTCCATGATAAGTTCTGGAAAGAAGAGGTCTTCTCTCTCCACCACCTACTCTACACTGTGTGCACGATTATTAAACAATTTGTATTTTTGATGATTACTTTTATTATTTAACATCTCCAGTGCGGTCGGTCAATCCAAAGGGTAATAAACCTGAATATTTAAGAAAGAAAAAGTGAGGTGTTGTCTTAGGAGAATATCTCTGTGTCCAGAATTATTATGCAACTATATGAAAAATGTACATTTTCCATCTTAATTGTTTATTTTCATCTGGTATATTGAGACTAAGAACCAAACATCTCAATGTCCAAAAATACATTTCTGACATTTAATAAAAATTTATCAGTGACCAATATAGCCACCATTCTTCTCAATACTAGTGATAAGCCATCCATCCACGGAGTCAATTAGTTTCTTAATCTGTTGACGATCATCTTTGTGGGCAGCACCAGGCACAGCCCCCAACACTGATCAGAGAGGGGACTGTTCTCCTTCACCATAAATCTCGAGTTTAAGAAAAGCTCAAAAGATCTCAGTAAGGTTTAGGTCCAGTGAGGAAAAGGCCATGACATTATTCTTTCATCTTTAAGGCCTTTCCGGGTACTGAGCAGTGAAGACTTCGATGCTGCGATTGAGCATTGTCCTGCAGAACAATCCTATTTTTTTTTTAAAGATGTTGATTTTTTCTGTACCTCTGTTTAAAGAAAGTGTCAACCAAAAACTGGCAGTAGGTTTGGGATTTGATTCTGAGTCCACATTCAACTAAAAAAAAGTCCAACTAGCTCATCTGTAGTAATACCAGTCCATAGCATTACCCAACTCTATCTCGCTGACGTCTGAATTTAAGTCTAGGTCTGTGCCCATTACCAATCCAGCCACGAGCCCATCCATCTGGTCCTTCAAGAGTCACTCTCATCAGTCCATAAAACTGTAAAAAAAATCTGTCTTCAGCTTTCTTTTGGTTAAGTCTTGATGTTTGCACTTGTGTCTTGTTCAGTGGAGATTGATATTCAGCCTCGGCCTTGTCTCTGAGCACTGAACACCTAGTTCTTCTGGGCCTCCAGGGAGGCTGCGATTCTGGAATACGACAGCACTGGAAGATAATATCTTCCTGGTCGCTTCACCTTTGAGTCTTCTGAAATCTTTTGCAGTTAATGTTATTCTGTTTATTTCTTTAGCAACCCTGTAGACTTTTGAAGCTTCTGTGGTAACGCCCAAATATCAGAGCAATTTAAGGAGATTTGCATCCCTCTGTAAGACTTTTAACCGTTTTTGAATTTTTAGAGTCAGTTAAAACTCTTTTTGGCCGATTTTGTCTGAGGACAAGAAGCTGTCCAATAATTCCCCCCCCCTCCCCGATAAAGGGTGTCAATATCCATAGGCCACACACCCCTCATTACACAAAAAAAAATTTGGTTCAAAATGGTGCTGGTATAAAGCAGACATGTGGGAAATGTTATTTATTAACTATTTTATGTGACATATCTCTGATTTAAGGGCATAAAAATTAAAATTTTGCCAAAATTTCTGATCACAAAGTAATGCCAAGTCACATCGAAGAAATTTTAACACTATCATGAAGTACAATATGTCACAAAAAATAATCTCAGAATCAGAGAGATCCGTTGAAGCGTTCCAGAGTAATTACATCATAAAGTGACAGTGGTCAGAATTGTAAAAATTGGCCTGGTCATTAACGTGCAAACCACGTTCGGGGGTAAATGGGTTAACACAACAAAAATAAAAATTGAACAAAGCAAATAATATATATCAAACCAAAGGAAAGTATCTACGTATCAGACAATTGTCTAGTACCAATAAGATGGTGACATATCTATGCTAGGATATGAATGGCAGACCATTTGGGAATAATCAGAAACACCAAACATGAGTTTGGTCAAAAACCTTTATTTCACAAGCAATTGGTTACATGGTGGCACCTCAGAAGCGGGAGACCACACTACATAAAATACAGTGATTGTATAATACACAAACAGTTCTATATGTACAATATATCCAGAAGTCTATTGATCCAATTCTGAACATTATTGGAGAGTTTGGTGAATGGTCAGGCCTGTCCATTAATTGGGATAAGTCGGCTATTCTACCATTTGATGATATCTCTAATTCGAGCATATTAGAAAAAATAAGAAAAAAAAGTATTTAGACAGCCACCAATTGTGAAAGTTCTGCCACTTAAAAAGATGAGAGAGGCGTGTAATTGACAACATAGGTCGACCTCAACTATGGGAGACAAAATGAGAAAACAAACCCTGAAAATCACATTGTCTGATTTGGAAAGAAAGATTTCTGGCTCTCACAGATCTGTAACTTCTTCTTTAAGGGGCTCCGCTGTCCTCTACTCATTACCTGTAGTACTGGCACCTGTTTGAACTTGTTATCAGTATAAAAGACACCTGTCCGCAACTTCAAACAGTCACACTCCAAACTCCACTATGGTGAAGACCATAGAGCTGTCGAAGGACACCAGAAACAAAACTGTAGCCCTGCACCAGGCTGGGAAGACTGAATCTGCAATAGACAAGCAGCTTGGTGTGAAGAAATCAACTGTGGGAGCAATCATTAGAAAATGGAAGACATACACGACCACTGATAATCTCCCTTGATCTGGGGCTCCACACAAGATCTCACGCTGTGGGGTCAAAATGATCTCAAGAACGGTGAGTAAAAATCCAAGAACCACATAGAGGGACTTAGTGAATGACCTGTAGAGAGCTGGGACCAACGGTACACAGGCTACCATAAGTAACACACTACGCCGCCAGGGACTCAGATCCTGCAGTGCCAGACGTGTCCCCCTGCTTAAGCTATTACATGTCCATGCCCGTCTGAAGTTTTCTAAAGAGCATTTGGATGATCCAGAAGAGTATTGGGAGAATGTTATATGGTCAGATGAGACCAAAGTAGAACTGTTTGGTAGAAACACAACTCGGCGTGTTTAGAGGAGAAAGAATGCTGAGTTGCATCCAAAGAACACCACACCTACTGTGAAGCATGGGGGTGGCAACATCATGCTTTTGGGCTGTTTCTCTGCCAAGGGACCAGGACGACTGATCCGTGTACATGAAAGAATGAATGGGGTCATGTATCATGAGATTTTGAGTGCAAACCTCCTTCCATCAGCAAGGGCATTGAAGATGAAATGCGGCTGGGTCTTTCAGCATGACAATGATCCCAAGCACACTGCCAGGGCAATGAAGGAGTGGCTTCGTAAGAAGCATTTCAAGGTCCTGGAGTGGCCTAGTGTCTCCAGATCTAAACACTATAGAAAACCTTTGGAGGGAGTTGAAAGACCGTGTTGCCCAGCGACAGCCCTTAAACATCACTGCTCTAGAGGAGATCTGCATGGAGGAATGGGCCAACATACCAGCAACAGTGTGTGCCAACCTTGTGAAGACTTACAGAAAACGTTTGACCTCTGTAATTGCTAACAAAGCATATATAACAAAGTATTGAGATGAACTTTTGTAATTGACCAAATACTTATTTTCCACCAAAATTTAAAAAAAATTTCTTCCCAAATCAGACAATGTGATTTTCAGGATTTGTTTTCCCATTTTGTCTCTCATAGTTGAGGTCTACCTATGATGTCAATTACAGGCCTCTCTCATCTTTTTAAGTGGGAGAACTTGCACAATTGGTGGCCGACTAAATACTTTTTTTCCCCATTGCATTATATGGCAGCGGAATTGCAACATTTGGGTGGGTGGCAAAGTGCTGCAAACCCAAATAGTATTAAGGGGTTAATTACTTCAGGAACACCGTGGAATATTCCTATTCATATAGTGGAACTGAATGACCTCGTACACAAGAAATCAATATACCCTACACTTGCTCTACTCTACAAGTGCTGGGATAGGGGTAAAGATATAATGGAAATAGGAAACTGCAATGAATCTATACCTATATGGTTTAATAATAAATATGCTGAGTTCTATAAATTAGAGGGATTTCGGAGTTGGGTGGATAAAGGAATATATACGATATAAAACATATTATCTGAAGGGATACTTAAGTGCTTTGATCAATTAAAGGGGGAATTTGGGATGACAAATAAACAATTCTATAAATCTTTACAGTTTCGGCATTCATTTAATGCACAATCAAGATGGACTCCCTTTTGGGTAGAAAATAATACTTTTGTTAAGTTGGTATTAGAGAAGGGAAATAGTATGGGTCGTATTTCTGATATTTACTGAGTCCTTCTTGATAAATATTTAAGAATATTTCCTTCTCCAGCTAGAAGTAAGATATAGTAATTGCAAGTTATCAGACGGTAATGGGCAAGCTGAAAGGATATATTGGAGAGATGCATGTATGTCATCCCTACGGTATGTTATTTTTTTATTGTATGTGTTAGGAGGGCGGTTGCAGACGACTTTAATATAATGGAACGCAACCGACCCCGGGGTCCGCGATGCAGCCTGGTGGACTGCTGCCGAACACTTTCCGGGTGGAAAGGGAAGCAACCAACTTAAATGTAAAACCCCTCCGTGTTTCTGCACACTGGAACGGGTATAGCAATTCGCACTATCTCCGTTAGCTGCACGAGAGATAGGCAGAGAAAAACTATCTGTAGTCCTGTTACAGCACAGGGACTACAGTGGCGGCATTAGGATGCGTGTGTGACTACGCCAACGGGTACACGTTCCTCCAGCCGGCGTGCTACCGGACTGAAGGGTAAAACTCCACGTGGCTGACAGGCGATAGCCGTGGACAGGACGTCTGCAGGCTGCTCGGGGTGATAGGTGACCCCTTTGGCTGAGCCACGGTGCAAGACGAAGCTACCTGCCTATGCACATCTAAGCCTGCCTAAGCGACCTGTGCTGATCAGCCGAGCGAACTCTGGCATCAGCAGGTTCCGGAGTGAACAGCTAGGGAGCACGTGGAACACAGTTGTCCACACCACAGCATCACTTGCTCAAATGATCAGAGCGCGCCGCCATGTTTATGGGCGGGCCATTTAAAGACTAAACCCTGCCCACCGACGCGCCATTGGTGACGCTACCCATGGACCAATCAGGCGGTGCCAGGTCACCGGGTCAGGTGGGTGCCAAACCACCAATCACGATCCGCCAGGTCATGGACGTGCTCAGTGCGGCGAATCCTGGACTTAGACTCCAAAAGCCCTATCTCCCTCTGCAACCTATGCTTAACATTGCTAGGCACAAATACCCAGGAGACAATCTGCACATCTCGTGGACCAGATAGGCGTTGGGGCTGATGATGATGCTGAGCAGCATCAGCCCCACCTGGACCAAAATGGGAGACCACAGAAGCTTCTGAACCCATTTCAAATCAAGCAACAGACTGACGCTTAACAGTATGTACTGGTTTCTTGTTTTGTAAAAAAAACTAATGAAAAAAATCTCAATAAAAATTTATTGGATTATAAAAAAAAAGATTAGAAAAAAGGCTTCTCTCCTGTGTGAGTTCTCTGGTGCTTAACCAAAGCCGATTTCTGGTTAAAACATTTCCCACATTCTGAACATGAAAAAGGCTTCTCCCCTGTGTGAGTTCTCTGGTGCTTAACCAAAGCCGATTTCTGGTTAAAACATTGCCCACATTCTGAACATGAAAAAGGCTTCTCCCCTGTGTGGGTTCTCTTGTGACTATCAAGATGTGATTTATGGTTAAAACATTTCCCACATTCTGAACATGAAAAAGGCTTCTCCCCTGTGTGGGTTCTCTGGTGGTTATCAAGATGCTCTTTCCGGTTAAAACATTTCCCACATTCTGAACAAGAAAAAGGCTTTTCCCCTGTGTGAGTTCTCTTGTGTCTATCAAGAATCATTTTACGATTAAAACATTTCCCACATTCTAAACAGGAAAAGGGCTTCTCCCCTGTGTGGGTTCTCTGGTGCTTAATCAAACCTGATTTCTGGTTAAAACATTTCCCACATTCTGAACAGGAAAAAGGCTTCTCCCTCGTGTGACTGTTCTGGTGTCTAACAAGATTCGCTTTCCAGTTAAAACATTTCCCACATTCTGAACATGAAAAAGGCTTCTCCCCTATGTGGGTTCTCTGGTGCTTATTAAGATACGCATTCCGGTTAAAACATTTCCCACATTCTGAACAAGAAAAAGGCTTCTCCCCTGTGTGGGTTCTCTGGTGGCTATCAAGATGCGCTTTCCGGTTAAAACATTTCCCACATTCTGAACATGAAAAAGGCTTCTTCCCTGAGTGGATTCTCTGGTGGTTAACCAAAACATATTTATTGTTAAAACATTTCCCACATTCTGAACAGGAAAAGAGCTTCTCCCCTGTGTGGGTTCTCTGGTGGTTATCAAGTTGTGCTTTCTGGATAAAACATTTCCCACATTCTGAACATGAAAAAGGCTTCTCCCCTGTGTGAGTTCTCTGGTGGATATCAAGATGCGCTTTATGGTTAAAACATTTCCCACATTCTGAACATGAAAAAGGCTTCTTCCCTGAGTGGATTCTCTGGTGGTTAACCAAAACATATTTATTGTTAAAACATTTCCCACATTCTGAACAGGAAAAGAGCTTCTCCCCTGTGTGGGTTCTCTGGTGGTTATCAAGATGCGCTTTCTGGATAAAACATTTCCCACATTCTGAACATGAAAAAGGCTTCTCCCCTGTGTGAGTTCTCTGGTGGATATCAAGATGCGCTTTATGGTTAAAACATTTCCCACATTCTGAACATGAAAAAGGCTTCTCCCCTGTGTGGGTTTTCTGGTGAACAACAAAAACTGATTTCTGGTTAAAACATTTTCCACATTTGTAACAAAATCTATTGTCCGCTGTGTGTATTTTTTGATGTTTAAGAATAGACTTCTCGAGGGTAAAACTATTTCCATTTTCTGAACGTGAAAATGATTTCTTTGCTTTAGGAGCAGTTCGTTTTTTAATGCTTATTTTATTTTGATTTTCCTTAGTAGTCGGTAATGAATCAGAAGATAGGACCTGTTTCATAGGATCAGATGATTGATCTTTGCTGTGAAGGGATGATGGTATATCTGGAGTAATGGCATTCACTTCAATTGCATCATGTGGGATCTCAAGATCATCAGATTTAAAAATCTCCTGTCCATCTGATCTTCTGGTACAGTCATCTGCCAAGAAAAAAAAAAATATTAATTTTGAATAAAATATCATTGAAATTTATATTTTTGAACATTTCTACTTAAAATGTCTAAACAAGCACATCCCTGGGCTACATGCTAATCCAGAGAAATGAAGAGATATATGCTCAAGTTTAAAAATCAATTTTATTAGACATAAATCTAAAAAATAGAGGAATATTTTAAATATTTTAAATATTCCTGTTATTTTTTAGATTTGTGTCTAATAAAATTGATTTTTAAACTTGAGCATATATCTCTTCATTTTCCTGGACTAGCATGTAGCCCAGGGATGTGTTTGTTGAGATTGATTTAGAAGTGGTATGCAATCTTTATTTATTTTTCTATGGGATTCTTGTGTTAATTGTACTTAAAATGTCTGTAGAAATGGGAAGTTATTGACAGAATGGCAGTTCACAGTCTAACAGAAAACCTCATAGGATGAACCAGTAGAGCGTGGTGTCCAACTGTTCATTCTGCCTCCAAAATATGGAATAAGAAGCCATCAAAAAATGTTATGTAGAAAAATGATACCAATGAAAACTTCTACTCATCTCACAAAAAACAAGTCCCCACTCAGGTCCATCATCTGTCAATGGAAAAACAGAAGTTTCCACATTATTAGTGGCTCAAAGGCTTTTGAAAAGCAACATGGCTTCCATAAACCAATCCAGCAATATCTGCTCTCCCAAAGTCAGATCTTCCCCCTCGCTTCTGAGCTTTGCAGTAGTTTATGTGCCTAAACCACATTTAGCATCCATGTATTTGGTTTTACTATAATGAGAAGAACCCACTTAATTTACAGTGTGTGTCTCCTGGAGCACAATCTGGGCACTATGTGTTGGGTAATAAAATGATATATTTGCAATTTTCACTCTCCAACATCCACCGAGTGCTAATTTCTGGAAAGTGACTGTGGAATCAAAATAGTCACTACTCCTATAGATTATATCACTGAGGGTTATAATTTCCAAAATGGAGTCACTTTATGGGGATTTCTACTGCTCTGATTTTCTGCCATTTTGTTATATTAGGGTTTCTGCAAATGGTGTGTCCCATCTCCTCTGGGGCATTTACTTCTCCTCCTGCTTCGACTTGTGTGACATCTGCTTTTGTCACCAGGCGTCTCCTTATTAATTCTGCAGGTGGCACTTGTGATGGAAGAGACATCAGAACCAGAAGCTCTGGGCGGCGCAGGCTCTGTCCAGCCACTAAGATTAGGGTTGTTGGGACCAGTAGTACCATCCAGTCTGGCAGTATGGGTGTGTGCTGTCCAGCTAGAGTAATCTGCTCCCTGCTTCAGCCATTTAGAAAGCACCGCACCCTACTAAAGCTGGAAGCATATTGCTGGAAGCTGCCAGATACAGCCTTGTTCTCCTCTGGTTCAGTCCTGTGTGCTCAGCTCCCAGCTTGTGTATTTGTTTCTTCTTGTGACCCCGGCCCATTTACTGACTACTCTTGTGTCTTCTGATTTGTTATTTTCTCTGCCCTCCTAGTTCTGACCCGGTTACCTGACTATTCTTCTTGACGTTAAAGGGTGATGAGCAAGGCAATCCCTGGGATCTGGAGTATATAGCGCCAAGCATGTTCATGGTGGCCATCTTTTGAGCTGCCAGGTGACCATGAACAGTGGCCCCAATACATTGTGTCCACAAACTATTCCAGCAAGATCTGCATTCAAATAGCTAAATGCCGCTCCTTCCCTTCTTAACCTGCCATGTGCCCAGACAGTAGTGTACAACCATATATAGGGTATTGTCGAACTCAAGAGAAGTTGGAAAATAATTTGTAAGGTCCATTTGTTTCCTATTATCCTTTGTGAAGAATTCCAAAGTTATCACCACATAAAGTGACACACGTCAGATTAAAAAAATGGGGCCTGATTAGGAACACAAAACTGGCTGCAGGAAGAGGTTAAAGCAGAGGGTTACTGAAGTCAAAAACTGTGACTATACACAATAACACATCTACTGAAATGATCAAACTCAACTGTCTTCATCAGTAATAAATGAGTAACTAGTGGTGAAACCTCTCTGGGGTAATTGGAGTATGGGGCTCGGTGGGTCTTTGCAATCTAAACTATCGTAAGGAACAATATTTTCTATCAGATGAGGGTCAAGAAGAAATATTAGACATTTAAAGAGAACTTTTTATAATACTGCAGAGCTGAGATGTCTTAAATTTAGACCTCGGGCATTGGGAAGACGTAATGGAGACCTTCTTTTAAAGACTACCAGGGAGTTACAGACTCACATAAGTGAGTCAGGCCAATCCCACCAAAATAAAGCTATCATACAAAATGAAACTGGAAAAAAAAGACAGAATAAAAGATATGTTACATCCCCAACAACAACGTATATATAAGGGAGAGCTCCAACACTAAACTGGAGTTGCACTCATTTATAGTGGACCATTGGCGCTACTATGACTCCTGAGCAGAAGAGTAGAGAAACTATTAGCGCCCCCATTTCAGGAGAGATTGTGCAGTAATCTGAATTCCTTAGGATTGAAAAATAATGTAATTTATGGCGTTGAGTGAATCCATGAAACCAGGACTCGAGCCATGCCAACACATCTCCTGCAGGCGTGAATAAATGTATATTACAGCCATCAGCCACGCACAGCTTAAAGATATATCATGGCACAGGTGTAATGTTTTCTGTATAGTTTATCACAATCCTGTTTGAAGTTAGTCGGTTTTAAAAGAAATTGAAAAGTCAGGATAAAGGGAAACTCTGTTGTTATTGTACAGAAATTCACACTTGGCCCTCACCGCACATTTAATGTTGTCGATCATAAAGGTGAAGTTTGGCCAGAAAGACTGGACCTGGTCTTGTAGGGACCATATGAGGACATTCAGCAGCACAGAAGGGAGAGAAGGCTGATTCATCCAATACGATATCAGGGTCCTAGGAAGCCAACAGAATCATCACCCTCTACTTTCTCTTCAAGTGATTTTCTCTTTTGTCAGCACATTCTACGTACGCTGTCATTTGGCTTTGTAGTTTACAGATCTGAGCAGGTAATGGACAGAGTCTTCTAATTCCAGGGGTTAGGTGGATCTTCCAGGTTGTAAGTTCTACAGAAAAGGTCTTTCACAATTACACAAAGTAATGTGAACAATTTTGGATGGAGGAAAATCTTGTGGTCTAGAGTTAAAATGGTGGTCACACAATTGTAACACAACCGGACTACACCACTGATAAAGCATCCACAGTTGGTAATTGAGAAGAATCTTTAACTTCTCTGCATTTAGTGGTTACTACTCACCTGTGTAGTCATTTGTAGGAATCTCCTCTTTACACCGCACATCGCCCCTCACATATGTCTCTGTAGTATTAATATGGGTCAGATCTTCACCCTGAAACAAATAATATAAAAGTCAAAGACAGATGGAGAAGTCCCATCTATGATCAGCTCTAATCCTGCCATCTCCATCGTTCTCATTACACAAGTAAAAAACACATAATACTGGTGGATAAAACAAGACTGAGCACAAGACCTTCACAGCCGTCTACACATCATAGGGGAGATCTCATGACACCTTCTCTCCATCTACCTGATGAGCCTGAGGAACATTGGGATCTTCTTGTTTACAGTCCTGTGGAAGAAGTGGATGGGGACATCTCTCCAGTGTTGTCCTCTTACTGGATAGATCTGGAGGAAACACATACAGGGACTGAATTCATTCTTTACATACAGATAATTATAGGCCGTGTGTATTTATTCCTGTCTATTACCTGGTGATGTGAGGGGCTGGGTAACCTCCATCATGATGTCCTTGTACAGATCTTTGTGTCCTTCTAAATACTCCCACTCCTCCATGGAGAAATAGATTGTGACGTCCTGACACCTTATAGGAACCTGACACATACAATGATAAGGTCATCCCCCCGATCCCTTCATAGCGTTACTGTATAATGTCCCAGCATTCCCAGTAGTGTCACCTCTCCAGTCAGCAGCTCAATCATCTTGTAAATGAGTTCTAGGATCTTCTGGTCATTGATGTCCTCATGTATCAGGGGGTGAGGTGGAGGCCCTGTGATTGGGCTCAGGGGTCTTCCCCATCCCTCAGACACAGGGTCCTGACAGTGCTCACTACAGGTCTTCTTCACTACTGTGTAATCCTGGTTGTGAAGAGACACATTAATAAATCTCCCTCCAGACATTTCCAGAGTCCTCACCTCTCCAGTTCTGTCCATCTGTTATTCCCATAGATAAGAATGATGTAATGTGACGTCATCAGAATCTCTCACCTCTCCAGTAAGCCGAAAGAGGATCTCTATGGTGAGATGCATTATCCTCTCCGCCATCTTCTTTCTGTCTCTATCCATTCTTCTCTAGGAAAATTATATAGATAAATTATTACTATCTCATATTGTGGGAATCTGAGTGGATTGAAGATGAGTTGGTGTAAAATACATCAAATTCTGTGTACTAAAAAACATGAATAGCATTGTGATGCCGGTATAAGGCAATAATGTGGTAGAGCACGTCATACATCTTCAGATCACACAGAGATACCTATGTGCTATCAGTTGGGATTACGGAAGTTATAAAATAATTCAGGTAATTTAACAATATAAAGAATGCAACAGTCTTTGTACAGCCAATAAAATATGTTAATGGTTTATTTATATACATCTCACCACTCCACGATAAGTTCTAGAAAGAAGACGTCTTCTATCTCCACCACCTACTCTACACTGTGTGCACGATTATTAGATAATTTGTATTTTTGATGATTATTTTTATTAGTTAACATCTCCAGTGCTGTCGGTCAATGCACAGAGTAATAAACCTGAATATTTAAGAAAGTAAAAGTGAGGTGTTGTCTTAGGAGAATATCTCTGTGTCCAGAATTATTATGCAACTATATTAAAAATGTAAATTTTCCATCTTAACTGTTTATTTTCATCTGGTATATTGAGAATAAGACCCAAACAACTCAATGTCCAAAAATACATTTCTGACATTTAACAAAAATTTATCAGTGACCAATATAGCCACCATTCTTCTCAATACTAGTGGTAAGCCATCCATCCATAGAGTCCATTAGTTTCTTAATCTGTTGACAATCATCTTTGTGGGCAGCACCAGGCACAGCCCCCTGACACTTATCAAAGAGGGGACTGTTCTCCTTCACCTTAAATCTCGAGTTTAAGAAAAGCTCAAAAGTTCTCCGGAAGGTTTAGGTCCAGTGAGGAAAAGGTCATGTCATTACTCTTTCATCTTTAAGGCCTTTCCGGGTACTGAGCAGTGAAGACTTTGATGCTGCCATTGAGCATTCTCCCGCAGAACAATCCTGCTGTTTTTTTTTTTTTAAAGATGCAGATTTTTTCTGTACCTCTGTTTAAAGAAAGTGTCATCTAAAAACTGGCAGTAGGTTTGGGATTTGATTTTGAGTCCATATTCAATTAAAAAAAGTCCAACTAGCTCATCTGTAATAATACCAGCCCATAGCATTGCCCAACTCCATCTCGCTGGCGTCTGAGTTGAAGTCTAGGTCTGTGCCCATTAATGATCCAGCCATGGGCCCATCCATCTGCTCCGTTGAGAGTCACTCTCATCAGTCCATAAAACCTTTAAAAAAATCTTTTTTCAGCTTTCTTTTGGTTAAGTCTTGATGTTTGCACTTGTGTCTTGTTGGTGGTGATTGATATTCAGCCTCGGCCTTGTCTCTGAGCACTGAACACCTAGTTCTTCTGGGCCTCCAGGGAGGCTGCAATTCTGGAATACTACAGCACTGGAGGATAATATCTTCCTGGTCGCTTCACGTTTGAGTCTTCTGAAATCTTTTGCAGTTAATGTTATTCTGTATATATTTTTTGCAACCCTCTAGACTTTTGAAGTTTCTGTGGTCACTCCCCAATATCTGAGCAATTTAAGGAGTGTTGCATCCCTCTGTAAGACTTTTAACCATTTTTGACTTTTTAGAGTCAGTTAAAACTCTTTTTGGCCGATTTTGTCTGAGGACAAGAAGCTGTCCAATAATTCCCCCCCCCCCCGATAAAGGGTGTCAATATCCATAGGCCACACACCCCTCATTACACAAATACACATCACCCGATCTACTTTATTTTTCGGACTATAAGACGCACCGGACCATAAGATGCACCTAGGTTTTAGAGGAGGAAAATAGAAAAAAAAATTTAAGACAAAAATGTGGTCATGATGCCCTGTTAAGGGGGAGGGGGTCTACTGCTGACACTGTTACAGGGGTATTGTCCCCCAATTCTGTTAATATGCCCCATCCTGGTATATATGGCCCCTTTCCCTGTTATATGTGGCCCTCATCCCCATCCTGATATGCATGGCCCCCTCTTCCCTCTTCCTGGTATGTATGGCACCCTTCATTCTAGTATGTATGGCCCCCCTCACACCCATCCTGGCATGTATGGCACCTTCATCCCTCTTCTTCCTATGTACGGTACCTTCATTCCTCTTCCTGGTATGTATGGCACTCGTCATCCCTGTGTGTATGGCCCCCTTCATCCTTGTATGTATGGACCTCTTCATCTCCGTATGTATGGCCCCTTATGCCTCATCCCTGTATGCATGGCCCCCCTTATGCCTCATCCCTGTATGCATGGCCCCCTTTATCCTTGCATGCATGGCCCCCTTCATCCCTGTATGTATGGCCCCCTTCATCCCTGTATGTATGCCCCCCACATCCTGGTATGCTTGGCACCCCCTGATCTCCATCACACTGCACAGAAAAAATAAACAATCATACTCACCTCCTCTCTCCTCCAGCGCTGTGTTCCGCTCTGTGCCGGAATAGTCACTGCTCCCCACGCTGGGACTGCGTGCGTGGGGAGCAGTGACCTTCATTCTCCCTAATAGCGCGCACGCTGTTGCCGTAGCACGGCTCCTGCTGTGCTCGGCTGTCAACATGCCCGCTATCAAAGTCCATTAATATTCACCACACCCATGGGATATTCACTGGGCGTGGGGAGCAGTGAATATTCATTTTCTTTAGTAGGGGGCACAGTGTAGGCTGCAGCAGGCGGCTGCTGCCTCCTGTGCCCCATTACTTTGCCACTGTCACTGTAGCTTCCCTCACAGCCACAGTATTTATTTATATCGGACTATAAGACGCACCTCCGACTTATCTCCAAAATTTTGGAGGAAAAAAGGTGCGTCTTATAGTCCGAAAAATAGAGTACTTCATCCACTAACAAATGTTTATATAACTTGCATTTGTAAAATTTGCATAAAAATGATCATATGGTCAAAATATTCACTTGCTTAATAATTGCACGAACAGTGTATGTTTCAAAGTGATCAAGAAAACTATTTTTTATTCTCCACTGCTATAAGCTATGGGTGCAATGTTCAGGAATCATCCCTCAATCCATAGATCGTGGATTACACATCTCACCCCTGACAAAGCCAAAAAGTGAAAATAGTTGGGCAATATTCTGAAGTTTGTCTCCATTGTGATTATGATATGTTATAAGCAAGTTTAAATCTCTCAGTTATGTTAATGTGTATTAGGGGTGCACTGTTTTTTTATGGTAATACAAAAAGAAACACTGGCATGGTGGCAACTAGCAGGGTGCAGTGCATGCTCAGGAGTTACAAAAAATAAATGATTACAACCATATCCTGTAGATTAGAGCAAAAGAGAAGAAAGCCCCTATTAGTGGTGTGGGCCACTAAAACTATGGGGGCTAACAAAGATGAGGATCATTACTGCATATGGCAATGAGAGGGGGGCTATTACTTTATAGGGCACTATAGATGGTTATAGCACTGTGCGGAAGTGGGGACAAATGGGCAGGACAACAAAGGAGAGTAATGAAAAATATATATATGAAAAAGACAAAATATTAAAAAACACACAACAATAAATTTTTATATCATTCCCCCCCCCCAAAGTAAATAGCAAAATGTAATACATTGAAAAAGTTATTCGGTATTGCCATGCACGTAACTGCCTGAATTAATAACATTTTGAAATATTTTTTCCCATGTGGTATAAATTGAAACACTTGGAATAATGTTTTTTGATCACTTCAATTCCACATAAAAATGTAATAAAAAGCTATTAAAATGTCATATTTCCTCCAAAATTGTATCAGCAAAAACAAAGAAAACAAGAAATAATCATTGAAACCAGATCATCGATGGAAGAATGAAAATAGTTACAGGTCTCAGAAAATGGCGACACGAAAAAATTGTTAGATACTAAATTTTCAGCCCAGGTGACATCACACCTGTAGAGCATTAGACCGCTGCAGTCAACCACTGATCTCAGAACTGATGCCAATTTATTCAGTATGAACTGTTGAGCTCAGTGACTGGCTGCAGTTGTCACACATGCTAAAGACATGACATCACCACTGCAGCCTATAAAGAAGACCCGAGCAGCAGCAGAGCCGGCACTGGAGCAGGGGAATGTGAGTAATGCGGATTATAGTATTTGTTACACAGGCTCGTAGACTGTGTATAGAACACTGAAAGGGGAATCCTCTTCTATGATACTCCTATCTGCTGTTAGTCCAGGGCACATTGTGATGTTCAAAGTTATAATGAGCCTTAGCCTGAGGACAGACAGGAATAATGATGAGATGGCCACATCATGCTGAGGACTTTGCCACACACTTCAAAAAAAAGATCTACCAATTAAGGCAAGTCTTTATTTTCCCACCACCACAACCCGTTTGTGTACCAGACCAATTCCCTTTTCCTATTACCTTCCTCTCCAACATCACTGAAGGAGAGCTTACTCGCCTCCTCTACAAATCACACCTCACCACTTGTGCACTCGACCCCATCCCACCTCCTCCCCAACCTAACTACCCCACTTATCCCGGCCCTAACCCACCTCTTCTACCTATCAATATTCTGGTACCTCCCTTTCTGCTTTCAAACATGCCACAATCACGCCTGCCCTCAAAAAACCATCCCTCGACCCGCCCGCTATGTCAAACTATAGCCCCATATCGCTGCTACCATTCGCTTCCAAACTCCTTCAGCAACATGTACACACTAAACTTTCTTCCCATCTCTCATCTAACTTGCTCTTCGACAACCTACAATCCGGCTTCAGCCCCCATCATTCCACTGAAACTGCCCTGACCAAAATTACTAATGACTTACAGCCAAAGCTAACAGACAATTCTCCATACTCCTCCTTCTAGACCTGTCCTCTGCCTTCGACACAGTTGACCACTGCTTCCTACTACAGATCCTCTCTTCCTTTGGTGTCAAAAGACCTCGCCCAATCCTTTATCTCCTCATACCTTTCCAGCCGCACATTCAGCGTCTCCCACTCTACCTCCTCATTCCACCCCCTCTCTGATGGAGACCCACAAGTCTCTGTGCTAGGAACCCTACTCTTCTTCATCTATACCCTTGGCCTGTGACAGCTCATAAATCCCCATGGCTTCCAGCACCATCTGTACGCTGATGACACCCAGATCTACCTCTCTGGCCCAGACATCACCTCTCTGCTGTCCAGAGTCCCGGAGTGTCCATCAGCCATATCCTCCTCCTTCTCCTCTCGCTTCCTCAAGCTCAACGGTGATAATAATGTGTGTACAGCACTGCGGAGTATGGAGGCGATATAGAAGGGAGAGGAATATCCCAATAGAGAGTAATGGGAATCTCCACATACCTCCACCTGCAGAGTCGCCACCACTTATATGGCTGTTCTGTGCGCACAGGACCTGTGATGAGGTCACAGGAGGGGAGGAGTCAGGGTCACATGATCAGGGGCCTCAGTGGGTGCAGGACTCTGCTGTGCTGGATTATGGGTGGGTTCTGTGTCCCCCCAGTTTGCAGATAATTACAGATTGTTCTCAGTGGGAAACAAGATGATCCTCGAGTTCTGATGTCTTTAATGGCTGACGGAGATAAATAATGATGTCACCAGCGAGCTGCTGTCAGACATCTTAGGTGTCACCAGTCCATGACCAGAGTCCCTTATCTATCTATCATCAATCTATTATCTATCTATTATCTATCATCTATCCATTATGTATCTATTATCTATCTATCTATTATCTATCATCTATCCATTATGTATCTATTATCTATCTATCATCTATCTATTATCTATCTATTATCTATTTATTATCTATTATCTATCTATCTATCATCTATTATCTATCTATCATCCATCTATCATCTATCTATTATCTATATATTAATCATTTATCTATTATCTATCATCTATCAATTATCTATTATTTATCTATCATCTATTTATCATCTATTATCTATCATATATCTATCCATATATCTATCTATAATCTATCATCTATTTATCATCTCTCTATTATCTATCTATCATCTATCTATTTATCATCTATTACCTATCAGCTATTATCTATATTTATTTATCATCTATTACTTATCATCTATCTATTTATCATCTATTACCTATCATCTATCTATTTGTCATCTATCTATTACCTATCATCGATCTATTATCTCTCTATCAACTATGTATTTATCATATATTTATTATCTATCATCTATATATTATATATCTATTATCTATCGTCTATCTATTATCTATCTACGAGGGTCAGTCAATAAGTAATGCCTATTTTTTTTCTCCTTTTAATTGGCAAGAAATTCAAATGCAATTACATAGGTTGAAAACCACAACATTAACGAATAATGTATCACTTTTCAATATAATCTCCATCCATTTCCACAGTCTTTTTCCACCGTTTAACAAGGGCATGTATTACAGCATGGTAAAAAGAATTCTTGGGACCCACCGTGCACAAACTTTTCTGTATCCCAGTTGTCCAATAATTGTCATCACACTGCCGTTACTGAGGCAGATAATGCCACACAATTCATCTGCCGTCACCCGGCGGTCACCACGAATGATGTCATCGACTCGCTGAATGTTGCTTGGAGTCACTGCGGTTATTGGCCTGCCACTCCGCATTTTGTCAGCCAACGGTGATGGCCCTTCAGCTGTGTTACAGCGACGAACCCATCGTCTAACAGTACTGACATCCACTGCTGCATCACCGGACACATTTTTCAGTCTATCATGAATTCGAATGGGCGTTTCACCTTCTGCATGCAAGAATTCAATCACAGAACATTGTCTAATACGAACATCGATGTCAGCCATTTTGCAAACGGATACAGTCCTGCCACCTGTTGGTGCAGGAAGTTGCAATTGCTGTGGATTGGAGAAGAAGGTTTGAGGAATTGTGCCAAATTCGAATATTTAACATAACTACCTTATTTAAGGAGAAAAAAAATAGGAGGCATTACTTATTGACTGACCCTCGTATCATCTATCTATTTATCTATCATCTATCCATATATCTATCTATTATCTATCTATTATCTATCATCTATCTGTTATCTATTTATCATTTATCTATCTATTATCTATCATATACAGTACAGACCAAAAGTTTGGACACACCTTCTCATTTAAAGATTTTTCTGTATTTTCATGACTATGAAAATTGTACATTCACACTGAAGGCATCAAGACTATGAATTAACACATGTGGAATTATATACTTAACAAAAAAATGTGAAACAACTGAAAATATGTCTTATATTCTAGGTCCTTCAAAGCAGCCACCTTTTGCTTTGATGACTGCTTTGCACACTCTTGGCATTCTCTTGATGAGCTTCAAGAGGTAGTCACCGGAAATGGTCTTCCAACAATCTTGAAGGAGTTCCCAGAGATGCTTAGCACTTGTTGGCCCTTTTACCTTCACTCTGCAGTCCAGCTCACCCCAAACCATCTCGATTGGGTTCAGGTCTGGTGACTGTGGAGGCCAGGTCATCTGGCGTAGCACCCCATCACTCTCCTTCTTGGTCAAATAGCCCTTACACAGCCTGGAGGTGTGTTTGGGGTCATTGTCCTGTTGAAAAATAAATGATGGTCCAACTAAACGCAAACCGGATGGAATAGCATGCCGCTGCAAGATGCTGTGGTAGCCATGCTGGTTCAGTATGCCTTCAATTTTGAATAAATCCCCAAAAGTGTCACCAGCAAAGCACCCCCACACCATCTCCTCCATGCTTCACGGTGGGAACCAGGCATGTAGAGTCCATCCGTTCACCTTTTCTGCGTCGCACAAAGACACGGTGGTTGGAACCAAAGATCTCAAATTTGGACTCATCAGACCAAAGCACAGATTTCCACTGATCTAATGTCCATTCCTTGTGTTATTTAGCCCAAACAAGTCTCTTCTGCTTGTTGCTTGTCCTTAGAAGTGGTTTCCTAGCAGCTATTTTACTATGAAGGCCTGCTACACAAAGTCTCCTCTTAACAGTTGTTGAAGAGATGTGTCTGCTGCTAGAACTCTGTGTGGCATTGACCTGGTCTCTAATCTGAGCTGCTGTTAACCTGCAATTTCTGAGGCTGGTGACTCGGATAAACTTATCCTCAGAAGCAGAGGTGACTCTTGGTCTTCCTTTCCTGGGGCGATCCTCATGTGAGCCAGTTTCTTGGTAATGCTTGATGGATTTTGCAACTGCACTTGGGGACACTTTCAAAGTTCTCCCAATTTTTCGGACTGACTGACCTTCATTTCTTAAAGTAATGATGGCCACTCGTTTTTCTTTACTTAGCTGCTTTTTTCTTGCCATAATACAAATTCTAACAGTCTATTCAGTAGGACTATCAGTTGTGTATCCACCAGACTTCTGCACAACACAACTGATGGTCCCAACCCCATTTATAAGGCAAGAAATCCCACTTATTAAACCTGACAGGGCACACTTGTGAAGTGAAAACCATTTCCGGTGACTACCTCTTGAAGCTCATCAAGAGAATGCCAAGAGAATGCCAAGAGTGTGCAAAGCAGTCATCAAAGCAAAAGGTGGCTACTTTGAAGAACCTAGAATATAAGACATATTTTCAGTTGTTTCACACTTTTTTGTTAAGTATATAATTCCACATGTGTTAATTCATAGTTTTGATGCCTTCAGTGTGAATACAATTTTCATAGTCATGAAAATATAGAAAAATCTTTAAATCAGAAGGTGTGTCCAAACTTTTGGTCTGTACTGTATCTATGTAGTGATATTGTGCAACAGGTGGGATATTTTTGCTCTTAGATCTTAAATTTGAAAAAGGAGGACTGGGTGAGTCAGAAGTCATTGAGTAAGCTCCCAGGTCTTCTAATGTATTGCCTCTTCCTCCTTCTCCTTCATCAATATGGGTTCTAATGATTTAACCCCTTACCAACGTGGTACGAACTAATATGCACCATGTCGGTACCCCCGGTTCAGCAAGGGCTCAGGCGCTGAGCCTGAACTGAACCGGGCACATGTCAGCTGATCTATACAGCTGAAATGTGCCCGCAACATGTCACCCGCGGCTGTTAACCAGTTAAATGCCGCTGTCAATCTCTGACAGCGGCATTTAACATCGCCGCGCCGGAAGTGGGGCATTAGCCCCGCCCATCAGTGACGCTGTCACATGATCGCGGGTCACCAATGGGTTGGCATGACAACCTGTGGTCTGCAGCAGACCCCTGTGGTTGTCATGTCAAGATTACTATGAGTGCCGCCCAGTGGTCAGCACTCATAGTCAGTGAGCATTTCTGCTACATACAGATGATCTGCTCATCGCCTGTATGAAGCAGAGCCGATCAGGCAAGTGCTGCTTCTAGTCTCCCATGGACTATTGAAGCATGCAAAAAATAAAAAAAAATGTTTTTAAAAATATTAAAAAAATAAAAAATATATAAAAGTTGAAATCACCCCCTTTCGCCCCATTAAATATAAAACAATAAAAAACAACAACACATATTTGGTATAGTCGCATTCAGAATCGCCTGATCTATCAATCTAAAAAAAGAATTAATTTGATCGGTAAACGGCGTAACGAGAAAAAAAATTCTAAACTCCAAAATTACGTTTTTTTGGTCGCCGCAATGACTCGCCCCCTGGGCCATGGGGCACGCTGAACCGGGCAATAGGGAGACGCTGGGAGTAGTAGTGGCGGCCCGGTCCCGAGGCTCAGACCAATGGCAGTCTGCTACTGTACTTTAGATAATGTCCGACTACGCCACCCGTGGATTGCGGTTATTAGGAACCGCCGCTGCATGCAGACCGCTGGGGCTGATGAGGTGTGCAGCTGGGGTAGTTTGACTCCCCACGGGAAGAGTGCGGCCCCAGGGCAGTGTAGTGGATGGTGGGAGTGATGGTGGTGAGAGTCCCAGTACCGGTAGTGCCGGAGGAGCGAAAAAGCACACAGACAACGTACTGCAGTCCAGGGTCTTTACTCACGGTTAATATCCAAGTCACTTCTGCAGGGAATGACTGCCCGAGCCGTGCTGCGTCCACCAGGTGAGGGGCTCGGTCAACTCCCAGGCAGTTCAGGAGCAGCATGGCACAGGACCCCCTTTAATCCTTTCTCTGGCCTGCCTCACCAGTGACCCACTTTTGTCCAGCTGCCGCGGACTTGTGCGGGTAAACGTGGGCCCCGTCCTCCGCTGTCCTATATGGTGCCTTCCTAGCAGGTTTGATGAGGTGTCGCACCAATAAATGATCACGACGACCGGTCTTTGGCTGAGGGTAGTTTCTCCTCCACCAACTTGGGATCCGGTACCCTTAATCTGCCTGACCCTTCACCCTGGATTCTCGTGGGTTCTTAGGGTCCCTTCCACCTTCTTGTTCCTGAGCCCTTCTGTTTCTCTCTCTCTCTTCTCCTTCTTTCCTGTTCTGTCTTCTCCTCCTTCCCTTGGCCTCTTCTCCAGGCCCACTTCTCCTCCTTCCCTTGGCCTCTTCTCCAGGCCCACTTCTCCTTCTCCTCTCAGGCTCCGGCCTCTTCTCTAGGCCTGCCTCTGGAGCAGCACTCAGCCTGAGCTGCTGCTCCCTGTCAGCTCTCCTCTCCTCACAGACTGAACACTGTTCTAAGATGGTGCCCACCTTTTATACCTCCCTCTGACCATGAGCCCAGGTGACCAGCAATCAATGAGCTCCTATCCACGCTCAGGAACCAACCCCTATCTGCCCCTACAGCACTGGGTGTTCCACCCCTCCCTCCCCACTCCAGCAGGGACATAGTCGGTCGTGCTTGCACTTCTGTCTAGTGGGAGCACCGTTGAGCTGTCCCTGGGAAATGGCGTGTGTGTGCTGTATGCAGCTAACTGAGCCCTGGTCCATACTCCATCCTTACCCGGGAGTGGAATATCACACCTCTGGACTGAGGTGCAATACTCCTGTAGCGGCCGAACCCTCCGGGCGCTACAGCAACATTGCAATAAAATGCAATAACAAGCGATCAAAACATCGGATCTACCCCAAAATGGTAGATACGGCCCCAGAACACGAAAAATGGAGACGCTACGGGTCTCGGAAAATGGAGACTTTTTTTTTAGCAAACTTTGGATTTTTTTTCACCACGTAAATAAAAAAGAACCTATACATGTTTGGTGTCTACGAACTCGTCATGACCTGGAGAATAATAATGGCAGGTCAGTTTTAGCATTCAGTGAATGTGGTAAAAAAAAACAACAACTGTGGTATTGCACTTTTTTTTGCAATTTCACCGTAATTAGATTTTTTTCCCCATTTTCCAGTACATGATATGATAAAACCAGTGATGGCGTGCAAAAGTACAACTTGTCCCACAAAAAATAAGCCCTCACACGACCATATTGACAGAAAAATAAAAACGCTATGGCTCTGGGAACAAGGGGAGCAAAAATGGAAAATGCAAAAATGGAAAATGCAAAAATGGAAAATGATCAGGTCATCAAGGGGTTAATTGCATGATATTTATGCAAGGCCAGTTTACGGGCGAATAAGTTGACATCCTTTGTCCATACAAAGAGATCAAACCTTGGGGTTGGAGTAAATGACAGACCTTTCCTTAGAAGTCCTATCTGTATGTCACTAAGTGAAAATCTGTAAATTATCATCATTACAGAGAGACCTATTATTACTTTCTATGTCTATTATTGCTCCCTAAAAAAGGGAAAGTCTGTCCAGTGGCGCCTATTGATGGCATTGCTGTTGTCATAGTCATGGGGGTTGCAGGTAAAGCTGCCGCTACTGACATTTGGGGGACAATTGGTGTTCCCGTTGACATCATATTTCTAAACACAGCAGGTATAGTGGGCTGAGCTTTCCACTCCCTGAGTTACTGGTTCTGTTCTCATAGTGGTTAATGGAGATGAAAATAAGCAGGAGGGGGGCTCCGGAAAACAATTTTGAATTGTTCCACAAATTGTCCCCCCCAATGATTTAGAGAAGGACAATTTCCTTTGTCTCCGATTCCTTTTATATCGGCTCTTTCTCTTCATTCCTAACCTAAAATCTCCCTGCCCACTGACAGCGCTATCAGACTCCGATAGATCAGTACGCGAAAGGTCAGCAAACCTGGGTCTTGTTGATCTTTGCTCACTACATTTATTTTTCTATACCTCTCCAGTCTCGAAGTCTTTCAGATCTCATATAAACTTCCCATGCTTCCTTTCTTTGATGTCCCTATTAAATATTTCAAGATTTTTTTGTAATTTTAACTCCAAATTCACGAAATCAGGCTGTGAAGCAAACTGTAGAATTTCTCTTATCTCTTTCTCTAATTTTTGATTCATCAGTAACAGGTTCTTCTCATATTCGAGAAGGTGACTAATCATCCGTAAGGAGCTGTCAGGAGATCTTCCCAACCTTTCATAAACGCCTCATCATCTCTATGTGCATCAGGAAGGACTGGGATTCTCAGACCCCCATATACGATCCTCCTCTGAAAATAAGTTTCAAAACTCGCAATTTCCCACCATGTCCTTATCTGCTGTCTGTAAGTCCTGTAGATATTATCAGAGGAGCTATACAAATTCCCTTCTGAAGAGGAAGAACTGTGTAGAAAAAACTTGTGTTGCCTCCGTACACCTCATAAAAACGGCTCCGCTTTGCACGCCTCGTACACGCGCAGCTCCGCTCCGTACACCTCGTACTCGTGTGGCTCCGCACCGCACACCTCGTACACACAGCTCCGCTCCGTACACACGCGGCTCCGCTCCGTACACCTCGTACACGCGTGGCTCCGCTCCGTACACCTCGTACACACGCGGCTCTGCTCCGTACACCTCGTACACACGCGGCTCCGCTCCGTACACCTCATAAAAACGGCTCCGCTTTGCACGCCTCGTACACGCGCAGCTCCGCTCCGTACACCTCGTACTCGTGTGGCTCCGCACCGCACACCTCGTACACACAGCTCCGCTCCGTACACACGCGGCTCCGCTCCGTACACCTCGTACACGCGTGGCTCCGCTCCGTACACCTCGTACACACGCGGCTCCGCTCCGTACACCTCGTACACACGCGGCTCCGCTCCGTACACCTCGTACACACGCGGCTCCGCTCCGTACACCTCGTACACATGCGGCTCCGCTCCGTACACCTCGTACACACACGGCTCCGCTCCGTACACTTCGTACACACACGGCTCCGCTCCGTGCGCTTTGTACACACACGGCTCCGCTCCGTACACCTCGTACACACACGGCTCTGCTCTGTACACCTCGTACACACGCGGCTCTGCTCCGTACACCTCGTACACACACGGCTCCGCTCCATACACTTCGTACACACTCGGCTCCGTCCCGTACACCTCGTACACACACAGCTCTGCTCTGTACACCTCGTACACACGCGGCTCTGCTCCGTACACCTCGTACACACACGGCTCCGCTCCATACACTTCTTACACACTCGGCTCCGCCCCGTACACCTCATACACACACGGCTCCGCTCCGTACACCTCGTACACACAGCTCCGCTCCGTACACACACAGCTCCGCTCCGTACTCCTCGTACACACGCGGCTCCGCTACATACACCTCGTACACACGCGGCTCTACTCCATACACCTCGTACACACATGGCTGCGCTCCGTACGCCTCGTACATACACGGCTCAGCTCCGTACACCTCGTACACACACGGCTCTGCTCCGTACACCTTGTACACGCGCGGCTCCGCTCAGTACACCTCGTACACACAAGGCTCTGCTCCGTACCCCTCGTACACATGCTCCGCTCCGTACACCTCGTACACACACGGGTCCGTACACCTCGTACACACACGGCTCTGCTCCGTACACCTCGTACACGCGCGGCTCCGCTCCGTACACCTCGTACACACACGGCTCTGCTCCGTACCCCTCGTACACACGCTCCGCTCCGTACACCTCGTAACACACTCCGCTCCGTACACCTCGTACACACACGGCTCCGCACACCTCGTACACACGCGGCTCTGCTCCGCACACCTCGTACACACGCGGCTCTGCTCCGCACAACTCGTCACACGCGGCTCCGCTACGTACACCTCGTACACATGCGGCTCTGCTCAATACCCCTCGTACACACGCTCCGCTCCGTACACCTCGTACACACACGGCTCCGCACACCTCGTACACACGCGGCTCTGCTCCGCACACCTCGAACACACGCGGCTCTGCTACGTACACCTCGTATACATGCGGCTCAGCTCCGTACACCTTGTACATGCGCGGCTCCGCTCCGTACACCTCGTACACACGCGGCTCCGCTCCATACACCTCGTGCACACGCAGCTCCGCTCCGTACACCTCGTACACACACATCTCTGCTCCGTACACTTCGTACACACACGGCTCTGCTCTGTACACTTCGTACACACACGGCTCTGCTCCGTACACCTTGTACACACACGACTCCGCTCCGTACACTTTGTACACACAAAGCTCCACTTCGTACACACACAGCTCCGCTCCGTACACCTCGTACACACACGGCTCCGCTCCGTACACTTCATACACAAACGGCTCCGCTCCGTACACCTGGTACACACACGGCTCCGCTCCGTACACCTGGTACACACACGGCTCCGCTCCGTACACCTCGTACACACGCGGCTCTGCTCCGTACACCTCGTACACACACGGCTCCACTCCGTACACCTCGTACACACAGCTCCGCTCCGTACACACAGCTCCGCTCCGTACACACGCGGCTCTGCTCCACACACCTCGTACACACGCGGCTCTGCTCCGCACAACTCGTACACACGCGGCTCCGCTATGTACACCTCGTACACATGCGGCTCCGCACCGTACACCTCGTACACACAGCTCCACTCCATACAACTCGTACACACGCAGCTCCGCTCCGTACACCTCGTACACACACATCTTCGCTCCGTACACTTCGTACACACACGGCTCCGCTCTGTAGACTTCTTACACACACGACTCCGCTCCGTACACTTTGTACACACACAGCTCCGCTCCGTACACCTCGTACACACACATCTCCACTCCGTACACTTCGTACACACACGGCTCCGCTCCGTACACTTCGTACACACACGACTCCGCTCCGTACACTTCGTACACACACGACTCCGCTCCGTACACTTCGTACACACGGCTCTGCTCCGTACACTTCGTACACACACGACTCCGCTCTGTACACTTCGTACACACACGGCTCCGCTCCATACACTTCGTACACACATGACTCCGCTCCGTACACTTTGTACACACACGGCTCCGCTCCGTACACCTCGTACACACACGGCTCCGCTCAGTACACCTCGTACACAAACGGCTCCGCTCCGGACACCTCGTACACACAGCTCCGCTCCGTACACACGCGGCTCTGCTCCGTACACCTCGTACACACACGGCTCCGCTCCCTACACCTCGTACACACAGCTCCGCTCCGTACACATGCGGCTCTGCTCCGCAAACCTCGTACACACGCGGCTCTGCTCCGCACAACTCGTACACACGCGGCTCCGCTATGTACACCTCGTACACATGCGGCTCCGAACCGAACACCTCGTACACACAGCTCCACTCCATACAACTCACACACACGCAGCTCCGCCCCGTACACCTCGTACACACACGGCTCCGCTCTGTACACTTCGTACACACACGGCTCCGCTCCATACACTTCGTACACACACGACTCCGCTCCGTACACTTTGTACACACACAGCTCCGCTCCGTACACCTCGTACACACACGGCTCCGCTCCGTACACTTCGTACACACACGACTCCGCTCCGTACACCTCATACACACACGGCTCCGCTCCGTACACCTCATACACACACGGCTCCGCTCCATACAACTCGTACACACGCAGCTCCGCTCCGTACACCTCGTACACACACATCTCCGCTCCGTACACTTCGTACACACACGGCTCCGCTCTGTACACTTCGTACACACACGGCTCCGCTCCATACACTTTGTACACACACAACTCCGCTCCGTACACTTTGTACACACACAGCTCCGCTCCGTACACCTCGTACACACACGGCTCCGCTCCGTACACTTCGTACACAAACGGCTCCGCTCCGTACACCTCGTACACACACGGCTCCGCTCCGTACACCTGGTACACACACGGCTCCGCTCCGTACACCTCGTACACACGCGGCTCTGCTCCGTACACCTCGTACACACACGGCTCCGCTCCGTACACCTCGTACACACAGCTCCACTCCATACAACTCACACACACGCAGCTCCGCCCCGTACACCTCGTACACACACGGCTCCGCTCTGTACACTTCGTACACACACGGCTCCGCTCCATACACTTCGTACACACACGACTCCGCTCCGTACACTTTGTACACACACAGCTCCGCTCCGTACACCTCGTACACACACGGCTCCGCTCCGTACACTTCGTACACACACGACTCCGCTCCGTACACCTCATACACACACGGCTCCGCTCCGTACACCTCGAACACACACGGCTCCGCTCCGTACACCTCGTACACACACGGCTCCGCTCCGTACACCTCGTACACACAGCTCCGCTCCGTACACACGCGGCTCTGCTCCGCACACCTCGTACACACGCGGCTCTGCTCCGCACAACTCGTACACACGCGGCTCCGCTACGTACACCTCGTACACATGCGGCTCCGCACGGTACACCTCGTGCACACAGCTCCACTCCATACAACTCGTACACACGCAGCTCCGCTCCGTACACCTCGTACACACACATCTCCGCTCCGTACACTTCGTACACACACGGCTCCGCTCTGTACACTTCGTACACACACGGCTCCGCTCCATACACTTTGTACACACACAACTCCGCTCCGTACACTTTGTACACACACAGCTCCGCTCCGTACACCTCGTACACACACGGCTCCGCTCCGTACACTTCGTACACAAACGGCTCCGCTCCGTACACCTCGTACACACACGGCTCCGCTCCGTACACCTGGTACACACACGGCTCCGCTCCGTACACCTCGTACACACGCGGCTCTGCTCCGTACACCTCGTACACACACGGCTCCGCTCCGTACACCTCGTACACACAGCTCCACTCCGTACACACGCGGCTCTGCTCCGCACACCTCGTACACACGCGGCTCTGCTTCGCACAACTCGTACACACGCGGCTCCGCTATGTACACCTCGTACACATGCGGCTCCGCACCGTACACCTCGTACACACAGCTCCACTCCATACAACTCGTACACACGCAGCTCCGCTCCGTACACCTCGTACACACACATCTCCGCTCCGTACAATTCGTACACACGCGGCTCCGCTCTGTAGACTTCTTACACACACGGCTCCGCTCCATACACTTCGTACACACACGACTCCGCTCCGTACACTTTGTACACACACAGCTCCGCTCCGTACACCTCGTACACACACGGCTCCGCTCCGTACACTTCGTACACACACGACTTCGCTCCGTACACCTCGTACACACACGGCTCCGCTTCGTACACCTCGTACACACACGGCTCCGCTCCGTACACCTTGTACACACACGGCTCCGCTCCGTACACCTCGTACACACAGCTCCGCTCCGTACACACGCGGCTCTGCTCCGTACACCTCGTACACACACGGCTCCGCTCCCTACACCTCGTACACACAGCTCCGCTCCGTACACACGTGGCTCTGCTCCGCAAACCTCGTACGCACGCGGCTCTGCTCCGCACAACTCGTACACACGTGGCTCCGCTATGTACACCTCGTACACATGCGGCTCCGCTCCGTACACACACGGCTGGGCTCTGTACACCTCGTACACACGCGGCTGGGCTCCGTACACCTCGTACACACGCGGCTCCGCTATGTACACCTCGTACACACACGGCTCCGCTCCGTACACCTCGTACACACACGGCTCCGCTCCGTACACCTCGTACACACAGCTCCGCTCCGCACACACGCGGCTCTGCTCCGCACACCTCGTACACACGTGGCTCTGCTCCGCACAACTCGTACACACGCGGCTCCGCTACGTACACCTCGTACACATGCGGCTCCGCACGGTACACCTCGTGCACACAGCTCCACTCCATACAACTCGTACACACGCAGCTCCGCTCCGTACACCTCGTACACACACATCTCCGCTCCGTACACTTCGTACACACACGGCTCCGCTCTGTGCACTTCGTACACACACGGCTCCGCTCCATACACTTTGTACACACACAACTCCGCTCCGTACACTTTGTACACACACAGCTCCGCTCCGTACACCTCGTACACACACGGCTCCGCTCCGTACACTTCGTACACAAACGGCTCCGCTCCGTACACCTCGTACACACACGGCTCCGCTCCGTACACTTCGTACACAAACGGCTCCGCTCCGTACACCTCGTACACACGCGGCTCCGCTCCGTACACCTGGTACACACACGGCTCCGCTCCGTACACCTCGTACACACGCGGCTCTGCTCCGTACACCTCGTACACACACGGCTCCGCTCCGTACACCTCGTACACACAGCTCCACTCCGTACACACGCGGCTCTGCTCCGCACACCTCGTACACACGCGGCTCCGCTATGTACACCTCGTACACATGCAGCTCTGCACCGTACACCTCGTACACACAGCTCCACTCCATACAACTCGTACACACGCAGCTCCGCTCCGTACACCTCGTTCACACACATCTCCGCTCCGTACACTTCGTACACACACGGCTCCGCTCTGTAGACTTCTTACACACACGGCTCCGCTCCATACACTTCGTACACACACGACTCCGCTCCGTACACTTTGTACACACACAGCTCCGCTCCGTACACCTCGTACACACACGGCTCCGCTCCGTACACTTCGTACACACACGACTTCGCTCCGTACACCTCATACACACACGGCTCCGCTCCGTACACCTCGTACACACACGGCTCCGCTCCGTACACCTCGTACACACACGGCTCCGCTCCGTACACCTCGTACACACACGGCTCCGCTCCGTACACCTCGTACACATACGGCTCCGCTCCGTACACCTCGTACACACAGCTCCGCTCCGTACACACGCGGCTCTGCTCCGTACACCTCGTACACACACGGCTCCGCTCCCTACACCTCGTACACACAGCTCCGCTCCATACACACGTGGCTCTGCTCCGCAAACCTCGTACGCACGCGGCTCTGCTCCGCACAACTCGTACACACGTGGCTCCGCTATGTACACCTCGTACACATGCGGCTCCGCACCGTACACCTCGTACACACAGCTCCACTCCATACAACTCGTGCACACGCAGCTCCACCCCGTACACCTCGTACACACACACATCTCCGCTCCATACACCTCGTACACACATGGCTGCGCTCCGTACGCCTCGTACATACACGGCTCCGCTCCGTACACCTCGTACACACACGGCTCTGCTCCGTACACCTTGTACACGCGCGGCTCCGCTCAGTACACCTCGTACACACAAGGCTCTGCTCCGTACCCCTTGTACACACGCTCCGCTCCGTACACCTCGTACACACACGGCTCCGTACACCTCGTACACACACGGCTCTGCTCCGTACACCTCGTACACGCGCGGCTCCGCTCCGTACACCTCGTACACACACGGCTCTGCTCCGTACCCCTCGTATACACGCTCCGCTCCGTACACCTCGTACACACACTCCGCTCCGTGCACCTCGTACACACACGGCTCCGCACACCTCGTACACACGCGGCTCTGCTCCGCACAACTCGTCACACGCGGCTCCGCTACGTACACCTCGTACACATGCGGCTCTGCTCAATACCCCTCGTACACACGCTCCGCTCCGCACACCTCGTGCACACGCGGCTCTGCTCCGCTCACCTCGAACACACGCGGCTCTGCTACGTACACCTCGTATACATGCGGCTCAGCTCCGTACACCTTGTACATGCGCGGCTCCGCTCCGTACACCTCGTACACACGCGGCTCCGCTCCGTACACCTCGTACACACGCGGCTCCACTCAATACACCTCGTGCACACGCAGCTCCGCTCCGTACACCTCGTACACACACATCTCTGCTCCGTACACTTCGTACACACACGGCTCTGCTCTGTACACTTCGTACACACACGGCTCTGCTCCGTACACCTTGTACACACACGACTCCGCTCCGTACACTTTGTACACACAAAGCTCCACTTCGTACACACACAGCTCCGCTCCGTACACCTCGTACACACATGGCTCCGCTCCGTACACTTCGTACACAAACGGCTCCGCTCCGTACACCTGGTACACACACGGCTCCGCTCCGTACACCTGGTACACACACGGCTCCGCTCCGTACACCTCGTACACACGCGGCTCCGCTCCGTACACCTCGTACACACACGGCTCCGCTCCGTAACCTCGTACACACACGGCTCCGCTCCGTACACCTCGTACACACAGCTCCGCTCCGTACACACGCGGCTCCGCTCTGTACACCTCGTACACACACGGCTCCACTCCGTACACCTCGTACACACAGCTCCGCTCCGTACACACGCGGCTCTGCTCCGCACACCTCGTACACACGCGGCTCTGCTCCGCACAACTCGTACACACGCGGCTCCGCTATGTACACCTCGTACACATGCGGCTCCGCACCGTACACCTCGTACACACAGCTCCACTCCATACAACTCGTGCACACGCAGCTCCACCCCGTACACCTCGTACACACACACATCTCCGCTCCGTACACCTCGTACACACACAGCTCCGCTCCGTACTCCTCGTACACACGCGGCTCCGCTACATACACCTCGTACACACGCGGCTCTACTCCATACACCTCGTACACACATGGCTGCGCTCCGTACGCCTCGTACATACACGGCTCCGCTCCGTACACCTCGTACACACACGGCTCTGCTCCGTACACCTTGTATACGCGCGGCTCCGCTCAGTACACCTCGTACACACAAGGCTCTGCTCCGTACCCCTCGTACACACGCTCCGCTCCGTACACCTCGTACACACACGGCTCCGTACACCTCGTACACACACGGCTCTGCTCCGTACACCTCGTACACGCGCGGCTCCGCTCCGTACACCTCGTACACACACGGCTCTGCTCCGTACCCCTCGTACACACGCTCCGCTCCGTACACCTCGTACACACGCTCCGCTCCGTACACCTCGTACACACACTCCGCTCCGTGCACCTCGTACACACACGGCTCCGCACACATCGTACACACGCGGCTCTGCTCCGCACAACTCGTCACACGCGGCTCCGCTACGTACACCTCGTACACATGCGGCTCTGCTCCATACCCCTCGTACACACGCTCCGCTCCGCACACCTCGTGCACACGCGGCTCTGCTCCGCACACCTCGAACACACGCGGCTCTGCTACGTACACCTCGTATACATGCGGCTCAGCTCCGTACACCTTGTACATGCGCGGCTCCGCTCCGTACACCTCGTACACACGCGGCTCCGCTCCGTACACCTCGTACACACGCGGCTCCACTCCATACACCTCGTGCACACGCAGCTCCGCTCCGTACACCTCGTACACACACATCTCTGCTCCGTACACTTCGTACACACACGGCTCTGCTCTGTACACTTCGTACACACACGGCTCTGCTCCGTACACCTTGTACACACACGACTCCGCTCCATACACTTTGTACACACAAAGCTCCACTTCGTACACACACAGCTCCGCTCCGTACACCTCGTACACACACGGCTCCGCTCCGTACACTTCGTACACAAACGGCTCCGCTCCGTACACCTGGTACACACACGGCTCCGCTCCGTACACCTGGTACACACACGGCTCCGCTCCGTACACCTCGTACACACGCGGCTCTGCTCCGTACACCTCGTACACACACGGCTCCGCTCCGTACACCTCGTACACACACGGCTCCGCTCCGTACACCTCGTACACACAGCTCCGCTCCGTACACACGCGGCTCCGCTCCGTACACCTCGTACACACACGGCTCCACTCCGTACACCTCGTACACACAGCTCCGCTCCGTACACACGCGGCTCTGCTCCGCACACCTCGTACACACGCGGCTCTGCTCCGCACACCTCGTACACACGCGGCTCCGCTCCGTACACCTCGTACACACGCGGCTCCGCTCCGTACACCTCGTACACACACGGCTCCGCTCCGTACATCTCGTACACACGCGGCTCTGCTCCGTACACACGCGGCTCTGCTCCGCACAACTGGTACACACGCGGCTCCGCTATGTACACCTCGTACACATGCGGCTCCGCACCGTACACCTCGTACACACAGCTCCACTCCATACAACTCGTACACACGCAGCTCCGCTCCGTACACCTCGTACACACGCGGCTCTGCTCCGTACACCTCGTACACACACGGCTCCGCTCCGTACACCTCGTACACACACGGCTCCGCTCCGTACACCTCGTACACACACATCTCCGCTCCGTACACTTCGTACACACACGGCTCCGCTCTGTAGACTTCTTACACACACGGCTCCGCTCCATACACTTCGTACACACACGACTCCGCTCCGTACACTTTGTACACACACAGCTCCGCTCCGTACACCTCGTACACACACATCTCCGCTCCGTACACTTCGTACACACACATCTCCGCTCCGTACACTTCGTACACACACGGCTCCGCTCTGTACACTTCGTACACACACGGCTCCGCTCCATACACTTTGTACACACACAGCTCCGCTCCGCACACCTCGTACACACACGGCTCCGCTCCGTACACTTCGTACACACACGACTTCGCTCCGTACACCTCATACACACACGGCTCCGCTCCGTACACCTCGTACACACACGGCTCCGCTCCGTACACCTCGTACACACACGGCTCCGCTCCGTACACCTCGTACACACACGGCTCCGCTCCGTACACCTCGTACACACAGCTCCACTCCGTACACACGCGGCTCTGCTCCGCACACCTCGTACACACGCGGCTCTGCTCCGCACAACTCGTACACACGCGGCTCCGCTATGTACACCTCGTACACATGCGGCTCCGCACCGTACACCTCGTACACACAGCTCCACTCCATACAACTCGTACACACGCAGCTCCGCTCCGTACACCTCGTACACACACATCTCCGCTCCGTACACTTCGTACACACACGGCTCCGCTCTGTAGACTTCTTACACACACGGCTCCGCTCCATACACTTCGTACACACACGACTCCGCTCCGTACACTTTGTACACACACAGCTCCGCTCCGTACACCTCGTACACACACGGCTCCGCTCCGTACACTTCGTACACACACGACTTCGCTCCGTACACCTCATACACACACAGCTACGCTCCGTACACCTCGTACACACACGGCTCCGCTCCGTACACCTCGTACACACAGCTCCGCTCCGTACACACGCGGCTCTGCTCCGTACACCTCGTACACACACGGCTCCGCTTCCTACACTTCGTACACACAGCTCCGCTCCATACACACGTGGCTCTGCTCCGCAAACCTCGTACGCACGCGGCTCTGCTCCGCACAACTCGTACACACGTGGCTCCGCTATGTACACCTCGTACACACACATCTCCGCTCCGTACACTTCGTACACACACGGCTCCGCTCTGTAGACTTCTTACACACACGGCTCCGCTCCATACACTTCGTACACACACGACTCCGCTCCGTACACTTTGTACACACACAGCTCCGCTCCGTACACCTCGTACACACACATCTCCACTCCGTACACTTCGTACACACACGGCTCCGCTCTGTACACTTCGTCCACACACGGCTCCGCTCCATACACTTCGTACACACACGACTCCGCTCCGTACACTTTGTACACACACAGCTCCGCTCCGTACACCTCGTACACACACGGCTCCGCTCCGTACACTTCGTACACACACGACTCCGCTCCGTACACCTCGTACACACACGGCTCCGCTCCGTACACCTCGCCCACACACGGCTCCGCTCCGTACACCTCGTACACAAATGGCTCCGCTCCGGACACCTCGTACACACAGCTCCGCTCCGTACACACGCGGCTCTGCTCCGTACACCTCGTACACACACGGCTCCGCTCCCTACACCTCGTACACACAGCTCCGCTCCGTACACACGCGGCTCTGCTCCGCAAACCTCGTACACACGCGGCTCTGCTCCGCACAACTCGTACACACGCGGCTCCGCTATGTACACCTCGTACACATGCGGCTCCGAACCGAACACCTCGTACACACAGCTCCACTCCATACAACTCACACACACGCAGCTCCGCTCCGTACACCTCGTACACACACGGCTCCGCTCTGTACACTTCGTACACACACGGCTCCGCTCCATACACTTCGTACACACACGACTCCGCTCCGTACACTTTGTACACACACAGCTCCGCTCCGTACACCTCGTACACACACGGCTCCGCTCCGTACACTTCGTACACACACGACTCCGCTCCGTACACCTCATACACACGACTCCGCTCCGTACACCTCATACACACACGGCTCCGCTCCGTACACCTCGTACACACACGGCTCCGCTCCGTACACCTCGTACACACACGGCTCCGCTCCGTACACCTCGTACACACAGCTCCGCTCCGTACACACGCGGCTCTGCTCCGCACACCTCGTACACATGCGGCTCTGCTCCGCACAACTCGTACACACGCAGCTCCGCTACATATACCTCGTACACACAGCTCCACTCCATACAACTCGTACACACGCAGCTCCGCTCCGTACACCTCGTACACACACATCTCCGCTCCGTACACTTCGTACACACACGGCTCCGCTCTGTACACTTCGTACACACACGGCTCCGCTCCATACACTTTGTACACACACAACTCCGCTCCGTACACTTCGTACACAAACGGCTCCGCTCCGTACACCTCGTACACACACGGCTCCGCTCCGTACACCTGGTACACACACGGCTCCGCTCCGTACACCTCGTACACACGCGGCTCTGCTCCGTACACCTCGTACACACACGGCTCCGCTCCGTACACCTCGTACACACAGCTCCGCTCCGTACACATGCGGCTCTGCTCCGTACGCCTCGTACACACGCGGCTCTGCTCCGTACACCTCGTACACACGCGGCTCTGCTCCGTACACCTCGTACACACGCGGCTCTGCTCCGCACAACTTGTACACACGCGGCTCCGCTATGTACACCTCGTACACATGCGGCTCCGCACCGTACACCTCGTACACACAGCTCCACTCCATACAACTCGTACACACTCAGCTCCGCTCCGTACACCTCGTACACACACATCTCCGCTCTGTAGACTTCGTACACACACGGCTCCGCTCTGTAGACTTCTTACACACACGGCTCCGCTCTATACACATCGTACACACACGACTCCGCTCCGTACACTTTGTACAGACACAGCTCCGCTCCGTTCACCTCGTACACACACATCTCCGCTCCGTACACTTCGTACACACACGACTTCGCTCCGTACACCTCATACACACACGGCTCCGCTCCGTACACCTGGTACACACACGGCTCCGCTCCGTACACCTGGTACACACACGGCTCCGCTCCGTACACCTGGTACACACACGGCTCCGCTCCGTACACCTCGTACACACGCGGCTCTGCTCCGTACACCTCGTACACACACGGCTCCGCTCCGTACACCTCGTACACACAGCTCCACTCCGTACACACGCGGCTCTGCTCAGCACACCTCGTACACACGCGGCTCTGCTCCGCACAACTCGTACACACGCGGCTCCGCACCGTACACCTCGCACACACAGCTCCGCTCCATACAACTCGTACACACGCAGCTCCGCTCCGTACACCTCGTACACACACATCTCCGCTCCGTACACTTCATACACACACGGCTCCGCTCTGTAGACTTCTTACACACACGGCTCCGCTCCATACACTTCGTACACACACGACTCCGCTCCGTACACTTTGTACACACACAGCTCCGCTCCGTACACCTCGTACACACACGGCTCCGCTCCGTACACTTCGTACACACACGACTTCGCTCCGTACACCTCATACACACACGGCTCTGCTCCGTACACCTCGTACACACACGGCTCCGCTCCGTACACCTCGTACACACAGCTCCGCTCCGTACACACGCGGCTCTGCTCCGTACACCCCGTACACACATGGCTCCGCTCCCTACACCTCGTACACACAGCTCCGCTCCATACACACGTGGCTCTGCTCCGCAAACCTCGGACGCACGCGGCTCTGCTCCGCACAACTCGTACACACGTGGCTCCGCTATGTACACCTCGTACACATGCGGCTCCGCACCGTACACCTCGTACACACAGCTCCACTCCATACAACTCGTGCACACGCAGCTCCACCCCGTACACCTCGTACACACACACATCTCCGCTCCGTACACCTCGTACACACACAGCTCCGCTCCGTACTCCTCGTACACACGCGGCTCCGCTACATACACCTCGTACACACGCGGCTCTACTCCATACACCTCGTACACACATGGCTGCGCTCCGTACGCCTCGTACATACACGGCTCCGCTCCGTACACCTCGTACACACACGGCTCTGCTCCGTACACCTTGTACACGCGCGGCTCCGCTCAGTACACCTCGTACACACAAGGCTCTGCTCCGTACCCCTCGTACACACGCTCCGCTCCGTACACCTCGTACACACACGGCTCCGTACACCTCGTACACACACGGCTCTGCTCCGTACACCTCGTACACACACGGCTCCGTACACCTCGTACACACACGACTCTGCTCCATACACTTTGTACACACACAACTCCGCTCCGTACACTTTGTACACACACAACTCCGCTCCGTACACTTTGTACACACACAGCTCCGCTCCGTACACCTCGTACACACACGGCTCCGCTCCGTACACTTCGTACACAAACGGCTCCGCTCCGTACACCTCGTACACACACGGCTCCGCTCCGTACACCTGGTACACACACGGCTCCGCTCCGTACACCTCGTACACACGCGGCTCTGCTCCGTACACCTCGTACACACACATCTCCGCTCCGTACACTTCGTACACACACGGCTCCGCTCTGTACACTTCGTACACACACGGCTCCGCTCCATACACTTCGTACACACACGACTCTGCTCCGTACACTTTGTACACACACAGCTCCGTTCCGTACACCTCGTACACACACGGCTCCGCTCCGTACACTTCGTACACAAACGGCTCCGCTCCGTACACCTCGTACACACACGGCTCCGCTCCGTACACCTGGTACACACACGGCTCCGCTCCGTACACCTGGTACACACACGGCTCCGCTCCTTACACCTCGTACACACGCGGCTCTGCTCCGTACACCTCGTACACACACGGCTCCGCTCCGTACACCTCGTACACACAGCTCCGCTCCGTACACATGCGGCTCTGCTCCGCACACCTCGTACACACGCGGCTCTGCTCCGCACAACTCGTACACACGCGGCTCCGCTATGTACACCTCATACACATGCGGCTCCGCACCGTACACCTCGTACACACAGCTCCACTCCATACAACTCGTACACACGCAGCTCCGCTCCGTACACCTCGTACACACACATCTCCGCTCCGTACACTTCGTACACACACGGCTCCGCTCTGTAGACTTCTTACACACACGGCTCCGCTCTATACACTTCGTACACACACGACTCCGCTCCGTACACTTTGTACACACACAGCTCCGCTCCGTACACCTCGTACACACACATCTCCGCTCCGTACACTTCGTACACACATGGCTCCGCTCTGTACACTTCGTACACACACGGCTCCGCTCCATACACTTCGCACACACACGACTCCGCTCCGTACACTTCGTACACACACGGCTCCGCTCCATACACTTCGTACACACACGACTCCGCTCCGTACACTTCGTACACACACGGCTCCGCCCTGTACACCTCGTACACACACGGCTCCGCTCCGTACACTTCGTACACACACGACTTCGCTCCGTACACCTCATACTCACACGGCTCCGCTCCGTACACCTCGTACACACACGGCTCCGCTCCGTACACCTGGTACACACACGGCTCCGCTCCGTACACCTGGTACACACACGGCTCCGCTCCGTACACCTCGTACACACGCGGCTCTGCTCCGTACACCTCGTACACACACGGCTCCGCTCCGTACACCTCGTACACACAGCTCCACTCCGTACACACGCGGCTCTGCTCCGCACACCTCGTATACACGCGGCTCTGCTCCGCACAACTCGTACACACGCGGCTCCGCTATGTACACCTCGTACACATGCGGCTCCGCACCGTACACCTCGTACACACAGCTCCACTCCATACAACTCGTACACACGCAGCTCCGCTCCGTACACCTCGTACACACACATCTCCGCTCCGTACACTTCGTACACACACGGCTCCGCTCTGTAGACTTCTTACACACACGGCTCCGCTCCATACACTTCGTACACACACGACTCCGCTCCGTACACTTTGTACACACACAGCTCCGCTCCGTACACCTCGTACACACACGGCTCCGCTCCGTACACTTCGTACACACACGACTTCGCTCCGTACACCTCATACACACACGGCTCTGCTCCGTACACCTCGTACACACACGGCTCCGCTCCGTACACCTCGTACACACAGCTCCGCTCCGTACACACGCGGCTCTGCTCCGTACACCTCGTACACACACGGCTCCGCTCCCTACACCTCGTACACACAGCTCCGCTCCATACACACGTGGCTCTGCTCCGCAAACCTCGGACGCACGCGGCTCTGCTCCGCACAACTCGTACACACGTGGCTCCGCTATGTACACCTCGTACACATGCGGCTCCGCACCGTACACCTCGTACACACAGCTCCACTCCATACAACTCGTGCACACGCAGCTCCACCCCGTACACCTCGTACACACACACATCTCCGCTCCGTACACCTCGTACACACACAGCTCCGCTCCGTACTCCTCGTACACACGCGGCTCCGCTACATACACCTCGTACACACGCGGCTCTACTCCATACACCTCGTACACACATGGCTGCGCTCCGTACGCCTCGTACATACACGGCTCCGCTCCGTACACCTCGTACACACACGGCTCTGCTCCGTACACCTTGTACACGCGCGGCTCCGCTCAGTACACCTAAGGCTCTGCTCCGTACCCCTCGTACACACGCTCCGCTCCGTACACCTCGTACACACACGGCTCCGTACACCTCGTACACACACGGCTCTGCTCCGTACACCTCGTACACACACGGCTCCGTACACCTCGTACACACACGGCTCTTCTCCATACACTTTGTACACACACAACTCCGCTCCATACACTTTGTACACACACAGCTCCGCTCCGTACACCTCGTACACACACGGCTCCGCTCCGTACACTTCGTACACAAACGGCTCCGCTCCGTACACCTCGTACACACACGGCTCCGCTGCGTACACCTGGTACACACACGGCTCCGCTCCGTACACCTCGTACACACGCGGCTCTGCTCCGTACACCTCGTACACACACGGCTCCGCTCCGTACACCTCGTACAGACAGCTCCACTCCATACAACTCACACACACGCAGCTCCGCCCCGTACACCTCGTACACACACGGCTCCGCTCTGTACACTTCGTACACACACGGCTCCGCTCCATACACTTCGTACACACACGACTCCGCTCCGTACACTTTGTACACACACAGCTCCGCTCCGTACACCTCGTACACACACGGCTCCGCTCCGTACACTTCGTACACACACGACTCCGCTCCGTACACCTCATACACACACGGCTCCGCTCCGTACACCTCGTACACACACGGCTCCGCTCCGTACACCTCGTACACACACGGCTCCGCTCCGTACACCTCGTACACACAGCTCCGCTCCGTACACACGCGGCTCTGCTCCGCACACCTCGTACACACGCGGCTCTGTTCCGCACAACTCGTACACACGCGGCTCCGCTACGTACACCTCGTACACATGCGGCTCCGCACGGTACACCTCGTGCACACAGCTCCACTCCATACAACTCGTACACACGCAGCTCCGCTCCGTACACCTCGTACACACACGGCTCTGCTCCGTACACCTCGTACACGCACGGCTCCGCTCCGTACACTTCGTACACACACGGCTCCGCTCCGTACACCTCGTACACGCACGGCTCCGCTCCGTACACCTCGTACACACAACTCCACTCCATACAACTCACACACACGCAGCTCCGCCCCGTACACCTCGTACACACACGGCTCCGCTCTGTACACTTCGTACACACACGGCTCCGCTCCATACACTTCGTACACACACGACTCCGCTCCGTACACTTTGTACACACACAGCTCCGCTCCGTACACCTCGTACACACACGGCTCCGCTCCGTACACTTCGTACACACACGACTCCGCTCCGTACACCTCATACACACACGGCTCCGCTCCGTACACCTCGTACACACACGGCTCCGCACACCTCGTACACACACGGCTCCTCTCCGTACACCTCGTACACACAGCTCCGCTCCGTACACACGCGGCTCTGCTCCGCACACCTCGTACACACGCGGCTCTGCTCCGCACAACTCGTACACACGCGGCTCCGCTAAGTACACCTCGTACACATGCGGCTCCGCACGGTACACCTCGTGCACACAGCTCCACTCCATACAACTCGTACACACGCAGCTCCGCTCCGTACACCTCGTACACACACATCTCCGCTCCGTACACTTCGTACACACACGGCTCCGCTCTGTACACTTCGTACACACACGGCTCCGCTCCATACACTTTGTACACACACAACTCCGCTCCGTACACTTTGTACACACACAGCTCCGCTCCGTACACCTCGTACACACACGGCTCCGCACACTTCGTACACAAACGGCTCCGCTCCGTACACTTCGTACACACACGGCTCCGCTCCGTACACCTCGTACACACACATCTCCGCTCCGTACACTTCGTACACACACGGCTCCGCTCTGTACACTTCGTACACACACGGCTCCGCTCCATACACTTCGTACACACACGACTCCGCTCCGTACACTTTGTACACACACAGCTCCGCTCCGCACACCTCGTACACACACGGCTCCGCTCCGTACACTTCGTACACACACGACTTCGCTCCGTACACCTCATACACACACGGCTCCGCTCCGTACACCTCGTACACACACGGCTCCGCTCCGTACACCTGGTACACACACGGCTCCGCTCCGTACACCTGGTACACACACGGCTCCGCTCCGTACACCTCGTACACACGCGGCTCTGCTCCGTACACCTCGTACACACACGGCTCCGCTCCGTACACCTCGTACACACAGCTCCACTCCGTACACACGCGGCTCTGCTCCGCACACCTCGTACACACGCGGCTCTGCTCCGCACAACTCGTACACACGCGGCTCCGCTATGTACACCTCGTACACATGCGGCTCCGCACCGTACACCTCGTACACACAGCTCCACTCCATACAACTCGTACACACGCAGCTCCGCTCCGTACACCTCGTACACACACATCTCCGCTCCGTACACTTCGTACACACACGGCTCCGCTCTGTAGACTTCTTACACACACGGCTCCGCTCCATACACTTCGTACACACACGACTCCGCTCCGTACACTTTGTACACACACAGCTCCGCTAAGTACACCTCGTACACACACGGCTCCGCTCCGTACACTTCGTACACACACGACTTCGCTCCGTACACCTCATACACACACGGCTCTGCTCCGTACACCTCGTACACACACGGCTCCGCTCCGTACACCTCGTACACACAGCTCCGCTCCGTACACACGCGGCTCTGCTCCGTACACCTCGTACACACACGGCTCCGCTCCCTACACCTCGTACACACAGCTCCGCTCCATACACACGTGGCTCTGCTCCGCAAACCTCGGACGCACGCGGCTCTGCTCCGCACAACTCGTACACACGTGGCTCCGCTATGTACACCTCGTACACATGCGGCTCCGCACCGTACACCTCGTACACACAGCTCCACTCCATACAACTCGTGCACACGCAGCTCCACCCCGTACACCTCGTACACACACACATCTCCGCTCCGTACACCTCGTACACACACAGCTCCGCTCCGTACTCCTCGTACACACGCGGCTCCGCTATATACACCTCGTACACACGCGGCTCTACTCCATACACCTCGTACACACATGGCTGCGCTCCGTACGCCTCGTACATACACGGCTCCGCTCCGTACACCTTGTACACGCGCGGCTCCGCTCAGTACACCTCGTACACACAAGGCTCTGCTCCGTACCCCTCGTACACACGCTCCGCTCCGTACACCTCGTACACACACGGCTCCGTACACCTCGTACACACACGGCTCTGCTCCGTACACCTCGTACACACACGGCTCCGTACACCTCGTACACACACGGCTCTGCTCCATACACTTTGTACACACACAACTCCGCTCCGTACACTTTGTACACACACAGCTCCGCTCCGTACACCTCGTACACACACGGCTCCGCTCCGTACACTTCGTACACAAACGGCTCCGCTCCGTACACCTCGTACACACACGGCTCCGCTCCGTACACCTGGTACACACATGGCTCCGCTCCGTACACCTCGTACACACGCGGCTCTGCTCCGTACACCTCGTACACACACGGCTCCGCTCCGTACACCTCGTACACACAGCTCCACTCCATACAACTCACACACACGCAGCTCCGCACCGTACACCTCGTACACACACGGCTCCGCTCTGTACACTTCGTACACACACGGCTCCGCTCAATACACTTCGTACACACACGACTCCGCTCCGTACACTTTGTACACACACAGCTCCGCTCCGTACACCTCGTACACACACGACTCCGCTCCGTACACCTCATACACACACGGCTCCGCTCCGTACACCTCGTACACACAAGGCTCCACTCCGTACACCTCGTACACACACGGCTCCGCTCCGTACACCTCGTACACACAGCTCCGCTCCGTACACACGCGGCTCTGCTCCGCACACCTCGTACACACGCGGCTCTGCTCCGCACAACTCGTACACACGCGGCTCCGCTACGTACACCTCGTACACATGCGGCTCCGCACGGTACACCTCGTGCACACAGCTCCACTCCATACAACTCGTACACACGCAGCTCCGCTCCGTACACCTCGTACACACACATCTCCGCTCCGTACACTTCGTACACACACGGCTCCGCTCCGTACACCTCGTACACACACGGCTCCGCTCCGTACACCTCGTACACACAACTCCACTCCATACAACTCACACACACGCAGCTCCGCCCCGTACACCTCGTACACACACGGCTCCGCTCTGTACACTTCGTACACACACGGCTCCGCTCCATACACTTCGTACACACACGACTCCGCTCCGTACACTTTGTACACACACAGCTCCGCTCCGTACACCTCGTACACACACGGCTCCGCTCCGTACACTTCGTACACACACGACTCCGCTCCGTACACCTCATACACACACGGCTCCGCTCCGTATACCTCGTACACACACGGCTCCGCTCCGTACACCTCGTACACACACGGCTCCGCTCCGTACACCTCGTACACACAGCTCCGCTCCGTACACACGCGGCTCTGCTCCGCACACCTCGTACACACGCGGCTCTGCTCCGCACAAGTCGTACACACGCGGCTCCGCTAAGTACACCTCGTACACATGCGGCTCCGCACGGTACACCTCGTGCACACAGCTCCACTCCATACAACTCGTACACACGCAGCTCCGCTCCGTACACTTCGTACACACACGGCTCCGCTCCGTACACTTCGTACACACACATCTCCGCTCCGTACACTTCGTACACACACGGCTCCGCTCCGTACACACACGGCTCCGCTCCGTACACCTCGTACACACACATCTCCGCTCCGTACACTTCGTACACACACGGCTCCGCTCTGTACACTTCGTACACACACGGCTCCGCTCCATACACTTTGTACACACACAACTCCGCTCCGTACACTTTGTACACACACAGCTCCGCTCCGTACACCTCGTACACACACGGCTCCGCACACTTCGTACACAAACGGCTCTGCTCCGTACACTTCGTACACACACGGCTCCGCTCCGTACACCTGGTACACACACGGCTCCGCTCCGTACACCTCGTACACACGCGGCTCTGCTCCGTACACCTCGTACACACACGGCTCCGCTCCGTACACCTCGTACACACAGCTCCACTCCGTACACACGCGGCTCTGGTCCGCACACCTCGTACACACGCGGCTCTGCTCCGCACAACTCGTACACACGCGGCTCCGCTATGTACACCTCGTACACATGCGGCTCCGCACCGTACACCTCGTACACACAGCTCCACTCCATACAACTCGTACACACGCAGCTCCGCTCCGTATACTTCGTACACACACATCTCCGCTCCGTACACTTCGTACACACGCGGCTCCGCTCTGTAGACTTCTTACACACACGGCTCCGCTCCATACACTTCGTACACACACGACTCCGCTCCGTACACTTTGTACACACACAGCTCCGCTCCGTACATCTCGTACACACACGGCTCCGCTCCGTACACTTCGTAAACACACGACTTCGCTCCGTACACCTCATACACACACGGCTCCGCTCCGTACACCTCGTACACACACGGCTCCGCTCCGTACACCTTGTACACACACGGCTCCGCTCCGTACACCTCGTACACACAGCTCCGCTCCGTACACACGCGGCTCTGCTCCGTACACCTCGTACACACACGGCTCCGCTCCCTACACCTCGTACACACAGCTCCGCTCCGTACACACGTGGCTCTGCTCCGCAAACCTCGTACGCACGCGGCTCTGCTCCGCACAACTCGTACACACGTGGCTCCGCTATGTACACCTCGTACACATGCGGCTCCGCTCCGTACACACACGGCTGGGCTCTGTACACCTCGTACACACGCGGCTGGGCTCCGTACAGCTCGTACACACGCGGCTCCGCTACGTACACCTCGTACACACACGGCTCCGCTCCGTACACCTCGTATACACACGGCTCCGCTCCGTACACCTCGTACACACAGCTCCGCTCCGTACACACGCGGCTCTGCTCCGCACACCTCGTACACACCCGGCTCTGCTTCGCACAACTCGTACACACGCGGCTCCGCTACGTACACCTCGTACACATGCGGCTCCGCACGGTACACCTCGTGCACACAGCTCCGCTCCGTACACCTCGTACACACACATCTCGCTCCGTACACTTCGTACACACACGGCTCCGCTCTGTACACTTCGTACACACACGGCTCCGCTCCATACACTTTGTACACACACAACTCCGCTCCGTACACTTTGTACACACACAGCTCCGCTCCGTACACCTCGAACACACACGGCTCGGCTCCGTACACTTCGTACACAAACGGCTCCGCTCCGTACACCTCGTACACACACGGCTCCGCTCCGTACACCTGGTACACACACGGCTCCGCTCCGTACACCTCGTACACACGCGGCTCTGCTCCGTACACCTCGTACACACACGGCTCCGCTCCGTACACCTCGTACACACAGCTCCACTCCGTACACACGCGGCTCTGCTCCGCACACCTCGTACACACGCGGCTCTGCTCCGCACAACTCGTACACACGCGGCTCCGCTATGTACACCTCGTACACATGCGGCTCCGCACCGTACACCTCGTACACACAGCTCCACTCCATACAACTCGTACACACGCAGCTCCGCTCCGTACACCTCGTACACACACATCTCCGCTCCGTACACTTCGTACACACACGGCTCCGCTCTGTAGACTTCTTACACACACGGCTCCGCTCCATACACTTCGTACACACACGACTCCGCTCCGTACACTTTGTACACACACAGCTCCGCTCCGTACACCTCGTACACACACGGCTCCGCTCCGTACACTTCGTACACACACGGCTCCGCTCCGTACACCTCGTACACACACGGCTCCGCTCCGTACACTTCGTACACAAACGGCTCCGCTCCGTACACCTGGTACACACACGGCTCCGCTCCGTACACCTGGTACACACACGGCTCCGCTCCGTACACCTCGTACACACGCGGCTCTGCTCCGTACACCTCGTACACACACGGCTCCACTCCGTACACCTCGTACACACAGCTCCGCTCCGTACACACGCGGCTCTGCTCCGCACACCTCGTACACACGCGGCTCTGCTCCGCACAACTCGTACACACGCGGCTCCGCTATGTACACCTCATACACATGCGGCTCCGCACCGTACACCTCGTACACACAGCTCCACTCCATACAACTCGTACACACGCAGCTACGCTCCGTACACCTCGTACACACATCTCCGCTCCGTACACTTCGTACACACACGGCTCCGCTCTGTAGACTTCTTACACACACGGCTCCGCTCCATACACTTCGTACACACACGACTCCGCTCCGTACACTTTGTACACACACAGCTCCGCTCCGTACACCTCGTACACACACATCTCCGCTCCGTACACTTCGTACACACACGGCTCCACTCTGTACACTTCGTACACACACGGCTCCGCTACACACACCACTCCGCTCCGTACACTTTGTACACACACAGCTCCGCTCCGTACACCTCGTACACACACGGCTCCGCTCCGTACACTTCGTACACACGCTCCGCTCCGTACACCTCGTACACACACTGCTCCGCACACCTTGTACACACGCGGCTCTGCTCCGCACAACTCGTACACACGCGGCTCCGCTCCGTACACCTCGTACACACAGCTCCGCTCCGTACACACACGGCTGGGCTCTTTACACCTCGTACACACGCGGCTGGGCTCCGTACACCTCGTTCACACGCGGCTCCGCTACGTACACCTCGTACACACCCGGCTCTATTCCATACACCTCGTACACACATGGCTCCGCTCCGTACGCCTCGTACATACACGGCTCCACTCCGTACACCACGTACACACACGGCTCTGCTCCGTACACCTCGTACACGCGCGGTTCCACTCCGTACATCTCGTACACACACGCTCCGCTCCGTACGCCTCATACACACGCTCCGCTCCGTACGCCTCGTACACACGCTCCGCTCCGTACACCTCGTACACACGCTCCGCTCCGTACACCTCGTACACACTCGGCTCCGCACACCTCGTACACACACGGCTCTACTCCGTACACCTCGTACACACACGGCTCTACTCCGTACACCTCGTACACACACGGCTCTGCTCCGTACCCCTCGTACTCACGCTCCGCTCTGTACACCTCGTACACACGCTCCGCTCCGTACACCTCGTACACACACGGCTCCGCACACCTCGTACACACGCGGCTCTGCTCCGCACAACTCGTACACACGCGGCTCCGCTACTTACACCTCGTACACATGCGGCTCCACTCCGTACACCTCGTACACACACGGCTCTGCTCCGTACACCTCGTACACACACGGCTCTGCTCCGTACACCTCGTACACACACATCTCCGCTCCGTACACTTCGTACACACACGGCTCCGCTCTGTTCACTTCGTACACACACGGCTCCGCTCCATACACTTCGTACACACACGACTCCGCTCCGTACACTTTGTACACACACAGCTCCACTTCGTACACACACAGCTCCGCTCCGTACACCTCGTACACACACGGCTCCACTTCGTACACACACGGCTCCGCTCCGTACACTTCGTACACACGGCTCCGCTCCGTACACCTCGTACACACACGGCTCCGCTCCGTACACCTCGTACACACGGCTCCGCTCCGTACACCTCATACACACAGCTCTGCTCCGTACACACACGGCTCCGCTCCGTACACCTCGTACACACATGGCTCCGCTCCGTACGCCTCGTAAATACACGGATCTGCTCCGTACACCTCGTACACACACAGCTCTGCTCAGTGCCCCTCGTACACACGCTCCGCACACCTCGTACACAATCGGCTCTGCTCCCTACACCTCGTACACACACGGCTCTGCTCCGTACACCTCGTACACACACATCTCCGCTCCGTACACTTCGTACACACACGGCTCCGCTCTGTTCACTTCGTACACACACGGCTCCGCTCCATACACTTCGTACACACACGACTCCGCTCCGTACACTTTGTACACACACAGCTCCACTTCGTACACACACAGCTCCGCTCCGTACACCTCGTACACACACGGCTCCGCTCCGTACACTTCGTACACATGCGGCTCTGCTCCGTACACCTCGTACACACACGGCTCTGCTCCGTACACCTCGTACACACACGGCTCTGCTCCGTACACCTCGTACACACACGGCTCCGCTCTGTTCACTTCGTACACACACGGCTCCGCTCCATACACTTCGTACACACACGACTCCGCTCCGTACACTTTGTACACACACAGCTCCACTTCGTACACACACAGCTCCGCTCCGTACACCTCGTACACACACGGCTCCGCTCCGTACACTTCGTACACACACGGCTCCGCTCCGTACACCTCGTACACACACGGCTCCACTCCGTACACCTCGTACACACGGCTCCGCTCCGTACACACACGGCTCCGCTCCGTACACCTCGTACACACACGACTCCGCTCCGTACACCTCGTACACGCGCGGCTCCGCTACGTACACCTCGTACACACGCGTCTCCGCTACGTACACCTCGTACACACGCGGCTCCGCTACGTACACCTCGTGCGCACGCGGCTCCGCTCCGTACACCTCGTGCGGACACGGCTCCGCTCCGTACACCTCGTACGCACACGGCTCCGCTCCGTACACCTCGTACACACATGGCTCCGCTCCGTACACCTCGTACACAAATGGCTCGGCTCCGTACACTTCGTACACACACCGCTCCGTATACTTCGTACACACACGGCTCCGTATACTTTGTACACACACAGCTCCGCTCCGTACACCTCGTGCGCACACGGCTCCGCTCCGTACACCTCGTGCGCACACGTCTCCGCTCCGTACACCTCGTACGCACACGGCTCCGCTCCGTATACCTCGTACACAAATGGCTCGGCTCCGTACACTTCGTACACACACGGCTCCGCTCCGTACACTTTGTACACACACAGCTCCGCTCCGTACATTGCGTACACACACGGCTCCACTCCGTACACCTCGTACACACGCGGCTCCGCTCCGTACACCTCGTACACACGCTCCGCTCCGTACACCTCGTACACACGCGGCTCCGCTACGTACACCTCGTACACACGCGGCTCTACTCCATACACCTCGTACACACATGGCTCTGCTCCGTACCCCTCGTACACACGCTCCGCTCCGTACACCTCGTACACACACGGCTCTGCTCCGTACCCCTCGTACACACGCTCCGCTCCGTACACCTCGTACACACGCTCCGCTCCATACACCTCGTACACACACGGCTCCGCACACCTCGTACACACACGGCTCTGCTCCGTACACCTCGTACATGCGCGGCTCCGCTCCGTACACCTCGTACACACACGGCTCTGCTCCGTACCCCTCGTACTCAGTCTCCGCACACCTCGTACACACGCTCCGCTCCGTACACCTCGTACACACACGGCTCCGCACACCTCGTACACACGCGGCTCTGCTCTGCACACCTCGTACACACGTGGCTATGCTACATACACCTCGTACACATGAGGCTACGCTCCGTACACCTCGTACACACACATCTCCGCTCCGTACACTTCGTACACACACGGCTCCGCTCTGTTCACTTCGTACACACACGACTCCGCTCCATACACTTCGTACACATATGACTCCGCTCCGTACACTTTGTACACACACAGTTCCACTTCGTACACACACAGCTCCGCTCCGTACACCTCGTACACACACGGCTCCGCTCCGTACACTTCGTACACACACGGCTCCGCTCCGTACACCTCGTAGACACACGGCTCCGCTCCGTACACCTCGTACACACACGGCTCCGCTCCGTACACCTCGTACACATGCGGCTCTGCCCGTACACCTCGTACACACGCGGCTCCGCTACGTACGCCTCGTACACACGCGTCTCTACTCCATACACCTCGTACACACACGGCTCCGCTCCGTACGCCTCGCACATACACGGCTCCGCTCCGTACACCTCGTACACACACGGCTCTGCTCCGTACACCTCGTACACACATGGCTCTGCTCCGTACCCCTCGTACACACGCTCCGCACACCTCGCACACACACGGCTTTGCACACCTCGTACACACGCGGCTCTGCTCCGCACACCTCGTACACATGCGGCTCTGCTACGTATACATCGTACACACGCAGTTCCGCTCCGTACACCTCGTACACACGCGGCTCCGCTCCGTACACCTCGTACACACACGGCTCCGCTTTGTACACCTCGTACACACACGGTTTCGCTTCATACACCTCGCACACGCGCGGCTCTGCTCCGTACACCTCGCACATGCGCGGCTCCGCTCCGTACACCTCGTACACGGGCGGCTCCGCTACGTACACCTCGTACACATGCGGCTCCGCTACGTACACCTCGTACACACGCGGCTCCGCTCCGTACACCTTGTGCACACGCGGCTCCGCTTCGTACACCTCGTGCGCATACGGCTCCGCTCCGTACACCTCGTACGCACACAGCTCCGCTCCGTACACCTCGTACACAGACGGCTCCGCTCCGTACACTTCGTACACACACGGCTCCGCTCCGTACACTTCGTACACACACAGCTCCGCTCCTTACACTTTGTACACACACAGCTCCGCTCCGTACACCTCGTACACATGCGACTCCGCTCCATACACTTCGTACACACACAGCTCCGCTCCGTACACTTTGTACACACACGGCTCCGCTCCGTACATTTCGTACACACACAGCTTCGCTCCGTACACCTCGTACACATGCGACTCCGCTCCGTACACTCCGCTCCTGAAACCCCTCTTCATCCCTCCCTTATCCACCATTTGTCACCAGAGGAGAGCTGACACTCCACGCAGCTGTTGGAATGCAAATAACAGTACAAGAAGCTCAGTAGCCTATGCTACTTAACATACAAATGCATATCCTCTCAGCACAGACCTGGGATAGATTGACACCTTCCAGCAGAGGAGCAGAGATGGAAAGAAATAGGAAATGGCTCGTTTAGGCTCAAAAGGGGTTTAACAAAGACTGCAGGATGTAATATACCTGGCGGCATGCTTGCATAGTGCACCACCTCCCACTATGCAAGATCACAATCTTAACCTTCAGTCCAGTCTGCAAACCTTGCTCCTGCTCATGCTGTGAGCATGCCTCTGGTCTGATTGCTTAGGGCGGCGGCCCGGTTACTTCCTGATTCTTATAGCTGCTGTGGGCACACTCCTAATGAATCCCCAGCCTATTGCTGTGAGTCTCTGGATTTTTAACCCCACTCCACCCTGAAGGAGGTGTCTGAGCAACACTATCATTCAGTGTGCTCCTTCGCCTCTGAGTTGCCAGGTCTTGTTCTGTTTCTTGTCGTTTCCGCCATTCTGGGGGCCGTATACCCAGACCTGTTTTCTGTGACTTCTAGTCTGTTTCCGCCATCCTGGGGGCTGTATTCCCAGGCCTGTTACCTGTGACTTCTAGTCTGTTTCCGCCATCCTGGGGGCTGTATTCCCAGGCCTGTCTGAACTATCTCCTAGCCTGTTGTCTGTTTATCTCTATGTCCGTACCTTCCCTTTTTCTGCAGTGTCTGAACCTTTTGGAAGTGCATTGAGCTGTAGGGTGCATTGCTGCAAAAGGGAAAAAAAGGGAAAAAAAAACAACTCTTTAAATCTTCTTCTATAGCGAGTGTGAACGAGCTGAGTGTGACCAGAGCATGAGTGCAAACTGAAGTAAGTGTGTGACTTGTTGTTCAGTGACTTGGATTCAGGGAGTTTGGAAGGGAGGACTTTGGACTGAATTGCTGTCTGTTTATTATTAATTTATATTTCTTTTTACTTAACGTTTCTGTCTAGGGCAATCCCCATTAGGAAATGAGCTCCATTATTGAAAATGCAATCCATCTTACATCTTGCCACATGTATGTAATCCTTGAACAGCCGGTTGTGGATGCATACTGCTGTGCGAGATGTGTGCACGTTGTGCGTTTGGAAGCCCAGGTACTGGATCTAAATGAGCAGCTGGCAACACTGAGATCCATTGACAATATGAAAAGGAGTCTGCTGCTCACTGAGCAGCTGCTCACTGGGGTAGATGTGGGGGAGGGTGGTAGTAGGGAGCTGCAGGACAGTGAGGCAGCTAGCTGGGTGACAGTTAGAAGGGGGGTAGAGGGAAGAGTGCCAGGGAGGCTAGCCCTGATCTGTCACACTCCAATAAGTTTGCAAAGTTGGCAGATGAGGGGGGTGTCGGTACAGGGGTAGCACTGCTGCAGCAAGACATGTCCCCTGAAAGCCGGAGGAGTGTCAGCTCCAGTAAGGGGGGGAAATAGGAGAGCAGGGCAGGCCAGGCAGGTGCTGGTGGTGGGGGACTCAATTATTAGGGGAACAGATAGGGCAATCTGTCACAAAGATGGGGATCGTCGAACAGTGTGCTGCCTACCTGGTGCTCGAGTCCGGCACATCGCTGATCTGGTTGACAGATTACTGGGAGGGGCTGGTGAGGACCCAGCGGTCATGGTGCACATTGGCACAAATGAAAAAGTTAGAGGTAGGTGGAAGGTCCTTAAAGATGATTTCAGGGAATTAGGCTGCAAGCTTAAAGCAAGGACCTCCAAGGTGGTATTCTCGGAAATACTACCTGTACCACGTGCCACGCCAGAGAGGCAACGGGAGATTAGGGAGATAAATAAGTGGCTAAAGAACTGGTGTAGGATGGAGGGATTTGGGTTCCTGGAGAACTGGGCCGACTTCTCAGTTGGCTACAGACTCTACGCTAGGGACGGGCTGCACCTCAATGGGGAGGGTGCAGCTGTGCTGGGGGAGAAAATGGCTAGAAGGTTGGAGGAGTGTTTAAATTAGGGATTGAGGGGGAGGGTATTTATTTTATAGGTGGGGAAGATAGTGCAGATAGTGACCTGGGCACATATAAAGAAATTGGGGGTGGGGGTAGAACAGTTAATAAAGTAAGAAAGAATAGAGGTACAGAGAGATACATAAAATGCATGTACACTAATGCCAGAAGCTTCACCAACAAAATGGAGGAATTAGAATTAATTTTGTTGGAAAATAATTATGACATGTTGGGGATATCTGAGACATGGCTGGACGAGAGCCATGACTGGGCAGTTAATTTACAGGGCTATAGTCTGTTCAGAAATGACCGATCAAAAAAGGGAGGGAAGGGTTTGTTTATATGTAAAATCATCCTTAAATCCCATCTTGCGGGAGGATATATGTGAATCTAATGAAAATGTAGAGTCCCTGTGGGTGGAGATAAGGGGAGGGGGAAAAAATAATAAATTGCTGATAGGGGTTTGTTATAAGTCTCCAAAAATAATGGAAGTAGTGAAGAATATCCTCGTAAAGCAAATAGATGAAGCAGAGACTCAATGAGAAGTCATTATTATGGGGGACTTCAACTACCCTGAAATACAATGGGGAACAGAAACCTGTAGTTCCAGCAAAGGTAATAGGTTTTTGACAACTATGAGAGACAATTACCTTTCACAACTGGTTCAGGACCCAACAAGAAGGGGGGCACTGCAAGACCTAATATTAACCAACAGGCCAGACCGCATATCAAATATACGAGTTGGGGGTCACTTGGGTAATAGTGATCACAAAATAATACATTTTTATGTAACCTTTAATAAGATGTGTAGTAGAGAGGTTTCAAGGACACTAAACTTCAGGAAGGCAAATTTCCAACGGTTGAGAGATGATCTTAGTGCAATAAACTGGGACGATATCCTGAGACATAAAGCTACACAAAGCAAATGGGAGACATTTATTAGCATCCTGAATAGGACCTGTGCACAATATATACCTTATGGGAATAAACATGCTAGAAATAGGAGGAAACCACTATGGCTAAATAGAGCTGTAAGGGGCGCAATATGTGACAAAAAGAAAGCATTTAGAGAACTAAAGCAAGTAGGTAGTGATGAGGCATTAAATAAATATAGAAAATTAAATAAATTCTGTAAAAACCAAATCAAGGCAGCAAAGAATGAGGCAGAGAGAATCATTGCCAGAGAAAGTAAAAATAACCCCAAAATATTCTTTAGCTACATAAATAGTAAAAAACTAAAAAATGATAGTGTTGGCCCCCTTAAAAATAGTCTGGGGGAAATGGTGGATGAGGATGAGGAAAAAGCCAATATGCTAAATGATTTTTTTTCAACCGTATTTACACAAGAAAATCGCATGACAGAAAACATGATCAGTGATAACAAAAATTCTCCATTAAATATCACTTGCTTAACCCAGCAGGAAGTACGGCGGCGTCTAAAAATCACTAAAGTTGACAAATCCCCGGGCCCGGATGGGATACACCCGCAAGTACTGCAGGAATTAAGTAACGTCATAGATAGACCATTATTTTTAATCTTTAAAGATTCCATAATAACAGGGTCTGTACCATAGGACTGGCGTATAGCAAATGTGGTGCCAATATTCAAAAAGGGGACAAAAACTGAACTTGGAAATTATAGGCCAGTAAGCTTAACCTCTACTGTGGATAAAATCCTGGAGGGTTTCCTAAGAGATGCTATACTAGAGTATCTGAAGAAGAATAACCTCATGACCCAATATCAACATGGGTTTACGAGGGACCGTTTCTGTCAAACTAATCTGATCAGCTTTTATGAGGAGGCAAGTTCCGGACTGGACCAAGGAAATGTAGTGGATGTTGTGTATATGGACTTTTCAAAAGCTTTTGATACGGTTCCACACAAAAGGTTGATACATAAAATGAGAGCAATGGGGATAGGGGAAAATATATGCATGTGGGTTAAGAATTGGCTCAGTGATAGGAAACAAAGGGTGGTTATTAATGGAAAACACTCCGACTGGGTCTCAGTTAACAGTGGGGTACCACAGGGGTCAGTATTGGGCCCCCTTCTTTTTAACATATTTATTAATGACCTTGTAGGGGGCATAAAGAGTAATATTTCAATATTTGCAGATGACACTAAACTCTGCAGGGTAATCAATACAGAGGAGGACAATTTTATATTACAGGAGGATCTATGTAAACTAGAAGCTTGGGCTGATAAATAGCAAATGAACTTTAATGGGGATAAATGTAAGGTAATGCACTTGGGCAGAGGAAATAAAATGTATAATTATATGCTTAATTGTAAAACACTGGGCAAAACTGTAACTGAAAAAGACCTGGGTGTATTGGTGGACGACAAGCTCACGTTTAGTGGCCAGTGTCAGGCAGCTACTGCAAAGGCAAATAAAATAATGGGATGCATTAAAAGAAGCATAGATGCTCATGAGGAGAACATAATTTTACCTCTATACAAGTCACTAGTGCAACCACACTTAGAATACTGTGTTCAGTTCTGGTCTCCGGCGTATAAGAAAGACATAGCTGAACTAGAGAGGGTGCAGAGAAGAGCGACAAAGCTTATTAGAGGACTGGGGGGTCTGCAATACCAAGACAGGTTATTACACTTGGGGTTATTTACTGTGGAAAAACGAAGGCTTAGGGGTGATCTTATTACTATGTACAAGTATATGAGGGGACAGTACAAAGACCTGTCTACTGATCTTTTTACTCTGAGGCCAGAGACGGGGACAAGGGGGCATCTTCTACGTCTGGAGGAAAGAAGGTTTAATCATAATCACAGACGGGGATTCTTTACTGTAAGAGCAGTGAGACTATGGAGCTCTCTGCCGCATGATGTTGTAATGAGTGATTCACTAATAAAATTTAAGAAGGGCATGGATGCCTTTCTTGAAAAGTATAATATTACAGGTTATATATACTAGATTCCTTGATAGGGTGTTGATCCAGGGAACTAGTCTGATTGTCGTATGGAGTCGGGAAGGAATTTTTTTCCCCAATGTGGAGCTTAGTGTTTGCCACATGTTTTTTTTTTGCCTTCCTCTGGATCAACATGTTAGGCTATGGGTTGAACTAGATGGACTTAGTCTTCCTTCAACCTTAAAAACTATGTTACTATGTTACTTTGCCTGTGCTGTCTCAGGGTTACCCGCTAACACACAGCTCTACCTCCTTAAGCTCCTGGTCGTATCCAGTACAGCTGACCTCTTTCTGTCTATAGTCCACTTCACCACACAGGGTACAGGCTGCTCTGGCCATATTACTCTGCCACTGGATCCAGTTACAGAATCTTGCTATCTCTGTTCTGCTTCCTTCCAGTCTCACACTCCTCACTATGGGGCCTCATCTGTCACACTCTCTGTATTTGGCGTCACCTCACTACTCATTCCAGTGCTGACTTCTCTAAGCAGGAAGAAACTCTCTTCTTACTTCCAAACACTCCTCCCATCTGTAGAGCCAGCTGACTGTTAAGTCTTCCTTACCTAGTTGTCCAATCTACTACAGCTCTGATGGGAGATATTACATTAAATTCAGCATTAAACATTGCTCAACCATTATACATGTTATAATGACACAAACTGTAAAAGTCTTCTGAGATGGTGTCCGACATCTTCACACACTTTTACTGTATAACCACGAGTCACTTAAATGTCAGGGACATCGATCTGTCTAGTTAGGGGCAGAAGTGATTGTGAATCAATGTCACCTCTTCTGGTGCAGATGAAAGTGACAACAGGAGCCCGGGAGAGGAACAGCGAGACACCCCGAAAGAGGGAATGGTGCAGATAGTTTCTTATTATGACTGCACAAGCCCATGTACATTGGTAGCGTACAAACAAGGGGAACAAATACCTGAACCTGGCAGATCCAAATTCAGACTGGTAGAAGCACTACTCTGACCCTGGTCTGTCCCTACATGATGGTGGAGGTTGGCACCCTAAGATAACGCAATGGCGCCCCCTATCAATAGTGGCTCACCCTGAATGCTCCTAACAACTCCTAGTTTATCTATGCTTGTGTAGCAACTTACTTGGGAAAATAGGTTAAACACTAAAAACTACAGCTGACCCTGCTTGCTCCTGTACAGACTAGATACCTTGACTACACAGTCCCCAGCGGTACCTGCGGGTGAAGAGATAGACCTAACCACAGACTAGGAGATGGCAGCTATGGCCTAAACTGCCTAAAAGGCAGACAAGTTGCTTCACGTTCCTGCTAAAGAACCAGAGGGCAGAGCAGAGTGTGAATTATCTAAAAGAAGACAAGTGTGCTGAACAAAGGAATAATCCCAAAGCAAGTAAAGTAAGAAACAAAATATCAAACAAAGAATACAGCAAGTACTGTTAACAAATATACTGCCTATTTTCAAATGATAAAAAGAAGAAAATTGCAAAGTATAGCAAATAAACAGCAAAGCGAAAAACCCTAGCTCCAAATATCAACAGAATGTCAGAATATCCAAATGAATCTATCACCAGCAGGAAACGCAGACTATAAAGCTGCACCCAAAATGTGATAGGCATCCAAATAAAAATACAAATGTGTAAAGCTAAGCAGGCTGCAGCCAGAAAAGCAGAACCCAAACACCCAGTGAAAAGGTGTGTGTCCTGTGGCTCGGCAGAAAGAGAAGCCGACCACAGAACACAAACTGAAGGGATCAAATCCTGGAGCATGACATTGCCACAGACAATTCCTCTCTCTTCCTCCTCCCTGACTTCTCTAGTTTTCCATTTCTGTTGTGTCTTGGTAATTATGGGTAACATGAGGCGGCCCATACAGGTTGTACAGGTGGTCTGGCTCTGCCAGGACGGCATCCATACGTGCCGTCACAAGAAGGTTTGCTATATCTCGCAGCACACTCTCAAGAGGACGGAAACAAACTCCATGTGGACGGCATGAGGGGCCAATATCCTGTAGTGGACAAGGGACAAATACCGCCACACCATGACCAGATCACATATTACCACCACATAGTGACCGAATACTACCATACTGAGCATTAATACAAAAACAGAATACTAATATTACCATTACTAATAGTGCCATTATTCACAGGAGCTCTGTGTATAGTATACAGTGTATAGTGTCAGTGTACAGATAACACACTGACTCACTGGTGATGTCTCTAGTTGAAATCCTTCATCTCCACTTTTCCTCTTCATCCATCGCAGACCGCCATCACTTCTTCTCGCCAGGACTCGTCTCTGCATAAAATAACACAGTTATCTAGAGCAGCTTACAGAGCACATTCCCCAATATTTCCCCAACTTCTACACTACACCAGATGAAGAAAAAAAGTGATATAGTGCCGCCCTGCACAGTAACATGAACCCCCCACAGAAAACAGTATCCTCAAAAATAAAATACATTACAGCAGTAATAATATCCTTTAATTAGCCCCTACAGTAATAATGTCCCACATCCTACTCCCATTGTCTTCATCCTGCCCCCATTGTCTCCATCCTGCCCCCAATGTCTCCATCCTGCCCCCATGTTTCCATTTGTCTCCATCCTGCCCCCAATGTCTCTCCATCCTGCCCCCAATGTCTCTCCATCCTGCCCCCAATGTCTCTCCATTCTGCCCCAATGTCATTCCATTCTGCCCCAATGTCTCTCCATTCTGCCCCCATTTCTTTCCATTCTGCCAATGTCTCTCCATTCTGCCCACGTCTCCATTCTGCCTCCATGTGTCTATTTTGCCCCATGTCTCCATTCTGCCCCCCAATGTCTCTCCATTCTGCCCCCAATGTCTCTCCATCCTGCCCCCAATGTCTCTCCATTCTGCCCCAATGTCTTTCCATTCTGCCCCAATGTCTCTCCATTCTGCCCCCATTTCTTTCCATTCTGCCAATGTCTCTCCATTCTGCCCACGTCTCCATTCTGCCTCCATGTGTCTATTTTGCCCCATGTCTCCATTCTGCCCCCAATGTCTCTCCATTCTGCCTCCAATGTCTCCATTCTGCCCCGTCTCAATTCTGCCCCGTCTCCATTCTGCCCCCAATGTCTCTCCATTCTGCCTCCGATGTCTCCATTCTGCCCCGTCTCCATTCTGCCACCATATTTCTATTCTGCCTCCATGTTTCTATTATGCACCCAATGTCTCCATTCTGCTCCCCTTTCTCCATTCTGCCCCTTTTGCCTCCATTCTGCCACAATGTTTCTATTCTGCCCCAATGTCTCCATTCTGCCCCCCTTGTCTCCATTCTGCCCTCCCTGTCTCCATTCTGCCCCCCTGCCTCCATTCTGCCCCCCTTGTCTCCATACTACCCCCTGGTTTCTATTCTGCCCCCAATGTCTCCATTCTGCCCCCCATGTTTCTATTCTTCCCTCCATGTCTCCATTCTGTCCCCCTTGTCTCCATTCTGCCCCCATGTTTCTATTCTGCCACCCTTGTCTCCATCCATACTGCCCTCTGGTTTCTATTCTGCCCCCAATGTCTCCATACTGTCCCCATGTCTCCATCCTGCCCCCTATCTCCATTCTGCCCCCCGGTCTCTATTCTGCCCCGTCTCCATTCTGCCCCCTATCTCCATTCTGCCCCCCGGTCTCTATTCTGCCCCGTCTCCATTCTGCCCCCTATCTCCATTCTGCCCCCTATCTCCATTCAGCCCCCCGGTCTCTATTCTGCCCCGTCTCCATTCTGCCCCCTTGTCTCCATTCTTCCCCCATGTTCCTATTCTGCCACCGTTGTCTCCATCCATACTGCCCTTTGGTTTCTATTCTGCCCCCAATGTCTCCATACTGTCCCCATGTCTCCATTCTGCCCCCTATCTCCATTCGGCCCCCCGGTCTCTATTCTGCCCCGTCTCCATTCTGCCCCCCTGTCTCCATTCTTCTCCCCTGTCTCCATTCTGCCCCGTCTCCATTCTGCCCCCCATGTCTCCATTCTGCCCTCAATGTGTTTCCATTCTGCCTCTAATATGACTCCATTCTCCCCCAATGTGACTCCATTCTGCCCCCCTGTCTCCATTCTGCCCCCCTTGTCTCCATACTACCCCTGGTTTCTATTCTGCCCCCAATGTCTCCATTCTGCCCCCGTCTCCATTCTGCCCCCCATGTTTCTATTCTTCCCTCCATGTCTCCATTCTGTCCCCCTTGTCTCCATTCTGCCCCCATGTTTCTATTCTGCCACCCTTGTCTCCATCCATACTGCCCTCTGGTTTCTATTCTGCCCCCAATGTCTCCATACTGTCCCCATGTCTCCATTCTGCCCCCTATCTCCATTCTGCCCCCCGGTCTCTATTCTGCCCCATCTCCTTTCTGCCCCTCTGTCTCCATTCTTCCCCCATGTTTCTATTCTGCCACCCTTGTCTCCATCCATACTGCCCTCTGGTTTCTATTCTGCCCCCAATGTCTCCAAACTGTCCCCATGTCTCCATTCTGCCCCCTATCTCCATTCTGCCCCCCGGTCTCTATTCTGCCCCATCTCCTTTCTGCCCCTCTGTCTCCATTCTTCCCCCATGTTTCTATTCTGCCACCCTTGTCTCCATCCATACTGCCCTCTGGTTTCTATTCTGCCCCCAATGTCTCCATACTGTCCCCATGTCTCCATTCTGCCCCCTATCTCCATTCTGTCCCCCGGTCTCCATTCTGCCCCGTCTCCATTCTGCCCCCCGTCTCCATTCTGCCCCCTGTCTCCATTCTGCCCCCTCTCTCCATTCTGCCCCCCGGTCTCTATTCTGCCCCGTCTCCATTCTGCCCCCCTGTCTCCATTCTTCCCCCATGTTTCTATTCTGCCACCCTTGTCTCCATCCATACTGCCCTCTGGTTTCTATTCTGCCCCCAATCTCTCCATACTGTCCCCATGTCTCCATTCTGCCCCCTATCTCCATTCTGCCCCCCGGTCTCTATTCTGCCCCATCTCCTTTCTGCCCCCCTGTCTCCATTCTTCCCCCATGTTTCTATTCTGCCACCCTTGTCTCCATCCATACTGCCCTCTGGTTTCTATTCTGCCCCCAATGTCTCCATGCTGTCCCCATGTCTCCATTCTGCCCCCTATCTCCATTCTGTCCCCCGGTCTCTATTCTGCCCCGTCTCCATTCTGCCCCCTAACTCCATTCTGCCCCCTGTCTCCATTCTGCCCCCTATCTCCATTCTGCCGCCCGGTCACTATTCTGCCCCCTATCTCCATTCTGCCCCCCGGTCTCTATTCTGCCCCCTGTCTCCATTCTGCCCCCCTGTCTCCATTTTTCCCCCATGTTTTTATTCTGCCACCCTTGTCTCCATCCATACTGTCCTTTGGTTTCTATTCTGCCCCCAATGTCTCCATACTGTCCCCATGTCTCCATTCTGCCCCCTATCTCCATTCAGCCCCCCGGTCTCTATTCTGCCCCTTCTCCAGTCTTCCCCCTATCTCCATTCTGCCCCCTGTCTCCATTCTGCCCCCTATCTCCATTCTGCCCCCCGGTCTCTATTCTGCCCCGTCTCCATTCTGCCCCCCTGTCTCCATTCTTCTCCCCTGTCTCCATTCTGCCCCGTCTCCATTCTGCCCCCCATGTCTCCATTCTGCCCTCAATGTGACTCCATTCTCCCCCAATGTGACTCCATTCTGCCCCCAATGTCTCCCATTCTGCCTCCATGTTTCCCATTCGACCCCCCCATGCCTCCATTCTGACCTCAGTGTCCCTCACCCTGCCCCCACCCTGTGCGGTTTTGGTGATTTTTTTCCTCTATAGACTTCTATGTGGAGCATAAAAAAACGTCTGTAAGAAACTGCAGATACTTTTTTAAGTGCAGAATCAAAGCTTTTCTGTACTGTAAAAAACAATTAAAAACGCGGTTTCACATCTGCACCAAAATGCATCAAATAAGGGGGAAAAAGCCTAAAATAGTGCACCAAAGATGCAATAACCAGAGGAGATTGTTATTGTGTAGATTGGTGCACAGTATTTATGCTATGTGTGAACACGGCCTTACAGACACAAAAAAGCCAGATGTCATATAGTGAAACTACACAGAGATGAGAAAGTTCTGAAGGGTCCAACTGTGAATGAGGGACCAAAAAATAATCCACAGGTCCCAACTAGAGAAGAGCAGGACGCACAGATGATATTGCAGCAGCCCGGGCTAATCTAAAGCAGCGACAGGGCCTCCCGTCCAGCCACCAATTACCACTGACCTGGATGCTGGACCTGAGTCCCATGAGTCGATCCTCTCATCTCTAGTCCCAGCCGTCCTGGATACAGCAGACAGTCCCGGATTTAGGTCTATGCCCTGCAGTCCCGAGTTTCTGCTGAATGTCCCTCACTGCCACCGCCCCTCTGATAACTCTTCCTGCCGGGGGAGAAAGACATGGTAAATGGGCATGGCTTGGGGTGTGGATAGGGGCGTGGTCAGACTACGCGTGCCGCATGGTTTCGCCCTCTTTCTAGTCCTCATAGGTTGGCGGTATGCTTGTACTGAGGAGATCTGGGATATCAGTGATTAGGTCCCATATTGTGCACTGTAAGGTCTGGAAAAGCTCCTTCTATCCGTCTCTGTAGCACCAGAGGAAGAACAGAGGGGAAAAGACAGGATTTTCTACATGTCGCGTTATGTAGATGTGACGCGCCCCCTGGGACATATTCCTTTTTGAGGGGAATACCCGGCACCGGATCAGATGGGGGGTTGTAGTCTCCGAGCGGCTGTGACCCGGCCCGTGCCCAGGGCGTCAAACTCAGTGTTATGTGGCAGTCCTACAGATGTTATTAAGAGTTCTTTTGTGTCGACTACGCCACCCGTTGTGATGCGGTCACTGTGGCCGCCGCTGCAGCAGGGTCCGCTGAGGCTGATGGTGGGTGCGCAGCTTGGTGGGATAACCCCCAACGGGAGGGGTATAGCCTCAGGGGGGACAGGTGCAGAGGATGGGGGTTGTGGTAGTGCAGTGCAGACGGCAATGAAGACAGAGTCGGGTTGTGCAGTTAAGGGTGTTTACTTACTGCAGATGTTGTACTGGTCACTCCAGCTTCGAGTGACCACCCGAGCCGTGCTGCGTCCACCAGGTCCTGGATCCAGCCAACCCCCAAACAAGTCCGGAGCGTGGCCCTGAGCTCTCCTTCTGTCCCGTTCTCTGGCCGTCCCCACCAGTGATCCACCTAGGTCCAGCTCCCTCGGGCCTTCTGTTGGGACACCCTTGGCCTTGGGTTCCCTGACCCTTCATGTGGTGTGCCTTCGGGGTGGATGTGATGGGTGACCGTGACAAACGCTGCCCACGGTCTCCGGTCTCTGGCTGGGGTGTGTTTTGCCCCCCACCAGCTTGGGTTCCGGTACCCTGTGCCGACTCTTCACCCGGGGATTTAAGTTGGGATCTTGGAGTCCTTTTCTGCTGTTTCCCCCTCTGGGTCTCTCTCTCTCTTCTCCTCTCTCACTCTGGGTCTCTCTTCTTCTCTGCTGGCTGACTTGTTCTCTGCATCTGACCCTGTTCTTAGTTGGTGCCCACCTTATATACACCCTCTATGTGTGAGCTCAGGTGACCAGCACCCAATGAGCTCCTATCTTTACCCAGGCTGCTCCCCCTATCTGCCCCTACACTACTTGGGATGTACCACCCCCCTCCCACTCCAGCCAGGAACAGACTCGGTCGTACCTGCACATTTCTAAGTGGGAGTACCGTCGGCCTGTTCCTCGGAAATGGGATGTATGTAGTGCATGCAGCCTACCGAGCTCAGTCCCACACTCCATCCTTACCCGGGAGTGGAATATCACACCTCTGGGTTGAGGTGCAATACCCCTGTAGCAGCCGAATCCTCAGGGTGCTACAGATGTTCTGCAGATTTATCACAACCGTCCACAAGAAGAAACTGCCATCACAGAGCCGCCTTTAGCTGTTGGAAAAGTTTAAACTTAGTTTTGAATAGTTGCTATAGGCAACAGGGACCGTTTCTATTTATGCTGGGTCACATGATGCTGGTGCTGGGTGATGTCATGTGACGGAATGTTGTGGGTGATGATGTCACAGAGGGCGTTGTGATGTCACCCTTGGGATATATAAGGGGGCTCCATCCACCTGGAGCTCATATCTCATTGGCCATATCTTGGTGCTGAGATACCCCCTGGAGACAATGAGGATCGCCATATTGTTTCTGTGCTGTACCCTGTTCTACCCTGTGAATTACCATAGGCTGCCGGTGAGTACCTGTCTATTATTACATATGGAGGACGTTTAGAATCAGCTGCGGCAGGGGAAGGGGATGGGGAGGGGGGTCCTGTAAGAATTTACCTGCGGGAATAAGAGGTTATGGCAGGGAAAGGAGCTTAGGAAGTGACAGTCAGAGGGGATATAAGTGTGGGGTGACCCCTCTGACTCCCACATTCCTGCCTTGTCCTTGTAGTGATTAATGACTTTGGTGTTGTCCCTTATATATCACTTTGCAGTCACCAGTGATCGCTCCGCACTGTGATCCTAAACTACAGTCTCATTTACCTTTTTGCAAACACCCAGAAGGGGAGGAGTGACATCACACCCATGTGAGCAGATCCCGCCCACTTTTACTGCAGTCGTAATGCGAGCTAGCTGTATTCTCTTTTCATGGAAATGTCAGCAGCTGCTCCCCCTAGTGTTTACAAGATGAAAACATCAAAACAGTTAAAATATTTTTTTCAGATTTTATACCATTAAAACCTTTTTAAATATATATGTGTATTTATATATAAATATAAATACTTTACAATTTTACAATTGTAAAAAAATTGCTGACACTTTCCCTTTAAAAGATCTAAAGACGTTCTGCTTCATGTGCCATTGTGACCAATCACAGCACAGATTATATTTTTTAAACTTTTCTTGAAAAACTGAAGCTGCTCCGTGATTGGAAATCATGTGGAAGGGTTCTCTTTTAGACATTTAGTTAGGTCCAAAGTATCAGTGACATGATGGATAGAACTGTGCAATGATGTCACAGAGGGCTTTGTGATGTCACCCCTGGGTATATTAGAAGCCTCGGCCCATCTGCAGCTTGTATCTCATTGACCATACCTTGGTGCTGAGAGACCTCTGAAGATGATGAGTATCATCCTATCATTTCTGTGCTTTACGTTGCTCTACCCCCCACATTACAGTACACTGAGGGCGAGTATGTTCTCATCAATATGGAGGTCACAAGGATCAGCTAATGAGAATATCGCCTCTTGCAGGACTTCTCATACTGGACACGTGACCGTCCGTCATATGAAAGTCCAACTGTAAATAATATTCCATGGACCCTGGAGGTGAATCCCAAACTTCTTCATGATCTTCTCAATGGGATATTTCTGAAAGTTGCTTGATAATGTATCCATCACTGTATAATAACAAGGGCTCTCTGTTTGACTGGATTGGGTATAAATATTCAGGACTTTATTATGTTTTTTTTCTTTATTATAGGATGACCCACTACCCGTGGATCTCAGGAGAAGCAGCACCTATCAAGCTTCCATCAATCTTCCTCTTTGGCTCTTCCGTGACGCAGTTTTTGTTGCGGTGATGACACTACTGACAATACTAGAGTATTTGGCCTTAAGTCTTGTCCTGAGCAAGTGGGCAATGTCTGAACCTGGTGAAACAATCAGAAAACTCCTGAGAACAAAACCATTCTGAAGGAACAAAGTGCTTGTAAGGAGCCGATTTGCATCCCTCAGATTCAGGAGCAAGACTCCAGGAGAACACCTGTCTTGTCCAATGGTAAATGTTCTACTCCATCCATGGCTCCTCCACCGCAGGATGCGAAAAAGGTTCCTAGTTGCAACTATAAAGTGGCATTCAGTGATATTGTCTGGGTCAGAACGATCCCTCACAACAATATAGGAAGAAGAGCTCGAAGTTGTACGGAGCATAAAGAGAGGTTACTGATTTTTCAGAGAAGCCAACAACCCAGAATTCCAGAGCCAAGAGCACCAGAACCTAGAACACCAGAACTTACCATGTCAGAACCTAGTATGTCAGAAACTAGAATGCCAGAGCCTGAAATGCCTACAACACCTCCACCCAAAATCAAGAGGAGAAGATGTTTCCTTAGATGTCTTAGAGGCGAGGAAGATTGAGAAGGCAACTGCTTGAACTTTCCCATTGCTCGTGTCTTCATCACAGGTTAGTCCTATACATGCTGTCTGATGGGCACCATCTTACTACATACAAGGCAGCATTGCACCTGAAATCGAATGGATATTTCGTCACACACTTGCACTTTAGCACCTTATCATATGGCGCATATATCTATGAACGCTTTGCTAAGTATCACTGTCTAGTATGTGCTTCTGATGAACCTATTTTAGGAAAACGTGTCGAGGTTTGGCATACTATGTACTTGAGTTTGGCGTACTATGTGCTTGTTGGTAAATTCTATTGCCATCTATAATCTACTAGATATTATAATGTCTCTGGTGGGATGCCCCATGCCGAATTGTTGATAACTGACTATGAGCATTGTCCTCTCTTTCTTATCTACTATGGTTACAGGTTGATGTGAAGAGAGCTGTGCCATTGGTAGCGATTTTCTACTGATTTGTCAGTTATAAGTATGTTAGTTTAGCAAATTTCTGCTTGTAGGGTCTAATGTTTTAGCATAGTGTATGTTCTGTGAGCTAAATTGTCATACTTATGCACTAGATAGATTATAAATTGTGATGCTTATGTACAAGATAGATTATTAGTTTAATCGGTGATTTTTTAAATATTTTTTAACATCAGGAGACTCAAGAATCGCATCTTACAGAAGACAAGAAGCCTAAATGCCGAAGGGTGATGACCTCTTGATGGCACAAGACTGGACAGAAGATAAAAACATTTGATGGCACACAGCCAGAGGGTGATGACCTATTGATGGCCATAGCCAGAGGGTCATTACCTGTTGATGGCACACAGCCGGACAGAGGATCATTACCTGTTGATGGCACACAGCCGGATGGTCATTACCTGTTCATGGCGCACTGCCGGATGGTCATTACCTGTTGATGGCACACAGCCGGAGGGTGATGACCTGTTGATGGCCATAGCCAGAGGGTCATTACCTGTTGATGGCGCACTGCCGGATGGTCATTACCTGTTGATGGCACACAGCTGGAGGGTGATGACCAGTTGATGTCTCACTGCCGGATGGTCATTACCTGTTGATGGCACACAGCCGGACAGAAAATAAAAACATTTGATAGTACACAGCCGGAGGGTGATGACTTATTGATGGCCATAGCCAGAGAGTCATTACCTGTTGATGGCGCACTGCAGGATGGTCATTACCTGTTGATGGCACACAGCCGGAGGGTGATGGCCTATTAATGGTCCAAAGCTGGAGAGTCATTACCTATTGTTGGCCACAGTCAGAGGGTCATTACCTGTTGATGGCATACAGCTGGCCAGAGGATCATTATGTGTTTATGACACACAGCCTGACAAAGGATAAGATCTTTTGATTGCATACACCGGATCCCTCCCTGATAACAAGGAACCCTGGGAGATATTGGTCATCCTGATCCCCCACTGACTATATACTTGCTCCACCTCACCCAATACCATCATGGAGGACACTTCCACCTGTGTCCACTGTAACGTTGGACTTTCTTTTATAATTACAGCAGATTAATAAACATCATAAAGCTGTAAAATTATCGAGTAATTTATTATAAAGAAATATAAATTATAATATATAGCTATAGAGGGCACATAAGACGACTAACTATAGAAAGCATGGTATAGCCTGATATATACTGTATATTCTAGATGGCGCTATTACACTAAATACATCACAACCTCCAGGGTGATATTACCGTACAATGCGAGATCACTAATAATGGCCACAGATTATGAGAAAATGACCAGCTCCATAGTCCTGGAGTTATTATAAATGTCTCTAGTGTGAGGCAGGGACTGGACGAGTGTTGGAGGGAGGTATATTCCCCCAGGACGTCCTTTATGTATCCATGCTGTAGAATCTGCCGTATACTTCTGTTCTAGCAGTCAGACATTTCACTCTGCAGATCACAGGCTCAACATTGTGTAAAACTACCACCGTATATAAGAGCACTCAGAATATAAACTAGCGGCATGCCGTGCACTGCCCACGTCATGTGTACGGGATACAGGACCTGCAGAACCTGGTACGGCCATTATAGTTGATAGATTAATGATACCTGTGCAGATGAAGGGAAAAAAAATATGTGCAACAACAGGAGGAGAAAGTCTCAAAATGTAATTTGAAAAGTATAATAGAGAAATGGGAAACTTCTGGAGATGCAGATAAGTGGTACCAGGGCGAAACGTAAGTGCAGTCAGACAAGCCAATGGCCTGGTAACAGAGGCCAAGCAGAGCCGGGTATGTGGTAATACAAATGGGTGGTGGACTGAGTCGAGGTTTCGGTAATCATGGTGTAACAGACCGGGCAGACTGACTGGGCAGGAGAGAATTTCATGTTTTTTTGATTATAGCATCATTCAGAGAATTCCTGCTCCTAATTATTAAAAGGGGTTGTCCGCGACTATTTTATTTTTTTTTACCATGGGCCTAAGAACTAAAAGGTAAGTATTTGCTAACGATATGCCTGTTGGGCCCGGTGCCGATCTCTGCCATTTCAGAAAGGTCACGGATCGCTCCTGCCAGTGATTTTGCAGCTCCCTCTCTGCTCTGTTGATGGGGTGTGACTGCCGATGTCATGCTGACTTGACAGCTAGCTCCCTGCTGCCTAACTGCAGGGAGCCATCTGTCAATGAGAATGAAGTTGGCAGTCTCGCCTCATTGACAGAGCAGCCGGGAAGAGGAAGAGCTGTTCTGTTGACGTGAAGCAGCAGAATCGCTGTTAGGAGCAGATCAGGTGTGATCAGAGCCGCCACAGGGTAGAACAGGCAGATAGTAAGCAATTACCTGCCTGTTAGTTCTTAGGCACATTGCATTTTTCTATCTCATCCTGTAGGAGTCACCTTCTCTTCAACGAAAAAGAGACACTGTGAAACCTACGCGTATCGAACACCAAAAGTTCTTAATCCTAGTATACAAATACATGTAGGGAGTTACAATTTACATGTTCGACTGCCCCATCATATGGGCGTGTTGATAGTTCCTCACTAGTGTTGAGCCACCCCCGTAGTGTTCGAGTTCGGTTCGGTTCGTCGAACACCCGTGTGTTCGCCGAACTGTTCGTCGAACACCTTCGAACACCGTTAAAACCAATGGCAGGCAAACAAAAACACATAGAAACACATAGAAAACACCTTCAAAGGTGTCCAAAAGCTGACAAACTGCTCAGAAGACACAACTAACACATGGAAAAGTGACAAGTACATATAGTCATGCGAAAAGAAAAGAGGTGGAGGAGTAAAAGGAGGGGGAGACACAGATATAGGCATGTCATGCCCTTCTAGAATCCAAAAAGTGAGAAGCCGACACGTTCAGTCCGCTCCTGCCCATGCCACCTCCGTGTCGCCGGGTTTGTGCCAGAGCCGCAGTGAACCCTGACGGCCAGCCCCCCTCTCCCAATACTGGTGCCTGTCCGCTGGTGGGTCGAGCGAGCCCCCCTGTGGTGGAGGCAGCTCTAAGCTTTTTAATTTAAATTGTCTCTCTAATTTGAATAAATACACTTTAAATCCATTTACAAGGATCTATTGGAGGGCAAGTCTCATGCCAGCAGCCGCGTAATTCCAGCTCCAGTAGCGTCCACTAAAGCTGCTGCAGTTAAAAAGCTTTTATAAGGATCGAGCTCGGCTGTCCACCGCAAGGCATCCTACTGCCAGTCCCAGCCCCTATGCCTTGGGGTGCCTCCTGATGCTCTTCACTGAGTATCCCGTGGTCCCGAAGCATTTCCTTTGAAAAAATGAAGTGTCCAAACTACAGGTGGTGTAGCTTGCTTAACAGCCGGGATAATCTGCTGACTAGCAGACACTGCTACTAGGCACAAAGTATTTCCTGGGCAAGATGCAGTTAAAAATTTGTAATTAGATACTCTCGTTGGATGCTGAGAAAGCATTCCATAGAGTCTCCTGGCACGCCATATATGATTCTCTTAAAAAGCTTGGGGTAGGGGTCTAGGGGACCCTTTTATAGCCAAAATCACGGCCCTGTATCGCAATACGTCACCTAGGCTGAAGATAAATGGAACTGTAGCACCCTGAGGGCTCGGTTGCTACAGAGGTATTGCACCTCACCCAGAGGTGTGATATCTCACTCTCAGGTAAGGATGTAGTGTGGATCAGGACCCGACACCTGCATGCATTACACCACATTGCCGTGGGGCAGGGCGACCAATATGCCCCTGAGATGGGCACGACAGTCCCTGTCCCTGGCTGGAGTGGGGGGAGGGAACACTGAGGAAGGGGAACCCTGTAGTGCAGGAGCAGGGAGGAAGCAGTTCCTGGGTGATTGAGAAGGGAGTATAAAAGGTGGGCACCATCTTAGTTCAGTGCAGAGAAGTCTGAGCAGAAGTGGCAGGGAGCAGGGGCTCTGCATGAGCTCTGCTCCGGAGGCGGGCCTAGTAACAGAGGCCCAGGCCTGGAAGAGGGAGAAGGAAGGAAGAGGAGCGGAGAAGGCTCCAGGAACGAGGAACGAAGGGATCTCAGGGGTGTGGACTGGCGAGTCGCCACCGCACGCCCGAATCCACCTGCGTGGAGGGGTCAGGCCAAAGGGGGAGACCGGTCCCCGAAACTAGTGGAGGAAGGAAACGACCCTCAGCTAGAAACAGGAGGCTGTGACATTTTATGTGGCGCAGCCCCTCGCTACACCCGCTAGGAAGGCACCACATAGGGTCAGGGAAACTGGCGCCAAGTTTACCAAGAGGAGGCCCGAGGCAGCCGGACAGAAGGGTTGGTAAGAAAGGCCAGACAAAGGACACACAAAGGGGGTCCTGTGAAGCACTCCAAAGTTATCTGGGAGTTGTCTGAGCCCCTCACCTGGTGAGCACAGTACGACGTGGGCAGCCGTTACCTGCAGACGTGGTCTGGATAATAAGAACTGTGAGTAAAGGCCCTGGACTGCATCACTGACTCCGTGTCATTACTGCTGCTGCCCTGCACCATCACCCCCATCCTCCGCATACACTGCCCTGAGGCTATACTCCTCCCGTGGGGAGTTATGCTACGCTCTGCTGCACCCACAACACCAGCCTCAGCGGTCTGCCCTGGAGCGGCGGTTCACTCTGACCGCAATCCACGGGTGGCGTAGTCGGACATTTAAACATCAAAACCACATAAATAGTTCCGCCACTGGTTTGACCGCCCTGAGCCACGGAACCGGGTTGCCGCCACGGAGACTACAACCACCAGCATCCACCAAAAAGGGTCCGGCTCCGGGTGTCCCAAGGCCCAGGGGGCGCGTCAGAACATTTTCATCACCTTTCACAATCACCAATGGGACAAGGCAGGGATGTTCTCTGTCCCCTCTCTTATACATCCTAGTGACGGAGCACCTGCTCTCATCAATTCGCCATAACCCCAATATTAGGTGGATTGAGGTGGGAGGCACCGAGTACAAGTGCTCTCTATTTGCTGATGATGTCCTAGTATATATCACTCAATCACATATATCCATCCATGCTGTTATGGCTGAAATAGATCACTTTGTTACATGGTCAAATTTTAAAATCAATGCAGCGAAGTCTGAGGCCCTCGATGTCTCCCTCCCCAAATCCATATAGGATTCCATCCAGTCCAACTTTCCCTTTGCCTGGCCCTCACAGGGTATCAAATACTTAGGAATTCCTATTCATAGAGACCTCTCCCATCTATGTTATCTTAATTTTGGGCCCTTTATTGAACAACTCCATACAGACCACGGTTGGCAAGTTAGAACTGTAAGATTCACTACGTGAACCACTGGTGTTTTGTGGAAAAGCACATGTACACTGTGTTCCAAATTATTATGCAAAAAGTGTTTAGGAGTGATAAGGGAAGAATTTGTTTGTTTGTCAGTTAAACTCATTGATGGTGATGTGTGTCAGGGCTCTTTATATCACTGTAAGCAATTGCAGACACCTGTGCTAATTAGTTTGGCAGGTGTGTCCAATGAAAGGCAAGACTACTTAAGAAGGCTGTCTCACATTATTAAGCAGCCTACATTTTCTGCCAAAATGGGAAAGATAAAGGATGTGTCGGCTGCTGAGAAGCAACAAATTGTGGAGTGTTTAGGTCAAGGCATGACTACAATCAACATTGTGCGATGATCAGGATGAAGTGTCTTGGCAATCAAGAAGTATGTAGCTGATTCACAGTACACACGTGTGCGTGCTGATAAGGGCAAATTGAGGACTCTTTCCTACAGGCAATTACGTCAGGTTGAAAGAGCAGCGGCAAAAAAGCCTTGTCATAGCAGCAGACAAGTTTTTGAAGCTGCTTGTGCCTCCAACGTCCCCCGAACAACAAGATGCAGGGTCCTTCAGAGGTTTGCAGCTGTGCATACGCCATCCTGTCGACCTCCTCTATCCACTTCACACAAGCAGAAACGGCTCCAATGGGCCAAACATTACATGAAGACTGATTTCAAAACTGTTTTGTTCACGGATGAGTGCCATGCAGCGCTCGATGGTCCAGATGGATGGAGTGGAGGATGGCTGGTTGATGGACACCCCACGCAAACACGGCTACAGCGCCAACAAGGAGGAGGTGGAGTAATGTTTTGGGCTGGAATCATGGGGAGAGAGATTGCCGGCCCCTTTAGGATCCCTGAAGGCGCTAAAGATGAACTCCATAATGTATGTGGATTTTCTCAAACAGCACTTCCTGCCATGGTTCAAGAAGAAGAATCGTGTATTTCACAGCAAGATCATTTTTCTGCATGATAATGCACCATCTCATGCTGCACATAAAACATCTGCATCTCTGGCTGATATGGGCATAAAAGGGGACAAACTTATGGTGTGACCCCCATGCTCCCCTGACCTCTACCCCATTCAGAACCTTTGGAGCATCATTAAAAGGAGTGTCTATGATGGCGGGAGGCAGTTCACATCTAAGCAACAGCTCTGGGAGGGTATTCTGTCCTCATGCAAAACAATTGAAGCAGAAACCATCCAAAACCTGACAAATTCAATGGACAAGAGAGTTCAGAAGCTCCTTTCGAACAAGGGGTCCTATGTGAAAATGTAACATCACCTAGAATAAAGTTTTGAGTTGAAAACTGTTTGATTTCAGTTTCTAACAACCTGCTAATGCTTATAATTTCAAAAATGACCATTTTTTTGGTCTTTATTAAAATGAAAAGGTTGATCGAAAAGTTTGGGGGATCTAAGAGTGTGGCAACCCAGTAGTCATGATTACTTCGAATTCTGACAATATGAGGGTCATGCTGCAGGTAGTGCAGCAAGAAGGCACTTATGTGTCTTGCGCATCTCGGAGCCCCAAAATTATTTTCCGGGCTAGATGCAGCTAAAAATTATTATTAATTTTAAATCTGGTGAAGCTTTAGTATAGATGGCCTAATAGGATCAGTGCTGCACACTGCTACAAAGCCCAAATTATTTTCCAGCCAAGATACAGATAAACATGATTAGTAATTTGAAAGCTTAAAACGGTTGGTAGGGTGATTTTAACCAATCATCAAGCTTTTACTCTCCCCAGGATGACACAGGGGTAGAAAAGTCGTTTCGGATCCATGATTTGTTCATCTTTATGAACGTGAGTCTGTCTACATTATCAGTGGAGAGCCGCGTGCACTTATCTGTCAGCACACCACCAGCAGCGCTGAACACACGTTCAGACAGAACGCTGGCTGCGGGGCATGACAAGATCTCCAAGGCGTAAGTGGCTAGCTCCGGCCATTTATCCAGATTGGAAGCCCAAAAAGAGCAAGGGTCCAGTGACACAGTCGTGGCTTCAATGTTTACTTGGAGATACTCCTGTACCATCGTCTCTAGGCGTTGACTATGTGTCAGACTTCTTGTCTCCTGTGGCCTTGCAAAGGATGGGCTAAAAAAGTGGTGAAATGATTCCGCAAAATTGATGTTACCAGCAGATACTGTGGTTCTGTTACGGTTTGAGTGCTGAACACTTGACGGTCCCACGGTTGGCAAGTTGGAACTGTGAGATTCACTACGTGCACCACTGGTATTTTGTGGAAAAGCACATGTAAGATTCTGCAACAGTCTCTGCTGATACTCCTGCATGCGTGCATCCCTTTCTATGGCAGGAATAATTTCTGCAAATTTACTTTTGTACCGGGGATCTAACAGTGTGGCAACCCAGTAGTCAGGATTATTTCTAATTCTCACAATTCGAAGGCACTCATGTGTGTTGCGCATCTAGGAGCACCAAGTCCCTGTTGTGTTGGTGGCGAGGTAACAATCATGCTTCCTTCCTCTGTCCTCTCCCCCCCAACCTCGCACAACAGAAATGTGATTAAGGTCTCCCTCATCTGATGAGTCTTCCATCAGTTCGTCCTCCACTTCTTCCTGGGCTCCTGCACCTTCCTCACTAGTTTGGCTGCTACCATGCGCCCTGGTAAAACCATCTCCCCCACCCTCACATGCCTGCCGCCTTGGTGCTGCCGACCGTCTGGACCTTGCAGATGTTAGCCCTTCCGCATACAACTCCTCCTCCTCTACTTCCTCCACCTCCTCTTGTGCCACCACCTGACTCCGAATTCTGTTTAACATGTGCTCCAGCATGTAAATCACCGGAATAGTCATGCTGATAATGGCATCGTCAGCACTAAACATCTTCGTCGCCATTTCAAAACTGTGCAGAAGGGTGCATAGGTCCCTGATCTGAGACCACTCCTCCAGCGTGATTTGCCCCACCTCTGGATCTCGTTGGCCCAGGCTATACGTCAGAACGTATTGCACCAGGGCTTGTCGGTGCTGCCACAGTCGCTGCAACATGTGCAGAGTTGAATTCCACCGGGTAGGCACATCGCATTTTAGCCGGTGAAGTGGCAGGCCCAACGACTTCTGTAGAGATGTAAGTCGCTGAGCTGCGGGATGCGAACGGCGAAAGTGAGCACACAACGACCGTGCCCTCTGCAGAAGGCCATCTAGTCTGGGATAGTGGGCTAAAAATTGCTGGACAACCAGGTTCAACACGTGAGCCATACAAGGCACGTGTGTGACATTGCCCCGGCGAAGGGCCGCACCCAGGTTTGCAGCATTGTCGCACACGGCCTTCCCTGGTTTCAGGTCCAGTGGAGACAACCATTCATGAAATTGGTTCTCCAGAGCTGACCACAACTCCTCAGCTGTGTGACTCACATTTCCCAGACATTTCAATGTAAAAACCGCCTGATGACGTTGAGCCCTACTGCCAGCATAGTAAGGAGGTGTGCAGGATCCCTTCTGCGCAGTTAGAAAGCTTGTGGCATGACCAGATAGGCTTTGGGTGCAGGTGGAAGACCGAGAGGAGGTTGAGGAGGCAGAAGCAGTGGAGGAACTTTGACATAAAGAGGATTGACGCACAACTCGTGGGGACGGCAAGACTTGGACAGCAGCCCCTTGTCCTGCTGTCACCATAGTTACCCAGTGCCCAGTCAGCGACATGTAACGCCCCTGTCCATGCCTACTCGTCCAAGTGTCTGTGGTGAAATGCACCCTGTCGCACACAGCGTTTCTCAAAGAAGCGGTGATGTTGTGTGCGACATGCTGGTGGAGCGCAGGCACACCTTTCTTTGAGAAGTAGTGCCGACTGGGCATCTGGTACTGGGGCACTGCGACGGACATAAGGTCTCGAAAATCCTCTGTGTCCACCAGGCGGAAAGGCAGCATTTCTGTAGCCAAGAACTTGCAGATGGTGAAATTCAACCTCTTAGCTTTCTCATGGCTAGGAGGAAATGGTCTTTTACTTGTCCACATCTGAGGGACCGAGGGCTGGCTATTGTGCTTAGACGGGGTTGATAAGGGTGTCCCCGGCAAACTGCCGGTCTGTGAGGAAGATGCAGGCGGACATGTTAGGTTTCCTTGATCCAAAGGTGGTGCTATCGATGTCGGACAGCGCTCAACACCAGCTGGTGTTACCACCTCCAAAGAAAATGATGACCTGCCAATCACGCTGGCTGTTGCGGGTAAAGAGGTGGCAGGTCTGCGCCCCAAAACAGGTGTGACTGCTGTCCCCCCAGTCACAGAGGATGAAGAGGCCGCGGATGCACAAGATATGGCAGACGGTGGTTGGCCCGGCCGGCTAGGCCGCATTGTAGCACACTGAGCTTCCCACTGCAACTTATGCTTCATGTCCATGTGCCGGTTCATGCATGAAGTACTCAAACTATGTATTTTTTGGCCTCTACTTAGCTTTTGCTGACAAATGTTACAGATAACACGAGTTGGGTCATCTTTATCGATCTGAAAAAATGCCCAGGCTATGCAAGGCTTAGCACCCATGCGACCTGAAGAGCCACCACGACTTGTGGTGAGAGGCAGAGTTGTGTTTGAGGATGCAGTTGTTGACGTGCTTCCAGTACTACGTCTCTGTCCAGGAAGGCGCAACCTGACCTCGTCGTCACTAGCATCTTCCTCCACCTCCTCTGCTGACCTCATCTCTTGGCTGACTGTGGGTTGACAGTAAGTGGGATCTCCAACCTCATCATCATCACCCTGTGCGTTATCACACCCGTCGTCCTCAGAGCCAACCTGTTCCTGCCCTGACAAAAAACTAAAGTTGTCGCTCCAATCAGGTATTTGAGTCTTATCATTGTCTTCCTCATTGTCTCCACCAACAGGAGTTACAGTTTGGGAATGAGGGTCTACATTATGGTCAGAACCTTCTGCGTCTGGTCCTGGATCCGACTCATAAAGATTCTGGGCATCAGTGCAGATCATTTCCTCGTCTGGATTCACAGAAGCACTGGAGTCGACCTCTGATTCCCAGGCTATAGTATGAGTAAACAGCTCTGCAGACTCAACCATCTGTTCTACCTCATACTCAGACGGGCAGCTGGAGATTTGGGAGCTGTGAGGAAGCAAGTGCGATTGGGGTGACACCTTTGAGGACTGGAGTATTTGTGATGTTGAAGTTGATGTGGAGGAGAGCCCACTTAAAGGAGCACTTGATATCCGTTGAAGCACCTGCTGTTTTTGTGCCTCATCTGGAATTTGTAGCGATTGGCGTGGCCGTAAGAAAGGGATCTTATCACATTGTCCGCTAAAAGAAGTAGACATTTTAGTTTGGCTGGAAGATGGTCTTTCTTCTGCAGATGTTACTGTTGCTTTAACACCTACCCCACGGACACAACCTTTTTTCTCCTTCCCAACACGCCTATTCCCCTTTCCACCAGCAGCAGGCCTTTTTTCACTCATTTTGGTGGTTAACTAATTAACAACTCTGGAGTTGTTTGCACAAAAAACAATGGATGGGAACCGAGCAGAGCTGAGTGGCCAAACTGTGGTATTAGGACAAAACTATTGGCTGGGTTAGATGCAAAAAAAAATTATATTCAATTTGCAACCTGATGGAGGTCAGTATAGATGGACTAATAGAGAAAGTCCCACACACTGCTAGAAGGCCAAATATTTTTTCAGAGCTAGATGCAGAAAAAAATATATTCAGTTTGCAACCTGATGGAGGTCAGTATAGATGGATTAATAGAACAAGTCCCACACACCGCTAGAAGCCCAATATTTTTTCAGAGGTAGATGCAGAAAAAAATATATTCAGTTTGCAACCTGATGGAGGTCAGTATAGATGGACTAATACAACAAGTCCCACACACAGCTAGAAGCCCAATATTTTTTCAGAGGTAGATGCAGAAAAAATATATTCAGTTTGCAACCTGATGGAGGTCTGTATAGATGGATTAATAGAACAAGTCGCACACACAGCTAGAAGCCCAATATTTTTTCAGAGGTAGATGCAGAAAAAAATATATTCAGTTTGCAACCTGATGGAGGTCTGTATAGATGGATTAATAGAACAAGTCCCACACACAGCTAGAAGCCCAATATTTTTTCAGAGGTAGATGCAGAAAAAAATATATTCAGTTTGCAACCTGATGGAGGTCAGTATAGATGGACTAATACAACAAGTCCCACACACAGCTAGAAGCCCAAATTTTTTTCTCAGAGGTAGATGCAGAAAAAAATATATTCAGTTTGCAACCTGATGGAGGTCTGTATAGATGGATTAATAGAACAAGTCCCACACACAGCTAGAAGCCCAATATTTTTTCAGAGGTAGATGCAGAAAAAAATATATTCAGTTTGCAACCTGATGGAGTGGGCCGTGACGGAACGCTTCAAGCATTACCTGGCCTCCGCAAAGTTCACCGTGTACACGGACAACAACCCGTTGACACACCTGGACAATGCAAGACTGGGTGCCCTAGAACAGCGGTGGATGGCCCGTCTCTCCAACTATGACTTCGTGATCAAGTACCAGGCCGGCAAAACCAATGCCAACGCGGACGCCCTATCAAGAATGCCTCACTTACCTGAGGGCGACGAAGACCCAGAAGAGCTGTAGGAGGTAGAACTCCCCGCGTTTCACCGGTATGGAGCCGCTCAACACTCTCACCGCGTGAAGGAGGAGGATCTAACAACTGTGATGATCAATCCCCTACCTCACCACAGCTTGGCCGAGACCCAAGATAGTGACCCTGCAGTCCGCCTGGTGAAAGATCTGCTGACCCGGGAAGACGCCCGCCTAGATCCAGATGCCCCAGAGGAAGCCAAGCAGCTATGGAAGGAGAAGAGCAAGCTGTTCCTCTACGAAGGCAAGTTGTGCAGAAGGATTGTTAACCACCGGACGCACGAGCTGACCTGGCAAGTCGTGGTCCCAAGGCGGGATGCAACTATGGTCCTGGGGGCTTACCATGACAGAGCGGGACACTTCGATTGGAAGAAACTGGAGTTCCTGCTAAGAGGAAGGTTCTTTTGGGTCGGCATGAGAGGAGCTGTAGAAAAGTGGTGCAGAGACTGTGGCCCTTGTCACCTGAGGAGGAAGGACCGCACCAGCCAGAAGACACCCTTGAGGCCCATCGTCACCACGCAGCCTCTTGAGCTGGTAGCTCTGGACCACGTCAAATTGGCTCCAAGCCGGTCTGGATACATCTATGCCCTGACAATCGTGGACCACTATTCCCGTTTTCTAGTGGTGGTCCCGGTAAAGGACTTGACAGCCCAAACAGCGGCCAGAGCCTTCCAGCAATACTTCTGCCGTCCACACGGGTATCCGGAACAGGTCCTGACAGACCAGGGTCCAGCGTTCGAGGCTGAAATCTTCCAGGAGTTCTGCAACCTCTATGGCTGTAAGAAGATTCGTACAACGCCTTACCACCCCCAAACCAACGGGATGTGTGAGAAGATGAACAACATAGTCATTGATCTCCTAAAGACGTTGCCCCTGGAGGAACGCCGCCTGTGGCCAGAAAAACTGCCGGACCTGATAGACCTATACAACAATATCCCGGTGAATGCTACAAACTGCACCCCGGCTTACCTGATGCGAGCGAGACCAGGTAAGCTGCCCGTAGACCTGGAGATGGGAGTCCTAATAACTGAGGACACCTCCCCGGTTGCGGACTGGGATACGGAAAGGCAACTGCAGTACAAGAAGGTACAGGAGAGTGTGGAGAAGAGCCTGGCCCAGGTGAGAGAGAGGCAAGAAAAACTCTTCAATCAACACGCCCCTGCTGGTCCCCTAGAACCTGGTGAGCAAGTCCTAAAGCGAAAAAGAAGGCTACATAAGTTGGACGACCAGTGGGAAAGGGAACCCTACACCGTACTGCAGTCTGACCACGACAACCCAAAGGTGTGCGTAATCACCAAGGACGGAGGAGAAACCACTAGTGTCGTCTCCAGAGACCACCTCAAAAGATGCCCCGAGCAACTCCGTAGTGCAGAAGAGGATCAGAGTGACCTTAAACCCGTAGAGGACAAGGAAGAAATGATCAGCACCGTTCTCGGAGAGTTCTCTCAGTCCTGGACTCGCATAAATGATGCCATAGTGGTACCCGTCCTGCATTTCCTGCAACCGGCACAGCAACAACCAACACCAGAGCCGGAAGGTGAAGAGGAGCAAGCGGTTCCAGAGGCAGAAGAGCCTGTACCAGCAGCCCAGGAGAGTCAACCCTCTGCTGACAGTGAGCCTGCCATGCCTGCGGTAAGCCAAAGGACCCGCAGACAGCTGCCCGCTCTACCTGTACACCCAGCTGGTAGCTGTATCCCTAACGCTAGTGGGGAAAGCCAGGTTGGTCCACCACCAGACAGTGGGCTACGTAGGTCAACCAGGAGCACAACGGGGCAGATACCCGCTCGCTGGAAAATATAGAGCGCGCTAAGATTGTAAATAACCCTGTTGCCAAATGTTGAATTGTTTGCCAAGTTACATGCTTGTTTGGTAATTATGTGTTTCAGTTTCTTGCAGCTACCGTAAGGACTCAAAGGTTATGGACTTTTTATAACCGGGACCTTGTATGGACTGCGTTCGGAGCCTAACCCAGGAATGAACTAAGACTGTAAAGGACTTGGGGTAGGACAGACCCCCACCTGGTTAAGGCTCCCCGTTGTGCTGGTGATATGGACACCCGGTCACAGGCCACACTGTGACCTTAAGAACTCAATCTGTGCGTCGTCTGTCGGTTCTCTAGTCAGGGGAACATTAGCATGCAATGCCTCCTGTCTCAGGCCAGTAGGGGGAGCTGGCTGCCCCTATAAAAGCTGGTACTGGGGGCAGGGTTAGGGAGAACTTGATGGCCTGTCTCAGCACTGAGACTTGTCCCAGAGCAGAGCAGGGACAGACAGTTGCACTGCACCTAAGAGGAAGTGTGGCAGGAGGAGAGCCACAAGCCAGAGACAAGAGGCGAAGCAAGCCTGTCTTGGCAGATAAGAGACTGACTTTACCAGACTTTGGTGTCTGAGGCTGGGAGGATTCCACATCCTACAGCAGATAACCAGTCCGCAAGGGACTGTATATTCCTTGGCCTAAGAAGCCTGGAGGCCCTGCCACAACCGAAGGGACCAGTAAAGCCGTACAAGGCTGGGAGCAGAAAGGAACCCACGTCGCTGGCCATACAGGCGAGAATACACAGAAAGCTTGGAAACGTGGGCTGTTACCCTATAACGAGGAGATAGCCAGAAGGAGCGCAGAAAGCACGGTAGGCCTACACCCTCACCCTGACCAGGGCCAATTTCCCCGTTGCTCTCAGACATCCAGGTCCCCTCCTAGCTGGGACTGTTTATGGGTCAGTTTACCTGTTTCAGTAAAGACCCTGGACTGCAACCTATTGTCTGTGTGCTCCTTCGCGCCTCCAGCACTACCGGTACTGGGACTCTCACCACCATCACTCCCACCATCCACTACACTGCCCTGGGGCCGCACTCTTCCCGTGGGGAGTCACACCATCCCAGCTGCACACCTCATCAGACCCAGTGGTCTGCCTTGCAGCGGCGGTACCTAATGACCGCAAATACACGGGTGGCGTAGTCGGACATTATCAATAGCACATAACGGACTACCACTGGCCTGACCACCCTGAGCCACGGAACCAGATTGCCACCACTACTCCCACCGTTCCCCTATTGCCCGGATCCGAGTGCTCCACAGCCCAGGGGGCGAGTCATAAACAATCAACAAGTTAACTCAAAGATACAGCCTCCGGGGCCACTTAGTCCAGGTACCTCCACCTAGGGAAAGGCTCGTTTTTGCTCACGGAGCCAGACCGGTCCCCTACCGGCAGGTGCGCAGGGGCCTCACCCTGGAATACTCTATGCACATCCAGGGCGTACCACCCACGCTCCCCATGGTGGCGGGTGTACGACACCAAGTCACCCGGGTAGAGATTCCGGCCAGGGTAATCCCTCCTCAGTTGTGGCTCGAAGTCTCTGCGGTTCACAAATACGTCCTGAGCAAACTGGGGACTCCTGATGAAGCCCCACCCCGCCTCCTGGTGGAAGCGGACTTTCAGACCTTCCTCCCGGGGGCTTGGATGGGCTGCCTCCTCCTGGCAGGCCTTGGACTTGGCGGCCTTAGCTCACAACTCCAGGCGCTCGCAGCGTACCCGCCTCTCCCGCCGCTCCTTGTCCAGCTGGAGGAGCTCCTTGTGGCAGAAGTCCTTACGCCTCTGCGCTTCCGCCCGGGTCTCCTGGGGGAAGCCCATTAGGTCCCCCCCTGGTTGTCCCAGACCATCTCCTCTGCCGCCGGGCAGGTAACCAGAGGCGCTGGCAGCGGCGACAGCAGGGGTAGCTGCAAGTCCTTCGGTGACACGGACCAGTCCGGGTTGGGGCAGGTGGTGTCCCCACTAAGCACAGGCTCTTCTAGGCCGGGAGTCGGGAGGCATTGCAGGCCTCTGACGGAGAATGACACGTGGGCCTCCAGCTCCGGAGCGAAGATCTGCTCCCAAACAACGGCGCCCGGGGACAGGGGTGCCGGCATTAGATCCACTAGGGCCTCCTTGCGTCTCTCACCCGGGACAGGGGTTTGTATCTTACCCAGTCCTGGGCAGCACGCGGCCTCTGAGGTTTCTTCCTCCTGGGTTGCTGCTCCGCTTTCTTGGCTTGCAGCACCTTGGCGGCGGGACCGGATCTTCTGCAGCACCTCCTCTCTCCATGTCTCCATGCTGCGGACACCGCACGCTGGGCCTCTGCGACCCTCCAGGTCAGGTCCTGTGACTCCACTCGGAGGAACTCGGCCTCCTCCGGGGTCAGGTGAATCCCCCGTATTCCGAGCGAGGCAGCAGTTGGTGGAGCGGCATCGGAGCATCTCTCCTGCGCTGCTTCCATCCTCGCTGCTGGGTGTGGAGTCTCTAGGATTGTTGTGGCCACACCTTGTTGTTGCTTACTCCTCCTTCTCTTGGGGCGGCTCCAGGGCGGCTGGCTGACAGGCAATCCTTGGGACGTCTCATACGTCTTGATGGACACTACCTCGCGGACAGTCTCTAATAGAGATGAGCGTTGTTCGACTCGAACTGTTCGCCAATCTCAAATTCGAGCTGTTTTGGGCGGTGTTCGAGCCGTTCGGCGAACACAAACGATTTGAAAAAAATTCGGCTGTTCGAGGTTATGTTCGATAACTGTTCGTGCACCAAAATCATAACTGGATTTTTTCTCAGTAATGCTGAAAATTAATGTTAATACGCAGTTTGAGTGTACAGCGGGGTGGGGGGAGGGGCAGGGGATGGATCTCTGCAGGAACAATGAAGATCTCCATTTTTTTCTCTTTCCCGCATTTACAGTGGGGAGGTGCAGTCTGTCAGCCTATCAGCAGCGCACACACGGAGCGAAGTGCTTTTTTTCACACAAGCAAGGGCATGTGTCATTGGCAGTGTATGTCACATGTCCTTGCCCTATAAGACGCAGCCATTTTCCCCGTCGCCACCATTTTCTCACTGCTGCAGCTGTGTGTTAGACGGCACCGCTGTTGCTGTGTGCGCTATACCTTGTTAATTTCAAGCCAATTTTCGCACAAATCTACAGATAGCTTGGGAGTAGGGAATAGTTGTGATTGCAGTTCTTTTAAGGACTAGGTTACAGCATTTCCTACGACTTTTATCAGGCAGGTCTGTGCTCTTAAATAGATAGGTTGGGAGTAAAGACTAATTGTAATTGCAGTCCTTTTCAGGACTAAGTTAGATCAGTTCCTATCAGTTTTTGCCAGGCAGGTCTGTGCCAGTGCTGTGCAAGTTTTTTTCACAGCATTTGGCTAAATCTAGCAAAGCTAATCCTTTTTGGCCTATTGCAGAGTGTGTTAGTCAGTGGAGTAGCCTATCTGTGTTGCAAGCTACACCACCTGTGTATAGAATACCAATTTTTTTACTGCTCCTAGTGAAGTAAAACCTTTTGGGCATAGCATCATTCTATTAGTCCATCTATACTGACCTCCATCAGGTTGCAAATTAAAAATATTTTTTATCTGCATCTAGCTCTGAAAAAATATTTGGCCTTCTAGCAGTGTGTGGGACTTTCTCTATTAGTCCATCTATACTGACCTCCATCAGGTTGCAAATTAAAAATAATTTTTATCTGCATCTAACTCTGAAAAAATATTTGGCCTTCTAGCAGTGTGTGGGACTCATTGTATTAGGCCATCTATACCAAGCTCCACCAGCTTTTAAATTAATAATAATTTTTAGCTGCATCTAGCCCTGAAAATAATTTTTCTTCCCAATAGTGGTAGCAATAGAAATATGGGGCGCGCGCCTGGCTTACAAAAATATACGCTTCATAACAAAAAACACCAGCCTAGCGCACTGCATTAATAAGATGGCATCATCGTCTCTCCCAGTGCTAGGCCTACTACCCAGGCTAGCATTCCTGTGCCTAAAACACAATGTATGGGTCCGCGCTAGCGACTATGCTGAGGGGTCTAAAGCTGCTGCTAACGCTTTATAACAATTCAATTGGCAGATTTTCACAGAGCTCTTCCACAACGCCCACCCATCGGGCAACAGTTGCCCACCTTCCCTATGGGATCTAGTGGCGAATAGTTGATGCCATTAATCAGAGCGTCAGTTGCCCCATCGACGTGGCAAGCATACGGTAAGGCATGGGAAGAGTGGACATGACTAGTAGCAGGCAGACGGGTTGACCAATGTGAACAAGCCAGATCACAAGTCACCATAGAATTTCTCCACCAGCTAATGATGAGGGGTATATCAGGGGCGTCAGCGCAGCGGTGTCTGACCGGAGTAGCATTTCACTTCCAACTACTGAATTGGGGAGATGTGACAAAGATTCATCATCAGACAATCCATAAAAGGGTGGAAAAGGGGTCAGCCAAGTCAGAAGTGTAAACGTCCCGTCCCGTGTCACTAAAACTGATTTCTCACATCATATCCCTAACACCATTAACATGACACTCACAATTTGAAGCAACACTACTGTCTACTACATTTGTGATCGCCTTCTTCAGGGCGCTATGCATAAGCGAATTAGTCCCTCAATCCAAAATTACCACCAGTGGAGGCTTATTACACCAGGAAGTAGTCATAGCCAATAATGCAATACATCTACGCATACACAAATCGAAAACGGTTCCAGCGGGCAGGGGCACTTGGGTACTTCTACAACCCACAAACGGTACACTGAGTCGGGTAACAATAGTAAAAACATATCTAACCATCAGATCACAAAGTAATTTCTTCCTATCACACATTGATGGAACGCCATTATCAAGATACCAGTTCCAAGCTATATTTAATAAATGCATAACATCAGCAGGGAACCACCCCAAAGATTACGGGACACACTCATTCCGCATAGGCGCGGCCACGGAAGCAGCAAGAGCAGAACTGTCAGAAACGGAAGTTCAGGGGATAGGGAGATGGCGATCCACGTGTTTGGCAAGATACATAAGACCGGACTTGTTATCCTAACGTGGTTTGTTTCTTTTACAGGTGACGCTAAGCCAACAGTGTGGGTGATAGGCCACTCGTATATATATTGGGCAGAAAAAAGGGTGAAAGTCCACCCAGGCGGGAGGAAATTAGAGTTTCATAACACATATTTCAACTGGAGAGATATTAGAGGCCTGCTATGGCCACAGGTACTAATGGAGGTAATCAAGGTAGGGAGAGAGGCAAGATGTCCGGTCATCTTAGTTATACAGGCCGGGGGAAACAACCTAGGTCACCACAAGAGCGCATAACTAATGGCAATAATGAAACTAGACACTGAGTGCTTCAGAGAATTTTTCACAAAACTAGCTATAGTATGGTCAGAGATTGTGCCGATAGCGGTATGGCAAGGTGCGCGAGACATCACGGCCATCGAACGGACAAGGCGGGTAATAAATATTCGGATGGCAAAATTTAGAAGAGACAGAGGCGGTGTAGTGGTACAACACCAACAACTGGAAGGAGATAAAGCAGGCCTCATACGGCCCGACGGTGTTCACTTAATGGATATTGTACTGGACATATTCCTGTCAGGACTCCAGGACGGAGTGGAACAAGCGTTAAGAGTGATGGGTGGGGGTCAGAGTCCTGCATACGAGAACGCAGGATCCTCCGTGGCCTGGAAATAGAAAGGACATGTTGGAGAGTTAAACTTGTTGGCCAAGTTGCCGGAGTGGAGACCCAGGGCATGCTGCAACAAGCTGAATTATTTTAGAAATAAAATGCCTTTCTAATGGAATGAGTATAAAGAGTTAATAAAGCTGTGACCGATCCTCACCCATCCAGTTGTAAGAGTTACATTATTGTATTGTCAAGGAAAGGGGGGCGGTAGGGGGGCTGAGCGTCTGGGTTTGGTTGGGGGTCCCCACAGTCTGCCTAGGCTAGATGCATTTAAAAATTCTTATTAGATACACAGGCGGTGCAGCTTGCTTCGCAGCTGGGCTACTACGCCCAAAGTATTGCCTAGGCTAGAGGCAGTTAAAAATTCTACGCTGACTAGCAGACACTGAAGATTTGGAGCAGACCTCTGAGTAAACAGCTCTTCAGACTCAACCATCTGTGTTACCCCAAGCCATAGTGTATGTAGTTTCTTACAGTTAAAAGGGGGGGGGGCGACCCAACTCACCTGGAATTGACGATGCCAACGTCACGTAAGACACAGCAAGGGGACTCCAAAAAGAGTCTCCATTTTTTCCCAAAATTGTGGCACAGACACCACTTAACCCTAGAATGCATACCTGGGGCCTCGCAGGCCCGCCCTGTTAAATGTTTTCTATTTTCTGCAAGATTACTTTAGTTAGAATTTTGAAACTCTAGGTATTCTTCATGTATATAGTTGTTTGTCATTTGAGTTTGAGTTATTCCATGTTATTTGCACACGGGCCTAAAAGGCCCCAGGTATATGAAAGTGTAGATTTTTATGGTCATGCGTTCTAGGGTTAAGTGGCATCAATTGCCCCACAGTTGCTTAAAATGGTTGGTGAGGTGATTTTACCAAATCCTCAAGCTTTTAGTCTCCCAAGGATAACACAGGGGTAGAAAAGTCCTTGCGAATCCATGATTTGTTCATCTTTATGAACGTGAGTCTGTCTACATTCTCAGTGGACAGCCGCGTGCGCTTATCTGTCAGCACACCATCAGCAGCGCTGAACACACGTTCAGAGAGAACACTGGCTGCAGGGCATGACAAGATCTCCAAGGCGTGAGTGGCGAGCTCCGGACATTTTTCCAGATTGGAATACCAAAATGAGCAAGGGTCCAGTGACACAGTCATGGCTTCGATGTTCACTTGAAGATACTCCTGCACCATCCTCTCTAGGCATTGACTATGTGTCAGACTTCTTGTCTCCTGTGGCCTTGCAAAGGATGGTCTAAAAAAGTGGTGAAACGATTCCACAAAATTGCTGTTACCAGCAGATACTGTGTTACTGTTACGGTTTGAGTGATGAAGACTCGACAGTCCCACGGTTGGCAAGTTAGAACTGTGAGATTCACTACGTGTACCACTGGTGTTTTGTGGAAAAGCACATGTAAGATTCTGCAACAGCGTCTGCAGATACTCCTGCATGCGTCAATCCCTTTTTATGGCAGGAATTATTTCGGCAAATTTACTTTTGTACCGGGGATCTAAGAGTGTGGCAACCCAGTAGTCCGGATTACTTCGAATTCTGACAATCTGAGGGTCATGTTGCAGGTAGTGCAGCAAGAAGGCACTCATGTGTCTTGTGCATCCAGGAGGACCAAGTCCTTGTTGTGTTGATAGCGAGGTAAGAATCATGCTTCCTTCCTCTGCCCTCTCCCCACTACCTCGCACAACAGAAATGTGATCAAGGTCTCCCTCATCTGATGAGTCTTCCATGCCCATCGCCAGTTCATCCTCCACTTCTTCCTCGGCTCCTGCACCTTCCTCAACAGTTTGGCTGCTACCATGCGCCCTGGTTAATCCCTCTCCCCCACCCTCCCATGCCTGCCGCCTTGGTGCTGCCAACCGTCTGGACCTTGGAGATGTTATCCCTTCCGCATAGGACTCCTCCTCTACTTCCTCCACCTCCTCTTGTCCCACCACCTGACTCTGAATTCTGTTTAATGTGTGCTCCAGCATGTAAATCACTGGAATAGTCATGCTGATAATGGCATCGTCGTCAGCACTAAACATCTTCGTCGCCATTTCAAAACTGTGCAGAAGGGTGTGTGGCGCCCCTGAGGGTTCAGTCGCCACAGAGTTACTGCATCTCACCCAGAGGTGTGGTATCTCACCCTCAGGTAAGGAAGGCGTATGGCTCGGGACCTTAACACCTGCATCCAACACATACCCGCAGTGGGGGTAGGGCGAGATTGCTCCTAAGGGAGAGCACAGTCCCAGGTCCCTAGCTGGTGGGAGGGTCCTATGTAGTGGGTGCTTAGGGGAGCAGCTTAGGGGAGCACATGACAGGGAGAGTATAAATAGGAAGCCATCTTAGAAAGAGCAAGCCAGTCAGAGGAGGAAAAGTGACAGGAGCAGAGGCTCGGCATGCGCTCTGCTCCGGAGGCGGGCCTAGCCTTGGAGGCCCAGGACTGAAGGAGAGAAGAGAGGAGTGGGAGCAGGAAGGCTCCAGGAACCGATGGGACCCTAGGGCTACGGGCCGTGCAGAAGGCCACCTGTACTCCCGCTGCTACCAGGAGGTAGAGGGGTCAGGCCAGATAAGTGGAACCGGTCCCTCAACTAGAGGAGAAACAGCAAGGCTCAACTAGAAACCGGAGGCTGCAGCATTTCATGTACTGCAGGCAAAAGTCCACACCAGTCTCACAAAGAAGGTAGCCACATAGGACCCAGGGGACGGAACACAAGTCGCCCGCCAAGGACCGAGGATACCGGATAGAAGTGGCACTGAGGTGCAGGGAGAAGGCCAGAGAAAGGACACACAGAAGGGGGTCCTGCTAAGTACTCCGGAGCTATCTGGGGGTGGACTGAGCCCCTCACTGAGTACGCACAGCACGACGGGTGAGATTGCTCTGGTACCTGTAATCTGGACTGCAACAACTGTGAGTAAAGATCTTGGGACTGCATCACACGGACTCTGTGTTCATTACTGACTCCCTGCACTACAACCACCATCATGCACCCACACTGCCCTGAAGCTACAATCTTCCTGTGGTGAGTAATAATACCATTGCTGCAAAACCACCAGCTTCACAGGACTGTTCCGCAGCGGCGGCCCCTTTGGCCGCACTTCACAGGTGGCGTAGTCGGACATTACAAAATCCATATATACAAATTACCGTTGGATTGACCGCCCTGGGTCACGGACCGGGTCACCGCCACAGTGACTACAACCCCCAGCGTCTACCGGCCCGGCTCAGGGTACCCCACGGCCCAGGGGGCGCGTCAACTTCATAGGTCCCTGATCTGAGACCACTCCTGCAGCGTGATTTGCCCCACCTCTGGATCTCGTTGGCCCAGGCTATACGTCAGAACGTATTGCACCAGGGCTTGTCGGTGCTGCCACAGTCGCTGCAACATGTGCAGAGTTGAATTCCACCGTGTCGGCACATCGCATTTCAGCAGGTGAACTGGGAGGCCCAACGACTTCTGTAGAGATGTAAGTCGTTGAGCTGCGGGATGCGAACGGCGGAAGTGAGCACACAGCGACCGTGCACTCTGCAGAAGGCCATCTAGTCCGGGATAGTGGGCTAAAAATTTATGGACAACCAGGTTCAACACGTGAGCCATACAAGGCACGTGTGTGACATTGCCCCGGCGAAGGGCCGCACCCAGGTTTGCAGCATTGTGACGCGCCCCTGGGCCTGTGTCGCGCTGCGATGCGCACGCGGGAGCTTACCCGGAGCCGGATCTCTTGAGGGTTGTAGTCTCGTGGCGGCGACCCGGTCCGTGCCCAGGGAGTCAAACTGAGCGGCGATGTACTAGCAGTAGATGGTTGGTGACTACGGCACCCGTTGAATGCAGCTATGGAGCTGCCGCTGCAGGGCAGACCGCTGAGGCCGGTGGAAGGATAGTGCAGCGTGGATGGTATAACCCCCAACGGGAGGGGTATGGCCTCAGGGCAGCCGACGTGGATGATGGGGGTAGCAGGAACCACTCAGAGACGGTGCGGTGTAGTTCAGGGTCTTTACTGGTGACAAAGAAAGACCCTCCCGGAGTACTTGCTAGTGATAGGGGCCTGGTCAGTCCTTGAGCAGATGGGATTTCCCCTGGCCAGGCGGAGTTGTAGGCCTTCCCAACTAACTGTACTCTTCTGGCTACCTTGCTAGAGGCGGGAACAAGTAGCCCACGTCCCTGAGTGTACCGTGTGGTGCTCACCCGTATGGCCGGTGACTCGGGGCCTTCTAATGGCTTCCGCTCCACGATGGCGGTGCTGGTCCCACGCGTGTGACCGTGCCTTCGGGCTTCTGGGCCAGAGGACCTGAAATCCTCTGCCGGACGGTTTCTGCTGCTGGGTAGGAGTTAGTCCCCACAGCCTCGGACTCCGGGTCCGGTTAGAAATCTTCTCAGTCAGGGCGAGCTCTGCAGCTGCCAGCCCCTGACTCGTTGTAACACTGCTCCCCACAGAGCTCCTGATGTTTCTTGCTATGCTGCTTCTCTTCTCTACTCTTGTTCTGTCTTCTTTCTCACTCACTCTGCCTCAGCCCCGGGTTTATATAGGGGAAGTCCTTCCCCTCCCAAGACTGGGCAGGAGGTGTGGCATGCACTGGATCCCTGACCAAAGGACCTCCCACCTGCTCTCAGACGTAATATCTCTATCACTGTGGCAACCAGACCCCTGGGGTGTCACATTCCCCCCTAGTGAAATTTAGTACTCCGGGACTAAACATATATATTTTTTTTTTTTTAGAAAAACATAACAAGGTATAACAATAACAATACAATAAGAAAAACACATAAGATGGTTACGGCGTGTCCGCAACCGGGTGCAGTTTTGAAAAGCAAGGTGTCCATTTCACCAAAACAGGGAGACGTAACCAGGTAGGGGCCTGTCCTGCCCCGAGTCCTTAACAGTCTTTAGTCCATCCTGGGTTACGCTCCAACTATGTACAAGGATTCCCGGTAAATCCACCAAGGACTCCTAAAAAGAACTAGAAACACAAAATTATACACAAGCAACTATAAACAAGTAAACATTATAAGATAGCTTAAACATTTAGATCCTCCAACGTGCGGGTAGCTGGCCTCTAGTGGCCCTAGTGGACCTACGGAGCTGACTGTCTGGCCCTGAACTACAGGGTGTAGGAGCTGTCAAGGGTAAACTGGGCAGCTGTCTATGGGCCCTCTGGCTCACTAGGGGTATGGCAGGCTCACTATAAGCAGAGGGTTGATTTTCCGGGTCTGCTTGTGTAGAGTCTTCTGCCTCCTGGACTGGCTGTTCTTCCAGCTCTACCGGTTGCTCCGTAGGTTCTTGGGATGATGGTTGGAGGAAGGTGAGTACGGGTACCACAACTGCACCATTGACTTGAGTCCAAGACCGAGGGAAGTCCCCGAGCACGGTACTAACCATATCTTCCCTTTCCTCTACGGGTCGATGGTCTTCTTGTTCCTCTTCAGGGTTCCTCAGTTGTTCGGGACACTTCTTCAGGTGGTCCCGGGATACAATGGCTGTGGTTTCCCCTCCGTCTTTACTGATGGTACAGACCTTCGGGTTTTCGTGGCTTGAGGGCAGTACGGTGTACGGGTCCTTCTCCCACTGGTCGTCCAACTTGTGGAGCCGTCTCTTCCTCTTCAAGACCTGCTCTCCGGGTACCAGGGGAACAGCGGGAGCATACTGGTTGTAAGTTTTCTCTTGTCTTTCCCTAGCCTGACAGAGACTTCGCTCCACGCTCTCCTGTACTCTCCGGTACTGCTGCTGCCTCTCTGTGTCCCAGTCTGTTTCTGGTGAAGTGTCCTCGGGTGTCAGGACTCCCATTTCCAGGTCAACAGGTAACTTACCAGGTCTTGCCCTCATTAGGTAAGCCGGGGTACAGTTGGTGGACCCTACCGGGATGTGGTTGTATAGGTCCACCAGATCGGGCAACTTTTCAGGCCACAGACTGCGTTCTTCCAGGGGCAACGTTTTTAGAAGATCCATTACCACCTGGTTCATTTTTTCACAAAGTCCATTAGTCTGCGGATGGTAGGGTGTCGTCCTTATCTTCCGGCAGCCATACAGATTGCAGAATTCCTGGAAGACCTCCGCTTCAAAGGCAGGTCCCTGGTCCGTCAGCACTTGGTCCGGGTACCCGTGTGGACGGCAAAAGTGCTGCTGGAAGGCTCTAGCTGCTGTTTGAGCCGTTAAGTCCTTGACGGGGATGACAACCAGAAACCGGGAGTAATGATCCACGATGGTTAACGCGTAGACGTAGCCACTTCTGCTTGGGGTCAGTTTTACATGATCCAAGGCTACCAGTTCCAACGGTTGCCGGGTGACGATGGACTGCAGGGGAGTCTTCTGGCTGGCGCGGTCCTTCCTTCTCAGGTTGCACGGGCCACAGTCTCTGCACCACTTCTCAATGGTTCCCCTCATGCCTACCCAGTGGAATCGCTCGCGCAGCAGGAACTCCAGCTTCTTCCACCCGAAGTGTCCAGCTCCGTCGTGGTATGCCTCCATCACCATGGCTGCGTCTCTTCGTGGCACCACTACTTGCCAGAGTAATTCATGCGTCCGGGAGTTAACCATTCTGCGGCACAACTTCCCTTTGTAAAGGAACAGTCGACTCTTCTCTGCCCATAGTTGTTTGGCTTCCTCCGGAGCGTCTGGTTCAAGGCGAGCCTCCGGCCGAGTCAGCATCTCCTTCACCAGTCGGACGGCAGGGTCGCTGTCTTGCGTTTCCGCCCAGTTGTAGTGAGGTAAGGGGTTCAACGTAGCAGCCTGCTTACTCCTTACCCGGTGGGAATACTGGATAGTCCCATGACGGTGGAACGCAGGGAGTTCAATTTCCTCCAGTCCCTCCGGATCTTCTCCTTCGTCCGGCAGGTTGGGCATCCTGGACAGGGCGTCCGCGTTAGTATTGGAGCGCCCTGCCCGGTATTTGATTATGAACTCGTAGTTGGACAGACGGGCCATCCACCTCTGCTCCAGGGCACCGAGTCTTGCCGTGTCCAGGTGTGTCAACGGGTTGTTATCCGTGTACACGGTGAACCGGGAAGAAGCAAGGTAATGCTTAAAGCGCTCAGTGACTGCCCATACCACGGCCAGGAACTCTAGCTTAAATGAGCTATAATTCTCGGGGTTCCTTTCGGTGGGTCGCAGTTTTCGGCTGGCGTAGGCGATTACTCGTTCTTTCCCCTGCTGGATCTGGGACAGTACGGCTCCTAGCCCGATGTTACTGGCGTCGGTGTAGAGGATGAAGGGCTGGCTATAATCCGGGTACGCCAAGATTTCATCCCCCGTGAGGGCCATCTTCAGCTGACGGAAGGACTCTTCTTCTAGCTCTTCCGATTTGAAGGGCGGCTTCTGGTTCTTGGCCTTCCGGGACTGGCCTATCAGGAGGTCCTGCATAGGCGCTGCCTTTTTGGTGAAACCGGGAATAAACCTTCGGTAGTAGCCTACCAACCCGAGGAACTGCCGCACTTCTTTTACGCTGGAGGGGCTTGGCCATCCCTTAATTGCGGTGATCTTATCGGGGTCGGGAGCCACTCCATCAGCGCTCACCACGTGTCCCAGGTACTGCACCTTTGGTTTCAGGAGGTGACACTTGGAGGGTTTCACCTTTAGGCCGTAACTTGCCAGAGCTTCGAACACCTCCGCCAGGTGTTTCAGGTGGTCCTCATAAGTTTTGGAGTATACGATGACATCGTCCAGGTACAACAGGACCGTCTCGAAGTTTCTGTGGCCCAGACAGCACTCCATTAATCGTTGGAAGGTTCCTGGGGCGTTGCAGAGTCCGAACGGCATGCAGGTGAACTCGCTAAGTCCCATCGGGGTGGTGAATGCGGTCTTCTCCCGGTCCGCCTCTGCTACAGGAACCTGCCAGTACCCGCTAGTGAGATCCAAGGTAGAGAAGAAGTTAGCAGACCTTAAAGCAGCCAATGACTCCTCTATCCTTGGTAAGGGGTACGCATCCTTGTGTGTGATACGGTTGATTTTCCGGTAATCTACACACATCCTCATGGTGTTGTCTTTCTTTTTGACTAAAACTAGCAGGGCTGCCCAGGGGCTACAGCTATCCCGGATTACCCCAGCCTCCTTCATGTCTCTAAGCATCCCCTTGGCGTGCTGGTAATGTGCAGGGGGTACGGGTCGATACCTCTCTTTTATGGGAGGATGATCTCCCGTGGGGATGCGGTGTTCTACCCCCTTGACTCGCCCGAAGTCTAACGGGTGTTTACTAAACACTCTCTCATACTCTTGAACCACCCGGTAGACTCCCTGTTTCTGGTGGGAGGGAGTGGAGTCAGTTCCCAAGTGTAGTTGCTGACACCAATCCTCCATTACTTTCTTAGAGCCGTTACCTTCCTCCGGGTGAGATGGAGGCAAGGGTTCCACAGACTGTATAGAGTTTTGGTTGATGGTATATAATTTTGCTAGCGTGGCATACCGGGGCAGGTACACTTCCCTCTCCCCGATATTGATTATGCGAACGGGCACCCTCCCATGGCGTACATTGACCACCCCCCGTGCTGTCAAAATGGTGGGCCTACTGTCTGAGTAAACTGGTTCTACCATTGCCTGGTAATCTCTACCTCTCAGACCAATAGCTGCCCGGCACCAAATCATCATTTCACTTTTTGGGGGCATGGCAATAGGGAAAGGGTCACACATTCTTACGCTACCAATCTCACCGCCGGAGAGTTCCACCTGTTGCCGTCGCATCAGTGCCCGGATCTCTTTCTGGAGCACTCGCTGCTCGCCGGAGCTGGCGTTCTTGGCAACCTGCTGTAGAAGGAAAATCACCTCTGCAAGACAATTCTCAATTACATTAGTTCCTAGAGTTATTTTTGGGTGGCTCTCATGTTTGTCAATGTCTACAATGATCAGTCCCTGTGCTGCCAGTTCGACTCTACCGATTTTGATGGTCACCTCTTTAAATCCGATTTGTGGCACGGGCTGGCCATTGCTGGCGATGATACTCAAGTCGTCGTCAGGCTAGCGGGTAATATCCGAGTCATTCCAGTACTGCTTAAAGAGCACGTACGGGATGGTGGTGACCTGTGACCCGGTGTCCAGTAGGGCACTCATGGGAATGCCATCCAGTACCACAGGCAAGACTGGACGTCCTCCCACATATCTGTCGCGCCAGTTCGATGGGCCTGGTGATCTTTTTCCTGGGGGTTGGCCCTCTACCCCAGGTTGTGCCCGTTTAAAGAACAGTACCTTTCCATATGTCCGGGTTGATTGCAGCGGCGGCAGATGGGTCGTCCGTCCTCGCTGTATCGGTCACTGGGTCTTCCTCTGGCCGGTGGGGTCCTCCTTGGTCGATGCCATGGGATGTCCTCCGGTCCGGATGCTAGCTGGATCTTCCCTGGGGTGGAAACCTGTAAAGACTGCACAGTTCGGGTTAGCGCAGCAACGCTCTTAGCTAGCTCTTGGACCTGATGGCGTAGGTCTGGAGCCGGGTCATTGTCCAAAGCCTGCGCATCAGCTCCCACAGGCCCTGCCGACAAGGGCGCCGCCTCCTGGTGGTAAGTGATAGCTGGGCGCCTGTGGGTCACAACGCCACCCGGTGCCGGTTCTCGGAGCACCCGGATGGCTCTGTCCTTGAACTGTGCAAAGTCTAGATGGGGATCCTGTAAGGCCATTGCCCGCAACTGGGTTCGGTGGGCATTGCAATATAAACCCTCTATAAATTGTTCAGTCAACAGCCTGTCCTCGTTTCCCACCCCATCAGGGTCGGTCTGCTTTATGGCCCTCAGGGCCTCTTGTAGGTTTAGTGCATAGTCCCTTATACTCTCATGCGCTCGCTGCTTGCACCCGTAGAATCTAAGCTTAATCTCGGCTGAGGTGCGGGTATCAAAGGTGTCCTTCAGCCGGGTTAGTATCCCTGCGACAGTCTTCCTCCCAGGTGGCCAGGATTTTACTTCCCTTTTGGCTGCCCCCGTTAGTTGGGCCACCAGGATGCTCACTTTTTGCTCTTCTGTGAGGGGGTACACCTGGAAGAGGCTATCCAGCTTTTCTCTAAAGTCATGCAGGGTATGTGACTCCCCTGAGTACTGGGGTAGCGAAGCTGCTCCCGGGATATAGGGCATGGTGAAGGGCATAACTGCAGCAGCGGTGGCGCTGGCGGGGGTTGAGGCAGTGAAGCTCTCCTCCGTATCCGACATCTTCCTCCCCCCTAGTGGACCGTGGCCTACCTTGCGATGATCCTGTTCCGTAGGCCGCGGCTCCGCAGTGGATCGTCAGGGTTGAGGACCTTCCGTCGCGCTCCGGTGACGTCGGCGTCTGCTGGGCTCCTTCCAGGACCTTACGCAACGTCCGGACGTGAGGCGGGGCTTCAGTTCTCGCGCGCTTTCGGAGTCCACGCCCCTCTTCTTCCCGCGCGGCGTCCTCAAGATGGCGTCCAATGGCGGGAAAACTCCACGGATGGCGGGAAGAAGGTCGAAGATGGCGCCGGATGGCGGGAAAACTTCGCGGATGGCGGGAAGAAGGTAGAAGATGGCGCCGGATGGCGGGAAACCTCCACGGATAGCGGGAATCTTCACCACTGGTAAGTTTGAACAGTCTTTGCTTTTCAGGCACGCAGTACCCGGTGGTTGCGGGCACGAGATCCTGCCGACTACGCCAAAGTTGACGCGCCCCTGGGCCTGTGTCGCGCTGCGATGCGCACGCGGGAGCTTACCCGGAGCCGGATCTCTTGAGGGTTGTAGTCTCGTGGCGGCGACCCGGTCCGTGCCCAGGGAGTCAAACTGAGCGGCGATGTACTAGCAGTAGATGGTTGGTGACTACGCCACCCGTTGAATGCAGCTATGGAGCTGCCGCTGCAGGGCAGACCGCTGAGGCCGGTGGAAGGATAGTGCAGCGTGGATGGTATAACCCCCAACGGGAGGGGTATGGCCTCAGGGCAGCCGACGTGGATGATGGGGGTAGCAGGAACCACTCAGAGACGGTGCGGTGTAGTTCAGGGTCTTTACTGGTGACAAAGAAAGACCCTCCCGGAGTACTTGCTAGTGATAGGGGCCTGGTCAGTCCTTGAGCAGATGGGATTTCCCCTGGCCAGGCGGAGTTGTAGGCCTTCCCAACTAACTGTACTCTTCTGGCTACCTTGCTAGAGGCGGGAACAAGTAGCCCACGTCCCTGAGTGTACCGTGTGGTGCTCACCCGTATGGCCGGTGACTCGGGGCCTTCTAATGGCTTCCGCTCCACGATGGCGGTGCTGGTCCCACGCGTGTGACCGTGCCTTCGGGCTTCTGGGCCAGAGGACCTGAAATCCTCTGCCGGACGGTTTCTGCTGCTGGGTAGGAGTTAGTCCCCACAGCCTCGGACTCCGGGTCCGGTTAGAAATCTTCTCAGTCAGGGCGAGCTCTGCAGCTGCCAGCCCCTGACTCGTTGTAACACTGCTCCCCACAGAGCTCCTGATGTTTCTTGCTATGCTGCTTCTCTTCTCTACTCTTGTTCTGTCTTCTTTCTCACTCACTCTGCCTCAGCCCCGGGTTTATATAGGGGAAGTCCTTCCCCTCCCAAGACTGGGCAGGAGGTGTGGCATGCACAGGATCCCTGACCAAAGGACCTCCCACCTGCTCTCAGACGTAATATCTCTATCACTGTGGCAACCAGACCCCTGGGGTGTCACAATTGTCGCACACGGCCTTCCCTGGTTGCAGGTCCAGTGGAGACAACCATTCATGAAACTGGGTCCCCAGAGCTGACCACAAGTCCTCAGCTGTGTGACTCACATTTCCCAGACATTTCAAAGTAAACACTGATGCCGTTGAGCCCTGCTACCAGCATAGTAAGGAGGTGTGCAGGATTCCTTCTGCGCAGTTAGAAAGCAGGTGGCATTACCAGACAGGCTTTGGGTGCAGGTGGAGGACCAAGAGGAGGTTGAGGAGGCAGAAGCAGTGGAGGAACTTCGAGATAAAGAGGATTGACGCACAACTCGTGGGGACGGTAAGACTTGGACAGCAGCCCCTTGTCCTGCTGTCACCATAGTTACCTAGTGCCCAGTGCCCAGTCAGCGACATGTAACGCCCCTGTCCATGCCTACTCGTCCAACTGTCTGTGGTGAAATGCACCCTGTCACACACAGAGTTTCTCAAAGAAGCGGTGATGTTGTGTGCAACATGCTGGTGGAGCGCAGGCACACCTTTCTTTGAGAAGTAGTGCCGACTGGGCATCTGGTACTGGGGCACTGCGACGGACATAAGGTCTCGAAAATCCACTGTGTCCTCCAGGCGGAAAGGCAGCATTTCTGTAGCCAACAGCTTGCAGATGGTGAAATTCAACCTCTTAGCTTTCTCATGGCTAGGAGGAAATGGTCTTTTACTTTTCCACATCTGAGGGACCGAGGGCTGGCTGTTGTGCTTTGACGGGGTTGAGTAGGGTGTCCCCGGCAAACTGCCGGTCTGTGAGGAAGATGCAGGCGGAGATGTTAGGTTGCCTTGATCCAAAGGTGGTGCTCTCGATGTCAGAGAGCGCTCAACACCAGCAGGTGTTTCCACTTCCCAATGAACTGACGACCTGCCAATCACACTGGCTGTTGCAGGTAAAGAGGTGGCAGGTCTGTGTCCAAAAACATGTGTGACTGCTGTCCCCCCAGTCACAGAGGATGAAGAGGCCGCGGATGCACAAGATGGGGCAGACGGTGGTTGGCCCAGCCTGCTAGGCCGCATTGTAGCACAGTGAGCTTCCCACTGCAACTTATGCTTCATATCCATGTGACGGTACATGCATAAAGTACTCAAACTATGGATTTTTTGGCCTCTACTTAGCTTTTGGTGACAAATATTACAGATAACACGAGTTGGGTCATCCTTATCGATCTGAATAAATGCCCAGGATATGCAAGGCTTAGAGCCCATGCGACCTGAAGAGCCACTACGACTTGTGGTCAGAGGCAGAGTTGTGGTTGAGGATGCAGTTGTTGACGTGCTTCCAGTACTCCGTCTCTGTCCAGGAAGGCGCAACCTAACCTCGTCGTCAATAGCATCTGTGACGCCCCGCTGCGCTTGGTATCACAGATCCTAGAAGAGTGTATTGATGGAATCCTCCACAAGAGGCCCCCATGAACATTCACACATCTCCACGTTCCACCTCAGTCCAGCAGAGGGAGCCCGCTAGGGATATAAATAGGGAAGGTGGAGCTAGGCAGTTCAGTTCCTCTAAAGAGTTCCTGCAGTAGAGAAGCCTAAGAGAGGTCAGTCTGCAGTGGAGCTCAGTCTAGTCTAGAGAACTCAGTTAATAGTTCAGCAGTGGAGTACGAGGCTCCTGCTAGCTAGATTCAGGGAGCCCAGATAGAGCTTAAGGTGTGCCGGCGCCATAAGATCGGTGAAACACGGCAAGCTGCCGTTAGTGTGTATAGTCTAGTGAGGGCCCGAGTAGGCCGAAGGCGAGTGGCGAGTTAGTACATAAGGGGCAGAGGAGCTTAACCAGCTCACCCCGAAGCATTTACCGGACACCGGATCCGAGCTTACCGGGATCTCTCTGACCCAGTAAGGCATAACCGGAATCCCTGGAGAACTACAAGTCCCAGGATCGCTAAGGTGCTGATACATAAGAGACAGGAGACGCTTAGGCCCCGCATACTGGGAGCGTGAACTCCAAGAGAAGGCCCTATCACAAGGTCAGCCAGCGCAGGACAGAGACAAAGTTAGGCCTAGCTCCAGGCAGGTCAGAAACTTACTACGCAGAGGCAAGAAACAGGAGGCCCTACACCCGCTCATTGGGGAGGATCCTGATATGCACCCTTCACCCTACAGTGCTCCGGGATGTGCCTGAATTTCCTCCAGTAAAAGGTACTGAAGTGACTACCGTGTCCGTTCCCGTTCTTGATCTGACACAGCTGGGTCTCGCCTGTCCTGCATTCCCCCTGCATACGCTGCCCTGAGACCTAGCTCCACCTGTGGGGAGCTATACCATCGAGCTGCCTTATCACGGGTCTCAGTGGACTGCTGCAGCGCTGGTGCTTCTCACCAGATACCACAGGTGGCGTCACGAACTCTTATAAAATTAACAATTATCCACCCTTTTAAAGAGTGACCCCAGGGTACGGGCCAGGGAGCCGACCACCGCGACATCCCCAAGGCCAGGCAAAGGCCCGGGAGACCTCATCAACTGGCTGACTGTGGGTTGACAGTAAGTGGGATCTCCAACCTCGTCATCATCACCCTGTGTGTTATCACACCCGTCGTCCTCAAAGCCAACCTCTTCCTGCCCTGACCGAAAAGTCAAGTTGTCGCTCCAATCAGGTATTTGAGTCTCATCATCGTCTTCATCATTGTCTCCACCAACAGGAGTTACAGTTTGGGAACGAGGGTCTACATTATGCTCAGAACCTTCTTCATCTGGTCCTGGATCCGACTTATAAAGATTCTGGGCATCAGTGCAGATCATTTCCTCGTCTGGATTAACAGAAGCTCTGGAGCAGACCTCCGTTTCCCAGGCTATAGTATGAGTAAACAGCTCTGCAGACTCAACCATCTGTGTTACCCCATACTCAGAAGGGCAGCTGGAGACTTGGGAGCTGTGAGGAAGCAAATGCGATTGGGGTGACACCTCTGAGGACTGGAGTATTTGTGATGTTGAAATTGAGGTGGAGGAGAGCCCACTTGAAGGAGCACTTGATATCCGCTGAAGCACCTGCTGTTTTTGTGCCTCATCTGGAATTTGTAGCGATGGGCGTGTCCGTAAGAAAGGGATCGCATCACATTGTCCACGAAAAGAAGTCGACATGTTAGTTTGGCTGGAAGATGGTCTTTCTTCTGCAGATGTTACCCCCCCCCCACCGCGGGGGGGCTCGACCCACCAGCGGACAGGCACCAGTATTGGGAGAGGGGGGCTGGCCGTCAGGGTCCACCGCGGCTCTGGCACAAACCCGGCAACACGGAGGTGGCACGGGCAGGAACGGACTGGCCGTGTCGGCTTCTCACTTTTTGGATTTTAGAAGGGCATGACATGCCTATATCTGTGTCTCCCCCTCCTTTTACTCCTCCACCTCTTTTCTTTTCGCATGACTATATGTACTTGTCACTTTTCCATGTGTTAGTTATGTCTTCTGAGCAGTTTGTCAGCTTTTGGACACCTTTGAAGGTGTTTTCTATGTGTTTCTATGTGTTTTTGTTTGCCTGCCATTGGTTTTAACGGTGTTCGAAGGTGTTCGACGAACAGTTCGACGAACCGAACCGAACTCGAACACTACGGGGGTGGCTCAACACTAGTCTCTAATGCAAGGGGCGGTCCTAGCTGTTGGCGCCATGGGGGAAGCCAGACCCACGATGGGAGGTGCTGGGTGGTTGTCCTTTTTGCACACAATGGCGTCCGTTCTTCTTGGGCGGGCGCCATCTTGGGTGTTAAAGACAGTCTGTTGTAAAGGCGCGCAGTACCAGCTGGCAATGGGAATCACTTCTTCCGTTGCTGCGGGCGCGCAATCCTGCCGACTACGCCAGTGATGTTTGACCCACCACTAGCTGTTTCAGTAGCGGCTAGCCCTCCCTGGGAAAGGGGTGTACTCGGACGGCGGGCCCAGTTGGTAGAATGGGGATGCAGTCGCGGCCTCGTCCCAGTCCGTGCCCAGGGCGAACACATTAAAAATAGGGGCTAGTTGATGAGTGGCAATTATGAGTGGATAAACGACTACACCACCTGTGCTGTCTGGTGATGCGCTACCAGCGCTGCTGCAGTCCTCTGAGGCGGGATGTTGTGGCAGCCGACAGTAGTACTACTCCCCACAGGCGGAGCAGGGCCTCAGGGCAGAGGAAACAGGAGGATGAGGGGAGTCGTAGTAGGTGCAGTGGTGCGGTGTGGTGTCCCGCTGCAATAATGGACCGGAGGCAATGGATGTAGTCTACCAAGCTTTACTCACGTTGTTAGAGGTCAGCTGCAAGGCTTCTCCTTGCTCCTCACGGCGTGCTGCGGCCACCAGAGAAGTGGGATCGGCACACCCCAATAGTTCAGGTGCGTCTATCAGGACCCCCAGCACCAGCCTGTTATCTCCCCCTTGGGCCTCTCCTGTCCGTGTGCAGTGCGTGTTGCAAGGCTGGGTCTCCCTCTGGCTATACACAGAACAAGGGCACAGGTGGCGACTCCGCTCCGTCCGTTACCCGGTGGGAACCACTTAGCCTCCGGGGTTTCCAACTGAGACGTGAAGTAACAAAGTCAGTTATCGGGGGCCAGTACCCCTCTTGCAGCAGGAGTCCCTCTGACTAGGCCAGAATGGTGAGTACAGGTAGCGTATGCCGATCCGTCCGTATTCCCTGGGATCCTTTTGCCGGCGGAGCTCTCCTCCTCAGCTTCCCTCCAGGCCTTCTTAAGCAGGGACCTTGACCGGGTAGAGACCTCCGTTAACTCTATCCCGCTCCTCGTCTCAAGGCCAGAGCACGAGGACCGTGCATCTCCAGCACGCTGCAGGCTCCTACACAAGGCTCCTACGGAGCACAGATCTGGGCTCCGGTGCTCAGGAAAGACATATTGGAGCTAGAGAGCATACAAAGGAGGGCGACTAAGGTAATAAAGGGAATGGAGGGACTAGAATACCCAGAGAGGTTGTCAAAATTAGGCCTATTTACGTTGGAAAAGAGAAGGCTTAGGGGAGACCTCATAAACATGTATAAATACATCAGGGGGCAGTACAAAGATCTCTCCCATAACCTGTTTATACCAAGGATGGTGACAAAGACGAGGGGGCACACTATGCGTCTAGAGGAAAGGAGGTTCCTGCACCAGCATAGAAGGGGATTCTTTACGGTCAGAGCCGTGAGACTCTGGAACTCTCTGGGAGAGGAAGTGGTGATGTCCAACTCACTTAATGAGTTCAATAGAGGCCTGGACGCATTTCTTGAGAACAATAAAATTACATCTTATGCTTAGAGAAAGTTAATTAATCCAGGGATTTAATCTGACTGCCAGATTGGTGTCGGGAAGTGAATTTTTCCTCAATGATGTAAATTGGCCTATACCGCATGGTTTTTTTTTGCCTTCCCCTGGATCAACGCTGCGGAATAGCTGCAGTGCACAAGAAATAGGCTGAACTGGATGGACGCATGTCTTTTTTCGGCCTTATAAACTATATGTAAGGCCACTGCCAGCTGTGAAGACCACAATCAAACAACCTTGAACTTAAGATGGCTGGCTATTAAATATGTACTGTATCTACAAGTGTAACCTAAAAGTGCGTCCTCCACCCTCACCCACTACATGGTTCCCCCTATCTTTGGTTCCCTCATCTCCATTATCCTGCTGGGGCAGCACACTAGTGCATACTAGCCCCCCATAGCACAGGAGTGTGTAGTGTTGAGTGATGAGGTGGGGTCCTGACAGGTACTCCATCCTTACCTGGGAGAGGAGATACAACACCTCTTTCACAAGATGCAGTACCCCCCTGTGGCGACCGAACCTTCAGGGGCGCCACATTCCCCCCTGGTGAAACACCGCACGTCCGCGGACTGCAAAGAGAGCAAGACATGGTACAGACTTTTATATGCTTTTTCACAACAATCAACAATCTTCCCATTATGGGAGGCTCTGATTCTTAAACGTTGCAGATAAATAGTACAAAAGTATAAAAACATCAAAGAGACATTATGCATGTAGACAGCTTGGTAGGAAAATAGAAAAAGAGGCAGTTCAGCAGCAAGAGGGACCTGTCCCAAACCCTCAACGTAGGCCCTGGGGTGGCTGCAGGGCATGGAGATCCTGTGTTGGACCTCCAGAAGAGCCAATCCAGACAGGTTTTGCTTCTGAGGTCTGAGGTAGAAGTAGAAGTGGGTTTTGTATAAAACCAATAGGGAGCACCTAAATAGATGCATAACTATATACAATAGAGTCTGTCTACTGCCTGTCCGCAGTGACAAATGTCTCTCTAAACCGGGAGGAAAACATGGTAATAAACATAAACAATCAACAAGTCAACTCAAAGATACAGACTCCGGGGCCGCTTAGTCCAGGTACCTCCACCAAGGGAAAGGCTCGTTCTTGGTCACGGAGCCAGACCGGTCCCCTACCGGCAGGTGCGCAGGGGCCTCACCCTGGAATACTCTATGCACATCCAGGGCGTACCACCCACGCTCCCCATGGTGGCGGGTGTACGACACCAAGTCACCCGGGTAGAGATTCCGGCCAGGGTCATCCCTCCTCAGTTGTGGCTCGAAGTCTCTGCAGTTCACAAATACGTCCTGAGCAAACTGGGGACTCCTGATGAAGCCCCACCCCGCCTCCTGGTGGAAACGGACGATCAGCCCTTCCTCCCGGGGGCTTGGATGGGCTGCCTGCTCCTGGCAGGCCTTGGACTTGGCGGCCTTAGCGCGCACCTCCAGGTACTCACAGCATACCCGCCTCTCCCGCCGCTCCTTGTCCAGCTGGAGGAGCTCCTTGCGGCAGAAGTCCTTACGCCTCCGCGCTTCCACCCGGGTCTCCTGGGGGAAGCCCATTAGGTCCCCCCTGGTTGTCCCAGACCATCTCCTCCGCCGCCGGGCAGGTAACCAGTGGCGCTGGCTGTCGCGACAACAGGGGTTGCTGCAGGTCCTTCGGTGACGCGGACCAGTCCGGGTTGGGGCAGGTGGTGTCCCCACTAAGCACAGGCTCTTCTAGGCCGGGATTCGGGAGGCATTGCAGGCCTCCGGCGGAGAATGACACGTAAGCCTCCAGCTCCGGAGCGAAGATCTGCTCCCAAACAACGGCGCCCAGGGACAGGGGTGCCGGCATTAGATCCACTAGGGCCTCCGTGCGTCTCTCACCCAGGACAGGGGTTTGTATCTTACCCAGTCCTGGGCTGCACGTGGCCTCTGAGGTTTCTTCCTCCTGGGTTGCTGCTCCGCTTTCTTGGCTTGCAGCACCTTGGAGGCAGGACCGGATCTTCTGCAGCACCTCCTCTCTCCATGCTGCGGACACCGTACGCTGGGCCTCCGCAACCCTCCGGGTCAGGTCCTGTGACTCCACTCGGAGGAACTCGGCCTCCTCCGGGGTCAGGTGAATCCCCCGTATTCCGAGCGAGGCAGCAGTTGGTAGGGCGGCATCGAAGCATCTCTCCTGCACTGCTTCCATCGTCGCTGCTGGGTGTGGAGTCTCTAGGATTGTTGTGGCCACACCTTGTTGTTGCTTACTCCTCCTTCTCTTGGGGCGGCTCCAGGGTGGCTGGCTGACAGGCAGCCCTTGGGTCGTCCCATCCGTCTTGACGGACACTACCTCGCGGACAGTCTGTAATGCAAGGGCCGGTCCTAGCTGTTGGCGCCATGGGGGAAGCCAGACCCACGATGGGAGGTGCTGGGTGGTTGTCCTTTGTGCACACAATGGCGTCCGTTCTTCTTGGGCGGGCGCCATCTTGGGTGTTAAAGACAGTCTGTTGTAAAGGCGCGCAGTACCCACTGCCAATGGGAATCACTTCTTCCATTGCTGCGGGCACGCAATCCTGCCGGCTACGCCAGTGATGTTTGACCCGCCACTAGCTGTTTCAGTAGTGGCTAGCCCTCCCTGGGAAAGGGGTGTACTCGGACGGCGGGCCCAGTTGGTAGAATGGGGATGCAGTAGCGGCCTTGGCCCGGTCCGTGCCCAGGGCGCACACATTAAATATAGGGGCTGGTTGATGAGTGGCAATTATGAGTGGATAAACGACTACGCAATCGGTGGTGTCTGGTGATGCGCCACCAGTGCTGCTGCAGTCCTCTGAGGCGGGATGTTGTGGCAGCCGACTGTAGTACTACTCCCCACAGGCGGAGCAGGGCCTCAGGGCAGAGGAAACAGGAGGATGAGGGGAGTCGTAGTAGGTGCAGTGGTGCGGTGTGGTGTCCCGCTGCAATAATGGACCGGAGGCAATGGATGTAGTCTACCAAGCTTTACTCACGTTGTTAGAGGTCAGCTGCAAGGCTTCTCCTTGCTCCTCACGGCGTGCTGCGGCCACCAAAGAAGGGGGATCGGCACACCCCAATAGTTCAGGTGCGTCTATCAGGACCCCCAGCACCAGCCTGTTATCTCCCCCTTGGGCCTCTCCTGTCCGTGTGCAGTGCGTGTTGCAAGGCTGGGTCTCCCTCTGGCTATACACAGAACAAGGGCACAGGTGGCGACTCCGCTCCGTCCGTTACCCGGTGGGAACCACTTAGCCTCCGGGGTTTCCAACTGAGACGTGAAGTAACAAAGTCAGTTATCGGGGGCCAGTACCCCTCTTGCAGCAGGAGTCCCTCTGACTAGGCCAGAATGGTGAGTACAGGTAGCGTATGCCGATCCGTCCGTATTCCCTGGGATCCTTTTGCCGGCGGAGCTCTCCTCCTCAGCTCCCCTCCAGGCCTTCTTAAGCAGGGACCTTGACCGGGTAGAGACCTCCGTTAACTCTATCCCGCTCCTCGTCTCAAGGCCAGAGCACGAGGACCGTGCATCTCCAGCACGCTGCAGGCTCCTACACAAGGCTCCTACGGAGCACAGATCTGGGCTCCGGTGCTCAGGAAAGACATATTGGAGCTAGAGAGCATACAAAGGAGGGCGACTAAGGTAATAAAGGGAATGGAGGGACTAGAATACCCAGAGAGGTTGTCAAAATTAGGCCTATTTACGTTGGAAAAGAGAAGGCTTAGGGGAGACCTCATAAACATGTATAAATACATCAGGGGGCAGTACAAAGATCTCTCCCATAACCTGTTTATACCAAGGATGGTGACAAAGACGAGGGGGCACACTATGCGTCTAGAGGAAAGGAGGTTCCTGCACCAGCATAGAAGGGGATTCTTTACGGTCAGAGCCGTGAGACTCTGGAACTCTCTGGGAGAGGAAGTGGTGATGTCCAACTCACTTAATGAGTTCAATAGAGGCCTGGACGCATTTCTTGAGAACAATAAAATTACATCTTATGCTTAGAGAAAGTTAATTAATCCAGGGATTTAATCTGACTGCCAGATTGGTGTCGGGAAGTGAATTTTTCCTCAATGATGTAAATTGGCCTATACCGCATGGTTTTTTTTTGCCTTCCCCTGGATCAACGCTGCGGAATAGCTGCAGTGCACAAGAAATAGGCTGAACTGGATGGACGCATGTCTTTTTTCGGCCTTATAAACTATATGTAAGGCCACTGCCAGCTGTGAAGACCACAATCAAACAACCTTGAACTTAAGATGGCTGGCTATTAAATATGTACTGTATCTACAAGTGTAACCTAAAAGTGCGTCCTCCACCCTCACCCACTACATGGTTCCCCCTATCTTTGGTTCCCTCATCTCCATTATCCTGCTGGGGCAGCACACTAGTGCATACTAGCCCCCCATAGCACAGGAGTGTGTAGTGTTGAGTGATGAGGTGGGGTCCTGACAGGTACTCCATCCTTACCTGGGAGAGGAGATACAACACCTCTTTCACAAGATGCAGTACCCCCCTGTGGCGACCGAACCTTCAGGGGCGCCACATTCCCCCCTGGTGAAACACCGCACGTCCGCGGACTGCAAAGAGAGCAAGACATGGTACAGACTTTTATATGCTTTTTCACAACAATCAACAATCTTCCCATTATGGGAGGCTCTGATTCTTAAACGTTGCAGATAAATAGTACAAAAGTATAAAAACATCAAAGAGACATTATGCATGTAGACAGCTTGGTAGGAAAATAGAAAAAGAGGCAGTTCAGCAGCAAGAGGGACCTGTCCCAAACCCTCAACATAGGCCCTGGGGTGGCTGCAGGGCATGGAGATCCTGTGTTGGACCTCCAGAAGAGCCAATCCAGACAGGTTTTGCTTCTGAGGTCTGAGGTAGAAGTAGAAGTGGGTTTTGTATAAAACCAATAGGGAGCACCTAAATAGATGCATAACTATATACAATAGAGTCTGTCTACTGCCTGTCCGCAGTGACAAATGTCTCTCTAAACCGGGAGGAAAACATGGTAATAAACATAAACAATCAACAAGTCAACTCAAAGATACAGACTCCGGGGCCGCTTAGTCCAGGTACCTCCACCAAGGGAAAGGCTCGTTCTTGGTCACGGAGCCAGACCGGTCCCCTACCGGCAGGTGCGCAGGGGCCTCACCCTGGAATACTCTATGCACATCCAGGGCGTACCACCCACGCTCCCCATGGTGGCGGGTGTACGACACCAAGTCACCCGGGTAGAGATTCCGGCCAGGGTCATCCCTCCTCAGTTGTGGCTCGAAGTCTCTGCAGTTCACAAATACGTCCTGAGCAAACTGGGGACTCCTGATGAAGCCCCACCCCGCCTCCTGGTGGAAACGGACGATCAGCCCTTCCTCCCGGGGGCTTGGATGGGCTGCCTGCTCCTGGCAGGCCTTGGACTTGGCGGCCTTAGCGCGCACCTCCAGGTACTCACAGCATACCCGCCTCTCCCGCCGCTCCTTGTCCAGCTGGAGGAGCTCCTTGCGGCAGAAGTCCTTACGCCTCCGCGCTTCCACCCGGGTCTCCTGGGGGAAGCCCATTAGGTCCCCCCTGGTTGTCCCAGACCATCTCCTCCGCCGCCGGGCAGGTAACCAGTGGCGCTGGCTGTCGCGACAACAGGGGTTGCTGCAGGTCCTTCGGTGACGCGGACCAGTCCGGGTTGGGGCAGGTGGTGTCCCCACTAAGCACAGGCTCTTCTAGGCCGGGATTCGGGAGGCATTGCAGGCCTCCGGCGGAGAATGACACGTAAGCCTCCAGCTCCGGAGCGAAGATCTGCTCCCAAACAACGGCGCCCAGGGACAGGGGTGCCGGCATTAGATCCACTAGGGCCTCCGTGCGTCTCTCACCCAGGACAGGGGTTTGTATCTTACCCAGTCCTGGGCTGCACGTGGCCTCTGAGGTTTCTTCCTCCTGGGTTGCTGCTCCGCTTTCTTGGCTTGCAGCACCTTGGAGGCAGGACCGGATCTTCTGCAGCACCTCCTCTCTCCATGCTGCGGACACCGTACGCTGGGCCTCCGCAACCCTCCGGGTCAGGTCCTGTGACTCCACTCGGAGGAACTCGGCCTCCTCCGGGGTCAGGTGAATCCCCCGTATTCCGAGCGAGGCAGCAGTTGGTAGGGCGGCATCGAAGCATCTCTCCTGCACTGCTTCCATCGTCGCTGCTGGGTGTGGAGTCTCTAGGATTGTTGTGGCCACACCTTGTTGTTGCTTACTCCTCCTTCTCTTGGGGCGGCTCCAGGGTGGCTGGCTGACAGGCAGCCCTTGGGTCGTCCCATCCGTCTTGACGGACACTACCTCGCGGACAGTCTGTAATGCAAGGGCCGGTCCTAGCTGTTGGCGCCATGGGGGAAGCCAGACCCACGATGGGAGGTGCTGGGTGGTTGTCCTTTGTGCACACAATGGCGTCCGTTCTTCTTGGGCGGGCGCCATCTTGGGTGTTAAAGACAGTCTGTTGTAAAGGCGCGCAGTACCCACTGCCAATGGGAATCACTTCTTCCATTGCTGCGGGCACGCAATCCTGCCGGCTACGCCAGTGATGTTTGACCCGCCACTAGCTGTTTCAGTAGCGGCTAGCCCTCCCTGGGAAAGGGGTGTACTCGGACGGCGGGCCCAGTTGGTAGAATGGGGATGCAGTAGCGGCCTTGGCCCGGTCCGTGCCCAGGGCGCACACATTAAATATAGGGGCTGGTTGATGAGTGGCAATTATGAGTGGATAAACGACTACGCAATCGGTGGTGTCTGGTGATGCGCCACCAGTGCTGCTGCAGTCCTCTGAGGCGGGATGTTGTGGCAGCCGACTGTAGTACTACTCCCCACAGGCGGAGCAGGGCCTCAGGGCAGAGGAAACAGGAGGATGAGGGGAGTCGTAGTAGGTGCAGTGGTGCGGTGTGGTGTCCCGCTGCAATAATGGACCGGAGGCAATGGATGTAGTCTACCAAGCTTTACTCACGTTGTTAGAGGTCAGCTGCAAGGCTTCTCCTTGCTCCTCACGGCGTGCTGCGGCCACCAAAGAAGGGGGATCGGCACACCCCAATAGTTCAGGTGCGTCTATCAGGACCCCCAGCACCAGCCTGTTATCTCCCCCTTGGGCCTCTCCTGTCCGTGTGCAGTGCGTGTTGCAAGGCTGGGTCTCCCTCTGGCTATACACAGAACAAGGGCACAGGTGGCGACTCCGCTCCGTCCGTTACCCGGTGGGAACCACTTAGCCTCCGGGGTTTCCAACTGAGACGTGAAGTAACAAAGTCAGTTATCGGGGGCCAGTACCCCTCTTGCAGCAGGAGTCCCTCTGACTAGGCCAGAATGGTGAGTACAGGTAGCGTATGCCGATCCGTCCGTATTCCCTGGGATCCTTTTGCCGGCGGAGCTCTCCTCCTCAGCTCCCCTCCAGGCCTTCTTAAGCAGGGACCTTGACCGGGTAGAGACCTCCGTTAACTCTATCCCGCTCCTCGTCTCAAGGCCAGAGCACGAGGACCGTGCATCTCCAGCACGCTGCAGGCTCCTACACAAGGCTCCTACGGAGCACAGATCTGGGCTCCGGTGCTCAGGAAAGACATATTGGAGCTAGAGAGCATACAAAGGAGGGCGACTAAGGTAATAAAGGGAATGGAGGGACTAGAATACCCAGAGAGGTTGTCAAAATTAGGCCTATTTACGTTGGAAAAGAGAAGGCTTAGGGGAGACCTCATAAACATGTATAAATACATCAGGGGGCAGTACAAAGATCTCTCCCATAACCTGTTTATACCAAGGATGGTGACAAAGACGAGGGGGCACACTATGCGTCTAGAGGATGGAGGTTCCTGCACCAGCATAGAAGGGGATTCTTTACGGTGAGAGCCGTGAGACTCTGGAACTCTCTGGGAGAGGAAGTGGTGATGTCCAACTCACTTAATGAGTTCAATAGAGGCCTGGACGCATTTCTTGAGAACAATAAAATTACATCTTATGCTTAGTGAAAGTTAATTAATCCAGGGATTTAATCTGACTGCCAGATTGGTGTCGGGAAGTGAATTTTTCCTCAATGATGTAAATTGGCCTATACCGCATGGTTTTATTTTGCCTTCCCCTGGATCAACGCTGCGGAATAGCTGCAGTGCACAAGAAATAGGCTGAACTGGATGGACGCATGTCTTTTTTCGGCCTTATAAACTATATGTAAGGCCACTGCCAGCTGTGAAGACCACAATCAAACAACCTTGAACTTAAGATGGCTGGCTATTAAATATGTACTGTATCTACAAGTGTAACCTAAAAGTGCGTCCTCCACCCTCACCCACTACATGGTTCCCCCTATCTTTGGTTCCCTCATCTCCATTATCCTGCTGGGGCAGCACACTAGTGCATACTAGCCCCCCATAGCACAGGAGTGTGTAGTGTTGAGTGATGAGGTGGGGTCCTGACAGGTACTCCATCCTTACCTGGGAGAGGAGATACAACACCTCTTTCACAAGATGCAGTACCCCCCTGTGGCGACCGAACCTTCAGGGGCGCCACATTCCCCCCTGGTGAAACACCGCACGTCCGCGGACTGCAAAGAGAGCAAGACATGGTACAGACTTTTATATGCTTTTTCACAACAATCAACAATCTTCCCATTATGGGAGGCTCTGATTCTTAAACGTTGCAGATAAATAGTACAAAAGTATAAAAACATCAAAGAGACATTATGCATGTAGACAGCTTGGTAGGAAAATAGAAAAAGAGGCAGTTCAGCAGCAAGAGGGACCTGTCCCAAACCCTCAACGTAGGCCCTGGGGTGGCTGCAGGGCATGGAGATCCTGTGTTGGACCTCCAGGAGAGCCAATCCAGACAGGTTTTGCTTCTGAGGTCTGAGGTAGAAGTAGAAGTGGGTTTTGTATAAAACCAATAGGGAGCACCTAAATAGATGCATAACTATATACAATAGAGTCTGTCTACTGCCTGTCAACAGTGACAAATGTCTCTCTAAACCGGGAGGAAAACATGGTAATAAACATAAACAATCAACAAGTCAACTCAAAGATACAGACTCCGGGGCCGCTTAGTCCAGGTACCTCCACCAAGGGAAAGGCTCGTTCTTGGTCACGGAGCCAGACCGGTCCCCTACCGGCAGGTGCGCAGGGGCCTCACCCTGGAATACTCTATGCACATCCAGGGCGTACCACCCACGCTCCCCATGGTGGCGGGTGTACGACACCAAGTCACCCGGGTAGAGATTCCGGCCAGGGTCATCCCTCCTCAGTTGTGGCTCGAAGTCTCTGCAGTTCACAAATACGTCCTGAGCAAACTGGGGACTCCTGATGAAGCCCCACCCCGCCTCCTGGTGGAAACGGACGATCAGCCCTTCCTCCCGGGGGCTTGGATGGGCTGCCTGCTCCTGGCAGGCCTTGGACTTGGCGGCCTTAGCGCGCACCTCCAGGTACTCACAGCATACCCGCCTCTCCCGCCGCTCCTTGTCCAGCTGGAGGAGCTCCTTGCGGCAGAAGTCCTTACGCCTCCGCGCTTCCACCCGGGTCTCCTGGGGGAAGCCCATTAGGTCCCCCCTGGTTGTCCCAGACCATCTCCTCCGCCGCCGGGCAGGTAACCAGTGGCGCTGGCTGTCGCGACAACAGGGGTTGCTGCAGGTCCTTCGGTGACGCGGACCAGTCCGGGTTGGGGCAGGTGGTGTCCCCACTAAGCACAGGCTCTTCTAGGCCGGGATTCGGGAGGCATTGCAGGCCTCCGGCGGAGAATGACACGTAAGCCTCCAGCTCCGGAGCGAAGATCTGCTCCCAAACAACGGCGCCCAGGGACAGGGGTGCCGGCATTAGATCCACTAGGGCCTCTGTGCGTCTCTCACCCAGGACAGGGGTTTGTATCTTACCCAGTCCTGGGCTGCACGTGGCCTCTGAGGTTTCTTCCTCCTGGGTTGCTGCTCCGCTTTTTTGGCTTGCAGCACCTTGGAGGCAGGACCGGATCTTCTGCAGCACCTCCTCTCTCCATGCTGCGGACACCGTACGCTGGGCCTCCGCAAACCTCCGGGTCAGGTCCTGTGACTCCACTCGGAGGAACTCGGCCTCCTCCGGGGTCAGGTGAATCCCCCGTATTCCGAGCGAGGCAGCAGTTGGTAGGGCGGCATCGAAGCATCTCTCCTGCACTGCTTCCATCGTCGCTGCTGGGTGTGGAGTCTCTAGGATTGTTGTGGCCACACCTTGTTGTTGCTTACTCCTCCTTCTCTTGGGGCGGCTCCAGGGTGGCTGGCTGACAGGCAGCCCTTGGGTCGTCCCATCCGTCTTGACGGACACTACCTCGCGGACAGTCTGTAATGCAAGGGCCGGTCCTAGCTGTTGGCGCCATGGGGGAAGCCAGACCCACGATGGGAGGTGCTGGGTGGTTGTCCTTTGTGCACACAATGGCGTCCGTTCTTCTTGGGGGGGCGCCATCTTGGGTGTTAAAGACAGTCTGTTGTAAAGGCGCGCAGTACCCACTGCCAATGGGAATCACTTCTTCCGTTGCTGCGGGCACGCAATCCTGCCGGCTACGCCAGTGATGTTTGACCCGCCACTAGCTGTTTCAGTAGCGGCTAGCCCTCCCTGGGAAAGGGGTGTACTCGGACGGCGGGCCCAGTTGGTAGAATGGGGATGCAGTAGCGGCCTTGGCCCGGTCCGTGCCCAGGGCGCACACATTAAATATAGGGGCTGGTTGATGAGTGGCAATTATGAGTGGATAAACGACTACGCAATCTGTGGTGTCTGGTGATGCGCCACCAGTGCTGCTGCAGTCCTCTGAGGCGGGATGTTGTGGCAGCCGACTGTAGTACTACTCCCCACAGGCGGAGCAGGGCCTCAGGGCAGAGGAAACAGGAGGATGAGGGGAGTCGTAGTAGGTGCAGTGGTGCGGTGTGGTGTCCCGCTGCAATAATGGACCAGAGGCAATGAATGTAGTCTTCCAAGCTTTACTCACGTTGTTAGAGGTCAGCTGCAAGGCTTCTCCTTGCTCCTCACGGCGTGCTGCGGCCACCAGAGAAGGGGGTTCGGCACACCCCAGTAGTTTAGGTGCGTCTATCAGGACCCCCAGCACCAGTGTGTTCCTAGAAATCTCCCTCTTGGGCCTCTCCTGTCGGTGTGCGGTGCGTGTTGCAAGGCTGGGTCTCCCTCTGGCTATACACAGAACAAGGGCACGGGTGGCGACTCCGCTCCGTCCGTTACCCGGTGGAAACCACTTAGCCTTCAGGCTTTTCCGACTGAGACGTGAAATAACAAAGTCAGATATCAGGGGCCGGTACCCCTCTTGCAGCAGGAGTCCCTCTGACTAGGCCAGAATGGTGAGTACAGGTAGCGTATGCCGATCCATCCGTATTCCCTGGGATCCTTTTGCCTGCGGAGCTCTCCTCCTCAGCTCCCCTCCAGGCCTTCTTAAGCAGGGACCTTGACCGGGTAGAGACCTCCGTTAACTCTATCCTGCTCCTCGTCTCAAGGCCAGAGCACGAGGACCGTGCATCTCCAGCACGCTGCAGGCTCCTACACAAGGCCACTGTCAGCTGTGAAGACCACAATCAAACAACCTTGAACTTAAGATGGCTGGCTGTTAAATATGTATCTACAAGTGTAACCTAAAAGTGCATCCTCCACCCTCACCCACTACATGGTTCCCCCTTTCTTTGGTTCCCCCATCTCCATTATCCTGCTGGGGCAGCACCCTAGTGCATACTAGCCCCCCATAGGACAGGAGTGTGTAGTGTTGAGTGATGAGGTGGGGTCCTGACAGATGCTCCATCCTAACCTGGGAGAGGAGATACCACACCTCTTTCACAAGATGCAGTACCCCCCTGTGGCGACCGAACCCTCAGGGGCGCCACACCCTCTTCCTCCGTTTTTTGTAATCGTTCCACCAGCACTAGATAATTTATTTTTGACAAAATACAATTGTTGCATTTCTCCCATTGAACTCATAGATGAATCTGAGTAATCATCAGAGATGGCAGCAAAAGAATTATCCGTAACATCATCATGCTCCTTAAAACTCCCTCTTCCAGATCTCTGAAAACGTTTGTGGGAGCGTTTTTTTAAGATGGATGGTAATTGTTTATTCCAACTATAAATCTTGTTCTGCGCATAGTCCTCACTGTCCCTTTTGAACTTGGATCTTTTTTATATCCATAATGGTGTTCTCCAACTTGGCCAAATTAGATTTCAGTTTGTCATTACAAATATTAAATTCTTTTAGTTGCACATATTTCCCCAAAGACGATTGTATATTTTTAATATCCAATTTAATTTAAGTCAGTTCCAGTTCCTCATGTTTGATTATGAGGTGCATAAGATTCAGTGAACATTGACTAAGAATCGCATTCTGATCTTCTTGAAAACCGTCATTGTATATAGTGGTGGCGACTTTTTTTTAAACGCAGACCTCTAGGGATCATTTCCTTTTTTATATATGTGTCCAAGGTTGTGAGATCCCACCAAACTTTAAGTTCTCTGGTCATTTTGTTTTCCATCTGGAACATGAGATCTTTAAATTCATCCGGTTCTGTTGTCACCACTGACGGTTTATTATCAAAAATAGATGCTAGTTTGTTCAGTCTAGCCGAACAATCCTCTGTGTCACTGAAATTCATTATGTCAAATTGAGGGGATGTGAAAATCCACAGGACTCCCGGTTCAGAAGTGTGCACTTGCAGTCAGACAAGCCAATGGCCTGGTAACAGGGGCCAAGCAGAGCCGGGTATGTGGTAATACAAGTGGGCAGTGGAATGAGTCGAGGTTTTGGTAATCATGGTGTAACAGATCGGGCAGACTGACTGGGCAGGAGAGAATTTCATGTTTTCTTGATTATAGCATCATGCGGAGAATTCCTGCTCCTTAATATTAAAAGGGGTTGTCCGGGACTTTTTTTTTTTTTTTTACCATGAACCTAAGAACTAACAGGCAAGTATTTGCTAACTATGTGCCTGTTGTGCCAGGCGCCGATATTTGCTGGTTCAGAGTGGTCACGGACCACTCCTGACAGTGATTTTTCAGCTCCTGCTCTGATCTGTTGATGGGGTCTGACTGCCGGTGTCATGCTGATTGACAGCTGGCTCCCTGCTGCCTAACTGCAGGGAGCCGTCTGTCAATCAGCATAAAGTTGGTAGTCACGCCTCTTTGACAGAGCAGTCGGGAAGAGGAAGAGCTGTTCTGTTGACGTGAAGCAGCAGAATCGCTGTTAGGAGGGGTCCAGGAGCGATCTGAGCCACCACAGGGTAGAACAAGCACGTAATAAGCAATTACCTGCCTGATAGAAAAATGCAATGGGCCTAAGAACTATCTCACCCTGTAGGAGTCACCTTCTCCTCAGCCAAAAAGAGAAGGTGCATATCCACCGACATTGTGATGCGCCAGCTTCCAGATCCAATTGCAGATAAAATTATGATTTTATTGTTAATCCATTAAAAAGATATACACATTGCAAAAATAAAATAAATAAAGGTGGAGACCTCTGTGAAACCTTCACGTTTTGAACGCCAAACGTTCTTCGTCCTGCTATAGAAATACATGTAGGGAGTTACAATTTACATGCTCGACCGCGCCATCATATGGGCGTGTTGATCGTTCCTCACGCCCAATTTTCTAAGTAAAGAAATGATAGGGTGTGGGAATAACAGAATAAAAACAAGTGATCTAATCTGGAAAAGTAGGCAGTGTGTATAAAAAATATACAAAGATGATACAAACAATATGATATATACATTAACATAAAATCAAAAAGATAATAAAAGAAAAGTGCTAAACCTGTGTCAGAGAAATAGCTCAGAGCTTAGCGCAAGGAAGCACTCCTTAGAAGAACTCCTTAGGAAAACAGATACAACTACAGCAAGCTGTACCTTCCAGGACTGACCAATGACCAAAATCCAAGCTCTGATTTAATAAGATCACGGTTACACCCACATACCTTCTACTGGTGAGCTCATAAGAGGACTTGTCATAGGTGTGCTAGATCTTTTAGAAGTTTATGAGATCCCCAACTTTCAGGATATCTTCGCCCATGGAGGTCTCGGGAGGGAAATATCATGGTCATGTTTTCTATCATGATTTTACCTTTCTATAGAGATGAAACATGGCATGGATAGTGTAGCACCCCGAGGGCTCGGCTGCTACAGGGGTATTGCACCTCAGTCCAGAGGTGTGATATTCCACTCCCGGGTAAGGATGGAGTGTGGACCAGGGCTCAGTAAGCTGCATGCACCACACACACCCCATTTCCGAGGAACAGACCAACGGTGCTCCCACTAGACAGAGTGCAGGCACGACAGCTTCTGTTCCTGGCTGGAGTGGGGAGGGGAAAGTACACCCAGTGGTGTAGGAGCAGATAGGGGTAGGTCTCTGGGCATAGGTAGGAGCCCATTGGTTGCTAGTCACCTGGGCTCGGGTGTCAGAAGGAGGTATAAAAGGTGGGCACCATCTTAGAACAGAGTTCAGTCCGGTTCAGTTCAGAGAGGAGGAGAAGAAGACAGGAGCTCAGCCAGAGAGGGCTGACAGGGAGCTGTGGCTCAGTCTGGGCCCAGCTCCAGAGGCAGGCCTGGAGTGGAGGCCAGAAACAGCAGAAAGAGAGAGGAGGAGGAACAGAAAGGAAAGTAAGAAAGGAACTGGAACAGAGGAGAAAGGAAGCAAGGAACACAGAGAAAGGCCCAGAGACACGAAGGCAGAAGGAACCCCATATGCCCAGAGGAGATACTGGGTGAAGGGTTGGCAGAATAGGGTACCGGAACCCAAATTGGTGGAGGCGACTAATCCTCAGCCAAAACCGGAGGTTGTGACCACATCTTGGTGCGACCCCTCACTACATCCACCAGAGAGGCATACCGCATAGGGTCAGGGAAACCGGGAGAGGTTTCGCCAACAGAAGGCCCGAGGAAGCTGGACAAAGGTGGGTCACTGGTGGGGACGGCCAGTAGAAAGGAAGAGAGGGGAGCTTTGAACCACGCTCTGGAATTGCCTGGGAGTTGACCGAGTCCCTCACCTGGTGGACGCAGCACGGCTTGGGCAGTCATCGCCTGCAGCATTGACCTGAATAACAACCGTGAGTAAAGCTTTGGAAACTGCAATTACAAGTCTCTGTGTTTCATCGCCGCACCAGCACCATCTGTACTGGGACACTCACACCATCACTACCACCATCTTCCACATTAGCTACCCTGAGGCAATACTCCTCCCGTGGGGAGTCATTCCATACTCGGCTGCGCAAACAACATCAGCCTCAGCGGTCTGCAGCGCAGCGGCGGTCCCCACTGACCGCAATCCACGGGTGGCGTAGTCGGACACTTATTCCAATACAAATAGACTGCCACTGGTTTGACCACCCTGAGCACGGACCGGGTCACCGCCACACGGAGACTACAACCCCCAGCGATCCGGCTCCGGGTATCCCCCTGCACAGCACAGGCCCAGGGGGCGCGTCAATAGCATTATCCATCTAAATGATATTAAGTTGGGGGTGTTCGGCTGGCCTTACAATGATGTGAGTGAATGCATTATGATCGTCCCTTTGCTACGATGTCGAAAATACATCTCCCATGAATATTGGATCGATGCAAACCCCAATATTCATCACTGACCACAGTCTTCAGAGTGTCTGAGACAAGTCCTTTGAAAAGAGGAAGCCCTTGCTTCGGAAATGTACTTATCCGCCTCTGAGTATGCAAATTCTAGACTTGTTGGCTGGTTCTCATCAGATTCTTTGTTGAATTTACCTGACCACGGCAGGAGGCCCTACATCAATAGAGGTTGAAGTGTCAGCTATTTCTCACTTTTCTAGTTATAATCCTATATGTTCAATGTGAGAGTGATATGTCCCCTCTCCAGAGATGTCTTTTTGGATTTTACAATTTTTCTTTACAACAGGGTGCAAAATTACCCTCCCCACCCCCAACCAGGATTAAACTGGGGTGTCTGGGGCCCCAATAGGAATTGATTCTAGGGGCCCACACTACAGCTGTATATGAAAACCTGTTAGCCATTATCCCGATTATAGTGGAGCGTCGGCTGTAAAATACAGGAGGCTCCTGCACCTCTTACTGTGCGATACCATAACTGGGATGTACAATTACGGTAATTTGCAGTAAAGGACTTTGTTGGTGAAAACAAGTTATGACCATAGGATCCACAGGAGAGGTGATAACTCCATAGGATCCACAGGAGAGGTGATATCTTATTGGTCAGTGATTGTTTGGTCTGACCATTTGGGACTGTACCGATTGGAAGAATGGGGAATTTTTATCCCTGACAGGGCACTTTTATTCCTATTGTAAAATGGAGTGGCAGATCGGGTGTGTCATCTTCTTTGCCAGAAAAAGCCAAGTGCAGTGCTCATATAAAATACATATAATACTGACTGTCTTTTATGTGAGCTCAGGAGCAGATGATGGGAGTGTTCCAGATTCCCCTTTAAAAAGGACCTTTTGCTGACAGCCTCTTCACATGGAAGCTCTGTGCTTTGCTCCTGCTCTGCATCCTTTCATTTCCACCTATTAGCAGTGAAATATTGATTCCTTCACACCAAAGGCTGGGGGAAAGTATACAGAGAAGCTTAAAGTGCACTCAGACATGACCAGAAGCAAGCATCAGAAGGAGCAGAGTCCAGATAGTGGGCCTTCCAACATGGCACCTCCTCCCCCACACCAGCCAGAGTGAGAGATGCTGAGGCTGCTGCAGCAAAGCTGGGGAGATTTGCCAGACTGACCTTAGATTTTGACCCTTCAGATGATTTACAACCTGATCAGGTATGCTCACAGAGGAAGAGAGGTACAGAGACTGTGCAGGGGAGGCAATGTGGCACCACTCTCACAGCAACAGTTAAACAGAGAAGTGCAGGAAGTGCAGAGCACTAACAACACCTATGGAGAAGTCAATGATTCTGGGCAAGAGCCTACACGACAAGATGTTTTCTCTGCTGGAAAATCCTGTAGCTTCTCATTAGAAATTCTCAACAAACACATGGGAGGGCTTAGAGAGGACATTAATCTCATCAGACAAAGCATGAAGAAAATAAACAGCCGAGTCAATGAGTTGGAGGAAAGAGTGAGTTCTGTTGCGGACCAAATGCCTACTATACATAAATATCTCAGGAGAGGTCTTCAGAATATCAATGCCCTTCTCAAGAAGGTTGATGACCTAGAGAATAGGCATCGGCGAAATAACATACGTTTAGTCGGGGTTCATGAAAAAGCGGAGGGTCGTAATTCAGTTGATTTTTTTTTAATCCTGGCTGACTACAGTGTTCGGCAAAGACACTCTCTCTTAATTTTTTGCAATTGAAAGAGCTCACAGAGTTCCTACACGTCCTTTGCCACAGGGTGCTACACCAAGACCTGTACTCATCAAATTACAAAATTTTAAAGAGAGAGACCTTATCCTACGAAAGGCCAGGGACCACTCTTCACTTACCCTTGATGGAAGGAAAATATCTATTTATCCTGACTTTTCAACAAAAGTTCAGAAGAAGAGGGTCAAGTTCTGGGATAGAAAAAGGAGGCTCTGTGAAAAGCAAATTTCCTATTCTATAATCTACCCTGCTCGGCTCAGGGTGGAGTTCATATGTTTGACTCCCTTCTAGATGCTTTATCATGAATGGATGCCAATAAGAGATCTCTGCGAAATGGAGCTGGATGAGAGACTTCTGCTTGAGGCGGTTTTCTCCAAGCACTTTTCATATACCATTATGAAAAAATGCCTATCCCTGAATCTATTCCGTTATTCTATTATGAGCGGGAAATGTTGAGCTATGATGAGTTATGTACCTGCCTTATTGTACATACAAAGTATTCTTATTTTGTGAGTTGAGCATCTGTGGAGAAAATCTCTTTTGACAGAAAACTTCATCCACTATACATTTACTTTCAATTATTTGGGTATTTTTCTTGTTTTTGGTTTCTCTTCATCCACTATAAGTTCATGCTCAAAACTTATAATTCTGCTCTCCATCCGGCTAAACAAGTCTACTTTGCCACTCTCATCACATCTCTAGCCAACAATCCTAAATGACTCTTTGAAACCTTCCACTCCCTCCTGAGCTCTAAAATGCAGACCCCGTCACCAACCTAAGCGCTTACAATCTGGCCACTTATTTCCTACAAAAAATCAATCATATCTGTCAAGACATTTTTACACAATCCCCTCAGAGTCTGGATTCCTTTCCCTCCCGCACCTCAAGTTCACTTTCCATCTTCGAGCTGGTCACAGAAGAAGAAGTGACCAGACTCCTCACTTCTTCCCGCCCTACAACCTGCAACAGTGACCCTATTCCCTCACAGCTCATTCAAGTTCCTTTCCCCAGCTGTCACTGTGGAGGTTTCACCAATTTAAGATACACTAGGTAACTGCTCTCCTCCTATTTAAAGATGTCCGAATGAATGCAAATCAACCAAATTTGCTAATATGGTTGAAAAACTTCACTCAGAGACTAAACCATGCAAAATGACATACTTTATTATGTAGACATGGGGTTATATAGTATTCTACTTCTAGGTGAGATTAGTAAACTTCATTGCTCCTTCTGATAACTTGGCACACTGCAATTTGCTCATCCATGTATCTCCTGGCCTCAGTAACACCTTAGGAATTCTGATGGGAGGGGTGAAGTCGTCTCTCAGCGCCATCTTTGCCAACTCGACATGAATCTCTGTTATCAGCCATGCACATACATATGTCATTCCCAGGAAATCATTTAGTTGTTCATGCCTACAATAAGGCTGTGTGCCCACGATGCGTTTTTTAAGCGTTTCGGCAGCAGCAATTCCGCTGCAGAAACACTTAAATAACGCTTGGTAGAAGGCCTGCCATGTTCCCCAATGATAATTCGCATGCTGCGGAAATTTCTGCTGCGTCTTATCATTGCGGAAAAAAACGCAGCATGACCAATTATTTTGCGGAAGCGCTGCGTTTTCGCCGCCATTGACTTGCATTGGAACGCATGGAATCCGCATCACTGGATCTGTACATGCGCATTCCATGCGTTTCAATGTGTGGATGGTACCCGGGTCTGGAGAAGAGGAGACTCTCCTCCGGACCCAGGTACCATAGTGCCTGTAAAAAAAGAATAAAATAAAAAATAAATATTATACTTGCCTTCTGATGGCCCCCGGTGTGCTGATCTTGGCTTGCCGGCAGATCGCGGTGGACTCAAGGACCTGCGCTGACGTCATTTAGTCATGTGACGGCAGGTCCTTCAGTGTACTGCGAGCTGCCGGCAAGCTGAGACGCATCGGATAAAGACACCGGGGGCCATCAGAAGGTAAGTATGACATTTATTTTTTATTTTTTAACATTCTTTCGGACACACTATATAAATCCATGCCGTTTGCATGGATTTATATAGTGTGACCAAGTTGTCAAGCACTTTCCAAGTGATGTTAAAATCGATTGGAAAGCGCTTTTCAACGCGCATGCGGAAATGCATGTGAAGAAAGCTTCACATCCGCTTGTCCCTGGCAGGAAAAACGCATGTAAAATCCACATGTACAATCCACATGTAAAATCCGCATGTACAATCCGCATACATTTTTTCTGCCAGGGAGATGCAGAAACGCTCAGGAAAAATCCGGAGCATTTCTGCATCGTGGGCACATAGCCTGAGAACAGAAACTGTCATATATCATTAACTATTAACATAATCAATGTGCATATACACATTTGCATACATACATACACATAGATTATTCCATCATCTCTATATTAATTCACACTGATTAGGTAATCTATTAAAATAAACTAATTGATTTTCTATAATATATATATTTTACCTTGACATCACTACCCACCTAACTAAAATATTTGACCTCTCTCTTTCTTCAGGTATCTTTCCCTCCTCACTTAAACATGCCATCATAACCCTTTTACTGAAAAAGCCATCCCTGGACCAGAACTGCACTGCTAACTACAGACCGGTCTCTAATCTTCCCTTCATCTCTAAACTCCAGGAACGCCTGGTCCATTCCCGCCTAATCCGCTATCTCTCAGATAACTCTCTTCTCGACCCTTTACAATCCGGTTTCCGCTTCTCACACTCTACTGAAACTGCCCTCACTAAAGTCTCTAATGATCTACTAACAGCTAAATCTAATGGTCACTACTCCCTGCTGTTTCTCCTGGATCTCTCTTTTGACACTGTAGATCATCAGCTCCTCCTCACTATGCTCCCTGTATAGGCCTCAAGGACACCGCTCCCTCCTGGTTCTTCTCCTACCTCTGACCGCTCCTTCACGGTATATTTTGCCGGCTCTTCTTCCTCTAATCTTCCTCTTACTATCGGGGTTCCACAAGGATCAGTACTAGGTCCCCTCCTCTTCTCCTTGTATACTGCTCCTATTGGACAAACCATCAGCAGATTTGATTTCCAGTATCATCTCAATGCTGATGACACCCAACTATACACCTCTTCACCTGACATCACCCCCACTCTAATACAAAATACCAGTGATTGTCTGTCTGCTGTCTCTAACATCATGTCTTCCCTCTATCTGAAACTGAATCTCTCCAAAACTGAACTCCTTGTTTTTTCTCTCTGTACTAACCTACCTATACCTGACTTTTCAATTTTCTTGGGTTGCGCCACCATAACCCCCAAGCAGCAAGCTCGATGTCATGGAGTCATATTTGACACACAACTTTCCTTTATCCCCCATATACAATCATGTAATGCAGGTGCGGGAATGCAACGCACAGAGACACAAGGCGAGAACAGTCTGAGATGAAAATAAACAATTTTATGCAACAGGTATTCTGAACAAGGGATTAGTAACAAGGGTAATGAACAGTAATTCAATATATCAGCAAAAGGCAAAATCTCTCAAAATAAGAAGCAGTCTCTCAAAGTAAGGTGAAGCCTCTCAAAGTAAGGTGAAGTCTCTTAAGTAAGGTGCAGTCTCTTTAGTACGGTGAAGTCTCTTAAGTAAGGTGAAGTCTCTTTAGTAAGGCTAAGTCTCTTAAGTAGGGTGATGCCCTCAGTCATGGGAGACACCACGTAAGTTCTTTAACTGTACATTTGGCCCTAGCGGGGGTCACCGGTTATTCCCGCTAGGCCGTGAGTCTCTTCCGCATAAATTCAATTAGATCACGTTGTGCTCCTTTAGTCCCAACCGTTCCCCTCCCAACCTGAGTATCTAAACCCAATTGTCCCCGGTACCGTGGGTGAACAGTGGAAGTGACGGCCCTGTTAACGTATGCAGCTCCTCCGCTTCCGCTGGCGTGACTTTCCTGGGGCAACCGTCTCTCAACTCCTCTCTGCTTGGCTGTTGGAGGCAGTCTCTCGAGCCTTGGATAGGGGGGTCCAGGCCTCGTCTGTCGGCGGGCGACGTCGGGTTCCGCGAACTCACTCAGCACCGCAATCAGGTTCCTAGTCTCCTCAGCAGGCACAGCACTCAGGTAACATCCGCGAGATATCCGGAGCTCTTTTACCGGTGCCCGGCTGTGGCACCTCACAGGCCTCTGGCTTGGGCCTGTCACGCGGAGTTTCTCAGGATGCAGGAAACACGTCTGCTCCTTTCTGCTGCTTGGCGCCAAAGACCCCTCAGGTTTGGCGCGCTGGCCTCTTATTTTCCGGAATTCCTTCCTGGAAGTCGCCTGATCAGGTCTAGTGTCTGAACTTGCTCTCCCTGCAACTTCCCTTGCATATCTTGGTTCCGCTTGACTGCGTCTGGCCAGTAGATGGCAGTCTCTTTCCATCCTTGAAACATCATGTAGAAGTTCTTTTACAAGCTCTCTTGACTGGACTACATTCCTCCCTCCTTTTTGCTCACCAGTCCTCGGGCGAGTGGGCTTCTCGCAGAACTGATGCCTCCTTCCAGGCAGTGCAAGCTCAGACAGGAGTTGGGCACACTCCTGCGTTTTCTGTTGGATTTGAGACCAGATGAACTCTTCCTGAGCATACCGGTTAGGAGTGATTCCGGCATTAGCCCGCTCAGTTCTGCGGAGCTCTTCTTGCGGAGGTGACTCCGGGAGATCCGAGGAATCAACCACTGGGGATTGCAAATCATTTGGAATTCCACTCGGGGTTGGCATCAACGGTTCTGACGGGCCCAACTGCATTGTGGCCCATCCTTCTTCATCCCCTAAGGTTCCTGCATGTGGCACTTCAGCCAATACGTCTGGGGGCCCAACTCCGTTACAGACTTCTGCTTCAGAGGAGCAAGGTCGCAGCATATTACGATGCAACACCCTGGGTGTCGCGGCGTCATCCCCTTCGGGCCTAACCTCGTAGACTGGGTTGTCTGGGTGAACTTTCTTCACCACCCGATATGGTATCGCCTCCCAACGATGGTCCAGTTTACTTCCAAATCATTTAGCCCTCACCAGCACTCGGTCTCCTGGCTGAAGTGATCCACCAGTCGTCGAGGGCCGAACTGCATGCTCTACTTCCTGAAACTTCTGAGAACCAGTCTTCTCACTGTATGGAGCTGACGCCGGTGTTCTCGAATCCAGGTACTTGGGCTACCACCCGGGCCGGGGTCTTCTGACTCTAGCTCCAGTTCAGTGATTTCTCGGCCACTTCTTCCAAACAGCAACATGTAAGGGGTGTAGCCGGTGGTCGCATGAACTCGATTATTATACACCCACACCAGCTCGGACACATATTCGGGCCACTTTATCTTTTTGTCCGCTTCCAGCGTTCGCAACATTTGCAACAGGGTTCGGTTAAAGCGCTCGCATGCGCCGTTCCCTTGCGGGTGGTAGGGCGTTGTTCGGGAACGGTCGATTCCATAGATGCGGTACAACTCATCCATCACTCGCCCTTGGAAGCAGGCCCCCTGGTCAGAATGTATTCGCTTCGGGCACCCATAAATCCGGATGAAATCTTGACAGATGGCCTTAGCAGCGGCTTCTGCCGTCTGGTCTTTAGTAGGCGTCACTACTGCAAGCTTGTTGAAGTGATCAGTCATGACCAAACAGTGTCCATAACCATTGTATGAAGTTCCTATTATCAAGTAGTCAATCATCAAGACCTCCAAGGGGGCAGAAGTTCGGATGGTCTGAATGGGAGCTCTTTGTTCCGGGGGCTTATTCAACTCACACTGGCGACATGCTCGGCAGACTCCGATACACCAGCCGTTGCAACCACTGAAAGGTCTTTTGTACTCCGAAGTGAGCACCTCTTCTATGAGCTTCTTGGGCTAGCTGTGTTACTAGCGCTCCTGGAACTACGACCTGCCAGGTAACATCAAACTCTCGAGGCAGCTGGATTCTTCGGCATAGCAAGCCGTCCTTCAGGAGAAGCCTCTCCCACTGACCTAGGATTTGTAGGGGAGTTGGAAGTGAAGCGGCTCTGGTTTCGTGGTCGGGTCTTTGATTAAGGGCGACCCATTCCCTCAATTTTGCTAACTCTGGATCGGATTGCTGCAGATGTATCCATTCGTCTCTTGAACGGCCCAGAATCTGAGTGGGCTTCGGCTCCTCTCTGGTCTCTTGGGCAGCGACGAACTGGCCTTCGTCGCCTTCGAGCTCCTCATCTCTGTCCTACTTCGGCCCCGCCTGAGTGACCCGGGACAGGGCATCGGCATGGGTGCTCAGGGCCATGGACCAATAGGCAATCTTATACTGGTATTTGGACATCCTTGCGACCCACCGCTGTCCTAACGCGCCCAGTTTGGCGTTCTCCAAGTGGGCCAAAGGGTTGTTATCTGTCCGCACTTGCACTTCTGACCCTGACAAGTACTCAGCAAATTTCTCGGTCATGGCCCACACCAGTGCTAGTAGCTCCTGCTTAAACGAACTGTAGTTCTCCGGATTCTTCTCCGTATCTCGGAGTGACCTGCTGGCATACGCGATCACTCGCTCTTTTCCTCCTTGTACTTGAGCCAGCACTGCTCCGAGTCCATGCAAGCTTCCATTGGTGTACAACACGAAAGGCTGCGAAAAGTCGGCGTAGGCCAAGATTGGGGCATCTGTTAGCGCCATTTTCAATGCTCGGAATGCCTCTTCTTGTCTTGGGCCCCACTGGATGGGCTGTCGCTTGGCTCCCCCAGCTGTTCCTCTCAGCAATTCATTGAGCGGGATCGCAATCTTAGCGAAGTCTTTAATGAATCTGCGGTAGTATCCAGCAAGCCCCAGGAACGCCCTCAGTTCCCTTAGGTTGGGGTGCGTGGGCCACTTCTGCATGGCAGCTACTTTCTCTGCAGTGGGGTGTACTCCTCCACTGGACACAGTGTGCCCCAGATACTCAATTTCTCGTTTGAAGAGACGACACTTTCGAGGCTTAATTTTCAGGCCGTGTCTCTGAAGCCGTTCTAACACTTGTTCCAATCGGCGGAGATGATCCTCAAACGTAGCGGAATACATAATTATATCGTCCGGATATATTAAAGTGGCTTCAAAGTTAAGGTCCCCCAAGCATCTCTCCATCAGCCGTTGGAAGGTCCCTGGCGCATTTGTTAGTCCGAACGGCATCCGATTGAACTCAAACAGGCCATAGGGAGAACAAAAGCGGTCTTCTGATGATCCTTCTCAGCTACTGGGACCTGCCAATAGCCACTGGCCAGGTCGAGGGAAGAGAAGAATTTGGCGCTCCCTAGTGCAGATAGAGACTCTTCGATTCGGGGGAGTGGATAGGAGTCCCGGACTGTACAGGCATTCAGCTTTCGATAGTCCATGCAAAATCTCAGGGTACCATCCTTCTTTCGGACCAGCACGATCGGAGCCGCCCAGGGGCTCTGACTTTCACGGATCACACCGTTCCGCAACATGTGGGCCAACAGCTCTTTCACCTCCTGGTACATTTGAGGCGGGATCTGCCGATATCTCTCTCGGATGGGAGCAGTATTTCCGGTGGGTATTTCGTGCTGAATGTCCCGAGTGCACCCGAAATCATCTTCATGCTGCGCAAACACTCCCTGATATCGTTGTAGAAGTTGTTCGATCTGCCTTACTTGTCCAGCAGAAAACTCAGTCAGATTAGCCTCCATTTCTTCCAGAAGGTGGCATCCAGCCAACGGTTCTCTTCCATTCTCCTGGCTGTTGAGGGACACCTCTAGGGTCCATGGTTTTCCTTCCACAGGTGCCAGCCCCATAGCGTCCGCTCTAGTAAGGGCCTCTGGCATTATGTACACTCGCGCCACCTCTTGTCGGGGCAACAACTGTAAACTGGTGCCACCTAAATTGATGCAGCGCACGGGTACTCGGCCGTGCCGCACGGTGGCCAGGGTTCGAGCAATCAGGAGTCCAGAGGGCGCTTCTTCTCCTTCCATCGGGTCAGTTTGAATGTCCACGCCCTCTAAGGACACATGTGCCAGCACCGGCAACGTGAGTACAGTCTGTCCCACCGGCAGTGTCATTGTGGCTTCGGGCGGTATCGATACCTTGACAAGGTACTGAGAGGTAGCGGGCAATTTTTGAATCTGGCTGACCCGCACGAGGTGTTGGAACACTCTGTTGCTAGCTGGGTCTCGAGTGGCGTGGGTCCAGTTGTTTTTGCTACAGCCCTTAGCCAGGAACTGTCCGACTTCTTTCAGCACATTCATGCCCAGGGTTACAATGGGCCCATCGCCTCCGGGCCCTGTGGTTAGTACGATCCCTTTTCGACCGAGGTCCTTTCCACATGCCCGCATGGACATCCATACTACTCCCGCTACTGGGATAGGTAGTTGATTGGCCACCACCAATTTGACAGTGGGTTCCCGGCAGGAACGAGTGACTTCAGGAAAGTGACTTTGGAAATACGTCTCAGGCATAGTGGTCACTTGAGACCCGGTGTCCATCAAACAGCGGATCCGCTGCCCATTGAATTCAGCCCAGATGATGGGCCTCTCGGAGACAATGTCTGCAGAGCTCCCTCTTCTACTCTCTGAAGCACGAGACCCCACGGTATGCTCCACAACCGTGGGGCATTTTAGTTTAACGGCTGTCCCCTCCTCCTCCTTTCTCGATAGGGACAGTCTTTGGAGATATGCCCCCTACCTTCGCAAGTCCAGCACTCCGGTCCTCTTTCTGCCGATAGGTCGGGTACATGCCGTGCTGGGGCCGGGTAGGAACGTCTCTCTCGTTCTGGTCTCCGTCCGCGTTGAGCAGTACGGTCCGTCGGCAAGGGGGCAGTAGGGGGCTTTCTAATAGCATTCAGCTCACCCCGAATGTCTCGAATTTCCTGACATATTTCCCGTACCCAATCAGGCTCTTGGTTGGTGAATCCAGGAGCAATTGCCTCTTGACTTCTAACTGTGGCTATGAGAACAGGAACTTCTCTCTCCAGGACTCTAGCTTCAGCCCCTACCTCCAGGAAGCCCATATCAGGGCTCAATCGCAACCGCTCCTTCAGGATCTGCCTCAGGGAAGGGTCTTTCAAACCGGCAATTAGTTGATCACGCAACACCTCATCCAATGGTCCCAGTCCTCGGTTCCCATCTCGAGGTTTCTTAGTGATATGGGCCATCACTTCCTGCAACGCGTTAACATACTGATTTACTGTCTCATTTTCCCCTTGGACCCGCTGGAACAACCGTAAGAGCAAGTGTCCCAAATCTGTAGTGTCACCGTGCATGTCCTCTAAAATTTTTATCACTTTATCCACGGTGTCACGGTCCCCAGGTGGGCGGTACATCACAGTCTGTCGGGCCTCTCCATCAAGGGTTAGGAGGACCAGCTCAGCCTGGGCTAGGGGATCAAGGGGGTACATACGTAGCATACTTCTCAGTCTTTCTACCCAGTCCCACAGTAACATGCCATCCCCTGAAAACTTGGGAAGATAGCTGAGCATAGCCCCCAGGGGTATATGGGTCCGACCAGACCTAGCCCCAGACTGATCCCCCATCTCTGCGTCTGAATGTTGCATCCTGCCGACTACGCCAAATGTAATGCAGGTGCGGGAATGCAACGCACAGAGACTCAAGACGAGAACAGTCTGAGATGAAAATAAACAATTTTATGCAACAGGTATTCTGAACAAGGGATTAGTAACAAGGGTAATGAACAGTAATTCAATATATCATCAAAAGGCAAAATCTCTCAAAATAAGACGCAGTCTCTCAAAGTAAGGTGAAGCCTCTCAAAGTAAGGTGAAGTCTCTTTAGTAAGGTGCAGTCTCTTTAGTAGGGTGAAGTCTCTTAAGTAAGGCGAAGTCTCTTAAGTAGGGTGATGCCCTCAGTCATAGGAGACACCACGTAAGTTATTTAACTGTACATTTGGCCCTAGCGGGGGTCATCCGTTATTCACGCTAGGCCGTGAGTCTCTTCCGCATGAATTCAATTAGATCACGTTGTGCTTCTTTAGTCCCAACCGTTCCCCCTCCCAACCTGAGTATCTAAATCCAATTGTCCCCGGAACTATGGGTGAACAGTGGAAGTGACAGCCCTGTTCACGTATGCCGCTCCTCCGCTTCCGCTGGCGTGACTTTCCTGGGGCAACCGTCTCTCAACTCCTCTCTACTTGGCTGTTGGAGGCAGTCTCTCGAGCCTTGGATAGGGGGGTCCAGGCCTCGTCTGTCGGCGGGCGACGTCAGGTTCCGCGAACTCACTCAGCACCGCAATTAGGTTCCTAGTCTCCTCAGCAGGCACAGCACTCAGGTAACATCCGCGAGATATCTGGAGCTCTTTACCGGTGCCCGGCTCTGGCACCTCACAGGCCTCTGGCTTGGGCCTGTCACGCGGGGTTTCTCAGGACGCAGGGAACACATCTGCTCCTTTCTGCTGCTTGGCGCCAAAGACCCCTCAGGTTTGGCGCGCTGGCCTCTTATTTTCCGGAACTCCTTCCTGGAAGTCACCTGATCAGGTCCAGCGTCTGAACTTGCTCTCCCTGCAACTTCCCTTGCATATCTTGGTTCCGCTTGACTGCATCTGGCCAGTAGATGGCAGTCTCTTTCCATCCTTGAAACATCATGTAGAAGTTCTTTTACAAGCTCTCTTGACTGGGCTACAATCACTCACTCATGTCACCTGCACCTTAAAAACATCTCCAGAGCCCCATATTTTCTCACCTTTGATATTGCAAAAACTCTTACTGTCGCTCTTATTCACTCTCGTCTGGACTACTGCAACTCTCTTCTAATCGGTCTCCCTCTAAACAAACTCTCTCCTCTCCAATCCATTCTGAATGCAGCAGCCAGGGTTGTATTTCTATAAGCCCGCTTCACCAACGCCTCTAACCAGTGCCAGTCATTGCACTGGTTACCCATTCACCACAGAATACAATACAAACTCATCTCTCTCACCCATAAAGCCCTCCACAGTTCTGCACCACCCTATATCTCATCCCTCATTTCTGTCTATCACCCCTCCCGTGCCCTCCGTTCTGAAACTGATCTAAAACTAACATCCTCCTAAATCCCAACCTCGCAGGGGGAGGGGATTTTACCACCTACCTCCACCCCTTCTGGGATAAATTCCATACTGGAAATATTTTTCAAAATGCACAATATACATCTCTACATTATCTGCTAGAGGAGGTAGGCATAGTGGACCTATGGAGAATACGGCACCCTGATGTCAGACAATATTCCTGTTACTTCGCCTCCCATCATTCTTTGTCAAGAATAGACCAAGCTATTGGCTTTGAATAAATCATACCCTATATTTAATCGGTGAGGTATCTGCCAAGGTATGTCTCTGACCACTCGCCTATACAGGTACAACTGCAGATGGGTGTTGTGGGGTCTCCGGGGGAATATACATGGCACATCAACCATGGGGCATTTTAAGAGCCCTGGGCTTTAAGAGCCTGACCCGTATTAGTACGTCATGGCGATCGTGCGCGCACAAAGGCTGTGCGGGCGCGATCGACGCCGGGTGTCAGCTGATTGTCACAGCTGACACCCGGTACTATGTGCAGGAAGCGGTCCCGCACCACTCCCGGCACATTAACCCCCGCAATGCTGCGATCGGCGTTCGATCGCAGCATTGCGGTGGCAAGGGGAGGTGATCGCAATACTCATCTCCTCTTCCTGCCTCCAGCGCTGTCTGCCGCGGCTTCCCGGGTGTTGCCATGATGACCCGATGTCGTCATGACAACATCCGGGTCACCAGACAGTAGGAAGATTGTTTGGTCATGCGCAGTGCATGACCGAACAATCTTCTTACTGTGCAGCGCTGACTGCCTGTATGGCTCAGGGATGGTGCTCCATCCCTATGCTATGCAGGCGATCAGAATAAAAAAGTGAAAGTCCCAGAGTGGGACAAAGTAAAAAAGTGTAAAACCTCTCAGAAAGTAAAAAAAAAATAGTAAAAATATTTAAAAAAAAATTAAAAAAAATAATCCACCAAAAATAAAAATATAATGTACCCATCAATAAATATTATTATGGAAAAAAAAAAAACAATAAAAGTACACATATTTGGTATCGCCGCGTCCGGAACGACCTGACCTATAAAACTGTCCCACTAGTTAACCCCTTCATTGAACATGGTAAAAAAAAAAGCGAAGCAAAAAACAATGCTTTATCATCATACCGCCAAACAAAAAATGGAATAACATAAAAAAATGAATATAAATAAAAATGGTACCGCTGAAAACATAATTTTGTCACGCAAAAAACAAGCCGCCATACAGCTCCATAATCCGAAAATTCAAAAAGTTATAGCTCTCAGAATAAAGCGATGCAAAAAAATATTTTTTTCTATAAAATGTCTTTTATCGTGTAAAAGCGCCAAAACATAGAAAAACAATATAAATGTGGTACCGCTGTAAACGTACTGACCCGAAGAATAAAGCTACCTTATCAATTTTACCACACGCGGAGTAGAATAAAAAAAAAAAAAAAAAACAATTCCTGAATTGTAAGTTTTTGTTTATTCTGCCTCCCAAAAGCTGGAATAGAAAGCGATCAAAATATGTCACGTGCCTGAAAATGGCACCAATAAAAACGTCAACTTGTCCCGCAAAAAAAAATCCATCACATGACTCTGTCGGCCAAAATATGGAAAAATTATAGCTCTCAAAATATGGCGATGCAAAAACTAGATTTTACAAAATATGTGTCTTTTAGTGTGTGACAGCTGTCAATCATAAAAACCCGATATCATTCTGGTATCTCTGTAGTCGCACCGACTCGAAGAATAAGGTCATCTAATCACTTATACCGCACGAGGAACGGCGTAAAAAATAAACACTAGGGCTGGGGTTGGGGTTAGGGTTGTGCTAATGTTAGGGTTGGGGTCAGAGTTGGGCTAGGGTAGGGTTAGGGTTGGGGGTAAGGGTTGTTTTTTTTTAATAATAAAAAAAAAAAAAAAAAGATGACGATATGGCAACTAGTGTTGAACACAAGTGCTCGCTACTTAAGTTTGCATCGGGTACTCGGGTATGCATTGAGTATCGCGGGTGCTCGAGTCTCCGCCCCATATGCTTCGCGGCCAAAATAACCTCGCGGGGATTGCCTGCCATGCTCGAGCGATCCCCGCATGTTTTTTTCGGGGTGTCTAATAACCGTGAAACATGCGGGAGGGGACTCGAGCATTTCTCTTGAGCACCTGTGATACATGGTGCATACCTGAGTACCCGATGCAAACTCAAGTAGCGAGCACTTGCGCTCAAGACTAATTACAACTTATTCAATATGATGACCTAATGTCTTCAACTTTTGTGTCGTACCTCTGGGTTCAAAATGTTCACTATACCCCTTGATAAAATCCTTAAGGGGTGTAGTTTCCAAAATGGGGTCACTTGTGGGGGGTTTCAACTATTTAGGCACATCAGGGCTCTTCAAACGCGACATGGCGTCCGCTATCGATTCCAGCCAATTTTGCGTTCAAAAAGTCACACAGTGCTCCTTCCCTTCTGAACTCTGCCGTGCGCCCAAACACTGTATTTTCCCGACATATGGGGTATTGGCGTACTCAGGAGAAATTGCACAAAAGTTTTTGGGGTCCATTTTCTCCTCTTACCCTTGTGAAAATAAAAAATTTGGGGCTAAAACATCATTGTTGTGGAAAAAGTTTGATTTTTTTATATGTTCAAGGTGCTCACCAAACATCTAGATAAGTTCCCTGAGGGGTCTAGTTTCCAAAATGGTGTCACTTGTGGGGGGTTTCTACTGTTTAGGCACATCAGGGGCACATCCGCTAATTATTCAAGCAAATTTTACAATCAAAAAGTCAAATGGCGCTCCTTCCCTTCCGAACCCTGCCACGCTCCCAAACAGTGGTTTTCCCCCATATATGGGGTATGTGCTAACTCAGGAGAAATTGAACAACAAACTGCATAGTGCAATTTCTTCTGTTACCCTTATGAAAATGAAAAAGTGGGGGCTGAAAAACATTTTTGTGGGAAAAATGTGAAAATTTTATTTTTACGGCTCAATGTTATAAACTTCTGTGAAGCACCCTGGGGGTTCAAGTTGCTCACCACACATCTAGATAAGTTCCCTGAGGGGTATAGTTTCCAAAATGGGGTCACATGTGGGGGGTTTCCACTGTTTAGGCACATCAGAGGCTCCCCAAATGCAATATGGCGTCCGCTAATTATTCAAGCAAATTTTACATTTAAAAAGTCAAATGGCGCTCCTTCCCTTCCGAACCCTGCTGTGCGCCCAAACAGTGGTTTTCCCCCACATATGGGGTATCTGCTTGCTCAGAAAAAATTGTGCAACAAACTGCATGGTGCAATTTCTCCTGTTACCCTTATGAAAATGCAAAAGTGGGGACTGAAAAACATTTTTGTGGGAAAAATGTGAAATTTTATTTTTACGGCTCAATGTTATAAACTTCTGTGAAGCACCTGGGGGTTCAAGGTGCTCGCCACACATCTAGATAAGTTCCCTGAGGGGTCTAGTTTCCAGAATGGGGTCACTTGTGGGGGGTTTCCACTTTTTAGGCACATCAGGGGCTCCCCAAATGCAATATGGCGTCCGCTAATTATTCAAGCAAATTTTACATTTAAAAAGTCAAATGGCGCTCCTTCCATTCCGAACCCTGCTGTGCGCCCAAACAGTGGTTTTCCCCCACATATGGGGTATCTGCTTACTCAGGAGAAATTGATCAACAAATTTTGGGGTCTATTTTTTCCTGTTACCCCTGCGAAAATAAAAAAAATTGGGTCTAAAATAACATTTTTGTGAAAAAAGTTAAATGTTAATTTTTTCTTCCACATTCCAAAAATTCCTGTGAAGCACCTGAAGGGTTAATAAAGTTCTTGAATGTGGTTTTGAGCACCTTGAGGGGTGCAGTTTTTAGAATGGTGTCACTTTTGGGTATTTTCTGTCATAAAGACCCCTCAAAGTGACTTTAAATATGATGTGGTCCCTAAAAAAATGGTTTTCTAAATTTTGTTGGAAAAATGAGAAATCGCTGGTCAATTTTAACCCTTATAGCTCCCCAGTAAAAAAAAATTTGGTTCCAAAATTGTGCTGATGTAAAGTAGACATGTGGGAAATGTTATTTATTAACAATTTTGTGTGACATATCTCTCTGATTTAAGGGCATAAAAATTCAAATTTTGAAAATTGCAAAATTTTCAAAATTTTTGCCAAATTTCCATTTTTTTCACAAATAAACGCAAGTGATATCGATGAAATTTTACCACAATCATGAAGTACAATATGTCACGAAAAGCAGTCTCAGAATCAGGGAGATCTGTTGAAGCGTTCCAGAGTAATTACCTCATAAAGTGACAGTGGTCAGAATTGTAAAAATTGGCCTGGTCATTAATGTGCAAACCACCTTGGGTTGTAAAGGGGTTAATGACTCATCCTGGTCCTCATCTTGTAGTAGTGCCTCATCTAATGCCTCATCCTGGTCCTCATCTTGTAGTAATGTCTCATCCTGGTCCTCATCTTTTAGTAATGACCCATCCTGGTCCTCATCTTGTAGTAATGCACCATCCTGGTCCTCATCTTGTAGTAATGCCCCATCCTGATCCTCATCTTGTAGTAATGCCCCATCCTGATCCTCATCTTGTCGTAATGTCCCCCATTCAGGTCCCCAACTTGTCGTAATGTCCCCCATCCAGGTCCCCATCTTGTCGTAATGTCCCCCATCTAGGTCCCCATCTTGTTATAATGTCCCCATCTTGTAGGAATGTCCCCTATCCAGGTCCTCACGTTGTAGAAATGTTTCTATCCAGGTCCCCACATTGTAGGAATGTTCCTATCCAGGTCCCCACATTGTAGATATGTCCCAATCCAGTTCCCCATATTGTAGATATGTCCCCATCCAGGTCCCCACATTGTAGGAATGTCCCTATCCAGGTCCCCACATTGTAGATATGTCCCCATCCAGGTCCCCATATTGCAGGAATGTCCCCATTCAGGTCCCACATTGTAGGAATGTCCCCATCCAGGTCCCACATTGTAGGAATGTTCCTATCCAGGTCTCCATATTGTAGGAATGTCCCCATTCAGGTCCCACATTGTAGGAATGTCCCCATCCAGGTCCCACATTGTAGGAATGTTCCTATCCAGGTCCCCATATTGTAGGGATGTCCCCATTCAGGTCCCACATTGTAGGAATGTCCCCATCCAGGTCCCACATTGTAGGAATGTTCCTATCCAGGTCCCCATATTGTAGGAATGTCTCCATTCAGGTCCCACATTGTAGGAATGTCCCCATCCAGGTCCCACATTGTAGGAATGTTCCTATCCAGGTTCCCATATTGTAGGAATGTCTCCATTCAGGTCCCGATATTGTAGGAATGTTTCTATCCAGGTTCCCATATTGTAGGAATGTCCCCATTCAGGTCCCTATATTGTAGGAATGTCCGCTGTTCCATTCTTCACATACATATATAAGAAAAAAAAAGTCTCTTCTCACCTGTCCTCCGTTCCCTCGGTGTCCTTTCTGCATATGCGGGCGCAGGCACCATAGACCCCTTGACGATCGCGGCCTGGTCCAGGAGCTTCTGGCAGCTGCGCTTTAGTTCAGTGTATTGCTGCGCAGAGACCAATGCCTGCCACCGGCCTATCAGAGGCCAGCAGCTGACATCTACCCATGTTAGTGATGTCATGCACCGCTGCGCTGGGACGCGGATGTCCGCTGCTGACCTCTGATAGGCCGGTGGCTGGCATTGGTATTGTATCATGCAGAGAGCCGGTCTCTGCGCAGCAATACACTGAACTAAAGTGCAGCTGTCGGCAGCTCCTGGACCGGGCCGCGATCGGGTTCTATGGTGCACACAGGCCGCATGAACCAGTCTGAAGGGCCACATGCGACCCGCGTGTTTGAGACCCCTGGTTTAGGATGAGTCTGTCTCTCATACTCTGCTGACCTCACCCCTCCTTGGATAAACCCCCTTTCCACTGCCCCCTTTACTTTTTCCCTGCCCCTCTTCAGGGACGCCTGGAGCTGGTGCTCACACACTATCATACAGGTCACCACTCAATAAAGGTAATATGAAGCAATTAAAGTAGTGAAAGAGGTTAAAACATAACCTTTAATGAATACGTAGGTAAAAAAGATATAAAACGTCACTAGGACCTAAAATCCAGTTAATGCCTGCCAATGGTAGTAAAACAAAGCTACCTATCATAAATATGTACTCGTTATAAACAGGAATTTATATGGCATCAACACCAAATGTATCCAACCTGTATATTTAACAAGACAGTGGCAAGAAAAATGATAGAGCTGTCAATAACACATCTCAATAAGCGTGCAACATATCCGACGACCAGTCCTCACACTGTACTCACACAGTGGGTCCTCACACTGTATGCAGGAGGCTGTGTGGGTCCTCACACTGTATGCAGGAGGCTGTGTGGGTCCTCACACTATATGCAGGAGGCTGTGTGGGTCCTCACACTATATGCAGGAGGCTGTGTGGGGACTGATACTGTATATAGGAGGCTATGTGAGGGCTCATACTCATATAGGAGGTTGTGTGAGGGCTCACATTGTATATAGGAGGCTATATGGGGCTCACACTGTACAGTATATGGAAGGCTATGTGGGGCTGTAGAAAGGAGACTATGTGGTGGCTCCTGTTCAGCAGCCACAGAATATTCATCTGACCACTGGACCACGGTTCTGCAAATTTCTCGTCTCTATATACCAGTCATACTGTATATTCTCCTATATATATTGTACTGTATGTGGTATACTATGTATACCATGTGCTCGGACATCAGATGAAGCACTCAAGATAATTAGTGACTGCTACATCATATACTATTATGTGGAGTTGAAGTTTACAATGATGATTTCATGATCAAGTATGTGTGAAAACATATACAAAATAATAATTCATAGGTATCTATCTAGCAGACCTGGGCTTATGTGTGACCACCTTTACTCTGCTGATATGTTATTTTAGGAGTGTAGAAAATCACAGCGTACTACACAGGGACGGACACAGACTGTAGTGGGCCCCTGTGCAAGAATTTTTTTGGGGCCCCCCCCGCCCTTCATAGGGGGCATGAAGGCCCCCCCCCCCATGCATCTCTGATCCCCCCGTGCATCTCTGATTCCCAACACTCCAAGTTAATTAATTGTATGTAAAAAGAAATGCAACTTGTTATACTTACCCCCAGGGCCGGCTCCAGGTTTTTGTGGGCCCTGGGCGACAGAGTTTCAGTGTGCCCTTTTAACACATACCATGATTCATGATGCACAGATACCGCAGAGAAATATATATATATAGTACAAGGCCAAGGATTTCACTTACTACATTACATGAGCGATATCTATTGTAAATTCTACAATAGCTCAGAAACCGGCGAATCCTCACAACGCACAGTGCAGACCGGACAGTATAGTCCTCCATACAGTATTATGGGCACCATATCATGCTCCATACAGGATACTGACCCCCTTATAATGCTCCATACAGGATACTGGTCCCCATATAATGCTCCATACAGGATACTGGTCCCCATATAACACTGCATACAGAATACTGGCCCCCATATAACGCTCCCTACCGAATACTGTCCCCAATATATCGCTCCATACAGAATACTGACCCCCATATAACGCTCCATACAGAATATTGGCCCCCATATAACGCTCCATGCAGGCTGTTCCCCCCTTATAATGCCCCATTACACAAGCGATATCTATTGTAAATTCTACAGTAGCTCAGAAACCGGCGAATCCTCACAGTGCGCAGTGCAGACCGGACAGTATAGTCCTCCATACAGTAATATGGGCACCATATAATGCTCCATACAGGATACTGACCCCCTTATAATGCTCCATACAGGATACTGGTCCCTATATAATGCTCCATACAGGATACTGGTCCCCATATAACTCTCCATACAGAATATTGGCCCCCATATAACGCTCCATGCAGGCTGTTCCCCCCTTATAATGCCCCATGCAGGATGACACCCGTCTTTTAATGCGCTATGCAGGATGTCACATCTACCCCCCATAAAATGCCCCATGCAGGATGTCACCTCTTCCCCCCATATAATGCCCCTTGCAGGATGTCACTTCCCCCCTTTTCAATGCCCCATGCAGCATGTCAGACCACCCCCTCCCTTATAATGCCCCATGCAGGAGGTCACCCCCCCTCCTTATAATGCCCCATGCAGTATGTCACACACCCACCCTCTATATAATGCCCCATGCAGGATGTCAATTCCCCCCTCCCCCTCTTATAATGCCCCATGCAGGATGTCACACCGCCTCCCTTATAATGCCCCATGCAGAATGTCACGCCCCCCTCCCTTATAATGCCACATGCAGGATGTCACTTCCCCCCTTCCCCTCTTATAATGCCCCATGCAGGATGTCACTTCCCCCCTTTCCCTCTTATAATGCCCCATGCAGGATGTCACTTCCCCCTTCCCCACTTATAATGCCCCATGCAGGATGTCACATCCCCCCCCACCCCCATATAATGCCCCCATGCAGGATGTCAATTCCCCCCTCCCCCATATAATGCCCCATTCAGGATGCCAATCCCCCCCCCGATATAATGCCCCATGCAGGATGTCACACCACCTCCCCCATATAATGCCCCATGCAGGATGTCACACCCACTCTCCCCCCACCATTAAATGCCCCATGCATATAAAAAAAAAAAAAAAATACCTCACTTCTTACCTGCTGCTGATCCGGACTCCAGCGTTGCGCGCGTCTTCCCGCTCTGTGATGTGACAGCTCAGGAGAGAGCGCGCGGTGTAAAGACGTCACCTCGCCCTCTGACCTGAGACGTCACAGTCAGAGGACGCGGCAGACGCTGCGGAGGCACGGGGAGGGGCAAGTATTGTGCCGGCGCCGTCACATGACCAGAGATGTCCCTGCGCTCAGCATGGGGCCCATGCTGAGCGCAGGCACATCTCCGGTCATGTGACGGCAGGGGGTCCTGCGGGGGGGGGGCCCCATGAAGAGACGCACAAGAGGGGGGCTCCGAGGGGGCCCCGACCGGCCGGGCCCCATGCTGGAGTCAGGGCAGTCATGCCATGATGGCGGCCCTGCTTGAGGCTGGAGGGGCCCCCTCTCCCTCGGGGGTCCCCGTTCAATGAACCGGCTGCACGGGCGGTAGGTCCGCCCCTGGTACTACATCTCTAAAAAGGTATATCTGCTTTAAAAATAGTAATACATAAGAATAATATGTACTATGTCTGACCACTACAAACACTCATCTGAACTGGTCCAAGTGCTGTCAGCTTTTTTCACGGGCAACACTTAGACAATGCGGTCGTGTGAATATAGGCTTATGATGCATCTGGTAATAAACATGTTAAGGATGGGCCGCTACTCATGGGCCACTGCTGTGTGCTTGCCCCCCAGGCTAAAATGTGCCAGCCAGCCCCTGCTGCACCGGGTGCCAAAAAACCTAGATACACCTTTGGAATAGGTATCTTGCAAAGTAAGGATGGGGTTTGGTGTTTTTAAGTGATTTTATTGACTCTGTGCATTTATATTTTGTATCAATAATATGATATGGTTATATATATCTTCTGGATATCAGGAGGGCTTATCCCTGTGCATTGACTCTCTCCTTCTCCTTCGATGTCCTGCATAGGCCAAAAAAAACTACGCGTTTCGAGGACTCACAGTTCCTCTTCGTCAGCTTCTCGCTGGTAGTCAAACTGGTAACCTAATAAAGTCCAAACGCCCCCCACAAAGATAATACAACCAAAGAAATGGAGGAAGATCCAATACTGTCAAGTCAATGCAAAAGGACATATGGAGGTGCAATAGAACTAAGATAGAATTCCAATAAGAATAGACTGTGTGTGAAAAAAATAATAATAAAAAAGACTTTGTTCAAACTTTCACAATTAGTTAAAAATGAATAAAAATTATATACTTATATTTCTGATGGCTATAAAAAACAGTCTGTTAATCAGTGTATATTACCAGGATAGTATAAATTCGGCACTTAGTACCATCAAGAGATAAAAAGGAAAACATGAAGGAGAAAAATAAAAACATTATATTGTATCTCCAATAGGGGTATCAATGTATAGAAACAAATACATATATAAAATAGGTGCATTCAAAGGAATATATCCAAAAGACATATTATATTGATAAAATATAAGGAGGTTCATAAAAGTGCAATGTAAATGTTCAATTGGTACTGGGATAAAAAATACATACAGTATATACCGCTGCGAGTTGAAGGCATACAGCTGACTCTCGTGATTAAGGCCCTTCAGAGCCAAGCTATTTAATGTGAAGAACCATTTGGATTCCATCCGCGACATTAATCTCAGATAATCACCTCCCCTCCATTTTCTGGGGACTAATCGGATCCCACAAAACTTAGTGCCCTTATAAGATTGGTTGTGGAACTTCCGGTAGTGCCGGGACAGTGGATGCCCTTCAAAACCTTCATTCAAGTATGGCCCGGACTGCATCCCCCCATAGGGGGCTTAAGGGGAGGGCCGCATGACTCAGGAGGTCTGCTAGGCCGTAATTTGGGGTGGTAAGGGGTTAATGTAAGGAATAGAGTTTTGGGCGCGAATTAGTAGGGGAGGAGTATAGGGGCAGGGGGATAGTACAGGGTTATCTGATTGGCTAGTGGGGGGTATCTCTGTGGGGGGTATATAAGGTGAGGGGTGGTGGGGGTAGTCCATTCGGGAAAAGTTTAACATACCTGAATCTACGTCGGGTCCTGAGGAATGGAGGCTTTTTTCCAGGAGATCCGTTCCTTGGCTGAGAGCAGGGGACAGCTGTGGCTCCAGGATCAGCTGCAGCAATGGAACACTGAAGAGACGGCCGGAGAGGTGGCTGCACCCGCAGCACCTCAGAGAGGTGCAAGGAGGTCCAGGCCGCCAGAGAGACTCAGCCTGGAAGGGACTCCCCGGACCAGGCGCCGGTTGCAAAGCCCCTCCAGGGACTCCTCCGGATCACAGACAGAACCCCAGACCCCATCTGCCGCACACCGCTCTGGAAGAATCTCTCAGCGTTGGCATCATCCAGAGGCCGGGGTGAGTGACGTCGTTGGCTCTGCCCCCCCTGTGAGGTCATCCCGGTCATGTGGCACCACTATCCAGGAAGTGCGGGCTGCTCAGGAGAGCATGGCCTCTGCTGCTGAAGGAGGGAGAGATACATTATATGAACGGCCGGGGCATCCACTTCGGGCCCAGCGAGCAGCCAGGGGAAGGAGAGCTGAGCCTGAAGGATGCCGGACCCAGGGAGCAGAAGGAGGCAGGAGGGTGAATAGGTCAGCCAGAGCTATTTCAGGTGAGCGGCAGGCACAGCCGTGCCGGGCCCATGCAGCGGGGAAAGCAAAGCAGTACCGGTCAGTTGGAGCTGACCCAGAAGAACGGCAGGTGCAACCGCACCAGGCCCAGGCGTCAGGATCAGCAGGACCCCGGCGGCGGAGATCGGGAAGACCAGTGCGGGGGGCCAGGAGACGACCCACCCGGGATGTCGGTAGCACCGAGGACCGGTGCGATGTCCATGGGAGAGGGCAGATTGCTGCTACGGATGCGGGCTGCAGGCATGCAGCTGAAGTCTCTCCTCCTCCCAGACAGCGCGCTATTGTGGATAGGAGGTCCAGGTCTACTGTGGGTTGACTCCGTCGGGTTTACCTGGCGATGTCCCCGAGCCTGACTCTGCCTCTGAAGAAAAGGGCCAGATTTCATCTCGCAGTGAAGAGAGTGGGGACGATCACCACGGAGGACACGAAACGGCTGTTCCGAGGCTTCCTCGTAGTCGGCCTGGTAAGTCACATGGTTTAAATGCGCCTCGGGGGAATGCGGATGATATAGATCAGAGGGAGCGGTATTTTCAGAGGGGCTTGGCGGCTGACAGGGTGGCGGGTAGTGACGTTGTGTCGGAATTTCTTAGCATGGTGCAGGGTTTTTGTCACCTGCGGCAGGTCCTAGCGGAGTTTGGCAGGGTGGTGCTGGAGGTTCAGGGCCAGTTGCGGAGACCCCGGCAGTTGTGAGTGGAGGTATTCCCGCGCCAGTTGCAGATTGCGGCGATTCCAGTGGATACAGTGCGGTTGGATGACAGAGCGAGGGGCGAGGTTTATGTGTGCTTTGATGGCCCCTTGGGAGCTCATTTAAAGCAGGAGGTGCGAGAAAAAATATGGAAGGATGAGTACGTGGAAATTTTTTCTTTGTTACCGTTGGAGAAGTTTAATTTGGACAGGGTAAAGCCAGATGAGAGTAAGAAGGATGAGGAGGAGAGCAGGCGTTATCGTCTGATTCCTCGCACTTTTCAAAATTGGCTGCAGGCGTTTACCACACTAGCGAGTGTGATTGGGGAGAAAGCTCCGGAGAACTGTTCTGCATTATTTTGTTATTTAGATTAGATTAGTGAAGCATACCGTGTTTATGGCGGGACGGCCTGGCTGAGGTATGATGAACAGTTTAGGCAAAGAAAGGCAGTCCGTCCGAGTTTACGGTGGGACCACAAGGAGATTAGTTTGTGGTTGCGATTGATGGCAGCACCAAGGTCGGCCTCGCAGTCCTTTCCTGGGAGTAGCGGGGGTTCTGCCAATTCGGCGGCATCCTCGTCAGGCTCCAGGAAGGGGCTGTGCTGGCAGTTTAACGAGCGGGAATGCCGTTTTGGCACAGACTGTAAGTTTAAGCACGAATGTTGAGGCTGCGGAGGGTCCCACAGCCATTCCAAGTGCTTTAAGAAAGGAAAGAAAAAATCAAGCGACTCTTTTTCAAAAAGGGAGGACACCAGTGAGAATAGATCGGATGCTTCCGTTTCTAAGTAGGTATCCAGATAAGGAAGCAGCTGTGTTGTTGAGGGATGGTTTTAATTTTGGCTTCAGGATTCCGTCTGCAGTTGTGCCACGTACAGTGCGGCCTAAGATTTTGATTTCGGCTCGGATGCATGCGGCAGTTGTTAAGGAAAAATTGGATAAGGAAATTAAGTTAGGTCGCATGGCTGGTCCTTTTTTTGGAACCTCCGTTGCCGTGTTTATGTGTTTCTCCTCTGGGCGTTGTGCCCCAAAAGGAGCCTAACAAGTTTCGGTTAATCCATCACTTGTCGTATCCTCATGGTAGTTCAGATAATGATGGTATTGATCCAGATTTGGCATCTGTATCGTATGTTTCTTTTGACAAGGCCGTGGACTGGGTGTGGAGGCTGGGAAAAGGATCTCTCATGGCAAAAACTGACATTGAGTCCGCTTTTCGTCTGCTTCCGGTACACCCAGACAGTTTTAATTTACTTGGTTGTTTTTGGGACGGTCATTATTACGTGGATTGTTGTCTACCGATAGGATGTTCGATCTCGTGTTCCTACTTTGAAAAGTTCAGTTGTTTTCTTGAATGGGTAGTTAGGGAGGAATCTGGCTTGGACTCCGTATTGCACTATTTAGATGAGTTTTTGTGTATTGGGCCAGCTGGGTCCTCAGTTTGTTCTTTGCTGCTTGGTTGAACAGGTAGCATCTCGCTTTGGCATTCCGTTGGCCCCGGAGAAAACGGAGGGCCCCTCCACGGTTTTGAAGTTTTTGGGCATTGAATTGGATTCCGTCAGGATGGAATGCCGCTTGCCAGAGGACAAGTTGTTAGATCTTAAGTCTTGTGTCCAAGAGGCTTTGCGGCCAAAAAAATTGCGCCTGCGCCAACTGCAATCTCTTTTGGGTAAGTTAAATTTTGCGTGCAGGATTTTACCTATGGGAAGAGTTTTTTCACGTAGGTTGGCTCAGGCGACAGCAGGCATTAAACATCCGTTGCATTTTGTAAGATTGAATTTGGAACACAAGGCGGATTTGTCCATTTGGGCGGATTTTCTTCAATCTTATAATGGCAGGTCGGTTTGGATGGATCAAGTCGTTTCTAATGTGGATCTGGTTTTGATTACAGACGCGTCAGGTTCTTATGGTTTTGGGGCCTATTACGGTGGAAAATGGTGTGTGGGAGAGTGGCCGGAATCATGGAAGGATGCAGGATTGACAAGAAACATGGCATTGCTGGAAATGTTTCCTATTGTGGTGGCTTTGGAGGTTTGGGGCTCTGAGCTGAGGAACAAGAAAGTGCATTTCTTCTGTGACAACTTGAGTGTAGTGCATTGTATTAACAACTTGTCAGCTGTTTCATTGCCGGTTCTGTCTCTTTTGCGCCATCTAGTGCTCCGGTGTTTGGATTTTAATGTCTGGTTTTGTGCTGTTCATGTACCGGGTGTTCAGAATTCAATAGTTGATGCATTGTCTCGCTTCCAGTGGGATCGTTTTCGGGAACTGGCGCCGGCCGCGGAGCAGTTGGAAACCTATTGGCCCCGGTGGTTGTGGGATCTAGTGTCCGTGCAGCGTTGAATTTGGTGAGGTGTTCTGTTAACCCCAGTACTTGGTCTCGATATGTTTCTGCGTGGCGTCTTTGGCAGGAGCTAGAGGAGTTGGCAGGTGAGCAGGTGACGGAAGCGGACCGTCCCTATTTATTGTTGTACATGATCGGCAGGGCATTTCAGGAGGGTTTATCGGGCTCAGCTGTAGCTGGTACGTTAGCAGGTTTGGCCTTCTTCTTTAAGTTAAGTGGTTGGAGGGACTTTACCAAGGATTTCTTGGTTCGCCAGGTGATGAAGGCATTTCGGAGGAGCTATCCGGTACGTGATTTGCGGCGCCCGGTATCGTTTGAAATACTGGGTCAGCTTTTGCGTTGCCTTAGCGGTGTGTGTAGTTCTGAATATGAATGTCGGCCAATTGGGGCGGCCTTTGTTCTGGCGTTTTTTGGGGCATTTAGGATAAGCGAATTGGTGAGCAAGAATGTTAAGTGTCATGGCGGGCTGTTTTCGAAGGAAGTAGTGTGCTCGGAGGAGGCAGTACGGTGTTATTTGAGGCGGTCAAAAACCGATACAGCTGGTAAGGGTTGTTTGGTGGAATTGTGGGCTGTGGACGGTTTGTTTGAATGCCCGGTGAGATGGGTTTCTGCATTTCTGGAGGTGAGAGGTCCATCATTGGGTGCCTTTTTGTTACATCAAGATTGATCTTATCGGTGTATCAGTTTATTACCATCTTCAGGCGGGGTTTAGCTAGTTGTGGTCTGAATGGTTTGGAGTTTGGTTCTCATTCGTTTCGGATTGGGGCCGCCACTGAGGCTGCTCGCTGGGGTTTGGGGGTTAAAGCTGTGAAAAAGATTGGTCGCTGGGAGTCGAGGTATCGGTCTTATGTCCGGCCTCATATGTTATAAGATTTTTCCCCAATTTTTTGATAGTGTTATTATGTGGTAACGAGTTTCTTTTCTTCTTTACATTCCCCCCCCCCTTTGTTTTATGTTTCAGGAACCCCTCGGTTGATCTGGGTGCTAGGTCACTCGTATATATATTGGGGTTCCATTCGGGCCGACGCAAGACCGGCGGGGCGCCAGTTGGGCATAACGAAGGAGGTTGCGACGGTTCGGTGGATCGGTATCAGGGGTTTGCTGTGGAGCCGAGTAATGCCCGAATTTCATTTTTATGCTAATTTGGATAGGCCTCCGGATATACTCGTTTTGCATGCGGGTGGGAATGACTTGGGCTCCAGGACGTCTAGGGACTTGATCCGTGACGTCAAGTTTGACTGCCTGAGGCTTTTGGAAATCTATCCGGGATTAGTGCTCGTATGGTCGGACATCGTCGCACGCCTGGCATGGCGACACGCCAGGTCAGTCGAAAGGATAAATAAAGCTCGGAGCAAGGTGAATAGGGAGGTTTCCCGATTCATTGCTCTGCATGGGGGGGTTGTGGTTCGTCATCGGGATCTGGAAGTTCCGTCTAGGGAATTTCTGCGGTCTGATGGGGTCCATTTGAATGATATTGGCATAGATATGTGGGCATTAGCGTTGATGGAGGGAGTTGAAAAGGCACTTTTGGTATGGTGGGACTCTCAGGCATAAGGTGTCATGCCTGCTCGCTATGGCGGAAAAGGAGGGGGGTTTTGAAGGCGGTTGCTTACATCGAAGGAGGACAGGGGAGCCCACTGCAGGGATGGGTAACTCCCATCGGTGTTAAGCGGGTGTTAAAAATTTAAAACGGGTCCCTACTGAGCGAGGTCTCAGCGGGACATTTCTGGATGGGCAACAGTCAGCTGGGTCCCCCTGGGCCGGTTGCGGTGCGGCTAGGGGTGGTATGGTGGAGCTGTTTGTTGCAGTTTTCAAAATGTATGGGCAACAGTCAGCTGGGTCCCCCTGGGCCGGTTGTGGTGTGGCTGGGGGTGGCATGGTGGAGCTGTTTGTTGCAGTTTTTCTCCAAAAAATGGTGGAGCCTTCAATTCCCCCTTCTCCTTTTCAGAGTTAATTAAATGTTAATTAATGTTATTTATGTTTACATGCTGTTATATAATAAATGAGGCTGCTGTGGCCATTATGTCCAATGTCACAGTGTGGTGGTTTTTATTTATAGTAAGTGGGGGGGTTCAGTGGGCTGTGTATAGTAGGCCGTATAGTCATACATTTCGAAGTCATGTTGATAAAGTGTTCCTTCAGCCTTTTGATAACTTGCGCTTTGTACAGACATCTCCTCCTGCCAAGGTATAAAAAGGGCGTAGCTTGGGGTGTGGATAGGGGCGTGGTCAGACTACGCGTGCCGCATGGTTTCGCCCTCTTTCTAGTCCTCATAGGTTGGCGGTATGCTTGTACTGAGGAGATCTGGGATATCAGTGATTAGGTCCCATATTGTGCACTGTAAGGTCTGGAAAAGCTCCTTCTATCCGTCTCTGTAGCACCAGAGGAAGAACAGAGGGGAAAAGACCGGATTTTCTACATGTCGCGTTATGTAGATGTTCTGCAGATTTATCACAACCGTCCACAAGAAGAAACTGCCATCACAGAGCCGCCTTTAGCTGTTGGAAAAGTTTAAACTTAGTTTTGAATAGTTGCTATAGGCAACAAGGACTTTCTATTTATGCTGGGTCACATGATGCTGGTGCTGGGTGATGTCATGTGACGGAATGTTGTGGGTGATGATGTCACAGAGGGCGTTGTGATGTCACCCTTGGGGTATATAAGGGGGCTCCATCCACCTGGAGCTCATATCTCATTGGCCATATCTTGGTGCTGAGATACCCCCTGGAGACAATGAGGATCGCCATATTGTTTCTGTGCTGTACCCTGTTCTACCCTGTGAATTACCATAGGCTGCCGGTGAGTACCTGTCTATTATTACATATGGAGGACGTTTAGAATCAGTTGCGGCAGGGGAAGGGGATGGGGAGGGGGGTCCTGTAAGAATTTACCTGTGGGAATAAGAGGTTATGGCAGGGAAAGGAGCTTAGGAAGTGACAGTCAGAGGGGATATAAGTGTGGGGTGACCCCTCTGACTCCCACATTCCTGCCTTGTCCTTGTAGTGATTAATGACTTTGGTGTTGTCCCTTATATATCACTTTGCAGTCACCAGTGATCGCTCCGCACTTTGATCCTAAACTACAGTCTCATTTACCTTTTTGCAAACGCCCAGAAGGGGAGGAGTGACATCACACCCATGTGAGCAGATCCCGCCCACTTTTACTGCAGTCGTAATGCGAGCTAGCTGCATTCTGTTTTCATGGAAATGTCAGCAGCTGCTCCCCCTAGTGTTTACAAGATGAAAACATCAAAAGAGTTAAAATAGTTTTTTCAGATTTTATACTATTGAAACCTTTTAAAATATATATGTGTATCTATATATAAATATAAATACTTTACAATTTTACAATTGAAAAAAAATTGCTGACACTTTCCCTTTAAAAGATCTAAAGACGTTCTGCTTCATGTGCCATTGTGACCAATCACAGCACAGATTATATTTTTTAAACTTTTCTTGAAAAACTGAAGCTGCTCCGTGATTGGAAATCATGTGGAAGGGTTCTCTTTTAGACATTTAGTTAGGTCCAAAGTATCAGTGACATGATGGATAGAACTGTGCAATGATGTCACAGAGGGCTTTGTGATGTCACCCCTGGGTATATTAGAAGCCTCGGTCCATCTGCAGCTTGTATCTCATTGACCATACCTTGGTGCTGAGAGACCTCTGGAGATGATGAGTATCACCCTATCATTTCTGTGCTTTACGTTGCTCTACCCCCCACATTACAGTACACTGAGGGCGAGTATGTTCTCATCAATATGGAGGTCACAAGGATCAGCTAATGAGAATATCGCCTCTTGCAGGACTTCTCATACTGGACACGTGACCGTCCGTCATATGAAAGTCCAACTGTAAATAATATTCCATGGACCCTGGAGGTGAATCCCAAACTTCTTCCTGATCTTCTCAATGGGATATTTCAGAAAGTTGCTTGATAATGTATCTATCACTGTATAATAACAAGGGCTCTCTGTTTGACTGGATTGGGTATAAATATACAGGACTTTATTATGTTTTTTTTCTTTATTATAGGATGACCCACTACCCGTGGTTCTCAGGAGAAGCACCTATCAAGCTTCCATCAATCTTCCTCTTTGGCTCTTCCGTGACGCAGTTTTTGTTGCGGTGATGACACTACTGACAATACTAGAGTATTTGGCCTTAAGTCTTGTCCTGAGCAAGTGGGCAATGTCTGAACCTGGTGAAACAATCAGAAAACTCCTGAGAACAAAACCATTCTGAAGGAACAAAGTGCTTGTAAGGAGCCGATTTGCATCCCTCAGATTCAGGAGCAAGACTCCAGGAGAACACCTGTCCTGCCCAATGGCAAATGTTCTACTCCATCCATGGCTCCTGCACCACAGGATGCGAAAAAGGTTCCTAGTTGCAACTATAAAGTGGCGTTCAGTGATATTGTCTGGGTCAGAACGATCCCTCATAACAATATAGGAAGAAGAACTCGAAGTTCCACGGAGCATAAAGAGAGGTTACTGATTTTTCAGAGAAACCAACAATCCAGAATTCCAGAGCCAAGAGCACCAGAACCTAGAACACCAGAACCTAGCATGTCAGAACCTAGTATGTCAGAACCTAGAATGCCAGAGCCTGAAATGCCTACAACACCTCCATCCAAAATCAAGAGGAGAAGATGTTTCCTTAGATGTCTTAGAGGCGAGGAAGATTGAGAAGGCAACTGCTTGAACTTTCCCATTGCTCGTGTTTTCATCACAGGTTAGTCCTATACATGCTGTCTGATGGGCACCATCTAACTACATACAATGCAGCATTGCACCTGAAATCGAAAGGATATTTTGTCACACACTTGCACTTTAGCACCTTATGATATGGCGCATATATCTATGAACGCTTTGCTAAGTATCACTGTCTAGTATGTGCTTCTGATGAACCTATTTTAGGAAAACGTGTCGAGGTTTGGCATACTATGTACTTGAGTTTGGCGTACTATGTGCTTGTTGGTAAATTCTATTGCCATCTATAATCTACTAGATATTATAATGTCTCTGGTGGGATGCCCCATGCCGAATTGTTGATAACTAGAGATGAGCGGTGTTCGACTAGAACTGTTCGCCAATCTCAAATTCGAGCTGTTTTGGGCGGTGTTCGAGTTGTTCGATGAACCCGAACGATTTGCAAAAAATTCGGCTGTTCGAGGTTATGTTCGATAACTGTTCGTGCACCAAAAGCGTGTCCTGCATGTCTGGCGCTATTTAGAGCACCAATCATGCAGGGATTGTCTGCCACTCACTGTAATGCCACAGCCATGGTGGTTGTGGCATTACAGTGATTGCCCAAATCGATGGGAACTGTGCTCACAGTGAAACATGAAAACCCTGCAATTCAGCAGCGGCGTACACAGGTACCCGACAATTTAGAACCGAAAGAATAGAGCATCACACATAGATTAGATAGATAGAAACATGTCAGTCACATATATAAGAAGTACAGTGACAGTGTTGATTACTGTACTTGTCATTTAGTGTAAAGGATTTATAAAAAAAAATAATAGTGTTTTCATGCACCGTCTCTTTAAAAAAGCCGGCCGGCAATTCAGCAGCGGTACCCGACAATTTAGAATAGAAGGAATAGAGAATCACACATAAATTAGATAGATAGAAACATGTCAGTCACATATATAAGAAGTACAGTGACAGTGTTGATTACTGTACTTGCCATTTAGTGTAAAGGATTTATTAAAAAAAATAATAGTGTTTTCATGCACTGTCTCTTTAAAAAAGCCGGCCGGCAATTCAGCAGCGGTACCCGACAATTTAGAATGGAAGGAATAGAGCATCACACATAGATTAGATAGATAGAAACATGTCAGTCACATATATATGAAGTACAGTGACAGTGTTGATTACTGTACTTGTCATTTAGTGTTAAAATAAAGGATTTATTTAAAAAAAAATTAGCGTGGGGTTCCCCTTAATTTTAGGCTCTAGCGGAGGTTAAGCAGACGGCTGGGGCAGATGTTTGAAGCCTGGGAAGGGGGTAATACCCATGAAGCTTCCCAGGCTACTAATATCAGCCCCCAGCTGAATGCCTAGCCTTTACTAGCTATTAAAATGGGGGACCCCCCAAAAAATTGACGTGGGGTCCCCCCTATTTTAATAGCTAGCAAAGGCTAGGCAGACAGCTGGGGGCTGATATTAATAGCTCAGGAAGGGTGCCCTGAATATTGGCCCCCTCCCAGGCTAGAAACACCAGCCGTCAGCCACCCCAGAAATCGCACATCCATAGGATGCGCCAATTCTGGCACTTAGCCTCGCTCTTCCCACTGCCCTGTAGCGGTGGCAGTGGGGTAATAGGGCTGGGGTTGATGTCAGCTTATAATGCCAGCTGACATCAAGCCCAGGTTAGTAATGGAGAGGCGTCTATAAGACACCCCCATTACTAACCCCATAGTCAAAGTTAAAAAAAAACACAAACACCCAGAATAAAGTCCTTTAATTGAAATAAAGACACAATTCTTTATTGTTCTAAATTAAACCATACTTACCGTCACGCCCATTCCAGCTGAAGCCAACGATCCCCTGCAATAAAAGAAAAATAATAAAGCAACATCATCCTTACCTTTCCATGGTTCCCACGACAGCTTCAGCTCTGCTACATCGAGATGACAGGCTGGACCGCAGCAGAACGCTGCCATCCAGCCTGTCATCCCGCGGACATCCCGCGCCCTATTTTTGTGTCCAGCCAGGTACAACTAGGCAGCTGGGGGCTGGAATCTGCAGCGCAGGGAGGCCCAAGCTTTCTGCCCCCCCCCCCCCCCGCTGCAAATTGCAGTCCGCAGCCACCCCGGAAAATGGCGCGTTCATAGAAGCGCCATCTTCTGGCGCTGTACCCAACTCATCCAGGGCCCTGGTGCGGTGGCTCACTGGGTAATAAAGGGGTTAGGGCCAGCTTGGTATTATCAGCTGGCCCTAAGCCCAAAATTCATGGGGTCACGCCAGTATTAGACATGACCGCCATGAATTTCTAGTAAAGTATTTAAAAAAAACACAACACCCAGAATAAAGTCCTTTAATTGAAATAAACACACAATTCTTTATTGTTCTAAATTAAACCATACTTACCATCACACCCATTCCAGCTGAAGCCAACGATCTCCTGCAATAAAAGAAAAATAATAAACCAACATCATCCTTACCTTTCCATGGTTGCCAGGACGGCTCCAGCTCTGCTACATCGAGATGACAGGCTGGACCGCAGCAGAAAGCTGCCATCCAGCCTGTCATCCCGCAGACACTGAGAAGCGCAGGCATGCTTGCGCTCCTCAGTGTCTCGCTGTGACGGCATAAAGATGAGCCGAGGTCATGTCCAATGAACTCAGCTCACCTCATTCACGTCACTGACAGCGTGGGAAAATTCTCACGTTGAAGTGCTGAGTGCAGGAGAATTCTCCCACGCTGTAAGTGACGTGCATGAGGTGAGCAGAGATCATTGGACATGAACTCACCTCATGCACGTCACTGACAGCGCTTCAGCGTGAGAATTTTCCCACGCTGTCAGTGACGTGCAAGAGGTGAGTTCATGTCCAATGATCTCTGCTCACCTCATGCACGTCACTGACAGCGTGGGAGAATTCTCCTGCACTCAGCGCTTCAGCGTGAGAATTCTCCCACGCTGAAGCGCTGAGTGCAGGAGAATTTTCCCACGCTGTCAGTGACGTGCATGAGGTGCGCCGAGTTCATTGGACATGACCTCGGCTCATCTGGATGCCGTCACAGCGAGACACTGAGGAGCGCAAGCATGCCTGCGCTTCTCAGTGTCCGCGGGATGACAGGCTGGATGGCAGCTTTCTCCTGCGGTCCAGCCTGTCATCTCGATGTAGCAGAGCTGGAGCCGTCCTGGGAACCATGGAGAGGTAAGGATGATGTTGGTTTATTATTTTTCTTTTATTGCAGGAGATCGTTGGCTTCAGCTGGAATGGGCGTGACGGTAAGTATGGTTTAATTTAGAACAATAAAGAATTGTGTGTTTATTTCAATTAAAGGACTTTATTCTGGGTGTTTGTGTTTTTTTTAACTTTTACTATGGGGTTAGTAATGGGGGTGTCTTATAGACGCCTCTCCATTACTAACCTGGGCTTGATGTCAGCTGGCATTATAAGCTGACATCAACCCCAACCCTATTACCCCACTGCCACCGCTACAGGGCAGTGGGAAGAGCGAAGCTAAGTGCCAGAATTGGCGCATCCTATGGATGCGCCATTTCTGGGGCGGCTGACGGCTGGTGTTTCTAGCCTGGGAGGGGGCCAATATTCATGGCACCCTTCCTGAGCTATTAATATCAGCCCCCAGCTGTCTGCCTAGCCTTTGCTAGCTATTAACATAGGGGGGACCCCACGTCATTTTTTTGGGGGGGGTCCCCCATTTTAATAGCTAGTAAAGGCTAGGTATTCAGCTGGGGGCTGATATTAGTAGCCTGGGAAGCTCCGTGGGTATTACCCCCTTCCCAGGCTTCAAACATCTGCCCCAGCCGTCTGCTTAACCTCCGCTAGAGACTAAAATTACGGGGAACCCCACGCCAATTTTTATTTTAATAAATCCTTTATTTTAACACTAAATGACAAGTACAGTAACCAACACTGTCGCTGTACTTATTATAAATGTGACTGACATGTTTCTATCTATCTAATCTATGTGTGAAGCTCTATTCCTTCCATTCTAAATTGTCGGGTACCGCTGCTGAATTGCCGGCCGGCTTTTTTAAAGAGACGGTGCATGAAAACACTATTTTTTTTTTAATAAATCCTTTACACTAAATGGCAAGTGCAGTAACCAACACTGTCACTGTGCTTCTTATATGTGTGACTGACATGTTTCTATCTATCTAATCTATGTGTGATGCTCTATTCCTTCTTGTCTAAATTGTCGGGTACCGGTGTATGCCGCTGCTGAATTTGCCGGCCGGCTTTTTTAAAGAGAGTGTCTTCTGAGCAGTTTGTCAGCTTTTGGACACCTTTGCAGGTGTTTTCTATGTGTTTCTATGTGTTTTTGTTTGCCTGCCATTGGTTTTAACGGTGTTCGACGGTGTTCTAAGGTGTTCGACGAACAGTTCGACGAACAGTTCCTCGAACATCCCGGTGTTCGACGAACCGAACCGAACCCGAACACTATGGGGGTGGCTCAACACTATTGATAACTGACTATGAGCATTGTCCTCTATTTCTTATCTACTATGGTTACAGGTTGATGTGAAGAGAGCTGTGCCATTGGTAGCGATTTTTCTACTGATTTGTCAGTTATATTTATGTTAGTTTAGCAAATTTCTGCTTGTAGGGTCTAATGTTTTAGCATAGTGTATGTTCTGTGAGCTAAATTGTCATACTTATGCACTAGATAGATTATAAATTGTGATGCTTATGTACTAGATAGATTATTAGTTTAATCGGTGATTTTTTAAATATTTTTTAACATCAGGAGACTCAAGAATCGCATCTTACAGAAGACAAGAAGCCTAAATGCCGAAGGGTGATGACCTGTTGATGGCCCACAGCTGGAGGGTCATTACCTCTTGATGGCACAAAACTGGACAGAAGATAAAAACATTTGATGGCACACAGTCGGAGGGTGATGACCTATTGATGGCCATAGCCAGAGGGTCATTACCTGTTGATGGCACACAGCCGGACAGAGGATCATTACATGTTGATGGCACACAGCCGGATGGTCATTACCTGTTCATGGCGCACTGCCGGATGGTCATTACCTGTTGATGGCACACAGCCGGAGGGTGATGACCTATTGATGGCCATAGCCAGAGGGTCATTACCTGTTGATGGCGCACTGCCGGATGGTCATTACCTGTTGATGGCACACATCTGGAGGGTGATGACCAGTTGATGTCGCACTGCCGGATGGTCATTACCTGTTGATGGCACACAGCCGGAAAGAGGATCATTACCTGTTGATGGCACACAGCCTTTCAGAGGATAAGATCTTTTGATTGCATACACCGGGTCCCTCCCTGATAACAAGGAACCCTGGGGAATACTGGTCATCTTGATCCCCCACTGACTATATACTTGCTCCACCTCACCCTATACCATCATGGAGGACACTTCCACCTGTGTCCACTGTAAGGTTGGACTTTCTTTTATAATTACAGCAGATTAATAAACATCATAAAGCTGTAAAACTATCGAGTAATTTATTATAAATTATTATAAAGAAATATAAAGTATAATAGATAGCTATAGAGGGCACATAAGACGACTAACTATAGAAAGCATGGTATCGCCTGATATACACTGTATATTCTAGATGGCGCTATTACACTAAATACATCACAACCTCCAGGGTGATATTACCGTACAATGCGAGATCACTAATAATGGCCACAGATTATGAGAAAATGACCAGCTCCATAGTCCTGGAGTTATTATAAATGTCTCTAGTGTGAGGCAGGGACTGGACGAGTGTTGGAGGGAGGTATATTCCCCCAGGACGTCCTTTATGTATCCATGCTGTAGAATCTGCCGTATACTTCTGTTCTAGCAGTCAGACATTTAACTCTGCAGATCACAGGCTCAACATTGTGTAAAACTACCACCGTATATAAGAGCACTCAGAATAAAAACTAGCGGCATGCCGTGCACTGCCCACGTCATGTGTACGGGATACAGGACCTGCAGGACCTGGTACGGCCATTATAGTTGATAGATTAATGATACCTGTGCAGATGAAGGGAAAAAAAATATGTGCAACAACAGGAGGAGAAAGTCTCAAAATGTCATTTGAAGAGTATAATAGAGAAATAGGAAACTTCTGGAGATGCAGATAAGTGGTACCAGGACGAAACGTAAGTGTAGCCAGACAAGGGAAAAGTGCAAATGATCCAGCGTAAAGGTTTGTTTAGTAGAAAAAATATTAAAACTTAGCATTTTTTAGCCATATAAAACACTGCTCCACAAAGAATACAGCAAATGTGCAACTATCATAGCTTACAGACCTACGCGTTTCAACAAATCATGTCTTAATTATGGCCCTACTACTAGAATGACAAAAAGGCATATATATATATATATATATATATATATATATATATATATATATCCACGTGCCTATATGACCTCCCTACAACGCCTGGGCATGCTCCTGATGAGGTTGCGGATGGTCTCCTGTGGGATCTCCTCCCAGACCTGGACTAAAGCATCCGCCAACTCCTGGACAGTCTGTGGTGCAATGTGACGTTGACGGATGGAGCGAAACATGATGTCCCAGATGTGCTCAATCGGATTCAGGTCTGGGGAACGGGCGGGCCAGTCCTTAGCTTCAATGCCTTCATCTTGCAGGAACTGCTGACACACTCCAGCCACATGAGGTCTGGCATTGTCCTGCATTAGGAGGAACCCAGGGCCAACCGCACCAGCATATGGTCTCACAAGGGGTTTGAGGATCTCATCTCAGTACCTAATGGAAGTCAGGCTACCTCTGGCGAGCACAAGGAGGGCTGTGCGGCCCTCCAAAGAAATGCCACCCCACACCATTACTCACCCACTGTCAAACCGGTCATGCTGAAGGATGTCGCTCTCCACGGCGTCTCCAGACTCTGTCACGTCTGTCACATGTGCTCAGTGTGAACCTGCTTTCATCTGTGAAGAGCACAGGGCGCGAGTGGCGACTTTGCCAATCCTGGTGTTCTGTGGCAAATGCCAAGCATCCTGCATGGTGTTGGGCTGTGAGCACAACCCCTATCTGTGGACGTCGGGCCCTAATACCACCCTTATGGAGTCGGTAACTAACCGTTTGTGCAGACACATGCACATTTGTGGCCTGCTGGAGGTCATTTTGCAGGGCTCTGGCAGTGCTCCTCCTGTTCCTCCTTGCACAAAGGCGGAGGTAGCGGTCCTGCTGCTGGGTTGTTGCCCTCCTACGGCCCCCTCCACATCTCCTGGTGTACTGGCCTGTCTCCTGGTAGCGCCTCCAGCCTCTGGACACAGCCAACCTTCTTGCCACAGCTCGCATTGATGTGCCATCCTGGATGAGCTGCACTATCTGAGCAACTTCTGTGGGTTGTAGAGTCCGTCTCATGCTACCACGAGTGTGAAAGCACAACCAACATTCAAAAGTGACCAAAACATCAGCCAGAACGCATTGGTACTGAGAGGTGGTCTGTGGTCCCCACCTGCAGAACCACTCCTTTATTGAGGGTGTCTTGATAATTGCCAATAATTTCCATCTATCGTCTATTATTTATTATTATTTTTTCACTGTGCGATTTATACATTTACTTTTAATCATTTGGGTATTTATCTTGTCTTTGGTTTCTCTTTGTCTAATGGCCTTGTGTGAACATGCATTTACATTTTGCATGCACATCAATTTATGTTCCAGTACACACCTTAAGGTTTTTTCTTTGCAGTTAGTATGCTTGAGTGCATATAAAAGGGTGTGGCCGCCCTTTGTCTGGGCTGGGACGCTGATCCTGCCTCGGTTTTATGCTTGCACCAGGGATCCAGTCTCTCTGTCCTTGTCCATATGTATGTCACTTGACAAATGGTAAGGTTTTTAATATTAGAGTTAGGACTGTCCCACAAGGGATGCCGTGACGTGGCGGGACAGCTTTTACATTATTTTGATCAAAATTATGTTAACTAAATACCCTTTATTATTATTTTTGCACTGTGCGATTTATACATTTACTTTTAAGCATTTGGGTATTTTTCTTGTCTTTGGTTTCTCTTTGTCTAATGGCCTTGTGTGAACATGCATTTACATTTTGCATGCACATCAATTTATGTTCCAGTTCACACTTTAAGGTTTTTTCAACTTCTGTGGGTTGTAGAGTCTGTCTCATGCTACCACGAGTGTGAAAGCACAACCAACATTCAAAAGTGACCAAAACATCAGCCAGAAAGCATTGGTACTCAGATGTGGTCTGTGGTCCCCACCTTCAGAACCACTCCTTTATTGAGGGTGTCTTGATAATTGCCAATAATTTCCATCTATCGTCTATTCCATTTGCACATCAGCATGTGAAATTGATTGTCAATCAGTGTTGCTTCCTAAGTGGACAGTTTGATTTCACAGAAGTTTGATTTACTTGGAGTTATATTCTGTTGTTTTAAGTGTTCCCTTTATTTTTGGAGCAGTGTATATAGATACATACAGTGAGTAGGAAAGTATTCAGACTCCTTTTAATTTTTCACTCTTTGTTTCATTGCAGCCATTTGATAAATTCTAAAAAGTTCATTTTTTTTCTCATTAAAGTACACTCTGCACCCCATCTTGACTGAAAAAAACAGCAATGTAGAATTTTTTTGCAAATTTATTAAAAAAGAAAAACTGAAATATCACATGGTCATAAGTATTCAGATCCTTTGCTCAGACACTCATATTTAAGTCACATGCTGTCCATTTCCTTGTGATCCTCCTTGAGATGGTTCTACTCCTTCAATGGAGTCCAAATGTGTTTAATTAAACTGATAGGACTTGATTTGGAAAGGCACACACCTGTCTATATAAGACCCCACAGCTCACAGTGCATGTCAGACCAAATGAGAATCATGAGCTCAAAGGAACTGCCCAAGGAGCTCAGAGACAGAATTGTGGCAAGGCACACATCTAGCCAAGGTTATAAAAGAATTTCTTCATTACTCAAGGTTCATAACAGCACAGTGGCCTCCATAATCCTTAAATGGAAGAAGTTTGGGACCACCAGAAGTCTTCCTAGACCTGGCCGTCCAGCCAAACTGAGCAATCGTGGGAGAAGAGCCTTGGTGAGAGAGGTAAAGAAGAACCCCAAGATCACTGTGGCTGAGCTCCAGAGATGCAGTAGGGAGATGGGAGAAAGTTCCACAAAGTCAACTATCACTGCAGCCCTCCCCCAGTTGGGCCTTTATGGCAGAGTGGCCAAACGGAAGCCTCTCCTCAGTGCAAGACATATGATAGCCCGCATAGAGTTTGCTCAAAAACACATGAAGGACTCCCAGACTATGATAAATAAGATTCTCTGGTCTGATGAGACAAAGATAGAACTTTTTGGTGATAATTCTAAGTGGTATGTGTGGAGAAAACCAGGCACTGCTCATCACCTGCCTAATACAATCCCAACAGTGAAACATGGTGGTGGCAGTTGTTAGAACCCTCCTGTTAGTTTTTTCTATTTTGTGGTCACGTGACCTTCTGCCTATTTATTCCAGCTCCGCCCTTCAGGCTTTGCTGGACTTCAGTGTTACTTTGACTCTTAATCTAGCCAGGTGCTTTGTACCTACTGTATCTCTCTAGTTTGTTTGGTCCTTGGACCACTAAGTACTTTTGTCTGTTTGTCTTCTTCTGCTACTACTTCTGCCAGGAGGTGTCCAATTTTGTCCCAGTCCTTAGTTCTTTTAGGGACCCCTCCCGTTAATCTATAGGTCTGCGTTCAGACTAGCCGTGGACGAAGGCGGGTCTGCTCACAAGGAACAGGTTGCCCGCTGCATCGTAGGGAATCAGCTTAGTCCTATTGTATGGACAGATTTCCTCTCTTTCCTTAGTTCTTGTAGCAGATCATAACAGCAGTATCATGCTATGCGTGTGTTTTTCAGCTGCAGGGACAGGACGACTGGTTGCAATTGAAGGAAACATGAATGCGGCCAAGTACAGAGATATCCTGGATGAAAACCTCTTCCAGAGTGCTCTGCACCTCAGACTTGGCCAAAGGTTCACCTTCCAACAAGACAATGACCATAAGCACACAGCTAAAATAACAAAGGAGCGGCTTCAGAACAACTATGTGACCATTCTTGACTGGCCCAGCCAGAGTCCTGACCTAAACCCAATTGAGCATCTTTGGAGAGACCTGAAAATGGCTGTCCACCAACGTTTACCATTCATCCTGACGGAACTGGAGAGGGTCTGCAAGGAAGAATGGCAGAGGATCCCAAAATGCAGGTGTGAAAAACTTGTTGCATCATTTCCAGGAAGACTCATGGCTGTACTAGCCCAAAAGGGTGCTTCTACTCAATACTGAGCAAAGGGTCTGAATACTTATGCCCGTGTGATATTTCAGTTTTTCTTTTTTATTAAATTTGCAAAAATTTCTACATTTCTGTTTTCTTTCAGACAAGATGGGGTGCAGAGTGGACTTTAATGAGAAAAAAATGAACTTTTTAGAATTTACCAAATGGCTGCAATGAAACAAAGAGTGAAAAATGTAAAGGGGTCTGAATACTTTCCGTACCCAGTGTACATGCATGGAAATAAATGCAGAATTATATTTCTTAATACTGCAGTATCAGATCCTGTCTTGAATTTAACCCCTGTGGTATCCAATGTGAAAATCCACAGGGACTCCCGGTTCAGAAGTTTGCACTTATGATCCCCCCCTCGTGTGGATCTATATACCTTCTCTATCTCCATATATTTAAAGAATGAGGTGTCACCTTTATGAACTCTCGCAAAATGCCTCGATACTGCTGATGTATTTATGGCTTCCAAATTAATCGCATCAGAAAGATGTCTTCTGATACGGACTTTCAGCGCACCTGTGGTACAACCCACATAGTGGACCTTCCACAAGGTGCATTCTACAAGGTATATAACCCCTGATGAATTACAATTGAGGAAATCATGAATTTTATATTCTCTATCATTACTTAAGGACATAAAACTATCTGTTTTAACCGCATGTAGACACGCTTTGCACCGATTGGCTCCACATCTGAAGAAACCTTTTGTGCTGAGCCAATTTGGTTGTACAGTATTAGTCTCACTGGTGTATAAGCTAGGAGAAAGGATGGTTCCCAGAGCGGGCGCTTTCCTGGCTACAAAGCCGATGTCATTAGAAAGTAGGTTTTTTAGTTTCTTGTTCTGATATATAATAGGGTTATACTTTTTAAGTCTAGATGTAATTTTATTATACTGAGGACTATAGGTGGTAGAAAACGTTACCCTAGTATCCAATGTGTTAATGTTATTTTTCTGTTTATTTCGGAGTATATCTTTCCGATTTATATTGGAGACAATTCTACTCGCTTTTCTTAAAGACCACTCGGGATAGCACCTATTGGATAGTCTGTTACACATTTTTTCTGATTCCTTCTGAAAAGTGATGTTATCTGAACAATTTCGTATTGTTCGTATTAGCTCACCGTAAGGGATATTTCTCTTAATATGTGGCGGATGACAACATTTAGCTGATAGAATAGAATTTGAGGCTGTAGATTTTCTGTGGGGATTAATTTTGACCAATTCTTTCTCCTTGGTAGCCTCAAGTTCGAGATCCAAAAAAGTAATTTTGGATGAATGGTAGAACTAAGTGAATTTAAGATTAAAATTATTGCAGTTGATGTACTGTACAAATTGTACCACCTCCTCCTGTGTGCCCCCCACACCAGGAGGAGGTCATCAATAAATCTACCGTACCACACAATGTGTCCACTATATGTGTTATCATTATGGTAAATGAAAAGCTCCTCCACCTACACATCACTATGTTCGCTAGCGAAGGAGAAAATTTACTGCCCATGCTGACTCCTCTTTTCTGTAAAAAAAAAAACTTTTATCAAAGCTAAAATAATTACGCTCTAAGAGGAACTGTACTGCTATGGCCAGAAATTCTTTTATTTCTATAGTGTACGAACTGTATGTGTCAAGGTGGTAGGTTAAACATGCTAAAGCAATATGGTGTGGAATTGAGGGGGTATAATGCCACCACATCACAGGACAATCATCAAAAGTGTTTTTGCCATTCAAATTTATCAAAAATGGTCACTATGAATTTTGAATCCCTAATGTAACTCGGAGTTTCCTGAACCAGAGGCTGTAGGTAAAAATCCATCCAGGCACTTAATTTTTCACCATGGGAACCAATCCCCACCACTATGGGTCTTAACCCCTTTACAGCTCAGGGCGTACTAATACATACAGCGCAGACCAAAAGTTTGGACACACCTTCTCATTTAAAGATTTTTCTGTATTTTCATGACTATGTAAATTGTACATTCACACTGAAGGCATCAAAACTATGAATTAACACATGTGGAATTATATAGTTAACAAAAAAATGTGAAACAACTGAAAATATGTCTTATAATCTAGGTTCTTCAAAGTAGCCACCTTTTGCTTTGATGACTGCTTTGCACACTCTTGCCATTCTTTTGATGAGCTTCAAGAGGTAGTCACCGGAAATGGTCTTCCAACAATCTTGAAGGAGTTCCCAGAGATGCTTAGCACTTGTTTGCCCTTTTGCCTTCACTCTGAGGTCCAGCTCACCCCAAACCATCTCAATTGGGTTCAGGTCTGGTGACTGTGGAGACCAGGTCATTTGGCGTAGCACCCCATCACTCTCCTTCTTGGTCAAATAGCCCTTACACAGCCTGGAGGTGTGTTTGGGGTCATTGTCCTGTTGAAAAATAAATGATGGTCCAACTAAATGCAAACCGGATGGAATAGCATGCCGCTGCAAGATGCTGTGGTAGCCATGCTGGTTCAGTATGCCTTCAATTTTGAATAAATCCTCAACAGTGTCACCAGCAAAGCACCCCCACACCATCACACCTGCTCCTCCATGCTTCACGGTGGAAACCAGGCATGTAGAGTCCATCCGTTCACCTTTTCTGCGTCGCACAAAGACATGGTGGTTGAAACCAAAGATCTCAAATTTGGACTCATCAGACCAAAGCACAGATTTCCACTGGTCTAATGTCCATTCCTTGTGTTCTTTAGCCCAAACAAGTCTCTTCTGCTTGTTGCCTGTCCTTAGCAGTGGTTTCCTAGCAGCTATTTTACCATGAAGGCCTGCTGCACAAAGTCTCCTCTTAACAGTTGTTGAAGAGATGTGTCTGCTGCTAGAACTCTGTGTGACATTGACCTGGTCTCTAATCTGAGCTGCGCTTAACCTGCGATTTCTGAGGCTGGTGACTTGGATAATCTTATCCTCAGAAGCAGAGGTGACTCTTGGTCCTCTTTTCCTGGGGCGGTCCTCAAGTGAGCCAGTTTCTTTGTAGCGATTTATGGTTTTTGCAACTGCACTTGGGGACACTTTCAAAGTTTTCCCAATTTTTCGCATTGACTGACCTTCATTTCTTAAAGTAATGATAGCCACTCGTTTTTCTTTACTTAGCTGCTTTTTTGTTGCCATAATACAAATTATAACAGTCTATTCAGGAGGACTATCAGCTGTGTATCCACCAGACTTCTGCACAACACAACTGATGGTCCCAACCCCATTTATAAGGCAAGAAATCCCACTTGTTAAACCTAACAGGGCACACCTGTGAAGTGAAAACCATTTCCTGTGACTACCTCTTGAAGCTCATCAAGAGAATGCAAAGAGTTTGCAAAGCAGTCATCAAAGAAAAAGGTGGCTACTTTGAAGAACCTAGAATATAAGACATATTTTCAATTGTTTCACACTTTTTTGTTAAGTATATAATTCCACATGTGTTAATTCATACTTTTGATGCCTTCAGTGTGAATGTACAATTTTCATAGTCATGAATATATTGAAATATATATGAAAATATTTGACCTCTCTCTTTCTTTAGGTATCTTTCCCTCCTCACTTAAACATGCCATCATAACCCTTTTACTGAAAAAGCCATCCCTGGACCAGAACTGCACTGCTAGCTACAGACCGGTCTCTAATCTTCCCTTCATCTCTAAACTCCAGGAACGCCTGGTGCATTCCCGCCTAATCCGCTATCTCTCAGATAACTCTCTTCTCGACCCTTTACAATCCGGTTTCTGCTCCTCACACTCTACTGAAACTGCCCTCACTAAAGTCTCTAATGATCTACTAACAGCTAAATCTAATGGTCACTACTCCCTGCTGTTTCTCCTGGATCTCTCTGCCGCATTTGACACTGAAGATCATCAGCTCCTCCTCACTATGCTCCGCTGTATAGGCCTCAAGGACACCGCTCCCTCCTGGTTCTTCTCCTACCTCTGACCGCTCCTTCACGGTATCTTTTGTCGGCTCTTCTTCCTCTAATCTTCCTCTTACTATTGGGGTTCCACAAGGATAAGTCCTAGGTCCCCTCCTCTTCTCCTTGTATACTGCTCCTATTGGACAAACCATCAGCAGATTTGATTTCCAGTACCATCTCAATGCCGCATTTGACACTGAAGATCATCAGCTCCTCCTCACTATGCTCCGCTGTATAGGCCTCAAGGACACCGCTCCCTCCTGGTTCTTCTCCTACCTCTGACCGCTCCTTCACGGTATCTTTTGTCGGCTCTTCTTCCTCTAATCTTCCTCTTACTATTGGGGTTCCACAAGGATAAGTCCTAGGTCCCCTCCTCTTCTCCTTGTATACTGCTCCTATTGGACAAACCATCAGCAGATTTGATTTCCAGTACCATCTCAATGCTGATGACACCCAACTATACACCTCTTCACCTGACATCACCCCCACTCTAATACAAAATACCAGTGATTGTCTGCTGTCTCTAACATCATGTCTTCCCTCTATCTGAAACTGAATCTCTCCAAAACTGAACTCCTTGTTTTTTCTCTCTCTACTAACCTACCTATACCTGACTTTTCAATTTTCTTGGGTTGCGCCACCATAACCCCCAAGCAGCAAGCTCGATGTCTTGGAGTCATATTTGACACACAACTTTCCTTTATCCCCCATATACAATCATGTAATGCAGGTGCGGGAATGCAACGCACAGAGACACAAGGCGAGAACAGTCTGAGATGAAAATAAACAATTTTATGCAACAGGTATTCTGAACAAGGGATTAGTAACAAGGGTAATGAACAGTAATTCAATATATCAGCAAAAGGCAAAATCTCTCAAAATAAGACGCAGTCTCTCAAAGTAAGGTGAAGCCTCTCAAAGTAAGGTGAAGTCTCTTAAGTAAGGTGCAGTCTCTTTAGTAGGGTGAAGTCTCTTAAGTAAGGCGAAGTCTTTTAAGTAGGGTGATGCCCTCAGTCATGGGAGACACCATGTAAGTTCTTTAACTGTACATTTGGCCCTAGCGGGGGTCATCGGTTATTCAGGCTAGGGCGTGAGTCTCTTCCGCATAAATTCAATTAGATCACGTTATGCTCCTTTAGTCCCAACCGTTCCCTTCCCAACCTGATTATCTAAACCCAATTGTCCCCGGTACTGTGGGTGAACAGTGGAAGTGACGGCCCTGTTCACGTATGCAGCTCCTCCGCTTCCGCTGGCGTGACTTTCCTGGGACAACCGTCTCTCAACTCCTCTCTGCTTGGCTGTTGGAGGCAGTCTCTCGAGCCTTGGAAAGGGGGGTCCAGGCCTCGTCTGTCGGCGGGCGACGTCGGGTTCCGCGAACTCACTCAGCACCGCAATTAGGTTCCTAGTCTCCTCAGCAGGCACAGCACTCAGGTAACATCCGCGAGATATCCTGAGCTCTTTTACCGGTGCTCGGCTGTGGCACCTCACAGGCCTCTGGCTTAGGCCTGTCACGCGGGGTTTCTCAGGATGCAGGGAACACGTCTGCTTCTTTCTGCTGCTTGGCGCCAAAGACCCCTCAGGTTTGGCGCGCTGGCCTCTTATTTTCCGGAACTCCTTCCTGGAAGTCACCTGATCAGGTCCAGCGTCTGAACTTGCTCTCCCTGCAACTTCCCTTGTATATCTTGGTTCAGCTTGACTGCGTCTGGCCAGTAGATGGCAGTCTCTTTCCATCCTTGAAGCATCATGTAGAAGTTCTTTTACAAGCTCTCTTGACTGGGCTACAATCACTCACTCACTCATGTCACCTGCACCTTAAAAACATCTCCAGAACCCCACATTTTCTCAACTTTGATACTGCAAAAACTCTTACTGTCGCTCTTATTCACTCTCTTCTGGACTACTGCAACTCTCTTCTAATCGGTCTCCCTCTAAACAAACTCTGTCCTCTCCAATCCATTCTGAATGCAGCAGCCAGGGTCGTATTTCTATAAGCCCGCTTCACCAACGCCTCTAACCAGTGCCAGTCATTGCACTGGTTACCCATTCACCACAGAATACAATACAAACTCATCTCTCTCACCCATAAAGCCCTCCACAGTTCTGCACCACCCTATATCTCATCCCTCATTTCTGTCTATCACCCCTCCCGTGCCCTCCGTTCTGCAACTGATCTAAAACTAACATCCTCCTAAATCCCAACCTCGCAGGGGGAGGGGATTTTACCACCTACCTCGACCCTTTCTGGGATAAATTCCATACTGGAAATATTTTTCAAAATGCACAATATACATCTCTACATTATCTGCTAGAGGAGGTAGGCATAGTGGACCTATGGAGAATACGGCACCCTGATGTCAGACAATATTCCTGTTACTTCGCATCCCATCATTCTTTGTCAAGAATAGACTAAGCTGTTGGCTTTGAATCAATCATACCCTATATTAAATTGGTGAGGTATCTGCCAAGGAGTGTCTCTGACCACTCCCCTATACAGGTACAACTGCAGATGGGTGCTGTGAGGTCTCCGGGGGAATATACATTGCACATCAATCCTTTTTGGCTGCAACTAATTGGTCCTACTCTTAGCTCTAGAATCTTAGAATATTTTAATTTTAATGATGGGTCGTCATCTACGAGATTTATATGGGATGCTATGAAAGCATATGTACGAGGAATATGCATAGGGGAGATCAATAAGATAAAATCCAAAATAAGGGAATTAACCCAAAAATTGCAACAGAATGTTTGCGAAAAGAAGGCACAAGTAGAATGAAATGGGAAAATGCACAGAAAATATTGCCTGATCATTTGCTATCATTAGCTTCTCAGAAACAACTGTTTGTTAAGCAAAGATACTTTATAAAGCAAGGGTCTCAAACTCGGCTGGGTAGATGGGCCGCATTCTTTGCATGACAAAATGACATTTTTAGTGATATCATTTTTTTTTCTATACACCTTTTGAATTTGTCCTCATCTTGTATTAACCCCTTTACAGCCCATGACGTACTAATACGCGTCTGTGCCCTGGGCTTTAAGAGCCTGACCCGTATTAGTACGTCATGGCGATCGTGCGTGCACACAGGCTGTGCGGGCGCGATCGCTGCCGGGTGTCAGCTGATTGTCACAGCTGACACCCGGTACTATGTGCAGGGAGCGGTCCCGCACCGCTCCTAGCACATTAATCCCCGCAATGCTGCGATCGAAGTCGATTGCAGCATTGCGGTGGCAAGGGGAGGTGATCGCAATACTCACCTCCTCTTCCGGCCTCCAGCGCTGTCTGCCGCAGCTTCCCGGGTGTTGCCATGATGACCCGATGTCGTCATGACAACATCCAGGTCACCAGACAGCAGGAAGATAGTTTGGTCATGCGCAGTGCATGACCGAACAATCTTCTCACTGTGCAGTGCTGACTGCCTGCATGGCTCAGGGATGGTGCTCCATCCCTATGCTATGCAGGCGATCAGAATAAAAAAAGTGAAAGTCCCAGAGTGGGACAAAGTAAAAAAGTGTAAAACCTCTCAGAAAGTGAAAATTTTTTAAAAAAATTTTTTAAAAAATATTTAAAAAAAAAAATAAATAAATAATCCACCAAAAATAAAAATATAATGTACCCATCAATAAATATTATTATGAAGAAAAAAAAAAACAATAAAAGTACACATATTTGGTATCGCCGCGTCCGGAACGACCTGACCTATAAAACTGTCCCACTAGTTAACCCCTTCTTTGAACACGGTAAAAAAAAAAAAAAACTAAGCAAAAAACAATGCTTTATCATCATACCGCCAAACAAAAAATGGAATAGCACGCGATCAAAAAGATGAATATAAATTTACATGGTACCGCTGAAAACGTAATCTTGTCCCACAAAAAACAAGCCACCATACAGCTCCATAATCCGAAAATTCAAAAAGTTATAATTCTCAGAATAAAGCGATGCAAAAAAATAATTTTTTCTATAAAATGTCTTTTATTGTGTAAAAGCGCCAAAACATAGAAAAACGATATAAATGTGGTACCGCTGTAAACGTACTGACCCGAAGAATAAAGCTACCTTATCAATTTTACCACACGCGGAGTAGAATAAAAAAAAAAAAAAAACAATTCCTGAATTGTAGGTTTTTGTTTATTCTGCCTCCCAAAAGCTGGAATAGAAAGCGATCAAAATATGTCACGTGCCTGAAAATGGCACCAATAAAAACGTCAACTTGCCCCGCAAAAAAAAATCCATCACATGACTCTGTCGGCCAAAATATGGAAAAATTATAGCTCTCAAAATATGGCGATGCAAAAACTAGATTTTACAAAATATGTGTCTTTTAGTGTGTGACAGCTGTCAATCATAAAAGCCCGATATCATTCTGGTATCTCTGTAGTCGCACCGACCCGAAGAATAAGGTCGTCTAATCACTTATACCGCACGAGGAACGGCGTAAAAAATAAACGCTAGGGCTGGGGTTGGGGTTAGGGTTGTGCTAATGTTAGGGTTGGGGTCAGGGTTGGGCTAGGGTAGGGTTAGGGTTGGGGGTAAGGGTTGTTTTTTTTTTATAAAAAAAAAAAAGATGACGATATTTCAACTAGTGTTGAACACAAGTGCTCGCTACTTGAGTTTGCATCGGGTACTCGGGTATGCATTGAGTATCGCGGGTGCTCGAGTCTCCGCCCCATATGCTTCGCGGCCAAAATAACCTCGCGGGGATTGCCTGCCATGCTCGAGCGATCCCCGCATGTTTTTTTGGGGGTGTCTAATAACCGTGAAACATGCGGGAGGGGACTCGAGCATTTCACTTGAGCACCTGTGAAACATGGTGCATACCTGAGTACCCGATGCAAACTCAAGTAGCGAGCACTTGCGCTCAAGACTAATGACAACTTATTCAATATGATGACCTACTGTCATCAAATTTTGTGTTGTACCTCTGGGTTCAAAATGTTCACTATACCCCTTGATAAAATCCTTGAGGGGTGTAGTTTCCAAAATGGGGTCACTTGTGGGGGGTTTCAACTATTTAAGCACATCAGGGGCTCTTCAAACGCGACATGGCGTCCGCTATCGATTCCAGCCAATTTTGCGTTCAAAAAGTCACACAGTGCTCCTTCCCTTCTGAACTCTGCCGTGCGCCCAAACACTGTATTTTCCCAACATATGGGGTATTGGCGTACTCAGGAGAAATTGCACAAATGTTTTTTGGGGTCCATTTTCTCCTCTTACCCTTGTGAAAATAAAAAAATTGGGGCTAAAACATCATTGTTGTGGAAAAAGTTTGATTTTTTTATATTCACGGCTCCATGTTATAAACTTCTGTAAAGGACTTGGGGGTTCAAGGTGCTCACCACACATCTAGATAAGTTCCCTGAGGGGTCTAGTTTCCAAAATGGTGTCACTTGTGGGGGGTTTCCACTGTTTAGGCACATCAGGGGCACATCCGCTAATTATTCAAGCAAATTTTACGACCAAAAAGTCAAATGGCGCTCCTTCCCTTCCGAACCCTGCCGCGCTCCCAAACAGTGGTTTTCCCCCACATATGGGGTATCTGCTAACTCAGGAGAAATTGAACAACAAACTGCACAGTGCAATTTCTTTTCTTATGAAAATGAAAAAGTGGGGGCTGAAAAACATTTTTGTGGGAAAAATGTGAAAATTTTATTTTTACGGCTCAATGTTATAAACTTCTGTGAAGCACCTGGGGGTTCAAGGTGCTCACCACACATCTAGATAAGTTCCCTGAGGGGTATAGTTTCCAAAATGGGGTCACATGTGGGGAGTTTCCACTGTTTAGGCACATCAGGGGCTCCCCAAATGCAATATGGCGTCCGCTAATTATTCAAGCAAATTTTACATTTAAAAAGTCAAATGGCGCTCCTTCCCTTCCGTACCCTGCCGTGCACCCAAACAGTGGTTTTCCCCCACATATGAGGTATCTGCTTACTCAGGAGAAATTGATCAACAAATTTTGGGGTCTATTTTTTCCTGTTACCCCTGCGAAAATAAAAAAAATTGGGTCTAAAGTAACATTTTTGTGAAAAAAGTTAAATGTTAATTTTTTTCTTCCACATTCCAAAAATTCCTGTGAAGTACCTGAAGGGTTAATAAAGTTCTTGAATGTGGTTTTGAGCACCTTGAGGGGTGCAGTTTTTAGAATGGTGTCACTTTGGGGTATTTTCTGTCATAAAGACCCCTCAAAGTGACTTTAAATATGATGTGGTCCCTAAAAAAATGGTTTTCTAAATTTTGTTGGAAAAATGAGAAATCGCTGGTCAACTTTTAACCCTTATAGCTCCCCAGTAAAAAAAAAATTGGTTCCAAAATTGTGCTGATGTAAAGTAGACATGTGGGAAATGTTAGTTATTAACTCTTTTGTGTGACATATCTCTCTGATTTAAGGGTATAAAAATTCAAGTTTTGAAAATTGCAAAATTTTCAAAATTTTTGCCAAATTTCCATTTTTTTCACAAATAAACGCAAGTGATATCGAAGAAATTGTACCACAATCATGAAGTACAATATGTCACGAAAAACAGTCTTAGAATCAGGGAGATCCATTGAAGCGTTCCAGAGTAATTACCTCATAAAGTGACAGTGGTCAGAATTGTAAAAATTGGCCTGGTCATTAATGTGCAAACCACCTTGGGTTGTAAAGGGGTTAGTGATTCATCCTGGTCCTCATCTTGTAGTAATGCCTCATCTAATGCCTCATCCTGGTCCTCATCTTGCAGTAATGTCTCATCCTGGTCCTCATCTTTTAGTAATGACCCATCCTGGTCTTCATCTTGTAGTAATGCACCATCCTGGTCCTCATCTTGTAGTAATGCCTCATCTAATGCCTCATCCTGGTCCTCATCTTGTAGTAATGTCTCATCCTTGTCCTCATCTTTTAGTAATGACCCATCCTGGTCTTCATCTTGTAGTAATGCACCATCCTGATCCTCATCTTGTAGTAATGCCCCATCCTGGTCCTCAACTTGTAGTAATGCACCATCCTGGTTCTCATCTTGAAGTAATGCCCCATCCAGGTCCCTATCTTGTCGTGATGTCCCCCATTCAGGTCCCCAACTTGTCGTAATGAACCCCATCCAGGTCCCCATCTTGTCTTAATGTCCCCCATCTAGGTCCCCATCTTGTTATAATGTACCCATCTTGTAGGAATGTCCCCCATCCAGGTCCTCACATTGTAGAAATGTTCCTATCCAGGTCCCCACATTGTAGGAATGTTCCTATCCAGGTCCCCACATTGTAGATATGTCCCAATCCAGTTCCCCATATTGTAGATATGTCCCCATCCAGGTCCCCACATTGTAGGAATGTCCCTATCCAGGTCCCCACATTGTAGATATGTCCCCATCCAGGTCCCCATATTGCAGGAATGTCCCCATTCAGGTCCCACATTGTAGGAATGTCCCCATCCAGGTCCCACATTGTAGGAATGTTCCTATCCAGGTCCCCATATTGTAGGAATGTCCCCATTCAGGTCCCACATTGTAGGAATGTCCCCACCCAGGTCCCACATTGTAGGAATGTTCCTATCCAGGTCCCCATATTGTAGTAATATCCCCATTCAGGTCCCACATTGTAGGAATGTCCCCATCCAGGTCCCACATTGTAGGAATGTTCCCATCCAGGTCCCCATATTGTAGGAATGTCTCCATTCAGGTCCCACATTGTAGGAATGTCCCCATCCAGGTCCCACATTGTAGGAATGTTCCTATCCAGGTTCCCATATTGTAGGAATGTCCCCATTCAGGTCCCTATATTGTAGGAAGTCCGCTGTTCCATTCTTCACATACATATATAAGAAAAAAAAAGTCTCTTCTCACCTGTTCTCCGTTCCCTCGGTGTCCTTTCTGCATATGCGGGCGCAGGCACCATAGACCCCTTGACGATCGCGGCCCGGTCCAGGAGCTTCCGGCAGCTGCGCTTTAGTTCAGTGCATTGCTGCGCAGAGACCAATGCCTGCCACGGGCCTATCAGAGGCCAGCAGCTGACATCTACCCATGTTAGTGATGTCATGCACCGCTGCGCTGGGACGCGGATGTCCGCTGCTGGCCTCTGATAGGCCGGTGGCTGACATTGGTATTGTATCATGCAGAGAGCCGGTCTCTGCGCAGCAATACACTGAACTAAAGGGCAGCTGTCGGCAGCTCCTGGACCCGGCCGCGATCGGGGTCTATGGTGCACACAGGCCGCATGAACCAGTCTGAAGGGCCACATGCGGCCCGCGTGTTTGAGACCCCTGGTTTAGGATGAGTCTGTCTCTCATACTCTGCTGACCTCACCCCTCCTTGGATAAACCCCCTTTCCACTGCCCCCTTTACTTTTTCCCTGCCCCTCTTCAGGGACGCCTGGAGCTGGTGCTCACACACTATCATACAGGTCACCACTCAATAAAGGTAATATGAAGCAATTAAAGTAGTGAAAGAGGTTAAAACATAACCTTTAATGAATACGTAGGTAAAAAAGATATAAAACGTCACTAGGACCTAAAATCCAGTTAATGCCTGCCAATGGTAGTAAAACAAAGCTACCTATCATAAATATGTACTCGTTATAAACAGGAATTTATATGGCATGAACACCAAATGTATCCAACCTGTATATTTAACAAGACAGTGGCAAGAAAAATGATAGAGCTGTCAATAACACATCTCAATAAGCGTGCAACATATCCGACGACCAGTCCTCACGCTGTACTCACACAGTGGGTCCTCACACTGTATGCAGGAGGCTGTGTGGGTCCTCACACTATATGCAGGAGGCTGTGTGGGGACTGATACTGTATATAGGAGGCTGTGTGGGGACTGATACTGTATATAGGAGGCTATGTGAGGGCTCATACTCATATAGGAGGTTGTGTGAGGGCTCACATTGTATATAGGAGGCTATGTGGGGCTCACACTGTACAGTATATGGAAGGCTATGTGGGGCTGTAAAAAGGAGACTATGTGGTGGCTCCTGTTGAGCAGCCACAGAATATTCATCTGACCACTGGACCACGGTTCAACAAATTGCTCGTCTCTATATACCAGTCATACTGTATATTCTCCTATATATATTGTACTGTATGTGGCTATGTATACTATGTGCACGGACATCAGATGAAGCACTCAAGATAATTAGTGACTGCAACATCATATACTATTATGTGGAGTTGAAGTTTACAATGATAATTTCATTGATCAAGTATGTTTGAAAACATATACAAAATAATAATTCATAGGTATCTATCTAGCAGACCTGGGCTTATGTGTGACCACCTTTACTCTGCTGATATGTTATTTTAGGAGTGTAGAAAAACACAACGTACTACACAGGGGCGGATACAGACTGTAGTGGGCCCCTGTGCAAGAATTTTTTGGGGGCCCCCCCCGCCCTTCATAGGGGGCATGAAAGCCCCCCACCCCCGTGCATCTCTCATCCCCCCGTGCATCTCTGATTCCCCCCGCTCCAAGTTAATTAATTGTATGTAAAAAAAATACAACTTGTTATACTTACCCCCAGGGCCAGCTCCAGGTTTTTGTGGGCCCTGGGCGACAGAGTTTCAGTGGGCCCCTTTAACACATACCATGATTCATGATGCACAGATACCGCAGAGAAATATATATATATAGTACAAGGCCAAGAATTTCACTTACTACATTACATGAGCGATATCTGTTGTAAACTCTACAATAGCTCAGAAACCGGCGAATCCTCACAACGCACAGTGCAGACCGGACAGTATAGTCCTTCATACAGTATTATGGGCACCATATCACGCTCCATACAGGATACTGACCCCCTTATAATGCTCCATACAGGATACTGGTCCCCATATAATGCTCCATACAGGATACTGGTCCCCATATAACGCTCCATAGAGGATACTGGTCCCCATATAACACTGCATACAGAATACTGTCCCCCATATAACGCTCCCTACCGAATACTGTCCCCCATATATCGCTCCATACAGAATACTGACCCCCATATAACGCTCCATACAGAATATTGGCCCCCATATAACGCTCCATGCAGGCTGTTCCCCCCTTATAATGCCCCATTACACAAGCGATATCTATTGTAAATTCTACAATAGCTCAGAAACCGGCGAATCCTCACAGCGCACAGTGCAGACCGGACAGTATAGTCCTCCATACATTAATATGGGCACCATATAATGCTCCATACAGGATACTGACCCCCTTATAATGCTCCATGCAGGATGTCACACCGCCTCCCTTATAATGCCCCATGCAGAATGTCACGCCCCCCCTCCCTTATAATGCCCCATGCAGGATGTCACTTCCACCCTTCCCCTCTTATAATGCCCCATGCAGGATGTCACTTCCCCCCTTCCCCTCTTATAATGCCCCATGCATGATGTCACTTCCCCCCTTCCCCTCTTATAATGCCCCATGCAGGATGTCACTTCCCCCCTTCCCCTCTTATAATGCCCCATGCAGGATGTCACTTCCCCCTTCCCCTCTTATAATGCCCCATGCAGGATGTCACATCCCTCCCCCCCTACCCCCATATAATGTCCCCATGCAGGATGTCAATTCCCCCCTCCCCCATATAATGCCCCATTCAGGATGCCAATCCCCCCCCTATATAATGCCCCATGCAGGATGTCACACCACCTCCCCCATATAATGCCCCATGCAGGATGACACACCCACTCTCCCCCCACCATTAAATGCCCCATGCCCCCATACATAAAAAAAAAAATCAAATACTCACCTCACTTCTTACCTGCTGCTGATCCGGACTCCAGCGTTGCGCGCGTCATCCCGCTCTGTGATGTGACAGCTCAGGAGAGAGCGCGCGGTGTAAAGACGTCACCGAGCCCTCTGACCTGAGAGGTCACAGACAGAGGACGCGGCAGACGCTGCGGAGGCACGGGGAGGGGTAAGTATTGTGCCGGCGCCGTCACATGACTGGAGATGTCCCTGCGCTCGGGGGGTCCTGTGGGGGGGGCCCCATGAGGAGACGCACAAGAGGGGGGCTCCGAGGGGGCCCAGACCGGCCGGGCCCCATGCTGGAGTCAGGGCAGTCATGCCATGATGGCGGCCCTGCTGGAGGCTGGAGGGGCCCCCTCTCCCTCGGGGGTCCCCATTCAATGAACCGGCTGCACGGGCGGTAGGTCCGCCTCTGGTACTACATCTCTCAAAAGGTATATCTGCTTTAAAAATAGTAATACATAAGAATAATATGTACTATGTCTGACCACTACAAACACTCATCTGAACTGGTCCAAGTGCTGTCAGCTTTTTTCACGGGCAACACTTAGACAATTCGGTCGTGTGAATATAGGCTTATGATGCATCTGGTAATAAACATGTTAAGGATGGGCCGCTACTCATGGGCCACTGCTGTGTGCTTGCCCCCCAGGCTGAAATGTGCCAGCCAGCCCCTGCTGCACCGGGTGCCAGAAAACCTAGATACACCTTTGGAATAGGTATCTTGCAAAGTAAGGATGGGGTTTGGTGTTTTTAAGTGATTTTATTGACTCTGTGCATTTATATTTTGTATCAATAATATGATATGGTTATATATATCTTCTGGATATCAGGAGGGCTTATCCCTGTGCATTGACTCTCTCCTTCTCCTTCGATGTCCTGTATAGGCCAAAAAAAACTACGCATTTCGAGGACTCACAGTTCCTCTTCGTCAGCTTCTCGCTGATAGTCAAACTGGTAACCTAATAAAGTCCAAACGCCCCCCACAAAGATAATACAACCAAAGAAATGGAGGAAGATCCAATACTATCAAGACGGTGCAAAAGGACATATGGAGGTGCAATAGAACTAAGATAGAATTCCAATAAGAATAGACTGTGTGTGAAAAAAATAATAATAAAAAAGACTTTGTTCAAACTTTCACAATTAGTTAAAAATGAATAAAAATTATATACTTATATTTCTGATGGCTATAAAAAACAGTCTGTTAATCAGTGTATATTACCAGGATAGTATAAATTCGGCACTTAGTACCATCCAGAGATAAAAAGGAAAAAATGAAGGAGAAAAATAAAAACATTATATTGTATTTCCAATAGGGGTATCAATGTATAGAAACAAATACATATATAAAATAGGTGGATTCAAAGGAATATATCCAAAAGACATATTATATTGATAAAATATAAGGAGGTTCATAAAAGTGCAATGTAAATGTTCAATTGGTACTGGGATAAAAAATACATCCAGTATATACCGCTGCGAGTTGAAGGCATACAGCTGACTCTCGTGATTAAGGCCCTTCAGAGCCAAGCTATTTAATGTGAAGAACCATTTGGTTTCCATCCGCGACATTAATCTCAGGTAATCACCTCCCCTCCATTTTCTGGGGACTAATCGGATCCCACAAAACTTAGTGCCCTTATAAGATTGGTTGTGGAACTTCCGGTAGTGCCGGGACAGTGGATGCCCTTCAAAACCTTCATTCATGTTGATAAAGTGTTCCTTCAGCCTTTTGATAACTTGCGCTTTGTACAGACATCTCCTCCTGCCAAGGTATAAAAAGGGCGTGGCTTGGGGTGTGGATAGGGGCGTGGTCAGACTGCGCGTGCCGCATGGTTTCGCCCTCTTTCTAGTCCTCATAGGTTGGCGGTATGCTTGTACTGAGGAGATCTGGGATATCAGTGATTAGGTCCCATATTGTGCACTGTAAGGTCTGGAAAAGCTCCTTCTATCCGTCTCTGTAGCACCAGAGGAAGAACAGAGGGGAAAAGACAGGATTTTCTACATGTCGCGTTATGTAGATGTTCTGCAGATTTATCACAACCGTCCACAAGAAGAAACTGCCATCACAGAGCCGCCTTTAGCTGTTGGAAAAGTTTAAACTTAGTTTTGAATAGTTGCTATAGGCAACAAGGACTTTCTATTTATGCTGGGTCACATGATGCTGGTGCTGGGTGATGTCATGTGACGGAATGTTGTGGGTGATGATGTCACAGAGGGCGTTGTGATGTCACCCTTGGGGTATATAATGGGGGTCCATCCACCTCGAGCTCATATCTCATTGGCCATATCTTGGTGCTGAGATACCCCCTGGAGACAATGAGGATCGCCATATTGTTTCTGTGCTGTACCCTGTTCTACCCTGTGAATTACCATAGGCTGCCGGTGAGTACCTGTCTATTATTACATATGGAGGACGTTTAGAATCAGCTGCGGCAGGGGAAGGGGATGGGGAGGGGGGTCCTGTAAGAATTTACCTGCGGGAATAAGAGGTTATGGCAGGGAAAGGAGCTTAGGTAGTGACAGTCAGAGGGGATATAAGTGTGGGGTGACCCCTCTGACTCCCACATTCCTGCCTTGTCCTTGTAGTGATTAATGACTTTGGTGTTGTCCCTTATATATCACTTTGCAGTCACCAGTGATCGCTCCGCACTGTGATCCTAAACTACAGTCTCATTTACCTTTTTGCAAACGCCCAGAAGGGGAGGAGTGACATCACATCCATGTGAGCAGATCCCGCCCACTTTTACTGCAGTCGTAATGCGAGCTAGCTGTATTCTGTTTTCATGGAAATGTCAGCAGCTGCTCCCCCTAGTGTTTACAAGATGAAAACATCAAAAGAGTTAAAATATTTTTTCAGATTTATACTATTGAAACCTTTTTAAATATATATGTGTATTTATATATAAATATAAATACTTTACAATTTTACAATTGTAAAAAAATTGCTGACACTTTCCCTTTAAAAGATCTAAAGACGTTCTGCTTCATGTGCCATTGTGACCAATCACAGCACAGATTATATTTTTTAAACTTTTCTTGAAAAACTGAAGCTGCTCCGTGATTGGAAATCATGTGGAAGGGTTCTCTTTTAGACATTTAGTTAGGTCCAAAGTATCAGTGACATGATGGATAGAACTGTGCAATGATGTCACAGAGGGCTTTGTGATGTCACCGCTGGGTATATTAGAAGCCTCGGCCCATCTGCAGCTTGTATCTCATTGACCATACCTTGGTGCTGAGAGACCTCTGGAGATGATGAGTATCATCCTATCATTTCTGTGCTTTACGTTGCTCTACCCCCCACATTACAGTACACTGAGGGCGAGTATGTTCTCATCAATATGGAGGTCACAAGGATCAGCTAATGAGAATATCGCCTCTTGCAGGACTTCTCATACTGGACACGTGACCGTCCGTCATATGAAATTCCAACTGTCAATAATATTCCATGGACCCTGGAGGTGAATCCCAAACTTCATTCTGATCTTCTCAATTGGATATTTCTGAAAGTTGCTTGATAATGTATCCATCACTGTATAATAACAAGGGCTCTCTGTTTGACTGGATTGGGTATAAATATACAGGACTTTATTATGTTTTTTTTCTTTATTATAGGATGACCCACTACCCGTGGATCTCAGGAGAAGCACCTATCAAGCTTCCATCAATCTTCCTCTTTGGCTCTTCCGTGACGCAGTTTTTGTTGCAGTGATGACACTACTGACAATACTAGAGTATTTGGCCTTAAGTCTTGTGCTGAGCAAGTGGGCAATGTCTGAACCTGGTGAAACAATCAGAAAACTCCTGAGAACAAAACCATTCTGAAGGAACAAAGTACTTGTAAGGAGCCGATTTGCATCCCTCAGATTCAGGAGCAAGACTCCAGGAGAACACCTGTCCTGCCCAATGGCAAATGTTCTACTCCATCCATGGCTCCTGCACCGCAGGATGCGAAAAAGGTTCCTAGCTGCAACTATAAAGTGGCGTTCAGTGATATTGTCTGGGTCAGAACGATCCCTCACAACAATATAGGAAGAAGAGCTCGAAGTTCCACGGAGCATAAAGAGAGGTTACTGATTTTTCAGAGAAGCCAACAACCCAGAATTCCAGAGCCAAGAGCACCAGAACCTAGAACACCAGAACCTACCATGTCAGAACCTAGTATGTCAGAACCTAGAATGCCAGAGCCTGAAATGCCTACAACACCTCCACCCAAAATCAAGAGGAGAAGATGTTTCCTTAGATGTCTTAGAGGCGAGGAAGATTGAGAAGGCAACTGCTTGAACTTTCCCATTGCTCGTGTTTTCATCACAGGTTAGTCCTATACATGCTGTCTGATGGGCACCATCTTACTACATACAATGCAGCATTGCACCTGAAATCGAATGGATATTTTGTCACACACTTGCATTTTAGCACCTTATCATATGGCGCATATATGTATGAACGCTTTGCTAAGTATCACTGTCTAGTATGTGCTTCTGATGAACCTATTTTAGGAAAACGTGTCGAGGTTTGGCATACTATGTACTTGAGTTTGGCGTACTATGTGCTTGTTGGTAAATTCTATTGCCATCTATAATCTACTAGATATTATAATGTCTCTGGTGGGATGCCCCATGCCGAATTGTTGATAACTGACTATGAGCATTGTCCTCTATTTCTTATCTACTATGGTTACAGGTTGATGTGAAGAGAGCTGTGCCATTGGTAGCGATTTTTCTACTGATTTGTCAGTTATATTTATGTTAGGTTCGCAAATTTCTGCTTGTAGGGTCTAATGTTTTAGCATAGTGTATGTTCTGTGAGCTAAATTGTCATACTTATGCACTAGATAGATTATAAATTGTGATGCTTATGCTAATATACAGGACTTTATTATGTTTTTTTTCTTTATTATAGGATGACCCACTACTCGTGGATCTCAGGAGAAGCACCTATCAAGCTTCCATCAATCTTCCTCTTTGGCTCTTCCGTGACGCAGTTTTTGTTGCGGTGATGACACTACTGACAATACTAGAGTATTTGGCCTTAAGTCTTGTCCTGAGCAAGTGGGCAATGTCTGAACCTGGTGAAACAATCAGAAAACTCCTGAGAACAAAACCATTCTGAAGGAACAAAGTGCTTGTAAGGACCCGTTTTGCATCCCTCAGATTCAGGAGCAAGACTCCAGGAGAACACCTGTCCTGCCCAATGGCAAATGTTCTACTCCATCCATGGCTCCTGCACCGCAGGATGCGAAAAAGGTTCCTAGCTGCAACTATAAAGTGGCGTTCAGTGATATTGTCTGGGTCAGAACGATCCCTCACAACAATATAGGAAGAAGAGCTCGAAGTTCCACGGAGCATAAAGAGAGGTTACTGATTTTTCAGAGAAGCCAACAATCCAGAATTCCAGAGCCAAGAGCACCAGAACCTAGAACACCAGAACCTAGCATGTCAGAACCTAGTATGTCAGAACCTAGAATGCCAGAGCCTGAAATGCCTACAGCACCTCCACCCAAAATCAAGAGGAGAAGATGTTTCCTTAGATGTCTTAGAGGCGAGGGAGATTGAGAAGGCAACTGCTTGAACTTTCCCATTGCTCGTGTTTTCATCACAGGTTAGTCCTATACATGCTGTCTGATGGGCACCATCTTACTACATACAATGCAGCATTGCACCTGAAATCGAATGGATATTTTGTCACACACTTGCACTTTAGCACCTTATCATATGGCGCATATATCTATGAACGCTTTGCTAAGTATCACTGTCTAGTATGTGCTTCTGATGAACCTATTTTAGGAAAACGTGTCGAGGTTTGGCATACTATGTACTTGAGTTTGGCGTACTATGTGCTTGTTGGTAAATTCTATTGCCATCTGGTGGGATGCCCCATGCCGAATTGTTGATAACTGACTATGAGCATTGTCCTCTATTTCTTATCTACTATGGTTACAGGTTGATGTGAAGAGAGCTGTGCCATTGGTAGTGATTTTTCTACTGATTTGTCAGTTATATTTATGTTAGTTTCGCAAATTTCTGCTTGTAGGGTCTAATGTTTTTGCATAGATTATGTTCTGTGAGCTAAATTGTCATACTTATGCACTAGATAGATTATAAATTGTGATGCTTATGTACTAAATAGATTATTAGTTTAATCGGTGATTTTTTAAATATTTTTTAACATCAGGAGACTCAAGAATCGCATCTTACAGAAGACAAGAAGCCTAAATGCCGAAGGGTGATGACCTGTTGATGGCCCACAGCTGGAGGGTCATTACCTCTTGATGGCACAAAACTGGACAGAAGATAAAAACATTTGATGGCACACAGCAGGAGGGTGATGACCTATTGATGGCCATAGCCAGAGGGTCATTACCTGTTGATGGCACACAGTCGGACAGAGGATCATTACCTGTTGATGGCACACAGCCGGATGGTCATTACCTGTTCATGGCGCACTGCCGGATGGTCATTACCTGTTGATGGCACACAGCTGGAGGGTGATGACCAGTTGATGTCGCACTGCCGGATGGTCATTACCTGTTGATGGCACACAGCCGGACAGAGGATCATTACCTGTTGATGGCACACAGCCGGAGAGTGATGACCTATTGATGGCCATAGCCAGAGGGTCATTACCTGTTGATGGCGCACTGCCGGATGGTCATTACCTGTTGATGGCAGACAGCCGGATGGTCATTACCTGTTCATGGCGCACTGCCGGATGGTCATTACCTGTTGATGGCACACAGCCGGACAGAGGATCATTACCTGTTGATGGCACACAGCCGGTCAGAGGATAAGATCTTTTGATTGCATACACCGGGTACCTCCCTGATAACAAGGAACCCTGGGGAATACTGGTCATCTTGATCCCCCACTGACTATATACTTCCTCCACCTCAGCCTACACCATCATGGAAGACACTTCCACCTGTGTCCACTGTAAGGTTGGACTTTCTTTTATAATTACAGCAGATTAATAAACATCATAAAGCTGTAAAACTATCGAGTAATTTATTATAAATTATTATAAAGAAATATAAAGTATAATAGATAGCTATACTGTATATTCTAGATGGCGCTATTACACTAAATACATCACAACCTCCAGGGTGATATTACCGTATAGTGCGAGATCACTAATAACGGCCACAGATTATGAGAAAATGACCAGCTCCATAGTCCTGGAGTTATTATAAATGTCTCTAGTGTGAGGCAGGGACTGGACGAGTGTTGGAGGGAGGTATATTCCCCCAGGACGTCCTTTAAGTATCCATGCTGCAGAATCTGCCGTATACTTCTGTTCTAGCAGACAGACATTTCACTCTGCAGATCACAGGCTCAACATTGTGTAAAACTACCACCGTATATAAAAGCACTCAGAATAAAAACTAGCGGCATGCCGTGCACTGCCCACGTCATGTGTACGGGATACAGGACCTGCAGGACCTGGTACGGCCATTATAGTTGATAGATTAATGATACCTGTGCAGATAAAAGGAAAAAAATATGTGCAACAACAGGAGGAGAAAGTCTCAAAATGTAATTTGAAGAGTATAATAGAGAAATGGGAAACTTCTGGAGATGCAGATAAGTGGTACCAGGGCGAAACGTAAGTGTAGTCAGACAAGGGAAAAGTGCAAATGATCCAGCGTAAAGGTTTGTTTAGTAGAAAAAATATTAAAACTTAGCTTTTATTAGCCATATAAAACACTGCTCCACAAAGAATACAGCAAATGTGCAACTATCATAGCTTACAGACCTACGCGTTTCAACAAATCATGTCTTAATTATGGCCCTACTACTAGAATGACAAAAAGGCATATATATAAATATATATCCACGTGCCTGTATGACCTCTCTACAACGCCTGGGCATGCTCCTGATGAGGTTGCGGATGGTCTCCTGTGGGATCTCCTCCCAGACCTGGACTAAAGCATCCGCCAACTCCTGGACAGTCTGTGGTGCAACGTGACGTTGGCGGATGGAGCGAGATATGATGTCCCAGATGTGCTCAATCGGATTCCGGTCTGGGGAACGGTCGGGCCAGTCCTTAGCTTCAATGCCTTCAACTTGCAGGAACTGCTGACACACTCCAGCCACATGAGGTCTGGCATTGTCCTGCATTAGGAGGAACCCAGGGCCAACCGCACCAGCATATGGTCTCACAAGGGGTCTGAGGATCTCATCTCAGTACCTAATGGAAGTCAGGCTACCTCTGGCGAGCACATGGAGGGCTGTGCGGCCCTCCAAAGAAATGCCACCCCACACCATTACTCACCCACTGCCAAACCGGTCATGCTGAAGGATGTCGCTCTCCACGGCGTCTCCAGACTCTGTCACATCTGTCACATGTGCTCAGTGTGAACCTGCTTTCATCTGTGAAGAGCACAGGGCGCGAGTGGCGACCTTGCCAATCCTGGTGTTCTGTGGCAAATGCCAAGCGTCCTGCATGGTGATGGGCTGTGAGCACAACCCCTATCTGTGGATGTCGGGCCCTCATACCACCCTCATGGAGTCGGTATCTAACCGTTTGTGCAGACACATGCACATTTGTGGCCTGCTGGAGGTCATTTTGCAGGGCTCTGGCAGTGCTCCTCCTGTTCCTCCTTGCACAAAGGTGGAGGTAGCGGTCCTGCTGCTGGGTTGTTGCCCTCCTACGGCCCCCTCCACATCTCCTGGTGTACTGGCCTGTCTCTTGGTAGCGCCTCCAGCCTCTGGACACAGCCAACCTATTTGCCACAGCTCGCATTGATGTGCCATCCTGGATGAGCTGCACTATCTGAGAAACTTCTGTGGGTTGTAGAGTCTGTCTCATGCTACCACGAGTGTGAAAACACAACCAACATTCAAAAGTGACCAAAACATCAGCCAGAAAGCATTGGTACTGAGATGTGGTCTGTGGTCCCCACCTGCAGAACCACTCCTTTATTGAGGGTGTCTTGATAATTGCCAATAATTTCCATCTATCTTCTATTCCATTTGCACATCAGCATGTGAAATTGATTGTCAATCAGTGTTGCTTCCTAAGTGGACAGTTTGATTTCACAGAAGTTTGATTTACTTGGAGTTATATTCTGTTGTTTTAGGTGTTCCCTTTATTTTTGGAGCAGTGTATATAGATACATACAGTGAGTACGGAAAGTATTAAGACTCCTTTAAATTTTTCACTCTTTGTTTCATTGCAGCCATTTGATAAATTCTAAAAAGTTCATTTTTTTTCTCATTAAAGTACACTCTGCACCTCATCTTGACTGAAAAAAACAGCAATGTAGAATTTTTTTGTAAATTTATTAAAAAGAAAAACTGAAATATCACATGGTCATAAGTATTCAGATCCTTTGCTCAGACATTCATATTTAAGTCACATGCTGTCCATTTCCTTGTGATCCTCCTTGAGATGGTTCTACTCCTTCAATGGAGTCCAAATGTGTTTAATTAAACTGATAGGACTTGATTTGGAAAGGCACACACCTGTCTATATAAGACCCCACAGCTCACAGTGCATGTCAGACCAAATGAGAATCATGAGCTCAAAGGAATTGCCCAAGGAGCTCAGAGACAGAATTGTAGCAAGGCACAAATCTAGCCAAGGTTAGAAAATAATTTCTGCATTACTCAAGGTTCATAAGAGCACAGTGGCCTCCATAATCCTTAAATGGAAGAAGTTTGGGACCACCAGAAGTCTTCCTAGACCTGGCCGTCCAGCCAAACTGAGCAATCGTGGGAGAAGAGCCTTGGTGAGAGAGGTAAAGAAGAACCCCAAGATCACTGTGGCTGAGCTCCAGAGATGCAGTAGGGAGATGGGAGAAAGTTCCACAAAGTCAACTATCACTGCAGCCCTCCACCAGTTGGGCCTTTATGGCAGAGTGGCCAGATGGAAGCCTCTCCTCAGTGCAAGACATATGAAAGCCCGCATAGAGTTTGCTCAAAAACACATGAAGGACTCCCAGACTATGAGAAATAAGATTCTCTGGTCTGATGAGACAAAGATAGAACTTTTTGGTGATAATTCTAAGTGGTATGTGTGGAGAAAACCAGGCACTGCTCATCACCTGCCTAATACAATCCCAACAGTGAAACATGGTGGTGGCAGTTGTTAGAACCCTCCTGTTAGTTTTTTCTATTTTGTGATCACGTGACCTTTTGCCCTTCAGGCTTTGCTGGACTTCAGTGTTACTTTGACTCTTAATCTAGCCAGGTGCTTTGTACCTACTGTATCTCTCTAGTTTGTTTGGTCCTTGGACCACTAAGTACTTTTGTCTGTTTGTCTTCTTTTGCTACTACTTCTGCCAGGAGGTGTCCAATTTTGTCCCAGTCCTTAGTTCTTTTAGGGACCCCTCCCTTTAATCTATAGGTCTGCGTTCAGACTAGCCGCGGACGAAGGCGGGTCTGTTCACAAGGAACAGGTTGCCCGCTGCATCGTAGGGAATCAGCTTAGTCCTATTGTATGGACAGATTTCCTCTCTTTCCTTGTCGTTCTTGTAGCAGATCATAACAGCAGTATCATGCTATGGGTGTGTTTTTCAGCTGCAGGGACAGGACGACTGGTTGCAATTGAAGGAAACATGAATGCGGCCAAGTACATAGATATCCTGGATGAAAACCTCTTCCAGAGTGCTCTGCACCTCAGACTTGGCCAAAGGTTCACCTTCCAACAAGACAATGACCCTAAGCACACAGCTAAAATAACAAAGGAGTGGCTTCAGAACAACTATGTGACCATTCTTGACTGGCCCAGCCAGAGCACTGACCTAAACCCAATTGAGCATCTTTGGAGAGACCTGAAAATGGCTGTCCACCAACGTTTACCATTCATCCTGACGGAACTGGAGAGGATCTGCAAGGAAGAATGGCAGAGGATCCCAAAATGCAGGTGTGAAAAACTTGTTGCATCATTTCCAAGAAGACTCATCGCTGTACTAGCCCAAAAGGGTGCTTCTACTCAATACTGAGCAAAGGGTCTGAATACTTATGCCCGTGTGATATTTCAGTTTTTCTTTTTTATTACATTTGCAAAAATTTCTACATTTCTGTTTTCTTTCAGTCAAGATGGGGTGCAGAGTGGACTTTAATGAGAGAAAAAATGAACTTTTTAGAATTTACCAAATGGCTGCAATGAAACAAAGAGTGAAAAATGTAAAGGGGTCTGAATACTTTCCGTACCCAGTGTACATGCATGGAAATAAATGCAGAATTATATTTCTTAATACTGCAGTATCAGATCCTGTCTTGAATTTAACCCCTGTGGTATCCAATGTGAAAATCCACAGGGACTCCAGGTTCAGAAGTTTGCACTTATGATCCCCCCCTCGTGTGGATCTATATACCTTCTCTATCTCCATATATTTAAAGAATGAGGTGTCACCTTTATGAACTCTCGCAAAATGCCTCGATACTGCTGATGTATTTATGGCTTCCAAATTAATCGCATCAGAAAGATGTCTTCTGATACGGACTTTCAGCGCACCTGTGGTACAACCCACATAGTGGACCTTACACAAGGTGCATTCTATAAGGTATATAACCCCTGATGAATTACAATTGAGGAAATCATGAATTTTATATTCTCTATCATTACTTAAGGACATAAAACTATCTGTTTTAACCGCATGTAGACACGCTTTGCACCGATTGGCTCCACATCTGAAGAAACCTTTTGTGCTGAGCCAATTTGGTTGTACAGTATTAGTCTCACTGGTGTATAAGCTAGGAGAAAGGATGGTTCCCAGAGCGGGCGCTTTCCTGGCTACAAAGCGGATGGCATTAGAAAGTAGGTTTTTTAGTTTCTTGCTCTGATATATAATAGGGTTATACTTTTTAATTCTAGATGTAATTTTATTATACTGAGGACTATAGGTGGCAGAAAACGTTACCCTAGTATCCAATGTGTTAATGTTATTTTTCTGTTTATTTCGGAGTATATCTTTCCGATTTATATTGGAGACAATTCTACTCGCTTTTCTTAAAGACCACTCGGGATAGCACCTATTGGATAGTCTGTTACTAATTTTTTCTGATTCCTTCTGAAAAGTGATGTTATCTGAACAATTTCGTATTGTTCGTATTAGCTCACCGTAAGGGATATTTCTCTTAATATGTGGCGGATGACAACATTTAGCTGATAGAATAGAATTTGAGGCTGTAGATTTTCTGTGGGGATTAATTTTGACCAATTCTTTCTCCTTGGTAGCCTCAAGTTCGAGATCCAAAAAAGTAATTGTGGATGAATGGTAGAACTAAGTGAATTTAAGATTAAAATGATTGCAGTTGATGTACTGTACAAATTGTACCACCTCCTCCTGTGTGCCCCCCACACCAGGAGGAGGTCATCAATAAATCTACCGTACCACACAATGTGTCCACTATATGTGTTATCATTATGGTAAATGAAAAGCTCCTTCCACCTACACATCACTATGTTCACTAGCGAAGGAGAAAATTTACTGCCCATGCTGACTCCTCTTTTCTGTAAAAAAAAACTTTTATCAAAGCTAAAATAATTACGCTCTAAGAGGAACTGTACTGCTATGACCAGAAATTCTTTTATTTCTATAGTGTACGAACTGTATGTGTCAAGGTGGTAGGTTAAACATGCTAAAGCAATATGGTGTGGAATTGAGGGGGTATAATGCCACCACATCACAGGACAATCATCCAAAGTTTTTTGGCCATTCAAATTTATCAGAAATGGTCACTATGAATTTTGATTCCCTAATGTAACTCGGAGTTTCCTGAACTAGAGGCTGTAGGTAAAAATCCATCCAGGCACTTAATTTTTCACCATGGGAACCAATCCCCACCACTATGGGTCTTAACCCCTTTACAGCCCAGGGCGTACTAATACGTACAGTACAGACCAAAAGTTTGGACACACCTTCTCATTTAAAGATTTTTCTGTATTTTCATGACTATGAAAATTGTACATTCACACTGAAGGCATCAAAACTATGAATTAACACATGTGGAATTATATAGTTAACAAAAAAATGTGAAACAACTGAAAATGTGTCTTATAATCTAGGTTCTTCAAAGTAGCCACCTTTTGCTTTGATGACTGCTTTGCACACTCTTGGCATTCTCTTGATGAGCTTCAAGAGGTAGTCACCGGAAATGGTCTTCCAACAATCTTGAAGGAGTTCCCAGAGATGCTTAGCACTTGTTGGCCCTTTTGTCTTCACTCTGAGGTCCAGCTCACCCCAAACCATCTCAATTGGGTTCAGGTCTGGTGACTGTGGAGGCCAGGTCATTTGGCGTAGAACCCCATCACTCTCCTTCTTGGTCAAATAGCCCTTACACAGCCTGGAGGTGTGTTTGGGGTCATTGTCCTGTTGAAAAATAAATGATGGTCCAACTAAATGTCCATTCCTTGTGTTCTTTAGCCCAAACAAGTCTCTTCTGCTTGTTGCTTGTCCTTAGCAGTGGTTTCCTAGCAGCTATTTTACCATGAAGGCCTGCTGCACAAAGTCTCCTCTTAACAGTTGTCGAAGAGATGTGTCTGCTGCTAGAACTCTGTGTGACATTGACCTGGTCTCTAATCTGAGCTGCGGTTCACCTGCGATTTCTGAGGCTGGTGACTCGGATAATCTTATCCTCAGAAGCAGAGGTGACTCTTGGTATTCTTTTCCTGGGGTGGTCCTCAAGTGAGCCAGTTTCTTTGTAGCGATTTATGGTTTTTGCAACTTCACTTGGAGACACTTTCAAAGTTTTCCCAATTTTTCGTATTGACTGACCTTCATTTCTTAAAGTAATGATGGCCACTCGTTTTTCTTTACTTAGCTGCTTTTTTCTTGCCATAATACAAATTCTAACAGTCTATTCAGGAGGACTATCAGCTGTGTATCCACCAGACTTCTGCACAACACAACTGATGGTCCCAACCCCATTTATAAGGCAAGAAATCCCATTTATTAAACCTGACAGGGCACACCTGTGAAGTGAAAACCATTTCTGGTGACTAGCTCTTGAAGCTCATCAAGAGAATGCCAACAGTGTGCAAAGCAGTCATCAAAGCAAAAGGTGGCTACTTTGAAGAACCTAGATTATAAGACATATTTTCAGTTTTTCACACTTTTTTGTTAAATATATAATTCCACATGTGTTAATTCATAGTTTTGATGCCTTCAGTGTGAATGTACAATTTTCAAAGTCATGAAAATACAGAAAAATCTTTAAATGAGAAGGTGTGTCCAAACTTTTGGTCTGTACTGTATATAAATAACATATATTTTGCACCATTAATTTTGTTGTAAATACATATATATAGAAGTATTTAAGGTCATCACAGAGGAGATATGTATCATCAACTTTTAAACAGTTGGTGATGGAAACCCATATTTGTAACTACAGTGTCAAAGATGCTGAGAGACTTCTTTGTCTTTTCACTGGGCTGGGTTTTTTGTGAACAGCTGAAGAGATGGGTGGGATGGCTGTTCACCATATCTCCTCCTCTGGCTCTAATTCATGTGGATAGAGACATCGCTACATAGATATATATTCATATATATCTCTATTTATATCTTAAAAAATTGTAGATTTTAGACATATATTATACATAGATATATGATAGATATTATATACTTTAAATAATTCTATATTTTTAGTACATACAGTACATACATCATAGCTAAACACATACATATATATGTTTGTTAATGTTGTTATATATATATATGCAAATTGCCTCTTCAGAGAAAAAGAGGACTTGTACTCTATAGCGCCACCTATTGGAAGCAGCAATCCTACAAGTCACAATCAACCCTTTAACGAGTCGTGCAATATGACTTAGGATAAAAGCCAAATCAGAATCTCAATTTGCAGACACGGCGTTTCGGGCTGTTGGCCCTCGTCAGTGCAAAGTATGAGAAGTGATTTGGCTGGTGAGAGGCTCTGGACTGAGGTCTTTTTCTCTGAAGAGGCAATTTGCATATTCAATTTCCCAGAGAAGCATTGCATGGCGAATAAGCCTCCTTACCTTGACGTGCCAGAGCCGGTGTGTCACTCTCCATAAGGAGAAACGCTACCCCTTAGACATATCATATATATATATATATATATATATATATATATATATATATATATATATATATATATATATATATATATATATATATATATATATATATATATATATATATAGATTGAGGAGACATTATAGATACATACTTACATAGTTTCACCATATATACATAAATAATATATTTATATCATATAATAATATTGATTCATTTATATAGCACTATTAATTCCATAGTGCTTTACATACATTTGCAGCACTGTCCCCATTGGGGCTCACAATCTAAACATCCTATCAGTATGTCTTTCAGGTTTCATAGTTCCATCTATCTATCTAATACATAAGAATAGAATCTAATAACATTTCTATGGATTGTCTTTCTGTTCCTATTATGTAAAGTATGAAGCTTTGCCATTATTTGTGACATGATAATAAATTGGATCCTTTCACTTCCTTTCTGTTTTTTTGCTCCACCTTGGAAACGGACAATCACACACACATCAAACTACACAAAACAATGGACCACATCCAATTATAGTCACAACAGCTTCCAGGAGACCATATAGTGTAAACCCGCACACAGGAGACACCACATAGTGACCATCACTCAAGAAACACAACACCAGACACCAAACTACAGCACACAACAAGGAAGAGACAGTGCACAGGTGTGAACGACGTCAAATGATGCCACAAATACAAGACACAAATGCGGAAGGATGATATAGAACAGGGATGATGGAAAGCGCAAATGGTGTGACACATGGCCACTGCTCCTGTTAGCACCACTAAGGGCACACAGAGGTTCATTTCACCGCACTCCCCATGCAATAGCATCCGGCCTATTTCTAGTATATATATAATGCAAAATCAGATAGGAGTCAACGGAAATGAATTCTTGCAGCAGACTATAGATTATATTCTAAGCGTCCTGTTTCTCCAAAGAAATGATTAGTGTCTCTACACATCTCAGAGTCAGTTGTTTCTGACCGCAAAGATAACATCTGTCTACTTTCCACTCATTCTAGGACCTTTCAGTAACACTATATATACTGTATATATACTGTATATATATATATATATATATACACACATATATATACACACATTATATAGTTATTACAGAAATGATTATAACATTCCCCCCTTTTGTAAATTTCAATATCACATCTCTGTACCCATCAGGGCTTTTGTTCTCTTATTACGGTTTTCACAGGACCCATCGGATTTCAGAGTCTTGTTTATTTTCGGGGAAGGTATAATGTTCAGAATCATTATCATCAGGTTCCATAGTCTCCATTCCTCCATACATAGTCTTTGTTATGGCAGAGTCAATAAGTCTTTGTGCGAGTCCTCTAATGCACAGTATAGCACAACAGCCACAAACAGGGAGTACACAGAGATATCAGCGCGGAAGTGACCTGGCCAGACCATTTCCCAAACCATCCTTCAATCCAGGAAGAAAAATTGTCAACATATCCAGAGTTCTCAGCCAGTTTATTAGATAGGGCAGTCAGTCCATCAAAGGCATTGGTGATGCTACCATCAGGAGCTGTAGTATTATTAGGGATGAAATTGCAACAAAATCCTCCAACATACTACATACATCTTCTCTTTCTGCTAAGAGGATGCCTAATGCCATTCTGTTCTGCCAAGCCATGAGGGAAGTTGGTCCTAGCTGCTCAGCTATCCCTTTAGCTGCATCTCGAGTGTAATTAACAAATCTCTGTTGGTTGTAGTATATGTAGTTTATCCAGTCTACATTTTTATTTATTGTCACCCACCATATGATGGACTCCCACCCAGCTGCTACCTGGTTCCTAGCCTTGTATTCGTTGGGCACTCCTCTGGGAACTCCAATGTCATCTATGTATACACTAAAATCTAAGGATTCTCAGGGGGGTGTCACGCTTCTGTCTACTCCCACCACATACCTTTGACCATGTTCCTGTTGACAATAGGTGGAAGGGCATGACTAGCTGGATAACCGCACAATCCCTTTTAGAACCATACGGCAATCTGGCTGGTATTCTTTTGTCACCACATGACCACCATATGTCTTCTCTCAGGGTGGTCCGTTTTGACCATATGACTGAGTAGTTGGTGTTGTGGGAAACATTGATTAGTTCTCTACAAAAGTCGTCCTGGAGTTCGTCATGTCCGTTCCCAGGAAGACTGAAACAAGTATAGTTACCAGGATAAGCAATCACCTGTTGTTGGATATCTGTTTTTTTTAAGTGGGGGAAATAAAAGTGATAATGTTTTGCATTTTCTTTCCTTATCTGAGGGGACAGGGAGTTTTCCATATAGTTTAATTATGTACTGTAACCCTTCTGGGTCTTCCTGATCACGTAGGGGAAAAGGGACAGTACCTAGCTGTGGTCTGGCTGTTGCACAAGCTACACAGTTTAGTTTGTTAAGGCTTTTTGCAGTATATCTAAGCAATTCTAACCATTCATTTTCTCCTCATAGATTGTCTCTAGAGCTAGTTTATCTTCATAGATTAAGTTAGTGAACCCAACTGTGGGATCCATGGACTTCATTATGGTTCTTTCTGACATACTTTCCTTGGGGCGTGTTTTGGTATTATTCTGAACTTCTATGTAGAAATGTCCTATTGGGTCTGTTCCTGATGCATCAGATCCAATACCATATAACCTTTGGTCTCTCATCTTAGGTTTTTTTTAAGATTAATACTAATTTTGCTACAATCATCCTTTTTGTGCAACGGGAAGTTTATTTTTTCCTAATGAGGAACCTGGATTTCAAATCTGTGTGGCCATAAATTTTATACCCATAGTCTTGGTTGTCCATCCAGCAAGGGACCAACTAGTAAACATTCGGACTCCCCTGTTATTTTGGTTTATAACACAAACATATTTTTCTGACCCAGTTAGTTTGGCAGCTTGTTCTCCATCTTCACGTCCTTTATATAACAGGCACAAGTCCATCAAAAAGGTGACAGTCTGACCTACTTCAAAAGTGAGATTTAAATTATTAAATCCAAAACCTCTCCAACCCTCTGGACTTTCCCACCCTGCTGGATCTATTACCTTCCAATTTCCCATAACCATGTGTAGGATTCCCAAAATAACTGTCCCTAGTACATCTTTTTTTTCTTCTACTGCCTACCCTGTCTCCGTCCACCGGGAAAAGGGAAGTGGGTGTCTTCACCGGTTTGAGATGAACTCTCCCTTTTGGAGAACCCCCCTTTGTAGCCGGGTTTATGCTTCAGGAGACTGGGTTTGTTCCCTGCCTAACTTTCCCTAGACTTCCGTCAACCCTTTTAATAGTGGGACAGATGTATCCGTGATGTACGTTCAGCAATTTTGACAGCAGTGGGAGTGGTCAATAGGACTTGGTAAGGACCTTCCCACTTAGGCTGGTGCCAGTGTTTCTTCTTTATCACCTTCACAAGGACCCAGTCAGCACGTTTCACAACCTCAGGTTTCGGTAGCAGTTCTCCTGAGAAAAAATTAGGGGTAGAGACTTATTTGAGTGTTGTTATCTTAGCCAATTATTCTGCTAATGTACAGTCTGATTCCACATCTATTCTCTTGAAGGGTTTTCGCTGAGGTAACAGAAAGTAAGGTAACCAAATGTGTTGGAATAGGTGTAGGATCGGAGCAAAACCTTCAGTACAGTCAACATTGTCCCACCTGAGTGTATCATGACATGGGGTCTATTTATCCGGAAACAGAGAGACAACTTAACCCAGAGTTAGGTGATTTGGGTTCCAGTATCATCTCTATGCTGACGACACCCAATTATACACTTCTTCCCCTGACATCACCCCTACCCTAATACAAAATACCAAGGATTGTTTGTCTGCTGTGTCTAACATAATGTCCTCCCTCTATCTTAAACTGAATCTCTCCAAAACTGAACTTCTGGTGTTTTCCCCCTCTACTAACCTAACTCTACCTAACATCGAAATTACCTTGGAGGGTTCAACCATAACTCTCAAGCAGCACGCCCGCTGCCTTGGGGTCATATTCGACACTAACCTCTCCTTTACTCCCTATATCCGATCACTCACTCGCTCTTGTCACCTGCATCTTAAAAACATCTCCAGAATCCGATCTTTTCTCACTTTTGAAACTGTTAAGACTCTTACTGTCGCTCTTATTCACTCTCATCTGGACTACTTCAACTCTCTTCTGATCGGTCTCCCTCTTACCAAAATTTCCCCTCTCCAATCTGTCCTGAATGCGGCAGCCAGGGTCGTATTTCTGTCCAGCCGCTTCACTGATGCCTCCACCTTGTGCCAGTCATTACACTGGTTACTAGTGTTGAGCATTCCGATACTGAAATATCGGGTATCGGCCGATATTCGCGGTATCGGAATTCCGATACTTAATTCCGATACTTTTACAATATCGAATACCGGAATCGGAAGTTCCCATAATGCCTGCGCTCTGCAGTGTCTCTGAAGGATGACAAGCTGGATGGCAGCGCTCAGCTGCGATCCATCCTGTCATCAGAATGCCATCCCAGCGTGGGAGAATTCTCCTGATTGTTTAAAAGTCGGCGGGCGGTAAAAAGCCGCCAGCTTTTAAACAATCACACAGCCCCATACTGCTTCCCCGCAGCCTCCCACCCCGATCCTCCGCTCCCCTCGCTACCTCCCATCCCGATCGTAAGTTAGGACCGGGCGGGGAGCGCAGCACCAAGGAGCGGGGAGCGAAGGACCCGGGCGGGGAAGCCGGCAGTGAAAAGACTTCACCGCCGGCTTTCCCGTTCTGTGCTGCGCTTTCCCGCCGGTTATTTCAAATGAACAGCTGAGGTATCAGGTGATGCCGATCAGCTGTTCATTTGAAGTCGCCGCGGTGCCCTCGGAGGGTTCATGTGAGTTCATGCTTCACTGCATTGCATGAACTCACATGAACTTTCCCACGGTCGCACAGGTCAGCCTCACCTCCCAGACCGGTCATGATTGGTGTGTGTGGGTGTCTGTGTGGGTGTGCGCGGTGTGTGTGCGGTGTCTGCGGGTGTGTGCGGTGTCTGTGCGATGTCTGCGAGTGTGTGCGGTGTCTGTGCGGTGTCTGTGCGATGTCTGTGCGATGTCTGCGTGTGTGTGCGTGCAGGCAGACATAGGCCGATGTGACACTACTACTCCCATCGGCCTATGTCTGTCCCCCGTCCACTCGTGCCAGCAGGATCAGCTCGATGGGAGCAGTAGTTCCCATCAGCCTGATCCTGTTATTTAAATTGCCCTACTGTGTCCCCAATAAATTTTAAATACATGTCATTGGTGGCCAGTGGTTACCTACAATAAATTAGTTCATACATTACCTGTCCCCGCCGATCGCCACCTAAAATAAAGTAAAAAATAAAAAACTACACCTATACTCACCTAGACACCTAATTCCCCGAAGCCATCAATCTCCTGTAATAAAATATAAAATAATAAACCACAACCTTATCCTTACCCCTCCGTAGTAGTCCACGAGTGTCCCACGATGATCTCCAGTTCAGAGCAGCCACATAGAATGTGACCGCTCTGAACCGCTGCCGCCGCTAGAATGACGGGGCCGTAAAGCAGCCCCGTCATTGCATAAGCGGGTTCACCGGAGTTCAGGCAGCGCTGCTCCGGTCAGCTCCTTTACGGCCCTGCTGTATCGTGAGAAATTCCCACGGTACAGCAGTGCCGTAAAGGAGGTCTCCGGAGCTGCGCTGCCTGAATGCACTCCGGTGACCTCAGTCAGTGGCTCCTGCTGCCGGGAGCGGACGTGTTCCCGGCAGTGTGAGCTTACAGCAGCCATGCACAGCTGTCACCATCTCCAGATGTGACAGCTGTGCATGGGAGATCAGCGCAGGAACGTGGACAGGTAACTATTTTTTTTTAGTAAACTAAGAATTAAATAAAATGGTGTGTTTTATTTCAAATAAATTATTTTTTTTCTGGGTGTAGTGTGTTTTTTCTTTTTAACACTTTGTAGGTTAGTAATGGGGGTGTCTTATAGACGCCAATCATTACTAACCTGGGCTTCATGGCAGCTGGCGCTGACATGAACCCCAGCCCTATTACCCCCTGCCACCGCACCAGGGCAGCGTGGAAGAGCGAGGCTAAGTGCCAGAGTTGGCGCATCCTATGGATGCGCCATTTCTGGGGCGGCTGACGGCTGGTGTTTCTAGCCTGGGAGGGGGCCAATATTCATGGCACCCTTCCTGGGCTATTAATATCAGCCCCCAGCTGTCTGCCTAGCCTTTGCTAGCTATTAAAATAGGGGGGACCCCACATCATTTTTTTTGGGGGGTCCCCCATTTTAATAGCTAGTAAAGGCTAGGTATTCAGCTGGGGGCTGATATTAGTAGTCTGGGAAGCTCCGTGGGTATTACCCCCTTCCCAGGCTTCAAACATCTGCCCCAGCTGCTTAACCTCCGCTAGAGACTAAAATTATGGGGGATCCCACGCCAATTTTTTTTTAAATAAATCCTTTATTTTAACACTAAATGACATTTGAGGAGTTAATAAAGATGCCGTCCCTAAATTATTATTTATTTTTGAATTAATTTTTCCCAAAAATTTTGACGTGGGCTTTGCTATATTTTTGTATGCCAGCCAGGTACAGCATCCAGCTTCTATGAACGCATCATTTTCCGGGGTGGCTGCGGACTGCAATTCGCAGCGGTGGGGGCCCAGAAAGCTTGGGCCTCCCTGCGCTGCAGATTCCATCCCTCAGCTGCCTAGTTATACCTGGCTGGACACAAAAATAGGGAGAAGCCCCACGTATTTTTTTTTTTAAATTATTTCATGAAATTCATGAAATAATAAAGAAAAAAAGGGCTTCCCTATATTGTTGTGTCCGGCCAGGTACAAATAGGCAGCTGGTGGTTGGGGGCAGCCCGTTCCTGCCTGCTGTACCTGGCTGGACCCAAATATAGTGCGAAGCCCCACGTCAATTTTTTTTAAATTATTTCAGGAAATTCATGAAATAATTAAAAAAAAATTGATGTGGGGCTTCGCCCTATATTTGTGTCCAGCCAGGTACAGCAGGCAGGAACGGGCTGCCCCCAACCACCAGCTGCCTATTTGTACCTGGCCGGACACAACAATATAGGGAAGCCCTTTTTTTCTTAATTATTTCATGAATTTCATGAAATAATTAAAAAAAAAAATACATGGAGCTTCGCCCTATTTTTGTGTCCAGCCAGGTACAACTAGGCAGCTGGGGGCTGGAATCTGCAGCGCAGGGAGACCCAAGCTTTCTGGGCCCCACCCGCTGCAAATTGCAGTCCGCAGCCGCCCCGGAAAATGGCGCGTTCATAGAAGCGCCATCTTCTGGCGCTGTACCCAACTCATCCAGGGCCCTGGTGCGGTGGCTCACTGGGTAATAAAGGGGTTAAGGCCAGCTTGGCATTATCAGCTGGCCCTAAGCTCGAAATTCATGGGGTCACGCCAATATTAGACATGACCACCATGAATTTCTAGTAAAGTATTTAAAAAAAACACAACACCCAGAAAAAAGTCCTTTAATTGAAATAAAGACACAATTCTTTATTGTTCTAAATTAAACTATACTTACCATCACGCCCATTCCAGCAGAAGCCAACGATCTCCTGCAATAAAAGAAAAATAATAAACCAACCTCATCCTTACCTTTCCATGATTCCCACGACAGCTTCAGCTCTGCTACATCGAGATGACAGGCTGGACCGCAGCAGAACGCTGCCATCCAGCCTGTCATCCCGCAGACACTGAGAAGCGCAGGCATGCTTGCGCTCCTCAGTGTCTCTCTGTGACGGCATCCAGATGAGCCGAGGTCATGTCCAATGAACTCGGCTCACCTCATGCACGTCACTGACAGCGTGGGAAAATTCTCACGCTGAAGCGCTGAGTGCAGGAGAATTTTCCCACGCTGTCAGTGACGTGCATGAGGTGAGGTCATGTCCAATGAACTCGGCTCACTTCATGCACGTCACTGACAGCGTGGGAGAATTCTCCTGCACTCAGCGCTTCAGCGTGAGAATTCTCCCACGCTGTCAGTGACGTGCATGAGGTGAGCTGAGTTCATTGGACATGACCTCACCTCATGCACGTCACTGACAGCGTGGGAAAATTCTCACGCTGAAGCGCTGAGTGCAGGAGAATTCTCCCACGCTGTCAGTGACGTGCATGAGGTGAGCCGAGTTCATTGTCGGCTCATCTGGATGCCGTCACAGAGAGACACTGAGGAGCGCAAGCATGCCTGCGCTTCTCAGTGTCCGCGGGATGACAGGCTGGATGGCAGCGTTCTGCTGCGGTCCAGCCTGTCATCTCGATGTAGCAGAGCTGGAGCTGTCCTGGGAACCATCGAAAGGTAAGGATGAGGTTGCTTTATTATTTTTCTTTTATTGCAGGAGATCGTTGGCTTCAGCTGGAATGGGCGTGATGGTAAGTATGGTTTAATTTAGAACAATAAAGAATTGTGTGTTTATTTCAATTAAAGGACTTTATTCTGGGTGTTTGTGTTTTTTTTTTAACTTTGACTATGGGGTTAGTAATGGGGGTGTCTTATAGACGCCTCTCCATTACTAACCTGGGCTTGATGTCAGCTGGCATTATAAGCTGACATCAACCCCAGCCCTATTACCCCACTGCCACCGCTACAGGGCAGTGGGAAGAGCGAGGCTAAGTGCCAGAGTTGGCGCATCCTATGGATGCGCCATTTCTGGGGCGGCTGACGGCTGGTGTTTCTAGCCTGAGAGGGGGCCAATATTCATGGCACCCTTCCTGGGCTATTAATATCAGCCCCCAGCTGTCTGCCTAGCCTTTGCTAGCTATTAAATTAGGGGGGACCCCACGTCATTTTTTTTGGGGGGTCCCCCATTTTAATAGCTAGTAAAGGCTAGGTATTCAGCTGGGGGCTGATATTAGTAGCCTGGGAAGCTCCGTGGGTATTACCCCCTTCCCAGGCTTCAAACATCTGCCCCAGCTGTCTGCTTAACCTCCGCTAGAGACTAAAATTAAGGGGAACCCCACGCCAATTTTTTTTTAAATAAATCCTTTATTTTAACATTAAATGACAAGTACAGTAATCAACACTGTCACTGTACTTCATATATATGTGACTGACATGTTTCTATCTATCTATGTATGATTCTCTATTCCTTCTATTCTAAATTGTCGGGTACAGATGCTGAATTGCCGGCCGGCTTTCTTAAAGAGACGGTGCATGAAAACACTATTATTTTTTTAAATAAATCCTTTACACTAAATGACAAGTACAGTAAGCAACACTGTCACTGTACTTCATATATATGTGACTGACATGTTTCTATCTATCTAATCTATGTGTGAAGCTCTATTCTTTCTGTTCTAAATTGTGGGGTACCGCTGCTGAATTGCCGGCCGGCTTTTTTAAAGAAACGGTGCATGAAAACACTATTATTTTTTTTAACAAATCCTTTACACTAAATGACAAGTACAGTAAGCAACACTGTCACTGTACTTCATATATATGTGACTGACATGTTTCTATCTATCTAATCTATGTGTGAAGCTCTATTCTTTCTGTTGTAAATTGTCGGGTACCGGTGTATGCCGCTGATGAATTGCCGGCTTTTCGCATACATTCTACATTATTCTTAGTTGTTTTACTTCATGTAGAATTAACCTACAAGGAAAGAATGGGTTTATTTTCACTCCGATATTAGTGTCCCATTGACTTGCATTGGTTTCCGGTATCGGAATCGGCGATATCCGATACTTTTTGAGTATCGGTCCGATCCAATCCGATACAATATTTCCTGATATCGGAAGGTATCGCTCAACACTACTTATGACTAATCATTTTTTTATGTACAATCAGGAATTTTATCTCCAATGTAGAGGAGTATCCATGAGATCTAGCTATTCTCCATCGCTAGCAAATATGGTAATGTCCCATTGGGAATATGTTGCATTGTACACCTTCGCTAATCCATGGGCTGGTGATGTTTTCTGGTATGGCAGATACATCGATGATTTGATCTTTATTTGGAGTGGGGATGTGTCTGCCATACCAGAATTCATTAAGTATTTAAATAACAATGAATTTAATCTTTCTTTCACTTACACCTCTGATTCTAAGTGTATATCATTTCTTGATCTAAAATTGGAGATTCTTGACGGTTCCATCACTACTTCCACATTTTCCAAACCCATATCTGGGAATACCATTCTACATGCCAAAAGCGGACATCCGCGCCATACTATAAAAGCTATACCTGTGGGGGAACTGACAAGAATCAAACGTAACTGTAACAATGCCAACAAATTGGATGAAGAATTCATCAGGTGTAAAAATAAATTGAAATCTAGGGGTTATCCAGATTGGTCTTTAAAGAGAGCAGAAAAAATTGTGGACAGTAAAAATAGACTGGATCTGATTGATCTGTCTAGGGCAAGGATTAATCGGAATGATATTACAGCACATAAAAATCGAAATGTTATTTCCTTTAGATATAGTTCACAATTTCAACTGATTAAAAATATAATACTGAAACATCTCCCTATTTTATATGAGGATACTGTATTATCTAAAATTCTTGATTCTGGAGTTTTGGTGGTGGCAAAAAAAACGCAAACAATAGGGGGGCTATTGGCATCAAGTCACCCAAATAATCGACAAAAACGGCATACCTGGCTTAATTGTAAAGGGTTTTACAAGTGTGGTTACACCAGATGCTGCATCTGTCGCTATGTAAAAATCACTAAAAACTTCACTAATGCTGATTCCAGTGAAACACACAATATAAAAAGCTATCTGATAATACAGTAATTATGTGGTTTACATCATAAGATGTGCCAGCTGTGATCTGTTATATGTGGGATGCACTATAAGAAAATTAAAACAGCAAGTGGCAGAACATCTTTCTGATATTTTTAATGTCACTAATCATAACATTTCTTGCGCCTCCAGACATTTTATTGAGCAGCATAATAGAGAGACATCCTCATTTCAGGTCTTTGGCATTGAAAAACTTACCTTTGATCCTCGGGGCGGGGATAATAGGAGACGCCTACTTGATCGAGAAGCATTTTGGATGTATCATCTGAACACTTGCCAACCAAATGGACTAAATTTACGGAGGGAACTACTGTTCCATTATAGCGAGTAACTTTTCTACGCATATGTGATTTCTTCTTTGCCATGTGATTGTTTTTATTATGCATATACTCTGCAAATTGGTTTTATATTTTTGTATTCAAATTTATGGATCATGTGACTTCCATTTTGTATGCGATTGGTGAACAATGGTTTATATACCATGGGTATGCCATTTGCAAGCCAGTCTTGACAAAGAGCGCATCTTTAGCGTTCGAAACGCGTTGCCCTGGCTACACTATGTGACTATGGAATCTGTTTTTAAAGAGCTTTTTTCACAATAAAGAAACCTATTTTTTGAACTATTCAGGAAGCTGGTAATCCTTTCTCCTTATGCTGTGGAACTACTGCGAATGGTTCATCGCACCTATGCTTCAGGACGTCATTGCTCAGGTGAGCTGGTGTTACCTTATTACTACCCCATAATGGAGGCCACTTGGTTTCAATTATGCAAAAAATACAGCTTGCAATGAAACTGATGTTTTTGGTCCCATATTCCTGTACTGATCGGGTTTCTGGTGACATTCATGTACATATGGTGGTTCTGTTGACATATTCTTGTTCTGATGGTGGTGTTGGTGACATAGTTATGTAGGGTTGGGTGTTCTGCTACTATATTCATGTACTAATGGTGTTCTAGTGATGCATTCATCACAAGAACCATCATCAGTACATGAATATGAAGCCAAAATCATCATTAGTATATAAATAGAACTCCAGACTAGTGTTGATCGAGCATGTATTGTTAATAGTGATGATCGAGCATGCTCGTTGCTCGAGATTTACGAGCATGCTCGGGCGAGCACCTATTATCTTCAGCGTGTTCGGGCTTTATGTTTTCGTCGCTCCGTGAACATGATTTGCGACTGTTTCGACAGCTTTAATACATGTGAGGAATGCCTGTTTTTCCATGCTCGTAAATCTTGAGCAATGAGCACGCTCGATCATCACTAATTGTTAACCCTTTTGGCGTGCACGCTCGGATGCTCGTCGAGTATTTGCGGCGCGCTCGGCCTCTATGTTAATGTCACCGTGGCTGCATGTGTCACAGGTGATAGGCAATCCCTGCATGTGTCACAGCTGTTTATCAGCTGTGACACATGCAGATGCGGCGACACTAACATAGATGCCGAGCTAGCCTCATATACCCGGCGAGCACCCGAGCGTGCACGCCGAAAGGGTTAAGAATACATGCTCGACCAACACTTCTCCAGACCCATCAATAATATATGAATATGGTACAAGAACCACACTAAGTAAATAAATAGGTCCCTAGAATCATCAATTCATGAATATATCACTAGAACCACTATTAGTATATGAATTCAGCACCAATACCGTCAACAGTAAATAAATACAAAACCAGTACCATCATCAGTACATGAATAAATCACCAGAACATGAATACAGCATCAAAACCACCAAAAGTACTTGAATAAATGAACCAAGCTTAGTATAGCAATTATTTCTAATGTCAGGTCAGAGCCATATGCATTTGTAGCACATGAACCAACAACTCCCAGTATGTCATTATCAATGGTAAAAAGATACTGGGAGTTGATGTTTCCAGCCATTATCAGATTGCGGCCCTTACGAAATCACAGTACGGATGAGATGCAGGCAGTATCACAAATAAAAACTTACATCCAAGTACCGTATAAAGGGACATTTTCTTTGTTTGAGTCGTTCACTTTCTCTTCATCTCAACCTTGTTCAAACGTCATGATGACTTTTCAGTTACAGATCGACTGTCAATCTAAGGTGCCCAACAGTATGGTCACCACAAACCCCAATATAATGTCCCTCACAGCCCTCTATGCAGTTTGGTCACCTCAGACTCCTATACAGTATGATGTACCCACAGCCCCCCATACAGTATGATGTCCCCACAGTACCCAGTATAATTTCCCCCATAGCCCACTATACACTATGATTTCACCACAGTCGCCAGTATAGTGTCCCCTTTAGCCCCAAAACAAGTGTGATGTCCCCACAGCCTCCAGTATAATGTCACCCACAGACCCTTATACAGTATGATGTACCCTACAACTACCAGTATAATGTCCCTCACAGCTCCCTATACAGTATGACGTAACCACAGCCCAGATATAATGACAGTAAATTAAACTGATTATGAGCATGGCTAGTGTGATGTAACAACCTTATGTGAGCCCCAGGAACGTGAGTCGCGACACCGCTGGAAAGGCGCTGGAACGGGAGGAGAGTATGAGTGTTTTTATTTTAATGAGTCCAAACATGAGGAATGACAAGGGGAGGTCCTAGTAGTAGTCAACTCCTTTAAGAAGATATAATCTTCGGTTAGAAAATTTCCAACATTCTGAACATGAAAGGTTTTTACAATGTGTGACTTCTCTGATGTTTAGCAAGAGTTCATTTCCAAGTAAAATATTTTGCACAATTAAGAACATGAAAAAGGCTTCTCCCCTATGTGAATTCTTTGGTGTCTAAGAAGAGATGATTTCGTCATAAAATATTTTCCACATTCTGAACAGGAAAAAAGCTTCTCCCCTGTGTGGGTTCTCTGGTGGCTATCAAGATGGGCTTTCCAGTTAAAACATTTCCCACATTCTGAACATGAAAAAAGCTTCTCCCCTGTGTGAATTCTCTGATGATTAACAAGAGTTGATTTATCTAGAAAAAGTTCCCACATTCTGAATATGAAAATGGCTTCTCCCCTGTGTGACTTCTCTGCTGTCTAACAAGAAGTGATTTTCGTAAAAAACATTTCCCACATTCTGAACATGAAAAAGGCTTCTCCCCAGTATGGATTCTCTGGTGGCTATCAAGATTTGCTTTCGAGCCAAAACATTTACCACATTCTGAACAGGAAAATGGCTTCTCCCCTATGTGAGTTCTCTGGTGACTAACAAATTCAGATTTACGGCTAAAATATTTTTCACATTCTGAACAAGAAAAAGGCTTCTTCCCTGTGTGATTTCTCTGGTGACTAACAAAATCTGATTTATGGCTAAAACATTTTCCACATTCTGAACATGAAAAAGGCTTCTCCCCTGTGTGTAACCTTTGGTGGCTATCAAGATGCGTTTTCTGGTTAAAACATTTCCCACATTCTGAACATGAAAAAGGCTTCTCCCCTGTGTGTATTTTTTGGTGGCTATGAAGATGCGCTTTGCGGTTAAAACATTTCCCACATTCTGAACATGAAAAAGGCTTCTCCCCTGTGTGACTTCTCTGGTGTGTAACAAGAAGCGATTTCCTTGTAAAACATTTCCCACATTCTGAACATGAAAAAGGCTTTTCCCCTGTGTGACTTCTCTGGTGTCTAACAAGAAGTGATTTCCATAAAAAACATTTCCCACATTCTGAACATGAAAATGGCTTCTCCCCTGTGTGACTTCTCTGGTGTCTAACAAGAATTGATTTCCATGTAAAACATTTCCCACATTCTGAACATGAAAATGGCTTCTCCCCTGTGTGACTTCTCTGGTGTGTAACAAGAAGTGATTTCCATGTAAAACATTTCCCACATTCTGAACATGAAAATGGCTTTTCCCCTGTGTGACGTCTCTGGTGTCTAACAAGAAGTGATTTCCTTGTAAAACATTTCCCACATTCTGAGCATGAAAATGGCTTCTCCTCTGTGTGTCTTCTCTGGTGTCTAACAAGAAGTGATTTCCATGTAAAACATTTCCCACATTCTGAATATGAAAATGGCTTTTCCCCTGTGTGACTTCTCTGGTGACTAACAAGATCTGATTTCTGGTTAAAACATTTCCCACACTTGAAGCAGGAAATTCTATTCTCTGCTGTGTACATTTTTTGAAGAAAAGACTTTTCGAGAGGAAAACTTTTTCCATATTCTGAAAGTGAAAATGGCTTCTTTGCGTTAGGAGCAGTTCGTTTTTTAATGCCTCTTTTGTGACTCAGATTTTCCGTGGTAGTCAATAAAAAATCAGAAGACAGGAGCTGTTTTAAAGAATCAAATGACAAATCTTTGTTGTGATGGGATGATGGTAAATCTGGAGTAATGGCATTCACTTCAATTGTATCCTGTGGGATCTCTAGATCATCTGTTTTAAAAATTGAAGATGTCAGCGTTCCCTCTGATCTCCTGGTAAAATTATCTGCCAAGAATAAAACAAATTATTATTTTTTAATAAAATATCCTTGAATTTTATATTTTTGAACATTATATCCAAGCTGTCCATAAAAATGGCAAAAATATTAAATTATTCACCAAGGCAATGACAGATCACAGTAATCTTCTAATTTCAGTTGGTAGATGGATCCTCTAGGTTGTAAGTTTTAGAGAAGGGCTTCAATACCTAAAGTCGTTTTAACAGTTTTGGGTGGAGGAGAATGTTGTGGTCTAGAGGCAAAATGGTGATCACATGATTGTGATACGGCCGGGAATACACGACCGATAAAGCAGCCACAGCCGGTGACTGAGAAGAATCTGTGACTTCTCTGCATTTAGTGGTTACTACTCACCTGGGTAGTCATATGTAGGAATCTCCTCTTTACACTGCTCATCCCCCCTCACATATGTCTCTGTAGTATTAATGTGGGTCAGATCTTCACCCTAAAACAAATATTGTAAAAGTCACAGACAGATGGAGAAGTCACATCTATGATCAGCTCTAATCCTGCCATCTCCACCAATCTCATTACACAAGTATAAAACGTATAATACTGGTGGATAAAACAAGACTGAGCACAAGACCTTCACAGCCGTCTACACATCATAGGGGAAATCTCATGACACCTTCTCTCCATCTACCTGATGATCCTGAGGAACATTGGGATCTTCTTGTTTACAGTCCTGTGGAAGAAGAGGACGGGGACATCTCTCTGGTGTTGTCCTCTTACTGGATAGATCTGGAGGAAACACATATAGGGACTGAATTCATTCTTTACATACAGATAATTATAGGCCGTGTGTATTTAGTCCTGTCTATTACCTGGTGATATGAGGGGCTGGGGAACCTCCATCATGATGTCCTTGTACAGATCTTTGTGTCCTTCTAAATACTCCCACTCCTCCATGGAGAAATAGACAGCGACATCCTGACACCTTATAGGAACCTGACACATACAATGATAGAGTCATCCCCTCAATCCCTTCATAGCGTTACTGTATAATATCCCAGCATTCCCAGCAGTGTCACCTCTCCAGTCAGCAGCTCAATCATCTTGTAGGCGAGTTCTAGGATCTTCTGGTCATTGATGTCCTCATGTATCAGGGGGCGAGGTGGAGGTCCTGTGATTGGGCTCGGGGGTCTTCCCCATCCCTCAGACACAGGGTCCTGACAGCGCTCACTAGAGGTCTTCTTCACTACTGTGTAATCCTGGTTATGGAGAGACACATTAATAAATCTCACTACAGACATTTCCAGAGTCCTCACCTCTCCTGTTCTGTCCATCTGTTATTCCCATAGATAAGAATGATGTAATGTGACGTCATCAGAATCTCTCACCTCTCCAGTAAGCCGGAAAAGGATCTCTAGGGTGAGGTGTAATATCCTCTCCGCCATCTCGTCTCTGTCCATCTCGATCTTTGATGATTCCATAAGGAAAATTCCATTATATAGAAGATCTTCACTGAGAGGATCTGATATTGTAGAGACCTAAATGAGAAGAAAATCAGCAGATGTAACATCAAAAAAATCACGTATAATAATACAATTACTGGAGGTAAGTAATAAGGGGAAACATATGAGGAGATATATTATTTTACAGTAGTTTTCTTCTTTACATCTACTAATAAAACCTTTATATTTTAGGCCACAGACAACAAGCAGTTTCTTCCTCGGAGTCTGTAGCTGAATACGTTTCTCATAGACTCATCTTCCATAAAGCTAATTCTCATCTCATTTACCAACACTGCAGTCGGCATTAGCAATACTGCAGGAGATATTCATTACACGTGACATGAGAAATAACTACTTCATGATGAGGACGACATCTTCATCTTTTACTACGGCTCTAGAAACATATTTGGTCAGAGTCCGTCACTGTCTACATCAGCACCGTCCGTCTATAGGAATTTTTGCCGTCTTTCCCGGACTGTAATCACGTTAGATCTCATGACTGATTCACACACAGAAGTTTGAGGCTTTTATAAAAAACTTTTTTGTTTGCACAAACACCGCAGACAGAAATTATTTGATACCAAAGTCTACATGTACAGTGTTTTATGGGGTTTATGTCTGGCCTTAGGCTTTCCTATATTACAAGAAAAACACCAGAAAAAAGCAGATATTAAAATGTTTCAAAAGAAAATTGCACTAACAATTCTTGTAAAAAGAAAAAAATACGCAAAAGCGCAAGACACATTTTCTTTTTTAACACCTTAAACACTTGTTGTTTTTAAAAAAGAAATTAACTCTTTTGGGCACCAGAACATAGATGTACACCACAGGGATGGCACAGGTGCGGCTACAACAAAAACCCTGGCAATTTAACCACTTGCTGCTTTCAAAAGCAAACATGGCATCTAAGGAAGTTTGACAGAGTTTAGCTGAATGCCCAAGTACTCGATAGTATGTGGCTGGCTAGTTACTACAATACTCAAATGCCTAATAATGGTGTCTGGGCCTGCAATGTATGAAGGTCTATTAGATCGGGCCAGAGGTAGCGTTCAATAAGTTACCTTTTAACGCCTTCATACACAGACTAAAGTTGCATGAAAGTAGTGATTTCGGGGGTTTTTGGTCGACTATATAACGTATTTGGGGGCCTCCTGACAGATGATGTCAGGGCAGAGAAGGATCTGGCATCCTGAATTTCAGAGGATAATCTGTTTCTTCTTCCTGTAGATAATCCTCCACTAGTGGAGTCTGGAGGTGACTCTTTCATACAGACCACAGGAAAGCTGGAATATTTGTGTGTATGGGGGAGTCTGGAGAGATAGCCGTCTGCCAAATAACTGTTCAGCCAACACTTATCTCATGTGTATGGGGCCGTTAGTATTACACTGACAGGCAGTGATAATACACGGCACTACAGTAGTACAGTGCATCACCGGAGCAATCAGAGCCTGTATGTTGTATGATCGCAGTAATGAGAGCTGTTTAAATCTTTTTTTAAAGTGAAAAAAAAAAAATCTCAGTTTTAGCAACAAGAAATATCCATTACTACACGGAAAACAGACAGTGAGTCTGTTTTCCCAGTATGTTATGTATGTTACCACAATGTTAGTTAAGTCACGTCCATAACAATTTTACTATACTCTATTATCCTATACACAGTGGCGCAGATAGAAATCACAAATCCCACAGCAATAGCTGAAATTGAGCCCCGCAACCTCAAAAGGACAAAAATGTATAAAATTATATATATATATTGCGGAGTCATATCCCCCAACTCTGCAATTGGCATGCTGCCGTTGTACTGGGCAGACCCGGAGCAGATGGTATGGAGATGAATGAGGGAGACCAAAGTCTGAAAATAAACTTTTCTTTTCTTAACAAGAACTTGATGAGAAGTAATACATCATATCGCAGGCACAACACTTTATGAATGCTTCTTCAGCATTATGCACAGCCAGGAACTTTCCGGTTACATGTAGAAGTATATAACTTTTGTTACAAGCTACAACAGTCCAACAAATTATTATGGGAAGGCCCAACATGCCCTGTGGGGACCATAAGGGTCAAGATATGTCACTATGGCCCCTCAGAGCTACTCTCAGCTCCCAGTTGATTTCTGAGGACCTCACTGGCTGAGGTGCATTGGTACGACTCCTCACTAGTACACTCAAAGTCCATTTGATGCGGACAACGCACTCCTTGCTTTATCACTGCATTTTCATCTCTCCGTAGGAGAACTAGTGTTCCAGTTTGGTGACACTGTAGCTTCCTCTCTAGTATAGACAATTGTTTGCTTAAATCCTTTTCGTCTAAGATAACGAATCCTTTATTAACTTAATCCCCTTAATCTCTATTGGAAATCAACAATCTTTCCCTTATTGATATCAGAGAGAATAAATTACCTCCATACACAGAACAATCCACTACACCAAGACCAATAATACCACATACAAGGGAGAAATACCACCACGCCATGACCAGGCCACATATTACCACCACATAGTGACCTAATAATACCAATTACAGGGGATAAATACCGCCACACCATGACCAGACCACACATTACCACCCCATAGTAACCTAATAATACCACATACAAGGGTCAAAAACTGCCACAGACACCACAACCAGACCACATAGTGATCAAATAATATCACATACAAGAGAGAAATACTGTCACACCATGACCAGACCACATATTACTACAACATAGTGACCGAATACTACAATACTGATAACACTAATATTACCACTGGTGACATTATACACAGGAGCTCTGTATATAGTGTCAGTGTACAGGTAATACGGTGACTGGTGACATTACACTATGTACAGAGCTCCTGTATATAATGTCACTGTTGATCACTGCATTACCTGTACACTGACACTATATACAGAGCTCCTGTATATATAGTATACATGCATGCACGGGAGCCGCTTGTCACTGTGCATGCGCGAGAACCGATCATCGCGGCGACACGTGGCTTTACAATACACATTGCACAAGCGTGGATGACAGCATACAGTGCGCAAGCGCGGGACCACAACAAGCCAAATCATGTGACGTCGGCGAAAACCGGGGACAATTCAAATTGAGTGGGTTGCGCAAGTCGGACTGAATAAAGAAAGGAACACCCATATGACTAAACAAGTAAGTAAGCATATAAAGTGATTTTTTTTTTTTACTAAAGATTATAGCACCGATATTAATTCAAAAAGCGTGTTAGTGATGAATATTGCAGTGGGCAGTTTACATGCTCCAACTCACATGACAGGTTCCCTTTAATAGTGTCCCCACACTGAGCCCCTTTATTTAATAATGTTATTTAATAATGTCCCAGATCCTGGGCCCCTCCACCTAGTAGCCCATCCTGGGCTGCTTTGTTGTCCTCATCTTGAGCCCATCTGTCAGACCCCATATCCTCTACCCTGTCTAATCACAGAATGTGGGGGGGATAAAAAAAAAAAAATACTTCTTACCTTCCTACGCTCCCCTGGTGTCCTCTTGCTGCTTCATAGTTGCTGCGGTCATTAAACTGGCCGCCGGCTGCAGCTGTGACAGGCCGCGTTCTTATGTCACATAGCAAGAACATTGAAAGGCCACCGTCCTATCTGAGACCGCAAGCTGACAAGTGAGGCCTCTGATGGGCCAGCGACCATGTAATGTTACTGCAATGTGACGTCGGCGCGCGGCCTGTCAGAGCAGAGCGCCCTCTCACCGCTGCATCCCGCGTTCATCTTGATGTGCGTCAACGCAGCGGGTCAGGTAAGAACCCTGCATGCGCGCGCCCTGCCTTCGGCTTTAAAGGGCCAGTGTCCTGACAAACTGTTTTTTTTCCATTTTATTTTCTTTCCTCCTACTTCTCTGGGGCCCACAGGGCATTTCACCGATACCCCGCCAGGCCAGTCCAACCCTGTTAGTGATGCTTAACGTTATCTGTTCCTTATGCTATACACTGAGACAAAACTGTGCATCATAAAGAATATTTATTACACATAAGTCTACAGTCTATTACATACATATATACTTATACCCAAGCTGGGAACTATATATAAATATATATATATATATATATATATATATATATCTATAATATAACCAGGGATGTGTCCATCTGTCCTAAGCCTCTATAGACTGAGCATGCTCAGTTTGGAGCAATAATGACATTATGTCCAGGATGAGAGAGAGATAGAGACCGTGAGAGAGTGAGTACACCCCCTGTATTCTCAGTACGTTATATATACAGCGCTCAGCGTGAGTACACCTCCCTGTATTCTCAGCGAGTTATACATACAGTGCTCAGCATGAGTACACCCCCCTGTATTCTCAGCACGTAATACATACAGTGCTCAGTGTGAGTACACCCCCCCGTATTCTCAGTATATTACATATACAGCGCTCAGCGTGAGTACACCCTCCTGAATTCTCAGTATGCTGGAAGCGTCCTTCTGTCCAAAGCCGGGATGAGTGGTGCCTGTGTAGTGAGGCGCCGGAGTCAGCACATGTGCATATCGCACTACGGCGCCATTTTATTGAAGACATCGTATATGCGAATTTGCAATCAGTGTCTTTAATAAAATGGCGCAGAATAGCACGGTATGCGCACGTACTGACTCAGGCGCCATTAATAAAATTAATAATCAATAAAAATGCTCGCCACTCGGCCGTATAACGGGCTCAATAGCTAGTAATTATACACTGCTCAAAAAAATAAAGGGAACAATCAAATAACACATCCTAGATCTGAATGAATGAAATATTCTCATTGAATACTTTGTTCTGTACAAAGCTGAATGTGCTGACAACTAAATCACACAAAAATCATCAATGGAAGTCAAATTTATTAACCAATAGAGGCCTGGATTTGGAGCCACCACCAAAATTAAAGTGGAAAAACACACTACAGGCTGATCCAACTTTGATGTAATGTCCTTAAAACAAGTCAAAATGAGGCTCAGTATTGTGTGTGGCCTCCACGTGCCTGTATGATCTCCCTACAACGCCTGGGCATGCTCCTGATGAGGTTGTGGATGGTCTCCTCTGGGATCTCCTCCCAGACCTGGACTAAAGCATCCGCCAACTCCTGGACAGTCTGTGGTGCAACGTGACGTTGGTGGATGAAGCGAGACATGATGTCCCAGATGTGCTCAATCAGAAGCAGGTCTGGGGAACGGGCAGGCCAGTCCATAGCTTCAATGCCTTCATCTTGCAGGAACTGCTGACACACACCAGCCACATGAGGTCTGGCATTGTCCTGCATTAGGAGGAACCCAGGGCCAACCGCACCAGCATATGGTCTCACAAGGGGTCTGAGGATCTCATCTCGGGACCTAATGGTAGTCAGGCTACCTCTGGCGAGCACATGGAGGGCTGTGCGGCCCTCCAAAGAAATGTCACCCCACACCATTACTGACCCACTGCCAAACTGGTCATGCTGAAGGATGTTGCAGGCAGCAGATCGCTCTCCACGGCTTCTCCAGACTCTGTCACGTCTGTCACATGTGCTCAGTGTGAACCTGCTTTCATCTGTGAAGAGCACAGGGCGCCAGTGGCGACTTTGCCAATCCTGGTGTTCTGTGGCAAATGCCAAGCGTCCCGCACGGTGTGGGGCTGTTAGCACAACCCCCATCTGTGGACGTCGGGCCCTCATACCACCCTCATGGAGTCGGTTTCTAACCGTTTGTGCAGACACATGCACATTTGTGACCTTCTGAAGGGCATTTTGCAGGGCTCTGGCAGTGCTCCTCCTGTTCCTCCTTGCACAAAGGCGGAGGTAGCGGTCCTGCTGCTGGGTTGTTGCCCTCCTACGGCCCCCTCCACGTCTCCTGGTGTACTGGCCTGTCTCCTGGTAGCGCCTCCAGCCTCTGGACACCACGCTGACAGACACAGCAAACCTTCTTGCCACAGCTCGCATTGATGTGCCATCCTGGATGAGCTGCACTACCTGAGCAACTTCTGTGGGTTGTAGAGTCTGTCTTATGCTACCAAGAGTGTGAAAGCACAACCAACATTCAAAAGTGACCAAAACATCAGCCAGAAAGCATTGGTACTGAGATGTGGTCCCCAGCTGCAGAACCACTCCTTTATTGAGTGTGTCTTGCTAATTGCCAATAATTTCCATCTATTGTCTATTCCATTTGCACAACAGCATGTGAGATTGATTGTCAATCAGTGTTGCTTCCTAAGTGGACAGTTAGATTTCACAGAAGTTTGATTTACTTGGAGTTATATTCTGTAGTTTAACTGTTTTTTTTTTAGCAGAGTAGAATGGAGTCTGTCTACAATAATGTACTGCTCCTGCGCTACTTCTCATGCGCTAGAGGTCCAATAATATTCATTCCCTAGTGTGCATGACCGAAAGTGACGTGCTTTGAACTTAAACGCCAAATAAACTAATTGCTGCTGCACCACACGTACCCGTGACTATGCATGCCCGTAGATATGCGTTCCATCTCGCAGCACATCTAGGATCATTGTCTGAGACTGCGCCTGTCCGGAAGCATGCGTTCCACGCCGGAGCGCATATGGTATTGGATTGCATTCCACCAATATAGAAAAGTCCTGTCTCTGAGATCAGAGTCATGGGAGACTAAAGCAAGTATTGCACATCCTCCCATCAGGCAATAGGCATGTAGATCTACTTTATCACTACATAAAATATGGGATGGTGGCCCACAGTATATTCCTAAATGGTCAAATTTGACCCCTATTGCATAGAGATACACAAGGAACACCACACTTGGTAATTATGAAGTAGTAGATGTGGGATATAACTGATAATAAATAATTCTGATATAGAAGCTCAGATCTCTCGATAAATTACAACAATATGTGAACCCCATTCACAGGGAACTAAGTAGTAATGGGTAGGGTATAAAATCCAAAATGTAATCCAGGATGGGGCTGTAATCATACAAAACAGGCATAGGAAATTTGCTCATTCAGTCCCATAGGGGCTCGTGAATCCAGTCTGGAAATCCACTCGCTTTCCTTTTTGAGGATCCATCTATTGTGATCACCTCCTCTCACATTGGGATTAATCACCTCAATGATGCAAAAGGAGATGTCTCTTGTTTCACCTCAATGTACACTGTTCATGTGTCTCACTAATGGGGTGTCCCGACCATGGCGTATTTCGCCCAAATGCCCCCCCCACCCTCCTCCTAGACTCTCTCTTGGCCATGCATATATAATCTAGGGGACAGCTGCATGTGGCCATATACACAAGTACTGAGATTTTACAGTTGGAATAATCCCTCTGGAAAAAGATTTTACCTGTAGAGGAACTCGAGAAAGATCTACATGGTCTCATCCAATTACATGTACAACTTTCTCCACATTTAAAGAAACCACAGATTCTTCTATCCAGCCAAGTCCCTTTTGGTGCAGGTTTTATTAGAAACTATGCACTAAACGGTCCCTAATTGACCAACCCTTTCTGAAACTTATTGTGGGAGTAAATCACGCAGCACCCTCAGGTCCAGGTCGGTCAGGGTTTTCTGAGGATATTAAAGATATGGTCACTCTGATTGTCATAACTTCCTATTACTTGTGTTATCCCATATTTTTCTGGGTCTCTTGGTTAGGTATGGAGGAGTGTCTGTCTCTCCTGTGTTTCTGCAAACAACTGTGTGAAATCCAAAATGTACTGTGGTACCTTTTTCCTTGAATCTGGTGTTTATGTCTATTGCCTGTTATTCATATCTGTGACATTAGAGCAGTTTCTTCTCAACCGTAAAAATTGGCCCTTGGATATTGCTTTTTTAAGGAGGATGGGGTGGTGACTATCCCACTTCAATAGTTTATTAGTGCTTGTAGGTTTATGGTAGATGAGTGTCCCTAGGGTCCAATCCTATTCTTTCTTGATTAGTACATCAAAGAAAGGCAACTGGTAATAATTAAGCTCTGATATGAATCTAAGGTCCACTCTATGGATGTTGAGTTCCAAATTCAAGAAATTGTTCACTCGTCCCTGACCAGATGATAAAAATGGCATTAATATATTTATACCATACCCCAATATATGGATTCCACCACTTATGATCATCCCAGAATATTGTGGTTTCCTCCCACCAGCCCAGGGATAGGTTAGCATATATGGGGAGCCGCTGTGCCCCCTCCGCAGTACCCCTGAGCTGGTGGAAGTACTTCCTGTCAAAAAGAAAGAAGTTATGAGTAAGAGTGAATGTTAGAAGATCCTCCATGAAGTCATTATGTCTGCTACACTCTATTGATTTCGATTTCAAGAAATGTCGTACTCCTCTGATATGAGATGGGGAAAGGGGAAAAGTGTGGATATAAGGAAATTAAAATGCATAAACTTTATTGATTAGTTAAAATCCTATAAATGTGAAATTGCTCATGCATCTATAGATGCATATAAGGTAACCACTTACTAGTTGAAAAAGTGGTACCCACTAATAAATCTGGCTGGATGTAGTGTAGGGCAAATTTGGGACACCTCAGTCAAGTCCCTCTAATGTAGGACCGAGGTTATATATATATGATATCCCCATATATTGGAATAGCCTAAATATGAATGTCAGGTGGAACAATTAAAGACACATATAGTTGCTATAATAGCAAAATGTACATGTATCAGTCTGCCATAGGGCATTACTATTCACCACCTGACAGACATATATATATATATATATATATGTATATAGGCTTGCTTAAATCCAGTTGTTTTAAATATTAACAGTGGGAGATGTCAGAAATCAGCACTCACCCTCTGCTCAATCACACAATTGCACAGTACGTGTATTTAGGCTGCTATTAATGAGCCGGCACTGTTCAAAATCATTAGGAGGAGATCACACTGACAAGCGATCGTCTCCTCTGTTACACTGAGGGGCCATCCGCTGCACCGAGCGGCTCCTCACATGTCAGAGGTTAATGATCACACTGTAATTCAGCCTGTCCAGCTGTACAATTGATCGCCCGAGTGAGGAATAGTATATTATCTCCTGTCTCATTCCCTGCACGCACGTGCCGGCATGCCCAGCACAAACAGCTGATCGCTGCAGTGTTGAGCAGTCCGCTGTCTCGTAGCTGCACACGTGTTTGATGTGTCCGACTCAATCAGCCGAACACTGCGGCTATACTCTATATGATCCGCTACAGCTAAGGGTGCTGACACAGTTCTCCCTTATTATAATGCTGCCATATTGTGCATATTCCTAGGGTAGATTCTCATTCCCCCTACACTATCTTGCAGCTCAGATAAGTTCCCTGACGCGCGTTTCGCCGGTATACCGGCTTTTCTTTTGACCCTTAGGAAAAAGCCGGTATACCGGCGAAACGCGCGTCAGTGAACTTATCTGAGCTGCAAGATAGTGTAGGGGGGAATGAGAATCTACCCTAGGAATATGCACAATATGGCAGCATTATAATAAGGGAGAACTGTGTCAGCACCCTTAGCTGTAGCGGATCATATAGAGTATAGCCGCAGTGTTCGGCTGTTTGAGTCGGACACATCAAACACGTGTGCAGCTACGAGACAGCGGACTGCTCAACACTGCAGCGATCAGCTGTTTGTGCTGGGCATGCCGGCACGTGCGTGCAGGGAATGAGACAGGGGATAATATACTATTCCTCACTCGGGCGATCAATTGTACAGCTGGACAGGCTGAATTACAGTGTGATCATTAACCTCTGACATGTGAGGAGCCGCTCGGTGCAGCGGATGGCCCCTCAGTGTAACAGAGGAGACGATCGCTTGTCAGTGTGATCTCCTCCTAATGATTTTGAACAGTGCCGGCTCATTAATAGCAGCCTAAATACACGTACTGTGCAATTGTGTGATTGAGCAGAGGGTGAGTGCTGATTTCTGACATCTCCCACTGTTAATATTTAAAACAACTGGATTTAAGCGAGCCTATATACATATATATATATATATATATATGTCTGTCAGGTGGTGAATAGTAATGCCCTATGGCAGACTGATACATGTACATTTTGCTATTATAGCAACTATATGTGTCTTTAATTGTTCCACCTGACATTCATATTTAGGCTATTCCAATATATGGGGATATCATATATATATAACCTCGGTCCTACATTAGAGGGACTTGACTGAGGTGTCCCAAATTTGCCCTACACTACATCCAGCCAGATTTATTAGTGGGTACCACTTTTTCAACTAGTAAGTGGTTACCTTATATGCATCTATAGATGCATGAGCAATTTCACATTTATAGGATTTTAACTAATCAATAAAGTTTATGCATTTTAATTTCCTTATATCCACACTTTTCCACTTTCCCCTTTCCCCATCTCATATGACTACTTTGGTGGTGTACACCTGTGGATATAGATCTGATGAGAATAGACTATTCTTTTGAGTACTCCTCTGATACCATCCTCATGCGGTATATTACTGTACAAAGCCTCGATATCTAGTAAGGCCTGCTCCCCTACATGAATGTATACATGCTCGGGGGTCTACATGTAGGGGAGCAGGCAAAGGGAAAACCATTTTCCAGAGGGATTATTCCAACTACAGGACCTCAGGCGGTACTGTGGGAGCATTATACTGTGTGGGGGCATCATATATCCAGCAAAAGGGGCATAATGGAGGCATTACACTGTGTGGGGCATCATACATCGTGCATAAGGGGCATAATGGGGGCATTACACTGTGTGGGGGCATCATACATACTCCATAAGGGGCATAATGGGGGCATTACACTGCGTGGGGGCATCATACATACTCCATAAGGGGCATAATGGGGGCATTACACTGTGTGGGGGCATCATACATACTGCACAGGGAGCATAATGGGGGCATTACACTGTGTGGGGGCATCATACATCCTGCATAAGGGGCATAATGGGGACATTACACTGCGGGACCATCATACATCCTGCATAAGGGGCATAATTGGGGCATTACACTGTGTGGGGGCATCATACATACTGCATAAGGGGCATTACACTGTGGGGGGTTCATACATCCTGCATAAGGGGCATAATGGGGGCATTACACTGTGTGGGGGTATCATACATCCTGCATAAGGGGCATAACGGCGGCATTACACTGTGTGTGGGCATCATACATCCTGCATAAGGGGTATAATGGGGGCATTACACTGTGGGGGCATCATACATCCTGTATAAGGGGCATAATGGGGGCATTACACTGTGTGGGGGCATCATACATCCTGCATAAGGGGCATAACGGGGGCATTACACTGTGTGGGGGCATCATACATCCTGCATAAGGGGCATTACACTGTGTGGAGCATCATACATCCTGCATAAGGGGCATAATGAGGGCATTACACTGTGTGGGGGCATCATACATCCTGCATAAGGGGCATAATGAGGGCATTACACTGTGGGGGGCATCATACATACTGCATAAGGGGCATAATGGGGGCATTACACTGTGTGGGGGCATCATACATACTGTATAAGGGGCATAATGGGGGCATTACACTGTGGGGCCAGTAAAGGGGTCCTGTACTATGAGAACAATACGTTTCCTCCCTTCCTGTCTCCATAGTTGGGTCGTATGTATCTATTACAGGAAACAGAACAAAAACCTTATGATTCTTATAAAGGGGCAACACAAGACCCCAAAAGAGTCTCGGTGCTGAAGGGGTTAATGCCCCCTGCGCCCAGTAATGGGGTCTCCACATACCTCCACCTGCAGAGCCGCCACCACATATATGGCTGCTCTGTGCGCACAGGAGCTGTGATGAGGTCACAGGAGGGGAGGAGTCAGGGGTCACATGATCAGGGGCCTCAGTGGATGCAGGACTCTGCTGTGCTGGTTGTCATGGTGCTGGATGAGCTGAAGTTTATGTGTGGGGTCAGGAGGGGTTTACAGTGTGGATGTAGCAGAGCCGCCTGTGTACGAGGTGTACGGAGCAGAGCCGCGTGTGTACGAGGTGTACGGAGCAGAGCCGCGTGTGTACGAGGCGTACGGAGCAGAGCCGCGTGTGTACGAGGTGTATGGAGCAGAGCCGTGTGTGTACGAGGTGTACGGAGCAGAGCCGTGTGTGTACGAGGTGTACGGAGCGGAGCCGTGTGTGTACGAGGTGTACGGAGCGGAGCCGCGTGTGTACGAGGTGTACGGAGCGGAGCCGCACGTGTATGAGGTGTACGGAGAGGAGCCGCGTGTGTACGAGGTGTACGGAGCGGAGCAAACAGCATGGATTTATACAGTGTGACCGTAAAACAATGCTTAAAATAAAGCTATACTCACCCCCGATGCCCCGGCGTTTGCTGCAGCGCTCGTTCCTGTCTGGTTCCCGGCTGCCGGCATATCGCGAGACACAGCGGTGAAGGGCCTGCGGTCACATGACTGTGACATCACCGAAGGTCCTTCAGCGCTGCCGGCATGCAGAGAGAAGCCGTCAGAAAGGTGAATATAAACTTTATTTTTAATTTTATTCTTTTTTTTACAGGTACAATGGTACCCAGGTATGGATGAGAGTCTCCTCTCCTCCAGAACTGGGTACCATCCGCACAATGAATCGCATATAATCCGCGTGTTCAAATGTACCGACGCGCATTCTATGCGTCTCAATGCAAGTCAATGGCGGCGCTTCCGCAAAATTAATGAACATTCTGCGGATTTATGAGCGCTGCAGAAACGCTGCGGAAAAATCCGCAGCATGTGCATTGACATTGCGGAATGCCATTGGGGACCATGGGGTGCGGATTACCATGCGTTTTTCATGTGTTTCCGCTGCGGAATTTCCGCAGCGGAAACGCATGAAAAACGCATCGTGTGCACGCAGCCTTAGAACATAAAAAAGTAGGCATACACATATATAGACAAAAAAGTATAATCAGCACTCTAACAGGAACATTTCTTTTGAAAAAATGGACCTTTATTTAGCCCACATTGTTACAGCAAAGTTTCGGTTCGGAGAACCTTTCTCAAGCTAAGTGCAGATACAACTGGTGAGGTATATACAGGGTGGTCCAAAAGTAAGTGGATAGAAAGTGTAATAAGCTTATGAAGGGGGAGATTTATCAAACATGGTGTAAAGTGAAACTGGCTCAGTTTCCCTTAGCAACCAATCAGATTCCACTTTTCATTCCTCACAGACTCTTTGGAAAATGAAAGGTGGAATCTGATTGGTTGCTAAGGGCAACTGAGCCAGTTTCACAGATCTAGTTTTCACAGATAGATCTCCCCCAAATCTGTTTTCTTTTCAGATAATTCAGATAATACATAAATGGCAAATAATTTAAATACAGATCAAAGAAAATGGATTTTAACAGAGTATTGGAAATCTCAAAATGCTGAAACCATTAGAGCAAATTGGGTTGAAACATTTGGTACTCAAGCCCCAAAGAGACAAACCATTTACCGCATTCGTGACAAATTCAATGCCTCTGGCTCAATCCTTAATGCTCCAAAAACTGCTCGACCCAAAACCGTCTGTACAGAAGATAATAAACAACTTGTTGCTGAAACATTTGTTCAGAGTCCAAAAAAGTCCACAGAAGAGCCTCTCTGGAATTGGGGATTTCACGAGCTTCTATCATGCGAATCCTGAAATCTATTGGGTGGAAAGCTTATCGTCCACATCTAATTCATGGTTTATTGCAATTTAGTGTTTGATAAATCTCCCCCTTCATAATCTTATTACACTTTCTGTCCACCTACTTTTGGACTACCCTGTATACCTTGGGTTACATAATCCCATTTCATTAAGTATAATTACATTTTTACACATCATTACAACCATGATATTTACAAGTAATTTTTATCATACATTAACATTTCATTATGCAGATCCATGTGCAAAACCGCTTTATAAACATGTAAACATTTCATAATATAAAGTACTTTGTGCTGATAATTGTTTAGTTCATCACCAGGTGCATTCCATAATTATATTAGGGCGACTCACCCAACAACAGTCATAAACATGAAGATAAGGCATGCTGCGTCGCGTTGTCCTCGGCGTCCTGTGATGTTAACTGCGCATGTCCGCTCTGTCATACATACAGAAACCAATAGAAAATCCTCCGACGGCGTCACACCCGCGCATGCTGCATTCTGAAATCGCGGTCGCCATCTTGGAATGTGGAAGATGTGTCCCAGAGTGCCAGCACTTCAGTTTACGGCTTTTTAGCATAACCAATGCCTTTTATATATTTATGGACCGCATGGCTGGTCTTAATAATCATATACTGCTACTTTTTTTTTAGGGATCCATATTAAGGCCCCCATTTTATATCTAGGGATTTCCCCATTTCTGGGTACGTCCTAGGAATCCAGGCACCAGGTCAGAGTCAGAGCTGTGTGAAAGCCCCATCCTCTTTCCTTAGTATATATGTATATTGGCTCACTATATGTAATTCCACCTCCCTTAGTGTAGCAAGGATAATCATTCTGGGACCTCCATTAAATATATTTACATATTCATGAATGAAATCATTTTTCACATTACACCTTCATAAAGAATATCATTAATCATGTAAATACTGATGCTGGATGAGTCGTCCATTTCACCATCTTTATTCATGGAGGTGTTGACCTACAAGAATTTTAATTGCTTTTCTGCATGACCAGCTTCCACAAAATGTTTCGATACCGGGAGGTCCATCCGTTTTTTCCTTATTGTATATCTATGGTGATTGATACGGGTTTTAAAATCACATGTTGTCTCCCCAACATACCAAAGTGAACAAGGACATTACAAAAGATATATCACATAATCAGAATCAAATAATGTCTGATGTTATATATAACTCCCATGTTTGGATGAGTAAACTTTTCACCCTTCAGCATTGAGTTACAATGTATAAATGAGAGACAGGGGTAACATCCCTTTTTGCTCCTACCTGTAATGAATGTCTGTGTCATAGTTTTTAATGTTCCAATGTCTGAATGGACCAACTTGTCTTTGATATTTTGTGCCCTTTTATAAGAGAATAATGGAGGATTTTTAAATTCTGGTACATTTGTCAGGCAATTTCCTAACATTTTCCAATGATTTTTAATCATTTTAGCTACCTCCCCACTTTCCTCACCATGTGTTGTGACAAGAGGTATCCTACCCATATCCTCCCTCTCCTTTTTTGATTGAATCCCTCCTTTCAACTTGTTGAACTTTAGCTATTTGTTGTTCCAATAATTTTTTTGGATAACCTCTGTCCTCAATTTTTTTGTTAATATTTTAAAATTTGTTTCCAAACCACTCTCCTCACTTTCAATTCTTTTAATCCTCAAATATTGGCTATATGGCAAGGATTGTATAGTCTATTTTGGATAATGGCTATTAAATTTTAACATAACATTATGATCCGTAGGTTTGGTATAAAGGGAGGTTTGCAGACATTTTTTTGTGAAACAAGAACATCCAAAAAATTAATTTTTTCTTTAGAGCTCACCAAAGTTAATTTTATGGTTTCATCAACTTTATTTAAATAAATGTGGAACTCTTCCAACTCTATTTCAGTACCAGTCCACAGGAGGAAGACGTCATCTATGTATCACCACCACTCCAGAACCTTCCAGACGTGGTGGGACACATAGACGAGGTTCTCCTCCAGGGATACCGTCACAATATTGGCAGAAGCCGGGGCCATATTGGCCCAGCTCGCAGTACCACGTAATTGGACAAAAAAATCATTTCCAAAAAGAAAATAATTATGATACAGTACAAATTTTAATAATTCTATAAAAAACTTCTGGCTCTCACTAGTGTACTCAGTTGTCAGCTACTTGCATCTGATTGCCTCAATCCCGCTTTCATTATCAATAGATGTGTAAAGGGAAGCCACATCAAACGAGGCCAACATCACCTCCCCTTTAAGTTCAACATTTTGTAAGAAGAATCAAGATGAAATCCAAAGTGTCTCATATATACGATACCGAATTTTTTGATAGAGGATCCAAAATTTTATCTAGGTATGTCTCAATTTTACTGCTCAACGAATCCACACCCAACAGTATCGGTTGCCCCGGTGGGCTTTGTAAGCACTTATGGATTTTGGGCAACACGTATAGTACGGGTGTGGTCAGATGCTCCATCCATAAATATTCATACAAATCCTTGTTAAATATTTTTTTATCCAATGCTTCAAGCAAGATAATCAAAATATCCCAAAATACGCATGAATTCAAACTTGGGGTCCCTCTCTATTTTTTATTATATACCTCCCCATTGCTTAATTGTCTTCTAATTTCATTAATATACTTGCCCTTGTCCATGATGACGACAGCCCCACCTTTATCAGCAGATTTTATTATGATGTCGTCGTCATGGACAAGGGCATCTAGAGCCTTCAATTCCTTTACTCCTAGATTAGGATTTCTTGTATTCCTATTTACATTCTTTTTGAGTACCTCTATATCTCTGTGTGCCGCTTCTATAAATGCCTCTATAACAGGCACATTCCCTGGTGGTGTAAAGGTTCCCTTTTTAGTTATAAGCGCTTGCTGTAGACTGAGCTCACTATCACATACTTTGGGAACCACAACATTATTGGTAAATCAATTTTTTAACTTAATATTTCTAACGAACTTCTGAAGATCCAGCACTAACTGAAACCAATTCACGTGTTTGGTTGGACTAAAAGTCAAACCTTTATTCAGAAGCGCCATTTGTGATTCTGATAACTCTTTACTTGATATATTTACCACTAATTCATGCCCTTTTTCCGTGTTGTTATATGCCTTTGCTGTCGTTGCTTGCTCCTGTCTCTTTTTGCTCTTTTGTTGTTTCCAATGTGTCTGTTGTATTTCAAATAAAGTGTTTTAGGCCAGTTTCACATGTCCGTTTTTTTCCAGAAGTGGAAAAAATGGAACCGGAGCTATCCGTATCCGTTCGCTTTCCGTGTGTCCGTTTTTTACATACACATCAGTGTGCCATCCGTGTACTTTCCGTGTGAATACGTATTGTAAAGTTAAATTTTGTTTGAAAAAAAAAGGGTTATTCCTTTAATTATATGGTTTTACCACAAACACAATTAGCTCACACATATCTGCTTAGTCTCGTGTATTAGTAGTTTTGTGTTTTGCCAAATATGTCTGTTTCCAATGAGGCGTTGTTGTGGTTGGCCTGGCTTCTGTCCCGTCGTTTTGGGGTTCGCCACCATATGCTTGGTGAAGAACCACGGCGTCACAAAAGACTATGGTTTCACCCTCTCCTCTTGCAACGTGGGGCATATCGTAATTTTCATACATTGTATAATGAACTTCACAAGTATCCTGCAAAGTTTGTGGCTTTCTGTCGCCTGTCCATGTGTTGTTTTGACAAACTTCTGGAGGATTTGCGTCCTTTGCTACTTAGACAAGACACCTGCATGAGACTAAGCATTTCTCCAGAGGAGTGATTTCTAGTAACTGAGGTAAGTTTGTTTCACACTCATTTTTTGCTAACCCCTTAACTATGTTGGCCATTGCTCATTATTTATAAGCGCTGCCCATGTTTTATTAATCTCCAAGTATAAATTTCTCAAATGCAAACAACATTTTTGGCATCTGATATGATAGCAAAGCTAAGGCCATTCCCCTCCCCCACATGTGTTATCCAGCATTTGCCAGCTCTCCAGTATATGTCACACCTGTGTGCTTCAGTCATAGTTGTGGTTTCTATTTCACCCCACACATTTGCCATGTATTGAATATGGTTAGATGTGAAATGTTGTGATTGGAATTTTGGCCTATAATGTTTTTTCACTCTATTCCCCATTTTAAAACAAAATCAGTGTATATTGTTAATTTGTGTTCTTAAATATTTAGGACATGTCTGATTTTTAGATTTAAAAATGTTTTTATCTGTAATTTCAGATTCCTGGCTACTTGCAAATTCATTTTCAGTTCCTATTTTTCACGTCGACGATATCCCAGATTGTACGCTCAACCTGTGATATTATTTTGGACAAACTGAAGAGCCGGTTGATGCCTCAGCCAAGCACACATGACTAGGTGAGGATTGCCCAGGGTTCATGGAAGCAGCACAGTTTCCCAATTGTATAGGTGCACTAGATGGGAAGCACATTCGTGTCAAGAAGCCGCCAAACTCAGGCTCACCATTCTTTAATTACAAGATATCTTTCTCAGTAGAGCTGCTGGCTTTAGCTGACAGTAACTACTGTTCTGTAATGGCTGACATTGGTGCCTATGGGAGTGCGTCGGATGCTCGCATCTTTCGCTCCTCCAGATTTGCTAGGCGGCTTGCTGAAATGAATGTCAACCTTCCCCAGCCATGTGCACTTCCAGGAGCCTCTGGTTCACCTGCACCATTTATTATGGTTGCTGATGAGGGCTTTGCACTCTCAAGCCATGTTTTGAGTCCAATTGCGCGGAGAGGTTTGGACACACAGAGGCGCATTTTTAACATGCGACTGACAAAAGCCCGTCATTTTGTTGAGTGTGCTTTTGGATTGTTAACCTCTAAGTGGCGCATATTTGACAGTGCTATACAAATGCATCCATCCAATGTTAAGGCAGCCATAATGGCAAGCATCCTCTTGCATAATTTTGCATGAACGCATGAAGCATTCTTGTAAGATGTTGAGAATGTGACAATGTGAGGCGTGCCAAGACCACAGGACGTTCCAAGTGGTCTACAAGCTGGTACTTCTGGCCTTCGAGTCAGGAATCTTTTTTGTGATTATTTTATGTCACCAGATGGTAGTGTCCCATGGCAAAAGGAGTGATTCAAAGCATGCCATCATTAGATAGAGTTCTAGGGTTTGAATTTTTGAACTGGCTTTTTTTCCAAATTGAGAGAAAAGTTAGTTAGTGACTCACAAGACAATGAGGATCCGTCACGTGGGTTGCGAGCTTATTTTTGTTTGTGGAAAATATTACACACCCTTCGCAAAGGCTTCCTGTTTCCCAGACCAAATAACAAATACCTAATTTTTCAATTTTCCATAAGTTTACCGTTGTTTGATTAAAAATCTTTTTTTTTAAAAGAAGCCTCATCTTTATTTTTAATTTTGTAAGATATATTTGCTTTCATCCTGTTTAACATATAAAAGCAAAAAAACATTCTGATGTTGTACTTTTATTGTTGTTTTTAGTCAATATCTTGCCATAAATTATTCCATGTCTGCTTACTGGACCACTGTTAGCACACAATTCTTCTTATTGCTGCATATATCGTCAGTGAGCACACAAACTTTAAGTTCACACTCTGTATACAACATCCCACACATTGTGTTGTGAGGTTAGTGCAATTATACATGCTTAAATAAGGCCCGAGTGGCAATTACTGTGAGTAATTTTGAGGGGCTCCGCATTGGTGAGCTGCCACACCAGATTGTGTATAGTCTTGTGTGGTTGTAATGTGGCTGACATGTTTCAGATGGATTAGCTTGTTGTGATCTTGGCAGAGGCTTGTGAAGTCCAAATTGTTGAGTGTAGGGCTGAGGCTCACAAAATGTTGGCCCACCAGTAGCCTCCACAGGCATGAGGGTAGTCAGATGTGAATGTTGCTGGTTGTAGGGTGGTGTTGGACGGACAGAAGAAGGGTCAGGCATGTGCTGGTATTGATGGGTGTAGGCGGTGTTTGGCGGGACGGAAGGGGGAGCAGCCAGGTGCTGATAATGATGGGTGTATCCGTGGTTTTATGGGGCAGCAGAGGGTGCAGGCATGTGCTGATAGGGTTAAGTTGCAGTTAGATTTACCAGCCCAGAAGACAGTGTAGCAACATTTTGACCATGTGTACGGGAAGTAGCAGATGACAGCTGAGTTTCATGGTGGCCAGCTCGCCATTGTTCAATTGGTGAAAAGACCTGGTTTGGCACCTGTTGTCCCTGGTTAGCCTCAATGAGGGTCAGTATTGCAGCCTGTACCTGTTCTTGGCATTCCTCTGGAACTTTTGCAAGACATGGAGACAGTGACCTACAAAAGTGATCAACTGATGTTTCTGGTGTGAGGGTATTAATGATCGCAAGAACCCAAGCATCAATCACCTATGGCAGCATACGCAGCTCTTCCAGACACCTGGTTCTTCTTCCTCGGACATTGGTGGCAATAATCCTTGGACAAATCGGTGTGGATGACTGTGTTTCTGGTGCATTTTGTGTTTGGGCTGATGGTTGAGAACTTTCTTGTGTGCTTACTGGAGCAGGATCAGTGGAGCCTTCAGCAGCATCAGACACTTCTTCAGCCTGAGTGGATTCTGGTCAGCTGGGGGGGGGATCTGTCTTGGATGCTGATGTAAATGTTGAGGATGGTTCTGCTCTTGTAGATTCATCTGAGTCATCCAGGTTGTCATCAGTTTTGTGAGAAATTACATTGCCAAGATATTATTGTAGGTATAATAAAATGTAGACAAACATAAGTGTTGGCATCTTTAAAATGATAACAACATATGAAGCTAAAGCGTCAGTGTAAAGGCCTTTACCATTATGAAGATCATAATTTGACTATGTGTACTTCTAACTTAACACATATGTATTTCATTAGGCACTTGATCTGTATGTGTCTTTCTGATCTAGATAATATACAGTACAGACCAAAAGTTTGGACACACCTTCTCATTTAACCGGTTCCCGACCGCCCACTGTACATAAACGTCCGCGCTGCCTGGGCTCTGTGCAGCGCGGACGTTTAAAAATGGTGGGTGGTCCCGCAGCGCTCAGGACCCCCAGGGTCCTGCAAGCGCTTCAGAAGCGGTGCAGAGCGTTAGCTCTGACAGGGAACATCATCGGGACCTAATTGGATCAGGTCCCAGTGATGTTAACCCTTTGCTGTCTTCTATATGCTGTGATCTATAGTGATCGCGGCAATTTAGGAGACAGCAGGAGGAGAGGGGGTCGTCTTACTTACCTCTCCGAAGACCTCCGATTCCTTCCAGGACCTGAGGTTGCTATGGCAGGTGGAGGTCACATGACCGCCTCCAGCTCTGCCATATATGGTGTCCTGTCTGGCTCAGCCTGCAAGCTGAGCCAGACAGGAGACTCTGACTGAAACAGTCAGGGAAGATCTCATGTAATGTAATGTAATGTAATATATGTCTATTACATTACATGAGATCAGTGATCAGAAAAATAAAAATTAATGTCCCATACAGGGACTAAGTAAAAATGTAAAAAAAAGTAAAAATAAAAGTTTTTAAACTGTTAAAAAAAAATCACAAAATAAATAAAAATAAATAAATAAAATATTAAACCAATAAATCCGTATATTTTTACAAAACCAAAAAAAGAACACATATTTGGTATCGCCGCGTCCAAAACAACCCGAGCTATAAAACTGTCACACTAATTAACTCCTTCTGTGCACACCGTAATAAAAATAAATAAAAAAACGGAGCAAAAAAATATGCTTTTTCATCATATCGCCAAACAAAAAGTGGAAAAAAATGCGATCAAAAAGCAAAATAGAAATAAAAATGGTATCGCTGAAAACGTCATCTTGTTCCGCAAAAAACAAGCTGCCATACAGCTCCATCAGTCGAAAAATAAAAAAGTTATAGTGCTCAGAATAAAGCAATGCAAAAAAAATATTTTTTTCTATAAATTTGTTTTATTGTGTAAAAGCGCCAAAACATAAAAAAAAATACAGTAAGTGTAGTATCGCTGTAAATGTACTGACCCGAAGAATAACGCTGACTGATCACTTTTACCACACGCAGAATGGCATAAAAAAACCCCTCAAAGAACAATTTCTGAATTGTTGGTTTTTGTTAATTTTACCTCCCAAAAAACGGAATAGAAAGCGATCAAAAAATGTCACGTACCCAAAAATGGTACCAATAAAAATGTCAACTCGTCCCGCAAAAAACAAGCCATCACATGACTGTCGGACGAAATATGGAAAAATTATAGCTCTCAAAATATGGTGATGCAAAAACTAGATTTTGCAAAAAAAAGCGTCTTTTAGTGTGTGACAGCTGTCAGTCATAAAAAACAGATATAAATCTGGTATCTCTGTAATCGCACCGACCCGAAGAATAAAGTAATCTCATCACTTATACCGCATGAGGAGCGGCGTAAAAAATAAATAAAACCAATTCTTCATCTGCTACTGATTTGTTTATTATGTCTCCGAAAGATCGCAGTAAGGCTCTGCTCACATTTATTCTGCGCTGAGCACTTACACCAGAGTTTCCGTGTAAATCTCTGAAATACGTGATTCAGCCAGAACCCATGACGGAAGATTCCCTGTAATGAGGCAGATATAGGCCACTGTGGACGCCGTCTAGCCTGGGATCCCACGGTGTCATTTGTTTTAGGCGTGCATAAAAATGCGGTTGGCCAGTTTTGTGCACTTCTGAAAAAAAGGACACCGCTAAACAGAGGCCAGACGGAGTCCAGAGTAACTCTGCTGCCTCATTACAGTGAATGGATCCCGCAGAGGTTTCATCTGAATTATATCACTTGGAAATTTAGATGGAAACCCCGATGTAAGTGCTCAGCCTAGAGCGCCGGATAAATGTTACATAAAATGTTCCCAATAAAAGCTTCAACTCAGTCCTCAAAAAAAGCTAGTCCCCACTCAGGTCCGTCATCTGTTAAAAATATAAGGGACTTCCAAGTTACTGGTAGCAGAAAGGCTCTGGAAAAGCGAAATGGCCCTTGTCCCCCAAAAGAAATTCAGAAAATTTTGTGCTCCCAAATCCAAATGCCTATTCTACAATAATTTGTTCTCCAATTGTCAAATAGCGCTCCGTCCCCCCCAGATATCGCCGTATGGCTGAGCGGTACGATACAGCCACATATGGGGTATTGCCACTTTTAGAAGAAATTGTGTGACACATTTCGGCACCATTTTTACCCATTGCCCTGTGTGAAAATGTAAAATCTGAGGGCAAAACATTTTTTTGTGGTAAAAATATAATTATGCTTTTTTCACTGTCCAATGGTATAAATTTAAAAATTAAAAAATACTCACTACTTCCCTAGATGAATTCCTTGAGAGGTGTAGTTTACAAAATGGGGTCACTTGTGGGGGTTTCTGCTGTTTCGGCATGTCAGCGACTCTTCAAATGTGACATGGTGTCTGCCACCTATCCCAGCCAACATAGCGCTCCTTTCTCTTCCGAACCCTGCCGTACACCAAAGCAGTGGTTTTCCCCCACATATGGGGTATCGGCGTACTCAGGAGAAATTGCACAACAAATTTCATGGTGCAATTTATCCTATTACCCTTATGATAATGCAAAATTAAGGGATGAAAAACGGTTTTGTGGGAAAAATGTGAAAATTTTATTTTTACAGCTCAATATTATAATCTTCTGTGAAGCACCTTGGGGTTCAAGGTGCTCACCACACATCTAGATAAGTTCCCTAAGGGGTCTAGTTTCCAAAATGGTGTCACTTGTGGGGGGTTTCCACTGTTTAGGCACATCAGGGGCTCCCCAAATGCAACATGGCGTCCGCTAATTATTCAGACAAAGTTTACATTCAAAAAGTCAAATGGCGCTCCTTCCCTTTCAAACCCTGCCGTGCGCCCAAACAGTGGTTTGCCTCCACATTTGGGGTATCAGCGTGTTCAGGAGAAATTGCACAACAAATTTCATGGTGCAATTTTTCCTATTACCCTTATGATAATGCAAAATTAAGGGATGAAAAAAGTTTTTGTGGGAAAAATGTGAAAATTTAATTTTTACAGCTCAATATTATAAACTTCTGTGAAGCACCTCGGGGTTCAAGGTGCTCACCACACATCTAGATAAGTTCCCTAAGGGGTCTAGTTTCCAAAATGGTGTCACTTGTGGGGAGTTTCCACTGTTTAGGCACATCAGGAGCTCTCCAAACGCAACATGGCGTCTGCTAATTATTCAGACAAATTTTATATTCAAAAAGTCTAATGGCGCTTCTTCCCTTCCGAACCATGCAGTGCGCCCAAACAGTGGTTTTCCCTCACATATGGGGTATCAGCACACTCAAGAGAAATTGCACAAAAAATTTGGGGTCCATTTTTTCCTGTTACCCCTGTGAAAATAGAAAAAATTGGGTCTAAAGTAACATTTTTGTGAAAAAAGTTAAATGTTAATTTTTTTCTTCCACATTCCAAAAATTCCTGTGAAACACCTGAAGGGTTAATAAAGTTCTTGAATGTGGTTTTGAGCACCTTGATGGGTGCAGTTTTTAGAATGGTGTCACTTTTTGGTATTTTCTGTCATAAAGACCCCTCAAAGTGACTTCAAATATGATGTGGTCCCTAAAAAAATGTTTTTTGTAAATTTTGTTGGAAAAATTAGAAATCGCTGGTCAACTTTTAACCCTTATAGCTCCCTAACAAAAAAAAATTTTGGTTCCAAAATTGTGCTGATGTAAAGTAGACATGTGGGAAATGTTATTTATTAAGTATTTTGTGTGACACATCTCTCTGATTTAAGGGCATGAAAATTCAAAGTTAGAAAATTGCAAAATTTTCAAAATTTTCGCCAAATTTCCGATTTTTTCACAAATAAACGCAAGTTATATCGAAGAAATTTTACCACTATCATGAAGTACAATATGTCATGAAAAAACAATCTCAGAATCAGGGGAATACGTTGAAGCGTTCCAGAGTAATTACTTCATAAAGTGACAGTGGTCAGAATTGAAAAAATTGGCCTGGTCACGAAGGCAAAAACAGGCTCTGGTGCGAAGTGGTTAAAGGTTTTTCTGTATTTTCATGACTATGAAAATTGCACATTCACACTGAAGGCATCAAAACTACGAATTAACACATGTGGAATTATATACTTAACAAAAAAGTGTGAAACAACTGAAAATATGTCTTATATTCTAGGTTCTTCAAAGTAGCCACCTTTTGCTTTGATGACTGCTTTGCACACTCTTGGCATTGTCTTGATGAGCTTCAAGAGGTATTCACCGGAAATGGTCTTCCAACAATCTTGAAGGAGTTCCCAGAGATGCTTAGCACTTGTTGGCCCTTTTGCCTTCACTCTGCGGTCCAGCTCACCCCAAACCATCTCGATTGGGTTCAGGTCTGGTGACTGTGGAGGCCAGGTCATCTGGTGTAGCACCCCATCACTCTCCTTCTTAGTCAGATAGCCCTTACACAGCCTGGAGGTGTGTTTGGGGTCATTGTCCTGTTGAAAAATAAATGATGGTCCTACTAAACGCAAACTGGATGGAATAGCATGCCGCTGCAAGATGCTGTGGTAGGCATGCTGGTTCAGTATGCCTTCAATTTTGAATAAATCCCCAATAGTGTCACCAGCAAAGCACCCCCACACCATAACACCTCCTCCTCCATGCTTCACGGTGGGAACCAGGCATGTAGAGTCCAGCCGTTCACCTTTTCTGCGTCGCACAAAGACACGGTGGTTGGAACCAAAGATCTCAAATTTGGACTCATCAGACCAAAGCACAGATTTCCACTGGTCTAATGTCCATTCCTTGTGTTCTTTAGCCCAAACAAGTCTCTTCTGCTTGTTGCCTGAAGCAGAGGTGACTCTTGGTCTTCCTTTCCTGGGGCGGTCCTTATGTGAGCCAGTTTCTTTGTAACGCTTGATGGTTTTTGCAACTGCACTTGGGGACACTTTCAAAGTTTTCCCAATTTTTCGCACTGACTGACCTTCATTTCTTAAAGTAATGATGGCCACTCGTTTTTTCTTTACTTAGCTGCTTTTTTCTTGCCATAATACAAATTCTAACAGTCTATTCATTAGGACTATCAGCTGTGTATCCACCAGACTTCTGCACAACACAACTGATGGTCCCAGCCCCTTTTATAAGGCAAGAAATCCCACTTATTAATCCTGACAGGGCACACCTGTGAAGTGAAAACCATTTCCGTTGACTACCTCTTGAAGCTCATCAAGAGAATGCCAAGAGTGTGCAAAGCAGTCATCAAAGCAAAAGGTGGCTACTTTGAAGAACCTAGAATATAAGACATATTTTCAGTTGTTTCACACTTTTTTGTTAAGTATATGATTCCACATGTGCTAATTCATAGTTGTGATACCTTCAGTGAGAATGTACAATTTTCATAGTCATGAAAATACAGAAAAATCTTTAAATGAGAAGGTGTGTCCAAACTTTTGGTCTGTACTGTACATGTGGTGCAATACAAAAAGCAGAAAAATCAAAAGTAATAGCAGAAAGTTACAAGGCCATGGAAGGGAATTCCAAACAATATTACACTTTGTTTTTTATGTAAAATTAAAAGGGATTTGGCCAAACACTTCTCCACATATTATGGATTTCCACATTGCAGCTACTTTTGAGATTTTTTCTCATATTAACTAACAAATTATTTAATGTGTTGTAGGAAAAGACTGGAAATAACACTGGCCTGATAAAATGCATAAATACAAGCTACAAATCAGGCCACGGACACACAATGCATGTGTAATACATGCTTAAGCTAGGTTAATTACTAACAACCAAACTTTAAACGAAACAATTGGGAATGAAAAACAGTCCACACAGTAATATATGAATAATTAGGTCTATATGTTATTTATAACAAAGTAAAAGCAATGTACACGTCTGGTAATGTCTGTGGTTTAGCCCTTTTAAATTACAAAGCACACAGCACAATGTACAGTATATGCATGTAAAAAATACATTTTGGTATGATAAAGGAACTGCTATGGGATAACTTACCAAACTTTGCCTGCTTGGCTGGTGAATATGTGGCCCATCCTGGTCTTGGGAAGAGCCAAGCCCGCTCTATTCTTAGTCTGTCATGGTATCCCTCTGTTCTGGTGTCCCAAAGCTCAGGATGCTGCTCCACAAGAGATATTAGCCGTGCTATGTCCACCCTGGGAGCCATTCTGCATCGAATCCTCACCACACTTGCAAAACACCACCACTCTCATAGTATTCCAACTTCACCTCTCACAAAATGCTGACAAGATTAGGCCAAACTTTTAAAACAATCATGGTCTAAACACCTGGCTGAAATTGAAACAAATTGTTTTTATGTTAGCCCTATAACGTTAAAAAACACACACGGATGTCATCCGTGTGCGGTACATGTTTACACGGACCCATTGACTTTAATGGGTCCATGTGATTGGTGCTGTCGTGAAAAAACGGACTTGTCTCCATGTGGAGCGTGGTCCGTGAAAATACACTGAGGTGTACCCATAACCATTGATTTGAATGAGTCTGCGTGTGTCAGTGTCTCCAGTACGTGTGGAAACTGTCACCACTCGTACTGGAGATACTGAAAAGAGAAAGAGCCCTTAAGGAGATAATTAAACGTCAGGAGGAAAGGGTTTAGGTTCATGGAGAATGGGGCTGACTTCTCTGTCAGCTACAGGCTCTACAATAGGGACAGGCTGCACCTCAATGGGGAGAATGCAGCTGTGCTGGGGGAAAAAATGGTCAGATGGATGAATGGAGGAGCTTTCAAACTAGGATCTGGGGGAGGGAGGGTAGCTGTGCAAATAAGGGGGAAGATTAGACAGAGAGAGTGAGACAATAGGGGTGAATGAGGATTTAGGGGGGCTGGGACATTCAAGGAAAATAAGGAGGCGAGTAGCAGTAATAAATGTGCTAATAGTATTAAATGTCTGCAGGCAATTGGAAGAAGGCTTGAAAACAAAATGAATGAATTAGAGACTCTTATGTCAGGCATTACAGAAACCTGGCTGGATGAAAGCCATAACTGGGTGAGAAACATAGAGGGTTACACTATATTCAAACGGATAGGAAAGAAAAATAGGTAGAGGGGTGGGTATTTTCGTTAAAACCAATTTAAGACCTCAAGCTCAGTGATGACATGGGGGGGGGAGATTCAACAATATAAAGCACACATGTCCAACTCTTGGTGATTATATTTGACCCGTGACACCAGAACCATCACATGTGGGGCCATTATTCTGAATGGAGGACTTTGTGGGGCCCATTATACTGTATGGAGGAGCAGAAGATCTCATAATTAGATTTAGAGAAAGAGGGTATAGCCATCGCTCTGTGAAGAAAGCATTTCACCGAGCTAAATATACCACACGTCATAAATCCTTCTGTAATATAAAACCCTCTATAATATAAAACCAGCCAAAAACGACAATACATTACGGTTAGTGATGGGCGAGCACTAAAATGCTCGGGTGCTCGATGCTCGGGTGCGCGACCCGAGCAACGAGCCCAATGTAATGTTTTTAAGGTGGCTCCCCCCGGCGGTCTGCAGGCCTAAAAATTGCCGAAATCGATGGGAACAGTGCTAAAATGACATGGGAACAGTGCTAAAATGACATGGGAACAGCATGGGGAAGACCCCTGGAAGCATTTCTGACTCCCCCGTCACTGCTGTCAACAATGTTGTCAGAGGTATTACGCCACTTTTACGGACTCACAATAAAACATACAAAAACTAAACCAAAATGGATTTTCTTGGAAAATATGTTAAGGAACATCCTTTCCAGGGTAATAACTTGTATATAAGGCAAAATAAATAACCAAAAACAAAAATACTCCTCCACACCTTGGGCTATGTTCACACGTAGCGTTTTTGATGCGTTTTTGCACTTTTGCAGTGCTTTCAATCGTGACTAATGCATTCACCGGGAAATGTCATTTTAACATTTTACAACCTTATCTGGCCATGTGGTGTGTGAGACATGATCAGACACATCCTGTTTCATTTATGAAGGCGGGACTCTGAAAGTCACAAAGCCTATTACTATTCTTAAAGGGCCAGCAGTCGGCCCTCGCTATTCTTAGAGAGCCATCAGCCGGCTATGCTTTGCTGTTCCCATTACTAAAGAGTGGGACTCCTATACTGTTATATTGAGTGGCAGCATAGAAATTAATTCATTGCACACTCTTTGAAATTTGCTATTTGGTGTAAGTTTATTCACACAGGAAAAAAACAAGAAACAATACAATGGTGAAGGCAACAATAAGTAGACGTTTCGGCCACACAGGCCTTATTCATTATGTCGCTACTGCAAGAAAGACAATAAGAAGATGAGGATAAAGAATTGATAAAATAAGCCATACATAAAAAATACAATTCAAATGGACAAAAGATTCCAAATAATGTGAAAGTAGGTATCGGAATGGGTGGTATAGGTAAAAAAGGGAAAGGAGGGATAGTAGGGGAGGGAGGGGAGGGAAGAGGGGGGAGGGGGAGCGGAATTACAGATATACACACAAATAGTTAAAACATTTATAGGCAGTCATGGAGTACCAGGGGGAGCCCAGGTGTTATCTACAGGGGTAGGGGGTTTCCTTACTTGTATCTGATTTAGACCATAGGTCAAAGGAAGACACCAGAGTATACGGATAGATGATCCAGTTAGAAGCTGTAATGATGAGGGGATACATGTCAGTGTCATTAAGCACTTGGTTGGGCACATAAGTTCATGGATATGAATACCTTCACAATGGTACCAGAATTCATCAGCCTGTGGAGAGCTGGAATAGAGGTAGTATTTGTTATACATAATGCCAATAGTGGAAAAACTGAAGGCGTTGGCTGAGAAGAGTATATACCTGTAGATCCTGCGTCATGGACGTCTCTCAGGTGGAGGTCCCACGTGTGGTGGCTGCGGAGGGTGCAAGAGCGGCATTCCCACGCTGTGCTATAGGCAGTGTGAGGACCAGGCTGCCTTATGTATGCAGCGCCGCGCGCTGCCGGAAGTGCGTCATAAGGGGGTGTGTCCCGGAAATGACGTGCCGCGGCTTGGTCATGTGACGGAGACTGTCAAAGGTAGCCATGGTGATGGTACACAGAGCGCTGTGTGGTGGGCCGTTCTATGAGTGGGGAGGTGAGATGCTGACATAGCGTTGGGCGTTTACTTGGCAGTGACGCGCCGCGGCAGGTCACGTGGGGGAAGCTATCACAGGGAGTCATGGCGATACTAAACAGAGCGCTGTGTAATGACGGCGTATGTGTAAGACATTCTATGAATGAAAGGGTGGGATGATAACGCTGGGCACTGCAAGTAAATGGACCTGTGGGAAAGTTTAGACAGGGATAGTGAAATGCTCACATAGGAGGTAGGATGCGGTTAGGGATAGGCTATATGGGAAAGGAAATATGGTAGTACCCGTAAGTATTAGCTGATCCCCTGGGGATCTAGAGGTGTGATGTAGGGGCATATGGTTAGAGGGTCCTCAATAGGGAGGCAAAAAGAAGTATGTAATGGGGGGGTAGAGCCAGTGTGGATGTCACTGTATTGTAGGGTAGAGTCAACTCACCTAATAGGTCAGGAAGATTCAGTGGGTCTGTAAAGGAAGGAATAAGTTAGTAAATCCAGTCTATTTCCCTGTTGAGTCCCCTAGGAGAGATGGTTTGCAAAGTATAGATCCAGTAGGATTCCCGCTGTTTTAGCAGACTAATGTGGTTACCCCCCCGTGTATTTTTTATGTATGGCTTATTTTATCAATTCTATATCCTCATCTTGTTATTGTCTTTCTTGCAGTAGCGACGTAATCAATAAGGCCTGTGTGGCCGAAACGTCTACTTATTGTCGCCTTCACCATTGTATTGTTTCTTCTTTTTTTCCTGTGTGAATAAACTTACATCAAATAGCAAATTTCAAAGAGTGTGCGATGAATTAATTTCTATGCAATCTACGGACACTACCAGTCCATTGCATCTGCATCTCAACTAAATTAGACAGTGTGCACGCTAATTTTCTACATAGTGAGTGGCAGGGCTGCCCAAAATTAGGACACACCCCAATACCCCTTTGAAGAGACTTAGAAGAGGGCCTCTTGAAAACAATGTTCCCATTATTAGGAAGTGGGTCTCCCATACTGTTTGCCTATGCAGTGAATGCAAGGGCTGCCCCCCAAAAATTTGGACCTACTCCAATGCGCCTTGGAAGAGATGTAGAGGAGGGCCTCCTGAAAAAAAAATTGTTCCCATTATTAGGAAGTGGGTCTCCCATTGTGTTTGCCTATGCAGTGAATGCAAGGGTTGCCAAAAATTTGGAGGCACTCCAATGCCCCTTGGAAGAGACGTGGAGGTCAGAGGGTCTCCTGAAAACAATGTTCCCATTATTAGGAAGTGGGTCTCCTATACTGTTTGCCTATGCAGTGAATGCCAGGGCTGCCAGAAATTGGGAGGCAATCCAATGCCCCTTGGAAGAAACGTAGAGGGCCTCATGAAAAATTTTTCCCATTATTAGGAAGTGGATCTCCCAAAGTTTTGGCCTATGCAGTGAATACAAGGGCTGCCAAAAATTGCGAGGCAATAAAATTCCCCTTGGAAGAGACGTTGAGGGCCTCATGAAAAAATGGTCCCATTATTAGGAAGTGGGTCTCCCAAAGTTTTGGCCTATGCAGTGAATGCAAGGGCTGCCAAAAATTGGGAGGCAATAAAATGCCCCTTGGAAGAGACGTAGAGGGCCTCATGAAAAAATGTTTCCATTATTAGGAAGTGGGTCTCCCATAATGGTGGCTTATGCAGTGAATGCAAGGGCGGACAAAAATTGGAAGGCACTTCAATGCCCCTTGGAAGAGACGTAGAGGGCCTCATGAAAAAATGTTCCCATTATTAGGAAGTGGGTCTCCCATAGCATTGGCCTATGCAGTGAATGCAAGGGCTGCCAAAAATTGAGAGGCACTCCAATGCCCCTTGGAATAGACAAAGAGGGCCTCATGAAATTTTTTTTCCATTATTAGGAAGTGAGTCTCCCATACTGTTAGCATATGCAGTGAATGCAAGGTCTGCCAAAAATTGGGAGGCACTCCAATGCACCTTGGAAAAGATGTGGAGGAGGGTCTCATAAAAAAATGTTCCCATTAGAAACGAGCGGGTCTCCTATACTTGTAATGCCCATGCACTAAGTGTATGGGTTAACAAACATTTATCCCTGGAGGGGTATACATGAACATACTGTATAAAAAATGTTTTTTACGGACATCATAAACACCCTTTAAAAAAATTATGTGGGTGTTGCATCACGGACAACAGTCAACCTGGTGATATGGTGGTGGAGGATGAGGATGAGGTGGAGGATGAGGACAAGAGCAAATAGCCAAAATCAGGAAGCGTATACCCATGTGTGGGTGTGAAGAGATGCATAGGAATACACTTCCCAAAAAAAGACACTGGATTTGAGTTTATGTTACGCTGCTATCATTCGGTGGTGTTGACAAGTCTGGCCCAATCCAGCCCTTGTTCGTTTTTATAAGAATCAGCCTTTCAGCATTTTCAGTTGACAGGCAGATGCACTTATCAGTTATAATTCGACCAGCTGCACTAAAAACCGGTCTCTGATAAAACTCTAGTGGCAGGCAGGCCAGGACCTCCAAGACGTAGAGAGCAAGTTCATTCTACATGTCCAGCTTGGATACCCAATAAATATAAGGCACAGAGGAATCACGGAGGACGTTGGTATGGTCAGCAAGGTACTCCCTCACCATCTTCCCAAACTTTGCACTCCTTGTGAGAGTAACCCGCTCCTCAGGGCCTGTGCGATGGGAGGGGCTGAGAAAACTCTCCCAGAACTTTGACAGTTTTCCTCTGCCTCTGCTGGATTGGAATTGTGTTTCTCTCAGTTGTACTCCTTGGTTGTCCAACGAACTGTGACCTCTGCCGCCAGCGTTTTCAGATGGGAATTTTTTTAATAGTTCTGCAACAAGGGCCTTCTGGTACTGCCCCATTTTTGTAGACCTGTCTGCCTCAGGAATAAGAGATATCAAGTTCTCCTTGTATCGTGGGTCTAGAAGTGTCGCCAACCAGTAATGACTGTCACCCAAAATTTTTAGAATGCGAGGGTCATGGGAAAGGCAGCGTAACATAAACTCAGGCATGCTTGCCAAATTGCTAACAGGCAAGACTGGCCATGCTCTCCTCCTCCTCCTCCCTGTCCTTGTACAGGTAGTACCATCTATAGCGCAGGAAACTAGCTCCTGTTCCTCCTCCTCTTCCTCATTGTCACCCAATCCACGTTGGGATGAGATGAGGCTGGGCTGTGTGTAATCACCCTGTATGGTTCCTTGCTCCATCTCATCGTGCTCTGCCTTGAATGCATCCTCTTTGATTATGAGCAGAGAGCATTTCATAAGACAGAGAACCAGGATGGTGACGCTAATTATGGCGTCATCACCGCTTACCATCTTGGTGGAGTTCTCAAAGTTTTGGAGGATGATACAGATTTCTAACATCCATGTACACTCCTGAGGTCTTGTGTGAAGTCTGAACTGAATATCGATGGCCATGTTGATACCGGTAGTCAACAACTGCCCTCTTCTGCTCACAAATCCTTCCCAACATCTGCAATGTAGAGTTCCAACGCGTTTGGACATCATACACCAGTCAGTGAGCTGGAAGCTGCAAATGCTGCTGAAGTACGGCAAGGGCGGTGGAAGCTGTAGCTGACTTTCTAAAATGGGCACACAGACGGCGTACAATCAGATCCGGCAGCTCCAGGTAGGATTTGAGAAACCACTGAACCACGAGTTTAAGCACATGGGCCAGGCATGGTACATATGTGAGCCCGCCTCGCCTCAGAGCCGCCACCAGCTTCCGGCCATTGTCACACAGGACCATACCTGGCTGTAGGTTCAGCAGTGTCAGCCACAGATCTGCCTGCTCTTTCAGAGCTGTTCACAACTCTTCAGCATTGTGAGCTTTGTCACCTAAGCATATTAGCTTCAGCACAGCCTGTTGTCGCTTGGCCGAGGCAGTGCTTCCAGCTTGTGACTGATGTGGTCATTTCAGAGATAGAGGCTGAAGAGTAGGAGGAGACTGAGGAGGATGAGGTGCAGGAGCTGTAGACTGTGGGGGCACCCCTGATTGACCTAGGGCCCGCAATCCTCTGTGTCGGGAGGATGTGTTCCATCCCAAGGTCTAACTGTGTCCCGGGTTCCATTATGTTAACCCAGTGTGCCGTCAGCGAGATGTACCATTCCTGCCCACAAGCACTTGTCCACGTGTCTGTGGTTAGGTGGACTTTCCCTGTAACTGCATTGTTGAGGGCACTGCTAATGTTGTGGGAAACGTGCTTGTGCAATGCGGGGATGGCACACCGGGAGAAATAGTGGCAGCTGGGGACCGAGTACTGAGGCACGGCCGCCGCCATCAGGTTGCAGAAAGCTTCCATCTCCACGAGACTGAAAGGCAACATTTCGGGCGCAAGCAGTCGTGAAATGTGGGAATTTAGGGGTGTGGCCTGTGGGGCATTGGCTGCGTATTTGCACTTGCATTCCAAGAACTGATGTATGGACAACTGAACGCTGCGCTGGGACGAGGTCGTGCTTGCTGATGGTGCTAGTAGAGAGTGTGCAATGACAGGTGCAGGGCAGGAGGCATCTTCACATGCACTATGGACAGGGTATTGGCTTGCACGCACAACAGCAGAAGAAGCAGTGGTGTCACCCCCAGACACTGTTCCTGGGGTTTGGCCCACAAAGTCAGGTGCTTTGCTGCCATGTGCCTGATCATTCTGGTGGTGGTCAGGCTGGTAGTTATCCTACTCCTGCTGATGCTGGCCTGGCAAGTGGTGCAAATGGCCTTTTTTGGGGTTATCGGCAGAGTCGTTAAAAAACAACCAGACTTGGGAAGACCTAGCAGTTGCACTGGCAACTTCCGTTGTGTTAGTGTTACGGGGAACGGTTGCCCACCTTCTGTCTGTGGCCACCACACTGCGTCTTCCTGCCTGTTGGAGTGCTCTGCCTCCCTCCCCCTGTGTGCTGCTGTCCTCGCTCTGCATGTCCTCCTGCCAGGTTGGGTCAGTTACTATATCATCCACCACCTCATCTTCCACTTCCGAATCCTGGTCCTCCTCCTGACTTTCTGGCAATTGTGTCTCATCATCGTCCACCTCTTGTGACACTTTCCCACCGTCGCCTTCATATGACCATGGCTGCTCAAATATTTGGGCATTGCCACATGCGATCTCCTCTGGTGCCGCTTCAAGTGGACCAGGCGAGATGCCAAAATCTATAAATGGAAAAGTGAACAGCTCTTCGGAGTGCCCAAGTGTGGGATCAGTTGTCTCTGGGCACTTGGCATGGTGGGAGGAAGGAGGATCAGGGTGAGGAATATGCAGTCCAGACTCACGGCTACTGAGACTTGACCGTGTGGAAGACAGGGTGGTGGTGGCTAAGTGACTGGAAGCATTATCGGCTATCCAACCAATAACCTTTTCACATTGCTCTGTGTTCAATAGTGGGGTACTGCAGTCCCCTATTAATTGGGACAGGAAGGTCGAGCGAGAATATGTGTTTGCTGTGGCACAATTTCAGCTTGCCCATGGCCTCGGCCTCTGCATACACCATCACCATCACGTCCAGTTCCCCGTCCCTTGCCCATTCTAAATGGAGGACAATATCTTCCACGCTCACTACAAATGGCTGAATTTGGAGCGAACTTATATGTGATCAGTGTGACGGACAAACCACAGTTTTAAATAGCTGGATTTTTAGCGCTTTAATATGGAAAGGACCTGGCTGTATTCTGCAGTGCCAACAAGCAAATGGCGCAGATAAACATTGTTCTCTGGATTGCTTTTTAAGCAAATAATCAGGATTAAGATAAAAAAAAAATATTCCTGCCCCTGATACCTGGGCCTATTTCTTCAAATATATGTAAAAGCACCAGCAGACAGAAGTGGAATGGACCCTCTTGCTATGTGCACTGCAGTCTGCTATATACCCTGCCTGCCTGCCTGCCTAGCATGGCGGCGCCAGGTCTGATGTAGACCTGATGCCGCTGTGCGGCCAGCCAATCACTGTAATGCCACAACCAACATGGCTGCGGCATTAGTGTGTGGCAGACAATCCCTGCATGTTGATTGGCGCTCTAACGCTCTAACATGCAGGGAGGGGACCCGAGCTCTCGCCGAGCAACCCCGGAAATACTCGGCGAGTGCCAAGCATCTCGAGCAGTGAAATGCTCGGGCGAGCACCGAGCAGCAGCGAGCATGCTCGCTCATCACTAGTTAGGGTTCACTACAACATTCCACTCTAAAGCGACTTAATTACGTGACTGTCTTAACAAATCATGGCCCATCTTAATGGCTGACCCCATATTGGCAAAATATGTACCAGAGAGACAGCAAATCACCTTCAGAAAAGCAAAAAATCTCTGTGATCATCTTATGAGAAGCCACTGTTATCCTATCACTCCCCCTAATATTTTGAAAAGACCACCTCCAGTAAATGGATGTGTACCATGTGGTAGATGTGTGGCGTGTCATAATGCTGAACATGCTAACTCTTTCACAGATTCCCAGGGCTCTAGAACCTATTACATCACCAAACCGATAACTTGTACCTCTAAAGCGGTGGTCTATTATGCGACATGCCTGTGTACTAAAATCTATGTAAGGCTCACAACTAGACAACTTAAGACAAGAATACGTGAACACGTCCTAGGTATTGAAGAGGCGGTAAATTAAACTGATATTTCTACGTTAAAAACTATTCCCAACCATTTTAGAATACACCATAAGTGTGACGCATCTAAACTTAAAGTTAGGGTTATTGACTAGTGTTGAGCCACCCCCATAGTGTTCGAGTTCGGTTCGGTTCGTCGAACACCCGTATGTTCGCCGAACTGTTCGTCGAAATGTTCGTCGAACACCGTTAAAAACTGTCAAGGGTGTGTCGCCACGAAGATCGTCGCAATTACACAGCCTGACTTCTCGCAGCTGAGTTTTTGGTGCTTGGTGTTTTTCGGCAGGGAGGGAGTTAATTCTCTCTCTCTGTGCTAGACGAGGCCCAGCCTCGCCCAGCTGCAGTTAGTTCTGCAGTATGGGGACTCCTTCAAATACCTGCCGTTCTGATAGGGTAGTTGTCGGTGATAGCTTCTCTTGCAGACTATCAGAGCGATACGTGGTATTGTGGAGTTAAGAGTGAAGTGTTCTTGGTGTGTTTTTTTCCCTTCCTCGCTTTATTCTTTATCCCCTTTCCCATTGGTGTTCCCTCCGTTGTAGTGGTGTAAGTTTTTGTATGCGAGGTGGTTTTTGGTTTGCCCCTTGTACTGTCTCGTTCGTCTAGTACTGTGTTTGGCATTTACGGTCCTGTCCCCTATAGTTGTGATCGGGGTCCTTCTCAGGACTACATTACTGAGGTTCAGGGATTCTCAGGAGGTAGGTTTACGCTGGTGGCCTGGACCTCTGTACCATCAACAGTACCTCCAGGTTGAGGGATTAGGCAGGGCCTCAGTGTAGGGTCAGCTTAGGCTCCTGACCTCCTGTACGCCGAGTTAGCATGACATTTTCACCGACCACTAAAAAATTCTCTCCAGCCACCATGGATCCAGTAGCCAGTATAGCTCGGTAATTGCAGAGTTTGTCCTTGGAGCTGGCGGACGTTAAGTCCAAGGTTTTGTATCCCCTGGAGCAAGCCGGATCAGAACCCAAAGTAGCTCTCCCTGACAGGTTCACGGGGGGCGGGACAAGTTTTTTGTTTTCCGGGAGGCATGTAAGTTGTACTTTCGGCTGCGGCCTCGGTCATCGGGGAGCGAAGAACAAAGGGTGGGAATTGTCATCTCGCTCCTTCAAGGGGACCCCCAATCTTGGGTGTTCTCTCTTCCCCCGGGCTCTCCGGTCAGTGGATGGGTTTTTCTCTGCTCTGGGTCTCGTATATGATGACCGGATCGGATCTCCCTTGCTGAATCTAAGTTACGTAGGATCCAGCAGGGAGATCGTCCAGCGGAGGAATTCTGTTCAGAGTTCCGTAGGTGGGCCACGGACACCCAGTGGAATGACCTGGCTCTTCGGAGCCAGTTTTGTTAAGGTTTATCTGACAAATTAAAGGATGTGTTGGCACAGTATGACTCTCCCGCGTCGCTGGAAGTCGCTATGGCCCTTGCTATTCGCATTGACAGACGGCTTCGGGAGAGGTGCGGGATAACTCCACCCCCTGTGATGACTCCACCTTCTACAAGGGTCCCTTATATGGAGGTTCCCCTGGTCAGTCCGGAGGAACCTATGCAGTTAGGAGGGACAGCCTTTCGGGGGAGGGGACCGGCGGTGCGCCACAAGACAGGAAGGTGTTTCTTCTGCGGGAGAAAGGGACATTTTATTGGGGGGTGTCCTTCCCGTCCTTTGCAGAGCAAAGAGTCGTCGGAAAACTATTGATCCCAGGTTGTGTGGTGGACGGCAATCTGGGAGTAGGTATTTCGTCCCTAGGTTCGTCTCAGTTTCTTTTACCGGCGGAGGTGGTGGTGGGTACGAGAACTGAGAGGTTCTCTGTTCTTCTGGATAGTGGGGCCGTGGCTAATCTGGTGGACGCTCGGTTTGCTCGGGTTCAAGGTATGCGATTGAGTGTGTTGGCTAAACCCATCCCCATATTCTCGATCGACGCCAGGCCTCTCGGCCAGGGAAGTTTTTCGCAAGCGGTGCATAACATAAATCTTCAGGTGGGGGCGATACATAAGGAACTGTTGTCTTGTTACGTGTTGGAGGGTCTTTCCACTCCTATTGTGTTGGGCCTTCCTTGGTTAATTAAGCATAACCCGGTTATTAATTGGCAATCCAGAGAAATAAGCCAATGGAGTGTATTCTGTAAAAAAAACTGCATGAATACTGTCATCGGTACGGTCGCTCCTAGGGTCTTACACCCATTTCTGGCTGACTTTGAGGATGTGTTCTCGGAAAGCGGGTGTCAGGATCTACCTCCTCATCGTGTGTATGACTGTTCAGTAAAACTGCTTCCTGGGGCCAAGTTACCGAAATCTAGGTTGTATAATTTGTCTGGTCCGGAGAGGCAGGCCATGAAGGATTATATTTCAGAGAGTCTGGCTAAGGGGTATATTAGACCTTCTTCTTCCCCGGTGGCCGCGGGGTTCTTCTTTGTGAAGAAGAAAGATGGAGGCCTACGCCCTTGCCTGGATTTCCGTTAACTTAATCGGATTACGGTCCGAGATCCGTATCCGCTCCCACTTATCCCCGATCTCTTCAATCAGATCGTGGGCGCCAAATGGTTCTCTAAATTGGATCTCAGGGGGGCGTATAATCTGATTAGGATGAAGGAGGGGGATGAGTGGAAGACGGCTTTTAACACTCCGGGGGGACATTATGAGAACCTTGTCATGCCATTTGGTCTGACTAATGCCCCGGCGGTGTTCCAACACTTTGTTAATGACATTTTTCGCTGCCTGGTGGGTCAGTTTGTTGTTATTTATCTGGATGACATCTTAATTTACTCGCCTGATCTTGTGTCTCATCAGGAGCATGTCAGGCAGGTGTTACAGATCTTGCGGGATAATAAACTGTACGCCAAGTGGGAAAAGTGTGTGTTCGCCGTTCAGGAACTCCAGTTTCTAGGCTTCCTGGTGTCAGCGTCTGGTTTTCGTATGGACCCTGGGAAAGTGCGGGCAGTTCTTGAGTGGGATCTGCCAGAGAATCTGAAGGCACTACAACGTTTTCTGGGGTTTGCTAATTATTACCAGAAATTCATTCGTAATTTCTCGTCCATGGTTAAACCTCTCACAGACATGACAAAAAAAGGGACGGATTTTTCTAGGTTGTCTGACAAGGCTTGTCAAGCTTTCTCCTCCTTGAAAAAATGTTTTGCCTCGGCACCCATACTCATTCAACCTGATGCGTCACAGCCATTCATTGTAGAGGTTGACGCTTCTGAGGTAGGGGTAGGGGCAGTATTATCACAGGGTTCGTCTCCTGGTAAATGGCGTCCGTGCGCTTTTTTCTCTAAAAAATTGTCGTCCGCTGAGAGGAATTACGATGTCGGTAATAGGGAACTCTTGGCCATTAAGTTAGCTTTTGAGGAGTGGCGCCATTTTTTGGAGGGGGCGATCCATCCGGTTACCGTCATCACCGATCACAAGAACCTGCTATATCTGGAGTCCGCAAAACGTCTGAATCCCAGACAAGCTAGGTGGTCATTGTTTTTTACCAGGTTTAATTTTGTCGTCACATATCGTCCTGGATCAAAAAATGTAAAGGCGGATGCCTTATCTCGTAGTTTCCCTGGGGCCGGGAATACGGATGACCCGGTTCCTATCCTTCAGGAGGGGGTGGTGGTGTCGGCAGTATGCTCTGAGCTTGAGGAGGAAGTATTGGAGGCTCAGGGGGACGCCCCTGTTGGACCTCCTGGGAGACTGTTTGTTCCAGATCAGTTGCGACAAAAGGTGATCGAGACACACCATAACTCAGCTTTGGCAGGACACCCAGGGAGTAAAGCAACTGTGGATCTCATTTCGCGTCGGTTTTGGTGGCCTAATTTACATAGGGAGGTGGGAACTTTTGTTGCGTCCTGTGGGGTTTGTGCGCGCTCTAAGACCCCACGTATCCATCCGTCTGGGTCTCTCTTATCTTTGAAGATCCCGGAACGTCCTTGGACTCATCTGTCTATGGACTTTATTACGGATCTCCTGCCATCTTCGGGTAAAACGGTCATACTCGTTGTAGTGGACAGGTTCAGCAAGATGGCACATTTTATCGCTCTTCCTAATGCTAAAACTCTTGCGCAGGTGTTCATTGGGGAGATTGTAAGGCTTCACGGTGTACCCTCTGATGTGGTGTCCGATCGGGGGTCTCAGTTTGTGTCCAAATTCTGGAGGGATTTTTGTACACGGCGGGGGATGCATTTATCGTTTTCTTCGGCTTTTCATCCTCAGACCAATGGTCAGACGGAACATCTGAACCAGAGTTTGGAGACATATCTCCAGTGTTTTGTGTCAGAGAACCAGGAGGACTGGGCTTCTTTCTTACCTCTGGCGGAGTTTGCTCTTAATAATAGGCGGAGTGAGTCCACTGGTAAGTCCCCGTTTTTTGGGGCATATGGTTTTCACCCCCAGTTTTGTACTTTCAGTAGGGGGGGCTCTTCGGGGGTTCCTGAGGAGGAACAATTTTCGTCATCACTCGCTTCGATATGGAAAGGGGTGCTGAATAATCTAAGTACTATGGGGAACCGATATAAACGTATGGCTGATAGGAAGAGAGTGTCTGGTCCGGACCTAAGTGTGAACGATCTGGTATGGTTGTCTACCAAAAATATAAAACTTAAGGTTCCCTCCTGGAAACTGGGTCCCAGGTTCATCGGGCCGTATAGGATCTGCTCTATAATTAATCCGGTGGCATTTCGTCTTGACCTCCCCTCTACTTTTAAAATTCACAACGTGTTCCACAGATCTTTGCTTAAAAGGTATGTGGCTCCGGTGATACCGTCACCTTTACCTCCTCCTCCTGTGGTGGTCAATGGTAACTTGGAGTTTCAGGTATCGAAAGTCACTGATTCACGTTTTATTCGCCGGTCCCTTAAGTACCTGGTTCATTGGAAGGGGTATGGTCCTGAGGAGAGGATGTGGGTTCCTGCGTCGGAGATTAACGCAGACCGATTAATTCGGGCCTTCCACACGACTCACCTGGATAAACCTGGCCCTGAGGGTCCGGAGGCCCCTCGTAGAAGGGGGGGTACTGTCACGGGTGTGTCGCCACGAAGATCGTCGCGATTACACAGCCTGACTTCTCGCAGCTGAGTTTTTGGTGCTTGGTGTTTTTCGGCAGGGAGGGAGTTAATTCTCTCTCTCTGTGCTAGACGAGGCCCAGCCTCGCCCAGCTGCAGTGAATTCTGCAGTATGGGGACTCCTTCAAATACCTGCCGTTCTGATAGGGTAGTTGTCGGTGAAAGCTTCTCTTGCAGACTATCAGAGCGATACGTGGTATTGTGGAGTTAAGAGTGAAGTGTTCTTGGTGTGGTTTTTTCCCTTCCTCGCTTTATTCTTTATCCCCTTTCCCGTTGGTGTTCCCTCCGTGGTGCAAGTTTTTGTATGCGAGGTGGTTTTTGGTTTGCCCCTTGTACTGTCTCGTTCGTCTAGTACTGTGTTTGGCATTTACGGTCCTGTCCCCTATAGTTGTGATCGGGGTCCTTCTCAGGACTAGATTACTGAGGTTCAGGGATTCTCAGGAGGTAGATTTACGCTGGTGGCCTGGACCTCTGTACCATCAACAGTACCTCCAGGTTGAGGGATTAGGCAGGGCCTCAGTGTAGGGTTAGCTTAGGCTCCTGACCTCCTGTACGCCGAGTTAGCGTGACAAAACCAATGGCAGGCAAACAAAAACACATAGAAACACATAGAAAACACCTTCAAAGGTGTCCAAAAGCTGACAAACTGCTCAGAAGACACAACTAACACATGGAAAAGTGACAAGTACATATAGTCATGCGAAAAGAAAAGAGGTGGAGGAGTAAAAGGAGGGGGAGACACAGATATAGGCATGTCATGCCCTTCTAAAACCAAAAAAGTGCGAAGCCGACACGGCCAATCCGTTCCTGCCCGTGTGACCTCCGTGTCGCCGGGTTTGTGCCAGAGCCGCATTGGACCCTGACGGCCAGCCCCCCTCTCCCAATACTGGTTCCTTTCCACTGGTGGGTCGAGCGAGCCCCCCTGTGGTGGAGGCAGGTCTAATCTTTTTAATTTAAATTGTCTCTCTAATTTGAATGAGTACACTTTAAATCCTTTTAAAAGGATCTATTGGAGGGCAAGTCTCATGCCAGCAGCCGCGTAATTCCAGCTCCAGTAGCGTCCACTAAAGCTGCTGCAGTTAAAAAGATTTTCTAAGGATTGAGCTTGGCGGTCCACCGCAAGGCGTCCTACCGCCAGTCCCAGCCCCTGTGCCTTGGGGTGCCTCCCCGATGCTCTTCACTGAGTGTCCCGGGGGCCCGAACCATTTCCTTTGAAAAAATTAAGTGTCCAAACTACAGGTGGTGTAGCTTGCTTAACAGCTGGGATAATCCGCTGACTAGCAGACACTGCTACTAGGCACAAAGTATTTCCTGGGCTAGATGCAGTTAAAAATTTGTAATTAGATACTCTCGTTGGATGCTGAGAAAGCATTCCATAGAGTCTCCTGGCACGCCATATATTATTCTCTTAAAAAGCTTGGTGTAGGGGTCTAGGGGACCCTTTTATAGCCAAAATCACGGCCCTGTATCGCAATAAGTCACCTAGGCTGAAGATAAATGGAACATTTTCATCACCTTTCATAATCACCAATGGGACAAGGCAGGGATGTCCTCTGTCCCCTCTCTTATACATCCTAGTGACGGAGCACCTGCTCTCATCAATTTGCCATAACCCCAATATTAGGTGGATTGAGGTGGGAGGCACCGAGTACAAGTGCTCTGCATTTGCTGATGATGTCCTAGTATATATCACTCAATCACATATATCCATCCCTGCTGTTATGGCTGAAATAGATCACTTTGTTACATGGTCAAATTTTAAAATCAATGCAGCGAAGTCTGAGGCCCTCGATGTCTCCCTCCCGAAATCCATACAGAATTCCATCCAGTCCAACTTTGTCTTTGCCTGACCCTCACAGGGTATCAAATACTTAGGAATTCGTATTCATAGAGACCTCTCCCGTCTATGTTATCTTAATTTTGGGCCCTTTATTGAACAACTCCATACAGACCACGGTTGGCAAGTTAGAACTGTAAGATTCACTACGTGAACCACTGGTGTTTTGTGGAAAAGCACATGTACACAGTGTTCCAAATTATTATGCAAAAAGTGTTTAAGAGTGATAAGGTAAGAATTTTTTTGTTTGTCAGTTAAACTCATTGATGGTGATGTGTGTCAGGGCTCTTTATATCACTGTAAGCAATTGCAGACACCTGTGCTAATTAGTTTGGCAGGTGTGTCCAATGAAAGGCAAGACTACTTAAGAAGGCTGTCCCACATTATTAAGCAGCCTAAATTTTCTGCCAAAATGGGAAAGAAAAAGCATGTGTCGGCTGCTGAGAAGCAACAAATTGTGGAGTGTTTAGGTCAAGGCATGACTACAATCAACATTGCCAAGACACTTCATCCTGATCATCGCACAATCAAGAAGAATGTAGCTGATTCACAGTACACACGTGTGCGTGCTGATAATGGAAAATTGAGGACTCTTTCCTACAGGCAATTACGTCAGGCTAAAAGAGCAGCGGCAAAAAAGCCTTGTCATAGCAGCAGACAAGTTTTTGAAGCTGCTGGTGCCTCCAACGTCCCCCGAACAACAAGATGCAGGGTCCTTCAGAGGTTTGCAGCTGTGCGTAAGCCATCCTGTCAACCTCCTCTATCCACTGTACACAAGCAGAAACGGCTCCAGTGGGCCAAACAATACATGAAGACTGACTTCAAAACTGTTTTGTTCACCGATGAGTGCCATGCAAAGCTCGATGGTCCAGATGGATGGAGTGAAGGATGGCTGGTTGATGGACACCCCATGCAAACACGGCTACAGCGCCAACAAGGAGGAGGTGGAGTAATGATTTGGGCTGGAATCATGGGGAGAGAGATTGTCGGCCCCTTTAGGATCCCTGAAGGGGTAAAGATGAACTCCATAATGTATGTGGAGTTTCTCAAACAGCACTTCCTGCCATGGTTCAAGAAGAAGAACCGTGTATTCCGCAGCAAGATCATTTTCATGCATGATAATGCACCGTCTCATGCTGCACATAACACATCTGCATCTCTGGCTGATATGGGCATAAAAGGGGACAAACTTATGGTGTGACCGCCATGCTCCCCTGACCTCAACCCCATTGAGAACCTCTGGAGCATCATCAAAAGGAGTGTCTATGATGGCGGGAGGCAGTTCACATCTAAGCAACAGCTCTGGGAGAGTATTCTGTCCTCATGCAAAACAAATGAAGCAGAAACCATCCAAATCCTGACAAATTCAATGGACGAGAGAGTTCAGAAGCTCCTTTCGAACAAGGGGTCCTATGTGCAAATGTAACATCACCTAGAATAAAGTTTTGAGTTGAAAACTGTTTGATTTCAGATTCTAATAACCTGCTAATGCTTATAATTTCAAAAATGACCATTTTTTTGTTCTTTATTAAAATGAAAAGGTTGATCGAAGAGTGTGGGGGTCTAAGAGTGTGGCAACCCAGTAGTCAGGATTATTTTGAATTCTGACAATCTGAGGGTCATGTTGCAGGTAGTGCAGCAAGAAGGCACTCATGTGTCTTGCGCATCTAGGAGCCCCAAAATTATTTTCCGGGCTAGATGCAGCTAAAAATTATTATTAATTTGAAAGCTGGTGGAGCTTAGTATAGATGGCCTAATAGAATCAGTACTGCAAACTGCTACAAGGCCCAAATTATTTTCCAGCCAAGATACAGATAAACATGATTAGTAATTTTAAATCTGGTGGAGTTTAGTATAGATGGCCTAATAGAATCAGTACTGCAAACTGCTACAAGGCCCAAATTATTTTCCAGCCAAGATACAGATAAACATGATTAGTAATTTTAAATCTGGTGGAGTTTAGTATAGATGGCCTAATAGAATCAGTACTGCACACTGTAACAAGGCCCAAACTATTTTCCAGCCAAGATACAAATAAACATGATTAGTAATTTTAAATCTGGTGGAGTTTAGTATAGATGGTCTAATAGAATCAATACTGCAAACTGCTACAAGGCCCAAATTATTTTCCAGCCAAGATACAGATAAACATGATTAGTAATTTTAAATCTGGGGGAGTCTAGTATAGATGGCCTAATAGAATCAGTACTGCACACTGCTACAAGGCCCAAATTATTTTCCAGCCAAGATACAGATAAACAAGATTAGTAATTTGAAAGCTTAAAACGGTTGGTGAGGTGATTTTAACAAATCATCAAGCTTTTACTCTCCCCAGGATGACACAGGGGTAGAAAAGTCATTTCGGATCCATGATTTGTTCATCTTTATGAACGTGAGTCTGTCTACATTATCAGTGGAGAGTCGCGTGCGCTTATCTGTCAGCACACCACCAGCAGCGCTGAACACACGTTCAGACAGAACGCTGGCTGCGGAGCATGACAAGATCTCCAAGGCGTAAGTGGCGAGCTCCGGCCATTTATCCAGATTAGAAGCCCAAAAAGAGGAAGGGTCCAGTGACACAGTCATGGCTTCAATGTTTACTTGGAGATACTCCTGTACCATCGTCTCTAGGCGTTGACTATGTGTCAGACTTCTTGTCTCCTGTGGCCTTGCAAAGAATGGGCTAAAAAAGTGGTGAAATGATTCCGCAAAATTTATGTTACCAGCAGATACTGTGTTTCTGTTACGTTTTGAGTGCTGAACACTCGACGGTCCCACGGTTGGCAAGTTGGAACTGTGAGATTCACTACGTGCACCACTAGTGTTTTGGGGAAAAGCACATGTAAGATTCTGCAACAGTCTCTGCTGATACTCCTGCATGCGTGCATCTCTTTCTATGGCAGGAATAATTTCTGCAAATTTACTTTTGTACCGGGGATCTAACAGTGTGGCAACCCAGTAGTCAGGATTATTTCTAATTCTCACAATTCGAGGGTCATGTTGCAGGTAGTGCAGCAAGAAGGCACTCATGTGTCTTGCGCATCCAGGAGCACCAAGTCCCTGTTGTGTTGGTGGCGAGGTAACAATCATGCTTCCTTCCTCTGCCCTCTCCCCCCAACCTCGCACAACAGAAATGTGATCAAGGTCTCCCTCATCTGATGAGTCTTCCATCAGTTCGTCCTCCACTTCTTCCTGGGCTCCTGCACCTTCCTCACTAGTTTGGCTGCTACCATGCGCCCTGGTAAATCCATCTCCCCCACCCTCACATGCCTGCCGCCTTGGTGCTGCCGACCGTCTGGACCTTGCAGATGTTAGCCCTTCCGCATACAACTCCTCCTCCTCTACTTCCTCCACCTCCTCTTGTGCCACCACCTGACTCCGAATTCTGTTTAACATGTGCTGCAGCATGTAAATCACCGGAATAGTCATGCTGATAATGGCATCGTCAGCACTAAACATCTTCGTCACCATTTCAAAACTGTGCAGAAGGGTGCATAGGTCCCTGATCTGAGACCACTCCTCCAGCGTGATTTGCCCCACCTCTGGATCTCGTTGGGCCAGGCTATACGTCAGAACGTATTGCACCAGGGCTTGTCAGTGCTGCCACAGTCACTGCAACATGTGCAGAGTTGAATTCCACCGGGTAGGCACATCGCATTTTAGCCGGTGAAGTGGCAGGCCCAACGACTTCTGTAGAGATTTAAGTCGCTGAGCTGCGGGATGCGAACGGCGGAAGTGAGCACACAGCGACCGTGCCCTCTCCAGAAGGCCATCCGGGATAGTGGGCTAAAAATTGCTGGACAACCAGGTTCAACACGTGAGCCATACAAGGCACGTGTGTGACATTGCCCCGGCGAAGGGCCGCACCCAGGTTTGCAGCATTGTCGCACACGGACTTCCCTGGTTTCAGGTCCAGTGGAGACAACCATTCATGAAATTGGTTCTCCAGAGCTGACCACAACTCCTCAGCTGTGTGACTCACATTTCCCAGACATTTCAAAGTAAAAACCGCCTGATGACGTTGAGCCCTACTGCCAGCATAGTAAGGAGGTGTGCAGGATCACTTCTGCGCAGTTAGAAAGCTTGTGGCATGACCAGACAGGCTTTGGGTGCAGGTGGAGGACCGAGAGGAGGTTGAGGAGGCAGAAGCAGTGGAGGAACTTTGAGATAAAGAGGATTGACGCACAACTCGTGGGGACTGCAAGACTTGGACAGCATCCCCTTGTCCTGCTGTCACCATAGTTACCCAGTGCCCAGTCAGCGACATGTAACACCCCTGTCCATGCCTACTCATCCAAGTGTCTGTGGTGAAATGTACCCTGTCACACACAGAGTTTCTCAAAGAAGCGGTGATGTTGTGTGCGACATGCTGGTGGAGCGCAGGCACACCTTTCTTTGAGAAGTAGTGCCGACTGGGCATCTGGTACTGGGGCACTGCGACGGACATAAGGTCTCGAAAATCCTCTGTGTCCACCAGGCGGAAAGGCAGCATTTCTGTAGTCAAGAGCTTGCAGATGGTGAAATTCAACCTCTTAGCTTAGTCCATCTATACTAACCTCCACCAGGTTGCAAATTCAATATAATTTTTATCTGCATCTAGCTCTGAAAAAATATTTCGGCTTGTAGCAGTGTGTGGGACTTGTTCTATTAGTCCATCTATACTAACCTCGACCAGGTTGCAAATTCAATATAATTTTTATCTGCATCTAGCTCTGAAAAAATATTTCGGCTTGTAGCAGTGTGTGGGACTTGTTCTATTAGTCCATCTATACTAACCTCCACCAGGTTGCAAAGGATTTGCTTTGCTAGATTTAGCCAAATGCTGTGAAAAAAACTTGCACAGCACTGGCACAGACCTGCCTGGCAAAAAGTGATAGGAACTGATGTAACCTAGCCCTCAAAAGGACTGCAATTACAATTAGTCTTTACTCCCAACCTATCTATTTAAGAGCACAGACCTGCCTGATAAAAGTCGTAGGAAATCATGTAACCTAGTCCTCAAAAGGACTGCAATCACAACTATTCCCTACTCCCAAGCTATCTGTAGATTTGTGCGAAAATTGGCTTGAAATTAACAAAGTACAGCGCACACAGCAACAGCGGTACCGTCTAACACGCAGCTGCAGCAGTGAGAAAATGGTGGCGAAGATCTTCATTATTTCTGCAGAGATCCATCCCCTGTCCCTCCCTCCCCTCAAACTGCGTATTAACATTAATTTTCAGCACTACTGAGAAAAAATCCAGTTATGATTTTGGTGCACGAACAGTTATCGAACATAAACTCGAACAGCCGAATTTTTTTCAAATTGTTCGTGTTCGCCGAACGGCTCGAACACCGCCCAAAACAGCTCGAATTTGAGATTGGCGAACAGTTTGAGTCGAACACCGCTCATCTCTATTATTGACATGATCACCACTAAAATTAGGGTTGGCAGAATGAGCCAACTATTAGCCCAGAAAGAGAGCACATGGTTTTGGACTTTAAAAACACTCCATCCATTGGACTTGAACGAAAATATTAGTTATGCCCCATTTCTCTGATCACCTATATCCACATTGTTTTAGCTATTTTGTCTTACCTTTTTATCTAGTATGGTTGGGTAGTTTGTTTGTATTTTAACTTTTTTCTATTTCTTTATTGTTCCTCCATGAGAGTTCGTCTTTTTCTACCAAATATTCTTAAAGGCATTACATGGCGATTGGCATGTTTGTATACGTGATACTGTATCTCCATTTCTATCCGTCAATGATGTTGAGGACTTCCATTCTGCTATTGGATAACATGGACATAATTGCTGGCGCTGTATTGTCTCTCAAGATCTGTAACTTTTTTCTGTGTGCGCATTTTTTGTCCATACAGTTATTATTGTATATATTTCGCATTTATAGATCAATATTTTGAGAGATATTTTCTTATATCTGATTATACATTTATACTATGATCTCATATAATCATGTTATACTTCATGCTTTTCTTAAAGATATACTATATTTATTTTGTCATGGTCAATTAACTTATTTATATATAACTCTGACTTATATATAATTGGCTATCGCCTATACCCCTTAGATATATATATATATACACATTTGGGATATGCTATTATTGACAGTTTACCCCATTATGCTAGTTTCTTTTTCTCTCCGGTTGTATTTGACTATATATGTCTGTGGACTGGGCGGTACGCATGGCTTCACGGTTCTCTGTGGTGTCCTCGCTGACCGTATCAATATGTGCAACATGATGCACGGTCACGTGGTTCCCCACTTGCTTGCGGCGTCATGGATCACATGACGCGTTTGCCGTGGATGTGGCGGTGTAGTGGTGATTGCCATGTGTCATGCCACACCCTCCCCACACCCATTGGCGGAGAGACTACACACCCCCTTTTCTATTGGCTCAAGGGTTTCTAAACCCTACCCACCTTCATTGACGCCACCTCCTGACGAAGGCAGCCGTGCTGAAACGCGCATTAGGGTGAGTGCCATTGAGGAGCGTGTTCACATCCACTGTGGCTGTAAGTATACTATAGGATTCATGCTACACTCTTTTTGCTGCCGTTCTTTAATCTTTTTTCCTACTTAGGTGCATTTTCTAGGCTTTAATATGTATTAGGATATACTTTTACCCTGTAGCCTAAGGGGTCAGGGCACTGATACCACTAATAAAGATCTGCTATCTTCGGTATGAGCTATCTATATTAGTACCTATATATAGACAGCGGTATGACTAACCTCTTATATAGCAACTGCTTCTGACCTACCTCATAAGCACCTGCACTTTTATTGAATGCTTCATTGCATTTTAACAATATATTCTTATTTTTTTGGCAGCCCAATTATGTATTTACATCAGAAAATAATCATGTTAATTTGTCTCATGCTCCTCATTAGTGATCCTCTATTGTTTTACTATTAACTGTCTCTGTTTCTGCAATTCATATTTTTTTCCTGTATAAATTATAATTAATACAATTTTGTCATTTTTTCACTATTATATGGGACGCTGACTCAAAGTTTTTCCCTCTTGTTTCTTATGTATGGAGGACTATGTGGGGCCCATTATTCTGTATGGAGGACTATGTGGGGCCCATTATACTGTATGGAGGACTATGTGGGGCCCATTATACTGTATGGAGGACTATGTAGGGCCCATTATTCTGTATGGAGGACTATGTGGGGCCCATTATACTGTATACTGGTTGGCCCACGACTTTGTCAAAGTTTTTCATTTTGGCCCTCTGCATGTTTTGAGCTTTACAACCCTGATATAAAATCATTATGGGTAAATGTACATGAAAATGGCAATAATGCAAAGCTGCTAATTGGACTTTGCTACAAGCCTCCTAATATAGCTGAACACGAAGAGGATAATATGCTGCAACAAATTAAAAAGACAACAAAAACAAGTCATGGTCAAAAGTGTTGGATCCCTTGAAATTGTTCCAGAAAATGAAGTAATTCTCCCAGAAAATTATTGAAATTACACGTTTTGTTATACACGTTTATTTCCTTTGCATGTATTGGAACAACACAAGAAAACAGAGAAAAAAAGGGAAATTGAACATAATTTCACACAAAATAGGCCGGACAAAATTGTTGACATCTTGTGGGTAAACAACTCTGTTTCAAGCATGTGAAGCTTGTTCAAACGCAATTGTGGCAAGTAACAGGTGTGGGCAATATGAAAATCACAACTAAAACCAGATAAAAATGGGAGAAATGGATTCAATCTTTGCATTGTGTACATATGTGAGGCACACTAAGCATGTAGAAAACAGAAAAAGGATTAGAGAACTGTCTGAGGACTTGAGAACCAAAATTGTTGAAAAATATCAACAATTTCAAGGTTATAAGTCCATCTTTAGAGATCCACATGTTCCTTTGTCCAAGGTGCACAGATAATCAATAAATTTACAACCCATACAGTCAAATATGGTGGAGGTTCAAAGGTATTTTGGGGTTGCTTTGCTGCCTCTGACTGTGTGCAAGGCATCAGGAAATCTGAAGATCAGCAAAGGATTTTGGGTCACAATATAGTGCCTAGTGTCAGAAAGCTGAGTTTGCGTCCTAGGTCATGGGTCTTCCAGCATGAAAATGAGCCCAAACATACTTCAAGAAGCACCCAGAAAATGGATGGAAACAAAGTGCTGGAGAGTTCTGACCAGCAATGAGTCTGGATCTAAATCCCATTGAACACCTGTGGAGAGATCTTAAAATTGCTGTATGGAGAAAAATATTAAAATTTGAGAGTCCTCAGTGGTAATCTCTTCAGTTAGCCATTAGTCAGTAAGCTTTCGAGACTACTCAGGTCTCTTCATCAGACAAAGTATAACACAAAATCTGAAGAGTCACATATTTATACATAACAGGGCACAGGAATAATGCAATAGATAAGACAAGTGACGTGAAGCAGAACTATCAGTTTCGGAAAAGGATAAGCAGTTGTGGCCGGAAAAATGTGTGGCCACAAGTAGTTCTATTCTTTTTTTCTTTTTGTGTGGCGATGAGAATTCATCTAAGTTTTTGCCTTGCCTCCCCTACATACAGACCCCCAGTTGGACATTTGCTACATATAATTAAGTACATTACATTAGATGTGATGCAGCTGAAAGTACCTGGGATCTTGTGGTCCTGATGTGAGTTGGGAATCTTTATCTTGTCCATGGTCATTATAAATGGACGGGTTTGACATATACAGTTGGTGAGGATGAATTTTGTAAGTTTCACCACAAAGGTGAAACTATCCTACCGGTCAGTTTGCTTTTCCTCCCAGTACCTTTTCATTCTAAAAATGTTAGGTTTCTGGGAGATTATACTTGTTCCTTTTATTTTTGGTTCTCCTTAGCTTGCCTTCTTTGCCCTATATGAATGTGTTTTTGTTTCTCATTCAGGGTTTTCGTGTTTTACTTCATACTTTCCTTTCCCCTTGTTGATACTGTGTTGCGGCCTCCCCTCTGGTTCCTCAGGAGGTATGAGAAACTCCTCAACGACTTATTAGGGAGTTAGGTCTGTGGTGGCGTTTTTAGTTGTACAGCTAGGGCCTTTCTTGTCTGTACAGAGACTAGTTGGGTGTAGTTGCGGCATTCTCCCCTGTGTGGGTTCTCTGGTGGTTATCAAGATGCGCTTTCTGTTTAAAACATTTCCCACATTTTGAACATAAAAAAGGCTTCTCCCCTGTGTGAGTTCTCTGATGTTTATTAAGATTTGATTTCTGTACAAAACATTTCCCACAATCTGAACATGAAAATGGCTTCTCTCCTGTGTGAGTTCTCTGATGTTTGATAAGAGTTGATTTCTCTGTAAAATATTTCCCACATTCTGAACATGAAAATGGCTTCTCTCCTGTGTGTGTTCTCTGATGGTTGATAAGAGTTGATTTCTTTGCAAAACATTTCCCACATTCTGAACATGAAAATGGCTTCTCCCCTGTGTGAGTTCTCTGATGTATATTAAGATTTGATTTCTGTACAAAACATTTCCCACAATCTGAACATGAAAATGGCTTCTCTCCTGTGTGAGTTCTCTGATGTTTGATAAGAGTTGTTTTCTCTGTAAAACATTTTCCACATTCTGAACATGGAAAAGGCTTCTCCCCTGTGTGAGTTCTCTGATGATTGATAAGAGTTGATTTCTCTGTAAAGCATTTCCCACATTCTGAACAGGAAAATGGATTCTCTCCTGTGTGAGTTATCTGGTGCCTAACGAGACTTGTTTTCTGATTAAAACATCTCCCACACTTGGAGCAAGAAAATCTATTCTTCGCTGTGTGAATTTTTTGATGTTTAAGAAAAGACTTTTTGAGAGGAAAACTATTTCTATATTCTGAATGTGAAAATGTCTTCTTTGCATTAGGAGCAGTTTGTTTTTTAATGCTTATTTTGTGACTTTGATTTTCCATAGTAGTCGGTAATGAATCAGAAGACAGGACCTGTTTCAAAGGATCAGATGACAGATCATTGCAGTGAAGGGATGATGGTAAATCTGGAGTAATGGCATTCACTTCAATTGTATCCTGTGGGATCTGAAAATTATCTGATTTGAAAATTGAAGATGTCAGCTGTCCCTCTAATCTCCTGGTACAGACATCTGCCAATAATAAAACCATTTATTATTTTTTAATAAAAAAATCCTTGAATTTTATATTTTTGAACATTTCTACTTAAATTGTCTGTAAAAAAGGCAAGTTATATTAAAAAATTCACTTATTCACCAGGACAATGACTGTCTAATAGAAAACCTCATAGGATGGACCAGGAGCGTGGTGTTCAACTGTTTGTTCATTCTGCCTCCCAAATATGGAGTAAAAGGCGCAGGCTCTGTCCAGCTACTAAGATTAGGTTTGCTGGTACCTGTAGTACCATCGAGTCCGACAGTATGAGTGTGTGTGTTCTGTCTAGCTGGATTAATCTGCTCCCTGCTTCAGCAATTTGGAAAGCACCACACCCTACTAAAGCTGGAAGCATATTGCCGGAAGCTGCCAGATACAGCCTTGTTCTCCTCTGGGTCAGTCCTCTGTGCTCAGCTCCCGGCTTGTGTATTTGTTTCTGTTGTGACCTCGGCCCGTTTACTGACTACTCGTGTCTTCTGATTTTGTATTTTCTCTATCCTCTTGGTTCTGACTCGGCTACCTGACTATTCTTCTTTCCATCTCAGTCCACCGAATAGCAGGTAACACTGTGGCTCAAGCCTAGGGGTCTCTGTGTAGGTTCAGATCCATGTAGAGGGGTTAAAGGGTGATGAGCAAAGTAATTTGTGAAATCTGTAAACAGGGTAGATAGTGATAAGCCTGTTCATGGTAGCCATCTTTTGAGCATTCCTAATAGCTAAATGTCACTCCTTACCTTCTTAACCTGCCATGTGCCCAAACAGTAGTGTACAACCGTATATAGGGGATTGTCAGATTCAAAAATTCAAAAATAATTTGTAAGGTCCATTTGTTTCCTATTATCCTTTGTGAAGAATTCCAAAATTATCACCACATAAAGTGACACACGTCAGATTTGAAAAATGGGGCCTGATTAGAAACATAATACTGGCTGCAGGAAGAGGTTAAATCAGAGGATTACTGAAGTCAAAAACTGTGAGTATAGACAATAACACATCTACTGAAATGATAAAACTGAACTGTCTGCATCAAAAATAGTAACTAGTGGTGAAACCTCTCTGGGGTAATTAGAGTATGGGGCTCGGTGGCTCTTGGCAATCTAAACTATTGTAAGGGACAATATTTTCTGTCAGATGAGTTTCAAGAAGAAATACTAGACATTTAAAGTGAACTTTTTATAATAGTGCAGAGATGAGGTGTCTTAAATATAGATCTCGGGCATTTGGAAGACGCAATGGAGATCTTTTTGAAAGACTACCAGGGAGTTACAGACTCACATAAGCGAGGCAGGCCGATCCAACCACAATGAAAATACATACAGAATGAACTTGTAAAAAAAGAAAGAATATATAAACATGTAACATCCCCAACAACAACGTATGTATGAAGGGAGAAATCCAACACTAAACTGGAGTCACACTCATTTATGGTTGACCATTTGGGCCGAACAAGCCGGAACCCCGAACACGAACCTGAATTTGAAATGCCGAACAAATTCGCTCAATACTATTTATGATGTGGAGTGAATCCATGAAACCAGGGCTCGAGCCAACACATCTCCAGCAGGCAGGAATAAATGTATATTACAGCCATCAGCCACGCACAGCTTAGAGATATATCATGGCACAGGTGTAATGTTTTCTGTATAGTTTATCACAATCCTGTTTGAAGTTAGTTGGTTTTAAAAGAAATTGAAAAGTCAGGATAAAGGGAAACTCTGTTGTTATTGTACAGAAATTCACACGTGTCCCTCAGTGGTCATTTAATGTTATCGATCAAAAAAGTGAAGTTTGGCCAGAAAGACTGGACCTGGTCTTGTAGGGACCATATGAGCACATTCAGCCGCACAGAAGGGAGAGAAGGTAGATTCATCCAATAAGATATCAGGGATCTAGGAAGCCAACACCATCATTACCCTCTGCTTTCACTTAAAGGCCCATCATAATATTTTTCTTCAAGTGATTTTTTAATTTGTCAGCACAATCTACGTACGCTGACATTTGGCTTTATAGTTTACAGAACTGGGCAGGTAACGGTCAGCGTCTCCTAATCCCAGGGGGTAGGTGGATCCTCCAGGTTGTAAATTCTATAGAAAAGGGCTTTCACAATTTCCCAAAGTAATTTGAATATTTTCGGACGGAGGAGAATGTTGTGGTCTAGCGGCAAAATGGTGATCACACGATTGTGATACAACTACACCACTGATAAAGAAGCCACAGCTGGTGTCTGAAAAGAATCTGTGACTTCTGTGTATTCAGTGGTTACTACTCACCTGGGTAGTCATATGTAGGAATCTCCTCTTTACACCACTCATCACCCCTCACATATGTCTCTGTAGTATTAATATGGGTCAGATCTTCACCCTGAAACAAATATTATAAAAGTCAAAGACAGATGGAAAAGTCACAAGTTTGATCGGCTCTAATCCTGTTATCTCCACCGTTCTCATGACACAAATGAAAAACATAATAATGGTGGATAAAACAGAACTGAAGACATGACCTTTACAGCCGTCTACACATCATAGGGGAGATCTAATGACACCTTCTCTCCATCTACCTGAGGAACATTGGGATCTTCTTGTTTACAGTCCTGTGGAAGAAGAGGACGGGGACATCTCTCTGGTGTTCTCCTCTTACTGGATAGATCTGGAGGAAACACATACAGGGACTGTATTCATTCTTTACATACAGATAATTATAGGCAGTGTGTATTTAGTCCTATTACCTGGTGATGTGAGGGGCTGGGGAACCTCCATCATGATGTCCCTGTACAGATCTTTGTGTCCTTCTAAATACTCCCACTCCTCCATGGAGAAATAGACGGCGACATCCTGACACCTTATAGGAACCTGACACATACAATGATACCGTCATCCCCCAATCCCTTCATAGCGTTACTGTATAATGTCCCAGCATTCCTAGCAGTGTCACCTCTCCAGTCAGCAGCTCAATCATCTTGTAGATGAGTTCTAGGATCTTCTGGTCATTGATGTCCTCATGTATCAGGGGGTGAGGTGGAGGCCCCGTGATTAATCTCTGGTTATGGAGAGACACATTAATAAATCTCACTACAGACATTTCCAGAGTCCTCACCTCTCCAGTTCTGTTCATCTGTTATTCCCATAGATAAAAATGATGTAATGGGACATCATCAGAATCTCTCACCTCTCCAGTAAGCCGGAAGAGGATCTCTAGGGTGAGGTGTAATATCCTCTCCACCATCTTGTCCATCATTTTCCTGGATAAATGAGGAAAATTTTCTTATATAGACGATCGTCACTGAGAGGATCCGGTATTTTAGAGATCTGAATGAGAAAAAGATGAGCTAATGGACCATTTTTCTGCAAACGATGATGCGGAATCCAAAATGTACCACGAGTACCCTTTATCCCTTAATCTGGTGTTCAGGTCTATTGCCGGTATATTAAAATCTGTGACATTCGAGCAGTACCTTCTCAACCATAAAAATTGTCCCTTGGGTTTTCCTCTTTTTATGGGGATAGGGGTGGTGGTTATCCCACTTCAATAGTTTATTAGTGCTTGAAGGTTTCTGGTAGATGAGTGTCCCTAGGGTCCCGTTACAATCCTTCTTGATCAGTACATACAGGAAAGGCAACTAGTAATAATTGGTGTTGGTCTGCTCCTTTAAACAAAATGTACTTTTCAGGTTATATCCCCAGTACCCTCACTTTTCATCCCTTCTTTTGAGGCCCACACAGTCAGACTCTACCGGCCCTTCTCCCTGCGAGTGGCGGTTGTGTATCGCCCTCCGGGCCCCTCCTGTCAGTTTGTGGATCACTTTGCCACTTGGCTTCCAAACTTTCTATCCTATGACATCCCCACCCTCATCATGGGAGACTTTAACATCCCAATAGGCGATTCCCTCTCCCCATCTGCCGCTCATCTTTTATCGCTAACTTCCTCCTTCGGCCTTTCACAGCTTACTAATTCTCCTACACATGAAGATGGAAATACTCTTTGACCTGATCTTCGCCCGGCTCTGGTCAATACATGACTTAACTAACTCTCCTCTTCCGCTCTCTGATCACAACCTTCTTTCATTCTCTGTCAAGAACTGTCACCCTGCTCAAGACACCTCCACTTTCCACACTTATAGAAATATACATGCCATTAACACCCAGAAATTTATGAAAACGGTGCAATCATCATTGGCCCCAATCTCCTCCCTCTCATGCCCTGACGTTGCACTGAAGCATTATAACGAAACATTGCAATGAGCCCTGGATGAAGGCGCAGCTCCTACACAGAGAACAACTCGGCACAGACGGCGACAATCCTGGAACACGCTGCAAACACGTTTTCTCCAGCGGGGCTCCAGGTGTGCCAAACGGCTGTGGACAAAATCTAATCTGGCCGAAGATTTCCTCCATTATAAATTTATGCTTAAAACCTATAACTCCGCCCTTCACCTCTCCAAACAAACCTACTTTAACAACCTCATCATCTCATGGTCCAATAATCCTAAACACCTGTTTGACACTTTTCATTCTCTTCTTAATCAAACAGCACAGTCCCCAACCACCAACCTCAGCACTGACGATCTGGCCAATTATTTCAAAGAAAAAATTGACCATATCCGACAGGAAATTTTCTCTCAATCCCCAAATGTTATGCATGCTCCTCCCTCCCACATTGTATATTGCTCATTTTCTGACTTTGAACCAGTCACGGAAGAAGTGACAAGGCTCCTTGCCTCCTCTCGCTCTACCACCTGCACCAGTGACCCTATTCCTTCACATCTCCTTCAGTCCCTTTCTCCAGCTGTCACCACTCACCTAACTAAAATATTCAACCTCTACCTCTCATCTTGTATTTTTCCCACCTTTTTTAAACACTCCAGCATACATCCATTACTTAAAAAAACATCCCTGGACCAGAACTGTGCTGCTAACTACAGACTTGTTTCCAATCTTCCCTTTATCTCTAAACTCCTGGAAAGCCTGTTCCACTCCTGTCTAATACACTATCTCTCAGATAACTCCCTTCTTGACCCTTTACAATCTGGTTTCTGCTCTTTACATTCTACTGAAACTGCACTCACTAAAGTTTCTAATGATCTACTAACAGCCAAATCTAATGGTCACTACTTCCTGCTGATTCTTCTGGATCTCTCTGTGGATCTACCTCTCTGACCGCTCCTTCACTGTGTCTTTTTCTGGCTCCTCTTCTCCCCTCCCCCTTATTGTCGGGGTTCCTCAAGGATTAGTCCTAGACGCCCTTCTTTTCTACTTATATATCGCTCCTATTGGACAAACAATCAGCAGATTCGGCTTTTAGTACCATCTCTATGCTGATGACACCTAATTATACACCTCTTCTCCGGACATCACCCCTGCATTATTACAAAATACCAGTGATTGTCTTTCCGCTGTCTCTAACATTATGTCCTCCCTCTATCTAAAACTGAATCTGTCAAAAACTAAACTACTCCTATTTCCTCCCTCCATTAACCTATCTATGCCCGATATTGCCATTTCCGTTTATGGCTACATCATTACTCGCCAGCAACATGCCCGCTGTCTTGGGGTCATACTTGATTCAGATCTTTCCTTCACTCCTCACATCAAATCACTCGCTCGCTCGTGTCATCTACACCTCAAAAACATCTCTAGAATCAGAAATTTTCTTACCTTTGACTCGGTAAAAACTCTTACTGTAGCTCTTATTCATTCTCATCTGGACTATTGCAACTCTTTACTTATCGATTTCTCTCTTTCTGAACTTTCCCCTTTCCAATCCGTCCTGAACACAGCAGTCAGGGTCATATTCCTCGCCAACCGACACAACGATGCCTCTTCCCTGTGCCAGTCATTGCACTGATTGCCCATCCAATACAGAGTTCAATATAAACTTATCGCTCTTACCCACAAAGCTATCCACGATTCAGCACCACTCTACATCTCCTCCCTCGTCTCAGTCTACCACCCTACCCGTGCCCTTTGTTCTGCTAATGACTTAAAACTAAAATCCTCCGTAATCCGAATCTCCCATTCCCGTCTCCAAAATTTCTCGCATGCTGCACCAATTCTATGGAATGCACTACCCAGGACAATTCGATTAATTCCCAATACTCACAGTTTTAAGCGTGCCCTAAAAACCCATTACTTTAGACTGGCCTATCACCTCAACATACTTATCTAACTGTCCCAGTTTGGCCCATATTAAAATTTTCTTCAAAATCGTGCTCATACCATCCAGGCACCGAATAGCCTCTGTCTGTACTGTACACATACTGGCTGGCGACCAGTTCATGTAGTGTTATATAGTTACCCTATTTAGTATATTAAGGCAGTATTATACAATATATGTACATTTTACCTTTTGTGTCTCCCCTATTTCCTTACAGACTGTAAGCTTGTGAGCAGGGCCCTCACTCCTTTTAATATCTGAGTTATGCTTATTCTGGAAAGTCTGTATTGTCTGTATAAGTCCCCCCAAAAAATTGTAAAGTGCTGTGGAATATGTTGTCGCTATAAAAATAAAAATTATTATAATAAATTCAGATGTAAATCTAAGGCCCACTCTAATGATGTTGAGTTCCCCGACAAATTAAAAAGATTGTTCACTCGTCCCTGACCAGGTGATAAAAATGTAGTCAATATATTTGTACCATACCCCAATATATGGATGCCATCACTTATGATCATCCCTGAATATTGTGGCTTCCTCCCACCAGTCCAGGGATAGGTTAGCATATGAGGGAGCACAGCGGCTCCCCATCGCAGTACCCCTGAGCTGGTGGAAGTACTTCCTGTCAAAAAGAAAGAAGTTATGAGTAAGAGTGAATTTTAGAAGATCCTCCATGAAGTCATTATGTCTGCTACACTCTATTGATCTCGATTTCAAGAAATGTCTTACTCCTCTAATATCATCCTCATGTGGTATATTACTGTACAAAGCCTCGATATCTAGTAAGGCCTGCTCCCCTACATGCCTGTATACAAGCTCGAGGGTCTATATGTAGGGGAGCAGCCAAAGGGAAAACCATTTTCCAGACGGATTATTCCAACTGTAAAATCTCAGGTGGTACTGGGGGAACATTATACTGTGGGGGGAATCATACATACTGCATAAGGGGAATAATGGGGACATTACATTGTGTGGGGGCATCATACATACTGCATAAGGGGGTATAATGGGGGCATCATACATCCTGCATAAGGAGTACAATGAGGGCATTACACTGTGTAGGGGCATCATACATCCTGCATAAGGGGCATAATGGGGGCATTACACATCCTGCATAAGGGGCACAATGGGGGCATTACACTGTGTGGGGGCATCATACATCCTGCATAAGGGGCATAATGGGGGCATTACACTGTATGGGGGCATCATACATACTTCATAAGGGGCATAATGGGGACATTACATTGTGTGGGGGCATCATACATACTGCATAAGGGGCATAATGGGGGCATCATACATCCTGCATAAGGGGCACAATGGGGGCATTACACTGTGTGGGGGCATCATACATCCTGCATAAGGGGCATAATGGGGGCATTACACTGTGTGGGGGCATCATACATCCTGCATAAGGGGCACAATGGGGGCATTACACTGTGTGGGAGGCATCATACATCCTGCACAAGGGGCATAATGGGGGCATTACACTGCGTGGGGGCGTCATACATCCTGCATAAGGGGCATAATGGGGGCATTACACTGTGGGGGGCATCATACATACTGCATAAGGGGCATAATGGGGGCATTACACTGTGTGGGGGCATCATACATACTGCATAAGGGGCATAATGGGGGCATTACACTGTGTGGGGGCATCATACATACTGCATAAGGGGCATAATGGGGGCATTACACTGTATGAGGGCATCATACATACTGTATAAGGGGCATAATGGGGGCATTACACTGTGTGCGGGCATCATACATACTGTATAAGGGGTATAATGGGGGCATTACACTGTGTGGGGGGCATCATACATCCTGCATAAGGGGCATAATGGGGGCATAATACATCCTGCATAAGGGGCATTACACTGTGGGGGGCATCATACATCCTGCATAAGGGGCATAATGGGGGCATTACACTGTGTGGGGGCATCATACATACAGCATAAGGGGTATAATGGGGGCATTACACTGTGTAGGGGCATCATACATCCTCCATAAGGGGTATAATGGGGGCATTACACTGTGTGGGGGCATCATACATCTTGCATAAGGGGCATAATGGGGGCATTACACTGTGTGGGGGCATCATACATACTGCATAAGGGGCATAATGGGGTCATTACACTGCGAGGGGGCATCATACATCCTGCATAAGGGGCATAATGGGGGCATTACACTGTGTGGGGGGCATCATACATCCTGCATAAGGGGTATAATGGGGGCATTACACTGTGTCGGGGAATCATACATCCTGCATAGGGGGCATAATGGGGGCATTACACTGTATGGGGGAATCATACATCCTGCATAAGAAGCATAATGGGGGCATTACACTGTGTGGGGGCATCATACATCCTGCATAAGAGGCATAATGGGAGCATTACACTGTGTGGGGGCATCATACATCCTGCATAAGTGGCATAATGGGGGCATTACACTGTGTGGGCATCATACATCCTGCATAAGGGGCATAATGGGGGCATTACACTGTGTGGGCATCATACATCCTGCATAAGGGGCATAATGGGGGCATTACACTGAGTGGGGGCACCATACATCCTGCATAAGGGGCATAATGGGGGCATTACACTGTGTGGGGGCATCATACATCCAGCATAAGGGGCATAATGGGGGCATTACACATCCTGCATAAGGGGCATAATGGGGGCATTACACTGCATGGAGGCATCATACATATTGCATAAGGGGCATAATGAGGGCATCATACATCCTGCATTAGGGGCATAATGGGGGCATTACACTGTGGGGGGCATCATACACACTGCATAAGGGGCATAATGAGGGCATTACACTGTGTGGGGGGCATCATACATCCTGCATAAGGGGCATAATGGGGGCATTACACTGTGTGGGGGCATCATACATACTGCATAAGGGGCATAATGGGGGCATTACACTGTGTGGGGGCATCATACATACTGCATAAGGGGCATAATGGGGGCATTACACTGTGGGGGGCATCATACATACTGCATAAGGGGCATAATGGGGGCATTACACTGTGTGGGGGGCATCATACAACCTGCATAAGGGGCATAATGAGGGCATTACACTGTGGGGGGCATCATACATACTGTATAAGGGGCATAATGGGGGCATTACACTGTGTGGGGGGCATCATACATCCTGCATAAGGGGCATAATGGGGGCATAATACATCCTGCATAAGGGGCATTACACTGTGGGGGGCATCATACATCCTGCATAAGAGGCATAATGGGGGCATTACACTGTGGGGGCATCATACATACTGCATAAGGGGCATAATGGGGGCATTACACTGTGGGGGGCATCATACATCCTGCATAAGGGGCATAATGGGGGCATAATACATCCTGCATAAGGGGCATTACACTGTGGGGGGCATCATACATCCTGCATAAGAGGCATAATGGGGGCATTACACTGTGGGGGCATCATACATACTGTATAAGGGGTATAATGGGGGCATTACACTGTGTGGGGGGCATCATACATCCTGCATAAGGGGCATAATGGGGGCATAATACATCCTGCATAAGTGGCATTACACTGTGGGGGGCATCATACATCCTGCATAAGGGGCATAATGGGGGCATTACACTGTGTGGGGGCATCATACATACAGCATAAGGGGTATAATGGGGGCATTACACTGTGTAGGGGCATCATACATCCTCCATAAGGGGTATAATGGGGGCATTACACTGTGTGGGGGGCATCATACAACCTGCATAAGGGGCATAATGAGGGCATTACACTGTGGGGGGCATCATACATACTGTATAAGGGGCATAATGGGGGCATTACACTGTGTGGGGGGCATCATACATCCTGCATAAGGGGCATAATGGGGGCATAATACATCCTGCATAAGGGGCATTACACTGTGGGGGGCATCATACATCCTGCATAAGAGGCATAATGGGGGCATTACACTGTGGGGGCATCATACATACTGCATAAGGGGCATAATGGGGGCATTACACTGTGGGGGGCATCATACATCCTGCATAAGGGGCATAATGGGGGCATAATACATCCTGCATAAGGGGCATTACACTGTGGGGGGCATCATACATCCTGCATAAGAGGCATAATGGGGGCATTACACTGTGGGGGCATCATACATACTGTATAAGGGGTATAATGGGGGCATTACACTGTGTGGGGGGCATCATACATCCTGCATAAGGGGCATAATGGGGGCATAATACATCCTGCATAAGTGGCATTACACTGTGGGGGGCATCATACATCCTGCATAAGGGGCATAATGGGGGCATTACACTGTGTGGGGGCATCATACATACAGCATAAGGGGTATAATGGGGGCATTACACTGTGTAGGGGCATCATACATCCTCCATAAGGGGTATAATGGGGGCATTACACTGTGTGGGGGCATCATACATCCTGCATAAGGGGCATAATGGGGGCATTACACTGAGTGGGGGCACCATACATCCTGCATAAGGGGCATAATGGGAGCATTACACTGTCTGGGGGCATCATACATCCTGCATAAGGGGTATAATGGGGGCATTACACTGCGAGGGGGCATCATACATCCTGCATAAGGGGCATAATGGGGTCATTACACTGTGTGGGGGGCATCATACATCCTGCATAAGGGGCATAATGGGGTCATTACACTGTGTGGGGGGCATCATACATACTGCATAAGGGGCATAACGGGGTCATTACACTGTGTGGGGGGCATCATACATACTGCATAAGGGGCATAATGGGGTCATTACACTGTGTGGGGGGCATCATACATACTGCATAAGGGGCATAATGGGGGCATTACACTGTGTGGGGGGCATCATACATCCTGCATAAGGGGTATAATGGGGGCATTACACTGTGTGGGGCATCATACATCCTACATAAGGGGCATAATGGGAGCATTACACTGTGTGGGGGCATCATACATCCTGCATAGGGGGCATAATGGGGGCATTACACTGTATGGGGGAATCATACATCCTGCATAAGAAGCATAATGGGGGCATTACACTGTGTGGGGGCATCATACATCCTGCATAAGAGGCATAATGGGAGCATTACACTGTGTGGGGGCATCATACATCCTGCATAAGTGGCATAATGGGGGCATTACACTGTGTGGGCATCATACATCCTGCATAAGGGGCATAATGGGGGCATTACACTGTGTGGGCATCATACATCCTGCATAAGGGGCATAATGGGGGCATTACACTGTGGGGTAGTAAAGGGGTCCTGTACTATGAGAACAATACGTTTCCTCCCTTCCTGTCTCCATAGTTGGGTCGTATGTATCTATTACAGGGAACAGAACAAAAACCTTATGATTCTTATAAAGGGGCAACACAAGACCCCAAAAGAGTCTCCGTGCTGAAGGGGTTAATGCCCCCTGCGCCCAGTAATGGGGGGTCTCCACATACCTCCACCTGCAGAGCCGCCACCACATATATGGCTGCTCTGTGTGCACAGGACCTGTGATGAGGTCACAGGAGGGGAGGAGTCAGGGGTCACATGATCAGGGGCCTCAGTGGATGCAGGACTCTGCTGTGCTGGTTGTCATGGTGCTGGATGAGCTGAAGTTTATGTGTGGGGTCAGGAGGGGTTTACAGTGTGGATGTAGCAGAGCCGTGTGTGTACGAGGTGTACGGAGCAGAGCCGCGTGTGTACGAGGTGTACGGAGCAGAGCCGCGTGTGTACGAGGTGTACGGAGCAGAGCCGCGCGTGTACGAGGCGTACGGAGCGGAGCCGCGTGTGTACGAGGTGTACGGAGCAGAGCCGTGTGTGTACGAGGTGTACGGAGCAGAGCCGCGCGTGTACGAGGTGTACGGAGCGGAGCCGCGTGTGTACGAGGTGTACGGAGCAGAGCCGCGTGTGTACGAGGTGTACGGAGCAGAGCCGTGTGTGTACGAGATGTACGGAGCAGAGCCGCGTGTGTAGGAGGTGTACGGAGCGGAGCCGCGTGTGTACGAGGTGTACGGAGCAGAGCCGCGTGTGTACGAGGTGTACGGAGCAGAGCCGTGTGTGTACGAGGTGTACGGAGCAGAGCCGTGTGTGTACGAGGTGTACGGAGCGGAGCCGTGTGTGTACGAGGCGTACGGAGCGGAGCCGCGTGTGTACGAGGCGTACGGAGCGGAGCCGCGTGTGTACGAGGCGTACGGAGCGGAGCCGCGTGTGTACGAGGCGTACGGAGCGGAGCCGCGTGTGTACGAGGCGTACGGAGCGGAGCCGCGTGTGTACGAGGCGTACGGAGCAGAGCCGCGTGTGTACGAGGCGTACGGAGCAGAGCCGCGTGTGTACGAGGCGTACAGAGCGGAGCCGTGTGTGTACGAGGTGTACGGAGCAGAGCCGTGTGTGTACGAGGTGTACGGAGCGGAGCCGTGTGTGTACGAGGTGTACGGAGCAGAGCCGAGCGTGTACGAGGTGTACGGAGCAGAGCCGAGCGTGTACGAGGTGTACGGAGCAGAGCCGTGTGTGTACGAGGTGTACGGAGCGGAGCCGTGTGTGTACGAGGTGTACAGAGCGGAGCCGTGTGTGTACGAGGTGTACGGAGCAGAGCCGTGTGTGTACGAGGTGTACGGAGCAGAGCCGTGTGTGTACGAGGTGTACGGAGCGGAGCCGTGTGTGTACGAGGTGTACAGAGCAGAGCCGAGCGTGTACGAGGTGTACGGAGCAGAGCCGTGCGTGTACGAGGTGTACGGAGCGGAGCCGTGTGTGTACGAGGTGTACAGAGCGGAGCCGTGTGTGTACGAGGTGTACGGAGCGGAGCCGCGCGTGTACGAGGTGTACGGAGCGGAGCTGCGCGTGTACGAGGTGTACAGAGCAGAGCCGAGCGTGTACGAGGTGTACGGAGCAGAGCCGTGCGTGTACGAGGTGTACGGAGCGGAGCCGTGTGTGTACGAGGTGTACAGAGCGGAGCCGTGTGTGTACGAGGTGTACGGAGCGGAGCCGCGCGTGTACGAGGTGTACGGAGCGGAGCTGCGCGTGTACGAGGTGTACGGAGCAGAGCCGTGTGTGTACGAGATGTACGGAGCAGAGCCGCGTGTGTAGGAGGTGTACGGAGCGGAGCCGCGTGTGTACGAGGTGTACGGAGCAGAGCCGCGTGTGTACGAGGTGTACGGAGCAGAGCCGCGTGTGTACGAGGTGTACGGAGCAGAGCCGCGTGTGTACGAGGTGTACGGAGCAGAGCCGTGTGTGTACGAGGTGTACGGAGCGGAGCCGTGTGTGTACGAGGCGTACGGAGCGGAGCCGCGTGTGTACGAGGCGTACGGAGCGGAGCCGCGTGTGTACGAGGCGTACGGAGCGGAGCCGCGTGTGTACGAGGCGTACGGAGCGGAGCCGCGTGTGTACGAGGCGTACGGAGCAGAGCCGCGTGTGTACGAGGCGTACGGAGCAGAGCCGCGTGTGTTCGAGGCGTACGGAGCAGAGCCGCGTGTGTACGAGGCGTACGGAGCAGAGCCGCGTGTGTACAAGGCGTACGGAGCAGAGCCGCGTGTGTACGAGGCGTACGGAGCGGAGCCGCGTGTGTACGAGGTGTACGGAGCGGAGCCGCGTGTGTACGAGGTGTACGGAGCGGAGCCGTGTGTGTACGAGGTGTACGGAGCCGAGGGTACGGAGCGGAGCCGCGTGTGTACGAGGCGTACGGAGCGGAGCCGCGTGTGTACGAGGCGTACGGAGCGGAGCCGCGTGTGTACGAGGTGTACGGAGCAGAGCCGCGTGTGTACGAGGTGTACGGAGCGGAGCCGCGTGTGTACGAGGTGTACGGAGCGGAGCCGCGTGTGTACGAGGTGTACGGAGCGGAGTCGCGTGTATACGAGGTGTACGGAGCGGAGCCGCGTGTGTACGAGGTGTAAGGAGCGGAGCCGCGTGTGTACGAGGTGTACGGAGCGGAGCCGTGTGTACGAGGTGTGCGGAGCAGAGCCGTGTGTAAGAGGCGTGCGGAGCGAAGCCGTGTGTACGAGGTGTGCGGAGCGGAGCCGTGTTTACGAGGCGTGCGTAGCGGAGCCGTGTGTGTACCAGGCGTACGGAGCGGAGCCGTGTGTGTACAAGGCGTACGGAGCGAAGCTGTGTGTACAAGGTGGAGCCATGTGTACGAGGCGTACGGAGCAGAGTCATGCGTGTGTACGAGGTGTACGGAGCGGAGCCCCGTGTGTACGAGGTGTACGGAGCGGAGCCACGTGTGTACGAGGTGTACGGAGCGGAGCCGCGTGTGTACGAGGTGTACGGAGCGGAGCCGCGTGTGTACGAGGTGTACGGAGCGGAACCGCGTGTGTACGAGGTGTACGGAGCGGAGCCGCGTGTGTACGAGGTGTACAAAGCGGAGCCGCGTGTGTACAGAGGTATACGGAGAGGAGACGCGTGTGTACAGAGGTGTACGGAGCGGAGCCGTGTGTGTACAGAGGTGTACGGAGCGGAGCCGTGTGTGTACAGAGGTATATGGAGAGAGAGGAGCTGCGTGTACAGAGGTGAGTCGCGCATGTACGGAGAGGAGCATGTTTGACATGTGCTGAGCGGAGGGTTTATTCGATAATCTTGTTCTGCCATTTGGATTCTCCAATGCACCAACAGGATTTTACAACTTTCTGAATTATATTTCGCTGATAACTTTGGGGGATTTGTTGTGATTTATCTTGATGATATATAATTATTCTCCTGATCTGGATTCTCGCCAGGAACATGTCCGTGTTGCATTAGAAAGGATGATGGAAAAATTCTTTATTTGGTAAATTTTTGAAAATGTATTATTTCTGTGCAGGAAATTTCATTCCTGGGGATCATTTTATCAGCTGATGGGTTTCAGATGGATCCTGGGAAGGTGAAAGCCATAATAGTCACCTGAAAGGGTTGCAATGTTTTGTAGAATTCATCAACTATTATAATAAATTCATTAGGGGTTTTCTCAGATTGTTGAACCTCTTACTGACCTCACACGTACGGGGCGGATATCAATGTTTGGCCATCAGATGCTATTGGGGCTTTTGAAAGATTGAAAGAGTGCTTTATGTCTGCTCCTGTTCTAATTCAACCTGATCTCCAAGTAACATTCATTGTTGAGTAGTGTTGAGCGAGTATGTTCTATTAACCCTTTCGCCGAGTATTCTCGGGCCGAGCTCCGAGTATTTATAGCTGCTCGGTGATAAGATTAAATCACTCCCGTGTGCATGATTTGCAACTGTTTGACAGCTTTATTACATGTGAGGAATGTCTATTTCTTACACATTCCTCACATGTAATAAAGCTGTCAAACAGTTGCAAATCATGCACACGGGAGCGATATAACCTTATCACCGAGCAGCTATAAATACTCGGAGCTCGGCCCAAGCATACTCGGACAGAACATACTCGCTCAACCCTAGTGTTGAGCGAACATGCTCGACACTGCTCGGTACTTGCCTGAGCATCACGCTACTCGGGATGTTCGGTGAGCACCGAGCATTTCCGGGTTACTCGGGCGGGAGCTCTGGTCTCCGCCCTGCATGTTTGGCGCTCTTTACGGAGCCAATGAGCATGCAGGGATTGCCAGCCAGTCACTGTAATGCCGCAGCCATGTTGGTTGTGGGCATTACATTGATTGGCTGGCCGCACAGCGTCACCGAGTATTTAAAACCGAGCGCCGCCATCTTGGACACAGACGCCCGGGATTAGCTAGTGTAGGGAAAGTGCTGCTGAGCTAGGGAGAGATTTATACTGCGAAAGAGGTAGTGTAGGGTCTCTAAAGGCTGCCAGATCAAACAAACAGTCCTTCTCAGGACTAATATCCATCCCAGATATCAGGCAGGCAGGCTGTATAGGAGACGCAGTGGTTATACCAGCAAACGCTGCATTACAGTCCTGTGTGCTCCTGTTGCTAAAATTTCTGGACTTAGCTCCAGGTCTCAGGGGCCAGGAAAAATCCTTTTTTTTTCATCTAAATCATCTTTTTTTTTCCTCCTTCACACTGTACGCACTGTACAAATACCCGTCTTATTAACCTTTTGGTGCCCCCCCCCCAAAAAAAAAAAAAAGTGTCTGTGACAGTTCAGACACAAATATATCTGTTGAAAATAGTCTGGTGTAGGCCTGAGAAACAGAAGTGTGGTTTTGCAGTTCCACAGTTCAAACCTCTGTATTATCCACTTTTGGGCTATTTGTATCTAAAAAAAACAGTTTGAGTGTGTCGCTCACTGTTCAGCCGCAAATATATATATTTAAAAAAAGTCTGGTATACGCCAGTAAATTATAACTGTGGTTTTGCTGTTCCACGGTAAAAAATCTCTATTATCCTGCTTTTGGCATTTTTTGCTGTAAAAAAATAACTGTAATAGTGTCTCCCTGATTGTTCAGATTGTTTAAAAGAGTCGGGTGTAGGCCAGAGAAATAGAACTGTGGTTTTCCTCTTCCACGGTTCTAATCTACTTTTTATTACCCTTTTTCCATTGATAGTGCGAGTGTAAGCTATTTTACTTCCTTTACAAAGGGCAAGGCGCGTGGCAAGGGACGTGGAACTGGACGTTCTGGTGATGGCGCGTGCAGAGGACGGGGCTGTGGCCAAGGTGAAAATGTGCCACAACCAACAGCCACATCTTCTCGCTCCCACTTCTTGACCGAAATACTAGGGAAGCACAGAACAACACCAGTATTGCGAACTGATCAGTGTGAACAGCTTATTAATTGGATAGCAGATAACACTTCCAGTTACCTGGGAACCACCACCTCCGGTCTGTCTTCCACACGGTCAAATCTTAGTAGCCGTGAGTCTTGACCACATACTCCTCCTCACCCTGATGCTCCTTCCTCCCGCCATGCTGAGTGTCGTCAGACAGCAACTGATCTAACACTTGGACACTCTGAAGAGCTGTTCACTGGTCCATTTCCATATTTGTGCCCCTCGCCTGCTCCGCTTGAAGTGGTGGAAGAGGAGATCCCATGTAGCGATGCTCAAATATTTTAACAGCCACGGCCACAGGAAGTCGACGCTGGCAATTTGTCACAAGAGGTGGACGATGACGAGACACAATTGCCAGGAAGTGAGAAGGAGGATCGGGGTGCTCAAGTGGAAGAGGAGGAGGTGGTGGATGATCTAGTAACTGACCCAACGTGGCAGGAGAACCTGCAGAGCGAGGCCAGCAGCACACAGGGTGAGAGAGGCAGAGTACCCCAACAGGCAGGAAGAAGCAGTGTGGTGGCCCCACACAGAAGGCAGGCAACAGTTCCCCGTAACACCAACACGAGGGACATTGCCAGTACAACCTGTAGGTCTTCCAGAGTCTGGATTTTTTTAAAGACTGCTGATAACCCCAAAAAGGCCATTTGTACCACCTGCCATGCCAGCAACAGCAGGGGTGACAAAACTACCAGCCTTACCACCACCAGCATGATCAGGCACATGGCAGCAAAGCACCCGACTTTGTGGGGTGAACCCCAGGGTCCACGACCAGTGTCAGCGGGTGTCACCACTGCTTCTTCCGCTGTTGTGCGTGCAATAGAACCCCCTTTTGTGTGTGCAAGGCAATCCCCTGTCCATACTGCATGCAAAGATGCCCCCTCCTCTCAGTCTTCACTTGTTATGGCAGTTTCTCAAGAAACAGCATCAACGTCCACGTCCCACCGCAGCGTTGAATTGTCCATATCCCAGACCTTTGAACGAAAGCGGAAATTCGCAGCCAACGCCCCACAGGCCACAGTCTTAAATTCGCACATTTCACGACTGCTTGCGTTGGAAATGCTGCCTTTTAGGCTGGTGGAGACGGAATCCTTCCACAACCTTATGGTGGTGGCCGTCCCTCGGTACTCGGTCCCCAGCCGACACTATTTTGCCCGGTGTGCCATCCCCGCACTACACAAGCACGTGTCCCAAAACATCTGCTGTGCCCTCAACAACGCAGTTACTGGGAGAGTCCACCTGACAACGGACACGTGGACAAGTGCTTGTGGCCAGGGACGGTACATCTCCCTGACGGCACACTGGGTAAACATAGTGGAACCCAGGACCCAGTCGTACCTTGGGACGGAACACATCCTCCCCACACCGAGGATTGTAGGCCCTATGTCAGTCAGAGTTGCCCCCACAGTGTACAGCTCCTGCGCATCATCCTCCTCCTCATGTTCAGCCTCCATCTCAGATATCACATCAGTTACAAGCTGGAAGCACTGCAGTACTGCCTCTGCCAAGCGGCAACAGGCTGTGCTGTAACTCATAAGCTTAGGTGAGAAACCTCACACTGCTTGTGAGTTGTGGACAGCTGTGAAAGAGCAGGCAGATCTGTGGCTAACACCGCTGAACCTACATCCAGGCATGGTCGTGTGTGACAATGGCCTTAACCTGGTGGCGGCTCTGAGGCGAGGTGAGATCACACACGTACCATGCCTGGCTCATGTGCTTAACCTCGTGGTTCAGCGGTTTCTTAAATCGTACCCCGAGTTGCCAGATCTGCTTGTGAAAGTACGCCGCCTGTCAGCTCATTTTCACAAGTCGGCTACAGCTTCCACCGCCCTTGCTGTTTTGCAGCAGCGTTTGCAGCTTCCCTCACACCGACTGGTGTGTGATGTCCCCACATGTTGGAACTCTACCCTCCACATGTTGCAAAGGATTTGTGAGCAGAAGAGAGCAGTTGTGGACTACCAGCTGCAACAAGGCCGTTGATATTCAGGTCAGACTCCACACATAAGACCTCAGGAGTGGACCTGGATGTCAGACATATGTACCATCCTGACAAACTTTGAGGACTCCACCAAGATGGTGAGTGGCGATGACGCCATCATTAGCATCAGCATTCAACTTGTCTGTCTTTTGTAGCGCTCTCTGCAGAGAATTAAAGAGGAGGCATTGCAGCCAGAGTATGATGAGATGGATCAAGAAGCTGTAGTGGTCAATTACACACACCCCAGCCTCATCTCATCCCAACGTGCATTGGGGGACAATGAGGGAGAGGAGGAGGAGGAAGAACAGGAGCTGGTATCATGCGCTGTAGACGGTAGTACCTGTACAACTGTCATACCACGGTTCAGCGTGGTTGGCCTGAGGACAGGGGAGGAGGAGGAGAGCATGGTCAGTCGTCATCTTGGTGAGGAAACGGAAGTCTTGCCCGTTACCAGTCTGGCACGCATGGCTGACTTTATGTTACGCTGCCTTAACCATGACCCTCGCGTTGTCAAAATGTTGGGTGACAGTCATTGCTGGTTGGTGACACTTTTAGACCCCTGCTACAAGGAGAACTTTCACTCTCTTATTCCTGAGGTGGAGAGGTCTACAAAAATGGGGCAGTACCAGAAGGCCCTTGCTGCAGAACTGTTAAAAAAATTCCCATCTGAACACGCTAGCGGCAGAGGTCACAGTTCATTGCCCAACCAAGGCGTACATGCGAGAGAGATGCAACTCCAATCCAGAAGAGGCAGGGGAACACTGTCAACATTCTGGGACAGTTTTCTCAGACCCTCCCTTCGGACAGACCCTGAGGCGCGGGGTACTCTCACAAGGAGTGGAAAGTTTCAAAAGATGGTGAGGGAGTACCTTGCCGACCGTCCCAGCGTCCTCCGTGATTCCTCTGTGCCTTTTAATTATTGGGTATCCAAGCTGGACACTTGGAATGAACTCGCTCGGTACGCCTTGGAGGTCCTGGCCTGTCCTGCCGCTAGTGTGTTATCGGAGCGTGTTTTTAGTGCCGCTGGGGGAATTATAACTGATAAGCGCACTCGCCTGTCAACTGACAATGCTGACAAGCTGATCCTTATCAAAATGAACAAGGACTGGATTGGGCCAGACTTCTCATCACCACCAAATGACAGCAGAGTAACATAAAGTCAAATCCACTGTGTTATTTCGGGAGCTGTATTCACATGCACCGCTTCACACCCACACATGGGTATATGCTTCCTCATTTCGGCTGTTTTATATTCTTCTCCTTATCCTCAGCCTCCACCACCACTATACCACCAGGGTGACCGTGGTCCGTGTTGCCATTATTGAATGTTCCTCCGTCCTTATTTTTGTCATCTTTTGCTTGGAAGGCATAGGCAAAGACTATGGGAAACCCACTCCCCAATAATGGGAATAATGTTTGTAATATGCTGTACTGCATGGCTCTTGTAAGGGGCATTGCAAGTTCTTCCATCCTAATTTTTGGCAGCTTTTGCTTGGAAAGCATAGGCAAAGACTATGGGAGACCCACTCCCCAATAATGGGAATAATGTTTGTATTATGCTGTACTGTATGGCTCTTGTAAGGGGCATTAGAACCGTCTTGTTAAGCTACTGGGACCTCCACGTCTCTTCCAAGGGGCATTAAAACCATCTTGTTAAGCTACTGGGACCTCCACGTCTCTTCCGAGGGGCATTAAAACCGTCTTGTTAAGCTACTGTGACCTCCACCACTTTTCCAAGGGGCATTAAAACCGTCTTGTTAAGCTACTGTGACCTCCACGTCTCTTCTGAAGGGCATTAAAACCGTCTTGTTAAGCTACTGCGACCTCCACCACTTTTCTAAGGGGCATTAAAACCGTCTTGTTTAGCTACTGTGACCTACACCACTTTTCCAAGGGGCATAAAAACCGTCTTTTTAAGCTACTGGGACCACCACGTCTCTTCCGAGGGGCATTAAAACCGTCTTGTTAAGCTACTGTGACCTCCACCACTTTTCCAAGGGGCATTAAAACCGTCTTGTTAAGCTACTGTGACCACCACCACTTTTCCAAGGGACATTAAAACCGTCTTGTTAAGCTACTGAGACTTCCACGTCTCTTCCGTGGGGCACTAAAACCGTCTTGTTAAGCTACCGGGACCTCCACGTCTCTTCCGGGGGGCATTAAAACCGTCTTATTAAGCTACTGGGACCTCCACGTCTCTTCCGAGGGGCATTAAAACCATCTTGTTAAGCTACTGTGACCTCCACCACTATTCCAAGGGGCATTAAAACCATTTTGTTAAGCTACTGTGACCTCCACGTCTCTTCCGAGGGGCAGTAAAACCGTCTTGTTAAACCATTCTGAACTCCACAGCTCTTCCAAGGGGCATTGAAATGTTGTTTTTAATTAACTCGAACCTCCATGACTCTTCCAACAGGCATTGCATTTCCTCCTAATTTTAGTCAGCTTTTGCTTTTCAATACATAGGCGAATACTAAGGGAGACCCACTCCCCAATAATGGGTAGAAGGTTTTTAGTATGCTGTAATGCACGTCTGTTTCAAGGGCCATTTCAGTTCCTCATAATTTTTGGAAAGCCTTCCATTCACTGCTTAGGCCACCAGTGCACAGGAGACCCAGTTGCTATAAATGGAAAAAACGGTTTAGTTAAGGCCCTCTGACCTCCATGTCACTTCCAAGGGGCATTGGAGTGCCTCGAAATTTTTGGTAGGCATTGCACTCACTCTATGCCCTATAACTGTGTAGCTGAACCGCTCCTTTTGGTACAGAAACATATCCTACAAGACATGTGTGGTTGACTGGCCTGATATTGATGTGAATGGTCCCTTTTCCTCCTGCTCTTTCTCCTTTGCCACCACCTCATCCATCATTCATCACCTGAAGCTTTGTTTTAACGGGAGTCATAGAACTGGGATAGTAGCAGGAAAACATCCAGCAATCCTCGGAGGAGGTAGGATATGCGCCACAACGCTGACCACCTCAGACCTAGCCGCTACTACATACATGCGCTTGCATTCCAAGAAAGCTAAGAAGATGGATGGCCTCATGATCATGAATAATTTACTCATTGTGTAGGAGGCTGACCACTGCTGCTGTCTACCTTTTGAACTTTGTGTTGAAGCCTGATTGACCCAGGACCCGCAATCCTCTATGTCTGGAGGACGTGTTACATCCCAGTGTCCAACTGTGTCCCGGCTTCCACAATATTAACCCAGTGTGAAGGCGTGAGATGGACCATCCCTGGCCACATTCACTTGTCCACGTGTTTGTGGGTAGGCTGTCCTTCAAATAGGGGCATCTGGGGATCGTTTATGGACACCTGGCCGCCCCCAGGCCGCTAGGGACCGTGTGTGGACACCCGGCCACAATGGAAGAGTTCCAAAGCATTTTTAAACTTCAGCAAAAATTCCGAGAACAATGGAAGAGTTCCAAAGCATTTTTAAACTTCAGTGGAATTCCGAGAATAATGGAACAGTTCCAAAGCATTTTTAAACTTCAGCGGAATTCCGAGAACAATGGAAGAGATCCAAAGCATTGTCAAACATCAGTGGAATTCCGATAACAATGGAGGAGTTCCAAAGCATTGTTAAACATCAGCGGAATTCCGAGAACAATGGAAGAGTTCCAAAGTATTGTTACTCATCAGCGGAATTCAGAGAACAATGAAAAATTTCCAAAGAATTTTTAAACTTCAGCAGAATTCCGAGAACAATGGAAGAGTTCCAAAGCTTTGTTAAACATCAGCGGAATTCCTAAATCAATGGAAGAGTTCCAAAGCATTGTTAAACATCAGAGGAATTCCGAGAACATTGGAAGAGTTCCAAAGCATTATTAAACTTCAGCAAAATTGCGAGAACAATAGAAGAGTTCCAGACCAATTTTAAACTTCAGCGGAATTCCGACAACAATGGAAGAGTTCCAAAGCATTCTTAAACTTCAGCAGAATTCCGAGAACAATGTAAGAGTTCCAATGCATTTTTAAACTACAGCAGTATTCCGATAACTATGGAAGAGTTCCAAAGCATTGTTAAACATCAGCGGAATTCCGATAACAATGGAAGAGTTTCAGAGCATTTTTAAACTTTAGTGAAATTTCAAGAACAATGGAAGAGTTTCAAAGCATTGTTAAACAACAGCTGAATTCTAAGAAAAATGGAAGAGTTCCAAAGCATTGTTAAAAATCAGCGGAATTCCGAGAACAATGGAAGAGTTCCAAAGCATTTTTAAACTTCAGCGGAATTCCGAGAACAATGGAAGAGTTCAAATGCATTTTTAAACTTCAGCAGTATTCCGAGAACAATGGAAGAGTTCCAAAGCATTGTTAAACTTCAGCTTAATTCTGAGAACAATGGAAGAGTTTCAGAGCATTTTTAAACTTCAGCAGAATTCCAAGAACAACGGAAAAGATCCAAATCATTGTTAAACATGAGCGGAATTCCGAGAACAATGGAAGAGTTTCAAAGCATTGTTAAACAACAGCGGAATTCCGAGAAAAAGGGAAGAGTTCAAATGCATTTTTAAACTTCAGCAGTATTCCGAGAACAATGGAAGAGTTCCAAAGCATTGTTAAACTTCAGCTTAATTCTGAGAACAATGGAAGAGTTTCAGAGCATTTTTAAACTTCAGCAGAATTCCAAGAACAATGGAAGAGTTCCAAAGCATTTTTAAACTTCAGCAGAATTCCGAGAACAATGGAAGAGTTCCAAAGCATTTTTAAACTTCAGCGGAATTCCGAGAACAATGGAAGAGTTTCAAAGCATTTTTAAACTTCCACAGAATTCCGAGAACAACGGAAAAGGTCCAAATCATTGTTAAACATCAGCGGAATTCCGAGAACAATGGAAGAGTTCAAAAGCATTGTTAAACAACAGCGGAATTCCCAGAACAATGGAAGAGTTCCAATGCATTTTTAAACTTCAGCAGTATTCCGAAAACAATGGAAGAGTTCCATATCATTGTTAAACTTCAGCGGAATTCTGAGAACAATGGAAGAGTTTCAGAGCATTTTTAAACTTCAGCGGAATTCCAAGAACAATGGAAGAGTTCCAAAGCATTTTTAAACTTCAGCGGAATTCCGAGAACAATGGAAGAGTTCCAAATCATTTTTAAAATCCAGCGGAATTCTGAGAACAATGGAAGAGTTCCAATGCATTTTTAAACTTCAGCAGTATTCCGAGAACAATGGAAGAGTTCCAAAGCATTGTTAAACTTCAGCGGAATTCTGAGAACAATGGAAGAGTTTCAGAGCATTTTTAAACTTCAGCAGAATTCCGAGAACAATGAAAGTGTTCCAAAGCATTTTTAAACTTCAGCGAAATTCCGAGAACAATGGAAGAGTTCCAAAGCATTTTAAACTTCAGCGGAATACCGAGAACAATGGAAGAGTTCCAAAACATTTTTAAACTTCAACGGAATTCCGAGAATAATGGAAGAGTTTCAAAGCATTTTTAAACTCCAGCGGAATTCCGAGAACAATGGAAGAGTTCCAAAGCATTGTTAAACTTCAGCGGAATTCCTAGAATAATGGAAGAGTTCCAAAGCATTTTTAAACTTCAGCAGAATTCTGAGAACAATGGAAGAGTTCCAATGCATTTTCAAACTTCAGCAGTATTCCGAGAACAATGGAAGAGTTCCAAAGCATTGTTAAACTTCAGCGGAATTCCGAGAACAATGGAAGAGTTCCAAAGCATTTTTAAACTTCAGCGGAATTCCGAGAAGAAAGGAAGAGGTCCAATGCATTTTTAAACTTCAGCAGTATTCCGAGAACAATGGAAGAGTTCCAAAGCATTGTTAAACATCAACGGAATTCAAAGAACAATGGAAGAGTTCCAAAGCATTGTTAAACATCAGCGGAATTCCGAGAACAATGGAACAGTTTCAAATTATTGTTACACATCAGCGGAATTCAGAGAACAATGAAAAAGTTCCAAAGAATTTTTAAACTTCAGCAGAATTTCGAGAACAATGGAAGAGTTCCAAAGCTTTGTTAAACATCAACGGAATTCGGAGAACAATGGAAGAGTTCCAAAGCATTTTTAAACTTCAGCGGAATTCCGAGAACAATGGAAGAGTTCCAATGCATTTTTAAACTTCAGCAGTATTCCGAGAACAATAGAAGAGTTCCAAAGCATTGTTAAAATTCAGCGGAATTCCGAGAACAATGGAAGAGTTCCAAAGCATTTTTAAACTTCAGCGGAATTCCGAGAACAATGGAAGAGTTCCAATGCATTTTTAAACTTCAGCAGTATTCCGAGAACAATGGAAGAGTTCCAAATCATTTTTAAAATCCAGCGGAATTCTGAGAACAATGGAAGAGTTCCAATGCATTTTTAAACTTCAGCAGTATTCCGAGAACAATGGAAGAGTTTCAGAGCATTTTTAAACTTCAGCAGAATTCCGAGAACAATGAAAGTGTTCCAAAGCATTTTTAAACTTCAGCGAAATTCCGAGAACAATGGAAGAGTTCCAAAGCATTTTAAACTTCAGCGGAATACCGAGAACAATGGAAGAGTTCCAAAACATTTTTAAACTGCAACGGAATTCCGAGAATAATGGAAGAGTTTCAAAGCATTTTTAAACTCCAGCAGAATTCCGAGAACAATGGAAGAGTTCCAAAGCATTGTTAAACTTCAGCGGAATTCCTAGAATAATGGAAGAGTTCCAAAGCATTTTTAAACTTCAGCAGAATTCTGAGAACAATGGAAGAGTTCCAATGCATTTTCAAACTTCAGCAGTATTCCGAGAACAATGGAAGAGTTTCAAAGCATTGTTAAACTTCAGCGAAATTCCGAGAACAATGGAAGAGTTCCAAAGCATTTTTAAACTTCAGCGGAATTCCGAGAACAAAGGAAGAGGTCCAATGCATTTTTAAACTTCAGCAGTATTCCGAGAACAATGGAAGAGTTCCAAAGCATTGTTAAACATCAACGGAATTCAAAGAACAATGGAAGAGTTCCAAAGCATTGTTAAACATCAGCGGAATTCCGAGAACAATGGAACAGTTTCAAATTATTGTTACACATCAGCGGAATTCAGAGAACAATGAAAAAGTTCCAAAGAATTTTTAAACTTCAGCAGATTTTCGAGAACAATGGAAGAGTTCCAAAGCTTTGTTAAACATCAGCGGAATTCCGAGAACAATGGAAGAGCTCCAAAGCATTTTTAAACTTCAGCAGAATTCCGAGAACAATGGAAGAGTTCCAAAGCATTTCTAAACTTGAGCGGAATTCTGAGAACAATGGAAGAGTTCCAAAGCATTTTTCAATTTCAGCGGAATTCCGAGAACAAAGGAAGAGTTCCAAAGCATTTTTAAACTTCAGCGGAATTCCAAAAATAATGGAAGAATTCCAAAGCATTTTTAAACATCAGCGGAGTACCCAGAATAATGGAAGAATTCCAAAGCATTTTTAAACTTCAGCGGAATTCCGAGAGCAAAGGAAGAATTCCAAAGCATTTTTAAACTTCAGCGGAATTCCTTAAATAATGGAAGAGTTCCAAAGCATTTTTAAACATCAGCGGAGTACCCAGAATAATGGAAGAATTCCAAAGCATTTTTAAACTTCAGTGGAATTCTGAGAACAATGGTAGAGTTCCAAAGCATTTTTAAAGTTCAGTGGTATTCTGAGAACAATGGAAGAGTTCCAAAGCATTTTTAAACTTCTGCGGAATTCCGAGAACAATGGAAGAGTTCCAAAACATTTTTAAACTTCAGCGGAATTCCAAGAACAATGGAAGAGTTCCAAAGTATTTTTAAACTTTAGCGGAATTCTGAGAACAATGGAAAAGTTCCAAAGCAGTTTTAAACTTCAATAGAATTCTGAGAACAATGGAAGAGTTCCAAAGCATTTTTAAACTTCAGCAGAATTCCGAGAACAATGGAACAGTTCCAAAGCATTTTTAAACTTCAGCGGAATTCCGAGAACAATGGAAGAGTTCCAAAGCATTGTTAAACATAAGTGGAATTCCAAGAACAATGGAGGAGTTCCAAAGCATTTTTAAACTTCAGCGGAATTCCGAAAACAATGCAAGAATTCCAAAGCATTTTTAAACTTCAGCAGAAATCTGAGAACAGTGGAAGAGTTCCAAAGCATTTTTAAACATCAGCGGAATTCCGAGAATAATGGAAGAGTTCCAAAGCATTTTTAAACTTCAGCAGAATTCCGAGAACAATGGAAGAGTTCCAAAGCATTGTTAAACTTCAGCGGAATTCCGAGAATAATGGAAGAGTTCCAAAGCATTTTTAAACATCAGCGGAATTCTGAGAATAATGTAAAAGTTCCAAAGCATTTTTAAACTTCAGCAGTATTCCGAGAACAATGGAAGAGTTGCAAAGCATTTTTAAACTTCAGCGGAATTCCGAGAACAATGGAAGAGTTCCAAAACATTTTTAAACTTCGGCAGAATTCCGAAAAAAAAGGAAAAGTTCCAGAGCATTTTTAATCATCAGCGGAATTCCGAGAACAATGGAAGAGTTTCAAAGCATTGTTAAACTTCAGCGGAATTCCGAGAATAATGGAAGAGTTGCAAAGCATTTTTAAACATCAGCGGAATTCCGAGAATAATGGAAGAGTTCCAAAGCATTTTTAAACTTCTGCAGAATTCCAAGAACAATGGAAGAGTTCCAAAGCATTTTTAAACTCCAGTGGAATTCCGAGAACAATGGAAGAGTTCCAAAGCGTTGCTAAACTTCAGCAGAATTCCGAGAACAATGAAAGAGTTCCAAAGCATTTTTAAACTTCAGCGGAATACCGAGAACAACAGAAGAGTTCCAAAGCATTGTTAAACATCAGCGGAATTCCGAGAAGAATGGAAGAGTTCCAAAGCATATTTAAACTTCAGAAGAATTCCGAGAACAATGGAAGAGTTCCAAAGCAATTTTAAACTTCAGCGGAATTCCGAGAACAAAGGAAGAATTCCAAACCATTTTTAAACTTCAGCAGAATTCCAAGAACAATCCAAGAGTTCCAAAGCATTGTTAAACTTTAGCGGAATTCCGAGAATAATGGAAGAGTTCCAAAGCATTTTTAAACATCAGCGAAATTCTGAGAATAATGGAAGAGTTCCAAAGCATTTTTAAACTTCAGCAGAATTCCGAAAATAATGGAAGAGTTCCAAAGCATTTTTAAACATCAGCGGAGTTCCGAGAATAATGGAAGAGTTCCAAAGCATTTTTTAAACTTCAGTGGAATTCTGAGCACAATGGTAGAGTTCCAAAGCATTTTTAAACTTCAGTGATATTCCGAGAACAATGGAAGAGTTCCAAAGCATTTTTAAACTTCTGTGGAATTCCGAGGAAAATGGAAGAGTTCCAAAACATTTTTAAACTTCAGCGGAATTCCAAGAACAATGGAACAGTTCCAAAGTATTTTTAAACTTTAGCAGAATTCTGAGAACAATGGAAGAGTTCCAAAGCATTGTTAAACTTCCTCAGAATTCCGAGAATAATGGAAGAGTTCCAAAGCTTTGTTAAACATCAACGGAATTCTGAGAACAATGGAAGAATTCCAAAGCATTTTTAAACTTCAGCGGAACTCCGATAACAATGGAAGAGTTCCAAAGCATTGTTAAACATCAGCGGAATTCCAAGAACAATGGAAGAGTTCCAAAGTATTTTTAAACTTCAGCAGAATTCCGAGAATAATGGCAGAGTTCGAAAGCATTTTTAAACTTCAGCAGAATTCTAAGAACAAGGGAAGAGTTCCAAAGCATTTTTAAACTCCAGCGGAATTCCGAGAACAATGGAAGAGTTCCAAAGCATTTTTAAATTTCATCAGAATTCCGAGAACAATGGAAGAGTTCCAAAGCATTTTTAAATTTCATCGGAATTCCGAGAACAATGGAAGAGTTCCAAAGCATTTTTAAACTTCAGCAGAATTCCGAGAACAATGGAAGAGTTCCAAAGCATTTTTAAACTTCAGCGGCATTCTGAGAATAATGGAAAAGTTCCAAAGCATTTTTAAACTTCAATAGAATTCTGAGAACAATGGAAGAGTTCCAAAGCATTTTTAAACTTCAGCGGAATTCCGCGAACAATGGAACAGTTCCAAAGCATTTTTAAACTTCATCGGAATTCCGAGAACAATGGAAGAGTTCCAAAGCATTGTTAAACATCAGTGGAATTCCGAGAACAATGGAGGAGTTCCAAAGCATTTTTAAACTTCAGCGGAATTCCGAGAACAAAGCAAGAATTCCAAAACATTTTTAAACTTCAGCAGAATTCTGAGAACAGTGGAAGAGTTCCAAAGCATTTTTAAACATCAGCGGAATTCCGAGAATAATGGAAGAGTTCCAAAGCATTTTTAAACTTCAGCAGAATTCCAAGAACAATGCAAGAGTTCCAAAGCATTGTTAAACTTTAGCGGAATTCCGAGAATAATGGAAGAGTTCCAAAGCATTTTTAAACATCAGCAAAATTCTGAGAATAATGGAAGAGTTCCAAAGCATTTTTAAACTTCAGCAGAATTCCGAAAATAATGGAAGAGTTCCAAAGCATTTTTAAACATCAGCGGAGTTCCGAGAATAATGGAAGAGTTCCAAAGCATTTTTAAACTTCAGTGGAATTTTGAGCACAATGGTAGAGTTCCAAAGCATTTTTAAACTTCAGTGATATTCCGAGAACAATGGAAGAGTTCCAAAGCATTTTTAAACTTCTGTGGCATTCCGAGGAAAATGGAAGAGTTCCAAAACATTTTTAAACTTCAGCGGAATTCCAAGAACAATGGAACAGTTCCAAAGTATTTTTAAACTTTAGCGGAATTCTGAGAACAATGGAAGAGTTCCAAAGCATTGTTAAACTTCCTCAGAATTCCGAGAACAATAGGAAGAGTTCCAAAGCTTTGTTAAACATCAACGGAATTCTGAGAACAATGGAAGAGTTCCAAAGCATTTTTAAACTTCAGCGGAACTCCGATAACAATGGAAGAGTTCCAAAGCATTGTTAAACATCAGCGGAATTCCAAGAACAATGGAAGAGTTCCAAAGTATTTTTAAACTTCAGCAGAATTCCGAGAATAATGGCAGAGTTCCAAAGCATTTTTAAACTTCAGCAAAATTCCGAGAACAATGGAAGAGTTCCAAAGCATTTTTAAACTTCAGCAGAATTCCAAGAACAAGGGAAGAGTTCCAAAGCATTTTTAAACTCCAGCAGAATTCCGAGAACAATGGAAGAGTTCCAAAGCATTTTTAAATTTCATCGGAATTCCGAGAACAATGGAAGAGTTCCAAAGCATTTTTAAACTTCAGCAGAATTCCGAGAACAATGGAAGAGTTCCAAAGCATTTTTAAACTTCAGCGGCATTCTGAGAATAATGGAAAATTTCCAAAGCATTTTTAAACTTCAATAGAATTCTAAGAACAATGGAAGAGTTCCAAAGCATTTTTAAACTTCAGCGGAATTCCAAGAACAATGGAAGGGTTCCAAAGCATTGTTAAACATCAATGGAATTCCGAGAACAATGGAGGAGTTCCAAAGCATTTTTAAACTTCAGCAGAAATCCAAGAACAATGCAAGAGTTCCAAAGCATTGTTAAACTTCAGCGGAATTCCGAGAATAATGGAAGAGTTCCAAAGCATTTTTAAACATCAGCGAAATTCTGAGAATAATGGAAGAGTTCCAAAGCATTTTTAAACTTCAGCAGAATTCCGAGAACAATGGAAGAGTTCCAAAGCATTGTTAAACATCAGTGGAATTCCGAGAACAATGGAAGAGTTCCAATGCATTTTTAAACTTCAGCGGAATTCCGATAACAGTGGAAGAATTCCAAAGCATTTTTAAACTTCAGCAGAATTCTGAGAACGATAGAAGAGTTCCAATGCATTTTTAAACTTCAGCAGTATTCCGAGAACAATAGAAGAGTTCCAAAGCATTGTTAAACTTCAGCGGAATTCCGAGAACAATGGGAGAGTTCCAAAGCATTTTTAAACTTCAGCGGAATTCCGAGAACAATGGAAGAGTTCCAATGCATTTTTAAACTTCAGCAGTATTCCGAGAACAACTGAAGAGTTCCAAAGTATTGTTAAACATCAACGGAATTCCGAGAACAATGGAAGAGTTCCAAATCATTGTTACACATCAGCGGAATTCTGAGAACAGGAAAAAGTTCCAAAGAATTTTTAAACTTCAGCAGAATTCCGAAAACAATGGAAGAGTTCCAAAGCATTTTTCAATTTCAGCGGAATTCCGAGAACAAATGAAGAGTTCCAAAGCATTTTTAAACTTCAGCGGAATTCCAAAAATAATGGAAGAATTCCAAAGCATTTTTATACTTCAGCAGAGTTCTGAGAATAATGTAAGAGTTCCAAAGCATTTTTAAACTTCAGTGGAATTCTGAGAACAATGGTAGAGTTCCAAAGCATTTTTAAAGTTCAGCGGTATTCCGAGAACAATGGAAGAGTTCCAAAGAATTTTTAAACTTCAGCTGAATTCCGAGAACAATGGAAGAGTTCCAAAACATTTTTAAACTTCAGCGGAATTCCGAAAAAAATGGAAGAGTTACAAAGCATTTTTAAACTTCAGTGGAATTCCAAGAACAATGGAAGAGTTCCAAAGCATTGTTAAAGATCAGTGGAATTTCGAGAACAATGGAAGAGTTCCAATGCATTTTTAAACTTCAGCGGAATTCCGATAACAATGGAAGAGTTCCAATGCATTTTTAAACTTCAGCAGTATTCCGAGAACAATGGAAGAGTTCCAAAGAATTGTTAAACTTCAGCGGAATTCCGAGAACAATGGAAGAATTCCAAAGCATTTTTAAACTTCAGCAGAATTCTGAGAATGATAGAAGAGGTCCAATGCATTTTTAAACTTCAGCAGTATTCCGAAAACAATGGAAGAGTTACAAAGCATTTTTAAACTTCAGCGGAACTCCGATAACAATGGAAAAGTTCCAAAGCATTGTTAAACATCAGCGGAATTCCAAGAACAATGAAAGAGTTCCAAAGCATTTTTAAACTTCAGAAGAATTCCGAGAACAATGGAAGAGTTCCAAAGCATTTTTAAATTTCAATGAAATTCCGAGAACGATATAAGAGTTCCAAAGTATTTTTAAACTTCAGCAGAATTCCAAGAACAATGGAAGAGTTCCAAAGCATTTTTAAACTTCAGCAGAATTCTGAGAATGATAGAAGAGGTCCAATGCATTTTTAAACTTCAGCAGTATTCCGAAAACAATGGAAGAGTTACAAAGCATTTTTAAACTTCAGCAGAACTCCGATAACAATGGAAAAGTTCCAAAGCATTTTTAAACTCCAGTGGAATTCCTTGAACATTGGAAGAGTTCCAAAGCATTTTTAAATTTCAGCGGAATTCTGAGAACAATGGTAGAGTTCCAAAGCATTTTTAAACTTCAGTGGTATTCCGAAAACAATGGAATAGTTCCAAAGCATTTTTAAACTTCAGCGGAACTCCGATAACAATGGAAGAGTTTCAAAGCATTGTTAAACATCAGCGGAATTCCAAGAACAATGGAAGAGTTCCAAAGCATTTTTAAACTTCAGCAGAATTCCGAGAATAATGGCAGAGTTCCAAAGCATTTTTAAACTTCAGCGAAATTTCGAGAACAATGGAAGAGTTGCAAAGCATTTTTAAACTACAGCAGAATTCCAAGAACAATGGAAGAGTTCCAAAGCATTTTTAAACTCCAGCAGAATTCCGAGAACAATGGAAGAGTTCCAAAGCATTTTTAAATTTCATCGGAATTCCGAGAACAATGGAAGAGTTCCAAAGCATTTTTAAACTTCAGCGGAATTCCGAGAACAGCGGAAGAGTTCCAAAGCATTGTTATCCGAGAACAATGGAAGAGTTCCAAAGCATTTTTAAATTTCATCGGAATTCCGAGAACAATGCAAGAGTTCCAAAGCATTTTTAAACTTCAGCGGAATTCCGAGAACAACGGAAGAGTTCCAAAGCATTGTTAAACATCAGCGGAATTCCGAGAACAATGGAAGAGTTCCAAAGCATTTTTAAACTACAGCAGAATTCCGAGAACAATGGAAGAGTTCCAAAGCAATTTTAAACTTCAGCGGAATTCTGAGAATAATGGAAAAGTTCCAAAGCATTTTTAAACTTCAATAGAATTCTGAGAACAATGGAAGAGTTCCAAAGCATTTTTTAAACTTCAGCGGAATTCCGAGAACAATGGAACAGTTCCAAAGCATTTTTAAATTTCAGTGGAATTCCGAGAACAATGGAAGAGTTCCAAAGCATTGTTAAACATCAGTGGAATTCCGAGAGCAATGGAGGAGTTCCAAAGCATTTTTAAACTTCAGCGGAATTCCGAGAACAATGCAAGAATTCCAAAGCATTTTTAAACTTCAGCAGAAATCTGAGAACAGTGGAAGAGTTCCAAAGCATTTTTAAACATCAGCGGAATTCCGAGAATAATGGAAGAGTTCCAAAGCATTTTTAACTTCAGCAGAATTCCGAGAACAATGGAAGAGTTCCAAAGTATTGTTAAACTTCAGCGGAATTCCGAGAATAATGGAAGAGTTCCAAAGCATTTTTAAACATCAGCGGAATTCTGAGAATAATGGAAGAGTTCCAAAGCATTTTTAAACTTCAGCAGAATTCCGAGAACAATGGAAGAGTTCCAAAGCATTTTTAAACTTCAGTGGAATTCTGAGAAAAATGTAAGAGTTCCAAAGCATTTTTAAACTTCAGCGAAATTTCGAGAACAATGGAAGAGTTCCAAAGCATTTTTAAACTTCAGCAGAATTCCAAGAACAATGGAAGAGTTCCAAAGCATTTTTAAACTCCAGCAGAATTCCGAGAACAATGGAAGAGTTCCAAAGCATTTTTAAATTTCATCGGAATTCCGAAAACAATGGAAGAGTTCCAAAGCATTTTTAAACTTCAGCGGAATTCCGAGAACAACGGAAGAGTTCCAAAGCATTGTTATCCGAGAACAATGGAAGAGTTCCAAAGCATTTTTAAATTTCATCGGAATTCCGAGAACAATGGAAGAGTTCCAAAGCATTTTTAAACTTCAGCGGAATTCCGAGAACAACGGAAGAGTTCCAAAGCATTGTTAAACATCAGCGGAATTCCGAGAACAATGGAAGAGTTCCAAAGCATTTTTAAACTACAGCAGAATTCCGAGAACAATGGAAGAGTTCCAAAGCAATTTTAAACTTCAGCGGAATTCTGAGAATAATGGAAAAGTTCCAAAGCATTTTTAAACTTCAATAGAATTCTGAGAACAATGGAAGAGTTCCAAAGCATTTTTAAACTGCAGCGGAATTCCGAGAACAATGGAACAGTTCCAAAGCATTTTTAAATTTTAGCGGAATTCCGAGAACAATGGAAGAGTTCCAAAGCATTGTTAAACATCAGTGGAATTCCGAGAACAATGGAGGAGTTCCAAAGCATTTTTAAACTTCAGCGGAATTCCGAGAACAATGCAAGAATTCCAAAGCATTTTTAAACTTCAGCAGAAATCTGAGAACTGTGGAAGAGTTCCAAAGCATTTTTAAACATCAGCGGAATTCCGAGAATAATGGAAGAGTTCCAAAGCATTTTTAACTTCAGCAGAATTCCGAGAACAATGGAAGAGTTCCAAAGCATTGTTAAACTTCAGCGGAATTCCGAGAATAATGGAAGAGTTACAAAGCATTTTTAAACATCAGCGGAATTCTGAGAATAACGGAAGAGTTCCAAAGCATTGTTAAACATCAGCGGAATTCCGAAAACAATGGAAGAGTTCTAAAGCATTTTTAAACTACAGCAGAATTCCGAGAACAATGGAAGAGTTCCAAAGCAATTTTAAACTTCAGCGGAATTCTGAGAATAATGGAAAAGTTCCAAAGCATTTTTTAAACTTCAGCGGAATTCCGAGAACAATGGAACAGTTCCAAAGCATTTTTAAATTTCAGTGGAATTCCGAGAACAATGGAAGAGTTCCAAAGCATTGTTAAACATCAGTGGAATTCCGAGAGCAATGGAGGAGTTCCAAAGCATTTTTAAACTTCAGCGGAATTCCGAGAACAATGCAAGAATTCCAAAGCATTTTTAAACTTCAGCAGAAATCTGAGAACAGTGGAAGAGTTCCAAAGCATTTTTAAACGTCAGCGGAATTCCGAGAATAATGGAAGAGTTCCAAAGCATTTTTAACTTCAGCAGAATTCCGAGAACAATGGAAGAGTTCCAAAGTATTGTTAAACTTCAGCGGAATTCCGAGAATAATGGAAGAGTTCCAAAGCATTTTTAAACATCAGCGGAATTCTGAGAATAATGGAAGAGTTCCAAAGCATTTTTAAACTTCAGCAGAATTCCGAGAACAATGGAAGAGTTCCAAAGCATTTTTAAACTTCAGTGGAATTCTGAGAAAAATGTAAGAGTTCCAAAGCATTTTTAAACTTCAGCGAAATTTCGAGAACAATGGAAGAGTTCCAAAGCATTTTTAAACTTCAGCAGAATTCCAAGAACAATGGAAGAGTTCCAAAGCATTTTTAAACTCCAGCAGAATTCCGAGAACAATGGAAGAGTTCCAAAGCATTTTTAAATTTCATCGGAATTCCGAAAACAATGGAAGAGTTCCAAAGCATTTTTAAACTTCAGCGGAATTCCGAGAACAACGGAAGAGTTCCAAAGCATTGTTATCCGAGAACAATGGAAGAGTTCCAAAGCATTTTTAAATTTCATCGGAATTCCGAGAACAATGGAAGAGTTCCAAAGCATTTTTAAACTTCAGCGGAATTCCGAGAACAACGGAAGAGTTCCAAAGCATTGTTAAACATCAGCGGAATTCCGAGAACAATGGAAGAGTTCCAAAGCATTTTTAAACTACAGCAGAATTCCGAGAACAATGGAAGAGTTCCAAAGCAATTTTAAACTTCAGCGGAATTCTGAGAATAATGGAAAAGTTCCAAAGCATTTTTAAACTTCAATAGAATTCTGAGAACAATGGAAGAGTTCCAAAGCATTTTTAAACTGCAGCGGAATTCCGAGAACAATGGAACAGTTCCAAAGCATTTTTAAATTTCATCGGAATTCCGAGAACAATGGAAGAGTTCCAAAGCATTTTTAAACTTCAGCGGAATTCCGAGAACAACGGAAGAGTTCCAAAGCATTGTTAAACATCAGCGGAATTCCGAGAACAATGGAAGAGTTCCAAAGCATTTTTAAACTACAGCAGAATTCCGAGAACAATGGAAGAGTTCCAAAGCAATTTTAAACTTCAGCGGAATTCTGAGAATAATGGAAAAGTTCCAAAGCATTTTTAAACTTCAATAGAATTCTGAGAACAATGGAAGAGTTCCAAAGCATTTTTAAACTGCAGCGGAATTCCGAGAACAATGGAACAGTTCCAAAGCATTTTTAAATTTTAGCGGAATTCCGAGAACAATGGAAGAGTTCCAAAGCATTGTTAAACATCAGTGGAATTCCGAGAACAATGGAGGAGTTCCAAAGCATTTTTAAACTTCAGCGGAATTCCGAGAACAATGCAAGAATTCCAAAGCATTTTTAAACTTCAGCAGAAATCTGAGAACTGTGGAAGAGTTCCAAAGCATTTTTAAACATCAGCGGAATTCCGAGAATAATGGAAGAGTTCCAAAGCATTTTTAACTTCAGCAGAATTCCGAGAACAATGGAAGAGTTCCAAAGCATTGTTAAACTTCAGCGGAATTCCGAGAATAATGGAAGAGTTACAAAGCATTTTTAAACATCAGCGGAATTCTGAGAATAATGGAAGAGTTCCAAAGCATTTTTAAACTTCAGCAGAATTCCGAGAACAATGGAAGAGTTCCAAAGCATTTTTAAACTTCAGTGGAATTCTGAGAAAAATGTAAGAGTTCCAAAGCATTTTTAAACTTCAGCGGTATTCAGAGTACAATGAAAGAGTTCCAAAGCATTTTTAAACTTCAGCGGAATTCCGAGAACAATGGAAGAGTTCCAAAGCATTTTTAAACTACGGTGGAATTCCGAAAAAAAAGGAAAAGTTCCAGAACATTTTTAAACTTCAGTGGAATTCCGAGAACAATGGAAGAGTTTCAAAGCATTGTTAAACTTCAGCGGAATTCCGAGAATAATGGAAGAGTTCCAAAGCATTTTTAAACTTCAGCAGAATTCCGAGAATAATGGCAGAGTTCCAAAGCATTTTTAAACTTCAGCGAAATTTCGAGAACAATGGAAGAGTTGCAAAGCATTTTTAAACTACAGCAGAATTCCAAGAACAATGGAAGAGTTCCAAAGCATTTTTAAACTCCAGCAGAATTCCGAGAACAATGGAAGAGTTCCAAAGCATTTTTAAATTTCATCGGAATTCCGAGAACAATGGAAGAGTTCCAAAGCATTTTTAAACTTCAGCGGAATTCCGAGAACAGCGGAAGAGTTCCAAAGCATTGTTATCCGAGAACAATGGAAGAGTTCCAAAGCATTTTTAAATTTCATCGGAATTCCGAGAACAATGGAAGAGTTCCAAAGCATTTTTAAACTTCAGCGGAATTCCGAGAACAACGGAAGAGTTCCAAAGCATTGTTAAACATCAGCGGAATTCCGAGAACAATGGAAGAGTTCCAAAGCATTTTTAAACTACAGCAGAATTCCGAGAACAATGGAAGAGTTCCAAAGCAATTTTAAACTTCAGCGGAATTCTGAGAATAATGGAAAAGTTCCAAAGCATTTTTAAACTTCAATAGAATTCTGAGAACAATGGAAGAGTTCCAAAGCATTTTTTAAACTTCAGCGGAATTCCGAGAACAATGGAACAGTTCCAAAGCATTTTTAAATTTCAGTGGAATTCCGAGAACAATGGAAGAGTTCCAAAGCATTGTTAAACATCAGTGGAATTCCGAGAGCAATGGAGGAGTTCCAAAGCATTTTTAAACTTCAGCGGAATTCCGAGAACAATGCAAGAATTCCAAAGCATTTTTAAACTTCAGCAGAAATCTGAGAACAGTGGAAGAGTTCCAAAGCATTTTTAAACATCAGCGGAATTCCGAGAATAATGGAAGAGTTCCAAAGCATTTTTAACTTCAGCAGAATTCCGAGAACAATGGAAGAGTTCCAAAGTATTGTTAAACTTCAGCGGAATTCCGAGAATAATGGAAGAGTTCCAAAGCATTTTTAAACATCAGCGGAATTCTGAGAATAATGGAAGAGTTCCAAAGCATTTTTAAACTTCAGCAGAATTCCGAGAACAATGGAAGAGTTCCAAAGCATTTTTAAACTTCAGTGGAATTCTGAGAAAAATGTAAGAGTTCCAAAGCATTTTTAAACTTCAGCGAAATTTCGAGAACAATGGAAGAGTTCCAAAGCATTTTTAAACTTCAGCAGAATTCCAAGAACAATGGAAGAGTTCCAAAGCATTTTTAAACTCCAGCAGAATTCCGAGAACAATGGAAGAGTTCCAAAGCATTTTTAAATTTCATCGGAATTCCGAAAACAATGGAAGAGTTCCAAAGCATTTTTAAACTTCAGCGGAATTCCGAGAACAACGGAAGAGTTCCAAAGCATTGTTATCCGAGAACAATGGAAGAGTTCCAAAGCATTTTTAAATTTCATCGGAATTCCGAGAACAATGGAAGAGTTCCAAAGCATTTTTAAACTTCAGCGGAATTCCGAGAACAACGGAAGAGTTCCAAAGCATTGTTAAACATCAGCGGAATTCCGAGAACAATGGAAGAGTTCCAAAGCATTTTTAAACTACAGCAGAATTCCGAGAACAATGGAAGAGTTCCAAAGCAATTTTAAACTTCAGCGGAATTCTGAAAATAATGGAAAAGTTCCAAAGCATTTTTAAACTTCAATAGAATTCTGAGAACAATGGAAGAGTTCCAAAGCATTTTTAAACTGCAGCGGAATTCCGAGAACAATGGAACAGTTCCAAAGCATTTTTAAATTTTAGCGGAATTCCGAGAACAATGGAAGAGTTCCAAAGCATTGTTAAACATCAGTGGAATTCCGAGAACAATGGAGGAGTTCCAAAGCATTTTTAAACTTCAGCGGAATTCCGAGAACAATGCAAGAATTCCAAAGCATTTTTAAACTTCAGCAGAAATCTGAGAACTGTGGAAGAGTTCCAAAGCATTTTTAAACATCAGCGGAATTCCGAGAATAATGGAAGAGTTCCAAAGCATTTTTAACTTCAGCAGAATTCCGAGAACAATGGAAGAGTTCCAAAGCATTGTTAAACTTCAGCGGAATTCCGAGAATAATGGAAGAGTTACAAAGCATTTTTAAACATCAGCGGAATTCTGAGAATAATGGAAGAGTTCCAAAGCATTTTTAAACTTCAGCAGAATTCCGAGAACAATGGAAGAGTTCCAAAGCATTTTTAAACTTCAGTGGAATTCTGAGAAAAATGTAAGAGTTCCAAAGCATTTTTAAACTTCAGCGGTATTCAGAGTACAATGAAAGAGTTCCAAAGCATTTTTAAACTTCAGCGGAATTCCGAGAACAATGGAAGAGTTCCAAAACATTTTTAAACTACGGTGGAATTCCGAAAAAAAAGGAAAAGTTCCAGAACATTTTTAAACTTCAGTGGAATTCCGAGAACAATGGAAGAGTTTCAAAGCATTGTTAAACTTCAGCGGAATTCCGAGAATAATGTAAGAGTTGCAAAGCATTTTTAAACATCAGCGGAATTCTGAGCACAATGGTAGAGTTCCAAAGCATTTTTAAACTTCAGTGATATTCCGAGAACAATGGAAGAGTTCCAAAGCATTTTTAAACTTCTGTGGAATTCCGAGGAAAATGGAAGAGTTCCAAAACATTTTTAAACTTCAGCGGAATTCCAAGAACAATGGAACAGTTCCAAAGTATTTTTAAACTTTAGCGGAATTCTGAGAACAATGGAAGAGTTCCAAAGCATTGTTAAACTTCCTCAGAATTCCGAGAACAATAGGAAGAGTTCCAAAGCTTTGTTAAACATCAACGGAATTCTGAGAACAATGGAAGAGTTCCAAAGCATTGCTAAACATCAGCGGAATTCCAAGAACAATGGAAGAGTTCCAAAGTATTTTTAAACTTCAGCAGAATTCCGAGAATAATGGCAGAGTTCCAAAGCATTTTTAAACTTCAGCAAAATTCCGAGAACAATGGAAGAGTTCCAAAGCATTTTTAAACTTCAGCAGAATTCCAAGAACAAGGGAAGAGTTCCAAAGCATTTTTAAACTCCAGCAGAATTCCGAGAACAATGGAAGAGTTCCAAAGCATTTTTAAATTTCATCGGAATTCCGAGATCAATGGAAGAGTTCCAAAGCATTTTTAAACTTCAGCAGAATTCCGAGAACAATGGAAGAGTTCCAAAGCATTTTTAAACTTCAGCGGCATTCTGAGAATAATGGAAAAGTTCCAAAGCATTTTTAAACTTCAATAGAATTCTAAGAACAATGGAAGAGTTCCAAAGCATTTTTAAACTTCAGCGGAATTCCAAGAACAATGGAAGGGTTCCAAAGCATTGTTAAACCTCAATGGAATTCCGAGAACAATGGAGGAGTTCCAAAGCATTTTTAAACTTCAGCAGAAATCCAAGAACAATGCAAGAGTTCCAAAGCATTGTTAAACTTCAGCGGAATTCCGAGAATAATGGAAGAGTTCCAAAGCATTTTTAAACGTCAGCGAAATTCTGAGAATAATGGAAGAGTTCCAAAGCATTTTTAAACTTCAGCAGAATTCCGAGAACAATGGAAGAGTTCCAAAGCATTGTTAAACATCAGTGGAATTCCGAGAACAATGGAAGAGTTCCAATGCATTTTTAAACTTCAGCGGAATTCCGATAACAGTGGAAGAATTCCAAAGCATTTTTAAACTTCAGCAGAATTCTGAGAACGATAGAAGAGTTCCAATGCATTTTTAAACTTCAGCAGTATTCCGAGAACAATAGAAGAGTTCCAAAGCATTGTTAAACTTCAGCGGAATTCCGAGAACAATGGGAGAGTTCCAAAGCATTTTTAAACTTCAGCGGAATTCCGAGAACAATGGAAGAGTTCCAATGCATTTTTAAACTTCAGCAGTATTCCGAGAACAATTGAAGAGTTCCAAAGTATTGTTAAACATCAACGGAATTCCGAGAACAATGGAAGAGTTCCAAATCATTGTTACACATCAGCGGAATTCTGAGAACAAGGAAAAAGTTCCAAAGAATTTTTAAACTTCAGCAGAATTCCGAAAACAATGGAAGAGTTCCAAAGCATTTTTCAATTTCAGCGGAATTCCGAGAACAAATGAAGAGTTCCAAAGCATTTTTAAACTTCAGCGGAATTCCAAAAATAATGGAAGAATTCCAAAGCATTTTTAAACTTCAGCAGAGTTCTGAGAATAATGTAAGAGTTCCAAAGCATTTTTAAACTTCAGCGGTATTCCGAGAACAATGGAAGAGTTCCAAAGCATTTTTAAACTTCAGCTGAATTCCGAGAACAATGGAAGAGTTCCAAAACATTTTTAAACTTCAGCGGAATTCCGAAAAAAATGGAAGAGTTCCAAAGCATTTTTAAACTTTAGCGGAATTCTGAGAACAATGGATGAGTTCCAAAGCATTGTTAAACTTCAGCGGAATTTCGAGAACAATGGAAGAGTTCTAAAGAATTTTTAACTTCAGCGGAATTCCGAGAAAAATGGAAGAGTTACAAAGCATTTTTAAACTTCAGTGGAATTCCAAGAACAATGGAAGAGTTCCAAAGCATTGTTAAAGATCAGTGGAATTTCGAGAACAATGGAAGAGTTCCAATGCATTTTTAAACTTCAGCGGAATTCCGATAACAATGGAAGAGTTCCAATGCATTTTTAAACTTCAGCAGTATTCCGAGAACAATGGAAGAGTTCCAAAGAATTGTTAAACTTCAGCGGAATTCCGAGAACAATGGAAGAATTCCAAAGCATTTTTAAACTTCAGCAGAATTCTGAGAATGATAGAAGAGGTCCAATGCATTTTTAAACTTCAGCAGTATTCCGAAAACAATGGAAGAGTTACAAAGCATTTTTAAACTTCAGCGGAACTCCGATAACAATGGAAAAGTTCCAAAGCATTGTTAAACATCAGCGGAATTCCAAGAACAATGGAAGAGTTCCAAAGGATTTTTAAACTTCAGAAGAATTCCGAGAACAATGGAAGAGTTCCAAAGCATTTTTAAATTTCAATGAAATTCCGAGAACGATATAAGAGTTCCAAAGTATTTTTAAACTTCAGCAGAATTCCAAGAACAATGGAAGAGTTCCAAAGCATTTTTAAACTTCAGCAGAATTCTGAGAATGATAGAAGAGGTCCAATGCATTTTTAAACTTCAGCAGTATTCCGAAAACAATGGAAGAGTTACAAAGCATTTTTAAACTTCAGCAGAACTCCGATAACAATGGAAAAGTTCCAAAGCATTGTTAAACATCAGCGGCATTACAAGAACAATGGAAGAGTTCCAAAGCATTTTTAAACTTCAGAAGAATTCCGAGAACAATGGAAGAGTTCCAAAGCATTTTTAAATTTCAATGAAATTCCGAGAACAATGGAAGAGTTCCAAAGTATTTTTAAACTTCAGCAGAATTCCAAGAACAATGGAAGAGTTCCAAAGCATTTTTAAACTCCAGTGGAATTCCTTGAACATTGGAAGAGTTCCAAAGCATTTTTAAATTTCAGCGGAATTCTGAGAACAATGGTAGAGTTCCAAAGCATTTTTAAACTTCAGTGGTATTCCGAAAACAATGGAATAGTTCCAAAGCATTTTTAAACTTCAGCGGAACTCCGATAACAATGGAAGAGTTTCAAAGCATTGTTAAACATCAGCGGAATTCCAAGAACAATGGAAGAGTTCCAAAGCATTTTTAAACTTCAGCAGAATTCCGAGAATAATGGCAGAGTTCCAAAGCATTTTTAAACGTCAGCAAAATTTCGAGAACAATGGAAGAGTTCCAAAGCATTTTTAAACTACAGCAGAATTCCAAGAACAATGGAAGAGTTCCAAAGCATTTTTAAACTTCAGCAGAATTCCGAGAATAATGGCAGAGTTCCAAAGCATTTTTAAACTTCAGCGAAATTTCGAGAACAATGGAAGAGTTCCAAAGCATTTTTAAACTTCAGCGGAATTCCGAGAACAACGGAAGAGTTCCAAAGCATTGTTATCCGAGAACAATGGAAGAGTTCCAAAGCATTTTTAAATTTCATCGGAATTCCGAGAACAATGGAAGAGTTCCAAAGCATTTTTAAACTTCAGCGGAATTCCGAGAACAACGGAAGATTTCCAAAGCATTGTTAAACATCAGCGGAATTCCGAGAACAATGGAAGAGTTCCAAAGCATTTTTAAACTACAGCAGAATTCCGAGAACAATGGAAGAGTTCCAAAGCAATTTTAAACTTCAGCGGAATTCTGAGAATAATGGAAAAGTTCCAAAGCATTTTTAAACTTCAATAGAATTCTGAGAACAATGGAAGAGTTCCAAAGCATTTTTTAAACTTCAGCGGAATTCCGAGAACAATGGAACACTTCCAAAGCATTTTTAAATTTCAGTGGAATTCCGAGAACAATGGAAGAGTTCCAAAGCATTGTTAAACATCAGTGAAATTCCGAGAACAATGGAGGAGTTCCAAAGCATTTTTAAACTTCAGCGGAATTCCGAGAACAATGCAAGAATTCCAAAGCATTTTTAAACTTCAGCAGAAATCTGAGAACAGTGGAAGAGTTCCAAAACATTTTTAAACATCAGCGGAATTCCGAGAATAATGGAAGAGTTCCAAAGCATTTTTAACTTCAGCAGAATTCCGAGAACAATGGAAGAGTTCCAAAGCATTGTTAAACTTCAGCGGAATTCCGAGAATAATGGAAGAGTTCCAAAGCATTTTTAAACATCAGCGGAATTCTGAGAATAATGGAAGAGTTCCAAAGCATTTTTAAACTTCAGCAGAATTCCGAGAACAATGGAAGAGTTCCAAAGCATTTTTAAACTTCAGTGGAATTCTGAGAAAAATGTAAGAGTTCCAAAGCATTTTTAAACTTCAGAGAAATTTCGAGAACAATGGAAGAGTTCCAAAGCATTATTAAACTTCAGCAGAATTCCAAGAACAATGGAAGAGTTCCAAAGCATTTTTAAACTCCAGCAGAATTCCGAGAACAATGGAAGAGTTCCAAAGCATTTTTAAATTTCATCGGAATTCCGAAAACAATGGAAGAGTTCCAAAGCATTTTTAAACTTCAGCGGAATTCCGAGAACAACGGAAGAGTTCCAAAGCATTGTTATCCGAGAACAATGGAAGAGTTCCAAAGCATTTTTAAATTTCATTGGAATTCCGAGAACAATGGAAGAGTTCCAAAGCATTTTTAAACTTCAGCGGAATTCCGAGAACAACGGAAGAGTTCCAAAGCATTGTTAAACATCAGCGGAATTCCGAGAACAATGGAAGAGTTCCAAAGCATTTTTAAACTACAGCAGAATTCCGAGAACAATGGAAGAGTTCCAAAGCAATTTTAAACTTCAGCGGAATTCTGAGAATAATGGAAAAGTTCCAAAGCATTTTTAAACTTCAATAGAATTCTGAGAACAATGGAAGAGTTCCAAAGCATTTTTAAACTGCAGCGGAATTCCGAGAACAATGGAACAGTTCCAAAGCATTTTTAAATTTTAGCGGAATTCCGAGAACAATGGAAGAGTTCCAAAGCATTGTTAAACATCAGTGGAATTCCGAGAACAATGGAGGAGTTCCAAAGCATTTTTAAACTTCAGCGGAATTCCGAGAACAATGCAAGAATTCCAAAGCATTTTTAAACTTCAGCAGAAATCTGAGAACTGTGGAAGAGTTCCAAAGCATTTTTAAACATCAGCGGAATTCCGAGAATAATGGAAGAGTTCCAAAGCATTTTTAACTTCAGCAGAATTCTGAGAACAATGGAAGAGTTCCAAAGCATTGTTAAACTTCAGCGGAATTCCGAGAATAATGGAAGAGTTACAAAGCATTTTTAAACATCAGCGGAATTCTGAGAATAATGGAAGAGTTCCAAAGCTTTTTTAAACTTCAGCAGAATTCCGATAACAATGGAAGAGTTCCAAAGCATTTTTAAACTTCAGTGGAATTCTGAGAAAAATGTAAGAGTTCCAAAGCATTTTTAAACTTCAGCGGTATTCAGAGTACAATGAAAGAGTTCCAAAGCATTTTTAAACTTCAGCGGAATTCCGAGAACAATGGAAGAGTTCCAAAACATTTTTAAACTACGGTGGAATTCCGAAAAAAAAGGAAAAGTTCCAGAACATTTTTAAACTTCAGTGGAATTCCGAGAACAATGGAAGAGTTTCAAAGCATTGTTAAACTTCAGCGGAATTCCGAGAACAGTGGAAGAGTTCCAAAGCATTTTTAAACTTCAGTGGAATTCTGAAAACAATGGAAGAGTTCCAAAGCATTTTTAAATTTCAGCGGTATTCCGAGAACAATGGAAGAGTTTCAAAGCATTGTTAAACTTCAGCGGAATTCCGAGAACAATGGAAGAGTTCCAAAGCATTTTTAAACTTCAGTGGAATTCTGAAAACAATGGAAGAGTTCCAAAGCATTTTTAAATTTCAGCGGTATTCCGAGAACATTGGAAGAGTTCCAAAGCATTTTTAAACTTCAGCGGATTTCCGTGAACACTGGAAGAGTTCCAAAACATTTTTAAACTTCAGCGGAATTCCGAAAACAATGGAAGAGTTCCAAAGCATTTTTAAACTTTAGCGGAATTCTGAGAACAATGGAAGAGTTCCAAGCATTGTTGAACTTCAGAGGAATTCCGAGAACAATGGAAGAGTTCCAAAGCATTTTTAAACTTCAGCGGAACTCCGATAACAATGGAAGATTTCCAAAGCATTGTTAAACATCAGCGGAATTCCAAGAACAATGGAAGAGTTCCAAAGCATTTTTAAACTTCAGCAGAATTCCGAGAACAATGGAAGATTTCCAAAGCATTGTTACACATCAGCGAAATTCAGAGAACAATGAAAAAGTTCCAAGGAATTTTTAAACTTCAGCAGAATTCCAAAAACAATGGAAGTGTTCCAAAGCTTTGTTAAACATCAATGGAATTCGGAGAACAATGGAAGAGTTCCATAGTATTTTTAAACTTTAGCAGAATTCTGAGAACAATAGAAGAATTCCAAAGCATTGTTAAACATCAGCGGAATTCCGTGAACAATGGAAGAGTTCCAAAGCATTATTAAACATCAGCAGAATTCCGAGAACAATGGAAGAGTTCCAAAGCAATTTTAAATTTCAGCGGAATTCCGACAACAATGGAAGCGTTCCAAAGCATTTTTAAACTTCAGCAGAATTCTGAGAACAATGTAAGAGTTCCAATGCATTGTTACACATCAGCGGAATTCAGAAAACAATGAAAAAGTTCCAAAGAATTTTTAAACTTTAGCAGAATTCCGAGAACAATGGAAGAGTTCCAAAGCATTGTTAAACATCAGCGGAATCCGAGAACAATGGAAGAGCTGCAAAGCATTTTTATCTTTAGCAGATTTCCAAGAGCAATGGAAGAGTTGCAAAGCATTTTTAAACTTCAGCGGAATTCTGAGAACAATGGAAGAGTTACAAAGCATTTTTAAACTTCAGCGGAATTCCGAGAACAAAGGAAGAGTTCCAAATCATTTTTAAACTTCAGCAGAATTCCAAGAACAATGAAAGAATTCCAATGCATTTTTAAACTTCAGCAGTATTCCGAGAACAATGGAAGAGTTCCAAAGCATTGTTAAACTTCAGCAGAATTCCAAGAAAAATGGAAGAGTTCCAAAGCATTGTTAAACAACAGCGGAATTCCAAGAACACTGGAAGAGTTCCAAAGTATTGTTACACATCAGCGAAATTCAGAGAATAATGAAAAAGTTCCAAAGAATTTTTAAACTTCAGCAGAATTCCGAGAACAATGGAAGTGTTCCAAAGCTTTGTTTAACATCAATGGAATTCGGAGAACAATGGAAGAGTTCCATAGTATTTTTAAACTTTAGCAGAATTCTGAGAACAATAAAAGAAATCCAAAGCATTGTTAAACATCAGTGGAATTCCGTGAACAATGGAAGAGTTCCAAAGCATTATTAAACTTCAGCAGAATTCCGAGAACAATGGAAGAGTTCCAAAGAAATTTTAAATTTCAGCGGAATTCTGACAAAAATGGAAGAGTTCCAAAGCATTTTTAAACTTCAGCAGAATTCTGAGAAAAATGTAAGAGTTCCAATGCATTGTTACACATCAGCGGAATTTAGAGAACAATGAAAAAGTTCCAAAGAATTTTTAAACTTCAGCAGAATTCCGAGAACAATGGAAGAGTTCTAAAGCATTGTTAAACATCAGAGGAATTCCGAGAACAATGGAAGAGCTGCAAAGCATTTTTATCTTCAGCAGAATTCCAAGAGCAATGGAAGAGTTGCAAAGCATTTTTAAACTTCACCGTAATTCTGAGAACAATGGAAGAGTTGCAAAGCATTTTTAAACTTCAGCGGAATTCCGAGAACAAAGGAAGAGTTCCAAAGCATTTTTAAACTTCAGCAGAATTCCAAGAACAATGGAAGAGTTCCAAAGCGTTTTTAAACATCAGCGGATTTCCAAGAACAATGGAAGAGTTCCAAATCATTGATAAACATCAGTGGAATACCGAGAACAATGGAAGAGTTCCAAGCATTTTTAAACTTCAGAGGAATTCCGATAACAATGGAAGAATTCCAAAGCATTTTTAAACTTCAGCAGAATTCTGAGAACGCTAGAAGAGATCCAATGTATTTTTAAACTTCAGCATTATTCCGAGAACAATGGAAGAGTTCCAAAGTATTTTTAAACTTCAGCGTAATTTCGAGAAAAATGGAAGAGTTCCAAAGCATTTTTAAACTTCAGCGGAATTCCAAGAACAATGGAAGAGTTCCAAAGCATTGATAAAGATAAGTGCAATTCCGAGAACAACGGAAGAGTTCCAATGCATTTTAAAACTTCAGCGGAATTCCGAGAGCAATGGAAGAATTCCAAAGCATTTTTAAACTTCAGCAGAATTCTGAGAACGATAGAAGAGTTCCAATGCATTTGTAAACTTCAGCAGTATTCCGAGAACAGTGGAAGAGTTCCAAAGCATTGTTAAACTTCAGCGGAATTCCGAGAACAATGGAAGAGTTCCAAAGCATTTTTAAACTTCAGCGGAATTCCTTGAACAATGGAAGAGTTCCAATATATTTTTAAACTTCAGCTGTATTCCGAGAACAATGGAAGAGTTCCAAAGCATTGTTAAACATCAGCGGAATTCCGAGAGCAATGGAAGAGTTCCAAATCATTGTTACACATCAGCGGAATTCAGGGAACAATGAAAAAGTTCCAAAGAATTTTTAAACTTCAGCAGAATTCCAAGAACATTGGAAGAGTTCCAAAGCATTGTTAAAAATCAGCGGAATTCCGAGAACAATGGAAGAGCTCCAAAGCATTTTTAAACTACAGCAGAATTCCGAGAACAATGGAAGAGTTCCAAAGCATTTTTAAACTTCAGCGGAATTCTGAGAACAATGGAAGAGTTCCAAAGCATTTTTAAATTTCAGCGGTATTCTGAGAACAATGGAAGAGTTCCAAAGCATTTTTAAAATTCAGCGGAATTCCGAGAACAATGGAAGAGTTCCAAAACATTTTTAAACTTCAGTGGAATTCCTAAAACAATGGAAGAGTTCCAAAGCATTTTTAAACTTTAGCGGAATTCTGAGAACAATGGAAGAGTTCCAAGCATTGCTAAACTTCAGAGGAATTATGAGAACAATGGAAGAGTTCCACACAATTTTTAAACTTCAGCGGAATTCCGAGAAAAATGGAAGAGTTCCAAAGCATTTTTAAATTTCCTCAGAATTCCGAGAACAATGGAAAGGTTCCAAAGCTTTGTTAAACATCATCGGAATTCCGAGAACAATGGAAGAGTTCCAAAGCGTTTTTAAACTTCAGCTGAACTCCGATAACAATGGAAGATTTCCAAAGCATTGTTAAACATCAGCGGAATTCCAAGAACAATGGAAGAGTTCCAAAGCATTTTTAAACTTCAACAGAATTCCGAGAACAATGGAAGAGTTCCAAAGCATTTTTAAACTTCAGCAGAATTCCAAGAACAGTGGAAGAGTTCCAAAGCATTTTTAAACTCCAGCGGAATTCCAAGAACAATGGAAGAGTTCCAAAGCATTTTTAAATTTCAGCGGAATTCTGAGAACAATGGAAGAGTTCCAAAGCGTTGCTAAACTTCAGCAGATTTCCGGGAACAATGGAAGATTTCCAAAGCATTTTTATACTTCAGCGGAATTCCGAGAACAGCGAAAGAGTTCCAATGCATTTTTAAACTTCAGCAGTATTCCGAGAACAATGGAAGAGTTCCAAAGCATTGTTAAACTTCAGCGGAATTCCAAGAACAATGGAAGAGTTCCAAAGCATTGTTAAACAACAGCGGAATTCCAAGAACACTGGAAGAGTTCCAAAGTATTGTTACAGATCAGCGAAATTCAGAGAACAATGAAAAGTTCCAGAAAATGTTTAAAATTCAGCAGAATTCCGAGAACAATGGAAGAGTTCCAAAGCTTTGTTAAACATCAATGGAATTCCATGAACAATGGAAGAGTTCCAAAGTATTATTAAACTTCAGCAGAATTCCGAGAACAATGGAAGAGTTCCAAAGCAATTTTAAATTTCAGCGGAATTCCGACAACAATGGAAGAGTTCCAAAGCATTTTTAAACTTCAGCAGAATTCTGAGAACAATGTAAGAGTTCCAATGCATTGTTACACATCAGCGGAATTCAGAGAACAATGAAAAAGTTCCAAAGAATTTTTAAACTACAGCAGAATTCCGAGAACAATGGAAGAGTTCCAAAGCATTGTTAAACATCAGCAGAAGTCCGAGAACAATGGAAGAGCTGCAAAGCATTTTTATCTTCAGCAGAATTCCAAGAGCAATGGAAGAGTTACAAAGCATTTTTAAACTTCAGCAGAATTCCAAGAACAATGGAAGAGTTCCAAAGCATTTTTAAACTTCAGCGGAATTCCGAGAAAAATGGAAGAGTTCCAAAGCATTTTTAAACCTCAGCGCAATTCCAAGAACAATGGAAGAGTTCCAAAGCATTGTTAAACATCAGCGGAATACCGAGAACAGTGGAAGAGTTCCAAAGCATTTTTAAACTTCAGCGGAATTCCAATAACAATGGAAGAATTCCAAAGCATTTTTAAACTTCAGCAGAATTCTGAGAACGATAGAAGAGTTCCAATGCATTTTTAAACTTCAGCAGTATTCCGAGAACAATGGAAGAGTTCCAAAGTATTGTTCAACTTCAGAGGAATTCCGAGAACAATGGAAGAGTTCCAAAGTATTTTTAAACTTTGGCATAATTCCGAGAAAAATGGAAGAGTTCCAAAGCATTTTTAAACTTCAGTGGAATTCCAAGAACAATGGAAGAGTTCCAAAGCATTGTTAAAGATCCGTGGAATTCCGAGAACAACGGAAGACTTCCAATGCATTTTTAAACTTCAGCGGAATTCCGAGAACAATGGAAGAATTCCAGAGGATTTTTAAACTTCAGCAGAATTCTGAGAACGATAGAAGAGTTCCAATGCATTTGTAAACTTCAGCAGTATTCCGAGAACAGTGGAAGAGTTCCAAAGCATTGTTAAACTTCAGCGGAATTCAGAGAACAATGAAAAAGTTCCAAAGAATTTTTAAACTTCAGCAGAATTCCGAGAACAATGGAAGAGTTCCAAAGCTTTTTTAAACATCAATGGAATTTGGAGAACAATGGAAGAGTTCCATAGTATTTTTAAACTTTAGCAGAATTCTGAGAACAATAGAAGAACTCCAAAGCATTGTTAAACATCAGCGGAAATCCGTGAACAATGGAAGAGTTCCAAAGCATTATTAAACTTCAGCAGAATTCCGAGAACAATGGAAGAGTTCCAAAGCAATTTTATATTTCAGCGGAATTCCGACAACAATGGAAGAGTTCCAAAGCATTTTTAAACTTCAGCCGAATTCTGAGAACAATGTAAGACTTCCAATGCATTGTTACACATCAGCGGAATTCAGAGAACAATGAAAAAGTTCCAAAGAATTTTTAAACTTCAGCAGAATTCCGAGAAGAATGGAAGAGTTCCAAAGCATTGTTAAACATCAGCGGAATTCCGAGAACAATGAAAGAGCTGCAAACCATTTTTATCTTCAGCAGAATTCCAAGAGCAATGGAAGAGTTACAAAGCATTTTTAAACTTCAGCGGAATTCCGAGAACAATGGAAGAGTTCCAAAGCATTTTTAAACTTCAGCGAAATTCCGGGAACAATGGAAGAGTTCCAATATATTTTTAAACTTCAGCAGTATTCCGAGAACAATGGAAGAGTTCCAAATCATTGTTACACATCAGCGGAATTCAGAGAACAATGAAAAAGTTCCAAAGAATTTTTAAACTTCAGCAGAATTCCGAGAACAATGGAAGAGTTCCAAACCATTGTTAAACATCAGCGGAATTCCGAGAACAATGGAAGAGCTCCAAAGCATTGATAAACTACAGCAGAATTCCGAGAACAATGGAAGAGTTCCAAAGCATTTTTAAACTTCAGCGGAATTCTGAGAACAATGGAAGAGTTCCAAAGCATTTTTCAATTTCAGCGGAATTCCCAGAACAAAGGAAGAGTTCCAAAGCATTTTTAAACTTTAGCGGAATTCCGAAAATAATGGAAGAGTTAAAAAACATTTTTAAACATCAGCTGAGTTCCGAGAATAATGGAAGAGTTCCAAAGCATTTTTAAACTTCAGTGGAATTCCGAAAACAACGGAAGAGTTCCAAAGCATTGTTAAACATCAGCGGAACTCCGATAACAATGGAAGAGTTCCAAAGCATTTTTAAACTTCAGCGGAAGTCTGAGAACAATGGAAGAGTTCCAAAGCATTTTTCAATTTTAGCGAAATTCCCAGAACAAAGGAAGAGTTCCAAAGCATTTTTAAACTTTAGCGGAATTCCGAAAATAATGCAAGAGTTCCAAAGCATTTTTAAACATCAGCTGAGTTCCGAGAATAATGGAAGAGTTCCAAAGCATTTTTAAACTTCAGTGGAATTCTGAGAACAATGGAAGAGTTCCAAAACATTTTTATACTTCAGTGAAATTCCGAGAACAATGGAAGAGCTCCAAATCATTTTTAAACTTCAGCGGAACTCCGATAACAATGGAAGTGTTCCAAAGCATTGTTAAACATCAGCAGAATTCCAAGAACAATGGAAGAGTTCCAAAGCATTTTTAATCTTCAGCAGAGTTCCGAGAACAATGGAAGAGTTCCAAAGCATTTTTAAACTTCAGCGGAATTCTGATAACAATAGAAGAGTTCCAAAGCATTGTTAAACATCAGCAGAATTTCAAGAACAATGGAAGAGTTCCAAAGCATTTTTAAACTTCAGCAGAATACCGAGAACAAAGGAAGAGTTCCAAAGCATTTTTAAACTTCAGTGAAATTCCGAGAACAATGGAAGAGTTCCAAAGCATTTTTAAACTCCAGCGGAATTCCGAGAACAATGGAAGAGTTCCAAAGCATTTTTAAATTTCAGCAAAATTCTGAGAACAATGGAAGAGTTCCAAAGCATTGTTAAACTTCAGCAGAATTCTGAGAAGAATGGAAGAGTTCCAAAGCATTTTTAAATTTCAGCGGAATTCCGAAAACAACGGAAGAGTTCCAAAGCATTGTTAAACATCAGCGGAATTCCAAGAACAATGGAAGAGTTCCAAAGCATTTTTAATCTTCAGTGATATTCCGAGAATAATGGAAGAGTTCCAAAGCATTGTTAACCCCTTAAGTCCCGAGGGTGGTTTGCACGTTAATGACCAGGCCAATTTTTACAATTCTGACCACTGTCACTTTATGAGGTAATTACTCTGGAACGCTTCAACGGATCCCCCTGATTCTGAGATTGTTTTTTCGTGACATATTATACTTCATGATTGTGGAAAAATTTCTTCAATATCTCTTGCGTTTATTTGTGAAAAAAACGGAAATTTGGCAAAAAATTTTAAAATTTTGCAATTTTCAAAATTTGAATTTTTAAGCCCTGAAATCAGAGAGATATGTCACACAAAAGAGTTAATAAATAACATTTCCCACATGTCTACTTTACATCAGCACAATTTTGGAACCAAAATTTTTTTTTGTTAGGGAGCTATAAGGGTTAAAAGTTGACCAGCGATTTCTCATTTTTCCAACAAAATTTACAAAACCACATCACATTTGAAGTCACTTTGAGAGGTCTTTATGACAGAAAATACCCAAAAGTGACACCATTCTAAAAACTGCACTCCTCAAGGTGCTCAAAACCACATTCAAGAACTTTATTAACCCTTCAGGTGCTTCACAGGAATTTTTTGAATGTGGAAGAAAAAAATGAACATTTAACTTTTTTCACAAAAATGTTACTTTAGACCCAATTTTTTTTATTTTCACAGGGGTAACAAGAAAAAATGGACCCCAAAATTTGTTGTGCAATTTCCCCTGGGCACGCAGATACCCAATATTTGGGGAAAAAACACTGTTTGGGCGCACGGCAGGGCTCAGAAGGGAAGGAGCGCCATTTGACTTTTTGATTGTAAAATTTGCTTGAATAATTAGCGGACGCCATGTTGTGTTTGGAGAGCCCCTGTGTGCCCAAACTTTGGAGCTCCCCCACAAGTGACCCCATTTTGGAAACTAGACCCCCCAAGGCACCTTTCTAGATGCAAAGTGAGCACTTGGAACCCCCAGGTGCTTCACAAATTGATTCGTAAAAATGAAAAAGTGAAAAAAAAACACTTTTTCATTTTTACGAATCAATTTCATAGAATCATAGAATCATAGAATGGTAGAGTTGGAAGGGACCTCCTGGGTCATCTGGTCCAACCCCCTGCTCAAAGCAGGATTCACTAGATCATCTCAGACAGATGTCTGTCCAGCCTCTGTTTGAAGACGTCCATTGAAGGGGAACTCACCACCTCTCGTGGCAGCCTGTTCCACTCATTAATCACCCTAACTGTCAAAAAGTTTTTTCTAATATCTAATCTGTGTCTCCTCCCATTTATTTTCATCCCATTGCTTCTAGTCTTTCCTTGTGCAAATGAGAATAAAGATGATCCTTCTACAATGTGACAGCCCTTGACATATTTGTAGACAGCTATTAAGTCTCCTCTCAGTCTTCTTTTTTGCAAGCTAAACATTCCCAAATCCTGCAACCGTTCCTCATAGGACATGGTTTGCAGACCAGTCACCATTCTGGTCGCTCTTCTCTGAACTTGCTCCAGTTTGTTTATGTCTTTTTTAAAATGTGGTGCCCAAAACTGTACACAGTATTCCAGATGAGGTCTGACCAAAGAGGAGTAAAGACCGATAATGACTTCACGTGATCTAGACTGTATGCTTCTGTTAATACATCCCAGAATTGTATTTGCCTTTTTTGCTGCTGCATCACACTGTTGACTCATGTTCAGTCTATGATCTATTAGTATACCTAAGTCTTTTTCACATGTACTGTTGCTTAGCTCTATTCCTCCCATTCTGTATATGCTTTTTTCATTTTTATTGCCCAGATGTAGTACTTTGCATTTTTTCCTGTTAAAAACCATTCTGTTGGTTGCTGCCCACTGCTCCAGTTTATTTAGGTCTTTTTGAATCCTCTCTCTCTCTTCTCTAGTATTAGCTATCCCTCCTAGCTTTGTGTCATCAGCAAATTTAATCAGTTTACCCTCAATTCCTTCATCTAAATCATTGATAAAGATGTTGAACAATACAGGTCCCAGGACGGAGCCCTGTGGTACCCTACTTGAGACATTCATCCAGCTGGATGTGAAGCCATTTACAACCACCCTTTGAGTCCGATCACTAAGCCAGTTATGAATCCACCTAACAGTTGCCTGGTCCATTGCATACTTGTTCATTTTTTCAATAAGGATGGTGTGAGATACTTTGTCAAATGCTTTGCTGAAGTCAAGATATACTATATCTACAGCATTTCCCTGATCCACCCAGTCAGTGATTCTGTCATAGAAGGAAATTAAGTTAGTCTGACATGACTTGTTAGTTACAAACCCATGCTGACTCTGGTTAATCACTTCATTCTTATCCATGTACTTACATACATGTTGTTTAATAATTTGTTCAAAGATCTTTCCTGGTATAGAAGTCAGACTCACCGGCCTATAGTTCCCTGGGTCCACCTTCTTCCCCTTTTTGAAGATAGGAAAAACATTTGCTCTTCTCCAGTCTTCTGGGACTTCTCCTGTTCTCCAAGAATTTTCAAAGATTATGGAGAGTGGTTCTAAAATTTCTTCTACGATCTCCTTCAGTACTCTGGGGTGTAATTCATCTGGACCTGGAGACTTGAACTCATTTATGTTAGCTAAATATTCTCTCACAATCTTTCTGTTTACAGATAACTTGGATTCCTCTATTCCTTTAAAAGGACAGTGAAGATCAGTTGATGTTACATTTTCTTTCTGAGAGAAAACAGATGCAAAATAGGAATTAAAAAGTTCGGCCTTCTCAACATCCTCTCTTACCATTTCTCCATTTTCATCCTGTAAAAATCCTATAGCATCTTTGACTTTTCTTTTACTTTTGACATACCCCCAAAATCCTTTTTTATTGCTTTTGACATCTCTTGCAAGCCTTAATTCATTGTCAGCTTTAGCTAACCTGATACGTGCCCTGCAGGATCTGCAGACTGCATTATAATCTTCTTTAGATATGCCTCCCTCTTTCCATTTAATAAACATTTCTTTCTTTCTTTTTAGCATGTGTTTAAGTTCTGTGTTCATCCATCCTGGTTTCCTTAAATGCTTCCCATTCTTCCTCCTTTTCGGGATTGTTAACGATTGTGCTTTGAGAATCTCATTTTTAAAAATTTCCCATCCTTCCTGGACATTTTTGTCCTTAAGGACATCCAGCCATTGGATCCCTCCTATTCTCTTTCTGAGTCTCTTAAAATCTGCCTTTCTAAAATCTAACCTTGAAGTTTGAGTCTTCACATGTCTTCCTCCTCTAGTTATCCAAAATTCTATAATAGCATGATTGCTGCCTCCTAGAGTCCCAGCCACCTTTACCTCCTCAACCATTTCCTCCCTGTTTATAAGGATTAGATCCAAAGTAGCAGATCCCCTTGTTTTCTCCCCTACCTTTTAAAAGATAAAGTTGTCAGCAAGAGAGGATAAGAATTAGCTTGACCTGTTAGTTTTACTTGAGAGAGATTCCCAACAAATGTCTGGATAGTTGAAATCTCCCATGACCACTATGTCATATTTTTTGGAGAACTTGGTCATTTGATACATAAAGAGTTCATCCATATCTTCAGCTTGCCCAGGTGGCCTGTAGTAAATGCCTACAATGGTGTCCTTTCCGTTGTTCTCTCCTTGTATTCTTACCCAAACAGTTTCCACAGAACTCCCAGTCTCAGAAGCTTCAATCTCTGTGCAGATATACGCTTTTCTAACATACAATGCAACACCTCCTCCTCGTTTATCAAGTCTGTTTCTTGCAAATAAGTTGTATCCTTTTAGCCTTTTATTCCAATCATGTGTATCGTCCCACCAAGTTTCAGTGATTCCAATGACATCATATTCCTTTTCCTGCATTAGTAGTTCCAATTCTCCTTGTTTGTTGCCCATGCTTTGTGCATTTGTATAAATGCAACATGGTATCCGCTAACAAATTGAATGGAAAATCGGCTCAAATTGTTAGCGGACACCACGTTGCGTTTGGAGAGCCCCTCTGTGCCCAAACTTTGGAGCTCCCCCACAAGTGACGCCATTTTGGAAACTAGACCCCCCAAGGCACCTTTCTAGATGCATAGTGAGCACTTGGAACCCCCAGGTGCTTCACAAATTGATTCGTAAAAATGAAAAAGTGAAAAAAAAAACACTTTTTCATTTTTATGAATCAATTTGTGAAGCACCTGGGGTTCCAAGTGCTCACTATGCATCTAGATAGGTGCCTTGGGGGGTCTAGTTTCCAAAATGGGGTCACTTGTGGGGGAGATCCAATGTTTGGGAACACAGGGACTCTCCAAATGCAACATGGTATCCGCTAACAAATTGAATGGAAAATCGGCTCAAATTGTTAGCGGACACCACGTTGCGTTTGGAGAGCACCTCTGTGCCCAAACTTTGGAGCTCCCCCACAAGTGACCCCATTTTGGAAACTAGACCCCCCAAGGCACCTTTCTAGATGCATAGTGAGCACTTGGAACTCCCAGGTGCTTCACAAATTGATTCGTAAAATTGAAAAAGTGAAAAAAAAAACACTTTTTCATTTTTATGAATCAATTTGTGAAGCACCTGGGGGTTCCAAGTGCTCACTATGCATCTAGATAGGTGCCTTGGGAGGTCTAGTTTCCAAAATGGGGTCACTTGTGGGGGAGCTCCAAAGTTTGGGCACACAGGGACTCTCCAAATGCAACATGATGTCCGCTGACAAAATGTCGGCTCAAATTGTTAGCGGACACCATGTTGCGTTTGGAGAGCCCCTGTGTGCCCAAACTTTAGAGCTCCCCCACAAGTGACCCCATTTTGGAAACTAGACCCCCCAAGGCACCTATCTAGATGCATAGTGAGCACTTGGAACCCCCAGGTGCTTCACAAATTGATTCGTAAAAATGAAAAAGTGAAAAATAAAACACTTTTTCATTTTTATGAATCAATTTGTGAAGCACCTGGGGGTTCCAAGTGCTCACTATGCATCTAGATAGGTGCCTTGGGGGGTCTAGTTTCCAAAATGGGGTCACTTGTGGGGGAGCTCTAAAGTTTGGGCACACAGGGGCTCTCCAAACGCAACATGGCGTCCGCTAACAATTTGAGCCGATTTTCCATTCAATTTGTTAGCGGACACCATGTCGCGTTTGGAGAGCCCGTGATGTGCCTAAACAGTGGAGCTCCCCCACAAGTGTCCCCATTTTGGCAACTATACCCCTCAAGGATTTTATTAAGGTGTATAGTGAACATTTTGAACCCAGAGGTACTGCACAGAATTTGTTTACATTAGGTCATCATATTGAATAAGTTGTCATTATTCTTGAGCGCAAGTGCTCGCTACTTGAGTTTGCATCTGGTACTCAGGTATGCACCATGTACAGTGTGTGCTCGAGTGACATGCTCGAGTCCCTGCTCCGCATGTTTCACGGTTATTAGACACCCAAAAAAAAACATTCGGGGATCGCTCGTGCATGGCAGGCAATCCCCGTAAAGTTTTTTTGGCCGCGAAGCATAAGGGGCAGAGACTCGAGCATGTCACTCAAATACCCACGATACTCAATGCATACCAGAGCACCCGATGCAAACTCAAGTAGCGAGCACTTGCGCTCAACACTAGTCGCCATATCGTCATCTTTTTTTCTTACTTTTGAAAAAAATTCCAACCCCAGCCCTAACCCTAGCACAACCCTAACCATAGCACAACCCTAGCCCTAGCACAACCCTAGCCCCAGCACAACCCTAGCCCCAGCACAACCCTAGCCCCAAACCCAGTCCTAACCCTAGCCCAATCCTAACCCAAGAGTTTATTTTTGACGCCGTTCCTTGTGCGGTATAAGTGATTAGACGACTTTATTCTTCAGGTCGGTGTGATTACAGCAATGCCAGAATCATATGGGGTTTTTATGACTGACAGCTGTCACACACTAAAAGACGCATTTTTTGTAAAATCTAGTTTTTGCATCGCCATATTTTGAGAGCTATAATTTTTCCAGATTTTGGCAGACAGTCATGTGACGGCTCATTTTTTGCGGGATGACTTGACGTTGTTATTGGTGCCATTTTCAGGCAGGTGACATTTTTTGATCGCTTTCTATTCCGATTTTTTGGAGGCAGAATAAACAAAAACCAACAATTCAGGAATTGTTTTTTTTTATTTTTTTTTATTCTGTTCCGCGTGTGGGAAAATTGATGAGGTAGTTTTATTCTTCGGGTCAGTACGTTTACAGCGGTACCACATTTGTATCATTTTTCTATGTTTTGGCGCTTATACACAATAAAAGCTATTTTATAGAAAAAAATATTTTTTAGCATCGCTTTATTCTGAGAGCTATAACTTTTTTATTTTTTGGCTGATGGAGCTGTATGGTGGCTTGTTTTTTGCAGGACGAGATGACATTTTCAGCGGTACCATTGTTATTTATATGCGTCTTTTTGATCGCGTGTTATTCCACTTTTTGTTTGGCGGTATGGTGATAAAGCATTGTTTTGTGCTTCGTTTTTTTTTTTTTACCGTGTTCACTGAAGGGGTTAACTAGTGGGACAGTTTTATAGGTCAGGTTGTTCCGGACGCGGCGATACCAAATATGTGTACTTTTATTGTTTTTTTTTTTTTTTTTATAATAATATTTATTGAGGGGTACATTATATTTTTATTTTTGGTGGATTATTTTTTTTATTTTTTTTATATTTTTGCAATTTTTTTTTTTTTTTTTCACTTTCAGACAGTTTATACACTTTATTACTTTGTCCCACTCTGGGACTTTCACTTTTTTTACTCTGATCGCCTGCATGGCATAGGGACGGAGCACCATCCCTATGCCATGCAGGCTGTCAGCGGTGCACAGTGTGAAGATTGTTTGGAGATGCACTGCGCATGTCCAAACAATCTTCCTGCTGTCTGGTGACCCGGATGTTGTCATGACGACATCGGGTCGTCATGGCAACACCCGGGAAGCCTTTGCAGACTGCGCTGGAAGCCGGAAGAGGAGGTGAGTATCGGCTATCACCTCCCCTTGCCCCCGCAATGCCGCGATCGGCTGCGATCGACTTCGATCGCAGCATCGCGGGGGTTAATGTGCTGGGAGCGGTGCAGGACCGCTCCCTGCACATAGTACCGGGTGTCAGCTGTGACAATCAGCTGACACCCGGCGGCGATCGCGCCCGCACAGCCTGTGTGCGCGCGCGATCGCCATGACGTACTAATACGGGTCTGGCTCTTAAGTCCCAGGGCACAGACGCGTATTAGTACGTCAGATGTTGTTAAGGGGTTAAACATCAGTGGAATTCCGAGAACAACGGAAGAGTTCCAATGCATTTTTAAACTTCAGCGGAATTCTGATAACAATGGAAGAATTCCAAAGCATTTTTAAACTTCAGCAGAATTCTGAGAATGATAGAAGAGTTCCAATGCATTTGTAAACTTCAGCAGTATTCCGAGAACAGTGGAAGAGTTCCAAAGCATTGTTAAACTTCAGCGGAATTCCGAGAACAATGGAAGAGTTCCAAAGCATTTTTAAACTTCAGCGGAATTCCGAGAACAGTGGAAGAGTTCCAATATATTTTTAAACTTCAGCAGTATTCCGAGAACAATGGAAGAGTTCCAAATCATTGTTAAACATCAGCGGAATTCCGAGAGCAATGGAAGAGTTCCAAATCATTGTTACACATCAGCGGAATTCAGAGAACAATGAAAAAGTTCCAACGAATTTTTAAACTTCAGCAGAATTCTGAGAACAATGGAAGAGTTCCAAAGCATCGTTAAACATCAGCGGAATTCCGAGAACAATGGAAGAGCTCCAAAGCATTTTTAAACTACAGCAGAATTCCGAGAACAATGGAAGAGTTCCAAAGCATTTTTAAACTTCAGCGGAATTCTGAGAACAATGGAAGAGTTCCAAAGCATTTTTCAATTTCAGCGGAATTCCGAGAACAATGGAAGAGTTCCAAAGCATTTTTAAACTTCAGCGGAATTCTGAGAACAATGGAAGAGTTGCAAAGCATTTTTAAACTTCAGCGGAATTCCGAGAACAACAGAAGAGTTCCAAAGCATTGTTAAACATCAGCAGAATTGCGAGAGCAATGGAAGAGTTCCAAAGCATTTTTAAACTTCAGCAGAATTCCGAGAACAATGGAAGAGTTCCAAAGCACTTTTAAACTTCAGCGGAATTCTGAGAAAAATGGAAGAGTTCCAAAGCGTTGTTAAACTTCAGCAGAATTCCGAGAACAATGGAAGAGTTCCAAAGCATTTTTAAACTTCAGCGGAATTCCGAGAACAACAGAAGAGTTCCAAAGCATTGTTAAACATCAGCGGAATTCCGAGAGCAATGGAAGAGTTCCAAATCATTGTTACACATCAGCAGAATTCAGAGAACAATGAAAAAGTTCCAAAGAATTTTTAAACTTCAGCAGAATTCCGAGAACAATGGAAGAGTTCCAAAGCATTGCTAAACATCAGCGGAAGTCCAAGAGCAATGGAAGAGTTCCAAATCATTGTTACACATAAGCGGAATTCAGAGAACAATGAAAAAGTTCCAAAGAATTTTTAAACTTCAGCAGAATTTCGAGAACAATGGAAGAGTTCCAAACCATTGTTAAACATCAGCGGAATTCCGAGAACAATGGAAGAGCTCCAAAGCATTTTTAAACTACAGCAGAATTCCGAGAACAATGGAAGAGTTCCAAAGCATTTTTAAACTTCAGCGGAATTCTGAGAACAATGGAAGAGTTCCAAAGCATTTTTCAATTTCAGCGGAATTCCGAGAACAATGGAAGAGTTCCAAAGCATTTTTAAACTTCAGCGGAATTCTGAGAACAATGGAAAAGTTGCAAAGCATTTTTAAACTTCAGCGGAATTCCGAGAACAACAGAAGAGTTCCAAAGCATTGTTAAACATCAGCGGAATTCCGAGAACAATGGAAGAGTTCCAAAGCATTTTTAAACTTCAGCAGAATTCCGAGAACAATGGAAGAGTTCCAAAGCACTTTTAAACTTCAGCGGAATTCTGAGAACAATGGAAGAGTTCAAAAGTGTTGTTAAACTTCAGCAGAATTCCGAGAACAATGGAAGAGTTCCAAAGCATTTTTAAACTTCAGCGGAATTCCGAGAACAACAGAAGCGTTCCAAAGCATTGTTAAACATCAGCGGAATTCCGAGAACAATGGAAGAGTTCCAAAACATTTTTAAACTTCAGCAGAATTCCGAGAACAATGGAAGAAATCCAAAGCACTTTTAAACTTCAGCAGAATTCCGAGAGCAAAGGAAGAATTCCAAAGCATTTTTAAACTTCAGCGGAATTCTGAAAATAATGGAAGAGTTCCAAAGCATTTTTAAACTTCAGCGGAATTCCGAAAATAATGGAAGAGTTCCAAAGCATTTTTAAACTTCAGTGGAATTCTGAGAACAATGGTAGAGTTCCAAAGCATTTTTAAACTTCAGTGGTATTCCGAGAACAATGGAAGAGTTCCAAAGCATTTTTAAACTTCTGCGGAATTCCGAGAACAATGGAAGAGTTCCAAAACATTTTTAAACTTCAGCGGAATTCCAAGAACAATGGAAGAGTTCCAAAGTATTTTTAAACTTTAGCGGAATTCTGAGAACAATGGAAGAGTTCCAAAGCATTGTTAAACTTCCTCAGAATTCCGAGAACAATGGAAGAGTTCCAAAGCATTGTTAAACATCAGCGGAATTCCGAGAACAATGGAAGAGTTCCAAAGCATTTTTAAACTTCAGCAGAATTCCGAGAACAATGGAAGCGTTCCAATGCATTTTTAAACTTCAGCGGAATTCTGAGAATAATGGAAAAGTTCCAAAGCATTTTTAAAGTTCAATAGAATTCTGAGAACAATGGAAGAGTTCCAAAGCATTTTTAAACATCAGCGTAATTCCGAGAATAATGGAAGAGTTCCAAAGCATTTTTAAACTTCAGCAGAATTCCGAGAACAATGGAAGAGTTCCAAAGCATTTTTAAACTTCAGTGGAATTCTGAGAACAATGTTAGAGTTCCAAAGCATTTTTAAACTTCAGTGGTATTCCGAGAACAATGGAAGAGTTCCAAAACATTTTTAAACTTCAGCGGAATTCCAAGAACAATGGAAGAGTTCCAAAGTATTTTTAAACTTCAGTGGAATTCTGAGAACAATGGTAGAGTTCCAAAGCATTTTTATACTTCTGCGGAATTCCGAGAACAATGGAAGAGTTCCAAAGCATTTTTAAACTTCAGTGGAATTCTGAGAAAAATGTAAGAGTTCCAAAGCATTTTTAAACTGCAGCGGTATTCCGAGAACAATGGAAGAGTTCCAAAGCATTTTTAAACTTCAGCGGAATTCCCAGAACAATGGAAGAGTTCCAAAACATTTTTAAACTTCAGCGGAATTCCTAAAAAAAAGGAAAAGTTCCAGAGCATTTTTAAGCTTCAGTGGAATTCCGAGAACAATGGAAGAGTTTCAAAGCATTGTTAACCTTCAGCGGAATACCGAGAATAATGGAAGAGTTCCAAAGCATTTTTAAACATCAGCGGATTTCCAAGAATAATGGAAGAGTTCCAAAGTATTTTTAAACTTCTGCACAATTCCGAGAACAATGGAAGAGTTCCAAAGCGTTTTTAAACTTCAGTGGAATTCTGAGAACAATGGAAGAGTTCCAAAGCATTTTTAAATTTCAGCGGTATTCCGACAACAATGGAAGAGTTCCAAAGCATTTTTAAACTTCAGCGAAATTCCGAGAACAATGGAAGAGTTCCAAAACATTTTTAAACTTCAGCGGAATTCCGAAAACAATGGAAGTGTTCCAAAGCATTGTTAAACATCAGCAGAATTCCAAGAACAATGGAAGAGTTCCAAAGCATTTTTAATCTTCAGCAGAATTCCGAGAACAATGGAAGAGTTCCAAAGCATTTTTAAACTTCAGCGGAATTCTGATAACAATAGAAGAGTTCCAAAGCATTGTTAAACATCAGCAGAATTTCAAGAACAATGGAAGAGTTCCAAAGCATTTTTAAACTTCAGCAGAATACCGAGAGCAAAGGAAGAGTTCCAAAGCAGTTTTAAACTTCAGTGAAATTCCGAGAACAATGGAAGAGTTCCAAAGCATTTTTAAACTTCAGCGGAATTCCGAGAACAATGGAAGAGTTCCAAAGCATTTTTAAATTTCAGCAAAATTCTGAGAACAATGGAAGAGTTCCAAAGCATTGTTAAACTTCAGCAGAATTCCGAGAACAATGGAAGAGTTCCAAAGCATTTTAAAATTTCAGCGGAATTCCGAAAACAACGGAAGAGTTCCAAAGCATTGTTAAACATCAGCGGAATTCCAAGAACAATGGAAGAGTTCCAAAGCATTTTTAATCTTCAGTGATATTCCGAGAATAATGGAAGAGTTCCAAAGCATTGTTAACCCCTTAAGTCCCGAGGGTGGTTTGCATGTTAATGACCAGGCCAATTTTTACAATTCTGACCACTGTCACTTTATGAGGTAATTACTCTGGAACGCTTCAACGGATCCCCCTGATTCTGAGATTGTTTTTTCGTGACATATTATACTTCATGATTGTGGAAAAATTTCTTCAATATCACTTGCGTTTATTTGTGAAAAAAATGGAAATTTGGCGAAAATTTTTAAAATTTTGCAATTTTCAAAATTTGAATTTTTAAGCCCTGAAATCAGAGAGATATGTCACACAAAAGAGTTAATAAATAACATTTCCCACATGTCTACTTTACATCAGCACAATTTTGGAACCAAAATTTTTTTTTGTTAAGGAGCTATAAGGGTTAAAAGTTGACCAGCGATTTCTCATTTTTCAAACAAAATTTACAAAACCATTTTTTTAGGGACCACCTCACATTTGAAGTCACTTTGAAAGGTCTTTATGACAGAAAATACCCAAAAGTGACACCATTCTAAAAACTGCACTCCTCAAGGTGCTCAAAACCACATTCAAGAACTTTATTAACCCTTCAGGTGCTTCACAGGAATTTTTTGAATGTGGAAGAAAAAAATGAACATTTAACTTTTTTCACAAAAATGTTACTTTAGACCCAATTTTCTTTATTTTCACAGGGGTAACAAGAAAAAATGGACCGCAAAATTTGTTGTGCAATTTCTCCTGGGCACGCAGATACCCAATATGTGGGGAAAAAACACTGTTTGGGCGCACGGCAGGGCTCGGAAGGGAAGGAGCGCCATTTGACTTTTTGATTGTAAAATTTGCTTGAATAATTAGCGGACGCCATGTTGTGTTTGGAGAGCCCCTCTGTGCCCAAACTTTGGAGCTCCCCCACAAGTGACCCCATTTTGGAAACTAGACCCCCCAAGGCACCTTTCTAGATGCATAGTGAGCACTTGGAACCCCCAGGTGCTTCACAAATTCATTCGTAAAAATGAAAAAGTGAAAAAAAAAACACTTTTTCATTTTTATGAATCAATTTGTGAAGCACCTGGGGTTCCAAGTGCTCACTATGCATCTAGATAGGTGCCTTGGGGGGTCTAGTTTCCAAAATGGGGTCAATTGTGGGGGAGCTCCAAAGTTTGGGCACACAGGGACTCTCCAAATGCAACATGGTATCCGCTAGCAAATTGAATGGAAAATCGGCTCAAATTGTTAGCGGACACCACGTTGCGTTTGGAGAGCCCCTCTGTGCCCAAACTTTGGACCTCCCCCACAAGTGACCCCATTTTGGAAACTAGACCCCCCAAGGCACCTTTCTAGATGCATAGTGAGCACTTGGAACCCCCAGGTGCTTCACAAATTGATTCGTAAAAATGAAAAAGTGAAAAAAAAACACTTTTTCATTTTTACGAATCAATTTGTGAAGCACCTGGGGGTTCCAAGTGCTCACTATGCATCTAGATAGGTGCCTTGGGGGGTCTAGTTTCCAAAATGGGGTCACTTGTGGGGGAGCTCCAATGTTTGGACACACAGGGACTCTCCAAATGCAACATGGTATCCGCTAGCAAATTGAATGGAAAATCGGCTCAAATTGTTAGCTTACACCACGTTGCGTTTGGAGAGCCCCTGTATGCCCAAACTTTGGAGCTCTCCCACAAGTGACCCCATTTTGGAAACTAGACCCCCCAAGGCACCTTTCTAGATGCATAGTGAGCACTTGGAACCCCCAGGTGCTTCACAAATTGATTCGTAAAAATGAAAAAGTGAAAAAAAACAACACTTTTTCATATTTATGAATCAATTTGTGAAGCACCTGGGGGTTCCAAGTGCTCACTATGCATCTAGATAGGTGCCTTGGGGGGTCTAGTTTCCAAAATGGGGTCACTTGTGGGGGAGCTCCAAAGTTTGGGCACACAGGGACTCTCCAAATGCAACATGATATCCGCTAACAAAATGTCGGCTCAAATTGTTAGCGGACACCATGTTGCGTTTGGAGAGCCCCTGTGTGCCCAAACTTTGGAGCTCCCCCACAAGTGACCCCATTTTGGAAACTAGACCCCCCAAGGCACCTATCTAGATGCATAGTGAGCACTTGGAACCCCCAGGTGCTTCACAAATTGATTCGTAAAAATGAAAAAGTGAAAAAAAAAACACTTTTTCATTTTTATGAATCAATTTGTGAAGCACCTGGGGGTTCCAAGTGCTCACTATGCATCTACATAGGTGCCTTGGGGGGTCTTGTTTCCAAAATGGGGTCACTTGTGGGGAAGCTCTAAAGTTTGGGCACACAGGGGCTCTCCAAACGCAACATGGCGTCCGCTAACAATTTGAGCCGATTTTCCATTCAATTTGTTAGCGGACACCATGTCGCATTTGGAGAGCCCGTGATGTGCCTAAACAGTGGAGCTCCCCCACAAGTGTCCCCATTTTGGAAACTATACCCCTCAAAGGATTTTATTAAGGTGTATAGTGAACATTTTGAACCCAGAGGTACTGCACAGAATTTGTTTACATTAGGTCATCATATTGAATAAGTTGTCATTATTCTTGAGATCAAGTGCTCGCTACTTGAGTTTGCATCGGGTACTCAGGTATGCACCATGTACAGCGTGTGCTCGAGTGACATGCTTGAGTCCCTGCTCCGCATGTTTCACGGTTATTAGACACCCCAAAAAAAACATGCGGGGATCGCTCTTGCATGGCAGGCAATCCCCGTAAAGTTTTTTTGGCCGTGAAGCATATGGGGCAGAGACTCGAGCATGTCACTCAAATACCCACGATACTCAATGCATACCAGAGCACCCGATGCAAACTCAAGTAGCGAGCACTTGCGCTCAACACTAGTCGCCATATCGTCATCTTTTTTTCTTACTTTTGAAAAAAATCCCAACCCCAGCCCTAACCCTAGCACAAACCTAACCATAGCACAACCCTAGCCCTAGCACAACCCTAGCCCCAGCACAACCCTAGCCCCAGCACAACCCTAGCCCCAAACCCAGCCTTAACCCTAGCCCAATCCTAACCCAAGAGTTTATTTTTGACGCCGTTCCTTGTGCAGTATAAGTGATTAGACGACTTTATTCTTCAGGTCGGTGTGATTACAGCAATGCCAGAATCATAAGGGGTTTTTATGACTGACAGCTGTCACACACTAAAAGACGCATTGTTTGTAAAATCTAGTTTTTGCATCGCCATATTTTGAGAGCTATAATTTTTCCAGATTTTGGCAGACAGTCATGTGACGGCTCTTTTTTTGCGGAATGACTTGACGTTGTTATTGGTGCCATTTTCAGGCACGTGACATTTTTTGAATGCTTTCTATTCCGATTTTTGGGAGGCAGAATAAACAAAAACCAACAATTCAGGAATTGGTTTTTTTATTTTTTTTTATTCTGTTCCGCGTGTGGTAAAATTGATGAGGTAGCTTTATTCTTCGGGTCAGTACGTTTACAGCGGTACCACATTTGTATCATTTTTCTATGTTTTGGCGCTTATACACAATAAAAGCTATTTTATAGAAAAAAATATTTTTTAGCATCGCTTTATTCTGAGAGCTATAACTTTTTTAATTTTCGGCTGATGGAGCTGTATGGTGGCTTGTTTTTTGCGGGACAAGATCACATTTTCAGTGGTACCATTTTTATTTATATGCATCTTTTTGATCGCGTGTTATTATACTTTTTGTTTGGCGGTATGGTGATAAAGCATTGTTTTTTGCGTCGTTTATTTTATTTTTTTTATCGTGTTCACTGAAGGGGTTAACTAGTGGGACAGTTTTATAGATCAGGTTGTTCCGGACGCGGCGATACCAAATATGTGTACTTTTATAGTTTTTTTTTTTTTTTATAATAATATTTATTGATGGGTACATTATATTTTTATTTTTGGTGGATTATTTTTTTATTTTTTATTTTTTGCAATTTTTTTTTATTTTTTTATTTTCAGACAGTTTATACACTTTATTACTTTGTCCCACTCTGGGACTTTCACTTTTTTTTCTCTGATCGCCTGCATGGCATAGGGACGGAGCACAATCCCAATGCCATGCAGGCTGTTAGCGGTGCACAGTGTGAAGATTGTTTGGAGATGCACTGCGCATGTCCAAACAATCTTCCTGCTGTCTGGTGACCCGGATGTTGTCATGACGACATCGGGTCGTCATGGCAACACCCGGGAAGCCTTTGCAGACTGCGCTGGAAGCCGGAAGAGGAGGTGAGTATCGGCGATCACCTCCCCTTGCCCCCGCAATGCTGCGATCGGCTGCGATCGACTTCGATCGCAGCATCGCGGGGGTTAATGTGCTGGGAGCGGTGCAGGACCACTCCCTGCACATACTACCGGGTGTCAGCTGTGACAATCAGCTGACACCCGGCGGCGATCGCGTCCGCACAGCCTGTGTGCGCGCGCGATCGCCATGACGTACTAATACGGGTCTGGCTCTTAAGTCCCAGGGCACAGACGCGTATTAGTACGTCAGATGTTGTTAAGGGGTTAAACATCAGCGGAATTCCAAGAACAATGGAAGAGTTTCAAAGCATTTTTAAACTTCAGCGGAATTCCGAGAACAATGGAACAGTTCCAAAGCATTTTTAAACTTCAGCAGAATTCCGAGAACAATGGAAGAGTCCCAAAGCATTTTTAAACATCAGTGGAATTCCAAGAACAATGCAAGAATTCCAAAGCATTTTTAAACTTCAGCATAATTCTGAGAACAAAGGAAGAGTTCCAAAGCATTTTTAAACATCAGCGGAATTCCGAGAATAATGGAAGAGTTCCAAAGCATTTTTAAACTTCAGCAGCATTCCGAGAACAATGGAAGAGTTCCAAAGCATTTTTAAACTTCAGTGGAATTCTGAGAACAATGGAAGAGTTCCCAAGCATTTTTAAACTTCAGCGTTATTCCGAGAACAATGGAAGAGTTCCAAAGCACTTTTAAACTTCAGCGAAATTCCGAGAACAATGGAAGAGTTCCAAAACATTTTTAAACTTCAGCGGAATTAAACAAACAATGGAAGATTTCCAGAGCATTTTTAAACTTCAGTGGAATTCCGAGAACAATGGAAGAGTTTCGAAGCATTGTTAAACGTCAGCGGAATTCCGAGAATAATGGAAGAGTTCCAAAGCATTTTTAAACATCAGCAAAATTCCGAGAACAATGGAAGAGTTCCAAAGCATTTTTAAACCTCAGTGGAATTCTGAGAACTATGGAAGAGTTCCAAAGCATCGTTAAACTTCAGCGGAATTCCAAGAACAAGGGAAGAGTTCCAAAGCATTTTTAAACATCAGCGGAAATCCGAGAACAATGGAAGAGTTCGAAAGTATTGTAACACATCAGTGGAATTCAGAGAACAATGAAAAAGTTCCAAAGAATTTTTAAACTTCAACAGAATTCCGAGAGCAATGGAAGAGTTCCAAAGCTTTGTTAAACATCAGCGGAATTCTGAGAACAATTGAAGAATTCCAAAGCAATTTTAAAGTTCAGCGGAATTCCGACAACAATGGAAAAGGTCCAAAGCATTTTTAAACTTCAGCAGAATTCTGAGAACAATGGAAGAGTTCCAATACATTTTTAAACTACAGCAGTATTCCGATAACAATGGAAGAGTTCCAAAGCATTGTTAAACTTTAGCGGAAATCCGAAAACAATGGAAGAGTTCCAAAGCATTGTAAAACATCAGCGGAATTCCGAGAACAATGGAAGAATTTCAAAGCATTTTTAAACAACAGCGGAATTCCGAGAACAATGGAAGAGTTCCAATGCATTTTTAAACTTCAGCAGTATTCCGAGAATAATGGAAGAGTTCCAAAGCATTTTTAAACTTCAGTGGAATTCTGAGAACAATGGAAGAGTTCCAAACAATTTTTAAACTTCAGCGGAATTCTGAGAAAAATGGAAGAGTTCCAAAGCATTTTTAATCTTCCTCAGAATTCCGAGAACAATGGAAGAGTTCCAAAGCTTTGTTAAACATCAGCAGAATTCCGAGAACAATGGAAGAGTTCCAAAGCATTTTTAAACTTCAGCGGAACTCCGATAACAATGGAAGATTTCCAAAGCATTGTTAAACATCAGCGGAATTCCAAGAAAAATTGAAGAGTTCCAAAGCATTTTTAAACTTCAGCAGAATTCTGAGAACAATGGAAGAGTTCCAAAGCATTTTTAAACTTCAGCAAAATTCCGAGAACAATGGAAGAGTTCCAAAGCATTTTTAAACTTCAGCAGAATTCCAAGAACAATGGAAGAGTTCGAAAGCATTTTTAAACTCCAGTGAAATTCCAAGAACAATGGAAGAGTTCCAAAGCATTGTTAAACATCAGCGAAATTCCAAGAAAAATTGAAGAGTTCCAAAGCATTTTTAAACTTCTGCAGAATTCCGAGAACAATGGAAGAGTTCCAAAGCATTTTTAAACTCCAGTGAAATTCCAAGAACAATGGAAAAGTTCCAAAGCATTTTTAAATTTCAGCAGAATTCTGAGAACAATGGAAGAGTTCCAAAGCATTGCTAAACTGCAGCAGAATTCCGATAACAATGGAAGAGTTCCAAAGCATTTTTAAACTTCAGCGGAATTCCGAGAACAACGATAGAGTTCCAAAGCATTGTTAAACATCAGTGGAATTCCGAGAACAATAGAAGAGTTCCAAAGAATTTTTAAACTTCAGCGGAATTCCGAGAACAATGGAAGAGTTCCAAAGCATTTCTAAACTTCAGCGGAATTCCGAGAATAATGGAAGAGTTCCAAAGCATTTTTAAACTTCAATGGAATTCCGAGAAGAATGGATGAGTTCCAAAGCATTTTTAAGCTTCGGCAGAATACCGAGAACAATAGAACAGTTCTAAGGCATATTTGTACTTCAGTGGAAATCCCAGAACAATGAAAGAGTTCCAAAGCATTGTTAAACATCAGTGGAATTCCGAGAACAATGGAGGAGTTCCAAAGCATTTTTAAACTTCAGCAGAATACCGAAAACAATGCAAGAATTTCGAAGCATTTTTAAACTTCAGCAGAATTCTGAGAACAATGGAAGAGTTCCAATGCATTTTTAAACTTCAGCAGTATTCCTAGAACCATGGAAGAGTTCCAAAGCATTTTTAAACTTCAGCATGATTCCGAGAACAATGGAAGAGTTCCAAAGCATTTTTAAACGTCAGCGGAATTCCGAGAACAATGGAAAAGTTCAAATGCATTTTTAAACTTCAGCAGTATTCCGAGAACAATGGAAGAGTTCCAAAGCATTGTTAAACTTCAGCGGAATTCCAAGAACAAGGGAAGAGTTCCAAAGCATTTTTAAACATCAGCGGAATTCCGAGAACAATGAAAAAGTTCCAAAGAATTTTTAAAATTCAACAGAATTCCGAGAGCAATGGAAGAGTTCCAAAGCCTTGTTAAACATCAGCGGAATTCTGAGAACAATTGAAGAATTCCAAAGCATTGTTAAACATCAGCGGAATTCTGAGAACAATGGAAGAGCTCCAAAGCATTTTTAAACTACAGCAGAATTCCAAGAACAATGGAAGAGTTCCAAAGCATTTTTAAACTTCAGCGGAATTCTGAGAACGACGGAAGAGTTCCAAGCATTTTTCAATTTCAGCGGAATTCCGAGAACAAAGGAAGAGTTCCAAAGCATTTTTAAACTTTAGCGGATTTCTGAAATTGATGGAAGAGTTCCAAAGCATTTTTAAACATCAGCGGAGTTCCGAGAATAATGGAAGAGTTCCAAAGCATTTTTAAACTTCAGTGGAATTCTGAGAACAATGGAAGAGTTCCAAAACATTTTGATACTTCAGTGAAATTCCGAGAACAATGGAAGAGTTCCAAAGCATTTTTAAACTTTAGTGGAACTCCAATAACAATGGAAGTGTTCCAAAGCATTTTTAAACTTCAGCAGAATTCCGAGAACTATGGAAGAGTTCAAAAGCATTTTTAAACTTCAGCGGAATTCTGATAACAATGGAAGAGTTCCAAAGCATTGTTAAACATCAGCAGAATTCCAAGAACAATGGAAGAGTTCCAAAGCATTTTTAAACTTCAGCAATATACCGAGAACAAAGGAAGATTTCCAAAGCATTTTTAAACTTCAGTGAAATTCCGAGAACAATGGAAGAGTTCCAAAGCATTTTTAAACTTCAGCAAAATTCCGAGAACAATGGAAGAGTTCCAAATCATTTTTAAACTCCAGCAGAATTCCGAGAACAATGGAAGAGTTCCGAAGCATTTTTAAATTTCAGCAAAATTCTGAGAACAATGGAAGAGTTCCAAAGCGTTATTAAACTTCAGCAGAATTCCGAGAACAATGGAAGAGTTCCAAAGCATTTTTAAATTTCAGCGGAAATCCGAAAACAACGGAAGAGTTCCAAAGCATTGTTAAACATCAGCGGAATTCCAAGAACAATGGAAGAGTTCAAAAGCATTTTTAATCTTCAGTGAAATTCCTAGAATCATGGTAAGAGTTCCAAACCATTGTTAAACCTCAGCGGAATTCCAAGAACAATGGAAGAGTTCCAAAGCATTTTTAAACTCCAGTGAAATTCCAAGAACAATGGAAGTGTTCCAAAGCATTGTTAAACATCAGCGGAATTCCTAGAAAAATTGAAGAGTTCCAAAGCATTTTTAAACTTCTGCAGAATTCTGAGAACAATGGAAGAGTTCCAAAGCATTTTTAAACTCCAGTGAAATTCCAAGAACAATGGAAAAGTTCCAAAGCATTTTTAAATTTCAGCAGAATTCTGAGAACAATGGGAGAGTTCCAAAGCATTGCTAAACTGCAGCAAAATTCCGATAACAATGGAAGAGTTCCAAAGCATTTTTAAACTTCAGCGGAATTCCGAGAACAACGATAGAGTTCCAAAGCATTGTTAAACATCAGTGGAATTCCGAGAACAATAGAAGAGTTCCAAAGAATTTTTAAACTTCAGCGGAATTCCGAGAACAATGGAAGAGTTCCAAAGCATTTCTAAACTTCAGCGGAATTCCGAGAATAATGGAAGAGTTCCAAAGCATTTTTAAACTTCAATGGAATTTCGAGAAGAATGGATGAGTTCCAAAGCATTTTTAAGCTTCGGCAGAATACCGAGAACAATAGAACAGTTCTAAAGCATATTTAAACTTCAGTGGAAATCCGAGAACAATGAAAGAGTTCCAAAGCATTGTTAAACATCAGTGGAATTCCGAGAACAAAGGAGGAGTTCCAAAGCATTTTTAAACTTCAGCAGAATTCCGAAAACAATGCAAGAATTTCGAAGCATTTTTAAACTTCAGCAGAATTCTGAGAACAATGGAAGAGTTCCAATGCATTTTTAAACTTCAGCAGTATTCCTAGAACCATGGAAGAGTTCCAAAGCATTTTTAAACTTCAGCATGATTCCGAGAACAATGGAAGAGTTCCAAAGCATTTTTAAACGTCAGCGGAATTCCGAGAACAATGGAAGAGTTCAAATGCATTTTTAAACTTCAGCAGTATTCCGAGAACAATGGAAGAGTTCCAAAGCATTGTTAAACTTCAGCGGAATTCCAAGAACAAGGGAAGAGTTCCAAAGCATTTTTAAACATCAGCGGAATTCCGAGAACAATGAAAAAGTTCCAAAGAATTTTTAAACTTCAACAGAATTCCAAGAGCAATGGAAGCGTTCCAAAGCCTTGTTAAACATCAGCGGAATTCTGAGAACAATTGAAGAATTCCAAAGCATTGTTAAACATCAGCGGAATTCTGAGAACAATGGAAGAGCTCCAAAGCATTTTTAAACTACAGCAGAATTCCAAGAACCATGGAAGAGTTCCAAAGCATTTTTAAACTTCAGCGGAATTCTGAGAACGACGGAAGAGTTCCAAAGCATTTTTCAATTTCAGTGGAATTCCGTGAACAAAGGAAGAGTTCCAAAGCATTTTTAAACTTTATCGGATTTCTGAAATTGATGGAAGAGTTCCAAAGCATTTTTAAACATCAGCGGAGTTCCGAGAATAATGGAAGAGTTCCAAAGCATTTTTAAACTTCAGTGGAATTCCAATAACAATGGAAGTGTTCCAAAGCATTTTTAAACTTCAGCAGAATTCCGAGAACTATGGAAGAGTTCCAAAGCATTTTTAAACTTCAGCAGAATTCTGATAACAATGGAAGAGTTCCAAAGCATTGTTAAACATCAGCAGAATTCCAAGAACAATGGAAGAGTTCCAAAGCATTTTTAAACTTCAGCAGTATACCGAGAACAAAGGAAGATTTCCAAAGCATTTTTAAACTTCAGTGAAATTCCGAGAACAATGGAAGAGTTCCAAAGCATTTTTAAACTTCAGCAAAATTCCGAGAACAATGGAAGAGTTCCAAAGCATTTTTAAACTTCAGCGGAAATCCGAAAACAACGGAAGAGTTCCAAAGCATTGTTAAACATCAGCGGAATTCCAAGAACAATGGAAGAGTTCCAAAGCATTTTTAATCTTCAGTGAAATTCCGAGAATCATGGTAAGAGTTCCAAACCATTGTTAAACATCAGCGGAATACCAAGAACAATGGAAGAGTTTCAAAGCATTTTTAAACTTCAGCGGAATTCCGAGAACAATGGAAGAGTCCCAAAGCATTATTAAACATCAGTGGAATTCCAAGAACAATGGAAGAGTCCCAAAGCATTGTTAAACATCAGTGGAATTCCAAGAACAATGCAAGAATTCCAAAGCATTTTTAAACTTCAGCGGAACTCCGATAACAATGGAAGATTTCCAAAGCATTGTTAAACATCAGCGGAATGCCAAGAAAAATTGAAGAGTTCCAAAGCCTTTTTAAACTTCAGCGAAATTCCGAGAACAATGGAAGAGTTCCAAAGCTTTGTTAAACATCAGCAGAATTCCGAGAACAATGGAAGAGTTCCAAAGCATTTTTAAACTTCAGCGGAACTCCGATAACAATGGAAGATTTCCAAAGCATTGTTAAACATCAGCGGAATTCCAAGAAAAATTGAAGAGTTCCAAAGCATTTTTAAACTTCAGCAGAATTCCGAGAACAATGGAAGAGTTCCAAAGCATTTTTAAACTTCAGCGGAACTCCGATAACAATAGAAGATTTCCAAAGCATTGTTAAACATCAGCGGAATTCCAAGAAAAATTGAAGAGTTCCAAAGCATTTTTAAACTTCAGCAGAATTCCGAGAACAATGGAAGAGTTCCAAAGCATTTTTAAACTTCAGCAAAATTCCGAGAACAATGGAAGAGTTCCAAAGCATTTTTAAACTTCAGCAGAATTCCAAGAACAATGGAAGAGTTCCAAAGCATTTTTAAACTCCAGTGAAATTCCAAGAACAATGGAAGAGTTCCAAAGCATTGTTAAACATCAGCGGAATTCCAAGAAAAATTGAAGAGTTCCAAAGCATTTTTAAGCTTCTGCAGAATTCCGAGAACAATGGAAGAGTTCCAAAGCATTTTTAAACTCCAGTGAAATTCCAAGAACAATGGAAAAGTTCCAAAGCATTTTTAAATTTCAGCAGAATTCTGAGAACAATGGAAGAGTTCCGAAGCATTTTTAAATTTCAGCAAAATTCTGAGAACAATGGAAGAGTTCCAAAGCGTTGTTAAACTTCAGCAGAATTCCGAGAACAATGGAAGAGTTCCAAAGCATTTTTAAATTTCAGCGGAAATCCGAAAACAACGGAAGAGTTCCAAAGCATTGTTAAACATCAGCGGAATTCCAAGAACAATGGAAGAGTTCAAAAGCATTTTTAATCTTCAGTGAAATTCCTAGAATCATGGTAAGAGTTCCAAACCATTGTTAAACCTCAGCGGAATTCCAAGAACAATGGAAGAGTTCCAAAGCATTTTTAAACTCCAGTGAAATTCCAAGAACAATGGAAGAGTTCCAAAGCATTGTTAAACATCAGCGGAATTCCTAGAAAAATTGAAGAGTTCCAAAGCATTTTTAAACTTCTGCAGAATTCTGAGAACAATGGAAGAGTTCCAAAGCATTTTTAAACTCCAGTGAAATTCCAAGAACAATGGAAAAGTTCCAAAGCATTTTTAAATTTCAGCAGAATTCTGAGAACAATGGAAGAGTTCCAAAGCATTGCTAAACTGCAGCAAAATTCCGATAACAATGGAAGAGTTCCAAAGCATTTTTAAACTTCAGCGGAATTCCGAGAACAACGATAGAGTTCCAAAGCATTGTTAAACATCAGTGGAATTCCGAGAACAATAGAAGAGTTCCAAAGAATTTTTAAACTTCAGCGGAATTCCGAGAACAATGGAAGAGTTCCAAAGCATTTCTAAACTTCAGCGGAATTCCGAGAATAATGGAAGAGTTCCAAAGCATTTTTAAACTTCAATGGAATTTCGAGAAGAATGGATGAGTTCCAAAGCATTTTTAAGCTTCGGCAGAATACCGAGAACAATAGAACAGTTCTAAAGCATATTTAAACTTCAGTGGAAATCCGAGAACAATGAAAGAGTTCCAAAGCATTGTTAAACATCAGTGGAATTCCGAGAACAATGGAGGAGTTCCAAAGCATTTTTAAACTTCAGCAGAATTCCGAAAACAATGCAAGAATTTCGAAGCATTTTTAAACTTCAGCAGAATTCTGAGAACAATGGAAGAGTTCCAATGCATTTTTAAACTTCAGCAGTATTCCTAGAACCATGGAAGAGTTCCAAAGCATTTTTAAACTTCAGCATGATTCCGAGAACAATGGAAGAGTTCCAAAGCATTTTTAAACGTCAGCGGAATTCCGAGAACAATGGAAAAGTTCAAATGCATTTTTAAACTTCAGCAGTATTCCGAGAACAACGGAAGAGTTCCAAAGCATTGTTAAACTTCAGCGGAATTCCAAGAACAAGGGAAGAGTTCCAAAGCATTTTTAAACATCAGCGGAATTCCGAGAACAATGAAAAAGTTCCAAAGAATTTTTAAACTTCAACAGAATTCCGAGAGCAATGGAAGAGTTCCAAAGCCTTGTTAAACATCAGCGGAATTCTGAGAACAATTGAAGAATTCCAAAGCATTGTTAAACATCAGCGGAATTCTGAGAACAATGGAAGAGCTCCAAAGCATTTTTAAACTACAGCAGAATTCCAAGAACCATGGAAGAGTTCCAAAGCATTTTTAAACTTCAGCGGAATTCTGAGAACGACGGAAGAGTTCCAAAGCATTTTTCAATTTCAGTGGAATTCCGTGAACAAAGGAAGAGTTCCAAAGCATTTTTAAACTTTATCGGATTTCTGAAATTGATGGAAGAGTTCCAAAGCATTTTTAAACATCAGCGGAGTTCCGAGAATAATGGAAGAGTTCCAAAGCATTTTTAAACTTCAGTGGAATTCCAATAACAATGGAAGTGTTCCAAAGCATTTTTAAACTTCAGCAGAATTCCGAGAACTATGGAAGAGTTCCAAAGCATTTTTAAACTTCAGCAGAATTCTGATAACAATGGAAGAGTTCCAAAGCATTGTTAAACATCAGCAGAATTCCAAGAACAATGGAAGAGTTCCAAAGCATTTTTAAACTTCAGCAGTATACCGAGAACAAAGGATGATTTCCAAAGCATTTTTAAACTTCAGTGAAATTCCGAGAACAATGGAAGAGTTCCAAAGCATTTTTAAACTTCAGCAAAATTCCGAGAACAATGGAAGAGTTCCAAAGCATTTTTAAACTCCAGCAGAATTCCGAGAACAATGGAAGCGTTCCGAAGCATTTTTAAATTTCAGCAAAATTCTGAGAACAATGGAAGAGTTCCAAAGCGTTGTTAAACTTCAGCAGAATTCCGAGAACAATGGAAGAGTTCCAAAGCATTTTTAAACTTCAGCGGAAATCCGAAAACAACGGAAGAGTTCCAAAGCATTGTTAAACATCAGCGGAATTCCAAGAACAATGGAAGAGTTCCAAAGCATTTTTAATCTTCAGTGAAATTCCGAGAATCATGGTAAGAGTTCCAAACCATTGTTAAACATCAGCGGAATACCAAGAACAATGGAAGAGTTTCAAAGCATTTTTAAACTTCAGCGGAATTCCGAGAACAATGGAAGAGTCCCAAAGCATTGTTAAACATCAGTGGAATTCCAAGAACAATGGAAGAGTCCCAAAGCATTGTTAAACATCAGTGGAATTCCAAGAACAATGCAAGAATTCCAAAGCATTTTTAAACTTCAGCGGAACTCCGATAACAATGGAAGATTTCCAAAGCATTGTTAAACATCAGCGGAATGCCAAGAAAAATTGAAGAGTTCCAAAGCCTTTTTAAACTTCAGCGAAATTCCGAGAACAATGGAAGAGTTCCAAAGCTTTGTTAAACATCAGCAGAATTCCGAGAACAATGGAAGAGTTCCAAAGCATTTTTAAACTTCAGCGGAACTCCGATAACAATGGAAGATTTCCAAAGCATTGTTAAACATCAGCGGAATTCCAAGAAAAATTGAAGAGTTCCAAAGCATTTTTAAACTTCAGCAGAATTCCGAGAACAATGGAAGAGTTCCAAAGCATTTTTAAACTTCAGCAAAATTCCGAGAACAATGGAAGAGTTCCAAAGCATTTTTAAACTTCAGCAGAATTCCAAGAACAATGGAAGAGTTCCAAAGCATTTTTAAACTCCAGTGAAATTCCAAGAACAATGGAAGAGTTCCAAAGCATTGTTAAACATCAGCGGAATTCCAAGAAAAATTGAAGAGTTCCAAAGCATTTTTAAGCTTCTGCAGAATTCCGAGAACAATGGAAGAGTTCCAAAGCATTTTTAAACTCCAGTGAAATTCCAAGAACAATGGAAAAGTTCCAAAGCATTTTTAAATTTCAGCAGAATTCTGAGAACAATGGAAGAGTTCCGAAGCATTTTTAAATTTCAGCAAAATTCTGAGAACAATGGAAGAGTTCCAAAGCGTTGTTAAACTTCAGCAGAATTCCGAGAACAATGGAAGAGTTCCAAAGCATTTTTAAATTTCAGCGGAAATCCGAAAACAACGGAAGAGTTCCAAAGCATTGTTAAACATCAGCGGAATTCCAAGAACAATGGAAGAGTTCAAAAGCATTTTTAATCTTCAGTGAAATTCCTAGAATCATGGTAAGAGTTCCAAACCATTGTTAAACCTCAGCGGAATTCCAAGAACAATGGAAGAGTTCCAAAGCATTTTTAAACTCCAGTGAAATTCCAAGAACAATGGAAGAGTTCCAAAGCATTGTTAAACATCAGCGGAATTCCTAGAAAAATTGAAGAGTTCCAAAGCATTTTTAAACTTCTGCAGAATTCTGAGAACAATGGAAGAGTTCCAAAGCATTTTTAAACTCCAGTGAAATTCCAAGAACAATGGAAAAGTTCCAAAGCATTTTTAAATTTCAGCAGAATTCTGAGAACAATGGAAGAGTTCCAAAGCATTGCTAAACTGCAGCAAAATTCCGATAACAATGGAAGAGTTCCAAAGCATTTTTAAACTTCAGCGGAATTCCGAGAACAACGATAGAGTTCCAAAGCATTGTTAAACATCAGTGGAATTCCGAGAACAATAGAAGAGTTCCAAAGAATTTTTAAACTTCAGCGGAATTCCGAGAACAATGGAAGAGTTCCAAAGCATTTCTAAACTTCAGCGGAATTCCGAGAATAATGGAAGAGTTCCAAAGCATTTTTAAACTTCAATGGAATTTCGAGAAGAATGGATGAGTTCCAAAGCATTTTTAAGCTTCGGCAGAATACCGAGAACAATAGAACAGTTCTAAAGCATATTTAAACTTCAGTGGAAATCCGAGAACAATGAAAGAGTTCCAAAGCATTGTTAAACATCAGTGGAATTCCGAGAACAATGGAGGAGTTCCAAAGCATTTTTAAACTTCAGCAGAATTCCGAAAACAATGCAAGAATTTCGAAGCATTTTTAAACTTCAGCAGAATTCTGAGAACAATGGAAGAGTTCCAATGCATTTTTAAACTTCAGCAGTATTCCTAGAACCATGGAAGAGTTCCAAAGCATTTTTAAACTTCAGCATGATTCCGAGAACAATGGAAGAGTTCCAAAGCATTTTTAAACGTCAGCGGAATTCCGAGAACAATGGAAAAGTTCAAATGCATTTTTAAACTTCAGCAGTATTCCGAGAACAATGGAAGAGTTCCAAAGCATTGTTAAACTTCAGCGGAATTCCAAGAACAAGGGAAGAGTTCCAAAGCATTTTTAAACATCAGCGGAATTCCGAGAACAATGAAAAAGTTCCAAAGAATTTTTAAACTTCAACAGAATTCCGAGAGCAATGGAAGAGTTCCAAAGCCTTGTTAAACATCAGCGGAATTCTGAGAACAATTGAAGAATTCCAAAGCATTGTTAAACATCAGCGGAATTCTGAGAACAATGGAAGAGCTCCAAAGCATTTTTAAACTACAGCAGAATTCCAAGAACCATGGAAGAGTTCCAAAGCATTTTTAAACTTCAGCGGAATTCTGAGAACGACGGAAGAGTTCCAAAGCATTTTTCAATTTCAGTGGAATTCCGTGAACAAAGGAAGAGTTCCAAAGCATTTTTAAACTTTATCGGATTTCTGAAATTGATGGAAGAGTTCCAAAGCATTTTTAAACATCAGCGGAGTTCCGAGAATAATGGAAGAGTTCCAAAGCATTTTTAAACTTCAGTGGAATTCCAATAACAATGGAAGTGTTCCAAAGCATTTTTAAACTTCAGCAGAATTCCGAGAACTATGGAAGAGTTCCAAAGCATTTTTAAACTTCAGCAGAATTCTGATAACAATGGAAGAGTTCCAAAGCATTGTTAAACATCAGCAGAATTCCAAGAACAATGGAAGAGTTCCAAAGCATTTTTAAACTTCAGCAGTATACCGAGAACAAAGGATGATTTCCAAAGCATTTTTAAACTTCAGTGAAATTCCGAGAACAATGGAAGAGTTCCAAAGCATTTTTAAACTTCAGCAAAATTCTGAGAACAATGGAAGAGTTCCAAAGCATTTTTAAACTCCAGCAGAATTCCGAGAACAATGGAAGCGTTCCGAAGCATTTTTAAATTTCAGCAAAATTCTGAGAACAATGGAAGAGTTCCAAAGCGTTGTTAAACTTCAGCAGAATTCCGAGAACAATGGAAGAGTTCCAAAGCATTTTTAAACTTCAGCGGAAATCCGAAAACAACGGAAGAGTTCCAAAGCATTGTTAAACATCAGCGGAATTCCAAGAACAATGGAAGAGTTCCAAAGCATTTTTAATCTTCAGTGAAATTCCGAGAATCATGGTAAGAGTTCCAAACCATTGTTAAACATCAGCGGAATACCAAGAACAATGGAAGAGTTTCAAAGCATTTTTAAACTTCAGCGGAATTCCGAGAACAATGGAAGAGTCCCAAAGCATTGTTAAACATCAGTGGAATTCCAAGAACAATGGAAGAGTCCCAAAGCATTGTTAAACATCAGTGGAATTCCAAGAACAATGCAAGAATTCCAAAGCATTTTTAAACTTCAGCGGAACTCCGATAACAATGGAAGATTTCCAAAGCATTGTTAAACATCAGCGGAATGCCAAGAAAAATTGAAGAGTTCCAAAGCCTTTTTAAACTTCAGCGAAATTCCGAGAACAATGGAAGAGTTCCAAAGCTTTGTTAAACATCAGCAGAATTCCGAGAACAATGGAAGAGTTCCAAAGCATTTTTAAACTTCAGCGGAACTCCGATAACAATGGAAGATTTCCAAAGCATTGTTAAACATCAGCGGAATTCCAAGAAAAATTGAAGAGTTCCAAAGCATTTTTAAACTTCAGCAGAATTCCGAGAACAATGGAAGAGTTCCAAAGCATTTTTAAACTTCAGCAAAATTCCGAGAACAATGGAAGAGTTCCAAAGCATTTTTAAACTTCAGCAGAATTCCAAGAACAATGGAAGAGTTCCAAAGCATTTTTAAACTCCAGTGAAATTCCAAGAACAATGGAAGAGTTCCAAAGCATTGTTAAACATCAGCGGAATTCCAAGAAAAATTGAAGAGTTCCAAAGCATTTTTAAGCTTCTGCAGAATTCCGAGAACAATGGAAGAGTTCCAAAGCATTTTTAAACTCCAGTGAAATTCCAAGAACAATGGAAAAGTTCCAAAGCATTTTTAAATTTCAGCAGAATTCTGAGAACAATGGAAGAGTTCCAAAGCATTGCTAAACTGCAGCAGAATTCCGATAACAATGGAAGAGTTCCAAAGCATTTTTAAACTTCAGCGGAATTCCGAGAACAACGATAGAGTTCCAAAGCATTGTTAAACATCAGTGGAATTCCGAGAACAATAGAAGAGTTCCAAAGAATTTTTAAACTTCAGCGGAATTCCGAGAACAATGGAAGAGTTCCAAAGCATCTCTAAACTTCAGCGGAATTCGGAGAATAATGGAAGAGTTCCAAAGCATTTTTAAACTTCAATGGAATTCCGAGAAGAATGGATGAGTTCCAAAGCATTTTTAAGCTTCGGCAGAATACCGAGAACAATAGAACAGTTCTAAAGCATATTTAAACTTCAGTGGAAATCCGAGAACAATGAAAGAGTTCCAAAGCATTGTTAAACATCAGTGGAATTCCAAGAACAATGGAGGAGTTCCAAAGCATTTTTAAACTTCAGCAGAATACCGAAAACAATGCAAGAATTTCGAAGCATTTTTAAACTTCAGCAGAATTCTGAGAACAATGGAAGAGTTCCAATGCATTTTTAAACTTCAGCAGTATTCCTAGAACCATGGAAGAGTTCCAAAGCATTTTTAAACTTCAGCATGATTCCGAGAACAATGGAAGAGTTCCAAATCATTTTTAAACGTCAGCGGAATTCCGAGAACAATGGAAGAGTTCAAATGCATTTTTAAACTTCAGCAGTATTCCGAGAACAATGGAAGAGTTCCAAAGCATTGTTAAACTTCAGCGGAATTCCAAGAACAAGGGAAGAGTTCCAAAGCATTTTTAAACATCAGCGGAATTCCGAGAACAATGAAAAAGTTCCAAAGAGTTTTTAAACTTCAACAGAATTCCGAGAGCAATGGAAGAGTTCCAAAGCCTTGTTAAACATCAGCGGAATTCTGAGAACAATTGAAGAATTCCAAAGCATTGTTAAACATCAGTGGAATTCTGAGAACAATGGAAGAGCTCCAAAGCATTTTTAAACTACAGCAGAATTCCAAGAACAATGGAAGAGTTCCAAAGCATTTTTAAACTTCAGCGGAATTCTGAGAACGACGGAAGAGTTCCAAAGCATTTTTCAATTTCAGAGGACATCCGTGAACAAAGGAAGAGTTCCAAAGCATTTTTAAACTTTAGCGGATTTCTGAAATTGATTGAAGAGTTCCAAAGCATTTTTAAACATCAGCGGAGTTCCGAGAATAATGGAAGAGTTCCAAAGCATTTTTAAACTTCAGTGGAATTCAGAGAACAATGGAAGAGTTCCAAAACATTTTTATACTTCAGTGAAATTCCGAGAACAATGGAAGAGTTCCAAAGCATTTTTAAACTTCAGTGGAACTCCAATAACAATGGAAGTGTTCCAAAGCATTTTTAAACTTCAGCAGAATTTCGAGAACTATGGAAGAGTTCCAAAGCATTTTTAAACTTCAGCGGAATTCTGATAACAATGGAAGAGTTCCAAAGCATTGTTAAACATCAGCAGAATTCCAAGAACAATGGAAGAGTTCCAAAGCATTTTTAAACTTCAGCAGTATACCGAGAACAAAGGAAGATTTCCAAAGCATTTTTAAACTTCAGTGAAATTCCGAGAACAATGGAAGAGTTCCAAAGCATTTTTAAACTTCAGCAAAATTCCGAGAACAATGGAAGAGTTCCGAAGCATTTTTAAATTTCAGCAAAATTCTGAGAACAATGGAAGAGTTCCAAAGCGTTGTTAAACTTCAGCAGAATTCCGAGAACAATGGAAGAGTTCCAAAGCATTTTTAAACTTCAGCGGAAATCCGAAAACAACGGAAGAGTTCCAAAGCATTGTTAAACATCAGCGGAATTCCAAGAACAATGGAAGAGTTCCAAAGCATTTTTAATCTTCAGTGAAATTCCGAGAATCATGGTAAGAGTTCCAAACCATTGTTAAACATCAGCGGAATACCAAGAACAATGGAAGAGTTTCAAAGCATTTTTAAACTTCAGCGGAATTCCGAGAACAATGGAAGAGTCCCAAAGCATTGTTAAACATCAGTGGAATTCCAAGAACAATGGAAGAGTCCCAAAGCATTGTTAAACATCAGTGGAATTCCAAGAACAATGCAAGAATTCCAAAGCATTTTTAAACTTCAGCGGAACTCCGATAACAATGGAAGATTTCCAAAGCATTGTTAAACATCAGCGGAATTCCAAGAAAAATTGAAGAGTTCCAAAGCCTTTTTAAACTTCAGCGAAATTCCGAGAACAATGGAAGAGTTCCAAAGTATTTTTAAACTTCAGCATAATTCCAAGAACAATGAAAGAGTTCCAAAGCATTTTTAAACTCCAGTGGAATTGCAAGAACAATGGAAGAGTTCCAAAGCATTTTTAAATTTCAGCGGAATTCTGAGAACAATGGAAGAGTTCCAAAGCTTTGCTAAACTTCAGCAGAATTCCGGGAACAATGGAAGAGTTCCAAAGCATTTTTAAACTTTAGCGGAATTGCGAGAACAACGAAAGAGTTCCAAAGGATTGTTAAACATCAGTGGAATTCCGAGAACAATAGAAGAGTTCCAAAGAATTTTTAAACTTCAGCGGAATTCCGAGAACAATGGAAGAGTTCCAAAGCATTTCTAAACTTCAGCGTAATACCGAGAATAATGTAAGAGTTCCAAAGCATTTTTAAACTTCAATGGAATTCCGAGAACAATGGATGAGTTCCAAAGCATTTTTAAGCTTCGGCGGAATTCCGAGAACAATGGAACAGTTCCAAAGCATTTTTAAACTTCAGTGGAAATCCGAGAACAATGAAAGAGTTCCAAAGCATTGTTAAACATCAGTGGAATTCCGAGAACAATGGAGGAGTTCCAAAGCATTTTTAAACTTTAGCAGAATTCCGAAAACAATGCAAGAATTCCGAAGCATTTTTAAACTTCAGCAGAATTCTGAGAACAATAAAAGAGTTCCAATGCATTTTTAAACTTCAGCAGTATTCCTAGAACCATGGAAGAGTTCCAAAGCATTTTTAAACTTCAGCATAATTCCGAGAACAATTGAAGAGTTCCAAAGCATTTTTAAACGTCAGCGGAATTCCGAGAACAATGGAAGAGTTCCAATGCATTTTTAAACTTCAGCAGTATTCCAAGAACAATGGAAGAGTTCCAAAGCATTGTTAAACTTCAGCGGAATTCCAAGAACAAGGGAAGAGTTCCAAAGCATTTTTAAACATCAGCGGAATTCCGAGAACAATGGAAGAGTTCCAAAGTATTGTTACACATCAGCGGAATTCAGAGAACAATGAAAAAGTTCCAAAGAATTTTTAAACTTCAACAGAATTCCGAGAGCAATGGAAGAGTTCCAAAGCTTTGTTAAACATCAGCGGAATTCTGAGAACAATTGAAGAATTCCAAAGCAATTTTAAACTTCAGCGGAATTCCGACAACAATGGAAAAGGTCCAAAGCATTTTTAAACTTCAGCAGAATTCTGAGAACAATGGAAGAGTTCCAATGCATTTTTAAACTACAGCAGTATTCCGATAACAATGGAAGAGTTCCAAAGCATTGTTAAACTTTAGCGGAAATCCGAAAACAATGGAAGAGTTCCAAAGCATTGTAAAACATCATCGGAATTCCGAGAACAATGGAAGAATTTCAAAGCATTTTTAAACAACAGCGCAATTCCGAGAACAATGGAAGAGTTCCAATGCATTTTTAAACTTCAGCAGTATTCCTAGAATAATGGAAGAGTTCCAAAGCATTTTTAAACTTCAGTGGAATTCTGAGAACAATGGAAGAGTTCCAAAGCATTTTTAAACTTCAGTGGAATTCTGAGAACAATGGAAGAGTTCCAAAGCATTTTAAAACTTCAGCGGTATTCCGAGAACAATGGAAGAGTTCCAAAGCATTTGTAAACTTCAGCGGAATTCCGAGAACAATGGAACAGTTCCAAAACATTTTTAAACTTCAGCGGAATTAAACAAACAATGGAAGATTTCCAGAGCATTTTTAAACTTCAGTGGAATTCCGAGAACAATGGAAGAATTTCAAAGCATTTTTAAACAACAGCGGAATTCCGAGAACAATGGAAGAGTTCCAAGGCTTTTTTAAACTTCAGCAGTATTCCGAGAATAATGGAAGAGTTCCAAAGCATTTTTAAACTTCAGTGGAATTCTGAGAACAATGGAAGAGTTACAAAGCATTTTAAACTTTAGCGGTATTCCGAGAACAATGGAAGAGTTCCAAAGCATTTGTAAACTTCAGCGGAATTCCGAGAACAATGGAAGAGTTCCAAAATATTTTTAAACTTCAGCGGAATTTAACAAACAATGGAAGATTTCCAGAGAATTTTTAAACTTCAGTGGAATTCCGAGAATAATGGAAGAGTTTCAAAGCATTGTTAAACTTCAGCGGAATTCCGAGAATAATGGAAGAGTTCCAAAGCATTTTTAAAACATCAACGGAATTCCGAGAATCATGGAAGAGTTCCAAAGCATTTTTAAACATCAGCAAAATTCCGAGAACAATGGAAGAGTTCCAAAGCATTTTTAAACTTCAGCAGTATTCCGAGAACTATGGAAGAGTTCCAAAGCATTGTTAAACTTCAGCGGAATTCCAAGAACAAGGGAAGAGTTCCAAAGCAATTCTGACCACTGTCAATTTATGAGGTAATTACTCTGGAACGCTTCAACGGATCCTCCTCATTCTGACATTGTTTTTTCGTGACATATTGTACTTCATGATTGTGGTAAAATTTCTTCGATATCAATTACGTTTATTTGTGGAAAAAATGGAAATTTGGTGAAAATTTTGAAAATTTTGCAATTTTCAAAATTTGAATTTTTATGCCCTTAAATCAGAGAGATTTGTCACACAAAAGAGTTAATAAATAACATTTCCCACATGTCTACTTTACATCAGCGCAATTTTGGAACCAAGGGGTTTAAAGTTGACCAGCGATTTCTCATTTTTCCAACAAAATTTACAAAACCATTTTTTTAGGTACCACATCACATTTGAAGTCACTTTGAGAGGTCTTTATGACAGAAAATACCCAAAAGTGACACCATTCTAAAAACTGCACCCCTCAAGGTGCTCAAAACCACATTCAAGAACTTCATTAACCCTTCAGGTGCTTCACAGGAATTTTTTGAATGTGGAAGAAAAAAATGAACATTTAACTTTTTTTCACAAAAATGATACTTTAGACCCAATTTTTTTTATTTTTACAGGGGTAACAAGAAAAAATGGACCCCAAAATTTGTTGTGCAATTTCCCCTGGGCACGCAGATACCCAATATGTGGGGAAAAAACACTGTTTGGGCGCACGGCAGGGCTCGGAAGGGAAGGAGCGCCATTTGACTTTTTGATTGTAAAATTTGCTTGAATAATTAGCGAACGCCATGTTGTGTTTGGAGAGCCTCTGTGTGCCCAAACATTGGAGCTCCCCCACAAGTGAGCTTCAATGTTTGGGCACACACGGGCTCTCCAAACGCAACATGATGTCCGCTAATAATTTGAGCCGACAATTTGTTAGCGGATACCATGTTGCATTTGGAGAGTCCCTGTGTGCCCAAACATTGGAGCTCCCCCACAAGTGACCCCATTTTGGAAACTAGACCCCCCAAGGCACCTATCTAGATGCATAGTGAGCACTTGGAACCCCCAGGTGCTTCACAAATTGATTCATAAATATGAAAAAGTGTTTTTTTTTCTCTTTTTCATTTTTACGAATCAATTTGTGAAGCACCTGGGGGTTCCAAGTGCTCACTATGCATCTAGATAGGTGCCTTGGGGGGTCTAGTTTCCAAAATGGGGTCACTTGTGGGGGAGCTCCAATGTTTGTGCACGCAGTAGCTCTCCAAACGCAACATGGCGTACGCTAACAATTTGAGCCGATTTTCCATTCAATTTGTTAGCGGACACCATGTCGTGTTTGGAGAGCCCGTGTTGTGCCTAAACAGTGGAGCTCCCCCACAAGTGACCCCATTTTGGAAACTATACCCCTCAAGGATTTTATTAAGGTGTATAGTGAACATTTTGAACCCAGAGGTACCACACAGAATTTGTTTACATTAGGTCATCATATTGAATAAGTTGTCATTAGTCTTGAGTGCAAGTGCTCGCTACTTGAGTTTGCATCAGGTACTCAGGTATGCACCATGTACAGCGTGTGCTCGAGTGCCATGCTCGAGTCCCTGCTCCGCACGTTTCACGGTTATTAGACACCCAAAAAAAACCATGCGGGGATCGCTCGTGCATGGCAGGCAATCCCCGTAAAGTTTTTTTGGCCGCGAAGCATATGGGTCAGAGACTCGAGCATGTCACTCAAATACCCACGATACTCAATGCATACCAGAGCACCCGATGCAAACTCAAGTAGCGAGCACTTGCGCTCAACACTAGTCGCCATATCGTCATCTTTTTTCTTACTTTTGAAAAAAATCACAACCCCATCACAACCCTAACCCCAACCCTAACCCCAACCCCAGCCCTAACCGTAGCACAACCCTAACCGTAGCACAACCCTAACCGTAGCACAACCCTAACCCTAGCACAATCCTAACCCAAGAATTTATTTTTGACGCCGTTCCTCGTGCGGTATAAGTGATTAGACGACTTTATTCTTCGGGTCGGTGTGATTACAGCAATACCAGAATCATATGGGGTTTTTATGACTGATAGTTGTCACACACAAAAAGACGCATTTTTTGTAAAATCTAGTTTTTGCATCGCCATATTTTGAGAGCTATAATTTTTCCAGATTTTGGCAGACAGTCATGTGACAGCTCGTTTTTTGCGGGATGAGTTGACGTTGTTTTTGGTGCCACTTTCAGGCATGTGACATTTTTTGAATGCTTTCTATTCCAATTTTTGGGAGGCAGAATAAACAAAAACCAACAATTCAGGAATTGTTTTTTTTTTTTTTTATTCTGTTCCGCGTGTGGTAAAATTGATAAGGTAGCTTTATTCTTCGGGTCAGTACGTTTACAGCGGTACCACATTGATATCGTCTTTCTATGTTTTGCACTTTTACATAATAAAAGCAATTTTATAGAAAAAAATATTTTTTAGCATAGCTTTATTCTGAGAGCTATAACTTTTCTATTTTTCGGCTGATGGAGCTGTATGTCGGCTTGTTTTTTGCGGGATGAGATGAAGTTTTCAGCGGTACCATTTTTATTTATATTTGTCTTTTTGATTGCGTGTTATTCCATTTTTTGTTTGGCCTTATAGTGTAAAAGCATTGTTTTTTGCTTCGTTTTTTTTTTTTTTTTTACCGTGTTCACTGAAGGGGTGAACTAGTGGGACAGTTTTATAGGTCAGGTTGTTCCGGACGCGGCGATACCAAATATGTGTACTTTTATTGTTTTTTTTTTATAATAATATTTATTGATGGGTACATTATATTTTTATTTTTGGTGGATTATTTTATTTATTTTTTTAAAATATTTTTGCAATTTTTTTTTTATTTTTTTTTTCACTTTCTGACACTTTTTACACTTTTCTACTCTGTCCCACTCTGGGACTTTCACTTTTTTTTCTCTGATCGCCTGCATGGCACAGGAATGCAGCACCATCCCTGTGTCATGCAGGCTGTCAGCGCTGCACAGTGAGAAGATTGTTTGGAGATGCTCTGCGCATGTCCAAACAATCTTCCTGCTCTCTGGTGACCCAGATGTTGTCATGACGACATTGGGTCGTCATGGCAACACCCGGGAAGCCTTTGCAGACAGCGCTGGAAGCCGGAAGAGGAGGTGAGTATCTGCGATCACCTCCGCTTGCCCCCGCAATGCTGCGATCGGCTGCGATCGACTTCGATTGCAGCATCGCAGGGGTTAATGTGCTGGGAGCGGTGCAGGACCGCTCCCTGCACATAGTATCGGGTGTCAGCTGTAACAATCAGCTGACACCCGGCAGCGATCGCGCCCGCACAGCCTGTGTGCGCTTGCGATCGCGATGACGTACTAATACGGGTCTGGCTCTTAAGTCCCAAGGCACAGACACGTATTAGTACGTCAAATGTTGTTAAGGGGTTAAACATCAGCGGAATTCCGAGAACAATGGAAGAGTTCCAAAGTATTGTTACACATCAGCGGAATTCAGAGAACAATGAAAAAGTTCCAAAGAATTTTTAAACTTCAGCAGAATTCCGAGAGCAATGGAAGAGTTCCAAAGCTTTGTTAAACATCAGCGGAATTCTGAGAACAATAGAAGAATTCCAAATCAATTGTAAACTTCAGCAGAATTCCGACAACAATGGAAGAGGTCCAAAGCATTTTTAAACTTCAGCAGAATTCCGATAACAATGGAAGAGTTCCAAAGCATTGTTAAACTTTAGTGGAAAGCCGAAAACAATGGAAGAGTTCCAAAGCATTGTAAAACATCAGCGGAATTCCGAGAAAAATGGAAGAATTTCAAAGCATTGTTAAACAACAGCAGAATTCCGAGAACAATGGAAGAGTTCCAATGCATTTTTAAACTTCAGCAGTATTCCGAGAACAATGGAAGAGTTCCAAAGCATTGTTAAACTTCAGCGGAGTTCTGAGAACAATGGAAGAGTTTCAGATCATTTTTAAACTTCAGCGGAATTCCGAGAACAATGGAAGAGTTCCAAAGCATTGTTAAACATGAGCGGAATTCCAAGAAAAATGGAAGAGTTCCAAAGCATTTTTAAACTTCAGCAGAATTCCGATAACAATGGAAGAGTTCCAAAGCCTTTTTAAACTTCAGCGAAATTCCGAGAACAATGGAAGAGTTCCAAAGCATTTTTAAACTTCAGCAGAATTCCAAGAACAATGGAAGAGTTCCAAAGCATTTTTAAACTCCAGCGGAATTCCGAGAACAATGGAAGAGTTCCAAAGCATTTCTAAACTTCAGCGGAATTCCGAGAATAATGGAAGAGTTCCAAAGCATTTTTAAACTTCAATGGAAATCCGAGAGCAATGGATGAGTTCCAAAGCATTTTTAAGCTTCAGCGGAATTCCGAGAACAATGAAAGAGTTCCAAAGCATTGTTAAACAGCAGTGGAATTCCGAGAACAATGGAGGAGTTCCAAAGCATTTTTTAGCTTCAGCGGAATTCCGAAAACAATGCAAGAATTCCAAAGCATTTTTAAACTTCAGCAGAATTCTGAGAACAATGGAAGAGTTCCAATGCATTTTTAAACTTCAGCAGTATTCCTAGAACAATGGAAGAGTTCCAAAGCATTTTTAAACTCCAGTGGAATTCCAAGAACAATGGAAGAGTTCCAAAGCAATTTTAATTTTCAGCAGAATTCTGAGAACAATGGAAGAGTTCCAAAGCGTTGCTAAACTTCAGAATTCCGGGAACAATGGAAGAGTTCCAAAGCATATTTAAACTTCAGTGGAATTCTGAGAACAACGAAAGAGTTCCAAAGCATTGTTAAACATCAGCGGAATTCCGAGAACAATAGAAGAGTTCCAAAGAATTTATAAACTTCAGCGGAATTCCGAGAACAATGGAAGAGTTCCAAAGCATTTCTAAACTTCAGCGGAATTCCGAGAATAATGGAAGAGTTCCAAAGCATTTTTAAACTTCAATGGAAATCCGAGAGCAATGGATCAGTTCCAAAGCATTTTTAAGCTTCAGCGGAATTCCGAGAGCAATGAAAGAGTTCCAAAGCATTGTTAAACAGCAGTGGAATTCCGAGAACAATGGAGGAGTTCCAAAGCATTTTTAAGATTCAGCAGAATTCCGAAAACAATGCAAGAATTCCAAAGCATTTTTAAACTTCAGCAGAATTCTGAGAACAATGGAAGAGTTCCAATGCATTTTTAAACTTCAGCAGTATTCCTAGAACAATGGAAGAGTTCCAAAGCATTTTTAAACTCCAGTGGAATTCCAAGAACAATGGAAGAGTTCCAAAGCAATTTTAAATTTCAGCGGAATTCTGAAAACAATGGAAGAGTTCCAAAGGGTTGCTAAACTTCAGCAGAATTCCGGGAACAATGGAAGAGTTCCAAAGCATTTTTAAACTTCAGCGGAATTCCGACAACAATGGAAGAGGTCCAAAGCATTTTTAAATTTCAGCAGAATTCTGAGAACAATGGAAGATTTCCAATGCATTCTTAAACTACAGCAGTATTCTGATAACAATGGAAGAGTTCCAAAGCACTGTTAAACTTTAGCGGAAATCCGAAAACTATGGAAGAGTTCCAAAGCATTGTAAAACATCAGCGGAATTCCGAGAACAATGGAAGAATTTCAAAGCATTGTTAAACAACAGCATAATTCCGAGAACAATGGAAGAGTTCCAATGCATTTCTAAACTTCAGCAGTATTCCGAGAACAATGGAAGAGTTCCAAAGGATTGTTAAACTTCATCGGAATTCTGAGAACAATGAAAGAGTTTCAGACCATTTTTAAACTTCAGTGGAATTCCGAGAACAATGGAAGAGTTCCAAAGCATTGTTAAACATCAGCGGAATTCCAAGAACAATGGAAGAGTTCCAAAGCATTTTTAAACTTCAGCAGTATTCCGAGAACAGTGGAAGAGTTCCAAAGCATTGTTAAACTTCAGCAGAATTCTGAGAATAATTTAAGAGTTCCAAAGCATTGTTAAATATCTGAGGAATTCCGAGAACAATGTAAGATTTCCAAATCATTGTTACACATCACCGGAATTTAGAAAATAAAGAAAAAGTTCCAATGAATTTTTTTAACTTCAGCAGAATTCCGAGAACAATGGAAGAGTACCAAAGCATTTTTCATCATCAGCAGAATTCCGAGAACAATGGAAGAGTTCCAAAGCATTTTTAAACTTCAGCGGAATTCCAACAACAATGGAAGAGTCCCAAAGCATTTTTAAACTTCAGCAGAATTCTGAGTACAATGGAAGAGTTCCAATGCATTTTTAAACTTCAGCAGTATTGAGATAACAATGGAAGAGTACCAAAGCATTGTTAAACTTCAGCAGAATTCTGAGAACAATGTAAGAGTTCCAGAGCATTTTTAAACTTCAGCGGAATTCCGAGAACAATGGAAGAGTTTCAAAGCATTGTTAAACATCAGAAGAATTCTGAGAACAATGGAAGAGTTCCAAAGCATTGTTAAAATTCAGCGGAATTCTGAGAACAATGAAGGATTTCCAAAGTATTTTTAAACTTCAGTGGAATTCCGCGAACAATGGAAGCGTTCCAAAGCATTGTTAAACATCAGCAGAATTCCAAGAACAATGGTAGAGTTCCAAACCATTTTTAAACTTCCTCAGAATTCCGAGAACAATGGAAAAGTTCCAAAGCATTTTTAAACTACAGCGGAATTACGATAACAATGGAAGAATTCCAAAGCATTGTTAAACGTCAGCAGAATTCCAAGAACAATGGAAGAGTTCCAAAGCATTTTTAAACTTCCTCAGAATTCCGAGAACAATGGACGAGTTCCAAAGCATTGTTAAACATCAGCGGAATTCCGAGAAGAAAGGAAGAGCTCCAAAGCATTTTTAAACTTCAGCAGAATTCCGAGAACAATGGAAGAGTTCCAAAGCATTGTTAAACATCAGCGGAAATCCGAAAAGAAAGGAAGAGCTCCAAAGCATTTTTAAACTTCAGCAGAATTCTGAGAACAATGGAAGAATTCCATAGCATTTTTAAACTTCAGCTGAATTCTCAGAAAAATGGATGGATTCCAAAGCATTGTTAAACATCAGCGGAATTCCCAGAACAATGGAAGAGCTCCAAAGCATTTTTATACTTCAGCTGATTTCTGAGAACAATGGAAGAATTCCAAAGCATTTTTAAATTTCAGCGGAATACTGACAACAATAGAAGAGTTCCAATGCATTTTTAATATTCAGCAGTATTCCGATAACAATGGAAGAGTTTCAAAGCATTGTTAAACTTCAGCGGAATTCCGAGAACAATGTAAGAGTTCCAGAGAATTTATAAACTTCAGCAGAATTCAGAGAACAATGGAAGAGATCCAAAGCATTGTTAAACATCAACGGAATTCCAAGAACAATGGAAGAGTTCCAAAGCTTGTTAAACATCAGCGAAATTCCGAGAACAATGGAATAGTTCCAAAGCATTTTTAAACTTCAGCGGAATTCTGAGAACAATGGAAGATTTCCAAAGCATCTTAAACTTCAGCGGAATTCCGAGAACAATGGAAGAGTTCTAAAGCATTTTTAAACTTCAGCAGAATTCCGATAACAATGGAAGAGCTCCAAAGCATTTTTGAACTTCAGCGAAATTCCGAGAGCAATGGAAGAGTTCCAAAGTATTTTTAAACTTCAGCGGAATTCCGACAATAATGTAAGAGTTCCAATGCATTTTTAAACTTCATCGGAATTCCGCGAACTACGTAAGAGTTCCAAAGCATTTTTAAACTTCATCGGAATTCCGAGAACAACGGAAGAGTTCCAAAGCATTTTTAAACATCAGCAGAATTCCGAGAACAACGGAAGAATTGCAAAGCATTTTTAAACTTCAGCAGAATTCTGAGAACAATGGAAGAGTTCCAATGCATTTTTAAACTTCAGCAGTATACCGAGAACAATGGAAGAGTTCCAAAGCATTGTTAAACTTCAGCGGAATTCCGAGGACAATGGAAGAGTTCCAAAGCATTGTTTCACATCACCGGAATTCAGAGAATAATGAAAAAGTTCCCAAGAATTTTTTAACTTCAGCAGAATTCCGAGATCAATGGAAGAGTTCCATAGCATTTTTCAACATCAGCGGAATTCCGAGAACAATGGAAGAGTTCCAAAGCATTTTTAAACTTCAACGGAAGTCCAACAACAATGGAAGAGTTCCAAAGCATTTTTAAACTTCACCACAATTCTGAGTACAATGGAAGCGTTCCAGAGCATTTTTAAACTTCAGCGGAATTCAGAGAACAATGGAAGAGTTCCAAAGTATGGTTAAACATCAGCGGAATTCCAAGAACAATGGAAGAGTTCCAAAGCATTTTTAAACTTCCTCAGAATTTCGAGAACAATGGAAGGGTTCCAAAGCATTTTTAAACTTCAGCGGAATTACGAGAACAATGGACGAGTTCCAAAGCATTTTTAAACTTCAGCAGAATTCCGAGAACAATGGAAGAGTTCCAAAGCATTTTTAAACTTCAGCGGAATTCTGAGAACAATGGAAGATTTCCAAAGCATCTTAAACTTCAGCGGAATTCCGAGAACAATGGAAGAGTTCTAAAGCATTTTTAAACTTCAGCAGAATTCCGATAACAATGGAAGAGCTCCAAAGCATTTTTGAACTTCAGCGAAATTCCGAGAGCAATGGAAGAGTTCCAAAGTATTTTTAAACTTCAGCGGAATTCCGACAATAATGTAAGAGTTCCAATGCATTTTTAAACTTCATCGGAATTCCGCGAACTACGTAAGAGTTCCAAAGCATTTTTAAACTTCATCGGAATTCCGAGAACAACGGAAGAGTTCCAAAGCATTTTTAAACATCAGCAGAATTCCGAGAACAACGGAAGAATTGCAAAGCATTTTTAAACTTCAGCAGAATTCTGAGAACAATGGAAGAGTTCCAATGCATTTTTAAACTTCAGCAGTATACCGAGAACAATGGAAGAGTTCCAAAGCATTGTTAAACTTCAGCGGAATTCCGAGGACAATGGAAGAGTTCCAAAGCATTGTTTCACATCACCGGAATTCAGAGAATAATGAAAAAGTTCCCAAGAATTTTTTAACTTCAGCAGAATTCCGAGATCAATGGAAGAGTTCCATAGCATTTTTCAACATCAGCGGAATTCCGAGAACAATGGAAGAGTTCCAAAGCATTTTTAAACTTCAACGGAAGTCCAACAACAATGGAAGAGTTCCAAAGCATTTTTAAACTTCACCACAATTCTGAGTACAATGGAAGCGTTCCAGAGCATTTTTAAACTTCAGCGGAATTCAGAGAACAATGGAAGAGTTCCAAAGTATGGTTAAACATCAGCGGAATTCCAAGAACAATGGAAGAGTTCCAAAGCATTTTTAAACTTCCTCAGAATTTCGAGAACAATGGAAGGGTTCCAAAGCATTTTTAAACTTCAGCGGAATTACGAGAACAATGGACGAGTTCCAAAGCATTTTTAAACTTCAGCAGAATTCCGAGAACAATGGAAGAGTTCTAAAGCATTGTTAAACATCAGCGGAATTCCGAGAAGAATGGAAGAGCTCCAAAGCATTTTTAAACTTCAGCAGAATTCCAAGAACAATGGAAGAATTCCATAGCATTTTTAAACTTCAGCAGAATTCTTAGAAAAATGGATGGATTCCAAAGCATTGTTAAACATCAGCGGAATTCCCAGAACAATGGAAGAGCTCCAAAGCATTTTTATACTTCAGCTGAATTCCGAGAACAATGGAAGAGTTCCAAAGAATTTTTAAATTTCAGCGGAATTCTGAGAACAATGGAAGAGTTCCAAAGCGTTGCTAAACTTCAGCAGAATTCCGGGAATAATGGAAGAGTTCCAAAGCATTGTTAAACATCAACGGAATACCGAGAACAATGGAAGAGTTCCAAAACATTATTAAACTTCAACGGAATTCCAAGAATAATGATAAATTTTCAAAGCATTTTTAAACTTCAGCAGAATTCTGAGAACAATGGAAGAGTTCCAAAGCATTGTTAAACTTCAGCGGAATTCCGAGAACAATGGATGAGTTCCAAAGCATTTTTAAACTTCAGCGGAAATCCGAGAACAATGGAAGAGTTCCAAAGCATTTTTAAACTTCCTCAGAATTCTGAGAACAATGGAAGGGTTGCAAAGCATTTTTAAACTTCAGCGGAATTACGAGAACAATGGACGAGTTCCAAAGCATTTTTAAACTTCAGCAGAATTCCGAGAACAATGGAAGAGTTCCAAAGCATTGTTAAACATCAGCGGAATTCCGAGAAGAATGGAAGAGCTCCAAAGCATTTTTAAACTTCAGCAAAATTCCAAGAACAATGGAAGAATTCCATAGCATTTTTAAACTTCAGCAGAATTCTTAGAAAAATGGATGGATTCCAAAGCATTGTTAAACATCAGCGGAATTCCCAGAACAATGGAAGAGCTCCAAAGCATTTTTATGCTTCAGCTCAATTCCGAGAACAATGGAAGAGTTCCAAAGAATTTTTAAATTTCAGCGGAATTCTGAGAACAATGGAAGAGTTCCAAAGCGTTGCTAAACTTCAGCAGAATTCCGGGAACAATGGATGAGTTCCAAAGCATTTTTAAACTTCAGCGGAATTCCAAGAACAATGGAAGAGTTCCAAAGCATTTTTAAACTTCAGCAGTATTCCGAGAACAATGGAAGAGTTGCAAAGCATTGTTAAACTTCAGCAGAATTCTGAGAACAATGGAAGAGTTCCAAAGCATTGTTAAACATCAGAGGAATTCCGTGAACAATGTAAGAGTTCCAAAGCATTGTTACACATCACCGGAATTCAGAGAATAATGAAAAAGTTCCCAAGAATTTTTTAACTTCAGCAGAATTCCGAGAACAATAGAAGAGTTCCAAAGCATTTTTCAACATCAGCGGAATTCCGAGAACAATGGAAGAGTTCCAAAGCATTTTTAAACTTCAGCGGAAGTCCAACAACAATGGAAGAGTTCCAGAGCATTGTTAAACTTCACCAGAATTCTGAGTACAATGGAAGAGTTCCAATGCATTTTTAAACTTCAGCAGCAATGAGATAACAATGGAAGAGTTCCAAAGCATTGTTAAACTTCAGAGGAATTCCGAGAACAATGGAAGAGTTCCAGAGCATTTTTAAACTTCAGCAGAATTCAGAGAACAATGGAAGAGTTCCAAAGCATTGTTAAACATCAGCGGAATTCCAAGAACAATGGAAGAGTTCCAAAGCATTTTGAAACTTCCTCAGAATTCCGAAAACAATGTAAGGGTTCCAAAGCATTTTTAAACTTCAGCGGAATTACGAGAACAATGGACGAGTTCCAAAGCATTTTTAAACTTCAGCAGAATTCCGAGAACAATGGAAGAATTCCAAAGCATTGTTAAACATCAGCGGAATTCCGAGAAGAATGGAAGAGCTCCAAAGCATTTTTAAACTTCAGCAGAATTACAAGAACAATGGAAGAATTCCATAGCATTTTTAAACTTCAGCAGAATTCTTAGAAAAATGGATGGATTCCAAAGCATTGTTAAACACCAGCGGAATTCCCAGAACAATGGAAGAGCTCCAAAGCATTTTTATACTTCAGCTGAATTCTGAGAACAATGGAAGAATTCCAAAGCATTGTTAAACTTCAGTGGAATTCCGAGAACAATGGAAGAGTTCCAGAGCATTGTTAAACTTCAGCGGAATTCCGAGAACAATGGATGAGTTCCAAAGCATTGTTAAACTTCAGCGGAATTCCAAGAACAATGGATGAGTTCCAAAGCATTGTTAAACTTCAGCAGAATTCTGAGAACAATGGAAGAGTTCCAAAGCATTGTTAAACATCAGAGGAATTCCGAGAACAATGTAAGAGTTCCAAAGCATTTTTATACTTCAGCGGTATTCCGAGAACAATGGAAGAGTTCCAATGCATTTTTAAACTTCAGCAGCAATGCGATAGCAATGGAAGAGTTCCAAAGCATTGTTAAAATTCAGCGGAATTCCGAGAACAATGGAAGAGTTCCAAAGCATTTTTAAACTTCAGCGGAATTCAGAGAACAATGGAAGAGTTCCAAAGCATTGTTAAACATCAGCGGAATTCCAAGAACAATGGAAGAGTTCCAGAGCATTTTTAAACTTCAGCGGAATTCAGAGAACAATGGAAGAGTTCCAAAGCATTGTTAAACATCAGCGGAATTCCAAGAACAATGGAAGAGTTCCAAAGCATTCTTAAACTTCCTCAGAATTCCGAGAACAATGGAAGGGTTCCAAAGCATTTTTAAACTTCAGCGGAATTACGAGAACAATGGACGAGTTCAAAGCATTTTTAAACTTCAGCAGAATTCCGAGAACAATGGAAGAGTTCCAAAGCATTGTTAAACATCAGCAGAATTCCGAGAAGAATGGAAGAGCTCCAAAGCATTTTTAAACTTCAGCAGAATTCCAAGAACAATGGAAGAATTCCATAGCATTTTTAAACTTCAGCAGAATTCTTAGAAAAATGGATGGATTCCAAAGCATTGTTAAACATCAGCGGAATTCCCAGAACAATGGAAGAGCTCCAAAGCATTTTTATACTTCAGCTGAATTCTGAGAACAATGGAAGAATTCCAAAGCATTGTTAAACTTCAGTGGAATTCCGAGAACAATGGAAGAGTTCCAGAGCATTTATAAACATCAGCAGAATTCAGAGAACAATGGAAGAGATCCAAAGCATTGTTAAACATCAATGGAATTACAAGAACAATGGAAGAGTTCCAAAGCTTATTAAACATCAGCAGAATTCCGAGAACAATGGAAGAGTTCCAAAGCATTTTTAAACTTCAGCGGAATTCTGAGAACAATGGAAGATTTCCAAAGCATTCTTAAATTTCAGCAAAATTCCGAGAACAATGGAAGAGTTCCAAAGCATTTTTAAACTCCAGCGGAATTCCAAGAACAATGGAAGAGTTCCAAAGCATTTTTAAACTCCAGCGGAATTCCGAGAACAATGGAAGAGTTCCAAAGCATTTTTAAACTTCAGCGGAATACTGAGAACTATGGAAGAGTTCCAAAAAATTTTTAAACTTCAACGGAATTCCAAGATTAATGGAAAAATTCCAAAGCATTTTTATACTTCAGCGGAATTCTGAGAACAATGTAAGAGCTCCAAAGCATTGTTAAACTTCAGAGGAATTCTGAGAACAATAGAAGAGATCCAAAGCATTTTTAAACTTCAGCATATTTCCGAGAATAATGGAAGAGTTCCAAAGCATTGTTAAACTTCAGCAGAATTCTGAGAACAATGGAAGAGTTCCAAAGCATTGTTAAACATCAGTGGAATTCCGAGAACAATGTAAGAGTTCCAAAGCATTGTTACACATCACTGGAATTCAGAGAATAATGAAAAAGTTCCCAAGAATTTTTTAACTTCAGCAGAATTCCGAGAACAATGGAAGAGTTCCAAAGAATTTTTTACACATCAGCAGAATTCAGAGAACAATGAAAAAGTTCCAAAGAATTTTTAAACTTCAGCAGAATTATGAGAACAGTGGAAGAGTTCCAAAGCATTGTTAAACATCAGCAGAATTCCGAGAAGAATGGAAGAGCTCCAAAGCATTTTTAAACTTCAGTGGAATTCCGAGAACAATGGAAGAGTTCCAAAGCATTTTTAAACTTCAGCGGTATTCCGAGAACAATGGAAGAGTTCGAAAGCATTGTTAAACATCAGAGGAATTCCGAGAACAATGTAAGAGTTCCAAAGCATTGTTACACATCACCGGAATTCAGAGAATAATGAAAAAGTACCCAAGAATTTTTTAACTTCAGCAGAATTCCAAGAACAATGGAAGAGTTCCAAAGCATTTTTCAACATCAGCGGAATTCCGAGAACAATGGAAGAGTTCCAAAGCATTTTTAAACTTCAGCGGAAGTCCAACAACAATGGAAGAGTTCCAAAGCATTTTTAAACATCACCAGAATTCTGAGTTCAATGGAAAAGTTCCAATGCATTTTTAAACTTCAGCAGCAATGCGATAACAATGGAAGAGTTCCAAAACATTGTTAAACTTCAGCGCAAGTCCGAGAACAATGGAAGAGTTCCAAAGCATTTTTAAACTTCAGCGGAATTCAGAGAACAATGGAAGAGTTCCAAAGCATTGTTAAACATCAGCGGAATTCCAAGAACAATGGAAGAGTTCCAAAGCATTTTTAAACTTCCTCAGAATTCCGAAAACAATGGAAGGTTTCCAAAGCATTTTTAAACTTCAGCGGAATTACGAGAACAATGGACGAGTTCAAAGCATTTTTAAACTTCAGCAGAATTCCGAGAACAATGGAAGAGTTCCAAAGCATTGTTAAACATCAGAGGAATTCCGAGAAGAATGGAAGAGCTCCAAAGCATTTTTAAACTTCAGCAGAATTCCAAGAACAATGGAAGAATTCCATAGCATTTTTAAACTTCAGCAGAATTCTTAGAAAAATGGATGGATTCCAAAGCATTGTTAAACATCAGCGGAATTCCCAGAACAATGGAAGAGCTCCAAAGCATTTTTATACTTCTGCTGAATTCTGAGAAAAATGGAAGAATTCCAAAGCATTGTTAAACTTCAGTGGAATTCCGAGAACAATGGAAGAGTTCCAGAGCATTTATAAACGTCAGCAGAATTCAGAGAACAATGGAAGAGATCCAAAGCATAGTTAAACTTCAGTGGAATTCCGAGAACAATGGAAGAGTTCCAGTGCATTTATAAACGTCAGCAGAATTCAGAGAATAATGGAAGAGATCCAAAGCATTGTTAAACTTCAGCGGTATTCCGAGAAAAATGGAAGAGTTCCAAAGCATTTTTAAACTCCAGCGGAATTCCAAGAATGATGGAAGAGTTCCAAAGAATTTTTAAATTTCAGCGGAATTCTGAGAACAATGGAAGAGTTCCAAAGCATTGCTAAACTTCAGCAGAATTCCGGGAACAATGGAAGAGTTCCAAAGCATTTTTAAACTTCAGCGAAATTCTGAGAACAATGGAAGAGTTCCAAAGCATTTTTAAACTTCATCGGAATACTGAGAACAATGGAAGAATTCCAAAGCATTTTTTAACTTCAGCAGAATTCCGATAACAATGCAAGAGTTCCAAAGCATTTTTGAACTTCAGCGAAATTCCGAGAGCAATGGAAGAGATCCAAAGCATTGTTAAACTTCAGTGGAATTCCGAGAACAATGGAAGAGTTCCAGTGCATTTATAAACGTCAGCAGAATTCAGAGAACAATGGAAGAGATCCAAAGCATTGTTAAACATCAACGGAATTCCAAGAACAATGGAAGAGTTCCAAAGCTTATTAAACATCAGCAGAATTCCGAGAACAATGGAAGAGTTCCAAAGCATTTTTAAACTTCAGCGGAATTCTGAGAACAATGGAAGATTTCCAAAGAATTCTTAAACTTCAGCGGTATTCCGAGAAAAATGGAAGAGTTCCAAAGCATTTTTAAACTCCAGCGGAATTCCAAGAACGATGGAAGAGTTCCAAAGAATTTTTAAATTTCAGCGGAATTCTGAGAACAATGGAAGAGTTCCAAAGCATTGCTAAACTTCAGCAGAATTCCGGGAACAATGGAAGAGTTACAAAGCATTTTTAAACTTCAGTGAAATTCTGAGAACAATGGAAGAGTTCCAAAGCATTTTTAAACTTCATCGGAATACTGAGAACAATGGAAGAGTTCCAAAGCATTTTTAAACTTCAGCGGAATTCCGAGAACAATGGAAGAATTCCAAAGCATTTTTTAACTTCAGCAGAATTCCGATAACAATGCAAGAGTTCCAAAGCATTTTTGAACTTCAGCGAAATTCCGAGAGCAATGGAAGAGTTCCAGAGCATTTTTAAACTTCAACGGAATTCCATGAACAATGGAAGAGTTCCAAATCATTTTTAAACTTCAGCGGTATTCCGAGAACAATGGAACAGTTCCAAAGCATTTTTAAACTTCAGCAGAATTCCGAGAACAATGGTAGTTTTCCAAAGCATTGTTAAACATCAGCAGAATTCCGAGAACAATGGAAGAGTTAAAAAGCATTGTTAAGCTTCAGCAGAATTCTGAGAACAGTGGAAGAGTTCCAATGCATTTTTAAACTTCAGCATTATTCCGAGAACAATGGAAGAGTTCCAAAGCATTGATAAACTTCAGCGGAATTCCGAGAACATTGGAAGAGTTCCGAAGCATTTTTAAACTTCAGCGGAATTCCGAGAACAATGGAAGAGTTCCAATGCATTTTTCAACTTCAGCAGTATTCCGAGAACAATGGAAGAGTTCCAAAGCATTGTTAAACTTTATCGGTATTCTGAGAACAATGTAAGAGTTCCAAAGCATTGTTAAACATCTGTGGAATTCCAAGAACAATGGAAGAGTTCCAAAGAATTGTTACACATCAGCGGAATTAAAAAAAAATGAAAAAGTTCCAAAGAATTTTTAAACTTCAGCAGAATTACAAGAACAATGGACAAGTTCCAAAGTATTTTTAAACATCAGCGGTATTCCGAGAAGAATGGAAGAGCTCCAAAGCATTTTTAAACCTCAGCAAAATTCCGAGAACAATGGAAGAGTTCCAAAGCATTTTTAAACTTCAGCGGAATACTGAGAACAATGGAAGAGTTCCAAAACATTTTTAAACTTCAACGGAATTCCAAGATTAATGGAAAAATTTCAAAACATTTTTAAACTCAAGCGGAATTCCGAGAACAATGGAAGAGTTCCAAAGCATTTTTAAACTTCACCGGAATTCTGAGAACAATGGAAGTGCTCCAAAGCATTGTTAAACTTCAGCGGAATTCCGAGAACAATAGAAGAGATCCAAAGCATTTTTAAACTTCAGCATATTTCCGAGAATAATGGAAAAGTTCCAAAGCATTTTTAAACTTCAGTAGTATTCCGAGAACAATGGAAGAGTTCCAAAGCATTGTTAAACTTCAGCAGAATTCTGAGAACAATGGAAGAGTTCCAAAGCATTGTTAAACATCAGAGGAATACCGAGAACAATGTAAGAGTTCCAAAGCATTGTTACACATCACCGGAATTCAGAGAATAATGAAAAAGTTCCCAAGAATTTTTTAACTTCAGCAGAATTCCGAGAACAATGGAAGAGTTCTAAAGAATTTTTTACACATCAGCGGAATTCAGAAAACAATGAAAAAGTTCCAAAGAATTTTTAAACTTCAGCAGAATTATGAGTACAGTGGATGAGTTCCAAAGCATTGTTAAACTTCAGCAGAATTCTGAGAACAATGGAAGAGTTCCAAAGCATTGTTAAACATCAGAGGAATTCCGAGAACAATGTAAGAGTTCCAAAGCATTTTTATACTTCAGCGGTATTCCGAGAACAATGGAAGAGTTCCAATGCATTTTTAAACTTCAGCAGCAATGCGATAGCAATGGAAGAGTTCCAAAGCATTGTTAAAATTCAGCGGAATTCCGAGAACAATGGAAGAGTTCCAAAGCATTTTTAAACTTCAGCGGAATTCAGAGAACAATGGAAGAGTTCCAAAGCATTGTTAAACATCAGCGGAATTCCAAGAACAATGGAAGAGTTCCAGAGCATTTTTAAACTTCAGCGGAATTCAGAGAACAATGGAAGAGTTCCAAAGCATTGTTAAACATCAGCGGAATTCCAAGAACAATGGAAGAGTTCCAAAGCATTCTTAAACTTCCTCAGAATTCCGAGAACAATGGAAGGGTTCCAAAGCATTTTTAAACTTCAGCGGAATTACGAGAACAATGGACGAGTTCAAAGCATTTTTAAACTTCAGCAGAATTCCGAGAACAATGGAAGAGTTCCAAAGCATTGTTAAACATCAGCAGAATTCCGAGAAGAATGGAAGAGCTCCAAAGCATTTTTAAACTTCAGCAGAATTCCAAGAACAATGGAAGAATTCCATAGCATTTTTAAACTTCAGCAGAATTCTTAGAAAAATGGATGGATTCCAAAGCATTGTTAAACATCAGCGGAATTCCCAGAACAATGGAAGAGCTCCAAAGCATTTTTATACTTCAGCTGAATTCTGAGAACAATGGAAGAATTCCAAAGCATTGTTAAACTTCAGTGGAATTCCGAGAACAATGGAAGAGTTCCAGAGCATTTATAAACATCAGCAGAATTCAGAGAACAATGGAAGAGATCCAAAGCATTGTTAAACATCAATGGAATTACAAGAACAATGGAAGAGTTCCAAAGCTTATTAAACATCAGCAGAATTCCGAGAACAATGGAAGAGTTCCAAAGCATTTTTAAACTTCAGCGGAATTCTGAGAACAATGGAAGATTTCCAAAGCATTCTTAAATTTCAGCAAAATTCCGAGAACAATGGAAGAGTTCCAAAGCATTTTTAAACTCCAGCGGAATTCCAAGAACAATGGAAGAGTTCCAAAGCATTTTTAAACTCCAGCGGAATTCCGAGAACAATGGAAGAGTTCCAAAGCATTTTTAAACTTCAGCGGAATACTGAGAACTATGGAAGAGTTCCAAAAAATTTTTAAACTTCAACGGAATTCCAAGATTAATGGAAAAATTCCAAAGCATTTTTATACTTCAGCGGAATTCTGAGAACAATGTAAGAGCTCCAAAGCATTGTTAAACTTCAGAGGAATTCTGAGAACAATAGAAGAGATCCAAAGCATTTTTAAACTTCAGCATATTTCCGAGAATAATGGAAGAGTTCCAAAGCATTGTTAAACTTCAGCAGAATTCTGAGAACAATGGAAGAGTTCCAAAGCATTGTTAAACATCAGTGGAATTCCGAGAACAATGTAAGAGTTCCAAAGCATTGTTACACATCACTGGAATTCAGAGAATAATGAAAAAGTTCCCAAGAATTTTTTAACTTCAGCAGAATTCCGAGAACAATGGAAGAGTTCCAAAGAATTTTTTACACATCAGCAGAATTCAGAGAACAATGAAAAAGTTCCAAAGAATTTTTAAACTTCAGCAGAATTATGAGAACAGTGGAAGAGTTCCAAAGCATTGTTAAACATCAGCAGAATTCCGAGAAGAATGGAAGAGCTCCAAAGCATTTTTAAACTTCAGTGGAATTCCGAGAACAATGGAAGAGTTCCAAAGCATTTTTAAACTTCAGCGGTATTCCGAGAACAATGGAAGAGTTCGAAAGCATTGTTAAACATCAGAGGAATTCCGAGAACAATGTAAGAGTTCCAAAGCATTGTTACACATCACCGGAATTCAGAGAATAATGAAAAAGTACCCAAGAATTTTTTAACTTCAGCAGAATTCCAAGAACAATGGAAGAGTTCCAAAGCATTTTTCAACATCAGCGGAATTCCGAGAACAATGGAAGAGTTCCAAAGCATTTTTAAACTTCAGCGGAAGTCCAACAACAATGGAAGAGTTCCAAAGCATTTTTAAACATCACCAGAATTCTGAGTTCAATGGAAAAGTTCCAATGCATTTTTAAACTTCAGCAGCAATGCGATAACAATGGAAGAGTTCCAAAACATTGTTAAACTTCAGCGCAAGTCCGAGAACAATGGAAGAGTTCCAAAGCATTTTTAAACTTCAGCGGAATTCAGAGAACAATGGAAGAGTTCCAAAGCATTGTTAAACATCAGCGGAATTCCAAGAACAATGGAAGAGTTCCAAAGCATTTTTAAACTTCCTCAGAATTCCGAAAACAATGGAAGGTTTCCAAAGCATTTTTAAACTTCAGCGGAATTACGAGAACAATGGACGAGTTCAAAGCATTTTTAAACTTCAGCAGAATTCCGAGAACAATGGAAGAGTTCCAAAGCATTGTTAAACATCAGAGGAATTCCGAGAAGAATGGAAGAGCTCCAAAGCATTTTTAAACTTCAGCAGAATTCCAAGAACAATGGAAGAATTCCATAGCATTTTTAAACTTCAGCAGAATTCTTAGAAAAATGGATGGATTCCAAAGCATTGTTAAACATCAGCGGAATTCCCAGAACAATGGAAGAGCTCCAAAGCATTTTTATACTTCTGCTGAATTCTGAGAAAAATGGAAGAATTCCAAAGCATTGTTAAACTTCAGTGGAATTCCGAGAACAATGGAAGAGTTCCAGAGCATTTATAAACGTCAGCAGAATTCAGAGAACAATGGAAGAGATCCAAAGCATAGTTAAACTTCAGTGGAATTCCGAGAACAATGGAAGAGTTCCAGTGCATTTATAAACGTCAGCAGAATTCAGAGAATAATGGAAGAGATCCAAAGCATTGTTAAACTTCAGCGGTATTCCGAGAAAAATGGAAGAGTTCCAAAGCATTTTTAAACTCCAGCGGAATTCCAAGAATGATGGAAGAGTTCCAAAGAATTTTTAAATTTCAGCGGAATTCTGAGAACAATGGAAGAGTTCCAAAGCATTGCTAAACTTCAGCAGAATTCCGGGAACAATGGAAGAGTTCCAAAGCATTTTTAAACTTCAGCGAAATTCTGAGAACAATGGAAGAGTTCCAAAGCATTTTTAAACTTCATCGGAATACTGAGAACAATGGAAGAATTCCAAAGCATTTTTTAACTTCAGCAGAATTCCGATAACAATGCAAGAGTTCCAAAGCATTTTTGAACTTCAGCGAAATTCCGAGAGCAATGGAAGAGATCCAAAGCATTGTTAAACTTCAGTGGAATTCCGAGAACAATGGAAGAGTTCCAGTGCATTTATAAACGTCAGCAGAATTCAGAGAACAATGGAAGAGATCCAAAGCATTGTTAAACATCAACGGAATTCCAAGAACAATGGAAGAGTTCCAAAGCTTATTAAACATCAGCAGAATTCCGAGAACAATGGAAGAGTTCCAAAGCATTTTTAAACTTCAGCGGAATTCTGAGAACAATGGAAGATTTCCAAAGAATTCTTAAACTTCAGCGGTATTCCGAGAAAAATGGAAGAGTTCCAAAGCATTTTTAAACTCCAGCGGAATTCCAAGAACGATGGAAGAGTTCCAAAGAATTTTTAAATTTCAGCGGAATTCTGAGAACAATGGAAGAGTTCCAAAGCATTGCTAAACTTCAGCAGAATTCCGGGAACAATGGAAGAGTTACAAAGCATTTTTAAACTTCAGTGAAATTCTGAGAACAATGGAAGAGTTCCAAAGCATTTTTAAACTTCATCGGAATACTGAGAACAATGGAAGAGTTCCAAAGCATTTTTAAACTTCAGCGGAATTCCGAGAACAATGGAAGAATTCCAAAGCATTTTTTAACTTCAGCAGAATTCCGATAACAATGCAAGAGTTCCAAAGCATTTTTGAACTTCAGCGAAATTCCGAGAGCAATGGAAGAGTTCCAGAGCATTTTTAAACTTCAACGGAATTCCATGAACAATGGAAGAGTTCCAAATCATTTTTAAACTTCAGCGGTATTCCGAGAACAATGGAACAGTTCCAAAGCATTTTTAAACTTCAGCAGAATTCCGAGAACAATGGTAGTTTTCCAAAGCATTGTTAAACATCAGCAGAATTCCGAGAACAATGGAAGAGTTAAAAAGCATTGTTAAGCTTCAGCAGAATTCTGAGAACAGTGGAAGAGTTCCAATGCATTTTTAAACTTCAGCATTATTCCGAGAACAATGGAAGAGTTCCAAAGCATTGATAAACTTCAGCGGAATTCCGAGAACATTGGAAGAGTTCCGAAGCATTTTTAAACTTCAGCGGAATTCCGAGAACAATGGAAGAGTTCCAATGCATTTTTCAACTTCAGCAGTATTCCGAGAACAATGGAAGAGTTCCAAAGCATTGTTAAACTTTATCGGTATTCTGAGAACAATGTAAGAGTTCCAAAGCATTGTTAAACATCTGTGGAATTCCAAGAACAATGGAAGAGTTCCAAAGAATTGTTACACATCAGCGGAATTAAAAAAAAATGAAAAAGTTCCAAAGAATTTTTAAACTTCAGCAGAATTACAAGAACAATGGACAAGTTCCAAAGTATTTTTAAACATCAGCGGTATTCCGAGAAGAATGGAAGAGCTCCAAAGCATTTTTAAACCTCAGCAAAATTCCGAGAACAATGGAAGAGTTCCAAAGCATTTTTAAACTTCAGCGGAATACTGAGAACAATGGAAGAGTTCCAAAACATTTTTAAACTTCAACGGAATTCCAAGATTAATGGAAAAATTTCAAAACATTTTTAAACTCAAGCGGAATTCCGAGAACAATGGAAGAGTTCCAAAGCATTTTTAAACTTCACCGGAATTCTGAGAACAATGGAAGTGCTCCAAAGCATTGTTAAACTTCAGCGGAATTCCGAGAACAATAGAAGAGATCCAAAGCATTTTTAAACTTCAGCATATTTCCGAGAATAATGGAAAAGTTCCAAAGCATTTTTAAACTTCAGTAGTATTCCGAGAACAATGGAAGAGTTCCAAAGCATTGTTAAACTTCAGCAGAATTCTGAGAACAATGGAAGAGTTCCAAAGCATTGTTAAACATCAGAGGAATACCGAGAACAATGTAAGAGTTCCAAAGCATTGTTACACATCACCGGAATTCAGAGAATAATGAAAAAGTTCCCAAGAATTTTTTAACTTCAGCAGAATTCCGAGAACAATGGAAGAGTTCTAAAGAATTTTTTACACATCAGCGGAATTCAGAAAACAATGAAAAAGTTCCAAAGAATTTTTAAACTTCAGCAGAATTATGAGTACAGTGGAAGAGTTCCAAAGCATTGTTAAACATCAGCAGAATTCCAAGAAGAATGGAAGAGCTCCAAAGCATTTTTAAACTTCAGTGGAATTCCGAGAACAATGGAAGAGTTCCAAAGCATTTTTAAACTTCAGCGGTATTCCGAGAACAATGGAAGAGTTTCAAAGCATTGTTAAACATCAGCAGAGTTCTGAGAACAATGGAAGAGTTCCAAAGCTTGTTAAACATCAGCGGAATTTTGAGACCAATGGAAGAGTTCCAAAGCATTTTTAAACTTCAGCGGAATTCCGAGAACAATGGAAGAGTTCCAAAGCGTTTTTAAATATCAGCGGAATTTCGAGAAAAAAGGAAGAGTTCCAAAGCATTTTTGAACTTCAGCGGAAATACGAGAACAATGGAAGAGTTCCAAAGCATTTCTAAACTTCAGCGGAATTCCGAGAATAATGGAAGAGTTCCAAAGCATTTTTAAACTTCAACGGAATTCCGAGAACAATGGAAGAGTTCCAAAGCATTTTTAAACTTCAGCGGAATTCTGAGAACAATGGAAGAGTTCCTAAGCATTTTTAAACTTCAGCGGAATTCCCAGAACAATGGAAGAGTTCCAAAGCATTGTTAAACATCAGCAAAATTCCGAGAACAATGGAAGAGTTCCAAAGCATTTTTAAACTTCAGCGGAATTCCGAGAACAATGGAAGAATTCCAAAGCATTTTTTAACTTCAGCAGAATTCCGATAACAATGCAAGAGTTCCAAAGCATTTTTGAACTTCAGCGAAATTCCGAGAGCAATGGAAGAGTTCCAGAGCATTTTTAAACTTCAACGGAATTCCGCGAACAATGGAAGAGTTCCAAATCATTTTTAAACTTCAGCGGTATTCCGAGAACAATGGAACAGTTCCAAAGCATTTTTAAACTTCAGCAGAATTCCGAGAACAATGGAAGAGTTCCAAAGCATTGTTAAGCTTCAGCAGAATTCTGAGAACAGTGGAAGAGTTCCAATGCATTTTTAAACTTCAGCATTATTCCGAGAACAATGGAAGAGTTCCAAAGCATTGATAAACTTCAGCGGAATTCCGAGAACAATGGAAGAGTTCTGAAGCATTTTTAAACTTCAGCGGAATTCCGAGAGCAATGGAAGAGTTCCCATGCATTTTTCAACTTCAGCAGTATTCCGAGAACAATGGAAGAGTTCCAAAGCATTGTTAAACTTTATCGGTATTCTGAGAACAATGTAAGAGTTCCAAAGCATTGTTAAACATCTGTGGAATTCCAAGAACAATGGAAGAGTTCCAAAGAATTGTTACACATCAGCGGAATTAAAAAAGAATGAAAAAGTTCCAAAGAATTTTTAAACTTCAGCAGAATTATGAGAACAATGGACAAGTTCCAAAGTATTTTTAAACATCAGCGGAATTCCGAGAAGAATGGAAGAGCTCCAAAGCATTTTTAAACTTCAGCAAAATTGCGAGAACAATGGAAAAGTTCCAAAGCATTTTTAAACTTCAGCGGAATACTGAGAACAATGGAAGAGTTCCAAAACATTTTTAAACTTCAACGGAATTCCAAGATTAATGGAAAAATTTCAAAGCATTTTTAAACTCCAGCGGAATTCCGAGAACAATGGAAGAGTTCCAAAGCATTTTTAAACTTCACCGGAATTCTGAGAACAATGGAAGAGCTCCAAAGCATTGTTAAACTTCAGCGGAATTCCGAGAAAAATAGAAGAGATCCAAAGCATTTTTAAACTTCAGCATATTTCCGAGAATAATGGAAAAGCTCCAAAGCATTTTTAAACTTCAGCAGTATTCCGAGAACAATGGAAGAGTTCCAAAGCATTGTTAAACATCAGAGGAATACCGAGAACAATGTAAGAGTTCCAAAGCATTGTTATACATCACCGGAATTCAGAGAATAATGAAAAAGTTCCCAAGAATTTTTTAACTTCAGCAGAATTCCGAGAACAATGGAAGTGTTCCAAAGAATTTTTTACACATCAGCCGAATTCAGAAAACAATGAAAAAGTTCCAAAGAATTTTTAAACTTCAGCAGAATTATGAGAACAGTGGAAGAGTTCCAAAGCATTGTTAAACATCAGCAGAATTCCAAGAAGAATGGAAGAGCTCCAAAGCATTTTTAAACTTCAGTGGAATTCCGAGAACAATGGAAGAGTTCCAAAGCATTTTTAAACTTCAGCGGTATTCCGAGAACAATGGAAGAGTTTCAAAGCATTGTTAAACATCAGCAGAGTTCTAAGAACAATGGAAGAGTTCCAAAGCATTTTTAAACTTCAGTGGAATTCTGAGAACAATGGAAGAGTTCCAATGCATTTTTCAACTTCAGCAGTATTCCGAGAACAATGGAAGAGTTCCAAAGCATTGTTAAACTTTATCGGTATTCTGAGAACAATGTAAGAGTTCCAAAGCATTGTTAAACATCAGCAGAATTCCAAGAAAAATGGAAGAGCTCCAAAGCATTTTTAAACTTCAGTGGAATTCCGAGAACAATGGAAGAGTTCCAAAGCATTTTTAAACTTCAGCGGTATTCCGAGAACAATGGAAGAGTTTCAAAGCATTGTTAAACATCAGCAGAGTTCTGAGAACAATGGAAGAGTTCCAAAGCTTGTTAAACATCAGCGGAATTTTGAGACCAATGGAAGAGTTCCAAAGCATTTTTAAACCTCAGCGGAATTCCGATAACAATGGAAGAGATCCAAAGCATTTTTAAACTTCAGCGGAATACCGAGAACAATGGAAGAGTTCCAAAGCATTTTTAAACTTTCTCAGAATTCCGAGAACAATACAAGAGTTCCAAAGCATTGTTAAACATCAGTTGAATTCCAAGAACAATGGAAGAGTTCCAAAGCATTTTTAAACTTCAGCGGAATTCTGAGAACAATGGAAAAGTTCCAAAGCATTTTTAAACTTCAGCGGAATACTGAGAACAATGGAAGAGTTCCAAAGCATTTTTAAACTTCAGCAAAATTCTGAGAACAATGGAAAAGTTCCAAAGCATTTTTAAACTTCAGCGGAATACTGAGAACAATGGAAGAGTTCCAAAACATTTTTAAACTTCAACGGAATTCCAAGATTAATGGAAAAATTTCAAAGCATTTTTAAACTCCAGCGGAATTCCGAGAACAATGGAAGAGTTCCAAAGCATTTTTAAACTTCACCGGAATTCTGAGAACAATGGAAGAGCTCCAAAGCATTGTTAAACTTCAGCGGAATTCCGAGAACAATAGAAGAGATCCAAAGCATTTTTAAACTTCAGCATATTTCCGAGAATAATGGAAAAGTTCCAAAGCATTTTTAAACTTCAGCAGTATTCCGAGAACATTGGAAGAGTTCCAAAGCATTGTTAAACTTCAGCAGAATTCTGAGAACAATGGAAGAGTTCCAAAGAATTGTTAAACATCAGAGGAATACCGAGAACAATGTAAGAGTTCCAAAGCATTGTTACACATCACCGGAATTCAGAGAATAATGAAAAAGTTCCCAAGAATTTTTTAACTTCAGCAGAATTCCGAGAACAATGGAAGAGTTCCAAAGAATTTTTTACACATCAGCGGAATTCAGAGAACAATGAAAAAGTTCCAAAGAATTTTTAAACTTCAGCAGAATTATGAGAACAGTGGAAGAGTTCCAAAGCATTGTTAAACATCAGCAGAATTCCAAGAAAAATGGAAGAGCTCCAAAGCATTTTTAAACTTCAGTGGAATTCCGAGAACAATGGAAGAGTTCCAAAGCATTTTTAAACTTCAGCGGTATTCCGAGAACAATGGAAGAGTTTCAAAGCATTGTTAAACATCAGCAGAGTTCTGAGAACAATGGAAGAGTTCCAAAGCTTGTTAAACATCAGCGGAATTTTGAGACCAATGGAAGAGTTCCAAAGCATTTTTAAACCTCAGCGGAATTCCGATAACAACGGAAGAGTTCCAAAGCATTTTTAAACTTCAGCGGAATACCGAGAACAATGGAAGAGTTCCAAAGCATTTTTAAACTTTCTCAGAATTCCGAGAACAATACAAGAGTTCCAAAGCATTGTTAAACATCAGTTGAATTCCAAGAACAATGGAAGAGTTCCAAAGCATTTTTAAACTTCAGCGGAATTCTGAGAACAATGGAAGAGTTCCTAAGCATTTTTAAACTTCAGCGGAATTCCGAGAACAATGGAAGAGTTCCAAATCATTTTTAAACTTCAGCGGTATTCCGAGAACAATGGAACAGTTCCAAAGCATTTTTAAACTTCAGCAGAATTCCGAGAACAATGGTAGTTTTCCAAAGCATTGTTAAACATCAGCAGAATTCCGAGAACAATGGAAGAGTTCGACAGCATTGTTAAGCTTCAGCAGAATTCTGAGAACAGTGGAAGAGTTCCAATGCATTTTTAAACTTCAGCATTATTCCGAGAACAATGGAAGAGTTCCAAAGCATTGATAAACTTCAGCGGAATTCCGAGAACAATGGAAGAGTTCCGAAGCATTTTTAAACTTCAGCGGAATTCTGAGAACAATGGAAGAGTTCCAATGCATTTTTCAACTTCAGCAGTATTCCGAGAACAATGGAAGAGTTCCAAAGCATTGTTAAACTTTATCGGTATTCTGATAACAATGTAAGAGTTCCAAAGTATTGTTAAACATCTGTGGAATTCCAAGAACAATGGAAGAGTTCCAAAGAATTGTTACACATCAGCGGAATTTAAAAAAAATGAAAAAGTTCCAAAGAATTTTTAAACTTCAGCAGAATTACAAGAACAATGGACGAGTTCCAAAGTATTTTTAAACATCAGCGGTATTCCGAGAAGAATGGAAGAGTTCCAAAGCATTTTTAAACTTCAGCAAAATTCCGAGAACAATGGAAGAGTTCCAAAGTATTTTTAAACTTCAACAGAATTCTGAGAACAATCGAAGAATTCCAAAGCATTGTTAAATATCAGCGGTATTTCCAGAGTAATGGCAGAGTTCCAAAGCATTTTTAAACTTCAGCAGAATTCTGAGAACAATGGAAGAGTTTCAAAGCATTTTTAAACTTCATCGGAATTCCGAGAACAATAGAAGAGTTCCAAAGCATTTTTAAACTTCAACGGAATTCTGAGAACAATGGAAGAGTTCCAAAGCATTTTTAAACTTCAGCGGATTTCTGAGAACAATGGAAGAGTTCCAAAGCATTTTTAAACTTCAGCGGAATTCCGAGAACAATGGAAGAGTTCCAAAGCATTTTTAAACTTCACCGGAATTCTGAGAACAATGGAAGAGCTCCAAAGCATTGTTAAACTTCAGCGGAATTCCGAGAAAAATAGAAGAGATCCAAAGCATTTTTAAACTTCAGCATATTTCCGAGAATAATGGAAAAGCTCCAAAGCATTTTTAAACTTCAGCAGTATTCCGAGAACAATGGAAGAGTTCCAAAGCATTGTTAAACATCAGAGGAATACCGAGAACAATGTAAGAGTTCCAAAGCATTGTTATACATCACCGGAATTCAGAGAATAATGAAAAAGTTCCCAAGAATTTTTTAACTTCAGCAGAATTCCGAGAACAATGGAAGTGTTCCAAAGAATTTTTTACACATCAGCCGAATTCAGAAAACAATGAAAAAGTTCCAAAGAATTTTTAAACTTCAGCAGAATTATGAGAACAGTGGAAGAGTTCCAAAGCATTGTTAAACATCAGCAGAATTCCAAGAAGAATGGAAGAGCTCCAAAGCATTTTTAAACTTCAGTGGAATTCCGAGAACAATGGAAGAGTTCCAAAGCATTTTTAAACTTCAGCGGTATTTCGAGAACAATGGAAGAGTTTCAAAGCATTGTTAAACATCAGCAGAGTTCTAAGAACAATGGAAGAGTTCCAAAGCATTTTTAAACTTCAGTGGAATTCTGAGAACAATGGAAGAGTTCCAATGCATTTTTCAACTTCAGCAGTATTCCGAGAACAATGGAAGAGTTCCAAAGCATTGTTAAACTTTATCGGTATTCTGAGAACAATGTAAGAGTTCCAAAGCATTGTTAAACATCAGCAGAATTCCAAGAAAAATGGAAGAGCTCCAAAGCATTTTTAAACTTCAGTGGAATTCCGAGAACAATGGAAGAGTTCCAAAGCATTTTTAAACTTCAGCGGTATTCCGAGAACAATGGAAGAGTTTCAAAGCATTGTTAAACATCAGCAGAGTTCTGAGAACAATGGAAGAGTTCCAAAGCTTGTTAAACATCAGCGGAATTTTGAGACCAATGGAAGAGTTCCAAAGCATTTTTAAACCTCAGCGGAATTCCGATAACAATGGAAGAGTTCCAAAGCATTTTTAAACTTCAGCGGAATACCGAGAACAATGGAAGAGTTCCAAAGCATTTTTAAACTTTCTCAGAATTCCGAGAACAATACAAGAGTTCCAAAGCATTGTTAAACATCAGTTGAATTCCAAGAACAATGGAAGAGTTCCAAAGCATTTTTAAACTTCAGCGGAATTCTGAGAACAATGGAAAAGTTCCAAAGCATTTTTAAACTTCAGCGGAATACTGAGAACAATGGAAGAGTTCCAAAGCATTTTTAAACTTCAGCAAAATTCTGAGAACAATGGAAAAGTTCCAAAGCATTTTTAAACTTCAGCGGAATACTGAGAACAATGGAAGAGTTCCAAAACATTTTTAAACTTCAACGGAATTCCAAGATTAATGGAAAAATTTCAAAGCATTTTTAAACTCCAGCGGAATTCCGAGAACAATGGAAGAGTTCCAAAGCATTTTTAAACTTCACCGGAATTCTGAGAACAATGGAAGAGCTCCAAAGCATTGTTAAACTTCAGCGGAATTCCGAGAACAATAGAAGAGATCCAAAGCATTTTTAAACTTCAGCATATTTCCGAGAATAATGGAAAAGTTCCAAAGCATTTTTAAACTTCAGCAGTATTCCGAGAACATTGGAAGAGTTCCAAAGCATTGTTAAACTTCAGCAGAATTCTGAGAACAATGGAAGAGTTCCAAAGAATTGTTAAACATCAGAGGAATACCGAGAACAATGTAAGAGTTCCAAAGCATTGTTACACATCACCGGAATTCAGAGAATAATGAAAAAGTTCCCAAGAATTTTTTAACTTCAGCAGAATTCCGAGAACAATGGAAGAGTTCCAAAGAATTTTTTACACATCAGCGGAATTCAGAGAACAATGAAAAAGTTCCAAAGAATTTTTAAACTTCAGCAGAATTATGAGAACAGTGGAAGAGTTCCAAAGCATTGTTAAACATCAGCAGAATTCCAAGAAAAATGGAAGAGCTCCAAAGCATTTTTAAACTTCAGTGGAATTCCGAGAACAATGGAAGAGTTCCAAAGCATTTTTAAACTTCAGCGGTATTCCGAGAACAATGGAAGAGTTTGAAAGCATTGTTAAACATCAGCAGAGTTCTGAGAACAATGGAAGAGTTCCAAAGCTTGTTAAACATCAGCGGAATTTTGAGACCAATGGAAGAGTTCCAAAGCATTTTTAAACCTCAGCGGAATTCCGATAACAATGGAAGAGTTCCAAAGCATTTTTAAACTTCAGCGGAATACCGAGAACAATGGAAGAGTTCCAAAGCATTTTTAAACTTTCTCAGAATTCCGAGAACAATACAAGAGTTCCAAAGCATTGTTAAACATCAGTTGAATTCCAAGAACAATGGAAGAGTTCCAAAGCATTTTTAAACTTCAGCGGAATTCTGAGAACAATGGAAGAGTTCCTAAGCATTTTTAAACTTCAGCGGAATTCCGAGAACAATGGAAGAGTTCCAAATCATTTTTAAACTTCAGCGGTATTCCGAGAACAATGGAACAGTTCCAAAGCATTTTTAAACTTCAGCAGAATTCCGAGAACAATGGTAGTTTTCCAAAGCATTGTTAAACATCAGCAGAATTCCGAGAACAATGGAAGAGTTCGACAGCATTGTTAAGCTTCAGCAGAATTCTGAGAACAGTGGAAGAGTTCCAATGCATTTTTAAACTTCAGCATTATTCCGAGAACAATGGAAGAGTTCCAAAGCATTGATAAACTTCAGCGGAATTCCGAGAACAATGGAAGAGTTCCGAAGCATTTTTAAACTTCAGCGGAATTCTGAGAACAATGGAAGAGTTCCAATGCATTTTTCAACTTCAGCAGTATTCCGAGAACAATGGAAGAGTTCCAAAGCATTGTTAAACTTTATCGGTATTCTGATAACAATGTAAGAGTTCCAAAGTATTGTTAAACATCTGTGGAATTCCAAGAACAATGGAAGAGTTCCAAAGAATTGTTACACATCAGCGGAATTTAAAAAAAATGAAAAAGTTCCAAAGAATTTTTAAACTTCAGCAGAATTACAAGAACAATGGACGAGTTCCAAAGTATTTTTAAACATCAGCGGTATTCCGAGAAGAATGGAAGAGTTCCAAAGCATTTTTAAACTTCAGCAAAATTCCGAGAACAATGGAAGAGTTCCAAAGTATTTTTAAACTTCAACAGAATTCTGAGAACAATCGAAGAATTCCAAAGCATTGTTAAATATCAGCGGTATTTCCAGAGTAATGGCAGAGTTCCAAAGCATTTTTAAACTTCAGCAGAATTCTGAGAACAATGGAAGAGTTTCAAAGCATTTTTAAACTTCATCGGAATTCCGAGAACAATAGAAGAGTTCCAAAGCATTTTTAAACTTCAACGGAATTCTGAGAACAATGGAAGAGTTCCAAAGCATTTTTAAACTTCAGCGGATTTCTGAGAACAATGGAAGAGTTCCAAAGCATTTTTAAACTTCAGCGGAATTCCGAGAACAATGGAAGAGTTCCAAAGCATTGTTAAACATCAGCAGAATTCCGAGACCAATGGAAGAGTTCTAAAGCATTTTTAAACTTCAGCGGAATTGCGAGAACAATGGAAGAATTCCAAAGCATTTTTTAACTTCAGCAGAATTCTGAGAACAATGGAAGAGTTTCAAAGCATTGTTAAACTTCAGCAGTATTCCGAGAACAATGGAAGAGTTTCAAAGCATTGTTAAACTTCAGTGGAATTCCGAGAACAATGGAAGAGTTCCAGAGCATTGTTAAACATCAGCGGAATTCCGAGAACAAGGGAAGAGTTCCAAAGCATTGTTACCCATCAGCGGAATTCAGAGAACAATGAAAAAGTTCCAAAGAATTTTTAAACTTCAGCAGAATTCCGAGAACAATGGAAGAGTTCCAAAGCATTGTTAAACATCAGCGGAATTCTGAGAACAATGGAAGAGCTCCAAAGCATTTTTAAACTTCAGCGGAAATCCGAGAACAATGGAAGAGTTCCAAAGCATTTTTAAACTTCAGCAGAATTCTGAGAACAATAGAAGAATTGCAAAGCATTGCTAAACATCAGCGGACTTCCCAGAACAATGGAAGAGTTCCAAAGCATTTTTAAACTTCAGCAGAATTCTGAGAACAATGGAAGAGTTCCAAAGAATTTTTAAACTTCAGCAGAATTCCTAGAACAATGGAAGAGTTCCAAAGCATTGTTAAACATCAGCGGAATTCCGAGAACAATGGAAGAGCTCCAAAGGATTTTTAAACTTCAGCAGAATTCCGAGAACAATGGAAGAGTTCTAAAGCATTTTTAAACTTCAGCGGAATTCCGATAACAATGCAAGAGTTCCAAAGCATTTTTGAACTTCAGCGAAATTCCGAGAGCAACGGAAGATTTCCAAAGCATTTTTAAACTTCAACGGAATTCCGCGAACAATGGAAGAGCTCCAAAGCATTTTTAAACTTCAGCGGTATTCCGAGAACAATGGAACAGTTCCAAAGCATTTTTAAACTTCAGCAGAATTCCAAAAACAATGGAAGTTTTCCAAAGCATTGTTAAACATCAGCAGAATTCCAAGAAAAATGGCAGAGTTCCAAAGCATTGTTAAGCTTCAGCAGAATTCTGAGAACAGTGGAAGAGTTCCAATGCATTTTTAAACTTCATCATTATTCCGAGAACAATAGAAGAGTTCCAAAGTATTGATAAACTTCAGCGGAATTCCGAGAACAATGGAAGAGTTCCGAAGCATTTTTAAACTTCAGCGGAATTCCGAGAACAATGGAAGAGTTCCAATGCATTTTTCAACTTCAGCAGTATTCCGAGAACAATGGAAGAGTTCCAAAGCATTGTTAAACGTTATCGGTATTCTGAGAACAATGTAAGAGTTCCAAAGCATTGTTAAACATCTGTGGAATTCCAAGAACAATGGAAGAGTTCCAAAGAATTGTTACACATCAGCGGAATTAAAAAAAAATGAAAAAGTTCCAAAGAATTTTTAAACTTCAGCAGAATTACGAGAACAATGGACGAGTTCCAAAGTATTTTTAAACATCAGCAGAATTCCGAGAAGAATGGAAGAGCTCCAAAGCATTTTTAAACTTCAGCAAAATTCCGAGAACAATGGAAGAGTTCCAAAGCATTTTAAACTTCAACAGAATTCTGAGAACAATCGAAGAATTCCAAAGCATTGTTAAATATCAGCGGTATTTCCAGAGTAATGGCAGAGTTCCAAAGCATTTTTAAACTTCAGCAGAATTCTGAGAACAATGGAAGAGTTTCAAAGCATTTTTAAACTTCATCGGAATTCCGAGAACAATAGAAGAGTTCCAAAGCATTTTTAAACTTCATCGGAATTCTGAGAACAATGGAAGAGTTCCAAAGCATTTTTAAACTTCATCGGAATTCTGAGAACAATGGAAGAGTTCCAAAGCATTGTTAAACATGAGCAGAATTCCGAGACCAATGGAAGAGTTCTAAAGCATTTTTAAACTTCAGCGGAATTGCGAGAACAATGGAAGAATTCCAAAGCATTTTTTAACTTCAGCAGAATTCTGAGAACAATGGAAGAGTTTCAAAGCATTGTTAAACTTCAGCAGTATTCCGAGAACAATGGAAGAGTTTCAAAGCATTGTTAAACTTCAGTGGAATTCCGAGAACAATGGAAGAGTTCCAGAGCATTGTTAAACATCAGCGGAATTCCGAGAACAAGGGAAGAGTTCCAAAGCATTGTTACCCATCAGCGGAATTCAGAGAACAATGAAAAAGTTCCAAAGAATTTTTAAACTTCAGCAGAATTCCAAGAACAATGGAAGAGTTCCAAAGCATTGTTAAACATCAGCGGAATTCCGAGAACAATGGAAGAGCTCCAAAGCATTTTTAAACTCCAGCGGAATTCCGAGAACAATGGAAGAGTTCCAAAGCATTTTTAAACTTCAGCAGAATTCTGAGAACAATAGAAGAATTGCAAAGCATTGTTAAACATCAGAGGACTTCCCAGAACAATGGAAGAGTTCCAAAGCATTTTTAAACTTCAGCAGAATTCTGAGAACAATGGAAGAGTTCCAAAGAATTTTTAAACTTCAGCAGAATTCCGAGAACAATGGAAGAGTTCCAAAGCATTGTTAAACATCAGCGGAATTCGGAGAACAATGGAAGAGCTCCAAAGGATTTTTAAACTCCAGCAGAATTCCGAGAACAATGGAAGAGTTCTAAAGCATTTTTAAACTTCAGCGGAATTCCGATAACAATGCAAGAGTTCCAAAGCATTTTTGAACTTCAGCGAAATTCCGAGAGCAATGGAAGATTTCCAAAGCATTTTTAAACTTCAACGGAATTCCGCGAACAATGGAAGAGCTCCAAAGCATTTTTAAACTTCAGCGGTATTCCGAGAACAATGGAAGAGTTCCAAAGCATTTTTAAACTTCAGCAGAATTCCAAAAACAATGGAAGTTTTCCAAAGCATTGTTAAACATCAGCAGAATTCCAAGAAAAATGGAAGAGTTCCAAAGCATTGTTAAGCTTCAGCAGAATTCTGAGAACAATGGAAGAGTTCCAATGCATTTTTAAACTTCAGCATTATTCTGAGAACAATGGAAGAGTACCAAAGCATTGATAAACGTCAGCGGAATTCCGAGAACAATGGAAGAGTTCCAATGCATTTTTCAACTTCAGCAGTATTCCGAGAACAATGGAAGAGTTCCAAAGCATTGTTAAACTTTATCGGTATTCTGAGAACAATGTAAGAGTTCCAAAACATTGTTAAACATCTGTGGAATTCCAAGAATAATGGAAGAGTTCCAAAGAATTGTTACACATCAGCGAAATTAAAAAAAAATGAAAAAGTTCCAAAGAATTTTTAAACTTCAGCAGAATTACGAGAACAATGGATGAGTTCCAAAGTATTGTTAAACATCAGCGGAATTCCGAGAAGAATGGAAGGGCTCCAACGCATTTTTAGACTTCAGCAAAATTCTGAGAACAATGGAAGAGTTCCAAAGCATTTTTAAACTTCAGCAGAATTCTGAGAACAATCGAAGAATTCCAAAGCATTGTTAAATATCAGCGGAATTTCCAGAGTAATGGCAGAGTTCCAAAGCATTTTTAAACTTCAGCAGAATTCTGAGAACAATGGAAGAGTTTCAAGGCGTTTTTAAACTTCATCGGAATTCCGAGAACAATAGAAGAGTTCCAGAGAATTTTTGAACTTCAGCGGAATTCCGAGAACAATGGAAAAGTTGCAAAGCATTGTTAAACATCAGCAGAATTCCGAGAACAATGGAAGAGTTCCAAAGCTTGTTAAACATAAGCAGAATTCCGAGAACAATGAAAGAGTTCCAAAGCATTTTTAAACTTCAGCGAAATTCTAAGAACAATGGAAGAGTTCCAAAGCATTTTTAAACTTCAGCGGAATACCGAGAATAATGGAAGAGTTCCAAAGCATTTTTAAACTTTCTGAGAATTCCGAGAACAATGGAAGAGTTCCAAAGCTTCATTAAACATCAGTTGAATTCCAAGAAGAATGGAAGAGTTCCAAAGCATTTTTAAACTTCATCAGAATTCCACGAACAATGGAAGAGTTCCAAAGCATTTTTGATCTTCAGCGGAAGTCCGATAACAATGGAAGAGTTCCAAAGCATTTTTAAACTTCAGCGGAATTCCGAGAACAATGGAAGAGTTCCAAAGCATCTTTGATCTTCAGCGGAAGTCCGATAACAATGGAAGAGTTCCAAAGCATTTTTAAACTTCAGCGGAATTCCGAGAAAAATGGAAGAGTTCCAAAGCATTTTTAACCTTCAACGGAATTCCGAGAACAATGGAAGAGTTCCAAAGCATCTTTGATCTTCAGCGGAAGTCCGATAACAATGGAAGAGTTCCAAAGCATTTTTAAACTTCAGCGGAATTCCGAGAATAATGGAAGAGTTCCAAAGCATTTTTAACCTTCAACGGAATTCCGAGAACAATGGATGAGTTCCAAAGCATTTTTAAACTTCAGCGGAATTCCGAGAATAATGGAAGAGTTCCAAAGCATTTTTAACCTTCAACGGAATTCCGAGAACAATGTAAGAGTTCCAAAGCATCTTTGATCTTCAGCGGAAGTCCGATAACAATGGAAGAGTTCCAAAGCATTTTTAAACTTCAGCGGAATTCCGAGAATAATGGAAGAGTTCCAAAGCATTTTTAAACTTCCTTAGAATTCCTAAAACAATGTAAGGGTTCCAAAGAATTTTTAAACTTCAGCGGAATTACGAGAACAATGGACGAGTTCCAAAGCATTTTTAAACTTCAGCAGAATTCCGAGAACAATGGAAGAATTCCAAAGCATTGTTAAACATCAGCGGAATTCCGAGAAGAATGGAAGAGCTCCAAAGCATTTTTAAACTTCAGCAGAATTACAAGAACAATGGAAGAATTCCATAGCATTTTTAAACTTCAGCAGAATTCTTAGAAAAATGGATGGATTCCAAAGCATTGTTAAACACCAGCGGAATTCCCAGAACAATGGAAGAGCTCCAAAGCATTTTTATACTTCAGCTGAATTCTGAGAACAATGGAAGAATTCCAAAGCATTGTTAAACTTCAGTGGAATTCCGAGAACAATGGAAGAGTTCCAGAGCATTGTTAAACTTCAGCGGAATTCCGAGAACAATGGATGAGTTCCAAAGCATTGTTAAACTTCAGCGGAATTCCAAGAACAATGGATGAGTTCCAAAGCATTTTTAAACTTCTGCGGAATTCCGAGAACAATGGAAGAGTTCCAAAGCATTTTTAAGCTTCAGCAGTATTCCGAGAACAATGGAAGAGTTCCAAAGCATTGTTAAAGTTCAGCAGAATTCTGAGAACAATGGAAGAGTTCCAAAGCATTGTTAAACATCAGAGGAATTCCGAGAACAATGTAAGAGTTCCAAAGCATTTTTATACTTCAGCGGTATTCCGAGAACAATGGAAGAGTTCCAATGCATTTTTAAACTTCAGCAGCAATGCGATAACAATGGAAGAGTTCCAAAGCATTGTTAAACTTCAGCGGAATTCCGAGAACAATGGAAGAGTTCCAAAGCATTTTTAAACTTCAGCGGAATTCAGAGAACAATGGAAGAGTTCCAAAGCATTGTTAAACATCAGCGGAATTCCAAGAACAATGGAAGAGTTCCAGAGCATTTTTAAACTTCAGCGGAATTCAGAGAACAATGGAAGAGTTCCAAAGCATTGTTAAACATCAGCGGAATTCCAAGAACAATGGAAGAGTTCCAAAGCATTCTTAAACTTCCTCAGAATTCCGAGAACAATGGAAGGGTTCCAAAGCATTTTTAAACTTCAGCGGAATTACGAGAACAATGGAAGAGTTCCAAAGCATCTTTGATCTTCAGCGGAAGTCCGATAACAATGGAAGAGTTCCAAAGCATTTTTAAACTTCAGCGGAATTCCGAGAAAAATGGAAGAGTTCCAAAGCATTTTTAACCTTCAACGGAATTCCGAGAACAATGGAAGAGTTCCAAAGCATCTTTGATCTTCAGCGGAAGTCCGATAACAATGGAAGAGTTCCAAAGCATTTTTAAACTTCAGCGGAATTCCGAGAATAATGGAAGAGTTCCAAAGCATTTTTAACCTTCAACGGAATTCCGAGAACAATGGAAGAGTTCCAAAGCATTTTTAAACTTCAGCGGAATTCCGAGAATAATGGAAGAGTTCCAAAGCATTTTTAACCTTCAACGGAATTCCGAGAACAATGTAAGAGTTCCAAAGCATCTTTGATCTTCAGCGGAAGTCCGATAACAATGGAAGAGTTCCAAAGCATTTTTAAACTTCAGCGGAATTCCGAGAATAATGGAAGAGTTCCAAAGCATTTTTAAACTTCCTTAGAATTCCTAAAACAATGTAAGGGTTCCAAAGCATTTTTAAACTTCAGCGGAATTACGAGAACAATGGACGAGTTCCAAAGCATTTTTAAACTTCAGCAGAATTCCGAGAACAATGGAAGAATTCCAAACCATTGTTAAACATCAGCGGAATTCCGAGAAGAATGGAAGAGCTCCAAAGCATTTTTAAACTTCAGCAGAATTACAAGAAGAATGGAAGAATTCCATAGCATTTTTAAACTTCAGCAGAATTCTTAGAAAAATGGATGGATTCCAAAGCATTGTTAAACGCCAGCGGAATTCCCAGAACAATGGAAGAGCTCCAAAGCATTTTTATACTTCAGCTGAATTCTGAGAACAATGGAAGAATTCCAAAGCATTGTTAAACTTCAGTGGAATTCCGAGAACAATGGAAGAGTTCCAGAGCATTGTTAAACTTCAGCGGAATTCCGAGAACAATGGATGAGTTCCAAAGCATTGTTAAACTTCAGCGGAATTCCAAGAACAATGGATGAGTTCCAAAGCATTTTTAAACTTCAGCGGAATTCCGAGAACAATGGAAGAGTTCCAAAGCATTTTTAAGCTTCAGCAGTATTCCGAGAACAATGGAAGAGTTCCAAAGCATTGTTAAACATCTGCGGAATTCCAAGAACAATGGAAGAGTTCCAGAGCATTTTTAAACTTCAGCGGAATTCAGAGAACAATGGAAGAGTTCCAAAGCATTGTTAAACATCAGCGGAATTCCAAGAACAATGGAAGAGTTCCAAAGCATTCTTAAACTTCCTCAGAATTCCGAGAACAATGGAAGGGTTCCAAAGCATTTTTAAACTTCAGCGGAATTACGAGAACAATGGATGAGTTCAAAGCATTTTTAAACTTCAGCAGAATTCCGAGAACAATGGAAGAGTTCCAAAGCATTGTTAAACATCAGCAGAATTCCGAGAAGAATGGAAGAGCTCCAAAGCATTTTTAAACTTCAGCAGAATTCCAAGAACAATGGAAGAATTCCATAGCATTTTTAAACTTCAGCAGAATTCTTAGAAAAATGGATGGATTCCAAAGCATTGTTAAACATCAGCGGAATTCCCAGAACAATGGAAGAGTTCCAGAGCATTTATAAACGTCAGCAGAATTCAGAGAACAATGGAAGAGATCCAAAGCATTGTTAAACTTCAGTGGAATTCCGAGAACAATGGAAGAGTTCCAGAGCATTTATAAACATCAGCAGAATTCAGAGAACAATGGAAGAGATCCAAAGCATTGTTAAACATCAATGGAATTCCAAGAACAATGGAAGAGTTCCAAAGCTTATTAAACATCAGCAGAATTCCGAGAACAATGGAAGAGTTCCAAAGCATTTTTAAACTTCAGCGGAATTCTGAGAACAATGGAAAATTTCCAAAGCATTCTTAAATTTCAGCAAAATTCCGAGAACAATGGAAGAGTTCCAAAGCATTTTTAAACTCCAGCGGAATTCCAAGAACAATGGAAGAGTTCCAAAGCATTTTTAATCTTCAGCGGAATTCCGAGAACAATGGAAGAGTTCCAAAGCATTTTTAAACTTCAGCGGAATACTGAGAACAATGGAAGAGTTCCAAAACATTTTTAAACTTCAACGGAATTCCAAGATTAATGGAAAAATTCTAAAGCATTTTTATACTTCAGCGGAATTCTGAGAACAATGTAAGAGCTCCAAAGCATTGTTAAACTTCAGCGGAATTCTGAGAACAATAGAAGAGATCCAAAGCATTATTAAACTTCAGCATATTTCCGAGAATAATGGAAAAGCTCCAAAGCATTGTTAAACTTCAGCAGAATTCTGAGAACAATGGAAGAGTTCCAAAGAATTGTTAAACATCAGAGGAATTCCGAGAACAATGTAAGAGTTCCAAAGCATTGTTACACATCAGCGGAATTCAGAGAACAATGAAAAAGTTCCAAAGAATTTTTAAACTTCAGCAGCATTATGAGAACAGTGGAAGAGTTCCAAAGCATTGTTAAACATCAGCAGAATTCCGAGAAGAATGGAAGAGCTCCAAAGCATTTTTAAACTTCAGTGGAATTCCGAGAACAATGGAAGAGTTCCAAAGCATTTTTAAACTTCAGCGGTATTCTGAGAACAATGGAAGAGTTCGAAAGCATTGTTAAACATCAGAGGAATTCCGAGAACAATGTAAGAGTTCCAAAGCATTGTTACACATCACCGGAATTCAGAGAATAATGAAAAAGTACCCAAGAATTTTTTAACTTCAGCAGAATTCCAAGAACAATGGAAGAGTTCCAAAGCATTTTTCAACATCAGCGGAATTCCGAGAACAATGGAAGAGTTCCAAAGCATTTTTAAACTTCAGCGGAAGTCCAACAACAATGGAAGAGTTCCAAAGCATTTTTAAACATCACCAGAATTCTGAGTTCAATGGAAAAGTTCCAATGCATTTTTAAACTTCAGCAGCAATGCGATAACAATGGAAGAGTTCCAAAGCATTGTTAAACTTCAGCGCAATTCCGAGAACAATGGAAGAGTTCCAAAGCATTTTTAAACTTCAGCGGAATTCAGAGAACAATGGAAGAGTTCCAAAGCATTGTTAAACATCAGCAGAATTCCAAGAACAATGGAAGAGTTCCAAAGCATTTTTAAACTTCCTCAGAATTTCGAGAACAATGGAAGGTTTCCAAAGCATTTTTAAACTTCAGCGGAATTACGAGAAAAATGGACGAGTTCAAAGCATTTTTAAACTTCAGCAGAATTCCGAGAACAATGGAAGAGTTCCAAAGCATTGTTAAACATCAGAGGAATTCCGAGAAGAATGGAAGAGCTCCAAAGCATTTTTAAACTTCAGCAGAATTCCAAGAACAATGGAAGAATTCCATAGCATTTTTAAACTTCAGCAGAATTCTTAGAAAAATGGATGGATTCCAAAGCATTGTTAAACATCAGCGGAATTCCCAGAACAATGGAAGAGCTCCAAAGCATTTTTATACTTCTGCTGAATTCTGAGAAAAATGGAAGAATTCCAAAGCATTGTTAAACTTCAGTGGAATTCCGAGAACAGTGGAAGAGTTCCAGAGCATTTATAAACGTCAGCAGAATTCAGAGAACAATGGAAGAGATCCAAAGCATTGTTAAACTTCAGTGGAATTCCGAGAACAATGGAAGTGTTCCAGTGCATTTATAAACGTCAGCAGAATTCAGAGAATAATGGAAGAGATCCAAACCATTGTTAAACATCAACGGAATTCCAAGAACAATGGAAGAGTTCCAAAGCTTATTAAACATCAGCAGAATTCCGAGAACAATGGAAGAGTTCCAAAGCATTTTTAAACTTCAGCGGAATTCTGAGAACAATGGAAGATTTCCAAAGAATTCTTAAACTTCAGCGGTATTCCGAGAAAAATGGAAGAGTTTCAAAGCATTTTTAAACTCCAGCGGAATTCCAAGAACGATGGAAGAGTTCCAAAGAATTTTTAAATTTCAGCGGAATTCTGAGAACAATGGAAGAGTTCCAAAGCATTGCTAAACTTCAGCAGAATTCCGGGAACAATGGAAGAGTTCCAAAGCATTTTTAAACTTCAGCGAAATTCTGAGAACAATGGAAGAGTTCCAAAGCATTTTTAAACTTCATCGGAATACCGAGAACAATGGAAGAGTTCCAAAGCATTTTTAAACTTCAGCGGAATTCCGAGAACAATGGAAGAATTCCACAGCATTTTTTAACTTCAGCAGAATTCCGATAACAATGCAAGAGTTCCAAAGCATTTTTGAACTTCAGCGAAATTCCGAGAGCAATGGAAGAGTTCCAGAGCATTTTTAAACTTCAACGGAATTCCATGAACAATGGAAGAGTTCCAAATCATTTTTAAACTTCAGCGGTATTCCGAGAACAATGGAACAGTTCCAAAGCATTTTTAAACTTCAGCAGAATTCCGAGAACAATGGTAGTTTTCCAAAGCATTGTTAAACATCAGCAGAATTCCGAGAACAATGGAAGAGTTCCAAAGCATTGTTAAGCTTCAGCAGAATTCTGAGAACAGTGGAAGAGTTCCAATGCATTTTTAAACTTCAGCATTATTCCGAGAACAATGGAAGAGTTCCAAAGCATTGATATACTTCAGCGGAATTCCGAGAACATTGGAAGAGTTCCGAAGCATTTTTAAACTTCAGCAGAATTCCGAGAACAATGGAAGAGTTCCAATGCATTTTTCAACTTCAGCAGTATTCCGAGAACAATGGAAGAGTTCCAAAGCATTGTTAAACTTTATCGGTATTCTGAGAACAATGTAAGAGTTCCAAAGCATTGTTAAACATCTGTGGAATTCCAAGAACAATGGAAGAGTTCCAAAGAATTGTTACACATCAGCGGAATTAAAAAAAAATGAAAAAGTTCCAAAGAATTTTTAAACTTCAGCAGAATTACGAGAACAATGGACAAGTTCCAAAGTATTTTTAAACATCAGCGGAATTCCGAGAAGAATGGAAGAGCTCCAAAGCATTTTTAAACCTTAGCAAAATTCCGAGAACAATGGAAGAGTTCCAAAGCATTTTTAAACTTCAGCGGAATACTGAGAACAATGGAAGAGTTCCAAAACATTTTTAAACTTCAACGGAATTCCAAGATTAATGGAAAAATTTCAAAGCATTTTTAAACTCAAGCGGAATTCCGAGAACAATGGAAGAGTTCCAAAGCATTTTTAAACTTCACCGAAATTCTGAGAACAATGGAAGAGCTCCAAAGCATTGTTAAACTTCAGCGGAATTCTGAGAACAATAGAAGAGATCCAAAGCATTTTTAAACTTCAGCATATTTCCGAGAATAATGGAAAAGTTCCAAAGCATTTTTAAACTTCAGCAGTATTCCGAGAACAATGGAAGAGTTCCAAAGCATTGTTAAACTTCAGCAGAATTCTGAGAACAATGGAAGAGTTCCAAAGCATTGTTAAACATCAGAGGAATACCGAGAACAATGTAAGAGTTCCAAAGCATTGTTACACATCACCGGAATTCAGAGAATAATGAAAAAGTTCCCAAGAATTTTTTAACTTCAGCAGAATTCCGAGAACAATGGAAGAGTTCCAAAGAATTTTTTACACATCAGCGGAATTCAGAAAACAATGAAAAAGTTCCAAAGAATTTTTAAACTTCAGCAGAATTATGAGTACAGTGGAAGAGTTCCAAAGCATTGTTAAACATCAGCAGAATTCCAAGAAGAATGGAAGAGCTCCAAAGCATTTTTAAACTTCAGTGGAATTCCGAGAACAATGGAAGAGTTCCAAAGCATTTTTAAACTTCAGCGGTATTCCGAGAACAATGGAAGAGTTTCAAAGCATTGTTAAACATCAGCAGAGTTCTGAGAACAATGGAAGAGTTCCAAAGCTTGTTAAACATCAGCGGAATTTTGAGACCAATGGAAGAGTTCCAAAGCATTTTTAAACTTCAGCGGAATTCCGAGAATAATGGAAGAGTTCCAAAGCATTTTTAAACTTCAAAGAAATTCCGAGAACAATGGAAGAGTTCCAAAGCATTTTTAAACTTCAGCGGAATTCTGAGAACAATGGAAGAGTTCCTAAGCATTTTTAAACTTCAGCGGAATTCCCAGAACAATGGAAGAGTTCCAAAGCATTGTTAAACATCAGCAAAATTCTGAGAACAATGGAAGAGTTCCAAAGCATTTTTAAACTTCAGCGGAATTCCGAGAACAATGGAAGAATTCCAAAGCATTTTTTAACTTCAGCAGAATTTCGATAACAATGCAAGAGTTCCAAAGCATTTTTGAACTTCAGCGAAATTCCGAGAGCAATGGAAGAGTTCCAGAGCATTTTTAAACTTCAACGGAATTCCGCGAACAATGGAAGAGTTCCAAATCATTTTTAAACTTCATCGGTATTCCGAGAACAATGGAACAGTTCCAAAGCATTTTTAAACTTCAGCAGAATTCCGAGAACAATGGTAGTTTTCCAATGCATTGTTAAACATCAGCAGAATTCCGAGAACAATGGAAGAGTTCCAAAGCATTGTTAATCTTCAGCAGAATTCTGAGAACAGTGGAAGAGTTCCAATGCATTTTTAAACTTCAGCATTCTTCCGAGAACAATGGAAGAGTTCCAAAGCATTGATAAACTTCAGCGGAATTCCGAGAACAATGGAAGAGTTCTGAAGCATTTTTAAACTTCAGCGGAATTCCGAGATCAATGGAAGAGTTCCAATGCATTTTTCAACTTCAGCAGTATTCCGAGAACAATGGAAGAGTTCCAAAGCATTGTTAAACTTTATCGGTATTCTGAGAACAATGTAAGAGTTCCAAAGCATTGTTAAACATCTGTGGAATTCCAAGAACAATGGAAGAGTTCCAAAGAATTGTTACACATCAGAGGAATTAAAAAAAAATGAAAAAGTTCCAAAGAATTTTTAAACTTCAGCAGAATTATGAGAACAATGGACAAGTTCCAAAGTATTTTTAAACATCAGCGGAATTCCGAGAAGAATGGAAAAGTTCCAAAGCATTTTTAAACTTCAGCAAAATTCCGAGAACAATGGAAAGGTTCCAAAGCATTTTTAAACTTCAGCGGAATACTGAGAACAATGGAAAAGTTCCAAAACATTTTTAAACTTCAACGGAATTCCAAGATTAATGGAAAAATTTCAAAGCATTTTTAAACTCCAGCGGAATTCCGAGAACAATGGAAGAGTTCCAAAGCATTTTTAAACTTCACCGGAATTCTGAGAACAATGGAAGAGCTCCAAAGCATTGTTAAACTTCAGCGGAATTCCGAGAAAAATAGAAGAGATCCGAAGCATTTTTAAACTTCAGCATATTTCCGAGAATAATGGAAAAGTTCCAAAGCATTTTTAAACTTCAGCAGTATTCCGAGAACAATGGAAGAGTTCCAAAGCATTGTTAAACTTCAGCAGAATTCTGAGAACAATGGAAGAGTTCCAAAGCATTGTTAAACATCAGAGGAATACCGAGAACAATGTAAGAGTTCCAAAGCATTGTTACACATCACCGGAATTCAGAGAATAATGAAAAAGTTCCCAAGAATTTTTTAACTTCAGCAGAATTCCGAGAACAATGGAAGAGTTCCAAAGAATTTTTTACACATCAGCGGAATTCAGAAAACAATGAAAAAGTTCCAAAGAATTTTTAAACTTCAGCAGAATTATGAGTACAGTGGAAGAGTTCCAAAGCATTGTTAAACATCAGCAGAATTCCAAGAAGAATGGAAGAGCTCCAAAGCATTTTTAAACTTCAGTGGAATTCCGAGAACAATGGAAGAGTTCCAAAGCATTTTTAAACTTCAGCGGTATTCCGAGAACAATGGAAGAGTTTCAAAGCATTGTTAAACATCAGCAGAGTTCTGAGAACAATGGAAGAGTTCCAAAGCTTGTTAAACATCAGCGGAATTTTGAGACCAATGGAAGAGTTCCAAAGCATTTTTAAACTTCAGCGGAATTCCGAAAACAATGGAAGAGTTCCAAAGCGTTTTTAAATATCAGCGGAATTTCGAGAAAAAAGGAAGAGTTCCAAAGCATTTTTGAACTTCAGCGGAAATACGAGAACAATGGAAGAGTTCCAAAGCATTTCTAAACTTCAGCGGAATTCCGAGAATAATGGAAGAGTTCCAAAGCATTTTTAAACTTCAACGAAATTCCGAGAACAATGGAAGAGTTCCAAAGCATTTTTAAACTTCAGCGGAATTCTGAGAACAATGGAAGAGTTCCAAAGCGTTTTTAAATATCAGCGGAATTTCGAGAAAAAGGAAGAGTTCCAAAGCATTTTTGAACTTCAGCGGAAATACGAGAACAATGGAAGAGTTCCAAAGCATTTTTAAACTTCAGAGGAATTCTGAGAACAATGGAAGAGTTCCTAAGCATTTTTAAACTTCAGCGGAATTCCCAGAACAATGGAAGAGTTCCAAAGCATTATTAAACATCAGCAAAATTCCGAGAACAATGGAAGATTTCCAAAGCATTTTTAAACTTCAGCGGAATTCCGAGAACAATGGAAGAATTCCAAAGCATTTTTTAACTTCAGCAGAATTCCGATAACAATGCACGAGTTCCAAAGCATTTTTGAACTTCAGCGAAATTCCGAGAGCAATGGAAGAGTTCCAGAGCATTTTTAAACTTCAACGGAATTCCGCGAACCATGGAAGAGTTCCAAATCATTTTTAAACTTCAGCGGTATTCCGAGAACAATGGAACAGTTCCAAAGCATTTTTAAACTTCAGCAGAATTCCGAGAACAATGGTAGTTTTCCAAAGCATTGTTAAACATCAGCAGAATTCCGAGAACAATGGAAGAGTTCCAAAGCATTGATAAACTTCAGCGGAATTCCGAGAACAATGGAAGAGTTCTGAAGCATTTTTAAACTTCAGCGGAATTCCGAGAACAATGGAAGAGTTCCAATGCATTTTTCAACTTCAGCAGTATTCCGAGAACAATGGAAGAGTTCCAAAGCATTGTTAAACTTTATCGGTATTCTGAGAACAATGTAAGAGTTCCAAAGCATTGTTAAACATCTGTGGAATTCCAATAACAATGGAAGAGTTCCAAAGAATTGTTACACATCAGCGGAATTAAAAAAAAATGAAAAAGTTCCAAAGAATTTTTAAACTTCAGCAGAATTACAAGAACAATGGACAAGTTCCAAAGTATTTTTAAACATCAGCGGAATTCCGAGAAGAATGGAAGAGCTCCAAAGCATTTTTAAACTTCAGCAAAATTCCGAGAACAATGGAAAAGTTCCAAAGCATTTTTAAACTTCAGCGGAATACTGAGAACAATGGAAGAGTTCCAAAACATTTTTAAACTTCAACGGAATTTCAAGATTAATGGAAAAATTTCAAAGCATTTTTAAACTCCAGCGGAATTCCGAGAACAATGGAAGAGTTCCAAAGCATTTTTAAACTTCACCGGAATTCTGAGAACAATGGAAGAGCTCCAAAGCATTGTTAAACTTCAGCGGAATTCCGAGAAAAATAGAAGAGATCCAAAGCATTTTTAAACTTCAGCATATTTCCGAGAATAATGGAAAAGTTCCAAAGCATTTTTAAACTTCAGCAGTATTCCGAGAACAATGGAAGAGTTCCAAAGCATTGTTAAACTTCAGCAGAATTCTGAGAACAATGGAAGAGTTCCAAAGCATTGTTAAACATCAGAGGAATACCGAGAACAATGTAAGAGTTCCAAAGCATTGTTACACATCACCGGAATTCAGAGAATAATGAAAAAGTTCCCAAGAATTTTTTAACTTCAGCAGAATTCCGAGAACAATGGAAGAGTTCCAAAGAATTTTTTACACATCAGCAGAATTCAGAAAACAATGAAAAAGTTCCAAAGAATTTTTAAACTTCAGCAGAATTATGAGAACAGTGGAAGAGTTCCAAAGCATTGTTAAACATCAGCAGAATTCCAAGAAGAATGGAAGAGCTCCAAAGCATTTTTAAACTTCAGTGGAATTCCGAGAACAATGGAAGAGTTCCAAAGCATTTTTAAACTTCAGCGGTATTCCGAGAACAATAGAAGGGTTTCAAAGCATTGTTAAACATCAGCAGAGTTCTGAGAACAATGGAAGAATTCCAAAGCTTGTTAAACATCAGCGGAATTTTGAGACCAATGGAAGAGTTCCAAAGCATTTTTAAACTTCAGCGGAATTCCGAGAACAATGGAAGAGTTCCAAAGCGTTTTTAAATATCAGCAGAATTTCGAGAAAAAAGGAAAAGTTCCAAAGCATTTTTGAACTTCAGCGGAAATACGAGAACAATGGAAGAGTTCCAAAGCATTTTTAAACTTCAGCGGAATTCCGAGAATAATGGAAGAGTTCCAAAGCATTTTTAAACTTCAATGGAATTCCGAGAACAATGGAAGAGTTCCAAAGCATTTTTAAACTTCAGCGGAATTCTGAGAACAATGGAAGAGTTCCTAAGCATTTTTAAACTTCAGCGGAATTCCCAGAACAATGGAAGAGTTCCAAAGCATTGTTAAACATCAGCAAAATTCCGAGAACAATGGAAGAGTTCCAAAGCATTTTTAAACTTCAGCGGAATTCCGAGAACAATGGAAGAATTCCAAAGCATTTTTTAACTTCAGCAAAATTCCGATAACAATGCAAGAGTTCCAAAGCATTTTTGAACTTCAGCGAAATTCCGAGAGCAATGGAAGAGTTCCAGAGCATTTTTAAACTTCAACGGATTTCCGCGAACCATGGAAGAGTTCCAAATCATTTTTAAACTTCAGCGGTATTCCGAGAACAATGGAACAGTTCCAAAGCATTTTTAAACTTCAGCAGAATTCCGAGAACAATGGTAGTTTTCCAAAGCATTGTTAAACATCAGCAGAATTCCGAGAACAATGGAAGAGTTCCAAAGCATTGTTAAGCTTCAGCAGAATTCTGAGAACAGTGGAAGAGTTCCATTGCATTTTTAAACTTCAGCATTATTCCGAGAACAATGGAAGAGTTCCAAAGCATCGATAAACTTCAGCGGAATTCCGAGAACAATGGAAGAGTTCCATTGCATTTTTAAACTTCAGCGGAATTCTGAGAACAATGGAAGAGTTCCAATGCATTTTTCAACTTCAGCAGTTTTCCGAGAACAATGGAAGAGTTCCAAAGCATTGTTAAACTTTATCGGTATTCTGAGAACAATGTAAGAGTTCCAAAGCATTGTTAAACATCTGTGGAATTCCAAGAACAATGGAAGAGTTCCAAAGAATTGTTACACATCAGCGGAATTAAAAAAAAATGAAAATTTCCAAAGAATTTTTAAACTTCAGCAGAATTACGAGAACAATGGACAAGTTCCAAAGTATTTTTAAACATCAGCGGAATTCCGAGAAGAATGGAAGAGCTCCAAAGCATTTTTAAACTTCAGCAAAATTCCGAGAACAATGGAAAAGTTCCAAAGCATTTTTAAACTTCAGCGGAATACTGAGAACAATGGAAGAGTTCCAAAACATTTTTAAACTTCAACGGAATTCCAAGATTAATGGAAAAATTTCAAAGCATTTTTAAACTCCAGCGGAATTCCGACAACAATGGAAGAGTTCCAAAGCATTTTTAAACTTCACCGGAATTCTGAGAACAATGGAAGAGCTCCAAAGCATTGTTAAACTTCAGCGGAATTCCGAGAACAATAGAAGAGATCCAAAGCATTTTTAAACTTCAGCATATTTCCGAGAATAATGGAAAAGTTCCAAAGCATTTTTAAACTTCAGCAGTATTCCGAGAACATTGGAAGAGTTCCAAATCATTGTTAAACTTCAGCAGAATTCTGAGAACAATGGAAGAGTTCCAAAGAATTGTTAAACATCAGAGGAATACCGAGAACAATGTAAGAGTTCCAAAGCATTGTTACACATCACCGGAATTTAGAGAATAATGAAAAAGTTCCCAAGAATTTTTTAACTTCAGCAGAATTCCGAGAACAATGGAAGAGTTCCAAAGAATTTTTTACACATCAGCGGAATTCAGAGAACAATGAAAAAGTTCCAAAGAATTTTTAAACTTCAGCAGAATTATGAGAACAGTGGAAGAGTTCCAAAGCATTGTTAAACATCAGCAGAATTCCAAGAAGAATGGAAGAGCTCCAAAGCATTTTTAAACTTCAGTGGAATTCCGAGAACAATGGAAGAGTTCCAAAGCATTTTTAAACTTCAACGGTATTCCGAGAACAATGGAAGAGTTTCAAAGCATTGTTACACATCAGCAGAGTTCTGGGAACAATGGAAGAGTTCAAAAGCTCGTTAAACATCAGCAGAATTTTGAGACCAATGGAAGAGTTCCAAAGCATTTTTAAACCTCAGCGGAATTCCGATAACAATGGAAGAGTTCCAAAGCATTTTTAAACTTCAGCGGAATACCGAGAACAATGGAAGAGTTCCAAAGCATTTTTAAACTTTCTCAGAATTCCGAGAACAATACAAGAGTTCCAAAGCATTGTTAAACATCAGTTGAATTCCAAGAACAATGGAAGAGTTCCAAAGCATTTTTAAACTTCAGCGGAATTCTGAGAACAATGGAAGAGTTCCTAAGCATTTTTAAACTTCAGCCGAATTCCCAGAACAATGGAAGAGTTCCAAAGCATTTTTAAACTTCAGCGGAATTCCGAGAACAATGGAAGAATTCCAAAGCATTTTTTAACTTCAGCAGAATTCCGATAACAATGCAAGAGTTCCAAAGCATTTTTGAACTTCAGCGAAATTCCGAGAGCAATGGAAGAGTTCCAAAGCATTGTTAAACTTTATCGGTATTCTGATAACAATGTAAGAGTTCCAAAGCATTTTTAAACTTCAGCAGAATTCCGAGAACAATGGTAGTTTTCCAAAGCATTGTTAAACATCAACAGAATTCCGAGAACAATGGAAGAGTTCGAAAGCATTGTTAAGCTTCAGCAGAATTCTGAGAACAGTGGAAGAGTTCCAATGCATTTTTAAACTTCAGCATTATTCCGAGAACAATGGAAGAGTTCCAAAGCATTGATAAACTTCAGCGGAATTCCGAGAACAATGGAAGAGTTCCGAAGCATTTTTAAACTTCAGTGGAATTCCGAGAACAATGTAAGAGTTCCAATGCATTTTTCAACTTCAGCAGTATTCCGAGAACAATGGAAGAGTTCCAAAGCATTGTTAAACTTTATCGGTATTCTGATAACAATGTAAGAGTTCCAAAGTATTGTTAAACATCTGTGGAATTCCAAGAACAATGGAAGAGTTCCAAAGAATTGTTACACATCAGCGGAATTTAAAAAAAATGAAAAAGTTCCAAAGAATTTTTAAACTTCAGCAGAATTACGAGAACAATGGACGAGTTCCAAAGTATTTTTAAACATCAGCGGTATTCAGAGAAGAATGGAAGAGTTCCAAAGCATTTTTAAACTTCAGCAAAATTCCGAGAACAATGGAAGAGTTCCAAAGCATTTTTAAACTTCAACAGAATTCTGAGAACAATCGAAGAATTCCAAAGCATTGTTAAATATCAGCGGTATTTCCAGAGTAATGGCAGAGTTCCAAAGCATTTTTAAACTTCAGCAGAATTCTGAGAACAATGGAAGAGTTTCAAAGCATTTTTAAACTTCATCGGAATTCCGAGAACAATAGAAGAGTTCCAAACCATTTTTAAACTTCAACGGAATTCTGAGAACAATGGAAGAGTTCCAAAGCATTTTTAAACTTCAGCGGAATTCTGAGAACAATGGAAGAGTTCCAAAGCATTTTTAAACTTCAGCGGAATTCCGAGAGCAATGGAAGAGTTCCAAAGCATTGTTAAACATCAGCAGAATTCCGAGACCAATGGAAGAGTTCTAAAGCATTTTTAAACTTCAGCGGAATTGCGAGAACAATGGAAGAATTCCAAAGCATTTTTTAACTTCAGCAGAATTCTGAGAACAATGGAAGAGTTTCAAAGCATTGTTAAACTTCAGCAGTATTCCGAGAACAATGGAAGAGTTTCAAAGCATTGTTAAACTTCAGTGGAATTCCGAGAACAATGGAAGAGTTCCAGAGCATTGTTAAACATCAGCGGAATTCCGAGAACAAGGGAAGAGTTCCAAAGCATTGTTACCCATCAGCGGAATTCAGAGAACAATGAAAAAGTTCCAAAGAATTTTTAAACTTCAGCAGAATTCCGAGAACAATGGAAGAGTTCCAAAGCATTGTTAAACATCAGCGGAATTCTGAGAACAATGGAAGAGCTCCAAAGCATTTTTAAACTTCAGCGGAAATCCGAGAACAATGGAAGAGTTCCAAAGCATTTTTAAACTTCAGCAGAATTCTGAGAACAATAGAAGAATTGCAAAGCATTGCTAAACATCAGCGGACTTCCCAGAACAATGGAAGAGTTCCAAAGCATTTTTAAACTTCAGCAGAATTCTGAGAACAATGGAAGAGTTACAAAGAATTTTTAAACTTCAGCAGAATTCCGAGAACAATGGAAGAGTTCAAAAGCATTGTTAAACATCAGCGGAATTCCGAGAACAATGGAAGAGCTCCAAAGGATTTTTAAACTTCAGCAGAATTGCGAGAACAATGGAAGAGTTCTAAAGCATTTTTAAACTTCAGCGCAATTCCGATAACAATGCAAGAGTTCCAAAGCATTTTTGAACTTCAGCGAAATTCCGAGAGCAACGGAAGATTTCCAAAGCATTTTTAAACTTCAACGGAATTCCGCGAACAATGGAAGAGCTCCAAAGCATTTTTAAACTTCAGCGGTATTCCGAGAACAATGGAACAGTTCCAAAGCATTTTTAAACTTCAGCAGAATTCCAAAAACAATGGAAGTTTTCCAAAGCATTGTTAAACATCAGCAGAATTCCAAGAAAAATGGCAGAGTTCCAAAGCATTGTTAAGCTTCAGCAGAATTCTGAGAACAGTGGAAGAGTTCCAATGCATTTTTAAACTTCATCATTATTCCGAGAACAATGGAAGAGTTCCAAAGCATTGATAAACTTCAGCGGAATTCCGAGAACAATGGAAGAGTTCCGAAGCATTTTTAAACTTCAGCGGAATTCCGAGAACAATGGAAGAGTTCCAATGCATTTTTCAACTTAAGCAGTATTCCGAGAACAATGGAAGAGTTCCAAAGCATTGTTAAACGTTATCGGTATTCTGAGAACAATGTAAGAGTTCCAAAGCATTGTTAAACATCTGTGGAATTCCAAGAACAATGGAAGAGTTCCAAAGAATTGTTACACATCAGCGGAATTTAAAAAAAATTAAAAAGTTCCAAAGAATTTTTAAACTTCAGCAGAATTACGAGAACAATGGACGAGTTCCAAAGTATTTTTAAACATCAGCGGAATTCCGAGAAGAATGGAAGAGCTCCAAAGCATTTTTAAACTTCAGCAAAATTCCGAGAACAATGGAAGAGTTCCAAAGCATTTTTAAACTTCAACAGAATTCTGAGAACAATCGAAGAATTCCAAAGCATTGTTAAATATCAGCGGTATTTCCAGAGTAATGGCAGAGTTCCAAAGCATTTTTAAACTTCAGCAGAATTCTGAGAACAATGGAAGAGTTTCAAAGCATTTTTAAACTTCAGCGGAATTCCGAGAACAATGGAAGAGTTCCAAAGCATTGTTAAACATCAGCAGAATTCCGAGACCAATGGAAGAGTTCTAAAGCATTTTTAAACTTCAGCGGAATTGCGAGAACAATGGAAGAGTTCCAGAGCATTGTTAAACATCAGCGGAATTCCGAGAACAAGGGAAGAGTTCCAAAGCATTGTTACCCATCAGCGGAATTCAGAGAACAATGAAAAAGTTCCAAAGAATTTTTAAACTTCAGCAGAATTCCGAGAACAATGGAAGAGTTCCAAAGCATTGTTAAACATCAGCGGAATTCCGAGAACAATGGAAGAGCTCCAAAGCATTTTTAAACTTCAGCAGAATTCCGAGAACAATGGAAGAGTTCTAAAGCATTTTTAAACTTCAGCAGAATTCTGAGAACAATAGAAGAATTGCAAAGCATTGTTAAACATCAGAGGACTTCCCAGAACAATGGAAGAGTTCCAAAGCATTTTTAAACTTCAGCAGAATTCTGAGAAGAATGGAAGAGTTCCAAAAAATTTTTAATCTTCAGCAGAATTCCGAGAACAATGGAAGAGTTCCAAAGCATTGTTAAACATCAGCGGAATTCCGAGAACAATGGAAGAGCTCCAAAGCATTTTTAAACTTCAGCGGAATTCCGAGAACAATGGAAGAGTTCCAAAGCATTTTTAAACTTCAGCAGAATTCCAAGAACAATAGAAGAATTGCAAAGCATTGTTAAACACCAGAGGACTTCCCAGAACAATGGAAGAGTTCCAAAGCATTTTTAAACTTCAGCAGAATTCTGAGAACAATAGAAGAATTGCAAAGCATTGTTAAACATCAGAGGACTTCCCAGAACAATGGAAGAGTTCCAAAGCATTTTTAAACTTCAGCAGAATTCTGAGAAGAATGGAAGAGTTCCAAAGAATTTTTAAACTTCAGCAGAATTCCGAGAACAATGGAAGAGTTCCAAAGCATTGTTAAACATCAGCGGAATTCCGAGAACAATGGAAGAGCTCCAAAGCATTTTTAAACTTCAGCGGAATTCCGAGAACAATGGAAGAGTTCCATAGAATTTTTAAACTTCAGCAGAATTCCGAGAACAATGGAAGAGTTCCAAAGCATTGTTAAACATCAGCGGAATTCCGAGAACAATGGAAGAGCTCCAAAGGATTTTTAAACTCCAGCAGAATTCCGAGAACAATGGAAAAGTTCTAAAGCATTTTTAAACTTCAGCGGAATTCCGATAACAATGCAAGAGTTCCAAAGCATTTTTGAACTTCAGCGCAATTCCGAGAGCAATGGAAGATTTCCAAAGCATTTTTAAACTTCAACGGAATTCCGCGAACAATGGAAGAGCTCCAAAGCATTTTTAAACTTCAGCGGTATTCCGAGAACAATGGAAGAGTTCCAAAGCATTTTTAAACTTCAGCAGAATTCCAAAAACAATGGAAGTTTTCCAAAGCATTGTTAAACAAGAGCAGAATTCCAAGAAAAATGGAAGAGTTCCAAAGCATTGTTAAGCTTCAGCAGAATTCTGAGAACAGTGGAAGAGTTCCAATGCATTTTTAAACTTCAGCATTATTCTGAGAACAATGGAAGAGTACCAAAGCATTGATAAACGTCAGCGGAATTCCGAGAACAATGGAAGAGTTCCAATGCATTTTTCAACTTCAGCAGTATTCCGAGAACAATGAAAGAGTTCCAAAGCATTGTTAAACTTTATCGGTATTCTGAGAACAATGTAAGAGTTCCAAAACATTGTTAAACATCTGTGGAATTCCAAGAATAATGGAAGAGTTCCAAAGAATTGTTACACATCAGCGAAATTCAAAAAAAATGAAAAAGTTCCAAAGAATTTTTAAACTTCAGCAGAATTACGAGAACAATGGACGATTTCCAAAGTATTGTTAAACATCAGCGGAATTCCGAGAAGAATGGAAGAGCTCCAACGCATTTTTAGACTTCAGCAAAATTCTGAGAACAATGGAAGAGTTCCAAACCATTTTTAAACTTCAGCAGAATTCTGAGAACAATCGAAGAATTCCAAAGCATTGTTAAATATCAGCGGAATTTCCAGAGTAATGGCAGAGTTCCAAAGCATTTTTAAACTTCAGCAGAATTCTGAGAACAATGGAAGAGTTTCAAGGCGTTTTTAAACTTCATCGGAATTCCGAGAACAATAGAAGAGTTCCAGAGAATTTTTGAACTTCAGCGGAATTCCGACAACAATGGAAAAGTTGCAAAGCATTGTTAAACATCAGAAGAATTCCGAGAACAATGGAAGAGTTCCAAAGCTTGTTAAACATAAGCAGAATTCCGAGAACAATGAAAGAGTTCCAAAGCATTTTTAAACTTCAGCGGAATACCGAGAACAATGGAAGAGTTCCAAAGCATTTTTAAACTTTCTGAGAATACCGAGAACAATGGAAGAGTTCCAAAGCTTCATTAAACATCAGTTGAATTCCAAGAAGAATGGAAGAGTTTCAAAGCATTTTTAAACTTCATCAGAATTCCACGAACACTGCAAGAGTTCCAAAGCATTTTTGATCTTCAGCGGAAGTCCGATAACAATGGAAGAGTTCCAAAGCATTTTTAAACTTCAGCGGAATTCCGAGAACAATGGAAGAGTTCCAAAGCATCTTTGATCTTCAGCGGAAGTCCGATAACAATGGAAGAGTTCCAAAGCATTTTTAAACTTCAGCAGAATTTCGAGAATAATGGAAGAGTTCCAAAGCATTTTTAACCTTCAACGGAATTCCGAGAGCAATGGAAGCGTTCCAAAGCATCTTTGATCTTCAGCGGAAGTCCGATAACAATGGAAGAGTTCCAAAGCATTTTTAAACTTCAGCGGAATTCCGAGAATAATGGAAGAGTTCCAAAGCATTTTTAACCTTCAACGGAATTCCGAGAACAATGGAAGAGTTCCAAAGCATTTTTGAACTTCAGCGAAATTCCGAGAGCAATGGAAGATTTCCAAAGCATTTTTAAACTTCAACGGAATTCCGCGAACAATGGAAGAGTTCCAAAGCATTTTTAAACTTCAGCGGTATTCCGAGAACAATGGAACAGTTCCAAAGCATTTTTAAAGTTCAGCAGAATTCCGAGAACAATGGAAGTTTTCCAAAGCATTGTTAAACATCAACAGAATTCCAAGAAAAATGGAAGAGTTCCAAAGCATTGTTAAGCTTCAGCAGAATTCTGAGAACAGTGGAAGAGTTCCAATGCATTTTTAAACTTCAGCATTATTCAGAGAACAATGGAAGAGTACCAAAGCATTGATAAACTTCAGCAGAATTCCGAGAACAATGGAAGAGTTCCAATGCATTTTTCAACTTCAGCAGTATTCCGAGAACAATGGAAGAGTTCCAAAGCATTGTTAAACTTTATCGGTATTCTGAGAACAATGTAAGAGTTCCAAAACATTGTTAAACATCTGTGGAATTCCAAGAATAATGGAAGAGTTCCAAAGAATTGTTACACATCAGCGAAATTCAAAAAAAATGAAAAAGTTCCAAAGAATTTTTAAACTTCAGCAGAATTACGAGAACAATGGACGATTTCCAAAGTATTGTTAAACATCAGCGGAATACCGAGAAGAATGGAAGAGCTCCAAAGCATTTTTAGACTTCAGTAAAATTCCGAGAACAAAGGAAGAGTTTCAAAGCATTTTTAAACTTCAGCAGAATTCTGAGAACAATCGAAGAATTCCAAAGCATTGTTAAATATCAGCGGAATTTCCAGAATAATGGCAGAGTTCCAAAGCATTTTTAAACTTCAGCAGAATTCTGAGAACAATGGAAGAGTTTCAAGGCGTTTTTAAACTTCATCGGAATTCCGAGAACAATAGAAGAGTTCCAGAGCATTTTTAAACTTCAGCGGAATTCCGAGAACAATGGAAAAGTTGCAAAGCATTGTTAAACATCAGCAGAATTCCGAGAACAATGGAAGAGTTCCAAAGCTTGTTAAACATAAGCAGAATTCCGAGAACAATGAAAGAGTTCCAAAGCATTTTTAAACTTCAGCGAAATTCTAAGAACAATGGAAGAATACCAAAGCATTTTTAAACTTCAGCGGAATGCCAAAAATAATGGAAGACTTCCAAAGCATTTTTAAACTTCAGCGAAATTCCGAGAACAATGGAAGAGTTCCAAAGCATTTTTAAACATCAGGGAATTCTGAGAACAATTGAAGAGTTCCAAGAATTTTTAAACTTCAGCAGAATTCCGAGAACAATGAAAGAGTTCCAAAGCATTGTTAAACATCAGCGGACTTCCCAAAGCAATGGAAGAGTTCCAAAGCATTTTTAAACTTCAGCAGAATTCTGAGAACAATGGAAGAATTCCAAAGAATTTTTAAACTTCAGCAGAATTCCGAGAACAATGGAAGAGTTTAAAGCATTTTTAAACTTCAGCGGAATTCCGATAACAATGGAAGAGTTCCAAAGCATTTTTGAACTTCAGCCAAATTCCGAGAGCAATGGAAGAGTTCCAAAGCATTTTTAAACATCAGCGGAATTCCGAGAACAATGGAAGAGTTCCGAAGCATTTTTAAACTTCAGCGGAATTCCGAGAACAATGGAAGAGTTCCAATGCATTTTTCAACTTCAGCAGTATTCCGAGAACAATGGAAGAGTTCCAAAGCATTGTTAAACGTTATCGGTATTCTGAGAACAATGTAAGAGTTCCAAAGCATTGTTAAACATCTGTGGAATTCCAAGAACAATGGAAGAGTTCCAAAGAATTGTTACACATCAGCGGAATTAAAAAAAAATGAAAAAGTTCCAAAGAATTTTTAAACTTCAGCAGAATTACGAGAACAATGGACAAGTTCCAAAGTATTTTTAAACATCAGCGGAATTCCGAGAAGAATGGAAGAGCTCCAAAGCATTTTTAAACTTCAGCAAAATTCCGAGAACAATGGAAGAGTTCCAAAGCATTTTTAAACTTCAACAGAATTCTGAGAACAATCGAAGAATTCCAAAGCATTGTTAAATATCAGTGGTATTTCCAGAGTAATGGCAGAGTTCCAAAGCATTTTTAAACTTCAGCAGAATTCTGAGAACAATGGAAGAGTTTCAAAGCATTTTTAAACTTCAGCGGAATTCCGAGAACAATGGAAGAGTTCCAAAGCATTGTTAATCATCAGCAGAATTCCGAGACCAATGGAAGAGTTCTAAAGCATTTTTAAACTTCAGCGGAATTGCGAGAACAATGGAAGAATTCCAAAACATTTTTTAACTTCAGCAGAATTCTGAGAACAATGGAAGAGTTTCAAAGCATTGTTAAACTTCAGCAGTATTCCGAGAACAATGGAAGAGTTTCAAAGCATTGTTAAACTTCAGTGGAATTCCGAGAACAATGGAAGAGTTCCAGAGCATTGTTAAACATCAGCGGAATTCCGAGAACAAGGGAAGAGTTCCAAAGCATTGTTACCCATCAGCGGAATTCAGAGAACAATGAAAAAGTTCCAAAGAATTTTTAAACTTCAGCAGAATTCCGAGAACAATGGAAGAGTTCCAAAACATTGTTAAACATCAGCGGAATTCCGAGAACAATGGAAGAGCTCCAAAGCATTTTTAAACTTCAGCGGAATTCCGAGAACAATGGAAGAGTTCTAAAGCATTTTTAAACTTCAACAGAATTCTGAGAACAATAGAAGAATTGCAAAGCATTGTTAAACATCAGAGGACTTCCCAGAACAATGGAAGAGTTCCAAAGCATTTTTAAACTTCAGCAGAATTCTGAGAACAATGGAAGAGTTCCAAAGAATTTTTAAACTTCAGTAGAATTCCGAGAAAAATGGAAGAGTTCCAAAGCATTTTTAAACTTCAGCAGAATTCTGAGAACAATAGAAGAATTGCAAAGCATTGTTAAACATCAGAGGACTTCCCAGAACAATGGAAGAGTTCCAAAGCATTTTTAAACTTCAGCAGAATTCTGAGAACAATGGAAGAGTTCCGAAGAATTTTTAAACTTCAGCAGAATTCCGAGAACAATGGAAGAGTTCCAAAGCATTGTTAAACATCAGCGGAATTCCGAGAACAATGGAAGAGCTCCAAAGGATTTTTAAACTCCAGCAGAATTCCGAGAACAATGGAAGAGTTCTAAAGCATTTTTAAACTTCAGCGGAATTCCGATAACAATGCAAGAGTTCCAAAGCATTTTTGAACTTCAGCGAAATTCCGAGAGCAATGGAAGATTTCCAAAGCATTTTTAAACTTCAACGGAATTCCGCGAACAATGGAAGAGCTCCAAAGCATTTTTAAACTTCAGCGGTATTCCGAGAACAATGGAAGAGTTCCAAAGCATTTTTAAACTTCAGCAGAATTCCAAAAACAATGGAAGTTTTCCAAAGCATTGTTAAACATCAGCAGAATTCCAAGAAAAATGGAAGAGTTCCAAAGCATTGTTAAGCTTCAGCAGAATTCTGAGAACAGTGGAAGAGTTCCAAAGCATTTTTAAACTTCAGCAGAATTCTGAGAACAATGGAAGAATTCCAAAGAATTTTTAAACTTCAGCAGAATTCCGAGAACAGTGGAAGAGTTTTAAAGCATTTTTAAACTTCAGCGGAATTCCGATAACAATGCAAGAGGTCCAAAGCATTTTTGAACTTCAGCCAAATTCCGAGAGCAATGGAAGAGTTCCAAAGCATTTTTAAACATCAGCAGAATTCCGACAATAATGGAAGAGTTCCAAAGCATTTTTAAACTTCAACGGAATTCCGCGAACAATGGAAGAGTTCCAAAGCATTTTTAAACTTCAACGGTATTCCGAGAACAATGGAACAGTCCAAAGCATTTTTAAACTTCAGCAGAATTCTGAGAACAATGGAAGTTTTCCAAAGCATTGTTAAACATCAGCAGAATTCCAAGAAAAATGGAAGAGTTACAAAGCATTGTTAAGCTTCAGCAGAATTCTGAGAACAGTGGAAGAGTTCCAATGCATTGATAAACTTCAGCGGAATTCCGAGAACAATGGAAGAGTTCCAATGCATTTTTCAACTAAAGCGGTATTCCGAGAACAATGGAAGAGTTCCAAAGCATTGTTAAACTTTATCGGTATTCTGAGAACAATGTAAGAGTTCCAAAACATTGTTAAACATCTGTGGAATTCCAAGAAAAATGGAAGAGTTCCAAAGAATTGTTACACATCAGCGGAATTAAAAAAAAATGAAAAAGTTCCAACGAATTTTTAAACTTCAGCAGAATTACGAGAACAATGGTCGAGTTCCAAAGTATTGTTAAACATCAGCGGAATTCCGATAAGAATGGAAGAGCTCCAAAGCATTTTTAAACTTCAGCAAAATTCCGAGAACAATGGAAGAGTTGCAAAGCATTTTTAAACTTCAGCAGAATTCTGAGAACAATCGAAGAATTCCAAAGCATTGTTAAATATCAGCGGAATTTTCAGAGTAATGGCAGAGTTCCAAAGCATTTTTAAACTTCAGCAGAATTCTGAGAACAATGGAAGAGTTTCAAAGCATTTTTAAACTTCATCGGAATTCCGAGAACAATAGAAGTGTTCCAGATCATTTTTAAACTTCAGCGGAATTCCGAGAACAATGGAAAAGTTGCAAAGCATTGTTAAACATCAGCAGAATTCCGAGAACAATGGAAGAGTTCCAAAGCTGGTTAAACATAAGCAGAATTCCGAGAACAATGAAAGAGTTCCAAAGCATTTTTAAACTTCAGCGAAATTCTAAGAACAATGGAAGAGTTCCAAAGCATTGCTAAACTTCAGCGCAATTCTGAGAACAATGGAAGAGTTCCAAAGCAGTTTTAAACTTCAGCAGAATACCGAGAACAATGGAAGAGTTCCAAAGCATTTTTAAACTTTCTGAGAATTCCGAGAACAATGGAAGAGTTCCAAAGCTTCATTAAACATCAGTTGAATTCCAAGAAGAATGGAAGAGTTCCAAAGCATTTTTAAACTTCAGCGGAATTCCGCGAAGAATGGAAGAGTTGCAAAGCATTTTTAAGCTCCAGCAGAATTCCGAGAACAATGGAAGAGTTCCAAAGCATTTTTAAATTTCAGCGGAATTCTGAGAACAATGGAAGAGTTCCAAAGCATTGTTAAAATTCAGCAGAATTCCAAGAACAATGGAAGAGTTCCAAAGCATTTTTGATCTTCAGCGGAAGTTCGATAACAATGGAAGAGTTCCAAAGCATTTTTAAACTTCAGCGGAATTCCGAGAATAATGGAAGAGTTCCAAAGCATTTTTAACCTTCAACGGAATTCCGAGAACAATGGAAGAGTTCCAAAGCATTTTTAAACTTCAGCGGAATTCCGAGAACAATGAAATAGTTCCAAAGCATTTTTGATCTTCAGCGGAAGTCCGATAACAATGGAAGAGTTCCAAAGCATTTTTAAACTTCAGCGGAATTCCGATAATAATGGAAGAGTTCCAAAGCATTGTTAAACATCAGCAGAATTCCGAGAACAATGGAAGAGTTCCAAAGCATTTTTAAACTTCAGCGTTATTCTTAGAACAATGGAACAATTCCAAAGCATTTTTAAACTTCAGCAGAATTCTGAGCACAATGGAAGAGTTCCAATGCATTTTTAAACTTCAGCAGTATTCCGAGAATAATGGAAGAGTTTCAAAGCATTGTTAAACTTCAGCGCAATTCCGAGAACAATGGAAGAGTTTCAAAGCATTGTTAAACTTCAGCTAAATTCCGAGAACAATGGAACAGTTCCAGAGCCTTGTTAAACATCAGCGGAATTCCGAGAACAAGAGAAGAGTTCCAAAGCATTGTTACCCATCATCGGAATTCAGAGAACAATGAAAAAGTTCCAAAGAATTTTTAAACTTCAGCAGAACTCCGAGAACAATGGAAGAGTTCCAAAGCATTGTTAAACATCAGCGGAATTCCGAGAACAATGGAAGAGCTCCAAAGCATTTTTAAACTTCAGCTGATTTCCGATAACAATGGAAGAGTTCCAAAGCATTTTTGAACTTCAGCGAAATTCCGAGAGCAATGGAACATTTCCAAAGCATTTTTAAACTTCAACGGAATTCCGCGAACAATGGAAGAGTTCCAAAGCATTTTTAAACTTCAGCGGTATTCCGAGAACAATGGAACAGTTCCAAAGCATTTTTAAAGTTCAGCAGAATTCCGAGAACAATGGAAGTTTTCCAAAGCATTGTTAAACATCAACACAATTCCAAAAAAATGGAAGAGTTCCAAAGCATTGTTAAGCTTCAGCAGAATTCTGAGAACAGTGGAAGAGTTCCAATGCATTTTTAAACTTCAGCATTATTCTGAGAACAATGGAAGAGTACCAAAGCATTGATAAACTTCAGCAGAATTCCGAGAACAATGGAAGAGTTCCAAAGCATTGTTAAACATCAGCGGAATTCCGAGAACAATGGAAGAGCTCCAAAGCATTTTTAAACTTCAGCTGATTTCCGATAACAATGGAAGAGTTCCAAAGCATTTTTAAACTTCAGCGGAATTCCGAGAACAATGGAAGAGTTACGAAGCATTTTTAAACTTCAGCGAAATTCTAAGAACAATGGAAGAGTTCCAAAGCATTTTTAAACTTTCTCAGAATTCCGAGAACAATGGAAGAGTTCCAAAGGTTTGGTAAACATCAGTTGAATTTCAAGAACAATGGAAGAGTTCCAAAGCATTTTTAAACTTCAGCAGAATTCCGAGAACAATGTAAGAGTTCCAAAGCGTTTTTAAACTCCAGCAGAATTCCGAGAACAATGGAAGAGTTCCAAAGCATTTTTAAATTTCAGCGAAATTCTGAGAACAATGGAAGAGTTCCAAAGCATTGATAAACTTCAGCGGAATTCCGAGACCAATGGAAGAGTTCCAAAGCATTTTTAAACTTCAGCGGAATTCCGAGAACAATGGAAGAGTTTCAAAGTATTTTAAGCATCAGTGGAATTTCGAGAACAAAGGAAGAGTTCCAAAGCATTTTTGAACTTCAGCGGAATTCCGAGAACAATGGAAGAGTTCCAAAGCATTTTTAAACTTCAACGGAATTCCGAGAATAATGGAAGAGTTCCAAAGCATTTTTAAACTTCAATGGAATTCCGAGAGCAATGGAAGAGTTCCAAAGCATTTTTAAACTTCAGCGGAATTCTGAGAACAATGGAAGTGTTCCAAAGCATTTTTAAACTTCAGCGGAATTCCGAGAACAATGGAAGAGTTCCAAAACATTGTTAAACATCAGCGGACTTCCCAGAGCAATGGAAGAGTTCCAAAGCATTTTTAAACTTCAGCAGAATTCAGAGAACAATGGAAGAGTTCCAAAGAATTTTTAAACTTCAGCAGAATTCCGAGAACAATGGAAGAGTTCTAAAGCATTTTTAAACTTCAGCGGAATTCCGATAACTATGCAAGAGTTCCAAAGCATTTTTGAACTTCAGCCAAATTCCGAGAGCAATGGAAGATTTCCAAAGCATTTTTAAACATCAGCAGAATTCCGACAATAATGGAAGAGTTCCAAAGCATTTTTAAACTTCAACGGAATTCCGCGAACAATGGAAAAGTTCCAAAGCATTTTTAAACTTCAGCGGTATTCCGAGAACAATGGAATAGTTCCAAAGCATTTTTAAAGTTCAGCAGAATTCCGAGAACAATGGAAGTTTTCCAAAGCATTGTTAAACATCAACAGAATTCCAAGAAAAATGGAAGAGTTCCAAAGCATTGTTAAGCTTCAGCAGAATTCTGAGAACAGTGGAAGAGTTCCAATGCATTTTTAAACTTCAGCATTATCCTGAGAACAATGGAACAGTACCAAAGCATTGATAAACTTCAGCGGAATTCCGAGAACAATGGAAGAGTTCCAATGCATTTTTCAACTTCAGCAGTATTCCGAGAACAATGGAAGAGTTCCAAAGCATTGTTAAACTTTATCGGTATTCTGAGAACAATGTAAGAGTTCAAAAACATTGTTAAACATCTGTGGAATTCCAAGAATAATGGAAGAGTTCCAAAGAATTGTTACACATCAGCGAAATTCAAAAAAAATGAAAAAGTTCCAAAAATTTTTTAAACTTCAGCAGAATTACGAGAACAATGGACGAGTTCCAAAGTATTGTTAAACATCAGCGGAATTCCGAGAAGAATGGAAGAGCTCCAAAGCATTTTTAGACTTCAGCAAAATTCCGAGAACAATGGAAGAGTTCCAAAGCATTTTTAAACTTCAGCAGAATTCTGAGAACAATGGAATAGTTTCAAGGTGTTTTTAAACTTCATCGGAATTCCGAGAACAATAGAAGAGTTCCAGAGCATTTTTAAACTTCAGCGGAATTCCGAGAACAATGGAAAAGTTGCAAAGCATTGTTAAACATCAGCAGAATTCCGAGAACAATGGAAGAGTTCCAAAGCTTGTTAAACATAAGCAGAATTCCGAGAACAATGAAAGAGTTCAAAGCATTTTTAAACTTCAGCGAAATTCTAAGAACAATGGAAGAATTCCAAAGCATTGTTAAACATCAGCAGAATTCCGAGAACAATGGAAGAGTTCCAAAGCATTTTTAAACTTCAGCGGAATTCCGAGAACAATGGAAGAATTCCAAAGCATTTTTTAATTTCAGCGAAATTCCGAGAACAATGGAAGAATACCAAAGCATTTTTAAACTTCAGCGGAATGCCGAAAATAATGGAAGACTTCCAAAGCATTTTTAAACTTCAGCGAAATTCCGAGAACAATGGAAGAGTTCCAAAGCATTTTTAAGCTCCAGCAGAATTCCGAGAACAATGGAAGAGTTCCAAAGCATTTTTAAATTTCAGCGGAATTCTGAGAACAATGGAAGAGTTCCAAAGCATTGTTAAAATTCAGCGGAATTCCAAGAACAATGGAAGAGTTCCAAAGCATTTTTGATCTTCAGCGGAAGTCCGATAACAATGGAAGAGTTCCAAAGCATTCTTAAACTTCAGCGGAATTCCGAGAATAATGGAAGAGTTCCAAAGCAATTTTAAACTTCAACGGAATCCCGAGAACAATGGAAGAGTTCCAAAGCATTTTTAAACATCAGGGAATTCTGAGAACAATTGAAGAGTTCCAAGAATTTTTAAACTTCAGCAGAATTCCGAGAACAATGAAAGAGTTCCAAAGCATTGTTAAACATCAGCGGACTTCCCAGAGCAATGGAAGAGTTCCAAAGCATTTTTAAACTTCAGCAGAATTCTGAGAACAATGGAAGAGTTCCAAAGAATTTTTAAACTTCAGCAGAATTCCGAGAACAATGGAAGAGTTCTAAAGCATTTTTAAACTTCAGCGGAATTCCAATAACAATGCAAGTGTTCCAAAGCATTTTTGGACTTCAGCCAAATTCCGAGAGCAATAGAAGAGTTCCAAAGCATTTTTAAACATCAGCAGAATTCCGACAATAATGGAAGAGTTCCAAAGTATTTTTAAACTTCAACGGAATTCCGCTAACAATGGAAGAGTTCCAAAGCATTTTTAAACTTCAACGGTATTCCGAGAACAATGGAACAGTCCAAAGCATTTTTAAACTTCACCAGAATTCCGAGAACAATGGAAGTTTTCCAAAGCATTGTTAAACATCAGCAGAATTCCAAGAAAAATGGAAGAGTTACAAAGCATTGTTAAGCTTCAGCAGAATTCTGAGAACAGTGGAAGAGTTCCAATGCATTTTTAAACTTCAGCATTATTCTGAGAACAATGGAAGAGTACCAAAGCATTGATAAACTTCAGCGGAATTCCGAGAACAATGGAAGAGTTCCAATGCATTTTTCAACTTCAGCGGTATTCCGAGAACAATGGAAGAATTCCAAAACATTGTTAAACTTTATCGGTATTCTGAGAACAATGTAAGAGTTCCAAAACATTGTTAAACATCTGTGGAATTCCAAGAATAATGGAAGAGTTCCAAAGAATTGTTACACATCAGCGGAATTAAAAAAAAATGAAAAAGTTCCAAAGAATTTTTAAACTTCAGCAGAATTACGAGAACAATGGTCGAGTTCCAAAGTATTGTTAAACATCAGCGGAATTCCGATAAGAATGGAAGAGCTCCAAAGCATTTTTAAACTTCAGCAAAATTCCGAGAACAATGGAAGAGTTCCAAAGCATTTTTAAACTTCAGCAGAATTCTGAGAACAATGGAAGAATTCCAAAGCATTGTTAAATATCAGCGGAATTTTCAGAGTAATGGCAGAGTTTCAAAGCATTTTTAAACTTCAGCAGAATTCTGAGAACAATGGAAGAGTTTCAAAGCGTCTTTAAACTTCATCGGAATTCCGAGAACAATAGAAGCGTTCCAGAGCATTTTTAAACTTCAGCGGAATTCCGAGAACAATGGAAAAGTTGCAAAGCATTGTTAAACATCAGCAGAATTCCGAGAACAATGGAAGAGTTCCAAAGCTTGTTAAACATAAGCAGAATTCCGAGAACAATGAAAGAGTTCCAAAGCATTTTTAAACTTCAGCGAAATTCTAAGAACAATGGAAGAGTTCCAAAGCATTGTTAAACTTCAGCGCAATTCCGAGAACAATGGAAGAGTTCCAAAGCATTTTTAAACTTTCTGAGAATTCCGAGAACAATGGAAGAGTTCCAAAGCTTCATTAAACATCAGTTGAATTCCAAGAAGAATGGAAGAGTTCCAAAGCATTTTTAAACTTCAGCGGAATTCCGCGAACAATGGAAGAGTTCCAAAGCATTTTTAAGCTCCAGCAGAATTCCGAGAACAATGGAAGAGTTCCAAAGCATTTTTAAATTTCAGCGGAATTCTGAGAACAATGGAAGAGTTCCAAAACATTGTTAAAATTCAGCGGAATTCCAAGAACAATGGAAGAGTTCCAAAGCATTTTTGATCTTCAGCGGAAGTCCGATAACAATGGAAGAGTTCCAAAGCATTCTTAAACTTCAGCGGAATTCCGAGAATAATGGAAGAGTTCCAAAGCATTTTTAACCTTCAACGGAATTCTGAGAACAATGGAAGAGTTCCAAAGCATTTTTAAACTTCAGCGGAATTCCGAGAACAATGAAAGAGTTCCAAAGCATTTTTGATCTTCAGCGGAAGTCCGATAACAATGGAAGAGTTCCAAAGCATTTTTAAACTTCAGCGGAATTCCGAGAATAATGGAAGAGTTCCAAAGCATTGTTAAACATCAGCAGAATTCCGAGAACAATGGAAGAGTTCCAAACCATTTTTAAACTTCATCAGAATTCTGAGAACAATCGAAGAATTCCAAAGCATTGTTAAATATCAGCGGAATTTTCAGAGTAATGGCAGAGTTCCAAAGCATTTTTAAACTTCAGCAGAATTCTGAGAACAATGGAAGAGTTTCAAAGCGTTTTTAAACTTCATCGGAATTCCGAGAACAATAGAAGTGTTCCAGAGCATTTTTAAACTTCAGCGGAATTCCGAGAACAATGGAAAAGTTGCAAAGCATTGTTAAACATCAGCAGAATTCCGAGAACAATGGAAGAGTTCCAAAGCTTGTTAAACATAAGCAGAATTCCGAGAACAATGAAAGAGTTCCAAAGCATTTTTAAACATCAGCGAAATTCTAAGAACAATGCAAGAGTTCCAAAGCATTGCTAAACTTCAGCGCAATTCCGAGAACAATGGAAGAGTTCCAAAGCAGTTTTAAACTTCAGCCGAATACCGAGAACAATGGAAGAGTTCCAAAGCATTTTTAAACTTTCTGAGAATTCCGAGAACAATGGAAGAGTTCCAAAGCTTCATTAAACATCATTTGAATTCCAAGAAGAATGTAAGAGTTCCAAAGCATTTTTAAACTTCAGCGGAATTCCGAGAACAATGGAAGAGTTCCAAAGCATTTTTAAGCTCCAGCAGAATTCCGAGAACAATGGAAGAGTTCCAAAGCATTTTTAAATTTCAGCGGAATTCTGAGAACAATGGAAGAGTTCCAAAGCATTGTTAAAATTCAGCGGAATTCCAAGAACAATAGAAGAGTTCCAAAGCATTTTTAATCTTCAGCGGAAGTCCGATAACAATGGAAGAGTTCCAAAGCATTTTTAACTTCAGCGGAATTCCGAGAATAATGGAAGAGTTCTAAAGCATTTTTAACCTTCAACGGAATTCCGAGAACAATGGAAGAGTTCCAAAGCATTTTTAAACTTCAGCGGAATTCCGAGAACAATGGAAGAGTTCCAAAGCATTTTTGATCTTCAGCGGAAGTCCGATAACAATGGAAGAGTTCCAAAGCATTTTTGATCTTCAGCGGAAGTCCGATAACAATGGAAGAGTTCCAAAGCATTTTTAAACTTCAGCGGAATTCCGAGAACAATGGAAGAGTTCCAAAGCATTTTTAAACTTCAGCGGAATTCCGAGAACAATGGAAGAATTCCAAAGCATTGTTAAACATCAGCAGAATTCCGAGAACAATGGAAGAGTTCCAAAGCATTTTTAAACTTCAGCGGAATTTCGAGAACAATGGAAGAATTCCAAAGCATTTTTTAATTTCAGCGAAATTCCGAGAACAATGGAAGAATACCAAAGCATTTTTAAACTTCAGTGGAATGCCGAAAATAATGGAAGAGTTCCAAAGCATTTTTAAACTTCAGCGAAATTCCGAGAATAATGGAAGAGTTCCAAAGCAATTTTAAACTTCAACGGAATTCCGAGAACAATGGAAGAGTTCCAAAGCATTTTTAAACATCAGGGAATTCTGAGAACAATTGAAGAGTTCCAAGAATTTTTAAACTTCAGCAGAATTCCGAGAACAATGAAAGAGTTCCAAAGCATTGTTAAACATCAGCAGAATTCCGAGAACAATGGAAGAGTTCCAAAGCATTTTTAAACTTCAGCGGAATTCCGAGAACAATGGAACAATTCCAAAGCATTTTTTAACTTCAGCAGAATTCTGAGCACAGTGGAAGAGTTCCAATGCATTTTTAAACTTCAGCAGTATTCCAAGAATAATGGAAGAGTTTCAAAGCATTGTTAAACTTCAGCGCAATTCCGAGAACAATGGAAGAGTTACAAAGCATTGTTAAACTTCAGCGGAATTCCGAGAAAAATGGAAGAGTTCCAGAGCATTGTTAAACATCAGCGGAATTCCGAGAACAAGGGAAGAGTTCCAAAGCATTGTTACCCATCAGCGCAATTCAGAGAACAATGAAAAAGTTCCAAAGAAATTTTAAACTTCAGCAGAATTGCGAGAACAATGCAAGAGTTCCAAAGCATTGTTAAACATCAGCGGAATTCCGAGAACAATGGAAGAGCTCCAAAGCATTTTTAAACTTCAGCGGAATTCCGAGAACAATGGAAGAGTTCCTAAGCATTTTTAAACTTCAGCAAAATTCTGAGAACAATGGAGGGATTGCAAAGCATTGTTAAACATCAGCGGACTTCCCAGAGCAATGGAAGAGTTCCAAAGCATTTTTAAACTTCAGCAGAATTCTGAGAACAATGGAAGAGTTCCAAAGAATTTTTAAACTTCAGCAGAATTCCGAGAACAATGGAAGAGTTCTAAAGCATTTTTAAACTTCAGCGGAATTCCGATAACTATGCAAGAGTTCCAAAGCATTTTTGAACTTCAGCCAAATTCTGAGAGCAATGGAAGATTTCCAAAGCATTTTTAAACATCAGCAGAATTCCGACAATAATGGAAGAGTTCCAAAGCATTTTTAAACTTCAACGGAATTCCGCGAACAATGGAAGAGTTCCAAAGCATTTTTAAACTTCAACGGTATTCCGAGAACAATGGAACAGTTCCAAAGCATTTTTAAACTTCAGCAGAAATCCGAGAACAATGGAAGAGTTCCAAAGCATTGTTAAGCTTCAGCAGAATTCTGAGAACAGTGGAAGAGTTCCAATGCATTTTTAAACTTCAGCATTATTCTGAGAAAAATGGAAGAGTACCAAAGCATTTTTCAACTTCAGCGGAATTCCGATAACAATGAAAGAGTTCCAAAGCATTTTTAAACTTCAGCAGAATTCCGAGAACAATGGAAGAGTTACGAAGCATTTTTAAACTTCAACGAAATTCTAAGAGCAATGGAAGAGTTCCAAAGCATTTTTAAACTTTCTCAGAATTCCGAGAACAATGGAAGAGTTCCAAAGCTTTGGTAAACAGCAGTTGAATTCCAAGAACAATAGAAGAGTTCCAAAGCATTTTTAAACTTCAGCAAAATTCCGAGAACAATGGAAGAGTTCCAAAGCGTTTTTAAACTTCAGGAGAATTCCGAGAACAATGGAAGAGTTCCAAAGCATTTTTAAATTTCAACAGAATTCTGAGAACAATGGAAGAGTTCCAAAGCATTGATAAACTTCAGCGGAATTCCGAGACCAATGGAAGAGTTCCAAAGCATTTTTAAACTTCAGCGGAATTCCGAGAACAATGGAAGAGTTCCAGAGCATTTTAAGCATCAGTGGAATTTCGAGAACAAAGGAAGAGTTCCAAAGCATTTTTGAACTTCAGCGGAATTCCGAGAACAATGGAAGAGTTCCAAAGCATTTTTAAACTTCAACTGAATTCCGAGAATAATAGAAGAGTTCCAAAGCATTTTTAAACTTCAAAGTAATTCCGAGAACAATGGAAGAGTTCCAAAACATTTTTAAACTTCAGCGGAATTCTGAGAACAATGGACTTGTTCCAAAGCATTTTTAAACTTCAGCGGAATTCCGAGAACAATGGAAGAGTTCCAAAGCATTGTTAAACATCAGCAGAATTCCGAGAACAATGGAAGAGTTCCAAAGCATTTTTAAGCTTCAGCGGAATTCCGAGAACAATGGAAGAATTCCAAAGCAATTTTTAACTTCAGCAGAATTCTGAGAACAATGGAAGCATTCCAATGCATTTTTAAACTTCAGCAGTATTCTGAGAACAATGGAAGAGTTTCAAAGCATTGTTAAACTTCAGCGGAATTCCGAGAACAGTGGAAGAGTTCCAAAGCATTGTTAAACTTCAGTGGATTTCCGAGAAAAATGGAAGAGTTCCAGAGCATTGTTAAACATCAGCGGAATTCCGAGAACAAGGGAAGAGTTCCAAAGCAGTGTTACCCATCAGCGGAATTCAGAGAACAATGAAAAAGTTCCAAAGAATTTTTAAACTTCAGCAGAATTCCAAGAACAATGGAAGAGTTCCAAAGCATTGTTAAACATCAGCGGAATTCCGAGAACAATGGAAGAGTTCCAAAGCATTTTTAAACTTCAGCAGAATTCTGAGAACAATGGAAGAATTGCAAAGCATTGTTAAACATCAGCGGACTTCCCAGAACAATGGAAGAGTTCCAAAGCATTTTTAAACTTCAGCAGAATTCTGAGAACAATGGAAGAGTTCTAAAGCATTTTTAAACTTCAGCGGAATTCTGACAACATTGGAAGAGTTCCAAAGCATTTTTAAACTTCAGCAGAATTCTGAGAACAATGGATGAGTTCCTATGCATTTTTAAACTAGAGCAGTATTCCGATAACAATGGATGAGTTCCAAAGCATTGTTAAACTTCAGCGGAATTCCGAGAACGATGGAAGAGTTTCAAAGCATTGTTAAACATCAGCGGAATTCCGAGGACAATGGAAGATTTGCAAATCATTGTTAAACATCAGCGGAATTCCGAGAACTATGGAAGAGTTCCAAAGCATTTTTAAACTTCAGCGGAATTCCGATAACAATGGAAGAGTTCCAAAGCATTGTTAATAATCAGCGGAATTCCAGGAACAATGGAAGAGTTCCAAAACATTTTTAAACTTCAGAAGAATTCCGAGAACAATGGAAGAGTTCCAAAGCATTTTTAAACTTCAGCAAAATTCCGAGAACAATGGAAGAATACCAAAGCATTTTTAAACTTCAGCGGAATGCCAAGAATAATGGAAGAGTTCCAAAGCATTTTTAAACCTCAGCGGAATTCCGAGAATAATGGAAGAGTTCCAAAGCATTTTTAAACTTCTCGGAATTCCGAGAACAATGGAAGAGTACCAAAGCATTTTTAAACTTTAGCGCAAATCTGAGAACAATGGAAGAGTTCCAAGCATTTTTAAACTTCAGCAGAATTCCGAGAACAATGCTAGAGTTCCAAAGCATTGTTAAACATCCGCGGAATTCCGAGAAGAATGGAAGAGCTCCAAAGCATTTTTAAACTTCAGCAGAATTCCGAGAACAATGGAAGAATTCCATAGCATTTTTAAACTTCAGCAGAATTCTTAGAAAAATGGATGGATTCCAAAGCATTGTTAAACATCAGCGGAATTCCCAGAACAATGGAAGATCTCCAAAGCATTTTTATACTTCAGCAGAATTCTGAGAACAATGGAAGAGTGACAGTGCTCAAATGACATGGGGACAGCATGGGGATCGCCCCTGGAAGCATTTCTGACCCCCAGGTCACTGCTGTCAACAACGTGGTCAGAGGTATTAAGCCACTTTTGCGGGCTCACAATAAAATGTTCAAAAACGAAACTGAAACGGTTTTCCTGTGAAATATGTTAAGGAATTTCCTTTCCAGGGTAAAAACTTGTGGATAAGGTAAAATAAATAACCAAAAACAAAAATACTCCTCCACACCTTGGGCTATGTTCACAAGTAGCATTTTTCATGCGTTTTTGCACTTTTGTATTGCTTTCAACCGTGACAAATGCGTTCACCGGGAAATGTCATTTTAACATTTTACAACCTTGTCTGGCCATGTGCTGTGTGACACATGCATACAGTGCTGAAAAGACAAGGGATCAGCATGGGGAAGACCCCTGAAAGCATCTCTGACCCCCAGGTCACTGTCTAAAAGTGTGCCCATTAGAAATGATCCTTGCCGCATCAGAAGATGCAGACTTGCAACTATCCTCGTGCAAGTCCTTGTCCCGGGGCAGTGTTCAATTCTACCTCCCCCATTCCTTGCAATGCAATCGAAAATATGCAGCCAACCACCCACCCACCCGCAGGCTGCAATACCATACTGCTAGCTTTCACTTGAAATGGGGCCTTTTAGTTTGGAGGAGGCCGAAGCTGGCCACTACCTCATGGCCGCTTCGGCAGCGAGGTATCCATACTCTGTCCCCAGCCGCCCGGCGGCCGGGTGTCCACGCTCGGTCCCCAGCCGCCAGGTGGCGGCCAGGTGTCCATACTCGGTCCCCAGCCGCCCTGATTTCTCCTGTCACCTTCCCCCACACTTTTCTTAGCCTGGCCTGCTTTAGGGCAGCATTGGATGAGCCCACCAGAGAACCAGACTCCTCCAGTGGGCCCTGGCTTCTCCATCAGGGGAGTTGAGAGTGCCTAGGTGAGGAGCATGATGATGATGATAGAAGTTAGAATCTGCTTTGTTTTCTTGGAATGCAAGCGCATGTATGTAGTAGCGGCTAGGCCTGAGGTGGTCCGCGTTTTGGCGCATATCCTACCTCCTCCGAGGATTGCTGGATGTTTTCCTGCTACTATCCCAGTTCTATGACTCCCGTTAAAACAAAGCTTCAGGTGATAAATGATGGATGAGGTGGTGGCAAAGGAGAAAGAGCAGGAGGAACAGGGACCATTCACATCAATATCAGGCCAGTCAACCAGATATGTCTTGTAGGATATGTTTCTGTAACAAAAGGAGCGGTTCGGCTACACAGTTATAGGGCATACAGTGAGTGCAATGCCTACCAAAAATTTCGAGCCACTCCAATGCCCCTTGGAAATGACATGGAGGTCAGAGGGCGTTAACTAAACCTTTTTTTCGATTTATAGCAACTGGGTCTCCTGTGCACTGTTGGCCTAAGCAGTGAATGGAAGGCTTTCCAAAAATTATGAGGAACTGCAATGCCCCTTACAAGAGCCATGTGTGGCACCCCAGGGGTCTGCTCACCACAGTAATAGAGATATTACGTCGGAGAGCAAGTGGGAGGTTTCCTGGTCAGGATCCCTTAAACATGCAACATCCTCCTGCCCCAGTCCTGGGAGGGGAGAATTCTGCCCTTATAAACTGGATCTGGGGCGGGGTTGAGTGAGTCAGAGAACAGTCAGAGTCAGAGTGAGAGCAAGGGAAAGTAACAGCAAGGAGCTCTGTAGGAGCTAGGAGCTAAAGACCAGGGGCTGGAAGCTGAGTAGAGCTTGCCGTGGCAGAAGACAATAGGAACCGGACACAGGAGTCCGAAGCTGTGAGGACTTATATATCCAGCAGCAGAAATCAGCCGGCAGGGGATTTCAGGTCCTCTGGCCATAGAAGCCCGGAGGCTCAGTCACAAGCAAGGGACCAGCACCGCCGTCGTGGAGCGGAGGCTAACAGAAGGCCCCAAGTCACCAGCCATACGGATGAGCACTACACGGTACACTCAGGGACGTGGGCTACTTCTACCCGCTTACAGCAAGGTAGCCAGGAAGAGTGCAAACAGACGGGGAGGCCTACAACTCCACCTGGCCAGGGGAACTCCTGCTTGCTCACAGACTGACCAGGCCTCTTATGCTAGCCAGTACTCCCGGGAGGGTCTACCTTATAATCATCAGTAAAGACCCTGAACTGCATTGCAAAGACTCTGAGTCGCTCCTGCTGCGCTCGCGCACCATCACCCCCATCATCCACACTCACTGCCCTGAGGCTATACTCCTCCCGAGGGGAGTTATCCCATTCTATGCTGCGCACAAAACACCAGCCTCAGCGGTCTGCCTCGCAGCGGTGGTACTCCCTGACCGCAATCCACGGGTGGCGCAGTCGGACAATTAACCTCAAAACCTAAGAAAGACTGCCACTGGTTTGACCAGCCTGAGCCACGGGACCGGGTCACCGCCACGGAGACTACAGACCCCAGAGACCCGGCACCGGGTGTCCCACACACGTGTACACACGGCCCAGGGGGTGCGTCACATGCAGTACAGCATATTACAAACATAAGTCCCATTATCGGGGAGTGGGTGTCCCATAGTATTTGCTTATGCCTTGCAAGCAAAAGCTGCCAAAAATTAGGATGGAGCAACTTGCAATGCCCCTTACAAGAGCCATGCAGTACAGCATATTACAAACATAAGTCCCATTATTGGGGAGTGGGTCTCCCATAGTACTTGCTTATGCCTTGCAAGCAAAAGCTGCCAAAAATTAGGACGGAGCAACTTGCACTGCCCCTTACAAGAGCCATGCAGTACAGCATATTACAAACATAAGTCCCATTATTGGGGAGTGGGTCTCCCATAGTATTTGCTTATGCTTTCCCAGCAAAAGCTGCCAAAAATTAGGACGGAGCAACTTGCAATGCCCCTTACAAGAGCCATGCAGTACAGCATATTACAAACATAAGTCCCATTATTGGGGAGTGGGTCTCCCATAGTACTTGCTTATGCCTTGCAAGCAAAAGCTGCCAAAAATTAGGACGGAGCAACTTGCAATGCCCCTTACAAGAGCCATGCAGTACAGCATATTACAAACATACGTCCCATTATTGGGGAGTGGGTCTCCCATAGTATTTGCTTATGCTTTCCCAGCAAAAGCTGCCAAAAATTAGGACGGAGCAACTTGCAATGCCCCTTACAAGAGCCATGCAGTACAGCATATTACAAACATAAGTCCCATTATTGGGGAGTCGGTCTCCCATAGTATTTGCTTATACTTTCCCAGCAAAAGCTGCCGAAAATTAGGATGGAGCAACTTGAAATGCCCCTTACAAGAGCCATGCAGTACAGCATATTACAAACATAAGTCCCATTATTGGGGAGTGGGTCTCCCATAGTATTTGCTTATGCTTTCCCAGCAAAAGCTGCCAAAAATTAGGACGGAGCAACTTGCAATGCCCCTTACAAGAGCCATGCAGTACACCATATTACAAACATAAGTCCCATTATTGGGGAGTGGGTCTCCCATAGTATTTGCTTATGCTTTCCCAGCAAAAGCTGCCAAAAATTAGGACGGAGCAACTTGAAATGCCTCTTACAAGAGCCATGCAGTACAGCATATTACAAACATAAGTCCCATTATTGGGGAGTGGGTCTCCCATAGTATTTGCTTATGCTTTCCCAGCAAAAGCTGCCAAAAATTAAGACGGAGCAACTTGCAATGCCCCTTACAAGAGTCATGCAGTACAGCATATTACAAACATAAGTCCCATTATTGGGGAGTGGGTCTCCCATAGTATTTGCTTATGCTTTGCAAGCAAAAGCTGGCAAAAATTAGGATGGAGCAACTTGCAATGCCCCTTACAAGAGCCATGCAGTACAGCATATTACAAACATAAGTCCCATTATTGGGGAGTGGGTCTCCCATAGTATTTGCTTATGCTTTCCCAGCAAAAGCTGCCAAAAATTAGGACGGAGCAACTTGCAATGCCCCTTACAAGAGCCATGCAGTACAGCATATTACAAACATAAGTCCCATTATTGGGGAGTGGGTCTCCCATAGTATTTGCTTATGCTTTCCCAGCAAAAGCTGCCAAAAATTAAGACGGAGCAACTTGCAATGCCCCTTACAAGAGTCATGCAGTACAGCATATTACAAACATAAGTCCCATTATTGGGGAGTGGGTCTCCCATAGTATTTGCTTATGCTTTGCAAGCAAAAGCTGGCAAAAATTAGGATGGAGCAACTTGCAATGCCCCTTACAAGAGCCATGCAGTACAGCATATTACAAACATAAGTCCCATTATTGGGGAGTGGGTCTCCCATAGTATTTGCTTATGCTTTCCCAGCAAAAGCTGCCAAAAATTAGGACGGAGCAACTTGCAATGCCCCTTACAAGAGCCATGCAGTACAGCATATTACAAACATAAGTCCCATTATTGGGGAGTGGGTCTCCCATAGTACTTGCTTATGCCTTGCAAGCAAAAGCTGCCAAAAATTAGGACGGAGCAACTTGCACTGCCCCTTACAAGAGCCATGCAGTACAGCATATTACAAACATAAGTCCCATTATTGGGGAGTGGGTCTCCCATAGTATTTGCTTATGCTTTCCCAGCAAAAGCTGCCAAAAATTAGGACGGAGCAACTTGCAATGCCCCTTACAAGAGCCATGCAGTACAGCATATTACAAGCATAAGTCCCATTATTGGGGAGTCGGTCTCCCATAGTATTTGCTTATACTTTCCCAGCAAAAGCTGCCGAAAATTAGGATGGAGCAACTTGAAATGCCCCTTACAAGAGCCATGCAGTACAGCATATTACAAACATAAGTCCCATTATTGGGGAGTGGGTGTCCCATAGTATATGCTTATGCCTTGCAAGCAAAAGCTGCCAAAAATTAGGACGGAGCAACTTGCAATGCCCCTTACAAGAGCCATGCAGTACAGCATATTACAAACATACGTCCCATTATTGGGGAGTGGGTCTCCCATAGTATTTGCTTATGCTTTCCCAGCAAAAGCTGCCAAAAATTAGGACGGAGCAACTTGCAATGCCCCTTACAAAAATGCTGGCACCCTGGTGGTATAGTGGTGGTGGAGGCTGAGGATAAGGAGAAGAAGATTAAACAGCCGAAACGAGAAAGCGTATACCCATGTGTGGGTGTGAAGCGGTGCATGTGAATACACCTCCCGAAATAACACAGTGGATTTGACTTTATGTTACTCTGTTGTCATTTGGTGGTGATGAAAAGTCTGGCCCAATCCAGCCCTTGTTCATTTTGATAAGGGTCAGCTTGTCAGCATTGTCAGTTGACAGGCGAGTGCACTTATCAGTTATAATTCCCCCAGCGGCACTAAAAACACGCTCCGATAACACGCTAGCGGCAGGGCAGGCCAGGACCTCCAAGGCGTACAGAGCGAGTTCATTCCAAGTGTCCAGCTTGGATACCCAATAATTAAAAGGCACAGAGGAATCACGGAGGACGCTGGTACGATCGGCAAGGTACTCCCTCACCATCTTTTGAAACTTTCCACTCCTTGTGAGAGTACACCGCGCCTCAGGGCCTGTAAGCTGGGCGGGTGTCAGAAAACTGTCCCAGAACGTTGACAGTGTTCCCCTGCCTCTGCTGGATTGGAGTTGCATCTCTCTCGCCTGTACGCCTTGGTTGGACAACGAACTGTGACCTCTGCCGCTAGCGTGTTCAGATGGGAATTTTTTTAATAGTTCTGCAGCAAGGGCCTTCTGGTATTGCCCCATTTTTGTAGACCTCTCCACCTCAGGAATAAGAGAGTGAAAGTTCTCCTTGTAGCGGGGGTCTACAAGTGTCACCAACCAGTAATGACTGTCACCCAACATTTTGACATTGTCACACACGACCACGCCGGGATGTAGGTTCAGCGGTCTCAGCCACAGATCTGCCTGCTCTTTCACAGCTGTCCACAACTCACAAGCAGTGTGAGGTTTATCACCTAAGCTTATGAGTTTCAGCACAGCCTGTTGCCGCTTGGCGGTGGCAGTACTGTAATGCTTCCAGCTTGTAACTGATGTGGTGATATCTGAGATGGAGGCTGAACATGAGAAGGAGGAGGAGGATGCGCAGGAGCTGTACACTGTGGGGGCAACTCTGACTGACATAGGGCCCGCAATCCTCGGTGTGGGGAGGATGTGTTCCATCTCAAGGTCCGACTGGGTCCCGGCTTCCACTATGTTTACCCAGTGTGCCGTCAGAGAGATGTACTGTCCCTGGCCACGAGCACTTGTCCACGTGTCCGTTGTCAGGTGGACTCTCCCAGTAACTGCGTTGTTGAGGGCACGGCAGATGCTTTGGGACACGTGCTTGTGTAGTGCGGGGATGGCACACCGGGCAAAATAGTGTCGGCTGGGGAACGAGTACCGAGGGACGGCCACCGCCATAAGATTGCGGAAGGATTCTGTCTCCACCAGCCTAAAAGGCAGCATTTCCAATGCAAGCAGTCGTGAAATGTGCGAATTTAGGACTGTGGCCTGTGGGGCGTTAGCTGCGAATTTCTGCTTTCGTTCAAAGGTCTGGGATATGGACAATTGAACGTTGCGGTGGGACGTGGACGTGGACGTTGATGCTGTTTCTTGAGAAACTGCCATAACAAGTGAAGACTGAGAGGAGGGGGCATCTTTACATGCAGTATGGACAGGGGATTGCCTTGCACACACAACAGGGGGTTCTATTGCACGCACAACAGTGGAAGAAGCAGTGATGACACCCGCTGACACTGGTCGTGCACCCTGGGTTTCGCCCCACAAAGTCGGGTGCTTTGTTGCCATGTGCCTGATCATGCTGGTGGTGGTCAGGCTGGTAGTTTTGTCACCCCTGCTGATGCTGGCATGGCAGGTGGAACATATGGCCTTTTTGGGGTTATCAGCAGAGTCTTTAAAAAAATTCCAGACTCTGGAAGACCTACTGCTTGTACTGGCAACGTCCCTCATGTTGGTGTTGCGGGGAACGGTTGCCTGCCTTCTGTCTGCGGCCACCACACTGCTTCTTCCTGCCTGTTGGGGTACTCTGCCTCCCTCCCCCTGTCTGCTGCTGGCCTCACTCTGCATGTCCTCCTTCCACGTTGGGTCAGTTACTAGATCATCCACCACCTCCTCATCTTCCACTTGCGCACCACGATCCTCCTCCTCACTTCCTGGCAATTGTGTCTCGTCATCGTCCACCTCTTGTGACAGATTGCCAACGTCGACTTCCTGTGGCCGTGGCTGTTCAAATATTTGGGCATCGCAACATGGGATCTCCTCTTCCACCACTTCAAGCGTATCAGGCGAGGGGCCCAAATATGGAAATGGACCAGTGAACAGCTCTTCAGAGTGTCCAAGTGTGGGATCACTTGCTGTCTGACGACACTTGGCATGGTGGGAGGAGCATCAGGGTGAGGAGGAGTATGCGGTCGAGACTCACGGCTACTAAGAGTTGACCGTGTGGAAGATAGACCGGAGGTGGTGGTGCCCAGGTAACTGGAAGTATTGTCTGCTATCCAATTAATAACCTGTTCACACTAATCAGTTCTCAATACTGGTGTTCTGTGCTTCCCTAGTAATTCAGTCAAGAAGTGGGAGCGAGAAGATGTGGCTGTTGGTTATGGCACATTTTCACCTTGGCCACGGCCCCGTCCTCTGCACGAACCATCACCAGAACGTCCACTTCCACGTCCCTTGCCACGTGCCTTGCCCATTGTAAATGAAGTAAAATAGCTTACACTTGCACTATCAATGGAAAAAGGGTAATAAAGAGTAGATTAGAACCATGGAAGAGGAAAACCACAGTTATTGTTTACTGGGGTATACCACACTTTTTTAAATAGAGATATTTGCGGCTGAACAGTGAGCGACACACTCAAACTGTTTTTTTTTAGATACAAATGGTCCAAAAGTGGATACTACAGAGGTTTGAACCATGAAACTGCAAAGCCACACTTGTATTTCTCGGGCCTACACCAGACTATTTTCAACGGATATATTTGTGTCTGAACAATCAGGAGGCACTATTTATTTTTTACGGCAAAAAATGCCAAAAGCAGGATAATAGAGATGTTTTACCGTGGAACAGCAAAACCACAGTTATAATTTACTGGTGTATACCAGACTTTTTTGAATATATATATATTTGCGGCTGAACAGTGAGCGACACACTCAAACTGTTTTTTTTAGATACAAATGGCCCAAAAGTGGATAATACAGAGGTTTGTACCGTGAAACTGCAAAACCACACTTGTATTTCTCAGGCCTACACCAGACTATTTTCAACAGATATATTTGTGTCTGAAAAATCAGGGAGACACTATTATTATTTTTTTTTAGAGCAAAAAATGCAAAAAGCAGGATAATAGAGATTTTTTACCGTGGAACAGCAAAAGCACACTTCTGTCTCTCTGGTCTACACCAGACTATTTTCAACAGATATATTTGTGTCTGAAAAATCAGGGAGACACTATTATTATTTTTATACAGCAAAAAATGCCAAAAACAGGATAATAGAGATGTTTTACCGTGGAGCATCAAAACCACAGTAATAATTTACTGGTGTATACCAGACTTTTTTAAATATATATATTTGCGGCTAAACAGTGAGCGACACACTCAAACTGTTTTTTTTAGATACAAATGGCCCATTGAACTGCAAAACCACACTTCTATTTCTCTGGCCTACACCAGACTATTTTCAACAGATATATTTGTGTCTGAAAAATCAGAGGCACACGTTTTTTTTTTTGGGGGGGGGGGGGACCAAAAGGTTAATAAGATGGGTATTTGTACATTGTGAAGGAGGAAAAAAAAAAGAGGATTTAGATAAAAAAAAGGATTTTTCCTGGCCCCCGGGACCTGGAGCTAAGTCCAGCAATTTCAGCAACAGGAGCAGCACACAGGACTGTAATGCAGCGTTTGCTGGTATAACCACTGCGTCTCCTATACAGCCTGCCTGCCTGCCTGATATACCTGGGATGGATATTAGTCCTGAGAAGGACTGTTTGTTTGATCTGGCAGCCTTTACAGACCCTACACTAACTATTTTGCAGGATATATCTCTCCCTAAATCAGCAGCGCTGTCCCTACACTGTCTGATCCGAAGCGACTGTGTCCAAGATGGCGGCGCCCGGTTTTAAATACTCAAGGTGACGCTGTGCGGCCAGCCAATCACTGTAATGTCCACAAACAACATGGCTACGGCATTACAGTGACTGGCTGGCAATCCCTGCATGTTCATTGGCTCTGTAAAGAGCGCCAAACATGCAGGGCAGAGACCCGAGCTCCCGCCCGAGTAACCCGGAAATGGTCGGTGCTCGCCGAACATCCCGAGTAGCGTGATGCTCGGGCGAGTACCGAGCAGTGTCGAGCATGTTCGCTCAACACTAATTTTTAAACTTCAGCAGTGCTCCAATAACAATGGATGAGTTCCAAAGCATTGTTAAACTTCAGCGGAATTCCGAGAACAATGGAAGAGTTCCAGAGCATTTATAAACTTTAGCAGAATTCAGAGAACAATGGAAGAGTTCCAAAGCATTACTAAACATCAACGGAATTCCATGTACAATGGAAGAGTTCCAAAGCTTGTTAAACATCAGCGGAATTCCGAAACAATGGAAGAGTACCAAAGCATTTTTAAACTTCAGCGGAATTCTGATAACAATGGAAGAGTTCCAAAGCATTTTTGAACTTCAGCGAAATTTCGAGAGCAATGGAAGAGTTCCAAAGCAATTTTAAACTTCAGCGGAATTCCGCAAACAATGGAAGAGTTCCAAAGCATTTTTAAACTTCAGCGCTATTCCGAGAACAATGGAACAGTTCCAAAGCATTTTAAGACTTCAGCGGAATTCCGAGAACAATGGAAGAGTTCCAAAGCATTGCAAAACATCAGCAGAATTCCGAGAACAATGGAAGAGTTCCAAAGCATTTTTAAACTTCAGTGGAATTCCGAGAACAACGGAAGAATTCCAAAGCATTTTTAAGCTTCAGCAGAATTCTGAGAACAATGGAAGAGTTCCAATGCATTTTTAAACTTCAGCAGTATTCCGAGAACAATGGAAGAGTTCCAAAGCATTGTTAAACTTCAGTGGAATGCTGAGGACAATGGAAGAGTTCCAAAGCATTTTTAAACTTCAGCGGAATTCCGAGAACAATGGAAGAGATCCAATACATTTTTAAACTTCAGCAGTATTCCGAGAACAATGGAAGAGTTCCAAAGCATTGTTAAACTTCATCGGAATTCCGAGAACAATGGAAGAGTTCCAAAGCATTGTTAAACATCAGTGGAATTCCAAGAACAATGGAAGAGTTCCAAAGAATTGTTACACATCAGCGGAATTTAGAGAACAATGAAAAAGTTCCAAAGCATTGTTAAACATCAGCAGAGTTCCGAGAACAATGGAAGAGTTCCAAAGCTTGTTAAGCATCAGCGGAATTTCAAGAACAATGGAAGAGTTCCAAAGCATTTCTAAACTTCAGCAGAATTCCGATAACAATGTAAGAGTTCCAAAGCATTTTTAAACTTCAGCGGAATTCTGAGAACAATGGAAGAGTTCCGAAGCATTTTTAAACTTCAGCTGAATACCGAGAACAATGGAAGAGTTCCAAAGCATTTTTAAATTTTCTCAGAATTCCGAGAACAATGGAAGAGTTCCAAAGCATTTTTAAACTTCAGCGGAATTCCGAGAACAATGGAAGAGTTCCAAAGCATTTTTGATCTTCAGCGAAATTCTGAGAATAATGGAAGAGTTCCAAAGCATTTTTAAACTTCAACGGAATTCCGAGAACAATGGAAGAGTTCCAAAGCATTTTTAAACTTCAGCGGATTTCTGAGAACAATGGAAGAGTTTCAAATCATTTTTAAACTTCAGCGGAATTCCGAGAACAATGGAAGAGTTCCAAAGCATTGTTAAACATCAGCAGAATTCCGAGAACAATGGAAGAGTTCCAAAGCATTTTTAAACTTCAGCGGAATTCCGAGAACAATGGAAGAATTCCAAAGCATTTTTTAATTTCAGTGAAATTTCGAGAACAATGGAAGAATACCAAAGCATTTTTAAACTTCAGAGGAATTCCGAGAACAATGGAAGACATCCAAAGCATTGTTAAACATCAGCAGAATTCCAAGAACAATGGAAGAGCTCCAAAGCATTTTTAAACTTCAGCATAATTCCGAGAACAATGGAAGAGTTCCAAAGCATTGTTAAACATCAGTGGAATTCCAAGAACAATGGAAGAGTTCCAAAGAATTGTTACACATCAGCGGAATTTAGAGAACAATGAAAAAGTTCCAAAGCATTGTTAAACATCAGCAGAGTTCCAAGAACAATGGAAGAGTTCCAAAGCTTGTTAAGCATCAGCGGAATTTCAAGAACAATGGAAGAGTTCCAAAGCATTTTTAAACTTCAGCGGAATTCAGATAACAATGTAAGAGTTCCAAAGCATTTTTAAACTTCAGCGGAATTCTGAGAACAATGGAAGAGTTCCGAAGCATTTTTAAACTTCAGCTGAATACCGAGAACAATGGAAGAGTTCCAAAGCATTTTTAAACTTTCTCAGCATTCCGAGAACAATGGAAGAGTTCCAAAGCTTTGTTAAACATCAGTAGAATTCCAAGAACAATGGAAGAGTTCCAAAGCATTTTTAAACTTCAGCGGAATTCCCAGAATAATGGAAGAGTTCCAAAGCGTTTTTAAACTCCAGCAGAATTCCGAGAACAATGGAAGAGTTCCAAAGGATTTTTAAACTTCAGCGGAATTCCGAGAACAATGGAAGAGTTCCAAAGCATTTTTGATCTTCAGCGAAATTCCGAGAATAATGGAAGAGTTCCAAAGAATTTTTAAACTTCAACGGAATTCCGAGAACAATGGAAGAGTTCCAAAGCATTTTTAAACTTCAGCGGATTTCTGAGAACAATGGAAGAGTTCCAAATCATTTTTAAACTTCAGCGGAATTCCGAGAACAATGGAAAAGTTCCAAAGCATTGTTAAACATCAGCAGAATTCCGAGAACAATGGAAGAGTTCCAAAGCATTTTTAAACTTCAGCGGAATTCCGAGAACAATGGAAGAATTCCAAAGCATTTTTTAATTTCAGTGAAATTTCGAGAACAATGGAAGAATACCAAAGCATTTTTAAACTTCAGCGGAATTCCGAGAACAATGGAAGAAATCCAAAGCATTGTTAAACATCAGCAGAATTCCAAGAACAATGGAAGATCTCCAAAGCATTTTTAAACTTCAGCATAATTCCGAGAACAATGGAAGAGTTCAAAAGCAATTTTAAACTTCAGCAGAATTCTGAGAACAATGGAAGAATTGCAAAGCATTGTTAAACATCAGCGGACTTCCCAGAACAACGGAAGAGTTCCAAAGCATTTTTAAACTTCAGCAGAATTCTGAGAACAATTGAAGAGTTCCAAAGCATTTTTAAACTTCAGTCGAATTCTGACAACAATGGAAGAGTTCCAAAGCATTTTTAAACTTCAGCAGAATTCTGAGAACAATGGAAGAGTTCCAATGCATTTTTAAACTACAGCAGTATTCCGATAACAATGGATGAGTTCCAAAGCATTGTTAAACTTCAGCGGAATTCCGAGAACAATGGAAGAGTTTCAAAGCATTGTTAAACATCAGCGGAATTCCGAGAACAATGGAAGAGTTGCATATCATTGTTAAACATCAGCAAAAGTCCAAGAACAATGGAAGAGTTCCAAAGCATTTTTAAACTTCAGCGGAATTCCGATAACAATGGAAGAGTTTCAAAGCATTGTTAAACATCAGCGGAATTCCGAGAACAATGGAAGAGTTGCATATCATTGTTAAACATCAGCAAAAGTCCAAGAACAATGGAAGAGTTCCAAAGCATTTTTAAACTTCAGCGGAATTCCGATAACAATGGAAGAGTTCCAAAGCATTGTTAATAATCAGCGGAATTCCAGGAACAATGGAAGAGTTCCAAAGCATTTTTAAACTTCAGCAGAATTCCGAGAACAACGGAAGAGTTCCAAAGCATTTTTAATCTTCAGCGAAATTCCGAGAACAATGGAAGAATACCAAAGCATTTTTAAACTTCAGCGGAATGCCAAGAATAATGGAAGAGTTCCAAAGCATTTTTAAACTTCAGCGGAATTCCGAGAATAATGGAAGAGTTCCAAAGCATTTTTAAACTTCTCGGAATTCCGAGAACAATGGAAGAGTACCAAAGCATTTTTAAACTTCAGCGCAATTCTGAGAACAATGGAAGAGTTCCAAGCATTTTTAAACTTCAGCAGAATTCCGAGAACAATGGAAGAGTTCCAAAGCATTGTTAAACATCAGCGGAATTCCGAAAAGAATGGAAGAGCTCCAAAGCATTTTTAAACTTCAGCAGAATTCCGAGAACAATGGAAGAATTCCATGGCATTTTTAAACTTCAGCAGAATTCTTAGAAAAATGGATTGATTCCAAAGCATTGTTAAACATCAGCGGAATTCCCAGAACAATGGAAGAATACCAAAGCATTTTTAAACTTCAGCGGAATGCCGAAAATAATGGAAGATTACCAAAGCATTTTTAAACTTCAGCGGAATTCCGTGAATAATGGAAGAGTTCCAAAGCAATTTTAAACTTCAACGGAATTCCGAGAACAATGGTAGAGTTCCAAAGCATTTTTAAACTTCAGGGAATTCTGAGAATAATGGAAGAGTTCCAAAGCATTTTTTAACTTCAGCAGAATTCTGAGCACAATAGAAGAGTTCCAATGCATTTTTAAACTTCAGCAGTATTCCGAAAACAGTGGAAGAGTTTCAAAGCATTGTTAAACTTCAGCGGAATTCCGAGAACAATGGAAGAGTTCCAAAGCATTTTTAAACTTCAGCGAAATTACGAGAACAATGGAAGAGTTCCAATGCATTATTACATTTCAGCAATATTCCGAGAACAATGAAAGAGTTCCAAAGCATTGTTAAACTTCAGAGTAATTCCGAGAACATTGGAAGAGTTCCAGAGCATTGTTAAACATCAGCGGAAATCCGAGAACAAGGGAAGAGTTCCAAAGCATTGTTACCCATCAGCAAAATTCAGAGAACAATGAAAAAGTTCCAAAGAATTTTTAAACTTCAGCAGAATTCCGAGAACAATGGAAGAGTTCCAAAGCATTGTTAAACATCAGCGGAATTCCAAGAACAATGGAAGAGCTACAAAGCATTTTTAAACTTCAGCATAATTCCGAGAACAATGGAAGGGTTCCAAAGCATTTTTAAACTTCAGCAGAATTCTGAGAACAATGGAAGTATTGCAAAGCATTGTTAAACATCAGCGGACTTCCCAGAACAATGGAAGAGTTCCAAAGCATTTTTAAACATCAGCAGAATTCTGAGAACAATGGAAGAGTTCCAAAGCATTTTTAAACTTCAGCGGAATTCTGAGAACAATGGAAGAGTTCCAATGCATTTTTAAGCTAGAGCAGTATTCCGATAACAATGGATGAGTTCCAAAGCATTGTTAAACTTCAGCGGAATTCCGAGACCAATGGAAGAGTTTCAAAGCATTGTTAAACATCAGCGGAATTCCGAGAACAATGGAAGAGTTGCAAATCATTGTTAAACATCAGCAAAAGTCCAAGAATAATGGAAGAGTTCCAAAGCATTTTTAAACTTCAGCGGAATTCCGATAACAATGGAAGAGTTCCAAAGCATTGTTAATAATCAGCGGAATTCCAGGAAAAATGGAAGAGTTCCAAAGCATTTTTAAACTTCAGCGGAATTCCGAGAATAATGGAAGAATTCCAAAGCATTTTTAAACTTCTCCGAATTCCGAGAAAAATGGAAGAGTTCCAAAGCATTTTTAAACTTCTCCGAATTCCGAGAAAAATGGAAGAGTACCAAAGCATTTTTAAACTTCAGCGCAATTCTGAGAACAATGGAAGAGTTCCAAGCATTTTTAAACTTCAGCAGAATTCCGAGAACAATGGCAGAGTTCCAAAGCATTGTTAAACATCAGCGGAATTCCGAGAAGAATGGAAGAGCTCCAAAGCATTTTTAAACTTCAGCAGAATTCCGAGAACAATGGAAGAATTCCATGGCATTTTTAAACTTCAGCAGAATTCTTAGAAAAATGGATTGATTCCAAAGCATTGTTAAACATCAGCGGAATTCCCAGAACAATGGAAGAATACCAAAGCATTTTTAAACTTCAGCGGAATGCCGAAAATAATGGAAGAGTTCCAAAGCAATTTTAAACTTCAACGGAATTCCGAGAACAATGGTAGAGTTCCAAAGCATTTTTAAACTTCAGGGAATTCTGAGAACAATGGAAGAGTTCCAAAGCATTTTTTAACTTCAGCAGAATTCTGAGCACAATAGAAGAGTTCCAATGCATTTTTAAACTTCAGCAGTATTCCGAAAACAGTGGAAGAGTTTCAAAGCATTGTTAAACTTCAGCGGAATTCCGAGAACAATGGCAGAGTTCCAAAGCATTTTTAAACTTCAGCAAAATTCCGAGAACAATGGAAGAGTTCCAATGCATTATTAAATTTCAGCAATATTCCGAGAACAATGAAAGAGTTCCAAAGCATTGTTAAACTTCAGCGTAATTCCGAGAACATTGGAAGAGTTCCAGAGCATTTTTAAACATCAGCGGAATTCCGAGAACAAGGGACGAGTTCCAAAGCATTGTTTCCCATCAGCAAAATTCAGAGAACAATGAAAAAGTACCAAAGAATTTTTAAACTTCAGCAGAATTCCGAGAACAATGGAAGAGTTCCAAAGCATTGTTAATAATCAGCGGAATTCCAGGAAAAATGGAAGAGTTCCAAAGCATTTTTAAACTTCAGCGGAATTCCGAGAATAATGGAAGAATTCCAAAGCATTTTTAAACTTCTCCGAATTCCGAGAAAAATGGAAGAGTTCCAAAGCATTTTTAAACTTCTCCGAATTCCGAGAAAAATGGAAGAGTACCAAAGCATTTTTAAACTTCAGCGCAATTCTGAGAACAATGGAAGAGTTCCAAGCATTTTTAAACTTCAGCAGAATTCCGAGAACAATGGCAGAGTTCCAAAGCATTGTTAAACATCAGCGGAATTCCGAGAAGAATGGAAGAGCTCCAAAGCATTTTTAAACTTCAGCAGAATTCCGAGAACAATGGAAGAATTCCATGGCATTTTTAAACTTCAGCAGAATTCTTAGAAAAATGGATTGATTCCAAAGCATTGTTAAACATCAGCGGAATTCCCAGAACAATGGAAGAATACCAAAGCATTTTTAAACTTCAGCGGAATGCCGAAAATAATGGAAGAGTTCCAAAGCAATTTTAAACTTCAACGGAATTCCGAGAACAATGGTAGAGTTCCAAAGCATTTTTAAACTTCAGGGAATTCTGAGAACAATGGAAGAGTTCCAAAGCATTTTTTAACTTCAGCAGAATTCTGAGCACAATAGAAGAGTTCCAATGCATTTTTAAACTTCAGCAGTATTCCGAAAACAGTGGAAGAGTTTCAAAGCATTGTTAAACTTCAGCGGAATTCCGAGAACAATGGAAGAGTTCCAAAGCATTTTTAAACTTCAGCAAAATTCCGAGAACAATGGAAGAGTTCCAATGCATTATTAAATTTCAGCAATATTCCGAGAACAATGAAAGAGTTCCAAAGCATTGTTAAACTTCAGCGTAATTCCGAGAACATTGGAAGAGTTCCAGAGCATTGTTAAACATCAGCGGAATTCCGAGAACAAGGGACGAGTTCCAAAGCATTGTTTCCCATCAGCAAAATTCAGAGAACAATGAAAAAGTACCAAAGAATTTTTAAACTTCAGCAGAATTCCGAGAACAATGGAAGAGTTCCAAAGCATTGTTAAACATCAGCAGAATTCCAGGAACAATGGAAGAGCTCCAAAGCATTTTTAAACTTCAGCATAATTCCGAGAACAATGGAAGTATTGCAAAGCATTGTTAAAAATCAGCGGACTTCCCAGAACAATGGAAGAGTTCCAAAGCATTTTTAAACTTCAGCAGAATTCTGAGAACAAAGGAAGAGTTCCAAAGCATTTTTAAACTTCAGCTTAATTCTGAGAACAATGGAAGAGTTCCAAAGCATTTTTAAACTTCAGCAGAATTCCGAGAACAATGGAAGAGTTCCAAAGCATTTTTAAACTTCAGCGAAATTCCGAGAACAATGGAAGAATACCAAAGCATTTTTAAACTTCAGCGGAATGCCAAGAATAATGGAAGAGTTCCAAAGTATTTTTAAACTTCAGCGGAATTCCGAGAATAATGGAAGAGTTCCAAAGCATTTTTAAACTTCTCGGATTTCCGAGAACAATGGAAGAGTACCAAAGCATTTTTAAACTTCAGCGCAATTCTGAGAACAATGGAAGAGTTCCAAGCATTTTTAAACTTCAGCAGAATTCCGAGAACAATGGAAGAGTTCCAAAGCATTGTTAAACATCAGCGGAATTCCGAGAAGAATGGAAGAGCTCCAAAGCATTTTTAAACTTCAGCAGAATTCCGAGAACAATGGAAGAATTCCATGGCATTTTTAAACTTCAGCAGAATTCTTAGAAAAATGGATTGATTCCAAAGCATTGTTAAACATCAGCGGAATTCCCAGAACAATGGAAGAATACCAAAGCATTTTTAAACTTCAGCGGAATGCCGAAAATAATGAAAGAGTTCCAAAGCAATTTTAAACTTCAACGGAATTCCGAGAACAATTGTAGAGTTCCAAAGCATTTTTAAACTTCAGGGAATTCTGAGAACAATGGAAGAGTTCCAAAGCATTTTTTAACTTCAGCAGAATTCTGAGAACAATAGAAGAGTTCCAATGCATTTTTAAACTTCAGCAGTATTCCGAAAACAATGGAAGAGTTCCAAAGCATTTTCAAACTTCAGCAGAATTCTGAGAACAATGGATGAGTTCCAAAGCATTGTTAAACTTCAGCGGAATTCCGAGAACAATGAAAGAGTTTCAAAGCATTGTTAAACATCAGTGGAATTCCGAGAACAATGGAAGAGTTGCAAATCATTGTTAAACATCAGCAAAAGTCCGAGAACAATGGAAGAGTTCCAAAGCATTTTTAAACTTCAGCGGAATTCCGATAACAATGGAAGAGTGTCAAAGCATTGTTACTAATCAGCGAAATCCCAGGAACAATGGAAGAGTTCCAAAGCATTTTTAAACTTCAGCAGAATTCCGAAAACAATGGAAGAGTTCCAAAGCATTTTTACACTTCAGCGAAATTCCGAGAACAATGGAAGCATACCAAAGCATTTTTAAACTTCAGCAGAATTCCGAGAACAATGGAAGAGTTCCAAAGCATTTTTAAACTTCAGCGAAATTCCGAGAACAATGGAAGAATACCAAAGCATTTTTAAACTTCAGCGGAATTCCGAGAACAATGGAAGACTTCCAAAGCATTGTTAAACATCAGCAGAATTCCAAGAACAATGGAAAAGCTCCAAAGCATTTTTAAACTTCAGCATAATTCCGAGAACAATAGAAGAGTTCCAAAACAATTTTAAACTTCAGCAGAATTCTGAGAACAATGGAAGAATTGCAAAGCATTGTTAAACATCAGCGGACTTCCCAGAACAATGGAAGAGTTCCAAAGCATTTTTAAACTTCAGCAGAATTCTGAGAACAATTGAAGAGTTCCAAAGCATTTTTAAACTTCAGCAGAATTCTGACAACAATGGAAGAGTTCCAAAGCATTTTTAAACTTCAGCAGAATTCTGAGAACAATGGAAGAGTTCCAATGCATTTTTAAACTAGAGCAGTATTCCGATAACAATGGATGAGTTCCAAAGCATTGTTAAACTTCAGCGGAATTCAGAGAACAATGGAAGAGTTTCAAAGCATTGTTAAACATCAGCGGAATTCCGAGAACAATGGAAGAGTTGCAAATCATTGTTGAACATCAGCAAAAGACCAAGAACAATGGAAGAGTTCCAAAGCATTTTTAAACTTCAGCGGAATTCCGATAACAATGGAAGAGTTCCAAAGCATTGTTAATAATCAGCGGAATTCCAGGAACAATGGAAGAGTTCCAAAGCATTTTTAAACATCAGCAGAATTCCGAGAACAACGGAAGAGTTCCAAAGCATTTTTAATCTTCAGCGAAATTCCGAGAACAATGGAAGAATACCAAAGCATTTTTAAACTTCAGCGGAATGCCAAGAATAATGGAAGAGTTCCAAAGCATTTTTAAACTTCAGCGGAATTCCGATAACAGTGGAAGAGTTCCAAAGCATTGTTAATAATCAGCGGAATTCCAGGAACAATGGAAGAGTTCCAAAGCATTTTTAAACTTCAGCAGAATTCCGAGAACAACAGAAGAGTTCCAAAGCATTTTTAATCTTCAGTGAAATTCCGAGAACAATGGAAGAATACCAAAGCATTTTTAAACTTCAGCGGAATGCCAAGAATAATGGAAGAGTTCCAAAGCATTTTTAAACTTCAGCGGAATTCCGAGAATAATGGAAGAGTTCCAAAGCATTTTTAAACTTCTCGGAATTCTGAGAACAATGGAAGAGTACCAAAGCATTTTTAAACTTCAGCGCAATTCTGAGAACAATGGAAGAGTTCCAAGCATTTTTAAACTTCAGCAGAATTCCGAGAACAATGGAAGAGTTCCAAAGCATTGTTAAACATCAGCGGAATTCCGAAAAGAATGGAAGAGCTCCAAAGCATTTTTAAACTTCAGCAGAATTCCGAGAACAATGGAAGAATTCCATGGCATTTTTAAACTTCAGCAGAATTCTTAGAAAAATGGATTGATTCCAAAGCATTGTTAAACATCAGCGGAATTCCCAGGACAATGGAAGAATACCAAAGCATTTTTAAACTTCAGCGGAATGCCGAAAATAATGGAAGAGTACCAAAGCATTTTTAAACTTCAGCGGAATTCCGAGAATAATGGAAGAGTTCCAAAGCAATTTTAAACTTCAACGGAATTCCGAGAACAATGGTAGAGTTCCAAGGTATTTTTAAACTTCAGGGAATTCTGAGAACAATGGAAGAGTTCCAAAGCATTTTTTAACTTCAGCAGAATTCTGAGCACAATAGAAGAGTTCCAATGCATTTTTAAACTTCAGCAGTATTCCGAAAACAGTGGAAGAGTTTCAAAGCATTGTTAAACTTCAGCGGAATTCCGAGAACAATGGAAGAGTTCCAAAGCATTTTTAAACTTCAGCGAAATTACGAGAACAATCGAAGAGTTCCAATACATTATTACATTTCAGCAATATTCCGAGAACAATGAAAGAGTTCCAAAGCATTGTTAAACTTCAGAGTAATTCCGAGAACATTGGAAGAGTTCCAGAGCATTGTTAAACATCAGCGGAAATCCGAGAACAAGGGAAGAGTTCCAAAGCATTGTTACCCATCAGCAAAATTCAGAGAACAATGAAAAAGTTCCAAAGAATTTTTAAACTTCAGCAGAATTCCGAGAACAATGGAAGAGTTCCAAAGCATTGTTAAACATCAGCAGAATTCCAGGAACAATGGAAGAGCTCCAAAGCATTTTTAAACTTCAGCATAATTCCGAGAACAATGGAAGTATTGCAAAGCATTGTTAAAAATCAGCGGACTTCCCAGAACAATGGAAGAGTTCCAAAGCATTTTTAAACTTCAGCAGAATTCTGAGAACAAAGGAAGAGTTCCAAAGCATTTTTAAACTTCAGCTTAATTCTGAGAACAATGGAAGAGTTCCAAAGCATTTTTAAACTTCAGCAGAATTCCGAGAACAATGGAAGAGTTCCAAAGCATTTTTAAACTTCAGCGAAATTCCGAGAACAATGGAAGAATACCAAAGCATTTTTAAACTTCAGCGGAATGCCAAGAATAATGGAAGAGTTCCAAAGTATTTTTAAACTTCAGCGGAATTCCGAGAATAATGGAAGAGTTCCAAAGCATTTTTAAACTTCTCGGATTTCCGAGAACAATGGAAGAGTACCAAAGCATTTTTAAACTTCAGCGCAATTCTGAGAACAATGGAAGAGTTCCAAGCATTTTTAAACTTCAGCAGAATTCCGAGAACAATGGAAGAGTTCCAAAGCATTGTTAAACATCAGCGGAATTCCGAGAAGAATGGAAGAGCTCCAAAGCATTTTTAAACTTCAGCAGAATTCCGAGAACAATGGAAGAATTCCATGGCATTTTTAAACTTCAGCAGAATTCTTAGAAAAATGGATTGATTCCAAAGCATTGTTAAACATCAGCGGAATTCCCAGAACAATGGAAGAATACCAAAGCATTTTTAAACTTCAGCGGAATGCCGAAAATAATGAAAGAGTTCCAAAGCAATTTTAAACTTCAACGGAATTCCGAGAACAATTGTAGAGTTCCAAAGCATTTTTAAACTTCAGGGAATTCTGAGAACAATGGAAGAGTTCCAAAGCATTTTTTAACTTCAGCAGAATTCTGAGAACAATAGAAGAGTTCCAATGCATTTTTAAACTTCAGCAGTATTCCGAAAACAATGGAAGAGTTCCAAAGCATTTTCAAACTTCAGCAGAATTCTGAGAACAATGGATGAGTTCCAAAGCATTGTTAAACTTCAGCGGAATTCCGAGAACAATGAAAGAGTTTCAAAGCATTGTTAAACATCAGTGGAATTCCGAGAACAATGGAAGAGTTGCAAATCATTGTTAAACATCAGCAAAAGTCCGAGAACAATGGAAGAGTTCCAAAGCATTTTTAAACTTCAGCGGAATTCCGATAACAATGGAAGAGTGTCAAAGCATTGTTACTAATCAGCGAAATCCCAGGAACAATGGAAGAGTTCCAAAGCATTTTTAAACTTCAGCAGAATTCCGAAAACAATGGAAGAGTTCCAAAGCATTTTTACACTTCAGCGAAATTCCGAGAACAATGGAAGCATACCAAAGCATTTTTAAACTTCAGCAGAATTCCGAGAACAATGGAAGAGTTCCAAAGCATTTTTAAACTTCAGCGAAATTCCGAGAACAATGGAAGAATACCAAAGCATTTTTAAACTTCAGCGGAATTCCGAGAACAATGGAAGACTTCCAAAGCATTGTTAAACATCAGCAGAATTCCAAGAACAATGGAAAAGCTCCAAAGCATTTTTAAACTTCAGCATAATTCCGAGAACAATAGAAGAGTTCCAAAACAATTTTAAACTTCAGCAGAATTCTGAGAACAATGGAAGAATTGCAAAGCATTGTTAAACATCAGCGGACTTCCCAGAACAATGGAAGAGTTCCAAAGCATTTTTAAACTTCAGCAGAATTCTGAGAACAATTGAAGAGTTCCAAAGCATTTTTAAACTTCAGCAGAATTCTGACAACAATGGAAGAGTTCCAAAGCATTTTTAAACTTCAGCAGAATTCTGAGAACAATGGAAGAGTTCCAATGCATTTTTAAACTAGAGCAGTATTCCGATAACAATGGATGAGTTCCAAAGCATTGTTAAACTTCAGCGGAATTCAGAGAACAATGGAAGAGTTTCAAAGCATTGTTAAACATCAGCGGAATTCCGAGAACAATGGAAGAGTTGCAAATCATTGTTGAACATCAGCAAAAGACCAAGAACAATGGAAGAGTTCCAAAGCATTTTTAAACTTCAGCGGAATTCCGATAACAATGGAAGAGTTCCAAAGCATTGTTAATAATCAGCGGAATTCCAGGAACAATGGAAGAGTTCCAAAGCATTTTTAAACATCAGCAGAATTCCGAGAACAACGGAAGAGTTCCAAAGCATTTTTAATCTTCAGCGAAATTCCGAGAACAATGGAAGAATACCAAAGCATTTTTAAACTTCAGCGGAATGCCAAGAATAATGGAAGAGTTCCAAAGCATTTTTAAACTTCAGCGGAATTCCGATAACAGTGGAAGAGTTCCAAAGCATTGTTAATAATCAGCGGAATTCCAGGAACAATGGAAGAGTTCCAAAGCATTTTTAAACTTCAGCAGAATTCCGAGAACAACAGAAGAGTTCCAAAGCATTTTTAATCTTCAGTGAAATTCCGAGAACAATGGAAGAATACCAAAGCATTTTTAAACTTCAGCGGAATGCCAAGAATAATGGAAGAGTTCCAAAGCATTTTTAAACTTCAGCGGAATTCCGAGAATAATGGAAGAGTTCCAAAGCATTTTTAAACTTCTCGGAATTCTGAGAACAATGGAAGAGTACCAAAGCATTTTTAAACTTCAGCGCAATTCTGAGAACAATGGAAGAGTTCCAAGCATTTTTAAACTTCAGCAGAATTCCGAGAACAATGGAAGAGTTCCAAAGCATTGTTAGACATCAGCGGAATTCCGAAAAGAATGGAAGAGCTCCAAAGCATTTTTAAACTTCAGCAGAATTCCGAGAACAATGGAAGAATTCCATGGCATTTTTAAACTTCAGCAGAATTCTTAGAAAAATGGATTGATTCCAAAGCATTGTTAAACATCAGCGGAATTCCCAGGACAATGGAAGAATACCAAAGCATTTTTAAACTTCAGCGGAATGCCGAAAATAATGGAAGAGTACCAAAGCATTTTTAAACTTCAGCGGAATTCCGAGAATAATGGAAGAGTTCCAAAGCAATTTTAAACTTCAACGGAATTCCGAGAACAATGGTAGAGTTCCAAGGTATTTTTAAACTTCAGGGAATTCTGAGAACAATGGAAGAGTTCCAAAGCATTTTTTAACTTCAGCAGAATTCTGAGCACAATAGAAGAGTTCCAATGCATTTTTAAACTTCAGCAGTATTCCGAAAACAGTGGAAGAGTTTCAAAGCATTGTTAAACTTCAGCGGAATTCCGAGAACAATGGAAGAGTTCCAAAGCATTTTTAAACTTCAGCGAAATTACGAGAACAATCGAAGAGTTCCAATACATTATTACATTTCAGCAATATTCCGAGAACAATGAAAGAGTTCCAAAGCATTGTTAAACTTCAGAGTAATTCCGAGAACATTGGAAGAGTTCCAGAGCATTGTTAAACATCAGCGGAAATCCGAGAACAAGGGAAGAGTTCCAAAGCATTGTTACCCATCAGCAAAATTCAGAGAACAATGAAAAAGTTCCAAAGAATTTTTAAACTTCAGCAGAATTCCGAGAACAATGGAAGAGTTCCAAAGCATTGTTAAACATCAGCGGAATTCCAAGAACAATGGAAGAGCTACAAAGCATTTTTAAACTTCAGCATAATTCCGAGAACAATGGAAGGGTTCCAAAGCATTTTTAAACTTCAGCAGAATTCTGAGAACAATGGAAGTATTGCAAAGCATTGTAAAACATCAGCAGACTTCCCACAAAAATGGAAGAGTTCCAAAGCATTTTTAAACATCAGCAGAATTCTGAGAACAATGGAAGAGTTCCAAAGCATTTTTAAACTTCAGCGGAATTCTGACAACAATGGAAGAGTTCCAAAGCATTCTTAAACTTCAGCAGAATTCTGAGAACAATGGAAGAGTTCCAATGCATTTTTAAACTAGAGCAGTATTCCGATAACAATGGATGAGTTCCAAAGCATTGTTAAACTTCAGCGGAATTCCGGGAACAATGGAAGAGTTTCAAAGCATTGTTAAACATCAGCGGAATTCCGAGAACAATGGAAGCATTGCAAATCATTGTTAAACATCAGCAAAAGTCCAAGAATAATGGAAGAGTTCCAAAGCATTTTTAAACTTCAGCAGAATTCCGATAACAATGGAAGAGTTCCAAAGCATTGTTAATAATCAGCGGAATTCCAGGAAAAATGGAAGAGTTCCAAAGCATTTTTAAACTTCAGCAGAATTCCAAGAACAATGGAAGAGTTCCAAAGCATTTTTAATCTTCAGCGAAATTCCGAGAACAATGGAAGAATGCCAAAGCATTTTTAAACTTCAGCGGAATGCCAAGAATAATGGAAGATTTCCAAAGCATTTTTAAACTTCAGCGGAATTCCGAGAATAATGGAAGAGTTGGAAAGCATTTTTAAACTTCTCCGAATTCCGAGAACAATGGAAGAGTACCAAAGGATTTTTAAACTTCAGCGCAATTCTGAGAACAATGGAAGAGTTCCAAGCATTTTTAAACTTCAGCAGAATTCCGAGAACAATGGAAGAGTTCCAAAGCATTGTTAAACATCAGCGGAATTCCGAAAAGAATGGAAGAGCTCCAAAGCATTTTTTAACTTCAGCATAATTCCGAGAAAAATTGAAGAATACCATGGCATTTTTAAACTTCAGCAGAATTCTTAGAAAAATGGATTGATTCCAAAGCATTGTTAAACATCAGCGGAATTCCCAGAACAATGGAAGAATACCAAAGCATTTTTAAACTTCAGCGGAATGCCGAAAATAATGGAAGAGTAACAAAGCATTTTTAAACTTCAGCGGAATTCCGAGAATAATGGAAGAGTTCCAAAGCAATTTTAAACTTCAACGGAATTCCGAGAACAATGGTAGAGTTCCAAAGTATTTTTAAACTTCAGGGAATTCTGAGAACAATGGAAGAGTTCCAAAGCATTTTTTAACTTCAGCAGAATTCTGAGCACAATAGAAGAGTTCCAATGCATTTTTAAACTTCAGCAGTATTCCGAAAACAGTGGAAGAGTTTCAAAGCATTGTTAAACTTCAGCGGAATTCCGAGAACAATGGAAGAGTTCCAAAGCATTTTTAAACTTCAGCGAAATTACGAGAACAATCGAAGAGTTCCAATGCATTATTACATTTCAGCAATATTCCGAGAACAATGAAAGAGTTCCAAAGCATTGTTAAACTTCAGAGTAATTCCGAGAACATTGGAAGAGTTCCAGAGCATTGTTAAACATCAGCGGAAATCCGAGAACAAGGGAAGAGTTCCAAAGCATTGTTACCCATCAGCAAAATTCAGAGAACAATGAAAAAGTTCCAAAGAATTTTTAAACTTCAGCAGAATTCCGAGAACAATGGAAGAGTTCCAAAGCATTGTTAAACATCAGCGGAATTCCAAGAACAATGGAAGAGCTACAAAGCACTTTTAAACTTCAGCATAATTCCGAGAACAATGGAAGGGTTCCAAAGCATTTTTAAACTTCAGCAGAATTCTGAGAACAATGGAAGTATTGCAAAGCATTGTTAAACATCAGCAGACTTCCCACAACAATGGAAGAGTTCCAAAGCATTTTTAAACATCAGCAGAATTCTGAGAACAATGGAAGAGTTCCAAAGCATTTTTAAACTTCAGCGGAATTCTGACAACAATGGAAGAGTTCCAAAGCATTGTTAAACTTCAGCAGAATTCTTAGAACAATGGAAGAGTTCCAATGCATTTTTAAACTAGAGCAGTATTCCGATAACAATGGATGAGTTCCAAAGCATTGTTAAACTTCAGCGGAATTCCGAGAACAATGGAAGAGTTTCAAAGCATTGTTAAACATCAGCGGAATTCCGAGAACAATGGAAGCGTTGCAAATCATTGTTAAACATCAGCAAAAGTCCAAGAATAATGGAAGAGTTCCAAAGCATTTTTAAACTTCAGCAGAATTCCGATAACAATGGAAGAGTTCCAAAGCATTGTTAATAATCAGCGGAATTCCAGGAAAAATGGAAGAGTTCCAAAGCATTTTTAAACTTCAGCAGAATTCCGAGAACAATGGAAGAGTTCCAAAGCATTTTTAATTTTCAGCGAAATTCCGAGAACAATGGAAGAATACCAAAGCATTTTTAAACTTCAGCGGAATGCCAAGAATAATGGAAGAGTTCCAAAGCATTTTTAAACTTCAGCGGAATTCCGAGAATAATGGAAGAGTTCCAAAGCATTTTTAAACTTCTCCGAATTCCGAGAACAATGGAAGAGTACCAAAGGATTTTTAAACTTCAGCGCAATTCTGAGAACAATGGAAGAGTTCCAAGCATTTTTAAACTTCAGCAGAATTCCGAGAACAATGGCAGAGTTCCAAAGCATTGTTAAACATCAGCAGAATTCCGAGAAGAATGGAAGAATTCCATGGCATTTTTAAACTTCAGCAGAATTCTTAGAAAAATGGATTGATTCCAAAGCATTGTTAAACATCAGCGGAATTCCCAGAACAATGGAAGAATACCAAAGCATTTTTAAACTTCAACGGAATTCCGAAAACAATGGTAGAGTTCCAAAGCATTTTTAAACTTCAGGGAATTCTGAGAACAATGGAAGAGTTCCAAAGCATTTTTTAACTTCAGCAGAATTCTGAGCACAATAGAAGAGTTCCAATGCATTTTTAAACTTCAGCAGTATTCCGAAAACAGTGGAAGAGTTTCAAAGCATTGTTAAACATCAGCGGACTTCCCAGAACAATGGAAGAGTTCCAAAGCATTTTTAAACTTCAGCAGAATTCTGAGAACAATGGAAGAGTTCCAAAGCATTTTTAAACTTCAGCGGAATTCCGATAACAATGGAAGAGTTTCAAAGCATTGTTATTAATCAGCGGAATCCCAGGAACAATGGAAGAGTTCCAAAGCATTTTAAAACTTCAGCAGAATTCCGAGAACAATGGAAGAGATCCAAAGCATTGTTAATAATCAGCGGAATTCCAGGAACAATGGAAGAGTTCCAAAGCATTTTTAAACTTCAGCAGAATTCCGGGAACAACGGAAGAGTTCCAAAGCATTTTTAATCTTCAGTGAAATTCCAAGAACAATGGAAGAATACCAAAGCATTTTTAAACTTCAGCGGAATTCCGAGAATAATGGAAGAGTTCCAAAGCATTTTTAAACTTCTCGGAATTCCGAGAACAATGGAAGAGTACCAAAGCATTTTTAAACTTCAGCGCAATTCTGAGAACAATGGAAGACTTCCAAGCATTTTTAAACTTCAGCAGAATTCCGAAAACAATTGAGGAGTTCCAAAGCATTATTAAACATCAGCGGAATTCCGAGAAGAATGGAAGAGCTCCAAAGCATTTTTAAACTTCAGCAGAATTCCGAGAACAATGGAAGAATTCCATGGCATTTTTAAACTTCAGCAGAATTCTTAGAAAAATGGATTGATTCCAAAGCATTGTTGAACATCAGCGGAATTCCCAGAACAATGGAAGAATACCAAAGCATTTTTAAACTTCAGCGGAATGCCGAAAATAATAGAAGAGTACCAAAGCATGTTTAAACTTCAGCGGAATTCCGAGAATAATGGAAGAGTTCCAAAGCAATTTTAAACTTCAACGGAATTCCGAGAACAATGGTAGAGTTCCAAAGCATTTTTAAACTTCAGGGAATTCTGAGAACAATGGAAGAGTTCCAAAGCATTTTTTAACTTCAGCAGAATTCTGAGCACAATAGAAGAGTTCCAATGCATTTTTAAACTTCAGCAGTATTCCGAAAACAGTGGAAGAGTTTCAAAGCATTGTTAAACTTCAGCGGAATTCCGAGAACAATGGAAGAGTTCCAAAGCAATTTTAAACTTCAGCAAAATTCCGAGAACAATGGAAGAGTTCCAATGCATTATTAAATTTCAGCAATATGCCGAGAACAATGAAAGAGTTCCAAAGCATTGTTAAACTTCAGCGTAATTCCGAGAACATTGGAAGAGTTCCAGAGCATTGTTAAACATCAGCGGAATTCCGAGAACAATGGAAGAGTTCCAAAGCATTGTTACCCATCAGCAAAATTCAGAGAACAATGAAAAAGTTCCAAAGAATTTTTAAACTTCAGCAGAATTCCGAGAACAATGGAAGAGTTTCAAAGCATTGTTAAACATCAGCGGAATTCCAAGAACAATGGAAGAGCTCCAAAGCATTTTTAAACTTCAGCATAATTCCGAGAACAATGGAAGGGTTCCAAAGCATTTTTAAACTTCAGCAGAATTCTGAGAACAATGGAAGTATTGCAAAGCATTGTTAAACATCAGCGGACTTCCCAGAACAATGGAAGAGTTCCAAAGCATTTTTAAACATCAGCAGATTTCTGAGAACAATGGAAGGGTTCCAAAGCATTTTTAAACTTCAGCAGAATTCTGAGAACAATGAAAGTATTGCAAAGCATTGTTAAACATCAGCGGACTTCCCAGAACAATGGAAGAGTTCCAAAGCATTTTTAAACTTCAGCAGAATTCTGAGAACAATGGAAGAGTTCCAATGCATTTTTAAACTAGAGCAGTATTCCCATAACAAAGGATGAGTTTCAAAGTATTGTTAAACATCAGCGGAATTCCGAGAACAATGGAAGAGTTGCAAATCATTGTTAAACATCAGCAAAAGTCCGAGAACAATGGAAGAGTTCCAAAGCAGTTTTAAACTTCAGCGGCATTCCGATAACAATGGAAGAGTTCCAAAGCATTGTTAATAATCAGCGGAATTCCAGGAACAATGGAAGAGTTCCAAAGCATTTTTAAACTTCAGCAGAATTCCGAGAACAATGGAAGAGTTCCAAAGCATTTTTAAACTTCAGCGAAATTCCGAGAACAATGGAAGCATACCTAAGCATTTTTAAACTTCAGCGGAATGCCAAGAATAATGGAAGAGTTCCAAAGCATTTTTAAACTTCAGCGGAATTCCGAGAATAATGGAAGAGTTCCAAAGCATTTTTAAACTTCTCGGAATTCCAAGAACAATGGAAGAGTACCAAAGCATTTTTAAACTTCAGCGCAATTCTGAGAACAATGGAAGAGTTCCAAGCATTTTTAAGATTCAGCAGAATTCCGAGAACAATGGAAGAGTTCCAAAGCATTGTTAAACATCAGCGGAATTCCGAGAACAATGGAAGAGCTCCAAAGCATTTTTAAACTTCAGCAGAATTCCGAGAACAATGGAAGAATTCCATGGCATTTTTAAACTTCAGCAGAATTCTTAGAAAAATGGATTGATTCCAAAGCATTGTTGAACATCAGCGGAATTCCCAGAACAATGGAAGAATACCAAAGCATTTTTAAACTTCAGCGGAATGCCGAAAATAATAGAAGAGTACCAAAGCATGTATAAACTTCAGCGGAATTCCGAGAATAATGGAAGAGTTCCAAAGCAATTTTAAACTTCAACGGAATTCCGAGAACAATGGTAGAGTTCCAAAGCATTTTTAAACTTCAGGGAATTCTGAGAACAATGGAAGAGTTCCAAAGCATTTTTTAACTTCAGCAGAATTCTGAGCACAATAGAAGAGTTCCAATGCATTTTTAAACTTCAGCAGTATTCCAAAAACAGTGGAAGAGTTTCAAAGCATTGTTAAACTTCAGCGGAATTCCGAGAACAATGGAAGAGTTCCAAAGCAATTTTAAACTTCAGCAAAATTCCGAGAACAATGGAAGAGTTCCAATGCATTATTAAATTTCAGCAATATTCCGAGAACAATGAAAGAGTTCCAAAGCATTGTTAAACTTCAGCGTAATTCCGAGAATATTGGAAGAGTTCCAGAGCATTGTTAAACATCAGCGGAATTCCGAGAACAATGGAAGAGTTCCAAAGCATTGTTACCCATCAGCAAAATTCAGAGAACAATGAAAAAGTTCCAAAGAATTTTTAAACTTCAGCAGAATTCCGAGAACAATGGAAGAGTTTCAAAGCATTGTTAAACATCAGCGGAATTCCAAGAACAATGGAAGAGCTCCAAAGCATTTTTAAACTTCAGCATAATTCCGAGAACAATGGAAGGGTTCCAAAGCATTTTTAAACTTCAGCAGAATTCTGAGAACAATGGAAGTATTGCAAAGCATTGTTAAACATCAGCGGACTTCCCAGAACAATGGAAGAGTTCCAAAGCATTTTTAAACATCAGCAGATTTCTGAGAACAATGGAAGGGTTCCAAAGCATTTTTAAACTTCAGCAGAATTCTGAGAACAATGAAAGTATTGCAAAGCATTGTTAAACATCAGCGGACTTCCCAGAACAATGGAAGAGTTCCAAAGCATTTTTAAACTTCAGCAGAATTCTGAGAACAATGGAAGAGTTCCAATGCATTTTTAAACTAGAGCAGTATTCCCATAACAAAGGATGAGTTTCAAAGCATTGTTAAACATCAGCGGAATTCCGAGAACAATGGAAGAGTTGCAAATCATTGTTAAACATCAGCAAAAGTCCGAGAACAATGGAAGAGTTCCAAAGCAGTTTTAAACTTCAGCGGCATTCCGATAACAATGGAAGAGTTCCAAAGCATTGTTAATAATCAGCGGAATTCCAGGAACAATGGAAGAGTTCCAAAGCATTTTTAAACTTCAGCAGAATTCCGAGAACAATGGAAGAGTTCCAAAGCATTTTTAAACTTCAGCGAAATTCCGAGAACAATGGAAGCATACCTAAGCATTTTTAAACTTCAGCGGAATGCCAAGAATAATGGAAGAGTTCCAAAGCATTTTTAAACTTCAGCGGAATTCCGAGAATAATGGAAGAGTTCCAAAGCATTTTTAAACTTCTCGGAATTCCAAGAACAATGGAAGAGTACCAAAGCATTTTTAAACTTCAGCGCAATTCTGAGAACAATGGAAGAGTTCCAAGCATTTTTAAGATTCAGCAGAATTCCGAGAACAATGGAAGAGTTCCAAAGCATTGTTAAACATCAGCGGAATTCCGAGAACAATGGAAGAGCTCCAAAGCATTTTTAAACTTCAGCAGAATTCCGAGAACAATGGAAGAATTCCATGGCATTTTTAAACTTCAGCAGAATTCTTAGAAAAATGGATTGATTCCAAAGCATTGTTGAACATCAGCGGAATTCCCAGAACAATGGAAGAATACCAAAGCATTTTTAAACTTCAGCGGAATGCCGAAAATAATAGAAGAGTACCAAAGCATGTTTAAACTTCAGCGGAATTCCGAGAATAATGGAAGAGTTCCAAAGCAATTTTAAACTTCAACGGAATTCCGAGAACAATGGTAGAGTTCCAAAGCATTTTTAAACTTCAGGGAATTCTGAGAACAATGGAAGAGTTCCAAAGCATTTTTTAACTTCAGCAGAATTCTGAGCACAATAGAAGAGTTCCAATGCATTTTTAAACTTCAGCAGTATTCCGAAAACAGTGGAAGAGTTTCAAAGCATTGTTAAACTTCAGCGGAATTCCGAGAACAATGGAAGAGTTCCAAAGCAATTTTAAACTTCAGCAAAATTCCGAGAACAATGGAAGAGTTCCAATGCATTATTAAATTTCAGCAATATTCCGAGAACAATGAAAGAGTTCCAAAGCATTGTTAAACTTCAGCGTAATTCCGAGAACATTGGAAGAGTTCCAGAGCATTGTTAAACATCAGCGGAATTCCGAGAACAATGGAAGAGTTCCAAAGCATTGTTACCCATCAGCAAAATTCAGAGAACAATGAAAAAGTTCCAAAGAATTTTTAAACTTCAGCAGAATTCCGAGAACAATGGAAGAGTTTCAAAGCATTGTTAAACATCAGCGGAATTCCAAGAACAATGGAAGAGCTCCAAAGCATTTTTAAACTTCAGCATAATTCCGAGAACAATGGAAGGGTTCCAAAGCATTTTTAAACTTCAGCAGAATTCTGAGAACAATGGAAGTATTGCAAAGCATTGTTAAACATCAGCGGACTTCCCAGAACAATGGAAGAGTTCCAAAGCATTTTTAAACATCAGCAGATTTCTGAGAACAATGGAAGGGTTCCAAAGCATTTTTAAACTTCAGCAGAATTCTGAGAACAATGAAAGTATTGCAAAGCATTGTTAAACATCAGCGGACTTCCCAGAACAATGGAAGAGTTCCAAAGCATTTTTAAACTTCAGCAGAATTCTGAGAACAATGGAAGAGTTCCAATGCATTTTTAAACTAGAGCAGTATTCCCATAACAAAGGATGAGTTTCAAAGTATTGTTAAACATCAGCGGAATTCCGAGAACAATGGAAGAGTTGCAAATCATTGTTAAACATCAGCAAAAGTCCGAGAACAATGGAAGAGTTCCAAAGCAGTTTTAAACTTCAGCGGCATTCCGATAACAATGGAAGAGTTCCAAAGCATTGTTAATAATCAGCGGAATTCCAGGAACAATGGAAGAGTTCCAAAGCATTTTTAAACTTCAGCAGAATTCCGAGAACAATGGAAGAGTTCCAAAGCATTTTTAAACTTCAGCGAAATTCCGAGAACAATGGAAGCATACCTAAGCATTTTTAAACTTCAGCGGAATGCCAAGAATAATGGAAGAGTTCCAAAGCATTTTTAAACTTCAGCGGAATTCCGAGAATAATGGAAGAGTTCCAAAGCATTTTTAAACTTCTCGGAATTCCAAGAACAATGGAAGAGTACCAAAGCATTTTTAAACTTCAGCGCAATTCTGAGAACAATGGAAGAGTTCCAAGCATTTTTAAGATTCAGCAGAATTCCGAGAACAATGGAAGAGTTCCAAAGCATTGTTAAACATCAGCGGAATTCCGAGAACAATGGAAGAGCTCCAAAGCATTTTTAAACTTCAGCAGAATTCCGAGAACAATGGAAGAATTCCATGGCATTTTTAAACTTCAGCAGAATTCTTAGAAAAATGGATTGATTCCAAAGCATTGTTGAACATCAGCGGAATTCCCAGAACAATGGAAGAATACCAAAGCATTTTTAAACTTCAGCGGAATGCCGAAAATAATAGAAGAGTACCAAAGCATGTTTAAACTTCAGCGGAATTCCGAGAATAATGGAAGAGTTCCAAAGCAATTTTAAACTTCAACGGAATTCCGAGAACAATGGTAGAGTTCCAAAGCATTTTTAAACTTCAGGGAATTCTGAGAACAATGGAAGAGTTCCAAAGCATTTTTTAACTTCAGCAGAATTCTGAGCACAATAGAAGAGTTCCAATGCATTTTTAAACTTCAGCAGTATTCCAAAAACAGTGGAAGAGTTTCAAAGCATTGTTAAACTTCAGCGGAATTCCGAGAACAATGGAAGAGTTCCAAAGCAATTTTAAACTTCAGCAAAATTCCGAGAACAATGGAAGAGTTCCAATGCATTATTAAATTTCAGCAATATTCCGAGAACAATGAAAGAGTTCCAAAGCATTGTTAAACTTCAGCGTAATTCCGAGAACATTGGAAGAGTTCCAGAGCATTGTTAAACATCAGCGGAATTCCGAGAACAATGGAAGAGTTCCAAAGCATTGTTACCCATCAGCAAAATTCAGAGAACAATGAAAAAGTTCCAAAGAATTTTTAAACTTCAGCAGAATTCCGAGAACAATGGAAGAGTTTCAAAGCATTGTTAAACATCAGCGGAATTCCAAGAACAATGGAAGAGCTCCAAAGCATTTTTAAACTTCAGCATAATTATGAGAACAATGGAAGGGTTCCAAAGCATTTTTAAACTTCAGCAGAATTCTGAGAACAATGGAAGTATTGCAAAGCATTGTTAAACATCAGCGGACTTCCCAGAACAATGGAAGAGTTCCAAAGCATTTTTAAACATCAGCAGATTTCTGAGAACAATGGAAGGGTTCCAAAGCATTTTTAAACTTCAGCAGAATTCTGAGAACAATGAAAGTATTGCAAAGCATTGTTAAACATCAGCGGACTTCCCAGAACAATGGAAGAGTTCCAAAGCATTTTTAAACTTCAGCAGAATTCTGAGAACAATGGAAGAGTTCCAATGCATTTTTAAACTAGAGCAGTATTCCCATAACAAAGGATGAGTTTCAAAGCATTGTTAAACATCAGCGGAATTCCGAGAACAATGGAAGAGTTGCAAATCATTGTTAAACATCAGCAAAAGTCCGAGAACAATGGAAGAGTTCCAAAGCAGTTTTAAACTTCAGCGGCATTCCGATAACAATGGAAGAGTTCCAAAGCATTGTTAATAATCAGCGGAATTCCAGGAACAATGGAAGAGTTCCAAAGCATTTTTAAACTTCAGCAGAATTCCGAGAACAATGGAAGAGTTCCAAAGCATTTTTAAACTTCAGCGAAATTCCGAGAACAATGGAAGCATACCTAAGCATTTTTAAACTTCAGCGGAATGCCAAGAATAATGGAAGAGTTCCAAAGCATTTTTAAACTTCAGCGGAATTCCGAGAATAATGGAAGAGTTCCAAAGCATTTTTAAACTTCTCGGAATTCCAAGAACAATGGAAGAGTACCAAAGCATTTTTAAACTTCAGCGCAATTCTGAGAACAATGGAAGAGTTCCAAGCATTTTTAAGATTCAGCAGAATTCCGAGAACAATGGAAGAGTTCCAAAGCATTGTTAAACATCAGCGGAATTCCGAGAACAATGGAAGAGCTCCAAAGCATTTTTAAACTTCAGCAGAATTCCGAGAACAATGGAAGAATTCCATGGCATTTTTAAACTTCAGCAGAATTCTTAGAAAAATGGATTGATTCCAAAGCATTGTTGAACATCAGCGGAATTCCCAGAACAATGGAAGAATACCAAAGCATTTTTAAACTTCAGCGGAATGCCGAAAATAATAGAAGAGTACCAAAGCATGTTTAAACTTCAGCGGAATTCCGAGAATAATGGAAGAGTTCCAAAGCAATTTTAAACTTCAACGGAATTCCGAGAACAATGGTAGAGTTCCAAAGCATTTTTAAACTTCAGGGAATTCTGAGAACAATGGAAGAGTTCCAAAGCATTTTTTAACTTCAGCAGAATTCTGAGCACAATAGAAGAGTTCCAATGCATTTTTAAACTTCAGCAGTATTCCGAAAACAGTGGAAGAGTTTCAAAGCATTGTTAAACTTCAGCGGAATTCCGAGAACAATGGAAGAGTTCCAAAGCAATTTTAAACTTCAGCAAAATTCCGAGAAACAATGGAAGAGTTCCAATGCATTATTAAATTTCAGCAATATTCCGAGAACAATGAAAGAGTTCCAAAGCATTGTTAAACTTCAGCGTAATTCCGAGAACATTGGAAGAGTTCCAGAGCATTGTTAAACACCAGCGGAATTCCGAGAACAATGGAAGAGTTCCAAAGCATTGTTACCCATCAGCAAAATTCAGAGAACAATGAAAAAGTTCCAAAGAATTTTTAAACTTCAGCAGAATTCCGAGAACAATGGAAGAGTTTCAAAGCATTGTTAAACATCAGCGGAATTCCAAGAACAATGGAAGAGCTCCAAAGCATTTTTAAACTTCAGCATAATTCCGAGAACAATGGAAGGGTTCCAAAGCATTTTTAAACTTCAGCAGAATTCTGAGAACAATGGAAGTATTGCAAAGCATTGTTAAACATCAGCGGACTTCGCAGAACAATGGAAGAGTTCCAAAGCATTTTTAAACATCAGCAGATTTCTGAGAACAATGGAAGGGTTCCAAAGCATTTTTAAACTTCAGCAGAATTCTGAGAACAATGAAAGTATTGCAAAGCATTGTTAAACATCAGCAGACTTCCCAGAACAATGGAAGAGTTCCAAAGCATTTTTAAACTTCAGCAGAATTCTGAGAACAATGGAAGAGTTCCAATGCATTTTTAAACTAGAGCAGTATTCCCATAACAAAGGATGAGTTTCAAAGCATTGTTAAACATCAGCGGAATTCCGAGAACAATGGAAGAGTTGCAAATCATTGTTAAACATCAGCAAAAGTCCGAGAACAATGGAAGAGTTCCAAAGCAGTTTTAAACTTCAGCGGCATTCCGATAACAATGGAAGAGTTCCAAAGCATTGTTAATAATCAGCGGAATTCCAGGAACAATGGAAGAGTTCCAAAGCATTTTTAAACTTCAGCAGAATTCCGAGAACAATGGAAGAGTTCCAAAGCATTTTTAAACTTCAGCGAAATTCCGAGAACAATGGAAGCATACCTAAGCATTTTTAAACTTCAGCGGAATGCCAAGAATAATGGAAGAGTTCCAAAGCATTTTTAAACTTCAGCGGAATTCCGAGAATAATGGAAGAGTTCCAAAGCATTTTTAAACTTCTCGGAATTCCAAGAACAATGGAAGAGTACCAAAGCATTTTTAAACTTCAGCGCAATTCTGAGAACAATGGAAGAGTTCCAAGCATTTTTAAGATTCAGCAGAATTCCGAGAACAATGGAAGAGTTCCAAAGCATTGTTAAACATCAGCGGAATTCCGAGAACAATGGAAGAGCTCCAAAGCATTTTTAAACTTCAGCAGAATTCCGAGAACAATGGAAGAATTCCATGGCATTTTTAAACTTCAGCAGAATTCTTAGAAAAATGGATTGATTCCAAAGCATTGTTGAACATCAGCGGAATTCCCAGAACAATGGAAGAATACCAAAGCATTTTTAAACTTCAGCGGAATGCCGAAAATAATAGAAGAGTACCAAAGCATGTTTAAACTTCAGCGGAATTCCGAGAATAATGGAAGAGTTCCAAAGCAATTTTAAACTTCAACGGAATTCCGAGAACAATGGTAGAGTTCCAAAGCATTTTTAAACTTCAGGGAATTCTGAGAACAATGGAAGAGTTCCAAAGCATTTTTTAACTTCAGCAGAATTCTGAGCACAATAGAAGAGTTCCAATGCATTTTTAAACTTCAGCAGTATTCCAAAAACAGTGGAAGAGTTTCAAAGCATTGTTAAACTTCAGCGGAATTCCGAGAAAAATGGAAGAGTTCCAAAGCAATTTTAAACTTCAGCAAAATTCCGAGAACAATGGAAGAGTTCCAATGCATTATTAAATTTCAGCAATATTCCGAGAACAATGAAAGAGTTCCAGAGCATTGTTAAACATCAGCGGAATTCCGAGAACAATGGAAGAGTTCCAAAGCATTGTTACCCATCAGCAAAATTCAGAGAACAATGAAAAAGTTCCAAAGAATTTTTAAACTTCAGCAGAATTCCGAGAACAATGGAAGAGTTTCAAAGCATTGTTAAACATCAGCGGAATTCCAAGAACAATGGAAGAGCTCCAAAGCATTTTTAAACTTCAGCATAATTCCGAGAACAATGGAAAGGTTCCAAAGCATTTTTAAACTTCAGCAGAATTCTGAGAACAATGGAAGTATTGCAAAGCATTGTTAAACATCAGCGGACTTCCCAGAACAATGGAAGAGTTCCAAAGCATTTTTAAACATCAGCAGATTTCTGAGAACAATGGAAGGGTTCCAAAGCATTTTTAAACTTCAGCAGAATTCTGAGAACAATGAAAGTATTGCAAAGCATTGTTAAACATCAGCGGACTTCCCAGAACAATGGAAGAGTTCCAAAGCATTTTTAAACTTCAGCAGAATTCTGAGAACAATGGAAGAGTTCCAATGCATTTTTAAACTAGAGCAGTATTCCCATAACAAAGGATGAGTTTCAAAGCATTGTTAAACATCAGCGGAATTCCGAGAACAATGGAAGAGTTGCAAATCATTGTTAAACATCAGCAAAAGTCCGAGAACAATGGAAGAGTTCCAAAGCAGTTTTAAACTTCAGCGGCATTCCGATAACAATGGAAGAGTTCCAAAGCATTGTTAATAATCAGCGGAATTCCAGGAACAATGGAAGAGTTCCAAAGCATTTTTAAACTTCAGCAGAATTCCGAGAACAATGGAAGAGTTCCAAAGCATTTTTAAACTTCAGCGAAATTCCGAGAACAATGGAAGCATACCTAAGCATTTTTAAACTTCAGCGGAATGCCAAGAATAATGGAAGAGTTCCAAAGCATTTTTAAACTTCAGCGGAATTCCGAGAATAATGGAAGAGTTCCAAAGCATTTTTAAACTTCTCGGAATTCCAAGAACAATGGAAGAGTACCAAAGCATTTTTAAACTTCAGCGCAATTCTGAGAACAATGGAAGAGTTCCAAGCATTTTTAAGATTCAGCAGAATTCCGAGAACAATGGAAGAGTTCCAAAGCATTGTTAAACATCAGCGGAATTCCGAGAACAATGGAAGAGCTCCAAAGCATTTTTAAACTTCAGCAGAATTCCGAGAACAATGGAAGAATTCCATGGCATTTTTAAACTTCAGCAGAATTCTTAGAAAAATGGATTGATTCCAAAGCATTGTTGAACATCAGCGGAATTCCCAGAACAATGGAAGAATACCAAAGCATTTTTAAACTTCAGCGGAATGCCGAAAATAATAGAAGAGTACCAAAGCATGTTTAAACTTCAGCGGAATTCCGAGAATAATGGAAGAGTTCCAAAGCAATTTTAAACTTCAACGGAATTCCGAGAACAATGGTAGAGTTCCAAAGCATTTTTAAACTTCAGGGAATTCTGAGAACAATGGAAGAGTTCCAAAGCATTTTTTAACTTCAGCAGAATTCTGAGCACAATAGAAGAGTTCCAATGCATTTTTAAACTTCAGCAGTATTCCGAAAACAGTGGAAGAGTTTCAAAGCATTGTTAAACTTCAGCGGAATTCCGAGAACAATGGAAGAGTTCCAAAGCAATTTTAAACTTCAGCAAAATTCCGAGAACAATGGAAGAGTTCCAATGCATTATTAAATTTCAGCAATATTCCGAGAACAATGAAAGAGTTCCAAAGCATTGTTAAACTTCAGCGTAATTCCGAGAACATTGGAAGAGTTCCAGAGCATTGTTAAACATCAGCGGTATTCCGAGAACAATGGAAGAGTTCCAAAGCATTGTTACCCATCAGCAAAATTCAGAGAACAATGAAAAAGTTCCAAAGAATTTTTAAACTTCAGCAGAATTCCGAGAACAATGGAAGAGTTTCAAAGCATTGTTAAACATCAGCGGAATTCCAAGAACAATGGAAGAGCTCCAAAGCATTTTTAAACTTCAGCATAATTCCGAGAACAATGGAAGGGTTCCAAAGCATTTTTAAACTTCAGCAGAATTCTGAGAACAATGGAAGTATTGCAAAGCATTGTTAAACAACAGCGGACTTCCCAGAACAATGGAAGAGTTCCAAAGCATTTTTAAACATCAGCAGATTTCTGAGAACAATGGAAGGGTTCCAAAGCATTTTTAAACTTCAGCAGAATTCTGAGAACAATGAAAGTATTGCAAAGCATTGTTAAACATCAGAGGACTTCCCAGAACAATGGAAGAGTTCCAAAGCATTTTTAAACTTCAGCAGAATTCTGAGAACAATGGAAGAGTTCCAATGCATTTTTAAACTAGATCAGTATTCCCATAACAAAGGATGAGTTTCAAAGCATTGTTAAACATCAGCGGAATTCCGAGAACAATGGAGGAGTTGCAAATCATTGTTAAACATCAGCAAAAGTCCGAGAACAATGGAAGAGTTCCAAAGCAGTTTTAAACTTCAGCGGCATTCCGATTACAATGGAAGAGTTCCAAAGCATTGTTAATAATCAGCGGAATTCCAGGAACAATGGAAGAGTTCCAAAGCATTTTTAAACTTCAGCAGAATTCCGAGAACAATGGAAGAGTTCCAAAGCATTTTTAAACTTCAGCGAAATTCCGAGAACAATGGAAGAATACCTAAGCATTTTTAAACTTCAGCGGAATGCCAAGAATAATGGAAGAGTTCCAAAGCATTTTTAAACTTCAGCGGAATTCCGAGAATAATGGAAGAGTTCCAAAGCATTTTTAAACTTCTCGGAATTCCAAGAACAATGGAAGAGTACCAAAGCATTTTTAAACTTCAGCGCAATTCTGAGAACAATGGAAGAGTTCCAAGCATTTTTAAACTTCAGCAGAATTCCGAGAACAATGGAAGAGTTCCAAAGTATTGTTAAACATCAGCGGAATTCCGAGAAGAATGGAAGAGCTCCAAAGCATTTTTAAACTTCAGCAGAATTCCGAGAACAATGGAAGAATTCCATGGCATTTTTAAACTTCAGCAGAATTCTTAGAAAAATGGATTGATTACAAAGCATTGTTAAACATCAGCGGAATTCCCAGAACAATGGAAGAATACCAAAGCATTTTTAAACTTCAGTGGAATGCCGAAAATAATGAAAGAGTTCCAAAGCAATTTTAAACTTCAACGGAATTCCGAGAACAATTGTAGAGTTCCAAAGCATTTTTAAACTTCAGGGAATTCTGAGAACAATGGAAGAGTTCCAAAGCATTTTTTAACTTCAGCAGAATTCTGAGCACAATAGAAGAGTTCCAATGCATTTTTAAACTTCAGCAGTATTCCGAAAACAATGGAGGAGTTCCAAAGCATTTTTAAACTTCAGCAGAATTCTGAGAACAATGGAAGAGTTGCAAAGCATTTTTAAACTTCAGCGGAATTCTGACAACAATGGAAGTGTTCCAAAGCATTTTTAAACTTCAGCAGAAATCTGAGAACAATGGAAGAGTTCCAATGCATTTTTAAACTAGAGCAGTATTCCCATAACAATGGATGAGTTCCAAAGCATTGTTAAACTTCAGCGGAATTCCGAGAACAATGAAAGAGTTCCAAAGCATTGTTAAACATCAGTGGAATTCCGAGAACAATGGAAGAGTTGCAAATCATTGTTAAACATCAGCAAAAGTCCGAGAACAATGGAAGAGTTCCAAAGCATTTTTAAACTTCAGCGGAATTCCGATGACAATGGAAGAGTTCCAAAGCATTGTTAGTAATCAGCGTAATTCAAGGAACAATGGAAGAGTTCCAAAGCATTTTTAAACTTCAACGGAATTCCGAGAACAATGGAAGAGTTCCAAAGCATTTTTAAACTTCAGCGCAATTCTGAGAACAATGGAAGAGTTCTAAGCATTTTTAAACTTCAGCAGAATGCAGAGAACAATGGAAGAATTCCAAAGCATTGTTAAACATCAGCAGAATTCCGAGAACAATGGAAGAGTTCCAAAGCATTTTTAAACTTCAGCGGAATTCCGAGAACAATGGAAGAATTCCAAAGCATTTTTAAACTTCAGTAGAATTCTGAGAACAATCGAAGAATTCCAAAGCATTGTTAAATATCAGCGGAATTTCCAGAACAATGGAAGAGTTCCAAAGCATTTTTAAACTTCAGCAGAATTCTGAGAACAATGGAAGAGTTCCAATGCATTTTTAAACTAGAGCAGTATTCCCATAACAAAGGATGAGTTTCAAAGCATTGTTAAACATCAGAGGAATTCCGAGAACAATGGAAGAGTTGCAAATCATTGTTAAACATCAGCAAAAGTCCGAGAACAATGGAAGAGTTCCAAAGCAGTTTTAAACTTCAGCGGCATTCCGATAACAATGGAAGAGTTCCAAAGCATTGTTAATAATCAGCGGAATTCCAGGAACAATGGAAGAGTTCCAAAGCATTTTTAAACTTCAGCAGAATTCCGAGAACAATGGAAGAGTTCCAAAGCATTTTTAAACTTCAGCGAAATTCCGACAACAATGGAAGAATACCTAAGCATTTTTAAACTTCAGCGGAATGCCAAGAATAATGGAAGAGTTCCAAAGCATTTTTAAACTTCAGCGGAATTCCGAGAATAATGGAAGAGTTCCAAAGCATTTTTAAACTTCTCGGAATTCCAAGAACAATGGAAGAGTACCAAAGCATTTTTAAACTTCAGCGCAATTCTGAGAACAATGGAAGAGTTCCAAGCATTTTTAAGATTCAGCAGAATTCCGAGAACAATGGAAGAGTTCCAAAGCATTGTTAAACATCAGCGGAATTCCGAGAACAATGGAAGAGCTCCAAAGCATTTTTAAACTTCAGCAGAATTCCGAGAACAATGGAAGAATTCCATGGCATTTTTAAACTTCAGCAGAATTCTTAGAAAAATGGATTGATTCCAAAGCATTGTTGAACATCAGCGGAATTCCCAGAACAATGGAAGAATACCAAAGCATTTTTAAACTTCAGCGGAATGCTGAAAATAATAGAAGAGTACCAAAGCATGTTTAAACTTCAGCGGAATTCCGAGAATAATGGAAGAGTTCCAAAGCAATTTTAAACTTCAACGGAATTCCGAGAACAATGGTAGAGTTCCAAAGCATTTTTAAACTTCAGGGAATTCTGAGAACAATGGAAGAGTTCCAAAGCATTTTTTAACTTCAGCAGAATTCTGAGCACAATAGAAGAGTTCCAATGCATTTTTAAACTTCAGCAGTATTCCGAAAACAGTGGAAGAGTTTCAAAGCATTGTTAAACTTCAGCGGAATTACGAGAACAATGGAAGAGTTCCAAAGCAATTTTAAACTTCAGCAAAATTCCGAGAACAATGGAAGAGTTCCAATGCATTATTAAATTTCAGCAATATTCCGAGAACAATGAAAGAGTTCCAAAGCATTGTTAAACTTCAGCGTAATTCCGAGAACATTGGAAGAGTTCCAGAGCATTGTTAAACACCAGCGGAATTCCGAGAACAATGGAAGAGTTCCAAAGCATTGTTACCCATCAGCAAAATTCAGAGAACAATGAAAAAGTTCCAAAGTATTTTTAAACTTCAGCAGAATTCCGAGAACAATGGAAGAGTTTCAAAGCATTGTTAAACATCAGCGGAATTCCAAGAACAATGGAAGAGCTCCAAAGCATTTTTAAACTTCAGCATGATTCCGAGAACAATGGAAGGGTTCCAAAGCATTTTTAAACTTCAGCAGAATTCTGAGAACAATGGAAGTATTGCAAAGCATTGTTAAACATCAGCGGACTTCCCAGAACAATGGAAGAGTTCCAAAGCATTTTTAAACATCAGCAGATTTCTGAGAACAATGGAAGGGTTCCAAAGCATTTTTAAACTTCAGCAGAATTCTGAGAACAATGAAAGTATTGCAAAGCATTGTTAAACATCAGCAGACTTCCCAGAACAATGGAAGAGTTCCAAAGCATTTTTAAACTTCAGCAGAATTCTGAGAACAATGGAAGAGTTCCAATGCATTTTTAAACTAGAGCAGTATTCCCATAACAAAGGATGAGTTTCAAAGCATTGTTAAACATCAGAGGAATTCCGAGAACAATGGAAGAGTTGCAAATCATTGTTAAACATCAGCAAAAGTCCGAGAACAATGGAAGAGTTCCAAAGCAGTTTTAAACTTCAGCGGCATTCCGATAACAATGGAAGAGTTCCAAAGCATTGTTAATAATCAGCGGAATTCCAGGAACAATGGAAGAGTTCCAAAGCATTTTTAAACTTCAGCAGAATTCCGAGAACAATGGAAGAGTTCCAAAGCATTTTTAAACTTCAGCGAAATTCCGAGAACAATGGAAGAATACCTAAGCATTTTTAAACATCAGCGGAATGCCAAGAATAATGGAAGAGTTCCAAAGCATTTTTAAACTTCAGCGGAATTCCGAGAATAATGGAAGAGTTCCAAAGCATTTTTAAACTTCTCGGAATTCCAAGAACAATGGAAGAGTACCAAAGCATTTTTAAACTTCAGCGCAATTCTGAGAACAATGGAAGAGTTCCAAGCATTTTTAAACTTCAGCAGAATTCCGAGAACAATGGAAGAGTTCCAAAGTATTGTTAAACATCAGCGGAATTCCGAGAAGAATGGAAGAGCTCCAAAGCATTTTTAAACTTCAGCAGAATTCCGAGAACAATGGAAGAATTCCATGGCATTTTTAAACTTCAGCAGAATTCTTAGAAAAATGGATTGATTACAAAGCATTGTTAAACATCAGCGGAATTCCCAGAACAATGGAAGAATACCAAAGCATTTTTAAACTTCAGTGGAATGCCGAAAATAATGAAAGAGTTCCAAAGCAATTTTAAACTTCAACGGAATTCCGAGAACAATTGTAGAGTTCCAAAGCATTTTTAAACTTCAGGGAATTCTGAGAACAATGGAAGAGTTCCAAAGCATTTTTTAACTTCAGCAGAATTCTGAGCACAATAGAAGAGTTCCAATGCATTTTTAAACTTCAGCAGTATTCCGAAAACAATGGAGGAGTTCCAAAGCATTTTTAAACTTCAGCAGAATTCTGAGAACAATGGAAGAGTTGCAAAGCATTTTTAAACTTCAGCGGAATTCTGACAACAATGGAAGTGTTCCAAAGCATTTTTAAACTTCAGCAGAAATCTGAGAACAATGGAAGAGTTCCAATGCATTTTTAAACTAGAGCAGTATTCCCATAACAATGGATGAGTTCCAAAGCATTGTTAAACTTCAGCGGAATTCCGAGAACAATGAAAGAGTTTCAAAGCATTGTTAAACATCAGTGGAATTCCGAGAACAATGGAAGAGTTGCAAATCATTGTTAAACATCAGCAAAAGTCCGAGAACAATGGAAGAGTTCCAAAGCATTTTTAAACTTCAGCGGAATTCCGATGACAATGGAAGAGTTCCAAAGCATTGTTAGTAATCAGCGTAATTCAAGGAACAATGGAACAGTTCCAAAGCATTTTTAAACTTCAACGGAATTCCGAGAACAATGGAAGAGTTCCAAAGCATTTTTAAACTTCAGCGCAATTCTGAGAACAATGGAAGAGTTCTAAGCATTTTTAAACTTCAGCAGAATGCAGAGAACAATGGAAGAATTCCAAAGCATTGTTAAACATCAGCAGAATTCCGAGAACAATGGAAGAGTTCCAAAGCATTTTTAAACTTCAGCGGAATTCCGAGAACAATGGAAGAATTCCAAAGCATTTTTAAACTTCAGTAGAATTCTGAGAACAATCGAAGAATTCCAAAGCATTGTTAAATATCAGCGGAATTTCCAGAACAATGGAAGAGTTCCAAAGCATTTTTAAACTTCAGCAGAATTCTGAGAACAATGGAAGAGTTCCAATGCATTTTTAAACTAGAGCAGTATTCCCATAACAAAGGATGAGTTTCAAAGCATTGTTAAACATCAGAGGAATTCCGAGAACAATGGAAGAGTTGCAAATCATTGTTAAACATCAGCAAAAGTCCGAGAACAATGGAAGAGTTCCAAAGCAGTTTTAAACTTCAGCGGCATTCCGATAACAATGGAAGAGTTCCAAAGCATTGTTAATAATCAGCGGAATTCCAGGAACAATGGAAGAGTTCCAAAGCATTTTTAAACTTCAGCAGAATTCCGAGAACAATGGAAGAGTTCCAAAGCATTTTTAAACTTCAGCGAAATTCCGAGAACAATGGAAGAATACCTAAGCATTTTTAAACTTCAGCGGAATGCCAAGAATAATGGAAGAGTTCCAAAGCATTTTTAAACTTCAGCGGAATTCCGAGAATAATGGAAGAGTTCCAAAGCATTTTTAAACTTCTCGGAATTCCAAGAACAATGGAAGAGTACCAAAGCATTTTTAAACTTCAGCGCAATTCTGAGAACAATGGAAGAGTTCCAAGCATTTTTAAACTTCAGCAGAATTCCGAGAACAATGGAAGAGTTCCAAAGTATTGTTAAACATCAGCGGAATTCCGAGAAGAATGGAAGAGCTCCAAAGCATTTTTAAACTTCAGCAGAATTCCGAGAACAATGGAAGAATTCCATGGCATTTTTAAACTTCAGCAGAATTCTTAGAAAAATGGATTGATTACAAAGCATTGTTAAACATCAGCGGAATTCCCAGAACAATGGAAGAATACCAAAGCATTTTTAAACTTCAGTGGAATGCCGAAAATAATGAAAGAGTTCCAAAGCAATTTTAAACTTCAACGGAATTCCGAGAACAATTGTAGAGTTCCAAAGCATTTTTAAACTTCAGGGAATTCTGAGAACAATGGAAGAGTTCCAAAGCATTTTTTAACTTCAGCAGAATTCTGAGCACAATAGAAGAGTTCCAATGCATTTTTAAACTTCAGCAGTATTCCGAAAACAATGGAGGAGTTCCAAAGCATTTTTAAACTTCAGCAGAATTCTGAGAACAATGGAAGAGTTGCAAAGCATTTTTAAACTTCAGCGGAATTCTGACAACAATGGAAGTGTTCCAAAGCATTTTTAAACTTCAGCAGAAATCTGAGAACAATGGAAGAGTTCCAATGCATTTTTAAACTAGAGCAGTATTCCCATAACAATGGATGAGTTCCAAAGCATTGTTAAACTTCAGCGGAATTCCGAGAACAATGAAAGAGTTTCAAAGCATTGTTAAACATCAGTGGAATTCCGAGAACAATGGAAGAGTTGCAAATCATTGTTAAACATCAGCAAAAGTCCGAGAACAATGGAAGAGTTCCAAAGCATTTTTAAACTTCAGCGGAATTCCGATGACAATGGAAGAGTTCCAAAGCATTGTTAGTAATCAGCGTAATTCAAGGAACAATGGAAGAGTTCCAAAGCATTTTTAAACTTCAACGGAATTCCGAGAACAATGGAAGAGTTCCAAAGCATTTTTAAACTTCAGCGCAATTCTGAGAACAATGGAAGAGTTCTAAGCATTTTTAAACTTCAGCAGAATGCAGAGAACAATGGAAGAATTCCAAAGCATTGTTAAACATCAGCAGAATTCCGAGAACAATGGAAGAGTTCCAAAGCATTTTTAAACTTCAGCGGAATTCCGAGAACAATGGAAGAATTCCAAAGCATTTTTAAACTTCAGTAGAATTCTGAGAACAATCGAAGAATTCCAAAGCATTGTTAAATATCAGCGGAATTTCCAGAACAATGGAAGAGTTCCAAATCATTTTTAAACTTCAGCAGAATTGTGAGAACAATGGAAGAGTTTCAAAACATTTTTAAACTTCATCAGAATTCCGAGAACAATGGAAGAGTTCCAAAGCATTTTTAAACTTCAGCGGAATTCCAAGAACAATGGAAGAGTTTCAAAGCATTGTTAAACATCAGCAGAATTCCGAGAACAACGGAAGAGTTCCAAAGCTTGTTAAACATAAGCGGAATTCCGAGAACAATAAAAGAGTTCCAAAGCATTTTTAAACTTCAGCAAAATTCTAAGAATAATGGAAGAGTTCCAAAGCATTGTTAAACTTCAGCGGAATTCCGAGAAAAATAGAAGAGTTCCAAAGCATTTTTAAACTTCAGGGAATTCTGAGAACAATGGAAGAATTCCAAGCATTTTTAAACTTCAGCAGAATTCCGAGAACAATGAAAGAGTTCCAAAGCATTGTTAAATATCAGCAGAATTCCCAGAACAATGGAAGAGTTCCAAAGCATTTTTAAATTTCAGCGGAATTCAGAGAACAATGGAACAATTCCAAAGCATTTTTTAACTTCAGCAGAATTCTGAGAACAATGGAAGAGTTCCAATGCATTTTTAAACTTTAGCAGTATTTTGAAAACAGTGGAAGAGTTTCAAAGCATTGTTAAACTTCAGCGGAATTCCGAGAACAATGGAAGAGTTCCAAAGCATTTTTAAACTTCAGCGGAATTCCGAGAACAATGGAAGAGTTCCAATGCATTTTTAAATTTCAGCAGAATTCCGAGAACAATGAAAGAGTTCCAAAGCAATGTTAAACTTCAGCATAATTCCGAGAACAATGGAAGAGTTCCAGAGCATTGTTAAACATCAGCGGAATTCCGAGAACAAGGGAAGAGTTCCAAAGCATTGTTACCGATCAGCAGAATTGTGAGAACAATGGAAGAGTTTCAAAACATTTTTAAACTTCATCAGATTTCCGAGAACAATGGAAGAGTTCCAAAGCATTTTTAAACTTCAGCGGAATTCCAAGAACAATGGAAGAGTTTCAAAGCATTGTTAAACATCAGCAGAATTCCGAGAACAACGGAAGAGTTCCAAAGCTTGTTAAACATAAGCGGAATTCCGAGAACAATAAAAGAGTTCCAAAGCATTTTTAAACTTCAGCGAAATTCTAAGAATAATGGAAGAGTTCCAAAGCATTGTTAAACTTCAGCGGAATTCCGAGAAAAATAGAAGAGTTCCAAAGCATTTTTAAACTTCAGGGAATTCTGAGAACAATGGAAGAATTCCAAGCATTTTTAAACTTCAGCAGAATTCCGAGAACAATGAAAGAGTTCCAAAGCATTGTTAAATATCAGCAGAATTCCCAGAACAATGGAAGAGTTCCAAAGCATTTTTAAATTTCAGCGGAATTCAGAGAACAATGGAACAATTCCAAAGCATTTTTTAACTTCAGCAGAATTCTGAGAACAATGGAAGAGTTCCAATGCATTTTTAAACTTTAGCAGTATTTTGAAAACAGTGGAAGAGTTTCAAAGCATTGTTAAACTTCAGCGGAATTCCGAGAACAATGGAAGAGTTCCAAAGCATTTTTAAACTTCAGCGGAATTCCGATAACAATGGAAGAGTTCCAATGCATTTTTAAATTTCAGCAGAATTCCGAGAACAATGAAAGAGTTCCAAAGCAATGTTAAACTTCAGCATAATTCCGAGAACAATGGAAGAGTTCCAGAGCATTGTTAAACATCAGCGGAATTCCGAGAACAAGGGAAGAGTTCCAAAGCATTGTTACCGATCAGCAGAATTGTGAGAACAATGGAAGAGTTTCAAAACATTTTTAAACTTCATCAGAATTCCGAGAACAATGGAAGAGTTCCAAAGCATTTTTAAACTTCAGCGGAATTCCAAGAACAATGGAAGAGTTTCAAAGCATTGTTAAACATCAGCAGAATTCCGAGAACAACGGAAGAGTTCCAAAGCTTGTTAAACATAAGCGGAATTCCGAGAACAATAAAAGAGTTCCAAAGCATTTTTAAACTTCAGCGAAATTCTAAGAATAATGGAAGAGTTCCAAAGCATTGTTAAACTTCAGCGGAATTCCGAGAAAAATAGAAGAGTTCCAAAGCATTTTTAAACTTCAGGGAATTCTGAGAACAATGGAAGAATTCCAAGCATTTTTAAACTTCAGCAGAATTCCGAGAACAATGAAAGAGTTCCAAAGCATTGTTAAATATCAGCAGAATTCCCAGAACAATGGAAGAGTTCCAAAGCATTTTTAAATTTCAGCGGAATTCAGAGAACAATGGAACAATTCCAAAGCATTTTTTAACTTCAGCAGAATTCTGAGAACAATGGAAGAGTTCCAATGCATTTTTAAACTTTAGCAGTATTTTGAAAACAGTGGAAGAGTTTCAAAGCATTGTTAAACTTCAGCGGAATTCCGAGAACAATGGAAGAGTTCCAAAGCATTTTTAAACTTCAGCGGAATTCCGAGAACAATGGAAGAGTTCCAATGCATTTTTAAATTTCAGCAGAATTCCGAGAACAATGAAAGAGTTCCAAAGCAATGTTAAACTTCAGCATAATTCCGAGAACAATGGAAGAGTTCCAGAGCATTGTTAAACATCAGCGGAATTCCGAGAACAAGGGAAGAGTTCCAAAGCATTGTTACCGATCAGCAAAATTCAGAGAACAATGAAAAAGTTCCAAAGAATTTTTAAACTTCAGCAGAATTCCGAGAACAATGGAAGAGTTCCAATGCATTTTTAAACATCAGCGGAATTCCAAGAACAATGGAAGTGCTCCAAAGCATTTTTAAACTTCAGCATAATTCCGAGAACAATGGAAGAGTTCCAAAGCATTTTTAACCTTCAGCAGAATTCTGAGAACAATGGAAGAATTGCAAAGCATTTTTAAACTAGAGCAGTATTCCAATAACAATGGATGAGTTCCAAAGCATTGTTAAACTTTAGCGGAACTCCGAGAACAATGAAAGAGTTTCAAAGCATTGTTAAACATCAGCGGAATTCCGAGAACAATGGAAGAGTTGCAAAGCATTGTTAAACATCAGCAAAAGCCCGAGAACAATGGAAGAGTTCCAAAGCATTTTTAAACTTCAGCGGAATTCCAATAACAATGGAAGAGTTGCAAAGCATTGTTAATAATCAGCGGAATTCCAGGAACAATGGAAGAGTTCCAAAGCATTTTTAAATTTCAGGAGAATTCCGAGAACAATGGAAGAGTTCCAAAGCATTTTTAAACTTCAGCAAAATTCCGAGTACAATGGAAGAATACCAAAGCATTTTGAAACTTCAGCGGAATGTCAAGAATAATGGAAGAGTTCCAAAACATTTTTAAACTTCAGAGAATTCCTAGAATAAAGGAAGAGTTCCAAAGCATTTTTAAAGTTCAACGAAATTCCGAGAACAATGGAAGAGTTCCAAAGCATTTTTAAACTTCAGCGCAATTCTGAGAACAATGGAAGAGTTCCAAGCATTTTTAAACTTTAGCAGAATTCAGAGAACAATGGAAGAATTCCAAAGCATTGTTAAACATCAACAGAATTCCGAGAACAATGGAAGAGTTCCAAAGCATTTTTAAACTTCAGTGGAATTCCGAGAACAATGGAAGAATTCCAAAGCATTTTTTAACTTCAGCAGAATTCTGAGAACAATGGAAGAGTTCCAATGCATTTTTAAACTTCAGCAGTATTCCGAGAAAAACGGAAGAGTTTCAAAGCATTGCTAAACTTCAGCGGAATTCCGAGAACAATGGAAGAGTTCCAAAGCATTTTTAAACTTCAGCGGAATTCCGAAAACAATGGAGGATTCCAAAGCTTTTTTAAACTTCAGCAGAATTCTGAGAACAATGGAAGTGTTCCAATGCATTTTTAAACTTCAGCAGTATTCCGAGAACAATGGAAGAGTTCCAAAGCATTTTTATACTTCAGCGAAATTCCGATAACAATGGAAGAGTTCAAAAGCATTGTTAAACATCAACGGAATTCCAAGAACAATGGAAGAGCTCCAAAGCATTTTTAAACTTCAGCATAATTCCGAGAACAATGGAAGAGTTCCAAAGCACTGTTAAACATCAGCGGAATTACGAGAACAATGGAAAAGTTCCAAAGCATGTTTAAACTTCAGCAGAATTCCGAGAACAATGGAAGAGTTCCAAAGCATTTTTAAACTTCAGCGGAATTCTGAGAACAATGGAAGAGTACCAAAGCATTTTTAAACTTCAGTGGAATTCTGAGAACAATGGAAGAGTTCCAAAGCATATTTAAACATCAGCGGAATTACGAGAACAATGGAAGAGTTCCAAAGCATTGTTAAACATTAGTGGAATTCCAAGAACAATGGAAAAGTTCCAAAGCATTTTTAAACTTCAGCAGAGTTCCGAGAACAATGGAAGAGTTCGAAAGCATTGACAAATATCAGCGGAATTCCGAGAACAAAGGAAGAGTTCCAAAGCATTTTTAAACTTCAGCGGAATTCCGATAACAATGGAAGAGTTCCAAAGCACTGTTAAACATCTGCGGAATTCTAAAAACAATGGAAGAGTTCCCAAGCATTTTTAAACTTCAGCAGAATTCCTAGAACAATGGAACAATTCCAAAGCTTTTTTAAATTTCAGTGAAATTCTGAGAGCAATGGAAGAGTTCCAAAGTATTTTTAAACTTCAGCGGAATTCCGAGAACAGTGTTAGAGTTCCAAAGCATATTTAAACTTCACCGGAATTCCGAGAATAATGGAAGAGTTCCAAGGCATTTTTAAACTTTAGCGGAATTGCGAGAACAATGGAAGAGTACCAAAGCATTTTTAAACTTCAGTGGAATTCTGAGAACAATGGAAGAGTTTCAAAGCATATTTAAACATCAGCAGAATTACGAGAACAATGGAAGAGTTCCAAAGCATTGTTAAACATTAGTGGAATTCCAAGAACAATGGAAAAGTTCCAAAGCATTTTTAAACTTCAGCAGAGTTCCGAGAACACTGGAAGAGTTCGAAAGCATTGATTAATATCAGCGGAATTCCGAGAACAAAGGAAGAGTTCCAAAGCATTTTTAAACGTCAGCGGAATTCTGAGAACAATGGAAGAGTTCCAAAGCAGTGTTAAACATCAGCGGAATTACGAGAACAATGGAAAAGTTCCAAAGCATGTTTAAACTTCAGCAGAGTTCCGAGAACAATGGAAGAGTTCGAAAGCATTGATAAATATCAGCGGAAGTCCGAGAACAAAGGAAGAGTTCTAAAGAATTTTTAAACTTCAGCGGAATTCCGAGAACAATGGAAGAGTTCCAAACCAGTGTTAAACATCAGCGGAATTACGAGAACAATGGAAAAGTTCCAAAGCAGTGTTAAACATCAGCGGAATTACGAGAACAATGGAAAAGTTCCAAAGCATGTTTAAACTTCAGCAGAATTCCGAGAACAATGGAAGAGTTCCAAAGCATTTTTAAACTTCAGCGGAATTCTGAGAACAATGGAAGAGTTCCAAAGCATTTTTAAACTTCAGCGGAATTCTGAGAACAATGGAAGAGTTTCAAAGCATTGTTAAACATCAGCGGAATTCCGAGAACAATGGAAGAGTTCCAAAGCATTGTAAAACATTACTGGAATTCCAAGAACAATGGAAAAGTTCCAAAGCATTTTTAAACTTCACCAGAATATCGAGAACAATGGAACAGTTCCAAAGTATTTTTAAACTTCATCAGAATTCCGAGAACAATGGAAGAGTTCCAAAGCATTGATAAACATCAGCGAAATTCCGAAAACAATGGAAGAGTTCCAAAGCATTGTTAAACATTAGCGGAATTCCGAGACTAAGAGTGGCCACCACTGGGCATACACCTGCAAAGTGTAGACAGCTGCTCGTTCCACCCCCCCCCCCCTTAATTGGTTCTCCTCCCTTCCACCGGTGTTGAGGCGGGTGGGAACAGCAGGGGGTGAGGGTGCTGTGCTAAAATAGGTGGAGTTATGCAGATCTAAAACACATGGATTGCAGCAGCAGCAAGCCAAAAAGTGCAGTCATGTAAGGGATCTAGAGGTTGACAACATGTCTTCTTAACGGGAGTCCAGGTGCCCATCTCCACCAATGGACTTTTCAGGATCCGAGGGTGGTACCGTAGGCCGAAACCAATTCTGGTTATCGCTTCTCGGCCTGCTCAGAGACTATTCCATCGTGGACGGTCCGGAGGACGAGAATGAGGACTCAACTCCTCCTCTCCCTCTCCCCTTATGTGTCTTGTCTTTCAATAAAGCTTCGGGCCTGTGATTTTCACCTCCCCATCCCCTTTTTCCCAATCCCCATCCCTTATCACGGTTCGTCGTACTGTATTGATTGACACGCTTTTTCTTTCAGATTGAGTGTTTTGTGTAGCATAGGGGTGTGATGTGTCTAGTTAGTGCGTCGTATCCTCATGCTACGTAAATATGATGTAGAATTCTGTGTGTACTGGGCTGCGGCACTGTACACTGTCTGTTAACTTATTTTCTGTGCTAATAAAAGATATATTCAATCAAAATCTGTTCTTATCAGTTTAATATCTGATACGTCCCCTATCTGGGGACCATATATTAAATGGATTTTTAGAACAGGGAGATGGTAAAACAGCTTGCTCTGTTCACTCCACGCATTGACCTGGTATTGCAGCATTTCCAGGACCGGTGAACTCCTTCTTTAATGCAGTTTCTAAAATCAGACAGAATTGAATTCAATATATTTTGTTGCTTTTGCTTGTTTGTTGCATTTTTGGAAGGACATTTTTGCCTTGCTTTTCTTCCCCTCATTGGATTTTTCATGTTACAAGTTGCAGAAGCCAGATGACAAACTTGTTTTGGTTCAACTTCAGAAACTCTGCATTGCATTTTAATCTACTGTAATGCAATGCTATGTATCCAGCTATACCCCCCTTTCCTTTCTTTTGGATAAAAAGCCATATTAGGCAAGCATTTTGGAGCTTTCACCTAACTAACTACAGGTGGTGAGATAAGCTGCACAATATAATTGTTCTTTCAGTATATTGTTGCACACACACCATCTATTTAGCAAATGCCCTTGTTATCAACAGCAGCCGTTTAAACTCACCTGAGCTAACAGGTATGTGTGCTGGTTACTCTGCTGCACTTAAAATTTCTTTTTTGGCTTGCTCCAATGCCTTTTCTGAAACGTTGTCTCCCTCTGGTGGAACACTGACTTCTTTCATTTAACCCCTGCAGACTATAAAAAATAACCCAACCCAAAAAGTTTGGTTGATTAGTCTGTGGCATTCTTTTAAACTGTTGCTTATGGCGGTCTCTGCGAACTTCTCAGTGCCGTTCAGCCAGCCAGGTATCCTGCCTGCAGTAGATGGAATGTGGCAATGGAACGCTGGCTGTGCGTGTCATAACAGGCTCTGAGCCTTTATATACCTGCGCACGGCAGCAGCCACCTTCAGTCTGCTGCTGGACAGCCAGCAGCAGCAGGAAAGGTAAGTAATCAGCAACACTCCCGCTAAGTGTAGACAGCTGCTCGTTCCACCCCCCCCCTTAATTGGTTCTCCTCCCTTCCACCGGTGTTGACGCGGGTGGGAACAGCAGGGGGTGAGGGTGCTGTGCTAAAATAGGTGGAGTTGTGCAGATCTAAAACGTGGATTGCAGCAGCAGCAAGCCAAAAAGTGCAGTCATGTAAGGGATCTAGAGGTTGACAACATGTCTTCTTAACGGGAGTCCAGGTGCCCATCTCCACCAATGGACTTTTCAGGATCCGAGGGTGGTACCGTAGGCCGAAACCAATTCTGGTTATCACTTCTCGGCCTGCTCAGAGACTATTCCATTGTGGACGGTCCGGAGGACGAGGATGAGGACTAAACTCCTCCTCCCCCTCTCCCCTGATGTGTCTTGTCTTTCAATAACGCTTCGGGCCTTTGATTTTCCCCTCCCCATCACCTTTTTCCCAATCCCCATCCCTTATCACGGTTCGTGGTACTGTATTGATTGACACGCTTTTTCTTTCAGATTGAGTGTTTTGTGTAGCATAGGGGTGTGATGTGTCTAGTTAGTGCGTCGTATCCTCATGCTATGTAAATATGATGTAGAATTCTGTGTGTACTGGGCTGCGGCACTGTACACTGTCTGTTAACTTATTTTCTGTGCTAATAAAAGATATATTCAATCAAAATCTGTTCTTATCAGTTTAATATCTGATACGTCCCTTATCTGGGGACCATATATTAAATGGATTTTTAGAACAGGGAGATGGTAAAAGAGCTTGCTCTGTCCACTCCATGCATTGACCTGGTATTGCAGCATTTCCAGGACCGGTGCACTCCTTCTTTAATGCAGTTTCTGAAATCAGAAAGAATTGAATTCAATACATTTTGTTGCTTTTGCTTGTTTGTTGCATTTTTGGAAGGACATTTTAGCCTTGTTTTCTTCCCCTCATTGGATTTTTCATGTTACAAGTTGCAGAAGCCAGATGACAAACTTGTTTTGGTTCAACTTCAGAAACTCTGCATTGCATTTTAATCTACTGTAATGCAATGCTATGTATCCAGCTATACCCCCCTTTCCTTCCTTTTGGATAAACAGCCATATTAGGCAAGCATTTTGGAGCTTTCACCTAACTAACTACAGGTGGTGAGATAAGCTGCACAATATAATTGTTCTTTCAGTATATTGTTGCACACACACCATCTATTTAGCAAATGCCCTTGTTATCAACAGCAGCCGTTTAAACTCACCTGAGCTAACAGGTATGTGCGCTGGTTATACTCTGCTGCACTTAAAATTTCTTTTTTGGCTTGCTCCAATGCCTTTTCTGAAACATTGTCTCCCTCTGGTGGAACACTGACTTCTTTCATTTAACGCCTGCAGACTATAAAAAATAACCCAACCCAAAAAGTTTGGTTGATTAGTCTGTGGCATTCTTTTAAACTGTTGCTTATGGCGGTCTCTGTGAGCTTCTCAGTGCCGTTCAGCCAGCCAGGTATCCTGCCTGCAGTAGATGGAATGTGGCAATGGAACGCTGGCTGCGCGTGTCATAATAGGCTCTGAGCCTTTATATACCTGCGCACGGCAGCAGCCACCTTCAGTCTGCTGCTGGACAGCCAGCAGCAGCAGGAAAGGTAAGTAATCAGCAGCACTCCTGCTAAGTGTAGACAGCTGCTCGTTCCACCCCCCCCCCTTAATTGGTTCTCCTCCCTTCCACCGGTGTTGAGGTGGGTGGGAACAGCAGGGGGTGAGGGTGCTGTGCTAATATAGGTGGAGTTATGCATATCTAAAACGCGTGGATTGCGGCAGCAGCAAGCCGAAAAGTGCAGGCATGTAAGGGATCTAGAGCTTGACAACATGTCTTCTTAACGGGAGTCCAGGTGCCCATCTCCACCAATGGACTTTTCAGGATCCGAGGGTGGTACCGTAGGCCGAAACCAATTCTGGTTATCGCTTCTCGGCCTGCTCAGAGACTATTCCATCGTGGACGGTCCGGAGGACGAGGATGAGGACTAAACTCCTCCTCCCCCTCTCCCCTTATGTGTCTTGTCTTTCAATAAAGCTTCGGGCCTGTGATTTTCCCCTCCCCATCCCCTTTTTCCCAATCCCCATCCCTTATCACGGTTCGTGGTACTGTGTTGATTGACATGCTTTTTCTTTCAGGTTGAGTGTTTTGTGTAGCATAGGGGTGTGATGTGTCTAGTTAGTGCGTCGTATCCTCATGCTATGTAAATATGATGTAGAATTCTGTGTGTACTGGGCTGCGGCACTGTACACTGTCTGTTAACTTATTTTCTGTGCTAATAAAAGATATATTCAATCAAAATCTGTTCTTATCAGTTTAATATCTGATACGTCCCCTATCTGGGGACCATATATTAAATGGATTTTTAGAACAGGGAGATGGTAAAAGAGCTTGCTCTGTCCACTCCACACATTGACCTGGTATTGCAGCATTTCCAGGACCAGTGCACTCATTCTTTAATGCAGTTTCTAAAATCAGAAAGAATTGAATTCAATACATTTTGTTGCTTTTGCTTGTTTGTTGCATTTTTGGAAGGACATTTTAGCCTTGCTTTTCTTCCCCTCATTGGATTTTTCATGTTACAAGTTGCAGAAGCCAGATGACAAACTTGTTTTGGTTCAACTTCAGAAACTCTGCATTGCATTTTAATCTACTGTAATGCAATGCTATGTATCCAGCTATACCCCCCTTTCCTTCCTTTTGGATAAACAGCCATATTAGGCAAGCATTTTGGAGCTTTCACCTAACTAACTACAGGTGGTGAGATAAGCTGCACAATATAATTGTTCTTTCAGTATATTGTTGCACACACACCATCTATTTAGCAAATGCCCTTGTTATCAACAGCAGCCGTTTAAACTCACCTGAGCTAACAGGTATGTGCGCTGGTTATACTCTGCTGCACTTAAAATGTCTTTTTTGACTTGCTCCAATGCCTTTTCTGAAACGTTGTCTCCCTCTGGTGGAACACTGACTTCTTTCATTTAACGCCTGCAGACTATAAAAAATAACCCAACCCAAAAAGTTTGGTTGATAAGTCTGTGGCATTCTTTTAAACTGTTGCTTATGGCGGTCTCTGTGAGCTTCTCAGTGCCGTTCAGCCAGCCAGGTATCCTGCCTGCAGTAGATGGAATGTGGCAATGGAACGCTGGCTGCGCGTGTCATAATAGGCTCTGAGCCTTTATATACCTGCGCACGGCAGCAGCCACCTTCAGTCTGCTGCTGGACAGCCAGCAGCAGCAGGAAAGGTAAGTAATCAGCAACACTCCCGCTAAGTGTAGACAGCTGCTCGTTCCACCCCCCCCCTTAATTGGTTCTCCTCCCTTCCACCGGTGTTGACGCGGGTGGGAACAGCAGGGGGTGAGGGTGCTGTGCTAAAATAGGTGGAGTTGTGCAGATCTAAAACGTGGATTGCAGCAGCAGCAAGCCAAAAAGTGCAGTCATGTAAGGGATCTAGAGGTTGACAACATGTCTTCTTAACGGGAGTCCAGGTGCCCATCTCCACCAATGGACTTTTCAGGATCCGAGGGTGGTACCGTAGGCCGAAACCAATTCTGGTTATCACTTCTCGGCCTGCTCAGAGACTATTCCATTGTGGACGGTCCGGAGGACGAGGATGAGGACTAAACTCCTCCTCCCCCTCTCCCCTGATGTGTCTTGTCTTTCAATAACGCTTCGGGCCTTTGATTTTCCCCTCCCCATCACCTTTTTCCCAATCCCCATCCCTTATCACGGTTCGTGGTACTGTGTTGATTGACATGCTTTTTCTTTCAGATTGAGTGTTTTGTGTAGCATAGGGGTGTGATGTGTCTAGTTAGTGCGTCGTATCCTCATGCTATGTAAATATGATGTAGAATTCTGTGTGTACTGGGCTGCGGCACTGTACACTGTCTGTTAACTTATTTTCTGTGCTAATAAAAGATATATTCAATCAAAATCTGTTCTTATCAGTTTAATATCTGATACGTCCCTTATCTGGGGACCATATATTAAATGGATTTTTAGAACAGGGAGATGGTAAAAGAGCTTGCTCTGTCCACTCCACGCATTGACCTGGTATTGCAGCATTTCCAGGACCGGTGCACTCCTTCTTTAATGCAGTTTCTGAAATCAGAAAGAATTGAATTCAATACATTTTGTTGCTTTTGCTTGTTTGTTGCATTTTTGGAAGGACATTTTAGCCTTGTTTTCTTCCCCTCATTGGATTTTTCATGTTACAAGTTGCAGAAGCCAGATGACAAACTTGTTTTGGTTCAACTTCAGAAACTCTGCATTGCATTTTAATCTACTGTAATGCAATGCTATGTATCCAGCTATACCCCCCTTTCCTTCCTTTTGGATAAACAGCCATATTAGGCAAGCATTTTGGAGCTTTCACCTAACTAACTACAGGTGGTGAGATAAGCTGCACAATATAATTGTTCTTTCAGTATATTGTTGCACACACACCATCTATTTAGCAAATGCCCTTGTTATCAACAGCAGCCGTTTAAACTCACCTGAGCTAACAGGTATGTGCGCTGGTTATACTCTGCTGCACTTAAAATTTCTTTTTTGGCTTGCTCCAATGCCTTTTCTGAAACATTGTCTCCCTCTGGTGGAACACTGACTTCTTTCATTTAACGCCTGCAGACTATAAAAAATAACCCAACCCAAAAAGTTTGGTTGATTAGTCTGTGGCATTCTTTTAAACTGTTGCTTATGGCGGTCTCTGTGAGCTTCTCAGTGCCGTTCAGCCAGCCAGGTATCCTGCCTGCAGTAGATGGAATGTGGCAATGGAACGCTGGCTGCGCGTGTCATAATAGGCTCTGAGCCTTTATATACCTGCGCACGGCAGCAGCCACCTTCAGTCTGCTGCTGGACAGCCAGCAGCAGCAGGAAAGGTAAGTAATCAGCAGCACTCCTGCTAAGTGTAGACAGCTGCTCGTTCCACCCCCCCCCCCCTTAATTGGTTCTCCTCCCTTCCACCGGTGTTGAGGTGGGTGGGAACAGCAGGGGGTGAGGGTGCTGTGCTAATATAGGTGGAGTTATGCATATCTAAAACGCGTGGATTGCGGCAGCAGCAAGCCGAAAAGTGCAGGCATGTAAGGGATCTAGAGCTTGACAACATGTCTTCTTAACGGGAGTCCAGGTGCCCATCTCCACCAATGGACTTTTCAGGATCCGAGGGTGGTACCGTAGGCCGAAACCAATTCTGGTTATCGCTTCTCGGCCTGCTCAGAGACTATTCCATCGTGGACGGTCCGGAGGACGAGGATGAGGACTAAACTCCTCCCCCCCCTCTCCCCTTATGTGTCTTGTCTTTCAATAAAGCTTCGGGCCTGTGATTTTCCCCTCCCCATCCCCTTTTTCCCAATCCCCATCCCTTATCACGGTTCGTGGTACTGTGTTGATTGACATGCTTTTTCTTTCAGGTTGAGTGTTTTGTGTAGCATAGGGGTGTGATGTGTCTAGTTAGTGCGTCGTATCCTCATGCTATGTAAATATGATGTAGAATTCTGTGTGTACTGGGCTGCGGCACTGTACACTGTCTGTTAACTTATTTTCTGTGCTAATAAAAGATATATTCAATCAAAATCTGTTCTTATCAGTTTAATATCTGATATGTCCCCTATCTGGGGACCATATATTAAATGGATTTTTAGAACAGGGAGATGGTAAAAGAGCTTGCTCTGTCCACTCCACACATTGACCTGGTATTGCAGCATTTCCAGGACCAGTGCACTCATTCTTTAATGCAGTTTCTAAAATCAGAAAGAATTGAATTCAATACATTTTGTTGCTTTTGCTTGTTTGTTGCATTTTTGGAAGGACATTTTAGCCTTGCTTTTCTTCCCCTCATTGGATTTTTCATGTTACAAGTTGCAGAAGCCAGATGACAAACTTGTTTTGGTTCAACTTCAGAAACTCTGCATTGCATTTTAATCTACTGTAATGCAATGCTATGTATCCAGCTATACCCCCCTTTCCTTCCTTTTGGATAAACAGCCATATTAGGCAAGCATTTTGGAGCTTTCACCTAACTAACTACAGGTGGTGAGATAAGCTGCACAATATAATTGTTCTTTCAGTATATTGTTGCACACACACCATCTATTTAGCAAATGCCCTTGTTATCAACAGCAGCCGTTTAAACTCACCTGAGCTAACAGGTATGTGCGCTGGTTATACTCTGCTGCACTTAAAATGTCTTTTTTGACTTGCTCCAATGCCTTTTCTGAAACGTTGTCTCCCTCTGGTGGAACACTGACTTCTTTCATTTAACGCCTGCAGACTATAAAAAATAACCCAACCCAAAAAGTTTGGTTGATAAGTCTGTGGCATTCTTTTAAACTGTTGCTTATGGCGGTCTCTGTGAGCTTCTCAGTGCCGTTCAGCCAGCCAGGTATCCTGCCTGCAGTAGATGGAATGTGGCAATGGAACGCTGGCTGCGCGTGTCATAATAGGCTCTGAGCCTTTATATACCTGCGCACGGCAGCAGCCACCTTCAGTCTGCTGCTGGACAGCCAGCAGCAGCAGGAAAGGTAAGTAATCAGCAACACTCCTGCTAAGTGTAGACAGCTGCTCGTTCCACCCCCCCCCCCTTAATTGGTTCTCCTCCCTTCCACCGGTGTTGAGGCGGGTGGGAACAGCAGGGGTTGAGGGTGCTGTGCTAAAATAGGTGGAGTTATGCAGATCTAAAATGCGTGGATTGCAGCAGCAGCAAGCCGAAAAGTGCAGTCATGTAAGGGATCTAGAGGTTGACAACATGTCTTCTTAACAGGAGTCCAGGTGCCCATCTCCACAAATGGACTTTTCAGGATCCGAGGGTGGTACCGTAGGCCGAAACCAATTCTGGTTATCGCTTCTCGGCCTGCTCAGAGACTATTCCATCGTGGACGGTCCGGAGGACGAGAATGAGGACTAAACTCCTCCTCCCCCTCTCCCCTTATGTGTCTTGCCTTTCAATAAAGCTTCGGGCCTGTGATTTTCCCCTCCCCATCCCCTTTTTCCCAATCCCCATCCCTTATCACGGTTCGTCGTACTGTATTGATTGACACGCTTTTTCTTTCAGATTGAGTGTCTTGTGTAGCATAGGGGTGTGATGTGTCTAGTTAGTGCGTCGTATCTTCATGCTATGTAAATATGATGTAGAATTCTGTGTGTACTGGGCTGCGGCACTGTACACTGTCTGTTAACTTATTTTCTGTGCTAATAAAAGATATATTCAATCAAAATCTGTTCTTATCAGTTTAATATCTGATACGTCCCCTATCTGGGGACCATATATTAAATGGATTTTTAGAACAGGGAGATGGTAAAAGAGCTTGCTCTGTCCACTCCACGCATTGACCTGGTATTGCAGCATTTCCAGGACCGGTGCACTCCTTCTTTAATGCAGTTTCTAAAATCAGAAAGAATTGAATTCAATACATTTTGTTGCTTTTGCTTGTTTGTTGCATTTTTGGAAGGACATTTTAGCCTTGCTTTTCTTCCCCTCATTGGATTTTTCATGTTACAAGTTGCAGAAGCCAGATGACAAACTTGTTTTGGTTCAACTTCAGAAACTCTGCATTGCATTTTAATCTACTGTAATGCAATGCTATGTATCCAGCTATACCCCCCTTTCCTTCCTTTTGGATAAACAGCCATATTAGGCAAGCATTTTGGAGCTTTCACCTAACTAACTACAGGTGGTGAGATAAGCTGCACATTATAATTGTTCTTTCAGTATATTGTTGCACACACACCATCTATTTAGCAAATGCCCTTCTTATCAACAGCAGCCGTTTAAACTCACCTGAGCTAACAGGTATGTGCGCTGGTTATACTCTGCTGCACTTAAAATTTCTTTTTTGGCTTGCTCCAATGCCTTTTCTGAAACGTTGTCTCCCTCTGGTGGAACACTGACTTCTTTCATTTAACGCCTGCAGACTATAAAAAATAGCCCAACCCAAAAAGTTTGGTTGATTAGTCTGTGGCATTCTTTTAAACTGTTGCTTATGGCGGTCTCTGTGAGCTTCTCAGTGCCGTTCAGCCAGCCAGGTATCCTGCCTGCAGTAGATGGAATGTGGCAATGGAACACTGCTGCACGTGTCACAATAGGCTCTGAGCCTTTATATACCTGCGCACGGCAGCAGCCACCTTCAGTCTGCTGCTGGACAGCCAGCAGCAGCAGGAAAGGTAAGTAATCAGCAACACTCCTGCTAAGTGTAGACAGCTGCTCGTTCCACCCCCCCCTTAATTGGTTCTCCTCCCTTCCACTGGTGTTGAGGCGGGTGGGAACAGCAGGGGGTGAGGGTGCTGTGCTAAAATAGGTGGAGTTATGCAGATCTAAAACGCGTGGATTGCAGCAGCAGCAAGCCGAAAAGTGCAGGCATGTAAGGGATCTAGAGGTTGACAACTTGTCTTCTTAACGGGAGTCCAGGTGCCCATCTCCACCAATGGACTTTTCAGGATCCGAGGGTGGTACCGTAGGCCGAAACCAATTCTGGTTATCGCTTCTCGGCCTGCTCAGAGACTATTCCATCGTGGATGGTCCGGAGGACGAGGATGAGGACTAAACTCCTCCTCCCCCTCTCCCCTTATGTGTCTTGTCTTTCAATAAAGCTTCGGGCCTGTGATTTTCCCCTCCCCATCCCCTTTTTCCCAATCCCCATCCCTTATCACGGTTCGTCGTACTGTATTGATTGACACGCTTTTTCTTTCAGATTGAGTGTTTTGTGTAGCATAGGGGTGTGATGTGTCTAGTTAGTGCGTCGTATCCTCATGCTATGTAAATATGATGTAGAATTCTGTGTGTACTGGGCTGCGGCACTGTACACTGTCTGTTAACTTATTTTCTGTGCTAATAAAAGATATATTCAATCAAAATCTGTTCTTATCAGTTTAATATCTGATATGTCCCCTATCTGGGGACCATATATTAAATGGATTTTTAGAACAGGGAGATGGTAAAAGAGCTTGCTCTGTCCACTCCACGCATTGACCTGGTATTGCAGCATTTCCAGGACCGGTGCACTCCTTCTTTAATGCAGTTTCTAATATCAGAAAGAATTGAATTCAATACATTTTGTTGCTTTTGCTTGTTTGTTGCATTTTTGGAAGGACATTTTAGCCTTGCTTTTCTTCCCCTCATTGGATTTTTCATGTTACAAGTTGCAGAAGCCAGATGACAAACTTGTTTTGGTTCAACTTCAGAAACTCTGCATTGCATTTTAATCTACTGTAATGCAATGCTATGTATCCAGCTATACCCCCCTTTCCTTCCTTTTGGATAAACAGCCATATTAGGCAAGCATTTTGGAGCTTTCACCTAACTAACTACAGGTGGTGAGATAAGCTGCACAATATAATTGTTCTTTCAGTATGTTGTTGCACACACACCATCTATTTAGCAAATGCCCTTGTTATCAACAGCAGCCGTTTAAACTCACCTGAGCTAACAGGTATGTGCGCTGGTTACTCTGCTGCACTTAAAATGTCTTTTTTGGCTTGCTCCAATGCCTTTTCTGAAACGTTGTCTCCCTCTGGTGGAACACTGGCTTCTTTCATTTAACGCCTGCAGACTATAAAAAATAACCCAAAAAAGTTTGGTTGATTGGTCTGTGGCGTTCTTTTAAAGTGTTGCTTATAGCGGTCTCTGTGAGCTTCTCAATGCTGTTCAGCCAGCCAGGTATCCTGCCTGCAGTAGATGGAATGTGGCAATGGAACACTGCTGCGCGTGTCACAATAGGCTCTGAGCCTTTATATACCTGCGCACGGCAGCAGCCACCTTCAGTCTGCTGCTGGACAGCCAGCAGCAGCAGGAAAGGTAAGTAATCAGCAACACTCCTGCTAAGTGTAGACAGCTGCTCGTTCCACCCCCCCCTTAATTGGTTCTCCTCCCTTCCACCGGTGTTGAGGCGGGTGGGAACAGCAGGGGGTGAGGGTGCTGTGCTAAAATAGGAGGAGTTATGCAGATCTAAAATGCGTGGATTGTAGCAGCAGCAAGCCGAAAAGTGCAGGCATGTAAGGGATCTAGAGGCTGACAACATGTCTTCTTAACGAGAGTCCAGGTGCCCATCTCCACCAATGGACTTTTCAGGATCCGAGGGTGGTACCGTAGGCCGAAACCAATTCTGGTTATCGCTTCTCGGCCTGCTCAGAGACTATTCCATCGTGGACGGTCCGGAGGACGAGGATGAGGACTACACTCCTCCTCCCCCTCTCCCCTTATGTGTCTTGTCTTTCAATAAAGCTTCGGGCCTGTGATTTTCCCCTCCCCATCCCCTTTTTCCCAATCCCCATCCCTTATCATGGTTCGTCGTACTGTATTGATTGACACGCTTTTTCTTTCAGATTGAGTGTTTTGTGTAGCATAGGGGTGTGATGTGTCTAGTTAGTGCGTCGTATCCTCATGCTATGTAAATATGATGTAGAATTCTGTGTGTACTGGGCTGCGGCACTGTACACTTTCTGTTAACTTATTTTCTGTGCTAATAAAAGATATATTCAATCAAAATCTGTTCTGATCAGTTTAATATCTGATACGTCCCCTATCTGGGGACCATATATTAAATGGATTTTTAGAACAGGGAGATGGTAAAAGAGCTTGCTCTGTCCACTCCACGCATTGACCTGGTATTGCAGCATTTCCAGGACCAGTGCACTCCTTCTTTAATGCAGTTTCTAAAATCAGAAAGAATTGAATTCAATACATTTTGTTGCTTTTGCTAGTTTGTTGCATTTTTGGAAGGACATTTTAGCCTTGCTTTTCTTCTCCTCATTGGATTTTTCATGTTACAAGTTGCAGAAGCCAGATGACAAACTTGTTTTGGTTCAACTTCAGAAACTCTGCATTGCATTTTAATCTACTGTAATGCAATGCTATGTATCCAGCTATACCCCCCTTTCCTTCCTTTTGGATAAACAGCCATATTAGGCAAGCATTTTGGAGCTTTCACCTAACTAACTACAGGTGGTGAGATAAGCTGCACAATATAATTGTTACATAGTTACATAGTTACATTGTTTATAAGGCCGAAAAAAGACAAGCGTCCATCCAGTTCAGCCTATTTCTTGTGCACTGCAGCTATTCCGCAGCGTTGATCCAGGGGAAGGCAACAAAAACCCATGCGGTATAGGCCAATTTACATCATTGAGGAAAAATTCACTTCCCGACACCAATCTGGCAGTCAGATTAAATCCCTGGATTAATTAACTAAGCATAAGATGTAATTTTATTGTTCTCAAGAAAGGCGTCCAGGCCTCTCTTGAACTCATTAAGTGAGTTGGACATCACCACTTCCTCTCCCAGAGAGTTCCAGAGTCTCACGGCTCTGACCGTAAAGAATCCCCTTCTATGCTGGTGCAGGAACCTCCTTTCCTCCAGACGCATAGTGTGCCCCCTCGTCTTTGTCACCATCCTTGGTATAAACAGGTCATGGGAGAGATCTCTGTAATGCCCCCTGATGTATTTATACATGTTTATGAGGTCTCCCCTAAGCCTTCTATTTTCCAACGTAAATAGGCCTAATTTTGACAACCTCTCTGGGTATTCTAGTCCCTCCATTCCCTTTATTACCTTAGTCGCCCTCCTTTGTACCCTCTCTAGCTCCAATATGTCTTTCCTGAGCACCGGAGCCCAGAACTGTGCACAATATTCTAAGTGCGGCCTTACCAGCGCTTTATACAGAGGAAGAACAATGTTCTCATCATATGCCCCTATTCCTCTTCTGATGCATGCCATGACTCTATTTGCCTTCGCAGCTGCTGCCTGACACTGGGCACTCCAATTTAATTTGCTATTAACCAAGACGCCCAGGTCCTTCTCCATGTCAGATTTCCCCAACGGTTTCCCATTTAATATGTATGGGTGACTGCTGTGTTTCTTTCCCATGTGCATGACCTTACATTTATCGGCATTGAACCCCATTTGCCATTTTTTGGCCCAACTCCCCAATTTATCTAAATCCTCCTGTAGCTGTGCCCTATCCTCATCTGTATTAACTACTTTACAAAGTTTAGTATCATCTGCAAATATTGCTATTTTACTATGCAACCCTTCCACTAGATCATTAATAATATATATTAAATAATATAGGGCCCAAGACAGACCCTTGAGGCACCCCGCTAGTAACCCTGACACACCCTGAGCTTACTCCATTGATAACCACCCTCTGCTTTCTATCACTCAGCCAGCTATTTACCCACTTGCACACATTATCCCCCAGACCAAGCATTCTCATTTTATATACCAACCTTTTGTGTGGCACGGTATCAAACGCTTTGGAGAAGTCAAGGTATACAACATCCACTGACTCTCCCCGATCCAGCTGTGAGCTCACCTCCTCGTAGAAGGCCATCAGGTTTGTTTGGCAGGAGCGATCCCTCATGAATCCATGTTGATATGGAGTTAGACAGTTATTATCATTAAGATATTCTACAATAGCATCTCTAAGAAATCCTTCAAACAATTTACCCACAACAGACGTTAAGCTGACTGGTCTATAGTTCCCAGGGTCACTTTTAGACCCCTTTTTGAATATTGGTACCACATTTGCTTGGCGCCAGTCTAGTGGGACAGTCCCTGTCCATAAAGAGTGCTTGAATATAAGATACAGCAGTCTGTCTATCACATTACTTAATTCTTTTAGTACCAGGGGGTGTATGCCATCTGGGCCTGGTGACTTGTCTATTTTGATATTATTTAGGCGTTTCTGAACTTCCTCCTGGGTTAGGTGGGTGATATTTAGCGGAGGGTTTACTTTATCACTCTGCATTTCCTCCGATAAATTGTTTTCTTTTGTGAAAACAGTGGAGAAGAAGCTATTGAGTAGGTTTGCTTTACCCTCATCGCCCTCTATGATTTTACCCAGGTTATTTTTCAAGGGGCCAACTCCATCAGTTTTAATCCTTTTACTGTTTATATAGTTAAAGAACAGTTTGGGATTCGTTTTACTTTCCTTGGCAATTAGTCTCTCTGTCTCCTCTTTTGCTATTCTTATTTGTTTCTTACAGATTTTGTTTTTTTCCCTATAAGATATTAGCGCTTCCTCGCTGCCTTCTTGTTTAAGTTTACCGAAAGCCCTTTTTATGTTTTTCATTGCCCTCTTGACTTCCTTATTTAGCCACATTGGCTTCCTCCTATTCCTAGCCCTTTTATTCCCATAAGGTATGTACCTTCTACAGTGACTATGTAGGACTGTTTTGAAAATTTCCCATTTTCTATCCGTGCTCCTATTACTAAAGATACTATCCCAATCTATAAGGTGAAGGGCATCTCTTAGCTGATCAAACTTTGCCCTCCTGAAGTTCAGTGTTTTTGTGACTCCCTTGCTGGGCACCCTACTGAAGCACATGTGGAATTGTATAATGTTGTGGTCACTATTTCCCAGGTGCCCCCCGACCTGCACCTCCGTTATTCTGTCTGGCCTGTTAGTTAATATTAAGTTTAAAAGGGCCGTCCCTCTAGTTGGTTCCTGCACAAGTTGTGACAAATAATTGTCTTTGATAATTGACAGAAACCTGTTTCCTTTCTGAGATCTACAGCTTTCGGTTTCCCAGTCTATATCGGGGTAGTTGAAGTCCCCCATAATAATCACCTCGTTATTTTTTGCTACTTCATCTATTTGTCTCATTAATAGACTTTCCGTGGCTTCTGCTATATTTGGTGGTTTATAACAGACTCCTATGATAATTTTATTATTGTTTTTTGCCCCATGTATCTCCACCCATAAGGACTCGACCTCCTCATTTCCCTCCCATACATCCTCCCGTATTGTAGGCTTTAGACACGTCTTTACATATAGACAGACTCCACCCCCTTTCCGATTTCTTCAATCCCTTCTAAACAGACTGTAACCCTGTAAGTTAACTGCCCAGTCATAGCTTTCATCTAACCATGTCTCGGTTATTCCCACTATGTCATAGTTACCTGTAGATATTTCTGCTTCCAGTTCATCCATCTTGTTTGTCAGGCTCCTGGCATTTGCTAGCACGCAGTTTACACGATTTTGTTTTGTTCCAATCTTCTCCCTGTGGATTGTATTAGAAATTTTCTTACCTCCCTTCCAAGCATCTTGTCTTGGACCTTCTTTGTCGCACTTCATATCTTTCATTAGTATGTTCTCTGGTTGCATGTTCGTGTCCGGCGTTTTTCTTCCCATCCCCTCTTCTTCTAGTTTAGCGCCCTCCTGATGAGTGTTGCGAGTCTCCTGGCGAATGTGTGTTTCCCGGGTTTGTTCAGGTGTAGTCCGTTTCTGGCACGGTGTCTGTCATAGAGGTAATTCACACCGTGGTCCAGGAATCCAAATCCTTGTTGTCTGCACCATCATCTCAGCCAGTTGTTCACATCAAGGATCCTGTTCCATCTCCTGACGCCATGCCCGTCTACTGGAAGGATAGAAGAAAAAACTACCTACGCATCCAGTTCTTTTACTTTCTTCCCCAATGCTTCAAAGTCCTTGCAGATTGTCGGTAGGTCCTTCCTTGCCGTGTCATTGGTGCCAACATGTATCAGAAGAAATGGGTGGACATCCTTGGAACTGATGTGCAGTCATCCGAGTTTACTCACAGTTCTGTTTAAGTTCCTCAGGTACACTGTGAGGGTGTCAGCCTCCCACGTCGCACCGCGTTCACCAGACAGGGGTTCAGCACTTTCTCAGGTAGATCAGGAGTGCTTGACGGGACCCCGCTTTTGTGTGTTCCTCTCTAGACCGACTTCCCGCGCTGGGTCTTCTCCCTCCTGCCCTGCGCCTCCCAGTAAAGTCCCGAACAGGTACTCTGTGATCCCTCTGGGCAACCTGGAGTTCCCGGACCTTCTTAGTGCCCTCTCTCAGTGACTTAGATGTGGGAGTATGGTAACTGCACCCTGGAAGTGCAGAAGCCTCTGGTTTTCTGGCTGAGACGTGAAGTACTCGGCCAGTCCTGGGACCGGTTCCCCTCTTGCGGCCTGGTCCCTCTGACACCTGGCAGATTCGGGCGTATGGGTGGCTTCCTGGTCCTTCCTTACCCCTGGGATCCCTTTCCTTAACGGAGCCTTCTCCTCTGCTCCCCTCCTGGGCCTTCCTGGCTAAGCCCCACTCTGGAACAGAGCTCCCGAAGAGCCTCTGCTCCCCTCCTCTCCAAGACTACTCCTCCTCAGACTCTGACTCCTTCTCCTTCTACCTTCCCTCTCAAGATGGCTTCTCTTTATATATGTTTTCCAAAGTGCTCCCATAAACTACGCCCTCCACCCACACCCACTACATGGTTCCCCCTCTCTTTGGTTCCCCCCACTCCAGCCAGGGACAAGGCAGCAAATCACAGTGCATCTTGCCCTTCCAGCTGGCCTGGAGCAGTGTAGTGTTGGGTGCAGGTGTTGGGGTCTGGGGCAGCACTCCATCCTTACCTGAGAAGGAGATACCACACCTCTGGGTGAGGTGCAGTACCCCTGTGGCGATTGAACCCTCAGGGGCGCCACATTGTCATGTGATGCAGGTCCTGGACGATGTGCAGGCAGGTCTTTGCAACAGCGGTGAATGGAAATGTCACTTAGCTCCTCCAAAATAGGAAATAATATTAAACAAAACCCAAAGCAGCTCCACCAGCAGTCCCAAAGGGACAAACAGTAGAAAGTAATGCTAGTATGCCAGTGATCTTAAGCGCTAGAGTGATGGATGGGGATAAAAAAACGCTGAATAAAACAGGGCTAAATGGTCAATTGAGACCTTTTATTAAAAAAAGACAGCAGGCAGGCCGTCTTCATCAGGTGATACAAGGGGGTAGGCTTGGAAAGTTTAAAAAGGGTCCAAGAGATACTGATTGGACCATCAATTGATGACGTAACAACAGGACAATTAACCCCTTATATTTTAAGGGGTTAATTGTCCCCATCCATTTTATCCCCATCCATCACCCTAGCGCTTAAGATCACTGGCATACTCGCATTACTTTCTATATATAAGAAAGGGGCTTAGTGACCGGCTGTGGAGAGGAGCGCCCAGAAGATGCTGGTTAGATGTTAGAGGAAGTGTTCAACATGAGGGCCAGGTCAAAACTTGTAGACAAGCAGACAAGATAGGTAATATGCCTTATACTTCTGTTCTACGTGGTCTAGGGTACCGGGTATGCTCCACACTCGGTACCCTGAACCACTTAGGTAATATGCCTTCCATTACGTCATGTTTGGTGTTTCTGCTTTGTGTTTTAAGAACGTAGATTTTGTTAGAATAGATTGTGGGCTCCATTAGCTGAGCCCCTGAGGTGTCAGAACACGCCCCAGGTGACCCCATATTGGAAACTTCACTGCCTAAGGAACTCATCTAGGGGTGTAGTGAGTAATTTGAACCCATAGGTGCCTTACAGAATTTTATAAAATTGAGTCATGGAAATATGACATTTTAGTGGTAAAAATGCAATTTTTTTAATTTGCTGCAAATTTGTCAGGTACACAAGGGTTAATAGGTGAAACTGGACCCCAAAATTTATAAAATAATTTCTCCTGAAAGCGGTGATGTCCCATATGTCATCAGAAATTATTGTTAGGCCACACGTCAGGGGCCTATCATCATGTCATCATGATGACATCCGGGTGACCAGAGCTAACAAGTTATTTAGGTCATGTGCAGTGCACGATCTATCTAACTGGTGTCAGTGCAGCACTGACTGTTATAAAGTGTAGCAAAGCTCTTACATTGCTATGCTTTACAATGACTGCGATCAGAGCTGTGAAAGTGAAAATCTCATAGTGGGACTAAGTAATAAAAAAAGTAGAAAAAATAAAATTGTAAAAATATTTTTTTTTCATTTACAAAATAATAATTCTATATAATATTTTTTATGAAAAAAAAAATAGAAGAAAAGTACAATTGTTATCGTCGCGTCCAGAACGACCCGACCTATAAAACAGTCCCACTAGTTAACCCCTTCAGTGAACACTATAAAAAAATAATTAAAAAACAAGGCAGTGGGCGAGGCCTGATGCTTGATGTGAGCAGACACACGGACTGAGAGCTCCTGCTCATAATCCTGTAATCCCAGCCTGCACCGACCGAAAACAGATTTATACCGCTGATCCTACCTCCTAACACACTCCGGGACCTGTGAGGAGTTGATATCGGTGGTCCCCGATGAGAATGAACCGTCAAAAGAGCTGCACTGGCAAGGAAGACAGCCAGCCCAACATGGCACTGGCTGAAGAAACAAAACACTGAGATGTCAGAGACTGCAACTTGTCTGAGACGCTTTGCCCGGGTGACAGAGGCTGCTGTATATTCTCTTAAAGGTCAGCGTGGGGAGGAACAAGGAGAAGCAAGTGCTCCTGATAAAGTGCAGATGACGCAGCAAAAAATTCAGCAGCAACTTTCCTGGGTATCAAGTGAAGGAATTTACTTGGCTCCGGCAGTAAACATAGAGCATACCACAGATCAGGAACCCACCATGAGGAATGTGCTATCTGAGGTCAATATGTCCAACAAGTCCCTGACCAGCATTACCACCCATATGGGATTTATGAAGGAAGATATGTCATCTATAAGGAGAGACATTCAAAGGGCGTTTGAAAGAATTAAAGAAACAGAGGGCAGAATTAATAATATTGAGGATCAATTGTGTCCTATGCAAGATATGAAAACATACAAACAAATTCTGATTGCCCTGCTTAATAAAGCGGATGACTTAGAGAACAGGCCCTGTTGAAACAATCTACTCCTTATAGGAGTCCCAGAAAGAGCTGAAGGCAAAAACGCGGTTGAATTTATGGAGACCTGGTTCAGGGATGTGTTTTGAATAGAGGCGCTGTCTCCTATGTTGGCAATAGAGTGTGCTCATAGGGCGCCTTTCAGACCCCCTCCACCAGGAGCTCCACCAAGGCCTTTTGTATTGAAGTTACTGCAATACAGAGATACAATCACGTGACTGTCCTAACTTATCCATTGAAAATACCAAGGTGGCCATCTTTCCTGACTTCTCTGCTGAAGTGCAGAAACGCAGAGAACAATTTACACCTGGAAAGAAAAGGCTGCGAGACTTACTACTCCCATATTCTGTGATGTATCCGGCACACCTGAGGATTGTAGTCTCAGGAAAGGGGCTCATCCATGAATCTCCGCGGGAAACTACACAATGGCTGGACATCAACGACGCTAAATTGAAAGCAGATAAATCCGGACCTCCATAATCATCAACACTTTTGCTTTGGTGGCTTTTGAATCTTGATGCCATTTGATATGGACCGCGGGAATCTCTGAAAAGGTTTTGAAGAAGAGTTTTTCTTTTTAAGTCAGGTGTTGGACTTATAAAGGCTTCCAATCTCCCTCTGGGGAGAAATGTCTGTGATGTTTGATTGATTGTATTGCAATGTTAGAAGTTATTTATGTTATGTGTTAAAAAGGGGTACATGCAAAAAGAAGGGAGGGTGGAGGAACAGCTCAAAACGGTCTACTGGTTAGTCTGTTTCCCTGCGCACATATGGCTAAGCTTGTAAATACTATAGCGTGGAAGGTGCGGGGAATGGGAGACCCAACCAAGAGGTGGCTGTATATACTTGGCTACATCAATACCAACCAGCAGGTCGTGGATAGGCCATGCTTTTCATTCGGAATTTTCTTCTCACGCCGGAGGGGTATCTGTTTTGATTCATAAATCAATCCCATTTAAATCCCTTAAAACTGCATTGGATACTGAGGGACGATATATTGGTATATTAGTCTATATACAGAATTAAAATAATTTTGGTAGCTTTATATAAACTCCCTCCATATAAAGATACAATTATTAAAAACGTATTATACTTTACATTGGAATCTCCTAAGTCTCCAGTTTTTTGATGGGAGATTTCAATAATTATTTCCACCAGCATTGGGATAGACTACATATGGTTAACATACCTGACCCGGCCTCCTCTACGGGGATGGTTAGATTATTTTCAGAAATTGGGTATGTGGTTATTTGGAGACAAAGAAAACCCTCAATTAGACAATATTCATGCCACTCAATGTCACACCATTCCTTGTCAAGGACTGACTTGGCAATTGGAACAGAATCTCTGAATCCGTTAATTCACAAAGTGAAATATTTACCCAGGGGAATCTCAGACCATTCTCCGATATGTGTGCAATTGAGAACAGGGGGAATAGAGGGGGTAATGAAATGCCCGTGGCAATTAAATCCATAAAAGAGGACCTGATAGAATTTTTTTAAAATAAACGAGGGATCAACATCAAAAATCAAGATGATGAGTTGATTGAGAAATTTCCTCTAAGCCCTAATCAGACATTACAATTGGAACAAATTAGACGCTCTATCATGAGTCACCTGAAAGACACCTCCCTAGAAATTACTACTAATGGCTTTGATAGCTTAGTGAGGGCCACGAGGACGTCATCATCTATCTCTTTCTTATACAATGCAATGAGGGATGTGATGTTGGGAGTAAATACTGAATTTTTTTTCAAACACTGGGAGAAACAATTTAATGATCAAGACATTGGAGTTAAGATAAGAGAAGGTTGGGGAAAACCTGTAAAGCAATAACTAATGAGATGTGGAGGGAAACCCAATTTAAGATCATTCATAAAGCAAGATACGCCTTTGATCTCCCCAAAACGCCCCTTAAACCTGATAGAATTCTACGGACTTATTACATGGGCTTTGGCTGTGTCCAAGACTACATATCTTCTGGGGGGCTATTCTAGATTGCATTAACCCCTTTATGACCTGGAACGTATTAGTATGCCCCAGGTCATCACCCCCAGTTCAGCGTGGGCTTCGGCGCTGAGCCCGCACTGAACCGGGCACATGTCAGCTGATTTATACAGCTGACACGTGCCCGCAACAACCAAGGGGGGAATCGCGATCCACCCGCAGATGTTAACCAGTTAAATGCCGCTGTCAATCTCTGACAGCGGCATTTAACATTGCCGCGCCGGAAGCAAGGCATCAGCCCCGCCCATCGGTGACTCCGGGTCATCGATGGGTTGGCATGACAACCCAGGGTCTGCAACAGACCCCTGTGGTTGTCATGTCCTTATTTCTATGAGCGCCGCCCAGTGGTCGGCGCTCAGGCGCTCATAACAAGTGAGCATTTCTGCTGCATACAGGTGATCTGCTCACTGCCTGCATGCAGCAGAGGCAGACAAAAAGTGTAAAAAAATGTTTCTAAAAATATAAAAAAATAAAACAAATATGTATAAAAGTTTAAATCACCCTCCTTCCACCCCATTCAAAATAAAACAATAAAAAAAAACAAAAAACACATACACGTTTGGTATCACCGCATTCAGAATCACCAGATCTATCAACATAAAAGAAGAATTAATTCGATTGGTAAACGCCGTAACGAGAAAATAATTCTACATACCAGAATTACGTTTTTTGGTCGTCGCAACACTGCAATAAAATGCAATAACGGGCGATCAAAACATCGTATCTACCCCAAAATGATATCAATAAAAACGTCAGCTCGGCTCGCAAAAAATAAGCCCTCATTCGGCCCCAGATCATGAAAAATGGAGACGCCAGGCGTCTCGGAAAATGGCTTTTTTTTTTCCACCACTTAAATAAAAAAGAACCTATACATGTTTGGTGTTTACGAACTCGTAATAACCTTGAGAATAATAATGGCTGCTCAGTTTTAGCATTCAGTGAACGTGGTAAAAAAAACAACTGTAGAATTGCATTTTTTTGCAATTTCACCGCATTTGGAATTTTTTTCCCGTTTCCCAGTACATAATATTATAAAACCAGTAATGTTGTTCAAAAGTACAACTTGTCCCGCAAAAAATAAGCCCTCACATGGCCATATTGACCAAAAAATAAAAAAGCTATACCTCGGGGAACAAGGGGAGCAAAAACTAAAAATGCAAAAACGGAAAATCCCAAGGTCCTTAATGGGTTAAAGAAATGTGGATCTTTAAAACACAACTCCCTCTTATGATGAAATTGTTCCACTTCTGGCCTAGAGATAAAATGAAAGAGGGAACTTCTCCGTTTAAGATCCCCCCATTATTCTATGTTTTGGTTCTATTGGCAAACCGTATGTTACGAGGCTGCTGGTTGGAATCTTCAATCCCGACTTTACAGGATTTCATCTCACAATTAAAAATCTATTATATTTAGAAAGAATAGAAGCAGAAAAAATTAAACTCATGAGCAAATACTTTGTTAAATGGAACAACTTTTATTGGAAAACACTGAAATCAAAAAGAAATCACATATTGTAACGACGTTTGTTAACTCTGTTTGGTGTCACACTGAGAGATTGAGAGGGTCCCTAGGAAAACTCCTACAAGACCCAACAGATGATTCTGCAAATATTGTTTGATACATAAGAATCTATTGGTAGAAGTAATAGATATTAGAACATAATGAGAAACCAACTTGCATAAAGGTGTGAAATGGTTAGACAAAGATTAATAATCAATAGCATGTAGATCAGGGAAAGGAAGGAGGAGGAGAATAAGAACAAATTAGAAAGGAAAGATTGATCCATGTCACAACGTATGGCTGAAAGCTCAAGAATCAACAGCAAGACCCATCTGGATTGATTATTTCTTGTGTTTGGATGTGTTTTGAATTATCTTTACAAAAATACCAATAAAATATGTTTAAAGAATAATAATACTATGGGATGCCATGAAGGCCTATGTTAGAGGAACACTTATAAGAGATATTATTAGATACAAAGCTAAAACTAAAGAATTCACACAAGATCTCCAAAATGGGGTACAACAGGCTGAGGTGCAATACACCCTAAACCCATCAGCTGGTAATGGCCGGGAGTAAGAGGCAGCTCAGAGATTATTTCATGATCATCTTATCTCTAAGGCGGAAAACAAGCAGTTCTTTACAAAGCAAAAATATTTTGAACAGGGGGAAAGTGTGGGGCATCTTCTTTCTACCGTAGATAAATCACAGGAGGGTCCAGAAAATGGAGACAACACATCAGGAAACAATAATGTGCTAAATGTCTTTCATACTTACTATTCTAGTATTTATGAATCAAGATTTAGAGGAAATGAGGACGAACTTGGATTGTTTCTTGAGGATATAAAATTACCTAAGTTTAAAGAGGAAAGTAGCTCCTACCTAGGAAACCCACTGACAATGCCTGATCTTGAGGATGCATTACAGTCCCTTGCCTATGAAAAGGCACCCGGCTCTGATCGACTGCTATGTAAGAATATAAGGATCTCCTAATCCCTAAACTATTAGATACTTTTAATGAAGCTTTAGAATCTGGTCACATGCCAAAATCTATGCTGTCATATCGTCCCATTTTTCTTCTATCGGTAGACACTAAAATTATTGCAAAGGCCCTGGCAAATAGATTATTTCACATTATTACAGAGATTATTCATCAGGATCAAATCAGGCTTTATGCCAAACTGGTCCACAGCAATGAATTTACGAAGGTTTTTTTTGAATATTCAGAAATCAGATGTAATAATAGGACATAAAGCTATTCTTTCTTTCTTTCTCTCGATGCAGCTAAAGTATTCAATGGCGTAGAATGGAAATACCTGTGGGAGGTTCTGAAAAGGTTTGGGGTAGGTCCCAAATTCCTATCATACATACAGGTTTTGTACTCGGGACCTCAGACTAAAATAAGAACTAACGGTCTCTTATCTGCTACAATCACGTTGGGGAGGGGCACACGGCAGGGATGCCCCCTGTCTCCCCTCCTTTCCGCGATGGCCATTGAACTTGTGGCCTGTATGTTGAGTGCTAGTCCGGATATTGTAGGCTTTAAATATGGTTTCTTAGATGAACGAGTTTCACTCTATGCTGACGATTTACTGATATATACAGGGTGGGCCATTTATTTGGATACACCTAAATTTAATGGGAATGGTTGGTGATATCAACCTCCTGTTTGTGGCACATTAGTATATGGGAGGGGGAAAACTTTTCCAGATGGGTGGTGACCATGGCGGCCATTTTGAATTCTGCCATTTTGGATCCAACTTTATTTTTTTCAATGGGAAGAGGGTCATGTGACACATCAAACTTATTGATAATTTCATAAGAAAAACAATGTTGAGCTTGCTTTTAACATAACTTTATTCTTTCATCAATTTTTTACAAGTTTATGACCACTTATAAAATGTGTTCAAAGTGCTGCCCATTGTGTTGGAATGTCAATGCAACCCTCTTATCCCACTCTTGACACACTGACAGCAACACCGCAGAAGAAATGCTAGCACAGGCTTCCAGTATCCGTTGTTTCAAATGCTGCATATTTTATTTCAAGCTGGGAAACATATTGCATCCAAATGGATTGCACCCCTCACCTCCAGAAATTAGTGAACTCAAAAATAGGATAAATAATATTATCAGATTAGAAAAAGGGGTATATAAAAAACATAACTGAATGAATACGTTTGAGAAAATATGGGGCTTATGGTTGGATAAACCTGGAATGCCATCAAGGGGGTTATTGTTGGAGAGACAATGACTTTTGGGAGAAGTATTGGCGAGGTCTAATGTTTCATTGTAATGTAAAGGAATTCCAATATACATGTGGTATGGGTAATATAGCACACCTATATGTGTATAGGATTATAATGTTTATTACAATACTATGGTTATATAAGAGATTTCAAGAATGTGGAATGTTAATTGTAAGATATAGTGACTGAAAGTTATCAGACGGTAATGGGCAAGCTGAAAGGATATACAGGAGAGATGCATGTATGTCATCCCTATTGTATGTTATTTTATTATTGTATGAACTGGTTTCTTGTTTTGTAAAAAAAAAAAAAAGCTAATGAAAAAAATCTCAAATGTATTGGATTAAAAAGAAAAAGATTAGGAAAAAGGCTTCTCCCCTGTGTGAGTTCTCTGGTGATTAACCAAAGCTGATTTCTGATTAAAACATTTCCCACATTCTGAACATGAAAAAGGCTTCTCCCCTGTGTGGGTTCTCTGGTGCTTAATCAAATCTGATTTCTGGTTACAACATTTCCCACATTCTGAACATGAAAAAGGCTTCTCCCCTGTGTGAATTCTCTGGTGATTAACCAAAGTTGATTTCTGGATAAAACATTTCCCACATTCTGAACATGAAAAAGGCTTCTCCCCTGTGTGGGTTCTCTGGTGATTAACCAAAGCTGATTTATGGTTAAAACATTTCCCACATTCTGAACATGAAAAAGGCTTCTCACCTGTGTGGGTTCTCTGGTGATTAACCAAAGCTGATTTATGGTTAAAACATTTCCCACATTCTGAACATGAAAAAGGCTTCTCCCCTGTGTGAGTTCTCTGGTGCTTAATAAAATCTGATTTATGGTTAAAACATTTCCCACATTCTGAACATGAAAAAGGCTTCTCCCCTGTGTGGGTTCTCTGGTGGTTAATCAAATCTGATTTCTGGTTACAACATTTCCCACATTCTGAACATGAAAAAGGCTTCTCCCCTGTGTGGGTTCTCTGGTGATTAACCAAAACCGATTTATTGTTAAAACATTTCCCACATTCTGAACAAGAAAAAGGCTTCTCCCCTGTGTGGGTTCTCTGGTGGTTAACCAAAACTGATTTATGGCTAAAACATTTCCCACATTCTGAACATGAAAAAGGCTTCTCCCCTGTGTGGGTTCTCAGGTGTATAACAACAGCTGATTTCTGGTTAAAACATTTCCCACATTCTGAACATGAAAAAGGCTTCTCCCCTGTGTGAGTTCTCTTGTGGCTATCAAGAATCATTTTACGATTAAAATATTTTCCACATTCTGAACATGAAAAAGGCTTCTCTCCTGTGTGAGTTCTCTGGTGCTTAACCAAAGCTGATTTCTGGTTTAAACATTTCCCATATTCTGAACAGGAAAAAGGCTTCTCCCCTGTGTGAAGTCTCTGGTGTGTAACAAGACTTGTTTTATGGTTAAAATATTTCCCACATTCTGAACATGAAAAAGGCTTCTCCCCTGTGTGGGTTTTCTGGTGCTTCACAAAATCTGATTTCTGTTTAAAACATCTCCCACATTTGGAACAAAAAAATCTATTGTCCACTGTGTGAATTTTTTGATGTTTAAGAATAGACTTTTCGAGGGTAAAACTATTTCCATTTTCTGAAAATGTCTTCTTTGCTTTAGGAGCAGCTCGTTTTTTAATGCTTATTTTTTTATTTTGACTTTCCTTAGTAGTCGGAAATGAATCAGAAGATAGGACCTGTTTCATAGGATCAGATGACAGATCTTTGCTGTGAAGGGATGATGGTAAACCTGGAGTAATGATATTCACTTCAATTGTATCCTGTGGGATCTCAAGATCATCCGATTTAAAAATCTCCTGTCCCTCTGATCTCCTGGTACAGTCGTCTGCCAAGAAAAAAAAACAATTATTAACTTTGAATAAAATATCCTTGAAATTTATATTTTTTACCATTTCTACTTAAAATTGTCGGTAGCAATGACAAGTTATTGACAGAATGACAGTTCACAGTCTAATAGAAAACCTCATAGAATAAACCAGTGGAGCGTAGTGTTGAACTGTTTGTTCATTCAGCCTCCAAAATATGGAATAAGAAGCCACCAAAAAATGTTATGTAGGCAAAAATGATACCAATAAAAACTTCTACTCATCAATAAACCAATCCAGCAATATCCGCTCTGCCAAAGTCAAATCTCCCGCTCGTTCTGAGCCTTGCAGTGTGCCCAAACCACATTTATCATCCATGTATTTGGCATTACTATAGTGAGAAGAACCCACTTAATTTACGCTGTGTGTCTCCTGGAGCACAATCTGGACACTATGTGTTGGGTATTAAAATAGTATATTTGCAATTTTCACTCTCCACCATCCACTGCGTGCTAATTTCCAGAAGGTGCCTGAAGTCAATATAATCGCTACTCCTATAAATTAATTCACTCACGGTTATAATTTCCAAAATGAAGTCAATTTATGGTGATTTCTATTGCTCTGGTTTTCTGACATTTTGTCATATTAAGGTTTCTGTAAATGGTGGGTCCCATCTCCTCTGGGACCTGCTCCTGGGACATCTGCTTCTGTCACCAGGCGCCGCCTTATTCATCCTGCAGGCGGCGCTGGTGATGGAGGAGACGTCAGAAGCTCTGGGCGGCGCTGGTTCTGTCCAGCCACTAAGATTAGGGTGCCTGGGACCTGTATTACCATCCAGTCTGGCAGTATGGGTGTGTGTGCTGTCCAGCTGGAGTAATCTGCTCCCTGCTTCAGCCAACTGGAAAGCACCACACCCTACTAAAGCTGGAAGCATATTGCCGGAAGCTGCCAGATACAGCCTTGTTCTCCTCTGGTTCAGTCCTATGTGCTCAGCTCCCGGCTTGTGTATTTGTTTCCTGTTGTGACCTCGGCCCGTTTACTGACTACTCTTGTCTTCTGATTTTGTATTTTCTCTGTCCTCCTGGTTCTGACCCGGCTACCTGACTATTCTTCTTCCCATCTCACACTACAGAACAGCAGGTAACTCCATGGCCCAAGCCTAGGGGACTCTGTGTAAGAACAGATCCATGTAGTGGTGTTAAATGGTGATGAGAAAGGCAATCCCTGGGATCTGGAAAATGGAGTAGATAGCGCCAAGCCTGTTCGTGGTAGCCATCTTTTGAGCTGCCAGGTGACCATGAACAGCGCCCCCAATACATTGTGTCTGCACACTATCCCAGCAAGATCTGCATTCAAATAGCTAAATGTCGCTCCTCCCCTTCTTAACCTGCCATGTGCCCAGACAGTAGTGTACAACCGTATATAGGGGATTGTTGGATTCAAGAAAAGGTGGAAAATAATTTGTAAGGTCCATTTGTTTCCTATTATCATTTGAGAAGAATTCCAAAGTTATCACCACAAAGTGACACACGTCAGAATTGAAAATGGGTCCTGATTAGCAACAGAAAACTGGCTGCAGTAAGGGGTTAAATCAGAGTATTTTGGGCACTAACTACTGTAGTCAAAAACTGACTATAGATAATAACACATCTACTGAAATGATCAAACTCAAGTCTTCATCAGTAAAAAATGAGTAACTAGTGGTGAAACGTCTCTGAGGTAATAATAATAATAATGTTTATTTTTATAGCGCCAACATATTCCGCAGCACTTTACAAATTTTAGGGGGGACTTATACAACAATACAAAACACCAAGGTTACTTACCGGTAGCCGGTTTTTCCTGAGCCCATGACAGCACACCTTGAGAGAGGATCCGCCCCACCAAGGACAGGAAACCGTCTGAAATAAAAGGGCGGTACCTCTCCCTCGCTTCAGTTGTTTACAGAGCATTGAGAGGACCTCCCTAAACAGGTTAGGCACATAACCAACACCACAATATACATATACACACCACCCCAAACAGTGCACACCAGGGTGTGAGAAACATAGAAAAAATAAGGGGGGGAAACTACGGGTGCTGTCATGGGCTCAGGAAAAACCGGCTACCGGTAAGTAACCTTGGTGTTTTCCCCTCCCCCATGACAGCACACCTTGAGAGAATTTTGGAGAATTTATGAGCACCCTAGGGAGGGACCACCGCCTGAAGTACCCTTCTCCCAAAGGTGAGATCAGAAGAGGATAGATCCAACCGATAGTGCTTAAAGAAGGTGGATGGTGTAGACCAAGTAGCAGCCCTACATATCTGCTCGATCGAGACGTCTGCTCTCTCTGCCCAGGAGGTTGCAACGGCTCTGGTGGAATGAGCCCTCACATTGTCCGGGGCTGGAACCCCTGTGGACGTATAGGCTAAGCAAATGGCCTCCCTGAGCCACCTAGAGATGGTACCCTTGGACACCCCGTGACCTTTCCTACACCCTTGAAAGGCCAGGAACAGAGAACCGTCTTTCCTCCACAGACTAGTCATATGAATGTACTGTAGCAGGGACCTCCTAACATCTAGGTTATGGAACCTGACTTCCCCTGAGTTCTTGGGATTGCTGCAGAACGAGGGTAGCACAATCTCCTGACTACGGTGAAATCTAGATACCACCTTGGGAAGGTATGCTGGATCTGGCCGCAAGGTGACCCTATCCTCAAAGATTTGTGTGTAAGGAGGATTAACCGAAAGGGCCTGCAGATCACCCACCCTACGGGCTGACGTTAAGGCCACTAGGAGGATGGTCTTAAGGGTGAGAATTTTTGGAGAAACTTTGTGTAGAGGTTCAAATGGTTCACTAGTAAGAGCGTTCAAGACTAAGTTCAGGTCCCAAGGAGGAACACCCAAGGATCTAACCGGTCCTGCTCTGGCACAGGACTTGATAAACCTCGAGATCCACCTATTCCCAGCCAGATTACAATTGTAGAGTGCTCCCAAAGCTGAAACTTGAACCTTAAGGGTCCCTGTAGCTAGACCCAGGTCCCGCCCCTTTTGCAGAAATTCCAGGATCCCTCTGATCGGAGGTTTGCTCGATAGCGGGATATCTATAAACTCTAGGAATTTACCCCAAACCCTGCTATAAATCTTAGTTGTAATTGGTTTTCTGCTCCCCAATAAAGTAGAAACTAAGCCTGGTGAAAACCCCTTGCTACTCAATAGCGACCTCTCAAATTCCATGCCGAAAGATGGAACCCCCTGGCCTGGGCATGGAATACTGGTCCCTGCATGAGAAGGTCCGGCCTCTCTGGTAGAATCCAGGGATCTGACACCGACATTAGCCGAAGCAGAGAGAACCAAGGCCTCTTGGGCCAAAAAGGGGCTATCAAAATCACCCTGGCGCCTTCCTCCCGGATCTTCCTCACCACTACTGGAATCACCACTAATGGCGGAAAGGCATAGGCCTTCCTGAACCCCCAAGGAATCTGGAGGGCATCTACGGCATGGGGATTTTCTGCCGGATTTAGGGAGCAAAATCTCTGCACCTTTCTGTTTGCCCTTGTGGCGAACAGGTCTATGTCTGGCTGCCCCCATAACTGGACAATCTGATGGAAGACCTCCGGGTTCAACCCCCACTCCCCCTGTCTTAGGGTATGGCGGCTTAGAAAATCTGCTTTCACGTTTTCTATCCCCTTTATGTGAAGGGCGCTGAGGGATAGGAGGTTTCGCTCTGCTAGACCAAGGATCCTGTCTGCCACCACCATCAGAGGGCGTGACCTTGTCCCTCCTTGGTGATTCACATAGGCTACTGCTGTCCGGTTGTCAGACCTGACCTGGACATGGTGATTTTGGATGTGAGGGAGGAAGCCCCTGAGGGATCTTTCTATGGCCCAAAGCTCCTTTAAGTTTGAGGATGCTCCCCCCTCGTGGTAAGCCCAGTGACCCTGTATTGCGAGTTCTGAAAGATGACCCCCCCATCCGGAACTGCTTGCGTCGGTTGTAATTACCCGATCTACTGGTCTGGACCATTGAACGCCTGCGGTTAGATTTCCCCTGACTGTCCACCACGAAAGGGAATCTACTACTTGTGGGGAGAGAGAGAGCCTGCCTTCTAAATGCCCGTTGCAGGACGTCTGTGCTGACAGGACCTCCCACTGAAGCCGCCTCATATGCCCCTGGGCCCACATTACTGCTGGGAGACAGGCCGTCATAGAACCCAGGAGGGACATTGCCTCTCTCAGACATCTCTGGAGCTTGAATGGCCTTCGAGACTAATGCAATCAACCTGCAGATTTTGTCCTCTGGGAGGAAGCAGGTTTGGCGACGAGAGTCTAGGATTAGACCCAGAAAGGTCTGAGTCCTGGAGGGGGTTAGTCTTGATTTTTGGAAATTTACTAACCACCCCAGCTGATGCAACACTTCCGTGACCACTAGGAGCTGACTGGAGCAGTGGGCTTCTGTTTTCCCTATTATCAAGAAGTCGTCTAAATATGGCACGATCACTACATTCTTGATCCGTAGGAAGGCTGTCACTTCTGCTATTAGTTTCGTAAATATTCTCGGGGCAATGGAGAGGCCAAAGGGTAGGGCAGCAAACTGAAAACGCCTCAGCTTCCCCTGAATAAACAGGGCTACTCTCAGATACTTCTGATACTCCGGATGGATTGGGACGTGATAATATGCGTCCTTCAAGTCTATTACAGCCATAAAGCAGTTGCGATGTAAGAGCTTCACTGCCGAGCTTACTGACTCCATCTTGAAAGTCTGGTTTTCTACTACTTGGTTCAGACTCCTGAGGTTGATGATGGTCCTTAAGGACCCGTTTGTTTTTTTTTATCATGAATAGTGGGGAATAGAACCCCCTCCCTCTCTGTGTTGCTGGTACTTCGAGAAGGACCTGCTTTCCTACTAACTCTAACACTTCTGTTTCCAGGGCTAATTGTTCTTCCTGGACCTTTCGTAGGGGGGTAACCACAAAGGTCCGCCAGGGGGTCTGGCTGAACCGGATCTTCAGGCCCCCACTGATAATTTTCAGTATCCAGGGGTTTGCTGTTATCGCATCCCAAGCTGGAAGAAAGTGGGAAAGCCTTCCACCCACTTCCAGCCTGGCGTCATTGGGAGGATCTCTTCGAACTCGAGGATGGTCCTCCAAACATGTAGCCCGATTCTTTTTTGGACTTAGCTTCCCATTTCTTTTTGTCTCCCGGAGGACGACCCCAGTTAAATTTTCTCCTCCGAAAACTAAATCTTCTTGGTTCCCCCGAAAATCCCGGGAACCCTTTGGTTTTATCGCCTGCTTTTTCCAACAGGTCTTCTAACTTTTGGCCAAACAGGAGTCTACCATCACATGGGAGGGAGCACAGTTTCTGTTTCGAAGGTAGGTCGCCTGGGCAACCTTTGAGCCACAAGGCCCGCCTGGCTGCATTGGATAGTCCCGCTGCCCTAGCTGACAGTCTGACCGAGTCAGCTGAAGAGTCGGCCAGGAAGGCCGATGCTGTTTGTATTAGAGGTAGCTCTGCAAGTATTGCCTGTCTGGAGACCTTTTTATCTTTAAGCTGGTCTTCCAGCTGTTGGAGCCACACCATCAAGGACCTCGCCACACAGGTGCTAGCCACCGCTGGTTTTAGGCCACCTGCCGCCGCCTCCCACGTGTGGCGCCCCTAACCAGTTTGTCTGTATTCTCAAATGGGGAAGCAGGGTCTACCGCCCCCCGATGAGGAAGAGGACGATGAATCCCACTGCTCCTCGGACTGGGAGGAATCAGGGGGAAACCTCTCTACGGGGCCTTTTCTTCCCTCTAAGGAACCCTTTCAGGGATCCCTGAACTTCTGCATGTACTATGGACTTTAAATCTGCAGCAAAATCCCGGGAATTCTCAGCTATGGTTTTGGTCACACAGCCCTGGCAAAGTGGTTTCTGCCACTCTACTGAGAGAGAAGCTTGGCAAAGGGCACACATTCTATGCTTTTGCTTGGCATTACTCTTCTTAGGCTCCTAAAAAAAGGAAGCACATAAGAGACTTCCCGTTATTAACCAGTGACATTCACGAAGCTCACTCACCCTCGGAGGTCACAAACGGGTACCGGATTCGGAGGCTGTCGCGGAACCGATGATTCCATTCTGGATGGTCCCGAGGCACTCGAAGCCTTACTCCTGCGGCTGCCACTACGATTACTCGAGCGGCTGTCTGTATACGATGCATCCCTCTGCTTTTTCTGTTGCTGAGGTGGGGGGGCAAGCTGCTGCTGCTCCTGGCTATCTGGATCAGCCATGTCTCAGAAGCGCACCACGCTTCCAGGATAGCTCCCCCCCCCTTAAATATAGGGCCATCCAGCCTCCTCCGGTCTGTGGGCCCTCCCCCTTCCTCAGGCCGGAGCTCCGTTGAAAAAAAAAAAAAATAAATAAATAAATAAAAAACCGGCCTGGGACGCTCCGATGGGCGCCGCCATCTTGGATCGGTGCCGCCTCCTGACGTCACCCAGCGCGCCGCTCCCAGCGTGCCCTGCGCCGTGACGTCAGGCGCGTCACACCCGGAAGCGTTCCACACTGCAGGGGGAGGACGGCGCCGCGGTCTCCGGGAGGACAAAGCCTGCCTCACCGTGTGCGCCCCGCTCGGCGCAGAGACCCCAGGGGAAGCTGCGGACGGCGCTTCTGGGATACTGAACCCGGTGCACAGGCCAGTGCCCGCTCTTCCACACCGGGACAGCCCCAGGTAAGTCTTCTTTCTTCCAGACAGGTTCCCCATCAAGGACAGGAAACCAACTGAAGCGAGGGAGACGTACCGCCCTTTTATTTCAGACGGTTTCCTGTCCTTGGTGGGGCGGATCCTCTCTCAAGGTGTGCTGTCATGGGGGAGGGGAAAATAAGCATATCTCATATCGAAAGGAGTGAGGGCCCTGCTCGCAAGCTTATAGTCTATGAGGAAATGGGGGAGACACAAAAGGTAGAATGTACATATATTGTATAATGCAGCCTTAATATACTAAATAGGATAAATAATACATGGACTGGTCGCCTGCCAGTATGTGTGCAGTCCTGACCGAGGCTATTAAGCGCATGGTTGGTATGATCCTGAAATTGAAGAAGATTTTAATATGGGGGAAAACTGGGACGGACAACTGGGATGGACAGATAGTGTGTGGAGGCGATACGCCAGTCCAATGAAATGGGTTTTTAGGGTCCACTTGAAACTGTGGGTATTGGGAATTATAGTATGGGACTCGGTGGTTCTTCATTATTTAAACTATGATAAGGGCCAATATTTTCTGTCAGATGACTTTCAAGAAAAAATATTAGACATTGAAAGAGAACTTTTCATAATAGTGCAGAGCTGAGGTGTCTTAAATTTAGACCTCGGGCATTGGGAAGAGGTAATGGAGACCTACTTTTAAAGACTAACAAGGAGTTACAGAGAAACATAAGTGAGTCAGGCCAATCCCACCACAATAAAGCTATCATACAAAATGAACATGGAAAAAAATACAGAATAAAAGATATGTTACATCCCTAACAACAACGTATTTATCAGGGGAGAGAACTTCAGATCTAAACCGGAGTCGCACTCATTTATGGTGGACCACTGGAGCTACTATGAGTCCTGAGCAGAAGAGTAAAGAAAGTATTAGCGCCCCCATTTCAGGAGAGATTGTGCAGTAATCTGAATTCCTTAGGATTGAAAACATAATGGAATTTATGACGCAGAGTGAAGCCATGAAACCAGGGCTGGAGCCATGCCAACACATCTCCTGCAGGCGTGAATAAATGTATATTACAGCCATCAGCCACGCACAGCTTAGAGATATATCATGGCACAGGTGTAATGTTTTCTGTATAGTTTATCACAATCCTGTTTGAAGTTAGTCGGTTTGAAAAGAAATTGAAAACTCAGGATAAAGGGAAACTCTGTTGTTATTGGACAGAAATTCACACTTGGCCTCACTGCACATTTAATGTTGTCGATCATAAAAGTGAAGTTTGGTCAGAAAGACTGGACCTGGTCTTGTAGGGACCATATGAGCACATTCAGCAGCACAGAAGGGAGAGAAGGTAGATTCATCCAAGAAGATATCAGGGTTCTAGGAAGCCAACACCATCATTACCCTCCGCTTTCTCTTACAGGTCCATCATAATTTTTCTTCAAGTAATTTTCTCACTTGTCAGCACATTCTACCTATGCTGTCATTTGGCTTTGTAGTTTACAGATCTGGGCAGGTAACGGTCAGCGTTTACTAAACCCAGGGGGTAGGTGGATCCTCCAGGTTGTAAGTTCTACAGAAAAGTTCTTTCACAATTACACAAAGTAATGTGAACATTTTTGGATGGCGGAAAATGTTGTGGTCTAGAGGTAAAATGGTGATCACACGATTATAACAAGGCTGGACTCCACCACCGATAAAGCAACCACAGCCGGTGACTGAGAAGAATCTGTGACTTCTCTGTATTTAGTGGTTACTACTCACCTGGGTAGTCATATGTAGGAATCTCCTCTTTACACCACTCATCACCCCTCACATATGTCTCTGTAGTATTAATATGGGTCATATGTTCACCCTGAAACAAATATTGTAAAAGTCACAGACGGAGAAGTCACATCTATGATCAGCTCTAATCCTGCCATCTCCACTGTTCTCATTACACAAGTATAAAACACATAATACTGGTGGATAAAACAAGACTGAACACAAGACCTTCACAGCTGTCTACACATCATAGGGGAGATCTCATGACACCTTCAATCCATCTACCTGATGATCCTGAGGAACATTGGGGTCTTCTTGTTTACAGTCCTGTGGAAGAAGAGGATGGGGACATCTCTCTGGTGTTGTCCTCTTACCGGATAGATCTGGAGGAAACACATTCAGGGACTGAATTCATTCTTTACATACAGATAATTATAGGCCGTGTGTATTTAGTCCTGTCTATTACCTGGTGATGTGAGGGGCTGGGGAACCTCCATCATGACGTCCTTGTATAGATCTTTGTGTTCTTCTAAATACTCCCACTCCTCCATGGAGAAATAGACAGCGACATCCTGACACCTGATAGGAACCTGACACATACAATGATACCGTCACCCCCCGATCCCTCCATAACGTTACTGTATAATGTCCCAGCATTCCCAGCAGTGTCACCTCTCCAGTCAGCAGCTCAATCATCTTGTAGGTGAGTTCTAGGATCTTCTGGTCATTGATGTCCTCATGTATCAGGTGGTGAGATGGAAGCCCCGTGATTGGGCTTAGGGGTCTTTCCCATCCCTCAGACACATGGTCCTGACAGCGCCCACTAGAGGTCTTCTTCACTACTGTGTAATCCTGGTTATGGAGAGACACATTAATAAATCTCACTACAGACATTTCCAGGGTCCTCACCTCTCCAGTTCTGTCCATCTGTTATTCCCATAGACAAGAATGATGTAATGTGACGTCATCAGAATCTCTCACCTCTCCAGTAAGCCGGAAGAGGATCTCTAGGGTGAGGTGTAATATCCTCTCCACCATCTTCTTTCTGTCTCTATCCATTCTTCTATAGGAAAATTATATAGATAAATTATTAGTATCTCATATTGTGGGAATCTGAGTGGATTGAAGATGAGTTGGTTTAAAATATATAAAATTCTGTGTAATAAAAATAATTAATAGCATTGTGATGCCGGTATAAAGCAATAATGTGGTAGAGCACTTCATACATCTTCAGGTCATACAGAGATACCGATGTGCTATTGACGTGGGGTACTCGGTGCCGGGCCAGTTGTTGCTATGAGAGATGTCACAGTGGCGGTGACCCGGTCCGTGACCCAGGGTGGTCATTCAATAAGGGAATATTTACAGGGGATTTATGTACAAAGTTCGTGACGCCACCTGTGGTATGCGGCTAAAGAGAGCTGCCGCTGTGGAGCAAGTCCTCTGATGTTACTGCAGCAGGGATGGTGTGGCTCTCCACAGGTAGAGCTTAGTTCCAGGGCAGTGTTGATGTTATAGGTTATGCTGGGCGCTGTAGTGCAGGGGGTGATGGTGCAAGGCAATAATCACAGAGACAGTGGGGTGCAGTCTTCCAAGTTTACTCACAGTTCTTAAGTTCCTCAGGTTGCACTGTCCAGCTTACAGCCTCCCACGTCGCGCTGCGTTCACCAAGCAGGGGTTCAGCAATCCCCCAGATAATTCAGGAGCACTTAACAGGACCCCCTTCTGTGTGCCTTTCTCAGTCGTCTTCCTGCACTGGCTCTCACCCTCCTGCCCTGCGCCTCACAATCAGTGTCCCAATCCAGTAGCTTCGGGTCTTGTTGGGCGACCTGCAGTCCCCTGGACCCTCTGTGGCCCCCTTCTCGGCGATATAATTGCGGATGGGGCCAGTGCACATTGCAAGTATAGCAGCCTCCGGTTCCTAGCTGAGCCTTGTAGTTCTCCACTAGTTAAGGGGCCGGTCCCCTCTGCGGCTTGATTCCTTCACCGCCTGGCAGATTCGGGCGTACGGGTGGCCTCCAGCACTTCCCGTACCCCTAGGATCCCTTCTTCTGTTCCTGGAGCCTTTCTCCTGCTCCCGCTCCTCTTCCCTCTCTCTCTTTCTTCTCTCTCAGTCCTGGGCCTCTCACTAGGCCCGCTCTGGAGCAGAGCTCCTGCAGAGCCTCTGCTCCACACACTCTCCTCCTCTGACTGAACTGTCTTTCTAAGATGGCTCCCCTTTTTATACAGCTACTGAAGTGCTCCCATAATCTACGTCCTCCACCCACACCCACTACATGGTTCCCCCTCACTTGGTTCCCCTCCACTCCAGCCAAGGGAAGTGGCTCAGCAAGAACCAGAGACATCTTGCACCCCCCCCGGCTGGCCTGGAGTGGTGTGTTGGATGCAGGTGTTAGGGTCCCGGGCAGCACTCCATCCTTACCTGAGAGTGAATGCTTGATCACAATATTCTTGGACTATGAATAACTAAAGGATGGTATATGTTTGTGTATAGCAATTTTTTTGACTATTAAAAGGACGGCTGAATAAACTATATTCTTTTTGCACAATCTGCATTGTCCATATCCTATTTTGCTTCGCTCCATCCTGGCTGCAGGCAGATCGCGGTACACTGAAGGACCTGCCGTCACATGACTATGACGTCAGCGCAGGTCCTCCAGTCCACCGTGAGTTGCCGGCATGGGAGGACGAGCACAGCGGGGGCCGTCAGAAGGTAAGTATAACATTTATTTTTTATTTTATTCTTTTTTTTTTTTTTTCCGTCCTCCACACCCGGGTACCATCCGCACATTGAACGCATGTGCTTATCTAGTGAAGCGGAATACATGCATTCCAGTGCAAGTCAATGGCGGCGAAAACGCAGCACTTCCGCAAAATAATTGGTAGTGCTGCATTTTATTCCGCAATGATAATCCGCAGCGGAAATTTCTGCAGCATGTGCACAGCACATGCGGATTATCATTTGGGAACATGGCAGGCCTTCTACCATGCGTTTTTTAAGTGTTTCTGCAGCGTTTTTGCCACTGCGGAAACGCTTAAAAAACGCATTGTGGGCACACAGCCTTAACATCTCCAGTGTTGTTGGTCAATCCAAAGGGTAATAAACCTGAAACCTGAATATTTAAGAAAGTAAAAGTGAGGTGTTGTCTTAGCAGAATATCTCTGTGTCCAGAATTATTATGCAACTATATGAAAAATGTAAATTTTCCATCTTAATTGTTTATTTTCATCTGTTATAGTATACATTTCTGACATTTAATAAATATATATCAGTGACCAATATAGCCACCATTCTTCTCAACACCAGTGATAAGCCATCCATCCATGGAGTCCATTCGTTTCTTACTTTGTTGACGTTCATCTTTGTGGGCAGCACCAACCATAGTCCCAGACACTGATCAGAGAGGGGACTGTTCTCCTTCACCATAAATCTCGAGTTTAAGAAAAGCTCGAAAGTTCTCAGGAAGGTTTAGGTCCAGAGAGGAAAAAGTCATGTCATTAGTCTTTCATCTTTAAGACCTTTCCAGGTACTGAGCAGTGAAGACTTTGATGCTGCGATTGAGCATTGTCCTGCAGAACAATCCTGTTTTTTTTTAAAGATGAAGATTTTTTCTGTACCTCTGTTTAAAGAAAGTGTCTTCTAAAAATTGGCAGAAGGTTTGGGAGTTGATTTTGCATCTATCTTCAACTTGAATAGGTCCAACTAGCTCATCTGTAATAATACCAGCCCATAGCAGTTCCCACCTCCACGTCGGTAGCATCTGAGTCGAAGTCGAGGTCTGTGCCCATTACTGATCCAGCCACGGGCCCATCCATCTGGTCCGTCAAAAGTCACTATCATCAGTCCATAAAACCTTTGAAAAATCTGTCTTCCGCTATTTCTTGGCCAAGTCTTTCCTTGTGTCTTATTCAGTGGTGGTCGGTATTCAGCCTCAGCCTTGTCTCTGAGCACTGAACATCTTGCACTTCTGGGCCTCCAGGGAGGCTGCAGTTCTGGAATATGACAGCACAAGAGGATAATATCTTCCTGGTTGCTTCACATTTGAGTCTTCTGAAATCTTTTGCAGCTAATGCTATTCTTTTTTTCCTTTTGTGACCCTATACACTTTTGAAGGTTCTGTGATCACACCCAATATCTGAGCAATTTAAGGAGTGCTGCATCACTCTGTAAGACTTAACTATTTTTGAGTTTTTATAGTCAGTTAAAACAGTTTTTGGCCCATTTTGCCGGAGAAAAATAAGCTGCCTAATAATTGTACACCCCTGATAAAGGGTTTCAATATCCATAGGCCACACACCCCTCATTACAATACACATCACCTGATCTACTTCATCCACTAAACATTTAAGTTTATACCGCTTGTATTTGGAAAATCTACATAAAAATGATCATATGGTCAAAATATTCACTTGCCTAATAATTGCGCACACAGTGTATGTGTAGCACCGGCGTCTATGCCCCGTTCTAGGCAGAGACGCCGTCCCTCTCACCTCCCCGCTGCTGGCGCGGCGTCCTCCAGCGCTTCTCTCCCCGCTGCTTCCGGCACGCGCTCCTTCCCCGGCAGTGTGCTTAGGGCGCGCGCCGTCCTAAGGAGTCCCCGGCCAATTGCCGGAGGACCTCCCATATAAAAGGCACCTCCTCCAAAATGGAGGTGCCCGAGCAATGTTGTAGCACTGTTCACTACTCTGCTTCAGCCCTCAGGTCCCGTTGCCAGTTACCTGCCAGATACCTGCCAGATTCCTGTCAGTCTGCTGTCTAATTCCTGCCTGATATCCTGCTACCTGCCTGCTAGCCTGAGGTCCGACGGTCTGCCTTCCAACTCCTGTCAGTCTGTCTAAGGACCAGCTTGCCCGCTCACCTGGGAGCGCACATCTTCTACCTGCCTGCTTGCCTGAGGTCCGACGGTCTGCCTTCCAACTCCTGTCAGTCTGTCTAAGGACCAGCTTGCCCGCTCACCTGGGAGCGCTCATCTGCTGCCTGTCTGCTAGCCTACCAGGAGGCTCTGCCGTCACGTGCTGTGACCACCCGCCTGTCCAGAGACTCCTGCCCGCTCACCTGGGAGCGCTCATCTGCTACCTGTCTGTTGGTCTTCCTGGAGGCTCCGCCGTCACATGCTGTGACCACCCGTTTATCCAGAGACTCTCGACTGCTCACCTGGGAGCTCACGTCTATCATCTGCCGCCACAGGTCGTACCTATCCTTACCCAGAGACTGCCCCGGTCACTTGCCGTGACCTCCTGCCCGTTCATCCAGAGACTGCCCCGGTCACTTGCCGTGACCTCCTGCCCGTTCATCCAGAGACTGTCCCGGTCACTTGCTGTGACCTCCTGTCCGTTCATTCAGAGACTGTCCCGGTCACCTGCTGTGACTGCCTGCCCGTCTACCCTGGTCGCCACCCGCTCCCTTACAAGGACCGCCCCCTTGTATAGTAGCTCAGAGGTTCCGCCTCCCAGACCCGTTACAGTATGTTTCAAAGTGATCAAGAAAACTATTTTTTATTCTCACCTGCTATAAGCTATGGGTGCAATGTTCAGGAATCATCCCTCAATCCATAGAACGTGGATTCCACATCTCACCCCTGACAAAGCCAAAAAGTGAAAATAGTTGGGCAATATTCTGACGCTTGTCTCCATTGTGATTATGATATGTTATAAGCAAGTTTAAATCTCTCAGTTATGTTAATGTGTATTAGGGGTGCACTGTTTTTTTATGGCAATACAAAAAGAAACACTGGCATGGTGGCACCTAGCACGGTGAAGTGAATGCTCAGGTGTTACAAAAAATAAATGATTACAACCATATCCTGTAGAATACAGCAAAAGAGGAGAAGAAACCTATTAGTGGTGTGGGGCACTAAAACTATGGGGTAACAAAGATGAGGATCATTACTGTATAAGGCAATGAGAAGGGGGGGTGCTATTACTTTATAGGGCACTATAGATGGTTATAGCACTATGTGTAAGTGGGAAAAATAGGCAGGACACCTAAGGAGAGTAATGAAAAAAAAAATATATATATATTTATTTATTGTGAGGGGTCAGCTCTACGGTAGGCGCTGGTTCACACAGGGATGCAGTCCATAGGTTCAAACAAACTGGTGGTTTATTAAATGTCCATAAACCAGGCAGGAGACAAAAATATCACAGCCTCTTTCAGGTTCCAAAAAGGTATAACAGAACAAAACATAAAATAGCAGGTCCATATAGAGCACGGCCTCAGCCGTTTAAATGCAGATGCTTTTCTCTGCCTCCAGCAGACTCTGAGCAGCACATGCAAGGTCTGCTCACCTTGCACAACACACAGCACACTGAGACAGGCGCAGCTGTCTTAAATCAGGCCTTCCAAGACCTGGACTGGAGGTAAGTGAGCAGCTGATCCCCCAGCTCTTTCAGCTGCTCATAAAACCCAGCCCTTTAATCCGGGCCCATTAACTCCCTCTCAGCACTATGTGTGCTGGAGCCTGCTTCTCCGGGTCCTACATCACCGAAGCTTGGTACCTCGAGGACACATACCTCCCCTCATCCACAACGTGTCCAGCTGCAACCTTACCTAACCCCCCACTTCCTCTGCCCATATATATATATATATATATATATATATATATATTATATTATATATAGTACAGACCAAAGGTTTGGACACACCTTCTCATTTAAAGATTTTTCTGTATTTTCATGACTATGAAAATTGTACATTCACACTGAAGGCATCAAAACTATGAACTAACACATGTGGAATTATATACTTAACAAAAAAGTGTGAAACAACTGAAAATATGTCTTACAGTTATATGAAAAAGTTTGGGCACCCCTATTAATCTTAAGCTTAATGTTTTATAAAAATTGGTGTTTTTGCAACAGCTATTTCAGTTTGATATATGTAATAACTGTTGGACACAGTAATGTTTTTGCCTTGAAATGAGGTTTATTGTACTAACAGAAAATGTGCAATCTGCATTCAAACAAAATTTGACAGGTGCATAAGTATGGGCACCCTTATCATTTTCTTGTTTTAAATACTCCTACCTACTTTTTACTGACTTACTGAAGCACTTTTTTTTGTTTTGTGACCTCATTGAGCTTTGAACTTCATAGCCAGGTGTATGCAATCATGAGAAAAGCTACTTAAAGTGGCCACTTGCAAGTTGTTCTCCTGTTTGAATCTCCTCTGAAGAGTGGCATCATGGGCTCCTCAAAACAACTGTCAAATGATCTGAAAGCAAAGATTATTCAACATAGTTGTTCAGGGGAAGGATACAAAAAGCTGTCTCAGAGATTTAACCTGTCAGTTTCCACTGTGAGGAACATAGTAAGGAAATGGAAGAACACAGGGACAGTTCTTGTTAAGGCCAGAAGTGGCAGGCCAAGAAAAACATCAGAAAGGCAGAGAAGAAAAATGGTGAGATCAGTCAAGGACAATCCTCAGACCACCTCCAGAGAGCTGCAGCATCAACTTGCTGCAGATGGTGTCACTGTGCATCGGTCAACTATACAACACACTTTGCACAAGGAGAAGCTGTATGGGAGAGTGATGCAAAAGAAGCCGTTTCTGCAAGCACGCCACAAACAGAGTCGGCTGAGGTATGCAAAAGCACATTTGGAGAAGCCAATTTCTTTTTGGAAGAAGGTCCTGTGGACTGATGAAACCAAGATTGAGTTGTTTGGTCATACAAAAAGGCGTTATGCATGGCGGCAAAAAAACACAGCATTCCAAGAAAAACACTTGCTACCCACAGTAAAATTTGGTGGAGGTTCCATCATGCTTTGGGGCTGTGTGGCCAATGCCGGCACCAGGAATCTTGTTAAAGTTGAGGGACGCATGGATTCCACTCAGTATCAGCAGATTCTTGACAATAATGTTCAAGAATCAGTGATAAAGTTGAAGTTACGCAGGGGATGGATCTTTCAGCAAGACAATGATCCAAAACACCGCTCCAAATCTACTCAGGCATTCATGCAGAGGAACAATTACAATGTTCTGGAATGGCCATCCCAGTCCCCAGACCTGAATATCATTGAACATCTGTGGGATCATTTAAAGAGGGCTGTCCATGCTCGGCGACCATCAAACTTAATTGAACTGGAATTGTTTTGCAAAGAGGAATGGTCAAAAATACCTTCATCCAGGATCCAGGAAATCATTAAAAGCTACAGGAAGCGACTAGAGGGTGTTATTTTTGCAAAAGGAGGATCTACTAAATATTAATGTCACTTTTCTGGTGAGGTGCTCATACTTATGCACCTGTCAAATTTTGTTTGAATGCAGATTGCACATTTTCTGTTAGTACAATAAACCTCATTTCAAGGCAGAAACATTACTGTGTCTAACAGTTATTACATATATCAAACTAAAATAGCTGTTGCAAAAACACCAATTTTTATAAAACAATAAGCTTAAGATTAATAGGGGTGCCCAAACTTTTTCATATGACTGTATATTCTAGGTTCTTCAAAAGTAGCCACCTTTTGCTTTGATGACTGCTTTGCACACTCTTGGCATTCTCTTGGTGAGCTTCAAGAGGTAGTCACTGGAAATGGTCTTCCAACAATCTTGAAGGAGTTCCCAGAGATGCTTAGCACTAGTTGGCCCTTTTGCCTTCACTCTGCGGTCCAGCTCACCCCAAACCATCTCGATTGGATTCAGATCTGGTGACTGAGGAGGCCAGGACATCTGGCGTAGCACCCCATCACTCTCCCTCTTGGTCAAATAGCCCTTACACAGCCTGCAGGTGTGTTTGGGGTCATTGTCCTGTTGAAAAATAAATGATGGTCCAACTAAACGCAAACCGGATGGAATGGCATGCCGCTGCAAGATGCTGTGGTAGCTATGCTGGTTCAGTATGCCTTCAATTTTGAATAAATCCCCAACAGTGTCACCAACAAAGCACCGTCACACCATCACACCTCCTACTCCATGCTTCACGGTTGGAACCAGGCATGTAGAGTCCATCCTCCTGCCCGTTCATCCAGAGACTGCCCCGGTCACTTGCCGTGACCTCCTGCCCGTTCATCCAGAGACTGTCCCGGTCACTTGCTGTGACCTCCTGTCCGTTCATTCAGAGACTGTCCCGGTCACCTGCTGTGACTGCCTGCCCGTCTATCCTGGTCGCCACCCGCTCCCTTACAAGGACCGCCCCCTTGTATAGTAGCTCAGAGGTTCCGCCTCCCAGACCCGTTACAGTTTGCTCGGGCCATGGAACCCGGTGGCACCCAAGCTCCCTCGCTCTCGGACCTGTGTCATGAACTGTCCCGTCAGAGGTCCCAACAGGAGTCCATCCTGGGTCACCTGCGGAATGTCAATTCTCGCCTGGACACTCTGACTGCTCTGCCTGCAACCACCGCCAGTGCCATGACTCGCAATCCGGCAGCTCCACTGCCCACTAATAACATGGTATCCTACCCCGGACCCCGGCTTTCTGCACCTCCTCGTTTCGGAGGCGACTCCGCCCAGGCTCGGGGCTTCATAAATCAGTGCACCCTGCACTTTGAACTCCTGTCTCACCAGTTTAACTCCGACCGGGCCAAAATTGCCTTCATCATGTCCCATCTCACCGGGGAGGCCCTGGCCTGGCTAAATCCTCTATGGGAGAGATGAGACCCTCTGGTGTCCGACTTGCCTGCCTTTCTCACGGCTTTCCGGAAAGTCTTCGACGAACCCGGACGGAAGACCTCATCTGCATCATCTCTGCTACGCCTCCATCAGGGAAGTCTCACCGTGGGCCAATATGCCATACGGTTCCGTACCCTTGCTTCGGAGCTGGCCTGGGATAATGACGCTCTGGTTTCCGTCTTCTGGGAGGGTCTGTCCGGCCGTATTAAAGATGAACTTGCCGGTCGGGACATTCCTACCACTCTCGATGACCTAATAACTCTTGCCACCCGGATTGACCTGCGGTTCCAGGAGCGTGCCAAAGAGGTCACCCGTGAGAGGAGGTTTCCACGTCTAGCTCCTACTTTTCAGAAACCCGTCACTCCCTCCGTCTCTCCTCAGGTACACTCTCCTGAGCCTATGCAGGTCGACCAGACCAAGATGATCGGTTCTCGCCGAGAATCTCGCCGAGCCGAGGGAAGCTGTTTCTATTGTGGCAGTATGAAGCACTTCATCCGTTCCTGCCCGGAAAAACCGGGAAACGCCAGTGTCTAGGACCACTCGGAGAAGTCGTCCTAGACAAAAGTAAGCCCTCTCCGTCTCTGACCTTACCGATCTCTATTGCTTGGGGAGAGAACCGTCTCTTTGAACTCGCCCATCTGGATTCTGGAGCTGCTGGAAATCTCATCTCCCAGTCTCTGGTAGAGAGATACCATATTCCCACCAAGTCCCTGGCTGAACCATTGTCAGTCGCCTCCGTGGATGGAAGACTTCTCTCGGAGACCATCCTGCTCGTCACTGAACCCATAACCCTGCAGGTGGGAATGCTGCACTCTGAGGAGATCTCATTCCATGTGCTGTCCGGACTTTCTCACTCCCTGTTGCTAGGTCTACCTTGGCTCCAGACACATGAACCCGTATTGAACTGGCGGTCCGGTGAAGTACTCCGATGGGGTCCTGACTGCCATAGGACCTGCCTGGTCCCGGTCCATCCACTTCGCCCTCAGCCTACTCCAGCTAACTTACCTGGTCTCCCGGCTCCCTACTGGCCCTATGCGGACGTCTTCGGTAAGAAGGAAGCTGAGACGTTGCCACCCCATAGGCCATACGATTGCCCGATCGACCTGGTACCTGGCACCACTCCTCCTCGTGGGCGTATCTACCCGTTGTCTACAGCCGAGACCCGAGCCATGTCTGAGTACATTGAAGAGAATCTGGCTAGGGGATTTATCCGAAAATCTACCTCCCCGGCTGGAGCCGGATTCTTCTTTGTCAAAAAGAAAGACGGCTCGCTACGTCCCTGTATTGACTACAGAGGACTCAATCTCATCACGGTAAAAAACAAATATCCCCTGCCACTCATCTCCGAATTGTTTGACCGTCTCAAGGGCGCCAGGATCTTCTCCAAGCTGGATCTACGAGGAGCGTATAATCTGGTCCGTATCCGTCAAGGAGACGAGTGGAAGACGGCATTCAATACCCGGGACGGTCACTACGAGTACCTTGTGATGCCCTTCGGTCTCTGTAATGCTCCCGCGGTCTTTCAGGAACTAGTCAACGACATCTTCCGTGACCTCCTGTACTGCTGCGTAGTGGTATACCTGGACGATATCTTGGTCTTCTCTCCGGATCTCCCCACACACCGGAGGGATGTTCGTCAGGTCCTGCTTAGGCTTCGGCAGAACCACCTTTATGCCAAATACGAGAAGTGTCTCTTCGATCAGACCTCCCTTCCGTTCTTGGGCTATGTCATCTCCCAAACAGGTCTGCAAATGGATCCCGAGAAGCTCTCTTCCGTTCTAAAATGGCCTCGTCCTGAAGGTTTGAAGGCGATACAGCGATTCCTGGGCTTCGCTAATTACTATCGTCTTTTCATCCCACACTTCTCGTCTCGGACTGCTCCCATATCTGCACTTACCCGTAAGGGGGCTAACCCCAGGACATGGTCGCCTGAAGCCGAGGAGGCCTTCCTTTCCCTAAAGAAAGCCTTCGCCTCTGCTCCCGCCCTGCACCGTCCGGACTGTAATAAACAATTCTACCTGGAGGTTGATGCCTCCTCCTCCGGAGCCGGAGCGGTGCTCACCCAGAAGTCTTCTACCGGGAGAATGGTAACGTGCGGCTTCTTCTCCAAAATCTTCTCCTCGTCAGAGCGCAACTACTCCATAGGAGACCGTGAATTGCTAGCCATCAAATTGGCACTGGGAGAGTGGCGCTATCTGCTTGAAGGGGCTCTCTACCCGGTAATTATCTACACGGATCACAAAAACCTGGCATATCTCCAAAATGCCCAGAGACTCAATCCTCGCCAGGCCCGGTGGTCGTTGTTTTTTGCCCGCTTCGACTTCATTCTTCATTTCCGTCCGGCGGACAAGAACGTCAAAGCTGATGCCTTGTCCCGGTCCTTCCTGTCCTCCGATCAAGAGGAGGAACCTACGCACATCATCGACTCCTCCAAGGTGATGAATGTGGCCCCCTTGGATCTGACTCGTCTTCCACCCGGTAAGACGTTCTTAGCTGTGCCAGATCGGGAGAGGGTTCTTCGCTGGGGACATTCTTCTAAACTAGCTGGCCATGCTGGCCAAAAGAAGACCTTCCAACTCATTACCCGGCATTACTGGTGGCCTACCCTGCGTAAGGACGTGGTAGACTTCGTCGCGGCCTGTTCATCCTGTGCCCGTAACAAAGTTCCCCGACATCTACCTGCCGGCCATCTCCTGCCCCTTCCCATACCTGCTGCTCCTTGGCAACACATCGCTATGGACTTTATCACCGACCTTCCAGTTTCTGCCGGTTGTACTGTCATTTGGGTTGTCGCTGACCGTTTTTCTAAGATGGCCCACTTCATTCCCCTGCCTGGTCTTCCGTCTGCACCCGAGCTGGCTAAAGACTTTATCCGCCACATCTTCCGTCTCCATGGTCTGCCCCTCCACATCGTGTCGGATCGTGGGGTTCAGTTCACCTCTCGCTTCTGGAGAGCCACATGTAAGCTGCTGGACATTACCCTGGATTTCTCCTCCGCTTACCACCCTCAGTCCAATGGTCAAGTGGAGCGGATCAATCAGATCTTGACCAGCTACCTCCGGCACTTCGTTGATGCTCACCACTCGGACTGGGTGGATCTCGTACCATGGGCCGAGTTCTCTTATAACAACCATGAGAGCGAGTCCTCTTCCAAATCCCCGTTCTTTATAGTCGGTGGCCAACATCCCCGGATTCCACTTCCTGTCTCCGTTTCTGTGGACAACCCTGCTGCGGAGTCTCTTGTCAGCGAATTTTCTACTATTTGGGAGAGCACCAGGTCCGCTCTTCTTCTCTCCTCTGAGCGGATGAAGAGATATGCTGATAAGAGACGTCTGGATCCGCCCCAATTCCGTCCGGGAGACAAGGTTTGGCTCTCATCCAAACATGTGCGGCTCAAAGTACCCTCCTACAAGTTGGGTCCTCGATTCATCGGCCCCTTCGAAGTCCTCAGGCAAATTAACCCTGTGGCCTACAAATTAAAACTCCCGGCCACCCTACGGATCCCCAACTCCTTCCACGTATCTCTCCTCAAACCCGTTGTCTTTAACTTTTTTTCCAAAAATCCAGGTGCCCCTCCTGCTCCGGTTTCCGCTGATGACATCTTTGAGGTAGAGAGTATTCTGGCCTCCAAGAGGGTAAGAGGAAAAACCTTTTTTCTGGTAGATTGGAAGGGGTTTGGTCCAGAGGAGAGAACTTGGGAAACCAGGGAGAACATCAACGCCCCGCTTCTCCTTGAGAAATTTCTTTCTGGCCAAAAAAAGAGGGGGCCTAAAGAGGGGGGTACTGTAGCACCGGCGTCTCTGCCCCGTTCTAGGCAGAGACGCCGTCCCTCTCACCTCCCCGCTCCTGGCGCGGCGTCCTCCAGCGCTTCTCTCCCCGCTGCTTCCGGCACGGGCTCCTTCCCCGGCAGTGTGCTTAGGGCGCGCGCGCTCCCCCTCTCTTAAAAGGACCGCGCGCGCTGTCCTAAGGAGTCCCCGGCCAATTGCCGGAGGACCTCCCATATAAAAGGCACCTCCTCCAAAATGGAGGTGCCCGAGCAATGTTGTAGCACTGTTCACTACTCTGCTTCAGCCCTCAGGTCCCGTTGCCAGTTACCTGCCAGATACCTGCCCGATTCCTGCCAGTCTGCTGTCTAATTCCTGCCTGATATCCTGCTACCTGCCTGCTAGCCTGAGGTCCGACGGTCTGCCTTCCAACTCCTGTCAGTCTGTCTAAGGACCAGCTTGCCCGCTCACCTGGGAGCGCACATCTTCTACCTGCCTGCTTGCCTGAGGTCCGACGGTCTGCCTTCCAACTCCTGTCAGTCTGTCTAAGGACCAGCTTGCCCGCTCACCTGGGAGTGCTCATCTGCTGCCTGTCTGCTAGCCTACCAGGAGGCTCTGCCGTCACGTGCTGTGACCACCCGCCTGTCCAGAGACTCCTGCCCGCTCACCTGGGAGCGCTCATCTGCTACCTGTCTGTTGGTCTTCCTGGAGGCTCCGCCGTCACATGCTGTGACCACCCGTTTATCCAGAGACTCTCGACTGCTCACCTGGGAGCTCACGTCTATCATCTGCCGCCACAGGTCGTACCTATCCTTACCCAGAGACTGCCCCGGTCACTTGCCGTGACCTCCTGCCCGTTCATCCAGAGACTGCCCCGGTCACTTGCCGTGACCTCCTGCCCGTTCATCCAGAGACTGTCCCGGTCACTTGCTGTGACCTCCTGTCCGTTCATTCAGAGACTGTCCCGGTCACCTGCTGTGACTGCCTGCCCGTCTACCCTGGTCGCCACCCGCTCCCTTACAAGGACCGCCCCCTTGTATAGTAGCTCAGAGGTTCCGCCTCCCAGACCCGTTACAGTATGTTTCAAAGTGATCAAGAAAACTATTTTTTATTCTCACCTGCTATAAGCTATGGGTGCAATGTTCAGGAATCATCCCTCAATCCATAGAACGTGGATTCCACATCTCACCCCTGACAAAGCCAAAAAGTGAAAATAGTTGGGCAATATTCTGACGCTTGTCTCCATTGTGATTATGATATGTTATAAGCAAGTTTAAATCTCTCAGTTATTTCAATGCGTATTAGGGGTGCACTGTTTTTTTATGGCAATACAAAAAGAAACACTGGCATGGTGGCACCTAGCACGGTGAAGTGAATGCTCAGGTGTTACAAAAAATAAATGATTACAACCATATCCTGTAGAATACAGCAAAAGAGGAGAAGAAACCTATTAGTGGTGTGGGGCACTAAAACTATGGGGTAACAAAGATGAGGATCATTACTGTATAAGGCAATGAGAAGGGGGGGGCTATTACTTTATAGGGCACTATAGATGGTTATAGCACTATGTGTAAGTGGGAAAAATAGGCAGGACACCTAAGGAGAGTAATGAAAAAAAATATATATATATATTTATTTATTGTGAGGGGTCAGCTCTACGGTAGGCGCTGGTTCACACAGGGATGCAGTCCATAGGTTCAAACAAACTGGTGGTTTATTAAATGTCCATAAACCAGGCAGGAGACAAAAATATCACAGCCTCTTTCAGGTTCCAAAAAGGTATAACAGAACAAAACATAAAATAGCAGGTCCATATAGAGCACGGCCTCAGCCGTTTAAATGCAGATGCTTTTCTCTGCCTCCAGGAGACTCTGAGCAGCACATGCAAGGTCTGCTCACATTGCACAACACACAGCACACTGAGACAGGCGCAGCTGTCTTAAATCAGGCCTTCCAAGACCTGGACTGGAGGTAAGTGAGCAGCTGATCCCCCAGCTCTTTCAGCTGCTCATAAAACCCAGCCCTTTAATCCGGGCCCATTAACTCCCTCTCAGCACTATGTGTGCTGGAGCCTGCTTCTCCGGGTCCTACATCACCGAAGCTTGGTACCTCGAGGACACATACCTCCCCTCATCCACAACGTGTCCAGCTGCAACCTTACCTAACCCCCCACTTCCTCTGCCCATATATATATATATATATATATATATATATATATATATATATATATATATATATATATATATAATTATATTATATATAGTACAGACCAAAGGTTTGGACACACCTTCTCATTTAAAGATTTTTCTGTGTTTTCATGACTATGAAAATTGTACATTCACACTGAAGGCATCAAAACTATGAACTAACACATGTGGAATTATATACTTAACAAAAAAGTGTGAAACAACTGAAAATATGTCTTATATTCTAGGTTCTTCAAAAGTAGCCACCTTTTGCTTTGATGACTGCTTTGCACACTCTTGGCATTCTCTTGGTGAGCTTCAAGAGGTAGTCACTGGAAATGGTCTTCCAACAATCTTGAAGGAGTTCCCAGAGATGCTTAGCACTAGTTGGCCCTTTTGCCTTCACTCTGCGGTCCAGCTCACCCCAAACCATCTCGATTGGGTTCAGGTCTGGTGACTGTGGAGGCTAGGTCATCTGGCGTAGCACCCCATCACTCTCCCTCTTGGTCAAATAGCCCTTACACAGCCTGGAGGTGTGTTTGGGGTCATTGTCCTGTTGAAAAATAAATGATGGTCACACCATCACACCTCCTACTCCATGCTTCACGGTTGGAACCAGGCATGTAGAGTCCATCCGTTCACCTTTTCTGCGTCGCAGAAAAGGTGAACAGATGGACTCTACATGCCTGGTTCCCACCGTGGAGCATGGAGGAAGAAGTGTGATGGTGTGGGGGTGCTTTGCTGGTGACACTGTTGGGGATTTATTCAAAATTGAAGGCATACTGAACAAGCATGGCTACCATAGCATCTTGTAGCGGCATGCTATTCCATCCAGTTTGCATTTAGTTGGACCATCATTTATTTTTCAACAGGACAATAACCCCAAACACACCCCCAGGCTGTGTAAGGGCTATTTGATCAAGAAGGAGAGTGATGGGGTGCTACGCCAGATGACCTGGCCTCCACAGTCACCAGACCTGAACCCAATCGAGATGGTTTGGGGTGAGCTGGACCGCAGAGTGAAGGCAAAAGGGCCAACAAGTGCTAAGCATCTCTGGGAACTCCTTCAAGATTGCTGGAAGACCATTTCCAGTGACTACCTCTTGAAGCTCATCAAGAGAATGCGAAGAGTGTGCAAAGCAGTCATCAAAGCAAAAGTTGGCTACTTTGAAGAACCTAGAATATAAGACATATTTTCAGCTGTTTCACACTTTTTTGTTAAGTATATAATTCCACATGTGTTAATTCATAGTTTTGATGCCTTCAGTGCGAATGTACAATTTTCATAGTCATGAAAATACAGAAAAATCTTTAAATGAGAAGGTGTGTCCATACTTTTGGTCTGTACTGTATAAGACAAAATATAAAAAAACACAAGCAATAAATGTTTATATGATTCTGCCCCCCCAAAGTAAATAGCAAAATGTAATACATAATAATAATAAGAATCTTTACTTTTATATAGCGCGAACATATTCCGCAGCTCTTTACATACATAATTATTGCTGTCCCCATCAGGGCTCACAATCTCAATTCCCTATCAGTTGTCTTTGGAGTGTGGGAGGAAACTGGAGAACCCGGAGGAAACCCATGCAAACACGGAGAGAACATACAAACTCCTTGCAGATGTTGTACTTGGTGGGATTTGAACCCAGGACCCCAGCGCTGCAAAGCTGCAGTGCTAACCACTGAGCCACCGTGCTACCCAGTACATTAAAAAAATATTCGGTATTGCCATGTACATAACTGCCTGAATTAATAACATTTTGAAATATTTTTTCGCATATGGTGAAAAACTAGGAATAATGTTTTTGGCCACCACAATTCCACATAAAAATGTAATAAAAAGCTACTAAAATGTCATATTTCCTCCAAAATTGTATCAACAAAAAGAAGAAAACAATAAATAATCATTGAAACGGTTCATCGAAAATCAGAATGAAAATAGTTACAGGTCTCAGAAAATGGCGACACGGAAAAATTGTTAGATACTAAATTTTCCGCCCTGGTGACATCACACCTGTAGAGCATTAGACCGCTGCAGTCAACCACTGATCTCAGAACTGATGCCAATATATTCAGTATGAACAGTTGAGCTCAGTGATTGGCTGCAGTTGTCACACACGCTAAAGACATGACATCACCACTGCAGCCTATAAAGAAGACCCGAGCAGCAGAGAGCCGGCACTGGAGCAGGGGAAGGTGAGTAATGCTGATTATAGTATTTGTTACACAGACTCGTAGATTGTGTACAGAAGATTGAAAGGGGAAACCTCTTCTATGATACTCCTCTCTGCTGGTACAGGGCACATTGTGATGTTCAGAGTTGTAATGAACCTCAGACAGGAATAATGTTGAGATGGCCTGAGAGCAGAGAGGAACGCTGAGGAGAAGGTCTGAGGGAAGAGAGGAATGCTGAGGAGAAGGTCTGAGGGAAGAGAGGAATGCTGAGGAGATGGTCTGAGGGAAGAGAGGAGCGCTGAGGAGATGGCCTGAGAGTAAAGAGGAGCGCTGAGGAGATGGCCTGAGAGTAAAGAGGAGCGCTGAGGAGATGGCCTGAGTAAAGAGGAACGCTGAGGAGACAGCCGTAAAGTGGAGAAGAGTGTTGAGGGGATGGCCTGAGGTTAGATATGAGCACTAAGGAGGTATCCAGAGAGCAGAGAAGAAAGGAGATGGCCCGAATACAGAGAGGAGCACTGAGGAGACGGCCTGAGAGCAGAGCACAAAGTAGAGGTTCTGAAAGCAGAGAGAAGCGCTGAAGAGATGACCTGAGGGTAAAGAGGAGCGCTGAGGAGACAGCCTGAGGATAGAGAGAAGCACTCAGGAGACAGCCTGAAGGAAGAGATGAGTGGTAAGAAGACAGCCTGAGGTTAGAGATGAGTGCAAAGGAGGCAGCTTGAGAGCAGAGAGGAACACTGAGGAGACAGCCTATGTGTAGAGAGAAGCACTGAGGAGACTGCTTGGGAGCATAGAAAAGCGATGAGGAGACAGACTGAGGGCAGAGAGGAGTCCCGAGGAGATGGCCTGAGAGTAAAGAGGAGTGCTGAGGAGATGGCCTGAGTAAAGAGGAGCGCTGAGGAGATGGCCTGAGAGTAAAGGAGAGCGCTGAGGAGATGGCCTGAGTAAAGAGGAGCGCTAAGGAGATGGCCTGAGCGTAAAGAAGAGCGCCGAGGAGATGGCCTGAGAGTAAAGAGGAGCGCCGAGGAGATGGCCTGAGCGTAAAGAGGAGCGCTGAGGAGATGGCCTGAGCGTAAAGAAGAGCGCCGAGGAGATGGCCTGAGAGTAAAGAGGAGCGCCGAGGAGATGGCCTGAGTAAAGAGGAGCGCCGAGGAGATGGCCTGAGCATAAAGAGGAGCGCTGAGGAGATGGCCTGAGAGTAAAGGAGAGCGCTGAGGAGATGGCCTGAGAGTAAAGGAGAGCGCTAAGGAGATTGGCCTGATAGTAAAGAGGAGCGCCGAGGAGATGGCCTGAGAGTAAAGAGGAGCGCTGAGGAGATGGCCTGAGAGTAAAGGAGAGCGCTGAGGAGATGGCCTGAGTAAAGAGGAGCGCTAAGGAGATGGCCTGATAGTAAAGAGGAGCGCCGAGGAGATGGCCTGAGTGTAAAGAGGAGCGCCGAGGAGATGGCCTGAGAGTAAAGAGGAGCGCTGAGGAGATGGCCTGAGAGTAAAGGAGAGCGCTGAGGAGATGGCCTGAGTAAAGAGGAGCGCTAAGGAGATGGCCTGATAGTAAAGAGGAGCGCCGAGGAGATGGCCTGAGCGTAAAGAGGAGCGCCGAGGAGATGGCCTGAGAGTAAAGAGGAGCGCCGAGGAGATGGCCTGAGAGTAAAGAGGAGCGCCGAGGAGATGGCCTGAGAGTAAAGAGGAGTGCTGAGGAGATGGCCTGAGAGTAAAGAGAAGCGCTGAGGAGATGGCCTGAGAGTAAAGAGGAGCGCTGAGGAGATGGCCTGAGTAAAGAGGAGCGCTGAGGAGATGGCCTGAGAGTAAAGAGGAGCACTGAGGAGATAGCCTGAGAGTAAAGAGGAGCGCTGAGGAGATGGCTTGAGAGTAAAGAGGAGAACTGAGGAGATGGCCTGAGAGTAAAGAGGAGTGCTGATGAGATGGCCTGAGTGTAGAGAGAAGCACTGAGGAGATCAGATGAGAATAAAGAGGAGCGCTGAGGAGATGGCCTGAGAGTAAAGAGGAGCGCTGAGGAGATGGCCTGAGAGTAAAGAGGAGCGCTGAGGAGATAGCCTGAGAGTAAAGAGGAGCGCTGAGGAGATGGCCTGAGAGTAAAGAGGAGTGCTGAGGAGATGGCCTGAGAGTAAAGAGGAGCGCTGAGGAGACGGCCTGAGAGTAAAGAGGAGCGCTGATGAGAAGGCCTGAGAGTGAAGAGGAATGCTGAGGAGATGGCCTGAGAGTAAAGAGGAGCGCTGAGGAGACGGCCTGAGATTAAAGAGGAGCGCTGAGGAGATGGCCTGAGATTAAAGAGGAGCGCTGAGGAGATGGCCTGAGATTAAAGAGGAGCGCTGAGGCGATGGCCTGAGAGTAAAGAGGAGCGCTGAGGAGATGGCCCGAGAATAAAGAGGAGCGCTGAGGAGATGGCCTGAGAGTAAAGAGGAGCGCTGAGGAGATGGCCTGAGAGTAAAGAGGAGCACTGAGGAGATGGCCTGAGTAAAGAGGAGCACTGAGGAGATGGCCTGAGAGTAAAGAGGAGCGCTGAGGAGATGGCCTGAGTAAAGAGGAGCGCTGAGGGGATGGCCTGAGAGTAAAGAGGAGTGCTGAGGAGATGGCCTGAGAGTAAAGAGGAGCGCTGAGAAGACCGACAAGAAATGCAGAGGAGATGGTCTGAGGATAGAAAGGAACACCGAGGAGACGGCTTAAGTGTAAAGGGGTCGTCCATTTACTTTATGTGTTCAGGGTAGAATTAAATGGTAATGGGTGTGGTTAGGGGTTGGAGGAATGGTTATGGACGTGGACTAAGATGTCATGATGTACAATCTATCCCTCTTTATATTCCCTGACAGTTGGGAGGTCAGACAAATGTAAAAATCTAATTGTTTTTGTAGCTGCAAAATGCAATGTGTGAATAAAGTCTATAGAGAGTGTGAGCCCCAATGGGGATGGTGATATTAATGTGTGTACATGCTGCGGAGTATGGAGGCGATATAGAAAATAATGGGGAATCTCCACATACCTCCACCTGCAGAGCCGCCACCACATAAATGGCTGTTCTGTGCGCACAGGACCTGTGATGAGGTCACAGGAGGGGAGGAGTCAGGGGTCACATGATCAGGGGTCTCAGTGTATACAGGACTCTGCTGTACCCTGCAGGATGCAGCCTGTATAAGTGTTAAGTGTGTGGTGAGCGTCTCTATTAGGTTATAGGCCAGACACTATGTACCACACTTATAAGTGCAGATGGATAAGGCCGATATAGGGCGCCAGTCACACAGATAATACTACGCAGCCGCCCTTCCATGAACAGTCGGTGTAAGTGGTTGTTTCATCTATTTTGCACCTGTGCTGCCTCCGCCTTTATCATGGGGACTGTTGTGTCCTGCAGTGTAGTTGATATTGTGTCTGTCACGATTCCTCCGCTCAGTGTGTCTTGGACGCAGTGAGTGACAGCTCAGTCATCCAATCTAGTGCAGGGACGTGCTGAGCTGTCGGTACTTTGATTGACAGCTCAGCCGCCCAATCTGAGACTGGGAGGTGCTGAGTTTACTTCAGGTGTTCCCTGTTTCTAGTAATTACCCAGCTACTTAGCCGAGCTGTAAGTCCCCGATAGCTGCTGGTAGTAGCTTTCAGCTCAATGTGGTCTGTTCCCTCTGCACTTTATGCTCTGAATTCAGACATTCTGATCTTCTGTTGCTGGACCCTGGCTTTCCCTATTGACTTCCAGTTTGTATTACCCCTTTTGCCTTGACACATGCTGACCTTGGAATTCTGACTCTGGACTGTGACCTGACTAGGCCTTTGTATCTTCCCTCTTTTTATAATGTACTCTCCTGGCTGTTGACCTCGAACTCCTTGACTATCCTGACTCGCGGCTTGTCCGTGAGAAGTGAGTCAGTGTAACAGCATCTTGGTTTTGGTAAATATGGCCGCCTTTTTTCCATGAGGTTTTTTGAATATGTGGTGGGAGAAAAAATAAATATTTCTAATACTGTGAGCTCTCATGGTATCACGTGCTAAGCGTCTCTGCTCTATGAGGACTGACGAAAGTTCAGTCTGAACTGTGTCCTATAGATTACAGCAAAGAGGATAAAAACAACCTCGTTACAGCTCATTCAAATGTCCAAGTACAGACTACAATGCATTGGCTGGCCGTGAGTCTCCTGACCTGAGCGTGACAGTCTCATATATTTCTATAATTGTGAGGTAAAAAATTAGAAAAGAAGCTTTATGGCAGGCGCTGTCATGCTGAAGACAAAGATGAGAAGGTGTAGAAAAACAACAAACATATTAAAAGATAGCAATGTGTTTCAAAATCGATCTGTCATCTTCCTAGGACCATCATAAAGCTTTTTTTCCTCATTTTTTGTCTCCTTCTGTTGACTTCAACAGTGGAGAAGCAGTCTATATGAGGAATACCATTGTGCTACTTCTCTCATCACAGTTGAGCCTGACCGGCTCAATTCCACCAGGTGGTGGGAAGATTCCATCGACCCTTCCCTGTTTCTTATCACCGGGACTTCACCATGGAGCTGTATATTCTTCTATGAAGCCGTCATGCTCAGGTCAGGAGATCCACGGTCATACATTGCACAGACGTCTAAATGAGCCCTTAGTATTGTTAAGCACAATAACTGTGGAGGGGAACAAAGTTGAGCATTATTATTGTCTATGGTAATTGGGGAGGGTTGGGGTGTATTACTATTACCGCAGGGCTGGGATGGGCAAGGGGGCATCTGCCTGCTGGCTCCCTCACAAGTGCTGACTCTCTGTGTGGCTACATATACTGTAAGCCTGTCTATATGTGGGTGTATGTATGATAAGATCTGCACATACACTATATGTGCTTTTATATATTTATGTGTCTACTACAAAAAAGGATACAACTTTGTCAATTATGTGCTGTTTATATGGAATCATTTTTTTAAAGGAAAAAAACAATGATGTGGATATACGTATTGTGTCTTATGTAAGAAATCACAGGTTATGCAGACATGATGTTTTCATATGTTTGTCATTAAACTCATCTCCTCTCGATCATGTCAGGTTCCCCAGACTTCCCAAATAATCCCCTTTATGATTCAGAGACTTATGTACACATAACCTTCCTATCAGTTTTTTTAGGTGAATTAAAAAAATAATTGGTGTGTGGGGACTTTACTAAGACCCTCGTGTAATGTTCACTATTGTTATCACAATGCTGCTTGAATGCAGCACAATTAGGACGGCAGTTTCCAAGCCACACATTTTTTATTATATAATTGTTGTGGTACCAATGTAGCAAGCTTGATTGTGTTACTGTATCTACATAGCGAGTATGGATCTGTTATTATTTCTATGCGGTAAGTTTTCTCTGATACAATATATACAGTGAGTACGGAAAGTATTCCGACCCCTTTACATTTTTCACTCTTTGTTTCATTGCAGCCATTTAGTAAATTTTAAAAAGTTCATTTTTTTCTCATTAAAGTCCACTCTGCACCCCATCTTGACTGAAAGAAAACAGAAATGTAGAATTTTTTGCAAATTATAAAAGAAAAACTGAAATATCACATGGTCATAAGTATTCAGACCCTTTGCTCAGACACTCATATTTAAGTCACATGCTGTCCATTTCCTTGTGATCCTCCTTGAGATGGTTCTACTCCTTCATTGGAGTCCAGCTGTGTTTAATTAAACTGATAGGACTTGATTTGGAAAGGCACACACCTGTCTATATAAGACCTCACAGCGCACAGTGCATGTCAGATCAAATGAAAATCATGAGCTCAAAGGAACTGCCCAAGGAGCAGAGACAGAATTGTGGCAAGGCACAGATCTGGCCACGGTTACAAAACAATTTCTGCATTACTCAAGGTTACTAATAGCACAGTGGCCTCCATAATCCTTAAATGGAAGAAGTTTGGGACCACCAAAAGTCTTCCTAGACCTGGCCGTCCAGCGAAGCTGAGCAATCGTGGGAGAAGAGCCAGCTCCAGAGATGCTGTATGGAGATAGGAGAAAGTTCCACAAAGTCAACTATCACTGAAGCCCTCCACCAGTCGGGCCTTTATGGCAGAGTGGTCCAACGGAAGCCTCTCCTCAGTGCAAGACTTATGAAAGCCCGCATAGAGTTTGCTCAAAAACATATGACGGACTCCTAAACTATGAGAAATAAGATTCTCTGGTCTGATGAGACGAAGATAGAACTTTTTTGTGATAATTCTAAGCGGTATGTGTGGAGAACACCAGGAACTGCTCATCACTGTCCAATACAATTCCAACAGTGAAACATGGTCGTGGCAGTATCATGCTATGAGAGTGTTTTTCAGCTGCAGGGAGAGGGCGAATGGTTGCAATTGAAGGAAATATGAATGCGGCCAAGTACAGAGATATCCTGGATGAAAACCTCTTCCAGAGTGCTATGGACCTCAGACTTGGCCGAAGGTTAACCTTCCAACAAGACAATGACCCTAAGCACACAGCTAAAATAACAAAGGAGTGGCTTCAGAACAGTTCTGTGACCATTCCTGACTGGCCCAGCCAGAGCCCTGACCTAAACCCAATTGAGCATCTCTGGAGAGATCTGAATATGGCTGTCGACCAACGTTCACCATCCAACCTGACGGGACTGGAGAGGATCTGCAAGGAAGAATGGAAGAGGATCCCCAAATCCAGGTGTGAAAAACTTGTTGCAACATTCCCAAGAAGACTCATGGCTGTACTAGCCCAAAAGGGTGCTTCTACTCAATACTGAGCAAAGGGTCTGAATACTTATGACCATGTGATATTTCAGTTTTTCTTTTTTAATAAATTTGCAAAAATTTCTACATTTCTGTTTTTTTTCAGTCAAGATTGGATTAATTTATTTTATATCTTGATCTGATTTTTATGAACGTAGCGATATCAACCAAATAGGTGTTGTTGTTTTTTATTTCCTAATTTTTAATTAGGCAAAAAGGGGTGTGATTTGAACACACACACATAAATATATTTATTCATTTTTTGCATATTTTAAAAAATGTTTTATTCCCCCTGAGATCATCTGATCGCTTGAGCTATATACAGCAATGCCACAGTATTGCTGTGTATAGCAAAAATCATAAATGATGTCTCCTATCAATGGCAGGCACAGGTCACAGGTTGGCTTTCACAAGAGTACTGTCATGACAGGCACAGGGTCTTCAGCTGACCCTTGGCTGTCACGACGACCCATCGGTGTTACACGATCGCATCGGGGGAGGGCCGATGAACAGTTAGAACAGTGCGCCCCCTTGTTGACGCACTGTAAATGCCACTGTCACAGATTAACAGCGGCATTTAACAGTGGGTCAGATGATGGCTGATTATCACAGCCATCATCTGCTGGCAAACACGCGGGCTTGTCTTACGAGCCTGCATGAATGTCAGGGAGCTAGCATTTGACATACCTAGTACTTCATATTTCATCAAGGGGTTAATAGTGGCTGCTTTAAAGTCTAATAACTCAGTTACCTTTATAAGGCAGCCAAAGGAAAATAGATAAAGGCCCCAAACACATCAGATACATCCAAAATCTATCTTCCGTGACTCCCCCATACACTAGAGCATTGGTCTCTGCTCCGAGCTTCTGTGTTCTCTATCAGAGAGCTGCTCCGGCATTCGCTTATCTCCCTGAGAACAAAAGAATCGGCCTCCGGAAATCCAAAGCTTCGGGTCCTTTTCTCTCCAACATCATCTTCTCCATAGGAATAGGAAAGCGCCCATACACATTAGACTGCTGGCGGATCCCATCGATTCACCTAACTATAGTCCTATGTGGATGGTGGCCATTAGGGACGGGCCGCTTCTCATGGGCTACGGCTTGTAACCCCGGGATATAATGTGCCAGCTAGCCCCTGGATCTAGGCCCCCATGGATGGTTATAGCCTTATGGAGGTGGGAGGGGGGATGCGCAGGGGCCGAATGGGGAATAACTGAAAATCTATAAAAATATATATAAAAACAATAAACATTATAAATCCTTCCCCTTCTTCCCCAAATTCAGAATTTTATTTTAACCAATAAATAATAATAAATTCTTCTTAATTTCGGTATCGCACCGACCGGGAGGAAAACATCGCCGCTCATTCACACCGGACATTTCATGAAGGGTTTTCTCTTTTTTCAGTGCATTTTAAAGTGAATTCAGTTCTAAAGCACAAAATCTTTAAATCACCCGATGCCAAGGGGTTAAATATTCCTAAAAATGGATGAAAACATCATTACACAGATGGAGAAGGCGGCAAATGTGAAGAAAGACTAAGGAAAGAGTGAGGCCCGATGGGGACGGTGATAACAATGTGTGTACAGCGCTGCAGAGTATGGAGGCGACATAGAAGGAAGAGGAAGAAATAATAGAGAATAATGGGGAATCTCCACATACCTCCACCTGCAGAGCCGCCACCACATATATGGCTGCTCTGTGCGCACAGGAGCTGTGATGAGGTCACAGGAGGGGAGGAGTCAGGGGTCACATGATCAGGGGCCTCAGTGGATGCAGGACTCTGCTGTGCTGGTTGTCATGGTGCTGGATGAGCTGAAGTTTATGTGTGGGGTCAGGAGGGGTTTACAGTGTGGATGTAGCAGAGCCGCGTGTGTACGAGGTGTACGGAGCAGAGCCGCGTGTGTACGAGGTGTACGGAGCAGAGCCGCGTGTGTACGAGGTGTACGGAGCAGAGCCGCGTGTGTACGAGGTGTACGGAGCAGAGCCGCGTGTGTACGAGGCGTACGGAGCGGAGCCGCGTGTGTACGAGGTGTACGGAGCGGAGCCGCGTGTGTACAAGGTGTACGGAGCGGAGCCGCGTGTGTACGAGGTGTACGGAGCAGAGCCGCGTGTGTACGAGGTGTACGGAGCAGAGCCGCGTGTGTACGAGGTGTACGGAGCGGAGCCGCGCGTGTACGAGGTGTACGGAGCGGAGCCGCGCGTGTACGAGGTGTACGGAGCTGAGCCGCGTGTGTACGAGGTGTACGGAGCGGAGCCGCGCGTGTACGAGGTGTACGGAGCGGAGCCGCGCGTGTACGAGGTGTACGGAGCGGAGCCGCGCGTGTACGAAGCGGAGCCGCGCGTGTACGAGGTGTACGGAGCGGAGCCGCGCGTGTACGAGGCGTACGGAGCGGAGCCGCGCGTGTACGAGGCGTACGGAGCGGAGCCGCGCGTGTACGAGGCGTACGGAGCGGAGCCGCGCGTGTACGAGGCGCACGGAGCGGAGCAGCGCGTGTACGAGGCGTATGGAGCACAGCCGCGCGTGTACGAGGCGTGCGGAGCCGCGCGTGTACGAGGCGTACGGAGCGGAGCCGCGCGCGTACGAGGCATACGGAGCGGAGCCGCGCGTGTACGAGGCGTACGGAGCGGAGCCGCGCGTGTACGAGGCGTACGGAGCGGAGCCGCGCGTGTACGAGGCGTACGGAGCGGAGCAGCGCGTGTACGAGGTGTACGGAGCGGAGCCGCGCATGTACGAGGCGTACGGAGCGGAGCCGTGTGTGTTTGGCAGTCCTCGCCAGGGCTGTGGAGTCAGAGACAGAGCCCATTTTAGTGGAGTCGAAGTTGAAGTCGCTATAAAATGGACCGACTCCAACTCCTAAAATATATAATACATTGGGTACAGTAGTTCAATGCAGGATGTGGGGAATATTTTTCATAAGTGTTAAATAATACTCATTTCTGTATTATTTTTTCTACTGAGGACTTCTCAAAGTATCAATATCACGATATTCTTATAAAAAAATGTATCGATTTATTCTTGGATTGTCCATTAAAAAGAATCAGATTGCAGCAGGTACATACAATAATTAGTTATAAAGTAATTGTCCATTTGTCCATAATTAGCTTAATTGTTGAGATTCACCCATCTTTCCTTGGATCCTGGCTGGTAAATCACATCTTTGTCCAGCACGTGTCCGGGCCTACATGTCAGCTGCTTCCTCAGCATACAGATCCTTCTTCTGTGTTCTGTGGAATGGGAAGAGCGAGAGAGAGCCCCCCCTTTCTGCACCATGGGCTTTTATAGCCAGTCGTATGGCACACCTGTTCTACATATGGTAGTGAACTAAAAATACACACACAAATAGCGCATGTCAACTAGACACGATGGCTGATGTATAGAACTCAGATTTAAGAATAAAATGAATATCCATAATGAACTATTTAACACTTACTAGGTCAGTAATGGGGTTGTCTGATAGACACATCTCCATTACTAACACTAGGGCCTGATGCCAGCTGTGATTTTTGACAAACTACAGCTTACATCAATCCCAAGACACTTTACACCAATTGTCAACGCATGAGGGCAATCAGGAAGAGCAAAGACAAAAAGACATAATCGTAAGTAATTTTAGGTTGAGGAGGGACCAATAACCAGAGACCTTCCCAATCTGATAATATCAGATCTCAGCTGTCTGCTTTTCCTTTGCTGGCTACAAAAATAAGGGGACTCCATGTCGTTTTTTTAAATTATTTATTAGGCTAAACACCCTTTAGTTCCACATGAAAGGCTCTAAAGGGTGCACATTTATAACATACTAGATGGTGGCCCGATTCTAACGCATCGGGTATTCTAGAATATGTCTCCCGACGGTGGCGTACTTATTTTAAATCTGCCGCCAATTGGCCAGAGAAGTGTCCATGGCGGAGCGGGGTCATTGTGCCAGTAGTGAGGGGCAAATAATGCCGGAAATGTCACTGACTGTGGAGACGTCTCCATGTAGCACCTTCACTCTGGATATCACTGTACAGGAGAAGCACAGTTCACACTGTGCATCCACTGAGGCCCCTGATCATGTGACCCCTGACTCCTCCCCTCCTGTGACCTCATCACAGGTCCTGTGCGCACAGAGCAGCCATATATGTGGTGGTGGCTCTGCAGGTGGAGGTATGTGGGGATCCCCCATTACACGGAGACTCTTTTAGGGGGTCTGTGTGGTGTGAACAGTGACATAATAGCTGTGGACAAAATGCGGCTTAGCTGGTTCCCATCCACATAAATTGTTTAATGAAATGTTTTTATTTAATGTGATTAAATCTATTTCTTGTGTTCGGCATATTTACATGGTGGACATTTATCAATGCTGCATTTGTGAAAACCCAGAGGTGTAAGCCAGGTTCTCGTTATGTGTTTCTCTTGCGATTAAACCAGGAAACAGGAGTTGTGAAAGGGTCGGGGCCGAGAACAAACAACCATCGCGTAAAGCCATCAAACCACCATCTTGTGAGAAACGTATTCAGCTATAGACTCCGAGGAAGAAACTGCTGGTCTTCTGTGGCCAAAAATATATACGTTTTATTACTAGATGTAAAGCCGAAAACTAAATACTGTAAAACATAAATCTCCTCAAATGTTTCCCTTATTATCTCCAGTAATTGTATTATTACACAGGATTTTTATGATGTTACATCGGCTCATCATCTTCTCATTCAGGTCTCTACAATATCAGATCCTCTCAGTGAAGATCTTCTATATAAGAGAATTTTGCTGATTATCCCATCAAAGATGGATATGGACATAGACAAGATGGCGGAGAGGATATTCCACCTCACCCTAGAGATCCTCTTCCGGCTTACTGGAGAGGTGAGAGATTCTGATGGCGTCACATTACATCATTCTTATCTATGGGAATAACAGATGGACAGAACTGGAGAGGTGAGGACTCTGGAAATGTCTGGAGTGAGATTTATTAATGTGTCTCTCCATCACCAGGATTACACAGTAGTGAAGAAGACCTCTAGTGAGCGCTATCAGGACCCTGTGTCTGAGGGATGGGGAAAACCCCTGAGCCCAATCACAGGGCCTCCACCTCACCCCCTGATACATGAGGACATCAATGACCAGAAGATCCTAGAACTCGCCTACAAGATGATTGAGCTGCTGACTGGAGAGGTGACACTGCTGGGAATGCTGGGACATTATACAGTAATGCTATGAAAGGATCGGGGGGGTGACAGTATCATTGCATGTGTCAGGTTCCTATAAGGTGTCAGGATGTCGCTGTCTATTTCTCCATGGAGGAGTGGGAGTATTTAGAAGGACGCAAAGATCTGTACAAGGACGTCATGATGGAGGTTCCCCAGCCCCTCACATCACCAGGTAATAGACAGGACTGAATACACACGGCCTATAATTATCTGTATGTAAAGAATGAATTCAGTCCCTGTATGTGTTTCCTCCAGATCTATCCAGTAAGAGGACAATACCAGAGAGATATCCCCGTCCTCTTCTTCCACAGGACTGTAAACAAGAAGAGCCCAATGTTCCTCAGGATCATCAGGTAGATGGAGAGAAGGTGTCATGAGATCTCCGCTATGATGTGTATACGGCCGTGAAACTTTTGTGTTGAGTCTTGTTTTATCCACCAGTATTATATGTTTTATACTTGTGTAATGAGGACGGTGGAGATGGCAGGATTAGAGCTGATCATAGATGTGACTTCTCCATCTGTCTGTGACTTTTACAATATTTGTTTCAGGGTGAAGCTCTGACCCATATTAATACTACAGAGACATATGTGAGGGGTGATGAGCGGTGTAAAGAGGATATTCCTACAGATAACCGTCCAGGTGAGTAGTAACCACTGAATACAGAGAAGTCACAGATTCTTCTCAGTCACAGGCTGTGGCTGCTTTATCGGTGGTGTAGTCCGGCCGTATCACAATCGTGTGATCACCATTTTGCTTCTAAACCAAAACTTTCTCCTCCACCCAAAGCAAAACTGTTCAAATGACTTCGGGCATTGAAAGTCCTTTCTGTGCTGCTGAATGTTCTCATATGGTCCCTACAAGACCAGGTCCAGTCTTTCTGACCAAACTTTACTTTTATGATCGACAACATTAAATGTGCAGTGAGGGCCAATTGTGATTTTCTGCACAATAACAACAGAGTTTCCCTTTATACTTTTCAATTTCTTTTAAAACTGACTAACTTCAAAGAGGATTGTGATAAGACTTCATAAAAAATAAAAAGGGCAGCACAGTGGCTTTGCAGCGCTGTGGTCCCGGGTTCGAGTCCCACCAAGGACAAAATCTGCAAGTAGTTTGTATGTTCTCCCTGTGTTTGCTTGGGTTTCCTCCTTGCTCTCCAGTTTCCTCCCCACTCCAAAGACCATACTGATAGGGAATTTAGATTATGAGCCCCATTGGGGACAGCGATGATAATGTCTGTAAAGCGCTGTGGAATATGTTGGCGCTATATAAAAATAAAAAATATTATTATAAAAAACATTACACCTGTGCCATGATATATCTCTAAGCTGTGCCTGGCTGATGGCTGTAATATACATTTATTCACGCCTGCAGGAGATGTGTTGGCATGGCTCGAGCCCTGGTTTCATGGAATCACTCCACGTCATTGACGCGCCCCTGGGCCTGTGTCGCGCTGCGTTGCGCACGCGGGAGCTTACCCGGAGCCGGATCTGTTTAGGGTTGTAGTCTCGTGGCGGTGACCCGGTCCGTGCCCAGGGAGTCAAACTGGACGGCAGTCTGTTAGCGGTAGAAAACGGTTGATGACTACGCCACCCGTTGAATGCAGCCAGGGGGCTACTGCTGCAGGGCAGACCGCTGAGGCCGGTGGAAGGATGGTGCAGCGTGATAGTATAACCCCCAACGGGAGGGGTATGGCCTCAGGGCAGCCGACGTGGATGATGGGGGTAGCAGGAACCACTCAGAGACGGTATGGTAGCGTTCAGGGTCTTTACTGATAACACCGATAGACCCTCCCGGAGTACTTGCTAGCGAACGGGGCCTGGTCAGTCCTTGAGCAGATGGGATCTCCCCTGGCCAGGCGTAGTTGTAGGCCTCCCAAGCTGACTGTACTCTTCTGGCTACCTTGCTAGAAGCTGATGTAAGTAGCCCACGTCCCTGAGTGTACCGTGTGGTGCTCACCCGTATGGCCGGTGACTCGGGGCCTTCGGGCTTCTGGGCCAGGGGACCTGAAATCCCCTGCCTGACGGATTCTGCTGCTGGGTAGAAGTTAGTCCCCACAGCCTCGGACTCCAGGTCCGGTAAAGAATCTTCTTAGTCAGGGCGAGCTCTTTAGCTGCCAGCCCCTGACTCCTTGTGACTCTGCTGCTTCCTATGCTGCTCTTGTCTCTGCTCTTCCTGGACTCAATCCCTCTGCCTCAGCCCCGGGTTTATACAGGGGAAGTTCTTCCCCTCCCAAGGCTGGGCAGGAGGTGTGGCATGCACAGGATCCCTGACCAAAGGACCTCCCACCTGCTCTCAGACGTAATATCTCTATCACTGTGACAACCAGACCCCTGGGGTGTCACACTCCCCCCTAGTGAAATTTAGTACTCCGGGACTAAACATTTTTTAGAAAAATATAACAAGGTATATCAAAGAACAATAAAATACAATAAGGAAACACAATAAGATGGTCACGGATGTCCGCAACCGGGTGCAGTCTTTGAAGAAAAGCAAAGGTGTCCATTTCACCAACACAGGGAGACGTAACCAGGTAGGGGTCTGTCCTACCCCGAGTCCTTAACAGTCTCTAGTCCATCCTGGGTTACGCTCCAACTATATACAAAGGATTCCCGGTAAATCCACCGAAGACTCCTAAAAACAACTAGAAACACAAAATTACACACAAGCAACAATAAACAGGTAAACATTGTAAAACAACTTAAACATTTAGATCCTCCAACGTGCGGGTAACTGGCCTCTAGTGGCCCTAGTGGACCTACGGAGCTGACTGTCTGGCCCTGAACTACAGGGTGTAGGAGCTGTCAAGGGTAAACTGGGCAGCTGTCTACCGGCTCTTTGTCTCACTAGGGGTACGGCAGGCTCACTATAAGCAGAGGGTGGATTCTCCCGTTCCGCTTGGGTGGAGTCTTCTGCCTCCTGGACCGGCTGCTCTTCCAGCTCTACCCGTTGCTCCGTAGGTTCTTGGGATGATGGTTGGAGGAAGGTGAGTACGGGTACCACAACTGCACCATTGACTTGAGTCCAAGACCGAGGGAAGTCCCCGAGCACGGTACTAACCATATCTTCCCTTTCTTCCACGGGTCGATGGTCTTCCTGTTCCTCCTCAGGGTTCCTCAGTTGTTCGGGGCACTTCTTCAGGTGGTCCCGGGATACAATGGCTGTGGTTTCCCCTCCGTCTTTACTGATGGTACAGACCTTTGGGTTCTCGTGGCTTGAGGGCAGTACGGTGTACGGGTCCTTCTCCCACTGGTCGTCCAACTTGTGGAGCCGTCTCTTCCTCTTCAAGACCTGCTCTCCGGGTACCAGGGGAACAGCGGGAGCATACTGGTTGTAAGTCTTCTCTTGTCTTTCCCTAGCCTGACAAAGACTTCGCTCCACGCTCTCCTGTACTTTCCGGTACTGCTGCTGCCTCTCTGTGTCCCAGTCTGTTTCTGGTGAAGTGTCCTCGGGCGTCAGGACTCCCATTTCCAGGTCAACAGGTAACTTACCAGGTCTTGCCCTCATTAGGTAAGCCGGGGTACAGTTGGTGGAACCTACCGGGATGTGGTTGTATAGGTCCACCAGATCGGGCAACTTCTCAGGCCACAGACTGCGTTCTTCCAGGGGCAACGTTTTTAGAAGATCCATTACCACCTGGTTCATTTTTTCACAAAGTCCATTAGTTTGCGGATGGTAGGGTGTCGTCCTTATCTTCCGGCAGCCATACAGATTACAGAATTCCTGGAAGACCTCCGCTTCAAAGGCAGGTCCCTGGTCCGTCAGCACTTGGTCCGGGTACCCGTGTGGGCGGCAAAAGTGCTGCTGGAAGGCTCTAGCTGCTGTTCGAGCCGTTAAGTCCTTGACGGGGACGACAACCAGAAACCGGGAGTAATGATCCACGATGGTTAACGCGTAGACGTAGCCACTTCTGCTGGGGGTCAGTTTTACATGATCCAAGGCCACCAGTTCCAACGGTTGCCGGGTGACGATGGACTGCAGGGGAGTCTTCTGGCTGGCCCGGTCCTTCCTTCTCAGATTGCACGGGCCACAGTCTCTGCACCACTTCTCGATGGTTCCCCTCATGCCTACCCAGTGGAACCGCTCGCGCAGCAGGAACTCCAGCTTTTTCCACCCGAAGTGTCCAGCTCCGTCGTGGTATGCCTCCATCACCATGGCTGCGTCTCTTCGTGGCACCACTACTTGCCAGAGTAGTTCATGCGTCCTGGAGTTAACCATTCTGCGGCACAACTTCCCCTTGTAAAGGAACAGTCGACTCTTCTCTGCCCATAGTTGTTTGGCTTCCTCTGGAGCGTCTGATTCCAGGCTAGCCTCCGGGCGAGTCAGCATCTCCTTCACCAGTCGGACGGCAGGGTCGCTGTCTTGCGTTTCCGCCCAGTTGTAGTGAGGTAAGGGGTTCAACGTAGCAGCCTGCTTACTCCTTACCCGGTGGGAATACTGGATAGTCCCATGACGGTGGAACGCAGGGAGTTCAACTTCTTCCAGTCCCTCCGGATCTTCTCCTCCGTCCGGCAGGTTGGGCATCCTGGACAGGGCGTCCGCGTTGGTATTGGAGCGCCCTGCCCGGTATTTAATTGTAAACTCGTAGTTGGACAGACGGGCCATCCACCTCTGCTCCAGGGCACCGAGTCTTGCCGTGTCCAGGTGTATCAACGGGTTGTTATCCGTGTATACGGTGAACCGGGAAGAAGCGAGGTAATGCCTAAAGCGCTCGGTGACTGCCCATACCACGGCCAGGAACTCTAGCTTAAATGAGCTGTAATTCTCGGGGTTCCTTTCGGTGGGTCGCAGTTTTCGGCTGGCATAGGAGATCACTCGTTCTCTCCCCTGCTGAATCTGGGATAGTACGGCTCCTAGCCCGATGTTACTGGCGTCGGTGTAGAGGATGAAGGGCTGGCTATAGTCTGGGTACGCCAAGATTTCATCCCCCGTGAGGGCCATCTTCAGCTGGCGGAAGGACTCTTCTTCTAGCTCTTCCCATTTGAAGGGCGGCTTCTGGTTCTTGGCCTTCCGGGACTGGCCTATCAGGAGGTCCTGCATAGGCGCTGCCTTTTTGGTGAAACCGGGAATAAACCTTCGGTAGTAGCCTACCAACCCTAGGAACTGCCGCACTTCTTTTACGCTGGAGGGGCTTGGCCATCCCTTAATTGCGGTGATCTTATCGGGGTCGGGAGCCACTCCGTCAGCGCTCACCACGTGTCCCAGGTATTGCACCTTTGGTTTCAGGAGGTGACACTTGGAGGGTTTCACCTTTAGGCCATAACTCGCCAGAGCTTCGAACACCTCCGCCAGGTGTTTCAGGTGGTCCTCGTAAGTTTTGGAGTATACGATGACATCGTCCAGGTACAACAGGACCGTCTCGAAGTTTCTGTGGCCCAGACAGCACTCCATTAATCGTTGGAAGGTTCCTGGGGCGTTGCAGAGTCCGAACGGCATGCAGGTGAACTCACTAAGTCCCATCGGGGTGGTGAATGCAGTCTTCTCCCGGTCTGCCTCTGCTACAGGAACCTGCCAGTACCCGCTAGTGAGATCCAAGGTAGAGAAGAAGTTAGCAGATCTTAAAGCAGCCAATGACTCCTCTATCCTTGGTAAGGGGTACGCATCCTTGTGTGTGATACGGTTGATTTTCCGGTAATCTACACACATCCTCATGGTGTTGTCTTTCTTTTTGACTAAAACTAGTGGGGCTGCCCAGGGGCTACAGCTATCCCGGATTACCCCAGCCTCCTTCATGTCTCTAAGCATCCCCTTGGCGTGTTGGTAATGTGCAGGGGGTACGGGTCGATACCTCTCTTTTATGGGAGGATGATCTCCCGTGGGGATGCGGTGTTCTACCCCCTTGACTCGCCCGAAGTCTAACGGGTGTTTACTAAACACTCTCTCATACTCTTGAACCACCCGATAGACTCCTTGTTTCTGGTGTGAGGGAGTGGAGTCAGTACCCAGATGTAGTTGCTGACACCAGTCCTCCATGTCTTTCTTAGAGCCGTTACCTTCCTCCGGGTGAGATGGAGGCAAGGGTTCCACAAATTGTATAGAATTTTGATTAGTGGTATATAATTTGGCTAGCGTGGCATACCGGGGCAGGTACACTTCCCTCTCCCCGATATTTATTATGCGAACGGGCACCCTCCCATGGCGTACATTGACCACCCCCCGTGCTGTCAAAATGGTGGGCCTACTATCTGAGTAAACTGGTTCTACCATTGCCTGGTAATCTCTACCTCTCAGACCAATAGCTGCCCGGCACCAAATCATCATTTCACTTTTTGGGGGCATGGCAATAGGAAAAGGGTCACACATTCTTACGCTACCAATCTCACCGCCGGAGAGTTCCACTTGTTGCCGTTGCATCAGTGCCCGGATCTCTTTCTGGAGCACCCGCTGCTCGCCGGAGCTGGCATTCTTGGCAACCTGCTGTAAAAGGAAAATCACCTCTGCAAGACAATTTTCAATTACATTAGTTCCTAGAGTTATCTTTGGGTGACTCTCATGTTTGTCAATGTCTACAATGATCAGTCCCTGTGCGGCCAGTTCGACTCTACCAATTTTGATGGTCACCTCTTTAAATCCGATCTGTGGCACGGGCTGACCATTGCTGGCGATGATACTCAAGTCGTCGTCAGGGTAGCGGGTAATATCCGAGTCATTCCAGTACTGCTTGAAGAGCACGTACGGGATGGTGGTGACCTGTGACCCGGTGTCCAGTAGGGCACTCATGGGAATGCCATCCAGTACCACAGGCAAGACTGGACGTCCTCCCACATATCTGTCGCGCCAGTTCGATGGGCCTGGTGATCTTTTTCCTGGGGGTTGGCCCTCTACCCCAGGTTGTGCCCGTTTAAAGAACAGTACCTTTCCATATGTCCGGGTTGATTGCAGCGGCGGCAGATGGGTCGTCCGTCCTCGCTGTATCGGTCACTGGGTCTTCCTCTGGCCGGTGGGGTCCTCCTTGGTCGACGCCACGGGATGTCCTCCGGTCCGGATGCCAGCTGGATCTTCCCTGGAGTGGAAACCTGTAAAGACTGCACAGTTCGGGTTAGCGCAGCAACGCTCTTAACTAGCTCTTGGACCTGATGGTGTAGGTCTGGAGCCGGGTCATTGTCCAAAGCCTGCGCATCAGCTCCCACAGGCCCTGCCGACAAGGGCGCCGCCTCCTGGTGGTAAGTAATAGCTGGGCGCCTGTGGGTCACAACGCCACCCGGTGCTGGTTCTCGGAGCACCCGGATAGCTCTATCCTTGAACTGTGCAAAGTCCAGATGGGGATCCTGTAAGGCCATTGCCCGCAACTGGGTTCGGTGGGCATTGCAATATAAACCCTCTATAAATTGTTCAGTCAACAGCCTGTCCTCGTTTCCCACCCCATCAGGGTCGGTCTGCTTTATGGCCCTCAGGGCCTCTTGTAGGTTTAGTGCATAGTCCCTTATACTCTCATGCGCTCGCTGCTTGCACCCGTAGAATCTAAGCTTGATCTCGGCTGAGGTGCGGGTATCGAAGGTGTCCCTCAGCCGGGTTAGTATCTCTGCGACAGTCCTCCTCCCAGGTGGCCAAGATTTTACTTCTCTTTTGGCTGCCCCGATTAGTTGGGCCACCAGGATGCTCACTTTTTGCTCTTCTGTGAGGGGGTACACCTGGAAGAGGCTATCCAGCTTTTCTCTAAAGTCATGCAGGGTATGTGACTCCCCTGAGTACTGGGGTAGCCAAGCTGCTCCCGGGATATATGGCATGGTGAAGGGCATAACTGCAGCAGCGGTGGCGCTGGCGGGGGTCGAGGTAGTGAAGCTCTCCTCCGTATCCGACATCTTCCTCCCCCCTAGTGGACCGTGGCCTACCTTGCGATGATCCTCTTCCATAGGCCGCGGCTCCGCAGTGGATCGTCAGGGTTGAGGACCTTCCGTCGCGCTCCTGTGACGTCGGCGTCTGCTGGGCTCCTTCCAGGACCTTACGCAACGTCCGGACGTGAGGCGGGGCTTCAGTTCTCGCGCGCTTTCGGAGTCCACGCCCCTCTTCTTCCCGCGCGGCGTCCTCAAGATGGCGTCCAATGGCGGGAAAACTCCACGGATGGCGGGAAGAAGGCTGAAGATGGCGCCGGATGGCGGGAAACTTCACCGATGGCGGGAAGAAGGCTGAAGATGGCGCCGGATGGCGGGAATCTTCACCGATGGCGGGAATCTTCACCACTGGTAAGTTTGAACAGTCTTTGCTTTTCAGGCACGCAGTACCCGGTGGTTGCGGGCACGTGATCCTGCCGACTACGCCAAAGTTGACGCGCCCCTGGGCCTGTGTCGCGCTGCGTTGCGCACGCGGGAGCTTACCCGGAGCCGGATCTGTTTAGGGTTGTAGTCTCGTGGCGGTGACCCGGTCCGTGCCCAGGGAGTCAAACTGGACGGCAGTCTGTTAGCGGTAGAAAACGGTTGATGACTACGCCACCCGTTGAATGCAGCCAGGGGGCTACTGCTGCAGGGCAGACCGCTGAGGCCGGTGGAAGGATGGTGCAGCGTGATAGTATAACCCCCAACGGGAGGGGTATGGCCTCAGGGCAGCCGACGTGGATGATGGGGGTAGCAGGAACCACTCAGAGACGGTATGGTAGCGTTCAGGGTCTTTACTGATAACACCGATAGACCCTCCCGGAGTACTTGCTAGCGAACGGGGCCTGGTCAGTCCTTGAGCAGATGGGATCTCCCCTGGCCAGGCGTAGTTGTAGGCCTCCCAAGCTGACTGTACTCTTCTGGCTACCTTGCTAGAAGCTGATGTAAGTAGCCCACGTCCCTGAGTGTACCGTGTGGTGCTCACCCGTATGGCCGGTGACTCGGGGCCTTCGGGCTTCTGGGCCAGGGGACCTGAAATCCCCTGCCTGACGGATTCTGCTGCTGGGTAGAAGTTAGTCCCCACAGCCTCGGACTCCAGGTCCGGTAAAGAATCTTCTTAGTCAGGGCGAGCTCTTTAGCTGCCAGCCCCTGACTCCTTGTGACTCTGCTGCTTCCTATGCTGCTCTTGTCTCTGCTCTTCCTGGACTCAATCCCTCTGCCTCAGCCCCGGGTTTATACAGGGGAAGTTCTTCCCCTCCCAAGGCTGGGCAGGAGGTGTGGCATGCACAGGATCCCTGACCAAAGGACCTCCCACCTGCTCTCAGACGTAATATCTCTATCACTGTGACAACCAGACCCCTGGGGTGTCACATCATAAATTACATTATGTTTTTTATTCTAAGGAATTCAGATTACTGCACAATCTCTCCTGAAATGGGGGCGCTAATACTTTCTCTACTCTTCTGGTCAGGACTCATGGTAGCTCCAATGGTCCAGCTCATGCAATGGTTGAGTGCAACTCCAGTTTAGTGTTGGAGCTCTCCCTTCATACATATGTTCTTGTTGAGGATGTTTTTTCTTTTTTGTCATTTTGTATGATAGTTTGATTGTGGTGGGATCGGCCTGCCTCAATTATGTGAGTCTGTAACTCCCTGGTAGTCTTTAAAAGAAGGTCTCCATTACGTCTTCCCAATGCCCGAGGGCTAAATTTAAGACACCTCAGCTCTGCACTATTAGAAAAAGTTCTCTTTGAATGTCTAATATTTCTTCTTGAGGCTATGTGCCCACGTTGCAGAAATGAAGCAGAAAATTTCTGCTTCATTTCTGCAAGTTAAAACGCATGCGGAATTCCGCACGCGTTTATCGCGCGATTTCCACATGCGGAATTGCCTTGCGTTTTTTAATGCATTGGAAATGGCAATTCCGCTTGCGGAAACGTAAAAAGAATGAACATGCTGCGGATTTTTGAACGCAGCATAAACGCTGCGGAAAAATCCGCAGCATGTGCATAGAAGTTGCGGAATCCCCTTGGGGACCATGGGGTGCGGATGACCTAGCGTTTCACAAGCGTTTACGCTGCGGAAATTCCGCAGCATAAACGCTTGAAAAACGCTACGTGGGCACGCAGCCTGAAACTCATCTGACAGAAAATATTGTCCCTTACGATAGTTTAGATTGCCAAGAGCCGTCGAGCCCCATAATCTAATTACCACAGAGAGGTTTCACCACTAGTTACTCATTTTTTACTCATGAAGTGTTGAGTTTGATCATTTCAGTAGATGTGTTATTGTCTATAGTCAGTTTTTGACTATAGTAGTTAGTTTCCAAAATACTCTAATTTAACCTCTTCCTGCAGCCAGTTTTTTGTTCCTAATTAGGCCCCATTTTTCAAATCTGACGCGTGTCACTTTATGTGGTGATAACTTTCTTCTCAAATGATAATAGGAAACAAATGGACCTTACAAATTATTTACCAACTTCTCTTGAATCCGACAATCCTCTATATATGGTTGTACACTACTGTCTGGGCACATGGCAGGTTAAGAAGGGAAGGAGCGACATTTAGCTATTTGAATGCAGATCTTGCTTGAATAGTTTGCAGGCACAATGTATTGGGGGCACTGTTCATGGTCACCTGGCAGTTCAAAAGATAGCACCAAGCCTGTTTGTGGGGGCCATCTACTTCATTTTCCAGATCCCACGAATTGCCTTGCTCATCACCCTTTAACCCCTCTACATGGATCTGGACTTACACAGAGACCCCCTAAGCTTGGGCCACAGTGTTATCTAATGTTCTGTGGTGTAAGATGACAAGAAGAATAGTCAGGTAGCCGGGTCAGAACCAGGAGGGCAGAGAAAATACAAAATCAGAAGACACAAGAGTAGTCAGTAAACGGGCCGGGGTCACAACAGGAAACAAATCCACAAGCCGGGAGCTGAGCACAGAGGACTGAACCAGAGGAGAACAAGGCTGTATCTGGCAGCTTCCAGCAATATGCTTCCAGCTTTAGTAGGGTGCGGTGCTCTCCAAATGGCTGAAGCAGGGAGCAGATTACTCCAGCTGGACAGCACACACACCCATACTGCCAGACTGGATAGTACTACAGGTACCAGGCACCCTAATCTTAGTGGCTGGACAGAGCCTGCACCACCCAGAGCTTCTAGTTCTGACATCTCCTCCATCACCAGCGCAGCCTACAGAATGAATAAGGCTCCTGGTGAGAGAAGAAGACGTCGCTGGAGCAGGTCCCAGAGGAGATGGAACACACCATTTGCAGAAGCCCTAATGTGACAAAATGGCAGAAAACCAGAGCAGTAGAAGTCCCATAAAGTGACTCCATTTTTGATATTATAACCTCAGCGAATTAACCCCTTTACAACCCAAAGTGGTTTGCACTTTAATGACCAGGCCAATTTTTACAATTCTGACCACTGTCACTTTATGAGGTAATTACTCTGGAACGCTTCAACGAATCCCCCTGATTCTGAGATTGTTTTTTCGTGACATATTGTACTTCATGATTGTGGTAAAATTTCTTCGATATCACTTGCATTTATTTGTGAAAAAAAACGGAAATTTGGCGAAAATTTTGAAAATTTAGCAATTTTCAAAATTTGAACTTTTATGCCCTTAAATCAGAGAGATATGTCACACAAAATAGTTAATAAATAACATTTCCCACATGTCTACTTTACATCAGCACAATTTTGGAACCAAAATTTTTTTTTGTTAGGGAGCTATAAGGGTTAAAAGTTGACCAGCAATTTCTCATTTTTCCAACAAAATTTACAAAACCTATTTTTTTAGGGACCACATCACATTTGAAGTGACTTTGAGAGGTCTTTATGACAGAAAATACCCAAAAGTGACACCATTCTAAAAACTGCACCCCTCAAGGTGCTCAAAACCACATTCAAGAACTTTATTAACCCTTCAGGTGCTTCACAGGAATTTTTGGGATGTGGAAGAAAAAAATGAACATTTAACTTTTTTTCACAAAAATGTTACTTTAGACCCAATTTTTTTTATTTTCGCAGGGGTAACAGGAAAAAATGGACCCCAAAATTTGTTGTGCAATTTCCCCTGGGCACGCAGATACCCCATATGTGGGGAAAAACCACTGTTTGGGCGCACGGCAGGGCTCGGAAGGGAAGGAGCGCCATTTGACTTTTTGATTGTAAAATTTGCTTGAAACTAGACCCCCCAAGGCACCTATCTAGATGCATAGTGAGCACTTGGAACCCTAGGTGCTTCACAAATTGATTGAAAAAGTTTTTTTTTTTCCAATTTTTCATTTTTACTAATCAATTTGTGAAGCACCTGAGGGTTCCAAGTGCTCACTATGCATCTAGATAGGTGCCTTGGGGGGTCTAGTTTCCAAAATGGGGTCACTTGTGGGGGAGCTCCACTGTTTAGGCACATCAGGGGCTCTCCAAACGCAACATGGTGTCCTCTAACAAATTGAATGGAAAATCGGCTCAAATTGTTAGCGGACACCATGTTGCGTTTGGAGAGCCCCTGATGTGCCTAAACAGTGGAGCTCCCCCACAAGTGACCCCATTTTGGAAACTAGACCCCCCAAGGCACCTTTCTAGATGCATAGTGAGCACTTGGAACCCTCAGGTGCTTCACAAATATATTCGTAAAAATTAAAAAGTGGAAAAAAAAATATTTTTTCATTTTTCCGAATCAATTTGTGAAGCACCTAGGGGTTCCAAGTTCTCACTATGCATCTAGATAGGTGCCTTGGGGGGTCTAGTTTCCAAAATGGGGTCACTTGTGGGGGAGCTCCACTGTTTAGGCACATCAGGAGCTCTCCAAACGCAACATGGTGTCCGCTAACAATTTGAGCCGATTTTCCATTCAATTTGTTAGCGGACACCATGTTGCGTTTGGAGAGCCCCTGATGTGCCTAAACAGTGGAGCTCCCCCACAAGTAACCCCATTTTGGAAACTATACCCCTCAAGGATTTTATTAAGGGGTATAGTGAACATTTTGAACCCAGAGGTACGACACAGAATTTGATAACATTAGGTCATCATATTGAATAAGTTGTCATTACTTTTGAGCGCAAGTGCTCGCTACTTGAGTTTGCATCGGGTACTCAGGTATGCACCATGTATCACGGGTGCTCAAGTGAAATGCTCGAGTCCCCGCCCACATGTTTCACGGTTATTAGACACCCTAAAAAAAACATGCGGGGATCGCTCGTGCATGGCAGGCAATCCACGCGAGGTTTTTTTGGTCGCGAAGCATATGGGGCAGAGACTCGATCACCCGCGATGCTCAGTGCATACCCGAGCACCCGATACAAACTCAAGTAGCGAGCACTTGCTCTCAACACTAGTTGCCATATCGTCATCTTTTTTTTTTTTTTTTTTTTTTTTTTTTTTTTACTTTTGAAAAAAAAAAACAACCCCAACCCTAACATTAGCACAACCCCTACCCCAGCCCTAGCGTTCGTTTATTTTTTACGCCGTTCCTCGTGCGGTATAAGTGATGAGATTACTTTATTCTTCGGGTCGGTGCGATTACAGCGATACCAGAATCATATTGGGTTTTTATGATTCACAGCTGTCACACACTAAAAGACACATTTTGTAAAATCTAGTTTTTGCATCGCCATATTTTGGCCGACAGTCATTTGATGGCTTGTTTTTTGCAGGATGAGTTGACATTTTTATTGGTGCCATTTTCAGGCATGTGACGTATTTTGATCGCTTTCTATTCCAGCTTTTGGGAGTCAGAATAAACAAAAAAGCAACAATTCAGGAATTGTTTTTTTTTTTTTTTTTTTTATTCTGTTCCGCGTGTGGTAAAATTGATAAGGTAGCGTTATTCTTCTGGTCAGTACGTTTACATCGGTACCACATTTATATCGTTTTTTATGTTTTGGCACTTTTACACAATAAAAGCTATTTTATAGAAAAAATTATTTTTTTGCATCGCTTTATTCTGAGAGCTGTAACTTTTTGATTTTTCGGATGATGGAGCTGTATGGCGGCTTGTTTTTTGCGGGACAAGATGACGTTTTCAGCGGTACCATTTTTATTTATATTTGTCTTTTTGATCGCGTGTTATTCCATTTTTTGTTTGGCGGTATGATGATAAAGCTTTGTTTTTTGCTCTGTTTTTTTTTTTTTTTTTTACCGTGTTCACTGAAGGGGTTAACTAGTGGGCCAGGCCAGGTCGTTATGGACGCGGCAATACCAAATATGTGTACTTTTATTGTTTGTTTTTTTTTTTTTTCATAATAATATTTATTGATGGGTACATTATATTTTTATTTTTAGTGGATTATTTTATTTTATTTTTTTTTAAATATTTTTACTAGTTTTTTTCACTTTCTGGGAGTTTTTACACTTTTTTACTTCGTCCCACTGTGGGACTTTCACTTTTTTTATTCTGATCGCCTGCACAGCATAGGGATGGAGCACCATCCCTGAGCCATGCAGGCAGTCAGCGCTGGACAGGGAGAAGATAGTTTGGAGATGCACTGCGCATGTCCAAACAATCTTACTGCTGTCTGGTGACCCGGATGTTGTCATGACGACATTGGGTCGTCATGGCAACACCCGGGAAGCCGCGGCAGACAGCGCTGGAGGCCGGAAGAGGAGATGAGTATACCGATCACCTCCCCTTGCCTCCGCAATGCTGCGATCAACTTCGATCGCAGCATTGCGGGGGTTAATGTGCTGGGAGCGGTGCGGCACCGCTCCCTGCACATAGTACCGGGTGTCAGCTGTGACAATCAGCTGACACCTGGCGGCGATCGCACCCGCACAGCCTGTGTGCGCGCGCGATGACGTACTAATACGGGTCATGCTCTTAAAGCCCAGGGCACTGACGCGTATTGCAGGGGTTTCATATGAATTACATCACTTGGAAATTTAGATGGAAACCCCGATGTAAGTGCTCAGCCTAGAGCGCCGGATAAATGTTACGTAAAATGTTCCCAATAAATGCTTCAACTCGGTCCTCAAAAAAAGCTAGTCCCCACTCAGGTCCGTCATCTGTTAAAAATATAAGGGACTTCCAAGTTACTGGTAGCAGAAAGGCTCTGGAAAAGCGAAATGGCCCTTGCCCCCCTAAAGAAATTCAGAAAATTTTGTGCTCCCAAATCCAAATGCCTATTCTACAATAATTTGTTCTCCAATTGTCAAATAGCGCCCCGTCCCCCCCAGATCTCGCCGTATGGCTAAGTGGTACGATACAGCCACATATGGGGTATTGACACTTTTAGAAGAAATTGTGTGACACATTTCGGCACCATTTTTACCCATTGCCCTGTGTGAAAATGTAAAATCTGAGGGTAAAACATTTTTTTGAGGTAAAAATATAATTATGTTTTCTTCACTGCCCAATGGTATCGCGGTGGTGTGAAGGACCTGCCACGACGTCATTTAGTCATGTGACAGGTCACGTGACCTGTCACATGACTCAATGACGTCACCACAGGTCCTTCTCACCACCGCGACCCATACAATAGACCGGACGGAGCGGAGAAAACACCGGGGGACATCGGAAGGTAAGTATAATCTTTATTTTTAATTTTTTATCATTCTTATTCTTTTTTTTTAACTATTTACTTGGTCACACTATATAAATCCATGCTGGTTGCATGGATTTATATAGTGTGACCAAGTTATCAAGCACTTTCCAAGTGATGCTAAAATCGCCTGGAAAGCGCTTGTCAATCCGCATGCGGAAACGCATGCAAAAACTTTTCACAAACGCTTCTACCTGGCAGGAAAAGCACATGTAAAAACCGCATTCGTTTTTCCTGCCAGGGTGAAGCGAAAAAAATTTGCAGCATTTCTGCATCGTGGGCACTTAGCCTTAGGTAAACAACATTTCTATATATGGGGCAGGTGGTATTGTGCCATTCTTCTTTTTTTTTTACTTATTTTTTATACATTTTTTTTTATATTTTTTTTAATTTTTATATAAACAGGATCAATGTTATATTAAAATACATTCCTATTTTTTGTGTCCTAATTTATTACCAAATGGCGTGCAGGAACATACTTCCTTTTATATCCACATTATATTTCACTAAGCTGTGTGTTAGAGTGGTTTATTGTCCAATTGTTTGGAAATGAACTCACTGATAAGTGTTGAAAATGTTTCCAAATCCCGCATTGTGTCTGCAACCCACTCATCCACCCGATAAGGGGAAGTAGCTTCAGAAACTGAGGAACGTTACCTGCCAAATTAATGTTAGAACCTTTTGGAGGATCCTCCATGGTATATCAAGGTGGCAGCAGACCGCTATCAAGTATTAATACAGATTATATATTATCCTGGAGTTGTGCCTGTATGCATAACCCCATAAGGTGAGCAACATTCCTCATCTGCTACCAATTATGACACAATCTAATACTATGCTTAGTAGGTTAGGTAACACCCTGCAGCAATTGTCCAACAGTAATCTGGAAGCATTGATGGATTCCATTTTCCTTGATATCTTTTCTCCATAGCCGCAGTATTTTAGTGAAATCTATCACTCGTCGCTCACTGCGAAGTTTAGATGCAAATGTATAATCTTTAATGACTTGTTACAGCCAAGATTCTTATATGTTTTGAGGCGATTTTCCACCAACTCTTCATAGTTATTTACTCTTGAGTTTCCCCAAAAAGTTGTTACCACTGATGTGAATGCTACCCATGGAGCCTTTTCCTTGCACTGCAACAAACAGGGAAACTCCTCATCTTGAAGAAGCTTACAAATCTGAGGTCCAATAAAGACTCCTATCTTTTTTTTTGCTTCACTTAACCTTGTAAATTTGTCAATGAGATACTTGAATGTCTTTACATTTTTATCCATTGCCTTTACATTGTTCTTCATTAGGCCCAATGTGATATGCAATGGTGGTAAAAAAATCTTAGGTGGGTCAACAACCTCTGGATGCAGGACATTTTTACTCCCTGGCTGAAGTGAATGTCAGGGAGGCCAGTCTCTGTTATAGTAGTGATATTCTCTTGCAAGACTATCCCATTCACACAGAAAGCAGCAGTACTTTGTTTATCCACCTTGGAGACCAAGTAAAAGGAGAACCACCTTGACGGCATGTGAGAATAAGGAGATGGAGGAGGTCCTGCAGAACATCTAGCTATGTATCTGATATAGGACCTGGATATCATCCTGAAAATCGCCATTCATCTACCGGATATCTTGTTTAGTGTGTAGGTACTTTGCTGCGGGGGATAAAAATGACAAGGAAAAGCTATAGAAAGATGGTGGGAGAAGCAGGCTCTCAGCTCCAAGATGACACCATGGTTAAGGTAATCTGGAGACAGATTGAGCAGGGGAGATGAGGAGGAGGGAAGTGGTGGTCAGGCTGGAGCAATTTGCCCCCACAGAAACACAGGTCTCAGCAGGTGACAATGATCTTCTTATAGCAGCTACCCCATAGCTGTGCATGGCCTCCGGAGCAGAGGAGTCGGGTGAGGAGGATATGGGAGAGGCAGCCACATTAATGAAGGGGCGAAAAGACAGAAAAACTGCATGTGGCACAACATTCTCTGCCCCACAGCCTAAAGGCACCGTCACACTAAGTGAGATCGCTAGCGAGATCGCTGCTGAGTCACAAGTTCTGTGACGCAACTGCGACCTCAGTAGCGATCTCGCTTAGTGTGACACATAGCAGCGAGCAGGCCCCTGCTGTGAAATCGCTGGTCGTGTCGGAAAGGTCTGGACCTTTTTTTGATCGTTGAAATCCCGCTGGGTAGCATGCATCGGTGCGTTTGACACCTTACCAACGACCTAGTAAGCGACTCAGAATTGAGACACATAGGCGTGCATTTGCGTTGCCTTTTCCGCACCCCTCAACTCCGATTGGTGGTCGCTACTGCGTTCTGATTGGGCGGCCTTGTCTTAAACAGAAGGGAACATAGTAGCGCTTCCGTCCTTTGTTCCTGACTGCGTGGTGGATTGCAGCTTGTAGTAGAGTTCTCTGGGCTGCGCTCCACATCGATTCTTCAACGGTTCTTCTGACATCTATCTCTGTGCACGATAAGTATCGTTTGGGGTCTCAAATGCGTTCCCATTACCTTCTTAATTTATAGGACACCTACTAATTATCTGCTATCATTGCTCTGGAGGGAGGGAGGGCTTGGCTTCTATCTGTGTACATATGCTTTTGCATGGGCAGCCACTTTAGGGGGTCTCGTGTGTGCACACCCGTACAGCATGTTTTCTGGCATGCGCGCTAACGGAATGGAATGCATTTATTGCTTTATTTTTTTTTTTAACTTTTCTCATGTTTTCATTTTATATTTTTCAGTTTGCAGCATCATGAACAATGTGCAGTGTGCTGTTGTGTCTGCTGCATTGCTGGTTGAGGAAGCTCAGTGTCAAGATGAAGCACGGATGGTGGCCAGGAAACGGGCAACTCCATGGGGGGATGCAGAGGTGCGCTACCTGATAGCAGAGCTGGATGCCAGGGACTATGAGTGCCATGAGCACCCAGGACATCCAGTGCTCCATAAGCAGGCGGTGCTGCGGAGGATAAGTCGGGGCCTGGCCCAAAGATTTGGGGTTCAGCGCTCCACTACCCAGATCCGAAAGAAGCTGGCGGATCTGAGGTTCAGATCTAGTGACCGCATCACCAGCATCCGGTCACAGACCCTGCCCCATCGTGGTGAGTGGTGTTAACATAGGTTAGCACAGTATATGGCAGCACATTGGTTACAACTGTAATTACAGTTCAGTACCTCAGGTATGTAATAAGTTATTTTTTCTCCAGCACCTGCAGACCCGGAGCCCCAGCAGGAGTCACCTGCTGACCCAGAGCCCCAGCAGGAGTCACCTGATGACCCAGAGCCCCAGCAGGAGTCACCTGATGACCCGGAGCCCCAGCAGGAGTCATCTGCTGACCCGGAGCCCCAGCAGGAGTCACCTGCTGACCCGAAGCCCCAGCAGGAGTCACCTGCTGACCCGAAGCCCCAGCAGGAGTCACCTGCTGACCCGAAGCCCCAGCAGGAGTCACCTGCTGACCCGAAGCCCCAGCAGGAGTCACCTGCTGACCCGAAGCCCCAGCAGGAGTCACCTGCTGACCCAGAGCCCCAGCAGGAGTCACCTGCTGACCCAGAGCCCCAGCAGGAGTCACCTGCTGACCCAGAGCCCCAGCAGGAGTCACCTGCTGACCCGGAGCCCCAGCAGGAGTCATCTACAGGCTCGCCAGCATCACTCCATGATATGGGTGTAGCTTTGACTTCCGGTAATACTTTCACATAAAATAAGGTCCATACAACTTGGAAAGTATAGGGTTGTCATGTACTATGAAGTGTTGTGTCTTTCCCTAGCCGGTGATGCCAGAGGATCCCGGTGGTCCATCAGCTCATCATCACCTGAGCAAACCGAAAACCGTAAGTGTTAAATAACAAACATGTACCTGTTAATTAGATGAATGTACAGAATTATTCGTCTTAAGTTTTACCATTCCCTCTGTAGAAATCCCTACATTAGACGACCTCCTGGCGTCACAGCGGACACTAGCAGAAGCAGTCCAACAGCACGGAGTGATGCTGGCAAGGTTTGCGGCGGCCCAACAGCGGCGCGGCAGCCACTAACTTTTTTGTTTTTTGTTGTTACTATATTTTTGTTTTTTGTTGTTGTTATATTTATTTTGTTTTTATAAAAAACGTTAAAGTTTATATCTACTGTTGTGTAAGCTTTGTTACAAACAAATAACATGTTTCATCACTCACACCCATTATATCTATTCATCTGTATAGATGCACCCTGCCCATTACCCCGCCTAGTAGACCTGCTAATAACTATATGCTGAATTCAGTAAAGCAGGCTGCAAGTTTTAATCCAAAAAACATTTTTATTACGAACAAATATTTTAATAAATAAACAATTAAATTAACTATTAAATAAACAATAACTTAACAATTTAAACATTTTACTTAAACCCTAAAAGTAAAATGTCACTAAAGATCTTGATATTGGTTTTCTGCATTCAAAAATCCTTTCCTGGGCAGAGAAGATAGTTCTTCAAGGAAAGAATGAGGAAGCCTGGGATATTGTGGGGGGGGGGGGTGGCAAGTGGCAGGTTTTGCTGAGGTACAATCCGTCATACTGGTGTGCTACGCATTAGCTCCGGCATTTGGGTCCATGACTGCCTTGCACAAGGATCACGGTCGATCCTACTATGTACAGTTGACGTTTCATCCAGTTGACCGGCGGCCGCTTTAATTAAAGTCTCGAAAATGACCCTTTCGGCATGGATCCTCTGTGTGTCATCCAGCTTCTGAAGTCGATCAGCGGCAAAGTTGGCAAAGCTGTCCATGCCGGTGTTGGTCTGCTGGCTTAAAATTTGCTTTGCCAAAGAGACTAGCTCTGTTGATGGCGACAAGGTGGCCTTTCTCTTATGTGAATTGATTATTTGCCAAGGTACAGTAGCTGAGTTGAGGGTGCAGGGTCTTCACTCGACCCCTCAGTAGCCTCCGCCAGGCTAGGTTCATCGCCCAGGATGTCATCACTTGTTGTGGTTGACAGATCTTGCTGATGTTGCTGCGGGAACAGAAAATTAATGTTAAAGCTAAACCCAAAAATTATTTTACAATATCCAGCACCACACCACAGAAATGTGTTGGCATTGGATATATCATGACCAGCATGGGTAAACGTGCACTGGAAACAAATGTGTGGGGAGGCACTAGCAGTACAGGATATGAAATGGCATTCAACAATATGAGAAGTGAGTGGGGCGAAAATAGTAAAGGAGTGTACTTATCTGAACTGGAAGGGATAACTTTTGTAAACTGCAGAATTAAGCAGGTAAAACAGTTAATATTTTCTATTCAACTATGGCATGTACATACCAAGTTTAAATGCTATTTACAGGGAAGCAAGCAAAGAAGCTACTAACATCTCCAACAGGGGTGTCAGTCGGGATCACAGGGTCTTGATCCAGGGTCTGCCGCATCGAAGATACCATTGTGCGAAGCAGCTCCTGATCACGGGTGAAGCCAAGCAAGTCATAGTACCATAACGAGGGCACATAAACCTCATCTGTGCCGGCACCAGACTTCATTGACTTCTCCACCTTGTCCAGCTCTTTTTTATAGACTGTGCGAAGACCCTGGATCTTTTTCCGAACAACAGTCTCATCCACCTTCTCGCAGGGATTATGCTGCTTAAAGAGAGCAACTAGTTTCCCATATGCCTCCCTTTTTTTATTTCGGTTACTGTACTTGGCAGACTTAATCTGCCAAAGGCAGGGCAGGGACCGATACATCTCGATTAGTTCACGGACAAATTCCTCGCTATTGTAAGACATCTGAAATAAAAAATAGCATACAGTGAGCATACATGGAACATTTGAAAAAAAGAAAAAAATACTGTTTGAACCACACTACTGTGTACACACGAGACCCCCTAAAATGGCTGCCCATGCAAAAGCATATGTACACAGATAGAAGCCAAGCCCTCCCTCCCTCCAGAGCAATGATTACAGATGCATTAAGCATGTCCTATTCTAATCCTCAAAATTGCACTAGAACAGGACATTCTCTGACCCTCACAGATCTCATTCTCAGATACGTGATTTTCATGGATGTGTGAATGTATCTATAAAACTGTACGAGTCCGTGGACCATCTGATAAAAAAATCTGGCAGCACAAGGACATTTCACACAAATGTGAAAATGCAGCCTAAGGGATTTTAAGATCACGCCTAGTCACACAGTGCAGATACAGAATAATATTTACATCCAGGCACTTACCGCTGACGTGATCAGAGTCGGTTTCTGCTGCTTCTTCTCCATCTGGTCAGACCTTCATGTCGACATCTCCCAGCCATGATTCGTCTTGTCATGATGATCTCCAGCCTAGAAAATAACAAGGTCACATATATTGTATACATACATGTCTCCCCCGCACTGCGCTCCTGAATACAGATATGTACCCCCCCATTAATATACTATTAGCCACTTAGTAATCAAAATATAAAGTGATAAGCAGCACTGTGCCCCCCCATTAACTATAATCTCCAGCGGCCAATAATATTAATTATTCAGTCTCTGTGACTCTCCCCAATTAACTGTAAGGCTATGTGCACATGGAAAATATACAAGACTTTACAGTACAAGCAAAGTGAAACCCCCGTCATTGCTCTCTCCCAGCACCCCCATCATTGCTCTCTCCCAGCACCCCCGTCATTGCTCTCTCCCTCCATCCCCATCATTGCTCTCCCCAGCCCCAGCATTGCTCTCCCCAGCCTCTTCCCATTGCTCTCCACAGCCTTCTCTCATTGCTCTCCCCAGCCTCCTCTCATTGCTCTCCCCAGCCTCCTGTCATTGCTCTCCCCAGCCTTCCCTCATTGCTCTTTCCAGCCCCTCATTGCTTTCCCCAGCCTTCTCTCATTGCTCTCCCCAGCCTTCTCTCATTGCTCTCCCCTGCCCCCTTTCATTGCTCTCCCCAGTCTCCTCTCATTGCTCTCCCCAGCCTTCTCTCATTGCTCTCCCCAGCCTTCTCTCATTGCTCTCCCCAGCTCCTCTCATTGCTCTTCCCAGCCTCACCTCAATGCTCTCCCCAGCCTCCTCTCATTGCTCTCCCCAGCTTCCCCAGTTTGTTAAAAAAATAAAAAACACAACTTACCTCAGCTCGCTCCCCTGCACCTCCTCGTCTCTGGTAACTTCCTCCCTGACACACAGGCTCGCACCAAATGATGACGTCATCAAGCAGCGCGGGCCTGTGTCAGGAAGGAAGCACAGGGCAGGAAGCAGAAAACGGATCTCTGCAGCTCTGCTGCCATTTTCCTCCTGTCAGCAGCGGAGCTGCAGGGATCGCTCCATGCCCACCACATATGATGATGGCAATCTGGCCATGGGGCTCCGAGAAGCAGGCCAGATTACCCTCATTATCTGCCGCCCGGCAAGGGCCCCCCTGCACCGTCGTGCCCCGGTGCAGTTGCACCGGCTGCACCAGCAGTAGGTGCACACCTGGTCAGGACTGTCCATTAATTGAGGTAAGTCGGTTATTCTACCATTTGATGATATCCCTAATTTGAGCATTTTAGAACATACACGAATACAAACGGTTGAGAAATTCAAATACCGGGTACAATAATAACAAAAAGAACTCTGGATTACATTCCACTGAATCTGTATCTTCTTCTGGAAAAGTTTAACCCTTTCGCGCCAGAGCCGGTTTTCGCCTTCGTGACCGGGCCAATTTTTTCAATTCTGACCACTGTCACTTTATGAGGTAATAGCTCTGGAACTCTTCAACGGATTCCCCTGATTCTGAGATAGTTTTTTCGTGACATCTTGTACTTCATGATAGTGGCAAAATTTCTTCGATATGACTTGCGTTTATTTGTGAAAAAATCTGAAATTTGGCGAAAATTTAGAAAATTTAGCAATTTTCAAACTTTGAATTTTCATGCCCTTAAATCAGAGAGATATGTCACACAAAATAGTTAATAAATAACATTTACCACATGTCTACTTTACATCAGCACCAATTTTTTTTTATTAGGAAGTTATAAGGGTTAAAAGTTAACAACTGATTTCTCATTTTTCCAACAAAATTTACAAAACCATTTTTTCAGGGACCACATCTTATTTGAAGGGACTTTGAGAGGCCTTTATGACAGAAAATACCCAAAAGTTGACACCATTCTAACAACTTCACCCCTCAAGGTGCTCAAAACCACATTCAAGAAGTTTATTAACCATTTAGGTGCTTCACAGGAATTTTTGGAATGTGGAAGAAAACAATGAACATTTAACTTTTTTTCACACAAATGTTACTTTAGACGCAAATTTTTTTATTTTCGCATGGGTAACAGGAAAAATGGACTACCAATTTGTAGTGCAATTTCTCCTGAGCACGCCAATACCCCATGTGAGGGAAAACCACTGTTTGGGTGCACGGCAAGAATCGGTAGGGAAGGAGCGCCATTTGACTTTTTGCTCCTCAGGGAACTTATCTAGATGTGTGGTGAGCACCTTGAACACCCCAAGGTGCTTCACAGAAGTTTATAATATTGAGCCGTAAAAATAAAATTTTCACATTTTTCCCACAAAAATGTTTTTCAGTCACCAATTTGCATTATCATAATAGTAATGGAAGAAATTGCACCATGAAATTTGTTGTGCAATTTCTCCTGAGTGCGCCGATATCCTATATATGAGGGAAAACCACTGTTTGGGCGCACGGCAGGGTTCGGAAGGGAAGGAGCGCCATTTGACTTTTTGAATGTAAAATTTGCTTGAATAATTAACGGACGCCATGTCGCATTAGGGGAGCTCCTGATGTGCCTAAACAGAGGAACCCCCCCCACAAGTGACACCATTCTGGAAACTAGACCCCTCAAGGAACTTATCTAGGTGTGTGGTGAGCACTCTTTCCACATAAATGATCTTTTAGCCCCAATTTTTTTATTTTTACAAGGGTAAGAGGAGAAAATGCACCCCAAAAACTGTTGTGCAATTTCTCCTGAGTATGCCGATACCCCAAATGTGGTGGAAAACTACCGCTTTGGCGCACGGCAGGGCTTGGAAGAGAAAGGAGTGCTATGTTGGCTGGGATAGGTTGCAGACACCGTGTCACATTTGAAGAGTCGCTGACATGCCGAAACAGCAGGAACCCCCACAAGTGACCCCATTTTGTAAACTATACCTCTCAAGGAATTTATCTAGGGAAGTAGTGAGTCTTTTTACATTTTTAAAGTCATACCATTGGCAGTGAAGAAAAAATAATTATATTTTTTACCACAAAAAAATTGTTTAAACCTCATATTTTACATTTTCACACAGGGCAATGGGTAAAAATGGTGCCGAAATGTGTCACACAATTTCTTCTATACAGAGCCCCTAAGTGCAAGAAAAACAGAATCCACCCTCAAGTGACCCCATTTTGGAAACTATACCCCTTTGGGAATTTACCTACAGATGTAGGGACAAATGGGTGTTTTCCAGAAACAAGCAGCTTTGGATGTTGCTGAGTGAAAATTTCAAACTGCCGTTGAAGTGACCACTACGTTGTAGTGTCCAGTACATTGTGCCCACTATACATACCAGGATGGGGTTGAGGGGGGCTATACATATCAGAATAGAGATGAGGGGTACCATGCATACCAGGATAGGGATGCGGGGTACCATGCATATCAGGATGTGGGATGGGGTGCCATTCATACCAGAATGAGGGATGGGGTGCCATGCATACCAGGATGAGGGGTACCATACATATCAGGATAGGGATGAGGGGTACCAAACATACCAGGATGAGGGATGGGGTGCCATGCATACCAGGATTGGGGGATGTGGGGTGCAATGCATACCAGGATAGCGATAAAGGGTACCATACATACCAGGATGAGGGATGGGGTGCCATACACACCAGGATTGGGGATGAGGGAGCCATGCATACTAAGATTGGGATGAGGGGTGCCATGTATACCAGATTTGGGATAAAAGTGAGGGGTGCCATGTATACCAGATTTGGGATAAAAGTTGCCATGAATACCAGGATTGGGGATGAGGGGGCCATGCATACCAGGATGAGGGATGGGGTGCCATGCATACCAGGATGAGTGATGGGGTGCCATGCATGGCAGGATTGGGGATGGATGAGTGGTGCCATGCATACCAGGATTGGTGATGAGGCAGCCATGCATACCAGGATGAGGGATGGGGTGCCGTGCATACCAGGATTGGGATGTTTTGTCAAAAAAAACCTAATGAAAAAATCTCAATAAAAATTTATTGGATTAAAAAAAAAAGAATAGGAAAAAGGCTTCTCCCCTGTGTAAGTTCTCTGGTGCTTAACCAAAGCTGATTTCTGGTTAAAACATTTCCCACATTCTGAACATGAAAAAGGCTTCTCCCCTGTGTGGGTTCTCTGGTGTTTATTAAGATGTGATATATGGTTAAAACATTTCCCACATTCTGAACATAAAAATGGCCTCTCCCCTGTGTGGGTTCTCTGGTGCGTAACCAAAACTGATTTTTGGTTAAAACATTTCCCACATTCTGAATAGGAAACGTGCTTCTCCCTGTGTGGTTTCTCTTGTGACTTTCAAGAATCATTCTATGATTAAAACATTTCCACATTCTGAACAAGAAAAAGGCTACTCCCCTGTGTGAGTTCTCTTTTGTCTATCAAGAATCATTTTACGATTAAAACATTTCCCACATTCTAAACAGACAAATGGCTTCTCCCCTGTGTGAGTTCTCTGGTGGTTATTAAGATGCGCTTTTCGGTTAAAACATTTCCCACATTCTGAACAAGAAAAAGGCTTCTCCCCTGTGTGAGTTCTCTTGTGGCTATCAAGAATCATTTTACGATTAAAACATTTCCCACATTCTGAGCATGAAAAGGGCTTCTCCCCTGTGTGAGTTCTCTTGTGTCTAAAAAGATCTGATTTCTGGATAAAACATTTCCCACATTCTGAACAGAAAAAATGCTTCTCCCCTGTGTGAATTCTCTGGTGGCTATTAAGATGCGCTTTCTGGTTAAAACATTTCCCACACTCTGAACATGAAAAAGGCTTCTTCCCTGTGTGGGTTCTCTGGTGGCTATTAAGATGTGCTTTCTGGTTAAAACATTTCCCACATTCTGAACATGAAAAAGGCTTGTTCCCTGTGTGGGTTCTGTGGTGCTTAATCAAATCTGATTTCTGGCTAAAACATTTCCCACACTCTAAACAGACAAATGGCTTCTCCCCTGTGTGAGTTCTCTGGTGGTTATTAAGATGCGCTTTCCGGTTAAAACATTTCCCACATTCTGAACATGAAAAAGGCTTCTCCCCTGTGTGGGTTCTCTGGTGCTTATTAAGATGTGATATATGGTTAAAACATTTCCCACATTCTGAACATAAAAATGGCCTCTCCCCTGTGTGGGTTCTCTGGTGCGTAACCAAAACTGATTTTTGGTTAAAACATTTCCCACATTCTGAACAGGAAAAGGGCTTCTCCCCTGTGTAGGTTCTCTGGTGCTTAATCAAACTTGATTTCCTTGTAAAACATTTCCCACATTCTGAACAGGAAAAGGGCTTCTCCCTGTGTGGGTTCTCTTGTGACTTTCAAGAATCATTCTATGATTAAAACATTTCCACATTCTGAGCAAGAAAAAGGCTACTCCCCTGTGTGAGTTCTCTTGTGTCTATCAAGAATCATTTTACGATTAAAACATTTCCCACATTCTAAACAGACAAATGGCTTCTCCCCTGTGTGAGTTCTCTGGTGGTTATTAAGATGCGCTTTTCGGTTAAAACATTTCCCACATTCTGAACAAGAAAAAGGCTTCTCCCCTGTGTGAGTTCTCTTGTGGCTATCAAGAATCATTTTACGATTAAAACATTTCCCACATTCTGAGCATGAAAAGGGCTTCTCCCCTGTGTGAGTTCTCTTGTGTCTAAAAAGATCTGATTTCTGGATAAAACATTTCCCACATTCTGAACAGAAAAAAGGCTTCTCCCCTGTGTGAATTCTCTGGTGGCTATTAAGATGCGCTTTCTGGTTAAAACATTTCCCACACTCTGAACATGAAAAAGGCTTCTTCCCTGTGTGGGTTCTTTGGTGGCTATTAAGATGTGCTTTCTGGTTAAAACATTTCCCACATTCTGAACATGAAAAAGGCTTGTTCCCTGTGTGGGTTCTGTGGTGCTTAATCAAATCTGATTTCTGGCTAAAACATTTCCCACACTCTAAACAGACAAATGGCTTCTCCCCTGTGTGAGTTCTCTGGTGGTTATTAAGATGCGCTTTCCGGTTAAAACATTTCCCACATTCTGAACATGAAAAAGGCTTCTCCCCTGTGTGAGTTCTCTGGTGATTAACAAAAACTGATTTCTGATTAAAACATTTTCCACATTTGGAGCAAAAAAATCTATTGTCCGCTGAGTGTTTTTTTTGATGTTTAAGAATAGACTTCTCGAAAGTAAAACTATTTCCAATTTCTGAAAGTGAAAATGACTTCTTTGCTTTAGGAGCAGTTCGTTTTTTAATGCTTATTTTATTTTGATTTTCCTTGGTAGTTGGTAATGAATCAGAAGACAGGATGTGTTTCATAGAATTAGATGATAGATCTTTGCTTTGAAGGGATGATGGTATATCTGGAGTAATGGCATTCACTTCAATTGTATCCTGTGGGATCTCAAGATCATTTGATTTAAAAATCTCCTGTCTCTCTGATCTTCTGGTACAGTCATCTGCCAAGAAAAAAACAATTATTCATTTTGAATAAAATATCCTTGAAATTTATATTTTTGAACATTTCTACTTAAAATGTCTAAACAAACACATCCCTGGGCTATATGGTAATCCAGGGAAATGAAGAGAAATATGCTCAAGTTTAAAAATCTATTTTATGAGACACAAATCTAAAAAATAGAGGAATATTTAAACTTGAGCATATATTTCTTCATTTTCCTGGACTAGCATGTAGCCCAGGGATCTGTTTGTTTAGATTGATTTAGAAGTAGTATGCAATCTTTATTTATTTTTCTATGGGATTCTTGTGTTAATTGTACTTAAAATGTCTGTAGAAATGGGAAGTTATTGATAGAATGTGTTATGCACACGCCCGGGCTAAGCGGCGTGTGCGAGTGATTGGTAGTGATTCCACTGGACCGTGCCGGAGAGTGAATGCCTGGAGGGGCGTGACTAAGTATTCACCCGATCCGACCAGGGTCGCACGACGGCATACGACGCCAGTGCACCAAGGAGGAACCGAGCAGAGGGACCAGGTGCTACTCCAGGACAGACCCCGGACACGGCTGTTGACCCACACAGGGGAATACAGGAACAGGCTGGTAGGCTGGCACACAGACTGGAGGGTATAGGCAGGCACGACTGGTATGCAGGCAGGCGGGTATGCAGGCAGGGGGGTAAAGGCAAGCACAGCTAGAGTGCAGACAGGGAGGCACTAGCAGGTAGGAACACAGGCGGGATAGGACCCAGTACACACCGGGACTCAGGAACAATACAGGCAGAGGGTTACAGGCAAGCACAGCTAGAGTGCCGACAAGGCTGAGCAGGGAGGACAGGGCTCTGTTCACACGGAACAGACAGGAAGGGAAAGACAGAGCCAGATACTCACACAGTACTTGCAGAGACAACAAGCAGGAGTTAGGTACGAGTTCAGACTCTGCAGAAAAAGGAAGGGAACGGACATAGAGGCAAAACAGGTAAAGGACAGGAGAGAGTTCAGACTGGAACTGAGTGTACGGAGGAGACCGACACTGCAGAGGGATACAGGAGCGGGTCTGGGAATACGGCCCCCAGAGAGGCGGAACGAACAGGCAAGGAGCGTGTTCAGACAGGACAGACCAGACACAGGAAGGAGTCAGTTCAGACACGGGAGCTGAAACCGCAAAGCAGGAGACATACAGGACTCAGTTCAGACACGGGAGCTGATACCGCAAAGCAGGAGACATACAGGACACAGTTCAGACACGGGAGCTGATACCGCAAAGCAGGAGACATACAGGACTCAGTTCAGACACGGGAACTGATACAAAAAGCAGGAGACAAGAGACGGGACCTGGCACCTTCAGAGTGCAAGCACACACTGAAGGAAACACTATGCTCAGGCAGGGATAGAAGGGAGCTGCTGAGCTATATACCAAGTGACAGACAGCAATAGGCTGAGGACGCACAAGGGGTGTGACCCACAGCAGGTACAAAAGGCAGGAAGTGATCGGGCGCCGCCCTTAAGCAGCAGAAACAGACACAAACAGACAGCATGGAGGGAAGCCAGAGAGACATTCTGGACAGGAGATCAAGTGCGCCCTCTTGCACAGTGGGAGATGGACCACCATGCAAGGACGCCGCCAGGTATGTTACAGTACCTCCCCCCTTACGCCCCCTCTTCTTCAGGCCTGCCAGAATCTTCCGCAGGGAATTCGAGGGCCAGTCGTTCACTGGGTTGGAGGGGGACAGAGACTTAAGGGTAATCTCTGCTTCGAGGTACATCTTGTCAAGCTCACAGGAAGAAATAGACGGGTTATCAGGTACATAATGAGGAAAAGTCACTGTCTCTTTGTTATCTGGTGGTATCCCGGAGGATTCAGGAAACAACTGGAGGTCCTCCGCCGGGTCAGAAGAGTGCAGAGGCTCAGAGAAAACAACTGCTTCAGAGTACACTAGGTCGGACTCACTGGAGGAAGCAGGCGAGGTATCGGGTACCGAGTATAGGAAAGTCTCTGTCCATTCACCACCAGGTGGCACCCCGAAGGGTTCTGGAGACAGCTGGCGGTCCTCCGCCTGGTCAGAGGGGTGTAGAGACTCACGGGTAACCTCTGCTTCAGAGTACACTAGGTCGGACTCACTGGAGGAAGCAGGCGAGGTATCGGGTACCGAATATAGGAAAGTCTCTGTCCATTCACCACCAGGTGGCACCCCGAAGGGTTCTGGAGACAGCTGGCGGTCCTCCGCCTGGTCAGAGGGGTGTAGAGACTCACGGGTGACCTCTGCTTCAGAGTACACTAGGTCGGACTCACTGGACGAAGCAAGCGAGGTATCAGATCCAGGATATAGGAAAGTCTCTGTCCATTCACCACCAGGTGGCACCCCGAAGGATTCTGAACACAACTGGAGGTCCTCCGCCTGGTCGGAGGGGTGTAGAGACTCAGGAGTAACCTCTGCTTCGGAGTACACTAAGTTGGACTCACTGGACGAAGCGAGCGAGGTATCAGGTACAGAGTATAGGAGAGTCTCTGTCCTTTCGCTACCAGGTAGCACCCCGAAGGGTTCAGGAGACAACTGGAGATCCTCCGCCTGGTCGGAGGGGTGTAGAGACTCGGAGGTAACTACCACTTTGGGGTACCCATTGTCAGGCTCACAGGACGAAGCGGACAAAGTATTGAGTACCGGGTGTAGAGAAGTCTCTCTCCATTTGTCATCGAGTGGTATCCCGGAGGGTTCAGGAGGCAACAGGGGATCCTCCGCCAGGTAGTAGAGGTGCACAGACTCTGAGGTAACCACAGCTTTGGAGCATTCTTGGACATGCACACCGGTTAAAGAGAAAGAAGCATCTGATGCCGGGTGCAGGAAGTTCTCCTGTGTGGAGTCTGGATGGGCAGGAGTCTCTTCGGCCAGGAGAACTGGTGCACTACCCACGCACATTACCCATTGGGGTTTCTCCGGGATACAGGGAGATGAAGCTTCAGTAGGGACTTCAAGGTTGGGGTCAGGAGGTCTCAGGGAGGACAGACCCTGGCGTGACGGCTTGCCTCTAAGTCTAGCACGTCTGGACTGCCTCTTGAGGTTGAGAGAAGTATTCCGGAAAGCGTAGTCACCCTGTGAGGATTCTGGATGGGCAGTAGTCTCATTGGGCTGGAGGACTATTGCGCTACCCACACACATTACCCGTCGGGGCTGCTCCGGGATATTGGGAAGTGAAGCTTCAGCAGGGGCTTCAGAGTTAGGGTCCTCGAAGACCATACGAAAGGCCACCAGGAAGGCCTGCAGGTCAAGGATGACAGGATCCCATGCTTCCCATAGGGGGGTGACCCATTTCAAGGCATCACCCGCTAGGTAGTCAATCATAAAGGCCACTTTAGCCCAATCGGAAGGAAAATAGAGAGGGTAGGCCTTAAAGTGTAGCATGCATTGCTCCACAAATGCACGACACTGTCTTGGATCCCCATAGTAACGTGGCGGATCCGCAGGAACGAGGGCTGATAGATCCATCTGGACGGGTGCGTAATTCGCCTGGAACTCAGCTAAAGGGGGGAAAAAATTTATTTATTTATTTTAATGCATGTATTCGCTGGAAAAACTTCTCAAAGAGCGAAGGCCGTGGGGCTCAACGGGAACCATGGCCTGAGCATGCTGTTATGCACACGCCCGGGCTAAGCGGCGTGTGCGAGTGATTGGTAGTGATTCCACTGGACCGTGCCGGAGAGTGAATGCCTGGAGGGGCGTGACTAAGTATTCACCCGATCCGACCAGGGTCGCACGACGGCATACGACGCCAGTGCACCAAGGAGGAACCGAGCAGAGGGACCAGGTGCTACTCCAGGACAGACCCCGGACACGGCTGTTGACCCACACAGGGGAATACAGGAACAGGCTGGTAGGCTGGCACACAGACTGGAGGGTATAGGCAGGCACGACTGGTATGCAGGCAGGCGGGTATGCAGGCAGGGGGGTAAAGGCAAGCACAGCTAGAGTGCAGACAGGGAGGCACTAGCAGGTAGGAACACAGGCGGGATAGGACCCAGTACACACCGGGACTCAGGAACAATACAGGCAGAGGGTTACAGGCAAGCACAGCTAGAGTGCCGACAAGGCTGAGCAGGGAGGACAGGGCTCTGTTCACACGGAACAGACAGGAAGGGAAAGACAGAGCCAGATACTCACACAGTACTTGCAGAGACAACAAGCAGGAGTTAGGTACGAGTTCAGACTCTGCAGAAAAAGGAAGGGAACGGACATAGAGGCAAAACAGGTAAAGGACAGGAGAGAGTTCAGACTGGAACTGAGTGTACGGAGGAGACCGACACTGCAGAGGGATACAGGAGCGGGTCTGGGAATACGGCCCCCAGAGAGGCGGAACGAACAGGCAAGGAGCGTGTTCAGACAGGACAGACCAGACACAGGAAGGAGTCAGTTCAGACACGGGAGCTGAAACCGCAAAGCAGGAGACATACAGGACTCAGTTCAGACACGGGAGCTGATACCGCAAAGCAGGAGACATACAGGACACAGTTCAGACACGGGAGCTGATACCGCAAAGCAGGAGACATACAGGACTCAGTTCAGACACGGGAACTGATACAAAAAGCAGGAGACAAGAGACGGGACCTGGCACCTTCAGAGTGCAAGCACACACTGAAGGAAACACTATGCTCAGGCAGGGATAGAAGGGAGCTGCTGAGCTATATACCAAGTGACAGACAGCAATAGGCTGAGGACGCACAAGGGGTGTGACCCACAGCAGGTACAAAAGGCAGGAAGTGATCGGGCGCCGCCCTTAAGCAGCAGAAACAGACACAAACAGACAGCATGGAGGGAAGCCAGAGAGACATTCTGGACAGGAGATCAAGTGCGCCCTCTTGCACAGTGGGAGATGGACCACCATGCAAGGACGCCGCCAGGTATGTTACAGAATGATAGTTCACAGTCTAATAGAAAACCTCATAGGATGAACCAGTAGAGCGTGGTGTCCAACTGTTTGTTCTTTTAGCCTCCAAAATATGGAACATGGTTTCCATAAACCAATCCAGCAATATCTGCTTTTAAGAAGTCAAATCTCACCATCGCTTCTGAGCCTTGCAGTGCGCCCAAACCACATTTAGCATCCATGTATTTGGCATTACTATAGTGAGAAGAACCCACTTAATTTACAGTGTATGTGTCCTGGAGCACAATCTGGGCACTATGTGTTGGGTAATCAAATGGCCAATATGCAATTTTTATGCTCCAGCATCCAGTGCTAATTTTCGGAAAGTGCCTGTGTAGTCAAAATAATCACTACTCCTATAGATTAATTCACTGAGGGTTGTAATTTCCAAAATGAAGTCACTTTATGGGGATTTCTACTGCCCTAGTTTTCTGACATTTTGTAATATTAGGGCTTCAGCAAATGGGGTGTCCCATCTCCTCTGGGATCTGCTCCTGCGATGTCTGCTTCTGTCACCAGGAGCCGCCTTACTCATTCTGCAGGCGGCGCTGGTGATGGGAGTAATTAGAGTATGGGGATCAGGGGCTCTCGGCAATCTAAACTATCGTAAGGGACAATATTTTCTGTCAGATGAGTTTCAAGAAGAAATATTAGACATTCAAAGACAATTTTTTAGAATAGTGCAGAGCTGAGGTGTCTTAAATTTAGATCTCGGGCATTTGGAAGAGGCAATGGAGATCTTTTTGAAAGGCTACCAGGGAGTTACAGAGTCACATAAGTGAGGAAGGACGATCCCAATACAATGAAACTATCATACAGAATGAACCTGTAAAAAAAAGAAAGAATATAAAAACATGTAACATCCCCAACAACAACGTGTTATGATCTGCAACAAGTACTAAGGAAAGAAGGGGAAAGCTTTCCCTACAATAAGACTAAGCTGAATCCCTACGATGTAGGGGGCTGCCTGTTCCTAGCGAACGGACCCGCCTTAGTCCTAGGCTAGTCTGAATGGAGACCTATAGAATAAAGGTAAGGGGTCCCTAAAAGAACTAAGGACTGGAACAAAAATGGGACACCTCCTGAACAGAGAAAGTTGTTGCAGAACACAAAAAGATAAACTGACAAAAAGGTACTAGAGGTCCCAAAAGGACCAAACAAACTGACAGAGATAGACACAGAAGCACCTGGCCAGCAAAACAGTCAAAAAACAATGAAGTCCACCACAGCCAAAAGGGCGGAGTTGGAATATAAAGGCAGATGGTCACGTGACCGCAAAACACAAGATGGAAAAAACAAACAGGAGGGTTCTAACACAACGTATGTATGAAGGGAGAAATCCAACACTAAACTGGAGTTGCACTCATTTATGATAAACCATTGGAGCTACGATGAATTCTGACCAGAAGAGTAGAGAAAGTATTAGCGACCCCATTTCATCAGAGATTGTGCAGTAATCTGAATTCCTTAGGATTGAAAACATAATGGAATTTATGACGTGGAGTGAATCCATGAAACCAGGGCTGGAGCCATGCCAACACATCTCCTGCAGGCGTGAATAAATGTATATTACAGCCATCAGCCACACACAGCTTAGAGATGTATCATGGCACAGGTGTAATGTTTTTTGTGTAGGTTATCGCAATCCTGTTTGAAGTTAGTTGGTTTTAAAAGGAATTGAAAAGTCAGGATAAAGGGAAACTGTTGTTATTGTACAGTGTCTTGTAGGTACCATATGAGCACATTCAGCAGCACAGAAGGGAGAGAAGGTAGATTCATCCAATAAGATATCAGGGATCTAGGAAGCCAACAGCATCATTACCCTCCACTTTCTCTTACAGACCCATCATAATATTTTTCTTCAAGTGATTTTCTAACTTGTCAGCACATTCTACGTACGCTGTCATTTGGCTTTGTAGTTTACAGATTTGGGCAGGTAACGAACAGTGTCTTCTAATCCCAGGGGGTAGGTGGATCCTCCAGGTTGCAAGTTCTATAGAAAAGGGCTTTCACGATTTCACAAAGTAATTTGAACATTTTCGGATAAAGGAGAATGTTGTGGTCGAGCGGCAAAATGGTGATCACACGATTGTGATACGGCCGGACTACACCACCGATAAAGCAGCCACAGCGGGTGACTGAGAAGAATCTGTAACTTCTTTGCATTTAGTGGTTACTACTCACCTGGGTAGTCATATGTAGGAATCTCCTCTTTACAGCGCTCATCACCCGTCACATTTGTCTCTGTAGTATTAATATGGGTCTGATCTTCACTCTGGAACAAATATTATAAAAGTCAGATGGAGAAGTCCCATCTATGATCCGCTCTAATCCCGTCATCTCCACCGTTCTCATTACAAAAATATAAATACTGGTGGATAAAACAAGACTGAGCACAAAACTTTCACAGCCGTCTACACATCATAGGGGAGATCTCATGACACCTTCTCTCCATCTACCTGATGATCCTGAGGAACATTGGGATATTCTTGTTTACAGTCCTGTGGAAGAAGAGGACAGGGCCATCTCTCTGGTGTTGTCCTCTTACTGGATCGATCTGGAGGAAACACATACAGGGACTGAATTAATTATTTTCATACAGATAATTGTAGGCCGTGTGTATTTAGTCCTGTCATTTACCTGGTGTTGTGAGAGGCTGGGGAATGTCCATCATGACGTCCCTGTACAGATCTTTGTGTCCTTCTAAATACTCCCACTCCTCCATGGAGAAATAGACGGCGACATCCTGACACCTTATAGGAACCTGACACATACATTGATACTGTCATCTCCCCGATCCCTTCTTAGCGTTACTGTATAATGTCCCAGCATTCCCAGTAATGTCACCTCTCCAATCAGAAGCTCAATCATCTTGTAGGTGAGTTCTAGGATCTTCTGGTCATTGATAACCTCATGTATCATGGGGTGAGGTGGAGGCCCCGTGATTAGTCTCAGGGGTTTTCCCCATCCCTCAGACACAGGGTCCTGACAGCACTCACTAGAGGTCTTCTTCACTACTGTGTAATCCTGGTTATGGAGAGACTCATTAATAAATCTCACTACAGACATTTCCAGAGTCCTCACCTCTCCAGTTCTGTTCATCTGTTATTCCCATAGATAAGAATGATGTGACGTCATCAGAATCTCTCACCTCTCCAGTAAGCCGGAAGAGGATCTCTAGGGTGAGGTGTAATATCCTCTCCGCCATCTTGTCCCTGTCCATATCTATCTTTGATGGATAAATCAGGAAAATATTCTTATATAGAAGATCTCCACTGAGAGGATTCGGTGTTGTAGATACCTGAATGAGTAGAAGATAAAAATCCTGTTGGTATAATACAACTATTGGAGATAATGAGGGGAAACATATAAGGATATTTATTATTTTACTGTATTTAGTTTTTTCTTTACATCTAGTAATAAAACCTATATATTTTAGGCCACAGACAACAAGCAATTTATTCCTTGGAGTCTGCAGCTGAATACGTTTCTCATAGACTTATCTTCCATACCACTAATTCTCGTCTCATTTTCCGACACTGGAATTGGCATCAGCAATACTGCAGGAGATATTCATTTCACGTGACATGAGAAATAACTACATGATGAGGCAACATCTTCTACTACAGCTCTAAAAACATATTTAGCCACAAATCGTCATTGAACACATCACCACCGGCTGTCTGTATGAATGTTTCCCGTCTTCCCCAGACTGTAATCTTCTATCAAGTTACAGCTCATGTCTGATTCACACACAGAAGTTTGAAGCTTTTATAAAAGCTGTTTTGATTGCACAAACACCGCGGACAGCAATTATTTGATACCAAAGTCTACGTGTACAGTGTATTATGAAGTTTATTTCTGGCCTTAGGCTTTCCAATATTACAAGAGAAAAAAAAAAGCAGATATTAAAATGTTTCAAAAGAAAATTGTCACCAACAATTCTTGTAAAAAGAAAAAACATGCAAAAAGCAGAAAACACATGTTATTATTTCTTAACACGTTAAACATTTTTTTGGGTTTTTGTTTTTATATGAACTCTTTTGGGCACCAGAACATACATGTACACAGCAAGGATGGCACAGATGCGGCTGCAACAAAATCCCTGGCAGCTTAACCACTTGCTCCTGCAAAAAGCAAACATGGCATCTAAGGTGTGACAGAGTTCGGCCCAATGCCCCTTCTTCCCCAAATGCTCAATAGTATGGGGCTGCCTAGTTCCTACAATACTTAAATGCTTAATAATGGTTTCTGGGCCTGCAATGTACGAAAGTCTATTAGGCCAGGCCAGAGGCAGAGTCCAATAAGTTACTTTTTAACGCCACCCTTAAATATTAGACTGTTGCATGAAAGCACTGATTTTGGGGGTTTTGGTTGACTACAAATGCAGTCAGTCATACAGACCACAGGAAAGCTGGAATATTTGTGAGTATGGGGGAGTCAGGAGAGATAGCTGTCTGCCAAATGACCGTTCAGCCAAAACGTATCTCATCTGTATGGGGCCGTTACTATTACACTGACAAGTGATAATACATGGCACAACAGTAGTACAGTGCATCACCTGAGAAATAAAAGGCTTGTATGTTGTATGATCGCACTAATGAGAGTTGTTTAAAAAAGTTTATAAAAAAGGTTTAAAAAAAGTTTTAAAGTGAAAATATCACAGTTTTAGCAAAAATAAATATTCGTCACTATAGGGAAAACATGCATATAATGGGAAAATGGAGAGGAAGGTCAGCTCACTGTTTATTCAATGCACTTTGTCTGAAGATCACCGCATGGAACCGCCCTGGTCAGGGACATTTCAGTAGAGAAAGGAGGAGAGATTAATTCTCCAGTATTGTCTATATTGTTAAAACCTCACATTTATTGTAAATTCATAAAAACTGTTGTGATGGCATACCACCAAGTGCCCACATATGAAACCAATGCTTATTCCTGATTTACAACATGTGAGTCTCTGTGATACTTTTATATCATTCCCTTTCAAACACTTGGGTGTCCATTGATTACTGAGTACTTCTCAGACAATTTGACCCTGTACTGTATGGAAGAAAATGATAATTGTCACAGTTTCACCCCTCACTGTGTCTGGGATGCAGTTACTGACAGCTCAGCTGTCCAATCTTGTACAGGGGCGTGCTGGAGCTGTCGGCACTTTGACAGCTCGGTGGTCCAATCTGGTTGAAACATCCCTGGTGGCGTGCTTGCATGGTGCACCACCTCCCACCATGCAAGACCGCAATCTTACCTGTCAGTCCATGCTGCACTCTTTGCTCCATTACCTGCTGTGTCCATGTCTCTTGTCTGATTGCTTAGGGCGTCGGCGTGGCTTTCTGCTTGTTTCTTATAGCTACTGTGTGCACAGTCCTAATGCGTCCCCAGCCTATTGCTGTGAGTCACTGGATACTTAAACCCCCTCCACCCAGTAGGAGGTGCCTGAGCAACACTTTCACTCAGTTTGTCTTTTGCAACTGAGGTGCCAGGTCCTGTCCTGACTCTAGTCTGTCTGCCACCCTGGGGACTGAGTACCCAGGGCCTTTTCCTGTACCTGTGACTTCTAGTCTGTTTCCGCCACCCTGGGGGCCGAGTACGCAGGGCCGCTACCTGTATCTCTGACTTCTAATCTGTTTCCGCCACCCTGGGGGCTGAGTTCCCAGGCTTGTTCCTGTACCTTGTTACCGGTTCAGTTCCTGTCTGAACAGTGTCCTAGCCCATTACTTATATCTATGTCCGTACCTTCCCTTTGCCTGCAGTGTCTGAACCTGCACCTAACTCCAACTTCTGTACTTCTGTTTGTGAGTGTTGTGTCCACTCGCTACTTCATTGTAAGTACCTTGTGTGTATCTGGTTCTGCTTGTCCCCTTTCCCTGCCTCCATATCTACCTCCTGTGTTCTAACCATCTTCCTGTATTTTCCAGTCTGTTCCATGTGAACAGAGCCCTGTCCTGTCTGCCTTCACCTTCTGCTCTGTTCTGCTTGTTCACCGCTCCGGTGGTTCCGCTCTGCTCCGCTTGTTTACCGCACCTGCGGTTCTGTTCTGCTCTGCTTGTTCACCGTGCCTGCGGTTTTGCTCCGCTCTGCTTGTTCACCGCGCCTGCGGTTTTGCTCCGCTCTGCTTGTTCACCGGGCCTGCGGTTTTGCTCTGCTCTGCTTGTTCACCGCACCTGCGGTTTTGCTCCGCTCTGCTTGTTCACCGCACCTATGGTTTTGCTCCGCTCTGCTTGTTCACCGCACCTGCGGTTTTGCTCAGCTCTGCTTGTTCACCGCACCTGCGGTTTTGCTCCGCTCTGCTTGTTCACCGCACCTGCGGTTTTGCTCCGCATTGCTTGTTCACCACACCTGCGGTTTTGCTCCGCTCTGCTTGTTCACCACACCTGCGGTTTTGCTCCGCTCTGCTTGTTCACCGCACCTGCGGTTTTGCTCCGCTCTGCTTGTTCACCGCACCTGCGGTTTTGCTCCGCTCTGCTTGTTCACCGCACCGGCGGTTTTGCTCCGCTCTGCTTGTTCACCGCACCTGCGGTTGTGCTCCACTCTGCTTGTTCACCACACCTGTGGTTGTGCTCCGCTGTGCTTGTTCACTGCACCTGCGGTTGTGCTCCGCTCTGCTTGTTCACCGCACCTGCGGTTTTGCTCCACTCTGCTTTTTCACCGCTCCTGCGGTACTGCTCCGCTCTGCTTGTTCACCGCACCTGCGGTTTTGCTCCGCTTGTACACCGCACCTGCGGTTGTGCTCCACTCTGCTTGTTCACCGCACCTGCCGTTTTGCTCTGCTCTGCTTGTTCACCGCACCTGCGGTTTTGCTCCGCTTGTACAGGGGCGTGCTGAAGCTGTCGGCAGTGGCTGTGACGTTAGTACCCTCTGATGTACAGTTGGTCTCTCCGGAATCTGTATTAGACCTCGCTGATAAATTTTCTGGAGAGAAAGACCAGTTTTGGGTCTTCAGGGAGAGCTGTAGGTTATTTTTTACCCTGCACCCCTGATCGTCAGGGGAAGAGTTCCAGCAGGTGGGAATAATCCTGTCCCTTCTGCAAAGGTGCCCTCAGACCTGGGCATTTTCCTTGTCCCCACAAGCCCCAGAACTGTTTTCTGTTGACACCTTCTTTGACAGTTTAGGACTGACATATGACGAACCCAAGAGGATCCAGGTCCCTGAGGCTAAGATCAAGGCGTCGCACAGCTGAGGACTACTGTACTGAGTTCTAGCAGTGGTCCACTGCAGTTCTGTGGAACAATGCAGGTCTCAGGTGCCAGTTCCACAAAGGCCTTTCCAAAACCCTTAAGAACGCCCTGGTCCTCCATGAAGCTCCTTGTTCCCTGGCGGAGGCCATGACCCAGGCCATACGAATGGACTGTAGAATCCATGAGAGACATGAGGAACACCAAGCTGCCCATTATATATCCCCGGAGCAGGTCTATTTACCGGAGGTGGAGCCATTGGAGATTAAAGTTGCCAATCTTCGTGTTGTAGACGTAGACAAGATCTCAGACTGCCTGTACTGTGGTCTCTCTGGACATTTTCTCAAGAATTGCCCTACTCGCCCTCAGGCTAGCAAACCATCAGGAGAACGTCTGAGTGTGGGTGATGGCCAAGGAGGTCACCCAGACTCCCAGGTACCTTTTTCTTCTAAAGTACTGATAAATACAGTGTTATGCTTTGAGAACCAGGTGTTATCAACATTGGCTTTCATTGACTGTGGGTCTGCTGCTAACTTTATTGATTCGGGACTGGTTCGGAAGTTAGGGTTAGGGACAGTTAGTTTAGGAAGACCCATGCAAATCTTCGCCCTTGACAAGACACCATTATCTAGGAATTTGATCAAGAAGGTAACAGTGGATTTCACGCTTCAAGTGGAAGCACTCCACTTTGAATCCTTCTCATGTTTTGTCTTGGATAATTTACCTGTTGGGTTGGTACTAGGGCTTCCATGGTTGCAGATTCACAATCCTGTTATTGATTGGTGTCAGAGGGAGATTGTTAAATGTGGCCCTAATTGTTGCAAGAAATCGCTAAAAACTGTACAAATATGCTCCTCTAGTCTGAAGGGTCTGCCGGGGTACCTGAAGGACTTTGGAGATGTGTTCTTGGAGAAAGAGACGGAGATACTACCTCCCCATCATCCTTATGATTGTGCTATTGATCTTATTCCTTGTGCCAAATTGCCTAAAGCTCTCCTTTACAATTTGTCTGGGTCTGAATGGGCAAGAGTATGCTAACAAAAGTTTACGGAAGGGTCATATCTGTCCTTCCTCCTCTCCGGTAGCTGCCGCTTTTTTCTATGTATAAAAGAAAGATGGGGGTCTCCGTCCTTGCCTTGATTTCCGAGAACTCAACAAAATCATGGTTAAAAACACGTACCCACTTCCACTCATCCACAACCTATATAATCAGCTTCTGGGGGCCATGGTGTTCTCTAAACTTGATCTTAGAGGGGCTTACAATTTGATACGCATCCGGGAGGGTGATTAGTGGAAAACAGCGTTTTTAAGGTCTGAGGGTCTCTTTGAAAACCTTGTCATTAGTGTTGAGCGAATTTGTTCAGCATTTCGGAGCCAATTTTTTGGCGCGAACAAGTCGGGACCCTGCACACGAACACAAATTTTAAATGCCAAACAAGTTAGCTCAACACTACTTGTCATGCCATTTGGGTTATTAAATGCACATGTCCGTGTTGTGTTACAAAGATTAAGTGAGAACTCTTTGTGTGCTAAATTAGAGAAATGTGTTTTTGAAAGGTACAGGCCATAATTGACTGGGTTCAGCTTTGTGATCTCAAGCCTTTGGAGCATTTTGTGGGATTCGCCAACTATTATAAGAAATTTATCAAGGGGTTTTCTCAGATTGTGTAACCTCTTACTGACCTTACATGTAAGGGGGCAAATCTCAAGGTGTGGTCACAGAGTGCTATCAGGGCTTTTGAAACATGAAAAGAGTGTTTCATGTCTCTTCCCATTCTGATCTAACCGGATCTCAAAGAGCCATTCATTGTAGAGGTGGATGCTTCGGAGGTCGGAGTGGGGGCGGTTTTGTCGCAGGGGTCCAAAACTCTGACTAACTTGCGTCTATGGGCTTTTTTGTCTAAAAAATTTTCGCCGGCGGAAAGAAGTTATGATGTTGGGAATCGTGAGTTACTTTCTGTAAAATTAGCCTTTGAGGAATGGAGGCATTTTTTGGAGGAGCGGTTTATCCAGTTACTGTGGTCACTGATCAGAAGAATCTAGCTTACATTGAATCAGCTAAAAGATAAACTCCCACAGAGGCATTACATTCAGACCGGGGTCTAAGAATGTGAAAGCTGACGCATTATCTCGTAGTCTCAATTCAGTTTCTCCTCCAGTACCTCCATCCTCCATAATTCCTCAGGGTATTGTAGTTTCTATGGTAACCTCAGAATTGGAAAAGGAGATCCATAACGCCCAGTCATTGGCTCCTCCCACCACTCCAGGATCTAAATCATTTGTGCCTGTGTACCTAAGATTGTGTGTGTTACAAGAATTTCATGATTCCGTCTTAAGTGGTCATCCTGGGGTTACTGCTACATGGAAAGTCATTGCCAGACTTTTTTGGTGGCTGTCCATGCATAATGATATCAAAGAGCAGCTATATTGCAGGCACCAAGGTTGTGCAGCGTCCCTCAACCCCAAGGACGCTGCACAACCTTGGTGCCAGCAATATAGCTGCTCTGTGGTACGTTTATCATCTTGTTACACCATGTTTTGCATTTTGCACTGTTAGGATATCTTTAACTCACAGCTTGCACTTTAGCACTTTATGGAAGTATAGTATTAATTTTATACCATATACATATAATATTAGGCATATATATGCAGTGGTTGATCCCTCATAGCATGGAGGTGCTTTTTATCTCTTTTCTATTTTGTGTCTGTGTATTTTATTAATAAAAATTTAATGTTTGCTGAATTAAATTTGGTCTCTGACTAATTTATCAGATTCTGGACCAAATTATTTGATATTTTTGGAAGGAATAAGTCATGTGCTAGACCTTTATACTGACCACACATATATTTATACCTGTAGATGAGATCCCCTCTGAGGCGTCGTTTTTCTAAGCTAAACAAGCTCAACTTTTTCAACCTCTCATCATATGAGAGGTCTACCATCCTACAGTGCTGGCCAAAAGTATTGGCACCCCTGCAATTCTGTCAGATAATACTCAGTTTCTTCCTGAAAATGATTGCAATCAGAAATTCTTTGGTATTATTCTCTTCATTTAATTTGTCTTCAATGAAAAAAACACAAAAAGAATTGTCCTAAAGCCAAATTGGATATAATTCCACACCAAATCTAAGAAAGGGGGGTGGACAAAAGTATTGGCACCCTTTGAAAAATCATGTGATGCTTCTCTAATTCGTGTAATTAACAGCACCTGTAACTTACCTGTGGCACCTAACAGGTGTTGGCAATAACTAAATCACACTTGCAGCCAGTTAACATGGATTAAAGTTGACTCAACCTCTGTCCTGTGTCCTTGTGTGTACCACATTGAGCATGGAGAAAAGAAAGAAGACCAAAGAACTGTCTGAGGACTTGAGAAACCAAATTGTGAGGAAGCATGAGCAATCTCAAGGCTACAAGTCCATCTCCAAAGACCTGAATGTTCCTGTGTCTTCCGTGCGCAGTGTCATCAAGAAGTTTAAAGCCCATGGCACTGTGGCTAACCTCCCTAGATGTGGACAGAAAAGAAAAATTGACGAGAGATTTCAACGCAAGATTGTGCGGATGGTGGATAAAGAACCTCGACTAACATCCAAACAAGTTCAAGCTGCCCTGCAGTCCGAGGGTACATCAGTGTCAACCCGTACTATCCGTCGACGTCTGAATGAAAAGGGACTGTATGGTAGGATACCCAGGAAGACCCCACTTCTTACCCTGAGACATAAAAAAGCCAGGCTGGAGTTTGCCAAAACTTACCTGAGAAAGCCTAAAACATTTTGGAAGAATGTTCTCTGGTCAGATGAGACAAAAGTAGAGCTTTTTGGGAAAAAGCATCAACATAGAGTGTACAGGAAAAAAAAAGAGGCATTCAAAGAAAAGAACACGGTCCCTACAGTCAAACATGGCGGAGGTTCCCTGATGTTTTGGGGTTGCTTTGCTGCCTCTGGCACTGGACTGCTTGACCGTGTGCATGGCATTATGAAGTCTGAAGACTACCAACACATTTTGCAGCATAATGTAGGGCCCAGTGTGAGAAAGCTGGGTATCCCTCAGAGGTCATGGGTCTTCCAGCAGGACAATGACCCAAAACACACTTCCAAAAGCACTATAAAATGGTTTTAGAGAAAGCACTGGAGACTTCTAAGGTGGCCAGCAATGAGTCCAGACCTAAATCCCATAGAACACCTGTGGAGAGTCTCAAAATGGCAGTTTGGAGAAGGCACCCTTCAAATATCAGGACCTGGAGCAGTTTGCCAAAGAAGAGTGGTCTACAATTCCAGCAGAGCATTGTAAGAAACTCATTGATGGTTACCGGAAGCGGTTGTTCGCAGTTATTTTGGCTAAAGGTTGTGCAACCAAGTATTAGGCTGAGGGTGCCAATACTTTTGTCCGGCCCTTTTTTGGAGTTTTGTGTGAAATGATCAATGATTTGATTTTTGCTTCATTCTCTTTTGTGTTTTTTCCTTGCAAGCAAATTAAATGAAGAGAATAAGACCAAAGAATTTGTGATTGCAATCATTTTCAGGAAGAAACTGAGTATTATCTGACAGAATTGCAGGGGTGCCAATACATTTGGCCAGCACTGTATATAATAATCTAGTTGCCCGCCTTTGAACTGACTCTAACTTCTGAATATCCTTTCTAAAATGTGGAGCCCAAAACTGGATCCCATATTCCAGATGTGGCCTCACCAGTGATTTATAAAGGGGTAACAATACGTTGGGATTGCAGGATTTTATTTCTCTTTTTATACACCCTAAAATCTTGTTTGCTTTTGCGGCTGCTGCTTGACATTGAGCACTGCTGCTCAGCTTACTTGTAACTAGAATACCCAAATCCTTCTCCTGTTCTGTAGTCCCGAGTATACTCCCACTTAATGTATATGCAGCATTAGGATTACTACATCCTAGGTGCATTACTCTACATTTATCTACATTAAACCTCATCTGCCAAGTGTTTGCCCATTCAGTCATCTTATCCAGATCGTTCTGCAATATCGTAATGTCAAGATCAGATTTTAATATCCTACATAGTTTGGTGTCGTCAGCAAAAACTGACACTTTATTCTCAATCCCATCCCCAAGGTCATTAATAAAGAGGTTAAAGAGAATTGGTCCTAGCACAGATTCCTGTAGCACCCCACTGCTGACTATGTCCTATTTAGAGAATGTACCATTTATGACGACTCTTTGTTTCCTATCATTTAGCCAATTCCTCACCCATCTACATATAGTTCCCCCAAGTCATTGCTTCTGTAGCTTCAGTATATGTGGTACAGTATCAAATGCCTTTGCAAAGTCCAGGTAAATCACATCAGCCGCATTACCAACATCCAGATTTGCACTTATCCCCTCATAGAACCCCAACATGTTGGTTAGACACAACTTATTTTTCATGAATCTGTGCTGATTATCATTTATCATATTATTCTCTGCAATATATCTCTGCAGGTCATCTCTTATGATGCCCTCAAAAACTATGCACACTACTGATGTCAGACTTACTGGACGGTAGTTACCTGGATCCACCTTCTTACCTTTCTTAAATATCGGTACCACATTAGCTATCCTCCAATCCTGTGGCACTACCCCTGTTACAAGAGTGTCTAAGAATACGAGATGCAGCGGTTTGTCAATTACTCCCAGCAAGCTCAATTCCCTCAGTATCCGTGGATGAATACCATCTGGTCCAGGGGATTTGACAATGTTTAATTTGCTCAGACGCAGGTGTACTTCTTTTGTGTTAAACTAGTTATATTAGGAGGTGAACTTTGATTTTTGCCCTCTTGAAAGAACCCTGAAACAGAATGTTTGAAGGTGAACACGTATGAAAAGTGTCTGCTTAATATCTCAGCCTTTTCTTTGTCCTCTATAATTATCTTGTTATTATTGTCTTTTAAGAGGCCAATACCATCTGATTTACTCTTTTTGGCATTGATGTATGTATAACATTTTTGGGAATTTAATGTCCCTGTCAATTTGTTTCTCTGTAGATAATTTTGCTAGGTTGATTTCTTTTTACATTTCTTATTTAGGTCTTTATACTACTGAAATGCTATTTCTATATTCTTGGCCTTCAAGATTTTGAATGCCCTTTGTTTTTGTCTTATTAAAATTTGTACTGTCTTATTTATCGATAATGGTTTCTTTTTATTCCTGGTTCCTTTTTATTCCAGGGTATAAATTTTCTACAGGAATCTAGTAGTATTTCCTTAAACATGCCCCATTTATATTCGGTATCCCCAGTTACCATGATATGGTCCCAGTCTACACAATTAAGCTCTTCCCTTTATTTGTTGAAATCAGCTTTCCTAAAGTTCCAGGTTTTAGCATTTTCGTTTTGAAATGTTTTATTAAATATTACATTGAAACTTATCATATTATGGTCGCTGTTTCCCAGATGCTCCCGGACCTCTAGATCTGAAATTGTATCTGGTCTATTTGACAGCACCAGATCCAGCAGATTACCGTACCTCCCCTGGTTGGTTCATCTACCAACTAAGAGAGGTAATTGTCCTGAACTGTGGATAAGAATTTGTAGCTTTAAGTACAACTGGAAGATTCTATGTCCCATTGAAAATCTGGATAGTTAAAATCCCCCATAATAAGGACCCTATTATTATTTGCTGCATTTTTAATTTGTTCCAATATTTCGTCCTCTAGAAGTTCAGCTATATTAGGAGGCTTGTAACAAACTCCACTTAGCAGCTTTCCAGTATTGCCATCCCCATGTACATTTACCCAAATTGACTCTACATTGTCGCAGCTTCTCCCAATGTTGTCATTGAGCACAGTTTTTAAGTTGGATCTTACGAAAATACACATCCCTCCACCATTTTTGTCTTTCCTGTCCTTTCTAAATGTAGCGTATCCCTCTATATTTGTCACCCAGTCATGGCTTTCATCCAGCCAGGTTTCTGTAATACCCACCACATCGTATTCTGTGACTGACATAAGAGTCTCCAGTTCAGCCATTTTGTTTGCAAGACTTCTTGCATTTGCCAGCAGACATTTAATACAATTAGCACATTCGCTACTCCTACTCGGCTCCCTACTTTCCTTGCGTATCCCAGCCCCCCTTAGATCCTCCATAGCCCCTACTCTGTCTACTCTATCTAACCCCATATAAGCATGACTACCCTCCCTCCCCCCAGATCTTAGTTTAAAAGCTTCCCCATCCGTCTGACCATTTTCCCTCCCCCAAAGCTGCACCTTCCCCATTAAGATGCAACCCATCCCTACCATAGAGCCTGTAGCCAACAGCGAAATCGGCACAGTTCTCCATGTAACCAAACCCTTCCTTCCTGCACTAATTTCTAAGCCACTTATTTATCTCCCTAAGCTCCCGATGTCTTTCTAGTGACGGAGGTGGCACCGGCAGTATTTGTGAAAACACCACTTTTGAGGTCCTGGTCTTCAGCTTCTTTCCTAGTTCCCTGTACTCATTTTTAAGGACCTTCCACCTCCCTCTAACTTTGTCATTAGTACCAATGTGTACCATGAACAGTGGGTTTTCCCCAGCCCCACCCAGCAATCTGTCTATCCGATCCGCAATATGTTGAACCCGAGCACCCGGGTTATGTTTTTGTGAAAAGTGTCTTGAAACCACAGACACGTTTAATGTTGTGGAATTGATTGCATCGGATAAATGTCCGCTAATATATTTCTTAGCGGACCTGACGTGCATCCTACATATTGTAGTTAACTCTCTATACACTCTATTTAATAGATGACCCCTATAGTGTTACAATTGATGAAACTGTGTATTGCAAATTGTTGTCCCGTTAGGTTTTCTTCAAATGTGTCAGTTTTATTAACATAGTTGCATGCTTTACAGGATGTATGTCCACATTTAAAAAAAACTTATAGGATAACCAAGTTACATTGCGTTTGATATTTGTTTCTTGAAAATAACTAGTTGAAAGTTTTCCGCCTAGTGTAGAAGCCTTTTTGAATACAAAACTCAAGCAAAATATGCAAAAGAATTTACAAAGTCTGGAGGATGGATCTCAGACATCAAAAAAACTAAGTTTGAAAGAGATATCAAAGACTACGAGTCAAATTCAATTTATACATGGAAATGAAACAAACCAAGAGCTACTGTTCTGAAATACAAGTCACACAATAAATTCAAAGGAAATAGAGGAGAGCGGAGGTCAGCTTCACAAATCCTAATGTGTCCATGGGTTCCTCTAATTATAATTCTCTGAGGACTTATCTGATGCATCAGTGGGATCAACTAAAGACAGATGGAACAAAATTTTTTTTCAAGTACTCCCCACAATTCAGCACAAAACAACAGAGACGGGCGGGCAGAAAGCACAAACGTGCCCGGACATGTGTGTTCCATGCCGGAGTGCATCATGGTCTCCTATCTGCGAATGCGCATGTCCGGAAGCATGCGTTCCACACTGGAGCGCATAATGGTTTTGGATTGCATTCCACCAACATAGGATTTTTCTATCTTTGAGATCAGCGTCATGGGAGACTAAAAACAAGTATTGCACATCCTTCCATCATGCAATAGGCATGTGGATATACTATATCACTACATAAGATATGGGATGATGGCCCACAGTATACTCCTAAATGGTCAAATTTTCTCTCTATTGCACAATTAGAGATACACAAGGATCACCACAGTTGTTAATTATGAAATAGTATAAGTGGAATATAATTGATAAGTAATAATTCTGATATAGAAGCTCAGATATCTCGATGAAGTACAACAATATGTGAACCCCATTCACAGGGAACTGAGTAGCAATGGGTAGAGTATACAATCCAAAAATATAATCCAGAATGGGTCTGTCTGTATTCACACAAAACAGGCATAGGAAATTTGCTCATTGAGTCCCTTAGGGGCCAGTGAAATCAGTCTAACAATCCACTCACTTTCTTTTTTGAGGATACATCTATTGTTATCACCTCGTCTCACAATGAGTTTAACCATCTCAATGATACAAAAGGAGATGTCTCCAGATTCACCTCGATGTACACTGTTTATGTGTCTCTCTAATGAGGTGTCCCAACCATGGCGTATGTCACCCAAATGCTCCCCCACCCTCCTCCTAGACTCCCACTTGATCTTGCCTACATAATCTAGGGGGCAGGTGCATGTGACCATATATACTAGTCCTGTGGTTTTACAGTTGGAATAATCCCACTGGAAAAAAAGATTTCAACCATGGAGGAGCTCTAGAACGATTTACATGGTCTCATCCAATTACATGTACAATGTTCTCCAAATCTAAAGAAACTGCAGATTCCTCTATCTAGCCAAGTCCCCTTGGGTGCAGGTTTTTTATAGAAATTATGCACTAAATGGTCCCTAATGGACCGACCCTTTCTGAAATAAAAATGGGCAATAAAAATGAAAAAAGCATATACAGAATGGGAGGAATAGAGCTAAGCAACAGTACATGTGAAAAAGACTTAGGTATACTAATAGATCATAGACTGAACATGAGTCAACAGTGTGATGCAGCAGCAAAAAAGGCAAATACAATTCTGGGATGTATTAACAGAAGCATACAGTCTAGATCACGTGAAGTCATTATCGGTCTTTACTCCTCTTTGGTCAGACCTCATCTGGAATACTGTGTACAGTTTTGGGCACCACATTTTAAAAAAGACATAGACAAACTGGAGCAAGTTCAGAGAAGAGCGACCAGAATGGTGACTGGTCTGCAAACCATGTCCTATGAGGAACGGTTGCAGGATTTGGGAATGTTTAGCTTGCAAAAAAGAAGACTGAGAGGAGACTTAATAGCTGTCTACAAATATGTCAAGGGCTGTCACATTGTAGAAGGATCATCTTTATTCTCATTTGCACAAGGAAAGACTAGAAGCAATGGGATGAAACTAAATGGGAGGAGACACAGATTAGATATTAGAAAAAACTTTTTGACAGTTAGGGTGATTAATGAGTGGAACAGGCTGCCACGAGAGGTGGTGAGTTCCCCTTCAATGGACGTCTTCAAACAGAGGCTGGACAGACATCTGTCTGAGATGATCTAGTGAATCCTGCTTTGAGCAGGGGGTTGGACCAGATGACCCAGGAGGTCCCTTCCAACTCTACCATTCTATGATTCTATGATTCTATGATTCTATGAAAGTTATTGTGAGAGTAGATCCCACTGCACCCCTCAGGTCCGGGACAGTCACAAGTATATCCCAGTGTTTTCTGAGGATATGAAAGATACAGTCACTCTGATTGTCATAAGTTTTTCTTACTCGTGTAGTTCAATATTTTTCTTGGTCTCTTGGTTAGGTATGGAGGAGTGTGTGTCTCTCCCATTTTTCTGCAAACGATGATGTGAAATCCAAAATGTACCAGGAGTACCCTTTTTCCCTGAATCTGGTGTTCAGGTCTATTGCCTGTATATTAAAATCTGTGACATTATGGCAGTACCTTCTCAACCATAAAAATTGGCCCTTGGGTATTCCTCTTTTTATGGGGATAGGGTGGTGGCTATCCCACTTCAATAGTTTATTAGTGCTTGTAGGTTTATGGTAGATGAGTGTTCCTAGGGTCCCATTCCAATCTTTCTTGATTAGTACATCCAAGAACGGCAACTGGTAATAATTAAACTCTGATATAAATCTCAGGCCCAGTCTATAAATATTGAGTTCCCTGACAAATTCAAAACATTGTTCACTCTTCCCAGACCAGATGATAAAAATGTAGTCAGTATATTTATATCATACCCCAATATATGGATGTCATCACTTATGATCATCCCTGAATATTGTGTTTTCCTCCCACCAGCCCAGGAATAGGTTAGCATATGAGGGGGCACAGAGGCTCCCCATCGCAGTACCCCTGAGCTGGGGGAAGTACTTACTGTCAAAAGAAAGACGTTATAAGTAAGAGTGAATTTTAGAAGATCCTCCATGAAGTCATTATGTCTGCTACACTCTATTGATGTCGATTTCAATAAACGTTTTACCCCTCTGATACCATCCTCATGCAGTATATTACTGTACAAAGCCTCGATATCTAGTAAGGCCTGCTCCCCTACATGCAAGTATACATGCTCGAGGGTCTACATGTAGGGGAGCAGGCAGAGGGAAAACCAACTCCAGAGGGATTATTCCAACTGTAAAACCTCAAGACTTATTCCAACTGCAGGACCTCAGGGAGCATTATACTGTGTGGGGGCATCATACATACTGCATAAGGGGCATAATGGGGGCATTACACTGTGGGGGCATCATACATCCTGCATAAGGGGCATAATGGGGGCATTACACTGTGTGGGGGCATCATACATCCTGCATAAGGGGCATAATGGGGGCATTACACTGTGTGGGGGCATCATACATCCTGCATAAGGGACATAATGGGGGCATTACACTGTGGGGGCATCATACATCCTGCATAAGGGGCATAATGGGGGCATTACACTATGTGGGGGCATCATACATCCTGCATAAGGGGCATAATGGGGGCATTACACTGTGTGGGGGCATCATACATCCTGCATAAGGGGCATAATGGGGGCATTACACTGTGGGGGCATCAAGGGGGCATTACACTGTGTGGGGGCATCATACATACTGCATAAGGGGTATAATGGGGGCATTACACTGTGGGGCCAGTAAAGGGGTCCTGTACTATGAGAACAATACGTTTCCTCCCTTCCTGCCTCCATAGTTGGGTCGTATGTATCTATTACAGGAAACAGAACAAAAACCTTATGATTCTTATAAAGGGGCAACACAAGACCCCAAAAGAGTCTTGGTGCTGAAGGGGTTAATGCCCCCTGCGCCCAGTAATGGGGTCTCCACATACCTCCACCTGCAGAGCCGCCACCACATATATGGCTGTTCTGTGCGCACAGGACCTGTGATGAGGTCACAGGAGGGGAGGAGTCAGGGGTCACATGATCAGGGGCCTCAGTGGATGCAGGACTCTGCTGTGCTGGTTGTCATGGTGCTGGATGGATACTCCGGACCCCCGGCGTGTTAGGGCCAGACGGGTTCTTTGTCCCTGGAGCTTCTCTGCTCGGTATAATGAGACTCTGATCTTGTTCTTATAAAGAGGGTTGGAGTAAAATAGAAGCTGCCTGAATATGAGGACCTTGTCTGATCTCTATGTCCTTGTGTACAGAGCTATGGAGATAGCGCTATTCTCTGTATAATAGATGTGATGTCTCTGGAGCCCTAATATTCCTGTACAGGGGTCTCTGTAGAGATAATCTTACCCCAGCATTATGGATTGGGAGAAAGGAGAAAGCGGATTGGTGACATTTTATTGTAATTTCCCTTTAAAAAAAAACAAAACCTGTAATAAAAAATAACTGATTAAAAAAAGTGGTTCATTTTCCCCCATTTTGTCTGTGGGAGGTAAAGAGCCGAGGCTGAAGATGCTTTATCTCCAGAAGTCTACAAAAGAGGGAGGATTGGCAGCTCCGAATGTCCTTGTCTATTTTGGGATTATGAGTTAGGAAAAGGGGCAGGAGAACATTTTCGATTTTGTTTTGGGGGCAATAGATGTAATATTTGTCCATATAGTGTAAATATATGAATATAGTTAGGTCCAGAAATATTTGGACAGTGACTGAATCTTTGTGATTTCAGCTCTGCAGCCTACTTATTAGGATTTAAAATGAAACAACTGAGATACAATAGAACGGGAGACTTTCAGGTTTAATTAAATCAGTTCAACAAAAATATCCTGTGAAATGTTTAGGAATTGCAACCATTTTTCTACGAACCCTCCTCATTTCAGCAGCTCAAAAGTAATTGGACAAATTAACTTTACCATAAATACAATGTTCATGTTTAATACTTTAAAAGACCCAAGATAAAAACATAGTAAGTAAATACTCTTGCAGTAAATGAACAACAACAGTGAGTGCATGAAAATAATATAAGGTGCTTAGTTAACATAATTTTGATCAAAAAAATGTAAAAGACATCCCACCACGCCTCGGTGACCCTATTCGGGACGGTCCTAACCTCTAATATTAAAACCTTACCATTTGTCAAGTAGAGTGTACGTGGATAAGGACTGAGAAGTACCGAGACCCGGCTAATTGTCACCCAGCCATGGGAAACTGCATGAATATATTGTCCAGCTCAAAGAAAAGGCAGGCATGTTTAATACTTTGAAGAGAATCCTTTGCAGCAATGATGGCCTGAAGTCTGGAAGCCATGGATGTCAAAGGCTGGGTTTCCTCCTTTGTGAGGCTTTGCCTCCTTCACTGCAGTGACTTCAGTTATTGCTTGTTTGTGGGTCTTTCTGCCTTATGTTTTGTCTACGGCCTGTGAAATGCAGCTCGATGGGGTTGAGATCTGGTGACTGACCCGACCATTGCAGAATATTCCACTTATTTGCCTTAACCCCTTTACCCCCGAAGGTGGTTTGCACATTAATGACTGGACCAGTTTTTACAATTCTGACCACTGTCACTTTATGAGGTAATTACTCTGGAACGCTTCAATGGATCCCACTGATTCTGAGACTGTTTTTTCGTGACATATTGTACTTCATGATTGTGGAAAAATTTCTTCGATATCACTTGCGTTACTTTGTTAAAAAATCGGAAATTTGGTGAAAATTTAGCAATTTTCAAACTTTGAATTTTCATGCCCTTAAATCAGAGAGATATGTCACACAAAGTGATGAGCGAGTATGTTCGGTTAACCCTTTCGGCGAGTATTCTCGGGTGAGTACTGAGTATTTTCAGTGTACTCGGTGATATATTTGAATCACTCCCGTGTGCATGATTTGCGATTGTTTGACAGCTTTAATACATGTGAGGAATGCGAAAGAAATAAGCATTCCTCACATGTATTAAAGCTGTCAAACAGTTTGATGTAGGTATATTTCCTCTCCCACAATTAATTCAGCTTCACACAGACAGAGGCTGGAGGAGGAGTTGCAAGTGTCAGCAGGGGAGACATGCAGCTCTGCTATATCTAGTTCTTCAATAGCACTGGCACAGTTCACCACCTCAGATGAACCAGCATCAGGCAACTTGCTTAGAGATATGCTGGTGGCAGAAGTTCTATGCAGAAGGACTTTACCACTTTATTATTGACTATTAGTGATGAGCGAGTATGTTCGGTTAACCCTTTCGCCGAGTATGCTCGGCCGAGCACCGAGTATTTATAGAATGCTCGGGCTTTAAGTTTTCGTTGCTCCATGAACATGATTTGCAACTGTTTGACAGATTTAATACATGTGAGGAATGCTGGAAAAACAGGCATTCCTCACATGTATTAAATCTGTCAAACAATGGCAAACCATGTTCACGGAGCGACGAAAACTTACAGCCCGAGCATTCTATAAATACTCGGTGCTCGGCCGAGCATACTCGGCGAAAGGGTTAACCGAACATACTCGCTCATCACTATTGACTATACAAACTGTAACTAAGGAACTAGATAAGAGAGTATCTCACATGGAAAATAAAATGGCAGCCTTTGCGAAATCACACAACAAGCTGATAGCTGCACATAATGAACTCTCAGATGAATTGTAAGCAATACAAACTAAACTAGTGGATTTAGAGGAAACAATGTAAAATTGCGAGGGATACCAGAAGATGTGCCTCCTCGAGAACTGGAGATTCCTTCAAGGTCTGATTTAAAGAAGTGCTGGCTCCAGCTCTAATGGGGTTAATCGACAACTTCCTGTCTCCTGACTTCCTGTGTTCTAATACTATAACATAGTAACATAGTAACATAGTTTGTAAAGCCGAATAAAGACTTGCGTCCATCAAGTTCGACCTGTTAGTTCTGTAATTGCTAAAGTTGATCCAGAGGAGGGCAAAAACCCCAAATGATTTAGCCAATCTTCACCTGAGGAAAAATTCCCTCCCGACTCTGAAACCAGCAGTCAGAATAAATCCCTGTATCAACCTACTATTTTATTTTATTTTTAAGTATATGCTGAAATCTGCCTGGTATCTAGAAATGCATCCAGTCCCCGCTTGAACTGGTGTAGTGAATCCGACATTACCGTCTCCTCACTCAGTGAATTCCATATTCTCACTGCTCTTACCGTAAAGAACCCCTTCCTATGCTGGTGCTGAAACCTTTTCTCTTCCAGTCTTAGTGAATGCCCTCTTGTTACCGTAATATTCCTCCTTTTGAACAAATCCCTGGCAAGGTCTCTATACTGTCCCCTAACATATTTGTACACATTTATTATGTCCCCCCTCAACCTTCTCTTTTCCAGGCTGAATAGTCCTAGTTTTGCCAACCTCTCTGGGTATTGCAGTCCCTCCATTCCCTTTATTAATTTTGTTGCCCTCCTTTGTACCTTTTCAAGCTCGTTTATATCCTTTCTATATATTGGGGCCCATAACTGAGCACAGTATTCCAAGTGTGGTCTGACCAGTGCTTTGTACAGTGGAAGAACAATGTTCTCATCCTTTGCAGCTATACCTCTTCTGATACATCCCATTACCCTGTTTGCCCTTACAGCAGCGGCCTGACTTTGGGCACTCCAATTTAGTTTGCTATCAATCAAGATGCCCAAGTCCTTCTCCATCTCTGAATTCCCCAATGATTTCCCATTCAGTGAGTACTGGTGACTTCCATTTTTCCTTCCCATATGTATGACCTTACATTTCTCCTCAATAAACCTCATTTGCCATTTAATGCTCCACCTACCCAGCTTATCCAAATCCCTCTGTAGGTCTGCACTGTCCTCTTTTGTATTAATTGTTTTACATAACTTTGTGTCATCTGCAAATATTGATATTTTACTATTTATCCCGTTGACTATGTCGTTAATAAAGATATTAAATAACATTGGGCCTAGTACAGACCCCTGTGGTACCCCACTAGTGACGCTTACCCAATACCCACTTGCAGACATTTTCCCCCAGCCCCATCATTCTCATTTTGTATACCAACCTATTATGTGGCACGCTATCGAACGCTTTTGAGAAGTCGAGATACACGACATCCACTGGTTCCCCCTGATCTACTCGAGAGCCAACCTCCTCGTAGAAGTCAATCAGGTTTGTTTGGCAGGAGCGATTCCTCATGAATCCATGTTGGTTCGGGATTAAAAGATTATTAGCATCAAGATGCTCCGTAATTGCCTCTTTAATGAAGCTTTCAAAAATTTTGCCCACAACGGACGTCAGACTCACCGGCCGATAGTTTCCAGCGTCACTTTTCGCTCCCTTTTTGAATATTGGCACTACATTCGCCTGTCGCCAATCAAGTGGCACAGACCCAGTCTCAACAGAGTCCTTAAATATAAGATATAACGGTCTGTCTATCACATTACTTAGTTCCCTTAGTACCCGTGGGTGTATGCCATCAGGTCCTGGTGATTTGTTTATTTTAATGTTACTGAGGCGTTTCTGTACCCCAGCGTGGGTTAGATTTGTCATACTTAGTGGAGGATTAAGTTTGTCACTTCTCATTTCTCCTGTTAGTTCTATTTCCTTTGTGAAAGTTGTCGAAAATAAATTATTTAATAGATTAGCTTTATCCTCATCTTTCTCTATGATTTTGCCTTCCTCACTTTTTATCGGTCCAATATTATCCGATTTAATCCTTTTACTATTTATATACGTAAAGAACAGTTTGGGATTTGATCTACTTTCCCTAGCAATACGTCTCTCTGTTTCCTCCTTCGCTATTTTTATTTGTTTTTTGCAGGTTCTCGTTTTTTCCTTGTAACACTTTAGTGCCTCCTTACTGTTTTCCTGTTTTAATCTCTTGAATGCCTCTTTTTCGCTATTTAACGCCCCTTTTACGTTCTTGTTCAACCATATTGGTTTCCTCTTATTTCTGGCCCTTTTATTCCCATACGGTATATACCTCTCGCACTGAGTATTCAGAATTCTTTTGAAGGTTTCCCATTTACTATTCGAATTCCTTTGATTAAGAACTTTGTCCCAGTCAATAAGTTAAAGGCTTTCTTTCAGCTGATCAAACTTCGCCCTCCTAAAGTTTAATGTTTTTGTTGTTCCCTTATTGATAACCCTACTGAAGGGCATTTTGAAGTCGATAATATTATGGTCGCTATTACCTAGGTGCCCCCCTATCTGTACCTCAGTTATTCTATCAGGCCTATTAGTCAATATTAAGTCCAACACGGCCTTCCCTCTCGTTGGTTCCTGCACTAGTTGGGAGAGATAATTATCCTTAATATTTGTCAAGAACCTTTTTCCTTTCTGAGATCTACAGGTTTCTGTTTCCCAGTCAATATCCAGGTAGTTGAAGTCTCCCATAACAATCACTTCATTATGTTTTGCTACTTTGTCTATTTGTCCTAATAGCAGATTCTCATTCTCCTCTGTTATATTTGGTGGCTTATAGCAGACCCCCAGTAATATTTTATTATTATTTTTTGCCCCCTCTATTTCTACCCACATGGACTCGACCCCCTCTTCTCCCTCTCCTATATCTTCCCTTAGTCTGGGTTTTAGACATGACTTTACATATAAGCAGACTCCTCTGCCTTTCCCCTGTTTCCGGTCCCTTCTAAATAAACTATAATCTAATAAATTTACCGCCCAGTCGTAGCTATCGTCTAGCCAAGTCTCTGTTATACCTATGATGTCATACCTCTCCTCCGATATAAGCGCCCGCAGCTCATCCGCCTTATTGGTCAGGCTTCTTGCGTTGGTCAGCATGCAAGATAAAACTTTGGGGTTATTTAGCATTCTATTCTTCTCTAACGATCTAACTGTACTATCCCCACCCCCCTCTCCACCCTCATTATATTCACTTCTCCCCTTCCCCCTTGCTTGCCTCACATCCCACCTATTTCCTTGGTTTCTCCCCCCCCGTCTCTAGTTTAAAAACTCCTCCAACCTATTAGCCATCTTCTGCCCCAGCACCGCTGCACCCTCCCCATTGAGGTGCAGCCCGTCCCTACGGTAGAGCCTGTAGCCGACCGCGAAGTCGGCCCAGTTCTCCATGAACCAAAACCCTTCTGCCTTGCACCAACTCTTTAGCCACTTATTCACCTCCCTAACTTCCCGTTGGCACTCCTGTGTGGCTCGCGGGATTGGTAGTATTTCTGAGAAAACTACCTTGGAGGTCCTTGCCCTAAGCTTCCTACCTAGGTCCCTGAAATCATTTTTAAGGACCCTCCATCTACCACTCACTTTGTCATTGGTGCCGATGTGGACCATGACCGCTGGGTCTTCGCCAGCCCCACCCAGTAACCTGTCAACCCGATCCGCGATGTGCCGGACTCGAGCGCCAGGGAGGCAGCACACCATTCGGCGATCCCGGTCTTTGTGACAGATTGCCCTGTCTGTCCCCCTAATAATAGAGTCACCCACTACCAGGACCTGTCTTGCCTGCCCTACACTTCCCCCCTCCCCCTCATTACTGGAGCATACACTCCCCCGGCGGTCAGAGGATCTGTCGTGCTCCAATAATGCCGGTTCTGAACCAGCCTTCCTATACTTCTTCCCTCTATACCTCCTAACTGTTATCCAGCTCCCTGCCTGTTCAGCCTGCACTTCCCCTCTATGCTCCACCCCCAGTATTGACCCATTGAGTGTCTGCTCGGTGAGCAGCAAACTCCGTTCCATGTTGTCGATGCTCCTCAGTACCGCTATCTGAGCACTTAGATCCAGAATTTGGACTTCCAAGTGCACGATATGCTCACATCTCTCGCAGCAGTATGGATCCTCGAGCGGTTGCTCACGGAATGCATACATTGCGCAAGATGTACACTGCACAGCTCCGGCCAACATGGACGTCATTCTAAATATGGGGATACAGTCAGTATATATATACAAGTACAAAACACAATTATTTATATATAGGTGTATGGACGGGGATCAATTAGGGATGTGCAAGTGTATCAATTAGATATCGGCGGGGGATCAGTTAAGTATGGACGGGGGATCAATTAAGTATCAAGTATGGATGGGGGAATCAGCTAAGTAGGTCAGGTGGATTAATTAAGTGAAAAGTAAAGTAAAGAAAGAATGAAATACAGTCAGCAATTCAGTCCTAAGTCCTCCCTTCCAAACTCCCTGAATCCAAAGTCACTGAAAAACAAGTCACACACTTACTTTCGTTCGCACTTACGCTCCGGACACAAAACTAAGAGATTTAAAAAGTTTTTTTTTTTCCTTTTCCAGCAATGTACCCTTCACCTCAATGCACTTCCAAAGGACTTGATGCCCAACCAGCTGCCCCTTATAAACCCTTAATTATGACCCCTTCCCCTTAATTAACCCCTTGTGAGTAAATCTACACCTCAGGATTTTAGTGCAATGTAGTTAACCCTTAAATACACAGGTAGTAAACTAAGAAACTAAAACTGTAGTGAGAAATTAGATTTTAAAAAGCCCAATAAATCTAAACAGGTAGAAAAGCACTCAGCAGGTCACAATGCAGCACTCACCGCAATTCACACAGGTATTTTCTGCAGGATTCCCAATACCTCTTCACTGAAAAACAAGTCACACACTTACTTTCGTTCGCACTTACGCTCCGGACACACGCAGCTCGTTCACACTCGCAAACTAAGAGATTTAAAGAGTTTTTTTTTTTTTTTTTTTTTCCTTTTCCAGCAATGTACCCTTCACCTCAGTGCACTTCCAAAGGTTCCATCATGCATTGCACTGGCCTGTAAGCCAGCACCTAGCACACCCACCCTCCTCACCCTCCTCTATCTTCAATCTGTAGCATCTTATTGTGACACAAGCAACTATGGCTGAGGAGACATCACATCAGTGTCACAAGCTCCAGCACCAAGGACGGCACAGCCATGGTAATAAAGCTTTTATCTTTTGCTCTTTGTGATATATTTCATAGTATATATAGATTAGTATAGATATGTGATATAGAGAGATCTCACTGTACATATGTCTCATATAAGTAAATGCACACTACATATGTGGGTATATATGTCAATCTACATATACTTGTGTGCATATTATATGTGTGTGTATTTTACACCATAAGGGCTCATAAACAGGAGAGACCCCTGTTTCAGAAACGGTATATGGGCCCTTTGCAGTACAAGGGTATGTGCACCCTATCAGTATTCGCTGTGTGCAATCCGCAGCGGCCAGATGTTACAGCATAGTGGATGGGATTTCAAGAAATCTTATGCCCACTATGCGTCTCTGTGCACATGCGGATCACCCGCGGACACGGACATGCGGCGTGTCTTTCCAGACCGCTGCATAACAATTTCTCTTGCGGAGCCGCTGGTCTATCACTACAATGTATTGGATGCAGTGAATCTGCATGGTTCAATGAACACAATGAACATAAAGTATACTGCGTTCAAATCACTGACAGTACAGATGGTGTGCACATACCCTTACAGCTCATCATAATGCACAATTCCACCTTCTCTGGAGGTAGAAATGACCCCCCCCCCCCCTTGCCACTTGGCTGCACAGATTGCACCAGTGTTATGTCAACCCTGATATACATACACAAATATATATATTTTTATGTGTATGTATGTAAGTAAAAAAATTGTTATTCATATACATATATTATACACTTGAATATTTTGATGCAGCGTCAGATATGTTTATATATATATATATATATATATATATATATATATATATATACAGTACAGACCAAAAGTTTGGACACACCTTCTCATTTAAAGATTTTTCTGTATTTTCATGACTATGAAAATTGTACATCCACACTGAAGGCATCAAAACTATGAATTAACACATGTGGAATTATATACTTAACAAAAAAGTGTGAAACAACTGAAAATATGTCTTATATTCTAGGTTCTTCAAAGTAGCCACCTTTTGCTTTGATGACTGCTTTGCACACTCTTGGCATTCTCTTGATGAGCTTCAAGAGGTAGTCACCGGAAATGGTTTTCACTTCACAGGTGTGCCCTGTAAGGTTTAATAAGTGGGATTTCTTGCCTTATAAATGGGGTTGGGACCATCAGTTGTGTTGTGCAGAAGTCTGGTGGATACACAGCTGATAGTCCTACTGAATAGACTGTTAGAATTTGTATTATGGCAAGAAAAAAGCAGCTAAGTAAAGAAAAACGAGTGGCCATCATTACTTTAAGAAATGAAGGTCAGTCAGTCCGAAAAATTGGGAAAAATTTGAAAGTGTCCCCAAGTGCAGTTGCAAAAACCAGATGGTGTCACTGTGCATCGGTTTAGCTGGCGGGAAGCACCCCAATTCTGGCCATTATGTAACGGGACCCGTGCTACATGAAATTATGTAACTTCCTGCATGAGTATTTATCCATCTTTCGCTGGATCTTTTATGCCGAAGGGGGGACTTGGCCACACACGCCCCTGTGATGACCTCACATGGGCTTGGCTCTAGCCTTCATGGTTTTATTAAAATATCTTATTTCTGCGATAACTCCTCGCTGGTTGATTGCAGAAGTTAGCAAGTGATGCCATATTTTTTATTACGAATTTACCTTTCTTTAGAGACTACACATGGCATATCTGTGACTGTTATTTTTGTACTTTTGCATTATAGCTCACCAGCGGGGTGTGCAGATACTGAAACATATGCGTATTGTTCCTTAGCTAACCCCACTGCTAAAAATGTGTCCCATTGCAATCGGTATTATAGAAACCCCAATATTCCATATTTCATGTCGGTGCCGGCGAGACTGCAGATTTCTGTTGAGCAAAAAGACTTTCAAAATGAGGGTGACCCTGCTATTGTGTGAAGTGTGAAAGAATTCCTTTGAAACTCAAAGGAGCTGTATCCTCCTCACCAAGGTGTCTATTCATCAACTCTGTCTTTCCATTTGATGTGCTAATTAGCCTGGACACTTGGTGGCTTCTGCTATTTGCATATGAGCAACTGGTTATAACTCTTTTGACAAATAGTATAGTGGAGGGAGGAGAGAGAAATTTTCTATGACAATATATATAAAACTATATATGAACTTTGAAGGGTTTGTCCACTATTCTAACAGCCACTTCTTAGTCTGTATGTTTACTCAATTCCAGTGCCTGCACGTTCCAATGGTGTCGGCACTGTGTCTCTCCCAGCGATTGCGTCACAGTGTGACCTCACTGGAACCCTGTGGTCAATCAGTGGTCGCTTCACTTTTCCCACCTTCTGACCAACCACTTCTATCTGTAGAACGTGAACGCTGATACTGCTTTTTCTCTTCCTCTAGATGTAAGCGATTTTTACTAAGGCGAAGACAGTGAAGCAGCCACTGACCGCCCACAAGGTTCACATAATGTTACACTGTGACAAAATCACTGGTAGACACAGAGTGCCAACACCATTGGAAGTATTCAAATCACATACTTGCACTCACATGATGCTCGCTCCCTGTGTGTGTGTGATATGAGGAATCACAAGTCTCCATTCACCCCGAGTGACTACAGACTTGTAGTCTAATGATGGACAACCCCTTCAAATTAGTCTGTTAGCAGGGTGGCTAGGCATGAGATGATGGATGGCAACTCGTTCTCATGCACCCTGATGCACAGACTGCTGTCATGGGTATAACGCTGGTTACATAGTGAATGGAACATACTCTGTGCATCTTATAGACCACAAACAGTTTATGTATCATATATCAAAGGGATTGTTCAGTACTTGTGCATTACTTTATATTTATGGCCTCTCCTTCAGATAGGTCATCACTGGGGTGGCGATACGACATCCAGCACCCTCACCAATCAGCTGTTATTGGCACCAACAGCGGAGAGATCTGCTCAGTAGCGGAGCTGCCTCACTCCCACTGTACGGCAGCCACAGTGTGGTGCTACAGATCTAACCTTGTTCATTTCCATTAGGGCAGATGTGCATTACCCAGCCATGTCCACCAGGTAGTTGACGTTGCTGTTGACGTCTGGCCGCTGATGCCAATAACTGCTGATTTTATATTTATCACCTATCCTTAGGCTAAGCCATCAATGTAAATTACTGGACAATCCCATTAAATACAGTATACTGTAAATGGAATATGCATAGTGCTAATATTAATGTCTAATATTATTGTTGGTTTTTTTTAACACTAAAATAATTTACTTTTACATGTTGTGTTTACCAATAGAACTTTTGCTGCTGAACTAATTGATTATGAATCAGAGTCAGACATTGATCCAGCTTCCGAGGTAACAATTTGTTAAGTATAATTCTACATTTTCATTCTAAGGTCTATTTAGTTGCATTATTATTATGCTAATTATGTGTTTTATTTTTGCAGGAAGAAACAGAGGATGATGGTGATGATGATCATGAAGTCAGACCAACTTCAACTCACCCCCCTCAAGGCTCTAACTCTGTAGGTATATTAGTTAGCACATAACCTTGGGATTACATTGATTTCTAATTGTTCATTGATAAAGTAATTGATTAGATCACAGTTCGGGGTCTCCTGAAGCAAAGTCTATGGTGCTGACGCCGCTGCTCCATCACAGTTTAGTGCTGCCGGATGCTGCAAATCTTCTCATGTTATATTTTTATTACGTTTTTCAGCAGTACCGAGCTCCAGCTAATAACGTTTGGTGTACTGGTGTGGCAACGCTGTTCTGCATTGTACACTTTTACTTCTAAAGTATAAAGTTGAAATAAATAGTTTATCTTGGTTGCTACATTCCACCGCAATCGAATATGTATTGATGACCTATCTTAAAAAACAAAACCTCTATCAAAGGGTATAAACATATACTGTGTGTAATTTTTTTTAATCCATTCATGTTTTTAACTTATAATGTTAACCAAAATTAAGAAAACATTTTTGAAGTGCAGCTCACCAGTCTGTACCATAAGAGGAGTTATTTGTTCTTTTTAAGGGATGGCAAGCCTTGCTAGACAGACTGCAGAGTCGTGTTGATGCAGAAAACTGACTTAACCCATGGTGTTTCCAAAATGATCCACAGTGAGGAACGTCCAACTCAAACACCAGATCCACATGGAAGATTGTTGAGCACAGATAATGCTCTGCAATGCCAACAGTAGAAGAAGGCGTCTGCAGCCATGAGTATCAATCTATGTCACATATTTTAGAAACTCACTAATGTGTGACGGACGATCCCCAGCTCAACACAGAGATTCTGTCAAGAGACTTTCAAATCCGGATTATCCAGTCTGGCCGTCAACTGACAGAAAGACAATGTAATCAACATGAGAATTCATAAGTAATAATCATTAAAATGTTCTCTAAATATCAAAGGCCAGTTTATCACATACATAAAACACTGTGCTCTCGATTGAATACTTGTCCCGACCACTATACATCCTGCTCCGACCGCTATACACCTTGCCACGGCCACTATACATCCTTGTCCGGCCGCTATACATCCTTGTCCGGCCGCTATTCTTCCTTGTCCGGCTGCTATACATCCTGCCTCGGCCATTATACACCCTGCCTCCCGACGACTATACACCCTGCCTCCCGACGACTATACACCCTGCCTCCCGTTGACTATACACCCTGCCTCCCAAACACTATACACCCTCCCTCCCGACCACTATGTACCCAGCCCGCTGGCCACTATACATCCTGCCTCGGCCACTATACATCCTGCCCCGGACACTATTGTCACGGACGTGGTTTGTGGAACCACTGTGCCACGGACCGCGGAGAGCCTGGAGGGGCGTGACTAGGTGAGCACCTGACTGTTCACTAGAGCCTCTGATGGTGAGGTTAGACTTGGCTCCCGATGAACGCCAGATGCCACTTCAGGACAGACCAACGGACACGCAGCACATGGACCCAGTAGGACAGACTGGATGGAGCAGCACGCTGGGTTTGCACCAGAGTGCAGCGGGCAGGATTTGCACCAGAGTGCAGTGGGCCGGATTTGCACCAGAGTGCAGCAGGCAGGATTTGAACCAGAGTTCAGCAGACAGGACTGGTATGCAACCTTAACAACTTCGACTGTGAAACAGGAAGGTTGCTCAGGCATCTCCCTAGTGGGGAGGAAGCAATATATATGTAATGTCCCACAGCCATTGGCTGGGGACATAATAGCAAGTGCACGCGCACATGAATGGAAGCCTTGCTGGAAGCAGACACAGCACGGGGGAGGGAAGCATCAACCGCAGCGCGGGTGAGTGAAGTGACACGCCGGAGAACCTGCCTGTCAGAGCAGGAATCCGGCGTGGTACTAACAGTACCCCCCCTTTTATGCCCACTCCTCTTCAAGCCATCAAGGAGGAGAATTGGAGCGTGAATGTTCTCCTTAGGCTCCCAGTACCTCTCTTCGGGACCAAATCCCTTCCAGTCAACCAGGAAGAAAGTCTTGCCTCTCACCTTCTTCATGGCCAAGATGTTCTCCACCTCAAAAATATCATCCGAGGTGGTTGGCGCAGGCGTGGTACTGGGATCCTTGAAGAAGGGGCTCAGGATGACCAGCTTCAGTAGAGATACGTGGAAAGAATTTGGAATCTGTAATGAAGGAGGCAACTTCAATTTATAGAAGACCTTGTTGATCCGCTTCAGCACTTCAAAAGACTCGATAAAACGAGGACCAAACTTGTAAGAGGGAACCTTCAGCTGGACGTACCTTGACGAAAGCCATACCTTGTTGCCAGGGCGGAAGCACGGAGGGTCCAGGCACCTTTAGTCTGCATGTCTCTTCATACAGGTGGAGGATGCTTCTAGAGTGGCTTTGGTATTCTCCCATAACTTTACAAAATCCTTCGAGAGGACATCTGCCGCAGGAACATCAGAAGGAACCGTCACCGGGAGGGGAACCTCGGGTTGCCGACTGAACACAATGTAGAAAGGAGACTCACCCGAGGCTTCACCGACGTGATTGTTGTACGAGAACTCAGCCCAGGGAAGTAATTTCACCCAATCATTGTGGTGGGCATTGACAAAGTGTCGCAGGTAGTTGCCCAGGACCTGGTTGACACGCTCCAACTGCCCACTGGACTGAGGGTGATAGGCCGAGGAAAAGTCCAAGACGATATCTAGATGTTTACAGAGAGCTCGCCAGAATCTGGAAGTGAACTGCGAACCTTGATTGGACACAATGTGACGAGGAAATCCGTGCAGGCGGAAAAAATGTTTGATGAAGCTGTCGGCCAGTTCAGGAACAGACAGAAGAGCAGACAATGGGGTAAAATGCACCATTTTGGAGAAGCGGTCCACAACTACCCAGATGACAGTGCAACCCTCGGATACTGGCAAATCTGTAATGAAGTCCATTGCTATGTGCTGCCATGGACCAGATGGCATGGGTAACGGCAGGAGAGAACCGGTAGTAAGTCGTCTGGGGACTTTATTGTGGGCATAAATCAGACAGGCAGCCACATAAGCATAGATATCCCCCCTCATAGATGGCCACCAGTAGTGGCGAGAAATCAATTGTAGCGTCTTCCTTTGTCCCACGTGACGAGCCACCTTGGACTAGTGGCCCCATGACAAAACTCGCTCCTTCTCGGATTCAGCCACAAGGGTTTTTCCGGGGGTAATTCGTGACAGGCTGACTGGAGTGACAGTAACCATCTTGGATGGTTCGATGATAAATTGAGGATCCTTCTCTTGGTCCCCGGACAGAAATGAGCAAGAGAGGGCATCAGCTCTGACATTCTTGTCTCCAGACCTGAAATGTAACAAAACAAAGACCACCTGGCCTGGCGTGGATTAAGTCTCTGGCCGGACTGGAGATACGCCAGGTTCTTATGGTCTGTGTAGATGACCACTGGATAGACTGCGCCCTCCAGCAGGTATTGCCACTCCTCCAAAGCCATCTTATTGGCGAGTAACTCCAAGTCACCGATGGCGTAGTTACGCTGTGGAGCAGAGAAGGCCTTGGAGAAGAAACCGCAGGACACTCGGCGACTCGAGGAAGATTTCTGAAAGAGCACAGCTCCAGCACCTAACGAGGATGCGTCCACCTCTAGGAAGAACTGTTTGTTCAAATCCGGACGATGCAGAATGGGAAAGGTGGAGAAGGACCATTTAAGAGAGCGGAAGGCTTCTTCAGCCTCAGAGGACCAGTTCTTTGGATCGGCTCCTTTTCTGGTAAAGGCAGAGATGGGAGCAGTCAGAGTGGAGAAGTGAGGAATGAATTGTCAATAATAGCAAAGCCAAGAAATCTCTGTATTGCTTTGACTCCAACGGGCAGTGGCCATTTAAGGATGGAAGAGGCTTTTTCAGGATCCATCCTGAATCTGGTATCTGACATAATGTAACCCAAGAAGGGAAGGGCGGACTGTTCAAAAACGCATTTCTCATAATTGGCGTAGAGTCGATTCTCCCTAAGACGCTGAAGAACTACTCATCTGTGGGATGCCAGATCAGGGGGAAATACCAAAATATCGTCCAGATACACAACAACGCAGGAAAAAAGCAGATCCCGGAAGATATCATTAACAAACTCTTTAAAAACTGCCTGTGCATTACTGTGACCGAAGGGCATCACTCGGTATTCATAATATCCGTCCCTGGTGTTGAAGGCAGTCTTCCACTCGTCTCCCCGGCGAATGCGGATTAGATTGTAGGCGCCTCTTAAATCTAATTTGGTGAAGATCCTGGCACCCCTTAATCGGTCAAACAACTCAAGGATCAGTGGGATAGGGAATTTATTTTTCACTGTGATCTGGTTGAGACTCCGATAGTCTATACAGGGTCGGAGTGATCCGTCTTTCTTTTTCATGAAGAAAAATCGGGCCCCAGCAGGAGAGAAGAGGACTTCTGAATGAACCCCCTGGCCAGATTCTCCTGAAAGTAGTCCGACATAGCTTCTGTCTCAGCTGGAGACAGGGAGTAAATTCGGCCTCTAGGGGGTGTAGATCTGGGAATCAAGTCGATAGGGCACTCATACAACCTGTGAGGCGGCAAAGTCTCTGCTTCATTTTTGTCGAATACATCGGCAAAGGACCAATAGGCAGATGGCAAACCGGTCAGCAATGCTGGAGAAGACGGGGCCTTAGCCGGACGCACTGGAGCCAGACAATTCTCATGACAGGAATGTCCCCAGCGGAGCACCTCTCTAGTCCTCCAGTCCAACACAGGTTCATGCTGTTGTAGCCATGGTAGGCCTAAGAGAAAGGCGTGAGTCATGTGGGAAAGGACATAGAACACTATCTTCTCAGTATGAAGCATTCCAATACGGACCTCAAGCGGCTCAGTAGCTAGAAGAACAGTCTCCCGAAGAGTTCTCCCATCGACAGATGTTATAGCCAGAGGGTTTAGGTGTGGACTAACTGGGATTTGGAAGTGATCCACTACTGCCTGGAGGATAAAATTTCCTGCTGCCCCAGAATCCAAATTCGCCGTCTCAATAAACTGGGATACACCGGTTGTCACAGCCACAGTAAGGGTCAGGGGTAGAGAGGTGTCTTTTCCGTCTAGGGAGGCTTCTCCTACCGACCCTAGCCGCTGGAGTTTCTCTGGCTTCACCAGACAGGCTCGAATGGAGTAGCCCATGTCTCCACAATACAGGCACTGGCTTTTAGAGCGGCGATCCTTCTGTCGCTGACTGGCAAGGGCAAAGCAGTCAATCTGCATGGATTCAGGTGAAGCCTCGACAGGGGAGGGCGAAGGAAAAAGCGGCCTTTGAAAGGACAAAACCAGGTGCCATGATCCTCTTTCACCTGCCACCTCACAAGCACGCTCTCGGAAACGAAGGTCTATACGGATGGGGAGGGAGATCAGGTCGTCGAAGGTAGTTGGTAGGTCTCGACCGGCTAGCTCATCCTTAATGTTTCCATAAAGCCCCTCCCAGAATGTCACCACCAAAGCTCTGTTATTCCATCTGAGTTCAGACGCCAGAGTGCGGAAGCGTACCGCATATTGTACCACAGATGAATTGGACTGACTTAAGCGGAGAAGAGCGGAAGCTGAAGAGGTGGTTCGCCTGGGTTCATTGAATACTTTGCGGAAAGCCTCCAAGAATAGTGGCAAATTGGAGATGATCGGATCCTCTCTCTCCCATAATGGGTTCAACCACGCCAGGGCCTCCTCTCCAAGGTGCGACATAAGGAATGCTACCTTTGCTCGGTCCGACAGGAAGTGGTGATGAAGAAGTTCAAAGTGTAGCCGGCACTGATTGATGAACCTGCGGTAGAGCTTTGGATTGCCGTCAAAGTGTGGTGGAGCTGCGAGTGAGGGGCCTGGACCTCGAGCTAAGCAAACAGTCTGAGAAGTTTCCGGAGAAGACATGGCTGTTTGAACATGAGGGGACACTGGAGAGATGTTTAAGGTCTCCAGCTTGGTAGTCACTGACTACAACTGCATTGACAACTTTTCCTGCATGCCTTTCTGTCAGCAGAGCTCTTGTTACATGGTCTGATCAGGTGGGATCCGGGGTCCAGCGGGATTCATGGCCTGGGCAAACTGTCACGGACGTGGTTTGTGGAACCACTGTGTCATGGACCGCGGAGAGCCTGGAAGGGCGTGAGCATCTGACTGTTCACTAGAGCCTCTGATGGTGAGGTTAGACTTGGCTCCCAATGAACGCCAGGTGCCACTGCAGTACAGACCAACGGACGCGCAGCAGCTGGACCCAGTAGGACAGGCTGGATGGAGCAGCAGGCAGGATTCGCACCAGAGTGCAGCAGGCAGGATTCGCACCAGAGTGCAGCAGGCAGGATTCGCACCAGAGTGCAGCAGACAGGACTGGTATTCAACCTTAACTACTTTGACTGTGAAACAGGAAGGTTGCTCAGGCACCGCCCTAGTGGGGAGGAAGCAATATATATATATAATGTCCCACAGCCATTGGCTGGGGAGATAATAGCAAGTGCACGCGCTGGCCCTGTAAGAGGACGGGAGCAAGCGCGCATGCCCTAAGCACATGACTGGAAGCAGACACAGCACAGGGGAGGGAAGCCTCAATCGCAGCGCTGGTGAGTGAAGTGACATGCCGGAGACCCTGCCTGTCAGAGCAGGATTCCGGCGTGGTGCTAACAACTATACATCCTGCCCCGGACATTATATATCCTGCCCCGACCTCTATACATCCTGCCCCGGCCGCTATACATCCTGCCCCGGCCGCTATACATCCTGCCCCGACCGCTTATACATCCTGCCCCGGCCGCTATACATCCTGCCCCGGCCGCTATACATCCTGCCCCGGCCGCTATACATCCTGCCTCGGCCGCTATACATCCTGACCGGATTTATCTGCCTAATCCAAATTTGCATAAGCAAGTTCACGTTGTGAATCACAGCGTGGGTCATCGTGTTCAACCGCCAATGATCTTAATCAAACGACCAATAGGCTAGGTCATCAATATATTTTTCCATGATAAACAAAGTGCCAAATAAATTGATTTTTGATAGGATATATAACTTGTTACCTTAAAGGAGTCGTCCACTACTTAGTGACTGATGCCCTGTATTTGTAAAAATCACATGCCAAACTGTGGCTCTGTAAGTCATCCGATTTTTTTTCTGCATCCATAGACTTGAATGTGTGAGTGGCATGTCATATTAGAGTCAGATCGCAGCAGGCTGCAATTTTTTTTCACAGAGAAAATGTCAGTGAAAAAAATTGTCCGTCTGCACCGCCCCATTGAAAAACATGGCTGAGTGTGTTATCCAATAAACCATCAGATAGCTCTTGTGATTTATAAGGTGGTGAGAGCCCTAATGCTAATTATCTGCAGATCACCACTATATCTTTATAGACTTGTTCCCTCTAATCAAAATAATTACAACCTTCTTTACATCTATACGCTATACAATGTCAAATAGAATGTAAATTACCTATATTTTATTTTTCTAACACCCAGGTATCTGTGACTATCGGCGTACAGAAGTCTCACCAGCATGAGATATGGTTTTATGGGAGAACCCCATCGTGTGCCCATTCCTTCATGTGCAGTTAATACAATAAGGGATAAATATCCTGATCCTGAAGGGGAGGACACTGGTGTTACGTGGCGTCCCCAACATCCACAGGTCCCCTACCCACACATATAAATTTTTAATAATATTAATTTTTTGCTTCGATTAAGCTTTAATTCACAGACAGCATATTGTCTGAGGTCAGTGACTGACAATAGTTTAGGTCTGTGACTGCAAGTATTTTACATTCGTCTGAACGAGGCTGTTTCATATGTATTGGATAGTTGAGTGTCCCAAATTTATTAGCAGTTATGTAGCAGTTGTGTACTTTCTGTAACTTTTTTTTATTCGTGTTTAATGATTAATAATTTAAAAATTGAATTAATGTTTCTACTATTTAAACTATATGTTCCAGTTTTTATTGTAACTTATGTTAAAATAAATACAAAATATGTTTTTGTACATGACTGGACATTTTAATTATACAAGGTTATGAAAATATTCACCGTAGAAGTAGTGTTAAGAGTAAAAAAATTTTTATTAATTAACAATATTTTTAATTAAACATAATATATTTAGTACAAAAATAACTTGCTTTAAAAAAGTTTTTATACAAAACGTGCTGAACCAGACCATGCATTAAAAGGGTTGAGTGGTCATCAAGTACAAGTCAGCAGTCACTCTGTGGCCAATCAGCCGCTTCACTCTCCCACCTTCTGACCAACCACTTATATCTGTAGGACGTGAGCGCTGATGCTGCGTTTCCTCTTCCTCCAGATGTAAGCGATTTTTACTAAGGTGAAGACAGTGAAGGGGCCAATGACCGGCCACAGGGTTCACATAACGTTACACTGTGACGCAATCACTGGGAGACACAGTGCCGACACCATTGGAAGTATTGTAATCACACACTTGCAGTCATATGGCCGCTCGCCCTCTGTGTGGGAATCACAAGTCTGCATTTACATACAGTCACTACTGACTTGTTGCCCGGTGTTAAAGAACACCTTTAACTACAAGTATTAGTTAGACTGTTATTTTTAGACATGACATGTTGTTAAACTTTAGTAGTGGGTTGCCCGCTCTTCAATAATTTGTCGTTTATCCGGCTTCGGGACAGAAGCAATATTTGGTGGTAACTCTGTGCGTTTCGATCTCCAGGTGCTTTGAAGTTCCTGTTTCATAATTTGAATGTCTTGTAGCAAATCTTGATGTGGGCTCATATAAACATTTTACAACCGAGCTTTGCGTGCTTTTGAAAATTCAAGACGGTGTCTAACGCTGTCAGTGCAATAAGTTGTTTCATTGTCATGTTCCACCACAACCTTCAACATACTAACATTACTATTGTGGTCCAAGGCTGCCAACTGGCTGCGAGCAATCATGCCATCAATAAAGAGATGTAAACGCTTAGGCTGGTATTTTAAAAATACACTAATACAATGCCAATTCTCAAGTGTAACAGAAGTAGTTGGTTTGTCTTATGTTCCGTAGAAGATTTTTGTTTTCTACTATTCCTTTCAGCAGGGTCATGGCTGTTGATGTAGGCTTCAGCAATTTGATAGTGTCCAATTTCTCCGCAGTGAGTGGTAAATGCTCACATGCAATATAGGGTTCAGGACCAGACCACTCATGGATATTTTTCACATGTTGCAACATTGATTTCCATTGTAAGATCACTTGGTCAGCATTTCTTCTGCAGGTACACTATGACTACTGTTGAGCGAATTTGTTCGGCATTTCAAATTCGACGATCATGGGCAGAGACGATTTTTTGGCGCGAACAAGCTGGAACCCCGAACACGAGCCTGAATTTGAAATGCTGAACAAATTCGCTCAACACTAACTATGACCACCATAAATTATTAGTTTTTTTTTTTACAAATTCTTTATTTATTGAATTGTATAGCCAAAAACATAAGGATAACACTTAGAAACATAGATCAATATAAACAAATGAACAAATAAACACATTTTTACGCAATTGGTACAAATGTTTTCAAGAACTAGTTATAGAGTCTTGACTTTATATATGGCGTATGAAAAAAAAATATTGCATATCTAGATTTCCTCTTCATAGATAAAGGTATCTGAAACAAAGTTAGCTCATATTGTTATCTAGGTTATGTTACAAGAACCAACTTCAATAAGTAAGATGTCTGACAAGTAGATACAATGTATTATGTGGATATTAATCCACCATGTAAAGGTCCAACTATTAGAACTCTTTTTGACTTATAGGACTAAGGGAAAATATGTTTTTATATTTTAGGAATAAATTCTTGTGACCATGGCGACCAAGATTTTAAAATTAGCGTATGTGTGTGTGCCTCCCAACTCGAGATTGCTTCCATCCTGTAGATCAGTCTGACTTTGTCTTGCCATTCTGAATGCGTAGGGGGAATAGGACTTTTCCAATGTATTGGTATTAAATGTTTGGCAGCTCCGATCATTAAGGTGAGAGGGTCATGTTTTTTTAGCTGTAAAATTACGGGAGGGGCAAGAGAGTAGGATTTCTTTTAGAGATATAAATTTGGGCATGATAAGCAGGGATCTGAGTGTTTTGTTTACTTCCTTCCAGAATCCTTGTATCAGGGAATACGACCAGAATATATGCGTCATGTTTCCCAGTCCAGAGTTGCATCTCCAGCATATCTTAGAGTTTGATAGACCCAGAAGGTGTAGAAATTCCGGTGTTCTGTACCATCTAGTTAGGATTTTATATGCATTTTCTTGGAGTAAAGTACATCTAGTGAAACCTTGCAAATTTGCTAGTATCCTTTGAATCTCTGAATCTTTTAATGAGATACCTAGTTCCCTTTCCCAGGAGATTATATAAGTTGGTTTAAAAAAATTCGGAGGAGATGATAAATTCTAAAAGCATTTTGGGAGAGGGGAATTTGGATAGTAAGTCGATCCACGACCAGAATGTTGCAAGAAATTTCTGAGTTGTTTTGTGGCCTCTTTTGGCCAGGAGTTTACCATGGGGATTTTGTCAGTGAGTAGTTGAGAAACTGTGTAATATGGTAGATGGCACCATAAATCATAGATGTCTTCATAGTTGGGGTCTAAGAAGTAAGGTATGGTGCTAATAGGAGCTAAGGCTGGAGGCCTATCTGATGCCAAGGGAGATATACTTATGTCTCTTAATTTTTAAAGTAGCCATTGTGATATCATCTAGATTTTTACTCCTTGGAGGTGAAAGGTCACTCCAGATATAGTGGCTTAGCGCTTTCCCAAGTTGAATTAGTTCTATGCTTTCTGTTGTAGTTTGCTTTTGAGAATGAACCAGTTTAACCCCTTTACCCCGGAAGGTGGTTTGCACGTTAATGACCAGGACTCTGGAACGCTTCAACCGATCCCACTTGTTCTGAGATTGTTTTTTCGTGACATATTGTACTTCATGATAGTGGTAAAATTTCTTCGATATCACTTGCGTTTATTTTGTTAAAAAATCTGAAATTTGGCAAAAATTTCAAAATTTTCAATATTTTAATTTGCATGCCCTTAAATCAGAGAGATCATAGAATCATAGAATGGTAGAGTTGGAAGGGACCTCCTGGGTCATCTGGTCCAACCCCCTGCTCAAAGCAGGAATCACTAAATCATCTCAGACAGATGTCTGTCCAGCCTCTGTTTGAAGACGTCCATTGAAAGGGAACTCACCACCTCTCATGGCAGCCTGTTCCACTCATTAATCACCCTAACTGTCAAAAAGTTTTTTCTAATATCTAATCTGTGTCTCCTCCCATTTAGTTTCATCCCATTGCTTCTAGTCTTTCCTTGTGCAAATGAGAATAAAGATGATCCTTCTACAATGTGACAGCCCTTGACATATTTGTATACAGCTATTAAGTCTCCTCTCAGTCTTCTTTTTTGCAAGCTAAACATTCCCAAATCCTGCAACCGTTCCTCATAGGACATGGTTTGCAGACCAGTCACCATTCTGGTCGCTCTTCTCTGAACTTGCTCCAGTTTGTGTATGTCTTTTTTAAAATGTGGTGCCCAAAACTGTACACAGTATTCCAGATGAGGTCTGACCAAAGAGGAGTAAAGACTGATAATGACTTCACGTGATCTAGACTGTATGCTTCTGTTAATACATCCCAGAATTGTATTTGTCTTTTTTGCTGCTGCATCACACTGTTGACTCATGTTCAGTCTATGATCTATTAGTATACCTAAGTCTTTTTCACATGTACTGTTGCTTAGCTCTATTCCTCCCATTCTGTATATGCTTTTTTCATTTTTATTGCCCAGATGTAGTACTTTGCATTTTTCCCTGTTAAAAACCATTCTGTTGGTTGCTGCCCACTGCTCCAGTTTATTTAGGTCTTTTTGAATCTTCTCTCTCTCTTCTCTAGTATTAGCTATCCCTCATAGCTTTGTGTCATCAGCAAATTTAATCAGTTTACCCTCAATTCCTTCATCTAAATCATTGATAAAGATGTTGAACAATACAGGTCCCAGAACGGAGCCCTGTGGTACCCCTCTTGAGACATTCATCCAGCTGGATGTGAAGCCATTTACAACCACCCTTTGAGTCCGATCACTAAGCCAGTTATGAATCCACCTAACAGTTGCCTGGTCCATTGCATACTTGGTCATTTTTTCAATAAGGATGGTGTGAGATACTTTGTCAAATGCTTTGCTGAAGTCAAGATATACTATATCTACAGCATTTCCCTGATCCACCCAGTCAGTGATTCTGTCATAGAAGGAAATTAAGTTAGTCTGACATGACTTGTTAGTTACAAACCCATGCTGACTCTGGTTAATCACTTCATTCTTATCCAGGTACTTACATACATGTTGTTTAATAATTTGTTCAAAGATCTTTCCTGGTATAGAAGTCAGACTCACCAGCCTATAGTTCCCTGGGTCCACCTTCTTCCCCTTTTTGAAGATAGGAACAACATTTGCTCTTCTCCAGTCTTCTGGGACTTCTCCTGTTCTCCAAGAATTTTCAAAGATTATGGAGAGTAGTTATAAAATTTCTTCTACGATCTCCTTCAGTACTCTGGGGTGTAATTCATCTGGACCTGGAGACTTGAACTCATTTATGTTAGCTAAATATTCCCTCACAATCTTTCTGTTTACAGATAACTTGGATTCCTCTATTCCTTTAAAAGGACAGTGAAGATCAGTTGATGTTACATTTTCTTTCTGAGAGAAAACAGATGCAAAATAGGAATTAAAAAGTTCGGCCTTCTCAACATCCTCTCTTACCATTTCTCCATTTTCATCCTGTAAAAATCCTATAGCATCTTTGACTTTTCTTTTACTTTTGACATACCCCCAAAATCCTTTTTTATTGCTTTTGACATCTCTTGCAAGCCTTAATTCATTGTCAGCTTTAGCTAACCTGATACGTGCCCTGCAGGATCTGCAGACTGCATTATAATCTTCTTTAGATATGCCTCCCTCTTTCCATTTAATAAACATTTCTTTCTTTATTTTTAGCATGTGTTTAAGTTCTGTGTTCATCCATCCTGGTTTCCTTAAATGCTTCCCATTCTTCCTACTTTTCGGGATTGTTAACGATTGTGCTTTGAGAATCTCATTTTTAAAAATTTCCCATCCTTCCTGGACATTTTTGTCCTTAAGGACATCCAGCCATTGGATCCCTCCTATTCTCTTTCTGAGTCTCTTAAAATCTGCCTTTCTAAAATCTAACCTTGAAGTTTGAGTCTTCACATGTCTTCCTCCTCTAGTTATCCAAAATTCTATAATAGCATGATCGCTGCCTCCTAGGGTCCCAGCCACCTTTACCTCCTCAACCATTTCCTCCCTGTTTATAAGGATTAGATCCAAAGTAGCAGATCCCCTTGTTTTCTCCCCTACCTTTTGGAAGATAAAGTTGTCAGCAAGAGAGGATAAGAATTTGCTTGACCTGTTAGTTTTACTTGAGAGAGATTCCCAACAAATGTCTGGATAGTTGAAATCTCCCATGACCACTACGTCATATTTTTTGGAGAACTTGGTCATTTGATACATTAAGAGTTCATCCATATCTTCAGCTTGCCCAGGTGGCCTGTAGTAAATGCCTACAATGGTGTCCTTTCCGTTGTTCTCTCCTTGAATTCTTACCCAAACAGTTTCCACAGAACTCCCAGTCTCTGAAGCTTCAATCTCTGTGCAGATATACGCTTTTCTAACATACAATGCAACACCTCCTCCTCGTTTATCAAGTCTGTTTCTTGCAAATAAGTTGTATCCTTTTAGCCTTTTATTCCAATCATGTGTATCGTCCCACCAAGTTTCAGTGATTCCAATGACATCATATTTCTTTTCCTGCATTAGTAGTTCCAATTCTCCTTGTTTGTTGCCCATGCTTTGTGCATTTGTATAAAAACATTTTAGTTTGTGATTGGTTTCTCTTCCTCCCATATTTTTATTATTTAAATTGTTTTGTCTTTGTTCTTCCTTTCCACTTCCAGTAGCAGAGATCTTAATAGTATTTGTCAGCTGTATGGCTTTTTCTGGCCTTTTGCTTCCCTTCCCACATTGTTCTAGTTTAAAGCTCTCCTGATGAGTGTAGCAAGGCGACTTCCAAATACATGTTTTCCAGTCTTCGTAAGGTGCACCCCATCTCTAGCAAGTAGTCCATCGTATAGGTAATTCATTCCGTGATCCAGAAATCCAAATCCTTGTTGACGGCACCATCGACGTAGCCAGTTGTTCACCTGTAGAATCTTATTCCACCTCATTGTTCCATGGCCATCTACTGGGAGGATGGATGAGAAGACCACCTGCGCTCCCAATTCTTTCACTTTCTTGCCTAAGTCTTCAAAGTCACTGCAGATGGTTTCCAGGTCCTTTCTTGCGGTGTCATTTGTCCCCACATGTATTAGCAGGAATGGGTAGTGATCTGTAGGTCTGAAGAGTCTTGATATCCTGTCAGACACATCTTTAATTTTTGCTCCTGGAAGACAGCACATTTCTCTTGAGGTTATGTCTGGTCGGCAGATAGCGGCCTCAGTTCCTCTTAACAGGGAATCCCCCATGACCACCACTCTCTGTTTTTTCTTTACAACATTCTTCTTTCTCCATCCAGTTGGATTCTGAGGGCTTACAAGGTTATTTATTGCTGGCAAAGTCTTATTTTGCTGTATTTCTTCATGGTTCTCCTGCGTGAGAGCCTGGTACTGGTTCCTGAGCAGTATGGGTGCTGACTGCCTCTCGATCCTCCTGCTTCTGTGGGTCACATGCTTCCATTCCTCTGTTTCGTCAGGTGCAGTTCGAATTTCTTCTCTTTCTGAATCATGAAGAGATAATTCTGCTCTGTCTAAGAACTCTTCACCTTCCTTAATGATTTTCAAGGTAGTTAACCTCTCTTCTAGATTTCGCAACTTTTCCTCCAACAGGGACACAAGCTTGCATTTCTAGCATGTGAAGTTTGGCTTTTCCACTGGCAAGTCTGTGAACATGTAGCAGGATATGCAGCTCACCAAATGGCTCCTGGACTCTTCCATGTTCTTACTGTTAATGTTCTGAAAACAGTGAAAAAAGCTTTAAAAAAAAGCCTCAAAATGCGCGCGCTTACCCCAAAATGCAGTGGGAATATGCAAATTATCTCCTCAGGACTCCTCCCCTGGTTTACCGATGTCCTCTTTTCAGCTCCAACAGCCAAAATCCAGTGTTCTTTGAGCTCGCGGAGACTCTTCACTTACCCCAAAATGCAGTGGGAATATGCAAATTATCTCCTCAGAACTCCTCCCCTGGTTTACCGATGTCCTCTTTTCAGCTCCAACAGCCAAAATCCAGTGTTCTTTGAGCTCGCGGAGACTCTTCACTTACCCCAAAATGCAGTGGGAATATGCAAATTATCTCCTCAGGACTCCTCCCCTGGTTTACCCATGTCCTCTTTTCAGCTCCAACAGCCAAAATCCAGTGTTCTTTGAGCTCGCGGAGACTCTTCACTTACCCCAAAATGCAGTGGGAATATGCAAATTATCTCATCAGGACTCCTCCCCTGGTTTGATACAGTACAGACCAAAAGTTTGGACACACCATCTCATTTAAAGTTTTTTCTGTATTTTCATGACTTTGAAAATTGTACATTCACACTGAAGGCATCAAAACTATGAATTAACACATGTGGAATTATATACTTAACAAAAAAGTGGGCAACAACTGAAAATATGTCTTATATTCTAAGTTCTTCAAAGTAGCCACCTTTTGTTTTGATGACTGCTTTTCACACTCTTGGCATTCTCTTGATGAGCTTCAAGAGGTAGTCACCGGAAATGGTTTTCACTTCACAGGTGTGCCCTGTCAGGTTTAATAAGTGGGATTTCTTGCCTTATAAATGGGGTTGGGACCATCAGTTGTGTTGTGCAGAAGTCAGGTGGATATACAGCTGATAGTCCTACTGAATAGACTGTTAGAATTTGTATTATGGCAAGAAAAAAGCAGTTTAGTAAAGAAAATCGAGTGGCCATCATTACTTTAAGAAATGAAGGTCACTCAGTCTGAAAAATTGGGCAAACTTTGAAAGTGTCCCCAAGTGCAGTTGCAAAAACCATCAAGCGCTACAAAGAAACTGGCTCACATGAGGACCGCCCCAGGAAAGGAAGACCAAGAGTCATCTCTGCTTCTGAGGATAAGTTTATCTGAGTCACCAGACTCAGAAATCGCAGGTTAACAGCTGCTAAGATTAGAGACCAGGTCAATGCCACACAGAGTTCTAGCAGCAGACATATCTCTACAACAACTGTTAAGAGGAGACTTTGTGCAGCAGGCCTTCATGGTAAAATAGCTGCTAGGAAACCATAGCTAAGGACAGGTAACAAGCAGAAGAGACTTGTTTGGGCTAAAGAACACAAGGAATGGACATTAGACCAGTGGAAATCTGTGCTTTGGTCTGATGAGTCCAAATTTGAGATCTTTGGTTCCAACCACCGTGTCTTTGTGCGACGCAGAAAAGGTGAACGGATGGACTCTACATGCCTGGTTCCCACCGTGAAGCATGGAGCAGGAGGTGTGATGGTGTGGGGGTGCTTTGCTGGTGACACTGTTGGGGATTAATTCAAAATTGAAGGCATACTGAACCAGCATGGCTACCACAGCATCTTGCAGCAGCATGCTATTCCATCCGGTATGCGTTTAGTAGGGCCATCATTTATTTTTCAACAGGACAATAACCCCAAACACACCTCCAGGCTGTGTAAGGGCTATTTGACCAAGAAGGAGAGTGATGGGGTGCTACGCCAGATGACCCGGCCTCCACAGTCATCAGACCTGAACCCAATCGAGATGGTTTGGGGTGAGCTGGACCGCAGAGTGAAGGCAAAAGGGCCAACAAGTGCTAAGCATCTCTGGGATCTCCTTCAAGATTGTTGGAAGACCATTTCCGGTGACTACCTCTTGAAGCTCATCAAGAGAATGCCAAGAGTGTGCAAATCAGTCATCAAAGCAAAAGGTGGCTACTTTGAAGAACCTAGAATATAAGACATATTTTCAGTTGTTTCACACTTTTTTGTTAAGTATATAATTCCACATGTGTTAATTCATAGTTTTGATGCCTTCAGTGTGGATGTACAATTTTCATAGTCATGAAAATACAGAAAAAATTTTAATTGAGAAGGTGTGTCCAAACTTTTGGTCTGTACTGTATGTCACACAAAATAGTTAATAAATAACATTTCCCACATGTCTACTTTACATCAGCACAATTTTGGAACCAACATTTTTTTCTGTTAAGGAAGTTATAAGGGTTAAAAGTTGAACAGCGATTTCTCATTTTTACAACAGAATTTACAAAACCATTTTTTTAGGGACCACATCACATTTGAAGTCACTTTGAGGGGTCTATATGACAGAAAATACCCAAAAGTGACACCATTCAAGAAGTTTATTAACCCTTCAGGTGCTTCACAGGAATTTTTGGAATGTGGAAGAAAAAAATGAACATTTAACTTTTTTCATAAAAATGTTACTTTAGACCCAAATTTTTTTATTTTTGCAGGGGTAACAGGAAAAAATGGACCCCAAAATTTGTTGTGCAATTTACCCTGAGCACGCCGATACCCCATATGTGGGGGTAAACAACTGTTTGGGCGCATGGCAGGGTTCAGAAGGGAAGGAGCACCATTTGACTTTTTGAATGTAAAAAGAGGACACCATGTTGAGTTTGGAGAGCCCCTGATGTGCCTAAACAGTGGAAAAACCCCACAAGTGACACCATTTTGGAAACTAGACCCCTCAGGGAACTTATCTAGATGTGTTATGAGCACCTTGAACCCCCAGGTGCTTCACAGACGTTTATAACATTTTTTTACAGTCTCCAATTTTGCATTTTGATAAGGGTAACAGGAGAAATTGCACCCTGAAATTTTTTGTGCAATTTCTCCTGAGTATGCCGATACCCCATATGTGGGGAAAATACACTGTTTGGGCACTCGGCAGGGTTCAGGAGGGAAGGAGCACTGCGTGACTTTTTGAACACAAAATTGGCTGGAATCAAGAGTGGACACCATGTCGCATTTGGAGAGCCCCTGATGTGCCTAAATAGTTGAAACCCCCCAAAAGTAACCCCATTTTGGAAACTACACACCTCAAGAATTTTATCAAGGGGTATAGTGAAAATTTTGAACCCAGAGGTACGACACAAAATTTGATAACATTAGGTCATCATATGGAATAAGTTGTCATTAGTCTTGAGCGCAAGTTCTCACTACTTGAGTTTGTATCGGTTATTCGGGTATGCACCATGTATCGCAGATGCTCAAGTCCCCGCCCTGCATATTTCATGGTTGTTAGACACCCAAAAAAAACATGCGGGGATCACTCGTGCATGGCAGGCAATCCCTGCAAGGTTTTTTTTGGCCGCGAAGCATATGGGGCAGAGACTCAAGCATGTCACCCGAGTACCCGCGATACTCGGTGCATACCCGAGCACTCGTTGCACACTCAAGTAGCGAGCATTTTCGCTCAACACTAGTCGACATATCGTCATCATTTTTATTTTTCTTTACTTTTGAAAAACTCCTAACCCCCAACACAACTCAAACCCTAGCACAACCCTATCCCTAGCACAACCCTAGCCCTAACACAACCCTAGCCCTAGAGTTTATTTTTTACGCCATTCCTTGTGCAGTATAGGTGATTAGATGACTTTGTTCTTTGGGTTGGTGCAATTACAGCGATACCAGATTCATAAAAAGAGGGTGGTGGCGCTGGTAGGTCAGCCTAAAACACCTGCTGCAAGAAATACAACCAACCTCAGATTGTCAAATTAAAAAATAAGAGGTAAAATAGTGGTACTTGTGCTGGATGTATAAGGCTTAGGATAAAAGGCGTAAAATATACGTGACAACAATAATTTAAAACAAATTCACGATTTTATTAAAGGGATGTCCACAACATTAGGTAAGGAGGGGGGTTTTAAAAATAAAACATAATTTATTAAGATTGAATATAAATCCGCGGTGGAGATGACTGCGGAGTAGCAGTAGTAGTATGGCATGTACTAGTAAAGTGCGTATGATCCCAGATCCCAGGTGTATCCTGCAAGAGGAGGAGAGGATGAGAGTTAGATGATGGGTGATTGTCCCTAGTTGAATGGATAGAAATGTGTTTACCTGGTATGCAAGAAGTAGAATTTTTAAAGATGACTGTGGTGGAAGGAGGAATGACACGAGCCTGGGGACAAAAAGGATATATATAGTTGAGGGATAATATATTTATAGAAGAAAATGTTTTAGAATACAACAGTGAATGCTGTGATTACCTGGAAGAAGGGTCAATTCTGAATGGCATTGATGACCATAGGGTAATAGTAGTGTAATCATAGCAGCAGGTCCTAATTTAGTTTGAAGTTGCTCTTAAGAGGAGAGATAAGGCTACAGTTATAGAACCATCAGAGGAAGGGGAAAAAAGGCGGTGATTGTTTCTAAGATGGTTCTACCTGTGTTTTTATGTCCTATTGTTTTCACAGCACAGAGAAACGTGTTACTGGTAACACTTAGAGAGCGTAGAGGCTTGACCTGAATGGGTTTTAGATGAATCCGGTGCCTTTTGTAGAAGTGCTTGATCCTCTCTCTTTGTGTGAGACCATATGTCGGTGTCCCCAAAGGGAGTTAGGGATCAAATAGTTAGGCTGTCGGTGAGTAGATAACACAGAATGAAAATGATAAGTCTTTTCCCAGCGATATTGGCTGCGTGAGGCAGGCTTGCCAGAATATAGTACAGTAAAGGAGGCGCAGCTGGATTAAGGCAGGAAACGGTTCCCAGTTAACTCGCGTGTCCGACGTGCGCGTCTTTATGGTTTTTGGTCCTCGCAGGTCCCCGTATTGGTACGTACCACGTGTGTCTGACGTCACGCAGGTCCTTCTATCCTGCAGTGCGGCATTACAGGTCCTCTGACCGCTGCCGCACACCGATGTCTGGAGAGTTACAGAGGGAACAGCCAGTCACCGGCTGGGACCCTATTCCCCCCTCTCCTCACCTGCTGCGCCATCGCTCACCAGCCTTTGGAGCGCTGCAAGGATAGACCGCACTACACAGTGGTCTACAGGATGTGAAGATCGCCGATCAACAGCCACATAAAGACGTGCACACCGGACATGTAAGTTAACTGGGAGCCGTTCCCTGCCTTATTCCAGCTGCGTAAGTGAACATCCCTTTAATAAAATTATGAATGTGTTTTAAATTATTGTTGTCACTTATATATATTTTACGCCTTTTATCCTACGCCTTATACATCCAGCACAAGTACCACTATGATACCAGAATCATATCGGGTTTTTATGATTGACATCTGTTGTGGCGCCCCTTAGGGTTCGACCGCCACAGGGATGCTGCACTTCTTTAATGGAGTGTAGTGTTCCTCCTCTGAGGTAAGAACAGTGTGATGGTCAGGACCCAACCTCCACATCCAACACCACACTTCTCCCACCAGAGGGGGCTATTACGCACCTGCTGCTGCCCCTACTGGAGTTGGGAGAGAGGGGAACCAATTAGTGGGTGAGGGTGGAGGATTCACATTTTAGTGACACTTAATAATTCATATTTAATACACAGCCATTTTGGTTCTTGGTTCTTTGACTGTTCTTTATCATGACCTCCCTCCCTGAGTGTGGATCCTGTGTGGAGCTGCAGAGGATGGATGCACGGCCCTCGTAACCTGGCCTTGGGTCGAGGGGCAGGGTGCAGATAATGAATGTCTCAGCCCGGTCAAAGACCATGACCAAGAAGGCCCGGAGCTTAGGAGTGTAGCTCCACCACAAATGGATCCCAGTGAGGATGCAGATGAAGCGGTATACGCCACCTGTCCTCGCCAACCTGATCTATTCAGAGGGATTCCGGCTGCAAGAGGGGTACCGGCCCCCGACACCTGACCTTGCTACTCCACGTCCTGGTCAGGGAAGTCCGGTAGGCCCTGAGGATCCCACCGGGTATCGGAAGGAGTGAAGTTCAGAGGGAGACCCGGCCTATCTACACACGCAGCAGACAGGAAAGGACCCGGTCTGAAGTTTAGGAACACTCTGGTGCGGGCTCCTGATTGAACACTGGACTTACTCGGAGGTTGTCGGACCCCCCCCCGTCTCTGGTGACCGCAGAACTCTGCGAGGAGCAGGGAGACGCCTTCCTACTGCCCTCTCCATCGTGAGTAAAAACCCTGGAAGTTAACCCCTATGGCCTCCGGACTCTTTATTCTGCATTACACCGCATTACGCAGCACCAGACCTCCTAGACTACTAGTCCCTCCATCCTGTCCCTCTGCCCTGAGGCCCTGCTCCGCCTGTGAGGAGTAGTAACAACTATGTCTGCGATAACACCATGCTTCAGCGGACTGCAGCAGCGCTGGTGGCCTTCACCAGGTGCCACAGGTGGCGTAGTCGAGATCAGCCGCTCAACCTGGATAAGCCCATACCATCCTTTTTTAGTGCGACGGCCCTGGGCTCGGAGCGGGTCCGGGCCACGGCTGCACCCCATCTACCACACAGGATCCGTCTCCGAGTCCCCCATCTCCCAGGGTAGGTCTTTCGAGCGTCACACAACTGGTGTAGTCGGCAGGATCGCGTGCCCGCAGCAAAGGAAGGAATTACCCATTGCTACCGGGTACTGTGTGCCTTACACCTTGGACTGTCTTTTTACACGTAAAATGGCGCCCACCCTAGAAGGACAGGCACCATAATGCTTTGGGAAGACGGTCTCCTAACACCGCCTATCGTGGGCCAGGCTCCCCCATGGCGCCAAAAGTGCGGACCGCCCCTTCCATCAGAAACTGTCCGCGGGGTAATACCCGTCAAAATGGATGGGCTGACAGAAGGCGTGCCTGTCAGCATACCGCCTGGAGCCTCCCCGAAAGAGGAGGAAAAAGAAAAACAACAAGGTGCGGCCATTGCAGTTGCAGTTTGGCGACCTTCAGGAGCGGACATGGATGCTGCTGGAGCGCAACAAATGGAGCCTTCCGAACCCGGCCCAGGTCCTTCCCCCGGCAGGGAGCGAAGCGGCACAATCCTTACAGCGGGAGATATTGAATTTCTCCACCACGAAGCCCCGGGTCTTGCACGGAGACTGGATGAGGCCCAGAAGGCGGCATCTGCTGCGTGGCGGGAAGAAATGCTGCTGCGCCTCTGGACCCGCAGCCAAGGAGCTGAAGCTCAGGGAGGAGCGGTGACAGAGGTCGTGAGCGGCCCAGAGGCGGGTGAGTGTGCTACCCTTGCCCCGGCTGCTGAACCTACCGTACCCATACTGGACCTCATGGCCGAGTATCTCCAGCCCGGCGCGGTCACCTGGGAGCAGGTCTTTGCCCCGGAGCTGCAAGCTTCAGCTATGGGCGGAGACCTGCACCGCCGCCCAACTCCTGAATCGGAAGTACCTGAGGCTGCGGGGGTATCCACCGACCCCAACCCGGACTGGTCCGCACTTGCAGAGGACCCGCAGCAACCCCTGCTGACACCGATGCCCGCACCGACAGTCACCTAGCAGGAGGCTGAGGAGTGGGCCTGGGACAACCAGGGGGGGACCTGATGGGTTTCCCCCGGGAGACCCAGGCTGAAGCGCAGAGGAGGAGTGAGCGGTGCTGTGAGCAGATTCTCCAACTCAGCCGGGAGCAACGCCAGAGGGAGATCCGTTGTGAGCACCTCCAGGTGTGGGCCAAGGCTGCAAAATCCCGGGCCCGACAGGAGGAAGCTACCCGTCTAAGCCCTTGTGTGGAAGGGCAAGTAGTCCGCTTCCACCATGAGGTGGGGTGGGGGTTCATAAGGAGTCCCCAGTATCAGGACGACATCTTTGTCAGCAGGCGGGATGTCGAGCCGCGGCTGAAAAAGGGACACCCTGGCCAGAACCTCTTCCCGAGTGACGTAGTTACTTACACCCGCCACCATGGGGTGCGAGGGTGGTACGCCCTGGATGTCCACAACGTGTCTGGGAGCGACGCCCCCTCGCGCTCAGCCTCAGAGGACTGGTCAGCCTCCGTCGGGAGGAATGACCCTTTTCCCAGGAGGGAACCCGAGAGTTAAGCAGCCCCGGCGGCTGTAACTTGTTTAAAGTTGTTAAGTTCATGTTTATGGTTTAATTTACATTCCCGGTTTCTAGAGACATTGGTCCCTGCGGACTTGCAGCAGACAGACTCCTTACTTGTAAATAGTTTGCATCTCTTTAGGTGCTCCTTATTGGTTTTATGTAAAACTGCAGATATTTCTACCTCAGACCTCGGAAGAAAAACCTGTCTGGAGTGGCTCTCCTGGAGGTCCAACTCGGGATCTTCATGCCCTGCAGCCACCCCATGGCCCACGTTGGGGGTTTGGGACAGGTCCCTCGCGCTTCTGAACTGAATCTTCGTCCTTGCACTTTAACCAGTCTGTCTGTGCATAAATGTCTCTGGATAATTCTAGCACTTTTATATTTTTATACCTTTGTACTTTTATATTAATATATTCTGTTTGAAACGTTTAAGAAGAAGTGCCTCCCATAAAGGGAAGATGGTTTATTGTTTATATAAAAAGAAAACTTTACCAGGTATTGCTCTTTTGCAGCCCGCGGACGTGCTGTGTTTCACCAGGGGGGAATGTGGCGCCCCTGAGGGTTCGACCGCCACAGGGATGCTGTACTTCTTTAATGGATCGCCGATCAACAGCCACATAAAGACGAGCACGCCGGACATGTAAGTTAACTGGGAGCCGTTCCCTGCCTTATTCCAGCTGCGTAAGTGAACATCCCTTTAATAAAATTATGAATGTGTTTTAAATTATTGTTGTCACTTATATATATTTTACGCCTTTTATCCTACGCCTTATACATCCAGCACAAGTACCACTATGATGCCAGAATCATATCGGGTTTTTATGATTGACAGCTGTTGTGGCGCCCCTTAGGGTTCGACCACCACAGGGATGCTGCACTTCTTTAATGGAGTGTAGTGTTCCTCCTCTGAGGTAAGAACAGTGTGATGGTCAGGACCCAACCTCCACATCCAACACCACACTTCTCCCACCAGAGGGGGCTATTACGCACCTGCTGCTGCCCCTACTGGAGTTGGGAGAGAGGGGAACCAAGAGATAGGGGAACCAATTAGTGGGTGAGGGTGGATGATTCACATTTTAGTGACACTTAATAATTCATATTTAATACACAGCCAGTTTGGTTCTTGGTTCTTTGACTGTTCTTTATCGTGACCTCCCTCCCTGAGTGTGGATCCTGTGTGGACCTGCACAGGATAGAGGCATGGCCCTCGTACCCTGGCCTTGGGTCGAGGGGCAGGTTGCAGATAATGAATGTCTCAGCCCGGTCAAAGACCATGACCAAGAAGGCCCGGAGCTTAGGAGTGTAGCTCCACCTCAAATGGATCCCAGGGAGGATGCAGACGGAGTGGTATACACCACCTGTCCTCGCCAACCTGATCTATTCAGAGGGATTCCGGCTGCAAGAGGGGTACCGGCCCCCGACACCTGACCTTGCTACTCCATGTCCTGGTCAGGGAAGTCCGGTAGGCCCTGAGGATCCCACTGGGTATCAGAAGGAGCAGAGCTGCCACCCGTACCCTTTTTCTGAGTGAAGTTCAGAGGGAGACCCGGCCTATCTACACACACAGCAGACAGGAAAGGACCCGGTCTGAAGTCTAGGAACACTCTGGTGCGGGGTCCTGATTGAACACTGGACTTACTCGGAGGTTGTCGGACCCCCCTCCCCCCGTCTCTGGTGACCGCAGAACTCCGCCTACTGCCATCTCCATCGTGAGTAAAAACCCTGGAAGTTAACCCCTATGGCCTCCGGGCTCTTTATACCGCATTACGCAGCACCAGACCTCCTAGACTACTACTCCCTCCATCCTGTCCCTCTGCCCTGAGGCCCTGCTCCGCCTGTGGGGAGTAGTAACAACTATGGCTGCGATAACACCATGCCTCAGCAGACTGCAGCAGCGCTGGTGGCCTTCACCAGGTGCCACAGGTGGCGTAGTCGAGATCAGCCACTCAACCCGGATAAGCCCATACCATCCTTTTTTAGTGTGACGGCCCTGGGCACGGAGCGGGTCCGGGCCACGGCTGCACCCATCTACCACACAGGACCCGTCTCCGAGTTCCCCATCTCCTAGGGTAGGGCTTTCGAGCGTCACACACTGTCACACACTAAAAGACGCTTTTTTTTGCAAAGACAAATTTTTGCATCGCCATATTTTGAGAGCTATAATTTTTCCATATTTTGGCCGACAGAGTCATGTGATGGCTTGTTTTTTTGCGGGATGAGTTGACGTTTTTATTGGTACCATTTTCAGGCACGTGATATTTTTTGATCGCTTTCTATTCTGATTTTTGGGAGGCAGAATAAACAAAAACCAACAATTCAGGATTTTTTTTTATGCTGTTCTGCGTGTGGTAAAATTGATAAGGCAGCTTTATTCTTCGGGTCAGTACATTTACAGCGGTACCACATTTATATAGTTTTTTTTATGTTTTGCCGCTTTTACACAATAAAAACTATTTTATAGAAAAAATAATTTTTTTGCATTGTTTTATTCTGAGAGCTATAACTTTTTTATTTTTCGGCTGATGGAGCTGTATGGCAGCTTGTTATTTGTGGGACAAGATGACGTTTTCAGCAGTACCATTTCTATTTACATTCGTCTTTTTGATCGCGTATTATTCCATTTTGTGTATGGCGGTATGATGATAAAGTATCGGTTTTTGCTTTGTTTTTTTTTTTTTTCTACTGTGTCCACTAAAGTGGTTAACTAGTGGGACGTTTTATAGGTCAGGTCATTCCGGACGCGGTGATACCAAATATGTGTACTTTTATTGGTTTATTTTTTTCTTTTCATAATAAATAAATATTATGGGTATAGTATATTTTTATTTTTTGGAGATTATTTTTAACTTTTTTTAGATATATTTTTTCAATTTTTTTTTTCACTTTCTGACACTTTATCAGGAGAAAAATAAAACTTTTGTTTTATTTTTTTTTCAAAAGGGTCATTATTTGGCTTAGTTTAGATGGAGCGTTTAGTCCTTTCACATTGAAAGAGGCTATTGTGATGGTGTCGGAGTTAGAGAGGTCAGCCACGCGGGACAAGTGTAGGTCTTTTTATTGCATATATTTTGTACCAAGTGATCAACAAAAACTTAAGAAAGAAACAATTATCAAGGAAAGAGCTATTAACAAATAGGATCTTATCTGTAGCAGAGGGAGCACGTAACATCTCTCCTGATGCAGACGAGACAGTCCAAATGGTGATTTCTTTAAGGACCTTAAAGAAAAAAAGACTTTAGCAAAGTGTTAAACGTTAGAACCAAAAAAGATGTCACCTAGTTTTACTAGGAAATAAAGTAGATTATCAAGAAAATCAACGGGGGTCTGACTAGCTCAGACAGATCATCATTGCAACCAACTTTTAACTCCATTTTAAGAGCAGGTAAGTAATGGCAGAAGGCAAGCAAGAAGAATTACATATATGTCTCATGTTGTCGAGCATCTTGAGGTCTGCCTCTTGGACTTTGGTGAAGAAAACTTTTTCTGTATGGCCCAATCATCTACTTTCTGGAGCTGTGGATAAACAAGGTCCAAGTCCAGAGGCCTCCACGAGGGAACATCCACAGGGGGAATTTGAAGAGTTTCCCAGGCTTTCTGAAGATCATCTGGTGAGCAGATGGTGATTTGTCTCCCCTCTTTCATGATTGCTATTCCAAATGGGAAGAGCCATCTGTAGCGTAGCTTGTTAGCTCTCAGAGAGTCTAGTAAGGGTTTGAGCAGTCTCCTTTTGGCCAAAGTTGAGGGGGCTATGTCTTGATAGATCTGAAAAGGAGCGTTATCATATAAAAGAGCTGACGACTCTTTTGCTTTGGTAAGAATAGCAGACGTATCTACATAACTTTGTAGACCGCATTTAATGTCTCTTGGGGGGTCAGATGTCTTTGGTTTAGGTCTGAGAGCTTTCTGAACGCTTTCTATAATAATTTTATCTGCTCTTTCTGGGCCCAGTTAAGAGGCGAAAATTTCTGTTGTGACTTTCTCTAGAGCTTCAGGAGCATAGGTTTCAGAGATACCTTTAATCTTTTAATACCTTACATTCTTCCTCCTGCTCCTGTACTCTTGATCTTCTATAGCTAATAAGGTAGTATTTAATTGTTGTTGGTGGAAAGAGACTTGTTCTTTTAGTGTTTTAGAGAATTCTACAACCTCTGAGTGGGATGACTCAAGTGTCTCCACTCTGTTACCCACATGTTTTAAGTCTGATCTTCAGCCAGATATTTCTTGGAGGAGAGGTTTCATAGCTTGGGCCTGGAGATTCACTCTCAGAGCTGTCATCACTCGAATCAGTATTATCTGCGTCTGGCGGGTCCATTGTCCGGTCTGTGTTCTTATGAGATGATTGAGGTGTAGACATTTTCTTTTTTAGGTATTTGTCGAGTTCTCCCTGTTGGGTAAGTGTTGCAACATTTTCTGAAAGGTCTTTTGTGCGCCCTTAATTTGTTTTACCATGTTGTATTGTGAGCGCATTGAATGCTAAATCACCATTTGGACACTAAATGTAATTATTGGCTCATATCTTCTAGAGGATAGCTTATTACTAATACTTCCATTCAAGGTAGATTTAAAACTAGTTTAGAATTGTGAGATGAGGAAGGAATTGCCTAGGATGTTACAGCAAAACAGTGTGTCCACAAGATGGCAGTGTTGTATAGTAAGTCGCTCTGATGGCAATTAGTGATGAGCCAGTATGTTCTGTTAACCCCATGCTCAGGCGAACACTGAGTATCTTCAGAGTGCTCTGTATTATGTTTGAATCACTCCCATGTGCCTGATTTGCGACTGTTTGACAGCTTTAATACATGTGAGGAATGTCTGTTTCTTAGGCATTCCTCACATGTATTAAAGCTGTCAAACAGTCTCAAATCTTGTGCATGGGAGTGATTCAAACATAACACTGAGCACGCTGAAGATACTCGGTGTTCGCCTGAGCATGCTCGCTCATCACTAATGGAAATGTATTCCTAGTTTCACTGCCAAAAATGTCTGTTAGGTACTGGTGCACTTTCTTTGGTTGTTTATTAAAGTTTTACTTGTCCTTGTAGGAAAGTACAATTTAAAGAGTTGTCTTTGTAGGGGATTATTGCCTATAGAGATTTTTTCTTTTCCTTTGGTCTAATTAAATGAGGAGGAAGGGTGAAAATTTCACAGTTAGATGCCTAGGCTCCAGCTACTATGCAGTATGTCGCAGTGGAAAATGGTGGACTTTTGGCCCCAAAAGTTCTGGTCCCCCAATGTAGTTATGTGTGGAGGGGGGGGTTCTCCCCATCACCCTTCTGTATGCTCCCGTGGGGTAGAAGGAGCGCCGGAGAGTGCTTAGTCCCGACTCCGCTGCACGAGAAATCCCCAATTCCTACCTCCTCTTCGAGCAGCGCTCCCCGTCCTCTCCTCCTGCGTCCCAAGCTGTGCACCACTTGGGTAAGTGTCTCTGTTTTCTCTCCACAGGCAGCCCCTTCCTCTGTACTCTGGGGGACGCCCGAGTGAGTCTTTGGGTCCAGCACACGTGTTTCTCGCTCCCCGGCCCTGCCGGACCTGCAATACTGCCACTTGTAATGTGCGCCGGATCTGCGCAGCACGCCCGCGTCCTTAGGTGTCAGTCCCCACGTCTTCTAATGCCGGTCTCTATCCCCCCTCACTTCTAGTACAATGAGTGAGGACTCTGCCGGAGAGTTTTACAGGCTCATAAATCTCTTTAAAAATACATCAATTATTTTTTTATTGGCTGAATCCAATGTGACAGTATCACACTTTTTTATTTTATTTTATTTTGGATGCTGCTAGAATCTTCTTGGCCAGATGCCAAACAAATTGATGAATATTTGGTTATTTTTGCCACATTAATTTACATATTGCAACGTGTTGGCCAGTGGTGATAACTTGAATGTCCAGTCCTTGTTCAAGGAGGAAATTAACATTTCTTTCAAAGGCTATTTTTTCAAGGGAAACGGACAGAGTTGGTGGAACCACCTGCTCAACAGAGAGTGTAAATTTTCTTGGATTTTGTGTCCATGGAATATATGCAATATTTAGCCCAGAATCCAGGGCTGTCTGCCATCCCCTGAGATGAACACTGAGGCCTTTTTCATTTCCTCAAGTACGTTTCTCTTTTCCAGTGGTGATGACAGGGAAGATGTATTTTTTTTTTTATTTTTGTAATGTGTTATTTTTCCTATACATTTATACTAGAGTATTGAAGAAATGCGTCTTTTTCAGAAAGCTTGAACCACAAAAATTAGAGCAGACAATATCAATACGTTGCCCAGTGGCCTCAAGCCATGCTTAGGTTGGCTGTCTCACAGTTTAAAATTATGCCCATTCTCTCACTGCACACATATTGTTATCATGCTACCAACTAATTTTTCTTTGAATTTTGTTAACTCCTTAAAGGGAACCTGTCATGTCGTATCTACTATCTACACATTTCTACATGTCCAGTCACTGGTCACCAGCTTCATTGCACAGAGCTATGTCCCTGCGCATGCGCAGTGAAGCTGCGAACTACACAGCCTCACTGCGCACACGCGGGGACCAGAGGGTCATAGCGCATGCGCGGTGAAGATGCGAACAACACAGCTTCACTGCACATGTGCGGGGACATAGCACGTGCGCAGTGAAGCTGGTAACCACACAGCCTCACTGCGCAGGCGCGAGTCCAACGGCCGGACATGTAGAAATGTGCAAGCGCCCCAATAATATCAGCGCTTGCCGGGAGCAATATTTAAATACGTGGACGGCACCAGCAGTGACTTTGGCGCCCGCCCCTGACTGAATAGCTGAATCACACCCCTATGACTGAAAATGAGCAGGTAGGATATAAGTACATAAAAGATTATAAAATCATTATTCTACCACCAATTTTAATGAAAAAAGCTTGTTAGTGATGCACATTGCATCACTAACAAAGCAACGGGGGCAGTGTAGATAGTAGCTAGGATATGACACGTTTCCTTTAAGGAGGACGGAGTCAATTATGTCCTTAATGACCAAGCCAAGTTTTACAATTCTGACCAGTGCCACTTTGTGAGGTAATAACTCTGGAACGCTTCAACGGATCCCCCTGATTCTGAGACTGTATTTTCGTGACATATTGTACTTCATGATAGTAGTAAAATTTCTTTGCTATGACTTGCGTTTACTTGGGAAAATGGAAATTTGGAGAAAATGTGAAAATTTAGCAATTTTTGCAATTTCCAAACTTTGAATTTTTATGCCCTTAAATCAGAGAGATATGTCACACAAAATAGTTAATAAATAACATTTCCCACATGTCTACTTTACATCAGCACAATTTTTGAAAAAAAAGTTATAAAGGTTCAAAATTTGACCAGCGATTTCTCATTTTTCCAACAAAATTTACAAAACCATTTTTACTGAGCACATCACATTTAAACATTTAACTTTTTTCACAAAATATTTATTTCATACCCAAACTTATTTATTTTCACAAAGGTAGCGAGAGAAAATGGACCACAAAATTTGTTGTTCAATTTATCCTGAGCATGCTGATACTCCATATGTGGGGGAAAACCACTGTTTGGGTGCACAGCAGGGCTCTAAAGATATGGATCACAGTTTGACTTTTGAACGCAAAATTGTCTGCTATCGAGAGCGGACGCAATGTTGCGTTTGGAAAGCCCCTAATATGCCTAAATAGTGGAAACCCCTCACAAGTAATACCATTTTGGAAACAAGACCCCCTCAGGGAATCTATCTAGATATGTGGTGTGCACCTTGAACTGCCAGATGCTTCACAGAAGTTTATAACATATGAATCAATTTTTTTTTCCACAAAAATGTACTTTTAGCACCATTTTTTTTTATTTTCACAAGGGTAACAGGAGAAAATGTACCCCAAAATTTGTTGTGCAATTGCTCCTGAGTATGGACATACCCCATATGTAGGGGAAAACTATTGTTTGGGCGCATGGCAGGGCTTGGAAAGGAAGGAGTGACATTTGGAACGCAAACTTTGATGAAATGGTCTGCAGGCGTCATGATGTGTTTGTAAAGCCCCTGATGCACCTAAACAGTGGAAAACCCCAACAAGTTACTCCATTTTGGAAATGACACCCCTCATGGATTTTATCCAGGGGTAAAGTGAGCATTTTGAACCCACAGGTACTACACAGAATTTGATAACATATCATCATATTGAAAATTGTCATTTTTTTCATGAAAATGTAGTTTTAGCCCCACATTTGTAATTTTTACAATGGATAGTAGGGGAAAACGGAACCCATAATTTGTTACCACATGTCAGGGCTGAGAAGGAAAGAGCACTGTTTGGCTTTTGGAGCATAGATTTTGGTAGAATAGTTTGTGGGCAACATTTGCGGAGCCACAAAGGTGTCAGAACAGCAGAAAACCCCCAAAAGAAATTACACATCCCAATGAATTCATCTACGGCTGCAGTGACTATTATGTTAGATCTACGCCAGGCTTGATTCTGGAGAATTGCAAATATGCCAGTTTACTGCCCATATATTGTGCCCCCATAAAGTGTAGTGCACCCCCATACATTTCTCCTGGTGACACACATCCCAAAAATTGTTAAATGCTCTCTCCACTACAATAATGATAAACATGTGGCTACTTACTGCGGTTTAGGCACAGTGGGGTAGGTATTTGGATTTGGGAGCACAGAATTTACTGGATTTTATTTGAGGGGTAGGGAGCTGTCGCTTTTCCAGAGTCTTTGTTCTACCAGTAGGTTGGGACCCCCTATAGTTTCAGTGACATATGACGAACCTAAGAGGGGGCTGGTTTTGTGTGGGATAAATTGGGGGTTTTATTGGTAACATTTTGGGGTTATTTTCGATTGCTTCCAGAATAAGACTGGATCGCCAGTCTATGCTGAGCACTTACGTCGGGGTTTCTGTGTAATTCCAACAAAAAATGTGATTCAGACAAATCCCCCGACGGAACCACCCACCATAATGAGGCAGATGGAGACATTTTGGAGTGGGGGACATCTCCGGACAGGTGACTATGGATTATTATTTTATTCTTATTTTTACACATGGACACTGCGGGAGCAGACTACTTCTCCCAACACTGTCCCTTGCTCGTGCTGATCACAGCGTGAGCAAGGGACAATGATGAGGGCAGTGTTCAGCACCTTGTGCTTGGGAACAGCACTAACTGTACCGCTGATTCCCAGGCGTCGGTACGTGTGATCCTGATTGCGGCACATGATTACCACACACGTGTCATACAAGGGGAACACGGGTACAGGTTTTTCCGGTACAGGAAATGTCCGGCCATGTGAAACTTCCCTCACACAGTTTTAGTTGAGTTTCTCCTCCAGAACCCCCATCCTTCATTCTACCTAAAGGCATGGTGGTTTCTGTGCTATTCTTGCAGTTGGAAGCTGAGGTCCATAAAGTCCAGTCATGGCTCCTCCACCACTCCTGGTCCAAATTATTTGAACTTGTGTACCTAAGATTGCGCCTATTGCAGAAGTTTCATGATTCCATCTTGAGTGGTCACCCTGGGGTCACAGCTGTGCGGAAAGCTATTACTAGACTTTTTTGGTGGCCGTCTATAAATAATGATAGTAAAAATGTTGTACCAGTTTGTGAAGTTTGTGCACATGCTAAAGTCTATAATTACTTGCCTGCCAGGGAATTGGCTCCATTGCCAATTCCAGAAAGACAGTGGACTCATCTGTCCATGTTTTACATTAGAGGCCGCTCCTCCTGCCTCTAGCTGCAACCTGGGCACGCGTCCAGGTTACAGCTGTGGGAGGGGATAGCAGCCATTTTATTGAAGCCCACACCGTTAGTGCGGGCTAAATTTTCCCGTCATTGCACACACTTTTCAGTGTGTGCAATGACAGTCAGGAGCCGTCGCAGGCAGCGGAGTAGGAGGAGCAAGAGGAGGAGATGGTCGCAGGTGGTGGCGGAGGTCCGGGGTGAGTATGTGCGGCGGCTATCTTGGCCTGTCAGTATTACACTACAGTCTGCAGATCATCGCCGACCCGTTGAGGGCACAGCAGAGAGATCATCCATCTGCTGTGCAGAGAAGGTAAGTACAAGAGTTTTTTATTTTATTGAATATATGAAGTCATATTTACCAGGAGGAGTATGATGGGGGCCATACATGTGGGGAGGAAGAGGATGGGGGCCATACAAGCCAGGAGGAAGATGATGGGGACCATACACGTCAGGAGGAGGATGATGATGGGGGCCATACACACCGGGAGGAGGATGATGATGGGGGTCATACACACCAGGAGGAGGATGATGATAGGGGCCATACACGCAAGTAGGAGGATGATGGAGGCCAAACACGCAGGTAGGAGGATAATGGGGGCCATACACGCAGGTAGGAGGATAATGTGGGGCATACACGCAGGGAGGAGGATAATGTGGGGCATACACGCAGGAAGGAGGATAATGGGGGCCATACACACAGGGAGGAGGAAATTGGGGGCCATACATGCAAGGAAGAGGATAATGGGGGCCATACACGCAGGGAGGAGGTTGATGGGAGCCATACACGCAGAGAGGAGGATGATGGGGGCCATATACGTACACCAGGATGTACTTTTTGGGGCACATTCTGCAGTGGGGCACTATATGACGTCATTATACTGTGGTGCCTCATATGGAGCCATTATACTGTGGAACAATAAGTGAGGCACATTATAGTATGGGGCACATTATGGTATGGTGCACTATATGTGGCCATTATAGTATGGTGCACTATATGGTGCCATTATACTGTAGGTCACTATATGGGGCCATTATACTGTGGGGCACTATAGGGGGCAATTATACTGTGGGGCACTATAGGGGGCCATTATACTGTGGGGCACTATATGGGGCCATTATACTGTGGGGCACTATAAGGGGCCATTAGACTGTGGGGCACTATATGGGGCCATTATACAGAGGGCTAAGCGACTCTGATGAGCGGTGAAGTTACTGACGTCACTGCTCACCACAGCCGCTGAGTCTCGCATAGCGCAGAGGGACCCGGAGTGGCTGCTGCTATGGCCTATGGAGCGTCGTTCTCTGAACAAGGCTCCATAGCCTTTGGACGTTGGATTGGGGATTGTCGTGGGAACACAATGGACTACGTTGGACCTGCATGTTTATTTGTTCAAAAATAAATTGGTGAAACAGGAAAAGTATCATGGAGTCTTTATTCAAATAACATTTATTTATTTTTTTTTTTTTTCATTAGTGGTTTAGTAGTGGGGGTTGATGGCAGCTGTGAATCAACCCTAACTACCATTACACCGATTGCCCTGGTGTGGTGGCCATCACGAAGAGGCGGACAAAGCGCCAGATATTAGTGCAACCTAATGTGATGCGACACTTCTGGTGCGGCTGCGGCTTGTTATTTTTAGGCTGGGAAGGGCCCAGTAACCAGGTACCTTTCCAGCCTGATAATATACACCCGCAGCTGTCTGCTTTACCTTGGCTGGTTACTAAAAATAGGCAAGGGGGGGGACCCAACGCAGTTTTTTTTTTTTTTATTTATTAGGGTAAACGCCCTTTACTGCCACATGAAAAGCACTAAAGAGTGCATGTTTATTATATGTAGGGGCATGTGAAATTATATATTTACAGGACATTTATCTATTATACCACTGCTCCCATAGAAGTATACAGAGTGGGGTCACACATTACACCACTGCTCCCATAGAAATGGACAGAGCGAAGTCACACATTACACCATTGCTCCCATAGAAGTATACAGAGTGGGGTCACACATTACACCACTGCTACCATAGAAGTGGACAGAGCAAAGTCACACATTACACCATTGCTCCCATAGAAGTGTACAGAGCGGGGTCACACATTGCACCACTGCTCCCATAGAAGTGGACAGAGCGGGGCCATGTATTACACCACGTGTGTATTTTTCTGTGTGTATGAGCATGCATGTGTATTTTTCTGTGTGTGAGCATGCATGTGTATTTTTATGTGTATGAGCATGCATGTGCATTTTCCTGTGTGTGAGCGTGCGTGTGCTTTTTCCTATGTGTAAGCATGCGTGTGCATTTTCCTGTGTGTGAGCGTGCACGTGCATTTTCCTGAGTGTGACTGCATGTGTTCTCCTGTGTATGAGAATTTGTCTATTTTCCTGTGTGTATGAGCGCATGTGTATTTTGCTATGTATAGTAGAGATCAGATGATCGCAGCTTCAAGTAAGAAATACAGTATAAAGTGAAAAGTTGTCTAATCCCTGCATGTGTGATACTCCCCAGACCGGTGCATCTAATCACATCATAATGCACAATACTCCCCAAACCGGTGTATCTAATCCCATCATCATGTGCGATGTTCCCCAGACCTGTGTATCTAATCCCATCATCATGCGCGATACTCCCCACTGGTTTCCACAAAGTAGAATGCACTTTGCATCGGCCTCCACAGAGGAGGATGCACTCCCCAACTGCTTCCACAGAGTAGGATGCACTCCCCATCAGCCTCCACAGAGTAGGATGCACTCCCCATCAGCCTCCACAGATTAGGATGCACTCCCCATTAGCCTCCACAGATTAGGATGCACTCCCCATCAGCCTCCACAGAGTAGGATGCACTCCCCATCAGCCTCCACAGAGTAGGATGCACTCCCCATCAGCCTCCACAGAGTAGGATGCACTCCTCCTTGTTCTTCCGCTGCTCCGGTCTCTGTAGCGAACGCCCGCACATCTCAGCACAGTGGGCTCAGTGTAGTGACGTCATTGCGCCCACTGTCAGTGTCTGCATCAGTGACGTTAGATGCAGAGGGGGATTGAGGGGTGCGTCACGCTCCCTCACTCAACATTGCTTTCAACTGTATCAGCAACCAGTCGATACAGTTGAATTTGCGAGGACGGGCCCTCCCCTCCACAGCTCATGGGCCCCACATCAGCTGCATGTGATACACTGCATTGAGACCTGTATCTATTCCCAGTGTGTTACTGTAAGAGTGTGTAATCACACACGTGATACACTCCGCGTATCTAACCACAGCTTATGATACAACTAGAAGCACCATCTAACAGAATCTGTGCTGCCAGCCGTCCTCAGTGACACTGTACTTGTCAGTATAACTGGCAGTCACCAACAAAATGGCTCCACACTGTGATCCTAAACTTCATCCTCTCGTATCCTGTTACAAACACTCAGAAGGAGAAGAGAGGAGCGACATGACACACATGAGAGCAGACCCAGCCCACATTTACTGCAGTCGTAATGTGAGCCAGTTGTACACTAGGTTTCCATGGCAAATTTCAGCAGCTGCTCCCCCTAGTTTTTAAAAGTGGAAATACCAAACTTTTTCAAATTATTTTTCATATTTTACTTCATTAAAAACAAATATTTAAAAAAAATAATTAAAAACATTAAGACTCTACATTTTTTCAGTTGTTGAAACATATTTTTGATGACATCTTCCCTTTAAATAGTCAGATCAATCAGTCCACAGAAACTTTGCGTTTTTTTGTAATTATGGTTTTCATTCCCATTTTGGTGAATTTTCTCAGATAAGTTCTGAATGTCCTGGGGTGGAGGTCGCCATACAGAAGCATGGGGATGTTACATAGGTTGAAAAAAGACCTAGATCCATCAAGTTCAATCTTTCTCCACCAATTATACATTTGTTGTCACTAAGTTATCTATAACCCAATTTGTTATATTTACTGAGAAAATCATCAAGTCTTGTAGAAAGCCAAAGTGGAATCTCACCGTACTATGTCTTTAGCGCTCCTGTTTCCAAAGGAGTGCCTTGTCCAAAAGCTGCTGACCTGCAGAGAAATCCGTCAAAATATACAAAATATGGACGGCACCTCCAGATAAAGATCTTCAACTTTATTTCATATCAAAAAATAATTAAAATTTCCACATGTCAGCAAAAAACAGACTGACGCGTTTCTGGCTCATAGTCATAGAGTATACTGGTTACAAAGTGGAATGAAGCTTATAAAAGGAGACATCACACATGTGCAACAAATTCATAATTATACAAAACATATAACACAGAAAAACTATGTATATATACATATTAAAAGCATGTGAAACGAATGATAAAAAGTTATATGAGAGAATGTTCTCATCAATGAAAAAAGGAACAATAGTATATTGTATAAACGTCGAAGACATTTCAATAAATAAACATGGTATCAGCTTTGTAATTCATTCCCTTAGGCTGTTTTGTATCTAATACAACAATCTAAACATGCTTCTCTCATAAATCATGTATGTTGCCAGCTGTCACTTCTTTTTGGAGTTTTAACTGTCTCTATGCCAAAGAAACAAAAACTATCCAATTTTCCCTCAGGTCGCTCCAAAAAAAGGTCTAAGGCTATGATCACACACGTGTTTTTTTCTGCTGCAAACTTCTCTATAGCAGGAAAACAGCTGTGTTAAAAATGCAGGTTTTGGTGCATTTTTGTTGCATTTTTTGACCACCCATTACTTCCTATGGGTGAAAAAACACTGAAAAAAAAGCAGGTGCGTTTTTTGCTTCAAAAACGCTGAAAGAAGTGACATGCTCTATTTTCCAAAAACACAACAAAGTCACAAAATACGCAGCAAACAAAAAGTAACCTGTGTGAACATAGCTTATCAGCTCCTGATTAGGAAATATTATTATTATTATTATTATTATTAATGATGTAAATATGTTCAGAGATCCTTTCTTAAAGTTACGGCTAATACAGCCTATATATTTAACCCCACAAGAAGTACATTCAATGCAGTAAACCACATAACATGTTTCACAATTAATGAAAGAGTTAATGTTGAAATGATCATTAATTTTTTAGTGTAATACTGCATTTCTTGGCAAAACATTTATGGAATCCTTTGGTCATTATCCAGGTTGCGCTATTGGTGCGTTTTTCATATAGACTTGGTGAGAGCAAATTACTAATTGTTTTTTCTCTCCTTGCAACACATCTATAGCCCTTATTTAAAATATCATGTAATCTATCATCTTGGTAGAGAACAGGGATATATTTTGGTATGATATTTTTAATTTTGTTAAATTGGGTGCTGTAAGGGGTACTAAAGGTGATAGACATTCTAATGATACTAATCATGTTATTTCTAGCTTTTTTTTCTCTGGAGGTGCCGTCCACATTTTGTAAATTTGATGAAATCATCTAGCCCTTTTTTTTTTAAAAAAAAGAAGCTGTTACAGTATCTGCCATTCCTACATCTTGTGGTAGGGCGTTCCACAATCTGACTGCTCTAACTGTAAGGAACCCTTTCCTGTATGCCGGAATGTCCATTCTTCCACCCGTATTGAGTGCCCCCTAGTCCTCAGTATAGTCTAGTATGCTCCACAGAAACCCCCGGGAATTCCCTAGGAAGAAGAGTAAACCATTGCTACCTTTTCTTCCTTTGTCCCATATTTTAAATATTAATTTCTTACATCCACATCCAGACCTTTTTCCACCAAACTACAGAGCAGTGAGCGATGAGCACGGTGAGAGATCTCACCAAGATATTGCGGCTATAGAGAAAAGATATCAAGGAAAATGGAATCCATCAATGCTTACAGTTTATTGTTGGACAATAGTAAGAGAAGAACTGATGAAGGAGTACAAGAGACAAGCAAAAAAGTTGTCACTGAATGAGAACCAAATTTTGTAGTGCAATTTCTGTAACTACTTATAATTCACAATAGTGTTTAGACAGGTTTTAATTATTTGAATTGTTGCTAAATTTCCTCTAAATGTCAGAAAATTTGTCATAAAATATTCAGCATCTTTATATTTGCAAAAATAATAATGTTCCAAAGTACTGAAACTTGTATGCATTAATTATATGTAGCAGTAAAAGGAAAACTCTTTGATATCAACAAAGTCAACAAAGCAAAAGGTGACTACTTTGAAGAACCTAGAATATAAGACATATTTTCAGTTGTTTCACACTTTTTTGTTAAGTATATAATTCCACATGTGGTAATTCATAGTTTTGCTGCCTTCAGTGTGAATGTACAATTTTCATAGACATGAAAATACAGAGAAATCTTCAAATGAAAAGGTGTGTCCAAACTTTTGGTCTGTACTGTACATCCCATGCCGGCGCTGTTCCAGCGGTGTCGGCATTTCCATTCCTGGGGCTCATGTGAGGATGTTGAGTCATGTAAGCCCTGCGCCCCATCAGAGCTGCTGTCACTGTCCCGACCTTCTGACATCAAACATCATGAGGAAGTCAAAGAGCAGCCGCAGCCCTGGCATCCTGTTGATGTTCAACAAGTCCAAAGGTGGGGACAATGAAGCTGGCACTGTTTGGGAGCAGGGCTCGTGAGATATAACAACCTCACGTGAGCCCCGGGAACGCAAGTGCCAACACCGCTGGAACAGCGCCGGCACGGGAGCCGAGTATGAGCGATTTTAATTTAATGAGGCCAAACATGAGGAATGACAAGGGGTTGTCCTAATGGTGGACAACAACTTTAAGAAAATACAATTTTCGGTTCAAACATTTCCCACATTCTGAACATGAAAAAAAACCTTCTCAACTGTGTGACTTCTGATGTTTATTAACCCCTTCAGGACCTTAAGATTTTCCATTTTTGGTCTTTTCGTTTGTTGCTCCCCGTCTTCCCAGAGCCATCATTTTTTTTATTTTTCTGTCAATATGGCCGTGTGAGGGCTTTTTTTTTCCAGGGACGAGTTGTACTTTTGAATGGCACCATTGATTTTACCATGTAGTGCAATGGAAAATGGGAAAAAAATTCCAAATGCTGTGACATTGCAAAAGAAGTGCAGTTCCACAATTATTTTTTTAGGATTTTTTTTACCATGTTCACTAAATGCTAAAATTCTCTAGGTCATTACAAATTTGCAGATAAAAAAAGAATCTCTACATATTTGTTATTTAAGTGGTGTTATTGCATTTAGATGCAATGTGTCAGCGACCAAAAAACTCTTTCTGGCGTTTTGATCCTTTTTTCTTATTACGCTCATATTAATTATTTTTATAGTTTGATAGATTGGTAGTTTCTGAACGTGGCGATACCAAATGTGTATTTTTTATTTTTTCACAATTGTTTTATTTTGAATGGGTCAAAAGGGGAGTGATTTGAACTTTTATACATATATATATTTTTTTAATATTTTTACATGTTTTTATTTTTTGTTTTACTGGTTTCAATAGTCTTCTTAGGAGACTTGACACTGCGATCTTCTCATCGCTTGTGCTACAAGCTATGTGCTATGTGTAGCAGACTTGATCATTTGCTATGAATGCCAGCCACAGGGCAGATCAGCAATGACCACCACAGGACTCTCCTGCCGACCACGAGTTGTCATGTCAACCCATCGGCAAGCCACGTTAATGTGACAACGGTGCCAATGACCGGAACTAATGATGCACTTTCGGCGCGATCATGTTAAATGTTGCAGTCAGAGATTGACAGCAGCATTTAACATGTTAACAGCCAGTGATGGATCATGATTCCACCCGCAGCTGTTAGGGGACACATGACAGCTGATCAGATCAGCTGTCATGTGCCTGAAACCATGCAAGGTCAGTGCTGGAGCCCGCACCAAAAAGAGGGAGGCAACCTATGATGTATTTATAGGTCGTGAAGGGGTTAAAGGGAACCTGTCACCATCAAAAGTGCTATTTACCTGCAGATATGGGCTAACCTGCACAGCGCCTGCACGTAGTTGAATGCTGTGGGGAGAAAATTAACTTTATTCTCCCCAGCAGCATTCGGTTTCAGTCAGTGGGGCAGTGAAAGCGCTGGTTCAATCACTGATCTGGGGGCTGTGGCTGTAACCACACCCCGGCACTGACTGACAGCCGGCCCCAATGCAGAGCCAGTGTCAGTCAGGGCTGGGGGTGCGGTTACAGACGCCCCTCCGTATTCTCATAGCGGCGACTGAACCTGCGCTGGCGCCGCCCCCACTTACTGAAAGCGAATGCTGCCGGGGAGCATACTACATGCAAGCTCCGGACAAGTTAGTAATGCTATTAACCTACAGATTAAGCCCATATCTGCAGGTTTAATAGTGTTTTTGCTGGTGACAGGTTTCTTTAAAAGTTGATTTCCAAGTAAAACATTTCCCACATTAAGAACATGAAAAAGACTTCTCCCCTGAGTGACTGCTCTGGTGACTAAGAAAAGATGATTTCTTCATAAAACATTTTCCATATTCTGAACAGGAAAAGGGCTTTCCTCCTGTGTGCATTCTCTGGTGTCTATCAAGATGCGCTTTTCGGTTAAAACATTTCCCACATTCTGAACATGAAAAAGGCTTCTCCCCTGTGTGGGTTCTCTGGTGTCTATCAAGATGCGCTTTCCAGCTAAAACATTTCCCACATTCTGAACATGGAAAAGGCTTCTCCCCTGTGTGAGTTCTGTGGTGTCTATCAAGATGCACTTTCAAGCTAAAACATTTCCCACATTCTGAACACGAATAAGGCTTCTCCCCAGTGTGGGTTCTCTGATGTGTAGCTGACGCGCCCCTGGGCCTGTGTCGCGCTGCGTTGCGCACGCGGGAGCTTACCCGGAGCCGGATCTGTTTAGGGTTGTAGTCTCGTGGCGGTGACCCGGTCCGTGCCCAGGGAGTCAAACTGGACGGCAGTCTGTTAGCGGTAGAAAATGGTTGATGACTACGCCACCCGTTGAATGCAGCCAGGGGGCTGCTGCTGCAGGGCAGACCGCTGAGGCCGGTGGAAGGATGGTGCAGCGTGAGAGTATAACCCCCAACGGGAGGGGTATGGCCTCAGGGCAACCGACGTGGATGATGGGGGTAGCAGGAACCACTCAGAGACGGTATGGTAGCGTTCAGGGTCTTTACTGGTAACAACGATAGACCCTCCCGGAGTACTTGCTAGCGAACGGGGCCTGGTCAGTCCTTGAGCAGATGGGATCTCCCCTGGCCAGGCGTAGTTGTAGGCCTCCCAAGCTGACTGTACTCTTCTGGCTACCTTGCTAGAAGCTGATGTAAGTAGCCCTCGTCCCTGAGTGTACCGTGTGGTGCTCACCCGTATGGCCGGTGACTCGGGGCCTTCTAATGGCTTCCGCTCCACGATGGCGGTGCTGGTCCCACGCGTGTGACCGGGCCTTCGGGCTTCTGGGCCAGGGGACCTGAAATCCCCTGCCTGACGGATTCTGCTGCTGGGTAGAAGTTAGTCCCCACAGCCTCGGACTCCGGGTCCGGTAAAGAATCTTCTTAGTCAGGGCGAGCTCTTTAGCTGCCAGCCCCTGACTCCTTGTGACTCTGCTGCTTCCTATGCTGCTCTTGTCTCTACTCTTCCTGGACTCACCAACCCTGCCTCAGCCCCGGGTTTATACAGGGGAAGTTCTTCCCCTCCCAAGGCTGGGCAGGAGGTGTGGCATGCACAGGATCCCTGACCAAAGGACCTCCCACCTGCTCTCAGACGTAATATCTCTATCACTGTGACAACCAGACCCCTGGGGTGTCACACTCCCCCCTAGTGAAATTTAGTACTCCGGGACTAAACACTTTTTAGAAAAATATAACAAGGTATATCAAAGAACAATAAAATACAATAAGGAAACACAATAAGATGGTCACGGATGTCCGCAACCGGGTGCAGTCTTTGAAGAAAAGCAAAGGTGTCCATTTCACCAACACAGGGAGACGTAACCAGGTAGGGGTCTGTCCTACCCCGAGTCCTTAACAGTCTCTAGTCCATCCTGGGTTACGCTCCAACTATATACAAAGGATTCCCGGTAAATCCACCGAAGACTCCTAAAAACAACTAGAAACACAAAATTACACACAAGCAACAATAAACAGGTAAACATTGTAAAACAACTTAAACATTTAGATCCTCCAACGTGCGGGTAACTGGCCTCTAGTGGCCCTAGTGGACCTACGGAGCTGACTGTCTGGCCCTGAACTACAGGGTGTAGGAGCTGTCAAGGGTAAACTGGGCAGCTGTCTACCGGCTCTTTGTCTCACTAGGGGTACGGCAGGCTCACTATAAGCAGAGGGTGGATTCTCCTGTTCCGCTTGGGTGGAGTCTTCTGCCTCCTGGACCGGCTGCTCTTCCAGCTCTACCCGTTGCTCCGTAGGTTCTTGGGATGATGGTTGGAGGAAGGTGAGTACGGGTACCACAACTGCACCATTGACTTGAGTCCAAGACCGAGGGAAGTCCCCGAGCACGGTACTAACCATATCTTCCCTTTCTTCCACGGGTCGATGGTCTTCCTGTTCCTCCTCAGGGTTCCTCAGTTGTTCGGGGCACTTCTTCAGGTGGTCCCGGGATACAATGGCTGTGGTTTCCCCTCCGTCTTTACTGATGGTACAGACCTTCGGGTTCTCGTGGCTTGAGGGCAGTACGGTGTACGGGTCCTTCTCCCACTGGTCGTCCAACTTGTGGAGCCGTCTCTTCCTCTTCAAGACCTGCTCTCCGGGTACCAGGGGAACAGCGGGAGCATACTGGTTGTAAGTCTTCTCTTGTCTTTCCCTAGCCTGACAGAGACTTCGCTCCACGCTCTCCTGTACTTTCCGGTACTGCTGCTGCCTCTCTGTGTCCCAGTCTGTTTCTGGTGAAGTGTCCTCGGGCGTCAGGACTCCCATTTCCAGGTCAACAGGTAACTTACCAGGTCTTGCCCTCATTAGGTAAGCCGGGGTACAGTTGGTGGAACCTACCGGGATGTGGTTGTATAGGTCCACCAGATCGGGCAACTTCTCAGGCCACAGACTGCGTTCTTCCAGGGGCAACGTTTTTAGAAGATCCATTACCACCTGGTTCATTTTCTCACAAAGTCCATTAGTTTGCGGATGGTAGGGTGTCGTCCTTATCTTCCGGCAGCCATACAGATTGCAGAATTCCTGGAAGACCTCCGCTTCAAAGGCAGGTCCCTGGTCCGTCAGCACTTGGTCCGGGTACCCGTGTGGACGGCAAAAGTGCTGCTGGAAGGCTCTAGCTGCTGTTCGAGCCGTTAAGTCCTTGACGGGGACGACAACCAGAAACCGGGAGTAATGATCCACGATGGTTAACGCGTAGACGTAGCCACTTCTGCTGGGGGTCAGTTTTACATGATCCAAGGCTACCAGTTCCAACGGTTGCCGGGTGACGATGGACTGCAGGGGAGTCTTCTGGCTGGCCCGGTCCTTCCTTCTCAGATTGCACGGGCCACAGTCTCTGCACCACTTCTCGATGGTTCCCCTCATGCTTACCCAGTGGAACCGCTCGCGCAGCAGGAACTCCAGCTTTTTCCACCCGAAGTGTCCAGCTCCGTCGTGGTATGCCTCCATCACCATGGCTGCGTCTCTTCGTGGCACCACTACTTGCCAGAGTAGTTCATGCGTCCTGGAGTTAACCATTCTGCGGCACAACTTCCCCTTGTAAAGGAACAGTCGACTCTTCTCTGCCCATAGTTGTTTGGCTTCCTCTGGAGCGTCTGATTCCAGGCTAGCCTCCGGGCGAGTCAGCATCTCCTTCACCAGTCGGACGGCAGGGTCGCTGTCTTGCGTTTCCGCCCAGTTGTAGTGAGGTAAGGGGTTCAACGTAGCAGCCTGCTTACTCCTTACCCGGTGGGAATACTGGATAGTCCCATGACGGTGGAACGCAGGGAGTTCAACTTCTTCCAGTCCCTCCGGATCTTCTCCTCCGTCCGGCAGGTTGGGCATCCTGGACAGGGCGTCCGCGTTGGTATTGGAGCGCCCTGCCCGGTATTTAATTGTGAACTCGTAGTTGGACAGACGGGCCATCCACCTCTGCTCCAGGGCACCGAGCCTTGCCGTGTCCAGGTGTGTCAGCGGGTTGTTATCCGTGTATACGGTGAACCGGGAAGAAGCGAGGTAATGCTTAAAGCGCTCGGTGACTGCCCATACCACGGCCAGGAACTCTAGCTTAAATGAGCTATAATTCTCGGGATTCCTTTCGGTGGGTCGCAGTTTTCGGCTGGCATAGGCGATTACTCGCTCTTTCCCCTGCTGAATCTGGGACAGTACGGCTCCTAGCCCGACGTTACTGGCGTCGGTGTAGAGGATGAAGGGCTGGCTATAGTCCGGATACGCCAAGATTTCATCCCCCGTGAGGGCCATCTTCAGCTGGCGGAAGGACTCTTCCTCTAGCTCTTCCCATTTGAAGGGCGGCTTCTGGTTCTTGGCCTTCCGGGACTGGCCTATCAGGAGGTCCTGCATAGGCGCCGACTTTTTGGTGAAACCGGGAATAAACCTTCGGTAGTAGCCTACCAACCCTAGGAACTGCCGCACTTCTTTTACGCTGGAAGGGCTTGGCCATCCTTTGATTGCGGTGATCTTATCGGGGTCGGGAGCCACTCCGTCAGCGCTCACCACGTGTCCCAGGTATTGCACCTTTGGTTTCAGGAGGTGACACTTGGAGGGTTTCACCTTTAGGCCGTAACTCGCCAGAGCTTCGAACACCTCCGCCAGGTGTTTCAGGTGGTCCTCATAAGTTTTGGAGTATACGATGACATCGTCCAGGTACAACAGGACCGTCTCGAAGTTTCTGTGGCCCAGACAGCACTCCATTAATCGTTGGAAGGTTCCTGGGGCGTTGCAGAGTCCGAACGGCATGCAGGTGAACTCGCTAAGTCCCATCGGGGTGGTGAATGCGGTCTTCTCCCGGTCCGCCTCTGCTACAGGAACCTGCCAGTACCCGCTAGTGAGATCCAAGGTAGAGAAGAAGTTAGCAGATCTTAAAGCAGCCAATGACTCCTCTATCCTTGGTAAGGGGTACGCATCCTTGTGTGTGATACGGTTGATTTTCCGGTAATCTACACACATCCTCATGGTGTTGTCTTTCTTTTTGACTAAAACTAGTGGGGCTGCCCAGGGGCTACAGCTATCCCGGATTACCCCAGCCTCCTTCATGTCTCTAAGCATCCCCTTGGCGTGTTGGTAATGTGCAGGGGGTACGGGTCGATACCTCTCTTTTATGGGAGGATGATCTCCCGTGGGGATGCGGTGTTCTACCCCCTTGACTCGCCCGAAGTCTAACGGGTGTTTACTAAACACTCTCTCATACTCTTGAACCACCCGATAGACTCCTTGTTTCTGGTGTGAGGGAGTGGAGTCAGTACCCAGATGTAGTTGCTGACACCAGTCCTCCATGTCTTTCTTAGAGCCGTTACCTTCCTCTGGGTGAGATGGAGGCAAGGGTTCCACAGATTGTATAGAATTTTGATTAGTGGTATATAATTTGGCTAGCGTGGCATACCGGGGCAGGTACACTTCCCTCTCCCCGATATTTATTATGCGAACGGGCACCCTCCCATGGCGTACATTGACCACCCCCCGTGCTGTCAAAATGGTGGGCCTACTGTCTGAGTTAACTGGTTCTACCATTGCCTGGTAATCTCTACCTCTCAGACCAATAGCTGCCCGGCACCAAATCATCATTTCACTTTTTGGGGGCATGGCAATAGGAAAAGGGTCACACATTCTTACGCTACCAATCTCACCGCCGGAGAGTTCCACTTGTTGCCGTTGCATCAGTGCCCGGATCTCTTTCTGGAGCACCCGCTGCTCGCCGGAGCTGGCATTCTTGACAACCTGCTGTAAAAGGAAAATCACCTCTGCAAGACAATTTTCAATTACATTAGTTCCTAGAGTTATTTTTGGGTGACTCTCATGTTTGTCAATATCTACAATGATCAGTCCCTGTGCGGCCAGTTCGACTCTACCAATTTTGATGGTCACCTCTTTAAATCCGATCTGTGGCACGGGCTGACCATTGCTGGCGATGATACTCAAGTCGTCGTCAGGGTAGCGGGTAATATCCGAGTCATTCCAGTACTGCTTGAAGAGCACGTACGGGATGGTGGTGACCTGTGACCCGGTGTCCAGTAGGGCACTCATGGGAATGCCATCCAGTACCACAGGCAAGACTGGACGTCCTCCCACATATCTGTCGCGCCAGTTCGATGGGCCTGGTGATCTTTTTCCTGGGGGTTGGCCCTCTACCCCAGGTTGTGCCCGTTTAAAGAACAGTACCTTTCCATATGTCCGGGTTGATTGCAGCGGCGGCAGATGGGTCGTCCGTCCTCGCTGTATCGGTCACTGGGTCTTCCTCTGGCCGGTGGGGTCCTCCTTGGTCGACGCCACGGGATGTCCTCCGGTCCGGATGCCAGCTGGATCTTCCCTGGAGTGGAAACCTGTAAAGACTGCACAGTTCGGGTTAGCGCAGCAACGCTTTTAGCTAGCTCTTGGACCTGATGGTGTAGGTCTGGAGCCGGGTCATTGTCCAAAGCCTGCGCATCAGCTCCCACAGGCCCTGCTGACAAGGGCGCCGCCTCCTGGTAGTAAGTGGTAGTGGGGCGTCTGTGGGTCACAACGCCACCTGGTGCCGGTTCTCGGAGCACCCGGATGGCTCTGTCCTTGAACTGTGCAAATTCTAGATGAGGGTCCTGTAAGGCCATTGCCCGCAACTGGGTGCGGTGGGCATTGCAATATAAACCCTCTATAAATTGTTCGGTCAACAGCCTGTCCTCGTTTCCCACTCCATTAGGGTCGGTCTGCTTAATGGCCCTCAGGGCCTCTTGTAGGTTTAGTGCATAGTCCCTTATACTCTCATGCGCTCGCTGCTTGCACCCGTAGAATCTAAGTTTAATCTCGGCTGAGGTGCGGGTATCAAAGGTGTCCTTCAGCCGGGTTAGTATCCCTGCGACAGTCTTCCTCCCAGGTGGCCAGGATTTTACTTCCCTTTTGGCTGCCCCAGTTAGTTGGGCCACCAAGATGCTCACTTTTTGCTCTTCTGTGAGGGGGTACACCTGGAAGAGGCTATCCAGCTTTTCTCTAAAGTCATGCAGGGTATGTGACTCCCCTGAGTACTGGGGTAGCCAAGCTGCTCCCGGGATATAGGGCATGGTGAAGGGCATAACTGCAACAGCGGTAGCGCTGGCGGGGGTTGAGGCAGTGGAGCTCTCCTCCGTATCCGACATCTTCCTCCCCCCTAGTGGACCGTGGCCTACCTTGCGATGATCCTGTTCCGTAGGCCGCGGCTCCGCAGTGGATCGTCAGGGTTGAGGACCTTCCGTCGCGCTCCTGTGACGTCGGCGTCTGCTGGGCTCCTTCCAGGACCTTACGCAACGTCCGGACGTGAGGCGGGGCTTCAGTTCTCGCGCGCTTTCGGAGTCCACGCCCCTCTTCTTCCCGCGCGGCGTCCTCAAGATGGCGTCCAATGGCGGGAAAACTCCACGGATGGCGGGAAGAAGGCTGAAGATGGCGCCGGATGGCGGGAAACTTCACCGATGGCGGGAAGAAGGCTGAAGATGGCGCCGGATGGCGGGAATCTTCACCGATGGCGGGAATCTTCACCACTGGTAAGTTTGAACAGTCTTTGCTTTTCAGGCACGCAGTACCCGGTGGTTGCGGGCACGTGATCCTGCCGACTACGCCAAAGTTGACGCGCCCCTGGGCCTGTGTCGCGCTGCGTTGCGCACGCGGGAGCTTACCCGGAGCCGGATCTGTTTAGGGTTGTAGTCTCGTGGCGGTGACCTGGTCCGTGCCCAGGGAGTCAAACTGGACGGCAGTCTGTTAGCGGTAGAAAATGGTTGATGACTACGCCACCCGTTGAATGCAGCCAGGGGGCTGCTGCTGCAGGGCAGACCGCTGAGACCGGTGGAAGGATGGTGCAGCGTGATAGTATAACCCCCAACGGGAGGGGTATGGCCTCAGGGCAACCGACGTGGATGATGGGGGTAGCAGGAACCACTCAGAGACGGTATGGTAGCGTTCAGGGTCTTTACTGGTAACAACGATAGACCCTCCCGGAGTACTTGCTAGCGAACGGGGCCTGGTCAGTCCTTGAGCAGATGGGATCTCCCCTGGCCAGGCGTAGTTGTAGGCCTCCCAAGCTGACTGTACTCTTCTGGCTACCTTGCTAGAAGCTGATGTAAGTAGCCCTCGTCCCTGAGTGTACCGTGTGGTGCTCACCCGTATGGCCGGTGACTCGGGGCCTTCTAATGGCTTCCGCTCCACGATGGCGGTGCTGGTCCCACGCGTGTGACCGGGCCTTCGGGCTTCTGGGCCAGGGGACCTGAAATCCCCTGCCTGACGGATTCTGCTGCTGGGTAGAAGTTAGTCCCCACAGCCTCGGACTCCGGGTCCGGTAAAGAATCTTCTTAGTCAGGGCGAGCTCTTTAGCTGCCAGCCCCTGACTCCTTGTGACTCTGCTGCTTCCTATGCTGCTCTTGTCTCTACTCTTCCTGGACTCACCAACCCTGCCTCAGCCCCGGGTTTATACAGGGGAAGTTCTTCCCCTCCCAAGGCTGGGCAGGAGGTGTGGCATGCACAGGATCCCTGACCAAAGGACCTCCCACCTGCTCTCAGACGTAATATCTCTATCACTGTGACAACCAGACCCCTGGGGTGTCACATAGCAAGATTTGATTTCTCTGTAAAACATTTTCCGCATTCTGGACATGAAAAAGGCTTCTCTCCTGTGTGAGTCTTCTGATGTCTGATAAAGGTTGATATCTGTGGAAAACATTTCCCACATTCTGAACACGAAAATGGCTTCTCCCCTGTGTTAGTTCTCTGGCGTCTAACAAGATTTGATTTCTGGTTAAAACATTTCCCACACTTGGAACATGAAAATATATTCTCTGCTGTGTGAATGTTTTTGATGTTTTCAAGGGGAAAACTATTTCCATATTCTGATTGTGAAAATGACTTATTTGCTTTAGGAGCAGTTCGTTTTTTAATGCTTATTTTGTGACTTTGCTTTTCTTTAGTATTCAGTAATGAATCATAAGACAGGACCTGTTTCAAAGGATCAGATGACAGATCTTTGCAGTGAAGGGATGATGGTATATCCGTGGTAATGGCATTCACTTCAATTATATCCTCTGGGATCTCAAGACTATCTGATTTAAAAATTGAAGATGTCAGCTGTCCCTCTGATCTTCTGGTACAGTCATCTGCCAAGAAAAAACAATTATTATTTTTGAATAAAATATCCTTGAATTTAATATTTTTGAACATTTCTACTTAAACTGTCAGTAAAAATGGCAAGTTACGTTAAAATACTGAATTGTTAATTCCAGCGGACCTGGCGCTGTCATGGCTGCCTGACAACCACACGGTAGACCCGGATGGAGTGTGTTCAGACCAGAACAGCGAAGTCATAAGCTCTTAGACCCATAGCTGTAGTATGGCAGGAGTACAGAAGCCAACCAGTAGTGTCCTGGAGCAATTCATCTTACTAGCCAAAGGCACTAAAGGCTCAGCTCTTCCAGCCCTTATCAACCAAGTATTAGACACCCCAGGAGTCTATGTATTCGGAGAACTTCTAAATTTACCCACAGTACAAGAGCTTGCAGACCGTTCACATTCTGGCTACTTACAGCTCCTAAATTTGTTTGCCTATGGGACATATCCAGATTATGTTGCATTAAAAGATAATTTGCCAGAACTTTCGGCTGTACAGAAAAACAAGCTGAAACACTTGACAATTGTGAGCCTTGTGTCCAGGATGAAGTGCATTCCATACTCTGTGCTGCTGAAAGATTTAGACATGAGGAACCTCCGAGAGTTGGAGGATTTAATCATAGAAGCAGTTTACACAGACATCATTCAGGGCAAACTGGATCAACGCAATCATGTGCTAGAAGTTGATTTCTGCATTGGACGGGACATTCCCAAGAAGGACATAAGTAGCATTGTGAAAACCCTTCAAGAGTGGTGTGATGGTTGTGAAGCCATTTTAATGGGGATTGAACAGCAAGTGGTGAAGGCAAACCAATACAAGGAGAACCACATCTGTACACAGCAGCAAATAGAAACAGAAGTGACAAATATTAAAAAAAACTCCGAAAGCCACAGCTTCCTCAACTGCTCAGGACACGGACCAGCTCCTTGCAGAGCGGGAAGGACCCCCTCTTGCTGAGCAGCGACAGCCCACTAAGAAGATGTCAAAGGTTACAGGTCTGGTCTCCAGCCGCCACTAATGAAGCTGAAAATATGGAAGAGGCTCCAGGGGGCATACAACTGCTCCTGGACTGTTTACAGACTTAACCACATGCCATCATTGTATCTGCCTCTTTCCATCCAAAACCCTTGGAGACCCTGCCTGCTAAGAGTGACAGTGAACCCATTAGCGTTAGCACTGCTGAGATCCAGCTTGGTTTGCAGATTGTTGTCCATGCAGATCAGGACATTTTGCCTATAAGTTTGTGGATCCATCTCCCTGCTGGAGAGGTCTGCTGTGGAAGTCACTGCGGTATACAGTAGCCTTCCCTGTCACGGAGAGGATTCTAGAAATGGCTGCTTATTGCTGTGTGGTTATAAAATCCCAGGTGACTTTGGTCCTGTCATCTCTTCTCTGGAGATTTGAAATGTGCAGTAGGGACAGATCTGTACAGAAAGTTTTCCTATTTCCTTAAATGCACCCTGTTATAGCATTATTTTTCCAGGAGACTGTATTTTCTTTCTTCTTGTAATGAGTCATTTTTGCCTGATCTTGACATGCCATGTATTTGAGGGCAGTTTTTGAAATGCAGAAAAATAATTTTTAATGGTCATCTGGCAGGAAGAGAAAGTCCACTTCATATGTGAGCTGCAATTTCCTGTATCCAACTATATCTGTATGGCTTGTGGAAAAGATTAAGATGTAAAACAGTAGAACATATGTATGTGGTGTTTCTTAAGGCAGATCACAGAAACTGCCAGAGAATGCAAAACATGATAAAACAGACACATAAGGTTGGGTTCCCATAATAGGCGCTTGGTGAGTTTTTGATGCTGCGTATTGTCAGAGCGTAAAAAACGTAGCGTCTTACAAGTCCAGCAGAGTGGATGGATTCATAGAAATCTCACACCCTCTGTGCTTTGTTTAGGCTGCATAAACTGACCTGCTGTACATGTTGGGTGTACATCGTTTTATGTGTGGATTATTTCCATAGACTTGCCATTGATGCAGAAAATATGCAGGTAAAAAACACACATGCTACGTAAATGCGTTAAAAACGCATCCGCACACAACTGTATCAATATTAAGTTTTGTCAAAGCTATATACCAGAAAGTATCAAAAACAAATCTGCTTTATTTATAACATGACATACCAAAAAGAGACAAAAAGCGCAGCGTCAAAAGCAAGAAAAAAAATGCACTCCAAAATACTGAATTATTCACAAGACAAAGAAGACAATGACAGTTCACAGTCTAATAGAAAACCTCATATGATGAACCAGTAGAGCGTGGTGTCCAACTGTTTGTTCATTCTTCCTCCCAAATATGGAATAAAATATGGAATGTAGGCAAAAATAATATCAATAAAAACTTCTACTCATCTCACAAAAAACAAGCCCCCACTCAGGTCCATCATCTGTCAATGGAAAAACAGAAGTTTCCACATTATTAGTGGCTCAAAGGCTCTTGAAAAGCAACATGGCTTCCATAAACCAATCCACCAATATCTGATCTCCCAAAGTCAGATCTCCCCCTCGCTTCTGAGCCTTGCAGTGCGCCCAAACCACATTTAGCCTCCATGTATTTGACATTACTATAGTGAGAAGAACACACTTAATTGATGGTGTGTGTCTCCTGGAGCACAATCTGGACACTATGTGTTGGGTAATAAAATTATATATTTGTAATTTTCACTCTCCAGCATCCACTGCGTGCTAATTTCCAGAAAAACACTGTGGAGTCAAAATAGTCACTACTCCTATAGATTAATTCACTGACTGGTTATAAATTCCAAAATGGAGTCACTTTATGGGGATTTCTACTGCTCTGGTTTTCTTTCATTTTGTCATATTAGGGCTTCTGTAAATGGTGCGTCCCATCTCCTTATTGGGATCTGCTCCTGCTACTTCTGTCACCAGGAGCCGCCTTATTCATCCTGCAGGCGGCGCTGGTAATGGAGGAGATATAGGGACCAGAAGCTCTGGGCGGCGTAGGCTCTGTCCAGCCACTAAGGTTAGGGTGCCTGGAACCAGTAGTTCCATCCAGTCTGGCAGTATGGGTGTGTGTGCTGTCCAGCTGGAGTAATCTGCTCTCTGCTTCAGCCAACTGGAAAGCACCACACCCTACTAAAGCTGGAAGCATATTGCGAGAAGCAGCCAGATACAGCCTTGTTCTCCTCTGGTTCAGTCCTCTGTGCTCAGCTCCCGGCTTGTGTATTTATTTGCTCCCCGGCCCGTTTACTGACTACTTGGTCTTCTGATTTTGTATTTTCTATGCCCTCTCTGTTCTGACTCGGCTACCTGACTATTCTTCTTGCCATGTCACACTACAGAAGAGCAGGTAACACCAAGGTCCAAGCTTGCGGGGTCTCTGTGTATGTCCAGGTCCATGTAGAGGGGTGAAAGTGTGACGAGCAAGGCAATCCCTGGGATTTGAAAACAGAGTAGATATCGCCAAGCCTGCTGATGGTGACCATCTTTTGAGCTGCCAGGTGACCATGAACAGTGACCCCAATACATTGTGTCTGCAAACTATTCCAGCAAGATATGCATCCAAATAGCTAAATGTCGCTCCTTCCCTTCTTAACCTGCCATGTGCCCAGACAGTAGTGTACAACCGTATATAGGGGATTGTCAGATTCAAGAGAAGTTGGAAAATAATTTGTAAGGTCCATTTGTTTCTTATTATCCTTTGTGAAAAATTCCAAAGTTATCACCACATAAAGTGACACATGTCAGATTTGAAAAAATGGGGCCTGATTAGGAACAAAAAACTGGCTGCAGAAAGGGGTTAAATCAGAGGATTTTGGGCAGTAACTACTGTAGTCAAAAACTGTGATTATAAACTCTAACACATCTACTGAAATGATCAAACTCAACAGTCTCCATCTGTAAAAAATGAGTAACTAGTGGTGAAACCTCTCTGGGGTAATTAGAGTATGGGGCTCGGTGGCTCTTGGCAATCTAAACTATCGTAAGGGACAATATTTTCTGTCAGATGAGTTTCAAGAAGAAATATTAGACGTTCAAAGAGAACTTTTTATAATACTTCAGAGATGAGGCGTCTTAAATTTAGCTTAGAGATATATCATGGCACAGGTGTAATGTTTTTTTGTGGAATTTATCGCAATCCTGTTTGAAGTTAGTCGGTTTTAAAAGAAATTGAAAAGTCAGAATAAAAGAAAACTCTTTTGTTATTGTACAGAAATTCACACTTGGCCCTCACTGCACATTTAATGTTGTCTTTAATAAAAGTGAAGGTTGGCCAGAAAGACTGGACCTGGTCTTGTAGGGACCATATGAGCACATTCAGCAGCACAGAAGGGAGAGAAGGTAGATTCATCCAATAAGATATCAGGGATCTAGGAAGCCAACAGCATCATTACCCTCCGCTTTCTCTTACAGGCCCATCATAATATTTTTCTTCAAGTGATTTTCTCACTTGTTAGAACATTCTACGTACGCTGTCATTTGGCTTTGTGGTTTAAAGACCTGGGCAGATAAGAGTCAGTGTCTTCTAATCCCAGTGGGTAGGTGGATCCTCCAGGTTAAGTTCTATAGAAAAGGGCTTTCAATGACCTAAGTCATTTGAACAGTTTTGGGAGAAGGAGAATGTCGTTTTCTATTGGCAAAATGGTGATCAAACGATACGGCCGGACTACATGATCGATAAATAAACCACAGCCGGTGATTGAGAAGAATCTGTGACTTCTCTGCATTCAGTGGATACTACTCACCTGGGTAGTCATATGTAGGAATCTCCTCTTTACACCACTCATCACCCCTCACATATGTCTCTGTAGTATTAATATGGGTCAGATCTTCACCCTGAAACAAATACTGTAAAAGTCACAGACAGATGGAGAAGTCACATCAATGATCAGCCCTAATCCTGCCATCTCCACCTTTCTCATTACACAAGTATAAAACATATAATACTGGTGGATAAAACAAGACTGAGCACGAGACCTTCACAGCCGTCTACACATCATAGGGAAGATCTCATGACACCTTATCTCCATCTACCTGATGATCCTGAGGAACATTGGGATCTTCTTGTTTACAGTCCTGTGGAAGAATAGGACGGGGACATCTCTCTGGTGTTGTCCTCTTACTGGATAGACCTGGAGGAAACACATACAGGGACTGAATTCATTCTTTACATACAGATAATTATAGGCCGTGTGTATTTAGTCCTGTCTCTTACGTGGAGATGTGAGGGGCTGGGGAACCTCCATGATGTCCTTGTACAGATCTTTGTGTCCTTCTAAATACTCCCACTCCTCCATGGAGAAATAGACAGCGACATCCTGACACCTTATAGGAACCTGACACATACAATGATACCGTTATTCCCCTGATCCCTTCATAGTGTTACTGTATAATGTCCCAGCATTCCCAGCAGTGTCACCTCTCCAGTCAGCAGCTCAATCATCTTGTAGGCGAGTTCTAGTATCTTCTGGTCATTGATGTCCTCATGTATCAAGGGGTGAGATGGAGGCCCTGTGAATGGGCTCAGGGGTCTTTCCCATCCCTCAGACACATGGGTCTGACAGCGCTCACTAGAGGTCTTCTTCACTACTGTGTAATCCTGGTTATGGAGAGACTCAGTAAAAAATATCACTACAAACATTTCCAGAGTCCTCACCTCTCCAGTTCTGTCCATCTGTTATTCCCATAGATAAGAATGATGTAATGTGACGTCATCAGAATCTCTCACCTCTCCAGTAAGCCGGAAGAGGATCTCTAGGGTGAGGTGTAATATCCTCTCCACCATCTTGTCTCTGTCCATATCCATCTTTGATTGGTAAATCAGGAAAATTATCTTCTATAGAAGATCTTCATTGAGAGGATCCGATATTGTAAAGATCTGAATGGGAAGATGAGCCGATGTAACATCATAAAAATCCTGTGTAATAATACAATTACTGGAGATAATAAGGGAAACATATGAGGAGATTTATTATTTTACAGTATTTAGTTTTTTCTTTACATCTAGTAATAAAATCTATATATTTTAAGCCACAGACAACAAGCAGTTTCTTCCTTGGAGTCTGCAGCTGAATACGTTTCTCATAGACTCATCTTCCATAACGTTAATTCTCGTCTCATTTACCGACACTGGAATCGGCATTAGTAATACTGCAGGAGATATTCATTACAAGTGACATGAGAAATAACTACTTTATGATGAGGACGACGACATCTTCATCTTCTACTACGGCTCTAGAAACATATTTGGCCGAAGTCCGTCACTGACTACATCACCACCGGCAGTCTATGTGAATGTGCCCCGTTTTCCCCGGACTGTAATTTTCTATTACATTGGATCTAATGTCTGATTCAGACATAGAAATTTGAGACATTTATAAAAGCTTGTTTGTAAGAACACCAAGACAAGAGATATTTAATGCCAAATTCTCCATGTACAATGTATTTTTCTCTCTGGATATGATGGGATTTTTTTTAAGCATTTTCGCATAGGTTTCCATATAATACATGAAAAACACTCCAAAAAAATAAAATTGGGGATAGAGGTAAAGTCGAAACATTATACAGTGTGTGGGTGGATGGCGGTACTAGGGGAATAGTATACTGTGTGTGGGGGCCAAGAAAGGGGCACTGTACTATGGGAGCAATACATGATTCCTTCACAAAAACACCCTAAATATAACATTTTTAAAACAACCCCACAATTTGTGAATCTTCAGGTAAATCACTTTCTAACCATTTGATTAGAGCTGATACTATTAAGCTTAAGTGTCTAAACAGACTTTCTTTCATATCCATAAAGGGGCACTTTTCTGTGTTTGTCATGCCAGAACTGTTGGAGGATTATTACAGGTGACAGTTTTCCCACCAATTAGAAGGGACACCTTTGGAAATGGGTGGTTTATTTTACCAGCTACAGTTCTGATGTGATTTACTCAGTAAAGATCCTTGTGGTAATGTGGACGTTGGACAAATGTAACGATCAATTACAATCACACTGAAGGAACATGGCTCCTCTATTCGGCTCCATGAGTCTAGGATGAAATCCACTGCAGCCCCTGCAAAAAAAGAATGAAGAAGAGCAGAAGTTTGGTGAGACCACCATGGCCAGACATTTCTTGGAGATGGTGCTAAAAGTTCTGATCTCCGATAGTCGGTGTTAGAAGAGACGACCGCAGCGGATTCACAATCACAACGCAGTAAACTTCTACAGAGACGTGTTCTGGATTTACTCCCTGGAATCACTTAATCCCAAAGGGTTAAATGACATCTGTAACTTCAATGTCTTTCTATGAAGCTTCTTCTCTGAACTTTATTCCTTTGTTTTCTGCCGTATTTATATTACTCTCCAGAATCAGAAATGTATTAAGTCCTATAGAAACTGCTGAGAAATAATCATCTAATTCTGTGTTCCCAGGATTATTCTTGTGGGAATTGGCTGCGATATCCCCTGAGTAATATATTTCTAGTATTAACCCCTTTATGACCTTGCCCGTAATAGTACGTAGCTGCGCCCTGGGCTTTATAGACCAGCTATGTACTATTACGCGTGTGGCGATGGCGCCCGCACACAAGCAGTGCGGGGCGATCGCCGCCGGGTGTCAGCTGATTGTCACAGCTGACACCCAGTGCTATGTGCCAGGAGCGGTCCCGCACTGCTCCCGGCACATTAGCTCCCTCAATGCTGTGATCGAAGTCAATCGCAGCATTGCGGAAGTAAGCACCGGTACTCACCTCCTCTCCCGGCATCCCGTGGCATCTGAGTATGGTCTCGGATGTTGTCATGACGACTCGATGTCGTCATGACAACATCCGGGTCAACAGGAGGCAGGAAGTTACTTTGGTCATGCGCAGTGCATGATCAAAGTAACCTCCCTGTGTGCAGCGCTGACAGGCTGCATAGAATAGGGAGCTGCTGCTGCTCTCTATGCTATACAGCCGATCAGGCTGCAAAAAGTGAAAGTTCCATAATGGCACAATGTAAAGGCAAAAAAAAGTGTAAGAAAGTTAAAAAAAAAGAAAAAAATTGTAAAAATATAATAAAAAAAAGAAAAAAAAAATGAAAATATAATATACCCATCAATAAATATTATTATTAAAAAAACAAAATAATAAAAAGTACACTTATTTAGTATAGCTGCGTTCGGAACGACCTGACCTATAAAACTATGCCACTAGTTAACCCCTTTAGTGAACACTGTAAAAAAAAAAAAAAAAATGATGCTTTATCATACCGCTGAAAACGTCATCTTGTCCCGCAAAAAACAAGCTGCCATACATCTCCATCAGCCGAAAAATAAAAAAAGTTGTAGCTCTCAGAATAAAGCGATACAAAAAAAATATTTTTTTTATAAAATAGTTTTTATTGTGTAAAAGCTCCAAAACATAAAAAACTATATGAATGTGGTAACGCTGTAAATGTACTGACCCGAAGAATAAAGCTGCATTATCAATTTCACTATACGCGGAACGGCATAAAAAAACAAACAAAAAACAATTCCTGAATTGTTGGTTTTTGTTTATTCTGCCTCCCAAAAATCAGAATAGAAAGCGACCAAAAAATGTCACGTGCCTGAAAATGGTACCAATAAAAACATCAACTCGTTCCGCAAAAAACAATCCATCACATGACTCTGTTGGACGAAATATGCAAAAATTATAGCTCTCAAAATATGGCAATGCAAAAAATAGTCTTTGCAAAAAAAAGCGTCTTTAGTGTGTGACAGCTGTCAGTCATAAAAACCCGATATGAATCTGGTATCGCTGTAATCGCACCGACCCGAAGAATAAAGTCATCTAATCCCTTATACCGCACGAGGAAAGGCGTAAAAAATAAACTCTAGCGTTAGGGTAATGCTAGGTTTAGGGTTGTGCTTGTGTTGACTCGCTTTGAGTGCTGGGTGCTTGGGTATGCACTGAGTATCGCGGGTGCTTGAGTAACATGCTTGAGTTTCCACCCCATATGCTTCACGGCCCAAAAAAACTTGCGGGGATTGCTTGCCATGCATGAGTGAACCCTGCGGGGTTTTTTTGGGTGTCTAATAACCGTGAAACATGCGGGGCAGTGACTCGAGCATGTTACTCGAGCACCCGCGATACTTAGAGCATACCTGAGTACCCGATGCAAACTCAAGTAGCGAGCACTTGTGCTCAAGACTGATGACAACTTATTCAATATGATGACCTAATGTTATCAAATTCTGTGTCGTACTTCTGGGTTTAAAATGTTCACTACACCCCTTGATAAAATCCTGGAGAGGTGTAGTTTCCAAAATGAGATCACTTGTGGGGGGTTTCCACTGTTTAGGCACATCAGGGGCTCTCCATAAGCAACATGGCATCCGCTCTCAATTCCAGCCAATTTTGCGTTCAAAAAGTCACACAGTGCTTCTTCCCTTCTGAACTCTGCTGTGCGCCCAAACACTGTATTTTCCCCACATATGGGGTATCGGCGTACTCAGGAGAAATTGCACAAAAGTTTTTGAGGTCCATTTATTTCTCTTACCCTTGTGAAAATAAAAAATTTGGGGCTAAAACATCATTTTTGTGGAAGAAGTTTGATTTTTTTATTTTCACGGCTCCATGTTATAAACGTCTGTGAATCACCTTGGGGGTTCAACGTGCTAACCACACATCTAGATAAGTTCCCAGAGGGGTCTAGTTTCAAAAATGGTGTTTGTTGTGGGGGGTTTCCACTGTTTAGGCACATCAGGGGCTCCCCAAGTGCAACACGGCGTCCGCTAATTATTCAAGCAAATTATACAATTAAAAAGTCAAATGGCGTTCCTTCCCTTCCGAGCCCTGCCGTGCGCCCAAACAGTGGTTTTCTCCCACATATGGGGTATTGGCTTACTCAGGAGAAGCGACTCAACAAATGGTATGGTGCCTGTTACCCTTAGGAAAATGCAAAATTGGGGGCTGAAAAACATTTTTGTGGGAAAAATGTGAAAATTTTATTTTTACGGCTCAATTATATAAACTTCTGTGAAGCACCTGGGGGTTCAAGGTGCTCACCACACATCTAGATAAGTTCCCTGAGGGGTCTAGTTTCCAAAATGGAGTCACTTATGGGGGTTTCACATCAGGGACTCCCCAAACATGGCGTCCGCTAATTATTCAAGCAAATTTTACATTCAAAAAGTCTAATGGCGCTCCTTCCCCAAACAGTGTTTTTTCCCCACATATGGGGTATCTGCGTGCTCAGGGGAAATTGCACAAGAAATGTTGTCCTTTTTTTCCGGTTACCTCTGTGAAAATAAAAAAATTGGGGTCTAAAGTAACATATTTGTGAAAAAAGTTAAATGTTCATTTTTTTCTTCCCCATTTCAAAAATTCCTGTGAAGCACCTGAAGGGTTAATAAAGTTCTTGAATGTGGTTTTGAGCACCTTGAGGGGTGCAGTTTTTAGAATGGTGTCACTTTTGGGTATTTTCTGTCATAAAGACCCCTCAAACTGACTTCAAATGTGATGTGGTCCCTAAAAAAATGGTTTTGTACATTTTATTGTAAAAATGAGAAATCGCTGGTCAACTTTTAACCCTTATAGCTCCATAACAAAAAAAAAATGTTGGTTCCAAGATTGTGCTGATGTAAAGTAGACATGTGGGAAATGTTATTTATTAACTATTTTGTGTGACATATCGCTCTGATTTCAGGGCATAAAAATTCAAAGTTTGAAAATTGCTAAATTTTTGCCAAATTTCCCTTTTTTTCACAAATAAACGCAAGTGATATCGAAGAAATTTTACCACAATCATGAAGTACAATATGTCACGAAAAAACAGTCTCAGAATCAGGGGAATCTGTTGAAGCGTTCCAGAGTAATTACCTCATAAAGTGACAGTGGTCAGAATTGTAAAAATTGGCCTGGTCATTAACGTGCAACCCACCCTCGGGGGTAAAGGGGTTAATGCGCCAGTAATGGGGAATCTCCACATACCTCCACCTGCAGAGCCGCCACCACATATATGGCTGCTCTGTGAGCACAGGAGCTGTGATGAGGTCACAGGAGGGGAGGAGTCAGGGGACACATGATCAGGGGCCTCAGTGGATGCAGGGCTCTGCTGTAGTGATGGGCAGTCCGGCTTTTTTTGGAGATTTGGCTCACTGGGCTCCGCTCACCAAAAAGATCCGGCTCTTTTTGGCTCAAAAAACGGCTCTTCTTGCAATTAATACTAATTTTCTCACTGTTATAACTCCAGTCCTTTGACTGTAAAGCCAGAACCTCATTGCACAGCTGTATAGGCATCTATTGAAGCAGTACAGATTGCTTTTTGCCCTGTCCTCAGAGTGTCAGCTCCTGTACAGACTGCTCACTCCTGGTTATTGCTGACCTGTGTTACTGTCTAGTATCTGATATTGCTTGTAAATGTCCTTTCTGCATCAGTCAGTGCTGTGACATCTGCTGGCGCTGAAGAAGATTCTGATTCTTAAGAATAAGTGCTTGGAGACGCATTTGGGTATGTGCACACGGCCGGTATTGGCAGCGCTTTGAACGCAGTATACTTTATGCTGCGTCCAAAGCGCTGCACGCAGGTGAATCCGCTGTGTTCATTGAACCATGCGGATTCACTGCATCCTAAACATTACAGTGATCTAATTTCTCTTGCGGAGTCGCTAGTCTCCGCAAGAGAAATTGACATGCTGCAGTCTGTGAAGACGCGCCACATGTACGTGTCCGCGGGTAATCCGCAGATGCACGGAGACGCATAGTGGATGGGATTTCTTGAAATCCCATCCACTATGCTCTAACATCTGGCCGCTGCGGTTTGCACTGCGTCCAATACACAGCGATTGCTAATCATGTGCACATACCCTTACAGGCTCTTACAGACTAACTATGATCTGTGCACCACACACGCAGTGTTAGGCCAGTTTCACATGTCCTGGTTAGTGTTGAGCATTCCGATACTGTAATATCGGGTATCAACCGATATTCGCGGTATCGGAGTTCCGATACTGAGTTCCGATACTTTTGGAATATCGGATACCGGAATCGGAAGTTCCCATAATGCCTGCGCTCTGCAGTGTCTCTGAAGGATGACAAGCTGGATGGCAGCGCTCAGCTGCCATCCAGCCTGTCATCAGAATGCCATCCCAGCATACCTGGCGGGCGGTAAAAAGCCGGCGGGCGGTAAAAAGCCGCTGGTTTTTAAACAATCACACAGCCCCATACTGCTTCCCCGCAGCCTCCCACCCCGATCCTCCGCTCCCCCCGCCACCTCACATCCCGATCGTAAGTTAGGACCGGGCGGGGAGCGTAGCACCAAGGAGCGCGGAGCGAAGGACCCGGGCGGGGAAGCCGGCAGTAAAAAGACTTCACCGCGGGCTCTCCCGTTCTGTGCTGCGCTCTCCCGCCGGTTATTTCAAATGAACAGCTGAGGTATCAGCTGATGCTGATCAGCTGTTCATTTGAAGTAGCCGCCGTGCCCTCAGAGGGTTCATGTGAGTTCACGCTTGACGGCATGAACTCACATGAACTTTCCCACGGCCACATAGGTCAGCCACACCTCCCAGACCATCCCATCAATCCAGGAAGACAAGAATCCCATACCATTCCCGTCTTCCTGGATCATGGCTGAGCACCTGGGGTGGTACAAGAGGATGGAGATGATTAGTGTGCGCGAGGTGTCTGTGGGTGTTTGCAGGTGTCTGCACGATGTCTGCAGGTGTTTGCGGGTGTCTGTGGGTGTTTGCGAGTGTCTGCAGGTGTTTGCGGGTGTCTGCGTGCAGGCAGACATAGGCCGATGTGACACTACTACTCCTATCGGCCTATGTCTGTCCCCCGTCCACTCGCGCCAGCAGGATCAGCTCGATGGGAGCAGTAGTTCCCATCAGTCTGATCCTGCTATTTAAACTGCCCCATATGTTATTTTTGCCCCTATACATGTTTTATTCTTTTAGGCCCCCATTTTTTTTTTTTTTTTTTGGTCCCCAATAAATTTTAAATACATTTCATTGGTGGCCAGTGGTTGCCTAAAATAAATTAGTTTATACATTACCTGTCCCCGCCGATCGCCACCTAAAATAAAGTAAAAAATAAAAAACTACACCTATACTCACCTAGACACCTAATTCCCCGAAGCCATCGATCTCCTGTAATAAAATATAAAATAATAAACCACAACCTTATCCTTACCCCTCCGTAGTAGTCCAAGAGTGTCCCATAGAGATCTCCAGTTTAGAGCAGCCACATAAAATGTGAGTGCTCTAAACCGCTGCCGCCGCTAGAATGACGGTGGCTGTAAAGCAGCCTCGTCATTGCATAAGCGGGTTCGCCGGAGTTCAGGCAGCGCTGCTCCGGTTAGCTCCATTACGGCCCTGCTGTACCGTGAGAAATTCCCACGGTACAGCAGTGCCGTAAAGGAGGTCTCCGGAGCTGCGCTGACTGAATGCACTCCGGTGACCTCAGTCAGGGGCTCACGCTGCCGGGAGCGGACGTGTTCCCGGCAGTGTGAGCTTACAGCAGCAATGACAGCTGTCACCATCTCCAGATGTGACAGCTGTGCATGGGAGATCAGAGCAGGAAGGTGGACAGGTAACTTTTTTTTTTTTAGTAAACTAAGAATTAAATAAAATGGTGTGTTTTATTTCAAATAAATTATTTTTTTCTGGGTGTAGTGTGTGTTTTTTCTTTTTAACACTTTGTAGGTTAGTAATGGGGGTGTCTTATAGACGCCCATCATTACTAACCTGGGCTTCATGGCAGCTGGCGCTGACATGAACCCCACCACTATTACCCCCTGCCACCATACCAGGGCAGCGTGGAAGAGCAAGGCTAAGCGCCAGATTTGGCGCACAAATAGGATGTGCCAAATCTGGGGCGGCTGAGGGCTGTTGTTTCTAGCCTGGGAGGGGGCCAATATTCATGGCACCCTTCCTAGACTATTAATATCAGCCCCCAGCTGTCTGCCTAGCCTTTGCTAGATATTAAAATAAGGGGAACCCACGTCATTTTTTTGGGGGGTCCCCCATTTTAATAGCTAGTAAAGGCTAGGTATTCAGCTGGGGGCTGATATTAGTAGCCTAGGAAGCTCCGTGGGTACTACCCCCTTCCCAGGCTTCAAACATCTGCCCCAGCTGTCTGCTTAACCTCCGCTAGAGACTAAAATTATGGGGGAGCCCACGCCAATTTTTTTTTTAATAAATCCTTTATTTTAACACTAAATGACACTTGAGGGGTTAATAAAGATGCCGTCCCTAAATTATTATTTATTTTTAAATTATTTTTTACCAAAAATTTTGATGTGCGCTTCGCCATATTTTTGTATGCCAGCCAGGTACAGCATCCAGGAACGGGCTGCCCCCAACCCCTAGCTACCTATTTGTACCTGGCTGGACACAACAATATAGGGAAGCCCTTTTTTTTTTATTATTTCATGAATTTCATGAAATAATTTAAAAAAAAATACGTGGGGCTTCGCCCTATTTTTGTGTCCAGCCAGGTACAACTAAGCAGCTGGGGGCTGGAATCCACAGCGCAGGGTGGCCCAAGCTTTGTGGGCCCCCCCTGCTGCGAACTGCAGTCCGCAACCACCCCAGAAAATGTCGAGTTCATAGAAGTTCCATCTTCTGGCGCTGTATCCAGCTCATCCAGGACCCTGGTGTGGTGGCTCACTGGGTAATAAAGGGGTTAGGGCCAGCTTTGTATTATCCGCTGGCCCTAAGCCCAAAATTCATGGGGTCACGCCAATATTAAGCTATGTGCCCACGATGCAGAAATGAAGCAGAAATTTTCCGGAGTTCAGGCAGCGCTGCTCCTGACCGTGAGAAATTCCCACAGTACAGCAGGGCCATAAAGGAGGTCACAGGAGCTGCACTGACTGAATGCACTCCGGTGACCTCAGTCAGGGGCTCACGCTGCCGGGAGCGGACGTGTTCCCGGCAGTGTGAGCTTACAGCAGCAATGATAGCTGTCACATCTCCAGATGTGACAGCTGTGCATGGGAGATCAGCGCAGGAACGTTGACAGGTAACTATTTTTTTTTTTTAGTAAACTAAGAATTAAATAAAATGGTGTGATTTATTTCAACTAAATTATTTTTTTCTGGGTGTAGTGTGTGTTTTTTCTTTCTAACACTTTGTAGGTTAGTAATGGGGGTGTCTTATAGACGCCCATCATTACTAACCTGGGCTTCATGGCAGCTGGCGCTGACATGAATCCCACCACTATTACCCCCTGCCACCGCACCAGGGCAGTGTGGAAGAGCGAGGCTAAGCGCCAGATTTGGCGCACAAATAGGATGTGCCAAATCTGGGGTGGCTGAGGGCTGATATTATAGCCTGGGAGGGGGCCTATAACCATGGCCCCTTTCTAGGCTATTAATATCAGGTTGCAGCTATCAGCCTAGCCTTTGCTGGCTCCAATTTATAGGGGGACCCTATTTTTTTTTTGGGGGGGGGGTCCCACATGTAGAATGGGCCGTAAAGGCTAAGCTAACTGCTGCGGACTGATATTAATAGCAAGGGAAGGGGCCATGATCCTTGGCTACTTCCCAGACTATTAAATCAGCCCTCAGCTTTCCCTCTTTTCCTTAAAAATACGCGTGAGCCCACCCTTTTCTTTTTTTTTTATACATTGAATAGGGGTTGGACTAGGAAATGACATCAAATTGGCCTTTTTTTTTCTTCACTAACTTTATTTGTCTTCAAAAATGCGTCAAAAACGCACATAGAATCCGCATGCGTTTTTCTGGCAATAAGATGCGGAAATGGTCAGGAAAATTTCTGCTTCATTTCTGCATCGTGGGCACATAGCCTAATGTTGGCGTGACCCCATGAATTTCGGGCTTAGGGCCAGCGGATAATACAAAGCTGGCCCTAACCCCTTTATTACCAGTGAGCCACCGCACCAGGGCCCTGGATGAGCTGGATACAGCGCCAGAAGATGGCGCTTCTATGAACGCGATATTTTCTGGGGTGGCTGCGGACTGCAGTTCGCAGCAGGGGGGTCCACAAACTTGGGCCACCCTGCGCTGTGGATTCCAGCCCCCAGCTGCTTAGTTGTACCTGGCTGGACACAAAAATAGGGCGAAGCCCCACGTATTTTTTTTTTAAATTATTTCATGAAATTCATGAAATAATAATAAAAAAAAAAAAAGGGCTTCCCTATATTGCCGTGTCCGGCCAGGTACAAATAGGCAGCTGGGAGTTGGGGGCAGCCCGTTTCTGGATGCTGTACCTGCTGGCATACAAAAATATGGCAAAGCCCACGTCAACATTTTTGGGAAAAATTAATTAAAAAATAAATAATAATTTAGGGACGGCATCTTTATTAACCCCTCAAGTGTCATTTAGTGTTAAAATAAAGGATTTATTTAAAAAAATTGGCGTGGGATCCCCCACAATTTTAGTCTCAACCGGAGGTTAAGCTGACAGCTGGGGCAGATGTTTGAAGCCTTGGAAGGGGGTAATACCCACGGAGCTTCCCAGGCTACTAATATCAGTCCCCAGCTGAATACCTAGCCTTTACTAGCTATTAAAATGGGGGACCCAAAAAAAAATGACGTGGGGTCCCCCCTATTTTAATAGCTAGCAAAGGCTAGGCAGACAGCTGGGGGCTGATATTAATAGCCCAGGAAGGGTGCCATGAATATTGGCCCCCTCCCAGGCTAGAAACACCAGCCGTCAGCCGCCCCAGAAATGGCGCATCCATAGGATATGCCAATTCTGGCACTTAGCCTCGCTCTTCCCACTGCCCTGTAGCAGTGGCAGTGGGGTAATAGGGCTGGGGTTGATGTCAGCTTATAATGCTAGCTGACATCAAGCCCAGGTTAGTAATGGAGAGGTTTCTATAAGACACCCCCATTACTAACCTACAAAGTGTTAAAAAGAAAAAACACACTACACCCAGAAAAAAATAATTAATTTGAAATAAAACACATAATTTTATTTAATTCTTAGTTTACTAAAAAAAAATAGTTACCTGTCCACGTTCCTGCGCTGATCTCCCATGCACAGCTGTCACATCTGGAGATGGTGACAGCTGTCATTGCTGCTGTAAGCTCACACTGCCGGGAACACGTCCGCTCCTGGCAGCGTGAGCCCCTGACTGAGGTCACCGGAGTGCATTCAGTCAGTGCAGCTCCGGAGACCTCCTTTACGGCACTGCTGTACCGTGGGAATTTCTCACGGTACAGCAGGGCCGTAAAGGAGCTAACCGGAGCAGCGCTGCCTGAAATCCGGTGAACCCGCTTATGCAATGACGGGGCTGCTTTACGGCCCCATCATTCTAGCGGCGGCAGCGGTTTAGAGTGGTCACATTTTATGTGGCTGCTCTAAACTGGAGATCTTCGTGGGACACTCGTGGACTACTACGGAGGGGTAAGGATAAGGTTGTGGTTTATTATTTTATATTTAATTACAGGAGATCGATGGCTTCGGGGAATTAGGTGTCTAGGTGAGTATAGGTGTAGTTTTTTATTTTTTACTTTATTTTAGGTGGCGATCGGCGGGGACAGGTAATGTATGAACTAATTAATTTTAGGTAACCACTGGCCACCAATGAAAAATGTATTTAAAATTTATTGGGGACCAAAAACTAAAAAAAATATATGGGGGTCTAAAAAAATAAAAGATGTATAGGGGCAAAAATAACATATGGGGCAGTTTAAATAGCAGGATCAGGCTGATGGGAACTACAGCTCCCATCGAGCTGATCCTGCTGGCACGAGTGGACGGGGGACAGACATAGGCCGATGTAGCGCTGGCGTCCCTGCCCTCTGCTAGGCAGGGACGCTGCTCCCCTCACCGCTCTGCTCCGTGCCCAGCGTCCTCTCCCCGCTCTGCTGTCAGCGCGCGCTCCTTCCCGGCGTCCTCCTCCCGCTCTGCTCTCAGCGCGCGCTCCTTCCCGGCCCCTGTGCTTAGGGCGCGCGCGCGCGCGCTCCCCTCCTCTTAAAGGGGCCGCGCGCGCCGTCCTAAGGAGTCCCCGGCCAATGGCCGGAGGACTTCATCATATATAAGGCACCTCCTCCAAAATGGAGGTGCCCGAGCAATGTTGTTTGCACCTGTGTCTCACCTGTGCTTCAGCCCTCAGGTCCCGTTGCCAGTTACCTGCCAGTTACCTGCCAGTTTCCTGCCAGTTTCCTGCTAGTTTACCTGCCAGTTACCTGCCTGATTCCTGCCTGAATACTTGTTACCTGTCTGCCAGTCTGAGGTCCGACGGTCTGCCTTACTACTCCTGTCAGTCTGTCTAAAGGACCAGCCTGCCCGCTCACCTGGGAGCGCATATCAGCTACCTGCCTGCTTGCCTGAGGTCCGACGGTCTGCCTTACTACTCCGGTCAGTCTGTCTATGGACCAGCTTGCCCGCTCACCTGGGAGCGCTTCTCCGTTATCTGCCTGCTTGCCAGCCCGGAGGCTCCGTTGTCACGTGCTGTGACCACCAGCTATCTCAGAGACTCTTGCCCGCTCACCTGGGAGCGCATCTCCGTTACCTGCCTGCTTGCCAGCCCGGAGGTCCCGTTGTCACGTGCGGTGACCACCAGCTATTCCAGAGACTCTTGCCCGCTCACCTGGGAGCGCTTCTCCGTTACCTACCTGCCTGCCAGCCCGGAGGTTCCGCCGTCACGTGCCGTGACCACCTGCTATTCCAGAGACTCTCGCTTGCTCACCTGGGAGCACACATCTACCATCTGCCTGCTAGCCTACCCGGAGGCTCTGCCATCACAGGTCGTACCTACCCCTTACCCAGAGACTGCCCTGATCACTTGCCGTAACTCCCTGTCCGTTCACCCAGAGACTGCCACCCGCTCCCTTACAAGGGCCGCCCCCTTGTATAGTAGCTCAGAGGTTCCGCCTCCCGGACCCGTTACAGTTTGCTCGGGCCATGGAACCCGGTGGCACCCAAGCTCCCTCGCTCACGGACCTGTGTCATGAACTGTCCCGTCAAAGGTCCCAACAGGAGTCCATCCTGGGTCACCTGCGGAATGTCAATACTCGCCTGGACACTCTGACTGCACCACCTGCAGCCACTGCCAGTACCATGACTCGCAACCCGGCAGCTCCGCTACCCACTAATACCATGGTAACCTATCCCGGTCCCCGGCTGTCTGCACCTCCTCGCTTCGGAGGCGACTCCGTCCAGGCTCGGGGCTTCATAAATCAGTGCACCCTGCACTTTGAACTTTTGTCCCATCAGTTTAATTCCGACCGGGCCAAAATTGCCTTTATCATGTCCCATCTCACCGGGGAGGCCCTGGCCTGGCTAAATCCTCTATGGGAGAGAGGAGACCCCCTGGTGTCCAACTTGCCTGCTTTTCTCTCGGCTTTCCGGAAAGTCTTCGACGAACCCGGACGGAAGACCTCATCCGCATCCTCTCTGCTACGCCTCCGTCAGGAGGGTCTCACCGTGGGCCAATATGCCATACGGTTCCGCACCCTTGCCTCGGAGCTGGTCTGGGATAACGACGCTCTGGTATCCGTCTTCTGGGAGGGTCTGTCCGGTCGTATTAAAGATGAACTTGCTGGTCGGGACATTCCTACCTCTCTCGATGATCTGATAACCCTTGCCACCCGGATTGACCTACGGTTCCAGGAGCGTGCCAAAGAGGTCACCCGTGAGAGAAGGATTCCACGTTTAGCTCCTACTTTCCAGAAACCCGTCATTCCCTCCATCTCTCCCCAGGTACACTCTCCTGAGCCTATGCAGGTCGACCAGACCAAGATGGTCAAAACCCGTCAGGACTCACGCCGTGCCGAGGGGAGCTGCTTCTACTGTGGCAGTAAGGAGCACCGGATCCGTGCCTGCCCGGAGAGGTCGGGAAACGCCTGTGTCTAGGTTCGCTCAGAGAGGTCCACCTAGACAAGAATAAATCCTCTCCATCCCTGCTGTTGTCAGTTTCGATCATCTACGGGGAGAACCGTTATTTCGAACTAGCCCAACTTGACTCTGGAGCAGCCGGGAACCTTATTTCACAGTCCCTGGTTGAGAAATACCGCATCCCCACCAAACCTCTGGCTGTACCCTTGTCTGTCGCTGCCGTGGATGGGGGCCTCTTACCTCGCCCCATTCAACTCATCACTGAATCCATTACCCTGCAGGTGGGAATGCTGCATTCTGAAAGTATCTCCTTTCATGTTCTGCCTGGACTCTCTCACGCCCTCTTGCTAGGTCTGCCCTGGCTCCAGAGACATGCACCCGTGCTAGACTGGCAAACCGGAGAGGTCCTTCGCTGGGGACAAGACTGTCATAAAACCTGCCTGGTTCCCGTCCATCCCGTCCGTCCCTCTCCTACCCCAGCTAATCTACCTGGACTTCCGATTCCTTATTGGTCTTATGCAGATGTCTTTAATAAAAAGGAGGCAGAGACATTACCACCACATAGACCATACGACTGTCCCATCGATCTGCTACCCGGTACTACTCCTCCCCGTGGGCGTATCTATCCTTTATCCGCTGCTGAGACCCGGTCAATGTCCGAATATATTGAGGAGAATCTGGCCAGAGGATTCATCCGGAAATCTACCTCCCCGGCGGGAGCTGGCTTCTTTTTCGTCAAAAAGAAGGACGGTTCTCTCCGTCCCTGTATAGACTATAGAGGCCTAAACCTGATCACGGTGAAGAATAAGTACCCCCTTCCGCTCATTCCAGAATTATTTGATCGCCTGAGGGGGGCTAGGATCTTCACCAAACTGGACCTCCGTGGGGCGTACAACCTGGTTCGTATTCGTCAGGGGGATGAATGGAAGACGGCATTCAACACCCGGGACGGCCACTATGAATACCTGGTAATGCCCTTTGGTCTCTGTAACGCTCCTGCCGTCTTTCAAGAGTTGGTCAATGACATCTTCCGGGACCTTCTCTACTCCTGCGTAGTGGTGTACCTGGACGACATCTTGGTCTTCTCTCCGGATCTCCAGACTCACCGGAGGGACGTTCGTCAGGTACTGCTCAGGCTAAGGCAGAACCATCTCTACGCTAAATTTGAGAAGTGCCTCTTTGAGCAGACCTCGCTTCCGTTTCTGGGCTACATTATCTCTCAGACCGGCCTACAAATGGATCCTGAGAAACTGTCTGCCATCGAGAAATGGCCCCGACCGGAGGGGTTGAAGGCCATTCAGCGATTCCTGGGCTTCGCCAACTACTACCGCCTCTTCATACCACACTTCTCTTCCCGGACGGCCCCAATTTCTGCGCTCACCCGTAAAGGTACTAATCCCAAAGAGTGGCCACCCGAAGCAGAGGAGGCCTTTCTTTCCCTTAAACAGGCCTTCTCTTCCGCCCCGGTGCTGCATCGCCCAGATGGCAACAAGCAGTTCTTCCTGGAAGTTGACGCCTCCTCCTCTGGAGCCGGAGCGGTACTTACTCAAAAATCATCTTCCGGGAGGATGGTAACTTGTGGCTTCTTCTCTAAACTCTTCTCCTCCTCTGAGCGCAACTATTCCATAGGAGACCGAGAGTTATTGGCCATCAAACTGGCATTGGAGGAGTGGCGTTACCTGCTCGAGGGGGCTCTTCACCCGGTAATAATTTACACTGACCACAAGAACTTGGCTTACCTCCAGCATGCCCAGAGACTTAACCCGCGCCAAGCCCGGTGGTCCTTGTTTTTTGCTCGTTTTGATTTTGTCCTTCATTTTCGCCCGGCTGACAAAAACGTCAAGGCGGACGCCTTGTCTCGGTCCTTTCTGGTGTCTGATCTCGAGGAGGATCCGAAACATATCATCGATCCCGCCAGAGTAATGCAGGTGGCTCCCGTGAGTCTAAATCGTCTTCCTCCTGGTAAGACGTTCGTACCAGTACCTGATCGGGGGAAGATCCTACACTGGGGTCATTCGTCTAAACTAGCTGGCCACGCCGGTCAGAAAAAGACCCTCCAGCTTATTACCCGGCACTACTGGTGGCCTAACCTGCACAAGGATGTAATAGACTTTGTTTCTGCCTGTGTGTCCTGCGCCCGCAACAAAGTTCCGAGACACCTGCCGGCCGGCCGCCTCCTACCTCTGCCAGTACCTGCTGCCCCCTGGCAGCATATAGTGATGGACTTCATTACTGATCTACCCGTCTCTGCCGGTTGTACGGTCATTTGGGTGGTCGCTGACCGCTTCTCCAAGATGGCTCACTTCATTCCACTGCCAGGTCTTCCGTCTGCACCCGAGCTGGCTAAAGACTTTATCCGCCACATCTTCCGTCTTCATGGCCTGCCCCGTCACATCGTGTCGGATCGTGGGGTACAGTTCACTTCCCGTTTCTGGAGAGCCACTTGTAAATTGCTGGACGTCACCCTGGACTTCTCCTCCGCTTACCACCCACAGTCTAATGGTCAAGTGGAGCGGATCAATCAGAACCTGACCAGTTACCTTCGGCACTTCGTTAATGCCCACCATTCTGACTGGGTGGATCTCCTGCCATGGGCCGAATTCTCGTACAACAATCACGAGAGCGAGTCTTCCTCCAAATCCCCGTTTTTTGTAGTCTACGGTCAGCATCCTCGGATCCCGTTTCCCGTCTCCACCTCGGCGGACAATCCGGCTGCGGAATCTCTTGTTAACAAATTTTCCTCCATATGGGAGAGTACCCGGTCCGCACTCCTTCTGTCATCCGAGCGTATGAAAAGACACGCTGACAAAAAACGTCTGGACCCTCCTCAATTCCGCCCTGGGGATAAAGTCTGGCTCTCGTCCAAATATGTCCGGCTCAAGATCCCTTCCTATAAGTTAGGGCCTCGGTTCATCGGCCCACTGGAGGTCATCAGTCAGATCAACCCGGTGGCCTATAAATTGAAACTCCCGGCCAACTTACGGATCCCTAACTCCTTCCATGTGTCTCTCCTCAAACCTGTGGTGCTTAACTCTTTTTCCAAGTCTACAGGTACGCCTCCTGCTCCGGTTTCTGCTGAGGACGAGTTTGAGGTAGAGAACATTCTTGCCACCAAAAGGGTAAGAGGAAAGACCTTTTTTCTGGTAGATTGGAAGGGGTTTGGTCCTGAGGAGAGAACGTGGGAGCCCCGGGAGAACATCCATGCCCCTCTCATCCTAGCTAAATTTCTGTCTGGCCTAAAAAAGGGGGGGCCTAAAGGGGGGGGTACTGTAGCGCTGGCGTCCCTGCCCTCTGCTAGGCAGGGACGCTGCTCCCCTCACCGCTCTGCTCCGTGCCCAGCGTCCTCTCCCCGCTCTGCTGTCAGCGCGCGCTCCTTCCCGGCGTCCTCCTCCCGCTCTGCTCTCAGCGCGCGCTCCTTCCCGGCCCCTGTGCTTAGGGCGCGCGCGCTCCCCTCCTCTTAAAGGGGCCGCGCGCGCCGTCCTAAGGAGTCCCCGGCCAATGGCCGGAGGACTTCATCATATATAAGGCACCTCCTCCAAAATGGAGGTGCCCGAGCAATGTTGTTTGCACCTGTGTCTCACCTGTGCTTCAGCCCTCAGGTCCCGTTGCCAGTTACCTGCCAGTTACCTGCCAGTTTCCTGCCAGTTTCCTGCTAGTTTACCTGCCAGTTACCTGCCTGATTCCTGCCTGAATACTTGTTACCTGTCTGCCAGTCTGAGGTCCGACGGTCTGCCTTACTACTCCTGTCAGTCTGTCTAAAGGACCAGCCTGCCCGCTCACCTGGGAGCGCATATCAGCTACCTGCCTGCTTGCCTGAGGTCCGACGGTCTGCCTTACTACTCCGGTCAGTCTGTCTATGGACCAGCTTGCCCGCTCACCTGGGAGCGCTTCTCCGTTATCTGCCTGCTTGCCAGCCCGGAGGCTCCGTTGTCACGTGCTGTGACCACCAGCTATCTCAGAGACTCTTGCCCGCTCACCTGGGAGCGCATCTCCGTTACCTGCCTGCTTGCCAGCCCGGAGGTCCCGTTGTCACGTGCGGTGACCACCAGCTATTCCAGAGACTCTCGCTTGCTCACCTGGGAGCACACATCTACCATCTGCCTGCTAGCCTACCCGGAGGCTCTGCCATCACAGGTCGTACCTACCCCTTACCGAGAGACTGCCCTGATCACTTGCCGTAACTCCCTGTCCGTTCACCCAGAGACTGCCACCCGCTCCCTTACAAGGGCCGCCCCCTTGTATAGTAGCTCAGAGGTTCCGCCTCCCGGACCCGTTACAGCCGATGGGAGTAGTAGTGTCACATCGGCCTATGTCTGCCTGCACGCAGACACCCGCAGACATCGCGCACACACCCGCACACATCGCACAGACACCCGCGCACACACCAATCATGATGGGTCTGATGGTCTGGGAGGTGAGGCTGACCTGTGCGGCCGTGGGAAAGTTCATGTGAGTTCATGCAATGCAGTGAAGCATGAACTCACATGAACCCTCTGAGGGCACCGCGGCTACTTCAAATGAACAGCTGATCAGCATCACCTGATACCTCAGCTGTTCATTTGAAATAACCGGCGGGAGAACGCAGCACAGAACGGGAAAGCCGGCGGTGAAGTCTTTTCCCTGCCGGCTTCCCCGCCCGGCTCCTTCGCTCCCTGCTCCTTGGTGCTTCGCTCCCCGCCCGGTCCTAAATTACGATCGGGATGTGAGGTGGCGGGGGGAGCGCAGGATCGGGGTGGGAGGCTGCGGGGAAGCAGTATGGGGCTGTGTGATTGTTTAAAAGCCGGCGGCTTTTTACCGCCCGCCGGCTTTTAAACAATCAGGAGAATTCTCTCACGCTGGGATGGCATTCCGATATTAGTGTCCCATTGACTTGCATTGGTTTCCGGTATCGGAATCGGCGATATCCGATACTTTTTAGCTATCGGTCCGATCCAATCCGATCCGATATTTCCCGATATCGGAAGGTATCGCTCAACACTAAGTAATACATAAGAATAATATGTACTATGTCTGACCACTACAAACACTCATCTGAACTGGTCCAAGTGCTGTCAGCTTTTTTCACGGGCAGCACTTAGACAATACGGTCGTGTGAATACAGGCTTATGATGCATCTGGTAATAAACATGTTAAGGATGGGCCGCTACTCATGGGCCACTGCTGTGTGCTTGCCCCCCAGGCTAAAATGTGCCAGCCAGCCCCTGCTGCACCGGGTGCCAGAAAACCTAGATACACCTTTGGAATAGGTATCTTGAAAAGTAAGGATGGGGTTTGGTGTTTTTAAGTGATTTTATTGACTCTGTGCATTTATATTTTGTATCAATAATATGATATGGTTATATATATCTTCTGGATATCAGGAGGGCTTATCCCTGTGCATTGACTCTCTCCTTCTCCTTCGATGTCCTGTATAGGCCAAAAAAAACTACGCGTTTCGAGGACTCACAGTTCCTCTTCGTCAGCTTCTCGCTGGTAGTCAAACTGGTAACCTAATAAAGTCCAAACGCCCCCCACAAAGATAATACAACCAAAGAAATGGAGGAAGATCCAATACTATCAAGAGGGTGCAAAAGGACATATGGAGGTGCAATAGAACTAAGATAGAATTCCAATAAGAATAGACTGTGTGTGAAAAAAATAATAATAAAAAAGACTTTGTTCAAACTTTCACAATTAGTTAAAAATGAATAAAAATTATATACTTATATTTCTGATGGCTATAAAAAACAGTCTGTTAATCAGTGTATATTACCAGGATAGTATAAATTCGGCACTTAGTACCATCAAGAGATAAAAAGGAAAAAATGAAGGAGAAAAATAAAAACATTATATTGTATCTCCAATAGGGGTATCAATGTATAGAAACAAATACATATATAAAATAGGTGGATTCAAAGGAATATATCCAAAAGACATATTATATTGATAAAATATAAGGAGGTTCATAAAAGTGCAATGTAAATGTTCAATTGGTACTGGGATAAAAAATACATACAGTATATACCGCTGCGAGTTGAAGGCATACAGCTGACTCTCGTGATTAAGGCCCTTCAGAGCCAAGCTATTTAATGTGAAGAACCATTTGGATTCCATCCGCGACATTAATCTCAGGTAATCACCTCCCCTCCATTTTCTGGGGACTAATCGGATCCCACAAAACTTAGTGTCCTTATAAGATTGGTTGTGGAACTTCCGGTAGTGCCGGGACAGTGGATGCCCTTCAAAACCTTCATTCATGTTGATAAAGTGTTCCTTCAGCCTTTTGATAACTTGCGCTTTGTACAGACATCTCCTCCTGCCAAGGCATAAAAAGGGCGTGGCTTGGGGTGTGGATAGGGGCGTGGTCAGACTACGCGTGCCGCATGGTTTCGCCCTCTTTCTAGTCCTCATAGGTTGGCGGTATGCTTGTACTGAGGAGATCTGGGATATCAGTGATTAGGTCCCATATTGTGCACTGTAAGGTCTGGAAAAGCTCCTTCTATCCGTCTCTGTAGCACCAGAGGAAGAACAGAGGGGAAAAGACAGGATTTTCTACATGTCGCGTTATGTAGATGTTCTGCAGATTTATCACAACCGTCCACAAGAAGAAACTGCCATCACAGAGCCGCCTTTAGCTGTTGGAAAAGTTTAAACTTAGTTTTGAATAGTTGCTATAGGCAACAGGGACCGTTTCTATTTACGCTGGGTCACATGATGCTGGTGCTGGGTGATGTCATGTGACGGAATGTTGTGGGTGATGATGTCACAGAGGGCGTTGTGATGTCACCCTTGGGGTATATAAGGGGGCTCCATCCACCTGGAGCTCATATCTCATCGGCCATATCTTGGTGCTGAGATACCCCCTGGAGACAATGAGGATCGCCATATTGTTTCTGTGCTGTACCCTGTTCTACCCTGTGAATTACCATAGGCTGCCGGTGAGTACCTGTCTATTATTACATATGGAGGACGTTTAGAATCAGCTGCGGCAGGGGAAGGGGATGGGGAGGGGGGTCCTGTAAGAATTTACCTGCGGGAATAAGAGGTTATGGCAGGGAAAGGAGCTTAGGAAGTGACAGTCAGAGGGGATATAAGTGTGGGGTGACCCCTCTGACTCCCACATTCCTTCTTTGTCCTTGTAGTGATTAATGACTTTGGTGTTGTCCCTTATATATCACTTTGCAGTCACCAGTGATCGCTCCGCACTGTGATCCTAAACTACAGTCTCATTTACCTTTTTGCAAACGCCCAGAAGGGGAGGAGTGACATCACACCCATGTGAGCAGATCCCGCCCACTTTTACTGCAGTCGTAATGCGAGCTAGCTGCATTCTGTTTTCATGGAAATGTCAGCAGCTGCTCCCCCTAGTGTTTACAAGATGAAAACATCAAAACAGTTAAAATATTTTTTTCAGATTTTATACCATTAAAACCTTTTTAAATATATATGTGTATTTATATATAAATATAAATACTTTACAATTTTACAATTGTAAAAAAATTGCTGACACTTTCCCTTTAAAAGATCTAAAGACGTTCTGCTTCATGTGCCATTGTGACCAATCACAGCACAGATTATATTTTTTAAACTTTTCTTGAAAAACTGAAGCTGCTCCGTGATTGGAAATCATGTGGAAGGGTTCTCTTTTAGACATTTAGTTAGGTTCAAAGTATCAGTGACATGATGGATAGAACTGTGCAATGATGTCACAGAGGGCTTTGTGATGTCACCCCTGGGTATATTAGAAGTCTCGGCCCATCTGCAGCTTGTATCTCATTGACCATACCTTGGTGCTGAGAGATCTCTGGAGATGATGAGTATCATCCTATCATTTCTGTGCTTTACGTTGCTCTACCCCCCACATTACAGTACACTGAGGGCGAGTATGTTCTCATCAATATGGAGGTCACAAGGATCAGCTAATGAGAATATCGCCTCTTGCAGGACTTCTCATACTGGACACGTGACCGTCCGTCATATGAAAGTCCAACTGTAAATAATATTCCATGGACCCTGGAGGTGAATCCCAAACTTCTTCCTGATCTTCTCAATGGGATATTTCTGAAAGTTGCTTGATAATGTATCCATCACTGTATAATAACAAGGGCTCTCTGTTTGACTGGATTGGGCATAAATATACCGGACTTTATTATGTTTTTTTTCTTTATTATAGGATGACCCACTACCCGTGGATCTCAGGAGAAGCACCTATCAAGCTTCCATCAATCTTCCTCTTTGGCTCTTCCGTGACGCAGTTTTTGTTGCGATGATGACACTACTGACAATACTAGAGTATTTGGCCTTAAGTCTTGTCCTGAGCAAGTGGGCAATGTCTGAACCTGGTGAAACAATCAGAAAACTCCTGAGAACAAAACCATTCTGAAGGAACAAAGTGCTTGTAAGGAGCCGATTTGCATCCCTCAGATTCAGGAGCAAGACTCCAGGAGAACACCTGTCCTGCCCAATGGCAAATGTTCTACTCCATCCATGGCTCCTGCACCGCAGGATGCGAAAAAGGTTCCTAGCTGCAACTATAAAGTGGCGTTCAGTGATATTGTCTGGGTCAGAACGATCCCTCACAACAATATAGGAAGAAGAGCTCGAAGTTCCACGGAGCATAAAGAGAGGTTACTGATTTTTCAGAGAAGCCAACAACCCAGAATTCCAGAGCCAAGAGCACCAGAACCTAGAACACCAGAACCTAGCATGTCAGAACCTAGTATGTCAGAACCTAGAATGCCAGAGCCTGAAATGCCTACAACACCTCCACCCAAAATCAAGAGAAGAAGATGTTTCCTTAGATGTTTTAGAGGCGAGGAAGATTGAGAAGGCAACTGCTTGAACTTTCCAATTGCTCGTGTTTTCATCACAGGTTAGTCCTATACATGCTGTCTGATGGGCACCATCTTACTACATACAATGCAGCATTGCACCTGAAATCGAATGGATATTTTGTCACACACTTGCACTTTAGCACCTTATCATATGGCACATATATCTATGAACGCTTTTCTAAGTATCACTGTCTAGTATGTGCTTCTGATGAACCTATTTTAGGAAAACGTGTCGAGATTTGGCATACTATGTACTTGAGTTTGGCGTACTATGTGCTTGTTGGTAAATTCTATTGCCATCTATAATCTACTAGATATTATAATGTCTCTGGTGGGATGCCCCATGCCGAATTGTTGATAACTGACTATGAGCATTGTCCTCTATTTTTATCTACTATGGTTACAGGTTGATGTGAAGAGAGCTGTGCCATTGGTAGCGATTTTTCTACTGATTTGTCAGTTATATTTCTGTTAGTTTAGCAAATTTCTGCCTGTAGGGTCTAATGTTTTAGCATAGTGTATGTTCTGTGAGCTAAATTGTCATACTTATGCACTAGATAGATTATAAATTGTGATGCTTATGTACTAGATAGATTATTAGTTTAATCGGTGATTTTTTAAATATTTTTTAACATCAGGAGACTCAAGAATCGCATCTTACAGAAGACAAGAAGCCTAAATGCCGAAGGGTGATGACCTGTTGATGGCCCACAGCTGGAGGGTCATTACCTCTTGATGGCACAAAACTGGACAGAAGATAAAAACATTTGATCGCACACAGCCGGAGGGTGATGACCTATTGATGGCCATAGCCAGAGGGTCATTACCTGTTGATGGCACACAGCCGGACAGAGGATCATTACCTGTTGATGGCACACAGCCGGGTGGTCATCACCTGTTCATGGCGCACTGCCGGATGGTCATTACCTGTTCATGACGCACTGCCGGATGGTCATTACCTGTTGATTGTACACAGCCGGAGGGTGATGACCTATTGATGGCCATAGCCAGAGGGTCATTACCTGTTGATGGCGCACTGCTGGATGGTCATTACCTGTTGATGGCACACAGCTGGAGGGTGATGACCAGTTGATGTCGCACTGCCGGATGGTCATTACCTGTTGATGGCACACAGCCGGACAGAGGATCATTACCTGTTGATGGCACACAGCCGGTCAGAGGATAAGATCTTTTGATTGCATACACCGGGTCCCTCCCTGATAACAAGGAACCCTGGGGAATACTGGTCATCTTGATCCCCCACTGACTATATACTTGCTCCACCTCAGCCTATACCATCATGGAGGACACTTCCACCTGTGTCCACTGTAAGGTTGGACTTTCTTTTATAATTACAGCAGATTAATAAACATCATAAAGCTGTAAAACTATCAAGTAATTTATTACAAATTATTATAAAGAAATATAAAGTATAATAGATAGCTATAGAGGGCACATAAGATGACTAGCTATAGAAAGCATGGTATCACCTGATATATACTGTATATTCTAGATGGCGCTATTACACTAAATACATCACAACCTCCAGGGTGATATTACCGTACAATGCGAGATCACTAATAATGGCCACAGATTATGAGAAAATGACCAGCTCCATAGTCCTGGAGTTATTATAAATGTCTCTAGTGTGAGGCAGGGACTGGACGAGTGTTGGAGGGAGGTATATTCCCCCAGGACGTCCTTTATGTATCCATGCTGTAGAATCTGCCGTATACTTCTGTTCTAGCAGTCAGACATTTCACTCTGCAGATCACAGGCTCAACATTGTGTAAAACTACCACCGTATATAAGAGCACTCAGAATAAAAACTAGCGGCATGCCGTGCACTGCCCACGTCATGTGTACGGGATACAGGACCTGCAGGACCTGGTACGGCCATTATAGTTGATAGATTAATGATACCTGTGCAGATGAAGGGAAAAAAAATATGTGCAACAACAGGAGGAGAAAGTCTCAAAATGTAATTTGAAGAGTATAATAGAGAAATGGGAAACTTCTGGAGATGCAGATAAGTGGTACCAGGGCGAAACTTAAGTGCAGTCAGACAAGCCAATGGCCTGGTAACAGAGGCCAAGCAGAGCCGGGTATGTGGTAATACAAATGGGTGGTGGACTGAGTCGAGGTTTCGGTAATCATGGTGTAACAGACCGGGCAGACTGACTGGGCAGGAGAGAATTTCATGTTTTTTTGATTATAGCATCATTCAGAGAATTCCTGCTCCTAATTATTAAAAGGGGTTGTCCGCGACTATTTTATTTTTTTTCTACCATGGGCCTAAGAACTAAAAGGTAAGTATTTGCTAACTATATGCCTGTTGGGCCCGGTGCCGATCTCTGCCATTTCAGAGAGGTCACGTATCGCTCCTGACAGTGATTTTGCAGCTCCCTCTCTGCTCTGTTGATGGGGTATGACTGCCGATGTCATGCTGACTTGACAGCTAGCTCCCTGCTGCCTAACTGCAGGGAGCCATCTGTCAATGAGAATGAAGTTGGCAGTCTGGCCTCATTGACAGAGCAGCCGGGAAGAGGAAGAGCTGTTCTGTTGACGTGAAGCAGCAGAATCGCTGTTAGGAGCAGTTCAGGAGTGAACAGAGCCGCCACAGGGTAGAACAGGCAGGTAGTAAGCAATTACCTGCCTGTTAGTTCTTAGGCACATTGCATTTTTCTATCTCATCCTGTAGGAGTCACCTTCTCCTCAACAAAAAAGAGACACTGTGAAACCTACGCGTATCGATCACCAAAAGTTCTTAATCCTAGTATACAAATACATGTAGGGAGTTACAATTTATAAGTTCGACTGCCCCATCATATGGGCGTGTTGATAGTTCCTCACGCCCAATTTTTCAAAGTAAAGAAATTATAGGTTGTCGAAATAACAGAATAAAAACAAATAATATTGAAAAATTGAGATTAAAATAGCAAAAGAAAAAGAAAAGGTTATAATGTATAATATTATATATAAAAAAAAACCATGGTATATACACCTCTGATTATAATGCATGGAATATACACGTACAGACCAAAAGTTTGGACGCACCTTCTCATTTAAAGATTTTTCTGTATTTTCATGACTATGAAAATTGTACATTCACACTGAAGGCAGCAAAACTATGAATTAACACATGTGGAATTATATAGTTAACAAAAAAAATGTGAAACAACTGAAAATATGTCTTATATTCTAGGTTCTTCAAAGTAGCCACCTTTTGCTTTGATGACTGCTTTGCACACTCTTGGCATTCTCTTGATGAGCTTCAAGAGGTAGTCACCGGAAATGGTTTTCACTTCACAGGTGTGCCCTGTCAGGTTTAATAAGTGGGATTTCTTGCCTTATAAATGGGGTTGGGACCATCAGTTGTGTTGTGCAGAAGTCAGGTAGATACACAGCTGATAGTCCTCCTGAATAGACTGTTAGAATTTGTATTATGGCAAGAAAAAAGCAGCTAAGTAAAGGAAAACGAGAGGCCATCATTACTTTAAGAAATGAAGCTTTGCCATTATTTGTGACATGATAATAAATTGGATCCTTTCACTTCCTTTCTGTTTTTTTGCTCCACCTTGGAAACGGACAATCACACACACATCAAACTCCACAAAACAATGGACCACATCCAATTACAGTCACAACAGCTTCCAAGAGACCATATAGTGAAAACCCGCACACAGGAGACACCACATAGTGACCATCACTCAAGAAACACAACACCAGACACCAAACTACAGCACACAACAAGGAAGAGACAGTGCACAGGTGTGAACGACGTCAAATGATGCAACAAATACAAGACACAAATGCGGAAGGATGATATAGAACAGGGATGATGGAAAGCGCAAATGGTGTGACACATGGCCACTGCTCCTGTTAGCACCACTAAGGGTACATGTAGCACCCTGAGGATTCGGCTGCTACAGGGGTATTGCACCTCAACCCAGAGGTGTGATATTCCACTCCCGGGTAAGGATGGAGTGTGGACCTGAGCTCGGTAGGCTGCATGCACTACACACATCCCATTTCCGAGGAGCAGACCAACGGTACTCCCACTTAGAAATGTGCAGGTACGACCGAGTCTGTTCCTGGCTGGAGTGGGAGGGGGGTGGAACATCCCAAGTAGTGTAGGGGCAGATAGGGGGAGCAGCCTGGGTAAAGATAGGAGCTCATTGGGTGCTGGTCGCCTGAGCTCACACATAGAGGGTGTATATAAGGTGGGCACCAACTAAGAACAGGGTCAGTTGCAGAGAGAAAGTCAGCGAGCGGAGGAGAAGAGAGACCCAGAGTGAGAGAGGAGAGAGAGAGACCCAGAGGGGGAAACAGAAGAAAGGGACTCCAAGAACCCAACTTAAATCCCCGGGTGAAGAGTCGGCACAGGGTACCGGAACCCAAGCTGGTGGGGGCAAAAACACTCCCCAGCCAGAGACCGGAGACCGTGGGCAGCGTTTGTCACGGTCACCCACCACATCCACCACGAAGGCATACCACGAGGAGGGTCAGGGAACCCAAGGCCAAGGGTCTCCCAACAGAAGGCCCGAGGGAGCTGGACCTGGGTGGATCAATAGTGGGGACGGCCAGAGAAAGGACAGAAGGAGAGCTCAGGGTCACGCTCCGGACTTATTTGGGGGTTGGCAGGATCCAGAACCTGGTGGACGCAGCACGGCTCGGGAGGTCACTCGAAGCTGGAGTGACCGGAACATCAGCAGTGAGTAAACATCCTAAACTGCATAACCCGACTCTGTCTCTGATTGCCGTCTACCCTGCATCACCACAACCCCCATCCTCTGCACCTGATCCCCCTGAGGCTATACCCCACCCGTTGGGGGTTATACCACCAAAAGCTGCACCTACACCATCAGCCTCAGCGGACCCTGCTGCAGCGGCGGCCATAGTGACCGCAATACAACGGGTGGCGTAGTCGACATTAAGAACTTATTAACATCTGTAGGACTGCCACATACAACTGAGCTTGACACCCTGGGCACGGACCGGGTCACAGCCACTCGGAAGACTACAACTCCCATCTGATCCGGCTCCGGATATTCCCCCTAAAAGAATATGGCCCAGGGGGCGCGTCATACACAGAGGTTCATTTCACCGCACTCCCCATGCAATAGCATCCGGCCTATTTCTAGTATATATATAATGCAAAATCAGATAAGAGTCAACGAAAATGAATTCTTGCAGCCGACTATAGATTATATTCTAAGCATCCTGTTTCTCCAAAGAAATGATTAGTGTCTCTACACATCTCAGAGTCAGTTGTTTCTGACCGCAAAGAGAACATCTGTCTACTTTCCACTCATTCTAGGACCTTTCAGTAAAACTATATATACTGTATATATACTGTATATATATATACACACACACATATATATACACACATTATATAGTTATTACAAAAATGATTATAACATTCCCCCCTTTTGTAAATTTCAATATCACATCTCTGTACCCATCAGGGCTTTTGTTCTCTTATTACGGTTTTCACAGGACCCATCGGATTTCAGAGTCTTGGTTATTTTCGGGGAAGGTATAATGTTCAGAATCATTATCATCAGGTTCCATAGTCTCCATTCCTCCATACATAGTCTTTGTTATGGCAGAGTCAATAAGTCTTTGTGCGAGTCCTCTAATGCACAGTATAGCACAACAGCCACAAACAGGGAGTACACTGGCCACAATGGCCAGAGATATCAGCGCGGAAGTGACCTGGCCAGACCATTTCCCAAACCATCCTTCAATCCAGGAAGAAAAATTGTCAGCATATCCAGAGTTCTCAGCCAGTTTATTAGATAGGGCAGTCAGTCCATCAAGGGCATTGGTGATGCTACCATCAGGAGCTGTAGGATTATTAGGGATGAAAGTGCAACAAAATCCTCTAACATACTACATACATCTTCTCTTTCTGCTAAGAGGATGCCTAATGCCATTCTGTTCTGCCAAGCCATGAGGGAAGTTGGTCCTAGCTGCTCAGCTATCCCTTTAGCTGCATCGCGAGTGTAATTAACAAATCTCTGTTGGTTGTAGTATATGTAGTTTATCCAGTCTACATTTTTATTTATTGTCACCCACCATATGATGGACTCCCACCCAGCTGCTACCTGGTTCCTAGCCTTATATTCGTTGGGCACTCCTCTGGGAACTCCAATGTCATCTATGTATACACTAAAATCTAAGGATTCTCGGGGGGGTGTCACGCTTCTGTCTACTCCCTCCACATACCTTTGACCATGTTCCTGTTGACAATAGGTGGTAGGGCATGACTAGCTGGATACCCGCACAATCCCTTTTAGAACCATACGGCAATCTGGCTGGTATTCTTTTGTCACCACATGACCACCATATGTCTTCTCTCAGGGTGGTCCGTTTTGACCATATGACTGAGTAGTTGGTGTTGTGGGAAACATTGATTAGTTCTCTACAAAAGTCGTCCTGGAGTTCGTCATGTCCGTTCCCAGGAAGACTGAAACAAGTATAGTTACCAGGATAAGCAATCACCTGTTGTTGGATATCTGTTTTTTTTAAGTGGGGGAAATAAAAGTGATAATGTTTTGCATTTTCTTTCCTTATCTGAGGGGACAGGAAGTTTTCCATATAGTTTAATTATGTACTGTAACCCTTCTGGGTCCTCCTGATCATGTAGGGGAAAAGGGACAGTACCTAGCTGTGGTCTGGCTGTTGCTCAAGCTACACAGTTTAGTTTGTTAAGGCTTTTTGCAGTATATCTAAGCAATTCTAACCATTCATTTTTCTCCTCATAGATTGTCTCTAGAGCTAGTTTATCTTCATAGATTAAGTTAGTGAACCCAACTGTGGGACCCATGGACTCCATTATGGTTCTTTCTGACATACTTTCCTTGGGGCGTGTTTTGGTATTATTCTGAACTTCTATGTAGAAATGTCCTATTGGGTCTGTTCCTGATGCATCAGATCCAATACCATATAACCTTTGGTCTCTCATCTTAGTTTTTTTTTAAGATTAATACTAATTTTTCTACAATCATCCTTTTTTGCGCAACGGGAAGTTTATTTTTTCCTAATGAGGAACCTGGATTTCAAATCTGTGTGGCCATAAATTTTATACCCATAGTCTTGGTTGTCCATCCAGCAAGGGACCAACTAGTAAACATTCGGACTCCCCTGTTATTTTGGTTTATAACACAAACATATTTTTCTGACCCAGTTAGTTTGGCAGCTTGTTCTCCATCTTCACGTCCTTTATATAACAGGCAGAAGTCCATCAAAAAGGTGACCGTCTGACCTACTTCAAAAGTGAGATTTAAATTATTAAATCCAAAACCTCTCCAACCCTCTGGACTTTCCCACCCTGCTGGATCTATTACCTTCCAATTTCCCATAACCATGTGTAGGATTCCCAAAATAACTGTCCCTAGTACATCTTTTTTTTCTTCTACTGCCTACCCAGTCTCCGTCCACCGGGAAAAGGGAAGTGGGTGTCTTCACCGGTTTGAGATGAATTCTCCCTTTTGGAGAACCCCCCTTTGTAGCCGGGTTTATGCTTCAGGAGACTGGGTTTGTTCCCTGCCTAACTTTCCCTAGACTTCCGTCAACCCTTTTAATAGTGGGACAGATGTATCCGTGATGTGCGTTCAGCAATTTTGACAGCAGTGGGAGTGGTCAATAGGACTTGCTAAGGACCTTCCCACTTAGGCTGGTGCCAGTGTTTCTTCTTTATCACCTTCACAAGGACCCAGTCAGCACGTTTCACAACCTCAGGTTTCGGTAGCTGTTCTCCTGAGAAAAAATTAGGGGTAGAGACTTATTTGAGTGTTGTTATCTTAGCCAATTATTCTGCTAATGTACTGTCTGATTCCACATCTATTCTCTTGAAGGGTTTTCGCTGAGGTAACAGAAAGTAAGGTAACCAAATGTGTTGGAATAGGTGTAGGATCAGAGCAAAACCTTCAGTACAGTCAACATTGTCCCACCTGAGTGTATCATGACATGGGGTCTATTTATCCGGAAACAGAGAGACAACTTAACCCAGAGTTAGGTGATTTGGGTTCCAGTATCATCTCTATGCTGACGACACCCAATTATACACTTCTTCCCCTGACATCACCCCTACCCTAATACAAAATACCAAGGATTGTTTATCTGCTGTGTCTAATATAATGTCCTCCCTCTATCTTAAACTGAATCTCTCCAAAACTGAACTTCTGGTGTTTTCCCCCTCTACTAACCTAACTCTACCTAACATCGAAATTACCTTGGAGGGTTCAACCATAACTCTCAAGCAGCACGCCCGCTGCCTTGGGGTCATATTCGACACTAACCTCTCCTTTACTCCCTATATCTGATCACTCACTCGCTCTTGTCACCTGCATCTTAGAAACATCTCCAGAATCTGATCTTTTCTCACTTTTGAAGCTGTTAAAACTCTTACTGTCGCTCTTATTCACTCTCGTCTGGACTACTGCAACTCTCTTCTGATCGGTCTCCCTCTTACCAAAATTTCCCCTCTCCAATCTGTCCTGAATGCGGCAGCCAGGGTCGTATTTCTGTCCAGCCGCTTCACTGATGCCTCCACCTTGTGCCAGTCATTACACTGGTTACCCATTTGCTACAGGGTCCACTATAAACTCATTGCTCTCACCCACAAAGCTCTCCACAGTTCTGCACCACCTTATATCAACTCTCTTATCTCAGTCTATCGTCCTACACGTGCTCTCCGTTCCACAAATGACCTAAGACTAACATCCCCCATAATCCGAACCTCGCACCTCCGTCTCCAAGACTTCTCTCGTGCTGCGCCAGTTCTCTGGAATGCTCTACCCCACACGAACCGATTGATGCCTAGCCTTGATGTCTTCAAGCGCGCCTTAAAATGTGACTCCGCAGCTCCAGGCGTCGGGCACAGCCACCACCGTCCTTGCGACCAGGGGACCGCAGAGAGTATCCGACCCATGCCCGGCATACTGGAGGATCTAGGCCCTGCACTCCGGTGCCTATCACACATATAGCCAACAACTATAAAAATCAATATCTATCATGAACACTGACATACAGACATTTAGCCAATATTATATAATAACTTGTGAAATGAGTCAATCAGGCATCTTAAGAGATTTGGTATAAGATATATCATGCCAGGTGACAATAACACTCAGGTGTATTCTACTTCAACACTTACGACAGACAATGTTTCCAATAATGGACAAGAAAGCAGGTGAGACAAAACTTTGAGTAGTTAGTAAAGTCGCATGCTGTAAATACTTTATGATCTTTACCATCTCTCCTGTGCTATGGCTCGATACTGCAGCATATCTAAAGAGGTTACTGGGCAATATATATTTGTATTCTGCAGATACATATATGCCATCTTTGAAGATAGCACCTTTTATTACCCATGTAGTTTGTTCAGATTTTGGGGATGCTTGTTGCATCTCTTTGAGGATTTGTAGGTCAATAAGACTAGTCTCATGTAATGTCAGTATGTTGCGGTGGCTGCTTGTGCTGATAGGTGTTTCGGAGTGCTTTGGCCATCAGGACTTTATCCTGAGTTACTACTGCATATTCTGTGGCATTTGTGCCATCTGGGTTATTTTTTGTCTGTCAGGGCATTCTCGAAGAAAATGCCCAATCTTCCTGCAATGCCAACAAGATGTTTTGTCGCCCACTCCCCTACCTCTTCCTCTACCTCTCCCCTACCTCTGTAACCCTGTTCTTCATTCAAGTCTTTCTGTGTGAGGACAATATCACACCCATCCTGTATTACTAACACCAGTCCCTTTATATCCTTCTTTTTGTCTTTATAATATTTTTCTGCATGTCGGCCATTTTCTCTCTTTCAGGCTTCACACAACCATATATTTGCACTTGTAAGTCCAGACTTTTTTAATTTCTCACTGCACTTTCCTATTTCTTCCACCAAATTTTCACATTTCATCAAACTAAGTTTATCATCAAATCCAAACCTTTTCTCCCATCTGTCACCATACTTTGCACATTCTGGGTGTATTTTATGGATATACTTCACATCGCCTTCCAGGGGTCCATTCTTTTGATAACACCATAAACATTCACATTCATGACCCTTACCTGAGACATCTCCCATGTTTAGAGTAAAACCCTTTGTAAGGACGTCTAATTTGACTATGGCCGTACATTGTTCAGGCTGATCTATATTAAGAGGACTATTATCTTTTGGATAATATAATTTTCCTTCTTCGATTTCACATATTTTCAGTTGTTTCACACTTTTTTGTTAAGTATATAATTCCACATGTGTTAATTCATAGTTTTGATGCCTTCAGTGTGAATGTACAATTTTCATAGTCATGAAAATACAGAAAAATCTTTAAATGAGAAGGTGTGTCCAAACTTTTGGTCTGCACTGTATGTGCTCACGTTAAGTACTTTCTGCAGACATTTCTGCACCAAAAACGTCTTGTGGCAGGAAAAACACAACATAACATAAATACGCACACTTTTACCGTATTTTTTACTTGCATTCCACCCCCATGCATCTGATGAAAATCGCTCAATGGATTGACAGGCTGCAAATATAAAACTGCTTCTAATCTGCAAGGAAAAAAGAAGCAGCGTGTGCACGAGGCCTCAGGAATCTCATTCACTTTGTTGGTAGGAGGAAATGCTGCAACAAATACTTAAATATGCCGAAACCCAAAGCTCTAATCTCTAGGGCTCCAGAGTGCAGAAGCAGTTAACCCCTTCCTGACAGGGCCAATTTCTGTTTTTGAACTTTAGTTTTTTCCTCCCCTTCTTCCCACAGCCATAACTTTTTTACTTTTCTGTCCACATAGACATATGAGGGCTGTTTTTTGGGGGACGAATTGTAATTTTGATTGACACCATTGATTTTACCACTTTGTACTGGAAAACAGGAAACAAAAATTCCAAGTTCGGTGAAATTGAGAAATACACGCAATCTGACATAGTTTCTTGGAAATTATTTTTACAGTGTACATTTTGTGGTAAAAATGACCTTGCAGTGTGATTCTGCTCATCGGTACGATTACAGCGACACCAAACAAGTCCAGTTCTTTCATTATTTTACCGGTGAAAATAAATCAGAAGTTTGAAATAAAACCATTTTTGGGTTGTCGCCATTTTCCGAGACCCGTAACGTTTCTATATTTTTATTGATACCATTTTGGAATGGATATGACATTTTGATCACTTGTTACAGCATTTTTAGGGGTATTGCAGAAAATAATGTCATTTTGGCGTTTTTGAATACTTTTCTGTTTTAGGGTGTTTACAAATCGTGTTGCTTTTGATTTTATTTTGATAGATCAGACTTTTCTGAATGCAGCGATATCTCATATGTGTATTTTTTAAATTTTTTAATATCTTTATTTTTAATGCAGGAAAATGGGGGCGATTGGAACTTTTATGTTTTTTTTTTTTTAAATATCTTTTAAAACTTTTTAAAATAGCTTTTAACTTATAGCTTGTGCTATATACAGCGATGCCACAGTATTGCTGCAGTTAGTGAAAATCACGGTCTCCTTTGAAGCACGGCTATAGTCAGGATTTCAAGGGAGGTCCGTAATGGAGCACTGTGTTGTGCCATTATACAGTATGGAGCACTATGTGAGGCCCATTATACAGTATGAAGCACTATGCGAGACCATTATTCTGTATGGAGCACTATGTGTGGTCCATTATACTGTATGGAGGACTATGCGGGGCCCATTTTACTGTATGGAGGACTATGTGGGGCCATTATACTGTATGGAGGACTATGTGGGGCCATTATACTGTATGGAGGACTATGTGGGGCCCATTATACTGTATGGAGGACTATGTGAGACCATTATTCTGTATGGAAGACTATGCGAGGCCATTATACTGTATGGAGGACTATTTGTGGTCCATTATACTGTATGGAGGACTATGTGAGGTCATTATACTGTATAGAGGACTATGCGAGGCCATTATACTGTATGGAGGACTATGCGGGGCCCATTAAACTGTATGGAGGACTATGTGGGGCCATTATACTGTATGGAGGACTATGTGGGGCCATTATACTGTATGGGAGATGACGCGCCCAGGGGATTGGGGGAGGGACGACTCGGCGTCCGGGCCTTAGTTGTTGTTTGCCTGACCTTGGGGGGGGGGGGGATGTCGCGGTGGTCGGCTCCCGGGCCCGTACCCTGGGGTCACTCTTTAAAAAGGGAAAAAGAAGGGGGGGGGGGTTGTGTGGGAAAAAGGGGAATGTTCGTGACGCCACCTGTAGTTTCTGGTGAGGATCACCAGCGCTCCGGCAGTCCTCTGAGGCCGGTGTTCAGGCAGCTTAGCTGGTGCGGCTCGCCACAGGTGGAGCAGGACCTCAGGGCAGCGTAGAGAAGAGAGAGTGCAGTAAAGCGTTGGCGGGTGCAGGGCCGCGGAGGAAAGAGCAGACAGAGACAGTAGTTGCAGTCATCCAAGTCTTTACTCACAGATTTGATCGTTCAGCTCAGAGCTTCTCTCTGCTGTCACACGGCGAGCTGCTGCCACTAGGGTGGGCTCAGCACACTTCAGGTAGTTCAGGAGCACTTGACAGGACCCCCGGTGTAGTGTGTCCCTCTCTTCTCCTACTTCTTCTTCTCTCTCCTTCTCCCCTCTGAGTCCCGTAGGGGTACTGCAATGTCCTTTTTGGGTAACTTGAAGCTCCCGGACCGACTGGGTGCCCTTTTTGGTGACTTGTGGTGAGAACATGGTGTAAGGCCGGGTCCCTCTGGATAAACTCAGATTAGGGAATACAGGAGGCGACTCCGTCCATATCCCCCTGGGATCCACATAAGCCTCCAGACTTTTCCGACAGAGACGTGAAGTGCAAAGTCAGACAATCGGGGACCGGTACCCCCTCGTGCGGCAGGGTCTCTCTGGCTGGGCCAGAATGAGGTATACAGGTGGCGACTCCGCTCCTTCCACAACCCCTGAGATCCTTTCGCCTGTGGAGCTTGTCTCCTCTGCTCCCCTCCTAGGCCTTCTTAGTTGGACCCTGACCGGGGACAGAGCCAGTTATAACTCTGCCCCGACCCCCCGTCTCGAGGCCTGAGACTGGGAACCATGGACCCTCAGCCAGCCGCAGCCTTGTGCTGACTTGCCGACCGAAAGACCCACGACCAAATACCTTGTTGCTAAAATGGCCTCTGATTATATATGATTCTAGTTAAGTGCTGTAGATTAATGCTTCCTCCACCCTCACTCACTACTTGGTTCCCCCTAATCTTTGGTTCCCCCCAACTCCTCCATTCAGGCCCGGGGCAGCACTATGGTGCATTAGGCCCCCTTCAGAACTGGAGTGGTGTAGTGTTGAGTATGTGGTTGGGGTCCTGTGCAGTACTCCATCCTTACCTAAGAGAGGAGATACCACACCTCATTCTGAGGTGCAGTACCCCTGTGGCGACTGAACCCTCAGGGGCGCCACAAAAGCAATGTAGGGCCCTGTTATACTGTATGGAGGATTATGTGGGGCCCATTATACTATATGGAGAACTATGTGGGGCTCGTTATTCTGTATGGAGCACTGTGTGGCCATTATACTGTATGGAAAGCAATGTAGGGCCCTGTTATACTGTATGGAGCACTGTGTGGGGCCCATTATACTGTATGGAGCACTGTGTGGGGCCATTATACTGTATGGAGCACTATGTGGGGCCAGTATACTGTATGAAGCACTATGTGGGGCCCATTATACTGTATGGAGCACTATGTGGGGCCCATTATACTGTATGGAGCACTATGTGGGGCCCATTATACTGTAGAGAGCACTATGTGGGGCCCATTATACTGTATGGAGCACTATGTGGGGCCCATTATACTGTATGGAGCACTATGTGGGGCTCATTATACTGTATGGAGTGTAACGGGTCTGGGAGGCGGAACCTCTGGGCTACAATACAAGGGGGCGGTCCTTGTAAGGGAGCGGGTGGCGACCAGGCAGGCAGTCACAGGAGGTGACCTGGACAGTCTCTGAGTGAACGGGACAGTCTCTGAGTGAACGGGACAGTCTCTGAGTGAACGGGGCTGGAGGTCACGGCAAGTGACCGGGGCAGTCTCTAGGTATAGGGTTGGTACGACCTGTGGCGGCTGAAGATAGACGAGGGCTCCCAGGTGAGCAGGCGAGAGTCTCTGGATGAACGGGTGGTCACAGCATGTGACGGCGGAGCCTCCAGGAAGACCAGCGGACAGGCGACAGATGAGCGCTCCCAGGTGAGAGGGCAGAAGTCTCTGGACAGGCGGGTGGTCACAGCACGTGACGGCAGAGCCTCCGGGTAGGCAGACAGACCGGTAGCAGATGAGCGCTCCCAGGTGAGCGGGCAGGAGTCACTGGACAGGCAGGTGGTCACAGCACGTGACGGCGGAGCCTCCAAGTAGGCTAGCAGGCAGATAGCAGATGTGCGCTCCCAGGTGAGCGGGCAAGCTGGTCCATAGACAGACTGACAGGAGTTGGTAGGCAGACCGTCGGTCCTCAGGCAGGCAGGCAGGTAGCTGATGTGCGCTCCCAGGTGAGCGGGCAAGAGTCTCTGGAATAGCTGGTGGTCACAGCACGTGACAGCGGAGCCTCCGGGCAGGCAAGCAGGCAGGTAGCAGAGAAGCGCTCCCAGGTGAGCGGGCAGGCTGGTCCTTAGACAGACTGACAGGAGTAGTAAGGCAGACCGTCGGACCTCAGACTAGCAGACAGGTAGCAAGTAATCAGGCAGGAATCTGACAGGTAACTGGCAGGTAACTGGCAACGGGACCTGAGGGCTGAAGCACAGGTGAGACACAGGTGCAAACAACATTGCTCGGGCACCTCCATTTTGGAGGAGGTGCCTTATATATGATGAAGTCCTCCGGCCATTGGCCGGGGACTCCTTAGGACGACGCGCGCGGCCCCTTTAAGAGGAGGGGAGCGCGCCCTAAGCACAGGGGCCGGGAAGGAGCGCGCGCTGAGAGCAGAGCGGGAGGAGGACGCCGGGAAGGAGCGCGCGCTGACAGCAGAGCGGGAGAGGGACGCCGGGCACGGGGCAGAGCGGTGAGGGGAGCAGCGTCCCTGCCTAGCAGAGGGCAGGGACGCCGGCACTACAGTACCCCCCCCTTTAGGCCCCCCCTTTTTTAGGCCAGACAGAAATTTAGCTAGGATGAGAGGGGCATGGATGTTCTCCCGGGGCTCCCACGTTCTCTCCTCAGGACCAAACCCCTTCCAATCTACCAGAAAAAAGGTCTTTCCTCTTACCCTTTTGGTGGCAAGAATGTTCTCTACCTCAAACTCGTCCTCAGCGGAAACCGGAGCAGGAGGCGTACCTGTAGACTTGGAAAAAGAGTTAAGTACCACAGGTTTGAGGAGAGATACATGGAAGGAGTTAGGGATCCGTAAGTTGGCCGGGAGTTTCAATTTATAGGCCACCGGGTTGATCTGACTGGTGACCTCCAGAGGTCCGATGAACCGAGGCCCTAACTTGTAAGAAGGTATCTTGAGTCGAACATATTTAGATGAGAGCCAGACCTTATCTCCTGGACGAAATTAAGGAGGATCCAGGCGTTTTTTGTCAGCGTGTCTTTTCATCCGTTCGGACGACTGAAGGAGTGCGGATCGGGTACTCTCCCAAATGGAGGAAAATTTGCTAACGAGAGATTCCGCAGCCGGGTTGTCCACCGAGGTGGAGACAGGAAAAGGAATCCGAGGATGCTGACCAAAGACTACAAAAAACGGGGATTTGGAGGAGGATTCGCTCTCGTGATTATTGTAAGAGAACTCGGCCCATGGTAGGAGATCCACCCAGTCAGAATGGTGGGCATTAACGAAGTGCCGGAGGTAACTGGTCAGGTTCTGATTGATCCGCTCCACTTGACCATTGGACTGTGGGTGGTAAGCGGAAGAGAAGTCCAGGGTGACGTCTAGTAGTTTACAAGTGGCTCTCCAGAAGCGTGAGGTGAACTGTACCCCACGATCCGACACGATGTGGAGGGGCAGGCCATGAAGACGGAAGATGTGACGAATAAAGTCTCTAGCTAGCTCGGGTGCAGACGGGAGGCCTGGTAGGGGAACGAAATGAGCCATCTTGGAGAAGCGGTCAGCGACCACCCAAATGACCGTACAACCGGCAGAGAGTGGGAGGTCAGTTATGAAGTCCATTGCAATATGCTGCCAGGGGGCAGCAGGTACTGGGAGCGGAAGGAGGCGACCGGCTGGCAGATGTCTCGGAACCTTGTTGCGGGCGCAGGACACACAGGCAGAAACAAAGTCTATTACATCCTTGTGCAGGGTAGGCCACCAGTAGTGACGGGAAATAAGCTGGAGGGACTTCTTCTGACCAGCGTGGCCAGCCAGTTTAGACGAGTGACCCCAGTGAAGGATCTTCTCCCGATCAGGTACTGATACGAACGTCTTTCCAGGAGGGAGACGATTTAGACTCACGGGAGCCACCTGCATTACTCTGGCGGGATCGATGATGTGTTTCGGATCTTCCTCGAGATCAGATACCAGAAAGGATCGAGACAAGGCGTCCGCCTTGACGTTTTTGTCAGCCGGGCGAAAATGAAGGACAAAATCAAAACGAGCAAAAAACAAGGACCACCGGGCTTGGCGCGGGTTAAGTCTCTGGGCATGCTGGAGGTAAGCCAAGTTCTTGTGGTCAGTGTAAATTATTACCGGGTGAAGAGCCCCCTCAAGCAGGTAACGCCACTCCTCCAATGCCAGTTTGATGGCCAATAACTCTCGATCTCCTATGGAATAATTGCGCTCTGAGGAGGAGAAGAGTTTAGAGAAGAAGCCGCAAGTTACCATCCTCCCGGAAGAAGATTTTTGAGTAAGTACCGCTCCAGCTCCAGAGGAGGAGGCGTCCACTTCCAGGAAGAACTGCTTGTTGCCGTCCGGGCGATGCAGCACCGGGGCGGAAGAGAAGGCCTGTTTTAAGGAAAGAAAGGCTTCTTCTGCTTCGGGCGGCCACTGTTTGGGATTAGTACCCTTACGGGTGAGCGCGGAAATTGGGGCAGTCCGGGAAGAGAAGTGTGGTATGAAGAGGCGGTAGTAGTTGGCGAAGCCCAGGAACCGCTGAATGGCTTTCAACCCCTCCGGTCGGGGCCATTTCTCGATGGCAGACAGTTTCTCTGGATCCATTCGTGGGCCGGTCTGAGAAATAATGTAGCCCAAAAACGGAAGCGAGGTCTGCTCAAAGAGGCACTTCTCGTATTTAGCGAAGAGGTGATTCTGCCTGAGCCTGAGCAGGACCTGACGAACGTCCCTCCGGTGAGTCTGGAGATCCGGAGAGAAGACCAAGATGTCGTCCAGGTACACTACTACGCAGGAGTAGAGAAGGTCCCGGAAGATGTCATTGACCAACTCTTGAAAGACGGCAGGAGCGTTACAGAGACCAAAGGGCATTACCAGGTATTCATAGTGGCCGTCCCGGGTGTTGAATGCCGTCTTCCATTCATCCCCCTGACGGATACGAACCAGGTTGTACGCCCCACGGAGGTCTAGTTTGGTGAAGATTCTAGCCCCCCTCAGACGATCAAATAATTCTGGAATGAGCGGAAGGGGGTACTTATTCTTCACCGTGATCTGGTTTAGGCCTCTATAGTCTATACAGGGACGGAGAGAGCCGTCCTTCTTTTTGACGAAAAAGAAGCCTGCTCCCGCCGGGGAGGTAGATTTCCGGATGAATCCCCTGGCCAGATTCTCCTCAATATATTCGGACATCGACCGGGTCTCAGCAGCGGATAAAGGATAAATACGCCCACGGGGAGGAGTAGTACCGGGTAACAGGTCGATGGGACAGTCGTATGGTCTATGAGGGGGTAATGTCTCTGCCTCCTTTTTATTAAAGACATCAGCATAAGACCAATAAGGAATCGGAAGTCCAGGTAGATTAGCTGGGGTAGGAGAGGGACGGACGGGATGGACGGGGACCAGGCAGGTCTTATGACAGTCTTGTCCCCAGCGAAGGACTTCTCCGGTCTGCCAGTCAAGCACGGGTGCATGTTTCTGGAGCCAAGGCAGACCTAGCAAGAGGGCGTGAGAGAGTCCAGGCAGAACATGAAAGGAGATACTTTCAGAATGCAGCATTCCCACCTGCAGAGTAATGGATTCGGTGATGAGTTGGATGGGGCGTGGTAAGAGCCCCCCATCCACGGCAGCCACAGACAAGGGTACAGCCAGAGGTTTGGTGGGGATGCGGTATTTCTCTACCAGGGACTGTGAAATAAGATTCCCGGCTGCTCCAGAGTCCAGTTGGGCTAGTTCGAAATAACGGTTCTCCCCGTAGACGATTGAAACTGACAACAGCAGGGATGGAGAGGATTTATTCTTGTCTAGGTGGACCTCTCTGAGCGAACCTAGACACAGGCGTTTCCCGACCTCTCCGGGCAGGCACGGATCCGGTGCTCCTTACTGCCACAGTAGAAGCAGGTCCCCTCGGCACGGCGTAAGTCCTGACGGGTCTTGACCATCTTGGTCTGGTCGACCTGCATAGGCTCAGGAGGGTGTACCTGGTTAGAGACAGAAGGAGTGACGGGTTTCTGAAAAGTAGGAGCTAGACGTAGTAACCTCCTCTCACGGGTGACCTCTCTGGCACGCTCCTGGAACCGTAGGTCAATCCGGGTGGCAAGAGTTATTAAGTCATCGAGAGTGGTAGGAATGTCCCGACCGGCAAGTTCATCTTTAATACGGCCGGACAGACCCTCCCAGAAGACGGAAACCAGAGCGTCGTTATCCCAGGCCAGCTCCGAGGCAAGGGTACGGAACCGTATGGCATATTGGCCCACGGTGAGGCTTTCCTGACGGAGGCGTAGCAATGATGATGCGGATGAGGTCTTCCGTCCGGGTTCGTTGAAGACTTTCCGGAAAGCCGTGAGAAAAGCAGGCAAGTTGGACACCAGGGGGTCTCCTCTCTCCCATAGAGGATTTAGCCAGGCCAGAGCCTCCCCGGTGAGATGGGACATGATGAATGCAATTTTGGCTCGGTCGGAGTTAAACTGGTGGGACAATAGTTCAAAGTGCAGGGTGCACTGATTTATGAAGCCCCGAGCCTGGACGGAGTCGCCTCCGAAGCGAGGAGGTGCAGAAAGCCGGGGTCCGGGGTAGGATACCATAGTATTAGTGGGCAGCGGAGCTGCCGGATTGCGAGACATGGCACTGGCGGAGGTTGTCGGTGGAGCAGTCAGAGTATCCAGGCGAGTATTGACATTCCGCAGGTGACCCAGGATGGACTCCTGTTGGGACCTTTGACGGGACAGTTCATGACACAGGTCCGAGAGCGAGGGAGCTTGGGTGCCACCGGGTTCCATGGCCCGAGCAAACTGTAACGGGTCTGGGAGGCGGAACCTCTGGGCTACAATACAAGGGGGCGGTCCTTGTAAGGGAGCGGGTGGCGACCAGGCAGGCACTGTATGGAGCACTGTGTGGCCATTATACTGTATGGAAAGCAATGTAGGGCCCTGTTATACTGTATGGAGCACTATGTGGGGCCCATTATACTGTATGGAGCACTATGTGGGGCCCATTATACTGTAGAGAGCACTATGTGGGGCCCATTATACTGTATGGAGCACTATGTGGGGCCCATTATACTGTATGGAGCACTATGTGGGGCTCATTATACTGTATGGAGTGTAACGGGTCTGGGAGGCAGAACCTCTGGGCTACAATACAAGGGGGCGGTCCTTGTAAGGGAGCGGGTGGCGACCAGGCAGGCAGTCACAGGAGGTGACCTGGACAGTCTCTGAGTGAACGGGACAGTCTCTGAGTGAACGGGACAGTCTCTGAGTGAACGGGGCTGGAGGTCACGGCAAGTGACCGGGGCAGTCTCTAGGTATAGGGTTGGTACGACCTGTGGCGGCTGAAGATAGACGAGGGCTCCCAGGTGAGCAGGCGAGAGTCTCTGGATGAACGGGTGGTCACAGCATGTGACCGCGGAGCCTCCAGGAAGACCAGCGGACAGGCGACAGATGAGCGCTCCCAGGTGAGCGGGCAGAAGTCTCTGGACAGGCGGGTGGTCACAGCACGTGACGGCAGAGCCTCCGGGTAGGCAGACAGACAGGTAGCAGATGAGCGCTCCCAGGTGAGCGGGCAGGAGTCACTGGACAGGCAGGTGGTCACAGCACGTGACGGCGGAGCCTCCAGGTAGGCTAGCAGGCAGATAGCAGATGTGCGCTCCCAGGTGAGCGGGCAAGCTGGTCCATAGACAGACTGACAGGAGTTGGTAGGCAGACCGTCGGTCCTCAGGCAGGCAGGCAGGTAGCTGATGTGCGCTCCCAGGTGAGCGGGCAAGAGTCTCTGGAATAGCTGGTGGTCACAGCACGTGACAGTGGAGCCTCCGGGCAGGCAAGCAGGCAGGTAGCGGAGAAGCGCTCCCAGGTGAGCGGGCAGGCTGGTCCTTAGACAGACTGACAGGAGTAGTAAGGCAGACCGTCGGACCTCAGACTAGCAGACAGGTAGCAAGTAATCAGGCAGGAATCTGACAGGTAACTGGCAGGTAACTGGCAACGGGACCTGAGGGCTGAAGCACAGGTGAGACACAGGTGCAAACAACATTGCTCGGGCACCTCCATTTTGGAGGAGGTGCCTTATATATGATGAAGTCCTCCGGCCATTGGCCGGGGACTCCTTAGGACGACGCGCGCGGCCCCTTGAAGAGGAGGGGAGCGCGCGCGCGCGCGCCCTAAGCACAGGGGCCGGGAAGGAGCGCGCGCTGAGAGCAGAGCGGGAGGAGGACGCCGGGAAGGAGCGCGCGCTGACAGCAGAGCGGGAGAGGGACGCCGGGCACGGGGCAGAGCGGTGAGGGGAGCAGCGTCCCTGCCTAGCAGAGGGCAGGGACGCCGGCACTACATGGAGGACTATGTGGGGCCCATTATACTGTATGGAACACTGTGTGGGGCCCATTATACTGTGTGGAGCACTGTGTGGGGCCATTATACTGTATGGAGCACTATGTGGGGCCATTATACTGTATGGAAAGCAATGTAGGGCCCTGTTATACTCTATGGAGCACTGTGTGGGGCCATTATACTGTATGGAGGATTATGTGGGGCCATTATACTGTATGGAGGACTATGCGAGGCCATTATCCTGTATGGAGTACTATGTGGAGCCCATTATTCTGTATGGAGGGCTATGTGAGACCATTACACTGTATGGAGGATTATATGGGGCCATTATACTGTATGTAGGACTATGTGGGGCCATTATACAGTATGGAGGACTATGTGGGGCCATTATACTGTATGGAGGACTATGTGGGGCCATTATACTGTATGGAGGACTATGCGGGGCCATTATATTGTATGGAGGACTATGTGGGGCCATTATTCTGCATGGAGGACTATGTGGGGCCATTATACTGTATGGAGGATTATGTGGGACCCATTATACTGTATGGAGGATTATGTGGGGCCATTATACTGTATGGAGGATTATGTGGGGCCCATTTTACTGTATGGAGCACTATGTGGGGCTCATTATTCTGTATGGAGCACTGTGTGGCCATTATACTGTATATAATAAGCAATGTAGGGCCCTGTTATTGTGACGCTCTAGCCCTCCCTGGGAAGGTGAACTCGGACGGCGGGCCTGTAGTTGTGGGGGATGTCATCGTGGCCTTGGCCCGGTCCGTGCCCAGGGCTGTCACATAAAAAATTATGGGCTTCTGGATGAGTGGTTGTTCGACTACACCACCTGCGGTTTTTGGTGAGGGTCACCAGCGCTGCAGCAGTCCTCTGAGGCCAGTGTTCAGACAGCTCGAATGGTACGGCTACCCACAGGTGGAGCAAGGCCTCAGGGCAGCATAGAGAGAGAGAGAGCGTGGAATAGAGCGTTGGCGGGTTCAGAGCTGCGGAGTAAGGAACAGACAGAGACAAAGGTTGAAGTCATCCAAGTCTTTACTCACAGGTGTAGTGGTTCAGCTCAGAGCTTCTCTCTGCTGTCACTCGGCGTGTTGCGGCCACCAGGATGGGGTTCAGCACACTCCAAGTACTTCAGGTGCACTTGACAGGACCCCAAGCTCTAGTGTGTTCATCTCTTCTCTTACTTCTCCTTCTCCCTCCTTGTGTTCCCCACTGAGTTCCGTACGGGTACTGCGATGTCCTTTACGGGTTTCGTGTAGCCCCCGTACCGACTGGGTGCCCTTATTAGTGACTGGTGGTGAGAACTTGGTGTAAGGACCCCTTATCTCCATACTACCCCCTGGTTTATATTCTGCTCCCAATGTCTCCATTCTGCCCCCGTCTCCATTCTGCACCCCATGTTTCTATTCTTCCCTCCATGTCTCCATTCTGTCCCCCTTGTCTCCATTCTGCGCCCTATCTCCATTCTGCCCCCCGGTCTCTATTCTGCCCCGTCTCCATTCTGCCCCCCTGTCTCCATTCTTCCCCCATGTTTCTATTCTGCCACCCTTGTCTCCATCCATACTGCCCTTTGGTTTCTATTCTGCCCCCAATGTCTCTATACTGTCCCCATGTCTCCATTCTGCCCCCTATCTCCATTCTGCCCCCGGTCTCTATTCTGCCCCGTCTCCATTCTGCCCCAATGTCTCCATTCTGCCCCCTGTCTCCATTCTGCCCCCTATCTCCATTCTGCCCCCCGGTCTCTATTCTGCCCCGTCTCCATTCTGCCCCCCTGTCTCCATTCTTCTCCCCTGTTTCCATTCTGCCCCCATGTTTCTATTCTGCCACCCTTGTCTCCATCCATACTACCCTCTGATTTCTATTCTGCCCCCAATGTCTCCATACTGCCCCCTGTCTCCATTCTGCCCCCTATCTCCATTCTGCCCCCCGGTCTCTATTCTGCCCCGACTCCATTCTGCCCCCCTGTCTCCATTCTTCTCCCCTGTCTCCATTCTGCCCCGTCTCCATTCTGACCCCCATGTCTCCATTCTGCCCTCAATGTATTTCCATTCTGCCTCCAATATGACTCCATTCTCCCCCAATGTGACTCCATTCTGCCCCGTCTCCATTCTGCCCCGTCTCCATTCTGCCCCCCATGTCTCCATTCTGCCCTCAATGTGTTTCCATTCTGCCTCCAATATGACTCCATTCTCCCCCAATGTGACTCCATTCTGCCCCCCATGTCTCCCATTCTGCCTCCATGTTTCCCATTCGACCCCCCCATGCCTCCATTCTGCTCTCAGTGTCCCTCACCCTGCCCCCACCCTGTGCGGTTTTGGTGATTTTTTTCCTCTATAGACTTCTATGTGGAGCATAAAAAAACGTCTGTAAGAAACTGCAGATACTTTTTTAAGTGCAGAATCAAAGCTTTTCTGTACTGTAAAAAACAATTAAAAACGCGGTTTCACATCTGCACCAAAATGCATCAAATAAGGGGGAAAAAGCCTAAAATAGTGCACCAAAGATGCAATAACCAGAGGAGATTGTTATTGTGTAGATTGGTGCACAGTATTTATGCTACGTGTGAACACGGCCTTACAGACACAAAAAAGCCAGATGTCATATAGTGAAACTACACAGAGATGAAAAAGTTCTGAAGGGTCCGACTGTGAATGAGGGAACAAAAAATAATCCACAGGTCCCAACTAGAGAAGAGCAGGACGCACAGATGATACTGCAGCAGCCCGGGCTAATCTAAAGCCGCGACAGGGCCTCCCGTCCAGCCACCAATTACCACTGACCTGGATGCTGGACCTGAGCCCCATGAGTCGATCCTCTCATCTCTAGTCCCAGCGGTCCTGGATACAGCAGACAGTCCCAGATTTAGGTCTATGCCCTGCAGTCCCGAGTTTCTGCTGAATGTCCCTCACTGTCACCGCCCCTCTGATAACTCTTCCTGCCGGGAGAGAAAGACATGGTAAATGGACGCAGCTTGGGGTGTGGATAGGGGCGTGGTCAGACTACGCGTGCCGCATGGTTTCGCCCTCTTTCTAGTCCTCATAGGTTGGCGGTATGCTTGTACTGAGGAGATCTGGGATATCAGTGATTAGGTCCCATATTGTGCACTGTAAGGTCTGGAAAAGCTCCTTCTATCGGTCTCTGTAGCACCAGAGGAAGAACAGAGGGGAAAAGACAGGATTTTCTACATGTCGCGTTATGTAGATGTTCTGCAGATTTATCACAACCGTCCACAAGAAGAAACTGCCATCACAGAGCCGCCTTTAGCTGCTGGAAAAGTTTAAACTTAGTTTTGAATAGTTGCTATAGGCAACAAGGACTTTCTATTTATGCTGGGTCACATGATGCTGGTGCTGGGTGATGTCATGTGACGGAATGTTGTGGGTGATGATGTCACAGAGGGCGTTGTGATGTCACCCTTGGGGTATATAAGGGGGCTCCATCCACCTGGAGCTCATATCTCATTGGCCATATCTTGGTGCTGAGATACCCCCTGGAGACAATGAGGATCGCCATATTGTTTCTGTGCTATACCCTGTTCTACCCTGTGAATTACCATAGGCTGCCGGTGAGTACCTGTCTATTATTACATATGGAGGACGCTTAGAATCAGCTGCGGCAGGGGAAGGGGATGGGGAGGGGGGTCCTGTAAGAATTTACCTGCGGGAATAAGAGGTTATGGCAGGGAAAGGAGCTTAGGAAGTGACAGTCAGAGGGGATATAAGTGTGGGGTGACCCCTCTGACTCCCACATTCCTGCTTTGTCCTTGTAGTGATTAATGACTTTGGTGTTGTCCCTTATATATCACTTTGCAGTCACCAGTGATCGCTCCGCACTGTGATCCTAAACTACAGTCTCATTAACCTTATTGCAAACGCCCAGAAGGGGAGGAGTGACATCACACCCATGTGAGCAGATCCCGCCCACTTTTACTGCAGTCGTAATGCGAGCTAGCTGCATTCTGTTTTCATGGAAATGTCAGCAGCTGCTCCCCCTAGTGTTTACAAGATGAAAACATCAAAAGAGTTAAAATATTTTTTTCAGATTTTATACCATTGAAACCTTTTTAAATATGTATGTGTATTTATACATGAATATAAATACTTTACAATTTTACAATTGTAAAAAAATTGCTGACACTTTCCCTTTAAAAGATCTAAAGACGTTCTGCTTCATGTGCCATTGTGACCAATCACAGCACAGATTATATTTTTTAAACTTTTCTTGAAAAACTGAAGCTGCTCCGTGATTGGAAATCATGTGGAAGGGTTCTCTTTTAGACATTTAGTTAGGTCCAAAGTATCAGTGACATGATGGATAGAACTGTGCAATGATGTCACAGAGGGCTTTGTGATGTCACCCCTGGGTATATTAGAAGCCTCGGCCCATCTGCAGCTTGTATCTCATTGACCATACCTTGGTGGTGAGAGACCTCTGGAGATGATGAGTATCATCCTATCATTTCTGTGCTTTACGTTGCTCTACCCACCACATTACAGTACACTGAGGGCGAGTATGTTCTCATCAATATGGAGGTCACAAGGATCAGCTAATGAGAATATCGCCTCTTGCAGGACTTCTCATACTGGACACGTGACCGTCCGTCATATGAAAGTCCAACTGTAAATAATATTCCATGGACCCTGGAGGTGAAACCCAAACTTCTTCCTGATCTTCTCAATGGGATATTTCTGAAAGTTGCTTGATAATGTATTCATCACTGTATAATAACAAGGGCTCTCTGTTTGACTGGATTGGGTATAAATATACAGGACTTTATTATGTTTTTTTTCTTTATTATAGGAAGACCCACTACCCGTGGATCTCAGGAGAAGCACCTATCAAGCTTCCATCAATCTTCCTCTTTGGCTCTTCCGTGACACAGTTTTTGTTGCGGTGATGACACTACTGACAATACTAGAGTATTTGGCCTTAAGTCTTGTCCTGAGCAAGTGGGCAATGTCTGAACCTGGTGAAACAATCAGAAAACTCCTGAGAACAAAACCATTCTGAAGGAACAAAGTGCTTGTAAGGAGCCGATTTGCATCCCTCAGATTCAGGAGCAAGACTCCAGGAGAACACCTGTCCTGCCCAATGGCAAATGTTCTACTCCATCCATGGCTCCTGCACTGCAGGATGCGAAAAAGGTTCCTAGTTGCAACTATAAAGTGGCGTTCAGTGATATTGTCTGGGTCAGAACGATCCCTCACAACAATATAGGAAGAAGAGCTCGAAGTTCCACGGAGCATAAAGAGAGGTTACTGATTTTTCAGAGAAGCCAACAACCCAGAATTCCAGAGCCAAGAGCACCAGAACCTAAAACACCAGAACCTACCATGTCAGAACCTAGTATGCCAGAACCTAGAATGCCAGAGCCCGAAATGCCTACAACACCTCCACCCAAAATCAAGAGGAGAAGATGTTTCCTTAGATGTCTTAGAGGCGAGGAAGATTGAGAAGGCAACTGCTTGAACTTTCCCATTGCTCGTGTCTTCATCACAGGTTAGTCCTATACATGCTGTCTGATGGGCACCATCTTACTACATACAATGCAGCATTGCACCTGAAATCGAATGGATATTTTGTCACACACTTGCACTTTAGCACCTTATCATATGGCGCATATATCTATGAACGCTTTGCTAAGTATCACTGTCTAGTATGTGCTTCTGATGAACCTATTTTAGGAAAACGTGTTGAGGTTTGGCATACTATATACTTGAGTTTGGCGTACTATGTGCTTGTTGGTAAATTCTATTGCCCTGTATAATTTACTAGATATTATAATGTCTCTGGTGGGATGCCCCATGCCGAATTGTTGATAACTGACTATGAGCATTGTCCTCTATTTCTTATCTACTATGGTTACAGGTTGATGTGAAGAGAGCTGTGCCATTGGTAGCGATTTTTCTACTGATTTGTCAGTTATATTTATGTTAGTTTAGCAAATTTCTGCTTGTAGGGTCTAATGTTTTAGCATAGTGTATGTTCTGTGAGCTAAATTGTCATACTTATTTACTAGATAGATTATAAATTGTGATGCTTATGTACTAGATAGATTATTAGTTTAATCGGTGATTTTTTAAATATTTTTTAACATCAGGAGACTCAAGAATCGCATCTTACAGAAGACAAGAAGCCTAAATGCCGAAGGGTGATGACCTGTTGATGGCCCACAGCTGGAGGGTCATTACCTCTTGATGGCACAAAACTGGACAGAAGATAAAAACATTTGATGGCACACAGCCGGAGGGTGATGACCTATTGATGGCCATAGCCAAAGGGTCATTACCTGTTAATGGCACACAGTCGGATGGTCATTACCTGTTCATGGCACACTGCCGGATGGTCATTACCTGTTGATGGCACACAGCCGGAGGGTGATGGCCTATTGATGGCCATAGCCAGAGGGTCATTACCTGTTGATGGAACACAGCCGGACAGAGGATCATTACCTGTTGATGGCACACAGCCGGATGGTCATTACCTGTTCATGGCACACTGCCGGATGGTCATTACCTGTTGATGGCACACAGCCGGAGGGTGATGGCCTATTGATGGCCATAGCCAGAGGGTCATTACCTGTTGATGGCACACAGCCGGATGGTCATTACCTGTTCATGGCGCACTGCCGGATGGCCATTACCTGTTGATGGCACACAGCCGGAGGGTGATGACCTATTGATGGCCATAGCCAGAAGGTCATTACCTGTTGATGGCACACTGCCGGATGGTCATTACCTGTTGATGGCACACAGCTGGAGGGTGATGACCAGTTGATGTCGCACTGCCAGATGGTCATTACCTGTTGATGGCACACAGCCGGAAAGAGGATCATTACCTGTTAATGGCACACAGCCGGCCAGAGGATAAGATCTTTTGATTGCATACACCGGGTCCCTCCCTGATAACAAGGAACCCTGGGGAATACTGGTCATCTTGATCCCCCACTGACTATATACTTGCTCCACCTCAGCCTACACCATCATGGAGGACACTTCCACCTGTGTCCACTGTAAGGTTGGACTTTCTTTTATAATTACAGCAGATTAATAAACATCATAAAGCTGTAAAACTATCGAGTAATTTATTATAAATTATTATAAAGAAATATAAAGTATAATAGATAGCTATAGAGGGCACAAAAGACGACTAACTGTAGAAAGCATGGTATCGCCTGATATATACTGTATATTCTAGATGGCGCTATTACACTAAATACATCACAACCTCCAGGGTGATATTACCGTACAATGCGAGATCACTAATAATGGCCACAGATTATGAGAAAATGACCAGCTCCATAGTCCTGGAGTTATTATAAATGTCTCTAGTGTGAGGCAGGGACTGGACGAGTGTTGGAGGGAGGTATATATTCCCCCAGGACGTCCTTTATGTATCCATGCTGCAGAATCTGCCGTATACTTCTATTCTAGCAGTCAGACATTTCACTCTGCAAATCACAGGCTCAACATTGTGTAAAACTACCACCGTATATAAGAGCACTCAGAATAAAAACTAGCGGCATGCCGTGCACTGCCCACGTCATGTGTACGGGATACAGGACCTGCAGGACCTGGTACGGCCATTATAGTTGATAGATTAATGATACCTGTGCAGATGAAGGGAAAAAAAATATGTGCAACAACAGGAGGAGAAAGTCTCAAAATGTAATTTGAAGAGTATGAGAAATGGGAAACTTCTGGAGATGCAGATAAGTGGTACCAGGGCGAAACGTAAGTGTAGTCAGACAAGGGAAAAGTGCAAATGATCCAGCGTGAAGGTTTGTTTAGTAGAAAAAATATTAAAACTTAGCTTTTATTAGCCATATAAAACACTGCTCCACAAAGAATACAGCAAATGTGCAACTATCATAGCTTACAGACCTACGCGTTTCAACAAATCATGCCTTAATTATGGCCCTACTACTAGAATGACAAAAAGGCATATATATATATATATATATATATATATATATCAATCAATGTGCCTGTATGACCTCCCTACAACGCCTGGGCATGCTCCTGATGAGGTTGCGGATGGTCTCCTGTGGGATCTCCTCCCAGACCTGAACTAAAGCTTCCGCCAACTCCTGGACAGTCTGTGGTGCAACGTGACGTTGGCGGATGGAGCGAGACATGATGTCCCAGATGTGCTCAATCGGATTCAGGTCTGGGGAACGGGCGGGCCAGTCCTTAGCTTCAATGCCTTCATCTTGCAGGAACTGCTGACACACTCCAGCCACATGAGGTCTGGCATTGTCCTGCATTAGGAGGAACCCAGGGCCAACCGTACCAGCATATGGTCTCACAAGGGGTCTGAGGATCTCATCTCAGTACCTAATGGAAGTCAGGCTTCCTCTGGTGAGCACATGGAGGGCTGTGCGGCCCTCCAAAGAAATGCCACCCCACACCATTACTCACCCACTGCCAAACCGGTCATGCTGAAGGATGTCGCTCTCCACGGCGTCTCCAGACTCTGTCACGTCTGTCACATGTGCTCAGTGTGAACCTGCTTTCATCTGTGAAGAGCACAGGGCGCGAGTGGCGACTTTGCCAATCCTGGTGTTCTGTGGCAAATGCCAAGCGTCCTGCATGGTGTTGAGCTGTGAGCACAACCCCTATCTGTGGACGTCGGGCCCTCATACCACCCTTATGAAGTCGGTAACTAACCGTTTGTGCAGACACATGCACATTTGTGGCCTGCTAGAGGTCATTTTGCAGGGCTCTGGCAGTGCTCCTCCTGTTCCTCCTTGCACAAAGGCGGAGGTAGCGGTCCTGCTGCTGGGTTGTTGCCCTCCTACGGCCCCCTCCACATCTCCTGGTGTACTGGCCTGTCTCCTGGTAGCGCCTCCAGCCTCTGGACACAGCCAACCTTCTTGCCACAGCTCGCATTGATGTGCCATCCTGGATGAGCTGCACTATCTGAGCAACATCTGTGGGTTGTAAAGTCTGTCTCATGCTACCACGAGTGTGAAAGCACAACCAACATTCAAAAGTGACCAAAACATCAGCCAGAAAGCATTGGTACTGAGATGTGGTCTGTGGTCCCCACCTGCAGATCCACTCCTTTATTGAGGGTGTCTTGATAATTGCCAATAATTTCCATCTATCGTCTATTCCATTTGCACATCAGCATGTGAAATTGATTGTCAATCAGTGTTGCTTCCTAAGTGGACAGTTTGATTTCACAGAAGTTTGATTTACTTGGAGTTATATTCTGTTGTTTTAAGTGTTCCCTTTATTTTTGGAGCAGTGTATATAGATACATAGAGTGAATACGGAAAGTATTCAGGCTCCTTTAAATTTTTCACTCTTTGTTTCATTGCAGCCATTTGATAAATTCTAAAAAGTTAATTTTTTTTCTCATTAAAGTACACTCTGCACCCCATCTTGACTGAAAAAAACAGCAATGTAGAATTTTTTTGCAAATTTATTAAAAAAGAAAAACTGAAATATCACATGGTCATAAGTATTCAGATCCTTTGCTCAGACACTCATATTTAAGTCACATGCTGTCCATTTCCTTGTGATCCTCCTTGAGATGGTTCTACTCCTTCAATGGAGTCCAAATGTGTTTAATTAAACTGATAGGACTTGATTTGGAAAGGCACACACCTGTCTATATAAGACCCCACAGCTCACAGTGCATGTCAGACCAAATGAGAATCATGAGCTCAAAGGAACTGCCCAAGGAGCTCAGAGACCGAATTGTGGCAAGGCACACATCTAGCCAAGGTTATAAAAGAATTTCTGCATTACTCAAGGTTCATAAGAGCACAGTGGCCTCCATAATCCTTAAATGGAAGAAGTTTGGGACCACCAGAAGTCTTCCTAGACCTGGCCGTCCAGCCAAACTGAGCAATCGTGGGAGAAGAGCCTTGTGAGAGAGGTAAAGAACAACCCCAAGATCACTGTGGCTGAGCTCCAGAGATGCAGTAGGGAGATGGGAGAAAGTTCCACAAAGTCAACTATCACTGCAGCCCTCCACCAGTTGGGCCTTTATGGCAGAGTGGCCAGACGGAAGCCTCTCCTCAGTGCAAGACATATGAAAGCCCGCATAGAGTTTGCTCAAAAACACATGAAGGACTCCCAGACTATGAGAAATAAGATTCTCTGGTCTGATGAGACAAAGATAGAACTTTTTGGTGATAATTCTAAGTGGTATGTGTGGAGAAAACCAGGCACTGCTCATCACCTGCCTAATACAATCCCAACAGTGAAACATGGTGGTGGCAGTTGTTAGAATCCTCCTGTTAGTTTTTTTCTATTTTGTGGTCACGTGACCTTCTGCCTATTTATTCCAGCTCCGCCCTTCAGGCTTTGCTGGACTTCAGTGTTACTTTGACTCTTAATCTAGCCAGGTGCTTTATACCTACTGTATCTCTCTAGTTTGTTTGGTCCTTGGACCACTAAGTACTTTTGTCTGTTTGTCTTCTTCTGCTACTACTTCTGCCAGGAGGTGTCCAATTTTGTCCCAGTCCTTAGTTCTTTTAGTGACCCCTCAGTTAAATCAATAGGTCTGCGTTCAGACTAGCCGCGGACGAAGGCGGGTCTGTTCACAAGGAACAGGTTGCCCGCTGCATCGTAGGGAATCAGCTTAGTCCTATTGTATGGACAGATTTCCTCTCTTTCCTTTAGTTCTTGTAGCAGATCATAACAGCAGTATCATGCTATGGGTGTGTTTTTCAACTGCAGGGACAGGACGACTGGTTGCAATTGAAGGAAACATGAATGCGGCCAAGTACAGAGATATCCTGGATGAAAACATCTTCCAGAGTGCTCTGCACCTCAGACTTGGCCAAAGGTTCACCTTCCAACAAGACAATGACCCTAAGCACACAGCTAAAATAACAAAGGAGTGGCTTCAGAACAACTATGTGACCATTCTTGACTGGCCCAGCCAGAGCCCTGACCTAAACCCAATTGAGCATCTTTGGAGAGACCTGAAAATGGCTGTCCACCAACGTTTACCATTCATCCTGACGGAACTGGAGAGGATCTGCAAGGAAGAATGGCACAGGATCCCAAAATGCAGGTGTGAAAAACTTGTTGCGTCATTTCCAAGAAGACTCATGGCTGTACTAGCCCTTAAGGGAGCTTCTACTCAATACTGAGCAAAGGGTCTGAATACTTATGCCCGTGTGATATTTCAGTTTTTCTTTTTTATTAAATTTGCAAAAATTTCTACATTTCTGTTTTTTTTCAGTCAAGATGGGGTGCAGAGTGGACTTTAATGAGAAAAAAATGAACTTTTTAGAATTTACCAAATGGCTGCAATGAAACAAAGAGTGAAAAATTTAAAGGGGTCTGAATACTTTCCGTACCCAGTGTACATGCATGGAAATAAATGCAGAATTATATTTCTTAATACTGCAGTATCAGATCCTGTCTTGAATTTAACCCCTGTGGTATCCAATGTGAAAATCCACAGGGACTCCCGGTTCAGAAGTTTGCACTTATGATCCCCCCATCGTGTGGATCTATATACCTTCTATATCTCCATATATTTAAAGAATGAGGTGTCACCTTTATGAACTCTCGCAAAATGCCTCGATACTGCTGATGTATTTATGGCTTCCAAATTAATTGCATCAGAAAGATGTCTTCTGATACGGACTTTCAGCGCACCTGTGGTACAACCCACATAGTGGACCTTCCACAAGGTGCATTCTATAAGGTATATAACCCCTGATGAATTACAATTGAGGAAGTCATGAATTTTATATTCTCTATCATTACTTAAGGACATAAAACTATCTGTTTTAACCGCGTGTAGACACGCTTTGCACCGATTGGCTCCACATCTGAAGAAACCTTTTGTGCTGAGCCAATTTGGTTGTACAGTATTAGTCTCACTGGTGTATAAGCTAGGAGAAAGGATGGTTCCCAGAGCGGGTGCTTTCCTGGCTACAAAGCGGATGTCATTAGAAAGTAGGTTTTTTAGTTTCTTGTTCTGATATATAATAGGGTTATACTTTTTAATTCTAGATGTAATTTTATTATACTGAGGACTATAGGTGGTAGAAAACGTTACCCTAGTATCCAATGTGTTAATGTTATTTTTCTGTTTATTTCAGAGTATATCTTTCCGATTTATATTGGAGACAATTCTACTCGCTTTTCTTAAAGACCACTCGGGATAGCACCTATTGGATAGTCTGTTACAATTTTTTTCTGATTCCTTCTGAAAAGTGATGTTATCTGAACAATTTCGTATTGTTGGTATTAGCTCACCGTAAGGGATATTTCTCTTAATATGTGGCGGATGACAACATTTAGCTGATAGAATAGAATTTGAGGCTGTAGATTTTCTGTGGGGATTAATTTTGACCAATTCTTTCTCCTTGGTAGCCTCAAGTTCGAGATCCAAAAAAGTAATTTTGGATGAATGGTAGAACTAAGTGAATATAAGATTAAAATTATTGCAGTTGATCTGGCTGACCCGCACGAGGTGTTGGAACACTCTCTTGCTAGCTGGGTCTCGAATGGCGCGGGTCCAGTTGATTTTGCTACAGCCCTCAGCCAGGAACTGTCCGACTTCTTTCAGCACATTCATGCCCAGGGTAACAATGGGCCCATCACCTCCGGGCCCTGTGGTTAGTACGATCCCTTTTCGTCCGAGGTCCTTCCACATGCCCGCATGGACATCCATACTACTCCCGCTACTGGGATAGGTAGTTGGTTGGCCGCCACCAATTTGACAGTGGGTTCCCGGCAGGAACGAGTGACTTCAGGAAAGTGACTTTGGAAATACGTCTCAGGCATAGTGGTCACTTGAGACCCGGTGTCCATCAAACAGCGGATCCGCTGCCCATTGAATTCAGCCCAGATGATGGGCCTCTCGGAGACAATGTCTTCAGAGCTCCCTCTTCTACTCTCTGAAGCACGAGACCCCACGGTATGCTCCACAACCGTGGGGCATTTTAGTTTAACGGCTGTCCCCTCCTCCTCCTTTCTCGGTTGGCACAGTCTTTGGAGATATGCCCCCTACCTTCGCAACTCCAGCACTCCGGTCCTCTTTCTGCCGATAGGTCGGGTACATGCCGTGCTGGGGCCGGGTAGGAACGTCTCTCTCGTTCTGGTCTCCGTCCACGTTGAGCAGTACGGTCCGTCGGCAAGGGGGCAGTAGGGGGCTTTCTAATAGCATTCAGCTCACCCCGAATGTCTCGAATTTCCTGACGTATTTCCCGTACCCAATCAGGCTCTTGGTTGGTGAATCCAGGAGCAATTGCCTCTTGACTTCTAACTGTGGCTTTGAGAACAGGAACTTCTCTCTCCAGCACTCTAGCTTCAGCCCCTACCTCCAGGAAGCCCATATCAGGGCTCAATCGCAGCCGCTCCTTCAGGATCTGCCTCAGGCAAGGGTCTTTCAAGCCGGCAATCAGTTGGTCACGCAACACCTCATCCAATGGTCCCAGTCCTCGGTTCCCATCTCGAGCTTTCTTAGTGATATGGGCCGTCACTTCCTGCAACGCATTTGTGACACCCCAGGGGTCTGGTTGCCACAGTGATAGAGATATTACGTCTGAGAGCAGGTGGGAGGTCTCTTGGTCAGGGATCCTATGCATGCCACACCTCCTGCCCAGTCCTGGGAGGGGAAGAACTTCCCCTATATAAACCTAGGGCTGAGGCAGGGTTAGTGAGTAGAGAAGAAGAGTAGAGAGAAGAAGAGAAGCAGTAATAGGAAAGAAAGATCAGAAGCTCTGTGGGAGCAGTGCTACAAGGAGTCAGGGGCTGGAAGCTGTAGAGCTCGCCCTGATTGAAGATTTCTTACCGGACCCGGAGTCCGAGGCTGTGGGGACTAACTCCTACCCAGCAGCAGAAACCGACCGGCAGGGGATTTCAGGTCCTCTGGCCCAGAAACCCGAAGGCTCGGTCACACGTGTGGGACCAGCACCGCCGTCGTGGAGCGGAAGCTACTAGAAGGCCCCGAGTCACCGGCCATACGGGTGAGCACCACACGGTACACTCAGGGACGTGGGCTACCTTTACCCGCCTCTAGCAAGGTAGCCAGAAGAGTACAATTAGTTGGGGAGGCCTACAACTCCGCCTGGCCAAGGGGGATCCCATCTGCTCAAGGACTGACCAGGCCCCGACCGCTAGCCAGTACTCCGGGAGGGTCTATCTTTGTCACCAGTAAAGACCCTGAACTACACCGTATCGTCTCTGAGTGATTCCTGCTACCCCCATCATCCACGTCGGCTGCCCTGAGGCCATACCCCTCCCGTTGGGGGTTATACCATCCACGCTGCACCATCCTCCCACCGGCCTCAGCGGTTTGCCCTGCAGCGGCAGCTCCATAGCTGCATTCAACGGGTGTCGTAGTCGTCCATCATCTACCGCTGATACAGCGCCACTTAGTCTGACTCCCTGGGCACGGACCGGATCACCGCCACGAGACTACAACCCTCAACAGATCCGGCTCCGGGTAAGCTCCCGCGTGCGCAACGCTGCGCAACACAGGCCCAGGGGCGCGTCACATTAACATACTGATTTACTGTCTCATTTTCCCCTTGGACCCGCTGGAACAACCGTAAGCGCAAGTGTCCCAAATCTGTAGTGTCACCGTGCATGTCGTCTAAAATTTTTATCACTTTATCCACGGTGTCATGGTCTCCAGGTGGGCGGTACATCACAGTCTGTCCGGCCTCTCCATCAAGTGTTAGGAGGGCCAGCTCCGCCTGAGCTAGGGGATCAAGGGGTACATCCGTAGCATACTTCTCAGTCTTTCTACCCAGTCCCACAGTGACATGCCATCCCCTGAAAATTTGGGAAGATGGCTGAGCATAGCCCCCAGGGGTATATGGGTCCGACTGGACCCAGCCACAGACTGATCCCCCATCTACGCCAAATGTAATGCAGGTGCGGGAATGCAACGCACAGAGACACAAGGCGAGAACAGTCTGAGATGAAAATAAACAATTTTATGCAACAGGAATTCTGAACAAGGGATTAGTAACAAGGGTAATGAACAGTAATTCAATATATCAACAAAAGGCAAACTCTCAAAATAAGACGCAGTCTCTCAAAGTAAGGTGAAGCCGCTCAAAGAAAGGTGAAGTCTCTTACGTAAGGTGCAGTCTCTTTAGTAGGGTGAAGTCTCTTAAGTAAGGTGAAGTCTCTTAAGTAAGGCGAAGGCTCTTAAGTAGGGTGATGCCCTCAGTCATGGGAGACACCACGTAAGTTCTTTAACTGTACATTTGGCCCTAGCGGGGGTCATCGGTTATTCACTAGTGTTGAGCCACCCCCGTAGTGTTCGAGTTCGGTTCGGTTCGTCGAACACCTTCGAACACCGTTAAAACCAATGGCAGGCAAACAAAAACACATAGAAACACATAGAAAACACCTTCAAAGGTGTCCAAAAGCTGACAAACTGCTCAGAAGACACAACTAACACATGGAAAAGTGACAAGTACATATAGTCATGCGAAAAGAAAAGAGGTGGAGGAGTAAAAGGAGGGGGAGACACAGATATAGGCATGTCATGCCCTTCTAAAATCCAAAAAGTGAGAAGCCGACACGTTCAGTCCGCTCCTGCCCGTGCCACCTCCGTGTCGCCGGGTTTGTGCCAGAGCCGCGGTGAACCCTGACGGCCAGCCCCCCTCTCCCAATACTGGTGCCTGTCCGCTGGTGGGTCGAGCGAGCCCCCCTGTAGTGGAGGCAGCTCTAAGCTTTTTAATTTAAATTGTCTCTCTAATTTGAATGAATACACTTTAAATCCATTTACAAGGATCTATTGGAGGGCAAGTCTCATGCCAGCAGCCGCGTAATTCCAGCTCCAGTAGCGTCCACTAAAGCTGCTGCAGTTAAAAAGCTTTTATAAGGATCGAGCTCGGCTGTCCACCGCAAGGCATCCTACTGCCAGTCCCAGCCCCTATGCCTTGGGGTGCCTCCTGATGCTCTTCACTGAGTATCCCATGGTCCCGAAGCATTTCCTTTTAAAAAAATTAAGTGTCCAAACTACAGGTGGTGTAGCTTGCTTAACAGCCGGGATAATCCGCTGACTAGCAGACACTGCTACTAGGCACAAAGTATTTCCTGGGCTAGATGCAGTTAAAAATTTGTAATTAGATACTCTCGTTGGATGCTGAGAAAGCATTCCATAGAGTCTCCTGGCACGCCATATATGATTCTCTTAAAAAGCTTGGGGTAGGGGTCTAGGGGACCCTTTTATAGCCAAAATCACGGCCCTGTATCACAATACGTCACCTAGGCTGAAGATAAATGGAACTGTAGCACCCTGAGGGCTCGGTTGCTACAGAGGTATTGCACCTCACCCAGAGGTGTGATATCTCACTCTCAGGTAAGGATGGAGTGTGGATCAGGACCCGACACCTGCATGCATTACACCACATTGCCGTGGGGCAGGGCGACCAATATGCCTCTGAGATGGGCACGACAGTCCCTGTCCCTGGCTGGAGTGGGGGGAGGGAACACTGAAGAAGGGGGACCCTGTAGTGCAGGAGCAGGGAGGAAGCAGTTCCTGGGTGCATTGAGAAGGGAGTATAAAAGGTGGGCACCATCTTAGTTCAGTGCAGAGAAGTCTGAGCAGAAGTGGCAGGGAGCAGGGGCTCTGCATGAGCTCTGCTCCGGAGGCGGGCCTAGTAACAGAGGCCCAGGCCTGGAAGAGGGAGAAGAAAGGAAGAGGAGCGGAGAAGGCTCCAGGAACGAGGAATGAAGGGATCCCAGGGGTGCGGATGGGCGAGTCGCCACCGCACGCCCGAATCCACCTGCGTGGAGGGGTCAGGCCAAAGGGGGAGACCGGTCCCCGAAACTAGTGGAGGCAGGAAACGACCCTCAGCTAGAAACCGGAGGCTGTGACATTTTATGTGGCGCAGCCCCGCGCTACACCCGCTAGGAAGGCACCACATAGGGTCAGGGAAACTGGCGCCAAGTTTACCAAGAGGAGGCCCGAGGCAGCCGGACAGAAGGGTTGGTAAGAAAGGCCAGACAAAGGACACACAAAGGGGGTCCTGTGAAGCGCTCCAAAGTTATCTGGGAGTTGTCTGAGCCCCTCACCTGGTGAGCACAGTACGACGTGGGCAGCCGTTACCTGCAGACGTGGTCTGGATAATAAGAACTGTGAGTAAAGGCCCTGGACTGCATCACTGACTCCGTGTCGTTACTGCTGCTGCCCTGCATCATCACCCCCATCCTCCGCATACACTGCCCTGAGGCTATACTCCTCCCGTGGGGAGTTATGCTACGCTCTGCTGCACCTACAACACCAGCCTCAGGGGTCTGCCCTGCAGCGGCGGTTCACTCTGACCGCAATCCACGTGTGGCGTAGTCGGACATTTAAACATCAAAACCACATAAATAGTTCCGCCACTGGTTTGACCACCCTGAGCCACGGAACCGGGTCGCCGCCACGAAGACTACAACCACCAGCATCCACCAAAAAGGGTCCGGCTCCGGGTGTCCCAAGGCCCAGGGGGTGCATCAGAACATTTTCATCACCTTTCACAATCACCAATGGGACAAGGCAGGGATGTCCTCTGTCCCCTCTCTTATACATCCTAGTGACGGAGCACCTGCTCTCATCAATTCGCCATAACCCCAATATTAGGTGGATTGAGGTGGGAGGCACCGAGTACAAGTGCTCTCTATTTGCTGATGATGTCCTAGTATATATCACTCAATCACATATATCCATCCATGCTGTTATGGCTGAAATAGATCACTTTGTTACATGGTCAAATTTTAAAATCAATGCAGCGAAGTCTGAGGCCCTCGATGTCTCCCTCCCCAAATCCATATAGGATTCCATCCAGTCCAACTTTCCCTTTGCCTGGCCCTCACAGGGTATCAAATACTTAGGAATTCCTATTCATAGAGACCTCTCCCATCTATGTTATCTTAATTTTGGGCACTTTATTGAACAACTCCATACAGACCACGGTTGGCAAGTTAGAACTGTAAGATTCACTACGTGAACCACTGGTGTTTTGTGGAAAAGCACATGTACACTGTGTTCCAAATTATTATGCAAAAAGTGTTTAGGAGTGATAAGGGAAGAATTTGTTTGTTTGTCAGTTAAACTCATTGATGGTGATGTGTGTCAGGGCTCTTTATATCACTGTAAGCAATTGCAGACACCTGTGCTAATTAGTTTGGCAGGTGTGTCCAATGAAAGGCAAGACTACTTAAGAAGGCTGTCTCACATTATTAAGCAGCCTACATTTTCTGCCAAAATGGGAAAGAAAAAGGATGTGTCGGCTGCTGAGAAGCAACAAATTGTGGAGTGTTTAGGTCAAGGCATGACTACAATCAACATTGTGCGATGATCAGGATGAAGTGTCTTGGCAATCAAGAAGTATGTAGCTGATTCACAGTACACACGTGTGCGTGCTGATAAGGGCAAATTGAGGACTCTTTCCTACAGGCAATTACGTCAGGTTAAAAGAGCAGCGGCAAAAAAGCCTTGTCATAGCAGCAGACAAGTTTTTGAAGCTGCTGGTGCCTCCAATGTCCCCCGAACAACAAGATGCAGGGTCCTTCAGAGGTTTGCAGCTGTGCATACGCCATCCTGTCGACCTCCTCTATCCACTTCACACAAGCAGAAACGGCTCCAGTGGGCCAAACATTACATGAAGACTGATTTCAAAACTGTTTTGTTCACGGATGAGTGCCGTGCAGCGCTCGATGGTCCAGATGGATGGAGTGGAGGATGGCTGGTTGATGGACACCCCACGCAAACACGGCTACAGCGCCAACAAGGAGGAGGTGGAGTAATGTTTTGGGCTGGAATCATGGGGAGAGAGATTCTCGGCCCCTTTAGGATCCCTGAAGGCGCTAAAGATGAACTCCATAATGTATGTGGATTTTCTCAAACAGCACTTCCTGCCATGGTTCAAGAAGAAGAACCGTGTATTTCACAGCAAGATCATTTTTTTGCATGATAATGCACCATCTCATGCTGCACATAAAACATCTGCATCTCTGGCTGATATGGGCATAAAAGGGGACAAACTTATGGTGTGACCCCCATGCTCCCCTGACCTCTACCCCATTCAGAACCTCTGGAGCATCATCAAAAGGAGTGTCTATGATGGCGGGAGGCAGTTCACATCTAAGCAACAGCTCTGGGAGGGTATTCTGTCCTCATGCAAAACAATTGAAGCAGAAACCATCCAAAAGCTGACAAATTCAATGGACGAGAGAGTTCAGAAGCTCCTTTCGAACAAGGGGTCCTACGTGAAAATGTAACATCACCTAGAATAAAGTTTTGAGTTGAAAATTGTTTGATTTCAGTTTCTAATAACCTGCTAATGCTTATAATTTCAAAAATGACAATTTTTTTGGTCTTTATTAAAATTAAAAGGTTGATCGAAAAGTTTGGGGGATCTAAGAGTGTGGCAACCCAGTAGTCATGATTACTTCGAATTCTGACAATATGAGGGTCATGTTGCAGGTAGTGCAGCAAGAAGGCACTTATGTGTCTTGCGCATCTCGGAGCCCAAAAATTATTTTCCGGGCTAGATGCAGCTAAAAATTATTATTAATTTTAAATCTGGTGGAGCTTAGTATAGATGGCCTAATAGGATCAGTGCTGCACACTGCTACAAAGCCCAAATTATTTTCCAGTCAAGATACAGATAAACATGATTAGTAATTTTAAATCTGGTGGAGCTTATTATAGATGGCCTAATAGAATCAGTGCTGCACACTGCTACAAAGCCCAAATTATTTTCCAGCCAAGATACAGATAAACATGATTAGTAATTTGAAAGCTTAAAACGGTTGGTAGGGTGATTTTAACCAATCATCAAGCTTTTACTCTCCCCAGGATGACACAGGGGTAGAAAAGTCGTTTCGGATCCATGATTTGTTCATCTTTATGAACGTGAGTCTGTCTACATTATCAGTGGAGAGCCGCGTGCGCTTATCTGTCAGCACACCACCAGCAGCGCTGAACACACGTTCAGACAGAACGCTGGCTGCGGGGCATGACAAGATCTCCAAGGCGTAAGTGGCTAGCTCCGGCCATTTATCCAGATTGGAAGCCCAAAAAGAGCAAGGGTCCAGTGACACAGTCATGGCTTCAATGTTTACTTGGAGATACTCCTGTACCATCGTCTCTAGGCGTTGACTATGTGTCAGACTTCTTGTCTCCTGTGGCCTTGCAAAGGATGGGCTAAAAAAGTGGTGAAATTATTCCGCAAAATTGATGTTACCAGCAGATACTGTGGTTCTGTTACGGTTTGAGTGCTGAACACTTGACGGTCCCACGGTTGGCAAGTTGGAACTGTGAGATTCACTACGTGCACCACTGGTGTTTTGTGGAAAAGCACATGTAAGATTCTGCAACAGTCTCTGCTGATACTCCTGCATGCGTGCATCCCTTTCTATGGCAGGAATAATTTCTGCAAATTTACTTTTGTACCGGGGATCTAACAGTGTGGCAACCCAGTAGTCAAGATTATTTCTAATTCTCACAATTCGAGGGTCATGTTGCAGGTAGTGCAGCAAGAAGGCACTCATGTGTGTTGCGCATCCATGAGCACCAAGTCCCTGTTGTGTTGGTGGCGAGGTAACAATCATGCTTCCTTCCTCTCTCCTCTCCCCCCACCCTCGCACAACAGAAATGTAATCAAGGTCTCCCTCATCTGATGAGTCTTCCATCAGTTCGTCCTCCACTTCTTCCTGGGCTCCTGTACCTTCCTCACTAGTTTGGCTGCTACCATGCGCCCTGGTAAAACCATCTCCCCCACCCTCACATGCCTGCCGCCTTGGTGCTGCCGACCGTCTGGACCTTGCAGATGTTAGCCCTTCCGCATACAACTCCTCCTCCTCTACTTCCTCCACCTCCTCTTGTGCCACCACCTGACTGAATTCTGTTTAACATGTGCTCCAGCATGTAAATCACCGGAATAGTCATGCTGATAATGGCATCGTCAGCACTAAACATCTTTGTCGCCATTTCAAAACTGTGCAGAAGGGTGCATAGGTCCCTGATCTGAGACCACTCCTCCAGCGTGATTTGCCCCACCTCTGGATCTCGTTGGCCCAGGCTATACGTCAGAACGTATTGCACCAGGGCTTGTCGGTGCTGCCACAGTCGCTGCAACATGTGCAGAGTTGAATTCCACCGGGTAGGCACATCGCATTTTAGCCGGTGAAGTGGCAGGCCCAACGACTTCTGTAGAGATGTAAGTCGCTGAGCTGCGGGATGCGAACGGCGGAAGTGAGCACACAGCGACCGTGCCCTCTGCAGAAGGCCATCTAGTCTGGGATAGTGGGCTAAAAATTGCTGGACAACCAGGTTCAACACGTGAGCCATACAAGGCACGTGTGTGACATTGCCCCGGCGAAGGGCAGCACCCAGGTTTGCAGCATTGTCGCACACGGCCTTCCCTGGTTTCAGGTCCAGTGGAGACAACCATTCATGAAATTGGTTCTCCAGAGCTGACCACAACTCCTCAGCTGTGTGACTCACATTTCCCAGACATTTCAAAGTAAAAACCGCCTGATGACGTTGAGCCCTACTGCCAGCATAGTAAGGAGGTGTGCAGGATCCCTTCTGCGCAGTTAGAAAGCTTGTGGCATGACCAGACAGGCTTTGGGTGCAGGTGGAAGACCGAGAGGAGGTTGAGGAGGCAGAAGCAGTGGAGGAACTTTGACATAAAGAGGATTGACGCACAACTCGTGGGGACGGCAAGACTTGGACAGCAGCCCCTTGTCCTGCTGTCACCATAGTTACCCAGTGCCCAGTCAGCGACATGTAACGCCCCTGTCCATGCCTACTCGTCCAAGTGTCTGTGGTGAAATGCACCCTGTCACACACAGAGTTTCTCAAAGAAGCGGTGATGTTGTGTGCGACATGCTGGTGGAGCGTAGACACACCTTTCTTTGAGAAGTAGTGCCGACTGGGCATCTGGTACTGGGGCACTGCGATGGACATAAGGTCTCGAAAATCCTCTGTGTCCACCAGGCGGAAAGGCAGCATTTCTGTAGCCAAGAGCTTGCAGATGGTGAAATTCAACCTCTTAGCTTTCTCATGGCTAGGAAGAAATGGTCTTTTACTTGTCCACATCTGAAGGACCGAGGGCTGGCTATTGTGCTTAGACGGGGTTGATAAGGGTGTCCCCGGCAAACTGCCGGTCTGTGAGGAAGATGCGGGCGGACATGTTAGGTTGCCTTGATCCAAAGGTGGTGCTATCGATGTCGGACAGCGCTCAACACCAGCTGGTGTTACCACCTCCAAAGAAAATGATGACCTGCCAATCACGCTGGCTGTTGCGGGTAAAGAGGTGGCAGGTCTGCGCCCCAAAACAGGTGTGACTGCTGTCCCCCCAGTCACAGAGGATGAAGAGGCCGCGGATGCACAAGATATGGCAGACGGTGGTTGGCCCGGCCGGCTAGGCCGCATTGTAGCACACTGAGCTTCCCACTGCAACTTATGCTTCATGTCCATGTGCCGGTTCATGCATGAAGTACTCAAACTATGTATTTTTTGGCCTCTACTTAGCTTTTGCTGACAAATGTTACAGATAACACGAGTTGGGTCATCTTTATCGATCTGAAAAAATGCCCAGGCTATGCAAGGCTTAGCACCCATGCGACCTGAAGGGCCACCACGACTTGTGGTGAGAGGCAGAGTTGTGTTTGAGGATGCAGTTGTTGACGTGCTTCCAGTACTACGTCTCTGTCCAGGAAGGCGCAACCTGACCTCGTCGTCACTAGCATCTTCCTCCACCTCCTCTGCTGACCTCATCTCTTGGCTGACTGTGGGTTGACAGTAAGTGGGATCTCCAACCTCATCATCATCACCCTGTGTGTTATCACACCCGTCGTCCTCAGAGCCAACCTGTTCCTGCCCTGACAAAAAACTAAAGTTGTCGCTCCAATCAGGTATTTGAGTCTCATCATCGTCTTCCTCATTGTCTCCACCAACAGGAGTTACAGTTTGGGAATGAGGGTCTACATTATGGTCAGAACCTTCTGCGTCTGGTCCTGGATCCGACTCATAAAGATTCTGGGCATCAGTGCAGATCATTTCCTCATCTGGATTCACAGAAGCGCTGGAGTCGACCTCTGATTCCCAGGCTATAGTATGAGTAAACAGCTCTGCAGACTCAACCATCTGTTCTACCTCATACTCAGACGGGCAGCTGGAGATTTGGGAGCTGTGAGGAAGCAAGTGCGATTGGGGTGACACCTTTGAGGACTGGAGTATTTGTGATGTTGAAGTTGATGTGGAGGAGAGCCCACTTAAAGGAGCACTTGATATCCGTTGAAGCACCTGCTGTTTTTGTGCCTCATCTGGAATTTGTAGCGATTGGCGTGGCCATAAGAAAGGGATCTTATCACATTGTCCGCTAAAAGAAGTAGACATTTTAGTTTGGCTGGAAGATGGTCTTTCTTCTGCAGATGTTACTGTTGCTTTAACACCTACCCCACGGACACAACCTTTTTTCCCCTTCCCAACACGCCTATTCCCCTTTCCACCAGCAGCAGGCCTTTTTACACTCATTTTGGTGGTTAACTAATTCACAACTCTGGAGTTGTTTGCACAAAAAAAAATGGATGGGAACCGAGCAGAGCTGAGTGGCCAAACTGTGGTATTAGGCCAAAACTATTGGCTGGGTTAGATGCAGAAAAAAATTATATTCAATTTGCAACCTGATGGAGGTCAGTATAGATGGACTAATAGAACAAGTCCTACACACAGCTAGTAGCCCAAATATTTTTTAGAGGTAGATGCAGAAAAAAATTATATTCAGTTTGCAACCTGATGGAGGTCAGTATAGATAGACTAATAGAACAAGTCCCACACACAGCTAGAAGCCCAAATATTTTTTCAGAGGTAGATGCAGAAAAAAAATATATTCAGTTTGCAACCTGATGGAGGTCAGTATAGATGGACTAATAGAGAAAGTCCCACACACTGCTAGAAGGCCAAATATTTTTTCAGAGCTAGATGCAGACAAAAAATTATTTTGAATTTGCAACCTGATGGAGGTCAGTATAGGTGGACTAATAGAACAAGTCCCACACACTGCTAGAAGGCCAAATATTTTTTCAGAGCTAGATGAAGAAAAAAATTATATTCAGTTTGCAACCTGATGGAGGTCAGTATAGATGGACTAATAGAACAAGTCCCACACACAGCTAGAAGCCCAAATATTTTTTCAGAGGTAGATGCAGAAAAAAATTATATTCAGTTTGCAACCTGATGGAGGTCAGTATAGATAGACTAATACAACAAGTCCCACACACAGCTAGAAGCCCAATATTTTTTCAGAGGTAGATGCAGAAAAAAATATATTCAGTTTGCAACCTGATGGAGGTCAGTATAGATGGACTAATACAACAAGTCCCACACACAGCTAGAAGCCCAAATATTTTTTCAGAGGTACTGTAGATGCAGATAAAAATTATTTTTAATTTGCAACCTGATGGAGGTCAGTATAGATGGACTAATAGAGAAAGTCCCACACACTGCTAGAAGGCCAAATATTTTTTCAGAGCTAGATGCAGAAAAATAGTATATTCAGTTTGCAACCTGATGGAGGTCTGTATAGATGGATTAATAGAACAAGACCCACACACAGCTAGAAGCCCAATATTTTTTCAGAGGTAGATGCAGAAAAAAATATATTCAGTTTGCAACCTGATGGAGGTCAGTATAGATGGACTAATACAACAAGTCCCACACACAGCTAGAAGCCCAAATATTTTTTCAGAGGTACTGTAGATGCAGATAAAAATTATTTTTAATTTGCAACCTGATGGAGGTCAGTATAGATGGACTAATAGAGAAAGTCCGACACACTGCTAGAAGGCCAAATATTTTTTCAGAGCTAGATGCAGAAAAAAATTATATTCAGTTTGCAACCTGATGGAGGTCAGTATAGATGGACTAATAGAATGATGCTATGCCCAAAAGATTTTACTTCACTAGGTGCAGTAAAAAAATTGGTATTCTATACACAGGTGGTATATCTTGCAACACAGATAGGCTACTCCACTGACTAACACACTCTGCAATAGGCCAAAAAGGATTAGCTTTGCTAGATTCAGCCAAATGCTGTGAAAAAAACTTGCACAGCACTGGCACAGACCTGCCTGGCAAAAACTGATAGGAACTGATGTAACCTAGTCCTGAAAAGGACTCCAATTACAATTAGTCTTTACTCCCACAACCTATCTATTTAAGAGCACAGACCTCCCTGATAAAAGTCGTAGGAAATGCTGTAACCTAGTCCTTAAAAGGACTGCAATCACAACTATTCCCTACTCCCAAGCTATCTGTATATTTGTGCGAAAATTGGCTTGAAATTAACAAGGTATAGCACACACAGCAACAGCGGTGCCGTCTAACACGCAGCTGCAGCAGTGAGAAAATGGTGGCGACGGGGAAAATGGCTTGGTCTTATAGGGCAAGGACATGTGACATACACTGCCAATGACACATGCCCTTGCTTGTGTGAAAAAAAGCACTTCGCTCCGTGTGTGCGCTGCTGATAGGCTGACAGATTGCACCTCCCCACTGCAAATGCGGGAAAGAGAAAAAAAAATGGAGATCTTCATTGTTCCTGCAGAGATCCATCCCCTGCCCCTCCCCCCACCCCGCTGTACACTCAAACTGCGTATTAACATTAATTTTCATCATTACTGAGAAAAAATCCAGTTATGATTTTGGTGCACGAACAGTTATCGAACATAACCTCGAACAGCCGAATTTTTCTCAAATTGTTCGTGTTCGCCGAATGGCTCGAACAGAGCCCAAAACAGCTCGAATTTGAGATTGGCGAACAGTTCGAGTAGAACAACGCTCATCTCTACTAGACTTAGCTCCAGGTCCCGGGGGCCAGGAAAAATCCTTTTTTTTATCTAAATCCTCTGTTTTTTTTCCTCCTTCACAATGTACAAATACCCATCTTATTAACCTTTTGGTGCCCCTCCCCCCCCCCCAAAAAAAAAAAAAAGTGTGCCTCTGATTTTTCAGACACAAATGTATCTGTTGAAAATAGTCTGGTGTAGGCCAGAGAAATAGAAGTGTGGTTTTGCAGTTCTATGGGCCATTTATACCTAAAAAAAACAGTTTGAGTGTGTCGCTCACTGTTCAGCCGCAAATATATATATATTTTAAAAAGCCTGGTATACACCAGTAAATTATTACTGTGGTTTTGATGTTCCACGGTAAAACATCTCTATTATCCTGTTTTTGGCATTTTTTGCTGTATAAAAATAATAATAGTGTCTCCCTGATTTTTCAGACACAAATATATCTGTTGAAAATAGTCTGGTGTAGGCCAGAGAGACAGAAGTGTGCTTTTGCTGTTCCACGGTAAAAAATCTCTATTATCCTGCTTTTTGCATTTTTTGCTGTAAAAAAAATAAAAATAGTGTCTCCCTGACTTTTCAGACACAAATATATCTGTTGAAAATAGTCTGGTGTAGGCCCGAGAAATACAAGTGTGGTTTTGCAGTTCCACGGTACAAACCTCTGTATTATCCACTTTTGGGCCATTTGTATCTAAAAAAAACAGTTTGAGTGTGTCGCTCACTGTTCAGCCGCAAATATATATACATTTTAAAAAGCCTGGTATACACCAGTAAATTATTACTGTGGTTTTGATGTTCCACGGTAAAACATCTCTATTATCCTGTTTTTGGCATTTTTTGCTGTATAAAAATAATAATAGTGTCTCCCTGATTTTTCAGACACAAATATATCTGTTGAAAATAGTCTGGTGTAGGCCAGAGAGACAGAAGTGTGCTTTTGCTGTTCCACGGTAAAAAATCTCTATTATCCTGCTTTTTGCATTTTTTGCTGTAAAAAAAATATAAATAGTGTCTCCCTGACTTTTCAGACACAAATATATCTGTTGAAAATAGTCTGGTGTAGGCCCGAGAAATACAAGTGTGGTTTTGCAGTTCCACGGTACAAACCTCTGTATTATCCACTTTTGGGCCATTTGTATCTAAAAAAAACAGTTTGAGTGTGTCGCTCACTGTTCAGCCGCAAATATATATATATATTTTAAAAAGCCTGGTATACACCAGTAAATTATAACTGTGGTTTTACTGTTCCACGGTAAAAAATCTCTATTATTCAGGTTTTGGTAGTTTTTTCCGTAAAGAAAAACAGTAGTGTCTCCTGACTGTTGTGACACAAAAATATATCTGTTGAAAATAGTCTTGTGTAGGCCCGACATCCCAGTGTGGTTTCGCAGTTCCACGGGTCAAATCGCTGTACTATCCAGTTTTGGGCCTTTGGTATCTAAAAAAAAAGCAGTTTGAGTGTGTCGCTCACTGTTCAGCCGCAAATATCTCTATTTAAAAAAGTGTGGTATACCCCAGTAAACAATAACTGTGGTTTTCCTCTTCCACGGTTCTAATCTACTCTTTATTACCCTTTTTCCATTGATAGTGCAAGTGTAAGCTATTTTACTTCATTTACAATGGGCAAGGCGCGTGGCAAGGGACGTGGAAGTGGACGTTCTGGTGATGGTTCGTGCAGAGGACGGGGCCGTGGCTAAGGTGAAAATGTGCCACAACCAACAGCCACATCTTCTCGCTCCCACTTCTTGTCCGAATTACTAGGGAAGCACAGAACAACACCAGTATTGAGAACTGATCAGTGTGAACAGGTTATTAATTGGATAGCAGACAATACTTCCAGTTACCTGGGCACCACCACCTCCGGTCTGTCTTCCACACGGTCAACTCTTAGTAGCCGTGAGTCTCGACCGCATACTCCTCCTCACCCTGATGCTCCTTCCTCCCACCATGCCGAGTGTCGTCAGACAGCAAGTGATCCCACACTTGGACACTCTGAAGAGCTGTTCACTGGTCCATTTCCATATTTGGGCCCCTCGCCTGATACGCTTGAAGTGGTGGAAGAGGAGATCCCATGTTGCGATGCCCAAATATTTGAACAGCCACGACCACAGGAAGTCGACGTTGGCAATCTGTCACAAGAGGTGGACGATGACGAGACACAATTGCCAGGAAGTGGGGAGGAGGATCGTGGTGCGCAAGTGGAAGAGGAGGAGGTGGTGGATGATCTAGTAACTGACCCAACATGGAAGGAGGACATGCAGAGTGAGGCCAGCAGCACACAGGGGGAGAGAGGCAGAGTACCCCAACAGGCAGGAAGAAGCAGTGTGGTGGCCGCAGACAGAAGGCAGGCAACCGTTCCCCGTAACACCAACACGAGGGACGTTGCCAGTACAAGCGGTAGGTCTTCCAGAGTCTTGAATTTTTTTAAAGACTCTGCTGATAACCCCAAAAAGGCCATATGTTCCACCTGCCATGCCAGCATCAGCAGGGGTGACAAAACTACCAGCCTGACCACCACCAGCATGATCAGGCACATGGCAGCAAAGCACTCGACTTTGTGGGGCGAAACCCAGGGTCCACGACCAGTGTCAGCGGGTGTCACCACTGCTTGTTCCACTGTTGTGCGTGCAATAGAACCCCCTGTTGTGTGTGCAAGTCAATCCCCTGTCCATACTGCATGTAAAGATGCCCCCTCCTCTCAGTCTTCACTTGTTATGGCAGTTTCTCAAGAAACAGCATCAACGTCCACGTCCACGTCCCACCGCAGCGTTCAATTGTCCATATCCCAGACCTTTGAACGAAAGCGGAAATTCGCAGATAACGCCCCACAGGCCACAGTCCTAAATTTGCACATTTCACGACTGCTTGCATTGGAAATGCTGCCTTTTAGGTTGGTGGAGACGGAATCCTTCCGCAATCTTATGGCGGTGGCCGTCCCTCGGTACTCGGTCCCCAGCCGACACTATTTTGCCCGGTGTGCCATCCCCGCACTACACAAGCATGTGTCCCAAAGCATCTGCCGTGCCCTCAACAACTCAGTTACTGGGAGAGTCCACCTGACAACGGACACGTGGAGAAGTGCTTCTGGCCAGGGACGGTGCATCTCTCTGACGGCACACTGGGTAAACATAGTGGAAGCCGGGACCCAGTCGGACCTTGGGACGGAACACATCCTCCCCACACCGAGGATTGCGGTGTTATATATAATAAAAGATGAAACTATATAATTAAGGACGGCGCTATACATAATAAGCGAGTACACTATATACTAAGGGTGTATGCTATACATAATAAGTGAGTACACTATGTACTAAGGGACTGTGCTATACATAATACGGCTATATTCCTGCATCTGTGTGCAGTGTCAGTGTGCTACCCTGTTTTACAGACGCATTGAGCATGTCCTATTCTAATCCTCAAAATCGGATCAGAACAGGACATTCTCTGATCCTCACAGATCTCATTCTCAGATCCGTGATCCGTGATCTATAAAACTCTACAAGTCCGTGGACCATCCGATAAAAAAATCTGACATTTTACACAAATGTGAGAATGCAGCCTAAGGGATTTTACATGTAACATTATCACTCCAAGTCATACAGCGCAGATACAGAATAATATTTACATCCAGGCACTTACCGCTGACGTCTCGTCTGATCAGAGTCGATTTCTGCTGCTTCTTCTCCATCTGGTCAGACCTTCATGTCGACATCTCCCAGTCATGATTCGTCTTGTCATGATGATCTCCAGCCTAGATAATACAAGGTCACATATATTGTATATATACATGTGTCTCCCCCGCACTGAGCCCCTGAATACAGATCTGTAACCCCCCATTAATATACTAGGGGTAGCCACTTAGTAATCAAAATATAAACTGATAAGCAGCACTGTGCCCCCATTAACTATAATCTCCACCTGCCAATAATGTAAATTATTCAGTCTCTGTGACTCCCCCCAATTAACTGTAAGGCTATGTGCACACGGAAAATATACAAGCGCCCCCATCATTGCTCTGTCCCAGCACCTCCATCATTGCTCTCTCCCAACACCCCCGTCATTGCTATGTCCCAGCACCTCCCGTCATTGCTCTCTACCAGCACCCCCAACATTGCTCTGTCCCAGCACCCCAGTCATTGCTCTCCCAGCACCCTCGTAATTGCTCTCTCCCAGCACCCCCATCATTGCACTCTCCCTGCACCCCCGTCATTGCTCTATCCCTGCAGCCCATCATTGTTGTCTCCCAGCATCCCCGTCATTGCGCTCTCCGAGCACCCCAATTATTGCTCTGTCCCAGCACCACTATCATTGCTCTCTCCCAGCACCCCCATCATTGCTCTCTCCCAGCACCCCCGTCATTGCTCTCTCCCAGCACCCCCGTCATTGTTCTCTCACTGCACCCCCGTCATTGCTCTCTCCAAGCACCCCTATCATTGTTCTCTCCCAGCAACCCCTGTAATTACTCTCCCAGCACCTCCATCATTGCTCTCTCCCAGCAACCCATCATTGCTCTCCCCATCCCCGTCATTGGTCTACTAATCCCCATCATTGCTCTCCCCGCCCCATCAGTCCCATCACTGCTCTTCCCAGCCCCACCATTGCTCTCCCCAGACCCATCAGCGCTCTCCCCAGCCCCATCAGCCCCACCATTGCTCTCTCCAGCCCCACGATTGCTCTCCCGAGCCCCATCAGCCCTACCATTGCTCTCACCAGCCCCATCAACCCCACTATTGCTCTCTCCAGCCCAGTCAGCCCCATTATTGCTCTCCTGAGCGTTTCAGTAAAAATAAAAAAAAACACACTTACCTCTCTGCCCGTTCCCCCGCAAGCTGCAGCATCACTGCTCTTCCCAGCCCCACCATTGTTATCCCCAGACTCATCAGCCCCACAATTGCTCTCCCCAGCCCCACGATTGCTCTCCCCAGCCCCATCAGCCCCACGATTGCTCTCCCCAGCCCCACCAGCCCCACGATTGCTCTCCCCAGCCTCATCAGCCCAGTTATTGCGCTCTCCAGCTCCATCAGCCCCATTATTGCTCTCACCAGCGTTTCAGTAAAAAAAAAACAAAAAAACACTTACCTCTCTGCCCGTTCCCCCGCAGGCCGCAGCATCCTTGTTGTCTGCAATTTCCTCCCTCACACAGGCCCACGCTGCATGATGATGTCATCAAGGAGCGCGTGCCTGTGTGAGGGAGGAAGCGGCGGGCAGGAAGCAGAGGATGGATCTCTGCAGCTCCGCTGCCATTCTGTCCTGTCAGCAGCGGGGATGCAGGGATCGCTCCCTGCCCGCCACGAGCAGGGAGACGCTGCAACGGCGGGCCCCCCGGCACAGCTGCACCAGCAGCGATATGTCCGCCCCTGGACTGCTATGGGGCCCCCCAGCTCACGGGCCCCATAGCAGTCGTGTGGTCTGCCGCCATTAGTGGTACACCACTGCATTTTACCTATTTTTGATTGCATCTAGCAGGGCTTTTGTACATCAGAGGCAGTCCAGTTTCTAACAAGCATATAAACTGCTTTTCTCCTCTACGCTTTTGCTTCTGTGAACACTAAGTTATATACATGCTCTGTAGGAGCCCTGTCATTTCCAGACATTGGTGTATTATAATTCTGAGCATTATAATTCTCCATACACATGCACTTTAAGGGTTTATTATGTATTTATCTCTTGATTGGTGACTTTGAAGCAGGGTTTATTTTGTTTTTGTTTAACCACTGGACCACCCCAATTAATGAACAATTTCCTTCTTTGACATGCACATGCACTTTGGATAGTTTCAATCCTTGGAATCGTTGGATTATGTAATGGTATAGGTTACTCTGCAGTGACTATCTCTGCTAGGTTGTTCTATGCTATTTTGTGGGGTGCACCAGGAGATAATATTCATGCATACTGGGTTGGCATTTCTTACCATCCCTCAAACAAGAGGCATCTGTTTTTATTTTATGTATGTGTTTGGTAATGTCTATGATATTGTTCAGTAAAATCATTTGTTTTTTATACACACTAACTTGAAGTGCTCACTTTTGTCTACTTGGTCTCCTTGATGTAAGGATTTTTACCTAGTGGTACAGATTGATTTACACATATTCATTATATATCTGCAAACTTTCTCATAAAATTCAAACCTGATAAATGCTTCTTGCACGAGTATTCAAACTCTACAGACTAGTATATGGCAGAGGCACATTCTGTAGCGATTCTAGCTTTATGTTTATTGAAGAAAAATAATTACAGGCACATATAAATCCCCCTATTAATAATCATTTATTACACATAAAAAAATTACAATCAGTAATATGATACCATGGGGACCCCGTGCAAGAAATATTGATAATCAAGATAAAATATAACATACTGTAGAAATGTCAGTGATTCCCATATACAGCACTAGGAATGAATGTGTGAACTGCCGTTACATTAAAGATGGGACAATTGCAGAAATACACTTGCATTTTTTTGTTGGGTGCATTTTAAGGTGTGAAAGTGAAGGAGTTATAGATTTAATTCAGTGCCCATGTTCAAAGCAATATATTGGCAGGACTCTGAGACCTCTTAAAAAAGGAGAGGAGAACAGATTAATAAGAATAGAAATTTTTTTTTGTTAAACATGCACTTTCAATCATTTCAAAACATTTCATAACAGCAATTCAAATGGCAATATCTATATACGAGTATAGGAGGAAATAATCTATCACAAATGTCCGGAGCTGAATCTAGAAAGAAATTAGGCTTTAAAACACTAGCGCCGAAAAAAGGGGAGTGGGTATTGCTGGAAGCTGCTGATAGATTAGCGGGTCCTGTGTGAAAACCCGTAAGGAAGAATGGCTACTAGATAAAGGATTGATACTATCACGCTAAACAGCGGCTGAACAGAGCAGGATGAATGAAAGGAATAACAGACATAGAAATAATGTTTCACCAAAATGAGTTGAATGTCCCCCTTTCTTGGTATGTAAATTTGTCTTAAGATTACCGGATAATGATTTGCAGCTATGAAAGTTAATAGATGATTCCCTGGGTTGCGATTGACGCGCCCCCTGGGACATATTCCTTTTTGAGGGGAATACCCGGCACCGGATCAGATGGGGGGTTGTAGTCTCCGAGCGGCTGTGACCCGGTCCCGTGCCCAGGGCGTCAAGCTCAGTGTGATGTGGCAGTTCTACAGATGTTACTAAAGTTCTTTTGTGTCGACTACGCCACCCGTTGTGATGCGGTCACTGTGGCCGCCGCTGCAGCAGGGTCCGCTGAGGCTGATGGTGGGTGCGCAGCTTGGTGGGATAACCCCCAACGGGAGGGGTATAGCCTCAGAGGGGACAGGCGCAGAGGATGGGGGTTGTGGTGGTGTAGTGCAGACGGCAGTGAAGACAGAGTCGGGTTGTGCAGTTAAGGGTGTTTACTTACTGCAGTTGTTGTACTGGTCACTCCAGCTGCTAGTGACCACCCGAGCCGTGCTGCGTCCACCAGGTCCTGGATCCAGCCAACCCCCAAACAAGTCCGGAGCGTGGCCCTGAGCTCTCCTTCTGTCCCGTTCTCTGGCCGTCCCCACCAGTAATCCACCTAGGTCCAGCTCCCTCGGGCCTTCTGTTGGGACACCCTTGGCCCTGGGTTCCCTGACCCTTCATGTGGTGTGCCTTCGGGGTGGATGTGATGGGTGACCGTGGCAGACGCTGCCCACGGTCTCCGGTCTCTGGCTGGGGAATGTTTTTACCCCCACCAGCTTGGGTTCCGGTACCCTGATGCCGACTCCTCACCCGGTGCTTTAATTTGGGTTCTTGGGTCCTCTCTGTTTTCCCCTCTGGGTACTCCTTCTCTGCTCCTCTCTCACTCAGGGTCTCTCTTCTCCCTTGCTGCAGGCTGACTTCCTCTCTCTGCTTGCTGTCTGCTCCTCTGCATCTGACTTGCTGTCTGCTCTTCTGCAGCCGTCTTGTTCTCTGCATCTGACAGGCTCCTCTCCAACTGACTTGTTCTCTACAACTGACCCTGATTCTAGTTGGTGCCCACCTTATATATCCCTCTATGTGTGAGCTCAGGTGACCAGCACCCAATGAGCTCCTATCACTACCCAGACTGCTCCCCCTATCTGCCCCTACACTACATGGGATGTTCCACCCCCCTCCCACTCCAGCCAGGAACAGACTCGGTCGTACCTGCACATTTCTAAGTGGGAGTACCGTCGGTCTGTTCCTCGGAAATGGGATGTATGTAGTGCATGCAGCCTACCGAGCTCAGTTCCACACTCCATCCTTACCCGGGAGTGGAATACCACACCTCTGGGTTGAGGTGCAATACTCCTGTAGCAGCCGAATCCTCAGGGTGCTACATTCCCCCCTGGTAAATCACAGCACGTCCTCGGGCTGTAAGACATAAATAACACCAAAACATACATTTTTTTTTTTTTTCATATAAACATATAAAACATTATATAAATAACATATCTTAGCAGATAAAACTTTCTCGTCGTCTCTTGTTTCAGGTTCCTCCTCCGGACACTGTGCAACGTGTGTCCGGGAAAAGTACGACAGTCTCTTAGAAAAACTGGTTTTCTATAAAAACCGGTAGGGGGCGCTTTAGGACGCGCAACTATTTACAGGGAAAGTTGGCCGCTCTCAGTCCTCGGCCAGGTAGAGGGAAGGGAATGGCTGCTCACAGTCCTCAGCCTGTAGGATGAAGGGGTTAACGGGTAAACAGTTCACTGGTCCCAACGGGGACTATTTTAGCAGCAACGGTTCACTGTGCCCCGACGGGCAACTATATACAGTCTCTACTCCCGTCCTCAACGACGGCTCCCTCCTGCTTTTTCTTGGTGATATGGTGTTGCTTCAGACCCGTCCGGGTCCTCTGGCTCCTCCTCCCCGTACCGCAACTCCTCCTCCGTCAAGCGGTGTACGTGGAGGGCGTAAGGTCCTTTGGCACACTTGTGCCGGGTGAAAGTGACCTCGTCTCCTACGTAGAGGTCACGGCCTTTGTGACCTTCCGGCAGGTGGGACTCGACGTCTCTGCGGGTCACAAAAACGTCACCGCGGTTGTTACGGTCCCGAATAAAGCCCCACCCATGCTGCGGGTTGAACTTTATCACCGTCCCGATGGTGCGGGGACAGTGCGCTGCACGGGGGTTCCTCCTAGTCCGGCTCTTCTGCTCCGCGCTCCGGATTTGGGCCTGTTGTTCTCTGACCCGCCTCTCCTCCCGTTCTCTCGCAAACTCTGCTAGCTGCTGACGACAACACTCAGTACGCTCAGCGGCGACTGCCCGAGTTTCTCCGGTGAACCCCATCAAATCTTCTCCCGTGGGGTCCCACTCAAACTGTGCTTCCGCTAGCGGGGGCGAGATCCGTGCCACGGGCTTTGGAGCCGGAATCAGGGGTTCATCCAGGGGTCTTAGTTTCTGCTGCCGTTCCAGCTCATGGTATCCTTCGGGCCAGATGAAGGGCCGCCCGTCCGGCCATGTGAGCTGGCTGAACAAGTCCTCCCCCAGGTGTGGCACCCTTGGTTTTACGGGCGCGGGCGCGGTGGTGGTGGCGCCCGGGTTGCCCAGGCCTTGCGGCCAGGCCTGGGGCACCTGGAAGGTGAAGGGCACCGTTAGGACGGCGGCACCCTGGGCTACCTGGCCTTGCGGCCAGGCCGGAGGCTCCGCGGAGGTAGGGGGCGCTGTTGGTGATGCGGCGCCCGGGGGTACTAGGCCTTGCGACCAGGCTGGTGGTATTTCCTGCTTTGTCACGCTCCGGGTCGAGGCGCGTGACGTCACAGGGGTCGCTGCGGCGGCTTCCGGTCGGGGCCTAGTCCATAGCGGTGACATGGCGGCTACGGGCACAGCAGGGGGACTTTCGGGCTCTGCGACGGGGAGCTGGGGCAGGTAAGCGGTGTCACGGCTTGGGGTATAGGCGTCCCCTTTACCTGCCTCCATGCGTTCGGCTCCCTTCTCGGCGCCGTCTCCGGCCTTGGGTCCTCCCGCGCCATCCTCAGAGGCGGTCTGCTTCCTCTTCCAGGGTTGCGTGCTCCGCTGACTGGTCTCAGCTTGCTGGGTCATCTCCCGGCTCCACTCCGCCAGTATCTCGCGCTGCACCCGGGCCATCCTCCTTGCGAGGCTCTCCAAGGCAGTTTGTGCACACTCCCGGTCTCGGGGGAGCTGCGCTAAGATCTCCGCTAGACCTAGCGGGGTTGTGGACTCTAGCAGGCTCCTGACCATCGGGTCGGTGCTGCTCTGCTCTTCTTCCGGCAGGCTCCTGGCCAGCGGGCCGGTGCTGCTCTGCCCTCCTTCCTCGGTCTCTAGCAGACTCCTGGCCAGCGGGCCGGTGCTGTTCTGCTTTCTCTCCATCTCCGGGTAAGCTCCTCCGCTACTCCTCGTTAGACCTCTTGCCTCCGGGTGCGCTCGCTCCAGACTGCTCCAAGCGACACCCATCTTTTCTCTTCTCTTTCGTCTCCTCCCACTTAGAGGGCGGTCCCGGGGCATCTCGGTGACTGTCAGCTCCAGGGGCAGTTCTTTCACGCTGACAGACACCTCCAGCATCACAGTCTCTGTTGGTGGGGGCGGTTTCCACTTTTGGCGCCATTTTCTGTCCTGGCCCACGATGGGAGGTGGCCTCTTGCCCTCCTTTGGCACGCCCATAATGGCGTCCGCTGCTCTTCCAAGGCGGGAAATCTGCGGTTTTGGCGGGAAGCGTCGCCCAGTGGCGGGAAACTCTGCAGATGGCGGGAACAAGCTGGAAATGGCGGACAATCGGCGGGAAACGACTGGTGATGGAGTCCGATGGCGTGGACCCTCCGGAACCGGCGGGAGACTTCTTTCTGAGGTAAACTTGCACTTTTCTTCAGGCACGCAGTACCCGGGTGTTGCGGGCACGTAATCCTGCCGACTACGCCAAAATTGACGCGCCCCCTGGGACATATTCCTTTTTGAGGGGAATACCCGGCACCGGATCAGATGGGGGGTTGTAGTCTCCGAGCGGCTGTGACCCGGTCCCGTGCCCAGGGCGTCAAGCTCAGTGTGATGTGGCAGTTCTACAGATGTTACTAAAGTTCTTTTGTGTCGACTACGCCACCCGTTGTGATGCGGTCACTGTGGCCGCCGCTGCAGCAGGGTCCGCTGAGGCTGATGGTGGGTGCGCAGCTTGGTGGGATAACCCCCAACGGGAGGGGTATAGCCTCAGAGGGGACAGGCGCAGAGGATGGGGATTGTGGTGGTGTAGTGCAGACGGCAGTGAAGACAGAGTCGGGTTGTGCAGTTAAGGGTGTTTACTTACTGCAGTTGTTGTACTGGTCACTCCAGCTGCTAGTGACCACCCGAGCCGTGCTGCGTCCACCAGGTCCTGGATCCAGCCAACCCCCAAACAAGTCCGGAGCGTGGCCCTGAGCTCTCCTTCTGTCCCGTTCTCTGGCCGTCCCCACCAGTAATCCACCTAGGTCCAGCTCCCTCGGGCCTTCTGTTGGGACACCCTTGGCCCTGGGTTCCCTGACCCTTCATGTGGTGTGCCTTCGGGGTGGATGTGATGGGTGACCGTGGCAGACGCTGCCCACGGTCTCCGGTCTCTGGCTGGGGAATGTTTTTACCCCCACCAGCTTGGGTTCCGGTACCCTGATGCCGACTCCTCACCCGGTGCTTTAATTTGGGTTCTTGGGTCCTCTCTGTTTTCCCCTCTGGGTACTCCTTCTCTGCTCCTCTCTCACTCAGGGTCTCTCTTCTCCCTTGCTGCAGGCTGACTTCCTCTCTCTGCTTGCTGTCTGCTCCTCTGCATCTGACTTGCTGTCTGCTCTTCTGCAGCCGTGTTGTTCTCTGCATCTGACAGGCTCCTCTCCAACTGACTTGTTCTCTACAACTGACCCTGATTCTAGTTGGTGCCCACCTTATATATCCCTCTATGTGTGAGCTCAGGTGACCAGCACCCAATGAGCTCCTATCACTACCCAGACTGCTCCCCCTATCTGCCCCTACACTACATGGGATGTTCCACCCCCCTCCCACTCCAGCCAGGAACAGACTCGGTCGTACCTGCACATTTCTAAGTGGGAGTACCGTCGGTCTGTTCCTCGGAAATGGGATGTATGTAGTGCATGCAGCCTACCGAGCTCAGTTCCACACTCCATCCTTACCCGGGAGTGGAATACCACACCTCTGGGTTGAGGTGCAATACTCCTGTAGCAGCCGAATCCTCAGGGTGCTACACGATGATCTATGGATAATTGGTCGGGTGGTACCTAGCTTCTGGTACAGATAGAGGCAGCTAGTGATTGGACGTTTTCCATCTATATATCCTCCTCTTACCATTTTTTTTCACCCTTCCATTGACACGACAACATTATTACTGAACACATAAGCTCTATCCTTTATATATACAGTATATAATTGCAAGGGAAAATGCTTTTTAAAAAAAGGTTTTAAAAAATTAATTATTAGTTTAATTTAATCTTTTTTTATTTTTTATATTCTATATATATTTAAATTTTTAATGATTTATTGTACTACAGTGCTGCTCACCATTCTTGTCACGCCTTCATTTTTTCGTAGACTGTACAATATCTTCAGAAATAAATGGAAATGTACCAAAGTTATATCCTCAGGATTTGTGGTCCAAAGTAATACAACAATACAATATTGTTTTTCAACTTCAATGTTGCAATATCAAAGAAAAAACTGAATGTGCCACAATAATGGCACCCCTAATTAATACTTGGTTGCACACCCTTTGTCATTGCTGACAGCCTCCAGACATTTCTTGTAGCCATCTGTAAGCTTCTTGCACTTCTCAGCTGGAATTTTCTCCCACTCTTCCTTTGCAGTTTGTTCAAGCTCTTGAATGTTTGCAGGGTTCTTTTTCCCAATGGCAGATTTCAGCTCACCCCTAAGATTTTCAATGGGATTGAGGTCAGGACTAGTATTGAGGGATACCTTCCGATATCAGGAAATATCGGATCGGATTGGATCGGGCCGATACCCAAAAAGTATCGGATATCGCCGATTCCGATACCGGAAACCAATGCAAATCAATGGGACACAAATATCGGAATGAAAATAAACCCTTTCTTTCCTTGTAGGTTAATTCTACATGAAGGAAAACAACTAACAATAATGTAGAATGTATTGGTGGAGGTGGTTGCCCAAATCGATGGGAACAGTGCTCACAGTGAAACATGAAAAGCTGGCAATTCATCAGTGGCATACACCGGTACCCGACAATTTAGAACAGAAAGAATAGAGCTTCACACATAGATTAGATAGAAACATGTCAGTCACATATATATGAAGTACAGTGACAGTGTTGCTTACTGTACTTGTCATTTAGTGTAAAGGATTTATTTAAAAAAATATTAGTGTTTTAATGCACCGTCTCTTTAAAAAAGCCGGCCGGCAATTCAGCAGCGGTACCCGACAATTTATAACAGAAAGAAAGAGCATCACACATAGATTTGATACATAGAAACATGTCAGTCACATATATAAGAAGTGCAGTGACAGTGTTGCTTACTGTACTTGTCATTTAGTGTAAAGGATTTATTTAAAAAAATCTTAGTGTTTTCATGCACCGTCTCTTTAAAAAAGCCGGCCGGCAATTCAGCAGCGGTACCCGACAATTTACAACAGAAATAATAGAGCATCACACATAGATTAGATAGATAGAAACATGTCAGTCACATATATAATAAGTACAGTGATAGTGTTGGTTACTGTACTTGTCATTTAGTGTTAAAATAAAGGATTTATTAAAAAAAAAATTGGCGTGGGGCTCCCCGTAATTTTAGTCTCTAGCGAAGGTTAAGCAGACAGCTAGGGCAGATGTTTGAAGCCTGGGAAGAGGGTAATACCCACGGAGCTTCCCAGGCTACTAATATCAGCCCCCAGCTGAATACCTAGCCTTTACTAGCTATTAAGATGGGGGACCCCCCCCAAAAAATGACGTGGGGTCCCCCCTATTTTAATAGCTAGCAAAGGCTAGGCAGACAGCTGGGGGCTGATATTAATAGCCCAGGAAGGGTGCCATGAATATTGGCCCCCTCCCAGGCTAGAAACACCAGCCGTCAGCCACCCCAGAAATGGCGCATCCATAGGATGCGCCAATTCTGGCACTTAGCCTCGCTCTTCCCACTGCCCTGTAGCGGTGGCAGTGGGGTAATAGGGTTGGAGTTGATGTCAGCTTATAATGCCAGCTGACATCAAGCCCAGGTTAGTAATGGAGAGGCGTCTATAAGACACCCCCATTACTAACCCCATAGTCAAAGTTAAAAAAAAAACACAAACACCCAGAATAAAGTCCTTTAATTGAAATAAAGACACAATTCTTTATTGTTCTAAATTAAACCTTACTTACCATCACGCCCATTCCAGCTGAAGCCAACGATCTCCTGCAATAAAAGAAAAATAATAAAGCAACATCATCCTTACCTTTCGATGGCTCCCAGGACAGCTCCAGCTCTGCTACATGGAGATGACAGGCTGGATCGCAGCAGAAAGCTGCCATCCAGCATGTCATCCCGCAGACACTGAGAAGCACAGGCATGCTTGCGCTCCTCAGTGTCTGACTGTGACGGCATCCCACAATTTTAATTGTTTGCATTAAAATTGTACTAAGTATTATTTTTAAGTCAAAGTAAAATGTATAATACAAAAGCGTCAACATGATCTTTATCAAACATTCACTGTGAAAAATAATAATGTGACATAAGAAAAAAATATGAAGAACTTCCAATATACATCTAAGACAAAATGTATAATCTAGAATATAGTGAATAAGCGAATACTATTGAGAAGCGAATATCAAGTATAAGCAAATAATCCTCATTAGGGTTTAGCAAAAAATTACAAAAACATGCTAATATGCCGAGACACTAGCAATGACTAATCTAGAATTCAGCAGAAAGAACAATCTGTGTGCAACAAATGTGGAATTAAATTACAAATAACTCCAGTCCATATATTGATAATACAATTTATCACAGGAAAATAGTTATATGTGAAAAAAGTATGTAGTATAGTGTAAAAAATATAACCCACCAATATTATTACTATTGGCAAATAAAATCCTTGTGTCCGGTCTAGGAGGGCTGTATTTCCCTATTTACACTAATAAAAAGCGCGATCATTGCCTTGTCATTTCCTATAGTATTAACACCAGAATGAGTATCCACAGCGGCATCTCAAGTTCAGACTTACACTATTTTTGATGGACTAGAAGCCAAGGGCATGTTCACATGTTGCATTTTTGCCGTATTTTCAAAAGTTATTTCCGCACGTTCTTTGCATGAAAAAACGCAGTGTTTTAATGTACTAGCAAAGTCAATGAGATTTATGGAATCTCATGTACATTCTGCTTATTTTTTCCTTGCAGATTTGAAGAAGTTTCATATCTTCTGCATGTCAATTCTTGAAGCGTTTTTGCACATATTTTAGGCAGCATTTTACCCGCCAACACTCTAGTATTTCTTTTCCTCTACAAATAATAACCGTGTGCACATCCCCTAAATGCTGCAAAACAGCGTCAGAAGGAAAATGGTGGCAAAGAGCGTTCTGCAAAACAGCAAACTCACACATGTGGGTTTTCTAAGAAGCCATTATAGTAACTAGAAATTATTCTTTAGAAACCTATAGTTGTCATTACGTGTAAATATTACTATCGAGATTGCTGCAAAGTATATTCAAGTCTTAACCTGAAAATGTGAAAAAGATCTGGATATTTGAGTCTTTCTATAGGAAAAAAGGCAGCAGAAAAGCTAAAATAAACCTCTATCTGTGAGCTTGGCCTAATACTATGTGATATGATGAGAATAAAATAGAAAAACACCAATATCTGATAACTCATATATATGACTGCTTATGGTCAATTCCTATCACATGACCAGTGAGCACATTGGAATGTTGCCGGTTGGCAGTTGGAGAGTTGCGGTTGGCTTGCATGCGGATGAGGAGGAGCTGCCTTCAGCAAAGCGACATTATGGAGATTAAAGAGGAGGACTTTAGGATGAGAGGGAAGAAAAGGAGAAGAAATGTTTTGGACTCATCGGATGATGAGAAGCCGTCCATCAAGAAGAGCCATAGGAGAGGAGAGAAGAGAAATGGCTCAGAGTTGGAGATCGTCTCTCAGAAGATTGATCACCAAGGCCAGAAAGAAGAACAGGAATGTCATCAGGAGGTCCTAGCTAGAAGAAGTGGAGCCAAGAGGAGAAGACAAATCTTTGGCTCATCACATGAAAGCTCTTCAATCAAGAAAGAAGAAGAAGGGCAGAAGACCACCAAGGGCACAGGTAATACTATACATCAGCTTACCACAGGGAGCACCATGACATGTAGCTTCTCATGCCCACACTTACAGATCAGGGCAATGTTGTCACTTTACACAAGTTACACATCTTTTAAATCTGACAGGTGGAGGATGTGATACATGAGTCCCCAGTCCATTTATATATATGTATATATTCAGTACTTTGTTAAACCCCTACATGATCAGGCCATTTTTCCCCATTCTTGCCAAGGCACATTTTTTTCTTATTTTCATACATATGGTTTAAAAAACTGTAAAAAATTGTAATGTTTGGATATTTAAATATTTTTTTGTGAAACATCGAGTCTAAATTTTACAATATTTTAATATTATTTTATTTTTTTTCTGGTAATATCTGTAGTAAATAAAGGATTTCTGTGCTTGTGTTATTTTTATATATTAGTTACATGGTTTTTTGTTAGGGATGGGGCTTGTAAATGCAATTTGGATAGTCATTGTTTTTTTATTTATTTTTTCCTGGTTTTTTTGCTCTTTATTTCAATGATTTTACACAGGTGTTGTCTTAACTTTTGAAACATTTGATTTTTTTCTTGCTTGAATGGATAAAAAAAATTGCAATATGGTTTCATTAAAATAAAATTGAGTCGTTTGCCTCCTATAGTCTTTGTGTTGCGCTGTCTATTGCTGGCTGCAGAATTAGTTAATGAGGTTGACCATTTTATCTTTACTTTAACAGATGTGTTGGGGACATGATTTTGTGGCATTTACTATGATATACTGTAGGTATGTCAGATTCTCCTCCTGCTCTTGTTACTGCAGCTTTCCTTACAGACTGCCCAGCTCTCTAGTCTATAATATGGCTGCTGGTGGAGGAGCAGTGACCAGACCTGTCCGTCAGTCTACTTCACTATAAAAGCATCTTTCTCATGGGAGGTTCTCAATAGGACAAGGCTGATGGAGTGGTCTGGTTACATGCTCCTCCATCAGTGACCATTGTATGGACTGGAGAGCTGTGCAGTATGTGAGGAAAGCTGAACTAACAAGTGCAGGAGGAGAACCTGCCATACTTATATAATAGTAATTGTTAATAAACCTGTGTCCCAAACACATCTGCTGGTATATTGATCCTAGTTACAGGGGACATTCAACCTACTGCCTATATAGCAGGGTTGACTGGGTCTCCTAGGACCCAGAAGCTCTTGCTCTTTCTCTACACCCGGCCATCACATGATCTCTGGGTCTGGAGCAGGAAGCGCTATCTGCGCTTACCATACTGAATACACAGCACTTGTTCAGAGCTGTGTACACAGTAATTGAAAAGGCAGAGACGGTAATAAATCCTCTCTACCTTCTCTATAGGGAGTATCCAAAAAGAAAAGAGTCGGCCCCTATAAATGCTCTTCCATAACTATATAACCCAAAAAGAGAAAAATGGAAACAGGAGCAAATCCAATAAAAGTTACATTTTTATTGCAAAAATGTAAGTAAAATCAGACATAATCAAAAGAGATAAAAAATCCAAGGGAAAGAGGTGACAACAAAGTGCCACGGAACCACAGGAATAAACCAATGTAAGGCAAGAGACAATATATCTACTGTATATATATGTATATATATATATATATATGTATATATACAGTGCTGGCCAAAAGTATTGGCACCCCTGCAATTCTGTCAGATAATACTCAGTTTCTTCCTGAAAATGATTGCAATCACAAATTCTTTGGTATTATTCTCTTCATTTAATTTGCTTGCAAGGAAAAACACAAAAGAGAATGAAGCAAAAATCAAATCATTGATCATTTTACACAAAACTCCAAAAAAGGGCCGGACAAAAGTATTGGCACCCTCAGCCTAATACTTGGTTGCACAACCTTTAGCCAAAATAACTGCGAACAACCGCTTCTGGTAACCATCAATGAGTTTCTTACAATGCTCTGCTGGAATTGTAGACCATTCTTCTTTGGCAAACTGCTCCAGGTCCCTAATATTTGAAGGGTGTCTTCTCCAAACTGCCATTTTGAGATCTCTCCACAGGTGTTCTATGGGATTCAGGTCTGGACTCATTGCTGGCCACCATAGAAGTCTCCAGTGTTTTCTCTCAAACCATTTTATAGTGCTTTTGGAAGTGTGTTTTGGGTCATTGTCCTGCTGGAAGACCCATGACCTCTGAGGGAGACCCAGCTTTCTCACACTGGGCCCTACATTATGCTGCAAAATTTGTTGGTAGTCTTCAGACTTCATAATGCCATGCACACGGTCAAGCAGTCCAGTGCCAGAGGCAGCAAAGCGACCCCAAAACATCAGGGAACCTCCGCCATGTTTGACTGTAGGGACAGTGTTCTTTTCTTTGAATGCCTCTTTTTTTTTCCTGTACACTCTATGTTGATGGTTTTTCCCAAAAAGCTCTACTTTTGTCTCATCTGACCAGAGAACATTCTTCCAAAACGTTTTAGGCTTTCTCAGGTAAGTTTTGGCAAACTCCAGCCTGGCTTTTTTATGTCTCGGGGTAAGAAGCGGGGTCTTCCTGGGTATCCTACCATACAGTCCTTTTTCATTCAGATGTCGACGGATAGTACGGGTTGACACTGTTGCACCCTCGGACTGCAGGGCAGCTTGAACTTGTTTGGATGTTAGTCGAGGTTCTTTATCCACCATCCGCACAATCTTGCGTTGAAATCTCTCGTCAATTTTTCTTTTCCGTCCACATCTAGGGAAGTTAGCCACAGTGCCATGGGTTTTAAACTTCTTGATGACACTATGCACGGAAGACACAGGAACATTCAGGTCTTTGGAGATGGACTTGTAGCCTTGAGATTGCTCATGCTTCCTCACAATTTGGTTTCTCAAGTCCTCAGACAGTTCTTTGGTCTTCTTTCTTTTCTCCATGCTCAATGTGGTACACACAAGGACACAGGACAGAGGTTGAGTCAACTTTAATCCATGTTAACTGGCTGCAAGTGTGATTTAGTTATTGCCAACACCTGTTAGGTGCCACAGGTAAGTTACAGGTGCTGTTAATTACACGAATTAGAGAAGCATCACATGATTTTTCAAAGGGTGCCAATACTTTTGTCCACCCCCTTTTTTAGGTTTGGTGTGGAATTATATACAATTTGGCTTTAGGACAATTGTTTTTGTGTTTTTTTCATTGAAGACAAATTAAATGAAGAGAATAATACCAAAGAATTTGTGATTGCAATCATTTTCAGGAAGAAACTGAGTATTATCTGACAGAATTGCAGGGGTGCCAATACTTTTGGCCAGCACTGTATATATATATATATATATATATATATAGGGTGGGCCATTTATATGGATACACCTAAGTGATATCAACTTCCTGTTTGTGGCCCATTAGTATATGGGAGGGGGAAAACTTTTCCAGATGGGGGGTGACCATAGCGGCCATTTAGAAGTCGGCCATTTTGGGTCCAACTTTATTTTTTTCAATGGGAAGAGGGTAATGTGAAACATCAAACTTATTGAGAACTTCATAAGAAAAACAATAGTGTGCTTGGTTTTAACGTAACTTTATTCTTTCATGAGTTTTTTACAAGTTTATGATCACTTATAAAATGTGTTCAAAGTGCTGCCCATTGTGTTGGATTGTCAATGCAACCCTTTTCTCCCACTCTTGACACACTGACAGCAATGCCGCAGAAGAAATGCTAGCACAGGCTTCCAGTATCCATTGTTTCAGTTGCTGCACATCTCGTATCTTTATGGTATGGTGTGGTATATGGAGTACAAAGATAGTGGGGCCATTCTTCATCAATGGAAACCTCAATGCCACTGGATATCTGAAACTGCTACATGTTGATGTGTTGCCCTCTTTATGCACTGAAGATGGCACGTTCCCTGAGTTTTTCCAACAAGATGGTGCACGATCACATTATGGGTGTCAGATCAGAGCATTCCTACATGAACTGTTTCCTGGAAAGTGGATTGGTCGTCGTGGGCTAGTTGAATGGCCACCAAGGTCTCCCGATCTGACCCCCTTAGACTTTTATCTTTGGGGTCATCTGAAGGCAATTGTCTATGCTGTGAAGATATGAGATGTGCAACATCTGAAACAACGGATACTGGAAGCCTGTGCTAGCATTTCTTCTGCGTTGTTGCTATCAGTGTGTCAAGAGTGGGAGAAGAGGGTTGCATTGACAATCCAACACAATGGGCAGCACTTTGAACACATTTTATAAGTGGTCATAAACTTGTAAAAAACTCATGAAAGAATAAAGTTACGTTAAAACCAAGCACACCATTGTTTTTCTTATGAAATTGTCAATAAGTTTGATGTGTCACATGACCCTCTTCCCATTGAAAAAAATAAAGTTAGATTCAAAATGGCCGACTTCAAAATGGCCACCATGGTCACCATCCATCTGGAAACGTTTTACCCCTCCCATATACTAATGTGCCACAAACAGGAAGTTGATGTCACCAACCATTCCCATTTAATTTAGGTGAATCCATATAAATGGCCCACCCTGTGTATACATATTTGTATATATATATATATATATATATATATATATATATATATACAGTATATATATATATATATATATATATATATATATATATATATATATATATAGAAAGAAAGAATATCAAGAGGCAGCACTCCAAAAATATTATAGAAAAATGGACTTTAATGAGCCCAAAGGCAACGTTTCGGTTCACAGAATCTTTCTCAAGCAGAGTTCAAGTGCATATAGTGCAATATATATAGTTACAAACAGTGATTCCATAATTATAATTAATTTATACAAAACCATGATTACATAAGAAAAGTGCAGTAGTGCATATCACAAAATATTATTCAGTTACATACATAGTGATAAAATTTTAGACAGATATATTATTATCATCAATTACAGTATCCATAACTCTCATAAAGTGATAAGTGCTTTGATTAGTATTTATCAGTGCCAGGTGTACATTATAAATCATAATATATTTGAGGTTGCGACTCACACTGCAGCAATCATGCATGACCACGTTTCTTACTTCCTCCACGCTGTCCTCGGCGTCTCAAAATCCCATCTGCGCATGTCTCCCAGGAAATCCCCATTATCTCGTCACATGATCGGGGCAAACCTGGTCCGCCCGCTTCGTGACGTCACCGAGCATGCGCATTACACTTCTAATGCTACGATCGCCATCTTTTAAATTGGCAAGCCCCACCAAAAGCTTTTCTTCAAATGTAAACAACGTATGTGCTTTAATGATTTCTCTTATCCCCTATTTATAATAAAAGCGCACTATTTCTCATTATTAGGGACAACATTCTGTTAGCAGTTTCCCAATATATTTGCATTGCAATGACAGTATTCAAATAGTGATTCCTGTGTCCATAAGGCTATGTGCCCACGATGCAGAAATGAAGCAGAAAATTTCTGCAGCATTTCTGCATCTCCCTGGCAGAAAAAACGCATGCAGATTGTACATGCAGATTGTGCATGCGTTTTTCCTGCAGAATACATGCGGATCCACATGTGGATTCACATGCGTTTCTGCATGCAGATTGACAAGCGCTTTCCAGGCGATTAGCATCACTTGGAAAGTGCTTGACAACTAGGTCACACTGTATAAATCCATGCAAACAGCATGGATTTATATAGTGTGAACCGTAAAAATTAAAACAAATAAAGCTATACTCACCCCCGAGGCCCCGGTGTGGCTGCAGCGCTGCTTCCTGGCTGGTTCCCGGCTGCCAGCATATCGCGAGACAGAGCGGTGAAGGGCCTGCGGTCACATGACTGTGACGTCACCGCAGGTCCTCAAGCGATGCCGGCATTCAGAGAGAAGACGCCGTACAGGTGAATATAACTTTATTTGTTATTTTATTCTTTTTTTACAGGTACAATGGTACCCAGGTCTGGAGGAGAGTCTCCTCTCCTCCAGAACTGGGTACCATCCGCACATAGAGACGTATAGAATCCGCTTGTACAAATGTACAGTCGCGGTTTCTATGCATTTCAATGCAAGTCAATGGCGGGAGTTCCGCTGCGCTTCCGCAAAATTAAATGACATGCTGCGGATTTTTGTACGCAGCATAAACGCTGCGGAAAAATCCGCAGCATGTGCATAGAACATGCAGAATCCCCTTGGGGACCATGGGGGGCGGATTACCTAGCGTTTAACAAGCGTTTATGCTGCGGAAATTCCGCAGCATAAACGCTTGAAAAACGCTACGTGGGCACACAGCCTCAATGAACTGAGGGATAATATTTATTACATAACCCAAACACCCTTCCATGGAATTCCCTATTCCTAGGTTCATCCATGGAGTGAGATTAATAGGTCAGAGGAGGAACCCTCAACAGGTCTCCACCTCCTTCCCAATCTCAGGTGTTTAATTGGGAATACATTACAATCCAATTCCCTCCATAAGTAGGAATACCATTTCATAATGTAAAAATATATATCTATAACTTTTTATATATATATATATACATACAGTTAAGTGTCTATAAAGAAGGAATAATCAACAAGTGTTATTAAGGCATGATTCGTCCCAAGGGAGGCAGAGAAAAATCAATAAATACGTTCAATTGATTCATTAACATACTTACTGCATCCCATGCACAAAGGTTAATGATACATTAAATTAGGGATAAGACATAGAGCAACTGGAAAAGAATGTATCAGAGTCCAGATCACAAGTAAAGCATATAAAGTACGAGTGCACAGCAGGAACTAGTTATACAGTACAAGTTGCTAATATCCAAATAAGGAGAAGAATCATGCCTATGACACAGATGTCACAACATAAGTATATCTTCTAGTGAGAGTAATACACAGTGACACATATAGAAAGTTATGGTCCCACATAAAATGAGAGTACAGCCTAGTTACAACCTGTAGATGGCATGAAAGCAGCCCTGACGCGCGTTTCAAGTCCTGCTTCTCCAGGGGGCGATTGTGTATGGGTGACAGGCAGGGGGTATATATATCCAAAGTATTTTGGCACGTGTAGCGGGGGTACAGCGACGCTTCCAGTGGCGGAAGCCAGCGCCGGAAGCCAGGGAGTCAGTGTCCAACGCAGCAGGTGCCCGCCTCCCGCTAACACGTCAGTAAGGAGGGCCCGAAGTGCCGCGTCATAGGGACACATATTCATGGCAACCAGGTGCTTCTTGCCGGCTGGCAGAATGTGCACAATCATCAGGATGCCAAGAGATGCAGACATACTTAGAGGGAGAGAAAGAAATTGCGGAGAACATTACCGGCCCATACCTGGTGTAAGTTAATCATGACTTTCTATGTATATATATATACTAGCTATTGAAGCCGTTCTATGCCCAGGTGGCGAGCATTTTTATTGGTATATGGTCTCCCATGCTGGTATGTGTGGTATGTGCTGCCCCCCTCCTGGTATTTGTGCTGCCCCCATCCTGTCCGCACCATCCTATCCTGGCATGCATGGCACTCCTCATCCCTATCCTGGTATGCATGGCCCCTCATCCGAATCCCGGTATGCGTGGCACCCCTCATCCCCAATCCCGGCATGCGTGGCACCCCTCATTCCCAATCCCGGTATGCGTGACACCCCTCATCCCCAATCCCGGTATGCGTGGCACCCCTCATCCCCAATCCCGGTATGCGTGGCTCCCCTCATCCCCAATCCTGGTATGCGTGATACCCCTCACCCCACAATCCTGGTATATGCATGGTCCCCTCACCCCACAATCCTGATATGTGTGGCCCCCTCATCCATTTCACACTGTACACACATACAAAAAAAAATAAAGAGTTATACTCACCTTTGTTCTCTGTGCTCCAGCGCTGCTGCGTCCTCTTCTGCCGGAGGCCGGGGGAGGAGAGCAGCGCCGGGGCACTGCGCTGTCCGGCGCCATTTTGCTGAAGACACACTGTAAATGTGTCTTCAGTAAAATGGCAAAGGATAGCGCTATGTGCACGCGCCGATCCGACGCCTCACTCCTGCCCCCGGTCTCCGGCCAGAAGAGAGGTGCCGTGGCAACGCTCCTCCCGGTCAGGTAAGTATGCAAGTATGGCGCCGGAGAACGCGGTATGCGTTCAGTGTCTACGCATACCGCGATCTCCAGCGCCATACACCTCCTCTTACCTGTAACGGCTGGATGCATGATTCTGTCTGAAGCCAGACTGTGCGTCGCGCATGCGCAGTCTATCGAGGCTTCAGACAGAGGGATGCATCCCCGGTTATATTATATATATATATATATATATATATATATATATATATATATATACAGGGTGGTCCGAAAGTAGGTGGACAGAAAGTGTAATAAGGTTATGAAGGGGGAGATTTATCAAACATGGTGTAAAGTAAAACTGGCTCAGTTGCCCTTAGCAACCAATCAGATTCCACTTTTCATACCTCACAGAGTCTTTGAAAAAAAAAGTCTATTTTCAACAAGTTGGGGCCCCTCCACATTATTCAAGAGTAATCCGCGAGTATCCTGATGAAACATTTCCTAATAAATGGATTGGCCGAAGAGGCCCACTTGATTGGCCGGTACGTTCACCAGACTTGACCCCAATGGATTTTTTCTTTTGGGGAGTACTCAAGGACAAAATTTATAGTCGAAAACCAAAAAGTGTCAGTGACTTGAAAAATGACATAAGAGATGCACTTCAAGAAATTAATACCCAAAGAGACTTGTGCAAAAAAGTTTGTTGAAGCGCAAGAGGCGACTTCAAAGCTGTGCAAATTGTAATGGAAAACAGTTTGAGCCCCTGCGGTGATAACATTTAAGGGCTTTTGTGTTATTGTTCAGAATAAAATGTAATTGTCAATGTTATGCTTGTGTTAGTAAATATAATTTTATATATAAATCAAAATAAATGTTATTATTTTCTGTCCACCTACTTTTGGACCACTATATATATATATATATATATATATATATATATATATATATATATATATATATATAATACACAAAGATACAAAGATGTAGATAAAAGAGGGAAAATAATATATGAAAACACACAATCAGGAATAGACATCATATTGTGAGAATTATATACAACATATGTGTATAAAGTATAATGTCCACCAAGTAATACCCAAAGTATCATTATTAAATATAAAGGAGTATATATAGAGAGAGTCATGAGACAATATAATATAATATGTACTCAATATGGTACAGAGAATATGGGAATACCATGAGTATCAACAGAACAAAGTTATAAATTGTGCATAAATGTGCAAAACTAATGGTGGTAAAAAAGAGGGGAGGGAAGGGAAAGGGAAAAGGAAGAAAAAATGAAGATGTGACAAGTGAATGAAAACATGGAAACAATAATAAACAGAGAGTGCACGAATTGTGTGAATATTTTTTATTATTATTTCGTGACCAAGCCCATGTGGTGCAGATGTCGGATGCATCCAATGGCAACCAGAATCACAGCAACGTGAAAAACCACATATGTTACGTGAAAGTGTTACACTAGTGAGTAGTGATGAGCGAGCACGTTCGTTACTCGAGATTTATGAGCATGCTCGGGTGTTTTCCGAGCATCTTCAGTGTACTTGAATATCATGTTTGAGTCACTGTGTGTGCATGATTTGCGACTGTTTGACAGCTTTAACACATGTGAGGAATGCCTGTTTGTTAGGCTTTCCTCACATGTATTAAAGCTGTCAGTCGCAAATCATGCACACACAATAACTCAAACATAACACCTCAGCACGCTGAAGATACTGGGCGAGCACCCGAGCATGCTCGCTGAAAGGGTTAACAAACCACGCTCGCCCATCACTACAAGTGAGACCAATCACAGGTAAAATAAATATAATAAATAACAATAGTATGAAGAGATAGTTAATGTCACAATACAAATGTATGTGTGCCCTTCACATACGAGTGAGCATAGACATGTGTTATATAGTAACATAGCTACTGACATCAGTATAATGGAAAATGTACAATAAAAAAATCAGAAAATTATAAGCCACAATGGGCAAGAGGAATCGAAAAAATAAAATAAAAAATATACAAGTGATAGGAATACTGACGTGTCAGTGTGACACAGGAAGGGCATCTTAAAGTGCCCTTTTTTTGCATCCAAAATCACAGATTTAAAGCAACAATAAACAAAGAGTAAAAGCCGATGAATAACAATAGTGAGTAAAATGTTTTATAAAAAATGCTTATAGCGGATGGAATCAATTAGTGGCACACCGCACAGGAAATAGACAGGTCCGAAAAAGAGAGAGCAGCAGGGCGGGATGCTGCTGAAAGGTGAGTACATATCCATAAAAAGGGAGACGCGTGGAGCGCTGGCCCGCAAGGACGATCAGGCACCCGGTCCCCGAGGGGGGCAGAAAAAGGGAGGGAGGGAAGGGAGAAGAAGATCCTCCAAGTGAGTGGTGGTCCAGCATCTGTCTCACAGTAGAGTGTACAAAAATACTGGATACCCTGCATGTAAATAAAAAAGTGAGTAGTTATAAACAGCATAAAACATAAGTAAAACCTAAACACAATAGCACATTACAAGAAAGGGACAAAACTGAGGACCTCGTTGAGGCCTTTGGGGCATATGCAATCAATTTTCATAATCCACCAACGGTCTTTCTCCAATCCCCCCCCCCTAGTCAATTAATATCCTGTCAATACCCCGAATTTGGAGGAGGCTAGCATCACACCCATGTTTTAACTTGAAATGCCTTGGGATAGGCTTCAATACAGTATCGGCAAGAGATTCTGATGCATTCTTAATATCTTGCACGTGCTCCCTCACACGCACTCTCAGTTGGCGAAAAGTAAGACCCACATAGATGAGGCCACATGGACACAAGGCGTGGTTGATTACGCCTTCTGTATTGCAAGATGTATGCTGTGTGATTTGAAACTCCTTATGACCATCACTTGATGGGAAGGATGTACACCGCACCAGATTTACACAGGCCGCACAGTTCTTGCATGGATAGAAGCCCCATCTGGGGCCTTTTGAGCTGAAGGCTTTCTCTGGTCCCGGATCTTTATGGTAACTATGTACCAGCAAGTCCCTCAGGTTCATCGCCCTTCTATAGGTGGTGGAAGGGACTGGTGTAGTACATTTGGAAAGGACTAGGTCTTGCTTCAAAATGAGCCAATATTTCCCCAATGCATTTCTAACATCTATCACAGTAATTGAAAAGCCAGAGATGGTAATAAATCCTCTCTACCTTCTCTATAGGGAGTCCGACTGTGACTGCCGGTAGGCTCGGGGCTGAGGTAACTGCACAATCTGGTGCAGGTGTTATACAATGTAGTGTTGTTTTAGAACAGACCTGCACAACAAACAGCTCATGTACCGCATGCAGCCCACCAAAGTTTTGCTGCAGCCCATGGAGCCGTCCAGGATATGGAGCTCCCATCTTCTTATATTCAAATGTTTCAGACGCAAACATATTTGAACACTGTCATCGGGACTAGGGTAAAACAGCGCTCGTCAGTCCCAGCCTCGACATGCTGCTGCTCGGCACGCTGCTGACGTCATCACACTATTGTCGGCACCCAAACACCTCAGAGGAGAAGAGATGGCGCAGCCAATAGTAAGTCAAGGAGCCAAAGATTAAATTAATTATATCATTGTGGATGAGGAAGGAAGGGGCTAATGTTACAGTGAGGGCACATAATGAGGGTGACAATTGTCAAAGGGGGCACAATTGTGGTGGGGGTTCCTTCATTCAATCGGGCAATGTACAGGGGAATATTTTGGAGAGGGACAGTATGTGGGCATACAGTGGGTACAGAAAGTATTCAGACCCCTTTAAATTTTTCACTCTTTGTTTCATTGCAGCCATTTGGTAAATTCTAAAAAGTTCATTTTTTTTCTCATTAACGTACACTCTGCATCCCATCTTGACTGAAAAAAAACAGAAATGTAGAAATTTTTGCAAATTTATTAAAAAAAAACCCTGAAATATCACATGGTCATAAGAATTCAGACCCTTGGCTCAGTATTGAGTAGAAGCACCCTTTCTATTTCAAGTGTTTATTTCTGTTAATGTTGATGACTATGGCTTACAGCCAATGAAAACACAAAAGTCATTGTCTCAGTAAATTAGAATAATTAACAAAAAACACCTCCAAAGGCTTCCTAAGCATTTAAAAAGTCCCTTAGTCTGTTTCAGTAGGCTCCACAATCATGGGGAAGACTTCTGACTTGACAGATGTCCAGAAGGCAGTCATTGACACACCCCACAAGGTCCCAGAGTTCCAATTTTCATTTGGAAATCAAGGTCCCAGAGTCTGGAGGAAGAGTGGAGAGGCCACAATCCAAGCTGCTTGAGGTCTAGTGTGAAGTTTCCACAATCAGTGATGGTTTGGGGAGTCATGTCATCTGCTGGTGTAGGTCCATTGTGTTTTTTCCAGGCCAAAGTCAGCGCAGCCGTCTACCAGGAAATTTTAGAGCACTTCATGCTTCCCTCTGCTAACAAGCTTTTTGGAGATGGAAATTTCATTCTCCAGCAGGACTTGGCACCTGTCCACACTGCCAAAAGTACTAATACCTGGTTTACACACAACAGTATCACTGTGCTTGATTGGCCAGTAAACTCGCCTGACCTTAACCCCATAGAGAATCTATTATAGAGAATCTATGGGGTATTGTCAAGAGGAAGATGAGAGACACCAGACCCAACAATGCAGACGAGCTGAAGGCTGCTATCAAAGCAACCTGTGCTTTCATAACACCTCAGCAGTGCCACAGGCTGATCGCCTCCATGCCACATTGCCGCATTGATGCAGTAATTGATGCAAAAGGAGCCCGACCAAGTATTGAGTGCATTTACTGAACATACATTTCAGTAGGCCAACATTTCAGATTTTAAAAACATTTTTCAAGCTGTTGTTCTAAAGTATTCTAATTTACTGAGATAATGACGCTTGTGTTTTCATTGGCTGTAAGCCATAATCATCTACATTAACAGAAATAAACACTTGAAATAGATCACTCTGCTTGTAATGACTCTATATAATATGTGAGTTTCACTTTTTGTATTGAATAACTGAAATAAATAAACTTTTTGATAATATTCTAATTTAGTGAGATGCATGTGTATGTAGCCTCTATTTCTTTAGTGTGGTAAGTACCATTTTGAGGGTATGTACCATTATTATTCATTGTAGCAAAATGGGAAACAGAAAATCCACTACTGTTGTTGCAGATTCATGGTTTTGCATAGCATTTGCTCTCCTGCACTGATTATGGGGGCAGAAACCTCAGGGTGAAGATCTTTTATCTTGCACCATTTATACTCAAAAAACACATTTCCAACAAATGCATATAAAATTCCCCTCCTTGCTATTTTTTTTTCTTAAAGATTACAAATAGTTTATTAAATAGTAATATGTTGCAATAATCTCATTTATTTTAATGCAGTTATAGTACTTCACATATAACATTTATTTATATTCTCTCATATACAATAAATATCCATACGCTTCAATCATCTGTTTAAGAAAAACAAAATGGAACAAATATTAACCCTTCCATATTATTCCATCATCCCTCCTCCCTTGAATCAAAACAAACCCCACCTGCACCCCCAAACTGAAGGGGAGGATACAAGGAAAACCCTTCACCCCATAACTAGCATTGCTCTACACCTGTCCATTCTTCCCAGATATGCTCATAAACAGTTGTCTGATTTTTATTATCGTAGACCACTTTCTCTTTTTTCGCTTATCAATTAATTTAATTCAGGTTGTTCTTTTACCTTCCATTTCCTCATAACTGCAAACAGAGTTTGAGACAAAATACGTATTAATAAGATCTTATTACTACTTCTTTTAAGACTCAAATATCTACATCTAATAAAGAATTTTTAGGGTCATTTTATAAATGCACTTAAACATTATTTAATACACTATTGAATTACCATACAATATCTTACTATTTGTTTTCTTAAATTCTGTGTCAGTGGCTAATCTAAGGGTTTTTGAGATGTAAATAGAGAGATATTCTCCCTTACAATTGATTATGGAAGATTCATTTATTTAAGGCAGGTTAGTTGGAGGGTGGGTGGATGTCTGGTTGAGGAGTTCTCTAAGAACTCGTTCACACTGCTGTATGACATAGTAGAGTGCTCTCTGATGTTTTATCAGACAGCACTCAGCCCAATATTATACTATGGGGCAGTGCAGATCTGAAATGTTTTTGCTCATGACGATTCGGCATGGGAAAACAATTGCAGCACGCTGAGAGTGGCTCAGCAAATCGGATCACATGCACCCATACAAGTCTATGGGTGCGTGTAAAACCTTGGCCCAGACTTGGATTTCATCCCAGTGCAGTTTGATTTATGCAGACACAGACGATGGAAAAGTTGGAGAAACGAAGTTCTCCATCTTCTCCGCACCTGTAATATGATTGTCTCAAACAAGAGAAACGGATCCCAGTAAACTGACACTCGGCTCAAACTCTGGTCAGAGCTTGAGCCTAGTGTCATTAGCATAAATGATCCAATTCTCTCACATGAGAGAATCAACACTTGTGTGACCCGGCCTAACGTGTAGTTGGGGAGCTAAGAGTGGGAGATGGTTTGAAGGGGTGAAGTGGAAGGTGGAGTGGGGGAGGTATCAGAAGAGGAGGGATATTTTAACTTAATTATTATTTTAATATGGTGAAAGTTATCTAATTTAATGTTAGAAGGGTTTAAGATAAGTTGAAATGGTATTTCTTTGCTTGGATGAGAAGAGATCTGATGTCTCTGATATGTCTTCAAAAGACACATTCAGATAGTGATTCAAGAAAGTAGCTAAAAGTGGGTTGTCAAGTACATGTATATCATGCTGTACATAATATCTACTCACGAGGGTCTTTATCCTTGTTCAAAGGGGTGTAAATATAAGTATGTATTACACAGGGTAGAAGTAAGATATATATATATAAATATATATATATATATATATATATATATAAACTGTTGAAATGTAAAATTAACAACATAAGGTTAGAAATTGCAAACACCTGTATTCCTCTCCCATATAAATCTGAGCTTCACTATGAAGAAAGTGAAAACTTGCAATATCCGATTTTGATTGTAGGAGATTTTAATACTGTAATTGACTTTACCTGTAATAGAAAATCATGTAGACGTGCGTCAAAGTCTAGTGATACAACATCTTTTCCAATCCTCTGGAAGAATTTTTTGGGGAAGAGGCTTATTAATCCCAAGGATTATCAGGATTCATGTTACTCTAAGACTTAGCAATCCTGATTCCCTATTGATATGGTTTTTGGCAATGGAGAAATTTTGTATAAACTCCTTTAAGGGGGTTGATACTCACTCAGCAGCTTTTACGGGGATCTCCCTGGGCAACCCAGGCTTGCACCGACTTTGGAAGGGAGTGGATGAACCTGTCCATGATGACCTTTTCCACCATCTGTACTGGGGAGGAAGATTGAGGTTACAACCACTTTGAACCAAGTGTAGGAGGTCGAACATTTGGGACCTGGGAGGTTTGTCACTGCAATAGGCCCAGTGGTGCACCCGTTGCACCCTAACAGTCAGAGTCACTCCCAAGCGCGCCAAAATTTCTGTTTTTAATTTGGCGCACTCCTTTGCGTCCTGCAGGGCCAAACAAGTCATAATGGGCTTTCTGAGGCTGGCCCATTAAATATGGCACCAGCACCTCCGCCCACTGCTCTGGAGGCAATCTCTCCCGCTCCGCCACCCTCCCAAAGAACGTTAGGACCTCGACGTCATCACCCGGAGTAATCTTTTGCAATGCTCTTCTTACCGTCTTCCTGACGTGTGAATCATTACCTGGAGTTGAGGGAGGGACGGCCTCTCTGCTGCGAACTTTCCCCGCTAGAAGTTCCATCTGCCGTTGTTGCTGCTGAATCTGCTGCATCAGAAGTTTATTAGTCTCTTGCTGCATCTGTTGCTGCTCCCGGTGCTGCTGTTGCAGGCTCTGCTGGCTCTGCAAGTGCTGCCGGTGCTGCTGTTGTTGGCTTTGCAGCAGGTGTTTGAGTGGCTCTTTCATGGTGCCGGACATCTCTGGCTGGCTGGCGGCCTTTACCCAGGACATCCATCGATCTCTGTGGCAGGTACACGTTTTCCTGGAATCTTGCCCACATTCTCCACTAATTGTAACTGGGTTGGTACTCACTCAGCCACTTTTAAGATAGTCACAGGAGTCAGTTTCTTTAAAAATGTCCAAGGTGGGTTTATTCGGACTTCATAAACTGCACTCTCCAGGTAAATTAAACATTTTCTCGGTAATTATTTTGATTCTAGGCTACATATATACCGGGACACGAGGATATGTACTTTAAATGCCCCTGATGAAGCCACCGTGTGTGGCGACACGCACTGGGCACTGAGGTCCCATTTGCACCTTCCCATTTACAGGCTGATTTGATTGAGTATTTGCTTTCTATGATCATATTGTTTAATTGGCTCTACTATTATTTTTTGCTGGGGCAGCACGGGTGGCCACAATTGAGTGTATGTGATGGAGTGGTTATGGAGTAGTCATCTCCAGTGTGAGGTGAAAGGGTCTATTGGCAATCGCCAGTTTACAATTATACTGTTCTATAGACCTATTACCCTGTATACAGGGACACCATATTGATTTTCACACAGATACCTGTTGTTGCACTTTATATACATATTGTTTTTTGTGTATTCTCTATTTATATAGAATACTTTGGGCTTGTGCAATATTGACCATCATAGATATTCTATACAGCCTGTTAGAGTTCATCTATTTGACTGCACTTTATTGTATTTTCTGTCATTATAATATGGGAAGGTCTCTAAAGTAGTGGGTTCCTCAAGCAGTGGATTCCTCCACTATTTTTAATGGTGTTTTAAAATAATTTTTTTTGTGCGTATTCTTATATATGTGTCAGGAGATACTGTAATAAATTGATGTAATTTATATTCAAATATTCCGTGATTATTTCTTCAGGTGATCACCGCTTAGGTGCATGTCTTCTTTTCTTTTTGAAATTCGTATGATGTTGTATGACATGTGGCAGGTAGATCCCAGTTATTAGATGGTGCCCTCCTAAAGTAGTAGGTGCATGGGGTTATGTCCCAGCTTTTTGTCCTTTTTATGGGCACAAGACATGGATTTCCTAATCCAAGCTGCTCTTTGCCCTACTTATTGACCATATATAAGGCTATGTGCCCACGATGCAGAAATGCTCAGGATTTTTTCCTGAGCGTTTCTGCATCTCCCTGGCAGAAAAAAACGCATGCGGATTGTACATGTGGATTGTACATGCGGATTGTACATGCGGATTGTACATGCGTTTTCCTGCCAGGGACATGCGGAAATGGAGCTTTATTCACTGACATTTCCGCATGCGGATTGACAAGCGCTTTCCAAGCGATTAGCATCACTTGGAAAGTGCTTGTGACAACTAGGTCACACTATATAAATTCATGCAAATTGCATGGATTTATATAGTGTGACCCGAGAGAGTGGTAAAAATAAAAAAATAAATGTATACTTACCCTCCGATGGCCCCCGGTGTCCTGCTTTACACTCCGTTCTCCCTTGCCGGCAACAGTGAATTGAAAGACCTGCCGACGTCAGCATCGCGTGACCCGTCACATGACTCTGACGTCAGCGCAGGTCCTTCAATTCATTGCAAAGTGCCGGGAAGCAAGTAGGAGCGCAGCGCGGGCCGACAGAAGGTAAGTAGACAGTTATTTTTTATTTTATTCTTTTTTTACAGATTTTTTAATGGTACCTGGGTGTGGAGGAGACTCTCCTCTCATCTACACCCGGGTACCATCTGCACATTGGAACGCGTGGATTACGCATCTACATATACAGTGATGCGTAATCCATGTGATCTAAAGCAAGTCAATGGCGGCGAAGACGCAGCACTTCTGCAAAATAATTGGTAGCGCTGCGTTTTTTTCCGCAGCGGAAATTTTCGCAGCATGTGCACAGCACATGCGGATTATCATTGGGGAACATTGCTGCCCTTCTACCATGCGTTTTTAATGCGTTTCAGCAGCTATAAAAACGCTGCGGAAACGCATTAAAAACGCATTGTGGGCACACAGCCTAAGGTTGTAAAGGAATAAGGGGTTCTCAGTTTTGGACTCAGGAGGAAATATTAGCGATGTACACAGGTGATTTGTTATTATTTTAATAAATGTAAAGGAAGATCTAAGGACAGATATTACATTGGTGAATGGATTTGGTATTTTTTCTGGATTGAAGATTAATTGGAATAAGTCAGATATCATTATTGGACAAGAATTTCCAAATTACAGATGGTGATATACTTATTATCCAAGAGGGCAACAGTTTGAAATATTTGGCATTAAATATATCACATAAGATGGTGGACTATATAGAAGTGAATGTCATACCGGTGTTGAGTCGTTTTAGCAGAATGGCAAAAATATGGAGGAACAAGGAAGAATCAATCTGATTAAAATGTATTTGTTTTTTTATGTATATTTAATAAATTCCCCTCTCTGCAACTTAGTGACTGAGTATAGGAAAAAATGTATATTAAAGCAACCTTATACCCTGAGACTGAAAAGTTACTACACTTTGTAAATATACAGTCATCCTTCCTGACGCCCTTCTTTTGCCTCCCGCTACCTCCATTGCTTAGATCTGTGTTCTGTTCCTACTACCTCCAAGATGGCCACCAGTTTGGTAAGTCTAAACCACATCTTCCCTGTCTTTTCTGTGCTGTGGGATGGGAAAGGAAAGGCAGGAGAGGTGAGGTTTAGATTTACCAGTGTACTCCATGCTGCTATGACCGTCATCTTGGAAGCAGGAGGAAAGGAACGCCTATCCCAGCAGAGGAGGCATCGGGGAGCTAATGGAGGGCTTCAGGTAGAGTGCCTATACATGCGAAACGTATACCCACTTCTCAGTCCCAGGGGAAGGGGCCCTTTAACACTGTTGCAGGACAATATTAGCGTTGAGCTGTAATTGTTTTCTAAGGCAGTACACTTAATATAGGACAATCACTGTGCTACCAGTATTATTCCGCACATAAATGATACTGATTCTCCATTTTGTAATAACATAATTAACCCTTTGTGCTAAACTGAATAGTAAATTATAGTCTGTTTTTCAATTAACAGCATAAAGCAATATGTTTACAAAGATGAATACTCCAATGCTAACCAAAACTGAATTCTCTGCTAAGGTTACAAAATAACCAACACTTTATACATGGACAGTAAATTCTTTTTCTAATTTCTCGTCTTATTTCTGTTTGCCATTTTAGGAGACAGTGGTGTGCGGCCATCTCTCCCCGGCAGCACAATCTCTGACAACATCAAGAGACTAGATTTTCATCAAGTGCTTGGCCGGGGGAGTTTTGGAAAGGTAAGAACCTATAACATTACGAGCCCAGATTGTATATTGTTTGCTATACAATATAAGATCATGAATGAAGTAGAGAATAACACTGTTAATAACCATCTTAGATCCCCAAATTCAGGTGTTTCTGACAAAGGCAGATGCAGGGCGGTTTCCAAATGTGTTGCTACCTATATATGTGTAATAGTGTTTTCTGATAGTCTACAGTGGGTTAAAGTATTTTTCTGGTGCCTCTAACTTCTGCACTAGGAAGTTGCAGGTGCTGCTGTTTTCCCCACATGCCTGCACCTTGGAATCTTGGATGGCCAGCAGATAACAACATCTATTTTTCAATACAGGTGCACGATCCTGTTGGCTGTGCAAGTGTGGGCCAGACACCTGTATAGACAACATCATGCAGAAGTGACAGCTGCCGTAGAAACTCTACATGCAAATATGTGACCAGAGCACTTTCATCCACCTTTATCCATGCTAGCTGTGTCACCCACATAGAATGTGGAAGAATGTGCTCTGGTCAGATGAGACCAATAATTTAAATTTTTTGCTAAATGAAAAACACTAAGTGTGGAGGAAAACTAACACTGCAGATCACCCTGAAAACACCATCCCCACCGTCAAACATGGTGGTGGAATCATCATGCTGTGGGGATGCTTTTCTTTAACAGGGACGCTCGTCAGAGTTGATTAGAAGATGGATGGAGCTAAATACAAGACAATCTTGTAGGAAAAACCTGTTAGAGGCTGGAAAAACTTGAAACAGAGATGAAGGTTCACCTTCCCGCAGGACAACGACTCTAAACATACTTCCAGAGCTACAATAAGATGGTTTAAATAAAAACATACTCGTGTGTTTATATAGCCCAGTTAAAGTCCAGACATAAATCTCATTGAGAATTTGTGGCAAGGCTTAAAAATTGTTGTTCACAAACGCTCTCTATCCAATCTCACAGCTAGTTTGCAAAGAAGAGTGGGCAAAAATTTCAACCTATAGTGCAAAGCTGGTAGAAAAATACCTTGCAGCAGTAATTGCAGCAAAAGGTGGTCCTACAAAGTGTTGACTCAGAGGGGCTGAATACAAATACACGTCACAATTTTCAGATTTACATTTTTAAAATATTCAGAAAAACATGTATCATTTCCTTTACACTTCACAAATACTTGTACTCTGTGTTGGTATATCACATAAAATTCCAATAAAATACATTTAAGTTTTTGCATGTAACTTGAAAAAATGTGGAAAAGTTCACAGGATGTGAATACTTTTTCAAGGCACTACATTGTACATCTGCATGTACGTAGCTACATAAGTATGAGTAAATATATGTGTGTGTACTGAGAATGACATTTATTAAAGATATTGTCCACAGTTAAAAAGTAATAATTCAAAAAATTCCGTGTCAGCAGTGGTGACGTCTCATACATTCTCCTGATTGCTAACCAATGACTCGTCTCAATGGTTTTGTCCAATAAATAGAGACATCCTCAATGAGACCAGTGATTGTCTGCAGCAAGGTAAACAAGTGCAGGTTTGGACTACTGTGCCAGGCTCTGGAATAGCAAAGGATTTATCAGGGTAGTATCGTTTTATTTTTTTAATCATACTACTCCCTGAAGTTAGGACAAAAATCGAATTGAGGACAAGCCTCCTAATACTATTACAGACAACTCTCTGATTTTTTAGGACATTCCTGGGAAAAGGAGAGAGCTCCTTGATTACCAGAGAAGCCAGCAAATATCCCAAAGCATACTCTTCACAATATATTCACCTCTCGTGTTTTCTGCAATTCTTATAAGGCTGGGTGCCCACGTAGCGTTTTTCAAGCGTTTATGATGCGGAATTTCCGCAGCGGAAACGCTTGTGAAACACTAGGTAATCCGCACCCCATGGTCCCCAAGGGGATTCCGCATGTTCTATGCACATGCTGCGGATTTTTCCGCAGCGTTTATGCTGCGTACAAAAATCCGCAGCATGTCATTTAATTTTGCGGAAGCGCAGCGGAAGCCCCGCTATTGACTTGCATTGAGACGCATAGAATGCGCGTCTGTACATTTCTACAAGTGAATTCTATGCGTCTCTATGTACGGATGGTACCCAGTTCAGGAGGAGAGAAGACTCTCATCCAGACCTGGGTACCATTCTTCCTGTAAAAAAAAGAATAAAATAATAAATAAAGTTAATACTCACCTTTCCGAAGGCTTCTCTGCATGCCGGCATCGCTGAAGGACCTGCGGTGACGTCACAGTCATGTGACCGCAGGCCCTTCACCGCTCTGTCTCACGATATGCCGGCAGCCGGGAACCAGACAGGAAGGAGCGCTGCAGCCACGCCGGGGCATCGGGGGTGAGTATAGCTTTATTTTATTTTATTTTTACGTTTCACACTGTATAAATCCATGCTGTTTGCATGGATTTATACAGTGTGACCTAGTTGTCAAGCACTTTCCAAGTGATGCTATCGCCTGGAAAGCGCTTGTCAATCTGCATGCGGAAACGCATGTGAATCCGCATGTGGATCCGCATGTATTCTGCAGGAAAAAAGCATGCACAATCTGCATGTACAATCTGCATGCGTTTTTTCTGCCAGGGAGATGCAGAAATGCTGCAGAAATTTTCTGCTTCATTTCTGCATCGTGGGCACATAGCCTAACTCCTGGCATCACTGCAACATAAAACCTGACACCAGAGGTGCTGTGGAGTGAAAAGGAGTTTAGGATCAGGACAAAGTGTCTGCAAATGTAGTCTCAGGTCTGTGCTGCAGATTAAGGTGCATTCACACTGCGCAGTTATCGGAAACCAGTAGAAACAGGCTGACGTTCGCCCGACAAACAAGCAAAGTGGTCTTTCATAGGGTAAAATGATCTTTTGTTTTGCTTAAATCTTTATCGATCTTGAAATAACCTATACAAAAAACTATGAGCAATAGCCAAGGTAGCATAAAAGGTATATATTTTATTAGTACAATTTAGACACATGATAAAATCTGATGAAAAAAGAGAAAATCAGATAAGGCTAAAAACACAGGCAAACCCCATGGTGCATAACAAAAGAATATGCAGCAATATTAAGTAATGTATACATAATAGGCTATTAGAAAAAGGTATGTTGGGTGGAAATAATTCCTACACACATATAAAGTGTAATAGACGCCAAATGTGATAAAGTATATATGCTGCACAAAATAACCCTAGTATAGATAGGCATACATTTGCAGCATGGTCTTTGATGCCAGCATCTATGTACAGCTGAGCTCTGCACCCCAACACAGTCTGTTTATATTGATTCTCATCTCAGCTTTTCATGGCTGACACAGGAATAATGCCGACCAGCTCTGGAGTTGTAGTTATTCCTGTCTCAATCATGCATGGCTAAGACTGAAGTAATCCTTTAACCTCCTAGCTTTAATGGGTAATTCTAGTGGGGTTATTTCCTAGTGCCCATGTTTATAGCTATTAGATCTCCTGTATGTAAGCTAGTAAGAAACTGTAGAAATATAAAATAATTATTAAAGAAATAGCAATGGTGTCACTTTCCTGCTCCCCTCCACACTTATTTCAATGAGTTGTTCGGCCTTAGGGTACAAGTCTGCAGTAACTATGTGACTACAGACTTGTGAGTCCTCACAGTGTGCAGTGTGTGTGCTGTTGAGGTTCTCCAGTGCCGGTGCCAGGAATGGGCAGGAGCATAACTGCAGGTATGCAATTTGCATACATGTGGTCATGTGCCGACGAGACATGTGCAGCTGTCCATGTCGCCCTGGCACTTTACAGAAAAATTGTGTGCCAGTTCAAATGTGCTGTTGCGTGTAGGGTGCGTTACACTCACTTGTAGGCCACAGGCCCCAGCTGTCTCCAGGTCTTCAACTTAAGGAGCTGCCGCACATAGATTAGGGAACACTCAGTTCGTTTCAACACACAGAAGTTTACTCGACAGTTCAATTGCATCAGATTGTAATACACAGTATCGGGCACAACATTCTCCATTTCTTATTTCCATAGTACAGAACATTTTCAGCATTTATTTACGTTCTAACTGGACTATCCCTACGTTCACTGATCCTGTCAGCCCCAGGATTTCCCAGTTGAGTTCCACAATACACCCGAGATCTGTTACATTTCCCATACACAATTGCACGTCCATCTTCCTCTGTATGTAAAGGGGTGAGGTGCTTGCCATAGCACCTGAATCGAACCCTGATCTCCGGACATTGCAGGAATGTCTGCAGTGAATTTTTGTAAGGCCTCATATCACCCAGAACAATATGTACTCACTCTTGATATCAGCCCCAACTGCCCTTGAATTTGATCTTATATCACTCACGAACGCTCTACAAACAGGAAGCAGTCTCCTTTAACTGGCACTTTTCCCTCCCACTATGAGCTAGTCCTAAACATGAACACTTTCTTACACTATTCTCATCCTACCTATGTCAACTCCTAAGTCCTAAACTATGTCTTATCTTGCGCAATCCTATGCTGTACACTATACATTATACATATGACCATATCACACTCTATATTACAATTCACATAATATGACATACTGTAACTATGTAATTACACCATATATACTGAAAACTGCACTACAATACAACACGATTGGTGTCTTCAGGGGTATGAATGCGACGGTCCAGTCAACACCCCCTTACACAGGCTCGCTCAATACAAGGGAATTGAGTGAGGCCGGATAAATGACCATCTGCTCCCATCACTGGAGAATCCTCATGAGTCTACACTCACATAAAGTGTCTGCAGACTTGTACCCCAAGGCCAGACAACACCTTTAATGAAGATCATCAACTAATGACCATTTTTTTCTAGGTGGTGCTGGCGGAAGATAGATATACCCGCCAGCAATTTGCTGTAAAAGTCATCACAAAGAGGAACCTGCTAGCTGAAGGAGAGGAGCGCGCGTTGGTGGAGCGGCGTGTGTTACAACTTGCATCTGGCAGCCCCTTCCTTCTTCATGGCACATTCGCCTTTCAGACCAAGGTAAAATTGTGACCTGTTCATTAATATTGGATAAAGAATAAAGTGCACTCATCTATATGCACAGGATATGTCCACGTTTATATCTGGTGTTTGTTAACATTTCAGCATTGGAAACATTTTCATGTCCTGCTCCTTGTATGTGTAGCTGTCACCTACTGTGGGAACACTGGACAAACCCTGGGAACCAGGCAATGTGCCTAGAAATATGATGCTGACGGTTAACTTTTGGGGTTTCTCTATTGAAGTCTATGGAAAGTCTTGGAGTGGTTCAACTGGCTCCCAATATCTGAAGTCATTTGTCCACCCCTATGGATGTCATTCTTAATGAGTACTTCATAATGGTGAGAAATGCAGAAGGCAACATTACAGTGAAAAGTAATGCTGTACATTTAGCACATCACATTCTACATATGTAGATATATCTTCTATATGTATATACTTAGAATAACTAATAAACACATAGTAAAAGAAGAAAGTATCATTACTGCTATTATTATGCAACTATATCTCCACGAGTAAGTGGAACAGAGATTAATCACAGAAGAAATCGCAGAAGAAATCACTGATTATTGAGTGTTAGTAAATGTATGACTGCTACAATGACTTTATCATACGACTGATTTCTACGTCTTGTCTGACAGGAGCTTGTGCTTCTTGGGATGGAGTATGTCACCTGTGGCGAATTCCACCATCTCCTGATGAGGAAGGGGTGTCTTGACATCCCCAGTGCACGGTACAGTATTCACAGTCTAAGCCATACAGCTATGTATTTTCTAAATGAGACTGACTAGATTGATTCGATTGTTAGCCCTAACGTTCACGTAAATTCATATCTCCCATTCACAGGGATGTTATTAGGGAAACACTTAGAAAAATACAGCTCTAATTTTTATTTCCAAAAATAGCACCGCACCTGTCCACAGGTTGTGTGAGGCATCGCAGTTCATCCTCATTCACATTAGTCATGTGGCGTTATTTTTTAAAGAAAGACACCATGTTTTTCTGATCCTGGATAATCCTTTAACACCATATGAATATACATTGTAATAGTAGCAATTGTGTATCCCTATAGGCAAGAAGGAACTTAAAGAGGTTATCCACTACTTTAACATTGATGTCCTATACTTAGGATGAGCAGGTCCAGGTGCCTTATAATCAATACGATATGTGCGACTGCCCTTCTAGACCATTATAATAATATAAATACTTGTATATAATAACCAGAAATATAAAATCCTGATAAGTCCTGCCTGTCTAGTCTTTTGGGCAATATATATTTATGAGTTTCTGATTCACTAAAAACTATTTTCTCCTCTTTTCTTTCGGCCAGATTCTACGCCGCAGAACTTGTGTGTGGAATTCAACACCTGCATTCTAAGGGCATCATCCACCAGTAACTAGAAATACATCTAATCCTCCACCACCAGTGATGCCTATAACTATACACAGCAATACTGAGAATTATACAGCGGACACTGATAAGAATCCATTTGTCTTCTTCACAGAGATCTCAAGCCTTCTAACATCTTGGTGGCTGCGACGGGCCATATAAAGATTGCCGACTTCGGTCTGGCACTTGAGAACATCTATGGAGACCGGACAGCCACCGAATACGCTGGGACACCAGGCTTCATGGCTCCTGAGATGCTGGCTGCGGAGGAGTACAATGCTGGGGTAGACTGGTATGCATTTGGCATCATTTTGAACATCATGATTACCAGCAGGTCCAAATACCATCGAGGACTATTCAACGCTTCCAGCAAGGAGGCGAAGAACATCATTAAAAAGGTCAGTACATGATATAAGTTGTATTACTTTTATATTATTGTGTGATTTATTGTGATGTTAGCAGTAATTTACTATTATATTCAGCTCCATTGGTGGGAGTGGAATCTCATGTTAGGTCAAGTGTTTACGTGTTCAATATAACACGTAAACACTTGTAGGGGTGACGTGATGGTATATATTACCTGTCATGTATTATTGAAGATGTCAGAAAAAAAACACTAATATTAGGCTTTTTTTTTTCATAAATATATATAATATTTATTTATTTTAGTTAAATTTTATTTATGAAGCTGTTATATAAATATAAACATTTTTTTTTCTTCTTTTGTAGCTCCTCCGGGAAGATCCTGCCAGGCGCCTCGGAGTCCATGGTAACATCAGAGCCCATAGGTTTTTCCAGCGTATTGACTGGGACTCGGTGGAAGCCCTTAGAATGTGTCCCCCACATGTTCCTGTGCCAGTAAGTATTAGAGGAGATGTTTTATACAGACTCATTTATGAATAGTTTCACATAGCTTTAATCACTTTTTCCAAATTCGTCAGATTACTAATAACAGTGAAGGTCGCTGATTTGTCAGTGGTGAGATTGTAAGCCCCCATACATGTTAAATGATCAGCAGATAGTGACAAAATCTGCCGATCATTGGTTGACATATGTAGAGAGCCTCTAGCTTTCCTGAACTTTACTATATACTGTTCTTATGTAATCACCTTCTTGTGTTTTCTTTTTCTCTTATAGCCAAGTAACATCCAGCGCGGCTCCAGACCATTCAATCTTCAAATTCTGGAAGCAGCAGAGGCTAACAACTCAGCCCTCTCAGCAGACCACCAGGCCTTGTTCACGGGGTTTTCATTTACCAACATCAGCTGGAAAACCCCAAACCATCCACCGGCTCTTTAATATCATCAGAGCAAGCTGTCTTCCTAAACCCCAAGAAGAACATCAAAATAAGAAGATCCGGAAGGGCAAGCAGGACCTGGACAAGCAAGAAATAAGCGTGTCAGGACTCAAGCCAGGATCAGGACCCCAGAAGAACACAGAAAATATTCCTGTTCAAAAGGATGGCCATAAAGATGGATGAGGCAAGGGAGGTAAGTGCCCAGTAGGGACTTTTATGTGTGGCATTATGGTGTGCCTGGGAATACCATGCACACTACATGCCCCTGACAATAAGAGCCTTATGATACTATATGTATAGTGTTACGCTATGTATATAGTACATAAGAGAAAAAATATTCTAGTTATATTTACCGGTGACTACCGGTGACTATAATTACAATTTTCCCCTTCCTCCATAACAACTCATTGAGCTGTCCTGGGCGACGGGGAAATAAGGTGTGAGATGGCTGGCTATTAAGGGGTGGAAGGAGGCCAGTTTTTTTTTTTTGGTTTGTTTTTTTAAATCATAGCATTGAAAGCTATATTGCTTTGCTATGTAAAATAATTATATTTACCGGTGACTACCGGTGACTATAGTTACACTTTTCCCCCTCCTCCATAACAACTCATTGAGCTGTCCAGGGCGATGGGGAAATAAGGTGTGAGATGGCTGGCTATTAAGGGGTGGAAGGAGGCCAGTTTTTTTTTTTTTTTTTTTTTAATCATTGCATTTAAAGCTATATTGCTTTGCTATGTAAAATAATTATATTTACCGGTGACTACCGGTGACTATAATTACACTTTTCCCCTTCCTCCATAACAACTCATTGAGCTGTCCTGGGCGACGGGGAAATAAGGTGTGAGATGGCTGGCTATTAAGGGGTGGAAGGAGGCCAGTTTTTTTTTTTTTTAAATCATAGCATTTAAAGCTATATTGCATTGCTATGTAAAAAAAATTATATTTACCGGTGACTACTGGTGACTATAGTTACACTTTTCCCCCTCCTCTATATCAACTCATTGAGCTGTCCTGGGCGACGGAGAAATAAGGTGTGTGATGGCTGGCTATTAAGGGGTGGAAGAAGGCCAGATTTTTTTTTTTTAAATCATAGCATTTAAAGCTGTATTGCTTTGCTATGTAAAATAATTACATTTACCTGTGACTATAGTTACACTTTTCCCCCTCCTCCATAACAACTCATTGAGCTGTACTGGGCGACGGGGGAAATAAGGTGTGTGATGGCTGGCTATTAAGGGGTGGAGGAGGCCAGGTTTTTTTTTTTGTTAAATCATAGCATTATATCTAGCAACACTGCTAGATATAATCATAACAAAAGCATAAGGACATAAACATATGACGGTGTCCGGAGAGCCTGACGAGGCCGCAGTTGGTGAAATGCATGTCGAGGCTCACACACACCATCTGGATGCTCCTGTGCTTCTCGTGAGACATGGTACTGGTGCACATACTTTATGACTGATTATCTTCGGGCTCTCCTGATACCATCATATGTTTATGTCTTTATGCTCTTGTTATGATTATATCTACCAGGGTTAATTGGCTTCATTATTTTCACCTGCACCCCATATTGGGGATTAGCATCTACTGCGGCCATCTCGTCTTTTGACCAACTTCTGATTATTATATAGATATTGCAGGGGTATTATACAGGCAAAGTTTAAAGTTTTGCCTTCCTGCTCTCTACTATGTATTTATTTAACTGACTGCAATGCACGCCACTTATAAGACACTAGTGCTGTAGAACATCAGGGTTGCTTCACCTATATTTTGCGTACTGTTAAAACGTATTATAAACATCGAGCCTTTTTTCCGGGTTCTTATTAAAACTACGGCCACTCACAATTGATCAGCTAAACTCTCTGATATTTATACCTTATATAATTGTCAGTTAGCTGTGAGGTTTTAGTATTTCATTTATTTAATTATACCGGATTATATGCTTGCATATTCTACTTGTTAGTATACTTCTTTTGCAGGTATATTCATAATTTTTCCTGTTTTTTATAGACTATTCATCATATTTCTTAGTCTCGCAGTTTGCAGTAATTACTAGCCCACCTTAATTGTGTTTGCCCCTAGAACTCTAGAGCATTTTTCATCTCACAGGAGCTCCTCATTATCTGGTTCTATCCTTATATTCAGGGATTGTTTCCATCCTCCCTGTTTTTTAATTGTACTTCTCCCCCTTACCTTGTATTGTTGTATTATTGGTATTATATTTATAATTGATGTACAATAAAATGGTTTATATATTTAACAAACCTTTGTTTTCGTTTGGGTCTCCGTCTCCTCCATATTTATTAACATTATATATATTGAGCGGTATTTGACTAGGATTCCCTTCTTTTTGGTTTTGATATCTTCTTAGGGGTACAACACACTTCTCTTTAGTGATATCTCTTATGTAGGTTTACATGTGTAGATACAGGTCTGGTGACGAATTCTGTGTTGCTCTGTAAGTGTGCTGCAGTAATACAGTGGGTACGGAAAGTATTCAGACCCCTTTACATTTTTCACTCTTTGTTTCATTGCAGCCATTTGGTAAATTCTAAATAGTTCATATTTTACTCATTAAAGTACACTCTGCACACCATCTTGACTGAAAAAAACAGAAATGTAGACATTTTTGCAAGTTTATTAAAAAAGAAAAACTGAAATATCACATGGTCATAAGTATTCAGAATCTTTGCTCAGTACTGAGTAGAAGCACCCTTTTGAATTAGTACAGCCATGAGTCTTCTTCGGAATGGTGCAACAAGTTTTTCACTCCTGGATTTGGGGATCCTCTGCCATTCTTCCTTGCAGATCCTCTCAAGTTCCGTCAGGTTGGATGCTGAACGTTGGTGGACAGCCATTTTCAGGTCTTTCCAGAGACGCTCAATTGGGTTTAGGTTAGGGCTCTGACTGGGCTAGTCAAGAATGGTCACAGAGTGGTTCTCAAACCCCTCCTTTGTTATTTTAGCTGTGTGCTTAGGGTCATTGTCTTGTTGGAAGGTGAACCTTTGGCCAAGTCTGAGGTCAAGAGCACTCTGGAAGAGGTTTTCATCCAGGATATCTCTGTACTTGGCCACATTCATGTTTCCTTCAATTGCAACCAGTCATCCTGTCCCTGCAGCTGAAAAACACCCCCATAGCAATGCTGCCACCACCATGTTTCACTGTTGGGATTGTATTGGGCAGGTAATGAGCAGTGCCTGGTTTTCTCCACAAATACTGCTTAGAATTATCACCAAAAAGTTCTATCTTCATCTCATCAAACCAGAGAATCTTATTTCTCATAGTCTGGGAGTCCTTGACTGGTGGAGGACTGCAGTGATAGTTGACTTTATGGAACTTTCTCCCATCTCCCTACTGCATCTCTGGAGCTCAGCCACAGTGATCTTGGGGTTCTTCTTTACCTCTCTCACCAAGTCTCTTCTCCCATGATTGCTCAGTTTGGCTGGATGGCCAGGTCTAGGAAGACTTCTGGTGGTCCCAAACTTCTTCCATTTAAGGATTATGGAGGCCACTGTGCCCTTAGGAACATTGAGTAATACAGAAATTCTTTTGTAACCTTGGCCAGATCTGTGCCTTGCCACAATTTTGTCTCTGAGCTCCTTGGGCAGTTCCTTTGATTCTCATTTGGTCTGACAAGCACTGTGAGCTGTTAGGTCTTATATAGACAGGGGTGTGCCTTTACAAATCAAGTCTTATCAGTTAATTAAACACAGCTGGACTCCAATGAAGGAGTAGAACCATCTCAAGGAGGATTACAAGGAAATGGACAGCATGTGACTTTAATATGAGTGTCTGAGCAAAGGGTCTGAATACTTATGACCATGTGATATTTAAATTTTTCTTTTTAATAAATTTGCAAAAATTTCTATATTTCTGTTTTTTTTCAGTCAAGATGGGGTGCAGAGTGTACTCTAATGAGTAAAATATGAACTATTTAGAATTTACCAAATGGCTGCAATGAAACAAAGAGTGAAAATTTTAAAGGGGTCTGAATACTTTCCGTACCCACTGTATACCAGGAATAAACCAGAAGGGAACAGTAAGCACTGCTTATTACATGTACCTAGCTTTTCTTTTAACCTACTCCTACTCCTTCAACATGCTTACATATGCTCACAGTTTTGGCTCCACTAATCCTCAGTCTCCTTCGCTATCCCCAAACCTCAGCACCCTCTAACCAAATAATTATCTCTCCTTCCCTCTTATCTCCACACCTGTCCTCATCTGCCATACTGCTCTTCAACCTCAGATCTATCCTACTAAAACATGAAAAAACAGTCACTCGCCTTCTCCCACCTGCTCTACCTCTCTCTGCTTCTCCTCACTGCAGGCGACATATCTTCCAATCCTGTTCCCCCCACATCCAGGGCCGGTTTTAGCCAAAGTGGGGCCCTGGGCAAAAGTTTAAAGTGGGGCACCAAACGCTCATATATTGTACCATCACACAGAAACATTTCAGTTGCATTTACATGCACAGAGTTCAGGCCGTTAAGCGAGTGCAATTGTCAAGTCGTTCTGTGCTTGATATTGGCGTCTTTAGACAGGCTGACTAACAATGATGAGCGCATGATGAACAGTGATGAACAATTACTAGTGATGTGCTGCTGAGAATAATGATTTTTGTTCTGCCATAAACAATCCAATCACCCGATGAATGAGCAGCATTTTGCTCATTCATTGGGCAATTGCCAATCTTTACACTTATTAACTTTTGTCTGTGCTGCCGGGATTTATAACTGTGGATGCTACATACACATAGTTCAGTTTTTCTATTATATCAAATACTTATTTCAAGCAATAATATACAAATTAATTATGTAAAAATGTAAAAATCATACAGTCTGATTTTCTAGATTACTTTTTATATTCTGTCTCTCACAGTTGAAGTGTACCCGCGATAAAAATTACAGACCTCTTCATTCTTTGTAGGTGGGAAAACTTGCAAAATCAGCAATGTATCAAATACTTATTTTCCCCACTGTATATATGAGCACATAGATATAGACTTGTGTTTATATATATATATATATTTATTAAGCACATATATATACAGTACAGACCAAAAGTTTGGAAACACCTTCTCATTTAAAGATTTTTCTGTATTTTCATGACTATGAAAATTGTCCATTCACACTGAAGGCATCAAAACTATGAATTAACACATGTGGAATTATATACTTAACAAAAAGTGTGAAACAACTGAAAATATGTCTTATATTCTAGGTTCTTCAAAGTAGCCACCTTTTGCTTTGATGACTGCTTTACACACTCTTGGCATTCTCTTGATGAGCTTCAAGAGGTTATCACTGGAAATGGTCTTCCAACAATGGTTTTCACTTCACAGGTGTGCCCTGTCAGGTTTAATAAGTGGGATTTCTTGCCTTATGATTGTGGTTGGGACCATCAGTTGTGTTGTGCAGAAGTCTGGTGGATACACAGCTGATAATCCTACTGAATAGACTGTTAGAATTTGTATTATGGCAAGAAAAAAGCAGCTAAGTAAAGAAAAACGAGTTGCCATCATTACTTTAAGAAATGAAGGTCAGTCAGTGCGAAAAATTGGGAAAACTTTGAAAGTGTCCCCAAGTGCAGTTGCAAAAACCATCAAGTGCTACAAAGAAACTGGCTCACATGAGGACCGCCCCAGGAAAGGAAGACCAAGAGTCACCTCTGCTTCTGAGGATAAGTTTATCCGAGTCACCAGCCTCAGAAATCGCAGGTTAACAGCAGCTCAGATTAGAGACCAGGTCAGTGCCACACACAGTTCTAGCAGCAGACACATCGTTTCCACAACTATTAAGAGGAGACTTTGTGCAGCAGGCCTTCATGGTAAAATAGCTGCTAGGAAACCACTGCTAAGGACAGGCAACAAGCAGAATAGACTTGTTTGGGCTAAAGAACAGACGAAATGGACATTAGACCAGTGGAAATCTGTGCTTTGCTCTGATGAGTCCAAATTTAAGATCTTTGGTTCCAACCAACGTGTCTTTGTGCGACGCAGAAAAGGTGAACGGATGGACTCTACATGCCTGGTTTCCACCGTGAAGCATGGAGGAGGAGGTGTGATGGTGTGGGGGTGCTTTGCTGATGACACTGTTGGGGATTTATTCAAAATTGAAGGCATACTGAACCAGTATGGCTACCACAGCATCTTGCAGCGGCATGCTATTTCATCCGGTTTGCGTTTAGTTGGACCATCACTTATTTTTCAACAGGACAATGACCCCAAACACACCTCCAGGCTGTGTAAGGGCTATTTGACCAAGATGGAGAGTGATGGGGTGCTACGCCAGATAACCTAGCCTCCACAGTCACTAGACCTGAACCCAATCGAGATTGTTTGGGGTGAGCTGGACCGCAGAGTGAAGGCAAAAGGGCCAACAAGTGCTAAGCATCTCTGGGAACTCCTTCAAGATTGTTGGAAGACCATTTCCGGTGACTACCTCTTGAAGCTCATCAAGAGAATGCCAAGAGTGTGCAAAGCAGTCATCGAAGCAAAAGGTGGCTGCTTTGAAGAACCTAGAATATAAGACATATTTTCAGTTGTTTCACACTTTTTTGTTAAGTATATAATTCCATATGTGTTAATTCATAGTTTTGATGCCTTCAGTGTGAATGTACAATTTTCATAGTCATGAAAATACAGAAAAATCTTTAAATGAGAAGGTGTGTCCAAACTTTTGGTCTGTACTGTATATATGCACAATACTTACCAGTCTGTCTCTTCCTCTTCACTTCTTCTAAACTCCTGCACAGTACAGGACCTGTGATGATATCATGGTTACGACTGTGGTGTCATCAAAGATCCTTAAGCAGTCCCAACAACTGTATTGATAACGCAGAGCTATTATGTAGTTTTTGCGGTAGATGTTTGGTGTCAGTGGTGTAACTTGGGCTGCTCTGTTGCCAGGATGTGACTGTCAACATCATGCTAATTGAGAGACGGCTCCCCGCAATGAGGCAGCGAGGAGCTGGCTGTCAGCATGACATCAGCAGTTACACCCTGGCTACAGAGCGGAAGACAAGCTGTTGCGACAATGTGACGTCAGCGGAAGTCTCAGAATGATCGTCAGGAATGGTCTGTGACCACTCTGTGCTAGGAGAGATCTGCGCTGGGTAGAATAGGCAGGTAGTTAGTAACCACCTGCCTGTCAGCACTTATGCCCATAGTAAAAAATTAATATAATTCTAGATAAACCCTTTGAGAGGGGGTTCCCTAGTAGTTGACAACCCCTTTAAATCCATTACCTGAGGTTGAATATGACACAACAAAATACTAAACTTTTCTTTGTGCACCTTTGAGAAATGCTGCCAATGGCTGGTCTCCTTTCTGCACAGTGGTTCTGCGCTCCTCCCCTCACCCTCTACAGCAACTATTGGTTGCTCAAGTCAAGTCAGCTGGGTATTGTAAAGAGAGCCTGTCACCAGAAAAAAACGCTATTAATCTGCAGATATAGGCTTAATCTGCAGGTTAATAGCGTTACTAACCTGCCCGGTGCCCACACATATCAGAACGCTATGGGGAGAAAATGTCCTTTATTCACTCCAGCAACGTTCAGTTTCAGTCATGGGGGCACAGGATCAGTCACCGATCTGAGTTTACAGTACCGTGCCCCTGGCCTTGACTGACAGCCGGCCCCAATGCAGAGCGACTGTCAGTCAGGGCCGGGGGCGCAGTTACAGCCACTGCTCTGTATTTTCAGACCGGTGACTGAAACCGCGCCGGCACCGCCCCGTGACTGAAACTGGAACACTGCTGGAAGGAATGAAGTTCATTTTCTCCTCGCAGCGTTCAGCTAAGTGCAGGCACCAGGCAGGTTAGTAACGCTATTACCCTGATGATTGACCCCATATCTGCAGGTTAATAGTGCTTTTTCTGGTGACAGGTTCCCTTTAAATCTCCCGCCCAGGACTTATCAAATCTTCTTATTGTGTAATAAGCACAGTAAACAGGACCTCTTCAACAAATTTGAACTGCTCCAGATGCTCCCCCTGTCATCACACACTTGATGTGATTCTGCAGGCTGACAACCAGGGTCGGACTGGGGTGGCTAGGGCCCACCAGGGGAACTGACTCTAGGGGCCCACACTACAGCCCACCATAAACGGTTTTATTACTTGTTATGCTTTTCTATAATGTTCTATAATTACATGATTGGCCGCGCTGTGGAGCACCAAGTTGCAGGACTATATTCGAACAGTCATTCCGTACTGCCAGAGTCCCTTTAATGGTAACTTGTCACCTTGAAAAACGCTATTTATCTGCAGATAAAAGGGTAATCTGCAGGTAAATAGGGTGTAAAGCCTGGTTAGACGGCTTATTGGAAAAGCATTGGCTACACAGAGAAAATTACATTTTATTCTCCCTGCCGCCACTCGCTTCCTGTTATTGGGTCGGTGCAAGGAGGGAGACATTACAGTCACCACGAACTACAAAGTGAGGGTGCTGCAATAACGTCCGGCACCTTGATTGTGACATCTTCTATGGAGCCCAACCTCAGGCTGAGCTTCATTGAATGACTAACATGGAAGCAACACCAGGCAACTAGTGCTGAGTGAGTGTGGTCGGATAAGGTGTGATCCCAGCATGTTCAGGTGTTATCTGAGTATCTTGTAGTGCTCTGCTAATATGCTCGAGTCCCCGGGGTAGCATGTTTTGCGGCAGTAGACAGACGCAACACATGCAGGAATTGCCTGTTTGTTAGGTAATCCCTGCATGTGTTGCTTCTATCTACCGCCGCAAAACATGCTACCCCGGGGACTCGAGCATATTAGCAGAGCACTACAAGATACTCAGATAACACCTGAGCATGCTGGGATCACACCTTATCCAACCACACTCACTCAGCACTAGTTGCCAGGTGTTGCTGCCATGTTAGTCATTCAATAACGCTCAGCCTGAGGTTGGGCTCCATGGAAGTGTCACAATTAAGGTGCCTGACGTTATTGCAGCACTTTGTAGCTCGCGGTAACTGTAATGTCTCTTATCCGACCACGCGCACTCAGCACTACTGGCAACCCATCAGCAACCTGCAACTGCGTCACAGGGGGCTGAAGGGAACAGGTGACTGCATGCACCGGCCATTGTGCTATCTAAATGCCGCTGTCAGTGATTGACAAGGGCACTTAAATACTCAAAACAGCAGCAATCAAGGCGAGCTCTGATCACTGCTGTTACAGGCAGACGCCGGCTATGTAACACAGCCGACATCTGCCCAGTATGGAGCAGGCTCAGCTCCTGAACCCGTGTCCATACAAGCACATCCCTATGGTGACAGTTTTGTCAGGGTTAGCATATTTCACTTGTCTGTTCCTAAATGTGGAAAGACAAATGGAATTCCCTAACACATGTGAGTGAGTCCTAACAGATTTAGTAAAGGTGCCTCAAGCATATGAATGTTATTACACACCACAATGCACAGTTACATACACGCATCTTACAAAAATACATATTATTCCAGATACGCAGACGCGCACAAACACGCAGACGCGCACAAACACATCAGTACACGAATACATCATCTGAACCACCATCAATTGTAATGTCAGGTCAGACCCATATATCTTTGTATCGCATAAACCTACAACTCCCAGTATGTAATTAACAATAGAGATACTGGGAGTTATCAGTCATCATCAGACTGCAGACCATACAGGAACCACATTACTGATGAGACACAGGCAGGATCACAAATGAACATTTACATCCAGGTATCTTACCTGAGACGGCTTCTCTGATTAGAGTCGTTCTCTTTCTGTTCTTCCTCTTGTCCAGACTCCATGATGAGTTCCACAGCTCGTCTCTGCAGACTTCCATCTTCTCCGGTCTTCTGCAGCACATCCCCACATGATGCCCTTAAAGATAGCAGTGTCATTATGATGCTCCTGAATAAAAATATCTACACTGAGCCCCTAAATAAACCTAACTCTTACAATGCTCCCTGCACAAAATATGACATACACTCTACAACTCTTATGGTACCTGCTCTCCACACTGTCCTCTCCTTACCATACTGGGCCCCCTCTTCACACTGTCCTCTCACACTGTGTCCCCCCTATACTACCCAGTCTCTATACTGTGCCCCTTCATCACACTCCACCTCCTCAGCATACTGTTACCTCCTTTCTGTGCCCTCACACTGTTTCCCCCATACTGCCGCATCTCTATACCTTCCCCCTCACTACCTAGTCTCTGTGCTGTGTCACATCACACTTTTCTCTCTCCATACTATCTCCTCACACTATTCCCCCACTCTCCATACTGTTTCCTTATACATCCCCCTTCCCCATTCTGTTCCTGCACTCATTCCCACCCCTCCTCTAGTTCACCATACCGTTTCTTCACACATCTCCCCATTTTGTCTCCTAAAATTTCTCTCCCCAAATATAATAAATCATCGGAAGACCACACAGACATGCAGAAGCGCGCTTACACACACGAAAACAAGCGCACACAGACACATACTAAGGGCTCTTTCACACGTCAGTACATGCGGTGACAGTTTCCTCATGTACCACAGACACTGGTACACGTAGACCCATTCAAATGAATGTGCACACGTCAGTGTGTTTCCACTTTCCACAGACCATGTGGTGTCCATGGGCAAAACACGCTGACATGTCTGTTTTTTACCTGCTGCACAGGCCGCAAAACGTCCCGCACACTGATGACAGTTAGTGCTCTTCCCAAGCACTGGGTGCTGAGCGCTGCCCTCATCATAGATCCCTGCTGGCGCTGCGATCAGCAGCAGCAGGGTCAATGATGAGAGTAGTAGTCTACTCCAGCAGTGTCCAACTGTAAAAATAGGAATAAAATAAAAAAAATCCTTATACTCACCTCTCCTAAGAGTCACCCGCTGTAATCCGTGCGAGCACTCACACCGAGGAGAATGACTCCTGCAGCGAGTGGACCCCGGAGCTGCGCTCAACAAGCGGTGCCCTGTCAATCACTGAGTGCAGCTCCGAGGCCCGCTCGCTGCAGAAGTCATTCTCTTCGGCGTGAGCGCTCGCACAGATTACAGCGGGTGACACTTAGGAGAGGTGAGTACAAGGATTTTTTAATTTTATTCCTATTTTTACAGTTGGACACGGCGGGAGTTGACTACTACTCTCATCATTGACCCTGCTGCTGCTGATCGCAGTGCTGGCAGGGATCCATGATGAGGGCAAGCGCTCAGCACCCGGCTCTTGGGAACAGCGTTAACTGTACACTGATTCCCAAGCACTGGTATGTGTCACACGGATGACACACAGGTGGACACATATCTCCAGTCCCGTAAATATCAGGACATGTGAAAGAGCCCTAATATACACACGCAGATACACATACCCACAGAAATGGGGACACGTACACACGCAGGCAAGCACACACAGAAATGCACACGCAATCATGCACAGACACACTCAGACAATCACACACAAAAATGCAGACAAGCAGGGAAGCACGCACAAACGTGTGAAGACACATATACACGTAGGCATGCAGGCACTCAAATACATACACATGCTGGCATATACACACACACACACGCAGGCATATACACACACACATGCAGGCATATACACACACACACATGCAGGCATACATACACACACACACAAGCAGGCATATACACACACACACATATATGCAGGCATATACACACACACACACATGCAGGCATATACACACACACACATGTAGGCATACACAAACACACATACATGCAGGCATATACACACACACACACATGCAGGCATATACACACACACACATGCAGGCATACATACACACACACAAGCAGGCATATACACACACACACACATGCAGGCATACACACACACACATGCAGGCATATACACACACATGCAGGTATATATACACACACACATGCAGGCATATACACACACACTGTACACACATGCAGGCATACACACACACACATGAAGGCAGGCATATACACACACAGGCAGGCAGCATATACATAAAAATTCATACAAACACACACTATATTACACAACCTGTACAGTACAGAAGCGCTCCTAAGGCGGAAGACTGCAGTGCAGGGCGCGCTGTGACGTCACTTTCAGCAGACGTGCGGCCCTGTCTGCTAAATGTGACGCTGCAGTACAGCCCCTGCTCTGCTCTTCGGCTCTCCTGCTCCCAGGCCACTCCCGCTACTGTTCTGGGCATCGCGGCGGCGGTGAGAGTGTGTGCGCGCGCCCTTAAAGGGCCCGCGACCACTTTTTTTTTCCTTTTTTTTTTTTTAAATTCTCCTCTGCCTTCTCTGCAGGGGGCCGGGGCCCACCGGGAAATTTCCTGGCACCCCGCCAGGCCTGTCCGAGCCTGCTGACAACCCCCCACTCTCCTATCTCCCAGCCTCCCTCATCCCCGCTCCATCAGCTACTAGTTACCAAAGTGTTTTCTGCTTGGTGAGCTCAGCTGACATCAGTCTGACAGTTTCCACTAAGATATATTGCAGAAAAGGCAGCCCACCGCACAGCCTGGAATGCCGGCTGCACTTTTCAGTAAGATATCTTGCTGTTGTCCATAATAGCATGGAACATTAAAAGATAAGCTTCAAGTCACGGACCATGAGCTGGGAGTCAGAGGGAACAGACAGAGGCTGCAGTGCTGGGACGAGGCACAGGTTTTGCCTCACACACTTGTACGTGTCAGCGCCTCACCTGATTCCTTCAGCATCCTGTCACATGCGCAGAAAAAACCCAGCTCAGTCTCAGACCAAAGTCACTGGCAGGGGCTGGAGGGGATGGAGCGCTGCCTGGCCGTTTCTATTGAGAGTGCAGGAACGACGTAGCTCCTGTCTCATTGATAATTGGAAAGGAGCCCCCAACACAGCCCCCAGTGTGACCGCAACCATTATGCCCCCACTGGGGGCCCCTGAGGGAGTGGGGGCCCCAGGCATTTGCTTTGTTTGCCTCCCCATAATGTCAGCCTGCCCACATCTGATACTTCCCATTTATTCCCCCTCTTATCGCTCTCATCCTAATATGAATTACCGCAATCTCTCCTATGTAAAACCTGTGTCCTTGACGACCACCCCTCTGCTCCCTCTCTCTGGAGCACTCTGAAATGCCCACTCTGTCTGTAATAAGCTCCATGTGATTCATGACCTCCTTACCTCTCACAATTTCTCCTTCCTGGGCCTCACCGAAACATGGCTGACACCCTCCAACACTGCCTCCCTTGCTCCGCTGTGTTATGATGGCCTCCACTTTGCCCACACTCTTCTCCTTGGCAACATACATGGCGGAGGAGTGGGTCTTCTTCTTTCTACCAACTGCACCTTTAATCCAATCCCACCTCTAACCTCCCTTATCTTCTCTTTTGAAGTCCACTCTGTCCGCATCTATTCTACCTCCAAGTGGCCGTCATATACCAACCTCCGGGCCCGGCCACTACCTATATTGACTAATTCTCCACCTGGCTTCTTCACTTTCTTTCCGCTGACATTCCCACTATCATAATGGGTGACTTCAGCATCCCTACTGACACCCTCCAGTCAGCAGCCTCCAAACTCCTGTGTCTTACTTTATCTTTTGAACTTACTCAATGTTCCTCCTCAGCCACCCACACAGACGGAAATACATTAGACCTTATCTTCACCCGTCTCTGCTCCCTATCTAACTTCACAACCTCCCCTCTCCTCCTACCTCATCACCATCTACTCACTTTCTGTTAGCAGAGGATTAATCCGCGTGACATCCAGAGTTTAGAACACAGAATGTAGGTTTATTCATATCCAGCATAGGCACAGCATGGAGTCTGGTGTTACTGCAGCATGAGGAAATCAAATCAGATATATAACAACACAGGAAGAGAAGGAGGGGGCATCCTGTCTGTGGGAGTTTTTTTTTTTTTTTAACTAAACTTTGTTAACAACCTCATAATATGCACAACATATGAAACAGCACAGTAGTTGTTGCAATACACATACAGATTAATATGTATTATTCCAACACCCCCACTCAAAAACTACTTATCCTCTTAGTCCCATTGTGGTTCTCAATTCTTTTAACCTAGCTCGTGGCAATGGCTTTGTCATAATGTCAGCTACCATCTTATCAGTTTCACAATAGACAAAGTGAATTATCCCACGATCTATCAAATCACGTAGATGATGATGTCTGACGTCAATGTGCTTGGTTCTAGCACTGATTTTTTCACTGCATGCAAGTTTAATGCATCCTTGGTTGTCCTCATAAATCACCGTCGGCTGAGTTGTCGGTTTGCCAAGATCGTCCATCAATTGTCTTAGCCAAACAACCTCCTGGCTTGCATAGGCTGCGGACACATACTCCGCTTCTGTAGATGACAAGGCAACAGACACTTGTTTCCTACTAGACCAGGAGATTGAACTTTCTCCAACTTTAAACAAGTATCCACTTGTGGATTTATGATCACGCGAATCACCAGCCCTATCCACATCTACATAGCCGGTAAGTTCTAGATCTCCTGCTGCAGATAGTTTTAAATTTACATCTTGCGTTTCTTTCAAATATCGGAGAAGTCTCTTAACAGCATTCCAGTCTCTTTGGCGCGGTTTTTCCACATATCTGCAAAGGATTCCAACTGTTGTTGTGATATCCGGTCGAGTCATAGTTGATATGTATAGAAGTGTCCCCACTGCCTGACGATATTTCTCATTGTTAGGCAACAGGTCATCTTCTCCTTCCAGCTTCAGGTAGGATGGTTCCATTGGGGTTGATATACCTTTGACCTCTGACATTTTAAACTGATTCAGAATCAAATTATTTTTTGCACTTTGGTTTAGAAGAAAACTTCCATCTTCCTCTCTCTGGATTTGGATTCCTAGATAATATGTCACACTTCCAAGGTCTTTTGATTCAAAGTGCTGATTCAGAATTTCAGTCATTTTTCCAATTCCTGCGTCGTCTTGATGAACAACAATCACGTCGTCCACATATAAGAGAATATACATCCACTTTCCATCTGTATATTTTGTCTTCCAACAAGACTTTATTCATCTTGGTGTTCCATGCTCTTGCTGATTGCTTAAGACCATAGAGAGATTTTTGTAGTTTGCAAACAAGATTCTCTTGACCTCTTTTTACATAACCTTCAGGTTGAGTCATGTATAAGTCCTCCTCAATGTCACCATTTAAAAAGGCAGTTTTTATATCCAAATGTCTGACATACATCTTTTGTACAGCAACTACAGCTAACAAAGCTCTGAACGTGGTCTGTTTAGTGACTGGAGCAAATGTAGCATCGTAATCTTCGCCATACTTTGGAGAATATCCTTTTGCGACCAACCTTGCTTTGAATCTGTGGACTTTACCTTCTGAGTCATATTTGGTTTTGAAGACCCACTTGCACTTGATTGCCTTTTTGCCCTGTGGTAGCTTGGTGAGTTTCCAAGTTTGGAGTTGATGAAGCGATTTGATTTCCTCATTAGCGGCATCGATCCACTTTGTTCTTTCATGGACAGGTAGTGCTTGCATTTCATCCCATGACTGCGGCTCTGACTCAGGTAGTGTCTTGACAATGTAGGATAGACGTTTAGCTGGTATACCTTTGCTTGATCTTGACGATCTCCTGATTTCAGATTCACCTGATTTTTCTGTTGTTCCTTCATTAGTTGAAGAATCCAGCCAGACCTCTACATCCTCCTTGTTGCTGTCTTGTAATTGTGACTTCAGCTGGACTACTGGCGTGATGTCACAAAACTTGGGTGATACAAAGTTCTCATCAATCACTACATCTCTACTTATTGTGATCTAGTTTGTTTCTGGGTGTAGAATCAAAATGCAGCAGCAGGGGTTTTAGAAATAACTACACAAAAAAATAAATGTAAACACAAGCAGGTGTAGTGCTATAGAAATGTAAAACTTAACATTTATTACCACTAGATAAAATATGTGCAAAATACAAGGACCTAAAAACACAGATGTACTGTCTGTGATATTAGATAGCCAAAATACTTCCATGTATTGTTGCGTCCAAAGATATAGATATATGTCATATAAGCATATTGTATCTCTGACGCAACCAAGAAAGTGTGGCAAAAAGAAAATGATGGAGCCTACGGGACACTATAACAACTTATTGTGTCTCAATATGTGAGAACGCAGAAACATTAACCCTATCAATGGTAACCATTTAACCTTGCTATATATAGAAATGGAACATCCTCACCAATTTTGATATCCGTTCCTGCTCTCAGACTTCAAGATAGCTCCATATGATGGGGGCAGACCAAGTCTCATAGGGTCACCAGCCCATCACAATATACCGCTCCCGACGCGTTTCTTTGCCTTAGCTAGTCATCAGGGGAAAAAAAGAGAAGACATGCAGTATGCACGCTGCCCACAATCGCGCAGCTCATTCACCAGACAGCGCCATTTGACACTCTGATAAGTCCTCTTTTAAATCCTAGTCGCGCTATACTCGCGATCGTGTCACTTCCGGTTCCGGTCAGCTGACATCCGGTATGTGGAACGCAGGTGCCGGGCGTGACACGCAAGCGTCACATCCGGTGTGCGCATCACAGACAAGGAAAAACCGCACACTACGGAGCGACGATTAAGGGGCACACAAGGTAACCAACTGACATCTTGTGTTGGATGGTGACATGAAGCCCTCCCATCCATAAGTACCCCAGGCCAGGGCAAATGTCCAAGTTATACAGTAGCTGACACCCATCCAGGCACATACCGTATGTACCGCGGTATATACTAACCGCGTATATTCTGCCCCAATGGTTCATGAGCTGGAAATACCTCATAGGTCAAAACCGCACAGTGGTGCCACGGCCCAGGTCGAGAGCGCACTTAAAGCCCAAACAAAAAATTATTATGAAAATAAAAATGGAAATAAAGGTGAAATTATGAAAAAAAAAAAAAAAAAAGGGGAATATGAAGAAATATGAAGAAATATGAAGAAAATATCTTTGGACGCAACAATACATGGAAGTATTTTGGCTATCTAATATCACAGACAGTACATCTGTGTTTTTAGGTCCTTGTATTTTGCACATATTTTATCTGGGTGTAGAATCCTATAACCTTTCTGGGTTTCGCTGTAGCCTACCAGGATACCTTCTTTAGCGTGAGATTCCCACTTAGTTCGCTCTTCTTTGGGAACATGTACAAATGCTTTACTTCCGAATATTCTTATGTGATGTAGTTTTGGCTTTCTGCTATTCCATTGCTCAAATGGAGTTTTGTCTGTAGCTTTACCTGGTAGTCTGTTCTGAAGATAGCAAGCTGTCATCATTGCTTCACCCCAATATACTGTGGGCAGATTTGCATCAAATAACATGCTTCTTCCACTTTCACATAGTGTTCGGTTCCTTCTTTCCGCGACACCATTTTGCTCTGGGTTGTACGGTACAGTGGTCTGAAATAGGATTCCATTTTTCTTTAAAATGCTCTGTGTCTCATTACTTGTATATTCAGTCCCATTATCTGCACGTAGAATCTTTGACATTCTTCCAAATTTATTATATACTTCAGCTAGGTATATTTCAAGTTTCTCTGGAACTTCCTTCTTGCTGTGAAGCAGGTGGACAACTGTATATCTTGAATGATCATCAATAAATGTGAGAAAATATCTCTTCTTCCCTGGGGTCAGAGTGCTCATTGGGCCACAGACATCTGTGTGTATTAAATCTAGTGGCTGTGCTGTTGTTGTACTAATTCTCTTAGGAAAAGCTTTCCTAGACATTTTCCCTTTGATGCAGCTAGTACACTTCATTGTCTGGTTACATAGATCAATTGTAATATCCTCAGCTAGTTGCTTTTGGACTAACTTTCTTATTGCTTCTGGGTCTCTGTGTGCCAGACGCATATGCCACACATGAATACAGTTTTTATGCTCTTCTTGTTGCGCTGTATACACACACTCTTTGCATTTCAGCTGATAAAGTTCATCTGTGATGTTTCCCTCTACTAGTGTGTGACCTTCCTTTGAGATGATGCAGCTATCATGCTTAAATGTAACTTCATTTCCTTGTTTTGTGAGTTTCTTCACAGATAGTAGATTACTTTCAAGACTAGGCACATACAGCACATCCTTTACTGGGATCTTCCTGCTTTGTGTTGGTGAGATTTGACAATCAATATAACCATCTCCTATGCCTTCTGAAGTCATGTACTGACCATTAGCCATAATCACTTTCTCTGATTTACTTTGGTTAAGCTTAGAAAAGAAGTCTCTGTTATTAGTCATGTGACTAGCTGCTCCAGAGTCTATACACCATGCATGCTTTGATGTATTTGCACTGACAGTAAATGCAGTTTCAGTATTCACAGAATCATTTTCTCCAGATACAGCACTTTTAACCCTTTGATGACTGCTTTGCTTTTTCAGCTGATTCATTCTAGCTTTCCAGACTCTGCAGTCAGCTTTCAAATGTCCTGATTTCTTGCAAACAAAACATTCACGTGTTTCTTTTATGTGCTTCCTGTTATCAGTTAGGTTTTGTGTCTGTAAAGCAGATTCTGTGTTGCATGTCCTACTGTTTACACCTTCTGCCTTTCGCTTATATTCATTTATGAGCTTCCCCCTGACATAATCCAGTGTAAGCTCATCATCTGGACGCGCATCTAGTGCGGTTACAAGCGTATCATACCTCTCTGAAAGGCCACTAAGCAGTAATGCGGCCACATGAAAGTCCTTTAGATCTTCCCCAATGACTCTCAGGCGTTCTACAACTTCCAGAACACTTCTTATGTAATCCTGCATATCCTGGCCTTTCTGTAGCTTAGACTGGTACAGCTTTCTCATGAGATAGAGCTTATTGCTTAAATTTATCCTCTCATGTACCTTTTGCAACTGCTCCCACATTTCCTTTGCAGTATTACATTTACACACATGCACAATCTGGTCATCATCTATACTGAGTGATATGGTACTTTGTGCTTTCTGATCCATCTCTGTCCACTCCTGTGGCACTGGGTCAGGTTTAGGCTCCTGTGTGTATTTCCACGTACCTTCTCTTATTAGCAGCATTTTCACTTTGAATTTCCAGGATTGATAATTCTGGTTAGTGAGACTTGGCACTGTAAATTTCATGGAGCTGCTGCTGGTGGCCATCTTTGCTTCTTCTCAGTTTGCTGTCTTTCTTTCTTTTCTTTCCTCTGTGTTCTGGGGATCTGTGACTCTGGGACTCTGGTACATCTGGGCCCATAACCTGTTAGCAGAGGATTAATCCGCGTGACATCCAGAGTTTAGAACACAGAATGTAGGTTTATTTATATCCAGCACAGGCACAGCATGATGTTACTGCAGCATGAGGAAATCAAATCAGATATATAACAACAACACAGGAAGAGAAGGAGGGGGCATCCTGTCTGTGGGAGTTTTTTTTTTTTTTTTTTAACTAAACTTTGTTAACAACCTCACAATATGCACAACATATGAAACAGCACAGTAGTTGTTGCAATACACATACAGATTAATATGTATTATTCCAACACTTTCTCATCTCTGTCCTCCTCACCTGTCACCCATGTCAGCAAATAGCACACCCCTGAAGAAACCTTGCATGTCTCCACACTCACACACTCTCTAATTCTATTCTACCACTGACATCCATATCTTCACTCCACGACACAGACAGTGTCACTGCCTTCTACAATGCCACTCTAGCATAGCACCAGCTATTGACTCGGTTACCCCTCTCATGCATGACAGAGTGTGACGAATCAATAGACAAAACTGGCACAATAGCATCACTAAAAAGCTTTGGCAAGTGTCCAGGGTCGTGCAGGGCTGCTGCTAGGAATTTCGGTGCCCCATACTGGCAAAATTTTGGGGCCCCCTTGAAACTCCACCCAGGCTTCACCCCAGCTCCGCCTCCACTCCTCAAACCTTCCACAGTCCCACCGACCACTCTTGGAAAAACTCTACTTTCTGCCACACTGTGACCACACCACATATTACCACCACATAGTGACTGAATAATACCACATACAAGAGACAAATACTGTCACACCATGACCAGATCAAGTCTATGAGAGCATCGTTCAGGCTTTCAGACTTGCATTGAGAGATTGTGACATAGCTTCTGACTTCCAGTCAGTCAGAAGCTGCGTTCACAAGATGGCGCCGCAAGACCGAAGCAGTGCTGAAAATTGATGAAGACGCCAGAAGGTGAGTATGACTTATGTTTAAAGGGACTCTGTCAGCACAGGATGACTGTTCAAATAAAGTCCCACCACTCGGTACTTCACGGCAGAGCCAACCCTTTAAATTCACCTGCCCACCTGTTTGTTCTCCCTCTATCTCCACACCATCCCTTCTGGCTGGGAGTCTGCATTTCACATCCTTGAAGCCAAGTGATTGCCATTCCTGGCTCTGACACCAGCGAATCCTCACAGTGCTTACGATGTGTGGATTCACAAGTCTTCAGTCAGTGACACAGAGGGACTGCTGGCTTGTGGATTTAGACTGGACAACCCCTTTAAGGCTCCTTCAGCCATCAGTGAATATCGGTCTGTGCTCGGACCGCAATGCATGGACTTGCCGCGGGTCTCCTGACCTCAACTCAGCAGCCTCACAGCATGTATGAGCATGCGGGTCAGCATGATTGGTGCCCAGTCCAAGCACTGCAGACTGAGAGCAGAACGATTTCTCACTTCCAGTATTTACACTGTCATAATAATAAAGATGTTTCCCAATCATATACAGTGCATTGTGAAAGTATTTCGCCCCCTTGAACTTTTCTACCTTTTGCCACATTTCTGGCTTCAAACATAAAGATATAAAATTCAATTTTTTTGGAAAGAATCAACAACAAGTGGGACACAATCGTGAAGTGGAACGAAATTTATTGGATATTTTAAACTTTTTTAACAAATTAAAAACTGAAAAGTGGGGCGTGCAATATTATTCGGCCCCTTTACTTTCAGTGCAGCAAACTCAGTCCAGAAGTTCAGTGAGGATCTCTGAATGATCCAATGTTGTCCTAAATGACTGGTAATGATAAATAGAATCCACCTGTGTGTAATCAAGTCTCCGTATAAATGCACCTGCTCTGTGATAGTCTCAGGGTTCTGTTTCAAGTGCAGAGAGCATCATGAAGACCAAGGATCACACCAGGCAGGTCCGAGATACTGTTGTGGTGAAGTTTAAAGCCGGATTTGGATACAAAAAGATTTCCCAAGTTTTTAACATCTCGAGGAGCACTGTACAAGCGATCATATTGAAATGGAAGGATTATCAGACCACTGCAAATCTATCAAGACCCAGCCGTCCCTCTAAACTTTCATCTCGAACAAGGAGAAGACTGATCAGAGATGCAGCCAAAAGGCCCATGATCACTCTGGTTGAACTGCAGAGATCTACAGCTGAGGTGGGAGAGTCTGTCCATAGGACAACAATCAGTCATACACTGCACAAATCTGGCCTTTATGGAAGAGTGGCAAGAAGAAAGCCATTTTTCAAAGATATCCATAAAAAGTCTCATTTGAAGTTTGCCACAAGCCACCTGGGAGACACACCAAACATGTGGAATAAGGTGCTCTGGTCAGATGAAACCATTATCAAACTTTTTGGCCACAATGCAAAACGATATCTTTGGCGTAAAAGCAACACAGCTCATCACCCTCAAAACACTATCCCCACTGTCAAACATGGTGGTGGCAGCATCATGGTTTGGGCCTGCTTTTCTTCAGCAGGGACAGGGAAGATGGTTAATATTGATGGGAAGATGGACGGAGCCAAATACAGGACCATTCTGGAAGAAAACCTGTTGGAGTCTGCAAAAGACCTGAGACTGGGACGGAGATTTATCTTCCAACAAGACAATGATCCCAAACATAAAGCAAAATCTACAATAAAATGGTTCAAAAATAAACGTATCCAGGTGTTAGAATGGCAAAGTCAAAGTCCAGACCTGAATCCAATCGAGAATCTGTGGAAAGAGCTGAAAACTGCTGTTCACAAACGCCCTCCATCCAACCTCAATGAGCTCGAACTGTTTTGCAAGGAAGAATGGGCAAGAATTTCAGCCTCTCGATGTGCAAAGCTGATAGTGACATACCCCAAGCGACTTTCAGCTGTAATCGCAGCAAAAGATGGCGATTATTAACTCAAGAGGGCCGAATAATATTGCACGCCCCACTTTTCAGTTTTTAATTTGTTAAAAAAGTTTAACATTTCCAATAAATTTCGTTCCACTTCACGATTGTGTCCCACTTGTTGTTGATTCTTTCCAAAAAATTTGAATTTTATATCTTTATGTTTGAAGCCAGAAATGTGGCAAAAGGTAGAAAAGTTCAAGGGGGCCAAATACTTTCACAATGCACTGTATATGATTGGGAAACATCTTTATTATTATGACAGTGTAAATACTGGAAGTGAGAAATCGTTCTGCTCTCAGTCTGCAGTGCTTGGACTGGGCACCAATCATGCTGACCCGCATCCTCATACATGCTGTGAGGCTGCTGAGTTGAGGTCAGGAGACCCGCGGCAAGTCCATGCATTGCGGTCCGAGCACAGACCGATATTCACTGATGGCTGAAGGAGCCTTAAAGGGGTTGTCCAGTCTAAATCCACAAGCCAGCAGTCCCACAGTTTTTAATTTGTTAAAAAAGTTTAACATTTCCAATAAATTTCGTTCCACTTCACGATTGTGTCCCACTTGTTTTTGATTCTTCCCCCAAAAATAGAATTTTATATCTTTATGTTTGAAGCCAGAAATGTGGCAAAAGTTAGAAAAGTTCAAGGGGACCAAATACTTTCACAATGCACTGTATACACTTATATCAATCATTCCCTCCCCTCCCCCCTTTCAGGAGCAGAGGGAATGATTGTATCATATAATCATGTACTGAGATGGTGGACAAATTAATACATGAACTTAAAGGGGTTTTCCCACAAACAAAAGTTAATTTTAATCAATAGATCTTTGAATAATGTAATGGCTGTGTCTGACCGTGTACAGAACACGGTCTGATCATACCATGACCCGCCCTCTGGGCCGTGGGGTACCCGGTGCCGGGCCGGTAAATGCTGGGGGATGTCACAGTAGCGGTGACCCGGTCCGTGACCCAGGGGTTATTGATAGGGGATTTATGGTGATTGTATAAAGTTTGTGACGCCACCTGTGGTATGCGGCTAGGGGAGCCGCCGCTGCGGAGCAGGTCCTCTGGAGCTGATGTTACTGCAGCAGGGATAGTGTGGCTCTCCACAGGTAGAACTTAGCTCCAGGGCAGTGTAGATGTTATGGGTCATGCTGGACGTTGTAGTGCAGGGGTTGATGGCGCAGCAATAATCCACAACTCAATGGCGGTTTCCTCTTATCTTTACTGGTGGTGATTAGACAAGCCGGGACTAGGGTGCTGGCTAGAAGTGGAAGTCCGGGCATCCTGGAAGCAAGTAAAGAATCCTCCTTGCCAGGTGAAATTGGAGGCCTTCCCTTTACACTAAACTCTTTGGCCCTGCTGCTTGTAGCTGTGCGCGGCCCTCGTCCCTGAGTGCAACGTTTCTGTGCTCACCCGTATGGCAGGCAGCTCGGGCCTTGCTGGTGCGTCGCTCTCACGTGGCGGTGCTGAACCCTGCGGTGCTGCTGAGCCTTTGGGCGTCTGATGGGGCCAGGAGACCTGCAGTCTCCTGCCCTCCGGTTTCTACTGCTGGGCCTTCGGTGCCCCACAGCCTCGGACTCCGGTGTCCGGTTCTTCTGTGCTGGTTCTTCTGGGGTGAGCTGCCGCGCAGCTCCAGTCCCCAGCTCCTCTCTCCTCGATGTCCTGACTTCAACTCCTCACACACTAAGTCTCACTAACCACGCCCCCAGATCCCAGTTGCCAAGGGGAGGGACTCCCCTTGCTGGTCTGGAGCCAGGAAAGTGTTGCATGCTTAGTAAAACCTGATTAGGGGACTCCTGCTTGCTTCCAGGCATGGCATCAACTCTTGTGAGGGAGGCAATGCCACTGTGGCAACCTGACCCCTGGGGTGCCACAACCACATCTCATGCTAAGGGGAGGAAACAAAAGAGTATACAGACATTTCAGCATGGGATCCCAACTGTTTCTTTCTTTGAAGTAAAACATTGTTTAAAAACAGGCAGTGAAATGTTTTACCTCACAGAAAGAATCAGCTGTGATCCCCTGCTGTAATGTCTGTATATTCTTTTTCTTCCTCCCCTGCCCAGGAGATGTGGTATGATCAGACCATGTTCCTGCACGGTCAGACACAGCCATTACACAGTACACAGCAGGGGCACATGTATAAGATTATCTCAGCACAGGAACATTTTATTTAAACACATCCAATTGTGGAAGTTATTATTATTCCAAGGTCTATTGATCACCCTATTTGTCAACTACTCTTGTTCCTCCTACCTGTCCACAGAGGTTGGCATCATCTTGATATGCAATTGGCATATCCTTGTCGACTAGCCCTGGTCGTCCTCGCCACCGCCTCCTCAGCCTCTCGCTGCCGGTCGCAGCCTTCCCTCAGCACCAGCCTCACCCTGCCGGACGCAGCCTCCCCTCAGAAACAGGCCCCCCTCAGCACCAGCAACAGCCTCAACTCAGAACCACCAGCAGCCTCCCCTCAATACCAGCAGCAGCCTCCCCCCAGCAGCAGCCTCCCCTCACCACCACCAGCAGACTCCCCTCACCACCACTTGCAGCCTCCTCTCACCACCGCCAGCCGCCTCCCCTCATCACCACCAGCCTCCCCTCATCACAACCACCAGCAGCCTCCCCTCATCACCAGCCTCCCCTCATCACCAGCAGCAGCCTCCCCATCAGCCTCCCCTCAGCACCAGCAGTAGCCTCTCCTCGGCACCAGCCACCACTCAGCACCAACCTCCTCTCATCACCAGCAGCAGCCTCCCCTCATCACCAGCAGCAACCTCCCCTCATCACCAGCAGCCTCGCCTCACCACCACCAGTAGTCTCCCCTCACCAACATCAGCAGCCTTCCCTCACCACCTCAGCAGCCTCTCCTCAGCACCAGCAGCTGCCTCCCCTCAGCAGCTGCAGCAGCAGCCTCCCCTCATCACCAGCAGCAACCTCCCCTCTCCACCACCAGCCTTCCCTCACCTCCAGCCTCCTCTCACCACCAGCAACAGCCTCCCCTCAGCACCAGCAGCAGCCTCCCCTCAGCACCAGCATCAGCCTCACCACAAGCCTCCCCTCAGCACCAGCAGCCTCTCCTCTGCACCAGCAGCAGCCTCTCCTCGGTACCAGCAGCAGCCTCCCCTCGACACCAGCACCAGCCTCCCCTCGGCACCAGCACCAGCCTCTCCTCGGCACAAGCAGCAGCCTCCCCTCGGAACCAGCACCAGCCTCCCATCGGCACCAGCACCAGCCTCCTCCCAGCAGCAGTTTCCCCTTGGCACCAGTAGCAGCCTCCCCTCAGCACCAGCAGCAACCTCCACACAAGCCTCGCCTCAGCACCAGCAGCCTCTACTCAGCACCAGCACCAGCCTCCCCTCAGCACAAGCCTCCCCTCAGCACCAGCAGCCTCTCCTTAGCACCAGCAGCAGCCTACCCTTGGCACCAGCACCAGCCTCCCCTCAGCACAAGCCTCCCCTCAGCACCAGCAGCCTCTCCTCAGCACCAGCAGCAGCCTCCCCTTGGCAACAGCACCAGCCTCCCCTCAGCACCAGCAGCAGCTTCTCCTCAGCACCAGCAGCAGCCTCCCCTCAGAACCAGCAGCAGCCTCCCCTCACCACCAGCAGCAGCAGCCTCCCCTTGGCAATAGCACCAGCCTCCCCTCAGCACCAGCCTCCCCTCAGCACCAGCAGCAGCTTCTCCTCAGCACCAGCAGCAGCCTCCCCTCAGAACCAGCAGCAGCCTCCCCTCACCACCAGAAGCAGCAGCCTCCCCTCATCACCATTAGCAGGCCCCCCCACCGTCATCAGCAGGCCCCCCCACCACAATCAGCAGGCCCCCGCATCACCAGCAGCAGGCCGCCCATCACTAGCAGCAGGTCCTGCCATCACCAGGCCCCCCACAACCATCAGCAGGCCCCGCATAACCATCAGCAGGCCCCCTCATCACCATCAGCAGGCCCCTCTGAGCACCACCAGGCCCCACTCACCACCAAACTCAGCAGCAGCTTCCTCCTCCTGCTACTCACACACTAGCCACCGCCTCCGAGACATGCTGCTCTGCTCAGGAATGAAGATGAGCATGCAGTGTGTCAGGAGATTGGAGTCAGGACCATGATGCACCTGGCCGCTGCTTAAAGGTAAAGCACCCATTTCCGTCTGCCGGGTGCATCGGGCATTTAACTGTTACCCCTGAGGCCCGGTAAGAAGAAGCAAAGAGAGGGGCCCCGGGCTGCCAGCGTGCCTGCCCCCCCTTCTTGCTTCTTTTCACCGGGCCCCATACAGTAGTAAGGGTAGTAATGCCCTGATGGCGGCCCTGGGGTCATGGAGCGGCATTGGAAGAAAACACATTCGCAAGATGACTTCTCGGCATTCAAACAAGCAACACTCGCTTTCAAATCAGCCCTTACCTCTGCTAAACAGGCTTACTTCACAACCCTCGTATCTTCCTTATCCAGGGTCACACTGGGGTGTCTGGGGCCCACAGGGGAAATTGACCCTAGGGGCCCACCCTACAGCTATATGCACATACCTGTTAGCCGTTATCCCTGTTATAGTGGAGCGTCGACTGTAAATCACAGGCGGCTCCTGCACATCTACTGTGCGCCACCATAACTGGGATGTACAATTACTGTAGTCTTGACAAAGAACGCATCTTTAGCGTTCGAAACGCGTTGCCCTGGCTACACTATGTGACTATGGAATCTGTTTTTAAAGAGCTTTTGTCACAATAAAGAAACCTATTTTTTGAACTATTCATGAAGCTGGTAATCCTTTCTCCTTATGCATTGCAAACCGCACTGATTGAAAGAATGGGGAACTTTTATCCCTGACAGGACACTTTTATCCCCATTTTAAAATGGAGCGGCATGTGGTATGTCTGACCGTAGCTCCATTCATCCTCTTTGGGGGCTTCCAGAAAAAGCCAAGTGCAGCCCCTTAGGGAATAAATGGATCAGTGGTCGAGTCGTACTTGCCGCTCCATACTAATGGGGATAAAGGTTGCACATTCTCCAGGTCACAGCATTCAATAACTTATTTATCCTTTGGCCACGTTCACACGATCAGCATTTGGTCAGTATTTTACATCAGTATTTGTGAGGAACAATCAGAGGAAAAGTAAAGTAGAAAGATGTCACCACTTCTGCATTTTTCACCCACTCCTGGTTTTGTCTTACAAATACTGATGTAAAATACTGACCATATGCTGAACATGTGAACATGGCCTTAGGAGAGGTGATTACTTGTTTTCACCGTAGAACCCCTATAAGTGCATATTTGCTACTGTGCAATAGCCACAGGACAGGGAGGCGTTAAACATCCAAGTATTTAATCTCCATTGGAAATCAAGAATCTTCCCCTTATTGATATCAAAGGGAACAAGTGACCTCCATACACAACACAATCCACTATACCAAGACCAATACCACCACATACAAGAGATAAATACCGCCACACCATGACCAGACCACATATTGACCATATACCACATACAGGCAATTAATACAGTCACACCATGACCAGACCACATATTACCTCCACATAGTGACTGAATAATACTGTCACACCATGACCAGAGCATGTATTACTACCACATAGTGACCGAATAATACCACATACTGTACAAGGAACAAATACCTCCCCACCATAACCAGATCATATATTACCACCTCAGTGACCGAATAATACAATACTGATCATTAATAAAAAACACAATACTAATAACATTAATAATACCACTGGTGACATAATACACAGGAGCTCTGTATATAGTGTCGGTGTACAGGTAATACAGTGATCACCAGAGACATTACAGCATATACAGAGTACCTATATATGCTGTAATACAGAAATATACAGGTAATACAGTGACCACCTCCATACAGAATTATGGGCCCCATGTAATGCTGCTCCATAGAGTATACTGGCCCAATGTAATGCTGCTCCATACAGTATATTTTCCCCATATGATGCTGCTCTATACAGTATATTGGCCCCATGTAATGCTGCTCCATACTGTATATTGGTGCTATATGATGCTGCTCCATACAGTGTATTGGCCCCATATGATGCTGCTCCATACAGCATATTGGCCCCATGTAATGCTGCTCCATACTGTATATTGGTGCTATATGATGCTGCTCCATACAGTATATTGGCCCCATATGATGCTGCTCCATACAGCATATTGGCCACATGTCATGCTGCTCCATACAGTATATTGGCGCCATATCATGCTGCTCCATACAGTATATTGGCCCCATATGATGCTGCTCCATACAGTATATTGGCCCCATGTAATGCTGCTCCATACAGTATATTGGCCCCATGTAATGCTGCTCCACACAGTATATTGGCCCCATATGATGCTGCTCCATACAGTGTATTGGCCCCATATGATGCTGCTCCATACAGTATATTGGCCCCATGTCATGCTGCTCCATACAGTATATTGGCCCCATATGATGCTGTTCCATACAGTATATTGGCCCCCTGTCATGCTGCTCCATACAGTATATTGTCTCCATATGATGCTGGTCCATACAGTATATTGGCTCCATGTAATGCTGCTCCATACAGTATATTGTCTCCATATAATGCTGCTCCATACAGTATATTGTCTCCATATGATGCTGGTCCATACAGTATATTGGCTCCATGTAACGCTGCTCCATACAGTATATTGGCCCCATATGATGCTGCTCCATACAGTATATTGACCCCATATAATGCTGCTCCATACAGTATATTGGCCCCATGTAATGCTGCTCCATACAGTATATTGGCCCCATGTAATGCTGCTCCATACAGTATATTGGCCCCATATGATGCTGCTCCATACAGTATATTGGCCCCATGTAATGCTGCTCCATACAGTATATTGACCCCATATAATGCTGCTCCATACAGTATATTGGCCCCATGTAATGCTGCTCCATACAGTATATTGGCCCCATGTAATGCTGCTCCACACAGTATATTGGCCCCATATGATGCTGCTCCATACAGTGTATTGGCCCCATATGATGCTGCTCCATACAGTATATTGGCCCCATGTCATGCTGCTCCATACAGTATATTGGCCCCATATGATGCTGTTCCATGCAGTATATTGGCCCCCTGTCATGCTGCTCCATACAGTATATTGTCTCCATATGATGCTGGTCCATACAGTATATTGGCTCCATGTAATGCTGCTCCATACAGTATATTGTCTCCATATGATGCTGGTCCATACAGTATATTGGCTCCATGTAATGCTGCTCCATACAGTATATTGGCCCCATATGATGCTGCTCCATACAGTATATTGACCCCATATAATGCTGCTCCATACAGTATATTTTCCCCATGTAATGCTGCTCCATACAGTATATTGGCCCCATGTAATGCTGCTCCATACAGTATATTGGCCCCATGTAATGCTGCTCCATACAGTATATTGGCCCCATGTAATGCTGCTCCATACAGTATATTGGCTCCATGTAATGCTGCTCCATACAGTATATTGTCTCCATATGATGCTGCTCCATACAGTATATTGGCCCCATATGATGCTGCTCCATACAGTATATTGGCCCCAAGTAATGCTGCTCCATACAGTATATTGACCCCATATAATGCTGCTCCATACAGTATATTGGCCCCATGTAATGCTGCTCCATACAGTATATTGTCTCCATATGATGCTGGTCCATACAGTATATTGGCGCCATATCATGCTGCTCCATACAGTATATTGACCCCATATGATGCTGCTCCATACAGTATATTGGCCCCATATGATGCTGCTCCATACAGTATATTGGCCCCATGTAATGCTGCTCCATACAGTATATTGACCCCATATAATGCTGCTCCATACAGTTTATTGGCCCCATGTAATGCTGCTCCATACAGTGTATTGACCCCCATGATGCTGCTCCATACAGTATATTGGCCCCCATGATGCTGGTCCATACAGTATATGGGCCCCCATGATGCTGGTCCATACAGTATATGGGCCTCCATGATGCTGCTCCATACAGTATATGGGCCCCCATGATGCTGCTCTATACAATATATTGGACCCCATGATGCTGCTCCATACAGTATTTGGCCCCCATGATGCTGCTCCATACAATATATGGGCCCCCATGATGCTGCTCCATACAGTATATGGGCCTCCATGATGCTGCTCCATACAGTATATGGGCCTCCATGCTGCTGCTTCATACAGTATATGGGCCCCCATGATGCTGGTCCATACAGTATATGGGCCTCCATGATGCTGCTCCATACAGTATATGGGCCTCCATGCTGCTGCTTCATACAGTATATGGGCCCCCATGATGCTGCTCCATACAGTATATGGGCCTCCATGATGCTGCTCCATACAGTATATGGGCCTCCATGCTGCTGCTTCATACAGTATATGGGCCCCCATGATGCTGGTCCATACAGTATATGGGCCCCCATGATGCTGCTCCATACAGTATATGGGCCTCCATGATGCTGCTCCATACAGTATATGGGCCTCCATGATGCTGCTCCATACAGTATATGGGCCCACATGATGCTGCTCCATACAGTATATGGGCCCCCATGATGCTGCATACATAAAAAAAATCAAATACCTCTCCCGTTCCCTGCAGGTTTGGTGTACTCAGCACGTCGTCTTCTGACTCTGCAGTGCTCAGAGCAGAGTGCGGTAGTGATGTCACCTCGCCCTCTGCCCTGAGACGTCAGAATCAGAAGACACTAACATCACTGGAGCTGCAGGGAACGAGGAGGATAGGTAAGTATTTGAGGAGGAGAGGTGGGGGCGGGGGCTTTCCCTCCTGAAGGGGGCGCTCCCCCTCTCCGTAGGGGGCTCTCCCTCCCCCGACTCATAGGCCCAGTAGCGTGCCGGTGTCCCTCAACCCCGGGGCCCCAACACTTACTTGGGTGCGCCTAGTGGCGGTGACGCCGGCCATGGTCATCACGGCGGGTCAGGTCTGCATGCGCGTTCTCCTGCCACCCGCACTTTTAAAAGGCCCATGTCCTTACAAAAAAAGTTTTTTTTCCTCTCCTTCTGTGGGGCCCACCTGGCATTTCACCGGCATTCCGCCAGGCCAGTCCGACCCTGTCCTTATTTTTCAAGTCCAAATGGTTATTTAATACTTTTAACTCCTTCCTCTGCCCACCACTGCCCCCTCCAACCCCCTCATCTCTGCCGAGGACAAGACAAATGGGCAAGGCACGTGGCAAGGGACGGGGAACTGGACGTGATGGTGATGGTGCATGCAGAGGCCGAGGACAAGGCCGTGGGCAAGCTGAAATTGTGCCACAACAAACACCCACATCTTCTCGCCCGACCTTACTGTCCCAACTGCTAGGGGACCGCAGCACACCACTATTGAACCCAGAGCAGTGTCAAAAGGTTGTTGGTTGGATAGCGGATAATGCTTCCAGTCACTTAGCCGCCACCACCACCCTGTCTTCCACACGGTCAAGTCTCAGTAGCCGTGAGTCTGGACCGCATATTCCTCACCCTGATCCTCCTTCCTCCCACCATGCCAAGCGCCCAGAGACAACTGATCCCACACATGGACACTCTGAAGAGCTGTTCACTTTTACATTCATAGATTCGGGCCTCTCACCCGGTCCACTTGAAGCGGGGCAAGATGCATACCAGGATGGGGGTTCAGAGGGTGCCATGCATACCAGGATGGGGGCTCAAGGGGTGCCATGCATACCAGGATGGGGGCTCAAGGGTTGCCATGCATACCAGGATGGGGGCTCAAGGGGTGTCATGCATACCAGGATGGTGTATAAAGGGGTGCCATGCATACCAGGATGGGGGATAAAGGGGTGCCATGCATACCAGGATGGGATGGGGGCCACTTATACCAGGAAGGAGAGGCCATACATACCAGGATAGAGGATATTAACAGAATTGAGGGACATTACCCCAATGCCAGTGTCACCAGCAGACCCCCTCCCCCATAACAGGGCATCAGGACCACATTTTTTGCTTACATTTTTTCTTCCTATTTTCCTCCTTTAAAACCTAGGTGCGTCTTATGGTCCGGTGCGTCTTATAGTCCGAAAAATATGGTAGTTAAAAATGCCATTGCATCTTACTGGAAAAAAACGGATGTACCTATCTTTTCAGTTATTAAAGAAAAAATGGCTCTACATAAATTATATGAATACTGATTTGCAAACTCTAATAATAACCTTAACAAATATTTCAAAAAATGAACAAAGTGGCCTGAAATATATTCCTGATTGTTACTTAAATTATTAATACATATACTTATTAGATTTAATTGGATATCTATTATATTACGACTAAGTTGTTCTATAACCAAATTTTGATTTTCATCTTAATTTACTTGTTGTAATACTATATATTCTACTGTTTATTCAATTTTGAGTTCTCCTTCCCCTTATCCATTTTCCCACACTTATCCATTACTCTCCCATCCCCCATATATTCCTCTATTCCCTAACCATATCCCTACCCCTTGAACTGTTATAAAATATTAATAAAAATGATTGAAAACAAACATAGTGTCACAGGGACAACTGTAAATCAATGTACAAGGTAAAAAATCCTACGATGTGCCACGTCATATCCTTCACAACCCTGAAGGTTTAAATCATGTGATATCTAGCCTCCGTCAACCATTGGTACAGTGATCACTTAAAAGGTCCAGCGTCCCTCTCCTCTGACACGGCCCTGAGGAAGTGTGGACAAAATGCGCGTCGGGGAAGAGGGATGCAGGACAAACCCTGTCTCACACTCCACTGTGTAAGTGGCACAATGCTATTAGCAATACATTTTACCAGGGGCGTACATAGGATTCATGGGGCCCCATAGCAGAAGTTCAAATTGGGCCCCCCCCCAAAAAAAATGTAAATAATTGTCGGTGTCACAGAAGAGCAGATCACACAACCTTCCAGCCTTTACATAGTAATTTTCCTCCTGCTGACGTCCTAGACCCCTCTTTCATTGTCCCATGAAGTGTGATACCAACAGAAGTGTCCCCCAAACACAGTATGATACCCCCATGGTGAATTCCTCCACATGCGCAGTATAATGACCCTACTGTACCTCACCTCAACTACCAGGGCAAAGTTTGCTGACCCCAACACAGTATGATCCCCCAATTGTGAGCTCTAGAACTAGAGAGGATGGTAGGTAAAAAGGGAGGGTGTTATATATAATAAAAGATGAAACTATATAACTAAGGACGGCGCTATACATAATAAGCGAGTACACTATATACTAAGGGCGTATGCTATACATAATAAGTGATTACACTATGTACTAAGGGACTGTGCTATACATAATACGGCTATATTCCTGCATTTGTGTGCAGTGTCAGTGTGCTACCCTGTTTTACAGACGCATTGAGCATGTCCTATTGTAATCCTCAAAATCGGATCAGAACAGGACATTCTCTGATCCTCACAGATCTCATTCTCAGATCCGTGATCTGTGATCTATAAAACTCTACAAGTCCGTGGACCATCCGATAAAAAAATCTGACATTTTACACAAATGTGAGAATGCAGCCTAAGGGATTTTACATGTAACATTATCACTCCAAGTCATACAGCGCAGATACAGAATAATATTTACATCCAGGCACTTACCGCTGACGTCTCGCCTGATCAGAGTCGGTTTCTGCTGCTTCTTCTCCATCTGGTCAGACCTTCATGTCGACATCTCCCAGTCACGATTCGTCTTGTCATGATGATCTCCAGCCTAGATAATAACAAGGTCACATATATTGTATATATACATGTGTCTCTCCTGCACTGCGCCCCTGAATACAGGTCTGTTATCCCCCATTAATATACTAGGGGTAGCCACTTAGTAATCAAAATATAAAGTGATAAGCAGCACTGTGCCCCCCATTAACTATAATCTCCACCTGCCAATAATATAAATTATTCAGTCTCTGTGACTCTCCCCAATTAACTGTAAGGCTATGTGCACACGGAAAATATACAAGCGCCCCCATCATTGCTCTGTCCCAGCACCTCCATCATTGCTCTCTCCCAACACCCCCAACATTGCTCTGTCCCAGCACCCCAGTCATTGCTCTCCCAGCACCCTTGTAATTGCTCTCTCCCAGCACCCCCGTCATTGCTCTCTCCCTGCACCCCCGTCATTGCTCTCTCCCTGCACCCCATCATTGTTGTCTCCCAGCATCCCCGTCATTGCGCTCTCCGAGCACCCCCATTATTGCTCTGTCCCAGCACCACTATCATTGCTCTCTCCCAGCACCCCCATCATTGCTCTCTTCCAGCACCCCCGTCATTGCTCTCTCCCAGCACCCCCGTCATTGTTTTCTCCCTGCACCCCGTCATTGCTCTCTCCGAGCACCCCTATCATTGTTCTCTCCCAGCAACCCCCGTCATTACTCTCCCAGCACCTCCATCATTGCTCTCTCCCAGCAACCCATCATTGCTCTCCCCATCCCCGTCATTGGTCTACTAATCCCCATCATTGCTCTCCCCGCCCCATCAGTCCCATCACTGCTCTTCCCAGCCCCACCATTGCTCTCCCCAGACCCATCAGCGCTCTCCCCAGCCCCATCAGCCCCACCATTGCTCTCCCCAGCCCCACCATTGCTCTACCCAGCCCCATCAGCCCTACCATTGCTCTCACCAGCCCCATCAGCCCCACTTTTGCTCTCTCCAGCCCAGTCATAACCATTATTGCTCTCCCCAGCGTTTCAGTAAAAATAAAAAAAAAAACACTTACCCCTCTGCCCGTTCCCCCGCAAGCTGCATCATCACTGCTCTTCCCAGCCCCACCATTGTTATCCCCAGCCGCACCAGCCCCACCATTGCTCTACCCAGCCCCATCAGCCCCCTTATTGCGCTCTCCAGCTCCATCAGCCCCATTATTGATCTCACCAGCGTTTCAGTAAAAAAAACAAAAAAAAAAACACTTACCTCTCTGCCCCCGCAGGCCGCTGCAATTTCCTCCCTCACACAGGCCCGCGCTGCATGATGATGTCATCAAGGAGCGCGTGCCTGTGTAAGGGAGGAAGCGGCGGGCAGGAAGCAGAGGATGGATCTCTGAAGCTCCGCTGCCATTCTGTCCTGTCAGCAGCGGGGATGCAGGGATCGCTCCCTGCCCGCCACGAGCAGGGAGACGCTGCACCGGCGGGCCCCCCGGCACAGCTGCACCAGCAGCGATATGTCCGCCCCTGGACTGCTATGGGGCCCCCCAGCTCACGGGCCCCATAGCAGTCGTGTGGTCTGCCTCCATTAGTGGTACACCACTGCATTTTACCTATTTTTGATTGCATCTAGCAGGGCTTTTGTACATCAGAGGCAGTCCATGTTTTCCAGGCGTGCGGTATTGCATGTATAGCCATACATGTTGTGAGTTTCTAACAAGCATATAAACTGCTTTTCACCTCGACTCTTTCGCTTCTGTGAACACTAAGTTATATACATGCTCTGTAGTAGCCCTGTCATTTCCAGACATTGGTGTATTATAATTCTGAGCATTATAATTCTCCATACACATGCACTTTAATATGGGTTTATTATGTATTTATCTCTTGATTGGTGACTTTGAAGCAGGGTTTATTTTGTTTTTGTTTAACCACTGGACCACCCCAATTAATGAACAATTTCCTTCTTTGACATGCACATGCACTTTGGATAGTTTCAATCCTTGGAATCGTTGGATTATGTAATGGTATAGGTTACTCTGCAGTGACTATCTCTGCTAGGTTGTTCTATGCTATTTTGTGGGGTGCACCAGGAGATAATATTCATGCATACTGGGTTGGCATTTCTTACCATCCCTCAAACAAGAGGCATCTGTTTTTATTTTATGTATGTGTTTGGTAATGTCTATGATATTGTTCAGTAAAATCATTTGTTTTTTATACACACTAACTTGAAGTGCTCACTTTTGTCTACTTGGTCTCCTTGATGTAAGGATTTTTACCTAGTGGTACAGATTGATTTACACATATTCATTATATATCTGCAAACTTTCTCATAAAATTCAAACCTGATAAATGCTTCTTGCACGAGTATTCAAACTCTACAGACTAGTATATGGCAGAGGCACATTCTGTAGCGATTCTAGCTTTATGTTTATTGAAGAAAAATAATTACAGGCACATATAAATCCCCCTATTAATAATCATTTATTACACATAAAAAAATTACAATCAGTAATATGATACCATGGGGACCCCGTGCAAGAAATATTGATAATCAAGATAAAATATAACATACTGTAGAAATGTCAGTGATTCCCATATACAGCACTAGGAATGAATGTGTGAACTGCCGTTACATTAAAGATGGGACAATTGCAGAAATACACTTGCATTTTTTTGTTGGGTGCATTTTAAGGTGTGAAAGTGAAGGAGTTATAGATTTAATTCAGTGCCCATGTTCAAAGCAATATATTGGCAGGACTCTGAGACCTCTTAAAAAAGGAGAGGAGAACAGATTAATAAGAATAGAAATTTTTTTTTGTTAAACATGCACTTTCAATCATTTCAAAACATTTCATAACAGCAATTCAAATGGCTATATCTATATACGAGTATAGGAGGAAATAATCTATCACAAATGTCCGGAGCTGAATCTAGAAAGAAATTAGGCTTTAAAACACTAGCGCCGAAAAAAGGGGAGTGGGTATTGCTGGAAGCTGCTGATAGATTAGCGGGTCCTGTGTGAAAACCCGTAAGGAAGAATGGCTACTAGATAAAGGATTGATACTATCACGCTAAACAGCGGCTGAACAGAGCAGGATGAATGAAAGGAATAACAGACATAGAAATAATGTTTCACCAAAATGAGTTGAATGTCCCCCTTTCTTGGTATGTAAATTTGTCTTAAGATTACCGGATAATGATTTGCAGCTATGAAAGTTAATAGATGATTCCCTGGGTTGCGATGATCTATGGATAATTGGTCGGGTGGTACCAAGCTTCTGGTACAGATAGAGGCAGCTAGTGATTGGACGTTTTCCATCTATATATCCTCCTCTTACCATTTTTTTTCACCCTTCCATTGACACGACAACATTATTACTGAACACATAAGCTCTATCCTTTATATATACAGTATATAATTGCAAGGGAAAATGCTTTTTAAAAAAAGGTTTTAAAAAATTAATTATTAATTTAATTTAATCTTTTTTTATTTTTTATATTCTATATATATTTAAATTTTTAATGATTTATTGTACTACAGTGCTGCTCACCATTCTTGTCACGCCTTCATTTTTTCGTAGACTGTACAATATCTTCAGAAATAAATGGAAATGTACCAAAGTTATATCCTCAGGATTTGTGGTCCAAAGTAATACAACAATACAATATTGTTTTTCAACTTCAATGTTGCAATATCAAAGAAAAAACTGAATGTGCCACAATAATGGCACCCCTAATTAATACTTGGTTGCACACCCTTTGTCATTGCTGACAGCCTCCAGACATTTCTTGTAGCCATCTGTAAGCTTCTTGCACTTCTCAGCTGGAATTTTCTCCCACTCTTCCTTTGCAGTTTGTTCAAGCTCTTGAATGTTTGCAGGGTTCTTTTTCCCAATGGCAGATTTCAGCTCACCCCTAAGATTTTCAATGGGATTGAGGTCAGGACTAGTATTGAGGGATACCTTCCGATATCAGGAAATATCGGATCGGATTGGATCGGGCCGATACCCAAAAAGTATCGGATATCGCCGATTCCGATACCGGAAACCAATGCAAATCAATGGGACACAAATATCGGAATGAAAATAAACCCTTTCTTTCCTTGTAGGTTAATTCTACATGAAGGAAAACAACTAACAATAATGTAGAATGTATTGGTGGAGGTGGTTGCCCAAATCGATGGGAACAGTGCTCACAGTGAAACATGAAAAGCCGGCAATTCATCAGTGGCATACACCGGTACCCGACAATTTAGAACAGAAAGAATAGAGCTTCACACATAGATTAGATAGAAACATGTCAGTCACATATATATGAAGTACAGTGACAGTGTTGCTTACTGTACTTGTCATTTAGTGTAAAGGATTTATTTAAAAAAATATTAGTGTTTTAATGCACCGTCTCTTTAAAAAAGCCGGCCGGCAATTTAGCAGCGGTACCCGACAATTTATAACAGAAAGAAAGAGCATCACACATAGATTTGATACATAGAAACATGTCAGTCACATATATAAGAAGTGCAGTGACAGTGTTGCTTACTGTACTTGTCATTTAGTGTAAAGGATTTATTTAAAAAAATCTTAGTGTTTTCATGCACCGTCTCTTTAAAAAAGCCGGCCGGCAATTCAGCAGCGGTACCCGACAATTTACAACAGAAATAATAGAGCATCACACATAGATTAGATAGATAGAAACATGTCAGTCACATATATAATAAGTACAGTGATAGTGTTGGTTACTGTACTTGTCATTTAGTGTTAAAATAAAGGATTTATTAAAAAAAAAATTGGCGTGGGGCTCCCCGTAATTTTAGTCTCTAGCGGAGGTTAAGCAGACAGCTAGGGCAGATGTTTGAAGCCTGGGAAGAGGGTAATACCCACGGAGCTTCCCAGGCTACTAATATCAGCCCCCAGCTGAATACCTAGCCTTTACTAGCTATTAAGATGGGGGACCCCCCCAAAAAATGACGTGGGGTCCCCCCTATTTTAATAGCTAGCAAAGGCTAGGCAGACAGCTGGGGGCTGATATTAATAGCCCAGGAAGGGTGCCATGAATATTGGCCCCCTCCCAGGCTAGAAACACCAGCCGTCAGCCACCCCAGAAATGGCGCATCCATAGGATGCGCCAATTCTGGCACTTAGCCTCGCTCTTCCCACTGCCCTGTAGCGGTGGCAGTGGGGTAATAGGGTTGGAGTTGATGTCAGCTTATAATGCCAGCTGACATCAAGCCCATGTTAGTAATGGAGAGGCGTCTATAAGACACCCCCATTACTAACCCCATAGTCAAAGTTAAAAAAAAAACACAAACACCCAGAATAAAGTCCTTTAATTGAAATAAAGACACAATTCTTTATTGTTCTAAATTAAACCTTACTTACCATCACGCCCATTCCAGCTGAAGCCAACGATCTCCTGCAATAAAAGAAAAATAATAAAGCAACATCATCCTTACCTTTCGATGGCTCCCAGGACAGCTCCAGCTCTGCTACATGGAGATGACAGGCTGGATCGCAGCAGAAAGCTGCCATCCAGCATGTCATCCCGCAGACACTGAGAAGCACAGGCATGCTTGCGCTCCTCAGTGTCTGACTGTGACGGCATCCCGATGAGCCAACAATGAACTCAGCTCACCTCATGCACGTCACTGATAGCATGGGAGAATTCTCCTGCGCATGCGGTGAGCGTGAGAGACTCGGCTCATCGGGATGCCGTCACAGCCTGATACTGAGGAGCGCAAGCATGCCTGCGCTTCTCAGTGTCTGCGGGATGACAGGCTGGATGGCAGCTTTCTCCTGCGGTCCAGCCTGTCATCTCGATGTAGCAGAGCTGGAGCTGTCCTGGGAACCATCGAAAGGTAAGAATGATGTTGCTTTATTATTTTTCTTTTATTGCAGGAGATCGTTGGCTTCAGCTGGAATTGGCGTGATGGTAAGTATGGTTTAATTTAGAACAATAAAGAATTGTGTCTTTATTTCAATTAAAGGACTTTATTCTGGGTGTTTGTGTTTTTTTTTAAATACTTTACTAGAAATTCATGGCGGTCATGTCTAATATTGGCGTGACCCCATGAATTTCGGGCTTAGGGCCAGCTGATAATGCCAAGCTGGCCCTAACCCCTTTATTACCCAGTGAGCCACCGCACCAGGGCCCTGGATGAGTTGGGTACAGCGCCAGAAGATGGCGCTTCTATGAACGCGCCATTTTCTGGGGTGGCTGTGGACTGCAATTTGCAGCGGGTGGGGCCCAGAAAGCTTGGGTCTCCCTGCGCTGCAGATTCCAGTCCCCAGCTGCCTAGTTGTACCTGGCTGGACACAAAAATAGGGCGAAGCCCCACGTATTTTTTTTTTTATTTTTTCATGAAATTCATGAAATAATTAAGAAAAAAAGGGCTTCCCTATATTGTTGTGTCCGGCCAGGTACAAATAGGCAGCTGGAGGTTGGGGTCAGCCCGTTCCTGTCTGCTGTACCTGGCTGGACACAAATATAGTGCGAAACCCCACATCAATTTTTTTTTAATTATTTCATGAATTTCCTGAAATAATTAAAAAAAAATTGCCTATTTGTACCTGGCTGGACACAAAAATAGGGTGAAGCCCCACGTATTTTTCTTTTTTAAACTTATTTCATGAAATTCATGAAATAATAAAAAAAAAGGGCTTCCCTATATTGTGTCCGGCCAGGTACAAATAGGCAGCTGGGAGTTGGGGGCAGCCCGTTCCTGGATTCTGTACCTGGCTCGCATACAAAAATATGGCAAAGCCCACGTCAAAATTTTTGGGAAAAATTAATTAAAAAATAAATATTAATTTAGGGACTGCATCTTTATTAACCCCTCAAGTGTCATTTAGTGTTAAAATAAAGGATTTATTAAAAAAAAATTGACGTGGGATCCCCCATAATTTTAGTCTCTATCGGAGGTTAAGCAGACAGCTGGGGCAGATGTTTGAAGCCTGGGAAGGGGGTAATACCCATGGAGCTTCCCCGGCTACTAATATCAGCCCCCAGCTGAATACCTAGCCTTTACTAACTATTAAAATGGGAGACCCACCCAAAAAAATGACGTGGGGTCTCCCCTATTTTAATAGCTAGCAAAGGCTGGACAGACAGCTGGGGGCTGATACTAATAGCCCAGGAAGGGTGCCATGAATATTGGCCCCCTCCTAGCCTTTACTAACTATTAAAATGGGAGACCCACCCAAAAAAATGACGTGGGGTCCCCCCTATTTTAATAGCTAGCAAAGGCTGGACAGACAGCTGGGGGCTGATACTAATAGCCCAGGAAGGGTGCCATGAATATTGGCCCCCTCCCAGGCTAGAAACACCAGCCGTCAGCCACCCCAGAAATGGCGCATCCATAGGATGCGCCAATTCTGGCACTTAGCCTCGCTCTTCCACGCTGCCCTGGTGCGGTGGCAGGGGGTAATAGGGTTGGTTTTCATGTCAGCGCCAGCTGCCATGAAGCCCAGGTTAGTAATGATGGGCGTCTATAAGACACCCCCATTACTAACCTGAAACATTTAAGTGTGACAAAGATGCAAAAGAATAAGAAATCAGGAAGGGGGCAAACACTTTTTCACACCACTGTATGTGTGAAGTGTAAAGTAAATTCTACAAGGTTTTCTATATATTGAGAAAATATAAATCTGATAACTGTGACTTGCATTTGTATTTATCCCTCCGGAGTAAATAGTCTGTAGGACCACCTTTCGCTGCAATTACTGCTGCAAGTCTTTTCAGGTATGTCTCTACCAGCTTTGCATCTAGAAGTGACATTTTCTCCCATTCTTCTTTGTAAATGCTCTATCTCAGTGAGATTGGATGGAGACGTCTGTGAACAGCAATTTCAAGTCTTGCCACAGATCCTCAATGGGATTTCGGTCTGGCCTTTGGGCCATTCACACTCATGAATCTGCGGTGAGGGGTTCAGCATGAGGCTGCGGTATGTGCATTGCATTACACACATCTATTGCCTGGTACATTCTCATACTTACCACAATGCTCTTCAATTCTAGAAAATGTCAATCTGACATTTACAGAGTCACTTTTATCCCAAGCTTCAGAGCTACAACTAGAAGATGATTCCAAAAGTATAGTATCCAGAATATTAGTAATATACAGTGATCAGAAAAATAAGATTATCCCAAGATAATAGGACAAAACGCCAACATAAAGTGTCATGCAGTGCTCCATCATTAGTGGCAAATGCTGCCCATGTCAGTAATGTCATACAGAGCCCATAAGAATATATTCACCACCAATATTATAAACCCAGGTATGACAATAGTCATTATGGCACATTATACCGATACATGTGTAGGCTCCGCATGGTGCTGGAATTCAGAAGTTCAAAGTGCACATTTCTTATAGCTCCTATATTGTACATATGGCAACTATATGGCACAGTTGAATGGCATTACCCATATGGGCAGTTCATGGCACTAGTTATATTCCCAGTATATGGTAACAGAATTGTATCCACCTGTATTTTATATTTAATGTGCTGTCTATAAAAGGATAGTTTTTTACATCAGTCAGATTAATTACATTATTAAAAGGCTATACGCAATTTCTTAATTGGGTAAAATTGCAAAGTGCTTGTAAAAATAGGGAACTTTGCAAATAACCCCTTTTTAAAAATTCTCTTCATTTCTCATGAGAGGAGGTATTTTGAATTCTAGAATTTGCTTGTTGCCTAGGTCAGCCACCATTCTGTCTGTCAGAGTTGACTGTTCTCCCAAACAAGGAGGACAGCGCTTACAACTTGTTTCCCATGGAGCTTGTGAGTGCTGCTGAGAAGCTGTCTAGATACCAGGATTCAGCCACCTTCAGGGTCCTTGAGCTCCTCCAATGCCTCATGCCACATCCAAGCACTGATTTTACAATACATACTGCTTATAGTATTATATATTATTATGCAAATCTGTTAGCCCAGATGAGGCTGGTGTACTTGTCAGCATATGCATAAGGATGGCTGTATAATCCTTTGTGAAACTTTTCCTTTATCACATTAAAATAAGGATAAAACGCTCCTCTTAACATCAGGATTGCACAGCCATCCTGATGTGAATTTTCAGAGTACGTACATCAGCCCCATCTGGTCCGAGATCTGATTAATAGTATTTTTACAGTTTGCTTTGTGAAACCTGGTCATATAACTGCTTGAACGTGTGAGTGCTGTTCTGTAAGAGGACGGACACCGAGACAGCTTGAGATACTGCGGAGGAGCCTTCCAGCAGGTGGTGTAAAGTTTGGAAAGTGGAAGCCCAGCGTAAATGTTTTTGCCAGTCATCTATCTGTGGTGAAGCTGTTCCCCTATTTAAGAGTATTTGTAGTTATGAAGCATGTTGGCGTCTCGGAGACTCTGTGACCAGTAAGCTTGTTGCCTCTTTTCAGTAACATTATCCTAAACTGTCACCAGTATGTGCCTGAATTACTTCTGCCGTCCTTTAGCGGTGACACCAGATACCAGTCTGCCACCAATGTCATTGTATCCTAAAGAAATGTCCTAAAGCATTCCCACCCCATAATCACACTGTGCCTTACAGGCATTTAGTGTTCATAGAGAAGGTCGTCTACTCTGGAGCAATGGACATCATGAAGCTTCACTAGAAGAGCATCTATCCCTTCTGTAGTAAGCCCAATTATTCTATGCATTACAGCTATTTAGTTACACAGCAAATATGTAATTCTACATTGAAAGCTCAGGCCAGAAGTGGCATGCTGGGTCATTTAATAAGGGTCTGTGTTATTGAAGCAAATTGTTTCCATTAAAATTGTACTAAGTATTATTTTTAAGTCAAAGTAAAATGTATAATACAAAAGCGTCAACATGATCTTTATCAAACATTCACTGTGAAAAATAATAATGTGACATAAGAAAAAAATATGAAGAACTTCCAATATACATCTAAGACAAAATGTATAATCTAGAATATAGTGAATAAGCGAATACTATTGAGAAGCGAATATCAAGTATAAGCAAATAATCCTCATTAGGGTTTAGCAAAAAATTACAAAAACATGCTAATATGCCGAGACACTAGCAATGACTAATCTAGAATTCAGCAGAAAGAACAATCTGTGTGCACCAAATATGGAATTAAATTACAAATAACTCCAGTCCATATATTGATAATACAATTTATCACAGGAAAATAGTTATATGTGAAAAAAGTATGTAGTATAGTGTAAAAAATATAACCCACCAATATTATTACTATTGGCAAATAAAATCCTTGTGTCCGGTCTAGGAGGGCTGTATTTCCCTATTTACACTAATAAAAAGCGCGATCATTGCCTTGTCATTTCCTATAGTATTAACACCAGAATGAGTATCCACAGCGGCATCTCAAGTTCAGACTTACACTATTTTTGATGGACTAGAAGCCAAGGGCATGTTCACATGTTGCATTTTTGCCGTATTTTCAAAAGTTATTTCCGCACGTTCTTTGCATGAAAAAACGCAGTGTTTTAATGTACTAGCAAAGTCAATGAGATTTATGGAATCTCATGTACATTCTGCTTATTTTTTCCTTGCAGATTTGAAGAAGTTTCATATCTTCTGCATGTCAATTCTTGAAGCGTTTTTGCACATATTTTAGGCAGCATTTTACCCGCCAACACTCTAGTATTTCTTTTCCTCTACAAATAATAACCGTGTGCACATCCCCTAAATGCTGCAAAACAGCGTCAGAAGGAAAATGGTGGCAAAGAGCGTTCTGCAAAACAGCAAACTCACACATGTGGGTTTTCTAAGAAGCCATTATAGTAACTAGAAATTATTCTTTAGAAACCTATAGTTGTCATTACGTGTAAATATTACTATCGAGATTGCTGCAAAGTATATTCAAGTCTTAACCTGAAAATGTGAAAAAGATCTGGATATTTGAGTCTTTCTATAGGAAAAAAGGCAGCAGAAAAGCTAAAATAAACCTCTATCTGTGAGCTTGGCCTAATACTATGTGATATGATGAGAATAAAATAGAAAAACACCAATATCTGATAACTCATATATATGACTGCTTATGGTCAATTCCTATCACATGACCAGTGAGCACATTGGAATGTTGCCGGTTGGCAGTTGGAGAGTTGCGGTTGGCTTGCATGCGGATGAGGAGGAGCTGCCTTCAGCAAAGCGACATTATGGAGATTAAAGAGGAGGACTTTAGGATGAGAGGGAAGAAAAGGAGAAGAAATGTTTTGGACTCATCGGATGATGAGAAGCCGTCCATCAAGAAGAGCCATAGGAGAGGAGAGAAGAGAAATGGCTCAGAGTTGGAGATCGTCTCTCAGAAGATTGATCACCAAGGCCAGAAAGAAGAACAGGAATGTCATCAGGAGGTCCTAGCTAGAAGAAGTGGAGCCAAGAGGAGAAGACAAATCTTTGGCTCATCACATGAAAGCTCTTCAATCAAGAAAGAAGAAGAAGGGCAGAAGACCACCAAGGGCACAGGTAATACTATACATCAGCTTACCACAGGGAGCACCATGACATGTAGCTTCTCATGCCCACACTTACAGATCAGGGCAATGTTGTCACTTTACACAAGTTACACATCTTTTAAATCTGACAGGTGGAGGATGTGATACATGAGCAAGATCTGAAGCTGGAGGGTTGTAGAACTGTTCCCCAGTCCATTTATATATATGTATATATTCAGTACTTTGTTAAACCCCTACATGATCAGGCCATTTTTCCCCATTCTTGCCAAGGCACATTTTTTTCTTATTTTCATACATATGGTTTAAAAAACTGTAAAAAATTGTAATGTTTGGATATTTAAATATTTTTTTGTGAAACATCGAGTCTAAATTTTACAATATTTTAATATTATTTTATTTTTTTTCTGGTAATATCTGTAGTAAATAAAGGATTTCTGTGCTTGTGTTATTTTTATATATTAGTTACATGGTTTTTTGTTAGGGATGGGGCTTGTAAATGCAATTTGGATAGTCATTGTTTTTTTATTTATTTTTTCCTGTTTTTTTTGCTCTTTATTTCAATGATTTTACACAGGTGTTGTCTTAACTTTTGAAACATTTGATTTTTTTCTTGCTTGAATGGATAAAAAAAATTGCAATATGGTTTCATTAAAATAAAATTGAGTCGTTTGCCTCCTATAGTCTTTGTGTTGCGCTGTCTATTGCTGGCTGCAGAATTAGTTAATGAGGTTGACCATTTTATCTTTACTTTAACAGATGTGTTGGGGACATGATTTTGTGGCATTTACTATGATATACTGTAGGTATGTCAGATTCTCCTCCTGCTCTTGTTACTGCAGCTTTCCTTACAGACTGCCCAGCTCTCTAGTCTATAATATGGCTGCTGGTGGAGGAGCAGTGACCAGACCTGTCCGTCAGTCTACTTCACTATAAAAGCATCTTTCTCATGGGAGGTTCTCAATAGGACAAGGCTGATGGAGTGGTCTGGTTACATGCTCCTCCATCAGTGACCATTGTATGGACTGGAGAGCTGTGCAGTATGTGAGGAAAGCTGAACTAACAAGTGCAGGAGGAGAACCTGCCATACTTATATAATAGTAATTGTTAATAAACCTGTGTCCCAAACACATCTGCTGGTATATTGATCCTAGTTACAGGGGACATTCAACCTACTGCCTATATAGCAGGGTTGACTGGGTCTCCTAGGACCCAGAAGCTCTTGCTCTTTCTCTACACCCGGCCATCACATGATCTCTGGGTCTGGAGCAGGAAGCGCTATCTGCGCTTACCATACTGAATACACAGCACTTGTTCAGAGCTGTGTACACAGTAATTGAAAAGGCAGAGACGGTAATAAATCCTCTCTACCTTCTCTATAGGGAGTATCCAAAAAGAAAAGAGTCGGCCCCTATAAATGCTCTTCCATAACTATATAACCCAAAAAGAGAAAAATGGAAACAGGAGCAAATCCAATAAAAGTTACATTTTTATTGCAAAAATGTAAGTAAAATCAGACATAATCAAAAGAGATAAAAAATCCAAGGGAAAGAGGTGACAACAAAGTGCCACGGAACCACAGGAATAAACCAATGTAAGGCAAGAGACAATATATCTACTGTATATATATGTATATATATATATATGTATATATACAGTGCTGGCCAAAAGTATTGGCACCCCTGCAATTCTGTCAGATAATACTCAGTTTCTTCCTGAAAATGATTGCAATCACAAATTCTTTGGTATTATTCTCTTCATTTAATTTGCTTGCAAGGAAAAAACACAAAAGAGAATGAAGCAAAAATCAAATCATTGATCATTTTACACAAAACTCCAAAAAAGGGCCGGACAAAAGTATTGGCACCCTCAGCCTAATACTTGGTTGCACAACCTTTAGCCAAAATAACTGCGAACAACCGCTTCTGGTAACCATCAATGAGTTTCTTACAATGCTCTGCTGGAATTGTAGACCATTCTTCTTTGGCAAACTGCTCCAGGTCCCTAATATTTGAAGGGTGTCTTCTCCAAACTGCCATTTTGAGATCTCTCCACAGGTGTTCTATGGGATTCAGGTCTGGACTCATTGCTGGCCACCATAGAAGTCTCCAGTGTTTTCTCTCAAACCATTTTATAGTGCTTTTGGAAGTGTGTTTTGGGTCATTGTCCTGCTGGAAGACCCATGACCTCTGAGGGAGACCCAGCTTTCTCACACTGGGCCCTACATTATGCTGCAAAATTTGTTGGTAGTCTTCAGACTTCATAATGCCATGCACACGGTCAAGCAGTCCAGTGCCAGAGGCAGCAAAGCGACCCCAAAACATCAGGGAACCTCCGCCATGTTTGACTGTAGGGACAGTGTTCTTTTCTTTGAATGCCTCTTTTTTTTTCCTGTACACTCTATGTTGATGGTTTTTCCCAAAAAGCTCTACTTTTGTCTCATCTGACCAGAGAACATTCTTCCAAAACGTTTTAGGCTTTCTCAGGTAAGTTTTGACAAACTCCAGCCTGGCTTTTTTATGTCTCGGGGTAAGAAGCGGGGTCTTCCTGGGTATCCTACCATACAGTCCTTTTTCATTCAGATGTCGACGGATAGTACGGGTTGACACTGTTGCACCCTCGGACTGCAGGGCAGCTTGAACTTGTTTGGATGTTAGTCGAGGTTCTTTATCCACCATCCGCACAATCTTGCGTTGAAATCTCTCGTCAATTTTTCTTTTCCGTCCACATCTAGGGAAGTTAGCCACAGTGCCATGGGTTTTAAACTTCTTGATGACACTATGCACGGAAGACACAGGAACATTCAGGTCTTTGGAGATGGACTTGTAGCCTTGAGATTGCTCATGCTTCCTCACAATTTGGTTTCTCAAGTCCTCAGACAGTTCTTTGGTCTTCTTTCTTTTCTCCATGCTCAATGTGGTACACACAAGGACACAGGACAGAGGTTGAGTCAACTTTAATCCATGTTAACTGGCTGCAAGTGTGATTTAGTTATTGCCAACACCTGTTAGGTGCCACAGGTAAGTTACAGGTGCTGTTAATTACACGAATTAGAGAAGCATCACATGATTTTTCAAAGGGTGCCAATACTTTTGTCCACCCCCTTTTTTAGGTTTGGTGTGGAATTATATACAATTTGGCTTTAGGACAATTCTTTTTGTGTTTTTTTCATTGAAGACAAATTAAATGAAGAGAATAATACCAAAGAATTTGTGATTGCAATCATTTTCAGGAAGAAACTGAGTATTATCTGACAGAATTGCAGGGGTGCCAATACTTTTGGCCAGCACTGTATATATATATATATATATATATATATATATATATATATATATATATATATAGGGTGGGCCATTTATATGGATACACCTAAGTGATATCAACTTCCTGTTTGTGGCCCATTAGTATATGGGAGGGGGAAAACTTTTCCAGATGGGTGGTGACCATAGCGGCCATTTAGAAGTCGGTCATTTTGGGTCCAACTTTATTTTTTTCAATGGGAAGAGGGTAATGTGAAACATCAAACTTATTGAGAACTTCATAAGAAAAACAATAGTGTGCTTGGTTTTAACGTAACTTTATTCTTTCATGAGTTTTTTACAAGTTTATGATCACTTATAAAATGTGTTCAAAGTGCTGCCCATTGTGTTGGATTGTCAATGCAACCCTTTTCTCCCACTCTTGACACACTGACAGCAATGCCGCAGAAGAAATGCTAGCACAGGCTTCCAGTATCCATTGTTTCAGTTGCTGCACATCTCGTATCTTTATGGTATGGTGTGGTATATGGAGTACAAAGATAGTGGGACCATTCTTCATCAATGGAAACCTCAATGCCACTGGATATCTGAAACTGCTACATGTTGATGTGTTGCCCTCTTTATGCACTGAAGATGGCACGTTCCCTGAGTTTTTCCAACAAGATGGTGCACGATCACATTATGGGTGTCAGATCAGAGCATTCCTACATGAACTGTTTCCTGGAAAGTGGATTGGTCGTCGTGGGCTAGTTGAATGGCCACCAAGGTCTCCCGATCTGACCCCCTTAGACTTTTATCTTTGGGGTCATCTGAAGGCAATTGTCTATGCTGTGAAGATATGAGATGTGCAACATCTGAAACAACGGATACTGGAAGCCTGTGCTAGCATTTCTTCTGCGTTGTTGCTATCAGTGTGTCAAGAGTGGGAGAAGAGGGTTGCATTGACAATCCAACACAATGGGCAGCACTTTGAACACATTTTATAAGTGGTCATAAACTTGTAAAAAACTCATGAAAGAATAAAGTTACGTTAAAACCAAGCACACCATTGTTTTTCTTATGAAATTGTCAATAAGTTTGATGTGTCACATGACCCTCTTCCCATTGAAAAAATAAAGTTAGATTCAAAATGGCCGACTTCAAAATGGCCACCATGGTCACCATCCATCTGGAAACGTTTTCCCCCTCCCATATACTAATGTGCCACAAACAGGAAGTTGATGTCACCAACCATTCCCATTTAATTTAGGTGAATCCATATAAATGGCCCACCCTGTGTATACATTTATGTATATATATATATATATATATATACAGTATATATATATATATATATATATATATATATATATATATATATATAGAAAGAAAGAATATCAAGAGGCAGCACTCCAAAAATATTATAGAAAAATGGACTTTAATGAGCCCAAAGGCAACGTTTCGGTTCACAGAATCTTTCTCAAGCAGAGTTCAAGTGCATATAGTGCAATATATATAGTTACAAACAGTGATTCCATAATTATAATTAATTGATACAAAACCATGATTACATAAGAAAAGTGCAGTAGTGCATATCACAAAATATTATTCAGTTACATACATAGTGATAAAATTTTAGACAGATATATTATTATCATCAATTACAGTATCCATAACTCTCATAAAGTGATAAGTGCTTTGATTAGTATTTATCAGTGCCAGGTGTACATTATAAATCATAATATATTTGAGGTTGCGACTCACACTGCAGCAATCATGCATGACCACGTTTCTTACTTCCTCCACGCTGTCCTCGGCGTCTCAAAATCCCATCTGCGCATGTCTCCCAGGAAATCCCCATTATCTCGTCACATGATCGGTGCAAACCTGGTCCGCCCGCTTCGTGACGTCACCGGGCATGCGCATTACACTTCTAATGCTACGATCGCCATCTTTTAAATTGGCAAGCCCCACCAAAAGCTTTTCTTCAAATGTAAACAACGTATGTGCTTTAATGATTTCTCTTATCCCCTATTTATAATAAAAGCGCACTATTTCTCATTATTAGGGACAACATTCTGTTAGCAGTTTCCCAATATATTTGCATTGCAATGACAGTATTCAAATAGTGATTCCTGTGTCCATAAGGCTATGTGCCCACGATGCAGAAATGAAGCAGAAAATTTCTGCAGCATTTCTGCATCTCCCTGGCAGAAAAAACGCATGCAGATTGTACATGCAGATTGTGCATGCGTTTTTCCTGCAGAATACATGCGGATCCACATGCGGATTCACATGCGTTTCCGCATGCAGATTGACAAGCGCTTTCCAGGCGATTAGCATCACTTGGAAAGTGCTTGACAACTAGGTCACACTGTATAAATCCATGCAAACAGCATGGATTTATATAGTGTGAACCGTAAAAATTAAAACAAATAAAGCTATACTCACCCCCGAGGCCCCGGTGTGGCTGCAGCGCTGCTTCCTGGCTGGTTCCCGGCTGCCAGCATATCGCGAGACAGAGCGGTGAAGGGCCTGCGGTCACATGACTGTGACGTCACCGCAGGTCCTCAAGCGATGCCGGCATTCAGAGAGAAGACGCCGGACAGGTGAATATAACTTTATTTGTTATTTTATTCTTTTTTTACAGGTACAATGGTACCCAGGTCTGGAGGAGAGTCTCCTCTCCTCCAGAACTGGGTACCATCCACACATAGAGACGTATAGAATCCGCTTGTACAAATGTACAGTCGCGGTTTCTATGCATTTCAATGCAAGTCAATGGCGGGAGTTCCGCTGCGCTTCCGCAAAATTAAATGACATGCTGCGGATTTTTGTACGCAGCATAAACGCTGCGGAAAAATCCGCAGCATGTGCATAGAACATGCGGAATCCCCTTGGGGACCATGGGGGGCGGATTACCTAGTGTTTAACAAGCGTTTATGCTGCGGAAATTCCGCAGCATAAACGCTTGAAAAACGCTACGTGGGCACTCAGCCTCAATGAACTGAGGGATAATATTTATTACATAACCCAAACACCCTTCCATGGAATTCCCTATTCCTAGGTTCATCCATGGAGTGAGATTAATAGGTCAGAGGAGGAACCCTCAACAGGTCTCCACCTCCTTCCCAATCTCAGGTGTTTAATTGGGAATACATTACAATCCAATTCCCTCCATAAGTAGGAATACCATTTCATAATGTAAAAATATATATCTATAACTTTTTATATATATATATATATATATATATATATACATACAGTTAAGTGTCTATAAAGAAGGAATAATCAACAAGTGTTATTAAAGCATGATTCGTCCCAAGGGAGGCAGAGAAAAATCAATAAATACGTTCAATTGATTCATTAACATACTTACTGCATCCCATGCACAAAGGTTAATGATACATTAAATTAGGGATAAGACATAGAGCAACTGGAAAAGAATGTATCAGAGTCCAGATCACAAGTAAAGCATATAAAGTACGAGTGCACAGCAGGAACTAGTTATACAGTACAAGTTGCTAATATCCAAATAAGGAGAAGAATCATGCCTATGACACAGATGTCACAACATAAGTATATCTTCTAGTGAGAGTAATACACAGTGACACATATAGAAAGTTATGGTCCCACATAAAATGAGAGTACAGCCTAGTTACAACCTGTAGATGGCATGAAAGCAGCCCTGACGCGCGTTTCAAGTCCTGCTTCTCCAGGGGGCGATTGTGTATGGGTGACAGGCAGGGGGGTATATATATCCAAAGTATTTTGGCACGTGTAGCGGGGGTACAGCGACGCTTCCAGTGGCGGAAGCCAGCCCCGGAAGCTAGGGAGTCAGTGTCCAACGCAGCAGGTGCCCGCCTCCCGCTAACACGTCAGTAAGGAGGGCCCGAAGTGCCGCGTCATAGGGACACGTATTCATGGCAACCAGGTGCTTCTTGCCGGCTGGCAGAATGTGCACAATCATCAGGATGCCAAGAGATGCAGACATACTTAGAGGGAGAGAAAGAAATTGCGGAGAACATTACCGGCCCATACCTGGTGTAAGTTAATCATGACTTTCTATGTATATATATATACTAGCTATTGAAGCCGTTCTATGCCCAGGTGGCGAGCATTTTTATTGGTATATGGTCTCCCATGCTGGTATGTGTGGTATGTGCTGCCCCCCTCCTGGTATTTGTGCTGCCCCCATCCTGTCCGCACCATCCTATCCTGGCATGCATGGCACTCCTCATCCCTATCCTGGTATGCATGGCCCCTCATCCGAATCCCGGTATGCGTGGCACCCCTCATCCCCAATCCCGGCATGCGTGGCACCCCTCATTCCCAATCCCGGTATGCGTGGCAACCCTCATCCCCAATCCCGGTATGCGTGGCACCCCTCATCCCCAATCCCGGTATGCGTGACACCCCTCATCCCCAATCCCGGTATGCGTGGCACCCCTCATCCCCAATCCCGGTATGCGTGGCTCCCCTCATCCCCAATCCTGGTATGCGTGATACCCCTCACCCCACAATCCTGGTATATGCATGGTCCCCTCACCCCACAATCCTGATATGTGTGGCCCCCTCATCCATTTCACACTGTACACACATACAAAAAAAAATAAAGAGTTATACTCACCTTTGTTCTCTGTGCTCCAGCGCTGCTGCGTCCTCTTCTACCGGAGGCCGGGGGAGGAGAGCAGCGCCGGGGCACTGCGCTGTCCGGCGCCATTTTGCTGAAGACACACTGTAAATGTGTCTTCAGTAAAATGGCAAAGGATAGCGCTATGTGCACGCGCCGATCCGACGCCTCACTCCTGCCCCCGGTCTCCGGCCAGAAGAGAGGTGCCGTGGCAACGCTCCTCCCGGTCAGGTAAGTATGCAAGTATGGCGCCGGAGAACGCGGTATGTGTTCAGTGTCTACGCATACCACGATCTCCGGCGCCATACACCTCCTCTTACCTGTAACGGCTGGATGCATGATTCTGTCTGAAGCCAGACTGTGCGTCGCGCATGCGCAGTCTATCGAGGCTTCAGACAGAGGGATGCATCCCCGGTTATATTATATATATATATATATATATATATATATATATATATATATATATATATATATATATACAGGGTGGTCCGAAAGTAGGTGGACAGAAAGTGTAATAAGGTTATGAAGGGGGAGATTTATCAAACATGGTGTAAAGTAAAACTGGCTCAGTTGCCCTTAGCAACCTATCAGATTCCACTTTTCATTCCTCACAGACTCTTTGAAAAAAAAAGTCTATTTCCAACAAGTTGGGGCCCCTCCACATTATTCAAGAGTAATCCGCGAGTATCCTGATGAAACATTTCCTAATAAATGGATTGGCCGAAGAGGCCCACTTGATTGGCCGGTACGTTCACCAGACTTGACCCCAATGGATTTTTTCTTTTGGGGAGTACTCAAGGACAAAATTTATAGTCGAAAACCAAAAAGTGTCAGTGACTTGAAAAATGACATAAGAGATGCACTTCAAGAAATTAATACCCAAAGAGACTTGTGCAAAAAAGTTTGTTGAAGCGCAAGAGGCGACTTCAAAGCTGTGCAAATTGTAATGGAAAACAGTTTGAGCCCCTGCATTGATAACATTTAAGGGCTTTTGTGTTATTGTTCAGAATAAAATGTAATTGTCAATGTTATGCTTGTGTTAGTAAATATAATTTTATATATAAATCAAAATAAATGTTATTATTTTCTGTCCACCTACTTTTGGACCACTATATATATATATATATATATATATATATATATATATATATATAAATACACAAAGATACAAAGATGTAGATAAAAGAGGGAAAATAATATATGAAAACACACAATCAGGAATAGACATCATATTGTGAGAATTATATACAACATATGTGTATAAAGTATAATGTCCACCAAGTAATACCCAAAGTATCATTATTAAATATAAAGGAGTATATATAGAGAGAGTCATGAGACAATATAATATAATATGTACTCAATATGGTACAGAGAATATGGGAATACCATGAGTATCAACAGAACAAAGTTATAAATTGTGCATAAATGTGCAAAACTAATGGTGGTAAAAAAGAGGGGAGGGAAGGGAAAGGGAAAAGGAAGAAAAAATGAAGATGTGACAAGTGAATGAAAACATGGAAACAATAATAAACAGAGAGTGCACGAATTGTGTGAATATTTTTTATTATTATTTCGTGACCAAGCCCATGTGGTGCAGATGTCGGATGCATCCAATGGCAACCAGAATCACAGCAACGTGAAAAACCACATATGTTACGTGAAAGTGTTACACTAGTGAGTAGTGATGAGCGAGCACGTTCGTTACTCGAGATTTATGAGCATGCTCGGGTGTTTTCCGAGCATCTTCAGTGTACTTGAATATCATGTTTGAGTCACTGTGTGTGCATGATTTGCGACTGTTTGACAGCTTTAACACATGTGAGGAATGCCTGTTTGTTAGGCTTTCCTCACATGTATTAAAGCTGTCAGTCGCAAATCATGCACACACAATAACTCAAACATAACACCTCAGCACGCTGAAGATACTGGGCGAGCACCCGAGCATGCTCGCCGAAAGGGTTAACAAACCACGCTCGCCCATCACTACAAGTGAGACCAATCACAGGTAAAATAAATATAATAAATAACAATAGTATGAAGAGATAGTTAATGTCACAATACAAATGTATGTGTGCCCTTCACATACGAGTGAGCATAGACATGTGTTATATAGTAACATAGCTACTGACATCAGTATAATGGAAAATGTACAATAAAAAAATCAGAAAATTATAAGCCACAATGGGCAAGAGGAATCGAAAAAATAAAATAAAAAATATATAAGTGATAGGAATACTGACGTGTCAGTGTGACACAGGAAGTGCATCTTAAAGTGCCCTTTTTTGTGCATCCAAAATCACAGATTTAAAGCAACAATAAACAAAGAGTAAAAGCCGATGAATAACAATAGTGAGTAAAATGTTTTATAAAAAATGCTTATAGCGGATGGAATCAATTAGTGGCACACCGCACAGGAAATAGACAGGTCCGAAAAAGAGAGAGCAGCAGGGCGGGATGCTGCTGAAAGGTGAGTACATATCCATAAAAAGGGAGACGCGTGGAGCGCTGGCCCGCAAGGACGATCAGGCACCCGGTCCCCGAGGGGGGCAGAAAAAGGGAGGGAGGGAAGGGAGAAGAAGATCCTCCAAGTGAGTGGTGGTCCAGCATCTGTCTCACAGTAGAGTGTACAAAAATACTGGATACCCTGCATGTAAATAAAAAAGTGAGAAGTTATAAACAGCATAAAACATAAGTAAAACCTAAACACAATAGCACATTACAAGAAAGGGACAAAACTGAGGACCTCGTTGAGGCCTTTGGGGCATATGCAATCAATTTTCATAATCCACCAACGGTCTTTCTCCAATCCCCCCCCCCTAGTCAATTAATATCCTGTCAATACCCCGAATTTGGAGGAGGCTAGCATCACACCCATGTTTTAACTTGAAATGCCTTGGGATAGGCTTCAATACAGTATCGGCAAGAGATTCTGATGCATTCTTAATATCTTGCACGTGCTCCCTCACACGCACTCTCAGTTGGCGAAAAGTAAGACCCACATAGATGAGGCCACATGGACACAAGGCGTGGTTGATTACGCCTTCTGTATTGCAAGATGTATGCTGTGTGATTTGAAACTCCTTATGACCATCACTTGATGGGAAGGATGTACACCGCACCAGATTTACACAGGCCGCACAGTTCTTGCATGGATAGAAGCCCCATCTGGGGCCTTTTGAGCTGAAGGCTTTCTCTGGTCCCGGATCTTTATGGTAACTATGTACCAGCAAGTCCCTCAGGTTCATCGCCCTTCTATAGGTGGTGGAAGGGACTGGTGTAGTACATTTGGAAAGGACTAGGTCTTGCTTCAAAATGGGCCAATATTTCCCCAATGCATTTCTAACATCTATCACAGTAATTGAAAAGCCAGAGATGGTAATAAATCCTCTCTACCTTCTCTATAGGGAGTCCGACTGTGACTGCCGGTAGGCTCGGGGCTGAGGTAACTGCACAATCTGGTGCAGGTGTTATACAATGTAGTGTTGTTTTAGAACAGACCTGCACAACAAACAGCTCATGTACCGCATGCAGCCCACCAAAGTTTTGCTGCAGCCCATGGAGCCGTCCAGGATATGGAGCTCCCATCTTCTTATATTCAAATGTTTCAGACGCAAACATATTTGAACACTGTCATCGGGACTAGGGTAAAACAGCGCTCGTCAGTCCCAGCCTCGACATGCTGCTGCTCGGCACGCTGCTGACGTCATCACACTATTGTCGGCACCCAAACACCTCAGAGGAGAAGAGATGGCACAGCCAATAGTAAGTCAAGGAGCCAAAGATTAAATTAATTATATCATTGTGGATGAGGAAGGAAGGGGCTAATGTTACAGTGAGGGCACATAATGAGGTTGACAATTGTCAAAGGGGGCACAATTGTGGTGGGGGTTCCTTCATTCTATCGGGCAATGTACAGGGGAATATTTTGGAGAGGGACAGTATGTGGGCATACAGTGGGTACAGAAAGTATTCAGACCCCTTTAAATTTTTCACTCTTTGTTTCATTGCAGCCATTTGGTAAATTCTAAAAATTTCATTTTTTTTCTCATTAACGTACACTCTGCATCCCATCTTGACTGAAAAAAAACAGAAATGTAGAAATTTTTGCAAATTTATTAAAAAGAAACCCTGAAATATCACATGGTCATAAGAATTCAGACCCTTGGCTCAGTATTGAGTAGAAGCACCCTTTCTATTTCAAGTGTTTATTTCTGTTAATGTTGATGACTATGGCTTACAGCCAATGAAAACACAAAAGTCATTGTCTCAGTAAATTAGAATAATTAACAAAAAACACCTCCAAAGGCTTCCTAAGCATTTAAAAAGTCCCTTAGTCTGTTTCAGTAGGCTCCACAATCATGGGGAAGACTTCTGACTTGACAGATGTCCAGAAGGCAGTCATTGACACACCCCACAAGGTCCCAGAGTTCCAATTTTCATTTGGAAATCAAGGTCCCAGAGTCTGGAGGAAGAGTGGAGAGGCCACAATCCAAGCTGCTTGAGGTCTAGTGTGAAGTTTCCACAATCAGTGATGGTTTGGGGAGTCATGTCATCTGCTGGTGTAGGTCCACTGTGTTTTTTCCAGGCCAAAGTCAGCGCAGCCGTCTACCAGGAAATTTTAGAGCACTTCATGCTTCCCTCTGCTGACAAGCTTTTTGGAGATGGAAATTTCATTCTCCAGCAGGACTTGGCACCTGTCCACACTGCCAAAAGTACCAATACCTGGTTTAAAACCAACAGTATCACTGTGCTTGATTGGCCAGTAAACTCGCCTGACCTTAACCCCATAGAGAATCTATGGGGTATTGTCAAGAGAAAGATGAGAGACACCAGACCCAACAATGCAGACGAGCTGAAGGCTGCTATCAAAGCAACCTGGGCTTCCATAACACCTCAGCAGTGCCACAGGCTGATCGCCTCCATGCCACATTGCCGCATTGATGCAGTAATTGATGCACGAGGAGCCCGACCAAGTATTGAGTGCATTTACTGAACATACATTTCAGTAGGCCAACATTTCAGATTTTAAAAACATTTTTCAAGATGTTGTTATAAAGTATTCTAATTTACTGAGATAATGACGCTTGTGTTTTCATTGGCTGTTAGCCATAATCATCTACATTATGTCCTTAAGGACAAAAATGTCCAGGAAGGATGGGAAATTTTTAAAAATGAGATTCTCAAAGCACAATCGTTAACAATCCCGAAAAGTAGGAAGAATGGGAAGCATTTAAGGAAACCAGGATGGATGAACACAGAACTTAAACACATGCTAAAAAGAAAGAAAGAAATGTTTATTAAATGGAAAGAGGGAGGCATATCTAAAGAAGATTATAATGCAGTCTGCAGATCCTGTAGGGCACGTATCAGGTTAGCTAAAGCTGACAATGAATTAAGACTTGCAAGAGATGTCAAAAGCAATAAAAAAGGATTTTGGGGGTATGTCAAAAGTAAAAGAAAAGTCAAAGATGCTATAGGATTTTTACAGGATGAAAATGGAGAAATGGTAAGAGAGGATGTTGAGAAGGCCGAACTTTTTAATTCCTATTTTGCATCTGTTTTCTCTCAGAAAGAAAATGTAACATCAACTGATCTTCACTGTCCTTTTAAAGGAATAGAGGAATCAAAGTTATCTGTAAACAGAAAGATTGTGAGGGAATATTTAGCTAACATAAATGAGTTCAAGTCTCCAGGTCCAGATGAATTACACCCCAGAGTACTGAAGGAGATCGTAGAAGAAATTTTAGAACCACTCTCCATAATCTTTGAAAATTCTTGGAGAACAGGAGAAGTCCCAGAAGACTGGAGAAGAGCAAATGTTGTTCCTATCTTCAAAAAGGGGAAGAAGGTGGACCCAGGGAACTATAGGCCGGTGAGTCTGACTTCTATACCAGGAAAGATCTTTGAACAAATTATTAAACATCATGTATGTAAGTACCTGGATAAGAATGAAGTGATTAACCAGAGTCAGCATGGGTTTGTAACTAACAAGTCATGTCAGACTAACTTAATTTCCTTCTATGACAGAATCACTGACTGGGTGGATCAGGGAAATGCTGTAGATATAGTATATCTTGACTTCAGCAAAGCATTTGACAAAGTATCTCACAACATCCTTATTGAAAAAATGACCAAGTATGCAATGGACCAGGCAACTGTTAGGTGGATTCATAACTGGCTTAGTGATCGGACTCAAAGGGTGGTTGTAAATGGCTTCACATCCAGCTGGATGAATGTCTCAAGTGGGATACCACAGGGCTCTGTCCTGGGACCTGTATTGTTCAACATCTTCATCAATGATTTAGATGAAGGAATTGAGGGTAAACTGATTAAATTTGCTGATGACACAAAGCTAGGAGGGATAGCTAATACTAGAGAAGAGAGAGAGAGGATTCAAAAAGACCTAAATAAACTGGAGCAGTGGGCAGCAACCAACAGAATGGTTTTTAACAGGGAAAAATGCAAAGTACTACATCTGGGCAATAAAAATAAAAAAAGCATATACAGAATGGGAGGAATAGAGCTAAGCAACAGTACATGTGAAAAAGACTTAGGTATACTAATAGATCATAGACTGAACATGAGTCAACAGTGTGATGCAGCAGCAAAAAAGGCAAATACAATTCTGGGATGTATTAACAGAAGCATACAGTCTAGATCACGTGAAGTCATTATCGGTCTTTACTCCTCTTTGGTCAGACCTCATCTGGAATACTGTGTACAGTTTTGGGCACCACATTTTAAAAAAGACATAGACAAACTGGAACAAGTTCAGAGAAGAGCGACCAGAATGGTGACTGGTCTGCAAACCATGTCCTATGAGGAACGGTTGCAGGATTTGGGAATGTTTAGCTTGCAAAAAAGAAGACTGAGAGGAGACTTAATAGCTGTCTACAAATATGTCAAGGGCTGTCACATTGTAGAAGGATCATCTTTATTCTCATTTGCACAGGGAAAGACTAGAAGCAACGGGATGAAACTAAATGGGAGGAGACACAGATTAGATATTAGAAAAAACTTTTTGACAGTTAGGGTGATTAATGAGTGGAACAGGCTGCCACGAGAGGTGGTGAGTTCCCCTTCAATGGACGTCTTCAAACAGAGGCTGGACAGACATCTGTCTGAGATGATTTAGTGAATCCTGCTTTGAGCAGGGGGTTGGACCAGATGACCCAGGAGGTCCCTTCCAACTCTGCCATTCTATGATTCTATGATTCTATGACATTAACAGAAATAAACACTTGAAATAGATCACTCTGCTTGTAATGACTCTATGTAATATGTGAGTTTCACTTTTTGTATTGAATAACTGAAATAAATAAACTTTTTGATAATATTCTAATTTAGTGAGATGCATGTGTATGTAGCCTCTATTTCTTTAGTGTGGTAAGTACCATTTTGAGGGTATGTACCATTATTATTCATTGTAGCAAAATGGGAAACAGAAAATCCACTACTGTTGTTGCAGATTCATGGTTTTGCATAGCATTTGCTCTCCTGCACTGATTATGGGGGCAGAAACCTCAGGGTGAAGATCTTTTATCTTGCACCATTTATACTCAAAAAACACATTTCCAACAAATGCATATAAAATTCCCCTCCTTGCTATTTTTTTTTCTTAAAGATTACAAATAGTTTATTAAATAGTAATATGTTGCAATAATCTCATTTATTTTAATGCAGTTATAGTACTTCACATATAACATTTATTTATATTCTCTCATATACAATAAATATCCATACGCTTCAATCATCTGTTTAAGAAAAACAAAATGGAACAAATATTAACCCTTCCATATTATTCCATCATCCCTCCTCCCTTGAATCAAAACAAACCCCACCTGCACCCCCAAACTGAAGGGGAGGATACAAGGAAAACCCTTCACCCCATAACTAGCATTGCTCTACACCTGTCCATTCTTCCCAGATATGCTCATAAACAGTTGTCTGATTTTTATTATCGTAGACCACTTTCTCTTTTTTCGCTTATCAATTAATTTAATTCAGGTTGTTCTTTTACCTTCCATTTCCTCATAACTGCAAACAGAGTTTGAGACAAAATACGTATTAATAAGATCTTATTACTACTTCTTTTAAGACTCAAATATCTACATCTAATAAAGAATTTTTAGGGTCATTTTATAAATGCACTTAAACATTATTTAATACACTATTGAATTACCATACAATATCTTACTATTTGTTTTCTTAAATTCTGTGTCAGTGGCTAATCTAAGGGTTTTTGAGATGTAAATAGAGAGATATTCTCCCTTACAATTGATTATGGAAGATTCATTTATTTAAGGCAGGTTAGTTGGAGGGTGGGTGGATGTCTGGTTGAGGAGTTCTCTAAGAACTCGTTCACACTGCTGTATGACATAGTAGAGTGCTCTCTGATGTTTTATCAGACAGCACTCAGCCCAATATTATACTATGGGGCAGTGCAGATCTGAAATGTTTTTGCTCATGACGATTCGGCATGGGAAAACAATTGCAGCACGCTGAGAGTGGCTCAGCAAATCGGATCACATGCACCCATACAAGTCTATGGGTGCGTGTAAAACCTTGGCCCAGACTTGGATTTCATCCCAGTGCAGTTTGATTTATGCAGACACAGACGATGGAAAAGTTGGAGAAACGAAGTTCTCCATCTTCTCCGCACCTGTAATATGATTGTCTCAAACAAGAGAAACGGATCCCAGTAAACTGACACTCGGCTCAAACTCTGGTCAGAGCTTGAGCCTAGTGTCATTAGCATAAATGATCCAATTCTCTCACATGAGAGAATCAACACTTGTGTGACCCGGCCTAACGTGTAGTTGGGGAGCTAAGAGTGGGAGATGGTTTGAAGGGGTGAAGTGGAAGGTGGAGTGGGGGAGGTATCAGAAGAGGAGGGATATTTTAACTTAATTATTATTTTAATATGGTGAAAGTTATCTAATTTAATGTTAGAAGGGTTTAAGATAAGTTGAAATGGTATTTCTTTGCTTGGATGAGAAGAGATCTGATGTCTCTGATATGTCTTCAAAAGACACATTCAGATAGTGATTCAAGAAAGTAGCTAAAAGTGGGTTGTCAAGTACATGTATATCATGCTGTACATAATATCTACTCACGAGGGTCTTTATCCTTGTTCAAAGGGGTGTAAATATAAGTATGTATTACACAGGGTAGAAGTAAGATATATATATATATATAAATATATATATATATATATATATATAAACTGTTGAAATGTAAAATTAACAACATAAGGTTAGAAATTGCAAACACCTGTATTCCTCTCCCATATAAATCTGAGCTTCACTATGAAGAAAGTGAAAACTTGCAATATCCGATTTTGATTGTAGGAGATTTTAATACTGTAATTGACTTTACCTGTAATAGAAAATCATGTAGACGTGCGTCAAAGTCTAGTGATACAACATCTTTTCCAATCCTCTGGAAGAATTTTTTGGGGAAGAGGCTTATTAATCCCAAGGATTATCAGGATTCATGTTACTCTAAGACTTAGCAATCCTGATTCCCTATTGATATGGTTTTTGGCAATGGAGAAATTTTGTATAAACTCCTTTAAGGGGGTTGATACTCACTCAGCAGCTTTTACGGGGATCTCCCTGGGCAACCCAGGCTTGCACCGACTTTGGAAGGGAGTGGATGAACCTGTCCATGATGACCTTTTCCACCATCTGTACTGGGGAGGAAGATTGAGGTTACAACCACTTTGAACCAAGTGTAGGAGGTCGAACATTTGGGACCTGGGAGGTTTGTCACTGCAATAGGCCCAGTGGTGCACCCGTTGCACCCTAACAGTCAGAGTCACTCCCAAGCGCGCCAAAATTTCTGTTTTTAATTTGGCGCACTCCTTTGCGTCCTGCAGGGCCAAACAAGTCATAATGGGCTTTCTGAGGCTGGCCCATTAAATATGGCACCAGCACCTCCGCCCACTGCTCTGGAGGCAATCTCTCCCGCTCCGCCACCCTCCCAAAGAACGTTAGGACCTCGACGTCATCACCCGGAGTAATCTTTTGCAATGCTCTTCTTACCGTCTTCCTGACGTGTGAATCATTACCTGGAGTTGAGGGAGGGACGGCCTCTCTGCTGCAAACTTTCCCCGCTAGAAGTTCCATCTGCCGTTGTTGCTGCTGAATCTGCTGCATCAGAAGTTTATTAGTCTCTTGCTGCATCTGTTGCTGCTCCCGGTGCTGCTGTTGCAGGCTCTGCTGGCTCTGCAAGTGCTGCCGGTGCTGCTGTTGTTGGCTTTGCAGCAGGTGTTTGAGTGGCTCTTTCATGGTGCCGGACATCTCTGGCTGGCTGGCGGCCTTTCCCCAGGACATCCATCGATCTCTGTGGCAGGTACACGTTTTCCTGGAATCTTGCCCACATTCTCCACTAATTGTAACTGGGTTGGTACTCACTCAGCCACTTTTAAGATAGTCACAGGAGTCAGTTTCTTTAAAAATGTCCAAGGTGGGTTTATTCGGACTTCATAAACTGCACTCTCCAGGTAAATTAAACATTTTCTCGGTAATTATTTTGATTCTAGGCTACATATATACCGGGACACGAGGATATGTACTTTAAATGCCCCTGATGAAGCCATCGTGTGTGGCGACACGCACTGGGCACTGAGGTCCCATTTGCACCTTCCCATTTACAGGCTGATTTGATTGAGTATTTGCTTTCTATGATCATATTGTTTAATTGGCTCTACTATTATTTTTTGCTGGGGCAGCACGGGTGGCCACAATTGAGTGTATGTGATGGAGTGGTTATGGAGTAGTCATCTCCAGTGTGAGGTGAAAGGGTCTATTGGCAATCGCCAGTTTACAATTATACTGTTCTATAGACCTATTACCCTGTATACAGGGACACCATATTGATTTTCACACAGATACCTGTTGTTGCACTTTATATACATATTGTTTTTTGTGTATTCTCTATTTATATAGAATACTTTGGGCTTGTGCAATATTGACCATCATAGATATTCTATACAGCCTGTTAGAGTTCATCTATTTGACTGCACTTTATTGTATTTTCTGTCATTATAATATGGGAAGGTCTCTAAAGTAGTGGGTTCCTCAAGCAGTGGATTCCTCCACTATTTTTAATGGTGTTTTAAAATAATTTTTTTTGTGCGTATTCTTATATATGTGTCAGGAGATACTGTAATAAATTGATGTAATTTATATTCAAATATTCCGTGATTATTTCTTCAGGTGATCACCGCTTAGGTGCATGTCTTCTTTTCTTTTTGAAATTCGTATGATGTTGTATGACATGTGGCAGGTAGATCCCAGTTATTAGATGGTGCCCTCCTAAAGTAGTAGGTGCATGGGGTTATGTCCCAGCTTTTTGTCCTTTTTATGGGCACAAGACATGGATTTCCTAATCCAAGCTGCTCTTTGCCCTACTTATTGACCATATATAAGGCTATGTGCCCACGATGCAGAAATTCTCAGGATTTTTTCCTGAGCGTTTCTGCATCTCCCTGGCAGAAAAAAACGCATGCGGATTGTACATGTGGATTGTACATGTGGATTGTACATGCGGATTGTACATGTGGATTGTACATGCGGATTGTACATGCGGATTGTACATGCGGATTGTACATTCGTTTTCCTGCCAGGGACATGCGGAAATGGAGCTTTATTCACTGACATTTCCGCATGCGGATTGACAAGCGCTTTCCAAGCGATTAGCATCACTTGGAAAGTGCTTGTGACAACTAGGTCACACTATATAAATTCATGCAAATTGCATGGATTTATATACTGTGACCCGAGAGAGTGGTAAAAATAAAAAAATAAATGTATACTTACCCTCCGATGGCCCCCGGTGTCCTGCTTTACACTCCGTTCTCCCTTGCCGGCAACAGTGAATTGAAAGACCTGCCGACGTCAGCATCGCGTGACCCGTCACATGACTCTGACGTCAGCGCAGGTCCTTCAATTCATTGCAAAGTGCCGGGAAGCAAGTAGGAGCGCAGCGCGGGCCGACAGAAGGTAAGTAGACAGTTATTTTTTATTTTATTCTTTTTTTACAGATTTTTTAATGGTACCTGGGTGTGGAGGAGACTCTCCTCTCATCTACACCCGGGTACCATCTGCACATTGGAACGCGTGGATTACGCATCTACATATACAGTGATGCGTAATCCATGTGATCTAAAGCAAGTCAATGGCGGCGAAGACGCAGCACTTCTGCAAAATAATTGGTAGCGCTGCGGTTTTTTCCGCAGCGGAAATTTTCGCAGCATGTGCACAGCACATGCGGATTATCATTGGGGAACATTGCTGCCCTTCTACCATGCGTTTTTAATGCGTTTCAGCAGCTATAAAAACGCTGCGGAAACGCATTAAAAACGCATTGTGGGCACACAGCCTAAGGTTGTAAAGGAATAAGGGGTTCTCAGTTTTGGACTCAGGAGGAAATATTAGCGATGTACACAGGTGATTTGTTATTATTTTAATAAATGTAAAGGAAGATCTAAGGACAGATATTTCATTGGTGAATGGATTTGGTATTTTTTCTGGATTGAAGATTAATTGGAATAAGTCAGATATCATTATTGGACAAGAATTTCCAAATTACAGATGGTGATATACTTATTATCCAAGAGGGCAACAGTTTGAAATATTTGGCATTAAATATATCACATAAGATGGTGGACTATATAGAAGTGAATGTCATACCGGTGTTGAGTCGTTTTAGCAGAATGGCAAAAATATGGAGGAACAAGGAAGAATCAATCTGATTAAAATGTATTTGTTTTTTTATGTATATTTAATAAATTCCCCTCTTTGCAACTTAGTGACTGAGTATAGGAAAAAATGTATATTAAAGCAACCTTATACCCTGAGACTGAAAAGTTACTACACTTTGTAAATATACAGTCATCCTTCCTGACGCCCTTCTTTTGCCTCCCGCTACCTCCATTGCTTAGATCTGTGTTCTGTTCCTACTACCTCCAAGATGGCCACCAGTTTGGTAAGTCTAAACCACATCTTCCCTGTCTTTTCTGTGCTGTGGGATGGGAAAGGAAAGGCAGGAGAGGTGAGGTTTAGATTTACCAGTGTACTCCATGCTGCTATGACCGTCATCTTGGAAGCAGGAGGAAAGGAACGCCTATCCCAGCAGAGGAGGCATCGGGGAGCTAATGGAGGGCTTCAGGTAGAGTGCCTATACATGCGAAACGTATACCCACTTCTCAGTCCCAGGGGAAGGGGCCCTTTAACACTGTTGCAGGACAATATTAGCGTTGAGCTGTAATTGTTTTCTAAGGCAGTACACTTAATATAGGACAATCACTGTGCTACCAGTATTATTCCGCACATAAATGATACTGATTCTCCATTTTGTAATAACATAATTAACCCTTTGTGCTAAACTGAATAGTAAATTATAGTCTGTTTTTCAATTAACAGCATAAAGCAATATGTTTACAAAGATGAATACTCCAATGCTGACCAAAACTGAATTCTCTGCTAAGGTTACAAAATAACCAACACTTTATACATGGACAGTAAATTCTTTTTCTAATTTCTCGTCTTATTTCTGTTTGCCATTTTAGGAGACAGTGGTGTGCGGCCATCTCTCCCCGGCAGCACAATCTCTGACAACATCAAGAGACTAGATTTTCATCAAGTGCTTGGCCGGGGGAGTTTTGGAAAGGTAAGAACCTATAACATTACGAGCCCAGATTGTATATTGTTTGCTATACAATATAAGATCATGAATGAAGTAGAGAATAACACTGTTAATAACCATCTTAGATCCCCAAATTCAGGTGTTTCTGACAAAGGCAGATGCAGGGCGGTTTCCAAATGTGTTGCTACCTATATATGTGTAATAGTGTTTTCTGATAGTCTACAGTGGGTTAAAGTATTTTTCTGGTGCCTCTAACTTCTGCACTAGGAAGTTGCAGGTGCTGCTGTTTTCCCCACATGCCTGCACCTTGGAATCTTGGATGGCCAGCAGATAACAACATCTATTTTTCAATACAGGTGCACGATCCTGTTGGCTGTGCAAGTGTGGGCCAGACACCTGTATAGACAACATCATGCAGAAGTGACAGCTGCCGTAGAAACTCTACATGCAAATATGTGACCAGAGCACTTTCATCCACCTTTATCCATGCTAGCTGTGTCACCCACATAGAATGTGGAAGAATGTGCTCTGGTCAGATGAGACCAATAATTTAAATTTTTTGCTAAATGAAAAACACTAAGTGTGGAGGAAAACTAACACTGCAGATCACCCTGAAAACACCATCCCCACCGTCAAACATGGTGGTGGAATCATCATGCTGTGGGGATGCTTTTCTTTAACAGGGACGCTCGTCAGAGTTGATTAGAAGATGGATGGAGCTAAATACAAGACAATCTTGTAGGAAAAACCTGTTAGAGGCTGGAAAAACTTGAAACAGAGATGAAGGTTCACCTTCCCGCAGGACAACGACTCTAAACATACTTCCAGAGCTACAATAAGATGGTTTAAATAAAAACATACTCGTGTGTTTATATAGCCCAGTTAAAGTCCAGACATAAATCTCATTGAGAATTTGTGGCAAGGCTTAAAAATTGTTGTTCACAAACGCTCTCTATCCAATCTCACAGCTAGTTTGCAAAGAAGAGTGGGCAAAAATTTCAACCTATAGTGCAAAGCTGGTAGAAAAATACCTTGCAGCAGTAATTGCAGCAAAAGGTGGTCCTACAAAGTGTTGACTCAGAGGGGCTGAATACAAATGCACGTCACAATTTTCAGATTTACATTTTTAAAATATTCAGAAAAACATGTATCATTTCCTTTACACTTCACAAATACTTGTACTCTGTGTTGGTATATCACATAAAATTCCAATAAAATACATTTAAGTTTTTGCATGTAACTTGAAAAAATGTGGAAAAGTTCACAGGATGTGAATACTTTTTCAAGGCACTACATTGTACATCTGCATGTACGTAGCTACATAAGTATGAGTAAATATATGTGTGTGTACTGAGAATGACATTTATTAAAGATAGTGTCCACAGTTAAAAAGTAATAATTCAAAAAATTCCGTGTCAGCAGTGGTGACGTCTCATACATTCTCCTGATTGCTAACCAATGACTCGTCTCAATGGTTTTGTCCAATAAATAGAGACATCCTCAATGAGACCAGTGATTGTCTGCAGCAAGGTAAACAAGTGCAGGTTTGGACTACTGTGCCAGGCTCTGGAATAGCAAAGGATTTATCAGGGTAGTATCGTTTTATTTTTTTAATCATACTACTCCCTGAAGTTAGGACAAAAATCGAATTGAGGACAAGCCTCCTAATACTATTACAGACAACTCTCTGATTTTTTAGGACATTCCTGGGAAAAGGAGAGAGCTCCTTGATTACCAGAGAAGCCAGCAAATATCCCAAAGCATACTCTTCACAATATATTCACCTCTCGTGTTTTCTGCAATTCTTATAAGGCTGGGTGCCCACGTAGCGTTTTTCAAGCGTTTATGATGCGGAATTTCCGCAGCGGAAACGCTTGTGAAACACTAGGTAATCCGCACCCCATGGTCCCCAAGGGGATTCCGCATGTTCTATGCACATGCTGCGGATTTTTACGCAGCGTTTATGCTGCGTACAAAAATCTGCAGCATGTCATTTAATTTTGCGGAAGCGCAGCGGAAGCCCCGCTATTGACTTGCATTGAGACGCATAGAATGCGCGTCTGTACATTTCTACAAGTGAATTCTATGCGTCTCTATGTACGGATGGTACCCAGTTCAGGAGGAGAGAAGACTCTCATCCAGACCTGGGTACCATTGTTCCTGTAAAAAAAAGAATAAAATAATAAATAAAGTTAATACTCACCTTTCCGAAGGCTTCTCTGCATGCCGGCATCGCTGAAGGACCTTCGGTGACGTCACAGTCATGTGACCGCAGGCCCTTCACCGCTCTGTCTCACGATATGCCGGCAGCCGGGAACTAGACAGGAAGGAGCGCTGCAGCCACGCCGGGGCATCGGGGGTGAGTATAGCTTTATTTTATTTTATTTTTACGTTTCACACTGTATAAATCCATGCTGTTTGCATGGATTTATACAGTGTGACCTAGTTGTCAAGCACTTTCCAAGTGATGCTATCGCCTGGAAAGCGCTTGTCAATCTGCATGCGGAAACGCATGTGAATCCGCATGTGGATCCGCATGTATTCTGCAGGAAAAAAGCATGCACAATCTGCATGTACAATCTGCATGCGTTTTTTCTGCCAGGGAGATGCAGAAATGCTGCAGAAATTTTCTGCTTCATTTCTGCATCGTGGGCACATAGCCTAACTCCTGGCATCACTGCAACATAAAACCTGACACCAGAGGTGCTGTGGAGTGAAAAGGAGTTTAGGATCAGGACAAAGTGTCTGCAAATGTAGTCTCAGGTCTGTGCTGCAGATTAAGGTGCATTCACACTGCGCAGTTATCGGAAACCAGTAGAAACAGGCTGACGTTCGCCCGACAAACAAGCAAAGTGGTCTTTCATAGGGTAAAATGATCTTTTGTTTTGCTTAAATCTTTATCGATCTTGAAATAACCTATACAAAAAACTATGAGCAATAGCCAAGGTAGCATAAAAGGTATATATTTTATTAGTACAATTTAGACACATGATAAAATCTGATGAAAAAAGAGAAAATCAGATAAGGCTAAAAACACAGGCAAACCCCATGGTGCATAACAAAAGAATATGCAGCAATATTAAGTAATGTATACATAATAGGCTATTAGAAAAAGGTATGTTGGGTGGAAATAAATCCTACACACATATAAAGTGTAATAGACGCCAAATGTGATAAAGTATATATGCTGCACAAAATAACCCTAGTATAGATAGGCATACATTTGCAGCATGGTCTTTGATGCCAGCATCTATGTACAGCTGAGCTCTGCACCCCAACACAGTCTGTTTATATTGATTCTCATCTCAGCTTTTCATGGCTGACACAGGAATAATGCCGACCAGCTCTGGAGTTGTAGTTATTCCTGTCTCAATCATGCATGGCTAAGACTGAAGTAATCCTTTAACCTCCTAGCTTTAATGGGTAATTCTAGTGGGGTTATTTCCTAGTGCCCATGTTTATAGCTATTAGATCTCCTGTATGTAAGCTAGTAAGAAACTGTAGAAATATAAAATAATTATTAAAGAAATAGCAATGGTGTCACTTTCCTGCTCCCCTCCACACTTATTTCAATGAGTTGTTCGGCCTTAGGGTACAAGTCTGCAGTAACTATGTGACTACAGACTTGTGAGTCCTCACAGTGTGCAGTGTGTGTGCTGTTGAGGTTCTCCAGTGCCGGTGCCAGGAATGGGCAGGAGCATAACTGCAGGTATGCAATTTGCATACATGTGGTCATGTGCCGACGAGACATGTGCAGCTGTCCATGTCGCCCTGGCACTTTACAGAAAAATTGTGTGCCAGTTCAAATGTGCTGTTGCGTGTAGGGTGCGTTACACTCACTTGTAGGCCACAGGCCCCAGCTGTCTCCAGGTCTTCAACTTAAGGAGCTGCCGCACATAGATTAGGGAACACTCAGTTCGTTTCAACACACAGAAGTTTACTCGACAGTTCAATTGCATCAGATTGTAATACACAGTATCGGGCACAACATTCTCCATTTCTTATTTCCATAGTACAGAACATTTTCAGCATTTATTTACGTTCTAACTGGACTATCCCTACGTTCACTGATCCTGTCAGCCCCAGGATTTCCCAGTTGAGTTCCACAATACACCCGAGATCTGTTACATTTCCCATACACAATTGCACGTCCATCTTCCTCTGTATGTAAAGGGGTGAGGTGCTTGCCATAGCACCTGAATCGAGCCCTGATCTCCGGACATTGCAGGAATGTCTGCAGTGAATTTTTGTAAGGCCTCATATCACCCAGAACAATATGTACTCACTCTTGATATCAGCCCCAACTGCCCTTGAATTTGATCTTATATCACTCACGAACGCTCTACAAACAGGAAGCAGTCTCCTTTAACTGGCACTTTTCCCTCCCACTATGAGCTAGTCCTAAATATGAACACTTTCTTACACTATTCTCATCCTACCTATGTCAACTCCTAAGTCCTAAACTATGTCTTATCTTGCGCAATCCTATGCTGTACACTATACATTATACATATGACCATATCACACTCTATATTACAATTCACATAATATGACATACTGTAACTATGTAATTACACCATATATACTGAAAACTGCACTACAATACAACACGATTGGTGTCTTCAGGGGTATGAATGCGACGGTCCAGTCAACACCCCCTTACACAGGCTCGCTCAATACAAGGGAATCGAGTGAGGCCGGATAAATGACCATCCGCTCCCAACACTGGAGAATCCTCATGAGTCTACACTCACATAAAGTGTCTGCAGACTTGTACCCCAAGGCCAGACAACACCTTTAATGAAGATCATCAACTAATGACCATTTTTTTCTAGGTGGTGCTGGCGGAAGATAGATATACCCGCCAGCAATTTGCTGTAAAAGTCATCACAAAGAGGAACCTGCTAGCTGAAGGAGAGGAGCGCGCGTTGGTGGAGCGGCGTGTGTTACAACTTGCATCTGGCAGCCCCTTCCTTCTTCATGGCACATTCGCCTTTCAGACCAAGGTAAAATTGTGACCTGTTCATTAATATTGGATAAAGAATAAAGTGCACTCATCTATATGCACAGGATATGTCCACGTTTATATCTGGTGTTTGTTAACATTTCAGCATTGGAAACATTTTCATGTCCTGCTCCTTGTATGTGTAGCTGTCACCTACTGTGGGAACACTGGACAAACCCTGGGAACCAGGCAATGTGCCTAGAAATATGATGCTGACGGTTAACTTTTGGGGTTTCTCTATTGAAGTCTATGGAAAGTCTTGGAGTGGTTCAACTGGCTCCCAATATCTGAAGTCATTTGTCCACCCCTATGGATGTCATTCTTAATGAGTACTTCATAATGGTGAGAAATGCAGAAGGCAACATTACAGTGAAAAGTAATGCTGTACATTTAGCACATCACATTCTACATATGTAGATATATCTTCTATATGTATATACTTAGAATAACTAATAAACACATAGTAAAAGAAGAAAGTATCATTACTGCTATTATTATGCAACTATATCTCCACGAGTAAGTGGAACAGAGATTAATCACAGAAGAAATCGCAGAAGAAATCACTGATTATTGAGTGTTAGTAAATGTATGACTGCTACAATGACTTTATCATACGACTGATTTCTACGTCTTGTCTGACAGGAGCTTGTGCTTCTTGGGATGGAGTATGTCACCTGTGGCGAATTCCACCATCTCCTGATGAGGAAGGGGTGTCTTGACATCCCCAGTGCACGGTACAGTATTCACAGTCTAAGCCATACAGCTATGTATTTTCTAAATGAGACTGACTAGATTGATTCGATTGTTAGCCCTAACGTTCACGTAAATTCATATCTCCCATTCACAGGGATGTTATTAGGGAAACACTTAGAAAAATACAGCTCTAATTTTTATTTCCAAAAATAGCACCGCACCTGTCCACAGGTTGTGTGAGGCATCGCAGTTCATCCTCATTCACATTAGTCATGTGGCGTTATTTTTTAAAGAAAGACACCATGTTTTTCTGATCCTGGATAATCCTTTAACACCATATGAATATACATTGTAATAGTAGCAATTGTGTATCCCTATAGGCAAGAAGGAACTTAAAGAGGTTATCCACTACTTTAACATTGATGTCCTATACTTAGGATGAGCAGGTCCAGGTGCCTTATAATCAATACGATATGTGCGACTGCCCTTCTAGACCATTATAATAATATAAATACTTGTATATAATAACCAGAAATATAAAATCCTGATAAGTCCTGCCTGTCTAGTCTTTTGGGCAATATATATTTCTGAGTTTCTGATTCACTAAAAACTATTTTCTCCTCTTTTCTTTCGGCCAGATTCTACGCCGCAGAACTTGTGTGTGGAATTCAACACCTGCATTCTAAGGGCATCATCCACCGGTAACTAGAAATACATCTAATCCTCCACCACCAGTGATGCCTATAACTATACACAGCAATACTGAGAATTATACAGCGGACACTGATAAGAATCCATTTGTCTTCTTCACAGAGATCTCAAGCCTTCTAACATCTTGGTGGCTGCGACGGGCCATATAAAGATTGCCGACTTCGGTCTGGCACTTGAGAACATCTATGGAGACCGGACAGCCACCGAATACGCTGGGACACCAGGCTTCATGGCTCCTGAGATGCTGGCTGCGGAGGAGTACAATGCTGGGGTAGACTGGTATGCATTTGGCATCATTTTGAACATCATGATTACCAGCAGGTCCAAATACCATCGAGGACTATTCAACGCTTCCAGCAAGGAGGCGAAGAACATCATTAAAAAGGTCAGTACATGATATAAGTTGTATTACTTTTATATTATTGTGTGATTTATTGTGATGTTAGCGGTAATTTACTATTATATTCAGCTCCATTGGTGGGAGTGGAATCTCATGTTAGGTCAAGTGTTTACGTGTTCAATATAACACGTAAACACTTGTAGGGGTGACGTGATGGTATATATTACCTGTCATGTATTATTGAAGATGTCAGAAAAAAAACACTAATATTAGGCTTTTTTTTTCATAAATATATATAATATTTATTTATTTTAGTTAAATTTTATTTATGAAGCTGTTATATAAATATAAACATTTTTTTTTCTTCTTTTGCAGCTCCTCCGGGAAGATCCTGCCAGGCGCCTCGGAGTCCATGGTAACATCAGAGCCCATAGGTTTTTCCAGCGTATTGACTGGGACTCGGTGGAAGCCCTTAGAATGTGTCCCCCACATGTTCCTGTGCCAGTAAGTATTAGAGGAGATGTTTTATACAGACTCATTTATGAATAGTTTCACATAGCTTTAATCACTTTTTCCAAATTCGTCAGATTACTAATAACAGTGAAGGTCGCTGATTTGTCAGTGGTGAGATTGTAAGCCCCCATACATGTTAAATGATCAGCAGATAGTGACAAAATCTGCCGATCATTGGTTGACATATGTAGAGAGCCTCTAGCTTTCCTGAACTTTACTATATACTGTTCTTATGTAATCACCTTCTTGTGTTTTCTTTTTCTCTTATAGCCAAGTAACATCCAGCGCGGCTCCAGACCATTCAATCTTCAAATTCTGGAAGCAGCAGAGGCTAACAACTCAGCCCTCTCAGCAGACCACCAGGCCTTGTTCACGGGGTTTTCATTTACCAACATCAGCTGGAAAACCCCAAACCATCCACCGGCTCTTTAATATCATCAGAGCAAGCTGTCTTCCTAAACCCCAAGAAGAACATCAAAATAAGAAGATCCGGAAGGGCAAGCAGGACCTGGACAAGCAAGAAATAAGCGTGTCAGGACTCAAGCCAGGATCAGGACCCCAGAAGAACACAGAAGATATTCCTGTTCAAAAGGATGGCCATAAAGATGGATGAGGCAAGGGAGGTAAGTGCCCAGTAGGGACTTTTATGTGTGGCATTATGGTGTGCCTGGGAATACCATGCACACTACATGCCCCTGACAATAAGAGCCTTATGATACTATATGTATAGTGTTACGCTATGTATATAGTACATAAGAGAAAAAATATTCTAGTTATATTTACCGGTGACTACCGGTGACTATAATTACAATTTTCCCCTTCCTCCATAACAACTCATTGAGCTGTCCTGGGCGACGGGGAAATAAGGTGTGAGATGGCTGGCTATTAAGGGGTGGAAGGAGGCCAGTTTTTTTTTTTTTATAAATCATAGCATTTAAAGCTATATTGCTTTGCTATGTAAAATAATTATATTTACCGGTGACTACCGGTGACTATAGTTACACTTTTCCCCCTCCTCCATAACAACTCATTGAGCTGTCCTGGGCGACGGGGAAATAAGGTGTGAGATGGCTGGCTATTAAGGGGTGGAAGGAGGCCAGTTTTTTTTTTTGGTTTGTTTTTTTAAATCATAGCATTGAAAGCTATATTGCTTTGCTATGTAAAATAATTATATTTACCGGTGACTACCGGTGACTATAGTTACACTTTTCCCCCTCCTCCATAACAACTCATTGAGCTGTCCAGGGCGACGGGGAAATAAGGTGTGAGATGGCTGGCTATTAAGGGGTGGAAGGAGGCCAGTTTTTTTTTTTTTTTTTAATCATTGCATTTAAAGCTATATTGCTTTGCTATGTAAAATAATTATATTTACCGGTGACTACCGGTGACTATAATTACACTTTTCCCCTTCCTCCATAACAACTCATTGAGCTGTCCTGGGCGACGGGGAAATAAGGTGTGAGATGGCTGGCTATTAAGGGGTGGAAGGAGGCCAGTTTTTTTTTTTTTTTTTTTTTAAATCATAGCATTTAAAGCTATATTGCTTTGCTGTGTGAAATAATTATATTTACCGGTGGCTACCGGTGACTATAGTTACACTTTTCCCCCTCCTCTATAACAACTCATTGAGCTGTCCTGGGCGACGGGGAAATAAGGTGTGTGATGGCTGGCTATTAAGGGGTGGAAGGAGGCCAGTTTTTTTTTTTTTTTAAATCATAGCATTTAAAGCTATATTGCATTGGTATGTAAAAAAAATTATATTTACCGGTGACTACTGGTGACTATAGTTACACTTTTCCCCCTCCTCTATATCAACTCATTGAGCTGTCCTGGGCGACGGAGAAATAAGGTGTGTGATGGCTGGCTATTAAGGGGTGGAAGAAGGCCAGATTTTTTTTTTTAAATCATAGCATTGAAAGCTGTATTGCTTTGCTATGTAAAATAATTACATTTACCTGTGACTATAGTTACACTTTTCCCCCTCCTCCATAACAACTCATTGAGCTGTACTGGGCAACGGGGGAAATAAGGTGTGTGATGGCTGGCTATTAAGGGGTGGAGGAGGCCAGGTTTTTTTTTTTGTTAAATCATAGCATTATATCTAGCAACACTGCTAGATATAATCATAACAAAAGCATAAGGACATAAACATATGACGGTGTCCGGAGAGCCTGACGAGGCCGCAGTTGGTGAAATGCATGTCGAGGCTCACACACACCATCTGGATGCTCCTGTGCTTCTCGTGAGACATGGTACTGGTGCACATACTTTATGACTGATTATCTTCGGGCTCTCCTGATACCATCATATGTTTATGTCTTTATGCTCTTGTTATGATTATATCTACCAGGGTTAATTGGCTTCATTATTTTCACCTGCACCCCATATTGGGGATTAGCATCTACTGCGGCCATCTCGTCTTTTGACCAACTTCTGATTATTATATAGATATTGCAGGGGTATTATACAGGCAAAGTTTAAAGTTTTGCCTTCCTGCTCTCTACTATGTATTTATTTAACTGAGTGCAATGCACGCCACTTATAAGACACTAGTGCTGTAGAACATCAGGGTTGCTTCACCTATATTTTGCGTACTGTTAAAACGTATTATAAACATCGAGCCTTTTTTCCGGGTTCTTATTAAAACTACGGCCACTCACAATTGATCAGCTAAACTCTCTGATATTTATACCTTATATAATTGTCAGTTAGCTGTGAGGTTTTAGTATTTAATTTATTTAATTATACCGGATTATATGCTTGCATATTCTACTTGTTAGTATACTTCTTTTGCAGGTATATTCATATTTTTTCCTGTTTTTTATAGACTATTCATCATATTTCTTAGTCTCGCAGTTTGCAGTAATTACTAGCCCACCTTAATTGTGTTTGCCCCTAGAACTCTAGAGCATTTTTCATCTCACAGGAGCTCCTCATTATCTGGTTCTATCCTTATATTCAGGGATTGTTTCCATCCTCCCTGTTTTTTAATTGCACTTCTCCCCCTTACCTTGTATTGTTGTATTATTGGTATTATATTTATAATTGATGTACAATAAAATGGTTTATATATTTAACAAACCTTTGTTTTCGTTTGGGTCTCCGTCTCCTCCATATTTATTAACATTATATATATTGAGCGGTATTTGACTAGGATTCCCTTCTTTTTGGTTTTGATATCTTCTTAGGGGTACAACACACTTCTCTTTAGTGATATCTCTTATGTAGGTTTACATGTGTAGATACAGGTCTGGTGACGAATTCTGTGTTGCTCTGTAAGTGTGCTGCAGTAATACAGTGGGTACGGAAAGTATTCAGACCCCTTTACATTTTTCACTCTTTGTTTCATTGCAGCCATTTGGTAAATTCTAAATAGTTCATATTTTACTCATTAAAGTACACTCTGCACACCATCTTGACTGAAAAAAACAGAAATGTAGACATTTTTGCAAGTTTATTAAAAAAGAAAAACTGAAATATCACATGGTCATAAGTATTCAGAATCTTTGCTCAGTACTGAGTAGAAGCACCCTTTTGAATTAGTACAGCCATGAGTCTTCTTCGGAATGGTGCAACAAGTTTTTCACTCCTGGATTTGGGGATCCTCTGCCATTCTTCCTTGCAGATCCTCTCAAGTTCCGTCAGGTTGGATGCTGAACGTTGGTGGACAGCCATTTTCAGGTCTTTCCAGAGACGCTCAATTGGGTTTAGGTTAGGGCTCTGACTGGGCTAGTCAAGAATGGTCACAGAGTGGTTCTCAAACCCCTCCTTTGTTATTTTAGCTGTGTGCTTAGGGTCATTGTCTTGTTGGAAGGTGAACCTTTGGCCAAGTCTGAGGTCAAGAGCACTCTGGAAGAGGTTTTCATCCAGGATATCTCTGTACTTGGCCACATTCATGTTTCCTTCAATTGCAACCAGTCATCCTGTCCCTGCAGCTGAAAAACACCCCCATAGCAATGCTGCCACCACCATGTTTCACTGTTGGGATTGTATTGGGCAGGTAATGAGCAGTGCCTGGTTTTCTCCACAAATACTGCTTAGAATTATCACCAAAAAGTTCTATCTTCATCTCATCAAACCAGAGAATCTTATTTCTCATAGTCTGGGAGTCCTTGACTGGTGGAGGACTGCAGTGATAGTTGACTTTATGGAACTTTCTCCCATCTCCCTACTGCATCTCTGGAGCTCAGCCACAGTGATCTTGGGGTTCTTCTTTACCTCTCTCACCAAGTCTCTTCTCCCATGATTGCTCAGTTTGGCTGGATGGCCAGGTCTAGGAAGACTTCTGGTGGTCCCAAACTTCTTCCATTTAAGGATTATGGAGGCCACTGTGCCCTTAGGAACATTGAGTAATACAGAAATTCTTTTGTAACCTTGGCCAGATCTGTGCCTTGCCACAATTTTGTCTCTGAGCTCCTTGGGCAGTTCCTTTGATTCTCATTTGGTCTGACAAGCACTGTGAGCTGTTAGGTCTTATATAGACAGGGGTGTGCCTTTACAAATCAAGTCTTATCAGTTAATTAAACACAGCTGGACTCCAATGAAGGAGTAGAACCATCTCAAGGAGGATTACAAGGAAATGGACAGCATGTGACTTTAATATGAGTGTCTGAGCAAAGGGTCTGAATACTTATGACCATGTGATATTTAAATTTTTCTTTTTAATAAATTTGCAAAAATTTCTATATTTCTGTTTTTTTTCAGTCAAGATGGGGTGCAGAGTGTACTCTAATGAGTAAAATATGAACTATTTAGAATTTACCAAATGGCTGCAATGAAACAAAGAGTGAAAAATTTAAAGGGGTCTGAATACTTTCCGTACCCACTGTATACCAGGAATAAACCAGAAGGGAACAGTAAGCACTGCTTATTACATGTACCTAGCTTTTCTTTTAACCTACTCCTACTCCTTCAACATGCTTACATATGCTCACAGTTTTGGCTCCACTAATCCTCAGTCTCCTTCGCTATCCCCAAACCTCAGCACCCTCTAACCAAATAATTATCTCTCCTTCCCTCTTATCTCCACACCTGTCCTCATCTGCCATACTGCTCTTCAACCTCAGATCTATCCTACTAAAACATGAAAAAACAGTCACTCTCCTTCTCCCACCTGCTCTACCTCTCTCTGCTTCTCCTCACTGCAGGCGACATATCTTCCAATCCTGTTCCCCCCACATCCAGGGCCGGTTTTAGCCAAAGTGGGGCCCTGGGCAAAAGTTTAAAGTGGGGCTCCAAACGCTCATATATTGTACCATCACACAGAAACATTTCAGTTGCATTTACATGCACAGAGTTCAGGCCGTTAAGCGAGTGCAATTGTCAAGTCGTTCTGTGCTTGATATTGGCGTCTTTAGACAGGCTGACTAACAATGATGAGCGCATGATGAACAGTGATGAACAATTACTAGTGATGTGCTGCTGAGAATAATGATTTTTGTTCTGCCATAAACAATCCAATCACCCGATGAATGAGCAGCATTTTGCTCATTCATTGGGCAATTGCCAATCTTTACACTTATTAACTTTTGTCTGTGCTGCCGGGATTTATAACTGTGGATGCTACATACACATAGTTCAGTTTTTCTATTATATCAAATAGTTATTTCAAGCAGTAATATACAAATTAATTATGTAAAAATGTAAAAATCATACAGTCTGATTTTCTAGATTACTTTTTATATTCTGTCTCTCACAGTTGAAGTGTACCCGCGATAAAAATTACAGACCTCTTCATTCTTTGTAGGTGGGAAAACTTGCAAAATCAGCAATGTATCAAATACTTATTTTCCCCACTGTATATATGAGCACATAGATATAGACTTGTGTTTATATATATATATATATATTTATTAAGCACATATATATACAGTACAGACCAAAAGTTTGGAAACACCTTCTCATTTAAAGATTTTTCTGTATTTTCATGACTATGAAAATTGTCCATTCACACTGAAGGCATCAAAACTATGAATTAACACATGTGGAATTATATACTTAACAAAAAAGTGTGAAACAACTGAAAATATGTCTTATATTCCAGGTTCTTCAAAGTAGCCACCTTTTGCTTTGATGACTGCTTTACACACTCTTGGCATTCTCTTGATGAGCTTCAAGAGGTTATCACTGGAAATGGTCTTCAAACAATGGTTTTCACTTCACAGGTGTGCCCTGTCAGGTTTAATAAGTGGGATTTCTTGCCTTATGATTGTGGTTGGGACCATCAGTTGTGTTGTGCAGAAGTCTGGTGGATACACAGCTGATAATCCTACTGAATAGACTGTTAGAATTTGTATTATGGCAAGAAAAAAGCAGCTAAGTAAAGAAAAACGAGTTGCCATCATTACTTTAAGAAATGAAGGTCAGTCAGTGCGAAAAATTGGGAAAACTTTGAAAGTGTCCCCAAGTGCAGTTGCAAAAACCATCAAGTGCTACAAAGAAACTGGCTCACATGAGGACCGCCCCAGGAAAGGAAGACCAAGAGTCACCTCTGCTTCTGAGGATAAGTTTATCCGAGTCACCAGCCTCAGAAATCGCAGGTTAACAGCAGCTCAGATTAGAGACCAGGTCAGTGCCACACACAGTTCTAGCAGCAGACACATCGTTTCCACAACTATTAAGAGGAGACTTTGTGCAGCAGGCCTTCATGGTAAAATAGCTGCTAGGAAACCACTGCTAAGGACAGGCAACAAGCAGAATAGACTTGTTTGGGCTAAAGAACAGACGAAATGGACATTAGACCAGTGGAAATCTGTGCTTTGCTCTGATGAGTCCAAATTTAAGATCTTTGGTTCCAACCACCGTGTCTTTGTGCGACGCAGAAAAGGTGAACGGATGGACTCTACATGCCTGGTTTCCACCGTGAAGCATGGAGGAGGAGGTGTGATGGTGTGGGGGTGCTTTGCTAATGACACTGTTGGGGATTTATTCAAAATTGAAGGCATACTGAACCAGTATGGCTACCACAGCATCTTGCAGCGGCATGCTTTTTCATCCGGTTTGCGTTTAGTTGGACCATCACTTATTTTTCAACAGGACAATGACCCCAAACACACCTCCAGGCTGTGTAAGGGCTATTTGACCAAGATGGAGAGTGATGGGGTGCTACGCCAGATAACCTAGCCTCCACAGTCACTAGACCTGAACCCAATCGAGATTGTTTGGGGTGAGCTGGACCGCAGAGTGAAGGCAAAAGGGCCAACAAGTGCTAAGCATCTCTGGGAACTCCTTCAAGATTGTTGGAAGACCATTTCCGGTGACTACCTCTTGAAGCTCATCAAGAGAATGCCAAGAGTGTGCAAAGCAGTCATCAAAGCAAAAGGTGGCTGCTTTGAAGAACCTAGAATATAAGACATATTTTCAGTTGTTTCACACTTTTTTGTTAAGTATATAATTCCATATGTGTTAATTCATAGTTTTGATGCCTTCAGTGTGAATGTACAATTTTCATAGTCATGAAAATACAGAAAAATCTTTAAATGAGAAGGTGTGTCCAAACTTTTGGTCTGTACTGTATATATGCACAATACTTACCAGTCTGTCTCTTCCTCTTCACTTCTTCTAAACTCCTGCACAGTACAGGACCTGTGATGATATCATGGTTACGACTGTGGTGTCATCAAAGATCCTTAAGCAGTCCCAACAACTGTATTGATAACGCAGAGCTATTATGTAGTTTTTGTGGTAGATGTTTGGTGTCAGTGGTGTAACTTGGGCTGCTCTGTTGCCAGGATGTGACTGTCAACATCATGCTAATTGAGAGACGGCTCCCCGCAATGAGGCAGCGAGGAGCTGGCTGTCAGCATGACATCAGCAGTTACACCCTGGCTACAGAGCGGAAGACAAGCTGTTGCGACAATGTGACGTCAGCGGAAGTCTCAGAATGATCGTCAGGAATGGTCTGTGACCACTCTGTGCTAGGAGAGATCTGCGCTGGGTAGAATAGGCAGGTAGTTAGTAACCACCTGCCTGTCAGCACTTATGCCCATAGTAAAAAATTAATATAATTCTAGATAAACCCTTTGAGAGGGGGTTCCCTAGTAGTTGACAACCCCTTTAAATCCATTACCTGAGGTTGAATATGACACAACAAAATACTAAACTTTTCTTTGTGCACCTTTGAGAAATGCTGCCAATGGCTGGTCTCCTTTCTGCACAGTGGTTCTGCGCTCCTCCCCTCACCCTCTACAGCAACTATTGGTTGCTCAAGTCAAGTCAGCTGGGTATTGTAAAGAGAGCCTGTCACCAGAAAAAAACGCTATTAATCTGCAGATATAGGCTTAATCTGCAGGTTAATAGCGTTACTAACCTGCCCGGTGCCCACACATATCAGAACGCTATGGGGAGAAAATGTCCTTTATTCACTCCAGCAACGTTCAGTTTCAGTCATGGGGGCACAGGATCAGTCACCGATCTGAGTTTACAGTACCGTGCCCCTGGCCTTGACTGACAGCCGGCCCCAATGCAGAGCGACTGTCAGTCAGGGCCGGGGGCGCAGTTACAGCCACTGCTCTGTATTTTCAGACCGGTGACTGAAACCGCGCCGGCACCGCCCCGTGACTGAAACTGGAACACTGCTGGAAGGAATGAAGTTCATTTTCTCCTCGCAGCGTTCAGCTAAGTGCAGGCACCAGGCAGGTTAGTAACGCTATTACCCTGATGATTGACCCCATATCTGCAGGTTAATAGTGCTTTTTCTGGTGACAGGTTCCCTTTAAATCTCCCGCCCAGGACTTATCAAATCTTCTTATTGTGTAATAAGCACAGTAAACAGGACCTCTTCAACAAATTTGAACTGCTCCAGATGCTCCCCCTGTCATCACACACTTGATGTGATTCTGCAGGCTGACAACCAGGGTCGGACTGGGGTGGCTAGGGCCCACCAGGGGAACTGACTCTAGGGGCCCACACTACAGCCCATCATAAACGGTTTTATTACTTGTTATGCTTTTCTATAATGTTCTATAATTACATGATTGGCCGCGCTGTGGAGCACCAAGTTGCAGGACTATATTCGAACAGTCATTCCGTACTGCCAGAGTCCCTTTAATGGTAACTTGTCACCTTGAAAAACGCTATTTATCTGCAGATAAAAGGGTAATCTGCAGGTAAATAGGGTGTAAAGCCTGGTTAGACGGCTTATTGGAAAAGCATTGGCTACACAGAGAAAATTACATTTTATTCTCCCTGCCGCCACTCGCTTCCTGTTATTGGGTCGGTGCAAGGAGGGAGACATTACAGTCACCACGAACTACAAAGTGAGGGTGCTGCAATAACGTCCGGCACCTTGATTGTGACATCTTCTATGGAGCCCAACCTCAGGCTGAGCTTCATTGAATGACTAACATGGAAGCAACACCAGGCAACTAGTGCTGAGTGAGTGTGGTCGGATAAGGTGTGATCCCAGCATGTTCAGGTGTTATCTGAGTATCTTGTAGTGCTCTGCTAATATGCTCGAGTCCCCGGGGTAGCATGTTTTACGACAGTAGACAGACGCAACACATGCAGGAATTGCCTGTTTGTTAGGTAATCCCTGCATGTGTTGCTTCTGTCTACCGCCGCAAAACATGCTACCCCGGGGACTCGAGCATATTAGCAGAGCACTACAAGATACTCAGATAACACCTGAGCATGCTGGGATCACACCTTATCCAACCACACTCACTCAGCACTAGTTGCCAGGTGTTGCTGCCATGTTAGTCATTCAATAACGCTCAGCCTGAGGTTGGGCTCCATGGAAGTGTCACAATTAAGGTGCCTGACGTTATTGCAGCACTTTGTAGCTCGCGGTGACTGTAATGTCTCTTATCCGACCACGCGCACTCAGCACTACTGGCAACCCATCAGCAACCTGCAACTGCGTCACAGGGGGCTGAAGGGAACAGGTGACTGCATGCACCGGCCATTGTGCTATCTAAATGCCGCTGTCAGTGATTGACAAGGGCACTTAAATACTCAAAACAGCAGCAATCAAGGCGAGCTCTGATCACTGCTGTTACAGGCAGACGCCGGCTATGTAACACAGCCGACATCTGCCCGGTATGGAGCAGGCTCAGCTCCTGAACCCGTGTCCATACAAGCACATCCCTATGGTGACAGTTTTGTCAGGGTTAGCATATTTCACTTGTCTGTTCCTAAATGTGGAAAGACAAATGGAATTCCCTAACACATGTGAGTGAGTCCTAACAGATTTAGTAAAGGTGCCTCAAGCATATGAATGTTATTACACACCACAATGCACAGTTACATACACGCATCTTACAAAAATACATATTATTCCAGATACGCAGACGCGCACAAACACGCAGACGCGCACAAACACATCAGTACACGAATACATCATCTGAACCACCATCAATTGTAATGTCAGGTCAGACCCATATATCTTTGTATCGCATAAACCTACAACTCCCAGTATGTAATTAACAATAGAGATACTGGGAGTTATCAGTCATCATCAGACTGCAGACCATACAGGAACCACATTACTGATGAGACACAGGCAGGATCACAAATGAACATTTACATGCAGGTATCTTACCTGAGACGGCTTCTCTGATTAGAGTCGTTCTCTTTCTGTTCTTCCTCTTGTCCAGACTCCATGATGAGTTCCACAGCTCGTCTCTGCAGACTTCCATCTTCTCCGGTCTTCTGCAGCACATCCCCACATGATGCCCTTAAAGATAGCAGTGTCATTATGATGCTCCTGAATAAAAATATCTACACTGAGCCCCTAAATAAACCTAACTCTTACAATGCTCCCTGCACAAAATATGACATACACTCTACCACTGTTATGGTACATGCTCTCCACACTGTCCTCTCCTTACCATACTGGGCCCCCTCTTCACACTGTCCTCTCACACTGTGTCCCCCCTATACTGCCCAGTCTCTATACTGTGCCCCTTCATCACACTCCACCTCCTCAGCATACTGTTACCTCCTTTCTGTGCCCTCACACTGTTTCCCCTATACTGCCGCATCTCTATACCTTCCCCCTCACTACCTAGTCTCTGTGCTGTGTCACATCACACTTTTCTCTCTCCATACTATCTCCTCACACTATTCCCCCACTCTCCATACTGTTTCCTTATACATCCCCCTTCCCCATTCTGTTCCTGCACTCATTCCCACCCCTCCTCTAGTTCACCATACCGTTTCTTCACACATCTCCCCATTTTGTCTCCTAAAATTTCTCTCCCCAAATATAATAAATCATCGGAAGACCACACAGACATGCAGAAGCGCGCTTACACACACGAAAACAAGCGCACACAGACACATACTAAGGGCTCTTTCACACGTCAGTACATGCGGTGACAGTTTCCTCATGTACCACAGACACTGGTACACGTAGACCCATTCAAATGAATGTGCACACGTCAGTGTGTTTCCACTTTCCACAGACCATGTGGTGTCCATGGGCAAAACACGCTGACACGTCTGTTTTTTACCTGCTGCACAGGCCGCAAAACGTCCCGCACACTGATGACAGTTAGTGCTCTTCCCAAGCACTGGGTGCTGAGCGCTGCCCTCATCATAGATCCCTGCTGGCGCTGCGATCAGCAGCAGCAGGGTCAATGATGAGAGTAGTAGTCTACTCCAGCAGTGTCCAACTGTAAAAATAGGAATAAAATAAAAAAAATCCTTATACTCACCTCTCCTAAGAGTCACCCGCTGTAATCCGTGCGAGCACTCACGCCGAGGAGAATGACTCCTGCAGCGAGTGGACCCCGGAGCTGCGCTCAACAAGCGGTGCCCTGTCAATCACTGAGTGCAGCTCCGAGGCCCGCTCGCTGCAGAAGTCATTCTCTTCGGCGTGAGCGCTCGCACAGATTACAGCGGGTGACACTTAGGAGAGGTGAGTACAAGGATTTTTTAATTTTATTCCTATTTTTACAGTTGGACACGGCGGGAGTTGACTACTACTCTCATCATTGACCCTGCTGCTGCTGATCGCAGTGCCGGCAGGGATCCATGATGAGGGCAAGCGCTCAGCACCCGGCTCTTGGGAACAGCGTTAACTGTACACTGATTCCCAAGCACTGGTATGTGTCACACGGATGACACACAGGTGGACACATATCTCCAGTCCCGTAAATATCAGGACATGTGAAAGAGCCCTAATATACACACGCAGATACACATACCCACAGAAATGGGGACACGTACACACGCAGGCAAGCACACACAGAAATGCACACGCAATCATGCACAGACACACTCAGACAATCACACACAAAAATGCAGACAAGCAGGGAAGCACGCACAAACGTGTGAAGACACATATACACGTAGGCATGCAGGCACTCAAATACATACACATGCTGGCATATACACACACACACACGCAGGCATATACACACACACATGCAGGCATATACACACACACACATGCAGGCATACATACACACACACACAAGCAGGCATATACACACACACACATATGCAGGCATATACACACACACACATGCAGGCATACACAAACACACATACATGCAGGCATATACACACACACACATGCAGGCATATACACACACACACATGCAGGCATACATACACACACACAAGCAGGCATATACACACACACACACATGCAGGCATACACACACACACATGCAGGCATATACACACACATGCAGGTATATATACACACACACATGCAGGCATATACACACACACTGTACACACATGCAGGCATACACACACACACATGAAGGCAGGCATATACACACACTGTACACACACAGGCATATACACACACAAATGCAGGCATATACACACACACAGGAATATACACACACGCAGGCATATACACATACAGTCATGGCCAAAAGTATTGAGAATGAGACAAATAGTAATTTTTCCAAAGTTTACTGCTTCATTTTTTGTAATGGCAATTTGCATATACTCCTGAATGTCAAAGATTGATCAGCTTAACAGCAATTACTGTACTTGCAAAGTCAATATTTGCCCAGAAAATGAACTTTAACCCCCAAAACACATTTTAACATCATTGCAGTCCTGCCTTAAAAGGAGCAGCTAACATCATTTTAGTGATTGATCCATTAACTCAGGTGTGGGTGTTGATGAGGACAGGGCTGGCGATCAATCAGTCATGATTAAGTAAGAATGACATCACTGGACACTTTAAAAGGAGGCTGGTTCTTGGTATCATTGTTTCTCTTCAGTTAACCATGGTTATCTCTAAAGAAACATGTGCAGCCATCATTGCAATGCCCAAAAATGGCCTAACAGGGAAGAGTATCGCAGCTACAAAGATTGCACCTCAGTCAACAATCTATCGCATCATCAAGAACTTCAAGGAGAAGCATGTCAAAAAGGCTCCAGGGCACCCAAGAAAGACCAGCAAGCACCAGGACCGTATCTTAAAACTGTTTCAGCTGCGGGATCGGACTACCAGCAGTGCCGAGCTTGCTCAGGAATGGCAGCAGGCTGATGTGAGTGCTTCTGCACGCACTGTGAGGCGGAGACTCTTTGAGCAAGGGCTCTTTCCAAGGAGGGCAGCAAAGAAGCCACTTCTCTCCAGAAAAAACATCAGGGACCGACTGATATTCTGCAAAAGGTACAGGGAGTGGACTGCTGAGGACTGGGGCAAAGTCATTTTCTCTGATGATTCCCCTTTTCGATTGTTTGGGACATCTGGAAAACAGCTTATTCGGAGAAGAAGAGGTGAGCGCTACCACCAGTCTTGTCTCATGCCAACTGTAAAGCATCCTGAAACCATTCATGTGTGGGGTTGCTTCTCAGCCAAGGGAATCGGCTCACTCACAGTCTTGCCTAAAAACACAGCCATGAATAAAGAATGGTACCAGAATGTCCTCCAAGAGCAACTTCTCCCAACCGTCCAAGAGCAGTTTGGCGCCCAAAAATGCCTTTTCCAGCATGATGGAGCACCTTGCCATAAAGCAAAGGTGATAACAAAATGGCTTATGGAACAAAACATAGAGATTTTGGGTCCATGGCCTGGAAACTCCCCAGATCTTAATCCCATTGAGAACTTGTGGTCAATCATCAAGAGACGGGTGGACAAACAAAAACCAACAAATTCTGGCAAAATGCAAGCATTGATTATGCAAGAATGGACTGCTATCAGTCAGGATTTGGTCCAAAAGTTGATTGAGAGCATGCCAGGGAGAATTACAGAGGTCTTGAAGAAGAAGGGGCAACACTGCAAATATTGACTTGCTGCATTAACTCATTCTAACTGTCAATATAACCTATTTGTACTCATAATATGATTGCAATTATATTTCTGTATGTGATATAAACATCAGACAAACACTAATAAAAACCAGAGGCCAGCAGATCATGGGAAAATATAATTTTGGTGTCATTCTCAAAACTTTTGGCCATGACTGTACACACAGGCATATACACATACACAGGGATATATACACACACACACACAGGCATATACACACACAGGCAGGCAGCATATACATAAAAATTCATACAAACACACACTATATTACACAATCTGTACAGTACAGAAGCGCTCCTAAGGCGGAAGACTGCAGTGCAGGGCGCGCTGTGACGTCACTTTCAGCAGACGTGCGGCCCTGTCTGCTAAATGTGACGCTGCAGTACAGCCCCTGCTCTGCTCTTCGGCTCTCCTGCTCCCAGGCCACTCCCGCTACTGTTCTGGGCATCGCGGCGGCGGTGAGAGTGTGTGCGCGCGCCCTTAAAGGGCCCGCGACCACTTTTTTTTTCCTTTTTTTTTTTTAAATTCTCCTCTGCCTTCTCTGCAGGGGGCCGGGGCCCACCGGGAAATTTCCTGGCACCCCGCCAGGCCTGTCCGAGCCTGCTGACAACCCCCCACTCTCCTATCTCCCAGCCTCCCTCATCCCCGCTCCATCAGCTACTAGTTACCAAAGTGTTTTCTGCTTGGTGAGCTCAGCTGACATCAGTCTGACAGTTTCCACTAAGATATATTGCAGAAAAGGCAGCCCACCGCACAGCCTGGAATGCCGGCTGCACTTTTCAGTAAGATATCTTGCTGTTGTCCATAATAGCATGGAACATTAAAAGATAAGCTTCAAGTCACGGACCATGAGCTGGGAGTCAGAGGGAACAGACAGAGGCTGCAGTGCTGGGACGAGGCACAGGTTTTGCCTCACACACTTGTACGTGTCAGCACCTCACCTGATTCCTTCAGCATCCTGTCACATGCGCAGAAAAAACCCAGCTCAGTCTCAGACCAAAGTCACTGGCAGGGGCTGGAGGGGATGGAGCGCTGCCTGGCCGTTTCTATTGAGAGTGCAGGAACGACGTAGCTCCTGTCTCATTGATAATTGGAAAGGAGCCCCCAACACAGCCCCCAGTGTGACCGCAACCATTATGCCCCCACTGGGGGCCCCTGAGGGAGTGGGGGCCCCAGGCATTTGCTTTGTTTGCCTCCCCATAATGTCAGCCTGCCCACATCTGATACTTCCCATTTATTCCCCCTCTTATCGCTCTCATCCTAATATGAATTACCGCAATCTCTCCTATGTAAAACCTGTGTCCTTGACGACCACCCCTCTGCTCCCTCTCTCTGGAGCACTCTGAAATGCCCACTCTGTCTGTAATAAGCTCCATGTGATTCATGACCTCCTTACCTCTCACAATTTCTCCTTCCTGGGCCTCACCGAAACATGGCTGACACCCTCCAACACTGCCTCCCTTGCTCCGCTGTGTTATGATGGCCTCCACTTTGCCCACACTCTTCTCCTTGGCAACATACATGGCGGAGGAGTGGGTCTTCTTCTTTCTACCAACTGCACCTTTAATCCAATCCCACCTCTAACCTCCCTTATCTTCTCTTTTGAAGTCCACTCTGTCCGCATCTATTCTACCTCCAAGTGGCCGTCATATACCGACCTCCGGGCCCGGCCACTACCTATATTGACTAATTCTCCACCTGGCTTCTTCACTTTCTTTCCGCTGACATTCCCACTATCATAATGGGTGACTTCAGCATCCCTACTGACACCCTCCAGTCAGCAGCCTCCAAACTCCTGTGTCTTACTTTATCTTTTGAACTTACTCAATGTTCCTCCTCAGCCACCCACACAGACGGAAATACATTAGACCTTATCTTCACCCGTCTCTACTCCCTATCTAACTTCACAACCTCCCCTCTCCCCCTACCTCATCACCATCTACTCACTTTCTGTTAGCAGAGGATTAATCCGCGTGACATCCAGAGTTTAGAACACAGAATGTAGGTTTATTCATATCCAGCATAGGCACAGCATGGAGTCTGGTGTTACTGCAGCATGAGGAAATCAAATCAGATATATAACAACAACACAGGAAGAGAAGGCGGGGGCATCCTGTCTGTGGGAGTTTTTTTTTAACTAAACTTTGTTAACAACCTCACAATATGCACAACATATGAAACAGCACAGTAGTTGTTGCAATACACATACAGATTAATATGTATTATTCCAACACCCCCACTCAACAACTACTTATCCTCTTAGTCCCATTGTGGTTCTCAATTCTTTTAACCTAGCTCGTGGCAATGGCTTTGTCATAATGTCAGCTACCATCTTATCAGTTTCACAATAGACAAAGTGAATTATCCCACGATCTATCAAATCACGTAGATGATGATGTCTGACGTCAATGTGCTTGGTTCTAGCACTGATTTTTTCACTGCATGCAAGTTTAATGCATCCTTGGTTGTCCTCATAAATCACCGTCGGCTGAGTTGTCGGTTTGCCAAGATCGTCCATCAATTGTCTTAGCCAAACAACCTCCTGGCTTGCATAGGCTGCGGACACATACTCCGCTTCTGTAGATGACAAGGCAACAGACACTTGTTTCCTACTAGACCAGGAGATTGAACTTTCTCCAACTTTAAACAAGTATCCACTTGTGGATTTATGATCACGCGAATCACCAGCCCTATCCACATCTACATAGCCGGTAAGTTCTAGATCTCCTGCTGCAGATAGTTTTAAATTTACATCTTGCGTTTCTTTCAAATATCGGAGAAGTCTCTTAATAGCATTCCAGTCTCTTTGGCGCGGTTTTTCCACATATCTGCAAAGGATTCCAACTGTTGTTGTGATATCCGGTCGAGTCATAGTTGATATGTATAGAAGTGTCCCCACTGCCTGACAATATTTCTCATTGTTAGGCAACAGGTCATCTTCTCCTTCCAGCTTCAGGTAGGATGGTTCCATTGGGGTTGATATACCTTTGACCTCCGACATTTTAAACTGATTCAGAATCAAATTAATTTTTGCACTTTGGTTTAGAAGAAAACTTCCATCTTCCTCTCTCTGGATTTGGATTCCTAGATAATATGTCACACTTCCAAGGTCTTTTGATTCAAAGTGCTGATTCAGAATTTCAGTCATTTTTCCAATTTCTGCGTCGTCTTGATGAACAACAATCACGTCGTCCACATATAAGAGAATATACATCCACTTTCCATCTGTATATTTTGTCTTCCAACAAGACTTTATTCATCTTGGTGTGCCATGCTCTTGCTGATTGCTTAAGACCATAGAGAGATTTTTGTAGTTTGCAAACAAGATTCTCTTGACCTCTTTTTACATAACCTTCAGGTTGAGTCATGTATAAGTCCTCCTCAATGTCACCATTTAAAAAGGCAGTTTTTATATCCAAATGTCTGACATACATCTTTTGTACAGCAACTACAGCTAACAAAGCTCTGAACGTGGTCTGTTTAGTGACTGGAGCAAATGTAGCATCGTAATCTTCGCCATACTTTTGAGAATATCCTTTTGCGACCAACCTTGCTTTGAATCTGTGGACTTTACCTTCTGAGTCATATTTGGTTTTGAAGACCCACTTGCACTTGATTGCCTTTTTGCCCTGTGGTAGCTTGGTGAGTTTCCAAGTTTGGAGTTGATGAAGCGATTTGATTTCCTCACTAGCGGCATCGATCCACTTTGTTCTTTCATGGACAGGTAGTGCTTGCATTTCATCCCATGACTGCGGCTCTGACTCAGGTAGTGTCTTGACAATGTAGGATAGACGTTTAGCTGGTATACCTTTGCTTGATCTTGACGATCTCCTGATTTCAGATTCACCTGATTTTTCTGTTGTTCCTTCATTAGTTGAAGAATCCAGCCAGACCTCTACATCCTCCTTGTTGCTGTCTTGTAATTGTGACTTCAGCTGGACTACTGGCGTGATGTCACAAAACTTGGGTGATACAAAGTTCTCATCAATCACTACATCTCTACTTATTGTGATCTAGTTTGTTTCTGGGTGTAGAATCAAAATGCAGCAGCAGGGGTTTTAGAAATAACTACACAAAAAAATAAATGTAAACACAAGCAGGTGTAGTGCTATAGAAATGTAAAACTTAACATTTATTACCACTAGATAAAATATGTGCAAAATACAAGGACCTAAAAACACAGATGTACTGTCTGTGATATTAGATAGCCAAAATACTTCCATGTATTGTTGCGTCCAAAGATATAGATATATGTCATATAAGCATATTGTATCTCTGACGCAACCAAAGAAAGTGTGGCAAAAAGAAAATGATGGAGCCTACGGGACACTATAACAACTTATTGTGTCTCAATATGTGAGAACGCAGAAACATTAACCCTATCAATGGTAACCATTTAACCTTGCTATATATAGAAATGGAACATCCTCACCAATTTTGATATCCGTTCCTGCTCTCAGACTTCAAGATAGCTCCATATGATGGGGGCAGACCAAGTCTCATAGGGTCACCAGCCCATCACAATATACCGCTCCCGACGCGTTTCTTTGCCTTAGCTAGTCATCAGGGGAAAAAAAGAGAAGACATGCGGTATGCACGCTGCCCACAATCGCGCAGCTCATTCACCAGACAGCGCCATTTGACACTCTGATAAGTCCTCTTTTAAATCCTAGTCGCGCTATACTCGCGATCGTGTCACTTCCGGTTCCGGTCAGCTGACATCCGGTATGTGGAACGCAGGTGCCGGGCGTGACACGCAAGCGTCACATCCGGTGTGCGCATCACAGACAAGGAAAAACCGCACACTACGGAGCGACGATTAAGGGGCACACAAGGTAACCAACTGACATCTTGTGTTGGATGGTGACATGAAGCCCTCCCATCCATAAGTACCCCAGGCCAGGGCATATGTCCAAGTTATACAGTAGCTGACACCCATCCAGGCACATACCGTATGTACCGCGGTATATACTAACCGCGTATATTCTGCCCCAATGGTTCATGAGCTGGAAATACCTCATAGGTCAAAACCGCACAGTGGTGCCACGGGCCAGGTCGAGAGCGCACTTAAAGCCCAAACAAAAAATTATTATGAAAATAAAAATGGAAATAAAGGTGAAATTATGAAAAAAAAAAAAAAAAAAAGGGGAATATGAAGAAATATGAAGAAATATGAAGAAAATATCTTTGGACGCAACAATACATGGAAGTATTTTGGCTATCTAATATCACAGACAGTACATCTGTGTTTTTAGGTCCTTGTATTTTGCACATATTTTATCTGGGTGTAGAATCCTATAACCTTTCTGGGTTTCGCTGTAGCCTACCAGGATACCTTCCTTAGCGTGAGATTCCCACTTAGTTCGCTTTTCTTTGGGAACATGTACAAATGCTTTACTTCCGAATATTCTTATGTGATGTAGTTTTGGCTTTCTGCTATTCCATTGCTCAAATGGAGTTTTGTCTGTAGCTTTACCTGGTAGTCTGTTCTGAAGATAGCAAGCTGTCATGATTGCTTCACCCCAATATACTGTGGGCAGATTTGCATCAAATAACATGCTTCTTCCACTTTCACATAGTGTTCGGTTCCTTCTTTCCGCGACACCATTTTGCTCTGGGTTGTACGGTACAGTGGTCTGAAATAGGATTCCATTTTTCTTTAAAATGCTCTGTGTCTCATTACTTGTATATTCAGTCCCATTATCTGCACGTAGAATCTTTGACATTCTTCCAAATTTATTATATACTTCAGCTAGGTATATTTCAAGTTTCTCTGGAACTTCCTTCTTGCTGTGAAGCAGGTGGACAACTGTATATCTTGAATGATCATCAATAAATGTGAGAAAATATCTCTTCTTCCCTGGGGTCAGAGTGCTCATTGGACCACAGACATCTGTGTGTATTAAATCTAGTGGCTGTGCTGTTGTTGTACTAATTCTCTTAGGAAAAGCTTTCCTAGACATTTTCCCTTTGATGCAGCTAGTACACTTCATTGTCTGGTTACATAGATCAATTGTAATATCCTCAGCTAGTTGCTTTTGGACTAACTTTCTTATTGCTTCTGGGTCTCTGTGTGCCAGACGCATATGCCATACATGAATACAGTTTTTATGCTCTTCTTGTTGCGCTGTATACACACACTCTTTGCATTTCAGCTGATAAAGTTCATCTGTGATGTTTCCCTCTACTAGTGTGTGACCTTCCTTTGAGATGATGCAGCTATCATGCTTAAATGTAACTTCATTTCCTTGTTTTGTGAGTTTCTTCACAGATAGTAGATTACTTTCAAGACTAGGCACATACAGCACATCCTTTACTGGGATCTTCCTGCTTTGTGTTGGTGAGATTTGACAATCAATATAACCATCTCCTATGCCTTCTGAAGTCATGTACTGACCATTAGCCATAATCACTTTCTCTGATTTACTTTGGTTAAGCTTAGAAAAGAAGTCTCTGTTATTAGTCATGTGACTAGCTGCTCCAGAGTCTATACACCATGCATGCTTTGATGTATTTGCACTGACAGTAAATGCAGTTTCAGTATTCACAGAATCATTTTCTCCAGATACAGCACTTTTAACCCTTTGATGACTGCTTTGCTTTTTCAGCTGATTCATTCTAGCTTTCCAGACTCTGCAGTCAGCTTTCAAATGTCCTGATTTCTTGCAAACAAAACATTTACGTGTTTCTTTTATGTGCTTCCTGTTATCAGTTAGGTTTTGTGTCTGTAAAGCAGATTCTGTGTTGCATGTCCTACTGTTTACACCTTCTGCCTTTCGCTTATATTCATTTATGAGCTTCCCCCTGACATAATCCAGTGTAAGCTCATCATCTGGACGCGCATCTAGTGCGGTTACAAGCGTATCATACCTCTCTGAAAGGCCACTAAGCAGTAATGCGGCCACATGAAAGTCCTTTAGATCTTCCGCAATGACTCTCAGGCGTTCTACAACTTCCAGAACACTTCTTATGTAATCCTGCATATCCTGGCCTTTCTGTAGCTTAGACTGGTACAGCTTTCTCATGAGATAGAGCTTATTGCTTAAATTTATCCTCTCATGTACCTTTTGCAACTGCTCCCACATTTCCTTTGCAGTATTACATTTACACACATGCACAATCTGGTCATCATCTATACTGAGTGATATGGTACTTTGTGCTTTCTGATCCATCTCTGTCCACTCCTGTGGCACTGGGTCAGGTTTAGGCTCCTGTGTGTATTTCCACGTACCTTCTCTTATTAGCAGCATTTTCACTTTGAATTTCCAGGATTGATAATTCTGGTTAGTGAGACTTGGCACTGTAAATTTCATGGAGCTGCTGCTGGTGGCCATCTTTGCTTCTTCTCAGTTTGCTGTCTTTCTTTCTTTTCTTTCCTCTGTGTTCTGGGGATCTGTGACTCTGGGACTCTGGTACATCTGGGCCCATAACCTGTTAGCAGAGGATTAATCCGCGTGACATCCAGAGTTTAGAACACAGAATGTAGGTTTATTTATATCCAGCACAGGCACAGCATGATGTTACTGCAGCATGAGGAAATCAAATCAGATATATAACAACAACACAGGAAGAGAAGGAGGGGGCATCCTGTCTGTGGGAGTTTTTTTTTTTTTTTTTTAACTAAACTTTGTTAACAACCTCACAATATGCACAACATATGAAACAGCACAGTAGTTGTTGCAATACACATACAGATTAATATGTATTATTCCAACACTTTCTCATCTCTGTCCTCCTCACCTGTCACCCATGTCAGCAAATAGCACACCCCTGAAGAAACCTTGCATGTCTCCACACTCACACACTCTCTAATTCTATTCTACCACTGACATCCATATCTTCACTCCACGACACAGACAGTGTCACTGCCTTCTACAATGCCACTCTAGCATAGCACCAGCTATTGACTCGGTTACCCCTCTCATGCATGACAGAGTGTAACGAATCAATAGACAAAACTGGCACAATAGCATCACTAAAAAGCTTTGGCAAGTGTCCAGGGTCGTGCAGGGCTGCTGCTAGGAATTTCGGTGCCCCATACTGGCAAAATTTTGGGGCCCCCTTGAAACTCCACCCAGGCTTCACCCCAGCTCCGCCTCCACTCCTCAAACCTTCCACAGTCCCACCGACCACTCTTGGAAAAACTCTACTTTCTGCCACACTGTGACCACACCACATATTACCACCACATAGTGACTGAATAATACCACATACAAGAGACAAATACTGTCACACCATGACCAGATCAAGTCTATGAGAGCATCGTTCAGGCTTTAAGACTTGCATTAAGAGATTGTGACATAGCTTCTGACTTCCAGTCAGTCAGAAGCTGCGTTCACAAGATGGCGCCGCAAGACCGAAGCAGTGCTGAAAATTGATGAAGACGCCAGAAGGTGAGTATGACTTATGTTTAAAGGGACTCTGTCAGCACAGGATGACTGTTCAAATAAAGTCCCACCACTCGGTACTTCACGGCAGAGCCAACCCTTTAAATTCACCTGCCCACCTGTTTGTTCTCCTTCTATCTCCACACCCCCCCTTCTGGCTGGGAGTCTGCATTTCACATCCTTGAAGCCAAGTGATTGCCATTCCTGGCTCTGACACCAGCAAATCCTCACAGTGCTTACGATGTGTGGATTCACAAGTCTTCAGTCAGTGACACAGAGGGACTGCTGGCTTGTGGATTTAGACTGGACAACCCCTTTAAGGCTCCTTCAGCCATCAGTGAATATCGGTCTGTGCTCGGACCGCAATACATGTACTTGCCGCGGGTCTCCTGACCTCAACTCAGCAGCCTCACAGCATGTATGAGCATGCGGGTCAGCATGATTGGTGCCCAGTCCAAGCACTGCAGACTGAGAGCAGAACGATTTCTCACTTCCAGTATTTACACTGTCATAATAATAAAGATGTTTCCCAATCATATACAGTGCATTGTGAAAGTATTTGGCCCCCTTGAACTTTTCTACCTTTTGCCACATTTCTGGCTTCAAACATAAAGATATAAAATTCAATTTTTTTGGAAAGAATCAACAACAAGTGGGACACAATCGTGAAGTGGAACGAAATTTATTGGATATTTTAAACTTTTTTAACAAATTAAAAACTGAAAAGTGGGGCGTGCAATATTATTCGGCCCCTTTACTTTCAGTGCAGCAAACTCAGTCCAGAAGTTCAGTGAGGATCTCTGAATGATCCAATGTTGTCCTAAATGACTGGTAATGATAAATAGAATCCACCTGTGTGTAATCAAGTCTCCGTATAAATGCACCTGCTCTGTGATAGTCTCAGGGTTCTGTTTCAAGTGCAGAGAGCATCATGAAGACCAAGGATCACACCAGGCAGGTCCGAGATACTGTTGTGGTGAAGTTTAAAGCCGGATTTGGATACAAAAAGATTTCCCAAGTTTTTAACATCTCGAGGAGCACTGTACAAGCGATCATATTGAAATGGAAGGATTATCAGACCACTGCAAATCTATCAAGACCCAGCCGTCCCTCTAAACTTTCATCTCGAACAAGGAGAAGACTGATCAGAGATGCAGCCAAAAGGCCCATGATCACTCTGGTTGAACTGCAGAGATCTACAGCTGAGGTGGGAGAGTCTGTCCATAGGACAACAATCAGTCATACACTGCACAAATCTGGCCTTTATGGAAGAGTGGCAAGAAGAAAGCCATTTTTCAAAGATATCCATAAAAAGTCTCATTTGAAGTTTGCCACAAGCCACCTGGGAGATACACCAAACATGTGGAATAAGGTGCTCTGGTCAGATGAAACCATTATCAAACTTTTTGGCCACAATGCAAAACGATATCTTTGGCGTAAAAGCAACACAGCTCATCACCCTCAAAACACTATCCCCACTGTCAAACATGGTGGTGGCAGCATCATGGTTTGGGCCTGCTTTTCTTCAGCAGGGACAGGGAAGATGGTTAATATTGATGGGAAGATGGACAGAGCCAAATACAGGACCATTCTGGAAGAAAACCTGTTGGAGTCTGCAAAAGACCTGAGACTGGGACGGAGATTTATCTTCCAACAAGACAATGATCCCAAACATAAAGCAAAATCTACAATAAAATGGTTCAAAAATAAACGTATCCAGGTGTTAGAATGGCAAAGTCAAAGTCCAGACCTGAATCCAATCGAGAATCTGTGGAAAGAGCTGAAAACTGCTGTTCACAAACGCCCTCCATCCAACCTCAATGAGCTCGAACTGTTTTGCAAGGAAGAATGGGCAAGAATTTCAGCCTCTCGATGTGCAAAGCTGATAGTGACATACCCCAAGCGACTTTCAGCTGTAATCGCAGCAAAAGATGGCGATTATTAACTCAAGAGGGCCGAATAATATTGCACGCCCCACTTTTCAGTTTTTAATTTGTTAAAAAAGTTTAACATTTCCAATAAATTTCGTTCCACTTCACGATTGTGTCCCACTTGTTGTTGATTCTTTCCAAAAAATTTGAATTTTATATCTTTATGTTTGAAGCCAGAAATGTGGCAAAAGGTAGAAAAGTTCAAGGGGGCCAAATACTTTCACAATGCACTGTATATGATTGGGAAACATCTTTATTATTATGACAGTGTAAATACTGGAAGTGAGAAATCGTTCTGCTCTCAGTCTGCAGTGCTTGGACTGGGCACCAATCATGCTGACCCGCATCCTCATACATGCTGTGAGGCTGCTGAGTTGAGGTCAGGAGACCCACGGCAAGTCCATGCATTGCGGTCCGAGCACAGACCGATATTCACTGATGGCTGAAGGAGCCTTAAAGGGGTTGTCCAGTCTAAATCCACAAGCCAGCAGTCCCACAGTTTTTAATTTGTTAAAAAAGTTTAACATTTCCAATAAATTTCGTTCCACTTCACGATTGTGTCCCACTTGTTTTTGATTCTTCCCCCAAAAATAGAATTTTATATCTTTATGTTTGAAGCCAGAAATGTGGCAAAAGTTAGAAAAGTTCAAGGGGACCAAATACTTTCACAATGCACTGTATACACTTATATCAATCATTCCCTCCCCTCCCCCCTTTCAGGAGCAGAGGGAATGATTGTATCATATAATCATGTACTGAGATGGTGGACAAATTAATACATGAACTTAAAGGGGTTTTCCCACGAACAAAAGTTAATTTTAATCAATAGATCTTTGAATAATGTAATGGCTGTGTCTGACCGTGTACAGAACACGGTCTGATCATACCATGACGCGCCCTCTGGGCCGTGGGGTACCCGGTGCCGGGCCGGTAAATGCTGGGGGATGTCACAGTAGCGGTGACCCGGTCCGTGACCCAGGGGTTATTGATAGGGGATTTATGGTGATTGTATAAAGTTTGTGACGCCACCTGTGGTATGCGGCTAGGGGAGCCGCCGCTGCGGAGCAGGTCCTCTGGAGCTGATGTTACTGCAGCAGGGATAGTGTGGCTCTCCACAGGTAGAACTTAGCTCCAGGGCAGTGTAGATGTTATGGGTCATGCTGGACGTTGTAGTGCAGGGGTTGATGGCGCAGCAATAATCCACAACTCAATGGCGGTTTCCTCTTATCTTTACTGGTGGTGATTAGACAAGCCGGGACTAGGGTGCTGGCTAGAAGTGGAAGTCCGGGCATCCTGGAAGCAAGTAAAGAATCCTCCTTGCCAGGTGAAATTGGAGGCCTTCCCTTTACACTAAACTCTTTGGCCCTGCTGCTTGTAGCTGTGCGCGGCCCTCGTCCCTGAGTGCAACGTTTCTGTGCTCACCCGTATGGCAGGCAGCTCGGGCCTTGCTGGTGCGTCGCTCTCACGTGGCGGTGCTGAACCCTGCGGTGCTGCTGAGCCTTTGGGCGTCTGATGGGGCCAGGAGACCTGCAGTCTCCTGCCCTCCGGTTTCTACTGCTGGGCCTTCGGTGCCCCACAGCCTCGGACTCCGGTGTCCGGTTCTTCTGTGCTGGTTCTTCTGGGGTGAGCTGCCGCGCAGCTCCAGTCCCCAGCTCCTCTCTCCTCGATGTCCTGACTTCAACTCCTCACACACTAAGTCTCACTAACCACGCCCCCAGATCCCAGTTGCCAAGGGGAGGGACTCCCCTTGCTGGTCTGGAGCCAGGAAAGTGTTGCATGCTTAGTAAAACCTGATTAGGGGACTCCTGCTTGCTTCCAGGCATGGCATCAACTCTTGTGAGGGAGGCAATGCCACTGTGGCAACCGGACCCCTGGGGTGCCACAACCACATCTCATGCTAAGGGGAGGAAACAAAAGAGTATACAGACATTTCAGCATGGGATCCCAACTGTTTCTTTCTTTGAAGTAAAACATTGTTTAAAAACAGGCAGTGAAATGTTTTACCTCACAGAAAGAATCAGCTGTGATCCCCTGCTGTAATGTCTGTATATTCTTTTTCTTCCTCCCCTGCCCAGGAGATGTGGTATGATCAGACCATGTTCCTGCACGGTCAGACACAGCCATTACACAGTACACAGCAGGGGCACATGTATAAGATTATCTCAGCACAGGAACATTTTATTTAAACACATCCAATTGTGGAAGTTATTATTATTCCAAGGTCTATTGATCACCCTATTTGTCAACTACTCTTGTTCCTCCTACCTGTCCACAGAGGTTGGCATCATCTTGATATGCAATTGGCATATCCTTGTCGACTAGCCCTGGTCGTCCTCGCCACCGCCTCCTCAGCCTCTCGCTGCCGGTCGCAGCCTTCCCTCAGCACCAGCCTCACCATGCCGGACGCAGCCTCCCCTCAGAAACAGGCCCCCCTCAGCACCAGCAACAGCCTCAACTCAGAACCACCAGCAGCCTCCCCTCAATACCAGCAGCAGCCTCCCCCCAGCAGCAGCCTCCCCTCACCACCACCAGCAGACTCCCCTCACCACCACTTGCAGCCTCCTCTCACCACCGCCAGCCGCCTCCCCTCATCACCACCAGCCTCCCCTCATCACAATCACCAGCAGCCTCCCCTCATCACCAGCCTCCCCTCATCACCAGCACCAGCCTCCCCATCAGCCTCCCCTCAGCACCAGCAGTAGCCTCTCCTCGGCACCAGCCACCACTCAGCACCAACCTCCTCTCATCACCAGCAGCAGCCTCCCCTCATCACCAGCAGCAACCTCCCCTCATCACCAGCAGCCTCGCCTCACCACCACCAGTAGTCTCCCCTCACCAACATCAGCAGCCTTCCCTCACCACCTCAGCAGCCTCTCCTCAGCACCAGCAGCTGCCTCCCCTCAGCAGCTGCAGCAGCAGCCTCCCCTCATCACCAGCAGCAACCTCCCCTCTCCACCACCAGCCTTCCCTCACCTCCAGCCTCCTCTCACCACCAGCAACAGCCTCCCCTCAGCACCAGCAGCAGCCTCCCCTCAGCACCAGCATCAGCCTCACCACAAGCCTCCCCTCAGCACCAGCAGCCTCTCCTCTGCACCAGCAGCAGCCTCTCCTCGGTACCAGCAGCAGCCTCCCCTCGACACCAGCAGCAGCCTCCCCTCGGCACCAGCACCAGCCTCTCCTCGGCACAAGCAGCAGCCTCCCCTCGGAACCAGCACCAGCCTCCCATCGGCACCAGCACCAGCCTCCTCCCAGCAGCAGTTTCCCCTTGGCACCAGTAGCAGCCTCCCCTCAGCACCAGCAGCAACCTCCACACAAGCCTCCCCTCAGCACCAGCAGCCTCTACTCAGCACCAGCACCAGCCTCCCCTCAGCACAAGCCTCCCCTCAGCACCAGCAGCCTCTCCTTAGCACCAGCAGCAGCCTACCCTTGGCACCAGCACCAGCCTCCCCTCAGCACAAGCCTCCCCTCAGCACCAGCAGCCTCTCCTCAGCACCAGCAGCAGCCTCCCCTTGGCAACAGCACCAGCCTCCCCTCAGCACCAGCAGCAGCTTCTCCTCAGCACCAGCAGCAGCCTCCCCTCAGAACCAGCAGCAGCCTCCCCTCACCACCAGCAGCAGCAGCCTCCCCTTGGCAATAGCACCAGCCTCCCCTCAGCACCAGCCTCCCCTCAGCACCAGCAGCAGCTTCTCCTCAGCACCAGCAGCAGCCTCCCCTCAGAACCAGCAGCAGCCTCCCCTCACCACCAGAAGCAGCAGCCTCCCCTCATCACCATTAGCAGGCCCCCCCACCGTCATCAGCAGGCCCCCCCACCACAATCAGCAGGCCCCCGCATCACCAGCAGCAGGCCGCCCATCACTAGCAGCAGGTCCTGCCATCACCAGGCCCCCCACAACCATCAGCAGGCCCCGCATAACCATCAGCAGGCCCCCTCATCACCATCAGCAGGCCCCTCTGAGCACCACCAGGCCCCACTCACCACCAAACTCAGCAGCAGCTTCCTCCTCCTGCTACTCACACACTAGCCACCGCCTCCGAGACATGCTGCTCTGCTCAGGAATGAAGATGAGCATGCAGTGTGTCAGGAGATTGGAGTCAGGACCATGATGCACCTGGCCGCTGCTTAAAGGTAAAGCACCCATTTCCGTCTGCCGGGTGCATCGGGCATTTAACTGTTACCCCTGAGGCCCGGTAAGAAGAAGCAAAGAGAGGGGCCCCGGGCTGCCAGCGTGCCTGCCCCCCCTTCTTGCTTCTTTTCACCGGGCCCCATACAGTAGTAAGGGTAGTAATGCCCTGATGGCGGCCCTGGGGTCATGGAGCGGCATTGGAAGAAAACACATTCGCAAGATGACTTCTCGGCATTCAAACAAGCAACACTCGCTTTCAAATCAGCCCTTACCTCTGCTAAACAGGCTTACTTCACAACCCTCGTATCTTCCTTATCCAGGGTCACACTGGGGTGTCTGGGGCCCACAGGGGAAATTGACCCTAGGGGCCCACCCTACAGCTATATGCACATACTTGTTAGCCGTTATCCCTGTTATTGTTAGAACCTTGCTGTTAGTTTTTTTTCTCCTTTGCTGGTCACATGACCTTGTTGGCCTATTTAATCCTGCTCTGCCCTTCTGGCTTTGCAGGACTTCATTGTATATCTACTTTCTAGCTAGCCTGTGCTCTGTATCTAACTCTGTTAGTTTGCTTGGTCTACGGACCTCTATGTTCTATCTATTTTGTTTGTTCGTCTGTCTGCTACTATTTCTGTTAGGAGGTGTCCCATATTCCTCCCAGTCCTTAGTACTTGTAGGGATTCCCTCCCCACATCTATAGGTCTCCGTACAGACTAGATTAGGACTTTAGCAGGTCTGATCGCAGGATCAGGTTCCCTGTTACATCGTAGGGATTCAGCTGAGTCCTATAGTAGGGACAGATCTCCTCTCTTTCCTTAGCTTTGGTAGCAGAACATAACAGTAAGTCCAGCCTGCAAATTCTCTAAGGAAAGAGTTTTTTTTTTTGTTCCATCATGGTGTCGGTTCAGGATTTGGCTAAACACCTGCAGGGACTCTCTCTGGAAGTGGCCGAGCTCCGTCAGCACGTGAGTAACTGTCCTGGAGCATATTTCTTGGAGCCTAAGGTATGTTTGCCGGATTTATTTTTTGGTGAACATCGAGAATTTTTTTCATTTAAAAATGCTTGCTTATTGTATTTTCGTTTGAGACCCAAGTCCTCTGGGGATGAATCCCAGCGCGTAGGGTTCATAATGTCACTTTTGCGCAAAGAGCCTCAGGAGTGGGCCTTTTCTTTGCAACCTAGTGATACATGCTTCAGATCAGTGGATAGTTTTTTTTCTGCTTTAGGACTATTATATGATGATCCTGACCGTGTGGCATCAGCTGAGACTGAGTTGAGACGTTTAAAACAAGGATCAGGTAATGTGGAAAAATATTGTACTCATTTTCGTCGTTGGTCCACTCAAACAGGGTGGAACGATTGTGCTCTGAAAAGTCTATTTCTTGCTGGGCTCAGTGAAAGGGTTAAAGACCTGCTAATTGCTTATCCTACACCTGAGGATTTGCAACAGGCTATGCAATTAGCTACACGGGTGGATAGAAGACTGCGTGCTAGGGTTAATGAGAGCAAATCCTCTGCTATGTCAGTTTCTGGTTATGATAATGTGCGTACTAACAGTGGTGAACCGATGGAGATTGGATCGGTGGCACCTCGCTCTCAAGAAAAAGACCGTCGTTTTTCGGAAGGCTTGTGTTTCTATTGCGGAAAATCTGGTCATTTGATTAAAGGCTGTGAGCTTCGTATGAAGAAAGAAAAAAAAATGGTCAGTCACGCCCGTATTGCCTGTTTAAATTCCAAGGGTATATTTTTAGCTGCTTCCACGATTGCTCAGGAAAAATTAATGGAATTTCGGGTGTTTGTTGATTGCGGGTCTACACTGAATGTAATTGATGGGGGATTCGTGGAAAAACTCAATTTAAAACCTGAACCTTTATCATCCCCCATTGCTGTGGTTTCTGTGGATGGCTCCCCTTTGAAGAATATTACTCTCAAGGTCAGTGAATTTCCTCTCACTATTAATGGTGTTCACCATGAGAAATTGGATTTGGTAGTGTTGAATAACTTGCCTTCTCCAGTAATATTGGGTTTGCCCTGGTTAAAATTTCACAATCCTGTACTGGATTGGTCTACCAGTGAAATTAAATCCTGGAGCCATAAATGTTATGACAAGTGTTGTAACGGGCGTATTGCAGCTTTGGATAGGGGAGAATTGCCTGTTCCTATTCAGGATTTTTGGAGACTTTTTTCTGAGAAAGAATCGCAGGTTTTGCCTCCCCATAGAGACTATGATTGTTCTATTGAATTTGTCCCTGGAGCGACTCTTCCTAAAAGTCGTTTATTTAACCTTACTATTCCTGAGAGGAAGGCTTTGGAGGAATACATACAGACAAGTTTGGCCGCCGGTCACATTAGGCCCTCTAAGTCTCCTGTGGCGGTTGGATTTTTTTTTGTAAAAAAAAAGGACGGCGGTTTACGTCCTTGTCTGGATTTTCGTGAGATTAACAAAATTACGGTACGCAATCCTTACCCACTGCCATTGATTCCTGATCTGTTTAACCAGTTATTGGGGGCCAAGTGGTTCTCTAAAATTGACCTTAAGGGGGCATACAATCTGTTGCGCATGAAGGAGGGTGATGAATGGAAGACTGCTTTTAACACTCCTGTGGGTCATTTTGAGAATCTGGTTATGCCTTTTGGTCTTACTAATGCTCCTGCATTTTTTCAGAATCTGATTAATGACATCCTTAGACCTTTGATCGGTAAAAATGTGGTTGTGTATTTGGATGACATTTTGATTTATTCGCCAGATCTGGAGTCTCATTGGCGGAGCGTGCGTGAGGTATTACAGTTATTAATGGACAATTCGCTTTTTGCTAAGCTGGAGAAATGTGAGTTCGCTGTACAGAGAATTAGTTTTTTGGGCTACATTATCTCCAGCAAAGGTTTTGAGATGGATCCGGTTAAGGTTCAGGCTGTGCAGGAATGGCCTAGGCCTATTGGTTTGAAATCGATACAGAGGTTTTTGGGTTTCGCCAATTACTATAGAAAATTCATAAAAAATTTTTCTAGTATTGTCAAACCTCTGACTGATCTCACCAGGAAAGGTGCTGATGCGGTTCAGTGGTCTTCTGAGGCCATTGAAGCTTTTGTGTATCTCAAGGAGAGGTTCACCTCTGCTCCCATCCTTATGCAGCCTGATGTTACTAGGCCGTTTTTGGTTGAGGTTGATGCTTCCTCTGTGGGGGTTGGCGCAGTATTGTCTCAGGATAACGGGGATGGATTACATCCCTGTGCCTTTTTTTCAAAAAAATTTTCGGAGACTGAATTGAATTACGATATTGGTAATCGGGAATTATTGGCTATTAAACTCGTGTAACGGGTCCGGGAGGCGGAACCTCTGAGCTACTATACAAGGGGGCGGCCCTTGTAAGGGAGCGGGTGGCAGTCTCTGGGTGAACGGACAGGGAGTTACGGCAAGTGATCAGGGCAGTCTCTGGGTAAGGGGTAGGTACGACCTGTGATGGCAGAGCCTCCGGGTAGGCTAGCAGGCAGATGGTAGATGTGTGCTCCCAGGTGAGCAAGCGAGAGTCTCTGGAATAGCAGGTGGTCACGGCACGTGACGGCGGAACCTCCGGGCTGGCAGGCAGGTAGGTAACGGAGAAGCGCTCCCAGGTGAGCGGGCAAGAGTCTCTGGAATAGCTGGTGGTCACCGCACGTGACAACGGGACCTCCGGGCTGGCAAGCAGGCAGGAAACGGAGATGCGCTCCCAGGTGAGCGGGCAAGAGTCTCTGAGATAGCTGGTGGTCACAGCACGTGACAACGGAGCCTCCGGGCTGGCAAGCAGGCAGATAACGGAGAAGCGCTCCCAGGTGAGCGGGCAAGCTGGTCCATAGACAGACTGACCGGAGTAGTAAGGCAGACCGTCGGACCTCAGGCAAGCAGGCAGGTAGCTGATATGCGCTCCCAGGTGAGCGGGCAGGCTGGTCCTTTAGACAGACTGACAGGAGTAGTAAGGCAGACCGTCGGACCTCAGACTGGCAGACAGGTAACAAGTATTCAGGCAGGAATCAGGCAGGTAACTGGCAGGAAACTGGCAGGAAACTGGCAACGGGACCTGAGGGCTGAAGCACAGGTGAGACACAGGTGCAAACAACATTGCTCGGGCACCTCCATTTTGGAGGAGGTGCCTTATATATGATGAAGTCCTCCGGCCATTGGCCGGGGACTCTTTAGGGCGGCGCGCGCGGCCCCTTTAAGAGGAGGGGAGCGCGCGCGCGCGCCCTAAGCACAGGGGCCGGGAAGGAGCGCGCGCTGAGAGCAGAGCAGGAGGAGGACGCCGGGACGGAGCGCGCGCTGACAGCAGAGCGGGGGGAGGATGCCGGGCACGGAGCAGAGCGGTGAGGGGAGCAGCGTCCCTGCCTAGCAGAGGGCAGGGACGCCGGCACTACAGTACCCCCCCCTTTAGGCCCCCCCTTTTTTAGGCCAGACAGAAATTTAGCTAGGATGAGAGGGGCATGGATGTTCTCCCGGGGCTCCCACGTTCTCTCCTCAGGACCAAACCCCTTCCAATCTACCAGAAAAAAGGTCTTTCCTCTTACCCTTTTGGTGGCAAGAATGTTCTCTACCTCAAACTCGTCCTCAGCAGAAACCGGAGCAGGAGGCGTACCTGTAGACTTGGAAAAAGAGTTAAGCACCACAGGTTTGAGGAGAGACACATGGAAGGAGTTAGGGATCCGTAAGTTGGCCGGGAGTTTCAATTTATAGGCCACCGGGTTGATCTGACTGATGACCTCCAGTGGGCCGATGAACCGAGGCCCTAACTTATAGGAAGGGATCTTGAGCCGGACATATTTGGACGAGAGCCAGACTTTATCCCCAGGGCGGAATTGAGGAGGGTCCAGACGTTTTTTGTCAGCGTGTCTTTTCATACGCTCGGATGACAGAAGGAGTGCGGACCGGGTACTCTCCCATATGGAGGAAAATTTGTTAACAAGAGATTCCGCAGCCGGATTGTCCGCCGAGGTGGAGACGGGAAACGGGATCCGAGGATGCTGACCGTAGACTACAAAAAACGGGGATTTGGAGGAAGACTCGCTCTCGTGATTGTTGTACGAGAATTCGGCCCATGGCAGGAGATCCACCCAGTCAGAATGGTGGGCATTAACGAAGTGCCGAAGGTAACTGGTCAGGTTCTGATTGATCCGCTCCACTTAACCATTAGACTGTGGGTGGTAAGCGGAGGAGAAGTCCAGGGTGACGTCCAGCAATTTACAAGTGGCTCTCCAGAAACGGGAAGTGAACTGTACCCCACGATCCGACACGATGTGACGGGGCAGGCCATGAAGACGGAAGATGTGGCGGATAAAGTCTTTAGCCAGCTCGGGTGCAGACGGAAGACCTGGCAGTGGAATGAAGTGAGCCATCTTGGAGAAGCGGTCAGCGACCACCCAAATGACCGTACAACCGGCAGAGACGGGCATATCAGTAATGAAGTCCATCGCTATATGCTGCCAGGGGGCAGCAGGTACTGGCAGAGGTATGAGGCGGCCGGCCGGCAGGTGTCTCGGAACTTTGTTGCGGGCGCAGGACACACAGGCAGAAACAAAGTCTATTACATCCTTGTGCAGGTTAGGCCACCAGTAGTGCCGGGTAATAAGCTGGAGGGTCTTTTTCTGACCGGCGTGGCCAGCTAGTTTAGACGAATGACCCCAGTGTAGGATCTTCTCCCGATCAGGTACTGGTACGAACGTCTTACCAGGAGGAAGACGATTTAGACTCACGGGAGCCACCTGCATTACTCTGGCGGGATCGATGATATGTTTCGGATCCTCCTCGAGATCAGACACCAGAAAGGATCGAGACAAGGCGTCCGCCTTGACGTTTTTGTCAGCCGGGCGAAAATGAAGGACAAAATCAAAACGAGCAAAAAACAAGGACCACCGGGCTTGGCGCGGGTTAAGTCTCTGGGCATGCTGGAGGTAAGCCAAGTTCTTGTGGTCAGTGTAAATTATTACCGGGTGAAGAGCCCCCTCGAGCAGGTAGCGCCACTCCTCCAATGCCAGTTTGATGGCCAATAACTCTCGGTCTCCTATGGAATAGTTGCGCTCAGAGGAGGAGAAGAGTTTAGAGAAGAAGCCACAAGTTACCATCCTCCCGGAAGATGATTTTTGAGTAAGTACCGCTCCGGCTCCAGAGGAGGAGGCGTCAACTTCCAGGAAGAACTGCTTGTTGCCATCTGGGCGATGCAGCACAGGGGCGGAAGAGAAGGCCTGTTTAAGGGAAAGAAAGGCCTCCTCTGCTTCGGGTGGCCACTCTTTGGGATTAGTACCTTTACGGGTGAGCGCAGAAATTGGGGCCGTCCGGGAAGAGAAGTGTGGTATGAAGAGGCGGTAGTAGTTGGCGAAGCCCAGGAATCGCTGAATGGCCTTCAACCCCTCCGGTCGGGGCCATTTCTCGATGGCAGACAGTTTCTCAGGATCCATTTGTAGGCCGGTCTGAGAGATAATGTAGCCCAGAAACGGAAGCGAGGTCTGCTCAAAGATGCACTTCTCAAATTTAGCGTAGAGATGGTTCTGCCTTAGCCTGAGCAGGACCTGACGAACGTCCCTCCGGTGAGTCTGGAGATCCGGAGAGAAGACCAAGATGTCGTCCAGGTACACCACTACGCAGGAGTAGAGAAGGTCCCGGAAGATGTCATTGACCAACTCTTGAAGGACGGCAGGAGCGTTACAGAGACCAAAGGGCATTACCAGGTATTCATAGTGGCCGTCCCGGGTGTTGAATGCCGTCTTCCATTCATCCCCCTGACGAATACGAACCAGGTTGTACGCCCCACGAAGGTCCAGTTTGGTGAAGATCCTAGCCCCCCTCAGACGATCAAATAATTCTGGAATGAGCGGAAGGGGGTACTTATTCTTCACCGTGATCAGGTTTAGGCCTCTATAGTCTATACAGGGACGGAGAGAGCCGTCCTTCTTTTTGACGAAAAAGAAGCCTGCTCCCGCCGGGGAGGTAGATTTCCGGATGAATCCTCTGGCCAGATTCTCCTCAATATATTCGGACATTGACCGGGTCTCAGCAGCGGATAAAGGATAGATACGCCCACGGGGAGGAGTAGTACCGGGTAGCAGATCGATGGGACAGTCGTATGGTCTATGTGGTGGTAATGTCTCTGCCTCCTTTTTATTAAAGACATCTGCATAAGACCAATAAGGAATCGGAAGTCCAGGTAGATTAGCTGGGGTAGGAGAGGGACGGACGGGATGAACGGGAACCAGGCAGGTTTTATGACAGTCTTGTCCCCAGCGAAGGACCTCTCCGGTTTGCCAGTCTAGCACGGGTGCATGTCTCTGGAGCCAGGGCAGACCTAGCAAGAGGGCGTGAGAGAGTCCAGGCAGAACATGAAAGGAGATACTTTCAGAATGCAGCATTCCCACCTGCAGGGTAATGGATTCGGTGATGAGTTGAATGGGGCGAGGTAAGAGGCCCCCATCCACGGCAGCGACAGACAAGGGTACAGCCAGAGGTTTGGTGGGGATGCGGTATTTCTCAACCAGGGACTGTGAAATAAGGTTCCCGGCTGCTCCAGAGTCAAGTTGGGCTAGTTCGAAATAACGGTTCTCCCCGTAGATGATCGAAACTGACAACAGCAGGGATGGAGAGGATTTATTCTTGTCTAGGTGGACCTCTCTGAGCGAACCTAGACACAGGCGTTTCCCGACCTCTCCGGGCAGGCACGGATCCGGTGCTCCTTACTGCCACAGTAGAAGCAGCTCCCCTCGGCACGGCGTGAGTCCTGACGGTTTTTGACCATCTTGGTCTGGTCGACCTGCATAGGCTCAAGAGAGTGTACCTGGGGAGAGATGGAGGGAATGACGGGTTTCTGGAAAGTAGGAGCTAAACGTGGAATCCTTCTCTCACGGGTGACCTCTTTGGCACGCTCCTGGAACCGTAGGTCAATCCGGGTGGCAAGGGTTATTAGATCATCGAGAGAGGTAGGAATGTCCCGACCAGCAAGTTCATCTTTAATACGACCGGACAGACCCTCCCAGAAGACGGATACCAGAGCGTCGTTATCCCAGGCCAGCTCCGAGGCAAGGGTGCGGAACCGTATGGCATATTGGCCCACGGTGAGACCCTCCTGACGGAGGCGTAGCAGAGAGGATGCGGATGAGGTCTTCCGTCCGGGTTCGTCGAAGACTTTCCGGAAAGCCGAGAGAAAAGCAGGCAAGTTGGACACCAGGGGGTCGCCTCTCTCCCATAGAGGATTTAGCCAGGCCAGGGCCTCCCCGGTGAGATGGGACATGATAAAGGCAATTTTGGCCCGGTCGGAATTAAACTGATGGGACAAAAGTTCAAAGTGCAGGGTGCACTGATTTATGAAGCCCCGAGCCTGGACGGAGTCGCCTCCGAAGCGAGGAGGTGCAGACAGCCGGGGACCGGGATAGGTTACCATGGTATTAGTGGGTAGCGGAGCTGCCGGGTTGCGAGTCATGGTACTGGCAGTGGCTGCAGGTGGTGCAGTCAGAGTGTCCAGGCGAGTATTGACATTCCGCAGGTGACCCAGGATGGACTCCTGTTGGGACCTTTGACGGGACAGTTCATGACACAGGTCCGTGAGCGAGGGAGCTTGGGTGCCACCGGGTTCCATGGCCCGAGCAAACTGTAACGGGTCCGGGAGGCGGAACCTCTGAGCTACTATACAAGGGGGCGGCCCTTGTAAGGGAGCGGGTGGCAGTCTCTGGGTGAACGGACAGGGAGTTACGGCAAGTGATCAGGGCAGTCTCTGGGTAAGGGGTAGGTACAACCTGTGATGGCAGAGCCTCCGGGTAGGCTAGCAGGCAGATGGTAGATGTGTGCTCCCAGGTGAGCAAGCGAGAGTCTCTGGAATAGCAGGTGGTCACGGCACGTGACGGCGGAACCTCCGGGCTGGCAGGCAGGTAGGTAACGGAGAAGCGCTCCCAGGTGAGCGGGCAAGAGTCTCTGGAATAGCTGGTGGTCACCGCACGTGACAACGGGACCTCCGGGCTGGCAAGCAGGCAGGAAACGGAGATGCGCTCCCAGGTGAGCGGGCAAGAGTCTCTGAGATAGCTGGTGGTCACAGCACGTGACAACGGAGCCTCCGGGCTGGCAAGCAGGCAGATAACGGAGAAGCGCTCCCAGGTGAGCGGGCAAGCTGGTCCATAGACAGTCTGACCGGAGTAGTAAGGCAGACCGTCGGACCTCAGGCAAGCAGGCAGGTAGCTGATATGCGCTCCCAGGTGAGCGGGCAGGCTGGTCCTTTAGACAGACTGACAGGAGTAGTAAGGCAGACCGTCGGACCTCAGACTGGCAGACAGGTAACAAGTATTCAGGCAGGAATCAGGCAGGTAACTGGCAGGAAACTGGCAGGAAACTGGCAACGGGACCTGAGGGCTGAAGCACAGGTGAGACACAGGTGCAAACAACATTGCTCGGGCACCTCCATTTTGGAGGAGGTGCCTTATATATGATGAAGTCCTCCGGCCATTGGCCGGGGACTCTTTAGGGCGGCGCGCGCGGCCCCTTTAAGAGGAGGGGAGCGCGCGCGCGCCCTAAGCACAGGGGCCGGGAAGGAGCGCGCGCTGAGAGCAGAGCAGGAGGAGGACGCCGGGACGGAGCGCGCGCTGACAGCAGAGCGGGGGGAGGATGCCGGGCACGGAGCAGAGCGGTGAGGGGAGCAGCGTCCCTGCCTAGCAGAGGGCAGGGACGCCGGCACTACAACTCGCATTTGAACACTGGCGCCACTTCTTGGAAGGTGCGGAATTTCCCGTTCAGGTTCTTACGGATCATAAAAATCTGATATATCTTGATGCTGCCAAGCGCCTGAATGCCCGTCAGGCTAGGTGGGCACTGTTTTTCTCGCGGTTTAATTTCTCCGTTACTTACATCCCTGGTACTAAGAATGTTAAGGCGGATGCCTTGTCTCGCAGTTTTTCTCCCATAGTCGGTGCTGAGAAAGAGGAAAACATTTTACAAGAAGGTGTTGTGATAGCTGCTTTAGACTCCGTTTTGGAAGATGAGATTCTTAAAGCTCAGGAGAATGCCCCATCTAACACTCCTCATGGGAGGTTGTTTGTGCCTGGGACCTTTAGGAGAGATTTGTTTGTTGAGTGTCACGAATCTCGGTTGGCAGGTCATCCCGGAATCTCTGAGACCAAGAGACTGGTGGGTCGCAGTTTTTGGTGGCCTGGATGGCAGAAGGAAGTCATTAAGTGGGTGCGCCAATGTACTATATGTGCTAGATCTAAGTCCTCACATACTCCTGCTGCGGGGTTGCTTTGTCCTTTGGAGGTCCCCAGTGCTCCTTGGACACATTTGGCTATGGACTTTATAACTGACCTTCCCCCCTCTGAGGGTTTTACTGTCATCTGGGTGGTCGTGGACCGTTTTAGCAAGATGTGTCACTTGGTTCCCTTCGTCAAACTGCCCTGCGCTAAACCTCTCGCTAAGGCCTTTGTCAAGGAAATTGTCAGACTTCATGGCGTTCCTACTGACATTGTTTCTGATAGGGGTCCTCAGTTCGTGGCTCGTTTTTGGCGTGCCTTTTGTGACAGGTTGGGAATTCATTTGTCGTTTTCGTCCGGATATCATCCTGAATCTAATGGCCAGACAGAAAGGAAAAACCAGGATGTTGAGCAGTTCTTGCGTTGTTTTGTGGCAGACAATCAAGAGGGGTGGTCTGAGTTTCTGCCACTTGCCGAATTTGCTCTGAACAATCATACATCTTCTTCTGCTGGTTGTTCGCCTTTTTTTTGTTGTTCTGGGAGACATCCGTCGTTTGGGTCGTTCTCCAAGTTGGGATCTGCCGTGCCTGAGGAGGAGAATTTTTCCGGTGATTTGGAAAGAGTTTGGACGGATGTGCGTGGTAATCTTCAGGAGGCCAACAGAAAATCTAAAGACTACTTTGATAGGAAATGACAGGAGGTTTTGTTCGCTGTTGGTGACATGGTTTGGTTGTCCTCTAGGAATCTGCGGTTGAGGATTCCTTCTAAGAAATTGGGTCCCAAGTTTGTAGGGCCCTTTAAGGTGCTTCAGGTTGTCAACCAATCTGCTGTTAGGTTGGAGGTTCCTACCTCCTGGAGAATTAATCCGGTCTTTCATGTCTCTCTGTTAAAAAAAGCTGTTGTGTCGGATGGTGACGCCTCTGCCTCTGTTCCTCCGGTGGTGGAGGACGGGGAATATGAAATTTCTCGCATCCTTGACTCTAGACGGTATAGAGGTAGTTTGCAGTATCTTGTGGCCTGGAAAGGTTTCGGACCCGAGGATAACTCTTGGGTGAGGTCAGATGATGTTTCCGCGTCCAGACTTATCAGAGCGTTTCACAGGAGATTTCCTGATAAGCCTGGTCCTAGGGGATCCGGAGGATCCTCTTAGAAGGGGGGGTACTGTTAGAACCTTGCTGTTAGGTTTTTTTTCCTTTGCTGGTCACATGACCTTGTTGGCCTATTTAATCCTGCTCCGCCCTTCTGGCTTTGCTGGACTTTATTGTATATCTACTTTCTAGCTAGCCTGTGCTCTGTATCTAACTCTGTTAGTTTGCTTGGTCTACGGACCTCTATGTTCTATCTATTTTGTTTGTTCGTCTGTCTGCTACTATTTCTGTTAGGAGGTGTGCCATATTCCTCCCAGTCCTTAGTACTTGTAGGGATTCCCTCCCCACATCTATAGGTCTCCGTACAGACTAGATTAGGACTTTAGCAGGTCTGATCGCAGGATCAGGCTCCCTGTTACATCGTAGGGATTCAGCTGAGTCCTATAGTAGGGGCAGATCTCCTCTCTTTCCTTAGCTTTGGTAGCAGAACATAACAGTTATAGTGGAGCGTCGACTGTAAATCACAGGCGGCTCCTGCACATCTACTGTGCGCCACCATAACTGGGATGTACAATTACTGTAGTCTTGACAAAGAACGCATCTTTAGCGTTCGAAACGCGTTGCCCTGGCTACACTATGTGACTATGGAATCTGTTTTTAAAGAGCTTTTGTCACAATAAAGAAACCTATTTTTTGAACTATTCATGAAGCTGGTAATCCTTTCTCCTTATGCATTGCAAACCGCACTGATTGAAAGAATGGGGAACTTTTATCCCTGACAGGACACTTTTATCCCCATTTTAAAATGGAGCGGCATGTGGTATGTCTGACCGTAGCTCCATTCATCCTCTTTGGGGGCTTCCAGAAAAAGCCAAGTGCAGCCCCTTAGGGAATAAATGGATCAGTGGTCGAGTCGTACTTGCCGCTCCATACTAATGGGGATAAAGGTTGCACATTCTCCAGGTCACAGCATTCAATAACTTATTTATCCTTTGGCCACGTACACACGATCAGCATTTGGTCAGTATTTTACATCAGTATTTGTGAGGAACAATCAGAGGAAAAGTAAAGTAGAAAGATGTCACCACTTCTGCATTTTTCACCCACTCCTGGTTTTGTCTTACAAATACTGATGTAAAATACTGACCATATGCTGAACATGTGAACATGGCCTTAGGAGAGGTGATTACTTGTTTTCACCGTAGAACCCCTGTAAGTGCATATTTGCTACTGTGCAATAGCCACAGGACAGGGAGGCGTTAAACATCCAAGTATTTAATCTCCATTGGAAATCAAGAATCTTCCCCTTATTGATATCAAAGGGAACAAGTGACCTCCATACACAACACAATCCACTATACCAAGACCAATACCACCACATACAAGAGATAAATACCGCCACACCATGACCAGACCACATATTGACCAAATACCACATACAGGCAATTAATACAGTCACACCATGACTAGACCACATATTACCTCCACATAGTGACTGAATAATACTGTCACACCATGACCAGAGCATGTATTACTACCACATAGTGACCGAATAATACCACATACTGTACAAGGAACAAATACCTCCACACCATGACCAGATCATATATTACCACCTCAGTGACCGAATAATACAATACTGATCATTAATAAAAAACACAATACTAATAACATTAATATTACCACTGGTGACATAATACACAGGAGCTCTGTATATAGTGTCGGTGTACAGGTAATACAGTGATCACCAGAGACATTACAGCATATACAGAGTACCTATATATGCTGTAATACAGAAATATACAGGTAATACAGTGACCACCTCCATACAGAATTATGGGCCCCATGTAATGCTGCTCCATAGAGTATACTGGCCCAATGTAATGCTGCTCCATACAGTATATTTTCCCCATATGATGCTGCTCTATACAGTATATTGGCCCCATGTAATGCTGCTCCATACTGTATATTGGTGCCATATGATGCTGCTCCATACAGTGTATTGGCCCCATATGATGCTGCTCCATACAGCATATTGGCCACATGTCATGCTGCTCCATACAGTATATTGGCGCCATATCATGCTGCTCCATACAGTATATTGGCCCCATATGATGCTGCTCCATACAGTATATTGGCCCCATGTAATGCTGCTCCATACAGTATATTGGCCCCATGTAATGCTGCTCCACACAGTATATTGGCCCCATATGATGCTGCTCCATACAGTATATTGGCCCCATGTCATGCTGCTCCATACAGTATATTGGCCCCATATGATGCTGTTCCATACAGTATATTGGCCCCCTGTCATGCTGCTCCATACAGTATATTGTCTCCATATGATGCTGGTCCATACAGTATATTGGCCCCATGTAATGCTGCTCCATACAGTATATTGTCTCCATATGATGCTGGTCCATACAGTATATTGGCTCCATGTAATGCTGCTCCATACAGTATATTGGCCCCATATGATGCTGCTCCATACAGTATATTGACCCCATATAATGCTGCTCCATACAGTATATTGGCCCCATGTAATGCTGCTCCATACAGTATATTGGCCCCATGTAATGCTGCTCCATACAGTATATTGGCCCCATATGATGCTGCTCCATACAGTATATTGGCCCCATGTAATGCTGCTCCATACAGTATATTGACCCCATATAATGCTGCTCCATACAGTATATTGGCCCCATGTAATGCTGCTCCATACAGTATATTGGCCCCATGATGCTGCTCCATACAGTATATTGGCCCCCACGATGCTGCTCCATACAGTATATTGGCCCCATGATGCTGCTCCATACAGTATATTGGCCCCCACGATGCTGCTCCATACAGTATATTGGCCCCCACGATGCTGCTCCATACTGTATGTGGGCCCCCATGATGCTGTTCCATACAGTATACTGGCCCCATATGATGCTGCTCCATACAGTATATTGGCCCCATATGATGCTGCTCCATACAGTATATTGGCCCCATATGATGCTGGTCCATACAGTATATTGACCCCATATAATGCTGCTCCATACAGTATATTGGCCCCATGTAATGCTGCTCCATACAGTATATTGGCCCCATATGATGCTGCTCCATACAGTATATTGGCCCCATGTAATGCTGCTCCATACAGTGTATTGACCCCCATGATGCTGCTCCATACATTGTATCGGCCCCCATGATGCTGCTCCATACAGTTTGTGGGCCCCCACGATGCTGCTCCATACTGTATGTGGGTCCCCATGATGCTGCTCCATACAGTATACTGGCCCACATGATGCTGCTCCATACAGTATATTGGCCCCATATAATGCTGCTCCATACAGTATATTGGCCCCATGTAATGCTGCTCCATACAGTATATTGACCCCATATAATGCTGCTCCATACAGTATATTGGCCCCATGTAATGCTGCTCCATACAGTATATTGGCCCCATATGATGCTGCTCCATACAGTATATTGGCCCCATGTAATGCTGCTCCATACAGTGTATTGACCCCCATGATGCTGCTCCATACATTGTATCGGCCCCCATGATGCTGCTCCATACAGTTTGTGGGCCCCCACGATGCTGCTCCATACTGTATGTGGGCCCCCACGATGCTGCTCCATACAGTATATTGGCTCCATGTAATGCTGCTCCATACAGTATATTGGCCCCATGTAATGCTGCTCCATACAGTATATTGACCCCATATGATGCTGCTCCATACAGTATATTGGCCCCATATGATGCTGCTCCATACAGTATATTGGCCCCATATGATGCTGCTCCATACAGTATATTGGCCCCATGTAATGCTGCTCCATACAGTATATTGGCCCCATATGATGCTGCTCCATACAGTATATTGGCCCCATGTAATGCTGCTCCATACAGTATATTGACCCCATATAATGCTGCTCCATACAGTATATTGGCCCCATATGATGCTGCTCCATACAGTATATTGGCCCCATATAATGCTGCTCCATACAGTATATTGTCTCCATATGATGCTGCTCCATACAGTATATTGGCCCCATGTAATGCTGCTCCATACAGTGTATTGGCCCCATGTAATGCTGCTCCATACAGTATATTGTCTCCATATAATGCTGCTCCATACAGTATATTGGCCCCATATGATGCTGCTCCATACAGTATATTGGCCCCATATAATGCTGCTCCATACAGTATATTGTCTCCATATGATGCTGCTCCATACAGTATATTGGCCCCATATAATGCTGCTCCATACAGTATATTGTCTCCATATGATGCTGCTCCATACAGTATATTGGCCCCATGTAATGCTGCTCCATACAGTATATTGTCTCCATATAATGCTGCTCCATACAGTATATTGGCCCCATGTAATGCTGCTCCATACAGTGTATTGACCCCCATGATGCTGCTCCATACATTGTATCGGCCCCCATGATGCTGCTCCATACTGTATGTGGGCCCCCATGATGCTGTTCCATACAGTATATTGACCCCATATAATGCTGCTCCATACAGTATATTGGCCCCATGTAATGCTGCTCCATACAGTATATTGACCCCATATAATGCTGCTCCATACAGTATATTGGCCCCATGTAATGCTGCTCCATACAGTGTATTGACCCCCATGATGCTGCTCCATACATTGTATCGGCCCCCATGATGCTGCTCCATACTGTATGTGGGCCCCCATGATGCTGTTCCATACAGTATATTGACCCCATATAATGCTGCTCCATACAGTATATTGGCCCCATGTAATGCTGCTCCATACAGTATATTGACCCCATATAATGCTGCTCCATACAGTATATTGGCCCCATGTAATGCTGCTCCATACAGTGTATTGACCCGCATGATGCTGCTCCATACAGTGTATTGACCCGCATGATGCTGCTCCATACAGTATACTGGCCCCCATGATGCTGCTCCATACAGTATATGAAGAACAAATAAAGTAGCACACTGTAACACTGAGTATATAGATATGAAATATGAAATATGAATAACATAACTGCTGTAGAAAATAGAAATAAATGAAAAATTTTTTGAAAATTTATTTTTAGCGCATGTAAATATGAAGTATGAAAAATGAATAGCATTACTGCTGTAAGTAAATGAGAAATCTTAGCGTATAAATTGGCCAATTCATGTGTACCTGACAGCCGCGGTAAGGCGTTTCTCGATGTCAGGACCTACCAATGTGAATACCTCTCTAAGAGACCTCTGTCTGATTATGTGTACCTCTTAGAGAGGTATTCACATTGGTAGGTCCTGACATCGAGAAACGCCTTACCGCGGCTATCAGGGACACATGAATTGGCCAATTTATGTGCTAAGATTTCTCATTTACTTACACCAGTAATGCTATTCATTTTTCATACTTCATATTTACATGCGCTAAAAAAAATTTTCCAAAATTTTTTTCATTTATTTCTATTTTCTACAGCAGTTATGTTATTCATATTTCATATTTCATATCTATATACTCAGTGTTATTTGTTCATTATATATGGAGGTAGCTGCTCTTAGTAAGCACCTGTTCACACCTATTTTTTGTAGTGGAAGTGCCGTCATTTTCTTTGTTGTCCATACAGTATATGGGCCTCCATGATGCTGCTCCATACAGTATATGGGCCCCCATGATGCTGCTCTATACAATATATTGGACCCCATGATGCTGCTCCATATAGTATTTGGCCCCCATGATGCTGCTCCATACAATATATGGGCCCCCATGATGCTGCTCCTTACATTATATGGGCCCCCATGATGCTGGTACATACAGTATATGGGCCCCCATGATGCTGCTCCATACAGTATATGGGCCCCCATGATGCTGCTCTATACAATATATTGGACCCCATAATGCTGCTCCATACAGTATATGGGCCCCCATGATGCTGCTCCATACAGTATATGGGCCCCCATGATGCTGCTCTATACAATATATTGGACCCCATGATGCTGCTCCATACAGTATTTGGCCCCCATGATGCTGCTCCATACAATATATGGGCCCCCATGATGCTGCTCCTTACATTATATGGGCCCCCATGATGCTGGTACATACAGTATATGGGCCCCCATGATGCTGCTCCATACAGTATATGGGCCTCCATGATGCTGCTCCATACAGTATATGGGCCTCCATGCTGCTGCTTCATACAGTATATGGGCCCCCATGATGCTGGTCCATACAGTATATGGGCCCCCATGATGCTGCTCCATACAGTATATGGGCCTCCATGCTGCTGCTTCATACAGTATATGGGCCCCCATGATGCTGGTCCATACAGTATATGGGCCCCCATGATGCTGCTCCATACAGTATATGGGCCTCCATGATGCTGCTCCATACAGTATATGGGCCTCCATGATGCTGCTCCATACAGTATATGGGCCCACATGATGCTGCTCCATACAGTATATGGGCCCCCATGATGCTGCATACATAAAAAAAATCAAATACCTCTCCCGTTCCCTGCAGGTTTGGTGTACTCAGCACGTCGTCTTCTGACTCTGCAGTGCTCAGAGCAGAGTGCGGTAGTGATGTCACCTCGCCCTCTGCCCTGAGACGTCAGAATCAGAAGACGCTAACATCACTGGAGCTGCAGGGAACGAGGAGGATAGGTAAGTATTTGAGGAGGAGAGGTGGGGGCGGGGGCTCTCCCTCCTGAAGGGGGCGCTCCCCCTCTCCGTAGGGGGCTCTCCCTCCCCCGACTCATAGGCCCAGTAGCGTGCCGGTGTCCCTCAACCCCGGGGCCCCAACACTTACTTGGGTGCGCCTAGTGGCGGTGACGCCGGCCATGGTCATCACGGCGGGTCAGGTCTGCATGCGCGTTCTCCTGCCACCCGCACTTTTAAAAGGCCCATGTCCTTACAAAAAAAGTTTTTTTTCCTCTCCTTCTGTGGGGCCCACCTGGCATTTCACCGGCATTCCGCCAGGCCAGTCCGACCCTGTCCTTATTTTTCAAGTCCAAATGGTTATTTAATACTTTTAACTCCTTCCTCTGCCCACCACTGCCCCCTCCAACCCCCTCATCTCTGCCGAGGACAAGACAAATGGGCAAGGCACGTGGCAAGGGACGGGGAACTGGACGTGATGGTGATGGTGCATGCAGAGGCCGAGGACAAGGCCGTGGGCAAGCTGAAATTGTGCCACAACAAACACCCACATCTTCTCGCCCGACCTTACTGTCCCAACTGCTAGGGGACCGCAGCACACCACTATTGAACCCAGAGCAGTGTCAAAAGGTTGTTGGTTGGATAGCGGATAATGCTTCCAGTCACTTAGCCGCCACCACCACCCTGTCTTCCACACGGTCAAGTCTCAGTAGCCGTGAGTCTGGACCGCATATTCCTCACCCTGATCCTCCTTCCTCCCACCATGCCAAGCGCCCAGAGACAACTGATCCCACACATGGACACTCTGAAGAGCTGTTCACTTTTACATTCATAGATTCGGGCCTCTCACCCGGTCCACTTGAAGCGGGGCAAGATGCATACCAGGATGGGGGTTCAGAGGGTGCCATGCATACCAGGATGGGGGCTCAAGGGGTGCCATGCATACCAGGATGGGGGCTCAAGGGTTGCCATGCATACCAGGATGGGGGCTCAAGGGGTGTCATGCATACCAGGATGGTGTATAAAGGGGTGCCATGCATACCAGGAAGGGGGGATAAAGGGGTGCCATGCATACCAGGATGGGATGGGGGCCACTTATACCAGGAAGGAGAGGCCATACATACCAGGATAGAGGATATTAACAGAATTGAGGGACATTACCCCAATGCCAGTGTCACCAGCAGACCCCCTCCCCCATAACAGGGCATCAGGACCACATTTTTTGCTTACATTTTTTCTTCCTATTTTCCTCCTTTAAAACCTAGGTGCGTCTTATGGTCCGGTGCGTCTTATAGTCCGAAAAATATGGTAGTTAAAAATGCCATTGCATCTTACTGGAAAAAAACGGATGTACCTATCTTTTCAGTTATTAAAGAAAAAATGGCTCTACATAAATTATATGAATACTGATTTGCAAACTCTAATAATAACCTTAACAAATATTTCAAAAAATGAACAAAGTGGCCTGAAATATATTCCTGATTGTTACTTAAATTATTAATACATATACTTATTAGATTTAATTGGATATCTATTATATTACGACTAAGTTGTTCTATAACCAAATTTTGATTTTCATCTTAATTTACTTGTTGTAATACTATATATTCTACTGTTTATTCAATTTTGAGTTCTCCTTCCCCTTATCCATTTTCCCACACTTATCCATTACTCTCCCGTCCCCCATATATTCCTCTATTCCCTAACCATATCCCTACCCCTTGAACTGTTATAAAATATTAATAAAAATGATTGAAAACAAACATAGTGTCACAGGGACAACTGTAAATCAATGTACAAGGTAAAAAATCCTACGATGTGCCACGTCATATCCTTCACAACCCTGAAGGTTTAAATCATGTGATATCTAGCCTCCGTCAACCATTGGTACAGTGATCACTTAAAAGGTCCAGCGTCCCTCTCCTCTGACACGGCCCTGAGGAAGTGTGGACAAAATGCGCGTCGGGGAAGAGGGATGCAGGACAAACCCTGTCTCACACTCCACTGTGTAAGTGGCACAATGCTATTAGCAATACATTTTACCAGGGGCGTACATAGGATTCATGGGGCCCCATAGCAGAAGTTCAAATTGGGCCCCCCCCCAAAAAAAATGTAAATAATTGTCGGTGTCACAGAAGAGCAGATCACACAACCTTCCAGCCTTTACATAGTAATTTTCCTCCTGCTGACGTCCTAGACCCCTCTTTCATTGTCCCATGAAGTGTGATACCAACAAAAGTGTCCCCCAAACACAGTATGATACCCCCATGGTGAATTCCTCCACATGCGCAGTATTATGACCCTACTGTACCTCACCTCAACTACCAGGGCAAAGTTTGCTGACCCCAACACAGTATGATCCCCCAATTGTGAGCTCTAGAACTAGAGAGGATGGTAGGTAAAAAGGGAGGGTGTTATATATAATAAAAGATGAAACTATATAACTAAGGACGGCGCTATACATAATAAGCGAGTACACTATATACTAAGGGCGTATGCTATACATAATAAGTGATTACACTATGTACTAAGGGACTGTGCTATACATAATACGGCTATATTCCTGCATTTGTGTGCAGTGTCAGTGTGCTACCCTGTTTTACAGACGCATTGAGCATGTCCTATTGTAATCCTCAAAATCGGATCAGAACAGGACATTCTCTGATCCTCACAGATCTCATTCTCAGATCCGTGATCCGTGATCTATAAAACTCTACAAGTCCGTGGACCATCCGATAAAAAAATCTGACATTTTACACAAATGTGAGAATGCAGCCTAAGGGATTTTACATGTAACATTATCACTCCAAGTCATACAGCGCAGATACAGAATAATATTTACATCCAGGCACTTACCGCTGACGTCTCGCCTGATCAGAGTCGGTTTCTGCTGCTTCTTCTCCATCTGGTCAGACCTTCATGTCGACATCTCCCAGTCACGATTCGTCTTGTCATGATGATCTCCAGCCTAGATAATAACAAGGTCACATATATTGTATATATACATGTGTCTCTCCTGCACTGCGCCCCTGAATACAGGTCTGTTATCCCCCATTAATATACTAGGGGTAGCCACTTAGTAATCAAAATATAAAGTGATAAGCAGCACTGTGCCCCCCATTAACTATAATCTCCACCTGCCAATAATATAAATTATTCAGTCTCTGTGACTCTCCCCAATTAACTGTAAGGCTATGTGCACACGGAAAATATACAAGCGCCCCCATCATTGCTCTGTCCCAGCACCTCCATCATTGCTCTCTCCCAACACCCCCAACATTGCTCTGTCCCAGCACCCCAGTCATTGCTCTCCCAGCACCCTTGTAATTGCTCTCTCCCAGCACCCCCGTCATTGCTCTCTCCCTGCACCCCCGTCATTGCTCTCTCCCTGCACCCCATCATTGTTGTCTCCCAGCATCCCCGTCATTGCGCTCTCCGAGCACCCCCATTATTGCTCTGTCCCAGCACCACTATCATTGCTCTCTCCCAGCACCCCCATCATTGCTCTCTCCCAGCACCCCCGTCATTGCTCTCTCCCAGCACCCCTGTCATTGTTCTCTCCCTGCACCCCATCATTGCTCTCTCCGAGCACCCCTATCATTGTTCTCTCCCAGCAACCCCCGTCATTACTCTCCCAGCACCTCCATCATTGCTCTCTCCCAGCAACCCATCATTGCTCTCCCCATCCCCGTCATTGGTCTACTAATCCCCATCATTGCTCTCCCCGCCCCATCAGTCCCATCACTGCTCTTCCCAGCCCCACCATTGCTCTCCCCAGACCCATCAGCGCTCTCCCCAGCCCCATCAGCCCCACCATTGCTCTCCCCAGCCCCACCATTGCTCTCCCCAGCCCCATCAGCCCTACCATTGCTCTCACCAGCCCCATCAGCCCCACTTTTGCTCTCTCCAGCCCAGTCATAACCATTATTGCTCTCCCCAGCGTTTCAGTAAAAATAAAAAAAAAAACACTTACCCCTCTGCCCGTTCCCCCGCAAGCTGCATCATCACTGCTCTTCCCAGCCCCACCATTGTTATCCCCAGCCGCACCAGCCCCACCATTGCTCTACCCAGCCCCATCAGCCCCCTTATTGCGCTCTCCAGCTCCATCAGCCCCATTATTGATCTCACCAGCGTTTCAGTAAAAAAACAAAAAAAAAACACTTACCTCTCTGCCCCCGCAGACCGCTGCAATTTCCTCCCTCACACAGGCCCGCGCTGCATGATGATGTCATCAAGGAGCGCGTGCCTGTGTAAGGGAGGAAGCAGCGGGCAGGAAGCAGAGGATGGATCTCTGCAGCTCCGCTGCCATTCTGTCCTGTCAGCAGCGGGGATGCAGGGATCGCTCCCTGCCCGCCACGAGCAGGGAGACGCTGCACCGGCGGGCCCCCCGGCACAGCTGCACCAGCAGCGATATGTCCGCCCCTGGACTGCTATGGGGCCCCCCAGCTCACGGGCCCCATAGCAGTCGTGTGGTCTGCCTCCATTAGTGGTACACCACTGCATTTTACCTATTTTTGATTGCATCTAGCAGGGCTTTTGTACATCAGAGGCAGTCCATGTTTTCCAGGCGTGCGGTATTGCATGTATAGCCATACATGTTGTGAGTTTCTAACAAGCATATAAACTGCTTTTCACCTCGACTCTTTCGCTTCTGTGAACACTAAGTTATATACATGCTCTGTAGTAGCCCTGTCATTTCCAGACATTGGTGTATTATAATTCTGAGCATTATAATTCTCCATACACATGCACTTTAAGGGTTTATTATGTATTTATCTCTTGATTGGTGACTTTGAAGCAGGGTTTATTTTGTTTTTGTTTAACCACTGGACCACCCCAATTAATGAACAATTTCCTTCTTTGACATGCACATGCACTTTGGATAGTTTCAATCCTTGGAATCGTTGGATTATGTAATGGTATAGGTTACTCTGCAGTGACTATCTCTGCTAGGTTGTTCTATGCTATTTTGTGGGGTGCACCAGGAGATAATATTCATGCATACTGGGTTGGCATTTCTTACCATCCCTCAAACAAGAGGCATCTGTTTTTATTTTATGTATGTGTTTGGTAATGTCTATGATATTGTTCAGTAAAATCATTTGTTTTTTATACACACTAACTTGAAGTGCTCACTTTTGTCTACTTGGTCTCCTTGATGTAAGGATTTTTACCTAGTGGTACAGATTGATTTACACATATTCATTATATATCTGCAAACTTTCTCATAAAATTCAAACCTGATAAATGCTTCTTGCACGAGTATTCAAACTCTACAGACTAGTATATGGCAGAGGCACATTCTGTAGCGATTCTAGCTTTATGTTTATTGAAGAAAAATAATTACAGGCACATATAAATCCCCCTATTAATAATCATTTATTACACATAAAAAAATTACAATCAGTAATATGATACCATGGGGACCCCGTGCAAGAAATATTGATAATCAAGATAAAATATAACATACTGTAGAAATGTCAGTGATTCCCATATACAGCACTAGGAATGAATGTGTGAACTGCCGTTACATTAAAGATGGGACAATTGCAGAAATACACTTGCATTTTTTTGTTGGGTGCATTTTAACCCCTTCAGGACCCAGCCTATTTTGACCCTAAAGACCTTGGCATTTTTGTCAATTCTGACCAGTGTCCCTTTACGAAGTAAAAACTCTAGAACACTTCAACGGATCCTAGCGATTCTGAGATTGTTTTTTCGTGACATATTGGGCTTCATGTTAGTATTAAATTTAGGTCGATAATATTTGCGTTTATTTGTGAAAACATCAAAAATATGGGAAAAATTTAGAAAATTTTGCAATTTTCAAATTTTTAATTTTTATTCTGCTAAACTAGAGAGTGATGTGACACAAAATAGTTAATAAATAACATTTCCCACATGTCTACTTTACATCAGCATAATTTTGGAAAAAAAAAAAATTTTTGGTAGGAAGTTAGAAGGGTTCAAAGTTCATCAGCAAATTTTCTTTTTTCCAGCAAAATTTGCAAAGCCATTTTTTTTAGTGACCACGTCACATTTGAAGTCCCTTTGAGGGGTGTACATGAAAGAAAACACCCAAAAGTGACACCATTCCAAAAACTGCACCCCTCAAGCTACTCAAAACTACATTCAAGAAGATTATTAACCCTTCAGGTGCATCACAGAAACTAAAGCCACATGGAAGAAAAAAATGAACATTTTTATTTTTCTAACAAAAATTTTCTTTTAGCTTAAATTTTTTAATTTTCACATGGGTAACAGGATAAAATGCATCCTAAAATTTGTTGGTCAATTTCTCCTGAGTACACTGATACCTCATATGTGGTCATAAACCACTGTTTGGGCACACGGCAGGGCTCAGAAGGGAAGGAGCGCCATTTTACTTTTTGAATGGAAAATTAGCTCCAAAAGTCAAATTGCGCTCCTTCTCTTCTGAGCCCTGCCATGCGCCCAAATAGTGGTTTATGACCACATATGAGGTATCAGTGTACTCAGGAGAAATTGACCAACACATTTTAGGATGCATTTTATCCTGTTACCCATGTGAAAATTAAAAAATTTAGGCTAAAAGAAAATTTTTGTGAAAAAAAAGTACTTTTTTGTTTTCACAGATCATTTTGTGAAGCACCTGGGGGTTCCAAGTGCTCACTATGCATCTAGATAGGTGCCTTGGGGGGTCTAGTTTCCAAAATGGGGTCACTTGTGGGGGAGCTCCACTTTTTAGGCACATTAGGGGCTCTCCAAACGCAACATGGTGTCCGCTAACAATTTGAGCCGATATTCCATTCAATTTGTTTGCGGACACCATGTCCCGTTTGGAGAGCCGCTGTGTGCCCAAACATTGGAGCTCACCTACAAGTGACCCCATTTTGGAAACTATACCCCCCAAGGCACCTATCTAGATGCATAGTGAGCACTTGGAACCCCCAGATCCTTCACAAATTAATCCGTAAATATCAAAAAAGTGTTTTTTTTTCCACTTTTTCATTTTTATGAATCAATTTGTGAAGCACCTGGGGGTTCCAAGTGCTCACTATGCATCTAGATAGGTGCCTTGGGGGGTCTAGTTTCCAAAATGGGGTCACTTGTGGGGGAGCTCCAATGTTTGGGCACACAGCGGCTCTCCAAAAGCAACATGGTGTCCGCTAACAAATTGTCGACTCAAATTGTTAGAAGACACCATGTTGCGTTTGGAGAGCCGCTGTGTGCCCAAACATTGGAGCTCCCCCACAAGTGACCCCATTTTGGAAACTAGACCCCCCAAGGCACTTACCTAGATGCATAGTGAGCACTTGAAACCCCCAGGTCCTTCACAAATTAATCCGTAAAAATAAAAAAGTGTTTTTTTTTCCACTTTTTCATTTTTATTAATCAATTTGTGAAGCACCTGGGGGTTCCAAGTGCTCACTATGCATCTAGATAGGTGCCTTGGGGGGTCTAGTTTCCAAAATGGGGTCACTTGTGGGGGAGCTCCAATGTTTGGGCACACAGCGGCTCTCCAAATGCAACATGGTGTCCGCTAACAAATTGTCGGCTCAAATTGTTAGAAGACACCATGTTGCGTTTGGAGAGCCGCTGTGTGCCCAAACATTGGAGCTCCCCCACAAGTGACCCCATTTTGGAAACTAGACCCCCCAAGGCACCTATCTAGATGCATAGTGAGCACTTGGGACCCCCAGGTCCTTAGGAAATTAATCCGTAAAAATAAAAAAGTGTTTTTTTTTTCACTTTTTCATTTTTATCAATCAATTTGTGAAGCACCTGGGGGTTCCAAGTGCTCACTATGCATCTATATAGGTGCCTTGGGGGGTCTAGTTTCCAAAATGGGGTCACTTGTTGGTGAGCTCCAATGTTTGGGCACACAGGGACTCTCCAAACGCAAAGGGTTCCAATTTGTTAGTGGACACCATTGTGTAGTGCATGTCAGGTTGGTGTGCGGTGTGGTATATTGTAGTGCATACACCACACACACACACACACACAACACACACACACAATCTCATACACTACAACACACACACACCAACCTGACATAGCCTCCTCAGCTGAGTACGCCCTAGACTGGGATGAGCGGGACGGGCGGGACATTTTGTGTGCTTTGTGCGTGTGTAAAAAAAAAAAAAAAAAAAAAAAAAAAATCAAAACTTTATTATAGTGTGAGTGTACGTGTGTGTGCTTGGTGTAACCTTCTGCAGTCACGTGTGGGGCCGGTCAGGCGTAGGGGGCGGTCAGGAGTAGGGGGCGGTCAGGCGTAGGGGGCGGTCAGGCGTAGGGGGCGGTCAGGCGTAGGGGGCGGTCAGGAGTAGGGGGCGGTCAGGCGTATGGGGCGGTCAGGCGTAGGGGGCGGTCAGGCGTAGGGGGCGGTCAGGCGTAGGGGGCGGTCAGGCGTAGGGGGCGGTCAGACGTAGGGGGCGGTCAGACGTATGGGGCGGTCAGGCGTAGGAGGGGGCTGAGGAGATGGAGGAGCCAGAAGCAGCAGCAAGGGGGGTGATCACTGGGGCAGGAGCCGGCAGCAGCAAGGGGGGGTAGGAGGCCGGCAGCATCGGGGGGTGATTACTGGGGCAGAAAGGGGAGCAGGAGCTGGCAGGAGCAGGGGGCTGATTACTGGGTTTTCGGGGGGGGTGATCACTGGGAACAGGGGGGGGTGAACACTGGGAACAGGGGGGGGTGAACACTGGGAACAGGGGGGGGTGAACACTGGGGGAGGGGGTGATTATTGGGAGGTGGGGGGTGATATCACTGGGACTGGGGGATGGTGGGTTTGATCACAGGAGCAGGGCATTTACACTGAGCTTGCTGCTGCTGTGATCACAGTCCACTGGCTGTCAGAAGGAGAGCAGCAGCCGGTGGATGAAGACGTGGGAGAGGGAGCGGAGGTCGGGGTGCAGGTATGAAAGTGGAGGGGGGGTGGAGAGGGGGGCGGGGGGGGTGGAGGGGGGGGTCGGGGGGAGTGGCGGCAATACTTACCGCTGATCAGCGGTGGCGGCGGCAGACGCGATCCACAGGGTCCACAGCAGGGGGTCCGCAGCAGGGGGTCCGCAGCAGGCGATCTAGGGTTGGGAAGGTGCTGGGAGGTTTCAGCCATCCCTCCATATCTGATTGGGGCTAGTATCCATGTGACGCTAGCCCCCCAATCAGATCTGGGGGGAGGGGGGGAACAGAGGTGACACTCCCCCCAGCCAATGGCTGATGCTGTAAGCATCAGGCAATGCCCAGATTTAAATATTACACCAATTTTCATTGGTGAAATATTTAATTCATACCGATTGGCAGTTTCACTAAAAGTGAAAATGAAACAGCCAATCGGAGGGGTCCCAGGCACGGGGGGGTTAATCCACCCCCCGGGGGGTCGACTTCAGGATGTCCAGTTGCAGTAGCAACTGTGACACCTGAGCGACCCCGCTCGCAGGCGCTGCAGGGGCTCTTTCCCTCCATGTCACAGACGCTGTGACATGGGTCGGGAACGAACTGTTTTCCATGTCACAAACGGTGTGACACGGGTCGGGAAGGGGTTAAGGTGTGAAAGTGAAGGAGTTATAGATTTAATTCAGTGCCCATGTTCAAAGCAATATATTGGCAGGACTCTGAGACCTCTTAAAAAAGGAGAGGAGAACAGATTAATAAGAATAGAAATTTTTTTTTGTTAAACATGCACTTTCAATCATTTCAAAACATTTCATAACAGCAATTCAAATGGCTATATCTATATACGAGTATAGGAGGAAATAATCTATCACAAATGTCCGGAGCTGAATCTAGAAAGAAATTAGGCTTTAAAACACTAGCGCCGAAAAAAGGGGAGTGGGTATTGCTGGAAGCTGCTGATAGATTAGCGGGTCCTGTGTGAAAACCCGTAAGGAAGAATGGCTACTAGATAAAGGATTGATACTATCACGCTAAACAGCGGCTGAACAGAGCAGGATGAATGAAAGGAATAACAGACATAGAAATAATGTTTCACCAAAATGAGTTGAATGTCCCCCTTTCTTGGTATGTAAATTTGTCTTAAGATTACCGGATAATGATTTGCAGCTATGAAAGTTAATAGATGATTCCCTGGGTTGCGATGATCTATGGATAATTGGTCGGGTGGTACCTAGCTTCTGGTACAGATAGAGGCAGCTAGTGATTGGACGTTTTCCATCTATATATCCTCCTCTTACCATTTTTTTTCACCCTTCCATTGACACGACAACATTATTACTGAACACATAAGCTCTATCCTTTATATATACAGTATATAATTGCAAGGGAAAATGCTTTTTAAAAAAAGGTTTTAAAAAATTAATTATTAATTTAATTTAATCTTTTTTTATTTTTTATATTCTATATATATTTAAATTTTTAATGATTTATTGTACTACAGTGCTGCTCACCATTCTTGTCACGCCTTCATTTTTTCGTAGACTGTACAATATCTTCAGAAATAAATGGAAATGTACCAAAGTTATATCCTCAGGATTTGTGGTCCAAAGTAATACAACAATACAATATTGTTTTTCAACTTCAATGTTGCAATATCAAAGAAAAAACTGAATGTGCCACAATAATGGCACCCCTAATTAATACTTGGTTGCACACCCTTTGTCATTGCTGACAGCCTCCAGACATTTCTTGTAGCCATCTGTAAGCTTCTTGCACTTCTCAGCTGGAATTTTCTCCCACTCTTCCTTTGCAGTTTGTTCAAGCTCTTGAATGTTTGCAGGGTTCTTTTTCCCAATGGCAGATTTCAGCTCACCCCTAAGATTTTCAATGGGATTGAGGTCAGGACTAGTATTGAGGGATACCTTCCGATATCAGGAAATATCGGATCGGATTGGATCGGGCCGATACCCAAAAAGTATCGGATATCGCCGATTCCGATACCGGAAACCAATGCAAATCAATGGGACACAAATATCGGAATGAAAATAAACCCTTTCTTTCCTTGTAGGTTAATTCTACATGAAGGAAAACAACTAACAATAATGTAGAATGTATTGGTGGAGGTGGTTGCCCAAATCGATGGGAACAGTGCTCACAGTGAAACATGAAAAGCCGGCAATTCATCAGTGGCATACACCGGTACCCGACAATTTAGAACAGAAAGAATAGAGCTTCACACATAGATTAGATAGAAACATGTCAGTCACATATATATGAAGTACAGTGACAGTGTTGCTTACTGTACTTGTCATTTAGTGTAAAGGATTTATTTAAAAAAATATTAGTGTTTTAATGCACCGTCTCTTTAAAAAAGCCGGCCGGCAATTCAGCAGCGGTACCCGACAATTTATAACAGAAAGAAAGAGCATCACACATAGATTTGATACATAGAAACATGTCAGTCACATATATAAGAAGTGCAGTGACAGTGTTGCTTACTGTACTTGTCATTTAGTGTAAAGGATTTATTTAAAAAAATCTTAGTGTTTTCATGCACCGTCTCTTTAAAAAAGCCGGCCGGCAATTCAGCAGCGGTACCCGACAATTTACAACAGAAATAATAGAGCATCACACATAGATTAGATAGATAGAAACATGTCAGTCACATATATAATAAGTACAGTGATAGTGTTGGTTACTGTACTTGTCATTTAGTGTTAAAATAAAGGATTTATTAAAAAAAAAATTGGCGTGGGGCTCCCCGTAATTTTAGTCTCTAGCGGAGGTTAAGCAGACAGCTAGGGCAGATGTTTGAAGCCTGGGAAGAGGGTAATACCCACGGAGCTTCCCAGGCTACTAATATCAGCCCCCAGCTGAATACCTAGCCTTTACTAGCTATTAAGATGGGGGACCCCCCCCAAAAAATGACGTGGGGTCCCCCCTATTTTAATAGCTAGCAAAGGCTAGGCAGACAGCTGGGGGCTGATATTAATAGCCCAGGAAGGGTGCCATGAATATTGGCCCCCTCCCAGGCTAGAAACACCAGCCGTCAGCCACCCCAGAAATGGCGCATCCATAGGATGCGCCAATTCTGGCACTTAGCCTCGCTCTTCCCACTGCCCTGTAGCGGTGGCAGTGAGGTAATAGGGTTGGAGTTGATGTCAGCTTATAATGCCAGCTGACATCAAGCCCAGGTTAGTAATGGAGAGGCGTCTATAAGACACCCCCATTACTAACCCCATAGTCAAAGTTAAAAAAAAACACAAACACCCAGAATAAAGTCCTTTAATTGAAATAAAGACACAATTCTTTATTGTTCTAAATTAAACCTTACTTACCATCACGCCCATTCCAGCTGAAGCCAACGATCTCCTGCAATAAAAGAAAAATAATAAAGCAACATCATCCTTACCTTTCGATGGCTCCCAGGACAGCTCCAGCTCTGCTACATGGAGATGACAGGCTGGATCGCAGCAGAAAGCTGCCATCCAGCATGTCATCCCGCAGACACTGAGAAGCACAGGCATGCTTGCGCTCCTCAGTGTCTGACTGTGACGGCATCCCGATGAGCCAACAATGAACTCAGCTCACCTCATGCACGTCACTGATAGCGTGGGAGAATTCTCCTGCGCATGCGGTGAGCGTGAGAGACTCGGCTCATCGGGATGCCGTCACAGCCTGATACTGAGGAGCGCAAGCATGCCTGGCTGGATGGCAGCTTTCTCCTGCGGTCCAGCCTGTCATCTCGATGTAGCAGAGCTGGAGCTGTCCTGGGAACCATCGAAAGGTAAGAATGATGTTGCTTTATTATTTTTCTTTTATTGCAGGAGATCGTTGGCTTCAGCTGGAATGGGCGTGATGGTAAGTATGATTTAATTTAGAACAATAAAGAATTGTGTCTTTATTTCAATTAAAGGACTTTATTCTGGGTGTTTGTGTTTTTTTTTTAACTTTGACTATGGGGTTAGTAATGGGGGTGTCTTATAGACGCCTCTCCATTACTAACCTGGGCTTGATGTCAGCTGGCATTATAAGCTGACATCAACTCCAACCCTATTACCCCACTGCCACCGCTACAGGGCAGTGGGAAGAGCGAGGCTAAGTGCCAGAATTGGCGCATCCTATGGACTATGGATGCGCCATTTCTGGGGTGGCTGACGGCTGAATACCTAGCCTTTACTAGCTATTAAGATGGGGGACCCCCCCCAAAAAATGACGTGGGGTCCCCCCTATTTTAATAGCTAGCAAAGGCTAGGCAGACAGCTGGGGGCTGATACTAATAGCCCAGGAAGGGTGCCATGAATATTGGCCCCCTCCCAGGCTAGAAACACCAGCCGTCAGCCACCCCAGAAATGGCGCATCCATAGGATGCGCCAATTCTGGCACTTAGCCTCGCTCTTCCACGCTGCCCTGGTGCGGTGGCAGGGGGTAATAGGGTTGGTTTTCATGTCAGCGCCAGCTGCCATGAAGCCCAGGTTAGTAATGATGGGCGTCTATAAGACACCCCCATTACTAACCTGAAACATTTAAGTGTGACAAAGATGCAAAAGAATAAGAAATCAGGAAGGGGGCAAACACTTTTTCACACCACTGTATGTGTGAAGTGTAAAGTAAATTCTACAAGGTTTTCTATATATTGAGAAAATATAAATCTGATAACTGTGACTTGCATTTGTATTTATCCCTCCGGAGTAAATAGTCTGTAGGACCACCTTTCGCTGCAATTACTGCTGCAAGTCTTTTCAGGTATGTCTCTACCAGCTTTGCATCTAGAAGTGACATTTTCTCCCATTCTTCTTTGTAAATGCTCTATCTCAGTGAGATTGGATGGAGACGTCTGTGAACAGCAATTTCAAGTCTTGCCACAGATCCTCAATGGGATTTCGGTCTGGCCTTTGGGCCATTCACACTCATGAATCTGCGGTGAGGGGTTCAGCATGAGGCTGCGGTATGTGCATTGCATTACACACATCTATTGCCTGGTACATTCTCATACTTACCACAATGCTCTTCAATTCTAGAAAATGTCAATCTGACATTTACAGAGTCACTTTTATCCCAAGTTTCAGAGCTACAACTAGAAGATGATTCCAAAAGTATAGTATCCAGAATATTAGTAATATACAGTGATCAGAAAAATAAGATTATCCCAAGATAATAGGACAAAACGCCAACATAAAGTGTCATGCAGTGCTCCATCATTAGTGGCAAATGCTGCCCATGTCAGTAATGTCATACAGAGCCCATAAGAATATATTCACCACCAATATTATAAACCCAGGTATGACAATAGTCATTATGGCACATTATACCGATACATGTGTAGGCTCCGCATGGTGCTGGAATTCAGAAGTTCAAAGTGCACATTTCTTATAGCTCCTATATTGTACATATGGCAACTATATGGCACAGTTGAATGGCATTACCCATATGGGCAGTTCATGGCACTAGTTATATTCACAGTATATGGTAACAGAATTGTATCCACCTGTATTTTATATTTAATGTGCTGTCTATAAAAGGATAGTTTTTTACATCAGTCAGATTAATTACATTATTAAAAGGCTATACGCAATTTCTTAATTGGGTAAAATTGCAAAGTGCTTGTAAAAATAGGGAACTTTGCAAATAACCCCTTTTTAAAAATTCTCTTCATTTCTCATGAGAGGAGGTATTTTGAATTCTAGAATTTGCTTGTTGCCTAGGTCAGCCACCATTCTGTCTGTCACAGTTGACTGTTCTCCCAAACAAGGAGGACAGCGCTTACAACTTGTTTCCCATGGAGCTTGTGAGTGCTGCTGAGAAGCTGTCTAGATACCAGGATTCAGCCACCTTCAGGGTCCTTGAGCTCCTCCAATGCCTCATGCCACATCCAAGCACTGATTTTACAATACATACTGCTTATAGTATTATATATTATTATGCAAATCTGTTAGCCCAGATGAGGCTGGTGTACTTGTCAGCATATGCATAAGGATGGCTGTATAATCCTTTGTGAAACTTTTCCTTTATCACATTAAAATAAGGATAAAACGCTCCTCTTAACATCAGGATTGCACAGCCATCCTGATGTGAATTTTCAGAGTACGTACATCAGCCCCATCTGGTCCGAGATCTGATTAATAGTATTTTTACAGTTTGCTTTGTGAAACCTGGTCATATAACTGCTTGAACGTGTGAGTGCTGTTCTGTAAGAGGACGGACACCGAGACAGCTTGAGATACTGCGGAGGAGCCTTCCAGCAGGTGGTGTAAAGTTTGGAAAGTGGAAGCCCAGCGTAAATGTTTTTGCCAGTCATCTATCTGTGGTGAAGCTGTTCCCCTATTTAAGAGTATTTGTAGTTATGAAGCATGTTGGCGTCTCGGAGACTCTGTGACCAGTAAGCTTGTTGCCTCTTTTCAGTAACATTATCCTAAACTGTCACCAGTATGTGCCTGAATTACTTCTGCCGTCCTTTAGTGGTGACACCAGATACCAGTCTGCCACCAATGTCATTGTATCCTAAAGAAATGTCCTAAAGCATTCCCACCCCATAATCACACTGTGCCTTACAGGCATTTAGTGTTCATAGAGAAGGTCGTCTACTCTGGAGCAATGGACATCATGAAGCTTCACTAGAAGAGCATCTATCCCTTCTGTAGTAAGCCCAATTATTCTATGCATTACAGCTATTTAGTTACACAGCAAATATGTAATTCTACATTGAAAGCTCAGGCCAGAAGTGGCATGCTGGGTCATTTAATAAGGGTCTGTGTTATTGAAGCAAATTGTTTCCATTAAAATTGTACTAAGTATTATTTTTAAGTCAAAGTAAAATGTATAATACAAAAGCGTCAACATGATCTTTATCAAACATTCACTGTGAAAAATAATAATGTGACATAAGAAAAAAATATGAAGAACTTCCAATATACATCTAAGACAAAATGTATAATCTAGAATATAGTGAATAAGCGAATACTATTGAGAAGCGAATATCAAGTATAAGCAAATAATCCTCATTAGGGTTTAGCAAAAAATTACAAAAACATGCTAATATGCCGAGACACTAGCAATGACTAATCTAGAATTCAGCAGAAAGAACAATCTGTGTGCACCAAATATGGAATTAAATTACAAATAACTCCAGTCCATATATTGATAATACAATTTATCACAGGAAAATAGTTATATGTGAAAAAAGTATGTAGTATAGTGTAAAAAATATAACCCACCAATATTATTACTATTGGCAAATAAAATCCTTGTGTCCGGTCTAGGAGGGCTGTATTTCCCTATTTACACTAATAAAAAGCGCGATCATTGCCTTGTCATTTCCTATAGTATTAACACCAGAATGAGTATCCACAGCGGCATCTCAAGTTCAGACTTACACTATTTTTGATGGACTAGAAGCCAAGGGCATGTTCACATGTTGCATTTTTGCCGTATTTTCAAAAGTTATTTCCGCACGTTCTTTGCATGAAAAAACGCAGTGTTTTAATGTACTAGCAAAGTCAATGAGATTTATGGAATCTCATGTACATTCTGCTTATTTTTTCCTTGCAGATTTGAAGAAGTTTCATATCTTCTGCATGTCAATTCTTGAAGCGTTTTTGCACATATTTTAGGCAGCATTTTACCCGCCAACACTCTAGTATTTCTTTTCCTCTACAAATAATAACCGTGTGCACATCCCCTAAATGCTGCAAAACAGCGTCAGAAGGAAAATGGTGGCAAAGAGCGTTCTGCAAAACAGCAAACTCACACATGTGGGTTTTCTAAGAAGCCATTATAGTAACTAGAAATTATTCTTTAGAAACCTATAGTTGTCATTACGTGTAAATATTACTATCGAGATTGCTGCAAAGTATATTCAAGTCTTAACCTGAAAATGTGAAAAAGATCTGGATATTTGAGTCTTTCTATAGGAAAAAAGGCAGCAGAAAAGCTAAAATAAACCTCTATCTGTGAGCTTGGCCTAATACTATGTGATATGATGAGAATAAAATAGAAAAACACCAATATCTGATAACTCATATATATGACTGCTTATGGTCAATTCCTATCACATGACCAGTGAGCACATTGGAATGTTGCCGGTTGGCAGTTGGAGAGTTGCGGTTGGCTTGCATGCGGATGAGGAGGAGCTGCCTTCAGCAAAGCGACATTATGGAGATTAAAGAGGAGGACTTTAGGATGAGAGGGAAGAAAAGGAGAAGAAATGTTTTGGACTCATCGGATGATGAGAAGCCGTCCATCAAGAAGAGCCATAGGAGAGGAGAGAAGAGAAATGGCTCAGAGTTGGAGATCGTCTCTCAGAAGATTGATCACCAAGGCCAGAAAGAAGAACAGGAATGTCATCAGGAGGTCCTAGCTAGAAGAAGTGGAGCCAAGAGGAGAAGACAAATCTTTGGCTCATCACATGAAAGCTCTTCAATCAAGAAAGAAGAAGAAGGGCAGAAGACCACCAAGGGCACAGGTAATACTATACATCAGCTTACCACAGGGAGCACCATGACATGTAGCTTCTCATGCCCACACTTACAGATCAGGGCAATGTTGTCACTTTACACAAGTTACACATCTTTTAAATCTGACAGGTGGAGGATGTGATACATGAGCAAGATCTGAAGCTGGAGGGTTGTAGAACTGTTCCCCAGTCCATTTATATATATGTATATATTCAGTACTTTGTTAAACCCCTACATGATCAGGCCATTTTTCCCCATTCTTGCCAAGGCACATTTTTTTCTTATTTTCATACATATGGTTTAAAAAACTGTAAAAAATTGTAATGTTTGGATATTTAAATATTTTTTTGTGAAACATCGAGTCTAAATTTTACAATATTTTAATATTATTTTATTTTTTTTCTGGTAATATCTGTAGTAAATAAAGGATTTCTGTGCTTGTGTTATTTTTATATATTAGTTACATGGTTTTTTGTTAGGGATGGGGCTTGTAAATGCAATTTGGATAGTCATTGTTTTTTTATTTATTTTTTCCTGTTTTTTTTGCTCTTTATTTCAATGATTTTACACAGGTGTTGTCTTAACTTTTGAAACATTTGATTTTTTTCTTGCTTGAATGGATAAAAAAAATTGCAATATGGTTTCATTAAAATAAAATTGAGTCGTTTGCCTCCTATAGTCTTTGTGTTGCGCTGTCTATTGCTGGCTGCAGAATTAGTTAATGAGGTTGACCATTTTATCTTTACTTTAACAGATGTGTTGGGGACATGATTTTGTGGCATTTACTATGATATACTGTAGGTATGTCAGATTCTCCTCCTGCTCTTGTTACTGCAGCTTTCCTTACAGACTGCCCAGCTCTCTAGTCTATAATATGGCTGCTGGTGGAGGAGCAGTGACCAGACCTGTCCGTCAGTCTACTTCACTATAAAAGCATCTTTCTCATGGGAGGTTCTCAATAGGACAAGGCTGATGGAGTGGTCTGGTTACATGCTCCTCCATCAGTGACCATTGTATGGACTGGAGAGCTGTGCAGTATGTGAGGAAAGCTGAACTAACAAGTGCAGGAGGAGAACCTGCCATACTTATATAATAGTAATTGTTAATAAACCTGTGTCCCAAACACATCTGCTGGTATATTGATCCTAGTTACAGGGGACATTCAACCTACTGCCTATATAGCAGGGTTGACTGGGTCTCCTAGGACCCAGAAGCTCTTGCTCTTTCTCTACACCCGGCCATCACATGATCTCTGGGTCTGGAGCAGGAAGCGCTATCTGCGCTTACCATACTGAATACACAGCACTTGTTCAGAGCTGTGTACACAGTAATTGAAAAGGCAGAGACGGTAATAAATCCTCTCTACCTTCTCTATAGGGAGTATCCAAAAAGAAAAGAGTCGGCCCCTATAAATGCTCTTCCATAACTATATAACCCAAAAAGAGAAAAATGGAAACAGGAGCAAATCCAATAAAAGTTACATTTTTATTGCAAAAATGTAAGTAAAATCAGACATAATCAAAAGAGATAAAAAATCCAAGGGAAAGAGGTGACAACAAAGTGCCACGGAACCACAGGAATAAACCAATGTAAGGCAAGAGACAATATATCTACTGTATATATATGTATATATATATATATATGTATATATACAGTGCTGGCCAAAAGTATTGGCACCCCTGCAATTCTGTCAGATAATACTCAGTTTCTTCCTGAAAATGATTGCAATCACAAATTCTTTGGTATTATTCTCTTCATTTAATTTGCTTGCAAGGAAAAACACAAAAGAGAATGAAGCAAAAATCAAATCATTGATCATTTTACACAAAACTCCAAAAAAGGGCCGGACAAAAGTATTGGCACCCTCAGCCTAATACTTGGTTGCACAACCTTTAGCCAAAATAACTGCGAACAACCGCTTCTGGTAACCATCAATGAGTTTCTTACAATGCTCTGCTGGAATTGTAGACCATTCTTCTTTGGCAAACTGCTCCAGGTCCCTAATATTTGAAGGGTGTCTTCTCCAAACTGCCATTTTGAGATCTCTCCACAGGTGTTCTATGGGATTCAGGTCTGGACTCATTGCTGGCCACCATAGAAGTCTCCAGTGTTTTCTCTCAAACCATTTTATAGTGCTTTTGGAAGTGTGTTTTGGGTCATTGTCCTGCTGGAAGACCCATGACCTCTGAGGGAGACCCAGCTTTCTCACACTGGGCCCTACATTATGCTGCAAAATTTGTTGGTAGTCTTCAGACTTCATAATGCCATGCACACGGTCAAGCAGTCCAGTGCCAGAGGCAGCAAAGCGACCCCAAAACATCAGGGAACCTCCGCCATGTTTGACTGTAGGGACAGTGTTCTTTTCTTTGAATGCCTCTTTTTTTTTCCTGTACACTCTATGTTGATGGTTTTTCCCAAAAAGCTCTACTTTTGTCTCATCTGACCAGAGAACATTCTTCCAAAACGTTTTAGGCTTTCTCAGGTAAGTTTTGGCAAACTCCAGCCTGGCTTTTTTATGTCTCAGGGTAAGAAGCGGGGTCTTCCTGGGTATCCTACCATACAGTCCTTTTTCATTCAGATGTCGACGGATAGTACGGGTTGACACTGTTGCACCCTCGGACTGCAGGGCAGCTTGAACTTGTTTGGATGTTAGTCGAGGTTCTTTATCCCCCATCCGCACAATCTTGCGTTGAAATCTCTCGTCAATTTTTCTTTTCCGTCCACATCTAGGGAAGTTAGCCACAGTGCCATGGGTTTTAAACTTCTTGATGACACTATGCACGGAAGACACAGGAACATTCAGGTCTTTGGAGATGGACTTGTAGCCTTGAGATTGCTCATGCTTCCTCACAATTTGGTTTCTCAAGTCCTCAGACAGTTCTTTGGTCTTCTTTCTTTTCTCCATGCTCAATGTGGTACACACAAGGACACAGGACAGAGGTTGAGTCAACTTTAATCCATGTTAACTGGCTGCAAGTGTGATTTAGTTATTGCCAACACCTGTTAGGTGCCACAGGTAAGTTACAGGTGCTGTTAATTACACGAATTAGAGAAGCATCACATGATTTTTCAAAGGGTGCCAATACTTTTGTCCACCCCCTTTTTTAGGTTTGGTGTGGAATTATATACAATTTGGCTTTAGGACAATTCTTTTTGTGTTTTTTTCATTGAAGACAAATTAAATGAAGAGAATAATACCAAAGAATTTGTGATCGCAATCATTTTCAGGAAGAAACTGAGTATTATCTGACAGAATTGCAGGGGTGCCAATACTTTTGGCCAGCACTGTATATATATATATATATATATATATATATATATATATATAGGGTGGGCCATTTATATGGATACACCTAAGTGATATCAACTTCCTGTTTGTGGCCCATTAGTATATGGGAGGGGGAAAACTTTTCCAGATGGGTGGTGACCATAGCGGCCATTTAGAAGTCGGCCATTTTGGGTCCAACTTTATTTTTTTCAATGGGAAGAGGGTAATGTGAAACATCAAACTTATTGAGAACTTCATAAGAAAAACAATAGTGTGCTTGGTTTTAACGTAACTTTATTCTTTCATGAGTTTTTTACAAGTTTATGATCACTTATAAAATGTGTTCAAAGTGCTGCCCATTGTGTTGGATTGTCAATGCAACCCTTTTCTCCCACTCTTGACACACTGACAGCAATGCCGCAGAAGAAATGCTAGCACAGGCTTCCAGTATCCATTGTTTCAGTTGCTGCACATCTCGTATCTTTATGGTATGGTGTGGTATATGGAGTACAAAGATAGTGGGGCCATTCTTCATCAATGGAAACCTCAATGCCACTGGATATCTGAAACTGCTACATGTTGATGTGTTGCCCTCTTTATGCACTGAAGATGGCACGTTCCCTGAGTTTTTCCAACAAGATGGTGCACGATCACATTATGGGTGTCAGATCAGAGCATTCCTACATGAACTGTTTCCTGGAAAGTGGATTGGTCGTCGTGGGCTAGTTGAATGGCCACCAAGGTCTCCCGATCTGACCCCCTTAGACTTTTATCTTTGGGGTCATCTGAAGGCAATTGTCTATGCTGTGAAGATATGAGATGTGCAACATCTGAAACAACGGATACTGGAAGCCTGTGCTAGCATTTCTTCTGCGTTGTTGCTATCAGTGTGTCAAGAGTGGGAGAAGAGGGTTGCATTGACAATCCAACACAATGGGCAGCACTTTGAACACATTTTATAAGTGGTCATAAACTTGTAAAAAACTCATGAAAGAATAAAGTTACGTTAAAACCAGCACACCATTGTTTTTCTTATGAAATTGTCAATAAGTTTGATGTGTCACATGACCCTCTTCCCATTGAAAAAAATAAAGTTAGATTCAAAATGGCCGACTTCAAAATGGCCACCATGGTCACCATCCATCTGGAAACGTTTTCCCCCTCCCATATACTAATGTGCCACAAACAGGAAGTTGATGTCACCAACCATTCCCATTTAATTTAGGTGAATCCATATAAATGGCCCACCCTGTGTATACATATATGTATATATATATATATATATATATATATATATATATACAGTATATATATATATATATATATATATAGAAAGAAAGAATATCAAGAGGCAGCACTCCAAAAATATTATAGAAAAATGGACTTTAATGAGCCCAAAGGCAACGTTTCGGTTCACAGAATCTTTCTCAAGCAGAGTTCAAGTGCATATAGTGCAATATATATAGTTACAAACAGTGATTCCATAATTATAATTAATTGATACAAAACCATGATTACATAAGAAAAGTGCAGTAGTGCATATCACAAAATATTATTCAGTTACATACATAGTGATAAAATTTTAGACAGATATATTATTATCATCAATTACAGTATCCATAACTCTCATAAAGTGATAAGTGCTTTGATTAGTATTTATCAGTGCCAGGTGTACATTATAAATCATAATATATTTGAGGTTGCGACTCACACTGCAGCAATCATGCATGACCACGTTTCTTACTTCCTCCACGCTGTCCTCGGCGTCTCAATATCCCATCTGCGCATGTCTCCCAGGAAATCCCCATTATCTCGTCACATGATCGGGGCAAACCTGGTCCGCCCGCTTCGTGACGTCACCGGGCATGCGCATTACACTTCTAATGCTACGATCGCCATCTTTTAAATTGGCAAGCCCCACCAAAAGCTTTTCTTCAAATGTAAACAACGTATGTGCTTTAATGATTTCTCTTATCCCCTATTTATAATAAAAGCGCACTATTTCTCATTATTAGGGACAACATTCTGTTAGCAGTTTCCCAATATATTTGCATTGCAATGACAGTATTCAAATAGTGATTCCTGTGTCCATAAGGCTATGTGCCCACGATGCAGAAATGAAGCAGAAAATTTCTGCAGCATTTCTGCATCTCCCTGGCAGAAAAAACGCATGCAGATTGTACATGCAGATTGTGCATGCGTTTTTCCTGCAGAATACATGCGGATCCACATGCGGATTCACATGCGTTTCCGCATGCAGATTGACAAGCGCTTTCCAGGCGATTAGCATCACTTGGAAAGTGCTTGACAACTAGGTCACACTGTATAAATCCATGCAAACAGCATATATAGTGTGAACCGTAAAAATTAAAACAAATAAAGCTATACTCACCCCCGAGGCCCCGGTGTGGCTGCAGCGCTGCTTCCTGGCTGGTTCCCGGCTGCCAGCATATCGCGAGACAGAGCGGTGAAGGGCCTGCGGTCACATGACTGTGACGTCACCGCAGGTCCTCAAGCGATGCCGGCATTCAGAGAGAAGACGCCGTACAGGTGAATATAACTTTATTTGTTATTTTATTCTTTTTTTACAGGCACAATGGTACCCAGGTCTGGAGGAGAGTCTCCTCTCCTCCAGAACTGGGTACCATCCGCACATAGAGACGCATAGAATCCGCTTGTACAAATGTACAGTCGCGGTTTCTATGCATTTCAATGCAAGTCAATGGCGGGAGTTCCGCTGCGCTTCCGCAAAATTAAATGACATGCTGCGGATTTTTGTACGCAGCATAAACGCTGCGGAAAAATCCGCAGCATGTGCATAGAACATGCGGAATCCCCTTGGGGACCATGGGGGGCGGATTACCTAGCGTTTAACAAGCGTTTATGCTGCGGAAATTCCGCAGCATAAACGCTTGAAAAACGCTACGTGGGCACCCAGCCTCAATGAACTGAGGGATAATATTTATTACATAACCCAAACACCCTTCCATGGAATTCCCTATTCCTAGGTTCATCCATGGAGTGAGATTAATAGGTCAGAGGAGGAACCCTCAACAGGTCTCCACCTCCTTCCCAATCTCAGGTGTTTAATTGGGAATACATTACAATCCAATTCCCTCCATAAGTAGGAATACCATTTCATAATGTAAAAATATATATCTATAACTTTATATATATATATATATATATATATACATACAGTTAAGTGTCTATAAAGAAGGAATAATCAACAAGTGTTATTAAGGCATGATTCGTCCCAAGGGAGGCAGAGAAAAATCAATAAATACGTTCAATTGATTCATTAACATACTTACTGCATCCCATGCACAAAGGTTAATGATACACTAAATTAGGGATAAGACATAGAGCAACTGGAAAAGAATGTATCAGAGTCCAGATCACAAGTAAAGCATATAAAGTACGAGTGCACAGCAGGAACTAGTTATACAGTACAAGTTGCTAATATCCAAATAAGGAGAAGAATCATGCCTATGACACAGATGTCACAACATAAGTATATCTTCTAGTGAGAGTAATACACAGTGACACATATAGAAAGTTATGGTCCCACATAAAATGAGAGTACAGCCTAGTTACAACCTGTAGATGGCATGAAAGCAGCCCTGACGCGCGTTTCAAGTCCTGCTTCTCCAGGGGGCGATTGTGTATGGGTGACAGGCAGGGGGTATATATATCCAAAATATTTTGGCACGTGTAGCGGGGGTACAGCGACGCTTCCAGTGGCGGAAGCCAGCGCCGGAAGCCAGGGAGTCAGTGTCCAACGCAGCAGGTGCCCGCCTCCCGCTAACACGTCAGTAAGGAGGGCCCGAAGTGCCGCGTCATAGGGACACATATTCATGGCAACCAGGTGCTTCTTGCCGGCTGGCAGAATGTGCACAATCATCAGGATGCCAAGAGATGCAGACATACTTAGAGGGAGAGAAAGAAATTGCGGAGAACATTACCGGCCCATACCTGGTGTAAGTTAATCATGACTTTCTATGTATATATATATACTAGCTATTGAAGCCATTCTATGCCCAGGTGGCGAGCATTTTTATTGGTATATGGTCTCCCATGCTGGTATGTGTGGTATGTGCTGCCCCCCTCCTGGTATTTGTGCTGCCTCCATCCTGTCCGCACCATCCTATCCTGGCATGCATGGCACTCCTCATCCCTATCCTGGTATGCATGGCCCCTCATCCGAATCCCGGTATGCGTGGCACCCCTCATCTCCAATCCCGGTATGCGTGGCACCCCTCATCCCCAATCTCGGTATGCGTGACACCCCTCATCCCCAATCCCGGTATGCGTGGCACCCCTCATCCCCAATCCCGGTATGCGTGGCTCCCCTCATCCCCAATCCTGGTATGTGTGATACCCCTCACCCCACAATCCTGGTATATGCATGGTCCCCTCACCCCACAATCCTGATATGTGTGGCCCCCTCATCCATTTCACACTGTACACACATACAAAAAAAAATAAAGAGTTATACTCACCTTTGTTCTCTGTGCTCCAGCGCTGCTGCGTCCTCTTCTGCCGGAGGCCGGGGGAGGAGAGCAGCGCCGGGGCACTGCGCTGTCCGGCGCCATTTTGCTGAAGACACACTGTAAATGTGTCTTCAGTAAAATGGCAAAGGATAGCGCTATGTGCACGCGTCGATCCGACGCCTCACTCCTGCCCCCGGTCTCCGGCCAGAAGAGAGGTGCCGTGGCAACGCTCCTCCCGGTCAGGTAAGTATGCAAGTATGGCGCCGGAGAACGCGGTATGCGTTCAGTGTCTACGCATACCGCGATCTCCGGCGCCATACACCTCCTCTTACCTGTAACGGCTGGATGCATGATTCTGTCTGAAGCCAGACTGTGCGTCGCGCATGCGCAGTCTATCGAGGCTTCAGACAGAGGGATGCATCCCCGGTTATATTATATATATATATATATATATATATATATATATATATATATATATACAGGGTGGTCTGAAAGTAGGTGGACAGAAAGTGTAATAAGGTTATGAAGGGGGAGATTTATCAAACATGGTGTAAAGTAAAACTGGCTCAGTTGCCCTTAGCAACCTATCAGATTCCACTTTTCATACCTCACAGACTCTTTGAAAAAAAAAGTCTATTTTCAACAAGTTGGGGCCCCTCCACATTATTCAAGAGTAATCCGCGAGTATCCTGATGAAACATTTCCTAATAAATGGATTGGCTGAAGAGGCCCACTTGATTGGCCGGTACGTTCACCAGACTTGACCCCAATGGATTTTTTCTTTTGGGGAGTACTCAAGGACAAAGTTTATAGTCGAAAACCAAAAAGTGTCAGTGACTTGAAAAATGACATAAGAGATGCACTTCAAGAAATTAATACCCAAAGAGACTTGTGCAAAAAAGTTTGTTGAAGCGCAAGAGGCGACTTCAAAGCTGTGCAAATTGTAATGGAAAACAGTTTGAGCCCCTGCATTGATAACATTTAAGGGCTTTTGTGTTATTGTTCAGAATAAAATGTAATTGTCAATGTTATGCTTGTGTTAGTAAATATAATTTTATATATAAATCAAAATAAATGTTATTATTTTCTGTCCACCTACTTTTGGACCACTATATATATATATATATATATATATATATATATATATATAAATACACAAAGATACAAAGATGTAGATAAAAGAGGGAAAATAATATATGAAAACACACAATCAGGAAAATATAGACATCATATTGTGAGAATTATGTACAACATATGTGTATAAAGTATAATGTCCACCAAGTAATACCCAAAGTATCATTATTAAATATAAAGGAGTATATATAGAGAGAGTCATGAGACAATATAATATAATATGTACTCAATATGGTACAGAGAATATGGGAATACCATGAGTATCAACAGAACAAAGTTATAAATTGTGCATAAATGTGCAAAACTAATGGTGGTAAAAAAGAGGGGAGGGAAGGGAAAGGGAAAAGGAAGAAAAAATGAAGATGTGACAAGTGAATGAAAACATGGAAACAATAATAAACAGAGAGTGCACGAATTGTGTGAATATTTTTTATTATTATTTCGTGACCAAGCCCATGTGGTGCAGATGTCGGATGCATCCAATGGCAACCAGAATCACAGCAACGTGAAAAACCACATATGTTACGTGAAAGTGTTACACTAGTGAGTAGTGATGAGCGAGCACGTTCGTTACTCGAGATTTATGAGCATGCTCGGGTGTTTTCCGAGCATCTTCAGTGTACTTGAATATCATGTTTGAGTCACTGTGTGTGCATGATTTGCGACTGTTTGACAGCTTTAACACATGTGAGGAATGCCTGTTTGTTAGGCTTTCCTCACATGTATTAAAGCTGTCAGTCGCAAATCATGCACACACAATAACTCAAACATAACACCTCAGCACGCTGAAGATACTGGGCGAGCACCCGAGCATGCTCGCTGAAAGGGTTAACAAACCACGCTCGCCCATCACTACAAGTGAGACCAATCACAGGTAAAATAAATATAATAAATAACAATAGTATGAAGAGATAGTTAATGTCACAATACAAATGTATGTGTGCCCTTCACATACGAGTGAGCATAGACATGTGTTATATAGTAACATAGCTACTGACATCAGTATAATGGAAAATGTACAATAAAAAAATCAGAAAATTATAAGCCACAATGGGCAAGAGGAATCGAAAAAATAAAATAAAAAATATACAAGTGATAGGAATACTGATGTGTCAGTGTGACACAGGAAGTGCATCTTAAAGTGCCCTTTTTTGTGCATCCAAAATCACAGATTTAAAGCAACAATAAACAAAGAGTAAAAGCCGATGAATAACAATAGTGAGTAAAATGTTTTATAAAAAATGCTTATAGCGGATGGAATCAATTAGTGGCACACCGCACAGGAAATAGACAGGTCCGAAAAAGAGAGAGCAGCAGGGCGGGATGCTGCTGAAAGGTGAGTACATATCCATAAAAAGGGAGACGCGTGGAGCGCTGGCCCGCAAGGACGATCAGGCACCCGGTCCCCGAGGGGGGCAGAAAAAGGGAGGGAGGGAAGGGAGAAGAAGATCCTCCAAGTGAGTGGTGGTCCAGCATCTGTCTCACAGTAGAGTGTACAAAAATACTGGATACCCTGCATGTAAATAAAAAAGTGAGAAGTTATAAACAGCATAAAACATAAGTAAAACCTAAACACAATAGCACATTACAAGAAAGGGACAAAACTGAGGACCTCGTTGAGGCCTTTGGGGCATATGCAATCAATTTTCATAATCCACCAACGGTCTTTCTCCAATCCCCCCCCCCCCAGTCAATTAATATCCTGTCAATACCCCAAATTTGGAGGAGGCTAGCATCACACCCATGTTTTAACTTGAAATGCCTTGGGATAGGCTTCAATACAGTATCGGCAAGAGATTCTGATGCATTCTTAATATCTTGCACGTGCTCCCTCACACGCACTCTCAGTTGGCGAAAAGTAAGACCCACATAGATGAGGCCACATGGACACAAGGCGTGGTTGATTACGCCTTCTGTATTGCAAGATGTATGCTGTGTGATTTGAAACTCCTTATGACCATCACTTGATGGGAAGGATGTACACCGCACCAGATTTACACAGGCCGCACAGTTCTTGCATGGATAGAAGCCCCATCTGGGGCCTTTTGAGCTGAAGGCTTTCTCTGGTCCCGGATCTTTATGGTAACTATGTACCAGCAAGTCCCTCAGGTTCATCGCCCTTCTATAGGTGGTGGAAGGGACTGGTGTAGTACATTTGGAAAGGACTAGGCCTTGCTTCAAAATGGGCCAATATTTCCCCAATGCATTTCTAACATCTATCACAGTAATTGAAAAGCCAGAGATGGTAATAAATCCTCTCTACCTTCTCTATAGGGAGTCCGACTGTGACTGCCGGTAGGCTCGGGGCTGAGGTAACTGCACAATCTGGTGCAGGTGTTATACAATGTAGTGTTGTTTTAGAACAGACCTGCACAACAAACAGCTCATGTACCGCATGCAGCCCACCAAAGTTTTGCTGCAGCCCATGGAGCCGTCCAGGATATGGAGCTCCCATCTTCTTATATTCAAATGTTTCAGACGCAAACATATTTGAACACTGTCATCGGGACTAGGGTAAAACAGCGCTCGTCAGTCCCAGCCTCGACATGCTGCTGCTCGGCACGCTGCTGACGTCATCACACTATTGTCGGCACCCAAACACCTCAGAGGAGAAGAGATGGCACAGCCAATAGTAAGTCAAGGAGCCAAAGATTAAATTAATTATATCATTGTGGATGAGGAAGGAAGGGACTAATGTTACAGTGAGGGCACATAATGAGGGTGACAATTGTCAAAGGGGGCACAATTGTGGTGGGGGTTCCTTCATTCAATCGGGCAATGTACAGGGGAATATTTTGGAGAGGGACAGTATGTGGGCATACAGTGGGTACAGAAAGTATTCAGACCCCTTTAAATTTTTCACTCTTTGTTTCATTGCAGCCATTTGGTAAATTCTAAAAATTTCATTTTTTTTCTCATTAACGTACACTCTGCACCCCATCTTGACTGAAAAAAAACAGAAATGTAGAAATTTTTGCAAATTTATTAAAAAAAAACCCTGAAATATCACATGGTCATAAGAATTCAGACCCTTGGCTCAGTATTGAGTAAAAGCACCCTTTCTATTTCAAGTGTTTATTTCTGTTAATGTTGATGACTATGGCTTACAGCCAATGAAAACACAAAAGTCATTGTCTCAGTAAATTAGAATAATTAACAAAAAACACCTCCAAAGGCTTCCTAAGCATTTAAAAAGTCCCTTAGTCTGTTTCAGTAGGCTCCACAATCATGGGGAAGACTTCTGACTTGACAGATGTCCAGAAGGCAGTCATTGACACACCCCACAAGGTCCCAGAGTTCCAATTTTCATTTGGAAATCAAGGTCCCAGAGTCTGGAGGAAGAGTGGAGAGGCCACAATCCAAGCTGCTTGAGGTCTAGTGTGAAGTTTCCACAATCAGTGATGGTTTGGGAAGTCATGTCATCTGCTGGTGTAGGTCCATTGTGTTTTTTCCAGGCCAAAGTCAGCGCAGCCGTCTACCAGGAAATTTTAGAGCACTTCATGCTTCCCTCTGCTAACAAGCTTTTTGGAGATGGAAATTTCATTCTCCAGCAGGACTTGGCACCTGTCCACACTGCCAAAAGTACCAATACCTGGTTTAAAACCAACAGTATCACTGTGCTTGATTGGCCAGTAAACTCGCCTGACCTTAACCCCATAGAGAATCTATGGGGTATTGTCAAGAGGAAGATGAGAGACACCAGACCCAACAATGCAGACGAGCTGAAGGCTGCTATCAAAGCAACCTGGGCTTTCATAACACCTCAGCAGTGCCACAGGCTGATCGCCTCCATGCCACATTGCCGCATTGATGCAGTAATTGATGCACGAGGAGCCCGACCAAGTATTGAGTGCATTTACTAAACATACATTTCAGTAGGCCAACATTTCAGATTTTAAAAACATTTTTCAAGCTGTTGTTATAAAGTATTCTAATTTACTGAGATAATGACGCTTGTGTTTTCATTGGCTGTTAGCCATAATCATCTACATTAACAGAAATAAACACTTGAAATAGATCACTCTGCTTGTAATGACTCTATATAATATATGAGTTTCACTTTTTGTATTGAATAACTGAAATAAATAAACTTTTTGATAATATTCTAATTTAGTGAGATGCATGTGTATGTAGCCTCTATTTCTTTAGTGTGGTAAGTACCATTTTGAGGGTATGTACCATTATTATTCATTGTAGCAAAATGGGAAACAGAAAATCCACTACTGTTGTTGCAGATTCATGGTTTTGCATAGCATTTGCTCTCCTGCACTGATTATGGGGGCAGAAACCTCAGGGTGAAGATCTTTTATCTTGCACCATTTATACTCAAAAAACACATTTCCAACAAATGCATATAAAATTCCCCTCCTTGCTATTTTTTTTTCTTAAAGATTACAAATAGTTTATTAAATAGTAATATGTTGCAATAATCTCATTTATTTTAATGCAGTTATAGTACTTCACATATAACATTTATTTATATTCTCTCATATACAATAAATATCCATACGCTTCAATCATCTGTTTAAGAAAAACAAAATGGAACAAATATTAACCCTTCCATATTATTCCATCATCCCTCCTCCCTTGAATCAAAACAAACCCCACCTGCACCCCCAAACTGAAGGGGAGGATACAAGGAAAACCCTTCACCCCATAACTAGCATTGCTCTACACCTGTCCATTCTTCCCAGATATGCTCATAAACAGTTGTCTGATTTTTATTATCGTAGACCACTTTCTCTTTTTTCGCTTATCAATTAATTTAATTCAGGTTGTTCTTTTACCTTCCATTTCCTCATAACTGCAAACAGAGTTTGAGACAAAATACGTATTAATAAGATCTTATTACTACTTCTTTTAAGACTCAAATATCTACATCTAATAAAGAATTTTTAGGGTCATTTTATAAATGCACTTAAACATTATTTAATACACTATTGAATTACCATACAATATCTTACTATTTGTTTTCTTAAATTCTGTGTCAGTGGCTAATCTAAGGGTTTTTGAGATGTAAATAGAGAGATATTCTCCCTTACAATTGATTCTGGAAGATTCATTTATTTAAGGCAGGTTAGTTGGAGGGTGGGTGGATGTCTGGTTGAGGAGTTCTCTAAGAACTCGTTCACACTGCTGTATGACATAGTAGAGTGCTCTCTGATGTTTTATCAGACAGCACTCAGCCCAATATTATACTATGGGGCAGTGCAGATCTGAAATGTTTTTGCTCATGACGATTCGGCATGGGAAAACAATTGCAGCACGCTGAGAGTGGCTCAGCAAATCGGATCACATGCACCCATACAAGTCTATGGGTGCGTGTAAAACCTTGGCCCAGACTTGGATTTCATCCCAGTGCAGTTTGATTTATGCAGACACAGACGATGGAAAAGTTGGAGAAACGAAGTTCTCCATCTTCTCCGCACCTGTAATATGATTGTCTCAAACAAGAGAAACGGATCCCAGTAAACTGACACTCGGCTCAAACTCTGGTCAGAGCTTGAGCCTAGTGTCATTAGCATAAATGATCCAATTCTCTCACATGAGAGAATCAACACTTGTGTGACCCGGCCTAACGTGTAGTTGGGGAGCTAAGAGTGGGAGATGGTTTGAAGGGGTGAAGTGGAAGGTGGAGTGGGGGAGGTATCAGAAGAGGAGGGATATTTTAACTTAATTATTATTTTAATATGGTGAAAGTTATCTAATTTAATGTTAGAAGGGTTTAAGATAAGTTGAAATGGTATTTCTTTGCTTGGATGAGAAGAGATCTGATGTCTCTGATATGTCTTCAAAAGACACATTCAGATAGTGATTCAAGAAAGTAGCTAAAAGTGGGTTGTCAAGTACATGTATATCATGCTGTACATAATATCTACTCACGAGGGTCTTTATCCTTGTTCAAAGGGGTGTAAATATAAGTATGTATTACACAGGGTAGAAGTAAGATATATATATATATAAACTGTTGAAATGTAAAATTAACAACATAAGGTTAGAAATTGCAAACACCTGTATTCCTCTCCCATATAAATCTGAGCTTCACTATGAAGAAAGTGAAAACTTGCAATATCCGATTTTGATTGTAGGAGATTTTAATACTGTAATTGACTTTACCTGTAATAGAAAATCATGTAGACGTGCGTCAAAGTCTAGTGATACAACATCTTTTCCAATCCTCTGGAAGAATTTTTTGGGGAAGAGGCTTATTAATCCCAAGGATTATCAGGATTCATGTTACTCTAAGACTTAGCAATCCTGATTCCCTATTGATATGGTTTTTGGCAATGGAGAAATTTTGTATAAACTCCTTTAAGGGGGTTGATACTCACTCAGCAGCTTTTACGGGGATCTCCCTGGGCAACCCAGGCTTGCACCGACTTTGGAAGGGAGTGGATGAACCTGTCCATGATGACCTTTTCCACCATCTGTACTGGGGAGGAAGATTGAGGTTACAACCACTTTGAACCAAGTGTAGGAGGTCGAACATTTGGGACCTGGGAGGTTTGTCACTGCAATAGGCCCAGTGGTGCACCCGTTGCACCCTAACAGTCAGAGTCACTCCCAAGCGCGCCAAAATTTCTGTTTTTAATTTGGCGCACTCCTTTGCGTCCTGCAGGGCCAAACAAGTCATAATGGGCTTTCTGAGGCTGGCCCATTAAATATGGCACCAGCACCTCCGCCCACTGCTCTGGAGGCAATCTCTCCCGCTCCGCCACCCTCCCAAAGAACGTTAGGACCTCGACGTCATCACCCGGAGTAATCTTTTGCAATGCTCTTCTTACCGTCTTCCTGACGTGTGAATCATTACCTGGAGTTGAGGGAGGGACGGCCTCTCTGCTGCGAACTTTCCCCGCTAGAAGTTCCATCTGCCGTTGTTGCTGCTGAATCTGCTGCATCAGAAGTTTATTAGTCTCTTGCTGCATCTGTTGCTGCTCCCGGTGCTGCTGTTGCAGGCTCTGCTGGCTCTGCAAGTGCTGCCGGTGCTGCTGTTGTTGGCTTTGCAGCAGGTGTTTGAGTGGCTCTTTCATGGTGCCGGACATCTCTGGCTGGCTGGCGGCCTTTACCCAGGACATCCATCGATCTCTGTGGCAGGTACACGTTTTCCTGGAATCTTGCCCACATTCTCCACTAATTGTAACTGGGTTGGTACTCACTCAGCCACTTTTAAGATAGTCACAGGAGTCAGTTTCTTTAAAAATGTCCAAGGTGGGTTTATTCGGACTTCATAAACTGCACTCTCCAGGTAAATTAAACATTTTCTCGGTAATTATTTTGATTCTAGGCTACATATATACCGGGACACGAGGATATGTACTTTAAATGCCCCTGATGAAGCCACCGTGTGTGGCGACACGCACTGGGCACTGAGGTCCCATTTGCACCTTCCCATTTACAGGCTGATTTGATTGAGTATTTGCTTTCTATGATCATATTGTTTAATTGGCTCTACTATTATTTTTTGCTGGGGCAGCACGGGTGGCCACAATTGAGTGTATGTGATGGAGTGGTTATGGAGTAGTCATCTCCAGTGTGCGGTGAAAGGGTCTATTGGCAATCGCCAGTTTACAATTATACTGTTCTATAGACCTATTACCCTGTATACAGGGACACCATATTGATTTTCACACAGATACCTGTTGTTGCACTTTATATATATATTGTTTTTTGTGTATTCTCTATTTATATAGAATACTTTGGGCTTGTGCAATATTGACCATCATAGATATTCTATACAGCCTGTTAGAGTTCATCTATTTGACTGCACTTTATTGTATTTTCTGTCATTATAATATGGGAAGGTCTCTAAAGTAGTGGGTTCCTCAAGCAGTGGATTCCTCCACTATTTTTAATGGTGTTTTAAAATAATTTTTTTTGTGCGTATTCTTATATATGTGTCAGGAGATACTGTAATAAATTGATGTAATTTATATTCAAATATTCCGTGATTATTTCTTCAGGTGATCACCGCTTAGGTGCATGTCTTCTTTTCTTTTTGAAATTCGTATGATGTTGTATGACATGTGGCAGGTAGATCCCAGTTATTAGATGGTGCCCTCCTAAAGTAGTAGGTGCATGGGGTTATGTCCCAGCTTTTTGTCCTTTTTATGGGCACAAGACATGGATTTCCTAATCCAAGCTGCTCTTTGCCCTACTTATTGACCATATATAAGGCTATGTGCCCACGATGCAGAAATGCTCAGGATTTTTTCCTGAGCGTTTCTGCATCTCCCTGGCAGAAAAAAACGCATGCGGATTGTACATGTGGATTGTACATGCGGATTGTACATGCGGATTGTACATGCGGATTGTACATGCGGATTGTACATGCGTTTTCCTGCCAGGGACATGCGGAAATGGAGCTTTATTCACTGACATTTCCGCATGCGGTTTGACATGCGCTTTCCAAGCGATTAGCATCACTTGGAAAGTGCTTGTGACAACTAGGTCACACTATATAAATTCATGCAAATTGCATGGATTTATATAGTGTGACCCGAGAGAGTGGTAAAAATAAAAAAATAAATGTATACTTACCCTCCGATGGCCCCCGGTGTCCTGCTTTACACTCCGTTCTCCCTTGCCGGCAACAGTGAATTGAAAGACCTGCCGACGTCAGCATCGCGTGACCCGTCACATGACTCTGACGTCAGCGCAGGTCCTTCAATTCATTGCAAAGTGCCGGGAAGCAAGTAGGAGCGCAGCGCGGGCCGACAGAAGGTAAGTAGACAGTTATTTTTTATTTTATTCTTTTTTTACAGATTTTTTAATGGTACCTGGGTGTGGAGGAGACTCTCCTCTCATCTACACCCGGGTACCATCTGCACATTGGAACGCGTGGATTACGCATCTACATATACAGTGATGCGTAATCCATGTGATCTAAAGCAAGTCAATGGTGGCGAAGACGCAGCACTTCTGCAAAATAATTGGTAGCGCTGCGTTTTTTTCCGCAGCGGAAATTTTCGCAGCATGTGCACAGCACATGCGGATTATCATTGGGGAACATTGCTGCCCTTCTACCATGCGTTTTTAATGCGTTTCAGCAGCTATAAAAACGCTGCGGAAACGCATTAAAAACGCATTGTGGGCACACAGCCTAAGGTTGTAAAGGAATAAGGGGTTCTCAGTTTTGGACTCAGGAGGAAATATTAGCGATGTACACAGGTGATTTGTTATTATTTTAATAAATGTAAAGGAAGATCTAAGGACAGATATTACATTGGTGAATGGATTTGGTATTTTTTCTGGATTGAAGATTAATTGGAATAAGTCAGATATCATTATTGGACAAGAATTTCCAAATTACAGATGGTGATATACTTATTATCCAAGAGGGCAACAGTTTGAAATATTTGGCATTAAATATATCACATAAGATGGTGGACTATATAGAAGTGAATGTCATACCGGTGTTGAGTCGTTTTAGCAGAATGGCAAAAATATGGAGGAACAAGGAAGAATCAATCTGATTAAAATGTATTTGTTTTTTTATGTATATTTAATAAATTCCCCTCTTTGCAACTTAGTGACTGAGTATAGGAAAAAATGTATATTAAAGCAACCTTATACCCTGAGACTGAAAAGTTACTACACTTTGTAAATATACAGTCATCCTTCCTGACGCCCTTCTTTTGCCTCCCGCTACCTCCATTGCTTAGATCTGTGTTCTGTTCCTACTACCTCCAAGATGGCCACCAGTTTGGTAAGTCTAAACCACATCTTCCCTGTCTTTTCTGTGCTGTGGGATGGGAAAGGAAAGGCAGGAGAGGTGAGGTTTAGATTTACCAGTGTACTCCATGCTGCTATGACCGTCATCTTGGAAGCAGGAGGAAAGGAACGCCTATCCCAGCAGAGGAGGCATCGGGGAGCTAATGGAGGGCTTCAGGTAGAGTGCCTATACATGCGAAACGTATACCCACTTCTCAGTCCCAGGGGAAGGGGCCCTTTAACACTGTTGCAGGACAATATTAGCGTTGAGCTGTAATTGTTTTCTAAGGCAGTACACTTAATATAGGACAATCACTGTGCTACCAGTATTATTCCGCACATAAATGATACTGATTCTCCATTTTGTAATAACATAATTAACCCTTTGTGCTAAACTGAATAGTAAATTATAGTCTGTTTTTCAATTAACAGCATAAAGCAATATGTTTACAAAGATGAATACTCCAATGCTGACCAAAACTGAATTCTCTGCTAAGGTTACAAAATAACCAACACTTTATACATGGACAGTAAATTCTTTTTCTAATTTCTCGTCTTATTTCTGTTTGCCATTTTAGGAGACAGTGGTGTGCGGCCATCTCTCCCTGGCAGCACAATCTCTGACAACATCAAGAGACTAGATTTTCATCAAGTGCTTGGCCGGGGGAGTTTTGGAAAGGTAAGAACCTATAACATTACGAGCCCAGATTGTATATTGTTTGCTATACAATATAAGATCATGAATGAAGTAGAGAATAACACTGTTAATAACCATCTTAGATCCCCAAATTCAGGTGTTTCTGACAAAGGCAGATGCAGGGCGGTTTCCAAATGTGTTGCTACCTATATATGTGTAATAGTGTTTTCTGATAGTCTACAGTGGGTTAAAGTATTTTTCTGGTGCCTCTAACTTCTGCACTAGGAAGTTGCAGGTGCTGCTGTTTTCCCCACATGCCTGCACCTTGGAATCTTGGATGGCCAGCAGATAACAACATCTATTTTTCAATACAGGTGCACGATCCTGTTGGCTGTGCAAGTGTGGGCCAGACACCTGTATAGACAACATCATGCAGAAGTGACAGCTGCCGTAGAAACTCTACATGCAAATATGTGACCAGAGCACTTTCATCCACCTTTATCCATGCTAGCTGTGTCACCCACATAGAATGTGGAAGAATGTGCTCTGGTCAGATGAGACCAATAATTTAAATTTTTTGCTAAATGAAAAACACTAAGTGTGGAGGAAAACTAACACTGCAGATCACCCTGAAAACACCATCCCCACCGTCAAACATGGTGGTGGAATCATCATGCTGTGGGGATGCTTTTCTTTAACAGGGACGCTCGTCAGAGTTGATTAGAAGATGGATGGAGCTAAATACAAGACAATCTTGTAGGAAAAACCTGTTAGAGGCTGGAAAAACTTGAAACAGAGATGAAGGTTCACCTTCCCCCAGGACAACGACTCTAAACATACTTCCAGAGCTACAATAAGATGGTTTAAATAAAAACATACTCGTGTGTTTATATAGCCCAGTTAAAGTCCAGACATAAATCTCATTGAGAATTTGTGGCAAGGCTTAAAAATTGTTGTTCACAAACGCTCTCTATCCAATCTCACAGCTAGTTTGCAAAGAAGAGTGGGCAAAAATTTCAACCTATAGTGCAAAGCTGGTAGAAAAATACCTTGCAGCAGTAATTGCAGCAAAAGGTGGTCCTACAAAGTGTTGACTCAGAGGGGCTGAATACAAATGCACGTCACAATTTTCAGATTTACATTTTTAAAATATTCAGAAAAACATGTATCATTTCCTTTACACTTCACAAATACTTGTACTCTGTGTTGGTATATCACATAAAATTCCAATAAAATACATTTAAGTTTTTGCATGTAACTTGAAAAAATGTGGAAAAGTTCACAGGATGTGAATACTTTTTCAAGGCACTACATTGTACGTCTGCATGTACGTAGCTACATAAGTATGAGTAAATATATGTGTGTGTACTGAGAATGACATTTATTAAAGATATTGTCCACAGTTAAAAAGTAATAATTCAAAAAATTCCGTGTCAGCAGTGGTGACGTCTCATACATTCTCCTGATTGCTAACCAATGACTCGTCTCAATGGTTTTGTCCAATAAATAGAGACATCCTCAATGAGACCAGTGATTGTCTGCAGCAAGGTAAACAAGTGCAGGTTTGGACTACTGTGCCAGGCTCTGGAATAGCAAAGGATTTATCAGGGTAGTATCGTTTTATTTTTTTAATCATACTACTCCCTGAAGTTAGGACAAAAATGGAATTGAGGACAAGCCTCCTAATACTATTACAGACAACTCTCTGATTTTTTAGGACATTCCTGGGAAAAGGAGAGAGCTCCTTGATTACCAGAGAAGCCAGCAAATATCCCAAAGCATACTCTTCACAATATATTCACCTCTCGTGTTTTCTGCAATTCTTATAAGGCTGGGTGCCCACGTAGCGTTTTTCAAGCGTTTATGATGCGGAATTTCTGCAGCGGAAACGCTTGTGAAACACTAGGTAATCCGCACCCCATGGTCCCCAAGGGGATTCCGCATGTTCTATGCACATGCTGCGGATTTTTCCGCAGCGTTTATGCTGCGTACAAAAATCTGCAGCATGTCATTTAATTTTGCGGAAGCGCAGCGGAAGCCCCGCTATTGACTTGCATTGAGACGCATAGAATGCGCGTCTGTACATTTCTACAAGTGAATTCTATGCGTCTCTATGTACGGATGGTACCCAGTTCAGGAGGAGAGAAGACTCTCATCCAGACCTGGGTACCATTGTTCCTGTAAAAAAAAGAATAAAATAATAAATAAAGTTAATACTCACCTTTCCGAAGGCTTCTCTGCATGCCGGCATCGCTGAAGGACCTTCGGTGACGTCACAGTCATGTGACCGCAGGCCCTTCACCGCTCTGTCTCACGATATGCCGGCAGCCGGGAACTAGACAGGAAGGAGCGCTGCAGCCACGCCGGGGCATCGGGGGTGAGTATAGCTTTATTTTATTTTATTTTTACGTTTCACACTGTATAAATCCATGCTGTTTGCATGGATTTATACAGTGTGACCTAGTTGTCAAGCACTTTCCAAGTGATGCTATCGCCTGGAAAGCGCTTGTCAATCTGCATGCGGAAACGCATGTGAATCCGCATGTGGATCCGCATGTATTCTGCAGGAAAAAAGCATGCACAATCTGCATGTACAATCTGCATGCGTTTTTTCTGCCAGGGAGATGCAGAAATGCTGCAGAAATTTTCTGCTTCATTTCTGCATCGTGGGCACATAGCCTAACTCCTGGCATCACTGCAACATAAAACCTGACACCAGAGGTGCTGTGGAGTGAAAAGGAGTTTAGGATCAGGACAAAGTGTCTGCAAATGTAGTCTCAGGTCTGTGCTGCAGATTAAGGTGCATTCACACTGCGCAGTTATCGGAAACCAGTGGAAACAGGCTGACGTTCGCCCGACAAACAAGCAAAGTGGTCTTTCATAGGGTAAAATGATCTTTTGTTTTGCTTAAATCTTTATCGATCTTGAAATAACCTATACAAAAAACTATGAGCAATAGCCAAGGTAGCATAAAAGGTATATATTTTATTAGTACAATTTAGACACATGATAAAATCTGATGAAAAAAGAGAAAATCAGATAAGGCTAAAAACACAGGCAAACCCCATGGTGCATAACAAAAGAATATGCAGCAATATTAAGTAATGTATACATAATAGGCTATTAGAAAAAGGTATGTTGGGTGGAAATAATTCCTACACACATATAAAGTGTAATAGACGCCAAATGTGATAAAGTATATATGCTGCACAAAATAACCCTAGTATAGATAGGCATACATTTGCAGCATGGTCTTTGATGCCAGCATCTATGTACAGCTGAGCTCTGCACCCCAACACAGTCTGTTTATATTGATTCTCATCTCAGCTTTTCATGGCTGACACAGGAATAATGCCAACCAGCTCTGGAGTTGTAGTTATTCCTGTCTCAATCATGCATGGCTAAGACTGAAGTAATCCTTTAACCTCCTAGCTTTAATGGGTAATTCTAGTGGGGTTATTTCCTAGTGCCCATGTTTATAGCTATTAGATCTCCTGTATGTAAGCTAGTAAGAAACTGTAGAAATATAAAATAATTATTAAAGAAATAGCAATGGTGTCACTTTCCTGCTCCCCTCCACACTTATTTCAATGAGTTGTTCGGCCTTAGGGTACAAGTCTGCAGTAACTATGTGACTACAGACTTGTGAGTCCTCACAGTGTGCAGTGTGTGTGCTGTTGAGGTTCTCCAGTGCCGGTGCCAGAAATGGGCAGGAGCATAACTGCAGGTATGCAATTTGCATACATGTGGTCATGTGCCGACGAGACATGTGCAGCTGTCCATGTCGCCCTGGCACTTTACAGAAAAATTGTGTGCCAGTTCAAATGTGCTGTTGCGTGTAGGGTGCGTTACACTCACTTGTAGGCCACAGGCCCCAGCTGTCTCCAGGTCTTCAACTTAAGGAGCTGCCGCACATAGATTAGGGAACACTCAGTTCGTTTCAACACACAGAAGTTTACTCGACAGTTCAATTGCATCAGATTGTAATACACAGTATCGGGCACAACATTCTCCATTTCTTATTTCCATAGTACAGAACATTTTCAGCATTTATTTACGTTCTAACTGGACTATCCCTACGTTCACTGATCCTGTCAGCCCCAGGATTTCCCAGTTGAGTTCCACAATACACCCGAGATCTGTTACATTTCCCATACACAATTGCACGTCCATCTTCCTCTGTATGTAAAGGGGTGAGGTGCTTGCCATAGCACCTGAATCGAGCCCTGATCTCCGGACATTGCAGGAATGTCTGCAGTGAATTTTTGTAAGGCCTCATACCACCCAGTACAATATGTACTCACTCTTGATATCAGCCCCAACTGCCCTTGAATTTGATCTTATATCACTCACGAACGCTCTACAAACAGGAAGCAGTCTCCTTTAACTGGCACTTTTCCCTCCCACTATGAGCTAGTCCTAAACATGAACACTTTCTTACACTATTCTCATCCTACCTATGTCAACTCCTAAGTCCTAAACTATGTCTTATCTTGCGCAATCCTATGCTGTACACTATACATTATACATATGACCATATCACACTCTATATTACAATTCACATAATATGACATACTGTAACTATGTAATTACACCATATATACTGAAAACTGCAGGACATCGTTTACACTACAATACAACACGATTGGTGTCTTCAGGGGTATGAATGTGACGGTCCAGTCAACACCCCCTTACACAGGCTCGCTCAATACAAGGGAATTGAGTGAGGCCGGATAAATGACCATCTGCTCCCATCACTGGAGAATCCTCATGAGTCTACACTCACATAAAGTGTCTGCAGACTTGTACCCCAAGGCCAGACAACACCTTTAATGAAGATCATCAACTAATGACCATTTTTTTCTAGGTGGTGCTGGCGGAAGATAGATATACCGGCCAGCAATTTGCTATAAAAGTCATCACAAAGAGGAACCTGCTAGCTGAAGGAGAGGAGCGCGCGTTGGTGGAGCGGCGTGTGTTACAACTTGCATCTGGCAGCCCCTTCCTTCTTCATGGCACATTCGCCTTTCAGACCAAGGTAAAATTGTGACCTGTTCATTAATATTGGATAAAGAATAAAGTGCACTCATCTATATGCACAGGATATGTCCACGTTTATATCTGGTGTTTGTTAACATTTCAGCATTGGAAACATTTTCATGTCCTGCTCCTTGTATGTGTAGCTGTCACCTACTGTGGGAACACTGGACAAACCCTGGGAACCAGGCAATGTGCCTAGAAATATGATGCTGACGGTTAACTTTTGGGGTTTCTCTATTGAAGTCTATGGAAAGTCTTGGAGTGGTTCAACTGGCTCCCAATATCTGAAGTCATTTGTCCACCCCTATGGATGTCATTCTTAATGAGTACTTCATAATGGTGAGAAATGCAGAAGGCAACATTACAGTGAAAAGTAATGCTGTACATTTAGCACATCACATTCTACATATGTAGATATATCTTCTATATGTATATACTTAGAATAACTAATAAACACATAGTAAAAGAAGAAAGTATCATTACTGCTATTATTATGCAACTATATCTCCACGAGTAAGTGGAACAGAGATTAATCACAGAAGAAATCGCAGAAGAAATCACTGATTATTGAGTGTTAGTAAATGTATGACTGCTACAATGACTTTATCATACGACTGATTTCTACGTCTTGTCTGACAGGAGCTTGTGCTTCTTGGGATGGAGTATGTCACCTGTGGCGAATTCCACCATCTCCTGATGAGGAAGGGGTGTCTTGACATCCCCAGTGCACGGTACAGTATTCACAGTCTAAGCCATACAGCTATGTATTTTCTAAATGAGACTGACTAGATTGATTCGATTGTTAGCCCTAACGTTCACGTAAATTCATATCTCCCATTCACAGGGATGTTATTAGGGAAACACTTAGAAAAATACAGCTCTAATTTTTATTTCCAAAAATAGCACCGCACCTGTCCACAGGTTGTGTGAGGCATCGCAGTTCATCCTCATTCACATTAGTCATGTGGCGTTATTTTTTAAAGAAAGACACCATGTTTTTCTGATCCTGGATAATCCTTTAACACCATATGAATATACATTGTAATAGTAGCAATTGTGTATCCCTATAGGCAAGAAGGAACTTAAAGAGGTTATCCACTACTTTAACATTGATGTCCTATACTTAGGATGAGCAGGTCCAGGTGCCTTATAATCAATACGATATGTGCGACTGCCCTTCTAGACCATTATAATAATATAAATACTTGTATATAATAACCAGAAATATAAAATCCTGATAAGTCCTGCCTGTCTAGTCTTTTGGGCAATATATATTTCTGAGTTTCTGATTCACTAAAAACTATTTTCTCCTCTTTTCTTTCGGCCAGATTCTACGCCGCAGAACTTGTGTGTGGAATTCAACACCTGCATTCTAAGGGCATCATCCACCGGTAACTAGAAATACATCTAATCCTCCACCACCAGTGATGCCTATAACTATACACAGCAATACTGAGAATTATACAGCGGACACTGATAAGAATCCATTTGTCTTCTTCACAGAGATCTCAAGCCTTCTAACATCTTGGTGGCTGCGACGGGCCATATAAAGATTGCCGACTTCGGTCTGGCACTTGAGAACATCTATGGAGACCGGACAGCCACCGAATACGCTGGGACACCAGGCTTCATGGCTCCTGAGATGCTGGCTGCGGAGGAGTACAATGCTGGGGTAGACTGGTATGCATTTGGCATCATTTTGAACATCATGATTACCAGCAGGTCCAAATACCATCAAGGACTATTCAACGCTTCCAGCAAGGAGGCGAAGAACATCATTAAAAAGGTCAGTACATGATATAAGTTGTATTACTTTTATATTATTGTGTGATTTATTGTGATGTTAGCGGTAATTTACTATTATATTCAGCTCCATTGGTGGGAGTGGAATCTCATGTTAGGTCAAGTGTTTACGTGTTCAATATAACACGTAAACACTTGTAGGGGTGACGTGATGGTATATATTACCTGTCATGTATTATTGAAGATGTCAGAAAAAAAACACTAATATTAGGCTTTTTTTTTTCATAAATATATATAATATTTATTTATTTGAGTAAAATTTTATTTATGAAGCTGTTATATAAATATAAACATTTTTTTTTCTTCTTTTGTAGCTCCTCCGGGAAGATCCTGCCAGGCGCCTCGGAGTCCATGGTAACATCAGAGCCCATAGGTTTTTCCAGCGTATTGACTGGGACTCGGTGGAAGCCCTTAGAATGTGTCCCCCACATGTTCCTGTGCCAGTAAGTATTAGAGGAGATGTTTTATACAGACTCATTTATGAATAGTTTCACATAGCTTTAATCACTTTTTCCAAATTCGTCAGATTACTAATAACAGTGAAGGTCGCTGATTTGTCAGTGGTGAGATTGTAAGCCCCCATACATGTTAAATGATCAGCAGATAGTGACAAAATCTGCCGATCATTGGTTGACATATGTAGAGAGCCTCTAGCTTTCCTGAACTTTACTATATACTGTTCTTATGTAATCACCTTCTTGTGTTTTCTTTTTCTCTTATAGCCAAGTAACATCCAGCGCGGCTCCAGACCATTCAATCTTCAAATTCTGGAAGCAGCAGAGGCTAACAACTCATCCCTCTCAGCAGACCACCAGGCCTTGTTCACGGGGTTTTCATTTACCAACATCAGCTGGAAAACCCCAAACCATCCACCGGCTCTTTAATATCATCAGAGCAAGCTGTCTTCCTAAACCCCAAGAAGAACATCAAAATAAGAAGATCCGGAAGGGCAAGCAGGACCTGGACAAGCAAGAAATAAGCATGTCAGGACTCAAGCCAGGATCAGGACCCCAGAAGAACACAGAAGATATTCCTGTTCAAAAGGATGGCCATAAAGATGGATGAGGCAAGGGAGGCAAGTGCCCAGTAGGGTTATGTGTGGCATTATGGTGTGCCTGGGAATACCATGCACACTACATGCCCCTGACAATAAGAGCCTTATGATACTATATGTATAGTGTTACGCTATGTATATAGTACATAAGAGAAAAAATATTCTAGTTATATTTACCGGTGACTACCGGTGACTATAATTACAATTTTCCCCTTCCTCCATAACAACTCATTGAGCTGTCCTGGGCGACGGGGAAATAAGGTGTGAGATGGCTGGCTATTAAGGGGTGGAAGGAGGCCAGTTTTTTTTTTTTTATAAATCATAGCATTTAAAGCTATATTGCTTTGCTATGTAAAATAATTATATTTACCGGTGACTACCGGTGACTATAGTTACACTTTTCCCCCTCCTCCATAACAACTCATTGAGCTGTCCTGGGCGACGGGGAAATAAGGTGTGAGATGGCTGGCTATTAAGGGGTGGAAGGAGGCCAGTTTTTTTTTTTTGGTTTGTTTTTTTAAATCATAGCATTGAAAGCTATATTGCTTTGCTATGTAAAATAATTATATTTACCGGTGACTACCGGTGACTATAGTTACACTTTTCCCCCTCCTCCATAACAACTCATTGAGCTGTCCAGGGCGACGGGGAAATAAGGTGTGAGATGGCTGGCTATTAAGGGGTGGAAGGAGGCCAGTTTTTTTTTTTTTTTTTAATCATTGCATTTAAAGCTATATTGCTTTGCTATGTAAAATAATTATATTTACCGGTGACTACCGGTGACTATAATTACACTTTTCCCCTTCCTCCATAACAACTCATTGAGCTGTCCTGGGCGACGGGGAAATAAGGTGTGAGATGGCTGGCTATTAAGGGGTGGAAGGAGGCCAGTTTTTTTTTTTTTTTTTTTAAATCATAGCATTTAAAGCTATATTGCTTTGCTGTGTGAAATAATTATATTTACCGGTGGATACCGGTGACTATAGTTACACTTTTCCCCCTCCTCTATAACAACTCATTGAGCTGTCCTGGGCGACGGGGAAATAAGGTGTGTGATGGCTGGCTATTAAGGGGTGGAAGGAGGCCAGTTTTTTTTTTTTTTAAATCATAGCATTTAAAGCTATATTGCATTGCTATGTAAAAAAAATTATATTTACCGGTGACTACTGGTGACTATAGTTACACTTTTCCCCCTCCTCTATATCAACTCATTGAGCTGTCCTGGGCGACGGAGAAATAAGGTGTGTGATGGCTGGCTATTAAGGGGTGGAAGAAGGCCAGATTTTTTTTTTTAAATCATAGCATTTAAAGCTGTATTGCTTTGCTATGTAAAATAATTACATTTACCTGTGACTATAGTTACACTTTTCCCCCTCCTCCATAACAACTCATTGAGCTGTACTGGGCGACGGGGGAAATAAGGTGTGTGATGGCTGGCTATTAAGGGGTGGAGGAGGCCAGGTTTTTTTTTTGTTAAATCATAGCATTATATCTAGCAACACTGCTAGATATAATCATAACAAAAGCATAAGGACATAAACATATGACGGTGTCCGGAGAGCCTGACGAGGCCGCAGTTGGTGAAATGCATGTCGAGGCTCACACACACCATCTGGATGCTCCTGTGCTTCTCGTGAGACATGGTACTGGTGCACATACTTTATGACTGATTATCTTCGGGCTCTCCTGATACCATCATATGTTTATGTCTTTATGCTCTTGTTATGATTATATCTACCAGGGTTAATTGGCTTCATTATTTTCACCTGCACCCCATATTGGGGATTAGCATCTACTGCGGCCATCTCGTCTTTTGACCAACTTCTGATTATTATATAGATATTGCAGGGGTATTATACAGGCAAAGTTTAAAGTTTTGCCTTCCTGCTCTCTACTATGTATTTATTTAACTGACTGCAATGCACGCCACTTATAAGACACTAGTGCTGTAGAACATCAGGGTTGCTTCACCTATATTTTGCGTACTGTTAAAACGTATTATAAACATCGAGCCTTTTTTCCGGGTTCTTATTAAAACTACGGCCACTCACAATTGATCAGCTAAACTCTCTGATATTTATACCTTATATAATTGTCAGTTAGCTGTGAGGTTTTAGTATTTAATTTATTTAATTATACCGGATTATATGCTTGCATATTCTACTTGTTAGTATACTTCTTTTGCAGGTATATTCATATTTTTTCCTGTTTTTTATAGACTATTCATCATATTTCTTAGTCTCGCAGTTTGCAGTAATTACTAGCCCACCCTAATTGTGTTTGCCCCTAGAACTCTAGAGCATTTTTCATCTCACAGGAGCTCCTCATTATCTGGTTCTATCCTTATATTCAGGGATTGTTTCCATCCTCCCTGTTTTTTAATTGCACTTCTCCCCCTTACCTTGTATTGTTGTATTATTGGTATTATATTTATAATTGATGTACAATAAAATGGTTTATATATTTAACAAACCTTTGTTTTCGTTTGGGTCTCCGTCTCCTCCATATTTATTAACATTATATATATTGAGCGGTATTTGACTAGGATTCCCTTCTTTTTGGTTTTGATATCTTCTTAGGGGTACAACACACTTCTCTTTAGTGATATCTCTTATGTAGGTTTACATGTGTAGATACAGGTCTGGTGACGAATTCTGTGTTGCTCTGTAAGTGTGCTGCAGTAATACAGTGGGTACGGAAAGTATTCAGACCCCTTTACATTTTTCACTCTTTGTTTCATTGCAGCCATTTGGTAAATTCTAAATAGTTCATATTTTACTCATTAAAGTACACTCTGCACACCATCTTGACTGAAAAAAACAGAAATGTAGACATTTTTGCAAGTTTATTAAAAAAGAAAAACTGAAATATCACATGGTCATAAGTATTCAGAATCTTTGCTCAGTACTGAGTAGAAGCACCCTTTTGAATTAGTACAGCCATGAGTCTTCTTCGGAATGGTGCAACAAGTTTTTCACTCCTGGATTTGGGGATCCTCTGCCATTCTTCCTTGCAGATCCTCTCAAGTTCCGTCAGGTTGGATGCTGAACGTTGGTGGACAGCCATTTTCAGGTCTTTCCAGAGACGCTCAATTGGGTTTAGGTTAGGGCTCTGACTGGGCTAGTCAAGAATGGTCACAGAGTGGTTCTCAAACCCCTCCTTTGTTATTTTAGCTGTGTGCTTAGGGTCATTGTCTTGTTGGAAGGTGAACCTTTGGCCAAGTCTGAGGTCAAGAGCACTCTGGAAGAGGTTTTCATCCAGGATATCTCTGTACTTGGCCACATTCATGTTTCCTTCAATTGCAACCAGTCATCCTGTCCCTGCAGCTGAAAAACACCCCCATAGCAATGCTGCCACCACCATGTTTCACTGTTGGGATTGTATTGGGCAGGTAATGAGCAGTGCCTGGTTTTCTCCACAAATACTGCTTAGAATTATCACCAAAAAGTTCTATCTTCATCTCATCAAACCAGAGAATCTTATTTCTCATAGTCTGGGAGTCCTTGACTGGTGGAGGACTGCAGTGATAGTTGACTTTATGGAACTTTCTCCCATCTCCCTACTGCATCTCTGGAGCTCAGCCACAGTGATCTTGGGGTTCTTCTTTACCTCTCTCACCAAGTCTCTTCTCCCATGATTGCTCAGTTTGGCTGGATGGCCAGGTCTAGGAAGACTTCTGGTGGTCCCAAACTTCTTCCATTTAAGGATTATGGAGGCCACTGTGCCCTTAGGAACATTGAGTAATACAGAAATTCTTTTGTAACCTTGGCCAGATCTGTGCCTTGCCACAATTTTGTCTCTGAGCTCCTTGGGCAGTTCCTTTGATTCTCATTTGGTCTGACAAGCACTGTGAGCTGTTAGGTCTTATATAGACAGGGGTGTGCCTTTACAAATCAAGTCTTATCAGTTAATTAAACACAGCTGGACTCCAATGAAGGAGTAGAACCATCTCAAGGAGGATTACAAGGAAATGGACAGCATGTGACTTTAATATGAGTGTCTGAGCAAAGGGTCTGAATACTTATGACTATGTGATATTTAAATTTTTCTTTTTAATAAATTTGCAAAAATTTCTATATTTCTGTTTTTTTTCAGTCAAGATGGGGTGCAGAGTGTACTCTAATGAGTAAAATATGAACTATTTAGAATTTACCAAATGGCTGCAATGAAACAAAGAGTGAAAAATTTAAAGGGGTCTGAATACTTTCCGTACCCACTGTATACCAGGAATAAACCAGAAGGGAACAGTAAGCACTGCTTATTACATGTACCTAGCTTTTCTTTTAACCTACTCCTACTCCTTCAACATGCTTACATATGCTCACAGTTTTGGCTCCACTAATCCTCAGTCTCCTTCGCTATCCCCAAACCTCAGCACCCTCTAACCAAATAATTATCTCTCCTTCCCTCTTATCTCCACACCTGTCCTCATCTGCCATACTGCTCTTCAACCTCAGATCTATCCTACTAAAACATGAAAAAACAGTCACTCTCCTTCTCCCACCTGCTCTACCTCTCTCTGCTTCTCCTCACTGCAGGCGACATATCTTCCAATCCTGTTCCCCCCACATCCAGGGCCGGTTTTAGCCAAAGTGGGGCCCTGGGCAAAAGTTTAAAGTGGGGCACCAAACGCTCATATATTGTACCATCACACAGAAACATTTCAGTTGCATTTACATGCACAGAGTTCAGGCCGTTAAGCGAGTGCAATTGTCAAGTCGTTCTGTGCTTGATATTGGCGTCTTTAGACAGGCTGACTAACAATGATGAGCGCATGATGAACAGTGATGAACAATTACTAGTGATGTGCTGCTGAGAATAATGATTTTTTGTTCTGCCATAAACAATCCAATCACCCGATGAATGAGCAGCATTTTGCTCATTCATTGGGCAATTGCCAATCTTTACACTTATTAACTTTTGTCTGTGCTGCCGGGATTTATAACTGTGGATGCTACATACACATAGTTCAGTTTTTCTATTATATCAAATACTTATTTCAAGCAATAATATACAAATTAATTATGTAAAAATGTAAAAATCATACAGTCTGATTTTCTAGATTACTTTTTATATTCTGTCTCTCACAGTTGAAGTGTACCCACGATAAAAATTACAGACCTCTTCATTCTTTGTAGGTGGGAAAACTTGCAAAATCAGCAATGTATCAAATACTTATTTTCCCCACTGTATATATGAGCACATAGATATAGACTTGTGTTTATATATATATATATATTTATTAAGCACATATATATACAGTACAGACCAAAAGTTTGGAAACACCTTCTCATTTAAAGATTTTTCTGTATTTTCATGACTATGAAAATTGTCCATTCACACTGAAGGCATCAAAACTATGAATTAACACATGTGGAATTATATACTTAACAAAAAGTGTGAAACAACTGAAAATATGTCTTATATTCCAGGTTCTTCAAAGTAGCCACCTTTTGCTTTGATGACTGCTTTACACACTCTTGGCATTCTCTTGATGAGCTTCAAGAGGTTATCACTGGAAATGGTCTTCCAACAATGGTTTTCACTTCACAGGTGTGCCCTGTCAGGTTTAATAAGTGGGATTTCTTGCCTTATGATTGTGGTTGGGACCATCAGTTGTGTTGTGCAGAAGTCTGGTGGATACACAGCTGATAATCCTACTGAATAGACTGTTAGAATTTGTATTATGGCAAGAAAAAAGCAGCTAAGTAAAGAAAAACGAGTTGCCATCATTACTTTAAGAAATGAAGGTCAGTCAGTGCGAAAAATTGGGAAAACTTTGAAAGTGTCCCCAAGTGCAGTTGCAAAAACCATCAAGTGCTACAAAGAAACTGGCTCACATGAGGACCGCCCCAGGAAAGGAAGACCAAGAGTCACCTCTGCTTCTGAGGATAAGTTTATCCGAGTCACCAGCCTCAGAAATCGCAGGTTAACAGCAGCTCAGATTAGAGACCAGGTCAGTGCCACACACAGTTCTAGCAGCAGACACATCGTTTCCACAACTATTAAGAGGAGACTTTGTGCAGCAGGCCTTCATGGTAAAATAGATGCTAGGAAACCACTGCTAAGGACAGGCAACAAGCAGAATAGACTTGTTTGGGCTAAAGAACAGACGAAATGGACATTAGACCAGTGGAAATCTGTGCTTTGCTCTGATGAGTCCAAATTTAAGATCTTTGGTTCCAACCACCGTGTCTTTGTGCGACGCAGAAAAGGTGAACGGATGGACTCTACATGCCTGGTTTCCACCGTGAAGCATGGAGGAGGAGGTGTGATGGTGTGGGGGTGCTTTGCTGATGACACTGTTGGGGATTTATTCAAAATTGAAGGCATACTGAACCAGTATGGCTACCACAGCATCTTGCAGCGGCATGCTATTTCATCCGGTTTGCGTTTAGTTGGACCATCACTTATTTTTCAACAGGACAATGACCCCAAACACACCTCCAGGCTGTGTAAGGGCTATTTGACCAAGATGGAGAGTGATGGGGTGCTACGCCAGATAACCTAGCCTCCACAGTCACTAGACCTGAACCCAATCGAGATTGTTTGGGGTGAGCTGGACCGCAGAGTGAAGGCAAAAGGGCCAACAAGTGCTAAGCATCTCTGGGAACTCCTTCAAGATTGTTGGAAGACCATTTCCGGTGACTACCTCTTGAAGCTCATCAAGAGAATGCCAAGAGTGTGCAAAGCAGTCATCAAAGCAAAAGGTGGCTACTTTGAAGAACCTAGAATATAAGACATATTTTCAGTTGTTTCACACTTTTTTGTTAAGTATATAATTCCATATGTGTTAATTCATAGTTTTGATGCCTTCAGTGTGAATGTACAATTTTAATAGTCATGAAAATACAGAAAAATCTTTAAATGAGAAGGTGTGTCCAAACTTTTGGTCTGTACTGTATATATGCACAATACTTACCAGTCTGTCTTTTCCTCTTCACTTCTTCTAAACTCCTGCACAGTACAGGACCTGTGATGATATCATGGTTACGACTGTGGTGTCATCAAAGATCCTTAAGCAGTCCCAACAACTGTATTGATAACGCAGAGCTATTATGTAGTTTTTGCGGTAGATGTTTGGTGTCAGTGGTGTAACTTGGGCTGCTCTGTTGCCAGGATGTGACTGTCAACATCATGCTAATTGAGAGACGGCTCCCCGCAATGAGGCAGCGAGGAGCTGGCTGTCAGCATGACATCAGCAGTTACACCCTGGCTACAGAGCGGAAGAGAAGCTGTTGCGACAATGTGACGTCAGCGGAAGTCTCAGAATGATCGTCAGGAATGGTCTGTGACCACTCTGTGCTAGGAGAGATCTGCGCTGGGTAGAATAGGCAGGTAGTTAGTAACCACCTGCCTGTCAGCACTTATGCCCATAGTAAAAAATTAATATAATTCTAGATAAACCCTTTGAGAGGGGGTTCCCTAGTAGTTGACAACCCCTTTAAATCCATTACCTGAGGTTGAATATGACACAACAAAATACTAAACTTTTCTTTGTGCACCTTTGAGAAATGCTGCCAATGGCTGGTCTCCTTTCTGCACAGTGGTTCTGCGCTCCTCCCCTCACCCTCTACAGCAACTATTGGTTGCTCAAGTCAAGTCAGCTGGGTATTGTAAAGAGAGCCTGTCACCAGAAAAAAACGCTATTAATCTGCAGATATAGGCTTAATCTGCAGGTTAATAGCGTTACTAACCTGCCCGGTGCCCACACATATCAGAACGCTATGGGGAGAAAATGTCCTTTATTCACTCCAGCAACGTTCAGTTTCAGTCATGGGGGCACAGGATCAGTCACCGATCTGAGTTTACAGTACCGTGCCCCTGGCCTTGACTGACAGCCGGCCCCAATGCAGAGCGACTGTCAGTCAGGGCCGGGGGCGCAGTTACAGCCACTGCTCTGTATTTTCAGACCGGTGACTGAAACCGCGCCGGCACCGCCCCGTGACTGAAACTGGAACACTGCTGGAAGGAATGAAGTTCATTTTCTCCTCGCAGCGTTCAGCTAAGTGCAGGCACCAGGCAGGTTAGTAACGCTATTACCCTGATGATTGACCCCATATCTGCAGGTTAATAGTGCTTTTTCTGGTGACAGGTTCCCTTTAAATCTCCCGCCCAGGACTTATCAAATCTTCTTATTGTGTAATAAGCACAGTAAACAGGACCTCTTCAACAAATTTGAACTGCTCCAGATGCTCCCCCTGTCATCACACACTTGATGTGATTCTGCAGGCTGACAACCAGGGTCGGACTGGGGTGGCTAGGGCCCACCAGGGGAACTGACTCTAGGGGCCCACACTACAGCCCACCATAAACGGTTTTATTACTTGTTATGCTTTTCTATAATGTTCTATAATTACATGATTGGCCGCGCTGTGGAGCACCAAGTTGCAGGACTATATTCGAACAGTCATTCCGTACTGCCAGAGTCCCTTTAATGGTAACTTGTCACCTTGAAAAACGCTATTTATCTGCAGATAAAAGGGTAATCTGCAGGTAAATAGGGTGTAAAGCCTGGTTAGACGGCTTATTGGAAAAGCATTGGCTACACAGAGAAAATTACATTTTATTCTCCCTGCCGCCACTCGCTTCCTGTTATTGGGTCGGTGCAAGGAGGGAGACATTACAGTCACCACGAACTACAAAGTGAGGGTGCTGCAATAACGTCCGGCACCTTGATTGTGACAACTTCTATGGAGCCCAACCTCAGGCTGAGCTTCATTGAATGACTAACATGGCAGCAACACCTGGCAACTAGTGCTGAGTGAGTGTGGTCGGATAAGGTGTGATCCCAGCATGTTCAAGTGTTATCTGAGTATCTTGTAGTGCTCTGCTAATATGCTCGAGTCCCCGGGGTAGCATGTTTTGCGGCAGTAGACAGACGCAACACATGCAGGAATTGCCTGTTTGTTAGGTAATCCCTGCATGTGTTGCTTCTGTCTACCGCCGCAAAACATGCTACCCCGGGGACTCGAGCATATTAGCAGAGCACTACAAGATACTCAGATAACACCTGAGCATGCTGGGATCACACCTTATCCAACCACACTCACTCAGCACTAGTTGCCAGGTGTTGCTGCCATGTTAGTCATTCAATAACGCTCAGCCTGAGGTTGGGCTCCATGGAAGTGTCACAATTAAGGTGCCTGACGTTATTGCAGCACTTTGTAGCTCGCGGTGACTGTAATGTCTCTTATCCGACCACGCGCACTCAGCACTACTGGCAACCCATCAGCAACCTGCAACTGCGTCACAGGGGGCTGAAGGGAACAGGTGACTGCATGCACCGGCCATTGTGCTATCTAAATGCCGCTGTCAGTGATTGACAAGGGCACTTAAATACTCAAAACAGCAGCAATCAAGGCGAGCTCTGATCACTGCTGTTACAGGCAGACGCCGGCTATGTAACACAGCCGACATCTGCCCAGTATGGAGCAGGCTCAGCTCCTGAACCCGTGTCCATACAAGCACATCCCTATGGTGACAGTTTTGTCAGGGTTAGCAGATTTCACTTGTCTGTTCCTAAATGTGGAAAGACAAATGGAATTCCCTAACACATGTGAGTGAGTCCTAACAGATTTAGTAAAGGTGCCTCAAGCATATGAATGTTATTACACACCACAATGCACAGTTACATACACGCATCTTACAAAATACATATTATTCCAGATACGCAGACGCGCACAAACACGCAGACGCGCACATACACATCAGTACACGAATACATCATCTGAACCACCATCAATTGTAATGTCAGGTCAGACCCATATATCTTTGTATCGCATAAACCTACAACTCCCAGTATGTAACTAACAATAGAGATACTGGGAGTTATCAGTCATCATCAGACTGCAGACCATACAGGAACCACATTACTGATGAGACACAGGCAGGATCACAAATGAACATTTACATGCAGGTATCTTACCTGAGACGGCTTCTCTGATTAGAGTCGTTCTCTTTCTGTTCTTCCTCTTGTCCAGACTCCATGATGAGTTCCACAGCTCGTCTCTGCAGACTTCCATCTTCTCCGGTCTTCTGCAGCACATCCCCACATGATGCCCTTAAAGATAGCAGTGTCATTATGATGCTCCTGAATAAAAATATCTACACTGAGCCCCTAAATAAACCTAACTCTTACAATGCTCCCTGCACAAAATATGACATACACTCTACAACTCTTATGGTACATGCTCTCCACACTGTCCTCTCCTTACCATACTGGGCCCCCTCTTCACACTGTCCTCTCACACTGTGTCCCCCCTATACTACCCAGTCTCTATACTGTGCCCCTTCATCACACTCCCCCTCCTCAGCATACTGTTACCTCCTTTCTGTGCCCTCACACTGTTTCCCCCATACTGCCGCATCTCTATACCTTCCCCCTCACTACCTAGTCTCTGTGCTGTGTCACATCACACTTTTCTCTCTCCATACTATCTCCTCACACTATTCCCCCACTCTCCATACTGTTTCCTTATACATCCCCCTTCCCCATTCTGTTCCTGCACTCATTCCCACCCCTCTAGTTCACCATACCGTTTCTTCACACATCTCCCCATTTTGTCTCCTAAAATTTCTCTCCCCAAATATAATAAATCATCGGAAGACCACACAGACATGCAGAAGCGCGCTTACACACACGAAAACAAGCGCACACAGACACATACTAAGGGCTCTTTCACACGTCAGTACATGCGGTGACAGTTTCCTCATGTACCACAGACACTGGTACACGTAGACCCATTCAAATGAATGTGCACACGTCAGTGTGTTTCCACTTTCCACAGACCATGTGGTGTCCATGGGCAAAACACGCTGACACGTCTGTTTTTTACCTGCTGCACAGGCCGCAAAACGTCCCGCACACTGATGACAGTTAGTGCTCTTCCAAAGCACTGGGTGCTGAGCGCTGCCCTCATCATAGATCCCTGCTGGCGCTGCGATCAGCAGCAGCAGGGTCAATGATGAGAGTAGTAGTCTACTCCAGCAGTGTCCAACTGTAAAAATAGGAATAAAATAAAAAAAATCCTTATACTCACCTCTCCTAAGAGTCACCCGCTGTAATCCGTGCGAGCACTCACGCCGAGGAGAATGACTCCTGCAGCGAGTGGACCCCGGAGCTGCGCTCAACAAGCGGTGCCCTGTCAATCACTGAGTGCAGCTCCGAGGCCCGCTCGCTGCAGAAGTCATTCTCTTCGGCGTGAGCGCTCGCACAGATTACAGCGGGTGACACTTAGGAGAGGTGAGTACAAGGATTTTTTAATTTTATTCCTATTTTTACAGTTGGACACGGCGGGAGTTGACTACTACTCTCATCATTGACCCTGCTGCTGCTGATCGCAGTGCCGGCAGGGATCCATGATGAGGGCAAGCGCTCAGCACCCGGCTCTTGGGAACAGCGTTAACTGTACACTGATTCCCAAGCACTGGTATGTGTCACACGGATAACACACAGGTGGACACATATCTCCAGTCCCGTAAATATCAGGACATGTGAAAGAGCCCTAATATACACACGCAGATACACATACCCACAGAAATGGGGACACGTACACACGCAGGCAAGCACACACAGAAATGCACACGCAATCATGCACAGACACACTCAGACAATCACACACAAAAATGCAGACAAGCAGGGAAGCACGCACAAACGTGTGAAGACACATATACACGTAGGCATGCAGGCACTCAAATACATACACATGCTGGCATATACACACACACACACGCAGGCATATACACACACACATGCAGGCATATACACACACACACATGCAGGCATACATACACACACACACAAGCAGGCATATACACACACACACACATATATGCAGGCATATACACACACACACACATGCAGGCATACACAAACACACATACATGCAGGCATATACACACACACACACATGCAGGCATATACACACACACACATGCAGGCATACATACACACACACAAGCAGGCATATACACACACACACACATGCAGGCATACACACACACACATGCAGGCATATACACACACATGCAGGTATATATACACACACACATGCAGGCATATACACACACACTGTACACACATGCAGGCATACACACACACACATGAAGGCAGGCATATACACACACTGTACACACACAGGCATATACACACACAAATGCAGGCATATACACACACACAGGAATATACACACACGCAGGCATATACACATACAGTCATGGCCAAAAGTATTGAGAATGAGACAAATAGTAATTTTTCCAAAGTTTACTGCTTCATTTTTTGTAATGGCAATTTGCATATACTCCTGAATGTCAAAGATTGATCAGCTTAACAGCAATTACTGTACTTGCAAAGTCAATATTTGCCCAGAAAATGAACTTTAACCCCCAAAACACATTTTAACATCATTGCAGTCCTGCCTTAAAAGGAGCAGCTAACATCGTTTTAGTGATTGATCCATTAACTCAGGTGTGGGTGTTGATGAGGACAGGGCTGGCGATCAATCAGTCATGATTAAGTAAGAATGACATCACTGGACACTTTAAAAGGAGGCTGGTTCTTGGTATCATTGTTTCTCTTCAGTTAACCATGGTTATCTCTAAAGAAACATGTGCAGCCATCATTGCAATGCCCAAAAATGGCCTAACAGGGAAGAGTATCGCAGCTACAAAGATTGCACCTCAGTCAACAATCTATCGCATCATCAAGAACTTCAAGGAGAAGCATGTCAAAAAGGCTCCAGGGCACCCAAGAAAGACCAGCAAGCACCAGGACCGTATCTTAAAACTGTTTCAGCTGCGGGATCGGACTACCAGCAGTGCCGAGCTTGCTCAGGAATGGCAGCAGGCTGATGTGAGTGCTTCTGCACGCACTGTGAGGCGGAGACTCTTTGAGCAAGGGCTGGTTCCAAGGAGGGCAGCAAAGAAGCCACTTCTCTCCAGAAAAAACATCAGGGACCGACTGATATTCTGCAAAAGGTACAGGGAGTGGACTGCTGAGGACTGGGGCAAAGTCATTTTCTCTGATGAATCCCCTTTTCGATTGTTTGGGACATCTGGAAAACAGCTTATCCGGAGAAGAAGAGGTGAGCGCTACCACCAGTCTTGTCTCATGCCAACTGTAAAGCATCCTGAAACCATTCATGTGTGGGGTTGCTTCTCAGCCAAGGGAATCGGCTCACTCACAGTCTTGCCTAAAAACACAGCCATGAATAAAGAATGGTACCAGAATGTCCTCCAAGAGCAACTTCTCCCAACCGTCCAAGAGCAGTTTGGCGCCCAAAAGGCATGATGGAGCACCTTGCCATAAAGCAAAGGTGATAACAAAATGGCTTATGGAACAAAACATAGAGATTTTGGGTCCATGGCCTGGAAACTCCCCAGATCTTAATCCCATTGAGAACTTGTGGTCAATCATCAAGAGACGGGTGGACAAACAAAAACCAACAAATTCTGGCAAAATGCAAGCATTGATTATGCAAGAATGGACTGCTATCAGTCAGGATTTGGTCCAAAAGTTGATTGAGAGCATGCCAGGGAGAATTACAGAGGTCTTGAAGAAGAAGGGGCAACACTGCAAATATTGACTTGCTGCATTAACTCATTCTAACTGTCAATATAACCTATTGGTACTCATAATATGATTGCAATTATATTTCTGTATGTGATATAAACATCAGACAAACACTAATAAAAACCAGAGGCCAGCAGATCATGTGAAAATATAATTTTGGTGTCATTCTCAAAACTTTTGGCCATGACTGTACACACAGGCATATACACATACACAGGGATATATACACACACACACACAGGCATATACACACACAGGCAGGCAGCATATACAGAAAAATTCATACAAACACACACTATATTACACAATCTGTACAGTACAGAAGCGCTCCTAAGGCGGAAGACTGCAGTGCAGGGCGCGCTGTGACGTCACTTTCAGCAGACGTGCGGCCCTGTCTGCTAAATGTGACGCTGCAGTACAGCCCCTGCTCTGCTCTTCGGCTCTCCTGCTCCCAGGCCACTCCCGCTACTGTTCTGGGCATCACGGCGGCGGTGAGAGTGTGTGCGCGCGCCCTTAAAGGGCCCGCGACCACTTTTTTTTTCCTTTTTTTTTTTTAAAATTCTCCTCTGCCTTCTCTGCAGGGGGCCGGGGCCCACCGGGAAATTTCCTGGCACCCCGCCAGGCCTGTCCGAGCCTGCTGACAACCCCCCACTCTCCTATCTCCCAGCCTCCCTCCTCCCCGCTCCATCAGCTACTAGTTACCAAAGTGTTTTCTGCTTGGTGAGCTCAGCTGACATCAGTCTGACAGTTTCCACTAAGATATATTGCAGAAAAGGCAGCCCACCGCACAGCCTGGAATGCCGGCTGCACTTTTCAGTAAGATATCTTGCTGTTGTCCATAATAGCATGGAACATTAAAAGATAAGCTTCAAGTCACGGACCATGAGCTGGGAGTCAGAGGGAACAGACAGAGGCTGCAGTGCTGGGACGAGGCACAGGTTTTGCCTCACACACTTGTACGTGTCAGCGCCTCACCTGATTCCTTCAGCATCCTGTCACATGCGCAGAAACAACTAGCTCAGTCTCAGACCAAAGTCACTGGCAGGGGCTGGAGGGGATGGAGCGCTGCCTGGCAGTTTCTATTGAGAGTGAAGGAACGACGTAGCTCCTGTCTCATTGATAATTGGAAAGGAGCCCCCAACACAGCCCCCAGTGTGACCGCAACCATTATGCCCCCACTGGGGGCCCCTGAGGGAGTGGGGGCCCCAGGCATTTGCTTTGTTTGCCTCCCCATAATGTCAGCCTGCCCACATCTGATACTTCCCATTTATTCCCCCTCTTATCGCTCTCATCCTAATATGAATTACCGCAATCTCTCCTATGTAAAACCTGTGTCCTTGACGACCACCCCTCTGCTCCCTCTCTCTGGAGCACTCTGAAATGCCCACTCTGTCTGTAATAAGCTCCATGTGATTCATGACCTCCTTACCTCTCACAATTTCTCCTTCCTGGGCCTCACCGAAACATGGCTGACACCCTCCAACACTGCCTCCCTTGCTCCGCTGTGTTATGATGGCCTCCACTTTGCCCACACTCTTCTCCTTGGCAACATACATGGCGGAGGAGTGGGTCTTCTTCTTTCTACCAACTGCACCTTTAATCCAATCCCACCTCTAACCTCCCTTATCTTCTCTTTTGAAGTCCACTCTGTCCGCATCTATTCTACCTCCAAGTGGCCGTCATATACCGACCTCCGGGCCCGGCCACTACCTATATTGACTAATTCTCCACCTGGCTTCTTCACTTTCTTTCCGCTGACATTCCCACTATCATAATGGGTGACTTCAGCATCCCTACTGACACCCTCCAGTCAGCAGCCTCCAAACTCCTGTGTCTTACTTTATCTTTTGAACTTACTCAATGTTCCTCCTCAGCCACCCACACAGACGGAAATACATTAGACCTTATCTTCACCCGTCTCTGCTCCCTATCTAACTTCACAACCTCCCCTCTCCCCCTACCTCATCACCATCTACTCACTTTCTGTTAGCAGAGGATTAATCCGCGTGACATCCAGAGTTTAGAACACAGAATGTAGGTTTATTTATATCCAGCATAGGCACAGCATGGAGTCTGGTGTTACTGCAGCATGAGGAAATCAAATCAGATATATAACAACAACACAGGAAGAGAAGGAGGGGGCATCCTGTCTGTGGGAGTTTTTTTTTTTTTTTAACTAAACTTTGTTAACAACCTCACAATATGCACAACATATGAAACAGCACAGTAGTTGTTGCAATACACATACAGATTAATATGTATTATTCCAACACCCCCACTCAACAACTACTTATCCTCTTAGTCCCATTGTGGTTCTCCATTCTTTTAACCTAGCTCGTGGCAATGGCTTTGTCATAATGTCAGCTACCATCTTATCAGTTTCACAATAGACAAAGTGAATTATCCCACGATCTATCAAATCACGTAGATGATGATGTCTGACGTCAATGTGCTTGGTTCTAGCACTGATTTTTTCACTGCATGCAAGTTTAATGCATCCTTGGTTGTCCTCATAAATCACCGTCGGCTGAGTTGTCGGTTTGCCAAGATCGTCCATCAATTGTCTTAGCCAAACAACCTCCTGGCTTGCATAGGCTGCGGACACATACTCCGCTTCTGTAGATGACAAGGCAACAGACACTTGTTTCCTACTAAACCAGGAGATTGAACTTTCTCCAACTTTAAACAAGTATCCACTTGTGGATTTATGATCACGCGAATCACCAGCCCTATCCACATCTACATAGCCGGTAAGTTCTAGATCTCCTGCTGCAGATAGTTTTAAATTTACATCTTGCGTTTCTTTCAAATATCGGAGAAGTCTCTTAACAGCATTCCAGTCTCTTTGGCGCGGTTTTTCCACATATCTGCAAAGGATTCCAACTGTTGTTGTGATATCCGGTCGAGTCATAGTTGATATGTATAGAAGTGTCCCCACTGCCTGACGATATTTCTCATTGTTAGGCAACAGGTCATCTTCTCCTTCCAGCTTCAGGTAGGATGGTTCCATTGGGGTTGATATACCTTTGACCTCCGACATTTTAAACTGATTCAGAATCAAATTAATTTTTGCAATTTGGTTTAGAAGAAAACTTCCATCTTCCTCTCTCTGGATTTGGATTCCTAGATAATATGTCACACTTCCAAGGTCTTTTGATTCAAAGTGCTGATTCAGAATTTCAGTCATTTTTCCAATTTCTGCATCGTCTTGATGAACAACAATCACGTCGTCCACATATAAGAGAATATACATCCACTTTCCATCTGTATATTTTGTCTTCCAACAAGACTTTATTCATCTTGGTGTTCCATGCTCTTGCTGATTGCTTAAGACCATAGAGAGATTTTTGTAGTTTGCAAACAAGATTCTCTTGACCTCTTTTTACATAACCTTCAGGTTGAGTCATGTATAAGTCCTCCTCAATGTCACCATTTAAAAAGGCAGTTTTTATATCCAAATGTCTGACATACATCTTTTGTACAGCAACTACAGCTAACAAAGCTCTGAACGTGGTCTGTTTAGTGACTGGAGCAAATGTAGCATCGTAATCTTCGCCATACTTTGGAGAATATCCTTTTGCGACCAACCTTGCTTTGAATCTGTGGACTTTACCTTCTGAGTCATATTTGGTTTTGAAGACCCACTTGCACTTGATTGCCTTTTTGCCCTGTGGTAGCTTGGTGAGTTTCCAAGTTTGGAGTTGATGAAGCGATTTGATTTCCTCATTAGCGGCATCGATCCACTTTGTTCTTTCATGGACAGGTAGTGCTTGCATTTCATCCCATGACTGCGGCTCTGACTCAGGTAGTGTCTTGACAATGTAGGATAGACGTTTAGCTGGTATACCTTTGCTTGATCTTGACGATCTCCTGATTTCAGATTCACCTGATTTTTCTGTTGTTCCTTCATTAGTTGAAGAATCCAGCCAGACCTCTACATCCTCCTTGTTGATGTCTTGTAATTGTGACTTCAGCTGGACTACTGGCGTGATGTCACAAAACTTGGGTGATACAAAGTTCTCATCAATCACTACATCTCTACTTATTGTGATCTAGTTTGTTTCCGGGTGTAGAATCAAAATGCAGCAGCAGGGGTTTTAGAAATAACTACACAAAAAAATAAATGTAAACACAAGCAGGTGTAGTGCTATAGAAATGTAAAACTTAACATTTATTACCACTAGATAAAATATGTGCAAAATACAAGGACCTAAAAACACAGATGTACTGTCTGTGATATTAGATAGCCAAAATACTTCCATGTATTGTTGCGTCCAAAGATATAGATATATGTCATATAAGCATATTGTATCTCTGACGCAACCAAGAAAGTGTGGCAAAAAGAAAATGATGGAGCCTACGGGACACTATAACAACTTATTGTGTCTCAATATGTGAGAACGCAGAAACATTAACCCTATCAATGGTAACCATTTAACCTTGCTATATATAGAAATGGAACATCCTCACCAATTTTGATATCCGTTCCTGCTCTCAGACTTCAAGATAGCTCCATATGATGGGGGCAGACCAAGTCTCATAGGGTCACCAGCCCATCACAATATACCGCTCCCGACGCGTTTCTTTGCCTTAGCTAGTCATCAGGGGAAAAAAAGAGAAGACATGCGGTATGCACGCTGCCCACAATCGCGCAGCTCATTCACCAGACAGCGCCATTTGACACTCTGATAAGTCCTCTTTTAAATCCTAGTCGCGCTATACTCGCGATCGTGTCACTTCCGGTTCCGGTCAGCTGACATCCGGTATGTGGAACGCAGGTGCCGGGCGTGACACGCAAGCGTCACATCCAGTGTGCGCATCACAGACAAGGAAAAACCGCACACTACGGAGCGACGATTAAGGGGCACACAAGGTAACCAACTGACATCTTGTGTTGGATGGTGACATGAAGCCCTCCCATCCATAAGTACCCCAGGCCAGGGCATATGTCCAAGTTATACAGTAGCTGACACCCATCCAGGCACATACCGTATGTACCGCGGTATATACTAACCGCGTATATTCTGCCCCAATGGTTCATGAGCTGGAAATACCTCATAGGTCAAAACCGCACAGTGGTGCCACGGCCCAGGTCGAGAGCGCACTTAAAGCCCAAACAAAAAATTATTATGAAAATAAAAATGGAAATAAAGGTGAAATTATGGAAAAAAAAAAAAAAAAAAAGGGGAATATGAAGAAATATGAAGAAATATGAAGAAAATATCTTTGGACGCAACAATACATGGAAGTATTTTGGCTATCTAATATCACAGACAGTACATCTGTGTTTTTAGGTCCTTGTATTTTGCACATATTTTATCTGGGTGTAGAATCCTATAACCTTTCTGGGTTTCGCTGTAGCCTACCAGGATACCTTCCTTAGCGTGAGATTCCCACTTAGTTCGCTTTTCTTTGGGAACATGTACAAATGCTTTACTTCCGAATATTCTTATGTGATGTAGTTTTGGCTTTCTGCTATTCCATTGCTCAAATGGAGTTTTGTCTGTAGCTTTACCTGGTAGTCTGTTCTGAAGATAGCAAGCTGTCATGATTGCTTCACCCCAATATACTGTGGGCAGATTTGCATCAAATAACATGCTTCTTCCACTTTCACATAGTGTTCGGTTCCTTCTTTCCGCGACACCATTTTGCTCTGGGTTGTACGGTACAGTGGTCTGAAATAGGATTCCATTTTTCTTTAAAATGCTCTGTGTCTCATTACTTGTATATTCAGTCCCATTATCTGCACGTAGAATCTTTGACATTCTTCCAAATTCATTATATACTTCAGCTAGGTATATTTCAAGTTTCTCTGGAACTTCCTTCTTGCTGTGAAGCAGGTGGACAACTGTATATCTTGAATGATCATCAATAAATGTGAGAAAATATCTCTTCTTCCCTGGGGTCAGAGTGCTCATTGGACCACAGACATCTGTGTGTATTAAATCTAGTGGCTGTGCTGTTGTTGTACTAATTCTCTTAGGAAAAGCTTTCCTAGACATTTTCCCTTTGATGCAGCTAGTACACTTCATTGTCTGGTTACATAGATCAATTGTAATATCCTCAGCTAGTTGCTTTTGGACTAACTTTCTTATTGCTTCTGGGTCTCTGTGTGCCAGACGCATATGCCACACATGAATACAGTTTTTATGCTCTTCTTGTTGCGCTGTATACACACACTCTTTGCATTTCAGCTGATAAAGTTCATCTGTGATGTTTCCCTCTACTAGTGTGTGACCTTCCTTTGAGATGATGCAGCTATCATGCTTAAATGTAACTTCATTTCCTTGTTTTGTGAGTTTCTTCACAGATAGTAGATTACTTTCAAGACTAGGCACATACAGCACATCCTTTACTGGGATCTTCCTGCTTTGTGTTGGTGAGATTTGACAATCAATATAACCATCTCCTATGCCTTCTGAAGTCATGTACTGACCATTAGCCATAATCAATTTCTCTGATTTACTTTGGTTAAGCTTAGAAAAGAAGTCTCTGTTATTAGTCATGTGACTAGCTGCTCCAGAGTCTATACACCATGCATGCTTTGATGTATTTGCACTGACAGTAAATGCAGTTTCAGTATTCACAGAATCATTTTCTCCAGATACAGCACTTTTAACCCTTTGATGACTGCTTTGCTTTTTCAGCTGATTCATTCTAGCTTTCCAGACTCTGCAGTCAGCTTTCAAATGTCCTGATTTCTTGCAAACAAAACATTCACGTGTTTCTTTTATGTGCTTCCTGTTATCAGTTAGGTTTTTTGGCTGTAAAGCAGATTCTGTGTTGCATGTCCTACTGTTTACACCTTCTGCCTTTCGCTTATATTCATTTATGAGCTTCCCCCTGACATAATCCAGTGTAAGCTCATCATCTGGACGCGCATCTAGTGCGGTTACAAGCGTATCATACCTCTCTGAAAGGCCACTAAGCAGTAATGCGGCCACATGAAAGTCCTTTAGATCTTCCCCAATGACTCTCAGGCGTTCTACAACTTCCAGAACACTTCTTATGTAATCCTGCATATCCTGGCCTTTCTGTAGCTTAGACTGGTACAGCTTTCTCATGAGATAGAGCTTATTGCTTAAATTTATCCTCTCATGTACCTTTTGCAACTGCTCCCACATTTCCTTTGCAGTATTACATTTACACACATGCACAATCTGGTCATCATCTATACTGAGTGATATGGTACTTTGTGCTTTCTGATCCATCTCTGTCCACTCCTGTGGCACTGGGTCAGGTTTAGGCTCCTGTGTGTATTTCCACGTACCTTCTCTTATTAGCAGCATTTTCACTTTGAATTTCCAGGATTGATAATTCTGGTTAGTGAGACTTGGCACTGTAAATTTCATGGAGCTGCTGCTGGTGGCCATCTTTGCTTCTTCTCAGTTTGCTGTCTTTCTTTCTTTTCTTTCCTCTGTGTTCTGGGGATCTGTGACTCTGGGACTCTGGTACATCTGGGCCCATAACCTGTTAGCAGAGGATTAATCCGCGTGACATCCAGAGTTTAGAACACAGAATGTAGGTTTATTTATATCCAGCACAGGCACAGCATGATGTTACTGCAGCATGAGGAAATCAAATCAGATATATAACAACAACACAGGAAGAGAAGGAGGGGGCATCCTGTCTGTGGGAGTTTTTTTTGTTTTTTTTTTAACTAAACTTTGTTAACAACCTCACAATATGCACAACATATGAAACAGCACAGTAGTTGTTGCAATACACATACAGATTAATATGTATTATTCCAACACTTTCTCATCTCTGTCCTCCTCACCTGTCACCCATGTCAGCAAATAGCACACCCCTGAAGAAACCTTGCATGTCTCCACACTCACACACTCTCTAATTCTATTCTACCACTGACATCCATATCTTCACTCCACGACACAGACAGTGTCACTGCCTTCTACAATGCCACTCTAGCATAGCACCAGCTATTGACTCGGTTACCCCTCTCATGCATGACAGAGTGTGACGAATCAATAGACAAAACTGGCACAATAGCATCACTAAAAAGCTTTGGCAAGTGTCCAGGGTCGTGCAGGGCTGCTGCTAGGAATTTCGGTGCCCCATACTGGCAAAATTTTGGGGCCCCCTTGAAACTCCACCCAGGCTTCACCCCAGCTCCGCCTCCACTCCTCAAACCTTCCACAGTCCCACCGACCACTCTTGGAAAAACTCTACTTTCTGCCACACTGTGACCACACCACATATTACCACCACATAGTGACTGAATAATACCACATACAAGAGACAAATACTGTCACACCATGACCAGATCAAGTATATGAGAGCATCGTTCAGGCTTTCAGACTTGCATTGAGAGATTGTGACATAGCTTCTGACTTCCAGTCAGTCAGAAGCTGCGTTCACAAGATGGCGCCGCAAGACCGAAGCAGTGCTGAAAATTGATGAAGACGCCAGAAGATGAGTATGACTTATGTTTAAAGGGACTCTGTCAGCACAGGATGACTGTTCAAATAAAGTCCCACCACTCGGTACTTCACGGCAGAGCCAACCCTTTAAATTCACCTGCCCACCTGTTTGTTCTCCCTCTATCTCCACACCCCCCCTTCTGGCTGGGAGTCTGCATTTCACATCCTTGAAGCCAAGTGATTGCCATTCCTGGCTCTGACACCAGCGAATCCTCACAGTGCTTACGATGTGTGGATTCACAAGTCTTCAGTCAGTGACACAGAGGGACTGCTGGCTTGTGGATTTAGACTGGACAACCCCTTTAAGGCTCCTTCAGCCATCAGTGAATATCGGTCTGTGCTCGGACCGCAATGCATGGACTTGCCGCGGGTCTCCTGACCTCAACTCAGCAGCCTCACAGCATGTATGAGCATGCGGGTCAGCATGATTGGTGCCCAGTCCAAGCACTGCAGACTGAGAGCAGAACGATTTCTCACTTCCAGTATTTACACTGTCATAATAATAAAGATGTTTCCCAATCATATACAGTGCATTGTGAAAGTATTTGGCCCCCTTGAACTTTTCTACCTTTTGCCACATTTCTGGCTTCAAACATAAAGATATAAAATTCAATTTTTTTGGAAAGAATCAACAACAAGTGGGACACAATCGTGAAGTGGAACGAAATTTATTGGATATTTTAAACTTTTTTAACAAATTAAAAACTGAAAAGTGGGGCGTGCAATATTATTCGGCCCCTTTACTTTCAGTGCAGCAAACTCAGTCCAGAAGTTCAGTGAGGATCTCTGAATGATCCAATGTTGTCCTAAATGACTGGTAATGATAAATAGAATCCACCTGTGTGTAATCAAGTCTCCGTATAAATGCACCTGCTCTGTGATAGTCTCAGGGTTCTGTTTCAAGTGCAGAGAGCATCATGAAGACCAAGGATCACACCAGGCAGGTCCGAGATACTGTTGTGGTGAAGTTTAAAGCCGGATTTGGATACAAAAAGATTTCCCAAGTTTTTAACATCTCGAGGAGCACTGTACAAGCGATCATATTGAAATGGAAGGATTATCAGACCACTGCAAATCTATCAAGACCCAGCCGTCCCTCTAAACTTTCATCTCGAACAAGGAGAAGACTGATCAGAGATGCAGCCAAAAGGCCCATGATCACTCTGGTTGAACTGCAGAGATCTACAGCTGAGGTGGGAGAGTCTGTCCATAGGACAACAATCAGTCATACACTGCACAAATCTGGCCTTTATGGAAGAGTGGCAAGAAGAAAGCCATTTTTCAAAGATATCCATAAAAAGTCTCATTTGAAGTTTGCCACAAGCCACCTGGGAGACACACCAAACATGTGGAATAAGGTGCTCTGGTCAGATGAAACCATTATCAAACTTTTTGGCCACAATGCAAAACGATATCTTTGGCGTAAAAGCAACACAGCTCATCACCCTCAAAACACTATCCCCACTGTCAAACATGGTGGTGGCAGCATCATGGTTTGGGCCTGCTTTTCTTCAGCAGGGACAGGGAAGATGGTTAATATTGATGGGAAGATGGACGGAGCCAAATACAGGACCATTCTGGAAGAAAACCTGTTGGAGTCTGCAAAAGACCTGAGACTGGGACGGAGATTTATCTTCCAACAAGACAATGATCTCAAACATAAAGCAAAATCTACAATAAAATGGTTCAAAAATAAACGTATCCAGGTGTTAGAATGGCAAAGTCAAAGTCCAGACCTGAATCCAATCGAGAATCTGTGGAAAGAGCTGAAAACTGCTGTTCACAAACGCCCTCCATCCAACCTCAATGAGCTCGAACTGTTTTGCAAGGAAGAATGGGCAAGAATTTCAGCCTCTCGATGTGCAAAGCTGATAGTGACATACCCCAAGCGACTTTCAGCTGTAATCGCAGCAAAAGATGGCGATTATTAACTCAAGAGGGCCGAATAATATTGCACGCCCCACTTTTCAGTTTTTAATTTGTTAAAAAAGTTTAACATTTCCAATAAATTTCGTTCCACTTCACGATTGTGTCCCACTTGTTGTTGATTCTTTCCAAAAAATTTGAATTTTATATCTTTATGTTTGAAGCCAGAAATGTGGCAAAAGGTAGAAAAGTTCAAGGGGGCCAAATACTTTCACAATGCACTGTATATGATTGGGAAACATCTTTATTATTATGACAGTGTAAATACTGGAAGTGAGAAATCGTTCTGCTCTCAGTCTGCAGTGCTTGGACTGGGCACCAATCATGCTGACCCGCATCCTCATACATGCTGTGAGGCTGCTGAGTTGAGGTCAGGAGACCCGCGGCAAGTCCATGCATTGCGGTCCGAGCACAGACCGATATTCACTGATGGCTGAAGGAGCCTTAAAGGGGTTGTCCAGTCTAAATCCACAAGCCAGCAGTCCCACAGTTTTTAATTTGTTAAAAAAGTTTAACATTTCCAATAAATTTCGTTCCACTTCACGATTGTGTCCCACTTGTTTTTGATTCTTCCCCCAAAAATAGAATTTTATATCTTTATGTTTGAAGCCAGAAATGTGGCAAAAGTTAGAAAAGTTCAAGGGGACCAAATACTTTCACAATGCACTGTATACACTTATATCAATCATTCCCTCCCCTCCCCCCTTTCAGGAGAAGAGGGAATGATTGTATCATATAATCATGTACTGAGATGGTGGACAAATTAATACATGAACTTAAAGGGGTTTTCCCACGAACAAAAGTTAATTTTAATCAATAGATCTTTGAATAATGTAATGGCTGTGTCTGATCGTGTACAGAACACGGTCTGATCATACCATGACGCGCCCTCTGGGCCGTGGGGTACCTGGTGCCGGGCCGGTAAATGCTGGGGGATGTCACAGTAGCGGTGACCCGGTCCGTGACCCAGGGGTTATTGATAGGGGATTTATGGTGATTGTATAAAGTTTGTGACGCCACCTGTGGTATGCGGCTAGGGGAGCCGCCGCTGCGGAGCAGGTCCTCTGGAGCTGATGTTACTGCAGCAGGGATAGTGTGGCTCTCCACAGGTAGAGCTTAGCTTCAGGGCAGTGTAGATGTTATGGGTCATGCTGGACGTTGTAGTGCAGGGGTTGATGGCGCAGCAATAATCCACAACTCAATGGCGGTTTCCTCTTATCTTTACTGGTGGTGATTAGACAAGCCGGGACTAGGGTGCTGGCTAGAAGTGGAAGTCCGGGCATCCTGGAAGCAAGTAAAGAATCCTCCTTGCCAGGTGAAATTGGAGGCCTTCCCTTTACACTAAACTCTTTGGCGCTGCTGCTTGTAGCTGTGCGCGGCCCTCGTCCCTGAGTGCAACGTTTCTGTGCTCACCCGTATGGCAGGCAGCTCGGGCCTTGCTGGTGCGTCGCTCTCACGTGGCGGTGCTGAACCCTGCGGTGCTGCTGAGCCTTTGGGCGTCTGATGGGGCCAGGAGACCTGCAGTCTCCTGCCCTCCGGTTTCTACTGCTGGGCCTTCGGTGCCCCACAGCCTCGGACTCCGGTGTCCGGTTCTTCTGTGCTGGTTCTTCTGGGGTGAGCTGCCGCGCAGCTCCAGTCCCCAGCTCCTCTCTCCTCGATGTCCTGACTTCAACTCCTCACACACTAAGTCTCACTAACCACGCCCCCAGATCCCAGTTGCCAAGGGGAGGGACTCCCCTTGCTGGTCTGGAGCCAGGAAAGTGTTGCATGCTTAGTAAAACCTGATTAGGGGACTCCTGCTTGCTTCCAGGCATGGCATCAACTCTTGTGAGGGAGGCAATGCCACTGTGGCAACCGGACCCCTGGGGTGCCACAACCACATCTCATGCTAAGGGGAGGAAACAAAAGAGTATACAGACATTTCAGCATGGGATCCCAACTGTTTCTTTCTTTGAAGTAAAACATTGTTTAAAAACAGGCAGTGAAATGTTTTACCTCACAGAAAGAATCAGCTGTGATCCCCTGCTGTAATGTCTGTATATTCTTTTTCTTCCTCCCCTGCCCAGGAGATGTGGTATGATCAGACCATGTTCCTGCACGGTCAGACACAGCCATTACACAGTACACAGCAGGGGCACATGTATAAGATTATCTCAGCACAGGAACATTTTATTTAAACACATCCAATTGTGGAAGTTATTATTATTCCAAGGTCTATTGATCACCCTATTTGTCAACTACTCTTGTTCCTCCTACCTGTCCACAGAGGTTGGCATCATCTTGATATGCAATTGGCATATCCTTGTCGACTAGCCCTGGTCGTCCTCGCCACCGCCTCCTCAGCCTCTCGCTGCCGGTCGCAGCCTTCCCTCAGCACCAGCCTCACCCTGCCGGACGCAGCCTCCCCTCAGAAACAGGCCCCCCTCAGCACCAGCAACAGCCTCAACTCAGAACCACCAGCAGCCTCCCCTCAATACCAGCAGCAGCCTCCCCCCAGCAGCAGCCTCCCCTCACCACCACCAGCAGACTCCCCTCACCACCACTTGCAGCCTCCTCTCACCACCGCCAGCCGCCTCCCCTCATCACCACCAGCCTCCCCTCATCACAACCACCAGCAGCCTCCCCTCATCACCAGCCTCCCCTCATCACCAGCAGCAGCCTCCCCATCAGCCTCCCCTCAGCACCAGCAGTAGCCTCTCCTCGGCACCAGCCACCACTCAGCACCAACCTCCTCTCATCACCAGCAGCAGCCTCCCCTCATCACCAGCAGCAACCTCCCCTCATCACCAGCAGCCTCGCCTCACGACCACCAGTAGTCTCCACTCACCAACATCAGCAGCCTTCCCTCACCACCTCAGCAGCCTCTCCTCAGCACCAGCAGCTGCCTCCCCTCAGCAGCTGCAGCAGCAGCCTCCCCTCATCACCAGCAGCAACCTCCCCTCTCCACCACCAGCCTTCCCTCACCTCCAGCCTCCTCTCACCACCAGCAACAGCCTCCCCTCAGCACCAGCAGCAGCCTCCCCTCAGCACCAGCATCAGCCTCACCACAAGCCTCCCCTCAGCACCAGCAGCCTCTCCTCTGCACCAGCAGCAGCCTCTCCTCGGTACCAGCAGCAGCCTCCCCTCGACACCAGCACCAGCCTCCCCTCGGCACCAGCACCAGCCTCTCCTCGGCACAAGCAGCAGCCTCCCCTCGGAACCAGCACCAGCCTCCCATCGGCACCAGCACCAGCCTCCTCCCAGCAGCAGTTTCCCCTTGGCACCAGTAGCAGCTTCCCCTCAGCACCAGCAGCAACCTCCACACAAGCCTCCCCTCAGCACCAGCAGCCTCTACTCAGCACCAGCACCAGCCTCCCCTCAGCACAAGCCTCCCCTCAGCACCAGCAGCCTCTCCTTAGCACCAGCAGCAGCCTACCCTTGGCACCAGCACCAGCCTCCCCTCAGCACCAGCAGCTTCTCCTCAGCACCAGCAGCAGCCTCCCCTCAGAACCAGCAGCAGCCTCCCCTCACCACCAGCAGCAGCAGCCTCCCCTTGGCAATAGCACCAGCCTCCCCTCAGCACCAGCCTCCCCTCAGCACCAGCAGCAGCTTCTCCTCAGCACCAGCAGCAGCCTCCCCTCAGAACCAGCAGCAGCCTCCCCTCACCACCAGAAGCAGCAGCCTCCCCTCATCACCATTAGCAGGCCCCCCCACCGTCATCAGCAGGCCCCCCCACCACAATCAGCAGGCCCCCGCATCACCAGCAGCAGGCCGCCCATCACTAGCAGCAGGTCCTGCCATCACCAGGCCCCCCACAACCATCAGCAGGCCCCGCATAACCATCAGCAGGCCCCCTCATCACCATCAGCAGGCCCCTCTGAGCACCACCAGGCCCCACTCACCACCAAACTCAGCAGCAGCTTCCTCCTCCTGCTACTCACACACTAGCCACCGCCTCCGAGACATGCTGCTCTGCTCAGGAATGAAGATGAGCATGCAGTGTGTCAGGAGATTGGAGTCAGGACCATGATGCACCTGGCCGCTGCTTAAAGGTAAAGCACCCATTTCCGTCTGCCGGGTGCATCGGGCATTTAACTGTTACCCCTGAGGCCCGGTAAGAAGAAGCAAAGAGAGGGGCCCCGGGCTGCCAGCGTGCCTGCCCCCCCTTCTTGCTTCTTTTCACCTGGCCCCATACAGTAGTAAGGGTAGTAATGACCTGATGGCGGCCCTGGGGTCATGGAGCGGCATTGGAAGAAAACACATTCGCAAGATGACTTCTCGGCATTCAAACAAGCAACACTCGCTTTCAAATCAGCCCTTACCTCTGCTAAACAGGCTTACTTCACAACCCTCGTATCTTCCTTATCCAGGGTCACACTGGGGTGTCTGGGGCCCACAGGGGAAATTGACCCTAGGGGCCCACCCTACAGCTATATGCACATACCTGTTAGCCGTTATCCCTGTTATAGTGGAGCGTCGACTGTAAATCACAGGCGGCTCCTGCACATCTACTGTGCGCCACCATAACTGGGATGTACAATTACTGTAGTCTTGACAAAGAACGCATCTTTAGCGTTCGAAACGCGTTGCCCTGGCTACACTATGTGACTATGGAATCTGTTTTTAAAGAGCTTTTGTCACAATAAAGAAACCTATTTTTTGAACTATTCATGAAGCTGGTAATCCTTTCTCCTTATGCATTGCAAACCGCACTGATTGAAAGAATGGGGAACTTTTATCCCTGACAGGACACTTTTATCCCCATTTTAAAATGGAGCGGCATGTGGTATGTCTGACCGTAGCTCCATTCATCCTCTTTGGGGGCTTCCAGAAAAAGCCAAGTGCAGCCCCTTAGGGAATAAATGGATCAGTGGTCGAGTCGTACTTGCCGCTCCATACTAATGGGGATAAAGGTTGCACATTCTCCAGGTCACAGCATTCAATAACTTATTTATCCTTTGGCCACGTTCACACGATCAGCATTTGGTCAGTATTTTACATCAGTATTTGTGAGGAACAATCAGAGGAAAAGTAAAGTAGAAAGATGTCACCACTTCTGCATTTTTCACCCACTCCTGGTTTTGTCTTACAAATACTGATGTAAAATACTGACCATATGCTGAACATGTGAACATGGCCTTAGGAGAGGTGATTACTTGTTTTCACCGTAGAACCCCTGTAAGTGCATATTTGCTACTGTGCAATAGCCACAGGACAGGGAGGCGTTAAACATCCAAGTATTTAATCTCCATTGGAAATCAAGAATCTTCCCCTTATTGATATCAAAGGGAACAAGTGACCTCCATACACAATCCACTATACCAAGACCAATACCACCACATACAAGAGATAAATACCGCCACACCATGACCAGACCACATATTGACCAAATACCACATACAGGCAATTAATACAGTCACACCATGACCAGACCACATATTACCTCCACATAGTGACTGAATAATACTGTCACACCATGACCAGAGCATGTATTACTACCACATAGTGACCGAATAATACCACATACTGTACAAGGAACAAATACCTCCACACCATGACCAGATCATATATTACCACCTCAGTGACCGAATAATACAATACTGATCATTAATAAAAAACACAATACTAATAACATTAATATTACCACTGGTGACATAATACACAGGAGCTCTGTATATAGTGTCGGTGTACAGGTAATACAGTGATCACCAGAGACATTACAGCATATACAGAGTACCTATATATGCTGTAATACAGAAATATACAGGTAATACAGTGACCACCTCCATACAGAATTATGGGCCCCATGTAATGCTGCTCCATAGAGTATACTGGCCCAATGTAATGCTGCTCCATACAGTATATTTTCCCCATATGATGCTGCTCTATACAGTGTATTGGCCCCATATGATGCTGCTCCATACAGCATATTGGCCACATGTCATGCTGCTCCATACAGTATATTGGCGCCATATCATGCTGCTCCATACAGTATATTGGCCCCATATGATGCTGCTCCATACAGTATATTGGCCCCATGTAATGCTGCTCCATACAGTATATTGGCCCCATGTAATGCTGCTCCATACAGTATATTGGCCCCATATGATGCTGCTCCATACAGTATATTGGCCCCATATGATGCTGCTCCATACAGTATATTGGCCCCATGTAATGCTGCTCCACACAGTATATTGGCCCCATATGATGCTGCTCCATACAGTGTATTGGACCCATATGATGCTGCTCCATACAGTATATTGGCCCCATGTCATGCTGCTCCATACAGTATATTGGCCCCATGTAATGCTGCTCCACACAGTATATTGGCCCCATATGATGCTGCTCCATACAGTATATTGGCCCCATATGATGCTGCTCCATACAGTATATTGGCCCCATATGATGCTGCTCCATACAGTATATTGGCCCCATGTCATGCTGCTCCATACAGTATATTGGCCCCATGTCATGCTGCTCCATACAGTATATTGGCCCCATATGATGCTGTTCCATACAGTATATTGGCCCCCTGTCATGCTGCTCCATACAGTATATTGTCTCCATATGATGCTGGTCCATACAGTATATTGGCTCCATGTAATGCTGCTCCATACAGTATATTGTCTCCATATGATGCTGGTCCATACAGTATATTGGCTCCATGTAATGCTGCTCCATACAGTATATTGGCCCCATATGATGCTGCTCCATACAGTATATTGACCCCATATAATGCTGCTCCATACAGTATATTGGCCCCATGTAATGCTGCTCCATACAGTATATTGGCCCCATGTAATGCTGCTCCATACAGTATATTGGCCCCATATGATGCTGCTCCATACAGTATATTGGCCCCATGTAATGCTGCTCTATACAGTATATTGGCCCCATGTAATGCTGCTCCATACAGTGTATTGACCCCCATGATGCTGCTCCATACATTGTATCGGCCCCCATGATGCTGCTCCATACAGTTTGTGGGCCCCCACGATGCTGCTCCATACTGTATGTGGGCCCCCATGATGCTGTTCCATACAGTATACTGGCCCACATGATGCTGCTCCATACAGTATATGAAGAACAAATAAAGTAGCACACTGTAACACTGAGTATATAGATATGAAATATGAAATATGAATAACATAACTGCTGTAGAAAATAGAAATAAATGAAAAATTTTTTGAAAATTTTTTTTTAGCGCATGTAAATATGAAGTATGAAAAATGAATAGCATTACTGCTGTAAGTAAATGAGAAATCTTAGCGTATAAATTGTCCAATTCATGTGTCCCTGATAGCCGCGGTAAGGCGTTTCTCGATGTCAGGACCTACCAATGTGAATACCTCTCTAAGAGACCTCTGTCTGATTATGTGTACCTCTTAGAGAGGTATTCACATTGGTAGGTCCTGACATCGAGAAACGCCTTACCGCGGCTATCAGGGACACATGAATTGGCCAATTTATGTGCTAAGATTTCTCATTTACTTACAGCAGTAATGCTATTCATTTTTCATACTTCATATTTACATGCGCTAAAAAAAAATTTTCAAAATTTTTTTCATTTATTTCTATTTTCTACAGCAGTTATGTTATTCATATTTCATATTTCATGTCTATATACTCAGTGTTATTTGTTCATTATATATGGAGGTAGCTGCTCTTAGTAAGCACCTGTTCACACCTATTTTTTGTAGTGGAAGTGCCGTCATTTTCTTTGTTGTCCATACAGTATATGGGCCTCCATGATGCTGCTCCATACAGTATATGGGCCCCCATGATGCTGCTCTATACAATATATTGGACCCCATGATGCTGCTCCATACAGTATTTGGCCCCCATGATGCTGCTCCATACAATATATGGGCCCCCATGATGCTGCTCCTTACATTATATGGGCCCCCATGATGCTGGTACATACAGTATATGGGCCCCCATGATGCTGCTCCATACAGTATATGGGCCTCCATGATGCTGCTCCATACAGTATATGGGCCTCCATGCTGCTGCTTCATACAGTATATGGGCCCCCATGATGCTGGTCCATACAGTATAATGGCCCCCATGATGCTGCTCCATACAGTATATGGGCCTCCATGATGCTGCTCCATACAGTATATGGGCCTCCATGATGCTGCTCCATACAGTATATGGGCCCACATGATGCTGATCCATACAGTATATGGGCCCCCATGATGCTGCATACATAAAAAAAATCAAATACCTCTCCCGTTCCCTGCAGGTTTGGTGTACTCAGCACGTCGTCTTCTGACTCTGCAGTGCTCAGAGCAGAGTGTGGTAGTGATGTCACCTCGCCCTCTGCCCTGAGACGTCAGAATCAGAAGACGCTAACATCACTGGAGCTGCAGGGAACGAGGAGGATAGGTAAGTATTTGAGGAGGAGAGGTGGGGGCGGGGGCTCTCCCTCCTGAAGGGGGCGCTCCCCCTCTCCGTAGGGGGCTCTCCCTCCCCCGACTCATAGGCCCAGTAGCGTGCCGGTGTCCCTCAACCACAGGGCCCCAACACTTACTTGGGTGCGCCTAGTGGCGGTGACGCCGGCCATGGTCATCACGGCGGGTCAGGTCTGCATGCGCGTTCTCCTGCCACCCGCACTTTTAAAAGGCCCATGTCCTTACAAAAAAAGTTTTTTTTCCTCTCCTTCTGTGGGGCCCACCTGGCATTTCACCGGCATTCCGCCAGGCCAGTCCGACCCTGTCCTTATTTTTCAAGTCCAAATGGTTATTTAATACTTTTAACTCCTTCCTCTGCCCACCACTGCCCCCTCCAACCCCCTCATCTCTGCCGAGGACAAGACAAATGGGCAAGGCACGTGGCAAGGGACGGGGAACTGGACGTGATGGTGATGGTGCATGCAGAGGCCGAGGACAAGGCCGTGGGCAAGCTGAAATTGTGCCACAACAAACACCCACATCTTCTCGCCCGACCTTACTGTCCCAACTGCTAGGGGACCGCAGCACACCACTATTGAACCCAGAGCAGTGTCAAAAGGTTGTTGGTTGGATAGCGGATAATGCTTCCAGTCAATTAGCCGCCACCACCACCCTGTCTTCCACACGGTCAAGTCTCAGTAGCCGTGAGTCTGGACCGCATATTCCTCACCCTGATCCTCCTTCCTCCCACCATGCCAAGCGCCCAGAGACAACTGATCCCACACATGGACACTCTGAAGAGCTGTTCACTTTTACATTCATAGATTCGGGCCTCTCACCCGGTCCACTTGAAGCGGGGCAAGATGCATACCAGGATGGGGGTTCAGAGGGTGCCATGCATACCAGGATGGGGGCTCAAGGGGTGCCATGCATACCAGGATGGGGGCTCAAGGGTTGCCATGCATACCAGGATGGGGGCTCAAGGGGTGTCATGCATACCAGGATGGTGTATAAAGGGGTGCCATGCATACCAGGATGGGGGATAAAGGGGTGCCATGCATACCAGGATGGGATGGGGGCCACTTATACCAGGAAGGAGAGGCCATACATACCAGGATAGAGGATATTAACAGAATTGAGGGACATTACCCCAATGCCAGTGTCAGCAGCAGACCCCCTCCCCCATAACAGGGCATCAGGACCACATTTTTTGCTTACATTTTTTCTTCCTATTTTTCTCCTTTAAAACCTAGGTGCGTCTTATGGTCCGGTGCGTCTTATAGTCCGAAAAATATGGTAGTTAAAAATGCCATTGCATCTTACTGGAAAAAAACGGATGTACCTATCTTTTCAGTTATTAAAGAAAAAATGGCTCTACATAAATTATATGAATACTGATTTGCAAACTCTAATAATAACCTTAACAAATATTTCAAAAAATGAACAAAGTGGCCTGAAATATATTCCTGATTGTTACTTAAATTATTAATACATATACTTATTAGATTTAATTGGATATCTATTATATTACGACTAAGTTGTTCTATAACCAAATTTTGATTTTCATCTTAATTTACTTGTTGTAATACTATATATTCTACTGTTTATTCAATTTTGAGTTCTCCTTCCCCTTATCCATTTTCCCACACTTATCCATTACTCTCCCGTCCCCCATATATTCCTCTATTCCCTAACCATATCCCTACCCCTTGAACTGTTATAAAATATTAATAAAAATGATTGAAAACAAACATAGTGTCACAGGGACAACTGTAAATCAATGTACAAGGTAAAAAATCCTACGATGTGCCACGTCATATCCTTCACAACCCTGAAGGTTTAAATCATGTGATATCTAGCCTCCGTCAACCATTGGTACAGTGATCACTTAAAAGGTCCAGCGTCCCTCTCCTCTGACACGGCCCTGAGGAAGTGTGGACAAAATGCGCGTCGGGGAAGAGGGATGCAGGACAAACCCTGTCTCACACTCCACTGTGTAAGTGGCACAATGCTATTAGCAATACATTTTACCAGGGGCGTACATAGGATTCATGGGGCCCCATAGCAGAAGTTCAAATTGGGCCCCCCCCCCAAAAAAAATGTAAATAATTGTCGGTGTCACAGAAGAGCAGATCACACAACCTTCCAGCCTTTACATAGTAATTTTCCTCCTGCTGACGTCCTAGACCCCTCTTTCATTGTCCCATGAAGTGTGATACCAACAAAAGTGTCCCCCAAACACAGTATGATACCCCCATGGTGAATTCCTCCACATGCGCAGTATAATGACCCTACTGTACCTCACCTCAACTACCAGGGCAAAGTTTGCTGACCCCAACACAGTATGATCCCCCAATTGTGAGCTCTAGAACTAGAGAGGATGGTAGGTAAAAAGGGAGGGTGTTATATATAATAAAAGATGAAACTATATAACTAAGGACGGCGCTATACATAATAAGCGAGTACACTATATACTAAGGGCGTATGCTATACATAATAAGTGATTACACTATGTACTAAGGGACTGTGCTATACATAATACGGCTATATTCCTGCATTTGTGTGCAGTGTCAGTGTGCTACCCTGTTTTACAGACGCATTGAGCATGTCCTATTGTAATCCTCAAAATCGGATCAGAACAGGACATTCTCTGATCCTCACAGATCTCATTCTCAGATCCGTGATCCGTGATCTATAAAACTCTACAAGTCCGTGGACCATCCGATAAAAAAATCTGACATTTTACACAAATGTGAGAATGCAGCCTAAGGGATTTTACATGTAACATTATCACTCCAAGTCATACAGCGCAGATACAGAATAATATTTACATCCAGGCACTTACCGCTGACGTCTCGCCTGATCAGAGTCGGTTTCTGCTGCTTCTTCTCCATCTGGTCAGACCTTCATGTCGACATCTCCCAGTCACGATTCGTCTTGTCATGATGATCTCCAGCCTAGATAATAACAAGGTCACATATATTGTATATATACATGTGTCTCTCCTGCACTGCGCCCCTGAATACAGGTCTGTTATCCCCCATTAATATACTAGGGGTAGCCACTTAGTAATCAAAATATAAAGTGATAAGCAGCACTGTGCCCCCCATTAACTATAATCTGCACCTGCCAATAATATAAATTATTCAGTCTCTGTGACTCTCCCCAATTAACTGTAAGGCTATGTGCACACGGAAAATATACAAGCGCCCCCATCATTGCTCTGTCCCAGCACCTCCATCATTGCTCTCTCCCAACACCCCCAACATTGCTCTGTCCCAGCACCCCAGTCATTGCTCTCCCAGCACCCTTGTAATTGCTCTCTCCCAGCACCCCCGTCATTGCTCTCTCCCTGCACCCCCGTCATTGCTCTCTCCCTGCACCCCATCATTGTTGTCTCCCAGCATCCCCGTCATTGCGCTCTCCGAGCACCCCCATTATTGCTCTGTCCCAGCACCACTATCATTGCTCTCTCCCAGCACCCCCATCATTGCTCTCTCCCAGCACCCCCGTCATTGCTCTCTCCCAGCACCCCCGTCATTGTTCTCTCCCTGCACCCCGTCATTGCTCTCTCCGAGCACCCCTATCATTGTTCTCTCCCAGCAACCCCCGTCATTACTCTCCCAGCACCTCCATCATTGCTCTCTCCCAGCAACCCATCATTGCTCTCCCCATCCCCGTCATTGGTCTACTAATCCCCATCATTGCTCTCCCCGCCCCATCAGTCCCATCACTGCTCTTCCCAGCCCCACCATTGCTCTCCCCAGACCCATCAGCGCTCTCCCCAGCCCCATCAGCCCCACCATTGCTCTCCCCAGCCCCACCATTGCTCTCCCCAGCCCCATCAGCCCTACCATTGCTCTCACCAGCCCCATCAGCCCCACTTTTGCTCTCTCCAGCCCAGTCATAACCATTATTGCTCTCCCCAGCGTTTCAGTAAAAATAAAAAAAAAAACACTTACCCCTCTGCCCGTTCCCCCGCAAGCTGCATCATCACTGCTCTTCCCAGCCCCACCATTGTTATCCCCAGCCGCACCAGCCCCACCATTGCTCTACCCAGCCCCATCAGCCCCCTTATTGCGCTCTCCAGCTCCATCAGCCCCATTATTGATCTCACCAGCGTTTCAGTAAAAAAAACAAAAAAAAAAACACTTACCTCTCTGCCCCCGCAGGCCGCTGCAATTTCCTCCCTCACACAGGCCCGCGCTGCATGATGATGTCATCAAGGAGCGCGTGCCTGTGTAAGGGAGGAAGCAGAGGATGGATCTCTGCAGCTCCGCTGCCATTCTGTCCTGTCAGCAGCGGGGATGCAGGGATCGCTCCCTGCCCGCCACGAGCAGGGAGACGCTGCACCGGCGGGCCCCCCGGCACAGCTGCACCAGCAGCGATATGTCCGCCCCTGGACTGCTATGGGGCCCCCCAGCTCACGGGCCCCATAGCAGTCGTGTGGTCTGCCTCCATTAGTGGTACACCACTGCATTTTACCTATTTTTGATTGCATCTAGCAGGGCTTTTGTACATCAGAGGCAGTCCATGTTTTCCAGGCGTGCGGTATTGCATGTATAGCCATACATGTTGTGAGTTTCTAACAAGCATATAAACTGCTTTTCTCCTCTACGCTTTTGCTTCTGTGAACACTAAGTTATATACATGCTCTGTAGTAGCCCTGTCATTTCCAGACATTGGTGTATTATAATTCTGAGCATTATAATTCTCCATACACATGCACTTTAAGGGTTTATTATGTATTTATCTCTTGATTGGTGACTTTGAAGCAGGGTTTATTTTGTTTTTGTTTAACCACTGGACCACCCCAATTAATGAACAATTTCCTTCTTTGACATGCACATGCACTTTGGATAGTTTCAATCCTTGGAATCGTTGGATTATGTAATGGTATAGGTTACTCTGCAGTGACTATCTCTGCTAGGTTGTTCTATGCTATTTTGTGGGGTGCACCAGGAGATAATATTCATGCATACTGGGTTGGCATTTCTTACCATCCCTCAAACAAGAGGCATCTGTTTTTATTTTATGTATGTGTTTGGTAATGTCTATGATATTGTTCAGTAAAATCATTTGTTTTTTATACACACTAACTTGAAGTGCTCACTTTTGTCTACTTGGTCTCCTTGATGTAAGGATTTTTACCTAGTGGTACAGATTGATTTACACATATTCATTATATATCTGCAAACTTTCTCATAAAATTCAAACCTGATAAATGCTTCTTGCACGAGTATTCAAACTCTACAGACTAGTATATGGCAGAGGCACATTCTGTAGCGATTCTAGCTTTATGTTTATTGAAGAAAAATAATTATAGGCACATATAAATCCCCCTATTAATAATCATTTATTACACATAAAAAAATTACAATCAGTAATATGATACCATGGGGACCCCGTGCAAGAAATATTGATAATCAAGATAAAATATAACATACTGTAGAAATGTCAGTGATTCCCATATACAGCACTAGGAATGAATGTGTGAACTGCCGTTACATTAAAGATGGGACAATTGCAGAAATACACTTGCATTTTTTTGTTGGGTGCATTTTAAGGTGTGAAAGTGAAGGAGTTATAGATTTAATTCAGTGCCCATGTTCAAAGCAATATATTGGCAGGACTCTGAGACCTCTTAAAAAAGGAGAGGAGAACAGATTAATAAGAATAGAAATTTTTTTTTGTTAAACATGCACTTTCAATCATTTCAAAACATTCCATAACAGCAATTCAAATGGCTATATCTATATACGAGTATAGGAGGAAATAATCTATCACAAATGTCCGGAGCTGAATCTAGAAAGAAATTAGGCTTTAAAACACTAGCGCCGAAAAAAGGGGAGTGGGTATTGCTGGAAGCTGCTGATAGATTAGCGGGTCCTGTGTGAAAACCCGTAAGGAAGAATGGCTACTAGATAAAGGATTGATACTATCACGCTAAACAGCGGCTGAACAGAGCAGGATGAATGAAAGGAATAACAGACATAGAAATAATGTTTCACCAAAATGAGTTGAATGTCCCCCTTTCTTGGTATGTAAATTTGTCTTAAGATTACCGGATAATGATTTGCAGCTATGAAAGTTAATAGATGATTCCCTGGGTTGCGATGATCTATGGATAATTGGTCGGGTGGTACCAAGCTTCTGGTACAGATAGAGGCAGCTAGTGATTGGACGTTTTCCATCTATATATCCTCCTCTTACCATTTTTTTTCACCCTTCCATTGACACGACAACATTATTACTGAACACATAAACTCTATCCTTTATATATACAGTATATAATTTCAAGGGAAAATGCGTTTTAAAAAAAGGTTTTAAAAAATTAATTATTAATTTAATTTCAGCTTTTTTTATTTTTTATATTCTATATATATTTAAATTTTTAATGATTTATTGTACTACAGTGCTGCTCACCATTCTTGTCACGCCGTAATTTTTTCGTAGACTGTACAATATCTTCAGAAATAAATGGAAATGTACCAAAGTTATATCCTCAGGATTTGTGGTCCAAAGTAATACAACAATACAATATTGTTTTTCAACTTCCATGTTGCAATTTCAAAGAAAAAACTGAATGTGCCACAATAATGGCACCCCTAATTAATACTTGGTTGCACACCCTTTGTCATTGCTGACAGCCTCCAGACATTTCTTGTAGCCATCTGTAAGCTTCTTGCACTTCTCAGCTGGAATTTTCTCCCACTCTTCCTTTGCAGTTTGTTCAAGCTCTTGAATGTTTGCAGGGTTCTTTTTCCCAATGGCAGATTTCAGCTCACCCCTAAGATTTTCAATAGGATTGACGTCAGGACTCATAGCTGGCCATTTTAAAACAGTCCATTTTTATTTTTCAACCATTCGTGTGTACTTTTCGATGTGTGCTTTGGGTCATTATCTTGCTGGTGGACCCATGATCTTTGACTCAAACCAAGTTTTCTTACACTGGGTTGGACATTTCATTCTAAAATCTCTTGATAATTCTCTGATTTCATGATTTCTGTGATACGGTCAAGGCCTCCAGTACCAGATGCAGCAAAGCAACCCCACAGCATTATGGATCCTCCACCATGCTTAACTGTTGATAAGGTGCTCTTTCCTTAAAAGCTTCATTGCACCCTCTGTAAACAAACTGTTGTTTTGCACTGCCAAAAAGTTCTATTTTTGTTTCATCTGTCCACAGAACATTTTCCTAGAAGGATTGTGGTTTGTCAAGGTACTCTTTGGCAAAGATCAATCATTCCTTTTTATGTCTTTTCTTCAGCAATGGTTTCTTTCTTGACCTTCACCCATAAAGCTCTGCTTGGTTTAGTGTGCGGCGTATGGTACTTGTTGAAACCATGACCCAAGACTGTTCCAGGTTGGCCTTCAGGTCTTTGGATGTTTGGTGTGGTGGTTTTTCCACCATTCACACCAACCTTCAAAGTCATCTCTTGTCAATTTCCTCGTTCCCCCACACCCAGGGACATTCTTGACAGTTCCATGCTTGGCAAACTTCTTAATAACATTGTGCACTGTTGAAACTGTGATAACAAAGTCTTTGAAGATGGCCTTATACCCTTTGGAAGTCTTGTGTTTGATAATAATAGCAGTTATGATGTCCTCAGACAGGTCTTTTGTCTTCACCATTGTGACAAAGGAATAGAGCCTGCCATGTGGCTTTTTAAAACACTGAAGTCATCAGTCATTGGCTAATTCATGTCACATGGACTCGGATAATTAATCACAGGTGAATCTCTTTTGTGATTTACCACAGGCGAGTCAAAATGTGTTTCTATACTAAATTAATGTAAAGGGTGCCAATACCAGTGACACAGCAAGCTTTAGGTTTTTCTATCCCCCCTAATTGTTTTTTGTTTTCAATTATTTTTTATCATTTGCTCTTTTGTATTTAACATGAGTGCTCTATACAAAAAACTGTTTCAACTGATTCATTTTTTTTCAGCAGTCATTCCACATTATGTACTACATCTTCATGGGTGCAAATAATGATGAGCAGGACTGTATATTGTATTGTATTAGTGCATTATCCCTCCTATTTCTTATTTCTACGCTCTGTACTAACATTTATTATACACATAATCCACTCGATATGCTTGGATGCTATGTTTGGATTTCTTTTTCCCTTAATAATAAAGAGCTTCATTTAAAAACTGCATTTTGTGGTTACTTGTGTTCTCTTTGTGTAATATTTCCATTTGTATTGTGATCTGAAACATTTAAGTGTGACAAAGATGCAAAAGAATAAGAAATCAGGAAGGGGGCAAACACTTTTTCACACCACTGTATGTGTGAAGTGTAAAGTAAATTCTACAAGGTTTTCTATATATTGAGAAAATATAAATCTGATAACTGTGACTTGCATTTGTATTTATCCCTCCGGAGTAAATAGTCTGTAGGACCACCTTTCGCTGCAATTACTGCTGCAAGTCTTTTCAGGTATGTCTCTACCAGCTTTGCATCTAGAAGTGACATTTTCTCCCATTCTTCTTTGTAAATGCTCTATCTCAGTGAGATTGGATGGAGACGTCTGTGAACAGCAATTTCAAGTCTTGCCACAGATCCTCAATGGGATTTCGGTCTGGCCTTTGGGCCATTCACACTCATGAATCTGCGGTGATGGGTTCAGCATGAGGCTGCGGTATGTGCATTGCATTACACACATCTATTGCCTGGTACATTCTCATACTTACCACAATGCTCTTCAATTCTAGAAAATGTCAATCTGACATTTACAGAGTCACTTTTATCCCAAGTTTCAGAGCTACAACTAGAAGATGATTCCAAAAGTATAGTATCCAGAATATTAGTAATATACAGTGATCAGAAAAATAAGATTATCCCAAGATAATAGGACAAAACGCCAACATAAAGTGTCATGCAGTGCTCCATCATTAGTGGCAAATGCTGCCCATGTCAGTAATGTCATACAGAGCCCATAAGAATATATTCACCACCAATATTATAAACCCAGGTATGACAATAGTCATTATGGCACATTATACCGATACATGTGTAGGCTCCGCATGGTGCTGGAATTCAGAAGTTCAAAGTGCACATTTCTTATAGCTCCTATATTGTACATATGGCAACTATATGGCACAGTTGAATGGCATTACCCATATGGGCAGTTCATGGCACTAGTTATATTCACAGTATATGGTAACAGAATTGTATCCACCTGTATTTTATATTTAATGTGCTGTCTATAAAAGGATAGTTTTTTACATCAGTCAGATTAATTACATTATTAAAAGGCTATACGCAATTTCTTAATTGGGTAAAATTGCAAAGTGCTTGTAAAAATAGGGAACTTTGCAAATAACCCCTTTTTAAAAATTCTCTTAATTTCTCATGAGAGGAGGTATTTTTAATTCTAGAATTTGCTTGTTGCCTAGGTCAGCCACCATTCTGTCTGTCAGAGTTGACTGATCTCCCAAACAAGGAGACTGTAACGGGTCTGGGAGGCAGAACCTCTGGGCTACTATACAAGGGGGCGGTCCTTGTAAGGGAGCGGGTGGCGACCAGGCAGGCAGTCACAGCAGGTGACCGGGACAGTCTCTGGGTGTACGGGCAGGGGGTCACGGCAAGTGACCGGGGCAGTCTCTGAAAGAACGGGCTGGAGGTCACGGCAAGTGACCGGGGCAGTCTCTGGAAGAACGGGCTGGAGGTCACGGCAAGTGACCGGGGCAGTCTCTGGAAGAACGGGCTGGAGGTCACGGCAAGTGACCGGGGCAGTCTCTAGGTAAAGGGTAGGTACGACCTGTGATGGCTGAACCTCCAGGTAGGCTAGCAAGGCAGATGGAGGATGTGTGCTCCCAGGTGAGCAAGCGAGAGTCTCTGGAATAGCTGGTGGTCACAGCACGTGACGGCGGAGCCTCCAGGTAGGCAAGCGGGCAGGTAGCGGAGAAGTGCTCCCAGGTGAGCGGGCAAGAGTCTCTGGAATAGCTGGTGGTCACAGCACGTGACGGCGGAGCCTCCAGGTAGGCAAGCAGGCAGGTAGCGGAGAAGCGCTCCCAGGTGAGCGGGCAAGCTGGTCCTTAGACAGACTGACAGGAGTTGTAAGGCAGACCGTCGGACCTCAGGCTAGCAAGCAGGTAGCAGGAACAACAGGCAGGAAACAGACAGCAAACTGGCAGGACTCTGGCAGAAATCAGGCAGGTAACTGGCAGGTAACTGGCAACGGGACCTGAGGGCTGAAGAAGAGTAGTGAACAGTGCAACAACATTGCTCGGGCACCTCCATTTTGGAGGAGGTGCCTTATATATGGTGAAGTCCTCCGGCCATTGGCCGGGGACTCCTTAGGACGGCGCGCGCGGCCCCTTTAAGAGGGAGGGAGAGCGCGCACGCCCTAAGCACAGTGGCCGGGAAGGAGCGCGCGCTGCCAGCAGAGCGGGAGGAGGACGCCGGGCACGGAGCAGGGAGGTGAGGGGAACAGCGTCCCTGCCTAGCAGAGGGCAGGGACGCCGGCGCTACAGAGGACAGCGCTTACAAGTTGTTTCCCATGGAGCTTGTGAGTGCTGCTGAGAAGCTGTCTAGATACCAGGATTCAGCCACCTTCAGGGTCCTTGAGCTCCTCCAATGCCTCATGCCACATCCAAGCACTGATTTTACAATACATACTGCTTATAGTATTATATATTATTATGCAAATCTGTTAGCCCAGATGAGGCTGGTGTACTTGTCAGCATATGCATAAGGATGGCTGTATAATCCTTTGTGAAACTTTTCCTTTATCACATTAAAATAAGGATAAAACGCTCCTCTTAACATCAGGATTGCACAGCCATCCTGATGTGAATTTTCAGAGTACGTACATCAGCCCCATCTGGTCCGAGATCTGATTAATAGTATTTTTACAGTTTGCTTTGTGAAACCTGGTCATATAACTGCTTGAACGTGTGAGTGCTGTTCTGTAAGAGGACGGACACCGAGACAGCTTGAGATACTGCGGAGGAGCCTTCCAGCAGGTGGTGTAAAGTTTGGAAAGTGGAAGCCCAGCGTAAATGTTTTTGCCAGTCATCTATCTGTGGTGAAGCTGTTCCCCTATTTAAGAGTATTTGTAGTTATGAAGCATGTTGGCGTCTCGGAGACTCTGTGACCAGTAAGCTTGTTGCCTCTTTTCAGTAACATTATCCTAAACTGTCACCAGTATGTGCCTGAATTACTTCTGCCGTCCTTTAGTGGTGACACCAGATACCAGTCTGCCACCAATGTCATTGTATCCTAAAGAAATGTCCTAAAGCATTCCCACCCCATAATCACACTGTGCCTTACAGGCATTTAGTGTTCATAGAGAAGGTCGTCTACTCTGGAGCAATGGACATCATGAAGCTTCACTAGAAGAGCATCTATCCCTTCTGTAGTAAGCCCAATTATTCTATGCATTACAGCTATTTAGTTACACAGCAAATATGTAATTCTACATTGAAAGCTCAGGCCAGAAGTGGCATGCTGGGTCATTTAATAAGGGTCTGTGTTATTGAAGCAAATTGTTTCCATTAAAATTGTACTAAGTATTATTTTTAAGTCAAAGTAAAATGTATAATACAAAAGCGTCAACATGATCTTTATCAAACATTCACTGTGAAAAATAATAATGTGACATAAGAAAAAAATATGAAGAACTTCCAATATACATCTAAGACAAAATGTATAATCTAGAATATAGTGAATAAGCGAATACTATTGAGAAGCGAATATCAAGTATAAGCAAATAATCCTCATTAGGGTTTAGCAAAAAATTACAAAAACATGCTAATATGCCGAGACACTAGCAATGACTAATCTAGAATTCAGCAGAAAGAACAATCTGTGTGCACCAAATATGGAATTAAATTACAAATAACTCCAGTCCATATATTGATAATACAATTTATCACAGGAAAATAGTTATATGTGAAAAAGTATGTAGTATAGTGTAAAAAATATAACCCACCAATATTATTACTATTGGCAAATAAAATCCTTGTGTCCGGTCTAGGAGGGCTGTATTTCCCTATTTACACTAATAAAAAGCGCGATCATTGCCTTGTCATTTCCTATAGTATTAACACCAGAATGAGTATCCACAGCGGCATCTCAAGTTCAGACTTACACTATTTTTGATGGACTAGAAGCCAAGGGCATGTTCACATGTTGCATTTTTGCCGTATTTTCAAAAGTTATTTCCGCACGTTCTTTGCATGAAAAAACGCAGTGTTTTAATGTACTAGCAAAGTCAATGAGATTTATGGAATCTCATGTACATTCTGCTTATTTTTTCCTTGCAGATTTGAAGAAGTTTCATATCTTCTGCATGTCAATTCTTGAAGCGTTTTTGCACATATTTTAGGCAGCATTTTACCCGCCAACACTCTAGTATTTCTTTTCCTCTACAAATAATAACCGTGTGCACATCCCCTAAATGCTGCAAAACAGCGTCAGAAGGAAAATGGTGGCAAAGAGCGTTCTGCAAAACAGCAAACTCACACATGTGGGTTTTCTAAGAAGCCATTATAGTAACTAGAAATTATTCTTTAGAAACCTATAGTTGTCATTACGTGTAAATATTACTATCGAGATTGCTGCAAAGTATATTCAAGTCTTAACCTGAAAATGTGAAAAAGATCTGGATATTTGAGTCTTTCTATAGGAAAAAAGGCAGCAGAAAAGCTAAAATAAACCTCTATCTGTGAGCTTGGCCTAATACTATGTGATATGATGAGAATAAAATAGAAAAACACCAATATCTGATAACTCATATATATGACTGCTTATGGTCAATTCCTATCACATGACCAGTGAGCACATTGGAATGTTGCCGGTTGGCAGTTGGAGAGTTGCGGTTGGCTTGCATGCGGATGAGGAGGAGCTGCCTTCAGCAAAGCGACATTATGGAGATTAAAGAGGAGGACTTTAGGATGAGAGGGAAGAAAAGGAGAAGAAATGTTTTGGACTCATCGGATGATGAGAAGCCGTCCATCAAGAAGAGCCATAGGAGAGGAGAGAAGAGAAATGGCTCAGAGTTGGAGATCGTCTCTCAGAAGATTGATCACCAAGGCCAGAAAGAAGAACAGGAATGTCATCAGGAGGTCCTAGCTAGAAGAAGTGGAGCCAAGAGGAGAAGACAAATCTTTGGCTCATCACATGAAAGCTCTTCAATCAAGAAAGAAGAAGAAGGGCAGAAGACCACCAAGGGCACAGGTAATACTATACATCAGCTTACCACAGGGAGCACCATGACATGTAGCTTCTCATGCCCACACTTACAGATCAGGGCAATGTTGTCACTTTACACAAGTTACACATCTTTTAAATCTGACAGGTGGAGGATGTGATACATGAGCAAGATCTGAAGCTGGAGGGTTGTAGAACTGTTCCCCAGTCCATTTATATATATGTATATATTCAGTACTTTGTTAAACCCCTACATGATCAGGCCATTTTTCCCCATTCTTGCCAAGGCACATTTTTTTCTTATTTTCATACATATGGTTTAAAAAACTGTAAAAAATTGTAATGTTTGGATATTTAAATATTTTTTTGTGAAACATCGAGTCTAAATTTTACAATATTTTAATATTATTTTATTTTTTTTCTGGTAATATCTGTAGTAAATAAAGGATTTCTGTGCTTGTGTTATTTTTATATATTAGTTACATGGTTTTTTGTTAGGGATGGGGCTTGTAAATGCAATTTGGATAGTCATTGTTTTTTTATTTATTTTTTCCTGTTTTTTTTGCTCTTTATTTCAATGATTTTACACAGGGGTTGTCTTAACTTTTGAAACATTTGATTTTTTTCTTGCTTGAATGGATAAAAAAAATTGCAATATGGTTTCATTAAAATAAAATTGAGTCGTTTGCCTCCTATAGTCTTTGTGTTGCGCTGTCTATTGCTGGCTGCAGAATTAGTTAATGAGGTTGACCATTTTATCTTTACTTTAACAGATGTGTTGGGGACATGATTTTGTGGCATTTACTATGATATACTGTAGGTATGTCAGATTCTCCTCCTGCTCTTGTTACTGCAGCTTTCCTTACAGACTGCCCAGCTCTCTAGTCTATAATATGGCTGCTGGTGGAGGAGCAGTGACCAGACCTGTCCGTCAGTCTACTTCACTATAAAAGCATCTTTCTCATGGGAGGTTCTCAATAGGACAAGGCTGATGGAGTGGTCTGGTTACATGCTCCTCCATCAGTGACCATTGTATGGACTGGAGAGCTGTGCAGTATGTGAGGAAAGCTGAACTAACAAGTGCAGGAGGAGAACCTGCCATACTTATATAATAGTAATTGTTAATAAACCTGTGTCCCAAACACATCTGCTGGTATATTGATCCTAGTTACAGGGGACATTCAACCTACTGCCTATATAGCAGGGTTGACTGGGTCTCCTAGGACCCAGAAGCTCTTGCTCTTTCTCTACACCCGGCCATCACATGATCTCTGGGTCTGGAGCAGGAAGCGCTATCTGCGCTTACCATACTGAATACACAGCACTTGTTCAGAGCTGTGTACACAGTAATTGAAAAGGCAGAGACGGTAATAAATCCTCTCTACCTTCTCTATAGGGAGTATCCAAAAAGAAAAGAGTCGGCCCCTATAAATGCTCTTCCATAACTATATAACCCAAAAAGAGAAAAATGGAAACAGGAGCAAATCCAATAAAAGTTACATTTTTATTGCAAAAATGTAAGTAAAATCAGACATAATCAAAAGAGATAAAAAATCCAAGGGAAAGAGGTGACAACAAAGTGCCACGGAACCACAGGAATAAACCAATGTAAGGCAAGAGACAATATATCTACTGTATATATATGTATATATATATATATATATGTATATATACAGTGCTGGCCAAAAGTATTGGCACCCCTGCAATTCTGTCAGATAATACTCAGTTTCTTCCTGAAAATGATTGCAATCACAAATTCTTTGGTATTATTCTCTTCATTTAATTTGCTTGCAAGGAAAAAACACAAAAGAGAATGAAGCAAAAATCAAATCATTGATCATTTTACACAAAACTCCAAAAAAGGGCCGGACAAAAGTATTGGCACCCTCAGCCTAATACTTGGTTGCACAACCTTTAGCCAAAATAACTGCGAACAACCGTTTCTGGTAACCATCAATGAGTTTCTTACAATGCTCTGCTGGAATTGTAGACCATTCTTCTTTGGCAAACTGCTCCAGGTCCCTAATATTTGAAGGGTGTCTTCTCCAAACTGCCATTTTGAGATCTCTCCACAGGTGTTCTATGGGATTCAGGTCTGGACTCATTGCTGGCCACCATAGAAGTCTCCAGTGTTTTCTCTCAAACCATTTTATAGTGCTTTTGGAAGTGTGTTTTGGGTCATTGTCCTGCTGGAAGACCCATGACCTCTGAGGGAGACCCAGCTTTCTCACACTGGGCCCTACATTATGCTGCAAAATTTGTTGGTAGTCTTCAGACTTCATAATGCCATGCACACGGTCAAGCAGTCCAGTGCCAGAGGCAGCAAAGCGACCCCAAAACATCAGGGAACCTCCGACATGTTTGACTGTAGGGACCGTGTTCTTTTCTTTGAATGCCTCTTTTTTTTTCCTGTACACTCTATGTTGATGCTTTTTCCCAAAAAGCTCTACTTTTGTCTCATCTGACCAGAGAACATTCTTCCAAAACGTTTTAGGCTTTCTCAGGTAAGTTTTGGCAAACTCCAGCCTGGCTTTTTTATGTCTCGGGGTAAGAAGCGGGGTCTTCCTGGGTATCCTACCATACAGTCCTTTTTCATTCAGATGTCGACGGATAGTACGGGTTGACACTGTTGCACCCTCGGACTGCAGGGCAGCTTGAACTTGTTTGGATGTTAGTCGAGGTTCTTTATCCACCATCCGCACAATCTTGCGTTGAAATCTCTCGTCAATTTTTCTTTTCCGTCCACATCTAGGGAAGTTAGCCACAGTGCCATGGGTTTTAAACTTCTTGATGACACTATGCACGGAAGACACAGGAACATTCAGGTCTTTGGAGATGGACTTGTAGCCTTGAGATTGCTCATGCTTCCTCACAATTTGGTTTCTCAAGTCCTCAGACAGTTCTTTGGTCTTCTTTCTTTTCTCCATGCTCAATGTGGTACACACAAGGACACAGGACAGAGGTTGAGTCAACTTTAATCCATGTTAACTGGCTGCAAGTGTGATTTAGTTATTGCCAACACCTGTTAGGTGCCACAGGTAAGTTACAGGTGCTGTTAATTACACGAATTAGAGAAGCATCACATGATTTTTCAAAGGGTGCCAATACTTTTGTCCACCCCCTTTTTTAGGTTTGGTGTGGAATTATATACAATTTGGCTTTAGGACAATTCTTTTTGTGTTTTTTTCATTGAAGACAAATTAAATGAAGAGAATAATACCAAAGAATTTGTGATTGCAATCATTTTCAGGAAGAAACTGAGTATTATCTGACAGAATTGCAGGGGTGCCAATACTTTTGGCCAGCACTGTATATATATATATATATATATATATATATAGGGTGGGCCATTTATATGGATACACCTAAGTGATATCAACTTCCTGTTTGTGGCCCATTAGTATATGGGAGGGGGAAAACTTTTCCAGATGGGTGGTGACCATAGCGGCCATTTAGAAGTCGGCCATTTTGGGTCCAACTTTATTTTTTTCAATGGGAAGAGGGTAATGTGAAACATCAAACTTATTGAGAACTTCATAAGAAAAACAATAGTGTGCTTGGTTTTAACGTAACTTTATTCTTTCATGAGTTTTTTACAAGTTTATGATCACTTATAAAATGTGTTCAAAGTGCTGCCCATTGTGTTGGATTGTCAATGCAACCCTTTTCTCCCACTCTTGACACACTGACAGCAATGCCGCAGAAGAAATGCTAGCACAGGCTTCCAGTATCCATTGTTTCAGTTGCTGCACATCTCGTATCTTTATGGTATGGTGTGGTATATGGAGTACAAAGATAGTGGGGCCATTCTTCATCAATGGAAACCTCAATGCCACTGGATATCTGAAACTGCTACATGTTGATGTGTTGCCCTCTTTATGCACTGAAGATGGCACGTTCCCTGAGTTTTTCCAACAAGATGGTGCACGATCACATTATGGGTGTCAGATCAGAGCATTCCTACATGAACTGTTTCCTGGAAAGTGGATTGGTCGTCGTGGGCTAGTTGAATGGCCACCAAGGTCTCCCGATCTGACCCCCTTAGACTTTTATCTTTGGGGTCATCTGAAGGCAATTGTCTATGCTGTGAAGATATGAGATGTGCAACATCTGAAACAACGGATACTGGAAGCCTGTGCTAGCATTTCTTCTGCGTTGTTGCTATCAGTGTGTCAAGAGTGGGAGAAGAGGGTTGCATTGACAATCCAACACAATGGGCAGCACTTTGAACACATTTTATAAGTGGTCATAAACTTGTAAAAAACTCATGAAAGAATAAAGTTACGTTAAAACCAAGCACACCATTGTTTTTCTTATGAAATTGTCAATAAGTTTGATGTGTCACATGACCCTCTTCCCATTGAAAAAAATAAAGTTAGATTCAAAATGGCCGACTTCAAAATGGCCACCATGGTCACCATCCATCTGGAAACGTTTTCCCCCTCCCATATACTAATGTGCCACAAACAGGAAGTTGATGTCACCAACCATTCCCATTTAATTTAGGTGAATCCATATAAATGGCCCACCCTGTGTATACATTTATGTATATATATATATATATATATATATATATATATATATATATAGAAAGAAAGAATATCAAGAGGCAGCACTCCAAAAATATTATAGAAAAATGGACTTTAATGAGCCCAAAGGCAACGTTTCGGTTCACAGAATCTTTCTCAAGCAGAGTTCAAGTGCATATAGTGCAATATATAGTTACAAACAGTGATTCCATAATTATAATTAATTGATACAAAACCATGATTACATAAGAAAAGTGCAGTAGTGCATATCACAAAATATTATTCAGTTACATACATAGTGATAAAATTTTAGACAGATATATTATTATCATCAATTACAGTATCCATAACTCTCATAAAGTGATAAGTGCTTTGATTAGTATTTATCAGTGCCAGGTGTACATTATAAATCATAATATATTTGAGGTTGCGACTCACACTGCAGCAATCATGCATGACCACGTTTCTTACTTCCTCCACGCTGTCCTCGGCGTCTCAAAATCCCATCTGCGCATGTCTCCCAGGAAATCCCCATTATCTCGTCACATGATCGGGGCAAACCTGGTCCGCCCGCTTCGTGACGTCACCGGGCATGCGCATTACACTTCTATTGCTACAATCGCCATCTTTTAAATTGGCAAGCCCCACCAAAAGCTTTTCTTCAAATGTAAACAACGTATGTGCTTTAATGATTTCTCTTATCCCCTATTTATAATAAAAGCGCACTATTTCTCATTATTAGGGACAACATTCTGTTAGCAGTTTCCCAATATATTTGCATTGCAATGACAGTATTCAAATAGTGATTCCTGTGTCCATAAGGCTATGTGCCCACGATGCAAAAATGAAGCAGAAAATTTCTGCAGCATTTCTGCATCTCCCTGGCAGAAAAAACGCATGCAGATTGTACATGCAGATTGTGCATGCGTTTTTCCTGCAGAATACATGCGGATCCACATGCGGATTCACATGCGTTTCCGCATGCAGATTGACAAGCGCTTTCCAGGCGATTAGCATCACTTGGAAAGTGCTTGACAACTAGGTCACACTGTATAAATCCATGCAAACAGCATGGATTTATATAGTGTGAACCGTAAAAATTAAAACAAATAAAGCTATACTCACCCCCGAGGCCCCGGTGTGGCTGCAGCGCTGCTTCCTGGCTGGTTCCCGGCTGCCAGCATATCGCGAGACAGAGCGGTGAAGGGCCTGCGGTCACATGACTGTGACGTCACCGCAGGTCCTCAAGCGATGCCGGCATTCAGAGAGAAGACGCCGGACAGGTGAATATAACTTTATTTGTTATTTTATTCTTTTTTTACAGGTACAATGGTACCCAGGTCTGGATGAGAGTCTCCTCTCCTCCAGAACTGGGTACCATCCGCACATAGAGACGCATAGAATCCGCTTGTACAAATGTACAGTCGCGGTTTCTATGCATTTCAATGCAAGTCAATGGCGGGAGTTCCGCTGCGCTTCCGCAAAATTAAATGACATGCTGCGGATTTTTGTACGCAGCATAAACGCTGCGGAAAAATCCGCAGCATGTGCATAGAACATGCGGAATCCCCTTGGGGACCATGGGGGGCGGATTACCTAGCGTTTAACAAGCGTTTATGCTGCGGAAATTCCGCAGCATAAACGCTTGAAAAACGCTACGTGGGCACTCAGCCTCAATGAACTGAGGGATAATATTTATTACATAACCCAAACACCCTTCCATGGAATTCCCTATTCCTAGGTTCATCCATGGAGTGAGATTAATAGGTCAGAGGAGGAACCCTCAACAGGTCTCCACCTCCTTCCCAATCTCAGGTGTTTAATTGGGAATACATTACAATCCAATTCCCTCCATAAGTAGGAATACCATTTCATAATGTAAAAATATATATCTATAACTTTTTATATATATATATATATATATATATATATATATATATACATACAGTTAAGTGTCTATAAAGAAGGAATAATCAACAAGTGTTATTAAAGCATGATTCGTCCCAAGGGAGGCAGAGAAAAATCAATAAATACGTTCAATTGATTCATTAACATACTTACTGCATCCCATGCACAAAGGTTAATGATACACTAAATTAGGGATAAGACATAGAGCAACTGGAAAAGAATGTATCAGAGTCCAGATCACAAGTAAAGCATATAAAGTACGAGTGCACAGCAGGAACTAATTATACAGTACAAGTTGCTAATATCCAAATAAGGAGAAGAATCATGCCTATGACACAGATGTCACAACATAAGTATATCTTCTAGTGAGAGTAATACACAGTGACACATATAGAAAGTTATGGTCCCACATAAAATGAGAGTACAGCCTAGTTACAACCTGTAGATGGCATGAAAGCAGCCCTGACGCGCGTTTCAAGTCCTGCTTCTCCAGGGGGCGATTGTGTATGGGTGATGTAGCACCCTGAGGATTCGGCTGCTACAGGGGTATTGCACCTCAACCCAGAGGTGTGATATTCCACTCCCGGGTAAGGATGGAGTGTGGAACTGAGCTCGGTAGGCTGCATGCACTACATACATCCCATTTCCGAGGAACAGGCCGACGGTACTCCCACTTAGAAATGTGCAGGTACGACCGAGTCTGTTCCTGGCTGGAGTGGGAGGGGGGTGGTACGTCCCAAGTAGTGTAGGGGCAGATAGGGGGAGCAGCCTGGGTAAAGTTAGGAGCTCATTGGGTGCTGGTCACCTGAGCTCACACATAGAGGGTGTATATAAGGTGGGCACCAACTAAGAACAGGGTCAGATGCAGAGAACAAGTCAGCGAGCAGAGGAGAAGAGAGACCCAGAGTGAGAGAGGAGAAGAGAGACCCAGAGGGGGAAACAGAAAAGAGGACTCCAAGAACCCAAATTAAATCCCCGGGTGAAGAGTCGGCACAGGGTACCGGATCCCAAACTGGCGGGGGCAGAAAACACACCCTAGCCAGAGACCGGAGGCCGTGGGCAGCATCTGCCACGGCCACCCACCACATCCACCCCGAAGGCACACCACATGAAGGGTCAGGGAACCCAAGGCCAAGGGTGTCCCAACAGAAGGCCCGAGGGAGCTGGACCTAGGTGGATCACTGGTGGGGACGGCCAGAGAACGGGACAGAAGGAGAGCTCAGGGCCACGCTCCGGACTTGTTTGGGGGTTGGCTGGATCCAGGACCTGGTGGACGCAGCACGGCTCGGGTGGTCACTCGAAGCTGGAGTGACCAGTACAACATCTGCAGTAAGTAAACACCCTTAACTGCACAACCCGACTCTGTCTTCATTGCCGTCTGCACTGCACCACCACAACCCCCATCCTCTGCACCTGTCCCCTCTGAGGCTATACCCCTCCCGTTGGGGGTTATCCCACCAAGCTGCGCACCCACCATCAGCCTCAGCGGACCCTGCTGCAGCGGCGGCCACAGTGACCGCATCACAACGGGTGGCGTAGTCGACACAAAAGAACTCTTAATAACATCTGTAGGACTGCCACATAACACTGAGTTTGACGCCCTGGGCACGGGCCGGGTCACAGCCGCTCGGAGACTACAACCCCCCATCTGATCCGGTGCCGGGTATTCCCCTCAAAAAGGAATATGTCCCAGGGGGCGCGTCAACTTTGGCGTAGTCGGCAGGATTACGTGCCCACAACACCCGGGTACTGCGTGCCTGAAGAAAAGTGCAAGTTTACCTCAGAAAGAAGTCTCCCGCCGGTTCCGGAGGGTCCACGCCATCGGACCCCATCACAGGCCGTTTCCCGCCGATTGTCCGCCATTTCCAGCTTGTTCCCGCCATCTGCAGAGTTTCCCGCCACTGGGCGACGCTTCCCGCCAAATCTGAAGATTTCCCGCCTTGGAAGAGCAGCGGACGCCATTATGGGCGTGCCAAAGGAGGGCAAGAGGCCGCCTCCCATCGTGGGCCAGGACAGAAAATGGCGCCAAAAGTGGAAACCGCCCCCACCAACAGAGACTGTGATGCTGGAGGTGTCTGTCAGCGTGAAAGAACTACCCCTGGAGCTGACAGTCACCGAGTTGCCCCGGGACCGCCCTCGAAGTGGGAGGAGACGAAAGAAAAGAACGAAGATGGGTGCCGCCTGGAGCAGTCTGGAGCGAGCGCACCCGGAGGCAAGAAGCCTGGAGAGGAGTAGCGGAGGAGCTTACCCGGAGATGGAGAGAAAGCAGAACAGCACCGGCCCGCTGGCCAGGAGTCTGCTAGAGACCGAGGAAGGAGAGCAGAGCAGCACCGGCCCGCTGGCCAGGAGCCTGCTGGAAGAAGAGCAGAGCAGCACCGACCCGTTGGTCAGGAGCCTGCTAGACACCACGACCCCACTAGGCCTAGTGGAGGTCCTTGCACAGCTCCCCCGAGACCGGGAGTGTGCACAGACTGCCCTGGAGGGCCTCGCACGGAGGATGGCCCGGGTACAGCGCGAGATATTGGCGGAATGGAGCCGGGAGATGGCCCAGCAAGCTGAGACCAGTCAACGGAGCACGCTACCCTGGAAGAGGAAACAGACCGCCTCTGAGGATGGCGCGGGAGGACCAAAGGCCGGAGACGGCGCCGAGAAGGGAGCCGGACGCAAGGAGGCAGGTAAAGGGGACGCCTATACCCCAAGCCGGGAAACCGCCCACCTGCCCCAGCTCCCCGTCGCAGAGCCCGAAAGTCCCCCTGCTGTGCCCGTAGCCGCCATGTCACCGCTATGGACTAGGCCCCGACCGGAAGCCGCCGCAGCGGCCCCTGTGACGTCACGCGCCTCGACCCGGAGCGTGACAAAGCAAGAAATACCACCAGCCTGGTCGCAAGGCCTAGTACCCCCGGGCGCCGCATCACCAACAGCGCCCCCTACCTCCGCGGAGCCTCCGGCCTGGTCGCAAGGCCAGGTAGCCCAGGGCGCCGCCGTATTAACGGTGCCCTTCACCTTCCAGGTGCCCCAGGCCTGGCCGCAAGGCCTGGGCAATCCGGGCGCCACCACCACCGCGCCCGCGCCCGAAAAAACCAAGGGTGCCACACCTGGGGAAGGACTTGTTCAGCCAGCTCACATGGCCGGACGGGCGGCCCTTCATCTGGCCCGAAGAATTCCATGAGCTGGAACGGCGGCAGAGACTAGGGCCCTTGTGTGAGCCCCTGATTCCGGCTCCGAAGCCCGTGGCACGGGTCTCGCCTCCTCTGGAAGAAGCCCAATTTGCGTGGGACCCCACGGGAGAAGATCTAATGGGGTTCACCGGAGAAACCCGGGCAGCTGCAGCAGAGCGCGCTGAGTGCTGCCGTCAGCAGCTCGCGGAGTTCGCAAGGGAGCAGAGAGAGAGGCGGGTCCGAGAGCAACAGGCCCAAGTACGGAGTGCCGAGCAGAAGAGCCGGACCAGGAGGGACCCCCGTGCAGCGCATTGTCCCCGCACCATCGGGACAGTGATCAAGTTCAACCAGCAGCATGGGTGGGGCTTCATCCGAGACCGCAACACCTTCGGTGACGTTTTTGTAACGCGCAGAGACGTTGAATCCCATCTGCCGGAGGGTCACAGAGGTCGTGACCTCTACATCGGAGACGAGGTCACCTTCACCCGGCACAAGTGTGCCAAAGGACCTTACGCCCTCCACGTACACCGCCTGACGGAGGAGGAGTTGCGGTGCGAGGAGGAGGAGCAAGAGGACCCGGACGGGTCTGAAGTTACAACCAGCTACAAGCAAAGAGCAGGAGGAAGACGCCGTTGAGTGCGGCAGAGCAGTAGATGTAAATAGTTACCCGACCGGGTACCAAAGAAACTGTTGCTACATATATATAGTCCCCGTTGGGACCAGCATGAGTGAACTGTTTACCCGTTATTCCGTATCCATACCAGGCTGAGGACTGTGAGCAGCCATTCCCTTCCCTTTACCTGGCCGAGGACTGAGAACGGCCAACTTCCCCTGTATATAGTTGCGCTTCCTAAAGCGCCCCCTACCGGTTTTATAGGAAAACCAGTTTTCCAGAAAGACTGTCGCACTTTACCCGGTCACACGTTGCACAGTGACCGGAGGAGGAGCCAGAGGCGACGAGAATGTTTTATCTGAAAAGTTTTATATATATATAATGTTTTTATATGTTTTATATGTTTATGCAAAAATTTGTATGTTTGGTGTTATGTCTTACAGCCCGAGGACGTGCTGTGATTTACCAGGGGGGAATGTAGCACCCTGAGGATTCGGCTGCTACAGGGGTATTGCACCTCAACCCAGAGGTGTGATATTCCACTCCCGGGTAAGGATGGAGTGTGGAACTGAGCTCGGTAGGCTGCATGCACTACATACATCCCATTTCCGAGGAACAGGCCGACGGTACTCCCACTTAGAAATGTGCAGGTACGACCGAGTCTGTTCCTGGCTGGAGTGGGAGGGGGGTGGTACATCCCAAGTAGTGTAGGGGCAGATAGGGGGAGCAGCCTGGGTAAAGTTAGGAGCTCATTGGGTGCTGGTCACCTGAGCTCACACATAGAGGGTGTATATAAGGTGGGCACCAACTAAGAACAGGGTCAGATGCAGAGAACAAGTCAGCGAGCAGAGGAGAAGAGAGACCCAGAGTGAGAGAGGAGAAGAGAGACCCAGAGGGGGAAACAGAAAAGAGGACTCCAAGAACCCAAATTAAATCCCCGGGTGAAGAGTCGGCACAGGGTACCGGATCCCAAACTGGCGGGGGCAGAAAACACACCCTAGCCAGAGACCGGAGGCCGTGGGCAGCATCTGCCACGGCCACCCACCACATCCACCCCGAAGGCACACCACATGAAGGGTCAGGGAACCCAAGGCCAAGGGTGTCCCAACAGAAGGCCCGAGGGAGCTGGACCTAGGTGGATCACTGGTGGGGACGGCCAGAGAACGGGACAGAAGGAGAGCTCAGGGCCACGCTCCGGACTTGTTTGGGGGTTGGCTGGATCCAGGACCTGGTGGACGCAGCACGGCTCAGGTGGTCACTCGAAGCTGGAGTGACCAGTACAACATCTGCAGTAAGTAAACACCCTTAACTGCACAACCCGACTCTGTCTTCATTGCCGTCTGCACTGCACCACCACAACCCCCATCCTCTGCACCTGTCCCCTCTGAGGCTATACCCCTCCCGTTGGGGGTTATCCCACCAAGCTGCGCACCCACCATCAGCCTCAGCGGACCCTGCTGCAGCGGCGGCCACAGTGACCGCATCACAACGGGTGGCGTAGTCGACACAAAAGAACTCTTAATAACATCTGTAGGACTGCCACATAACACTGAGTTTGACGCCCTGGGCACGGGCCGGGTCACAGCCGCTCGGAGACTACAACCCCCCATCTGATCCGGTGCCGGGTATTCCCCTCAAAAAGGAATATGTCCCAGGGGGCGCGTCAGGTGACAGGCAGGGGGGTATATATATCCAAAGTATTTTGGCACGTGTAGCGGGGGTACAGCGACGCTTCCAGTGGCGGAAGCCAGCGCCGGAAGCCAGGGAGTCAGTGTCCAACGCAGCAGGTGCCCGCCTCCCGCTAACACGTCAGTAAGGAGGGCCCGAAGTGCCGCGTCATAGGGACACGTATTCATGGCAACCAGGTGCTTCTTGCCGGCTGGCAGAATGTGCACAATCATCAGGATGCCAAGAGATGCAGACATACTTAGAGGGAGAGAAAGAAATTGCGGAGAACATTACCGGCCCATACCTGGTGTAAGTTAATCATGACTTTCTATGTATATATATTTACTAGCTATTGAAGCCGTTCTATGCCCAGGTGGCGAGCATTTTTATTGGTATATGGTCTCCCATGCTGGTATGTGTGGTATGTGCTGCCCCCCTCCTGGTATTTGTGCTGCCCCCATCCTGTCCGCACCATCCTATCCTGGCATGCATGGCACTCCTCATCCCTATCCTGGTATGCATGGCCCCTCATCCGAATCCCGGTATGCGTGGCACCCCTCATCCCCAATCCCGGCATGCGTGGCACCCCTCATTCCCAATCCCGGTATGCGTGGCAACCCTCATCCCCAATCCCGGTATGCATGGCACCCCTCATCCCCAATCCCGGTATGCGTGACACCCCTCATCCCCAATCCCGGTATGCGTGGCACCCCTCATCCCCAATCCCGGTATGCGTGGCTCCCCTCATCCCCAATCCTGGTATGCGTGATACCCCTCACCCCACAATCCTGGTATATGCATGGTCCCCTCACCCCACAATCCTGATATGTGTGGCCCCCTCATCCATTTCACACTGTACACACATACAAAAAAAAATAAAGAGTTATACTCACCTTTGTTCTCTGTGCTCCAGCGCTGCTGCGTCCTCTTCTGCCGGAGGCCGGGGGAGGAGAGCAGCGCCGGGGCACTGCGCTGTCCGGCGCCATTTTTCTGAAGACACACTGTAAATGTGTCTTCAGTAAAATGGCAAAGGATAGCGCTATGTGCACGCGCCGATCCGACGCCTCACTCCTGCCCCCGGTCTCCGGCCAGAAGAGAGGTGCCGTGGCAACGCTCCTCCCGGTCAGGTAAGTATGCAAGTATGGCGCCGGAGAACGCGGTATGCGTTCAGTGTCTACGCATACCGCGATCTCCGGCGCCATACACCTCCTCTTACCTGTAACGGCTGGATGCATGATTCTGTCTGAAGCCAGACTGTGCGTCGCGCATGCGCAGTCTATCGAGGCTTCAGACAGAGGGATGCATCCCCGGTTATATTATATATATATATATATATATATATATATATATATATATATATATATACAGGGTGGTCCGAAAGTAGGTGGACAGAAAGTGTAATAAGGTTATGAAGGGGGAGATTTATCAAACATGGTGTAAAGTAAAACTGGCTCAGTTGCCCTTAGCAACCTATCAGATTCCACTTTTCATACCTCACAGACTCTTTGAAAAGAAAAGTCTATTTTCAACAAGTTGGGGCCCCTCCACATTATTCAAGAGTAATCCGCGAGTATCCTGATGAAACATTTCCTAATAAATGGATTGGCCGAAGAGGCCCACTTGATTGGCCGGTACGTTCACCAGACTTGACCCCAATGGATTTTTTCTTTTGGGGAGTACTCAAGGACAAAGTTTATAGTCGAAAACCAAAAAGTGTCAGTGACTTGAAAAATGACATAAGAGATGCACTTCAAGAAATTAATACCCAAAGAGACTTGTGCAAAAAAGTTTGTTGAAGCGCAAGAGGCGACTTCAAAGCTGTGCAAATTGTAATGGAAAACAGTTTGAGCCCCTGCATTGATAACATTTAAGGGCTTTTGTGTTATTGTTCAGAATAAAATGTAATTGTCAATGTTATGCTTGTGTTAGTAAATATAATTTTATATATAAATCAAAATAAATGTTATTATTTTCTGTCCACCTACTTTTGGACCACTATATATATATATATATATATATATATATATATATATATATATATATATATATATAAATACACAAAGATACAAAGATGTAGATAAAAGAGGGAAAATAATATATGAAAACACACAATCAGGAATAGACATCATATTGTGAGAATTATATACAACATATGTGTATAAAGTATAATGTCCACCAAGTAATACCCAAAGTATCATTATTAAATATAAAGGAGTATATATAGAGAGAGTCATGAGACAATATAATATAATATGTACTCAATATGGTACAGAGAATATGGGAATACCATGAGTATCAACAGAACAAAGTTATAAATTGTGCATAAATGTGCAAAACTAATGGTGGTAAAAAAGAGGGGAGGGAAGGGAAAGGGAAAAGGAAGAAAAAATGAAGATGTGACAAGTGAATGAAAACATGGAAACAATAATAAACAGAGAGTGCACGAATTGTGTGAATATTTTTTATTATTATTTCGTGACCAAGCCCATGTGGTGCAGATGTCGGATGCATCCAATGGCAACCAGAATCACAGCAACGTGAAAAACCACATATGTTACGTGAAAGTGTTACACTAGTGAGTAGTGATGAGCGAGCACGTTCGTTACTCGAGATTTATGAGCATGCTCGGGTGTTTTCCGAGCATCTTCAGTGTACTTGAATATCATGTTTGAGTCACTGTGTGTGCATGATTTGCGACTGTTTGACAGCTTTAACACATGTGAGGAATGCCTGTTTGTTAGGCTTTCCTCACATGTATTAAAGCTGTCAGTCGCAAATCATGCACACACAATAACTCAAACATAACACCTCAGCACGCTGAAGATACTGGGCGAGCACCCGAGCATGCTCGCCGAAAGGGTTAACAAACCACGCTCGCCCATCACTACTAGTGAGACCAATCACAGGTAAAATAAATATAATAAATAACAATAGTATGAAGAGATAGTTAATGTCACAATACAAATGTATGTGTGCCCTTCACATACGAGTGAGCATAGACATGTGTTATATAGTAACATAGCTACTGACATCAGTATAATGGAAAATGTACAATAAAAAAATCAGAAAATTATAAGCCACAATGGGCAAGAGGAATCGAAAAAATAAAATAAAAAATATACAAGTGATAGGAATACTGACGTGTCAGTGTGACACAGGAAGTGCATCTTAAAGTGCCCTTTTTTTGCATCCAAAATCACAGATTTAAAGCAACAATAAACAAAGAGTAAAAGCCGATGAATAACAATAGTGAGTAAAATGTTTTATAAAAAATGCTTATAGCGGATGGAATCAATTAGTGGCACACCGCACAGGAAATAGACAGGTCCGAAAAAGAGAGAGCAGCAGGGCGGGATGCTGCTGAAAGGTGAGTACATATCCATAAAAAGGGAGACGCGTGGAGCGCTGGCCCGCAAGGACGATCAGGCACCCGGTCCCCGAGGGGGGCAGAAAAAGGGAGGGAGGGAAGGGAGAAGAAGATCCTCCAAGTGAGTGGTGGTCCAGCATCTGTCTCACAGTAGAGTGTACAAAAATACTGGATACCCTGCATGTAAATAAAAAAGTGAGAAGTTATAAACAGCATAAAACATAAGTAACACCTAAACACAATAGCACATTACAAGAAAGGGACAAAACTGAGGACCTCGTTGAGGCCTTTGGGGCATATGCAATCAATTTTCATAATCCACCAACGGTCTTTCTCCAATCCCCCCCCCCTAGTCAATTAATATCCTGTCAATACCCCGAATTTGGAGGAGGCTAGCATCACACCCATGTTTTAACTTGAAATGCCTTGGGATAGGCTTCAATACAGTATCGGCAAGAGATTCTGATGCATTCTTAATATCTTGCACGTGCTCCCTCACACGCACTCTCAGTTGGCGAAAAGTAAGACCCACATAGATGAGGCCACATGGACACAAGGCGTGGTTGATTACGCCTTCTGTATTGCAAGATGTATGCTGTGTGATTTGAAACTCCTTATGACCATCACTTGATGGGAAGGATGTACACCGCACCAGATTTACACAGGCCGCACAGTTCTTGCATGGATAGAAGCCCCATCTGGGGCCTTTTGAGCTGAAGGCTTTCTCTGGTCCCGGATCTTTATGGTAACTATGTACCAGCAAGTCCCTCAGGTTCATCGCCCTTCTATAGGTGGTGGAAGGGACTGGTGTAGTACATTTGGAAAGGACTAGGTCTTGCTTCAAAATGGGCCAATATTTCCCCAATGCATTTCTAACATCTATCACAGTAATTGAAAAGCCAGAGATGGTAATAAATCCTCTCTACCTTCTCTATAGGGAGTCCGACTGTGACTGCCGGTAGGCTCGGGGCTGAGGTAACTGCACAATCTGGTGCAGGTGTTATACAATGTAGTGTTGTTTTAGAACAGACCTGCACAACAAACAGCTCATGTACCGCATGCAGCCCACCAAAGTTTTGCTGCAGCCCATGGAGCCGTCCAGGATATGGAGCTCCCATCTTCTTATATTCAAATGTTTCAGACGCAAACATATTTGAACACTGTCATCGGGACTAGGGTAAAACAGCGCTCGTCAGTCCCAGCCTCGACATGCTGCTGCTCGGCACGCTGCTGACGTCATCACACTATTGTCGGCACCCAAACACCTCAGAGGAGAAGAGATGGCACAGCCAATAGTAAGTCAAGGAGCCAAAGATTAAATTAATTATATCATTGTGGATGAGGAAGGAAGGGGCTAATGTTACAGTGAGGGCACATAATGAGGGTGACAATTGTCAAAGGGGGCACAATTGTGGTGGGGGTTCCTTCATTCAATCGGGCAATGTACAGGGGAATATTTTGGAGAGGGACAGTATGTGGGCATACAGTGGGTACAGAAAGTATTCAGACCCCTTTAAATTTTTCACTCTTTGTTTCATTGCAGCCATTTGGTAAATTCTAAAAATTTCATTTTTTTTCTCATTAACGTACACTCTGCACCCCATCTTGACTGAAAAAAAACAGAAATGTAGAAATTTTTGCAAATTTATTAAAAAAAAACCCTGAAATATCACATGGTCATAAGAATTCAGACCCTTGGCTCAGTATTGAGTAGAAGCACCCTTTCTATTTCAAGTGTTTATTTCTGTTAATGTTGATGACTATGGCTTACAGCCAATGAAAACACAAAAGTCATTGTCTCAGTAAATTAGAATAATTAACAAAAAACACCTCCAAAGGCTTCCTAAGCATTTAAAAAGTCCCTTAGTCTGTTTCAGTAGGCTCCACAATCATGGGGAAGACTTCTGACTTGACAGATGTCCAGAAGGCAGTCATTGACACACCCCACAAGGTCCCAGAGTTCCAATTTTCATTTGGAAATCAAGGTCCCAGAGTCTGGAGGAAGAGTGGAGAGGCCACAATCCAAGCTGCTTGAGGTCTAGTGTGAAGTTTCCACAATCAGTGATGGTTTGGGGAGTCATGTCATCTGCTGGTGTAGGTCCATTGTGTTTTTTCCAGGCCAAAGTCAGCGCAGCCGTCTATCAGGAAATTTTACAGCACTTCATGCTTCCCTCTGCTAACAAGCTTTCTGGAGATGGAAATTTCATTCTCCAGCAGGACTTGGCACCTGTCCACACTGCCAAAAGTACCAATACCTGGTTTAAAACCAACAGTATCACTGTGCTTGATTGGCCAGTAAACTCGCCTGACCTTAACCCCATAGAGAATCTGTGGGGTATTGTCAAGAGGAAGATGAGAGACCCCAGACCCAACAATGCAGACGAGCTGAAGGCTGCTATCAAAGCAACCTGGGCTTTCATAACACCTCAGCAGTGCCACAGGCTGATCGCCTCCATGCCACGCCGCATTGATGCAGTAATTGCAGCAAAAGGTGGTCCTACAAAGTGTTGACTCAGAGGGGCTGAATACAAATGCACGTCACAATTTTCAGATTTACATTTTTAAAATATTCAGAAAAACATGTATCATTTCCTTTACACTTCACAAATACTTGTACTCTGTGTTGGTATATCACATAAAATTCCAATAAAATACATTTAAGTTTTTGCATGTAACTTGAAAAAATGTGGAAAAGTTCACAGGATGTGAATACTTTTTCAAGGCACTACATTGTACATCTGCATGTACGTAGCTACATAAGTATGAGTAAATATATGTGTGTGTACTGAGAATGACATTTATTAAAGATATTGTCCACAGTTAAAAAGTAATAATTCAAAAAATTCCGTGTCAGCAGTGGTGACGTCTCATACATTCTCCTGATTGCTAACCAATGACTCGTCTCAATGGTTTTGTCCAATAAATAGAGACATCCTCAATGAGACCAGTGATTGTCTGCAGCAAGGTAAACAAGTGCAGGTTTGGACTACTGTGCCAGGCTCTGGAATAGCAAAGGATTTATCAGGGTAGTATCGTTTTATTTTTTTAATCATACTACTCCCTGAAGTTAGGACAAAAATCGAATTGAGGACAAGCCTCCTAATACTATTACAGACAACTCTCTGATTTTTTAGGACATTCCTGGGAAAAGGAGAGAGCTCCTTGATTACCAGAGAAGCCAGCAAATATCCCAAAGCATACTCTTCACAATATATTCACCTCTCGTGTTTTCTGCAATTCTTATAAGGCTGGGTGCCCACGTAGCGTTTTTCAAGCGTTTATGATGCGGAATTTCCGCAGCGGAAACGCTTGTGAAACACTAGGTAATCCGCACCCGATGGTCCCCAAGGGGATTCCGCATGTTCTATGCACATGCTGCGCATTTTTCCGCAGCGTTTATGCTGCGTACAAAAATCCGCAGCATGTCATTTAATTTTGCGGAAGCGCAGCGGAAGCCCCGCTATTGACTTGCATTGAGACGCATAGAATGCGCGTCTGTACATTTCTACAAGTGAATTCTATGCGTCTCTATGTACGGATGGTACCCAGTTCAGGAGGAGAGAAGACTCTCATCCAGACCTGGGTACCATTGTTCCTGTAAAAAAAAGAATAAAATAATAAATAAAGTTAATACTCACCTTTCCGAAGGCTTCTCTGCATGCCGGCATCGCTGAAGGACCTTCGGTGACGTCACAGTCATGTGACCGCAGGCCCTTCACCGCTCTGTCTCGCGATATGCCGGCAGCCGGGAACCAGACAGGAAGGAGCGCTGCAGCCACGCCGGGGCATCGGGGGTGAGTATAGCTTTATTTTATTTTATTTTTACGTTTCACACTGTATAAATCCATGCTGTTTGCATGGATTTATACAGTGTGACCTAGTTGTCAAGCACTTTCCAAGTGATGCTATCGCCTGGAAAGCGCTTGTCAATCTGCATGCGGAAACGCATGTGAATCCGCATGTGGATCCGCATGTATTCTGCAGGAAAAAAGCATGCACAATCTGCATGTACAATCTGCATGCGTTTTTTCTGCCAGGGAGATGCAGAAATGCTGCAGAAATTTTCTGCTTCATTTCTGCATCGTGGGCACATAGCCTAACTCCTGGCATCACTGCAACATAAAACCTGACACCAGAGGTGCTGTGGAGTGAAAAGGAGTTTAGGATCAGGACAAAGTGTCTGCAAATGTAGTCTCAGGTCTGTGCTGCAGATTAAGGTGCATTCACACTGCGCAGTTATCGGAAACCAGTGGAAACAGGCTGACGTTCGCCCGACAAACAAGCAAAGTGGTCTTTCATAGGGTAAAATGATCTTTTGTTTTGCTTAAATCTTTATCGATCTTGAAATAACCTATACAAAAAACTATGAGCAATAGCCAAGGTAGCATAAAAGGTATATATTTTATTAGTACAATTTAGACACATGATAAAATCTGATGAAAAAAGAGAAAATCAGATAAGGCTAAAAACACAGGCAAACCCCATGGTGCATAACAAAAGAATATGCAGCAATATTAAGTAATGTATACATAATAGGCTATTAGAAAAAGGTATGTTGGGTGGAAATAAATCCTACACACATATAAAGTGTAATAGACGCCAAATGTGATAAAGTATATATGCTGCACAAAATAACCCTAGTATAGATAGGCATACATTTGCAGCATGGTCTTTGATGCCAGCATCTATGTACAGCTGAGCTCTGCACCCCAACACAGTCTGTTTATATTGATTCTCATCTCAGCTTTTCATGGCTGACACAGGAATAATGCCGACCAGCTCTGGAGTTGTAGTTATTCCTGTCTCAATCATGCATGGCTAAGACTGAAGTAATCCTTTAACCTCCTAGCTTTAATGGGTAATTCTAGTGGGGTTATTTCCTAGTGCCCATGTTTATAGCTATTAGATCTCCTGTATGTAAGCTAGTAAGAAACTGTAGAAATATAAAATAATTATTAAAGAAATAGCAATGGTGTCACTTTCCTGCTCCCCTCCACACTTATTTCAATGAGTTGTTCGGCCTTAGGGTACAAGTCTGCAGTAACTATGTGACTACAGACTTGTGAGTCCTCACAGTGTGCAGTGTGTGTGCTGTTGAGGTTCTCCAGTGCCGGTGCCAGGAATGGGCAGGAGCATAACTGCAGGTATGCAATTTGCATACATGTGGTCATGTGCCGACGAGACATGTGCAGCTGTCCATGTCGCCCTGGCACTTTACAGAAAAATTGTGTGCCAGTTCAAATGTGCTGTTGCGTGTAGGGTGCGTTACACTCACTTGTAGGCCACAGGCCCCAGCTGTCTCCAGGTCTTCAACTTAAGGAGCTGCCGCACATAGATTAGGGAACACTCAGTTCGTTTCAACACACAGAAGTTTACTCGACAGTTCAATTGCATCAGATTGTAATACACAGTATCGGGCACAACATTCTCCATTTCTTATTTCCATAGTACAGAACATTTTCAGCATTTATTTACGTTCTAACTGGACTATCCCTACGTTCACTGATCCTGTCAGCCCCAGGATTTCCCAGTTGAGTTCCACAATACACCCGAGATCTGTTACATTTCCCATACACAATTGCACGTCCATCTTCCTCTGTATGTAAAGGGGTGAGGTGCTTGCCATAGCACCTGAATCGAGCCCTGATCTCCGGACATTGCAGGAATGTCTGCAGTGAATTTTTGTAAGGCCTCATATCACCCAGAACAATATGTACTCACTCTTGATATCAGCCCCAACTGCCCTTGAATTTGATCTTATATCACTCACGAACGCTCTACAAACAGGAAGCAGTCTCCTTTAACTGGCACTTTTCCCTCCCACTATGAGCTAGTCCTAAACATGAACACTTTCTTACACTATTCTCATCCTACCTATGTCAACTCCTAAGTCCTAAACTATGTCTTATCTTGCGCAATCCTATGCTGTACACTATACATTATACATATGACCATATCACACTCTATATTACAATTCACATAATATGACATACTGTAACTATGTAATTACACCATATATACTGAAAACTGCAGGACATCGTTTACACTACAATACAACACGATTGGTGTCTTCAGGGGTATGAATGTGACGGTCCAGTCAACACCCCCTTACACAGGCTCGCTCAATACAAGGGAATTGAGTGAGGCCGGATAAATGACCATCTGCTCCCATCACTGGAGAATCCTCATGAGTCTACACTCACATAAAGTGTCTGCAGACTTGTACCCCAAGGCCAGACAACACCTTTAATGAAGATCATCAACTAATGACCATTTTTTTCTAGGTGGTGCTGGCGGAAGATAGATATACCCGCCAGCAATTTGCTGTAAAAGTCATCACAAAGAGGAACCTGCTAGCTGAAGGAGAGGAGCGCGCGTTGGTGGAGCGGCGTGTGTTACAACTTGCATCTGGCAGCCCCTTCCTTCTTCATGGCACATTCGCCTTTCAGACCAAGGTAAAATTGTGACCTGTTCATTAATATTGGATAAAGAATAAAGTGCACTCATCTATATGCACAGGATATGTCCACGTTTATATCTGGTGTTTGTTAACATTTCAGCATTGGAAACATTTTCATGTCCTGCTCCTTGTATGTGTAGCTGTCACCTACTGTGGGAACACTGGACAAACCCTGGGAACCAGGCAATGTGCCTAGAAATATGATGCTGACGGTTAACTTTTGGGGTTTCTCTATTGAAGTCTATGGAAAGTCTTGGAGTGGTTCAACTGGCTCCCAATATCTGAAGTCATTTGTCCACCCCTATGGATGTCATTCTTAATGAGTACTTCATAATGGTGAGAAATGCAGAAGGCAACATTACAGTGAAAAGTAATGCTGTACATTTAGCACATCACATTCTACATATGTAGATATATCTTCTATATGTATATACTTAGAATAACTAATAAACACATAGTAAAAGAAGAAAGTATCATTACTGCTATTATTATGCAACTATATCTCCACGAGTAAGTGGAACAGAGATTAATCACAGAAGAAATCGCAGAAGAAATCACTGATTATTGAGTGTTAGTAAATGTATGACTGCTACAATGACTTTATCATACGACTGATTTCTACGTCTTGTCTGACAGGAGCTTGTGCTTCTTGGGATGGAGTATGTCACCTGTGGCGAATTCCACCATCTCCTGATGAGGAAGGGGTGTCTTGACATCCCCAGTGCACGGTACAGTATTCACAGTCTAAGCCATACAGCTATGTATTTTCTAAATGAGACTGACTAGATTGATTCGATTGTTAGCCCTAACGTTCACGTAAATTCATATCTCCCATTCACAGGGATGTTATTAGGGAAACACTTAGAAAAATACAGCTCTAATTTTTATTTCCAAAAATAGCACCGCACCTGTCCACAGGTTGTGTGAGGCATCGCAGTTCATCCTCATTCACATTAGTCATGTGGCGTTATTTTTTAAAGAAAGACACCATGTTTTTCTGATCCTGGATAATCCTTTAACACCATATGAATATACATTGTAATAGTAGCAATTGTGTATCCCTATAGGCAAGAAGGAACTTAAAGAGGTTATCCACTACTTTAACATTGATGTCCTATACTTAGGATGAGCAGGTCCAGGTGCCTTATAATCAATACGATATGTGCGACTGCCCTTCTAGACCATTATAATAATATAAATACTTGTATATAATAACCAGAAATATAAAATCCTGATAAGTCCTGCCTGTCTAGTCTTTTGGGCAATATATATTTCTGAGTTTCTGATTCACTAAAAACTATTTTCTCCTCTTTTCTTTCGGCCAGATTCTACGCCGCAGAACTTGTGTGTGGAATTCAACACCTGCATTCTAAGGGCATCATCCACCGGTAACTAGAAATACATCTAATCCTCCACCACCAGTGATGCCTATAACTATACACAGCAATACTGAGAATTATACAGCGGACACTGATAAGAATCCATTTGTCTTCTTCACAGAGATCTCAAGCCTTCTAACATCTTGGTGGCTGCGACGGGCCATATAAAGATTGCCGACTTCGGTCTGGCACTTGAGAACATCTATGGAGACCGGACAGCCACCGAATACGCTGGGACACCAGGCTTCATGGCTCCTGAGATGCTGGCTGCGGAGGAGTACAATGCTGGGGTAGACTGGTATGCATTTGGCATCATTTTGAACATCATGATTACCAGCAGGTCCAAATACCATCGAGGACTATTCAACGCTTCCAGCAAGGAGGCGAAGAACATCATTAAAAAGGTCAGTACATGATATAAGTTGTATTACTTTTATATTATTGTGTGATTTATTGTGATGTTAGCGGTAATTTACTATTATATTCAGCTCCATTGGTGGGAGTGGAATCTCATGTTAGGTCAAGTGTTTACGTGTTCAATATAACACGTAAACACTTGTAGGGGTGACGTGATGGTATATATTACCTGTCATGTATTATTGAAGATGTCAGAAAAAAAACACTAATATTAGGCTTTTTTTTTCATAAATATATATAATATTTATTTATTTTAGTTAAATTTTATTTATGAAGCTGTTATATAAATATAAACATTTTTTTTTCTTCTTTTGCAGCTCCTCCGGGAAGATCCTGCCAGGCGCCTCGGAGTCCATGGTAACATCAGAGCCCATAGGTTTTTCCAGCGTATTGACTGGGACTCGGTGGAAGCCCTTAGAATGTGTCCCCCACATGTTCCTGTGCCAGTAAGTATTAGAGGAGATGTTTTATACAGACTCATTTATGAATAGTTTCACATAGCTTTAATCACTTTTTCCAAATTCGTCAGATTACTAATAACAGTGAAGGTCGCTGATTTGTCAGTGGTGAGATTGTAAGCCCCCATACATGTTAAATGATCAGCAGATAGTGACAAAATCTGCCGATCATTGGTTGACATATGTAGAGAGCCTCTAGCTTTCCTGAACTTTACTATATACTGTTCTTATGTAATCACCTTCTTGTGTTTTCTTTTTCTCTTATAGCCAAGTAACATCCAGGGCGGCTCCAGACCATTCAATCTTCAAATTCTGGAAGCAGCAGAGGCTAACAACTCAGCCCTCTCAGCAGACCACCAGGCCTTGTTCACGGGGTTTTCATTTACCAACATCAGCTGGAAAACCCCAAACCATCCACCGGCTCTTTAATATCATCAGAGCAAGCTGTCTTCCTAAACCCCAAGAAGAACATCAAAATAAGAAGATCCGGAAGGGCAAGCAGGACCTGGACAAGCAAGAAATAAGCGTGTCAGGACTCAAGCCAGGATCAGGACCCCAGAAGAACACAGAAGATATTCCTGTTCAAAAGGATGGCCATAAAGATGGATGAGGCAAGGGAGGTAAGTGCCCAGTAGGGACTTTTATGTGTGGCATTATGGTGTGCCTGGGAATACCATGCACACTACATGCCCCTGACAATAAGAGCCTTATGATACTATATGTATAGTGTTACGCTATGTATATAGTACATAAGAGAAAAAATATTCTAGTTATATTTACCGGTGACTACCGGTGACTATAATTACAATTTTCCCCTTCCTCCATAACAACTCATTGAGCTGTCCTGGGCGACGGGGAAATAAGGTGTGAGATGGCTGGCTATTAAGGGGTGGAAGGAGGCCAGTTTTTTTTTTTTTATAAATCATAGCATTTAAAGCTATATTGCTTTGCTATGTAAAATAATTATATTTACCGGTGACTACCGGTGACTATAGTTACACTTTTCCCCCTCCTCCATAACAACTCATTGAGCTGTCCTGGGCGACGGGGAAATAAGGTGTGAGATGGCTGGCTATTAAGGGGTGGAAGGAGGCCAGTTTTTTTTTTTGGTTTATTTTTTTAAATCATAGCATTGAAAGCTATATTGCTTTGCTATGTAAAATAATTATATTTACCGGTGACTACCGGTGACTATAGTTACACTTTTCCCCCTCCTCCATAACAACTCATTGAGCTGTCCAGGGCGATGGGGAAATAAGGTGTGAGATGGCTGGCTATTAAGGGGTGGAAGGAGGCCAGTTTTTTTTTTTTTTTTTTTTAATCATTGCATTTAAAGCTATATTGCTTTGCTATGTAAAATAATTATATTTACCGGTGACTACCGGTGACTATAATTACACTTTTCCCCTTCCTCCATAACAACTCATTGAGCTGTCCTGGGCGACGGGGAAATAAGGTGTGAGATGGCTGGCTATTAAGGGGTGGAAGGAGGCCAGTTTTTTTTTTTTTTTTTTAAATCATAGCATTTAAAGCTATATTGCTTTGCTGTGTGAAATAATTATATTTACCGGTGGCTACCGGTGACTATAGTTACACTTTTCCCCCTCCTCTATAACAACTCATTGAGCTGTCCTGGGCGACGGGGAAATAAGGTGTGTGATGGCTGGCTATTAAGGGGTGGAAGGAGGCCAGTTTTTTTTTTTTTTAAATCATAGCATTTAAAGCTATATTGCATTGCTATGTAAAAAAAATTATATTTACCGGTGACTACTGGTGACTATAGTTACACTTTTCCCCCTCCTCTATATCAACTCATTGAGCTGTCCTGGGCGACGGAGAAATAAGGTGTGTGATGGCTGGCTATTAAGGGGTGGAAGAAGGCCAGATTTTTTTTTTTAAATCATAGCATTTAAAGCTGTATTGCTTTGCTATGTAAAATAATTACATTTACCTGTGACTATAGTTACACTTTTCCCCCTCCTCCATAACAACTCATTGAGCTGTACTGGGCGACGGGGGAAATATGGTGTGTGATGGCTGGCTATTAAGGGGTGGAGGAGGCCAGGTTTTTTTTTTTGTTAAATCATAGCATTATATCTAGCAACACTGCTAGATATAATCATAACAAAAGCATAAGGACATAAACATATGACGGTGTCCGGAGAGCCTGACGAGGCCGCAGTTGGTGAAATGCATGTCGAGGCTCACACACACCATCTGGATGCTCCTGTGCTTCTCGTGAGACATGGTACTGGTGCACATACTTTATGACTGATTATCTTCGGGCTCTCCTGATACCATCATATGTTTATGTCTTTATGCTCTTGTTATGATTATATCTACCAGGATTAATTGGCTTCATTATTTTCACCTGCACCCCATATTGGGGATTAGCATCTACTGCGGCCATCTCGTCTTTTGACCAACTTCTGATTATTATATAGATATTGCAGGGGTATTATACAGGCAAAGTTTAAAGTTTTGCCTTCCTGCTCTCTACTATGTATTTATTTAACTGACTGCAATGCACGCCACTTATAAGACACTAGTGCTGTAGAACATCAGGGTTGCTTCACCTATATTTTGCGTACTGTTAAAACGTATTATAAACATCGAGCCTTTTTTCCGGGTTCTTATTAACCCCTTACTTACCGGGGACGTATTAGTACGCATATTTGCTTACCGCCGGTTCAGTGAGGGCTCCGGCGCTGAGCCCTCACTGAACCGAGCACATGTCAGCTGATTCTTACAGCTGACATGTGCCCGCAACAGCCGCGGGTGGAATCGCGATCCACCCGTGGCTGTTAACCAGTTAAATGCTGCTGTCAATCTCCGACAGCAGCATTTAACGCGCGCTTCCGGGTAGCGCGTCATAAGCCCCGCCCACCGGCGACCCCGTCACGTGATCGCGGGTCGCCGATGGGCGTGCATGACAACCCAGGGTCTGCAGCAGACGCCTGTGGTTGTCATGATCTTGTCGCTATGAGCGCCACCTAGTGGTCGGCGCTCATAGCACAGGACCATTTCTGCTGCATGCAGGGGACCTGCTCGTCCCCTGTATGTAGCAGAGGCGATCGGACAGTTGCTGCTTCTAGTCTCCTATGGAGACTATAGAAGCATGCAAAAAGTAAAAAAAAAAAGTTTTTAAAAATATAAAAAAAAATAAAAAAATATAAAAGTTTAAATCACCCCCCTTTCGCCCCATTCAAAATAAAATATATAAAAAAAAAACCCACATACACATATTTGGTATCGCCGCATTCAGAATCGCACGATCTATCAATATAAAAAAAGAATTATTCCGATCGGTAAACGGCGTAACGAGAAAAAAATTCTAAACGCCAGAATTACGTTTTTTGGTCGCTGCAAAATTGCAATAAAATGCAATAACGGGCATCGGATCTACCCCCAAATAGTATCAATAAAAACGTCATCCCGGCACGCAAAAAATAAGCCCTCAACCAGCCCCAGATCCCGAAAAATGGAGACGCTACGGATCTTAGAAAATGGCGCTATTTTTTTATTTTTTTTTTTACCAAATTTTGGAATTTTTTTTCACCACTTAAATATAAAAGAACCTATACATGTTTGGTGTCTATGAACTCGTAATGACCTGTAGAATAAGAAGAGCAGGTCAGTTTTAGCATTCAGTGAACATAGTAAAAAAAATAAATAAAAAACAACTGTGGTATTGCACTTTTTTTGCAATTTTACCGCACTTGGAATTTTTTTACCGTTTTCCCGTACAGGATATGATAAAACTAGTAATGGCGTTGAAAAGTACAACTCGTCCCGCAAAAAATAAGCCCTCATATGGCCATATTGACCAAAAAATAAAAACGCTATGGCTCTGGGAACAAGGGGAGCAAAAACGAAAATGCAAAAACGAAAAATGCTCCGGGGCTTAAGGGGTTAAAACTACGGCCACTCACAATTGATTAGCTAAACTCTCTGATATTTATACCTTATATAATTGTCAGTTAGCTGTGAGGTTTTAGTATTTAATTTATTTAATTATACCGGATTATATGCTTGCATATTCTACTTGTTAGTATACTTCTTTTGCAGGTATATTCATAATTTTTCCTGTTTTTTATAGACTATTCATCATATTTCTTAGTCTCGCAGTTTGCAGTAATTACTAGCCCACCCTAATTGTGTTTGCCCCTAGAACTCTAGAGCATTTTTCATCTCACAGGAGCTCCTCATTATCTGGTTCTATCCTTATATTCAGGGATTGTTTCCATCCTCCCTGTTTTTTAATTGTACTTCTCCCCCTTACCTTGTATTGTTGTATTATTGGTATTATATTTATAATTGATGTACAATAAAATGGTTTATATATTTAACAAACCTTTGTTTTCGTTTGGGTCTCCGTCTCCTCCATATTTATTAACATTATATATATTGAGCGGTATTTGACTAGGATTCCCTTCTTTTTGGTTTTGATATCTTCTTAGGGGTACAACACACTTCTCTTTAGTGATATCTCTTATGTAGGTTTACATGTGTAGATACAGGTCTGGTGACGAATTCTGTGTTGCTCTGTAAGTGTGCTGCAGTAATACAGTGGGTACGGAAAGTATTCAGACCCCTTTACATTTTTCACTCTTTGTTTCATTGCAGCCATTTGGTAAATTCTAAATAGTTCATATTTTACTCATTAAAGTACACTCTGCACACCATCTTGACTGAAAAAAACAGAAATGTAGACATTTTTGCAAGTTTATTAAAAAAGAAAAACTGAAATATCACATGGTCATAAGTATTCAGAATCTTTGCTCAGTACTGAGTAGAAGCACCCTTTTGAATTAGTACAGCCATGAGTCTTCTTCGGAATGGTGCAACAAGTTTTTCACTCCTGGATTTGGGGATCCTCTGCCATTCTTCCTTGCAGATCCTCTCAAGTTCCGTCAGGTTGGATGCTGAACGTTGGTGGACAGCCATTTTCAGGTCTTTCCAGAGACGCTCAATTGGGTTTAGGTTAGGGCTCTGACTGGGCTAGTCAAGAATGGTCACAGAGTGGTTCTCAAACCCCTCCTTTGTTATTTTAGCTGTGTGCTTAGGGTCATTGTCTTGTTGGAAGGTGAACCTTTGGCCAAGTCTGAGGTCAAGAGCACTCTGGAAGAGGTTTTCATCTAGGATATCTCTGTACTTGGCCACATTCATGTTTCCTTCAATTGCAACCAGTCATCCTGTCCCTGCAGCTGAAAAACACCCCCATAGCAATGCTGCCACCACCATGTTTCACTGTTGGGATTGTATTGGGCAGGTAATGAGCAGTGCCTGGTTTTCTCCACAAATACTGCTTAGAATTATCACCAAAAAGTTCTATCTTCATCTCATCAAACCAGAGAATCTTATTTCTCATAGTCTGGGAGTCCTTGACTGGTGGAGGACTGCAGTGATAGTTGACTTTATGGAACTTTCTCCCATCTCCCTACTGCATCTCTGGAGCTCAGCCACAGTGATCTTGGGGTTCTTCTTTACCTCTCTCACCAAGTCTCTTCTCCCATGATTGCTCAGTTTGGCTGGATGGCCAGGTCTAGGAAGACTTCTGGTGGTCCCAAACTTCTTCCATTTAAGGATTATGGAGGCCACTGTGCCCTTAGGAACATTGAGTAATACAGAAATTCTTTTGTAACCTTGGCCAGATCTGTGCCTTGCCACAATTTTGTCTCTGAGCTCCTTGGGCAGTTCCTTTGATTCTCATTTGGTCTGACAAGCACTGTGAGCTGTTAGGTCTTATATAGACAGGGGTGTGCCTTTACAAATCAAGTCTTATCAGTTAATTAAACACAGCTGGACTCCAATGAAGGAGTAGAACCATCTCAAGGAGGATTACAAGGAAATGGACAGCATGTGACTTTAATATGAGTGTCTGAGCAAAGGGTCTGAATACTTATGACCATGTGATATTTAAATTTTTCTTTTTAATAAATTTGCAAAAATTTCTATATTTCTGTTTTTTTTTCAGTCAAGATGGGGTGCAGAGTGTACTCTAATGAGTAAAATATGAACTATTTAGAATTTACCAAATGGCTGCAATGAAACAAAGAGTGAAAAATTTAAAGGGGTCTGAATACTTTCCGTACCCACTGTATACCAGGAATAAACCAGAAGGGAACAGTAAGCACTGCTTATTACATGTACCTAGCTTTTCTTTTAACCTACTCCTACTCCTTCAACATGCTTACATATGCTCACAGTTTTGGCTCCACTAATCCTCAGTCTCCTTCGCTATCCCCAAACCTCAGCACCCTCTAACCAAATAATTATCTCTCCTTCCCTCTTATCTCCACACCTGTCCTCATCTGCCATACTGCTCTTCAACCTCAGATCTATCCTACTAAAACATGAAAAAACAGTCACTCTCCTTCTCCCACCTGCTCTACCTCTCTCTGCTTCTCCTCACTGCAGGCGACATATCTTCCAATCCTGTTCCCCCCACATCCAGGGCCGGTTTTAGCCAAAGTGGGGCCCTGGGCAAAAGTTTAAAGTGGGGCACCAAACGCTCATATATTGTACCATCACACAGAAACATTTCAGTTGCATTTACATGCACAGAGTTCAGGCCGTTAAGCGAGTGCAATTGTGAAGTCGTTCTGTGCTTGATATTGGCGTCTTTAGACAGGCTGACTAACAATGATGAGCGCATGATGAACAGTGATGAACAATTACTAGTGATGTGCTGCTGAGAATAATGATTTTTGTTCTGCCATAAACAATCCAATCACCCGATGAATGAGCAGCATTTTGCTCATTCATTGGGCAATTGCCAATCTTTACACTTATTAACTTTTGTCTGTGCTGCCGGGATTTATAACTGTGGATGCTACATACACATAGTTCAGTTTTTCTATTATATCAAATACTTATTTCAAGCAATAATATACAAATTAATTATGTAAAAATGTAAAAATCATACAGTCTGATTTTCTAGATTACTTTTTATATTCTGTCTCTCACAGTTGAAGTGTACCCGCGATAAAAATTACAGACCTCTTCATTCTTTGTAGGTGGGAAAACTTGCAAAATCAGCAATGTATCAAATACTTATTTTCCCCACTGTATATATGAGCACATAGATATAGACTTGTGTTTATATATATATATATATATTTATTAAGCACATATATATACAGTACAGACCAAAAGTTTGGAAACACCTTCTCATTTAAAGATTTTTCTGTATTTTCATGACTATGAAAATTGTCCATTCACACTGAAGGCATCAAAACTATGAATTAACACATGTGGAATTATATACTTAACAAAAAGTGTGAAACAACTGAAAATATGTCTTATATTCCAGGTTCTTCAAAGTAGCCACCTTTTGCTTTGATGACTGCTTTACACACTCTTGGCATTCTCTTGATGAGCTTCAAGAGGTTATCACTGGAAATGGTCTTCCAACAATGGTTTTCACTTCACAGGTGTGCCCTGTCAGGTTTAATAAGTGGGATTTCTTGCCTTATGATTGTGGTTGGGACCATCAGTTGTGTTGTGCAGAAGTCTGGTGGATACCCAGCTGATAATCCTACTGAATAGACTGTTAGAATTTGTATTATGGCAAGAAAAAAGCAGCTAAGTAAAGAAAAACGAGTTGCCATCATTACTTTAAGAAATGAAGGTCAGTCAGTGCGAAAAATTGGGAAAACTTTGAAAGTGTCCCCAAGTGCAGTTGCAAAAACCATCAAGTGCTACAAAGAAACTGGCTCACATGAGGACCGCCCCAGGAAAGGAAGACCAAGAGTCACCTCTGCTTCTGAGGATAAGTTTATCCGAGTCACCAGCCTCAGAAATCGCAGGTTAACAGCAGCTCAGATTAGAGACCAGGTCAGTGCCACACACAGTTCTAGCAGCAGACACATCGTTTCCACAACTATTAAGAGGAGACTTTGTGCAGCAGGCCTTCATGGTAAAATAGCTGCTAGGAAACCACTGCTAAGGACAGGCAACAAGCAGAATAGACTTGTTTGGGCTAAAGAACAGACGAAATGGACATTAGACCAGTGGAAATCTGTGCTTTGCTCTGATGAGTCCAAATTTAAGATCTTTGGTTCCAACCACCGTGTCTTTGTGCGACGCAGAAAAGGTGAACGGATGGACTCTACATGCCTGGTTTCCACCGTGAAGCATGGAGGAGGAGGTGTGATGGTGTGGGGGTGCTTTGCTGATGACACTGTTGGGGATTTATTCAAAATTGAAGGCATACTGAACCAGTATGGCTACCACAGCATCTTGCAGCGGCATGCTTTTTCATCCGGTTTGCGTTTAGTTGGACCATCACTTATTTTTCAACAGGACAATGACCCCAAACACACCTCCAGGCTGTGTAAGGGCTATTTGACCAAGATGGAGAGTGATGGGGTGCTACGCCAGATAACCTAGCCTCCACAGTCACTAGACCTGAACCCAATCGAGATTGTTTGGGGTGAGCTGGACCGCAGAGTGAAGGCAAAAGGGCCAACAAGTGCTAAGCATCTCTGGGAACTCCTTCAAGATTGTTGGAAGACCATTTCCGGTGACTACCTCTTGAAGCTCATCAAGAGAATGCCAAGAGTGTGCAAAGCAGTCATCAAAGCAAAAGGTGGCTGCTTTGAAGAACCTAGAATATAAGACATATTTTCAGTTGTTTCACACTTTTTTGTTAAGTATATAATTCCATATGTGTTAATTCATAGTTTTGATGCCTTCAGTGTGAATGTACAATTTTCATAGTCATGAAAATACAGAAAAATCTTTAAATGAGAAGGTGTGTCCAAACTTTTGGTCTGTACTGTATATATGCACAATACTTACCAGTCTGTCTCTTCCTCTTCACTTCTTCTAAACTCCTGCACAGTACAGGACCTGTGATGATATCATGGTTACGACTGTGGTGTCATCAAAGATCCTTAAGCAGTCCCAACAACTGTATTGATAACGCAGAGCTATTATGTAGTTTTTGCGGTAGATGTTTGGTGTCAGTGGTGTAACTTGGGCTGCTCTGTTGCCAGGATGTGACTGTCAACATCATGCTAATTGAGAGACGGCTCCCCGCAATGAGGCAGCGAGGAGCTGGCTGTCAGCATGACATCAGCAGTTACACCCTGGCTACAGAGCGGAAGAGAAGCTGTTGCGACAATGTGACGTCAGCGGAAGTCTCAGAATGATCGTCAGGAATGGTCTGTGACCACTCTGTGCTAGGAGAGATCTGCGCTGGGTAGAATAGGCAGGTAGTTAGTAACCACCTGCCTGTCAGCACTTATGCCCATAGTAAAAAATTAATATAATTCTAGATAAACCCTTTGAGAGGGGGTTCCCTAGTAGTTGACAACCCCTTTAAATCCATTACCTGAGGTTGAATATGACACAACAAAATACTAAACTTTTCTTTGTGCACCTTTGAGAAATGCTGCCAATGGCTGGTCTCCTTTCTGCACAGTGGTTCTGCGCTCCTCCCCTCACCCTCTACAGCAACTATTGGTTGCTCAAGTCAAGTCAGCTGGGTATTGTAAAGAGAGCCTGTCACCAGAAAAAAACGCTATTAATCTGCAGGTATAGGCTTAATCTGCAGGTTAATAGCGTTACTAACCTGCCCGGTGCCCACACATATCAGAACGCTATGGGGAGAAAATGTCCTTTATTCACTCCAGCAACGTTCAGTTTCAGTCATGGGGGCACAGGATCAGTCACCGATCTGAGTTTACAGTACCGTGCCCCTGGCCTTGACTGACAGCCGGCCCCAATGCAGAGCGACTGTCAGTCAGGGCCGGGGGCGCAGTTACAGCCACTGCTCTGTATTTTCAGACCGGTGACTGAAACCGCGCCGGCACCGCCCCGTGACTGAAACTGGAACACTGCTGGAAGGAATGAAGTTCATTTTCTCCTCGCAGCGTTCAGCTAAGTGCAGGCACCAGGCAGGTTAGTAACGCTATTACCCTGATGATTGACCCCATATCTGCAGGTTAATAGTGCTTTTTCTGGTGACAGGTTCCCTTTAAAGCTCCCGCCCAGGACTTATCAAATCTTCTTATTGTGTAATAAGCACAGTAAACAGGACCTCTTCAACAAATTTGAACTGCTCCAGATGCTCCCCCTGTCATCACACACTTGATGTGATTCTGCAGGCTGACAACCAGGGTCGGACTGGGGTGGCTAGGGCCCACCAGGGGAACTGACTCTAGGGGCCCACACTACAGCCCACCATAAACGGTTTTATTACTTGTTATGCTTTTCTATAATGTTCTATAATTACATGATTGGCCGCGCTGTGGAGCACCAAGTTGCAGGACTATATTCGAACAGTCATTCCGTACTGCCAGAGTCCCTTTAATGGTAACTTGTCACCTTGAAAAACGCTATTTATCTGCAGATAAAAGGGTAATCTGCAGGTAAATAGGGTGTAAAGCCTGGTTAGACGGCTTATTGGAAAAGCATTGGCTACACAGAGAAAATTACATTTTATTCTCCCTGCCGCCACTCGCTTCCTGTTATTGGGTCGGTGCAAGGAGGGAGACATTACAGTCACCACGAACTACAAAGTGAGGGTGCTGCAATAACGTCCGGCACCTTGATTGTGACATCTTCTATGGAGCCCAACCTCAGGCTGAGCTTCATTGAATGACTAACATGGCAGCAACACCTGGCAACTAGTGCTGAGTGAGTGTGGTCGGATAAGGTGTGATCCCAGCATGTTCAGGTGTTATCTGAGTATCTTGTAGTGCTCTGCTAATATGCTCGAGTCCCCGGGGTAGCATGTTTTGCGGCAGTAGACAGACGCAACACATGCAGGAATTGCCTGTTTGTTAGGTAATCCCTGCATGTGTTGCTTCTGTCTACCGCCGCAAAACATGCTACCCCGGGGACTCGAGCATATTAGCAGAGCACTACAAGATACTCAGATAACACCTGAGCATGCTGGGATCACACCTTATCCAACCACACTCACTCAGCACTAGTTGCCAGGTGTTGCTGCCATGTTAGTCATTCAATAACGCTCAGCCTGAGGTTGGGCTCCATGGAAGTGTCACAATTAAGGTGCCTGACGTTATTGCAGCACTTTGTAGCTCGCGGTGACTGTAATGTCTCTTATCCGACCACGCGCACTCAGCACTACTGGCAACCCATCAGCAACCTGCAACTGCGTCACAGGGGGCTGAAGGGAACAGGTGACTGCATGCACCGGCCATTGTGCTATCTAAATGCCGCTGTCAGTGATTGACAAGGGCACTTAAATACTCAAAACAGCAGCAATCAAGGCGAGCTCTGATCACTGCTGTTACAGGCAGACGCCGGCTATGTAACACAGCCGACATCTGCCCAGTATGGAGCAGGCTCACCTCCTGAACCCGTGTCCATACAAGCACATCCCTATGGTGACAGTTTTGTCAGGGTTAGCATATTTCACTTGTCTGTTCCTAAATGTGGAAAGACAAATGGAATTCCCTAACACATGTGAGTGAGTCCTAACAGATTTAGTAAAGGTGCCTCAAGCATATGAATGTTATTACACACCACAATGCACAGTTACATACACGCATCTTACAAAAATACATATTATTCCAGATACGCAGACGCGCACAAACACGCAGACGCGCACAAACACATCAGTACATGAATACATCATCTGAACCACCATCAATTGTAATGTCAGGTCAGACCCATATATCTTTGTATCGCATAAACCTACAACTCCCAGTATGTAATTAACAATAGAGATACTGGGAGTTATCAGTCATCATCAGACTGCAGACCATACAGGAACCACATTACTGATGAGACACAGGCAGGATCACAAATGAACATTTACATGCAGGTATCTTACCTGAGACGGCTTCTCTGATTAGAGTCGTTCTCTTTCTGTTCTTCCTCTTGTCCAGACTCCATGATGAGTTCCACAGCTCGTCTCTGCAGACTTCCATCTTCTCCGGTCTTCTGCAGCACATCCCCACATGATGCCCTTAAAGATGGCAGTGTCATTATGATGCTCCTGAATAAAAATATCTACACTGAGCCCCTAAATAAACCTAACTCTTACAATGCTCCCTGCACAAAATATGACATACACTCTACCACTCTTATGGTACATGCTCTCCACACTGTCCTCTCCTTACCATACTGGGCCCCCTCTTCACACTGTCCTCTCACACTGTGTCCCCCCTATACTACCCAGTCTCTATACTGTGCCCCTTCATCACACTCCACCTCCTCAGCATACTGTTACCTCCTTTCTGTGCCCTCACACTGTTTCCCCCATACTGCCGCATCTCTATACCTTCCCCCTCACTACCTAGTCTCTGTGCTGTGTCACATCACACTTTTCTCTCTCCATACTATCTCCTCACACTATTCCCCCACTCTCCATACTGTTTCCTTATACATCCCCCTTCCCCATTCTGTTCCTGCACTCATTCCCACCCCTCCTCTAGTTCACCATACCGTTTCTTCACACATCTCCCCATTTTGTCTCCTAAAATTTCTCTCCCCAAATATAATAAATCATCGGAAGACCACACAGACATGCAGAAGCGCGCTTACACACACGAAAACAAGCGCACACAGACACATACTAAGGGCTCTTTCACACGTCAGTACATGCGGTGACAGTTTCCTCATGTACCACAGACACTGGTACACGTAGACCCATTCAAATGAATGTGCACACGTCAGTGTGTTTCCACTTTCCACAGACCATGTGGTGTCCATGGGCAAAACACGCTGACATGTCTGTTTTTTACCTGCTGCACAGGCCGCAAAACGTCCCGCACACTGATGACAGTTAGTGCTCTTCCCAAGCACTGGGTGCTGAGCGCTGCCCTCATCATAGATCCCTGCTGGCGCTGCGATCAGCAGCAGCAGGGTCAATGATGAGAGTAGTAGTCTACTCCAGCAGTGTCCAACTGTAAAAATAGGAATAAAATAAAAAAAATCCTTATACTCACCTCTCCTAAGAGTCACCCGCTGTAATCCGTGCGAGCACTCACGCCGAGGAGAATGACTCCTGCAGCGAGTGGACCCCGGAGCTGCGCTCAACAAGCGGTGCCCTGTCAATCACTGAGTGCAGCTCCGAGGCCCGCTCGCTGCAGAAGTCATTCTCTTCGGCGTGAGCGCTCGCACAGATTACAGAGGGTGACACTTAGGAGAGGTGAGTACAAGGATTTTTTAATTTTATTCCTATTTTTACAGTTGGACACGGCGGGAGTTGACTACTACTCTCATCATTGACCCTGCTGCTGCTGATCGCAGTGCCGGCAGGGATCCATGATGAGGGCAAGCGCTCAGCACCCGGCTCTTGGGAACAGCGTTAACTGTACACTGATTCCCAAGCACTGGTATGTGTCACACGGATGACACACAGGTGGACACATATCTCCAGTCCCGTAAATATCAGGACATGTGAAAGAGCCCTAATATACACACGCAGATACACATACCCACAGAAATGGGGACATGTACACACGCAGGCAAGCACACACAGAAATGCACACGCAATCATGCACAGACACACTCAGACAATCACACACAAAAATGCAGACAAGCAGGGAAGCACGCACAAACGTGTGAAGACACATATACACGTAGGCATGCAGGCACTCAAATACATACACATGCTGGCATATACACACACACACACGCAGGCATATACACACACACATGCAGGCATATACACACACACACACATGCAGGCATACACAAACACACATACATGCAGGCATATACACACACACACACATGCAGGCATATACACACACACACATGCAGGCATACATACACACACACAAGCAGGCATATACACACACACACACATGCAGGCATACACACACACACATGCAGGCATATACACACACATGCAGGTATATATACACACACACATGCAGGCATATACACACACACTGTACACACATGCAGGCATACACACACACACATGAAGGCATACATACACACACACACAAGCAGGCATATACACACACACACACACACATATGCAGGCATATACACACACACACATGCAGGCATACACAAACACACATACATGCAGGCATATACACACACACACATGCAGGCATATACACACACACACATGCAGGCATACATACACACACACAAGCAGGCATATACACACACACACACATGCAGGCATACACACACACACACATGCAGGCATATACACACATGCAGGTATATATACACACACACATGCAGGCATATACACACACACACATGCAGGCATACATACACACACACACACATAGACACACACACACACATACATACACACACACATATACACGCACACATACATACACACACACATACACACACACACACACATACATACACACACACATATACACGCACACACACACACACCTGCCCACAAACACACACACACACCTGCCCACACACACACACACATATACACACACACACCTGCCCACAAACACACACACACACCTGCCCACACACACACACCTGCCCACACACAAACACACCTACACACACACACCTGCCCACACAGACACCTGCCCACAAACACACACACACCTGCCCACACACACACCTGCCCACACACACACACACACCTGCCCTCACACACATACACCTGCCCACGCACAAACACACCTGCCCACACACACACACACACACCTGCCCACACACAAACACACCTGCCCACACACACACACATATACACACACACACACACATATACACACACACACACCTGCCCACACACACACACACACACACACCTGCCCACACAGACAGCTGCCCACACACACACACACACCTGCCCACACACACATATGCCCGCCCACACACACACTCACCATCCCCCGGCTCCATTCCTCCTGCCTGCTCTGTCTCTTTTCCGGTGCAGCACTGCAGGCCGGGGCGCACTGCGTGACGTCACAGCTAGGAGACACAGCCGCGCACAGGGCCATGTCTCCTAGCAGTGACGCGGCCGGGCCAGCACAGGGAAGTTAACTGCTACAGTGCTGGCCCGGCCGATGAAGAAGTAGCGGCGGCCGCTGCTGGGGGAGTTGTCCGGGCCCCCCCCTCCCGCCACTGCTACCGCTATGTGCCGCGGCGGCCCGCACATATAATGAGGGCAATCCGGCATTAGACACCCCGCCTGGAGCCGCGGGCCCCCTGCCGGCTCGGGGCCCCGGGCGGTCACCCGGATTGCCCTCATTATAATCCGCCTATGTATCCATGCCCTGTTTCATCTCTATAGAAAGGCAAAATCATGATAGAAAACATGACCATGATATTTCCCGCCCGAGACCTCCATGGGCGAAGATATCCTGAAAGTTGGGGATCTCATAAACTTCTTAAAGATCTAGCACACCTATGACAAGTCCTCATATGAGATCACCAATAGAAGGTATGTGGGTGTAACCGTGATCTTATTAAATCAGAGCTTGGATTTTGGTCATTGGTCAGTCCTGGAAGGTACAGCTTGCTGTAGTTGTATCTGTTTTCCTAAGGAGTTCTTCTAAGGAGTGCTTCCTTGCGCTAAGCTCTGAGCTATTTCTCTGACACAGGTTTAGCACTTTTCTTTTATTATCTTTTTGATTTTATGTTAATGTATATATCATATTGTTTGTATCATCTTTGTGTATTTTTTATACACACTGCCTACTTTTCAAGATTAGATCACTTGTTTTTATTCTGTTATTCCCACACCCTATCATTTCTTTACTTAGAAAATTGGGCGTGAGGAGCGATCAACACGCCCATATGATGGCGCGGTCGAGCATGTAAATTGTAACTCCCTACATGTATTTCTATAGCATGACGAAGAACGTTTGGCGTTCGAAACGTGTAGGTTTCACAGAGGTCTCCACCTTTATTTATTTTATTTTTGCAATGTGTATATCTTTTTAATGGATTAACAATAAAATCATAATTTTATCAGCAATTGAATCTGGAAGCTGACGCATCACAATGTCGGTGGATATGCACCTTCTCTTTTTGGTTGAGGAGAAGGTGACTCCTACAGGGTGAGATAGAAAAATGCAATGAGCCTAAGAACTAACAGGCAGGTAATTGCTTATTACGTGCTTGTTCTACCCTGTGGTGGCTCAGATTGCTCCTGGACCGCTCCTAACAGCGATTCTGCTGCTTCACGTCAACAGAACAGCTCTTCCTCTTCCCGACTGCTCTGTCAAAGAGGCGTGACTGCCAACTTTATGCTGATAGGCAGCAGGGAGCCAGCTGTCAATCAGCATGACACCGGCAGTCACACCCCATCAACAGATCAGAGCGGGAGCTGAAAAATCACTGTCAGGAGCGCTCCATGACCACTCTGAACCAGCAAATATCGGCGCCTGGCACAACAGGCACATAGTTAGCAAATACTTGCCTGTTAGTTCTTAGGTCCATGGTAAAAAAAAAAAAAAAAAAGTCCCGGACAACCCCTTTTAATATTAAGGAGCAGGAATTCTCCGCATGATGCTATAATCAAGAAAACATGAAATTCTCTCCTGCCCAGTCAGTCTGCCCGATCTGTTACACCATGATTACCAAAACCTCGACTCATTCCACTGCCCACTTGTATTACCACTTACCCGGCTCTGCTTGGCCCCTGTTACCAGGCCATTGGCTTGTCTGACTGCAAGTGCACACTTCTGAACCGGGAGTCCCTGTGGATTTTCACATCCCCTCAATTTGACATAATGAATTTCAGTGACACAGAGGATTGTTCGGCTAGACCAGGGGACTCAAACTCGGCTGGGTATATGGGCCGCACATGGAAAAAATTTGAATTTGGGGGCCGCATTCTTTGTTCAATGTGACATTTTTAGTGATACCATTTTTTTTGTATACACCTTTTGAACATTTTTGCCGTGTTTATTTTTTTATGGCTTGGGTCGTTATGGATGTGGCGATAATAAACGTGCACTTTTTTGTGTTTACTTTAGTTTACATATAAAACAGCATTTTTAGTGCCCAATATTTTTTCATGCTTTATTTTATTTTTTATTTTTTTTACAATTTTATTTCCCCCAATTGGCCACATACAGTAATATTGTCTTACAATTAGCATCATATAGTAATAATGGAAAACATCTTGTAGTAATGTTCCCCATTCAAGTCCCCATCTTGTACTAATGTGCCCCATCCAGGTCCCCATCCTGTGGCAACGTTCCCCATCCTGACGCCCATCTTGTACTAATGTGCCTCATCCAGGTCCCCATCCTGTGGCTATGTGCCCCATCCAGGTCCCCATCCTGTGGCAATGTTCCCCATCCAGGTCCCCATCTTGTGGCTCTGGTCCCCATCTTGTGGCTCTGTGCCCCATCTAGGTCCCCATCTTGTGGCTCTGTGCCCCATCCAGGTCCCCATCCTGTGGCAACGTTCCCCATCCTGGCGCCCATCTTGTACTAATGTGCCTCATCCAGGTCCCCATCCTGTGGCAATGTTCCCCATCCAGGTCCCCATCTTGTGGCTATGTGCCCCATCCAGGTCCCCATCTTGTGGCTATGTGCCCCATCCAGGTCCCCATCTTGTGGCTATGTGCCCCATCCAGGTCCCCATCTTGTGGCTCTGGTCCCCATCTTGTGGCTCTGTGCCCCATCCAGGTCCCCATCTTGAGGCTATGTGCCCCATCCAGGTCCACATCTTGAGGCTCTGTGCCCCATCCAGGTCCCCGTCCTGTGGCTATGTGCCCCATCCATGTTCCCGTCCTGTGGCTATGTGCCCCATCCAGGTCCCCGTCCTGTGGCTATGTGCCCCATCCAGGTCCCCTCTTGTGGCTATGTGCCTCATCCAGGTCCCCATCTTGTGGCTATGTGCCCCATCCAGGTCCCCTCTTGTGGCTATGTGCCCCATCCAGGTCCCCGTCCTGTGGCTATGTGCCCCATCCAGGTCCCCGTCCTGTGGCTATGTGCCCCATCCAGGTCCCCTCTTGTGACTATGTGCCTCATCCAGGTCCCCATCTTGTGGCTATGTGCCCCATCCAGGTCCCCTCTTGTGGCTATGTGCCCCATCCAGGTCCCCGTCCTGTGGCTATGTGCCTCATCCAGGTCCCCATCCTGTGGCTATGTGCCCCATCCAGGTCCCCTCTTGTGGCTATGTGCCCCATCCAGGTCCCCGTCCTGTGGCTATGTGCCCCATCCAGGTCCCCATCTTGTGGCTATGTGCCCCATCCAGGTCCCCTCTTGTGGCTATGTGCCCCCTGTGCTGTTCTTCACACACATAAAATAGAAAAAAAAAAAGATGATTCTCACCTGTCCTCCGTTCCCTCGGCGGCCTTCCTGCAGATGTGGCCCGCAGGCACCACAGAGTCAGACCCCTTGACGATCCCGACCTGGTCCAGGAGGAGCCGCCGACAGCAGCGCTGCATTGCCGCACAGAGACCGTCTCCCAGCACTGCATTTCCAATGTCAGCCGCCGGCCAATCAGAGGCCAGCAGCTGACATCTGCATATGGCAATGACGTCATACTCGCTGCGCCGACACGCAGATGTCAGCTGCTGGCCTCTGATTGGCCGGCGGCTGACATTGGAAATGCAGTGCTGGGAAACAGTCTCTGTGTGGCAATTCAGCGCTGCTGTCGGCGGCTCCTCCTGGACCAGGTCGGGATCGTCAAGGGGTCTGTGCCTGCGGGCCGCATAAAGCCGCCTCAGGGGCCGCATGCGGCCCGCAGGCCGCGTGTTTGAGACCCCTGGGCTAGACTGAACAAACTAGCATCTATTTTTGATAATAAACCATCAGTGGTGACAACAGAACCGGATGAATTTAAAGATCTCATGTTCCAGATGGAAAACAAAATGACCAGAGAACTTAAAGTTTGGTGGGATCTCACAACCTTGGACACATATATAAAAAAGGAAATGATCCCTAGAGGTCTGCGTTTAAAAAAAAGTCACCACCACTATATACAATGACGGTTTTCAAGAAGATCAGAATGCGATTCTTAGTCAATGTTCACTGAATCTTATGCACCTCATAATCAAACATGAGGAACTGGAACTGACTTAAATTAAATTGGATATTAAAAATAAACAATCGTCTTTGGGGAAATATGTGCAACTAAAAGAATTTAATATTTGTAATGACAAACTGAAATCTAATTTGGCCAAGTTGGAGAACACCATTATGGATATAAAAAGATCCAAGTTCAAAAGGGACAGTGAGGACTATACGGAGAACAAGATTTATAGTTGGAATAAACAATTACCATCCATCTTAAAAAAACGCTCCCACAAACGTTTTCAGAGATCTGGAAGAGGGAGTTTTAAGGAGCATGATGATGTTACGGATAATTCTTTTGCTGCCACCTCTGATGATTACTCAGATTCATCTATGAGTTCAATGGGAGAAATGCAACAATTGTATTTTATCAAAAATAAATTATCTAGTGCTGGTGGAGCGATTACAAAAAACGGAGGAAGAGGGCGTGGCGCCCCTGAGGGTTCGGTCGCCACAGGGGGGTACTGCATCTTGTGAAAGAGGTGTGGTATCTCCTCTCCCAGGTTAGGATGGAGCACCTGTCAGGACCCCACCTCATCACTCAACACTACACACTCCTGTCCTATGGGGGGCTAGTATGCACTAGGGTGCTGCCCCAGCAGGATAATGGAGATGAGGGAACCAAAGATAGGGGAAACCATGTAGTGGGTGAGGGTGGAGGACGCACTTTTAGGTTACACTTGTAGATACAGTCCATATTTAACAGCCAGCCATCTTAAGTTCAAGGTTGTTTGATTGTGGTCTTCACAGCTGGCAGTGGCCTTGTGTAGGAGCCTGCAGCGTGCTGGAGATGCACGGTCCTCGTGCTCTGGCCTTGAGACGAGGAGCAGGATAGAGTTAACGGAGGTCTCTACCCGGTCAAGGTCCCTGCTTAAGAAGGCCTGGAGGGGAGCTGAGGAGGAGAGCTCCGCAGGCAAAAGGATCCCAGGGAATACGGATGGAGCGGCATACGCCACCTGTACTCTCCATTCTGGCCTAGTCAGAGGGACTCCTGCTGCAAGAGGGGTACCAGCCCCCGATATCTGACTTTGTTACTTCACGTCTCAGTCGGAAAAGCCCGGAGGCTAAGTGGTTCCCACCGGGTAACAGACGGAGCGGAGTCGCCACCCGTGCCCTTGTTCTGTGTATAGCCAGAGGGAGACCCAGCCTTGCAACACGCACTGCACACGGACAGGAGAGGCCCAAGGGGGAGATTTCTAGGAACACGCTGGTGCTGGGGGTCCTGATAGACGCACCTGAACTACCGGGGTGTGCCGAACCCCCTTCTCTGGTGGCCACAGCACGCCATGAGGAGCAAGGAGAAGCCTTGCAGCTGACCTCTAACAACGTGAGTAAAGCTTGGAAGACTACATCCATTGCCTCCGATCCATTATTGCAGCGCGACACCACACCGCACCACTGTACCTACTACGACTCCCCTCATCCTCCTTTTTCCTCTGCCCTGAGGCCCTGCTCCGCCTGTGGGGAGTAGTACTACCATCGGCTGCCACAACATCCCCCCTCAGAGGACTGCAGCAGCGCTGGTGGCGCATCACCAGACACCACAGGTGGTGTAGTCGTTTATCCACTCATAATTGCCACTCATCAACTGGCCCCTATTTTTAATGTGTGCGCCCTGGGCACGGACCGGGCCGAGGCCGCGACTGCATCCCCATTCTACCAACTGGGCCCGCCGTCCGAGTACACCCCTTTCCCAGGGAGGGTTAGGCGCTACTGAAACAGCTAGTGGCGGGTCACACAAGGGCGGGACGTAAGCGTAAATGCAAACAAGTACCCGACACAGAGCAAAAAACGCCATTATTAGAGTCACCTGTTTGGAATCTCTCTAGCTACATCTTATCTGAGAGTCAAATTTCTCTCCTGGCTAAAGGCCTGAGCTTTTCACCTTCTAACGAATTCGACATTTTCAGAACAATTCTGGATGTTAACAAACTAGCACGTAACCTCACCATCCGATGTCATTTTATGGACATGAAAAATCCACAGAATACAGCTTCAGAAGAAGTTTCTCCTAGGACAAGCCAGGATTCCATGTTATTATTCACAGAACAACAGTCTTTATTACAAATGAAACAATTCGAGACGGAATCTTTAATTCCAAATGTAAATTTAAATGACGACTTTCGGGCTGGTAATCCTTTCTTTTACCCACTTCAGTCCAGACCATTGGTTCTGGATCAGTTCCAGGACTTAATTGAAAAAGAACTAGTGGAATTAAAGAATGAATTATCTTCTACTAATCATTTGGACTCTAATCTGACATATAGAGAAAAAGACGCTCTGAAAAAATTAAAGGATAATTCAGACATACTAGTCCGCTCAGCGGATAAAGGTGGCACTATAGTACTGAATGCAGGATTGTATAAAAAATTGAATTTGATGGATTTAGAAAATAGGGATGTTTATTTGGAGTTAGCTAGAGATCCTACTGTTGAGTTTAATGCTGCTATGTATAATCTATTAAACGAAGGTTTGCACTGAGGGGCCCTAAAAAAAAAATTAATGGAATATTTATACGTAGATCACCCAATTGTTCCAGTTTACCATTCGCCTCCAAAAATACATAAAAATATTTTTCCACTACCTTTAACCCCTTTACTACCCAAGGTGGTTTGCACATTAATGACCAGGCCAATTTTTACAATTCTGACCACTGTCACTTTATGAGGTAATTACTCTGGAACGCTTCAACGGATCCCCCTGATTCTGAGATTGTTTTTTCGTGGCATATTGTACTTCATGACTGTGGTAAAATTTCTCCGATATCACTTGCATTTATTTGTGACAAAAACTGAAATTTGGCAAAAATTTTTGAAAATTTAGAAATTTTCAAAATTTGAATTTTTATGCCCTTAAATCAGAGAGATATGTCACACAAAATAGTTAATAAATAACATTTACCACATATCTTCTTTACATCAGCACAATTTTTAACCAAATTTTTTTTTTATTAGAGAGCTATAAGGGTTAAAAGTTGACCAGAGATTTCTCATTTTTCCAACAAAATTTACAAAACCATTTTTTTAGGGACCACATCACATTTGAAGTCACTTTGAGGGGTCTTTATGACAGAAAATACCCAAAAGTAACACCACTCTAAAATCTGCACCCCCAAGGTGCTCAAAATCACATTCAAAAAATGTATTAACTATTCAAGTGCTTCACAGAAATTTTTGGAATGCGGAAGAAAAAAATTAACATTTAACTTTTTTCACAAAAATGTTACTTTAGACCCAATTTTTTTATTTTCACAGGGTTAACAGGAAAAAATTGACCCCAAAATTTGTTGTTCAATTTTCCCTGACCACACAGATACCCCATATGTGGGGAAAAAACACTGTTTAGGCGTACGGCAGGGTTCGGAAGGGAAGGAGCACCATTTGACTTTTTGAAAGTAAAATTTGCTTGAATAATTAGCGGACGCCATGTTGTGTTTGGGGAGCCCCTTATGTGCCTAAACAGTGGAAACCCCCCACAAGTGACATCATTTTGTAAACTAGACCCCTCAGAGAACCTTTACAGAAGTTTAAACATGGAGCCATGACAATAAATAATCAAACTTTTTCCACAAAAATTATGTTTTAGCCCCATTTTTTTATTTTCACAAGGGTAAGAGGAGAAAATGGCCCCAAAAACTTTTTGCAATTTCTCCTGAGTACGCCAATACCCTATATGTGGGGAAAATACAGTGTATGGGTGCACGGCAGAGTTCAGAAGGGAAGGAGCACTGTGTGACTTTTTGAACGCAAAATTGGCTGGAATTGAGGGCGGACGCCATGTCACGTTTGAAGAACCCCTGATGCGCCTAAATAGTTGAAACCCCCCACAAGTGACCCCATTTTGGAAACTACACCCCTCAAGGATTTTATCAAGGGGTATAATGAACATTTTGAACCCGGTACGACACATAATTTGATAACATTAGGTCATCATATTGAATAAGTTGTCATTAGTCTTGAGCACAAGTGCTCGCTACTTGAGTTTGCATCGTGTACTCGGGTATGCACCATGTATCGCACGTGCTCGAGTGACATGCTCGAGTCCTGCCCACATGTTTCACAGTTATTAGACACCCAAAACAAACATGCAGGGATTGCTGGTGCATGGCAGGCAATCCCCGCACGTTTTTTTTGACTGTGAAGCATATGGGGCAGAGACTCGAGCACCCGTGATACTCAATGCATACCCGAGCACCCGATGCAAACTCAAGTAGCGAGCACTTGTGCTCAACACTAGTCGCCATATCGTCATCTTTTTTTTTTTTGCTTTTGAAAAAAATCCCAACCCTAGCACAACCCTAACCCTAGAGTTTATTTTTTACACCGTTCCTTGTGCAGTATAAGTGATTAGACGACTTTATTCTTTGGGTCGGTGAGATTACAGCGATACCAGAATCCTATCGGGTTTTTATGATTGACAGCTGTCTCACACTAAAAGACGCATTTTTTTGCAAAATCTAGTTTTTGCATCGCCATATTTTGAGAGCTATAATTTTTCCATATTTTGGCCGACAGAGTCATTTGACAACTTGTTTTTTGCGGGATGAGTTGACGTTTTTATTGGTACCATTTTCAGGCACGTGACATTTTTTGATCGCTTTCTATTCCGATTTTTGGGAGGCAGAATAAGCAAAAACAAACAATTCAGGAATTGTTTTTTTTAATTTTTTAATGCTGTTCCGCGTGTGGTAAAATTGATGAGGTAGCTTTATTCTTTGGGTCTGTACGTTTACAGCGGTACCACATTTATATCTTTTTTTATGTTTTGGCGCTTCTACACAATAAAAGCTATTTTCTAGAAAAAATTATTTTTTTGCATCACTTTATTCTGAGAGCTATAACTTTTTTATTTTTCAGCTGATGGAGCTGTATGGCGGCTTGTTTTTTCTGGAACAAGATGACGTTTTCAGTGGTACCATTTTTGTTTATATTCATCTTTTTGATCGCGTTTAATTCCAATCTTTGTTTGGCAGTATGATGATAAAGCATCGTTTTTTGCTTTGTTTTTTATTTTAATTTTTTACCGTGTTCACTAAAGGAGTTAACTTCTGAGACAGTTTTATAGGTCAGGTCGTTCCGGACGTGGCGATACCAAATATGTGTACTTTTATTGTTTTGTTTGTTTTTTTTCATTATAATATTTATTGATGGGTACATTATATTTTTATTTTTGGTGAATTTTTTTTTTTTTTACATTTTTTTACCACTTTTTTTTACTTTTATACTTTGTCCCACTATGGGACTTTCACTTTTTATACTCTGATCGCCTGTATAACATAGGGATGGAGCACCATCCCTGTGCTATACAGGCTGTCAGCGCTGTAGATGCAGAAGATACTTTGGTCATGCACTGTGCATGATCAAAGTATCTTTCTGCTGTCTGGTGACCCGGATGTTGTCATGATGACATCTGGGTTACCATGACAACCACGGAAACCAGCCTCAGACAGCGCGCGACAGCGGGGAAGAGGTGAGTATGCAGTACTTACCTCCGCAATGCTGTGATCGACTTCGATCGCAGCATTGCGGGGGTTAATGTGCTGGGAGCCGTGCATGACCGCTCCCAGCACATAGCAAAAATCAGCTCACACCCGGCGGCGATCGCGCCCGCACAGCCTGTGTGTGGCCGAAATCAACAGGGCGTACAAATACGTACCTGGCTCTTAAAGCCCAGGGCGCAGGTACAGTACGTATTAGTAAGCCCTTGGCTGTAAAGGGGTTAAGACCCATAGTGGTGGGGATTGGTTCCAATGGTGAAAAATTAAGTGCCTGGATGGATTTTTACCTACAGCCTCTGGTTCAGGAAACTCCGAGTTACATTAGGGATTCAAAATTCATAGTGACCATTTTTGATAAATTTGAATGGCCAAAAAACTTTGGATGATTGTCCTGTGATGTGGTGGCATTATACCCCCTCAATTCCACCCCATATTGCTTTAGCATTTTTAACCTACCACCTTGACACATACAGTTCGTACACTATAGAAATAAAAGAATTTCTGGTCATAGCAGTACAGTTCCTCTTAGAACGTAATTATTTTAGCTTTGATAAAAGTTTTTTTTTTACAGAAAAGAGGAGTCAGCATGGGCAGTAAGTTTTCTCCTTCGCTAGCGAACATAGTGATGTGTAGGTGGAGGAGCTTTTCATTTACCATAATGATAACACATATAGTGGACACATTGTGTGGTACGGTAGATTTATTGATGACCTCCTCCTGGTGTGGGGGGCACACAGGAGGAGGTGGTACAATTTGTACAGTACATCAACTGCAATCATTTTAATCTTAAATTCACTTAGTTCTACCATTCATCCAAAATTACTTTTTTGGATCTCGAACTTGAGGCTACCAAGGAGAAAGAATTGGTCAAAATTAATCCCCACAGAAAATCTACAGCCTCAAATTCTATTCTATCAGCTAAATGTTGTCATCCGCCACATATTAAGAGAAATATCCCTTACGGTGAGCTAATACGAACAATACGAAATTGTTCAGATAACATCACTTTTCAGAAGGAATCAGAAAAAAATTGTAACAGACTATCCAATAGGTGCTATCCCGAGTGGTCTTTAAGAAAAGCGAGTAGAATTGTCTCCAATATAAATCGGAAAGATATACTCCGAAATAAACAGAAAAATAACATTAACACATTGGATACTAGGGTAACGTTTTCTACCACCTATAGTCCTCAGTATAAGAAAATTACATCTAGAATTAAAAAGTATAACCCTATTATATATCAGAGCAAGAAACTAAAAAACCTACTTTCTAATGACATCCGCTTTGTAGCCAGGAAAGCGCCCGCTCTGGGAACCATCCTTTCTCCTAGCTTATACACCAGTGAGACTAATACTGTACAACCAAATTGGCTCAGCACAAAAGGTTTCTTCAGATGTGGAGCCAATCGGTGCAAAGCGTGTCTACACGCGGTTAAAACAGATAGTTTTATGTCCTTAAGTAATGATAGAGAATATAAAATTCATGATTTCCTCAATTGTAATTCATCAGGGGTTATATACCTTATAGAATGCACCTTGTGTAAGGTCCACTATGTGGGTTGTACCACAGGTGCGCTGAAAGTCCGTATCAGAAGACATCTTTCTGATGCGATTAATTTGGAAGCCATAAATACATCAGCAGTATCGAGGCATTTTGCGAGAGTTCATAAAGGTGACACCTCATTCTTTAAATATATGGAGATAGAGAAGGTATATAGATCCACACGAGGGGGGGATCATAAGTGCAAACTTCTGAACCGGGAGTCCCTGTGGATTTTCACATTGGATACCACAGGGGTTAAATTCAAGACAGGATCTGATACTGCAGTATTAAGAAATATAATTCTGCATTTATTTCCATGCATGTACACTGGGTACGGAAAGTATTCAGACCCCTTTAAATTTTTCACTCTTTGTTTCATTGCAGCCATTTGGTAAATTCTAAAAAGTTCATTTTTTTCTCATTAAAGTCCACTCTGCACCCCATCTTGTCTGAAAGAAAACAGAAATGTAGAAATTTTTGCAAATTTAATAAAAAAGAAAAACTGAAATATCACATTGGCATAACTATTCAGACCCTTTGCTCAGAATTGAGTAGAAGCACCCTTTTGGGCTAGTACAGCCATGAGTCTTCTTGGAAATGATGCAACAAGTTTTTCACACCTGCATTTTGGGATCCTCTGCCATTCTTCCTTGTAGATCCTCTCCAGTTCCATCAGGATGAATGGTAAACGTTGGTGGACAGCCATTTTCAGGTCTCTCCAAAGATGCTCAATTGGGTTTAGGTCAGGGCTCTGGCTGGGCCAGTCAAGAATGGTCACATTGTTGTTCTGAAGCCACTCCTTTGTTATTTTAGCTGTGTGCTTAGGATCATTGTCTTGTTGGAAGGTGAACCTTTGGCCAAGTCTGAGGTGCAGAGCACTCTGGAAGAGGTTTTCATCCAGGATATCTCTGTACTTGGCCGCATTCATGTTTCCTTCAATTGCAACCAGTCGTCCTGTCCCTGCAGCTGAAAAACACACCCATAGCATGATACTGCTGTTATGATCTGCTACAAGAACTAAGGAAAGAGAGGAAATCTGTCCATACAATTGGACTAAGCTGATTCCCTACGATGCAGCGGGCAACCTGTTCCTTGTGAACAGACCCGCCTTCGTCCGCGGCTAGTCTCAACGCAGACCTATAGATTAAAGGGAGGGGTCCCTAAAAGAACTAAGGACTGGGACAAAATTGGACACCTCCTGGCAGAAGTAGTAGCAGAAGAAGACAAACAGACAAAAGTACTTAGTGGTCCAAGGACCAAACAAACTAGAGAGATACAGTAGGTACAAAGCACCTGGCTAGATTAAGAGTCAAAGTAACACTGAAGTCCAGCAAAGCCTGAAGGGCGAAGCTGGAATAAATAGGCAGAAGGTCACATGACCACAAAATAGAAAAAACTAACAGGAGGGTTCTAACAACTGCCACCACCATGTTTCACTGTTGGGATTGTATTAGGCAGGTGATGAGCAGTGCCTGGTTTTCTCCACACATACCACTTAGAATTATCACCAAAAAGTTCTATCTTTGTCTCATCAGACCAGAGAATCTTATTTCTCATAGTCTGGGAGTCCTTCATGTGTTTTCGAGCAAACTCTATGCGGGCTTTCATATGTCTTGCACTGAGGAGAGGCTTCCGTCTGGCCACTCTGCCATAAAGGCCCAACTGGTGGTTGATAGTTGACTTTGTGGAACTTTCTCCCATCTCCCTACTGCATCTCTGGAGCTCAGCCACAGTGATCTTGGGGTTCTTCTTTACCTCTCTCACCAAGGCTCTTCTCCCACGATTGCTCAGTTTGGCTGGACGGCCAGGTCTAGGAAGACTTCTGGTGGTCCCAAACTTCTTCCATTTAAGGATTATGGAGGCCACTGTGCTGTTATGAACCTTGAGTAATGCAGAAATTCTTTTATAACCTTGGCTAGATGTGTGCCTTGCCACAATTCTCTGAGCTCCTTAGGCAGTTCCTTTGAGCTCATGATTCTCATTTGGTCTGACATGCACTGTGAGCTGTGGGGTCTTATATAGACAGGTGTGTGCCTTTCCAAATCAAGTCCTATCAGTTTAATTAAACACATTTGGACTCCATTGAAGGAGTAGAACCATCTCAAGGAGGATCACAAGGAAATGGACAGCATGTGACTTAAATATGAGTGTCTGAGCAAAGGATCTGAATACTTATGATCATGTGATATTTCAGTTTTTCTTTTTTAATAAATTTGCAAAAAAATTCTACATTGCTGTTTTTTTCAGTCAAGATGGGGTGCAGAGTGTACTTTAATGAGAAAAAAAATGAACTTTTTAGAATTTATCAAATGGCTGCAATGAAACAAAGAGTGAAAAATTTAAAGGAGTCTGAATACTTTCCGTACTCACTGTATGTATCTATATACACTGCTCCAAAAATAAAGGGAACACTTAAAACAACAGAATATAACTCCAAGTAAATCAAACTTCTTTGAAATCAAACTGTCCACTTAGGAAGCAACACTGATTGACAATCAATTTCACATGCTGATGTGCAAATGGAATAGACGATAGATGGAAATTATTGGCAATTATCAAGACACCCTCAATAAAGGAGTGGTTATGCAGGTGGGGACCACAGACCACATCTCAGTACCAATGCGTTCTGGCTGATGTTTTGGTCACTTTTGAATGTTGGTTGTGCTTTCACACTCGTGGTAGCATGAGACAGACTCTACAACCCACAGAAGTTGCTCAGATAGTGCAGCTCATCCAGGATGGCACATCAATGAGAGCTGTGGCAAGAAGGTTGGCTGTGTCCAGAGGCTGGAGGCGCTACCAGGAGACAGGCCAGTACACCAGGAGATGTGGAGGGGGCCGTAGGAGGGCAACAACCCAGCAGCATGTGTCTGCACAAACGGTTAGATACCGACTCAATGAGGGTGGTATGAGGGCCCGACGTCCACAGATAGGGGTTGTGCTCACAGCCCAACACCATGCAGGACGCTTGGCATTTGCCACAGAACACCAGGATAGGCAAAGTCGCCACTCGCGCCCTGTGCTCTTCACAGATGAAAGCAGGTTCACACTGAGCACATGTGACAGACGTGACAGAGTCTGGAGACGCCGTGGAGAGCGACATCCTTCAGCATGACCGGTTTGGCAGTGGGTGAGTAATGGTGTGGGGTGGCATTTCTTTGGAGGGCCACACAGCCCTCCATGTGCTCGCCAGAGGTAGCCTGACTTTCATTAGGTACTGAGATGAGATCCTCAGACCCCTTGTGAGACCATATGCTGGTGCGGTTGGCCCTGGGTTCCTCCTAATGCTGGACAATGCCAGACCTCATGTGGCTGGAGTGTGTCAGCAGTTCCTGCAAGATGAAGGCATTGAAGCTAAGGACTGGCCCGCCCGTTCCCCAGACCTGAATCCGATTGAGCACATCTGGGACATCATGTCTCGCTCCATCCGCCAATGTCACGTTGCACCACAGACTGTCCAGGAGTTGGCGGATGCTTTAGTCCAGGTCTGGGAGGAGATCCCACAGGAGACCATCCGCTACCTCATCAGGAGCATGCCCAGGCGTTGTAGGGAGGTCATACAGGCACGTTGATATATATATATATATATATGCCTTTTTGTCATTCTAGTAGTAGGGCCATAATTAAGACATGATTTGTTGAAATGTGTAGGTCTGTAAGCTATGATAGTTGCACATTTGCTGTATTCTTTGTGGAGCAGTGTTTTATATGGCTAATAAAAGCTAAGTTTTAATATTTTTTCTACTAAACAAACCTTTACGCTGGATCATTTGCACTTTTCCCTTGTCTGACTACAATTACGTTTCGCCCTGGTATCACTTATCTGCGTCTCCAGAAGTTTCCCATTTCTCTATTATACTTTTCAAATTACATTTTGAGACTTTCTCCTCCTGTTGTTGCACATATTTTTTTTCCCTTCATCTGCACAGGTATCATTAATCTATCAACTATAATGGCCGCACCAGGTCCTGCAGGTCCTGTATCCCGTACACATGACGTGGGCAGTGCACGGCATGCCGCTAGTTTTTATTCTGAGTGCTCTTATATACGGTGTTAGTTTTACACAATGTTGAGCCTGTGATTTGCAGAGTGAAATGTCTGACTGCTAGAACAGAAGTATACGGCAGATTCTACAGCATGGATACATAAAGGACGTCCTGGGGGAATATACCTCCCTCCAACACTCGTCCAGTCCCTGCCTCACACTAGAGACATTTATAATAACTCCAGGACTATGGAGCTGGTCATTTTCTCATAATCTGTGGCCATTATTAGTGATCTCGCATTGTACAGTAATATCACCCTGGAGGTTGTGATGTATTTAGTGTAATAGCGCCATCTAGAATATACAGTATATATCAGGCGATACCATGCTTTCTATAGTTAGTCGTCTTATGTGCCCTCTATAGCTATCTATTATACTTTATATTCCTTTATAATAATTTATAATAAATTACTCAATAGTTTTACAGCTTTATGATGTTTATTAATCTGCTGTAATTATAAAAGAAAGTCCAACCTTACAGTGGACACAGGTGGAAGTGTCCTCCATGATGGTGTAGGCTGAGGCGGAGCAAGTATATAGTCAGTGGGGGATCAAGATGACCAGTATTCCCCAGGGTTCCTTGTTATCAGGGAGGGACCCGGTGTATGCAATCAAAAGATCTTATCCTCTGTCCGGCTGTGTGCCATCAACAGGTAATGATCCTCTGTCCGGCTGTGTGCCATCAACAGGTAATGACCATCCGGCAGTGCGACATCAACTGGTCATCACCCTCCAGCTGTGTGCCATCAACAGGTAATGACCATCCGGCAGTGCGCCATCAACAGGTAATGACCCTCTGGCTATGGCCATCAATAGGTCATCACCCTCCGGCTGTGTGCCATCAACAGGTAATGACCATCCGGCAGTGCGCCATGAACAGGTAATGACCATCCGGCTGTGTGCCATCAACAGGTAATGATCCTCTGTCCGGCTGTGTGCCATCAACAGGTAATGACCCTCTGGCTATGGCCATCAATAGGTCATCACCCTCCGGCTGTGTGCCATCAAATGTTTTTATCTTCTGTCCAGTTTTCTGCCATCAAGAGGTAATGACCCTCCAGCTGTGGGCCATCAACAGGTCATCAACCTTCGGCATTTAGGCTTCTTGTCTTCTGTAAGATGCGATTCTTGAGTCTCCTGATGTTAAAAAATATTTAAAAAATCACCGATTAAACTAATAATCTATCTTTATCATAAGCATCACAATTTATAATCTATCTAGTGCATAAGTATGACAATTTAGCTCACAGAACATACACTATGCTAAAACATTAGACCCTACAAGCAGAAATTTGCTAAACTAACATAAATATAACTGACAAATCAGTAGAAAAATCGCTACCAATGGCACAGCTCTCTTCACATCAACCTGTAACCATAGTAGATGAGAAATAGAGGACAATGCTCATAGTCAGTTATCAACAATTCGGCATGGGGCATCCCACCAGAGACATTATAATATCTAGTAGATTATAGATGGCAATAGAATTTACCAACAAGCACATAGTACGCCAAACTCAAGTACATAGTATGCCAAACCTCGACACGTTTTCCTAAAATAGGTTCATCAGAAGCACATACTAGACAGTGATACTTAGCAAAGCATTCATAGATATATGCGCCATATGATAAGGTGCTAAAGTGCAAGTGTGTGACAAAATATCCATTTGATTTCAGGTGCAATGCTGCATTGTATGTAGTAAGATGGTGCCCATCAGACAGCATGTATAGGACTAACCTGTGATGAAAACACGAGCAATGGGAAAGTTCAAGCAGTTGCCTTCTCAATCTTCCTCGCCTCTAAGACATCTAAGGAAACATCTTCTCCTCCTGATTTTGGGTGGAGGTGTTGTAGGCATTTCAGGCTCTGGCATTCTAGGTTCTGACATACTAGGTTCTGACATGGTAGGTTCTGGTTTTCTAGGTTCTGGTGCTCGTGGCTCTGGAATTCTGGGTTGTTGGCTTCAATGAAAAATCAGTAACCTCTCTTTATGCTCCGTGGAACTTCGAGCTCTTCTTCTTATATTGTTGTGAGGGATCGTTCGGACCCAGACAATATCACTGAACGCCACTTTATAGTTGCAACTAGGAACCTTTTTCGCATCCTGCGGTGCAGGAGCCATGGATGGAGTAGAACATTTGCCATTGGGCAGGACAGGTGTTCTCCTGGAGTCTTGCTCCTGAATCTGAGGGATGCAAATCGGCTCCTTACAAGCACTTTGTTCCTTCAGAATGGTTTTGTTCTCAGGAGTTTTCTGATTGTTTCACCAGGTTCAGACATTGCCCACTTGCTCAGGACAAGACTTAAGGCCAAATACTCTAGTATTGTCAGTAGTGTCATCACCGCAACAAAGACTGCGCCACGGAAGAGCCAAAGAGGAAGATTGATGGAAGCTTGATAGGTGCTTCTCCTGAGATCCACGGGTAGTGGGTCATCCTATAATAAAGAAAAAAAACATAATAAAGTCCTGTATATTTATACCCAATCCAGTCAAACAGAGAGCCCTTGTTATTATACAGTGATGGATACATTATCAAGCAACTTTCAGAAATATCCCATTGAGAAGATCAGGAAGAAGTTTGGGATTCACCTCCAGGGTCCATGGAATATTATTTACAGTTGGACTTTCATATGACGGACGGTCACGTGTCCAGTATAAGAATTCCTGCAAGAGGCGATATTCTGATTAGCTGATCCTTGTGACCTCCATATTGATGAGAACATACTCGCCCTCAGTGTACTGTAATGTGGGGGGTAGAGCAACGTAAAGCACAGAAATGATAGGGTGATACTCATCATCTCCAGAGGTCTCTCAGCACCAAGGTATGGTCAATGAGATACAAGCTGCAGATGGGCCGAGGCTTCTAATATACCCAGGGGTGACATCACAAAGCCCTCTGTGACATCATTGCACAGTTCTATCCATCATGTCACTGATACTTTGGACCTAACTAAATGTCTAAAAGAGAACCCTTCCACATGATTTCCAATCACGGAGCAGCTTCAGTTTTTCAAGAAAAGTTTAAAAAATATAATCTGTGCTGTGATTGGTCACAATGGCACATGAAGCAGAACGTCTTTAGATCTTTTAAAGGGAAAGTGTCAGCAATTGTTTTACAATTGTAAAATTGTAAAGTATTTATATTTATATATAAATACACATATATATTTAAAAAGGTTTTAATGGTATAAAATCTGAAAAAATATTTTAACTGTTTTGATGTTTTCATCTTGTAAACACTAGGGGGAGCAGCTGCTGACATTTCCATGAAAACAGAATACAGCTAGCTCGCATTACGACTGCAGTAAAAGTGGGCGGGATCTGCTCACATGGGTGTGATGTCACTCCTCCCCTTCTGGGCGTTTGCAAAAAGGTAAATGAGACTGTAGTTTAGGATCACAGTGCGGAGCGATCACTGGTGACTGCAAAGTGATATATAAGGGACAACACCAAAGTCATTAATCACTACAAGGACAAGGCAGGAATGTGGGAGTCAGAGGGGTCACCCCACACTTATATCCCCTCTGACTGTCACTTCCTAAGCTCCTTTCCCTGCCATAACCTCTTATTCCCGCAGGTAAATTCTTACAGGACCCCCCTCCCCATCCCCTTCCCCTGCCGCAGCTGATTCTAAACGTCCTCCATATGTAATAATAGACAGGTACTCACCGGCAGCCTATGGTAATTCACAGGGTAGAACAGGGTACAGCACAGAAACAATATGGCGATCCTCATTGTCTCCAGGGGGTATCTCAGCACCAAGATATGGCCAATGAGATATGAGCTGCAGGTGGATGGAGCCCCCTTATATACCCCAAGGGTGACATCACAACGCCCTCTGTGACATCATCACCCACAACATTCCGTCACATGACATCACCCAGCACCAGCATCATGTGACCCAGCATAAATAGAAAGTCCTTGTTGCCTATAGCAACTATTCAAAACTAAGTTTAAACTTTTCCAACAGCTAAAGGCGGCTCTGTGATGGCAGTTTCTTCTTGTGGACGGTTGTGATAAATCTGCAGAACATCTACATAACGCGACATGTAGAAAATCCTGTCTTTTCCCCTCTGTTCTTCCTCTGGTGCTACAGAGACGGATAGAAGGAGCTTTTCCAGACCTTACAGTGCACAATATGGCACCTAATCACTGATATCCCAGATCTCCTCAGTACAAGCATACCGCCAACCTATGAGGACTAGAAAGAGGGCGAAACCATGCGGCACGCGTAGTCTGACCACGCCCCTATCCACACCCCAAGCCACGCCCTTTTTATACCTTGGCAGGAGGAGATGTCTGTACAAAGCGCAAGTTATCAAAAGGCTGAAGGAACACTTTATCAACATGAATGAAGGTTTTGAAGGGCATCCACTGTCCCCGCACTACCGGAAGTTCCACAACCAATCTTATAAGGACACTAAGTTTTGTGGGATCCGATTAGTCCCCAGAAAATGGAGGGGAGGTGATTACCTGAGATTAATGTCACGGATGGAATCCAAATGGATCTTCACATTAAATAGCTTGGCTCTGAAGGGCCTTAATCACGAGAGTCAGCTGTATGCCTTCAACTCGCAGCGGTATATACTGTATGTATTTTTTATCCCAGTACCAATTGAACATTTACATTGCACTTTTATGAACCTCCTTATATTTTATCAATATAATATGTCGTTTGGATATATTCCTTTGAATCCACCTATTTTATATATGTATTTGTTTCTATATATTGATACCCCTATTGGAGATACAATATAATGTGGATGTGGATGTGGATCCGCATGTATTCTGCAGGAAAAACGCATGTGTAGCACCCTGAGGATTCGGCTGCTACAGGGGTATTGCACCTCAACCCAGAGGTGTTATTTTCCACTCCCGGGTAAGGATGGAGTGTGGACCTGAGCTCGGTAGGCTGCATGCACTACACACATCCCATTTCCGAGGAGCAGACCAACGGTACTCCCACTTAGAAATGTGCAGGTACGACCGAGTCTGTTCCTGGCTGGAGTGGGAGGGGGGTGGTACATCCCAGTAGTGTAGGGGCAGATAGGGGGAGCAGCCTGGGTAAAGATAGGAGCTCATTGGGTGCTGGTCACCTGAGCTCACACATAGAGGGAGTATATAAGGTGGGCACCATCTAAGATCAGGGTCAGTCTGTCAGAGTCAGTAAGAAGCAGAGGTCCAGATGAGCCTGCAGAGAGAGAGTGGAGCAGAGAAGGAAAGACCCAGAGAGAGGAAAAGAAAGGACTCTGAGAACCCAAATTCAATCCCCGGGTGAAGAGTCGGCAATAGGGTACCGGATCCCAAACTGGTGGGGGCAAAAGCACACCCTAGCCAGAGACCGGAGGACGTGGGCAGCGTCTGCCACGGCCACCCACCACATCCACCCCGAAGGCAAACCACGTGGAGGGTCAGGGAACCCAAGGCCAAGGGTCTCCCAACAGAAGGCCCGAGGGAGCTGGACCTAGGTGGATCACTAGTGGGGACGGCCAGAGGAAAGGACAGAAGGAGAGCTCAGGGTCACGCTCCGGACTTGTTTGGGGGTTTGCTGAATCCAGGACCTGGTGGACGCAGCACGGCTCGGGTGGTCACTTGAAGCTGGAGTGACCGGAACATCAGCAGTGAGTAAATACCCTAAACTGCACAACCCGACTCTGTCTTCACTTAACATCTATGCTGCACCACCACAACCCCCATCCTCTGCACCTGACCCCCTGAGGCTATACCCCACCCGTTGGGGGTTATACTATCAAAAGCTGCACCAACACCATCAGCCTCAGCGGACCCTGCTGCAGCGGCGGCCATAGTGACCGCAATACAACGGGTGGCGTAGTCGACAATAAAGAACTTAATAACATCTGTAGGACTGCCACATACAACTGAGTTTGACACCCTGGGCACGGACCGGGTCACAGCCACTCGGCGACTACAACTCCCATCTGATCCGGCTCCGGGTATTCCCCCTAAAGAATATGGCCCAGGGGGTGCGTCAACTTTGGCGTAGTCGGCAGGATTACGTGCCCGCAACACCCGGGTACTGCGTGCCTGAAGAAAAGAACAAGTTTACCTCAAAAAGAAGTCTCCTGCCGGTTCCGGAGGGTCCCCGCCATCGGACTCCATCACAGATCGATTCCTGCCGGTTGTCCGCCATTAACAGCATTTTCCCGCCATCTGCAGAGTTTCCCGCCACTGGGAGACGATTCCCGCCATTTCCAAAGGTTTCCCGCCTTGGAAGAGCGGACGCCATTATGGGCGTGCCAGAGGGTGGCAAGAGGCCACCTCCCATCGTGGGCCAGGACCGAAAATGGCGCCAAAAGTGGAAACCGCCCCCACCAACAGAGACTGTGATGCTAGAGGTGTCTGTCAGCGTGAAAGAACTGCCCCTGGAGCTGACAATCACCAAGTGGCCCCGGGACCGCCCTCGAAGTGGGAGGACTGAGAAGAAGAGAACAAAGATGGGTGCCGCCTGGAGCAGTCTGGAGAGAGCGCACCCGGAGGCAAGAAGCCTGGAGAAGAGTATCGGAGGAGCTTACCCGGAGATGGCGAGAAAGCAGAGCAGCACCGGCCCGTTGGCCAGGAGCCTGCTAGAAACAGAGGAGGGAGAGCAGAGCAGCACCGGCCCGCTGGCCAGGAGCCTGCTGGAAACAGTGGAAGGAGAGCAGAGCAGCACCGACCCGTTGGTCAGGAGCCTGCTGGAAGCAACGACCCCACTAGGCCTAGTGGAGGTCCTAGCACAGCTCCCCCGAGACCGGGAGTGTGCACAGACCGCTCTGGAGGGCCTCGCAAGGAGGATGGCCCGGGTGCAGCGAGAGACGTTGGCGGCGTGGAGCCGTGAGATGGCCCAGCAGACCGAGACCTGTCAGCGGAGCACGCCACCCGAGACGAGGAGACAGACCACCTCTGAGGATGGCGCGGGAGGACTGAAGGCCGGAGACGGCGCCGAGAAGGGAGCCGAACGAGTGGAGGCAGGTAAAGGGGACGTCTCTACCCCAAACCGGGAAACCGCGTACCTGCCCCAGCTCCCCGTCGCAGAGCCCGAAGTCTATCCTGCCGCGCCCGTAATCGCCACGCCACTGCCGCAGACTAGGCCTCAAACGGGAGCCGCGACCCCTGTGACGTCACACGCCTCGACCCCGAGCGTGACCAAGCAGGAAGTACCACCAGCCTGGTCGCAAGGCCTAGTACCCCCGGGCGCCGCAATACCAACAGCGCCCCCTACCTCCGCGGAGCCACCGGCCTGGTCGCAGAGCCAAGTAGCCCAGGGCGCCGCCGTCCTTACGGTGCCCTTCACCTTCCAGATGCCCCAGGCCTGGCCGCAAGGCCCGGGCAACCCGGGCGCTAACACCACCGCGCCCATAAGACCAAGAGTGCCGCGTCTGGGAGAGGACCTGTTTACCCAACACACGTGCCTGGATGGGCAGCCTTTCATCTGGCCCCAGGAATATCATGAACTGGAACGGCAGAGGAAGGCTGGGGCCATGTGTGCACCCCTGATCCCGGCTCCACAGCCCGTAAAGAGGATCTCGCCCCCGCTAGAAGAGGCCCAATTTGAGTGGGACCCCACCGGAGAAGATCTCATGGGGTTCACTCAGGAGACTCGGGCAGCTGCAGCGGAGCGTGCTGAGTGCTGCCGCCAACAACTCGAGGTCTTTGAGAGGGAGCGGAGAGAGAGGCGGGTCCGGGAACAGCAAGCTCAAATAAGGAGCGCGGAGCAGAAGAGCCGGGCCAGGAGAGACCCCCGTGCAGCGCATAGTCCCCGCACCACCGGGACTGTGATCAAGTTTAACATGCAGCATGGGTGGGGCTTCATCCGAGACCACCGCACCCCAGGCGACGTCTTCGTAACCAGGAGAGACGTTGAATCCCACCTACCGGAGGGACACAGAGGTCGTGACCTTTACATCGGGGACGAGGTCACCTTTACCCGGCACAAGTGTGCCAAAGGACCCTACGCCCTCCATGTGCATCGCCTGACGGAGGAAGAGCTGCGGTGTGAGGAGGAAGAACAAGAGGACCCGGACGGGTCTGAAGCTAAAGGTAACCATAAAGAAAGAGCAGGAGGACGTCGTCGTTAAGTACGGCAGAGTAGAGGCTGTACATAGTTACCCGTCGGGGTACCAAAGAAACTGTTACTGATAATATAGTCCCCGTTGGGACCAGCATGTGTGAACTGTTTACCCGTTTATCCCTTAAATCCCACTGACCGAGGACTGAGAACGGTCAATCCTCCCTAATACCTGGCCGAGGACTGAGAGCGGCCATATCCCCTGTATATAGTTGCGCGTCCTAAAGCGCTCCCTACTGGTTTTACAGGAAAGCCACGAGTTTTTCAAGAAAAGACTGTCGCACTTTACCCGGTCACACGTTGCACAGTGACCGGAGGAGGAGCAGAGGCGACGAGAATGTTATTTATATGAAAAGTTTTCTGATAATATATAATATTTTGTATGATTTTACTATGTTGTTTATATGAAAAAAAAAAATTTGTATGTTTTGTGGTGTTTTGTTCTTACAGCCCGAGGACGTGCTGTGATTTACCAGGGGGGAATGTAGCACCCTGAGGATTCGGCTGCTACAGGGGTATTGCACCTCAACCCAGAGGTGTGATATTCCACTCCCGGGTAAGGATGGAGTGTGGACCTGAGCTCGGTAGGCTGCATGCACTACACACATCCCATTTCCGAGGAGCAGACCAACGGTACTCCCACTTAGAAATGTGCAGGTACGACCGAGTCTGTTCCTGGCTGGAGTGGGAGGGGGGTGGTACATCCCAGTAGTGTAGGGGCAGATAGGGGGAGCAGCCTGGGTAAAGATAGGAGCTCATTGGGTGCTGGTCACCTGAGCTCACACATAGAGGGAGTATATAAGGTGGGCACCATCTAAGATCAGGGTCAGTCTGTCAGAGTCAGTAAGAAGCAGAGGTCCAGATGAGCCTGCAGAGAGAGAGTGGAGCAGAGAAGGAAAGACCCAGAGAGAGGAAAAGAAAGGACTCTGAGAACCCAAATTCAATCCCCGGGTGAAGAGTCGGCAATAGGGTACCGGATCCCAAACTGGTGGGGGCAAAAGCACACCCTAGCCAGAGACCGGAGGACGTGGGCAGCGTCTGCCACGGCCACCCACCACATCCACCCCGAAGGCAAACCACGTGGAGGGTCAGGGAACCCAAGGCCAAGGGTCTCCCAACAGAAGGCCCGAGGGAGCTGGACCTAGGTGGATCACTAGTGGGGACGGCCAGAGGAAAGGACAGAAGGAGAGCTCAGGGTCACGCTCCGGACTTGTTTGGGGGTTTGCTGAATCCAGGACCTGGTGGACGCAGCACGGCTCGGGTGGTCACTTGAAGCTGGAGTGACCGGAACATCAGCAGTGAGTAAATACCCTAAACTGCACAACCCGACTCTGTCTTCACTTAACATCTATGCTGCACCACCACAACCCCCATCCTCTGCACCTGACCCCCTGAGCCTATACCCCACCCGTTGGGGGTTATACTATCAAAAGCTGCACCAACACCATCAGCCTCAGCGGACCCTGCTGCAGCGGCGGCCATAGTGACCGCAATACAACGGGTGGCGTAGTCGACAATAAAGAACTTAATAACATCTGTAGGACTGCCACATACAACTGAGTTTGACACCCTGGGCACGGACCGGGTCACAGCCACTCGGCGACTACAACTCCCATCTGATCCGGCTCCGGGTATTCCCCCTAAAGAATATGGCCCAGGGGGTGCGTCACATGCACAATCTGCATGCGTTTTTTTCTGCCAGGGAGATGCAGAAATGCTGCAGAAATTTTCTGCTTCATTTCTGCATCGTGGGCACATAGCCTTATGTATTACTATTTTTAAAGCAGATATTCCTTTTTCGAGATGTAGTACCAGGGGCGGACCTACCGCCCGTGCAGCCGGTTCATTGAACGGGGACCCCTGAGGGAGAGGGGGCCCCTCCAGCCTCCAGCAGGGCCGCCATCATGGCATGACTGCCTGACTCCAGCATGGGGCCCGGCCGGTCGGGGCCCCCTCGGAGCCCCCCTCTTGTGCGTCTCCTCATGGGGCCCCCCCCGCAGGACCCCCCGCCGTCACATGACCGGAGATGTGCCTGCGCTCAGCATGGGCCCCATGCTGAGCGCAGGGACATCACCAGTCATGTGACGGCGCCGGCACAATACTTACCCCTCCCCGTGCCTCCGCAGCATCTGCCGCGTCCTCTGATTGTGACGTCTCAGGTCAGAGGGCGCGGTGACGTCTTTACACCGCGCGCTCTCTCCTGAGCTGTCACATCACAGAGCGGGAAGACGCGCGCAACGCTGGAGTCCGGATCAGCAGCAGGTAAGAAGTGAGGTGAGTATTTGATTTTTTTTTTTTATGTATGGGGGCACGGGGCATTTAATGGTGGGGGGAGAGTGGGTGTGACATCGTGCATGGGGCATTATATGGGGGGGGTGGTGTGACATCCTGCATGGGGCATTATATAGGGGGGTGGATTGGCATCCTGAATGGGGCATTATATGGGGGAGGGGGGAATTGACAACCTGCATGGGGGCATTATATGTGGGTGGGAGGGATTGATGTGACATCTTGCATGGGGCATTATAAGAGGGGAAGGGGGAAGTGACATCCTGCATGGGTCATTATAAGAGGGGAAGGGGAGAAGTGACATCCTGCATGGGGCATTATAAGAGGGGAAGGGGGGAAGCGACATCCTGCATGGGGCAGTATAAGAGGTGAATGGGGGAAGTGACATCCTGCATGGGGCATTATAAGAGGGGAAGGGGGGAAGTGACATCCTGCATGGGGCATTATAAGAGGGGAAGGGGGGAAGTGACATCCTGCATGGGGCATTATAAGAGGGGAAGGGGGGAAGTGACATTCTGCATGGGGAATTATAAGGGAGGTGGTGTGACATCCTGCATGGGGCATTATAAGAGGGAGAGGGGGGAATTGACATCCTGCATGGGTCATTATATAGAGGGTGGGTGTGTGACATACTGCATGGGGCATTATAAGGGGGGGTGACCTCCTGCATGGGGCATTATAAGGGAGGGGGTGGTCTGACATGCTGCATGGGGCATTGAAAAGGGGGGAAGTGACATCCTGCAAGGGGCATTATATGGGGGGAAGAGGTGACATCCTGCATGGGGCATTTTATGGGGGGTAGATGTGACATCCTGCATAGCGCAATAAAAGGGGGGTGTCATCCTGCATGGGGCATTATAAGGGGGGAACAACCTGCATGGAGCGTTACATGGGGGCCAATATTCTGTATGGAGAGTTATATGGGGACCAGTATCCTGTATGGAGCATTATATGGGGACCAGTATCCTGTATGGAACATTATAAGGGGGTCAGTATCGTGTATGGAGCATTATATGGTGCCCATATTACTGTATGGAGGACTATACTGTCCGGTCTGCACTGTGCGCTGTGAGGATTCGCTGGTTTCTGAGCTATTGTAGAATTTACAATAGATATCGCTTGTGTAATGGGGCATTATAAGGGGGGAACAGCCTGCATGGAGCGTTATATGGGGGCCAATATTCTGTATGGAGCGTTATATGGGGGTCAGTATTCTGTATGGAGCGATATATGGGGGACAGTATTCGGTAGGGAGCGTTATATGGGGGCCAGTATTCTGTATGCCGTGTTATATGGGGACCAGTATCCTCTATGGAGCGTTATATGGGGACCAGTATCCTGTATGGAGCAGTATATGGGGACCAGTATCCTGTATGGAGCATTATAAGGGGGTCAGTATCCTGTATGGAGCATGATATGGTGCCCATAATACTGTATGGAGGACTATACTGTCCGGTCTGCACTGTGCGTTGTGAGGATTTGCCGGTTTCTGAGCTATTGTAGAATTTGCAATAGATATCGCTCATGTAAGGTAGTAAGTGAAATCCTTGGCCTTGTACTATATATATATATTTCTCTGTGGTATCTGTGCATCATGAATCATGGTATGTGTTAAAGGGGCCCACTGAAACTCTGTCGCCCAGGGCCCACAAAAACCTGGAGCTGGCCCTGGGGGTAAGTATAACAAGCTGTATTTTTTTTACATACAATTAATTAACTTGGAGTGGGGGGAATCAGAGATGCACGGGGGGATGAGAGATGCACGGGGGGGGGGGCCTTCATGCCCCCTATGAAGGGCGGGGGGGGGGCCCCAAAAAAATTCTTGCACAGGGGCCCACTACAGCCTGTGTCCGCCCCTGTGTAGTACGCTGTGTTTTTCTACACTCCTAAAATAACATATCAGCAGAGTAAAGGTGGTCACACATAAGCCCAGGTCTGCTAGATAGATACCTATGAATTATTATTTTGTATATGTTTTCAAACATACTTGATCAATGAAATCATCATTGTAAACTTCAACTCCACATAATAGTATATGATGTAGCAGTCACTAATTATCTTGAGTGCTTCATCTGATGTCCGTGCACATAGTATACATAGTATACCACATACAGTACAATATATATAGGAGAATATACAGTATGACTGGTATATAGAGACGAGCAATTTGTAGAACCGTGGTCCAGTGGTCAGATGAATATTCTGTGGCTGCTGAACAGGAGCCACCACATAGTCTCCTTTTTACAGCCCCACATAGCCTTCCATATACTATACAGTGTGAGCCCCACATAGCCTCCTATATACAATGTGAGCCCTCACACAACCTCCTATATGAGTATGAGCCCTCACATAGCCTCCTATATACAGTATCAGTCCCCACACAGCCTCCTGCATATAGTGTGAGGACCCACACAGCCTCCTGCATACAGTGTGAGGACCCACACAGCCTCCTGCATACAGTGTGAGGACCCACTGTGTGAGTACAGTGTGAGGACTGGTCGTCGGATATGTTGCACGCTTATTGAGATGTGTTATTGACAGCTCTATCATTTTTCTTGCCACTGTCTTGTTAAATATACAGGTTGGATACATTTGGTGTTCATGCCATATAAATTCCTGTTTATAACGAGTACATATTTATGATAGGTAGCTTTGTTTTACTACCATTGGCAGGCATTAACTGGATTTTAGGTCCTAGTGACGTTTTATATCTTTTTTACCTACGTATTCATTAAAGGTTATGTTTTAACCTCTTTCACTACTTTAATTGCTTCATATTACCTTTATTGAGTGGTGACCTGTATGATAGTGTGTGAGCACCAGCTCCAGGCGTCCCTGAAGAGGGGCAGGGAAAAAGTAAAGGGGGCAGTGGAAAGGGGGTTTATCCAAGGAGGGGTGAGGTCAGCAGAGTATGAGAGATAGACTCATCCAAAACCAGCGGTCTCAAACACGCGGGTCGCATGTGGCCCTTCAGACTGGTTCATGCAGCCTGTGTGCACCATAGAACCCGATCGCGGCCCGGTCCAGGAGCTGCCGACAGCTGCACTTTAGTTCAGTGTATTGCTGCGCAGAGAACGGCTCTCTGCATGATACAATACCAATGCCAGCCACCGGCCTATCAGAGGCCAGCAGCGGACATCCGCGTCCCAGCGCAGCGGTGCATGACATCACTAACATGGGTAGATGTCAGCTGCTGGCCTCTGATAGGCCGGTGGCAGGCATTGGTCTCTGCGCAGCAATACACTGAACTAAAGCGCAGCTGCCGGAAGCTCCTGGACCAGGCCGCGATCGTCAAGGGGTCTATGGTGCCTGCGCCCGCATATGCAGAAAGGACACCGAGGGAACCGAGGACAGGTGAGAAGAGACTTTTTTTTTTCTTATATATGTATGTGAAGAATGGAACAGTGGACATTCCTACAATATAGGGACCTGAATGGGGACATTCCTACAATATGGGAACCTGGATAGGAACATTCCTACAATGTGGGACCTGGATAGGGACATTCCTACAATGTGAGACCTGAATGGGGACATTCCTGCAATATGGGGACCTGGATGGGGACATATCTACAATGTGGGGACCTGGATAGGGACATTCCTACAATGTGGGGACCTGGATGGGGACAGATCTACAATATGGGGAACTGGATTGGAACATTCCTACAATGTGGGGACCTGGATAGGAACATATCTACAATGTGAGGATCTGGATGGGGGACATTCCTACAAGATGGGGACATTATAACAAGATGGGGACCTAGATGGGGGACATTACGACAAGATGGGGACCTGGATGGGGGACATTACGACAAGATGGGGACCTGTATGGGGCATTGCTACAAGATGAGGACCAGGATGGTGCATTACTACAAGTTGAGGACCAGGATGGGGCATTACTACAAGATGAGGACCAGGATGGGTCATTACTAAAAGATGAGGACCAGGATGAGACATTACTACAAGATGAGGACCAGGATGAGGCATTAGATGAGGCATTACTACAAGATGAGGACCAGGATGAGTCATTAACCCCTTTACAACCCAAGGTGGTTTGCACATTAATGACCAGGCCAATTTTTACAATTCTGACCACTGTTATTTTATGAAGTAATTACTCTGGAAAGCTTCAACGGATCTCCCTGACTCTGAGAATGTTTTTTCGTTACATATTGTACTTCATGATTGTGGTAAAATTTCTTCGATATCACTTGCGTAACTTTTTTCACAAAAATGTTACTTTAGACCCAATTTTTTTTATTTTCACAGGGGTAACAGGAAAAAATAGACCCCAAAATTTGTTGATCAATTTCTCTTGAGTAAGCAGATACCCCATATGTGGGGGAAAAGCACTGTTTGAGTGCACGGCAGGGTACGGAAGGGAAGGAGTGCCATTTGACTTTTTAAATGTAAAATTTGCTTGAATAATTAGCGGACGCCATATTGCATTTGGGGAGCCCCTGATGTGCCTAAACAGTGGAAACCCCCCACATGTGACCCCATTTTGGAAACTATACCCCTCAGGAAACTTACCTAGATGTGTGGTGAGCACCTTGAACCCCAAGGTGCTTCACAGAAGTTTATAACATTGAGCCGTAAAAATAAAATTTTCACATTTTTCCCACAAAAAATGTTTTTCAGCCCCTACTTTTGCATTTTCATAAGGGTAACAGAAGAAATTGCACTATGCAGTTTGTTGTGCAATTTCTCATGAGTTAGCAGATACCCCATATGTGGGGGCAAACCACTGCTTGGGCGCGCGGCAGGGTTCGGAAGGGAAGGAGCACCACTTGACTTTTTGATTGTAAAATTTGCTTGAATAATTAGCGGATGTGCCCCTGATGTGCCTAAACAGTAGAAACCCCCCACAAGTGACACCATTTTGGAAACTAGACCCCTCAGGGAACTTATCTAGATGTGTGGTGAGCACCTTGAACCCCCAAGTCCTTTACAGAAGTTTATAACATGGAGCCGTGAATATAAAAAAATCAAACTTTTTCCACAACAATGATGTTTTTACCCCCTATTTTTTTATTTTCACAAGGGTAAGAGGAGAAAATGGACCCCAAAAACTTTTGTACAATTTCTCCTGATTACGCCAATACCCCATATGTCGGGAAAATACAATGTTTGGGCGCACGGCAGAGTTCAGAAGGGAAGGAGCACTGTGTGACTTTTTGAACGCAAAATTGGCTGGAATCGATAGCGGACGCCATGTCGCGTTTGAAGAGCCCCTGATGTGCCTAAATAGTTGAAACCCCCCACAAGTGACCCCATTTTGGAAACTACACCCCTCAAGGATTTTATCAAGGGGTATAGTGAACATTTTGAACCCAGAGGTACGAAAAAAAATTTGATGACATTAGGTCATCATATTGAATAAGTTGTCATTAGTCTTGAGCGCAAGTGCTCGCTACTTGAGTTTGCATCGGGTACTCAGGTATGCACCATGTATCACAGGTGCTCAAGTGAAATGCTCGAGTCCCCTCCCGCATGTTTCACGGTTATTAGACACCCCCAAAAAAACATGCGGGGATCGCTCGAGCATGGCAGGCAATCCCCGCGAGGTTATTTTGGCCGCGAAGCATATGGGGCGGAGACTCGAGCACCCGCGATACTTAATGCATACCCGAGTACCCGATGCAAACTCAAGTAGCGAGCACTTGTGTTCAACACTAGTTGCCATATCGTCATCTTTTTTTTTATAAAAAAAAACCAACCCTTACCCCCAACCCTAACCCTATACTAGCCCAACCCTGACCCCAACCCTAACATTAGCACAGACGAGGCCTGGACCCCCCTATCCAAGGCTCGAGAGACTGCCTCCAACAGCCAAGCAGAGAGGAGTTGAGAGACGGTTGCCCCAGGAAAGTCACGCCAGCGGAAGCGGAGGAGCTGCATATGTGAACAGGGCCGTCACTTCCACTGTTCACCCACAGTACCGGGGACAATTGGGTTTACATAATCAGGTTGGGAGGGGAACGGTTGGGACTAAAGGAGCACAACGTGATCTAATTGAATTTATGCGGAAGAGACTCACGGCATAGAGTGAATAACCGATGACCCCCGCTAGGGCCAAATGTACAGTTAAAGAACTTACGTGGTGTCTCCCGTGAATGAGGGCATCACCCTACTTAAGAGACTTCGCCTTACTTAAGAGACTTCACCTTACTTAAGAGACTTCACCCTACTAAAGAGACTGCACCTTACTTAAGAGACTTCACCTTACTTTGAGAGGCTTCACCTTACTTTGAGAGACTGCGTCTTATTTTGAGAGATTTTGCCTTTTGCTGATATATTGAATTACTGTTCATTACCCTTGTTACTAATCCCTTGTTCAGAATACCTGTTGCATAAAATTGTTCATTTTCATCTCAGACTGTTCTCGCCTTGTGTCTCTGTGCATTGCATTCTCGCACCTGCATTACATTTGACGTAGTCGGCAGGATGCAACATTCAGACGCAGAGATGGGGTATCAGTCTGTGGCTGGGTCCGGTCGGACCCATATACCCCTGGGGGCTATGCTCAGCCATCTTCCCAAGTTTTCAGGGGATGGCATGTCACTGTGGGACTGGGTAGAAAGACTGAGAAGTATGCTACGGATGTACCCCCTTGATCCCCCTTGATCCCCTAGCCCAGGCGGAGTTGGCCCTCCTAACCCTTGATGAAGAGGCCCGACAGACTGTGATGTACCGCCCACATGGGGACCGGACACCGTGGATAAAGTGATAAAAATTTTAGAGGACATGCACGGTGACACTACAGATTTGGGACACTTGCGCTTACGGTTGTTCCAGCGGGTCCAAGGGGAAAATGAGACAGTAAATCAGTATGTTAATGCGTTGCAGGAAGTGACGGCCCATATCACTAAGAAAGCTCGAGATGGGAACCGAGGACTGGGATCATTGGATGAGGTGTTGCGTGACCAACTGATTGCCGGCTTGAAAGACCCTTCCCTGAGGCAGATCCTGAAGGAGCGGCTGCGATTGAGCCCTCATATGGGCTTCCTGGAGGTAGGGGCTGAAGCTAGAGTGCTGGAGAGAGAAGTTCCTGTTCTCAAAGCCACAGTTAGAAGTCAAGAGGCAATTGCTCCTGGATTCACCAACCAAGAGCCTGATTGGGTACGGGAAATACGTCAGGAAATTCGAGACATTCGGGGTGAGCTGAATGCTATTAGAAAGCCCCCTACTGCCCCCTTGCCGACGGACCGTACTGCTCAACGCGGACGGAGACCAGAACGAGAGAGAAGTTCCTACCCGGCCCCAGCACGGCATGTACCCGACCTATCGGCAGAAAGAGGACCGGAGTGCTGGACTTGCGAAGGTAGGGGGCATATCTCCAAAGACTGTCCCAACTGAGAAAGGAGGAGGAGGGGACAGCCGTTAAACTAAAATGCCCCACGGTTGTGGAGCATACCGTGGGGTCTCGTGCTTCAGAGAGTAGAAGAGGGAGCTCTGAAGACATTGTCTCCGAGAGGCCCATCATCTGGGCTGAATTCAATGGGCAGCGGATCCGCTGTTTGATGGACACCGGGTCTCAAGTGACCACTATGCCTGAGACGTATTTCCAAAGTCACTTTCCTGAAGTCACTCATTCCTGCCGGGAACCCACTGTCAAATTGGTGGCGGCCAATCAACTACCTATCCCAGTAGCGGGAGTAGTATAGATGTCCATGCGGGCATGTGGAAAGGCCCTCGGTAGAAAAGGGATCGTACTAACTACAGGGCTCGGAGGCGATGGGCCCATTGTTACCCTGGGCATGAATGTGCTGAAAGAAGTCGGACAGTTCCTGGCTGAGGGCTGTAGCAAAAACAACTGGACACGCGCCACTCGAGACCCAGCTAGCAAGAGAGTGTTCCAACACCTCGTACGGGTTAGCCAGATTCAAAAATTGCCCGCTACCTCTCAGTACCTTGGCAAGGTATCGTTACCACCCGAAGCCACAATGACACTGCCGGTGGGACAGACTGTACTCACGTTGCCGGTGCTGGCACATGTGTCCTTACAGGGCATGGACATTCAAACTGAACCGATGGAAGGAGAAGAAGCGCCCTCTGGACTCCTGATTGCTTGAACCCTGGCCACCGTGCGGCACTGCCTAGTACCCGTGCGCTGCATCAATTTAGGTGGCACCAGTTTACAGTTGTTGCCCCGACAAGAGGTGGCCCGAGTGTACATAATGCCAGAGGCCCTTACTAGAGCGGGCGCTATAGGGCTGGCACCTGTGGAAGGAAAACCATGGATCCTGGAGGTGTCCCTCAACAGCCAGGAGAATGGAAGAGAACCGTTGGCTGGACGCCACCTTCTGGAAGAAATGGAGGCTAATCTGACTGAGTTTTCTGCTGGACAAGTAAGGCAGATCGAACAACTTCTACAGCGATATCAGGGAGTGTTTGCACAGCATGAAGATGATTTCGGGTGCACTCGGGACATTCAGCACGAAATACCCACCGGAAATACTGCTCCCATCCGAGAGAGATATCGGCAGAGACAGCCTCAAATGTACCAGGAGGTGAAAGAGCTGTTGGCCCACATGTTGCGGAACGGTGTGATCCGTGAAAGTCAGAGCTCCTGGGCGGCTCCGATCATGCTGGTCCGAAAGAAGGATGGTACCCTGAGATTTAGCGTGGACTATCGAAAGCTAAATGTCTGTACAGTCCGGGACTCCTATCCACTCCCCCGAATTGAAGAGTCTCTATCTGCACTAGGGAGCGCCAAATTCTTCTCTTCCCTCGACCTGGCCAGTGGCTATTGGCAGGTCCCAGTGGCTGAGAAGGATCACCCGAAGACCGCTTTTGTTCTCCCTATGGGCCTGTTTGAGTTCAATCGGATGCCGTTCGGACTAACAAATGCACCAGGGACCTTCCAATGGCTGATGGAGAGATGCTTGGGGGACCTCAACTTTGAAGCCACTTTAATATATCTGGACGATATAATTATCTATTCCGCTACGTTTGAGGATCATCTCCGCCGATTGGAACAAGTGTTAGAACGGCTTCAGAGACACGGCCTGAAAATTAAGCCTCGAAAGTGTTGTCTCTTCAAATGAGAAATTGAGTATCTGGGGCACACTGTGTCCAGTGCAGGAGTACACCCCACTGCAGAGAAAGTAGCTGCCGTGCACAAGTGGCCCACGCCCGCCAACCTAAGGGAACTGAGGGCGTTCCTGGGGCTTGCTGGATACTACTGCAGACTTCGCTAAGATTGCGATCCCGCTCATTGAATTGCTGAGAGGAACAGCTGGGGGAGCCAAGCGACAGCCCATCCAGTTGGGCCCACGACAAGAAGAGGCATTCCGAGCATTGAAAATGGCGCTAACAGATGCCCCAATCTTGGCCTACGCCGACTTTTCGCAGCCTTTCATGTTGTACACCAATGGAAGCTTGCATGGACTGGGAGCAGTGCTGGCTCAAGTACAAGGAGGAAAAGAGCGAGTGATCGCGTATGCCAACAGGTCACTCCGAGATACGGAGAAGAATCCAGAGAACTACAGTTCTTTTAAGCTGGAGCTACTAGCACTGGTGTGGGCCATGACCGAGAAATTTGCTGAGTACTTGTCAGGGTCAGAAGTGCAAGTGCGGACAGATAACAACCCTTTGGCCCACTTGGAGAACGCCAAACTGGGCGCGTTAGGACAGCGGTGGGTTGCAAGGATGTCCAAATACCAGTATAAGATTGCCTATCGGTCCAAGGCCCTGAACACCCATGCCGATGCCCTGTCCCGGGTCACTCAGGCGGGGCCGAAGGAGGACAGAGATGAGGAGCTTGAAGGCGACGAGATTCCGGATTTCAGCCAGTTCGTCGCTGCCCAAGAGACCAGAGAGGAGCCGAAGCCCACTCAGATTCTGGGCCGTTCAAGAGAAGAATGGATACATGTGCAGCAATCCGATCCGGAGTTAGCAAAATTGAGGGAATGGGTCGCCCTTAATCAAAGACTCGACCAGGAAACCAGAGCCTCTTCTCTTCCAACTACCCTACAAATCCTAGGTCAGTGGGAGAGGCTTCTCCTGAAGGACGGCTTGCTATGCCGAAGAATCCAGCTGCCTCGAGAGTTTGATGTTACCTGGCAGGTGGTAGTTCCAGGAGCACTAGTAACACAGCTAGCCCAAGAAGCTCATAGAAGAGGTGCTCACTTCGGAGTAGAAAAGACCTTTTGGTGGTTGCAACGGCTGGTGTATTGGCCTCAACTGCAGCAAGAAGTCGAGGGAGTCTGCCGAGCATGTCGCCAGTGTGAGTTGAATAAGCCCCCGGAACAAAGAGCTCCCATTCAGACCATCCGAACTTCTGCCCCCTTGGAGGTCTTGATGATTGACTACTTGATGATAGGAACTTCATACAATGGTTATGGACACTGTTTGGTCATGACTGATCACTTCACCAAGTTCGCAGTAGTGACGCCTACTAAATACCAGACAGCAGATGCCGCAGCTAAGGCCATCTGTCAAGATTTCATCCGGATTTATGGGTGCCCGAAGAGAATACATTCTGACCAGGGGGCCTGCTTCCAAGGGCGAGTGATGGATGAGTTGTACCGCATCTATGGAATCGACCGTTCCCGAACAACGCCCTACCACCCACAAGGGAACGGCGCATGCGAGCGCTTTAACCGAACCCTGTTGCAAATGTTGCGAACGCTGGAAGCGGACAAAAAGATGAAGTGGCCCGAATATGTGTCCGAGCTGGTGTGGGTGTATAATAATCGAGTTCATGCGACCACAAGCTACACCCCTTACATGTTGCTGTTTGGAAGAAGTGGCCGAGAAATCATTGAACTTGAGCTAGACTCAGAAGATCCCGGCCCGGGCGGTAGCCCAAGTACCTGGATTCGAGAACACTGGCGTCGGCTCCATACAGTGAGAAGACTGGTTGCTCAGAAGTTTCAGGAAGTAGAGCATGCAGTTCGGCCCTCGACGACAGGTGGATCACTTCAGCCAGGAAACCGAGTGCTGGTGAGGGATAAACGATTTGGAAGTAAACTGGACCATCGTTGGGAGGCGATACCATATCAGGTGATGAAGAAAGTTCACCCAGACAACCCAGTCTACGAGGTTAGGCCCGAAGGGGATGATGCCGCGACACCCAGGGTGTTGCACCGTAATATGCTGCGACCTTGCTCCTCTGAAGCAGAAGTCTGTAACGGAGTTCGGCCCCCAGACATATTGGCTGAAGTGCCACATGCAGGAACCTTAGGGGATGAAGAAGGATGGGCCACAATGCAGTTGGGCCCGTCAGAACCGTTGATGCCAACCCCGAGTGGAATTCCAAATGAGTCGGGAAATGATTTGCAATCCCCAGTGGTTGATTCCTCGGATCTCCCGGAGTCACCTCCGCAAGAAGAGCTGCGCAGAACTGAGCGGGCTAATGCCGGAATCCCTCCTAACCGGTATGCTCAGGAAGAGTTCATCTGTTCTCAAATCCAACAGAAAACGCAGGAGTGTGCCCAACTCCTGTCTGAGCTTGCACTGCCTGGAAGGAGGCATCAGTTCTGCAAGAAGCCCACTCGCCCGAGGACTGGCGAGCAAAAAGGAGGGAGGAATGTAGCCCAGTCAAGAGAGCTTGTAAAAGAACTTCTACACGATGTTTCAAGGATGGAAAGAGACTGCCATGTACTGGCCAGACGCAGTCAAGCGGAACCAAGATATGCAAGGGAAGTTGCAGGGAGGGCAAGTTCAGACGCTGGACCTGATCAGGTGACTTCCAGGAAGGAGTTCCGGAAAATAAGAGGCCAGCGCGCCAAACCTGAGGGGTCTTTGGCGGCAAGCAGCAGAAAGGAGCAGACATGTTCCCTGCATCCTGAGAAACCCCGCGTGACAGGCCTAAGCAAGAGGCCTGTGAGGTGCCACAGCTGGGCACCGGTAAAAGAGCTCCGGATATCTCGCGGATGTTACCTGAGTGCTGTGCCTGCTGAGAAGACTAGGAACCTGATTGCGGTGCTGAGTGAGTTCGCGGAACCCGACGTCGCCCACCGACAGACGAGGCCTGGACCCCCCTATCCAAGGCTCGAGAGACTGCCTCCAACAGCGAAGCAGAGAGGAGTTGAGAGACGGTTGCTCCAGGAAAGTCACGCCAGCAGAAGCGGAGGAGCTGCATACGTGAACAGGGCCGTCACTTCCACTGTTCACCCACGGCACAACGTGATCTAATTGAATTTATGCGGAAGAGACTCACGGCCTAGCGGGAATAACCGGTGACCCCCGCTAGGGCCAAATGTACAGTTAAAGAACTTACGTGGTGTCTCCCATGACTGGGGGCATCACCCTACTTAAGAGACTTCGCCTTACTTAAGAGACTTCACCTTACTTAAGAGACTTCACCTTACTAAAGAGATTGCACCTTACTTAAGAGACTTCACCTTACTTTGAGAGACTGCGTCTTATTTTGAGAGATTTTGCCTTTTGCTGATATATTGAATTACTGTTCATTACCCTTGTTACTAATCCCTTGTTCAGAATACCTGTTGCATAAAATTGTTTATTTTCATCTCAGACTGTTCTCGCCTTGTGTCTCTGTGCGTTGCATTCCCGCACCTGCATTACATGATTGTATATGGGGATAAAGGAAAGTTGTGTGTCAAATATGACTCCAAGACATCGAGCTTGCTGCTTGGGGGTTATGGTGGCGCAACCCAAGAAAATTAAAAAGTCAGGTATAGGTAGGTTAGTAGAGAGAGAAAAAACAAGGAGTTCAGTTTTGGAGAGATTCAGTTTCAGATAGAGGGAAGACATGATGTTAGAGACAGCAGACAGACAATCACTGGTATTTTGTATTAGAGTGGGGGTGATGTCAGGTGAAGAGGTGTATAGTTGGGTGTCATCAGCATTGAGATGGTACTGGAAATCAAATCTGCTGATGGTTTGTCCAATAGGAGCAGTATACAAGGAGAAGAGGAGGGGACCTAGGACTGATCCTTGTGGAACCCCGATAGTAAGAGGAAGATTAGAGGAAGAAGAGCCGGCAAAAGATACCGTGAAGGAGCGGTCAGAGGTAGGAGAAGAACCAGGAGGGAGCGGTGTCCTTGAGGCCTATACAGCGGAGCATAGTGAGGAGGAGCTGATGATCTACAGTGTCAAAAGCGGCAGAGAGATCCAGGAGAAACAGCAGGGAGTAGTGACCATTAGATTTAGCTGTTAGTATATCATTAGAGACTTAAGTGAGGGCAGTTTCAGTAGAGTGTGAGGAGCGGAAACCGGATTGTAAAGGGTCGAGAAGAGAGTTATCTGAGAGATAGCGGATTAGGCGGGAATGGACCAGGCGTTCCTGGAGTTTAGAGATGAAGGGAAGATTAGAGACCGGTCTGTAGTTAGCAGTGCAGTTCTGGTCCAGGGATGGCTTTTTCAGTAAAAGGGTTATGATGGCATGTTTAAGTGAGGAGGGAAAGATACCTGAAGAAAGAGAGAGGTCAAATATTTTAGTTAGGTGGGTAGTGATGTCAAGGTAAAATATATATATTATAGAAAATCAATTAGTTTATTTTAATAGATTACCTAATCAGTGTGAATTAATATAGAGATGATGGAATAATCTATGTGTATGTATGTATGCAAATGTGTATATGCACATTGATTATGTTAATAGTTAATGATATATAACAGTTTCTGTTCTCAGGCTATGTGCCCACGATGCAGAAATGCTCCGGATTTTTCCTGAGCGTTTCTGCATCTCCCTGGCACAAAAATGTATGCGGATTGTACATGCGGATTTTACATGTGGATTGTACATGCGGATTTTACATGCGGATTGTACATGCGGATTTTACATGTGGATTGTACATGCGGATTTTATATGCGTTTTTCCTGCCAGGGACAAGCGGATGTGAAGCTTTCTTCACATGCATTTCCGCATGCGCATTGAAAAGCGCTGTCCAAGCGATTTTAACATCACTTGGAAAGTGCTTGACAACTTGGTCACACTATATAAATCCATGCAAACGGCATGGATTTATATAGTGCGTCCGAAAGAATGTTAAAAAATAAATGTCATACTTACCTTCTGATGGCCCCCGGTGTCTTTATCCGATGCGTCTCGGCTTGCCGGCAGCTCGCGGTACACTGAAGGACCTGCCGTCACATGACTAAATGACATCAGCGCAGGTCCTTGAGTCCACCGCGATCTGCCGGCAAGCCAAGACAAGCACACCGGGGGCCATCAGAAGGTAAGTATAATATTTATTTTTTATTTTATTCTTTTTTTACAGGTACTATGGTACCTGGGTCCGGAGGAGAGTCTCCTCTTCTCCAGACCCGTGTACCATCCGCACATTGAAACGCATGGAATGCGCATGTACAGATCCAGTGATGCGGATTCCATGCGTTCCAATGCAAGTCAATGACGGCGAAAACGCAGCGCTTCCGCAAAATAATTGATCGTGCTGCGTTTTTTTCCGCAATGATAAGACGCAGCGGAAATTTCTGCAGCATGTGCACAGCACATGCAGATTATCATTGGGGAACATGGCAGGCCTTCTACCAAGCGTTTTTTAAGCGTTTCTGCAGCGGAATTGCCGCTGCGGAAACGCTTAAAAAACGCATCGTGGGCACACAGCCTTATTGTAGACATGAACAACTAAATGATTTCCTGGGAATGATGTATGTATGTGCATGGCTGATAACAGAGAGATTCATGTCGAGTTGGCAAAGATGGCGCTGAGAGATGACTTCACCCCTCCCATCAGAATTCCTAAAATGTTACTGAGGCCAGGAGATACATGGATGAGCAAATTGCAGTGTGCCAAGTTATCAGAAGGAGCAATGAATTTTACTAATCCCACCTAGAAGTAGAATACTATATAACCCCATGTCTACATAATAAAGTATGTCATTTTGCGTGGTTTAGTCTCTGAGTGAAGTTTTTCAACCATATTAGCATATTTGGTTGATTTGCATTCACTCGGACATCTTTAATTAGGAGGAGAGCAGTTACCTACTGTATCTTAAATTGGTGAAACCTCCACAGTGACAGCTGGGGAAAGGAACTGAATGAGCTGTGAGGGAATAGGGTCACTGTTGCAGGTTGTAGGGCGGGAAGAAGTGAGGAGTCTGGTCACTTCTTCTTCTGTGACCAGCTCGAAGATGGAAAGCGAACTTGAGGTGCGGGAGGGCTAGGGAATCCAGACTCTGAGGGGATTGTGTAAAAATGTCTTGACAGATATGATTGATTTTTTGTAGGAAATAAGTGGCCAGATCGTCAGCGCTTAGGTTGGTGACGGGGGTCTGTACTTTAGAGCTCAGGAGGGAGTGGAAGGTTTCAAAGAGTCGTTTAGGATTGTTGGCTAGAGATGTGATGAGAGTGGTAAAGTAGACTTGTTTAGCCGGATGGAGAGCAGAATTATAAGTTTTCAGCATGAACTTATAGTGGATGAAGAGAAACCAAAAACAAGAAAAATACCCAAATAATTGAAAGTAAATGTATAGTGGATGAAGTTTTCTGTCAAAAGAGATTTTCTCCACAGATGCTCCACTCACAAAATAAGAATACTTTGTATGTACAATAAGGCAGGTACAAAACTTATCATAGCTCAACATTTCCCGCTCATAATAGAATAACGGAATAGATTCAGGGATAGGCATTTTTTCATAATGGTATATGAAAAGTGCTTGGAGAAAACCGCCTCAAGGAGAAGTCTCTCATCCAGCTCCATTTCGCAGAGATCTCTTTTTGGCATCCATTCATGATAAAGCATCTGGAAGGGAGTCAAACATATGAACCCCACCCTGAGCCGAGCAGGGTAGATTATAGAATAGGAAATTTGCTTTTCACAGAGCCTCCTTTTTCTATCCCAGAACTTGACCCTCTTCTTCTGAACTTCTGTTGAAAAGTCAGGATAAATAGATATTTTCCTTCCATCAAGGGTAAGTGAAGAGTGGTCCCTGGCCTTTCGTAGGATAAGGTCTCTCTCTTTAAAATTTTGTAATTTGATGAGTACAGGTCTTGGTGGAGCACCCGGTGGCAAAGGACGTGTAGGAACTCTGTGAGCTCTTTCAATTGCAAAAAATTGAGAGAGAGTGTCTTTGCCGAACATTGTAGTCAGCCAGAAAAGTATGCTGGCACTGGCCAGCATACTGTTTAATGACTATACTAATGTTAGGCTGTTCATATATATCAGCCCTTGGCCTCTCACCTCTACCTCGATAGACTGAGACACTTTAGACCTGTATACTTACCCTGAGTCAGCATGGTATTGTGCCTTCAGTGGTTGTTCTTATTCTGATCCAATCACTTATGGACCTCACTTCAGCATAAATAATCTAGTTATTTCTGATATATTTCATCTATATGCAATCTTTATTTATGTGATATTTACACCTATTTGGGGCTTCAGCCACGGTCGCTTTATTTTGGGTTTATACACCCTGTATCCCCTATTGTTTTAGCTGCTCTTCTCCCTATACCTTTTCACATGATGTCTTTATCTAGAATTATATGTTGCCACGAATAAAGATTATATTTTGAATAGATCTCCGAGTCTTGGGTATCTCTTTATATTTTTCTTTATGTTATATGCTTACCTGCTTGACTAATTTTAAATACCCATTAGACTCCTGTTTGGGCTTATTGTAGTCAGCCAGGATTAAAAAAAATCAACTGAATTACGACCCTCCGCTTTTTCATGAACCTCGACTAAACGTATGTTATTTCGCCGATGCCTATTCTCTAGGTCATCAACCTTCTTGAGAAGGGCATTGATATTCTGAAGACCTCTCCTGAGATATTTATGTATAGTAGGCATTTGGTCCGCAACAGAACTCACTCTTTCCTCCAACTCATTGACTCGGCTGTTTATTTTCTTCATGTTTTGTCTGATGAGATTAATGTCCTCTCTAAGCCCTCCCATGTGTTTGTTGAGAATTTCTAATGAGAAGCTACAGGATTTTCCAGCAGAGAAAACATCTTGTCGTGTAGGCTCTTGCCCAGAATCATTGACTTCTCCATAGGTGTTGTTAGTGCTCTGCATTACCTGCACTTCTCTGTTTAACTGTTGCTGTGAGAGTGGTGCCACATTGCCTCCCCTGCACAGTCTCTGTATCTCTCTTCCTCTGTGAGCATACCTGATCAGGTTGTAAATCATCTGAAGGGTCAGAATCTAAGGTCAGTCTGGTAAATCTCCCCAGCTTTGCTGCAGCAGCCTCAGCATCTCTCACTCTGGCTGGTGTGGGGGAGGAGGTGCCATGTTGGAAGGCCCACTATCTGGACTCTGCTCCTTCTGATGCTTGCTTCTGGTCATGTTTGAGTGCACTTTAAGCTTCTCTGTGTACTTTCCCCCAGCCTTTGGTGTGAAGGAATCAATATTTCACTGCTAATAGGTGGAAATGAAAGGATGCAGAGCAGGAGCAAAGCACAGAGCTTCCATGTGAAGAGGCTGTCAGCAAAAGGTCCTTTTTAAAGGGGAATCTGTAACACTCCCATCATCTGCTCCTGAGCTCACATCAAAGACAGTCTGTATTATATGTATTTTATATGAGCACTGCACTTGGCTTTTTCTGGCAGAGAAGATGACACACCCGATCTGCCGCTCCATTTTACAATAGGAATAAAAGTGCCCTGTCAGGGATAAAAATTCCCCATTCTTCCAATCGGTACAGTCCCAAATGGTCAGACCAATCAATCACTGACCAATAAGATATCACCTCTCCTGTGGATCCTATGGAGTTATCACCTCTCCTGTGGATCCTATGGTCATAACTTGTTTTCACCAACAAAGTCCTTTACTGCAAATTACCGTAATTGTACATCCCAGTTATGGTATCGCACAGTAAGAGGTGCAGGAGCCTCCTGTATTTTACAGCCGACGCTCCACTATAATCAGGATAATGGCTAACTGGTTTTCATATACAGCTGAAGTGTGGGCCCCTAGAATCAATTCCTATTGGGGCCCCAGACACCCCAGTTTGATCCTAGTTGGGGGTGGGGAGGGTAATTTTGCACCCTGTCATAAAGAAAAATTGTAAAATCCAAAAAGACATCTCTGGAGAGGGGACATATCACCCTCACATTAAACATATAGGATTATAACTAGAAAAGTGAGAAAGAGCTGACACTTCAACCTCTATTGACGTAGGGCCTCCTGCCGTGGTCAGGTAAATTCAACAAAGAATCTGATGAGAACCAGCCAACAAGTCTAGAATTTGCATACTCAGAGGCGGATAAGTACATTTCCGAAGCAAGGGCTTCCTCTTTTCAAAGGACTTGTCTCAGACACTCTGAAGACTGTGGTCAGTGATGAATATTGGGGTTTGCATCGATCCAATATTCATGGGAGATGTATTTTCGACATCGTAGCAAAGGGACGATCATAACGCATTCACTCACATCATTGTAAGGCCAGCCGAACACCCCCAACTTAATATCGTTTAGATGGATAATGCTATCCATGCCATGTTTCATCTCTATAGAAAGGTAAAATCATGATAGAAAACATGACCATGATATTTCCCGCCCGAGACCTCCATGGGCGAAGATATCCTGAAAGTTGGGGATCTCATAAACTTCTAAAAGATCTAGCACACCTATGACAAGTCCTCATATGAGCTCACCAATAGAAGGTATGTGGGTGTAACCGTGATCTTATTAAATCAGAGCTTGGATTTTGGTCATTGGTCAGTCCTGGAAGGTGCAGCTTGCTGTAGTTGTATCTGTTTTCCTAAGGAGTTCTTCTAAGGAGTGCTTCCTTGCGCTAAGCTCTGAGCTATTTCTCTGACACAGTGTAATGCACACGCCCGGGCTGAGCGGCGTGTGCGTGTGATTCCACTGGACCGTGCCGGAGAGTGAATGCCTGGAGGGGCGTAACTAGGTATTCACCCTATCCGACCAGGGTCGCACGACGGCATACGATGCCAGTGCACCAAGGAGGAACCGAGCAGAGGGACCAAGTGCTACTCCAGGACAGACCCCGGACACGGCTGTTGACCCACACAGGGGAATACAGGAACAGACATATTAGGCTGGCACACAGACTGGTGGGTATAGGCAGCAGGGCCGGCGTCAGCACCCGGCGCACCCAGGCAAATGCCGGGGCCCTGAGCAGGCAGAGGGGCCCACTGGCGGTCGCGCACCCCGCTGGGCTATGGGCGGAGGAGAGCGGTGTCAGCGCCCGCCCTTCTCCGCCGCTTGCTCAGGGCCCCGGCAGCCCGATACTTACCTCTCCCCGTGCCTCCACAGATCCGCTGTCTTCCTGCTGTGCGCTCCCTGTGACGTCTCAGGTCAGAGGGCGCGGTGACGTCTTTACACCGCGCCCTCCCCTGAGCCGTCACAGGGAGCGCTGAGCGGGAAGACGCCGACAACGCTGGAGTTCGGAGCCGAGCAGCGAGCGGCGGGCAGCGGGCAGCGGGCAGCAGGTAGCAGGTGAGGAGAAGGGAGGTGAGTATTTGATTTTTTTTTTTTTTTTAATGTATGGAGGCATGGGGCATTATAAAGAGGGGAGGGGGGGGGCATCCTGCATGGGGCATTATATAGAGGGGGGGATTCCTGCTTGGGGCATTATAATGAGGAGGGGTGACAGCCTGCATGGGGCATTATAAGGTGGGGAACAGCCTGCATGGGGCATTATAAAGAGGGGGGGATTCCTGCTTGGGGCATTATAATGAGGAGGGGTGACAGCCTGCATGGGGCATTATAAGGTGGGGACCAGCCTGCATGGGGCATTATAAGGTGGGGAACAGCCTGCACGGGGCATTATAAAGAGAGGGGGGGACATCCTGCATGGGGCATTATTAAGAGGAGGGGTGACAGCCTGCATGGGGCAGTATAAAGAGGAGGGGTGACAGCCTGCATGGGGCATTATAAAGAGGAGGGGTGACAGCCTGCATGGGGCAGTATAAAGAGGAGGGGTGACAGCCTGCATGGGGCAGTATAAAGAGGAGGGGTGACAGCCTGCATGGGGCATTATAAGGTGGGGAACAGCCTGCATGGGGCATTATAAAGAGGGGGGGATTCCTGCTTGGGGCATTATAATGAGGAGGGGTGACAGCCTGCATGGGGCATTATAAGGTGGGGACCAGCCTGCATGGGGCATTATAAGGTGGGGAACAGCCTGCACGGGGCATTATAAAGAGAGGGGGGGACATCCTGCATGGGGCATTATAAAGAGGAGGGGTGACAGCCTGCATGGGGCAGTATAAAGAGGAGGGGTGACAGCCTGCATGGGGCAGTATAAAGAGGAGGGGTGACAGCCTGCATGGGGCATTATAAAGAGGAGGGGTGACAGCCTGCATGGGGCAGTATAAAGAAGAGGGGTGACAGCCTGCATGGGGCAGTATAAAGAGGAGGGGTGACAGCCTGCATGGGGCATTATAAAGAGGGGGGGATTCCTGCTTGGGGCATTATAATGATGAGGGGTGACAGCCTGCATGGGGCATTATAAGGTGGGGACCAGCCTGCATGGGGCATTATAAGGTGGGGAACAGCCTGCACGGGGCATTATAAAGAGAGGGGGGGACATCCTGCATGGGGAATTATAAAGAGAAGGGGTGACAGCCTGCATGGGGCAGTATAAAGAGGAGGGGTGACAGCCTGCATGGGGCAGTATAAAGAGGAGGGGTGACAGCCTGCATGGGGCATTATAAAGAGGAGGGGTGACAGCCTGCATGGGGCAGTATAAAGAGGAGGGGTGACAGCCTGCATGGGGCAGTATAAAGAGGAGGGGTGACAGCCTGCATGGGGCATTATAAAGAGGGGGGGATTCCTGCTTGGGGCATTATAATGAGGAGGGGTGACAGCCTGCATGGGGCATTATAAGGTGGGGACCAGCCTGCATGGGGCATTATAAGGTGGGGAACAGCCTGCACGGGGCATTATAAAGAGAGGGGGGGACATCCTGCATGGGGCAGTATAAAGAGGAGGGGTGACAGCCTGCATGGGGCAGTATAAAGAGGAGGGGTGACAGCCTGCATGGAGCATTATAAAGAGGAGGGGTGACAGCCTGCATGGGGCATTATAAAGAGGGGGGGCAGCCTGTATGGGGCATTATGTGGGGGGTAACAGCCTGCATGGGGCATTATAAAGAGGGGGGGCAGCCTGTATGGGGCATTATGTGGGGGGTAACAGCCTGCATGGAGCATTAAAAGGGGGGGCCTGTATGGGGCATTATGTGGGGGGGAACAGCCTGCATGGAGCATTATAAGGGGGGGGCAGGCTGTATGGGGCATTATGTGGGGGGTAACAGCCTGCATGGAGCATTAAAAGGGAGGGGCCTGTATGGGGCATTATGTGGGGGGTAACAGCCTGCATGGAGCATTATAAGGGGGGGACAGCCTGTATGGGACATTATGTGGGGGGTAACAGCCTGCATGCAGCATTATATGGGGACCGGTATCCTGTATGGAGCGTTATATGGGGGCCAGTATCCTGTATGGAGCGTTATATGGGGGCCAGTATTCTGTATGGAGCCTTATATGGGGGCCAGTATTCCGTATAGAGCCTTATATGGAAGCCAGTATTCCGTATGGAGCCTTATATGGGGGCCAGTATTCCATATGGGGGCCAGTATTCCGTATGGAGCCTTATATGGGGGCCAGTATTCCGTATGGAGCCTTATATGGGGGCCAGTATTCCGTATGGAGCCTTATATGGGGGCCAGTATTCCTTATGGAGCCTTATATGGGGGCCAGTATTCCATATGGAGCCTTATATAGGGGCCAGTATTCGATATGGGGCCTTATATGGGGGCCAGTATTCCGTATGGAGCCTTATATGGGGGCCAGTATTCCGCATGGAGCCTTATATGGGGGCCAGTATTCCGCATGGAGCCTTATATGGGGGCCAGTATTCCGCATGGAGCCTTATATGGGGGTCAGTATTCCGCATGGAGCCTTATATGGGGGTCAGTATTCCGCATGGAGCCTTATATGGGGGTCAGTATTCCGCATGGAGCCTTATATGGGGGTCAGTATTCCGTATGGGGCCTTATATGGGGGCCAGTATTCCGTATGGGGTCTTATATGGGGGCCAGTATTCCGTATGGGGTCTTATATGGGGGCAAGTATTCCGTATGGGGCCTTATATGGGGGCCAGTATTCCGTATGAAGCGTTATATGGGGGCCAGTATTCCGTATGGGCGTTATATGGGGACCAGTATTCCGTATGGAGCCTTATATGGGGGCCACTATTCTGTGTGGAGCGATTCATCGGTTTCTGAGCTATTGTGGAATTTACAATAGATATCACTCATGAAGTGAAATCTTTGCATTGTACTATATATATATATTTCTCCGCCGTATCTCTGCATCATGAATCGTGGTATGTGTTAAAGGGGCCCACTGAGACTCTTTCGCCCGGGGCCCAGAAAAACCTGGAGCCGGCCCTGATAGGCAGGCACGACTGGTATGCAGGCAGGCGGGTATGCAGGCAGGGGGGTACAGGCAAGCATGGCTAGATTGCAGACAGGGAGGCACTAGCAGGTAGGAACACAGGCGGGATAGGACCCAGTACACACTGGGACTCAGGAACAGAACCACAGATGTGGCGGACAAACACAGCAGAGTAAGGCCGCCCAGAGTGGTGAGCGAGAGCAGGGCAAGACGAGACCGCCTAGAGCGGTGAGCGAGAGTAGAGCAGGACGAGGCCGCCTGGAGCGGTGAGCAAGAGTAGAGCAGGACGAGCCCGCCTGGAGCGGTGAGGAAGAGTAGAGCAGGACGAGGCCGCCTGGAGCGGTGAGCAAGAGTAGAGCAGGACGAGGCCGCCAGGAGCGGTGAGCAAGAGTAGAGCAGGACGAGGACGCCAGGAGCGGTGAGCAAGAGTAGAGCAGGACAAGGCCGCCTGGAGCGGAGAGCAAAGGGTCAGAGCTGAGCGAGACTGCCGGAGCAGTGAGCAAGGAGTCAGAGCAGAGCGAGACTGCCGGAGCAGTGAGCAAAGGAGTCAGAGCAGAGCGAGACTGCCGGAGCAGTGAGCAAAGGGTCAGAGCAGAGCGAGACTGCCGGAGCAGTGAGCAAAGGGTCAGAGCAGAGCGAGACTGCCGGAGCAGCGAGCAAAGGGTCAGAGCGGAGCGAGACTGCCGGAGGAGCGAGCAAAGGGTCAGAGCGGAGCGAGACTGCCGGAGCAGTGAGCAAAGGGTCAGAGCGGAGCGAGACTGCCGGAGCAGTGAGCAAAGGGTCAGAGCAGGCCAGAACCGCCGGAGTGGTGAGCAAAAGCAGAGCAGGCTAGAACCGCCGGAGCGGTGAGCAAGGCAGAGCAGGCTAGAACCGCCGGAGCGGTGAGCAAGGCAGAGCAGGGGGGACAGGGCTCTGTACACACGGAACAGGCAGGAAGGGAAAGGCAGAACCAGATACCCACAGGGTACTTGCAGTGAAGTAGCGAGTGGATCACAAACTCACAAACGGAAGTACAGTGACAACGAGCAGGAGTTAGGTACGAGTTCAGACTCAATGCTCAGGCAGGGATTCATTGGAGCAGCTGGGTTAAATACCAGATGACAGACAGCAATAGGCTGAGGACGAACAAGGGGTGTGCCCGCAGCAGGTACAAAAAGCAGGAAGTGATCGGGCGCCGCCCTTAAGCAGCAGACACAGAGGCAAGCAGACAGCATGGAGGGAAGCCAGGCTAGCAAACTGGACTGGAGATCAAGTGCGCGCTCTTGCACAGTGGGAGATGGACCACTATGCAAGGACGCCGCCAGGTATGTTACACACAGGTTTAGCACTTTTCTTTTATTATATTTTTGATTTTATGTTAATGTATATATCATATTGTTTGTATCATCTTAGTGTATTTTTTATACACACTGCCTACTTTTCAAGATTAGATCAGTTGTTTTTATTCTGTTATTCCCACACCCTATCATTTCTTTACTTAGAAAATTGGGCGTGAGGAACGATCAACACGCCCATATGATGGCGCGGTCGAGCATGTAAATTGTAACTCCTGACATGTATTTCTATAGCAGGACTAAGAACGTTTTGCGTGCGAAACGTGTAGGTTTCACAGAGGTCTCCACCTTTATTTATTTTATTTTTGCAATGTGTATATCTTTTTAATGGATTAACAATAAAATCATAATTTTATCTGCAATTGGATCTGGAAGCTGGCGTATCACAATGTCGGTGGATATGCACCTTCTCTTTTTGGTTGAGGAGAAGGTGACTCCTACAGGGTGAGATAGAAAAATGCAATGAGCCTAAGAACTATCAGGCAGGTAATTGCTTATTACGTGCTTGTTCTACCCTGTGGTGGCTCAGATTGCTCCTGGACCGCTCCTAACAGCGATTCTGCTGCTTCACGTCAACAGAACAGCTCTTCCTCTTCCCGACTGCTCTGTCAAAGAGGCGTGACTGCCAACTTTATGCTGATTGACAGACGGCTCCCTGAAGTTAGGCAGCAGGGAGCCAGCTGTCAATCAGCATGACACCGGCAGTCACACCCATCAACAGATCAGAGCGGGAGCTGAAAAATCACTGTCAGGAGCGCTCCGTGACCACTCTGAACCAGCAAATATCAGTGCCTGGCACAACAGGCACATAGTTAGCAAATACTTGCCTGTTAGTCCATGGTAAAAAAAAAAAAAAAGGCCCGGACAACCCCTTTTAATATTAAGGAGCAGGAATTCTCCGCATGATGCTATAATCAAGAAAACATGAAATTCTCTCCTGCCCAGTCAGTCTGCCAGATCTGTTACACCATGATTACCAAAACCTCGACTCATTCCACTGCCCACTTGTATTACCACTTACCCGGCTCTGCTTGGCCCCTGTTACCAGGCCATTGGCTTGTCTGACTGCAAGTGCACACTTCTGAAACGGGAGTCCCTGTGGATTTTCACATCCCCTCAATTTGACATAATGAATTTCAGTGACACAGAGGATTGTTCGGCTAGACTGAACAAACTAGCATCTATTTTTGATAATAAACCGTCAGTGGTGACAACAGAACCGGATGAATTTAAAGATCTCATGTTCCAGATGGAAAACAAAATGACCAGAGAACTTAAAGTTTGGTGGGATCTCACAACCTTGGACACATATATAAAAAAGGAAATGATCCCTAGAGGTCTGCGTTTAAAAAAAAGTCGCCACCACTATATACAATGACGGTTTTCAAGAAGATCAGAATGCGATTCTTAGTCAATGTTCACTGAATCTTATGCACCTCATAATCAAACATGAGGAACTGGAACTGACTTAAATTAAATTGGATATTAAAAATATACAATCGTCTTTGGGGAAATATGTGCAACTAAAAGAATTTAATATTTGTAATGACAAACTGAAATCTAATTTGGCCAAGTTGGAGAACACCATTATGGATATAAAAAGATCCAAGTTCAAAAGGGACAGTGAGGACTATGCACAGAACAAGATTTATAGTTGGAATAAACAATTACCATCCATCTTAAAAAAACGCTCCCACAAACGTTTTCAGAGATCAGGAAGAGGGAGTTTTAAGGAGCATGATGATGTTACGGATAATTCTTTTGCTGCCACCTCTGATGTTTACTCAGATTCATCTATGAGTTCAATGGGAGAAATGCAACAATTGTATTTTGTAAAAAATAAATTATCTAGTGCTGGTGGAGCGATTACAAAAAACGGAGGAAGAGGGTGTGACGCCCCTGAGGGTTCGGTCGCCACAGGGGGGTACTACATCTTGTGAAAGAGGTGTGGTATCTCCTCTCCCAGGTTAGGATGGAGCACCTGTCAGGACCCCACCTCATCACTCAACACTACACACTCCTGTCCTATGGGGGGCTAGTATGCACTAGGGTGCTGCCCCAGCAGGATAATGGAGATGGGGGAACCAACGATAGGGGGAACCATGTAGTGGGTGAGGGTGGAGGACGCACTTTTAGGTTACACTTGTAGATACATATTTAATAGCCAGCCATCTTAAGTTCAAGGTTGTTTGATTGTGGTCTTCACTGCTGGCAGTGGCCTTGTGTAGGAGCCTGCAGCGTGCTGGAGATGCACGGTCCCCATGCTCTGGCCTTGAGACGAGGAGCGGGATAGAGTTAAAGGAGGTCTCTACTCGGTCAAGGTCCCTGCTTAAGAAGGCCTGGAGGGGAGCTGAGGAGGAGAGCTCCGCAGGCAAAAGGATCCCAGGGAATACGGACGGAGCGGCATACGCCACCTGTACTCTCCATTCTGGCCTAGTTAGAGGGACTCCTGCTGCAAGAGGGGTACCGGCCCCCGATATCTGACTTTGTTACTTCACGTCTCAGTCGGAAAAGCCCGGAGGCTAAGTGGTTCCCACCGTGTAACGGACGGAGCGGAGTCGCCACCCGTGCCCTTCTTCTGTGTATAGCCAGAGGGAGACCCAGCCTTGCAAAACGCACCGCACACGGACAGGAGAGGCCCAAGGGGGAGATTTCTAGGAACACGCTGGTGCTGGGGGTCCTGATAGACGCACCTGAACTACCGGGGTGTGCCGAACCCCCTTCTCTGGTGGCCACAGCACGCCATGAGGAGCAAGGAGAAGCCTTGCAGCTGACCTCTAATAACGTGAGTAAAGCTTGGAAGACTACATCCATTGCCTCCGGTCCATTATTGCAGCGCGACACCACACCGCACCACTGCACCTACTACGACTCCGCTCATCCTCCTTTTTCCTCTGCCCTGAGGCCCTGCTCCACCTGTGGGGAGTAGTACTACCATCGGCTGCCACAACATCCCGCCTCAGAGGACTGCAGCAGCGCTGGTGGCGCATCACCAGACACCACAGGTGGCGTAGTCGTTTATCCACTCATAATTGCCACTCATTAACTGGCCCCTATTTTTAATGTGTACGCCTTGGGCACGGACCGGGCCGAGGCCGCGACTGCATCCCCATTCTACCAACTGGGCCCGCCGTCCGAGTACACCCCTTTCCCAGGGAGGGCTAGCCGCTACTGAAACAGCTAGTGGCCGGTCACACAAGGGCGGGACGTAAGCGTAAATGCAAACAAGTACCCAACACAGAGCAAAAAACGCCATTATTAGAGTCACCTGTTTGGAATCTCTCTAGCTACATCTTATCTGAGAGTCAAATTTCTCTCCTGGCTAAAGGCCTGAGCGTTTCACCTTCTAACGAATTCGACATTTTCAGAACTATTCTGGATGTTAACAAACTAGCACGTAACCTCACCATCCGACGTCATTTCATGGACATGAAAAATCCACAGAATACAGCTTCAGAAGAAGTTTCTCCTAGGACAAGCCAGGATTCCATGTTATTATTCACAGAACAACAGTCTTTATTACAAATGAAACAATTCGAGACGGAATCTTTAATTCCAAATGTGAATTTAAATGACGACTTTCGGGCTGGTAATCCTTTCTTTTACCCACTTCAGTCCAGACCATTGGTTCTGGATCAGTTCCAGGACTTAATTGAAAAAGAACTAGTGGAATTAAAGAATGAATTATCTTCTACTAATCATTTGGACTCTAATCTGACATATAGAGAAAAAGACGCTCTGAAAAAATTAAAGGATAATTCAGACATACTAGTCCGCTCAGCGGATAAAGGTGGCACTATAGTACTGAATGCAGGATTGTATAAAAAATTGAATTTGATGGATTTAGAAAATAGGGATGTTTATTTGGAGTTAGCTAGAGATCCTACTGTTGAGTTTAATGCTGCTATGTATAATCTATTAAACGAAGGTTTGCACTGAGGGGCCCTAAAAAAAAAATTAATGGAATATTTATACGTAGATCACCCAATTGTTCCAGTTTACCATTCGCTGCCAAAAATACATAAAAATATTTTCCCACCACCTTTAACCCCTTTACTACCCATGGTGGTTTGCACATTAATGACCAGGCCAATTTTTACAATTCTGACCACTGTCACTTTATGAGGTAATTACTCTGGAACGCTTCAACGAATTCCCCTGATTCTGAGATTGTTTTTTCGTGACATATTGTACTTCATGATTGTGGTAAAATTTCTCGGATAACACTTGCATTTATTTGTGACAAAAACTGAAATTTGGCGAAAATTTTTGAAAATTTAGCAATTTTCAAAATTTGAATTTTTATGCCCTTAAATCAGAGAGATATGTCACACAAAATAGTTAATAAATAACATTTACCACATATCTTCTTTACATCAGCACAATTTTGGAACCAAATTTTTTTTTTATTAGAGAGCTATAAGGGTTAAAAGTTGACCAGAGATTTCTCATTTTTCCAACAAAATTTACAAAACCATTTTTTTAGGGACCACATCACATTTGAAGTCACTTTGAGAGGTCTTTATGACAGAAAATACCCAAAAGTAACACCACTCTAAAATCTGCACCCCCAAGGTGCTCAAAACCACATTCAAAAAATTTATTAACCCTTCAAGTGCTTCACAGAAATTTTTGGAATATGGAAGAAAAAAATTAACATTTAACTTTTTTCACAAAAATGTTACTTTAGACCCAATTTTTTTTATTTTCACAGGGTTAACAGGAAAAAATGGACCCCAAAATTTGTTGTTCAATTTCGCCTGACCACACAGATACCCCATATGTGGGGAAAAACCACTGTTTTGGCGTACGGCAGGGTTCGGAAGGGAAGGAGCGCCATTTGACTTTTTGAAAGTAAAATTTGCTTGAATAATTAGCGGACGCCATGTTGTGTTTGGGGAGCCCCTGATGTGCCTAAACAGTGGAAACCCCTCACAAGTGACACCATTTTGGAAACTAGACCCCTCAGAGAACCTTTACAGAAGTTTAAACATGGAGCCATGAAAATAAATAATCAAACTTTTTCCACAAAAATTATGTTTTAGTCCCAATTTTTTTATTTTCACAAGGGTAAGAGGAGAAAATGGACCCCAAAAACTTTTTGCAATTTCTCCTGAGTACGCCAATACCCTATATGTGGGGAAAATACAGTGTTTGGGTGCACGGCAGAGTTCAGAAGGGAAGGAGCACTGTGTGACTTTTTGAACGCAAAATTGGCTGGAATTGAGGGCGGACGCCATGTCAACGTTTGAAGAGCCCCTGATGTGCCTAAATAGTTGAAACCCCCCACAAGTGACCCCATTTTGGAAACTACACCCCTCAAGGATTTTATCAAGGGGTATAATGAACATTTTGAACCCGGTACGACACATAATTTGATAACATTAGGTCATCATATTGAATAAGTTGTCATTAGTCTTGAGCACAAGTGCTCGCTAATTGAGTTTGCATCGTGTACTGGGGTATGCACCATGTATCGCACGTGCTCTAGTGACCTGCCCACATGTTTCACGGTTATTAGACACCCAAAACAAACATGCAGGGATTGCTGGTGCATGGCAGGCAATCCCCGCACGTTTTTTTTGACTGTGAAGCATATAGGGCAGAGACTCTAGCACTCGTGATACTCAATGCATACCCGAGCACCCGATGCAAACTCAAGTAGCGAGCACTTGTGCTCAACACTAACCCTAGAGTTTATTTTTTACACCGTTCCTTGTGCAGTATAAGTGATTAGACGACTTTATTCTTTGGGTCGGTGCGATTACAGCGATACCAGAATCCTATCGGGTTTTTATGATTGACAGCTGTCTCACACTAAAAGACGCATTTTTTTGCAAAATCTAGTTTTTGCATCGCCATATTTTGAGAGCTATAATTTTTCCATATTTTGGCCGACAGAGTCATTTGACAACTTGTTTTTTGCGGGATGAGTTGACGTTTTTATTGGTACCATTTTCAGGCACGTGACATTTTTTGATCGCTTTCTATTCCGATTTTTGGGAGGCAGAATAAGCAAAAACCAACAATTCAGGAATTGATTTTTTAAATTTTTTTATGCTGTTCCGCGTGTGGTAAAATTGATGAGGTAGCTTTATTCTTTGGGTCTGTACGTTTACAGCGGTACCACATTTATATTTTTTTTATGTTTTGGCGCTTCTACACAATAAAAGCTATTTTCTAGAAAAGAATTATTTTTTTGCATCACTTTGTTCTGAGAGCTATAACTTTTTTATTTTTCAGCTGATGGAGCTGTATGGCAGCTTTTTTTTTTCTGGAACAAGATGACGTTTTCAGTGGTACCATTTTTATTTATATTCATCTTTTTGATCGCGTTTAATTCCATTTTTTGTTTAGCGATATGATGATAAAGCATCATTTTTTGCTTTGTTTTTTATTTTAATTTTTTACCGTGTTCACTAAAGGAGTTAACTTGTGAGACAGTTTTATAGGTCAGGTCGTTCCGGACGTGGCGATACCAAATATGTGTACTTTTATAGTTTTGTTTGTTTTTTTTCATTATAATATTTATTGATGGGTACATTATATTTTTATTTTTGGTGGATTATTTTATTTTTACATTTTTTTACCACTTTTTTTTACTTTTATACTTTGTCCCACTATGGGACTTTCACTTTCTATACTCTGATCGCCTGTATAACATAGGGATGGAGCACCATCTCTGTGCTATACAGGCTGTCAGCGCTATAGATGTAGAAGATACTTTGGTCATGCACTGTGCATGATCAAAGTATCTTTATGCTGTCTGGTGACCCGGATGTTGTCATGACGACATCTGGGTTACCATGACAACCACTGAACCCAGCCTCAGACAGCGCGCGACGGCGGGGAAGAGGTGAGTATGCAGTACTTACCTCCGCAATGCTGTGATCGACTTCGATCGCAGCATTGCGTGGGTTAATGTGCCGGGAGCCGTGCGTGACCGCTCCCAGCACATAGCAAAAATCAGCTCACACCCGGCGGCGATCGCGCCCGCACAGCCTGTGTGTGGCCGAAATCAACAGGGCGTACTAATACGTACCTGGCTCTTAAAGCCCAGGGCGCAGGTACAGTACGTATTAGTATGCCCTGGGCTGTAAAGGGGTTAAGACCCATAGTGGTGGGGATTGGTTCCCATGGTGAAAAATTAAGTGCCTGGATGGGTTTTTACCTACAGCCTCTGGTTCAGGAAACTCCGAGTTACATTAGGGATTCAAAATTCATAGTGACCATTTTTGATAAATTTGAATGGCCAAAAACTTTGGATGATTGTCCTGTGATGTGGTGGCATTATACCCCCTCAATTCCACACCATATTGCTTTAGCATGTTTAACCTACCACCTTGACACATACAGTTCGTACACTATAGAAATAAAAGAATTTCTGGTCATAGCAGTACAGTTCCTCTTAGAGCGTAATTATTTTAGCTTTGATAAAAGTTTTTTTTTTACAGAAAAGAGGAGTCAGCATGGGCAGTAAATTTTCTCCTTCGCTAGCGAACATAGTGATGTGTAGGTGGAAGGAGCTTTTCATTTACCATAATGATAACACATATAGTGGACACATTGTGTGGTACAGTAGATTTATTGATGACCTCCTCCTGGTGTGGGGGGCACACAGGAGGAGGTGGTACAATTTGTACAGTACATCAACTGCAATCATTTTAATCTTAAATTCACTTAGTTCTACCATTCATCCAAAATTACTTTTTTGGATCTCGAACTTGAGGCTACCAAGGAGAAAGAATTGGTCAAAATTAATCCCCACAGAAAATCTACAGCCTCAAATTCTATTCTATCAGCTAAATGTTGTCATCCGCCACATATTAAGAGAAATATCCCTTACGGTGAGCTAATACGAACAATACGAAATTGTTCAGATAACATCACTTTTCAGAAGGAATCAGAAAAAATGTGTAACAGACTATCCAATAGGTCCTATCCCGAGTGGTCTTTAAGAAAAGCAAGTAGAATTGTCTCCAATATAAATCGGAAAGATATACTCCGAAATAAACAGAAAAATAACATTAACACATTGGATACTAGGGTAACGTTTTCTACCACCTATAGTCCTCAGTATAATAAAATTACATCTAGAATTAAAAAGTATAACCCTATTATATATCAGAACAAGAAACTAAAAAACCTACTTTCTAATGACATCGGCTTTGTAGCCAGGAAAGCGCCCGCTCTTGGAACCATCCTTTCTCCTAGCTTATACACCAGTGAGACTAATACTGTACAACCAAATTGTCTCAGCACAAAAGGTTTCTTCAGATGTGGAGCCAATCGGTGCAAAGCGTGTCTACACGGGGTTAAAACAGATAGTTTTATGTCCTTAAGTAATGATAGAGAATATAAAATTCATGATTTCCTCAATTGTAATTCATCAGGGGTTATATACCTTATAGAATGCACCTTGTGGAAGGTCCACTATGTGGGTTGTACCACAGGTGCGCTGAAAGTCCGTATCAGAAGACATCTTTCTGATGCGATTCATTTGGAAGCCATAAATACATCAGCAGTATCGAGGCATTTTGCGAGAGTTCATAAAGGTGACACCTCATTCTTTAAATATAAGGAGATAGAGAAGGTATATAGTTCCACACGAGGGGGGGATCATAAGTGCAAACTTCTGAACCGGGAGTCCCTGTGGATTTTCACATTGGATACCACAGGGGTTAAATTCAAGACAGGATCTGATACTGCAGTATTAAGAAATATAATTCTGCATTTATTTCCATGCATGTACACTGGGTACGGAAAGTATTCAGACCCCTTTACATTTTTCACTCTTTGTTTCATTGCAGCCATTTGGTAAATTCTAAAAAGTTCATTTTTTCTCATTAAAGTCCACTCTGCACCCCATCTTGTCTGAAAGAAAACAGAAATGTAGAAATTTTTGCAAATTTAATAAAAAAGAAAAACTGAAATATCACATTGGCATAAGTATTCAGACCCTTTGCTCAGTATGGAGTAGAAGCACCCTTTTGGGCTACTACAGCCTTGAGTCTTCTTGGAAATGATGCAACAAGTTTTTCACACCTGCATTTTGGGATCCTCTGCCATTCTTCCTTGCAGATCCTCTCCAGTTCCGTCAGGATGAATGGTAAACGTTGGTGGACAGCCATTTTCAGGTCTCTCCAAAGATGCTCAATTGGGTTTAGGTCAGGGCTCTGGCTGGGCCAGTCAAGAATGGTCACATAGTTGTTCTGAAGCCACTCCTTTGTTATTTTAGCTGTGTGCTTAGGGTCATTGTCTTGTTGGAAGGTGAACCTTTGGCCAAGTCTGAGGTGCAGAGCACTCTGGAAGAGGTTTTCATCCAGGATATCTCTGTACTTGGCCGCATTCATGTTTCCTTCAATTGCAACCAGTCGTCCTGTCCCTGCAGCTGAAAAACACACCCATAGCATGATACTGCTGCTATGATCTGCTACAAGAACTAAGGAAAGAGAGGAAATCTGTCCATACAATAGGACTAAGCTGATTCCCTACGATGCAGCGGGCAACCTGTTCCTTGTGAACAGACCCGCCTTCGTCCGCGGCTAGTCTGAACGCAGACTTATAGATTAAAGGGAGGGGTCCCTAAAAGAACTAAGGACTGGGACAAAATTGGACACCTCCTGGCAGAAGTAGTAGCAGAAGAAGACAAACAGACAAAAGTACTTAGTGGTCCAAGGACCAAACAAACTAGAGAGATACAGTAGGTACAAAGCTCCTGGCTAGATTTAGAGTCAAAGTAACACTGAAGTCCAGCAAAGCCTGAAGGGCGGAGCTGGAATAAATAGGCAGAAGGTCACGTGACCACAAAATAGAAAAAACTAACAGGAGGGTTCTAACAACTGCCACCACCATGTTTCACTGTTGGGATTGTATTAGGCAGGTGATGAGCAGTGCCTGGTTTTCTCCACACATACCACTTAGAATTATCACCAAAAAGTTCTATCTTTGTCCAATCAGACCAGAGAATCTTATTTCTCATAGTCTGGGAGTCCTTCATGTGTTTTTGAGCAAACTCTATGCGGGCTTTCATATGTCTTGCACTGAGGAGAGGCTTCCGTCTGGCCACTCTGCCATAAAGGCCCAACTGGTGGAGGGCTGCAGTGATAGTTGACTTTTTGGAACTTTCTCCCATCTCCCTACTGCATCTCTGGAGCTTAGCCACAGTGATCTTGGGGTTCTTCTTTACCTCTCTCACCAAGGCTCTTCTCCCACGATTGCTCAGTTTGGCTGGACGGCCAGGTCTAGGAAGACTTCTGGTGGTCCCAAACTTCTTCCATTTAAGGATTATGGAGGCCACTGTGCTCTTATGAGCCTTGAGTAATGCAGAAATTCTTTTATAACCTTGGCTAGATCTGTCCCTTGCCACAATTCGGTCTCTGAGCTCCTTGGGCAGTTCCTTTGAGCTCATGATTCTCATTTGGTCTGACATGCACTGTGAGCTGTGGGGTCTTATATAGACAGGTGTGTGCCTTTCCAAATCAAGTCCTATCAGTTTAATTAAACACATTTGGACTCCATTGAAGGAGTAGAACCATCTCAAGGAGGATCACAAGGAAATGGACAGCATGTGACTTAAATATGAGTGTCTGAGCAAAGGATCTGAATACTTATGACCATGTGATATTTCAGTTTTTCTTTTTTAATAAATTTGCAAAAAAATTTTACATTGCTGTTTTTTCTGTCAAGATGGGGTGTAGAGTGTACTTTAATGAGAAAAAAATGAACTTTTTAGAATTTATCAAATGGCTGCAATGAAACAAAGAGTGAAAAATTTAAAGGAGTCTGAATACTTTCCGTACTCACTGTATGTACCTATATACACTGCTCCAAAAATAAAGGGAACACTTAAAACAACAGAATATAACTCCAAGTAAATCAAACTTATGTGAAATCAAACTGTCCACTTAGGAAGCAACACTGATTGACAATCAATTTCACATGCTGATGTGCAAATGGAATAGACGATAGATGGAAATTATTGGCAATTATCAAGACACCCTCAATAAAGGAGTGGTTCTGCAGGTGGGGACCACAGACCACATCTCAGTACCAATGCTTTCTGGCTGATGTTTTGGTCACTTTTGAATGTTGGTTGTGCTTTCACACTCGTGGTAGCATGAGACAGACTCTACAACCCACAGAAGTTGCTCAGATAGTGCAGCTCATCCAGGATGGCACATCAATGCGAGTTGTGGCAAGAAGGTTGGCTGTGTCCAGAGGCTGGAGGCGCTACCAGGAGACAGGCCAGTACACCAGGAGATGTGGAGGGGGCCGTAGGAGGGCAACAACCCAGCAGCAGGACCGCTACCTCCGCCTTTGTGCAAGGAGGAACAGGAGGAGCACTGCCAGAGCCCTCCAAAATGACCTCCAGCAGGCCACAAATGTGCATGTGTCTGCACAAACGGTTAGATACCGACTCCATGAGGGTGGTATGAGGGCCCGACGTCCACAGATTGGGGTTGTGCTCACAGCCCAACACCATGCAGGACGCTTGGCATTTGCCACAGAACACCAGGATTGGCAAAGTCGCCACTCGCGCCCTGTGCTCTTCACAGATGAAAGCTGGTTCACACTGAGCACATGTGACAGACGTGACAGAGTCTGGAGACGCAGTGGAGAGCGACATCCTTCAGTATGACCGGTTTGGCAGTGGGTGAGTAATGGTGTGGGGTGGCATTTCTTTGGAGGGCCACACAGCCCTCCATGTGCTCGCCAGAGGTAGCCTGACTTCCTTTAGGTACCGAGATGAGATCCTCAGACCCCTTGTGAGACCATATGCTGGTGCGGTTGGCCCTGGGTTCCTCCTAATGCAGGACAATGCCAGACCTCATGTGGCTGGAGTGTGTCAGCAGTTCCTGCAAGATGAAGGCATTGAAGCTATGGACTGGCCCGCCCGTTCCCCAGACCTGAATCCGATTGAGCACATCTGGGACATCATGTCTCGCTCCATCCGCCAACGTCATGTTGCACCACAGACTGTCCAGGAGTTGGCGGATGCTTTAGTCCAGGTCTGGGAGGAGATCCCACAAGAGACCATCCGCAACCTCATCAGGAGCATGCCCAGGCATTGTAGGGAGGTCATACAGGCACGTGGATATATATATATATGCCTTTTTGTCATTCTAGTAGTAGGGCCATAATTAAGACATGATTTGTTGAAACGCGTAGGTCTGTAAGCTATGATAGTTGCACATTTGCTGTATTCTTTGTGGAGCAGTGTTTTATATGGCTAATAAAAGCTAAGTTTTAATATTTTTTCTACTAAACAAACCTTTACGCTGGATCATTTGCACTTTTCCCTTGTCTGACTACACTTACGTTTCGCCCTGGTACCACTTATCTGCATCTCCAGAAGTTTCCCATTTCTCTATTATACTCTTCAAATTACATTTTGAGACTTTCTCCTCCTGTTGTTGCACATATTTTTTTCCCTTCATCTGCACAGGTATCATTAATCTATCAACTATAATGGCCGTACCAGGTCCTGCAGGTCCTGTATCCCGTACACATGACGTGGGCAGTGCACGGCATGCCGCTAGTTTTTATTCTGAGTGCTCTTATATATGGTGGTAGTTTTACACAATGTTGAGCCTGTGACCTGCAGAGTGAAATGTCTGACTGCTAGAACAGAAGTATACGGCAGATTCTACAGCATGGATACATAAAGGACGTCCTAGGTGAATATACCTCCCTCCAACACTCGTCCAGTCCCTGCCTCACACTAGAGACATTTATAATAACTCCAGGACTATGGAGCTGGTCATTTTCTCATAATCTGTGGCCATTATTAGTGATCTCGCATTGTACGGTAATATCACCCTGGAGGTTGTGGTGTATTTAGTGTAATAGCGCCATCTAGAATATACAGTATATATCAGGCGATACCATGCTTTCTATAGTTAGTCGTCTTATGTGCCCTCTATAGCTATCTATTATACTTTATATTTCTTTATAATAATTTATAATAAATTACTCGATAGTTTTTCAGCTTTATGATGTTTATTAATCTGCTGTAATTATAAAAGAAAGTCCAACCTTACAGTGGACACAGGTGGAAGTGTCCTCCATGATGGTGTAGGCTGAGGTGGAGCAAGTATATAGTCAGTGGGGGATCAAGATGACCAGTATTCCCCAGGGTTCCTTGTTATTAGGGAGGGACCCGGTGTATGCAATCAAAAGATCTTATCCTCTGGCCGGCTGTGTGCCATCAACAGGTAATGATCCTCTGTCCGGCTGTGTGCCATCAACAGGTAATGACCATCCGGCAGTGCGACATCAACTGGTCATCACCCTCCAGCTGTGTGCCATCAACAGGTAATGACCATCCGGCAGTGCGCCATCAACAGGTCATGACCCTCTGGCTATGGCCATCAATAGGTCATCACCCTCCGGCTGTGTGCCAACAACAGGTAATGACCATCCGGCAGTGCGCCATGAACAGGTAATGACCATCCGGCTGTGTGCCATCAACAGGTAATGATCCTCTGTCCGGCTGTGTGCCATCAACAGGTAATGACCCTCTGGCTATGGCCATCAATAGGTCATCACCCTCCGGCTGTGTGCCATCAAATGTTTTTATCTTCTGTCCAGTTTTGTGCCATCAAGAGGTAATGACCCTCCAGCTGTGTGCCATCAACAGGTCATCACCCTTCGGCATTTAGGCTTCTTGTCTTCTATAAGATGCGATTCTTGAGTCTCCTGATGTTAAAAAATATTTAAAAAATCACCGATTAAACTAATAATCTATCTAGTACATAAGCATCACAATTTATAATCTATCTAGTGCATAAGTATGACAATTTAGCTCACAGAACATACACTATGCTGAAACATTAGACCCTACAAGCAGAAATTTGCTAAATTAACAAGGTGCTAAAGTGCAAGTGTGTGACAAAATATCCATTCGATTTCAGGTGCAATGCTGCATTGTATGTAGTAAGATGGTGCCCATCAGACAGCATGTATAGGACTAACCTGTGATGAAAACACGAGCAATGGGAAAGTTCAAGCAGTTGCCTTCTCAATCTTCCTCGCCTCTAAGACATCTAAGGAAACATCTTCTCCTCTTGATTTTGGGTGGAGGTGTTGTAGACATTTCAGGCTCTGGCATTCTAGGTTCTGACATACTAGGTTCTGACATGGTAGGTTCTGGTGTTCTAGGTTCTGGTGCTCTTGGCTCTGGAATTCTGGGTTGTTGGCTTCTCTGAAAAATCAGTAACCTCTCTTTATGCTCCGTGGAACTTCGAGCTCTTCTTCCTATATTGTTGTGAGGGATCGTTCTGACCCAGACAATATCACTGAACGCCACTTTATAGTTGCAACTAGGAACCTTTTTCGCATCCTGCGGTGCAGGAGCCATGGATGGAGTAGAACATTTGCCATTGGGCAGGACAGGTGTTCTCCTGGAGTCTTGCTCCTGAATCTGAGGGATGCAAATCGGCTCCTTACAAGCACTTTGTTCCTTCAGAATGGTTTTGTTCTCAGGAGTTTTCTGATTGTTTCACCAGGTTCAGACATTGCCCACTTGCTCAGGACAAGACTTAAGGCCAAATACTCTAGTATTGTCAGTAGTGTCATCACCGCAACAAAGACTGCGTCACGGAAGAGCCAAAGAGGAAGATTGATGGAAGCTTGATAGGTGCTTCTCCTGAGATCCACGGGTAGTGGGTCATCCTATAATAAAGAAAAAAAACATAATAAAGTCCTGTATATTTATACCCAATCCAGTCAAACAGAGAGCCCTTGTTATTATACAGTGATGGATACATTATCAAGCAACTTTCAGAAATATCCCATTGAGAAGATCAGGAAGAAGTTTGGGATTCACCTCCAGGGTCCATGGAATATTATTTACAGTTGGACTTTCATATGACAGACGGTCACGTGTCCAGTATGAGAAGTCCTGCAAGAGGCGATATTCTCATTAGCTGATCCTTGTGACCTCCATATTGATGAGAACATACTTGCCCTCAGTGTACTGTAATGTGGGGGGTAGAGCAACGTAAAGCACAGAAATGATAGGGTGATACTCATCATCTCCAGAGGTCTCTCAGCACCAAGGTATGGTCAATGAGATACAAGCTGCAGATGGGCCGAGGCTTCTAATATACCCAGGGGTGACATCACAAAGCCCTCTGTGACATCATTGCACAGTTCTATGCATCATGTCACTGATACTTTGGACCTAACTAAATGTCTAAAAGAGAACCCTTCCACATGATTTCCAATCACGGAGCAGCTTCAGTTTTTCAAGAAAAGTTTAAAAAATATAATCTGTGCTGTGATTGGTCACAATGGCACATGAAGCAGAACGTCTTTAGATCTTTTAAAGGGAAAGTGTCAGCAATTTTTTTACAATTGTAAAATTGTAAAGTATTTATATTTATATATAAATACACATATATATTTAAAAAGGTTTCAATGGTATAAAATCTGAAAAAAATATTTTAACTCTTTTGATGTTTTCATCTTGTAAACACTAGGGGGAGCAGCTGCTGACATTTCCATGAAAACAGAATACAGCTAGCTCGCATTACGACTGCAGTAAAAGTGGGCGGGATCTGCTCACATGGGTGTGATGTCACTCCTCCCCTTCTGGGCGTTTGCAAAAAGGTAAATGAGACTGTAGTTTAGGATCACAGTGCGGAGCGATCACTGGTGACTGCAAAGTGATATATAAGGGACAACACCAAAGTCATTAATCACTACAAGGACAAGGCAGGAATGTGGGAGTCAGAGGGGTCACCCCACACTTATATCCCCCCTGACTGTCACTTCCTAAGCTCCTTTCCCTGCCATAACCTCTTATTCCCGCAGGTAAATTCTTACAGGACCCCCCTCCCCATCCCCTTCCCCTGCCGCAGCTGATTCTAAACGTCCTCCATATGTAATAATAGACAGGTACTCACCGGCAGCCTATGGTAATTCACAGGGTAGAACAGGGTACAGCACAGAAACAATATGGCGATCCTCATTGTCTCCAGGGGGTATCTCAGCACCAAGATATGGCCAATGAGAAATGAGCTCCAGGTGGATGGAGCCCCCTTATATACCCCAAGGGTGACATCACAACGCCCTCTGTGACATCATCACCCACAACATTCCGTCACATGACATCACCCAGCACCAGCATCATGTGACCCAGCATAAATAGAAACGGTCCCTGTTGCCTATAGCAACTATTCAAAACTAAGTTTAAACTTTTCCAACAGCTAAAGGCGGCTCTGTGATGGCAGTTTCTTCTTGTGGACGGTTGTGATAAATCTGCAGAACATCTACATAACGCGACATGTAGAAAATCCTGTCTTTTCCCCTCTGTTCTTCCTCTGGTGCTACAGAGACGGATAGAAGGAGCTTTTCCAGACCTTACAGTGCACAATATGGGACCTAATCACTGATATCCCAGATCTCCTCAGTACAAGCATACCGCCAACCTATGAGGACTAGAAAGAGGGCGAAACCATGCGGCACGCGTAGTCTGGCCACGCCCCTATCCACACCCCAAGCCACGCCCTTTTTATACCTTTTCAGGAGGAGATGTCTGTACAAAGCGCAAGTTATCAAAAGGCTGAAGGAACACTTTATCAACATGAATGAAGGTTTTGAAGGGCATCCACTGTCCCGGCACTACCGGAAGTTCCACAACCAATCTTATAAGGGCACTAAGTTTTGTGGGATCCGATTAGTCCCCAGAAAATGGAGGGGAGGTGATTACCTGAGATTAATGTCGCGGATGGAATCCAAATGGATCTTCACATTAAATAGCTTGGCTCTGAAGGGCCTTAATCACGAGAGTCAGCTGTATGCCTTCAACTCGCAGCGGTATATACTGTATGTATTTTTTATCCCAGTACCAATTGAACATTTACATTGCACTTTTATGAACCTCCTTATATTTTATCAATATAATATGTCTTTTGGATATATTCCTTTGAATCCACCTATTTTATATATGTATTTGTTTCTATACATTGATACCCCTATTGGAGATACAATATAATGTTTTTATTTTTCTCCTTCATTTTTTCCTTTTTATCTCTTGATGGTACTAAGTGCCGAATTTATACTATCCTTGTAATATACACTGATTAACAGACTGTTTTTTATAGCCATCAGAAATATAAGTATATAATTTTTATTCATTTTTAACTAATTGTGAAAGTTTGAACAAAGTCTTTTTTATTATTATTTTTTTCACACACAGTCTATTCTTATTGGAATTCTATCTTAGTTCTATTGCACCTCCATATGTCCTTTTGCACCGTCTTGATAGTATTGGATCTTCCTCCATTTCTTTGGTTGTATTATCTTTGTGGGGGGCGTTTGGACTTTATTAGGTTACCAGTTTGACTACCAGCAAGAAGCTGATGAAGAGGAACTGTGAGTCCTCGAAACGCGTAGTTTTTTTTGGCCTATTCAGGACATCGAAGGAGAAGGAGAGAGTCAATGCACAGGGATAAGCCCTCCTGATATCCAGAAGATATATATAACCATATCATATTATTGATGCAAAATATAAATGCACAGAGTCAATAAAATCACTTAAAAACACCAAACCCCATCCTTACTTTGCAGGATACCTATTCCAAAGGTGTATCTAGGTTTTCTGGCACCCGGTGCAGCACGGGCTGGCTGGCACATTTTAGCCTGGGGGGCAAGCACACAGCAGTGGCCCATGAGTAGCGGCCCATCCTTAACATGTTGATTACCAGATGCATCATAAGCCTATATTCACACGACCGTATTGTCTAAGTGTTGCCCGTGAAAAAAGCTGACAGCACTTGGACCAGTTCAGATGAGTGTTTGTAGTGGTCAGACATAGTACATATTATTCTTATGTATTACTATTTTTAAAGCAGATATACCTTTTTAGAGATGTAGTACCAGGGGCGGACCTACCACCCGTGCAGCCGGTTCATTGAACGGGGGCCCCATCATGGCATGACTACACTGACTCCAGCATGGGGCCTGGCCGGTCGGGGCCCCCTCGGAGCCCCCCTCTTGTGCGTCTCCTCATGGGGCCCCCCCCCGCAGTACCCCCCGCCGTCACATGACCGGAGATGTGCCTGCGCTCAGCATGGGCCCCATGCTGAGCGCAGGGACATCTCCGGTCATGTGACGGCGCCGGCACAATACTTACCCCTCCCCATGCCTCCGCAGCGTCTGCCGCGTCCTCTGACTGTGACGTCTCAGTTCAGAGGGCATGGTGACGTCTTTACACCGCGCGCTCTCTCCTGAGCTGTAACATCACAGAGCGGGAAGACTCGCGCAACGCTGGAGTCCGGATCAGCAGCAGGTAAGAAGTGATGTGAGTATTTTTTTTTTTTATGCATGGGGGCATGGGGCATTTAATGGTGGGGGGGAGTGGGCGTAACATCCTGCATGGGGCATTATATGGGGGGGGTGACATCCTGCATGGGGCATTATATAGGGGGGGGATTGGCATCCTGAATGGGGCATTATATGGGGGAGGGGGGAATTGACATCCTGCATGGGGGCATTATATGGGGGTGGGGGGGAGGGATGTGACATCCTGCATGGGGCATTATAAGAGGGGAAGGGGGAAGTGACATCCTGCATGGGGCATTATAAGAGGGGAAGGGGGGAAGTGACATCCTGCATGGGGCATTATAAGAGGGGAAGGGGGGAAGTGACATCCTGCATGGGGCATTATAAGAGGGGAAGGGGGGAAGTGACATCCTCCTTGGGGCATTATAAGAGGGGAAGGGGGGAAGTGACATCCTGCATGGGGCATTATAAGGGAGGGGGGGCGTGACATTCTGCATGGGGCATTATAAGGGAGGCGGTGTGACATCCTGCATGGGGCATTATAAGAGGGGGAGGGGGGAATTGATATCCTGCATGGGGCATTATATAGAGGGTGGGTGTGTGACATACTGCATGGGGCATTATAAGGAGGGGGGGTGACCTCCTGCATGGGGCATTATAAGGAGGGGGTGGTCTGACATGCTGCATGGGGCATTGAAAAGGGGGGAAGTGACATCCTGCAAGGGGCATTATATGGGGGGAAGAGGTGACATCCTGCATGGGGCATTTTATGGTGGGTAGATGTGACATCCTGCATAGAGCATTAAAAGGGGGGTGTCTTCCTGCATGGGGCATTATAAGGGGGGAACAGCCTGCATGGAGCGTTATATGGGGGCCAATATTCTGTATGGAGCGTTATATGGGGGTCAGTATTCTGTATAGAGCGATATATGGGGGACAATATTTGGTAGGGAGCGTTATATGGGGGCCAGTATTCTGTATGCAGTGTTATAGCATTCCAAATGTTATGTTATCATATGTGTCATGTTCGAGATCTGTGTTCTGCTGCTGTGATACCGCAATTTCCTCCGGGATAAATAAAGTATATCTTATCTTATCTTATCTTATATGGGGACCAGTATCCTCTATGGAGCGTTATATGGGGACCAGTATCCTGTATGGAGCATTATATGGGGACCAGTATCCTGTATGGAGCATTATAAGGGGGTCAGTATCCTGTATGGAGCATGATATGGTGCCCATAATACTGTATGGAGGACTATTCTGTCCGGTCTACACTGTGCTTTGTGAGGATTCGCTGGTTTCTGAGCTATTGTAGAATTTACAATAGATATCGCTCATGTAATGTAGTAAGTGAAATCCTTGGCCTTGTACTATATATATATATATTTCTCTGCGGTATCTGTGGACCATGAATCATGGTATGTGTTAAAGGGGCCCACTGAAACTCTGTCGCCCAGGGCCCACAAAAACCTGGAGCTGGCCCTGGGGGTAAGTATAACAAGTTGTATTTTTTTTACATACAATTAATTAACTTGGAGTGGGGGGAATCAAAGATGCACGGGGGGGGGGGCCTTCATGCCCCCTATGAAGGGCGGGGGGGGGCTCCCAAAAAATTCTTGCACAGGGGCCCACAACAGTCTGTGTCCGCCCCTGTGTAGTACGCTGTGTTTTTCTACACTCCTAAAATAACATATCAGCAGAGTAAAGGTGGTCACACATAAGCCCAGGTCTGCTAGATAGATACCTATGAATTATTATTTTGTATATGTTTTCAAACATACTTGATCAATGAAATCAACATTGTAAACTTCAACTCCACATAATAGTATATGATGTAGCAGTCACTAATTATCTTGAGTGCTCCATCTGATGTCCGTGCACATAGTATACATAGTATACCACATACAGTACAATATATATAGGAGAACATACAGTATGACTGGTATATAGAGACGTGCAAATTGTAGAACCGTGGTCCAGTGGTCAGATGAATATTCTGTGGCTACTGAACAGGAGCCACCACATAGTCTCCTTTTTACAGCCCCACATAGCCTTCCATATACTGTACAGTGTGAGCCCCACATAGCCTCCTATATACAATGTGAGCCCTCACACAACCTCCTATATGAGTATGAGCCCTCACATAGCCTCCTATATACAGTATCAGTCCCCACACAGCCTCCTGCATATAGTGTGAGGACCCACACAGCCTCCTGCATACAGTGTGAGGACCCACTGTGTGAGTACAGTGTGAGGACTGGTCGTCGGATATGTTGCACGCTTATTGAGATGTGTTATTGACAGCCCTATCATTTTTCTTGCCACTATCTTGTTAAATATACAGGTTGGATACATTTGGTGTTCATGCCATATAAATTCCTGTTTATAACGAGTACATATTTATGATAGGTAGCTTTGTTTTACTACCATTGGCAGGCATTAACTGGATTTTAGGTCATAGTGACGTTTTATATCTTTTTTACCTACGTATTCATTAAAGGTTATGTTTTAACCTCTTTCACTACTTTAATTGCTTCATATTACCTTTATTGAGTGGTGACCTGTATGATAGTGTGTGAGCACCAGCTCCAGGCGTCCCTAAAGAGGGGCAGGGAAAAAGTAAAGGGAGCAGGGGGAAGGGGGTTTATCCAAGGAGGGGTGAGGTCAGCAGAGTATGAGAGACAGACTCATCCTAAACCAGGGGTCTCAAACACGCGGGTCGCATGTGTCCCTTCAGACTGGTTCATGCGGCCTGTAGGCACCATAGACCCCGATCGCGGCCCGGTCCAGGAGCTGCCGACAGCTGCACTTTAGTTCAGTGTATTGCTGGACAGAGACCGGCTCTCTGCATGATACAATACCAATGCCAGCCACCGGCCTATCAGAGGCCAGCAGCGGACATCCGCGTCCCAGCGCAGCGGTGCATTTTAATTCCTATTTTGCATCTGTTTTCTCTCAGAAAGAAAATGTAACATCAACTGATCTTCACTGTCCTTTTAAAGGAATAGAGGAATCCAAGTTATCTGTAAACAGAAAGATTGTGAGGGAATATTTAGCTAACATAAATGAGTTCAAGTCTCCAGGTCCAGATGAATTACACCCCAGAGTACTGAAGGAGATCGTAGAAGGAATTTTAGAACCACTCTCCATAATCTTTGAAAATTCTTGGAGAACAGGAGAAGTCCCAGAAGACTGGAGAAGAGCAAATGTTGTTCCTATCTTCAAAAAGGGGAAGAAGGTGGACCCAGGGAACTATAGGCCGGTGAGTCTGACTTCTATACCAGGAAAGATCTTTGAACAAATTATTAAAACACATGTATGTAAGTACATGGATAAGAATGAAGTGATTAACCAGAGTCAGCATGGGTTTGTAACTAACAAGTCATGTCAGACTAACTTAATTTCCTTCTATGACAGAATCACTGACTGGGTGGATCAGGGAAATGCTGTAGATATAGTATATCTTGACTTCAGCAAAGCATTTGACAAAGTATCTCACACCATCCTTATTGAAAAAATGACCAAGTATGCAATGGACCAGGCAACTGTTAGGTGGATTCATAACTGGCTTAGTGATCGGACTCAAAGGGTGGTTGTAAACGGCTTCACATCCAGCTGGATGAATGTCTCAAGTGGGGTACCACAGGGCTCCGTCCTGGGACCTGTATTGTTCAACATCTTTATCAATGATTTAGATGAAGGAATTGAGGGTAAACTGATTAAATTTGCTGATGACACAAAGCTAGGAGGGATAGCTAATACTAGAGAAGAGAGAGAGAGGATTCAAAAAGACCTAAATAAACTGGAGCAGTGGGCAGCAACCAACAGAATGGTTTTTAACAGGGAAAAATGCAAAGTACTACATCTGGGTAATAAAAATGAAAAAAGCATATACAGAATGGGAGGAATAGAGCTAAGCAACAGTACATATGAAAAAGACTTAGGTATACTAATAGATCATAGACTGAACATGAGTCAACAGTGTGATGCAGCAGCAAAAAAGGCAAATACAATTCTGGGATGTATTAACAGAAGCATACAGTCTAGATCACGTGAAGTCATTATCGGTCTTTACTCCTCTTTGGTCAGACCTCATCTGGAATACTGTGTACAGTTTTGGGCACCACATTTTAAAAAAGACATAGACAAACTGGAGCAAGTTCAGAGAAGAGCGACCAGAATGGTGACTGGTCTGCAAACCATGTCCTATGAGGAACGGTTGCAGGATTTGGGAATGTTTAGCTTGCAAAAAAGAAGACTGAGAGGAGACTTAATAGCTGTCTACAAATATGTCAAGGGCTGTCACATTGTAGAAGGATCATCTTTATTCTCATTTGCACAAGGAAAGACTAGAAGCAATGGGATGAAACTAAATGGGAGGAGACACAGATTAGATATTAGAAAAAACTTTTTGACAGTTAGGGTGATTAATGAGTGGAACAGGCTGCCACGAGAGGTGGTGAGTTCCCCTTCAATGGACGTCTTCAAACAGAGGCTGGACAGACATCTGTCTGAGATGATCTAGTGAATCCTGCTTTGAGCAGGGGGTTGGACCAGATGACCCAGGAGGTCCCTTCCAACTCTACCATTCTATGATTCTATGACATCACTAACATGGGTAGATGTCAGCTGCTGGCCTCTGATAGGCCGGTGGCAGGCATTGGTCTCTGCGCAGCAATACACTGAACTAAAGCGCAGCTGCCGGAAGCTCCTGGACCGGGCCGCGATCGTCAAGGGGTCTATGGTGCCTGCGCCCGCATATGCAGAAAGGACACCGAGGGGACGGAGGACAGGTGAGAAGAGACTTTTTTTTTCTTATATATGTATGTGAAGAATGGAACAGCGGACATTCCTACAATATAGGGACCTGAATGGGGACATTCCTACAATATGGGAACCTGGACAGGAACATTCCTACAATGTGGGACCTGGATGGGGACATTCCTACAATGTGGGAGCTGAATGGAGACATTCCTACTATATGGGGGCCTGGACAGGAACATTCCTACAATGTGGGACCTGGATGGGGACATTCCTACTATGTGGGACCTGAATGGGGACATTCCTACAATATGGGGACCTGGATAGGAACATTCCTACAATGTGGGACATGGATGGGGACATTCCTACAATGTGGGACCTGAATGGGGACATTCCTACAATATGGGGACCTGGATAGGAACATTCCTACAATGTGGGACCTGGATGGGGACATTCCTACAATGTGGCACCTGAATGGGGACATTTCTGCAATATGGGGACCTGGATGGGGACATATCTACAATGTGGGGACCTGGATAGGGACATTCCTACAATGTGGGGACCTGGATGGGGACATATCTACAATATGGGGAACTGGATAGGGACATATCTACAATGTGGGAACTTGGATAGGAACATTCCTACAATGTGGGGACCTGGATAGGAACATTTCTACAATGTGGGGACCTGGATGGGGGACATTCCTACAAGATGGGGACATTATAACAAGATGGGGACCTAGATGGGGGACATTACGACAAGATGGGGACCTGTATGGGGGACATTACGACAAGTTGGGGACCTGAATGGGGGACATTACGACAAGATGGGGACCTGGATGGGGCATTACTACAAGATGAGGACCAGGATGGTGCATTACTACAAGTTGAGGACCAGGATGGGGCATTACTACAAGATGAGGACCAGGATGGTGCATTACTACAAGATGAGGACCAGGATGGGTCATTACTAAAAGATGAGGACCAGGATGAGACATTACTACAAGATGAGGACCAGGATGAGGCATTAGATGAGGCATTACTACAAGATGAGGACCAGGATGAGTCATTAACCCCTTTACAACCCAAGGTGGTTTGCACATTAATGACCAGGCCAATTTTTACAATTCTGACCACTGTCACTTTATGAGGTAATTACTCCGGAACGCTTCAACGGATCTCCCTGATTCTGAGACTGTTTTTCGTGACATATTGTACTTCATGATTGTGGTAAAATTTCTTCGATATCACTTGCGTTTATTTGTGAAAAAAATGGAAATTTGGCAAAAATTTTGAAAATTTTGCAATTTTCAAAATTTGAATTTTTATGCCCTTAAATCAGAGACATATGTCACACAAAATAGTTAATAAATAACATTTTCCACATGTCTACTTTACATCAGCACAATTTTGGAACCAAAATTTTTTTTTTACTGGGGAGCTATAAGGGTTAAAAGATGACCAGCGGTTTCTCATTTTTCCAACAAAATTTAGAAAACCATTTTTTTAGGGACCACATCATATTTAAAGTCACTTTGAGGGGTCTTTATGACAGAAAATATCCAAAAGTGACGCCATTCTAAAAACTGCACCCCTCAAGGTGCTCAAAACCACATTCAAGAACTTTATTAACCCTTCAGGTGCTTCACAGGAATTTTTGGAATGTGGAAGTAAAAAATCAACATTTAACTTTTTTCATAAAAATGTTACTTTAGACCCAATTTTTTTTATTTTCGCAGGGGTAACAGGAAAAAATAGACCCCAAAATTTGTTGATCAATTTCTCCTGAGTAAGCAGATACCCCATATGTGGAGGAAAACCACTGTTTGGGTGCACGGCAGGGTACGGAAGGGAAGGAGCGTCATTTGACTTTTTAAATGTAAAATTTGGTTGAATAATTAGCGGACGCAATATTACATTTGGGGAGCCCCTGATGTGCCTAAAAAGTGGAAACCCCCCACAAGTCACCCCATTTTGGAAACTAGACCCCTCAGGAAACTTATCTAGATGTGTGGTGAGCACCTTGAACCCCCAGGTGCTTCACAGAAGTTTATAACATTGAGCCGTAAAAATAAAATTTTCACATTATTCCCAGAAAAATGTTTTTCAGCCCCAGTTTTGCATTTTCATAAGGGTAACAGGAGAAATTGCACCATGCAGTTTGTTGCCCAATTTCTTCTGAGCAAGCAGATACCCCATATGTGGAGGAAAACCACTGTTTGGGCGCACGGCAGGGTTCGGAAGGGAAGGAGCGCCATTTGAATTTTTAAACGTAAAATTTGCTTCAATAATTAGCGGACGCCATATTGCATTTGGGGAGCTCCTGATGTGCCTAAACAGTGGAAACCCCCCACATGTGACCCCATTTTGGAAACTATACCCCTCAGGGAACTTATCTAGATGTGTGGTGAGCACCTTGAACCCCCAGGTGCTTCACAGAAGTTTATAACATTGAGCCGTAAAAAGAAAATTTTCAAATTTTTCCCACAAAAATGTTTTTTAGCCCCCACTTTTTCATTTTCATAAGGGTAACAGAAGAAATTGCACTATGCAGTTTGTTGTTCAATTTCTCCTGAGTTAGCATATACCCCATATGTGGGGGAACAGCACTGTTTGGGCGCACGGCAGGTTACGGAAGGGAAGGACTTTTTAAATGTAAAATTTGCTTGAATAATTAGCGGACGCCATATTGCATTTGGGGAGCCCCTGATGTGCCTAAAAAGTGGAAACCCCCCCATAAGTGACCCCATTTTGGAAACTATACCCCTCAGGGAACTTATCTAGATGTGTGGTGAGCACCTTGAACCCCCAGGTGCTTCACAGAAGTTTATAACATTGAGCCGTAAAAATAAAATTTTCACATTTTTCCCACAAAAATGTTTTTCAGCCCCCACTTTTGCATTTTCATAAGGGTAACAGGAGAAATTTCACCATACAGTTTGTTGCTCAATTTCTTCTGAGCAAGCAGATACCCCATATGTGGGGGAAAACCACTGTTTGGGAGCGCGGCAGGGTTCGGAAGGGAAGGAGCGCCATTTGACTTTTTGATTGTAAAATTTGCTTGAATAATTAGCGGATGTGCCCCTGATGTGCCTAAACAGTGGAAACCCCCCACAAGTGACACCATTTTGGAAACTAGATCCCTCGGGGAACTTATCTAGATGTGTGGTGAGCACCTTGAACCACCAGGTGCTTCACAGAAGTTTATAACATTAAGCAGTAAAAATAAAATTTTCACATTTTTCCCACAAAAAATGTTTTTCAGCCCCCACTTTTGCATTTTCATAAGGGTAACAGAAGAAATTGCACTATGCAGTTTGTTGTTCAATTTCTCATGAGTTAGCAGATACCCCATATGTGGGGGCAAACCACTGTTTGGGCGCGCGGCAGGGTTCGGAAGGGAAGCAGCACCATTTGACTTTTTGATTGTAAAATTTGCTTGAATAATTAGCGGATGTGCCCCTGATGTGCCTAAACAGTAGAACCCCCCCTCCAAGTGACACCATTTTGGAAACTAGACCCCTTGGGGAACTTATCTAGATGTGTGGTGAGCACCTTGAACCCCCAAGTCCTTTACAGAAGTTTATAACATGGAGCCGTGAATATAAAAAAATCAAACTTTTTCCACAACAATGATGTTTTAGCCCCAATTTTTTTATTTTCACAAGGGTAAGAGGAGAAAATGGACCCCAAAAACTTCTGTGCAATTTCTCCTGAGTACGTCAATACCCCATATGTAGGGAAAATACAGTGTTTGGGCGCACGGCAGAGTTCAGAAGGGAAGGAGCACTGTGTGACTTTTTGAACGCAAAATTGGCTGGAATCGATAGCGGACGCCATGTCGCGTTTGAAGAGCCCCTGATGTGCCTAAATAGTTGAAACCCCCCACAAGTGACCCCATTTTGGAAACTACACCCCTCAAGGATTTTATCAAGGGGTTTAGTGAACATTTTGAACCCAGAGGTACGACACAAAATTTGATGACATTAGGTCATCATATTGAATAAGTTGTCAATAGTCTTGAGCGCAAGTGCTCGCTACTTGAGTTTGCATCGGGTACTCAGGTATGCACCATGTATCACAGGTGCTCAAGTGAAATGCTCGAGTCCCCTCCCGCATGTTTCACGGTTAAGAGACACCCCCAAAAAAACATGCGGGGATCGCTCGAGCATGGCAGGCAATCCCCGCGAGGTTATTTTGGCCGCGAAGCATATGGGGCGGTGACTCGAGCACCCGCGATGCTCAATGCATACCCGAGTACCCGATGCAAACTCAAGTAGCGAGCACTTGTGTTCAACACTAGTTGCCATATCGTCATCTTTTTTTTTTTTTTTAATAAAAAAAAAACAACCCTTACCCCCAACCCTAACCCTACCCTAGCCCAACCCTGACCCGAACCCTAACATTAGCACAACCCTAACCCCAACCCCAGCCCTAGTGTTTATTTTTTACGCCGTTCCTCGTGCGGTATAAGTGATTAGACGACCTTATTCTTCGGGTCGGTGCGACTACAGAGATACCAGAATGATATCGGGTTTTTATGATTGACAGCTGTCACACACTAAAAGACACATATTTTGTAAAATCTAGTTATTGCATCGCCATATTTTGAGAGCTATAATTTTTCCATATTTTGGCCGACAGAGTCATGTGATGGATTTTTTTTTGCGGGACAAGTTGACGTTTTTATTGGTGCCATTTTCAGGCACGTGACATATTTTGATAGCTTTCTATTCCAGCTTTTGTGAGGCAGAATAAACAAAAACCTACAATTCAGGAATTGTTTTTTTTTTTTTATTATTCTACTCCGCGTGTGGTAAAATTGATAAGATAGCTTTATTCTTCGGGTCAGTACGTTTACAGCGGTACCACATTTATATCGTTTTTCTATGTTTTGGCGCTTTTACACAATAAAAGACATTTTATAGAAAAAATTATTATTTGCATCGCTTTATTCTGAGAGCTATAACTTTTTGAATTTTCGGCTGATTGAGCTGTATGGCGGCTTGTTTTTTACGGGACAAGATTACGTTTTCAGCGGTACCATTTTTATTTATATTCATTTTTTTCATCGCGTGTTATTCCATTTTTTGTTTGGCGGTATGATGATAAAGCCTGTGTGCGCGCACGATCGCCATGACGTACTAATACGGGTCAGGCTCTTAAAGCCCAGGGCACAGGCGCGTATTAGTACGTCATGGGATGTAAAGGGGTTAATACAAGATGAGGACAAATTCAAAAGGTGTATAGAAAAAAAAATGATATCACTAAAAATGTCATTTTGTCATGCAAAGAATGCGGCCCATCTACCCAGCCGAGTTTGAGATCCTTGCTTTATAAAGTATCTTTGCTTAACAAACAGTTGTTTCTGAGAAGCTAATGATAGCAAATGATCAGGCAATATTTTCTGTGCATTTTCCCATTTCATTCTACTTGTGCTTCCTTTTCGCAAACATTCTGTTGCAATTTTTGGGTTAACTCCTTTATTTTGGATTTTATCTTATTGATCTCCCCTATGCATATTCCCCGTACATATGCTTTCATAGCATCCCATATAAATCTCGTAGATGACGACCCATCATTAAAACGAAAATATTCTAAGATTCTAGAGCTAAGAGTAGGACCAATTAGTTGCAGCCAAAAAGGATTGATGTGCCATGTATATTCCCCCGGAGACCTCACAACACCCATCTGCAGTTGTACCTGTATAGGCGAGTGGTCAGAGACACACCTTGGCAGATACCTCACCGATTTAATATAGGGTATGATTGATTCAAAGCCAATAGCTTGGTCTATTCTTGACAAAGAATGATGGGAGGCGAAGTAACAGGAATATTGTCTGACATCAGGGTGCCGTATTCTCCATAGGTCCACTATGCCTACCTCCTCTAGCAGATAATGTAGAGATGTATATTGAGCATTTTGAAAAATATTTCCAGTATGGAATTTATCCCAGAAAGGGTGGAGGTAGGTGGTAAAATCCCCTCCCCCTGCGAGGTTGGGATTTAGGAGGATGTTAGTTTTAGATCAGTTGCAGAACGGAGGGCACGGGAGGGGTGATAGACAGAAATGAGGGATGAGATATAGGGTGGTGCAGAACTGTGGAGGGCTTTATGGGTGAGAGAGATGAGTTTGTATTGTATTCTGTGGTGAATAGGTAACCAGTGCAATTGACGCGCCCCTGGGCCTGTGTCGCGCTGCGTTGCGCACGCGGGAGCTTACCCGGAGCCGGATCTCTTGAGGGTTGTAGTCTCGTGGCGGTGATCCGGTCCGTGCCCAGGGAGTCAGACTAAGTGGCGCTGTATTAGCGGTAGATGTTGGACGACTACGCCACCCGTTGAGTACAGCTAAGGAGCTGCTGCTGCAGGGCAGACCGCTGAGGCCGGTGGTAGGATTGTGCAGCGTGATAGTATAACCCCCAACGGGAGGGGTATGGCCTCAGGGCAGCCGACGTGGATGATGGGGGTAGCAGGAACCACTCGGAGACGGTACGGTGTAGTTCAGGGTCTTTACTGGTGACAAAGATAGACCCTCCCAGAGTACTGGCTAGCGATTGGGGCCTGGTCAGTCCTTGAGCAGATGGGATCTCCCCTGGCCAGGCGGAGTTGTAGGCCTCCCAAACTAACGATACTCTTCCGGCTACCTTGCTAGAGGCGGGTATAAGTAGCCCACGTCCCTGAGTGTACCGTGTGGTGCTCACCCGTATGGCCGGTGACTCGGGGCCTTCTAGTAGCTTCCGCTCCACGACGGCGGTGCTGGTCCCCCACGTGTGACCGTGCCTTCGGGTTTCTGGGCCAGAGGACCTGCAATCCCCTGCCGGTCGGTTTCTGCTGCTGGATAGGAGTTAGTCCCCACAGCCTCGGACTCCGGGTCCGGTGATAACTTCTCAGTCAGGGCGAGCTCTGCAGCTGCCAGCCCCTGACTCCTTGTAGCACTGCTCCCACAGAGCTCCTGATGTTCTTTTCCTATATCTGCTTCTCTGTCTCTACTTCTTCTCTACTCACTCACCCTGCCTCAGCCCTAGGTTTATATAGGGGAAGTTCTTCCCCTCCCAGGACTGGGCAGGAGGTGTGGCATGCATAGGATCCCTGACCAAGAGACCTCCCACCTGCTCTCAGACATAACATTGCTGTTACTGTGGAAACCAGACCCCTGGGGTGCCACATTCCCCCCTAGTGAAATTTAGTACTCCGGGACTAAACATATTTTTAGAAAAACGTAACAAGGTATAAACAATAATAACACAATAAGAAAAACACATAAGGATGGTCACGGCGTGTCCGCAACCGGGTGCAGTTTTTGAAGAAAAGCAAGGTGTCCATTTCACCAAAACAGGGAGACGTAACCAGGTAGGGGTCTGTCCTGCCCCGAGTCCTTAACAGTCTTTAGTCCATTCCTAAGTTACGCTCCAACCAATTGTACAAGGATTCCCGGTAAATCCACCAAGGACTCCTAAAAATAACTAGAAACACATAATTATACACAAGCAACAAGGAAAACAGGTAACCATAAATAAAACAACTTATACACTTCAAATCCTCCAACGTGCGGGTAACTGGCCTCTAGTGGCCCTAGTAGACCTACGGAGCTGACTGTCTAGCCCCGAACTACAGGGTGTAGGAACTGTCAAGGGTAAACTGGGCAGCTGTCCACGGGCCCTTTGGCTCACTAGAGGCATGGCAGGTTCACTATAAGCAGAGGGTTGATCCTCCTGGTCTGCTGGTGTGGGGTCTTCTGCCTCCTGGACCGGCTGTTCTTCCAGCTCTACCTGTTGCTCCGTAGGTGCTTGGGATGCTGGTTGGAGGAAGGTGAGTACGGGTACCACAACTGCGCCATTGTCTTGAGTCCAAGACCGAGGGAAGTCTCCGAGCACAGTACTAACCATATCTTCCCTTTCCTCTACGGGTCGAGGGTCTTCTTGTTCCTCTTCAGGGTTCCGTAGCTGTTCGGGACACTTCTTCAGGTGATCCCGGGATACAATGGTTGTGGTTTCCCCTCCGTCTTTACTGATGGTGCAGACCTTTGGGTTGTCGTGGCTTGAGGGCAGTACGATGTACGGGTCCTTCTCCCACTGGTCGTCCAACTTGTGGAGCCGCCTTTTCCTCTTCAAGACCTGCTCTCCGGGTACCAGGGGAACAGCGGGAGCATACTGGTTGTAAGTTTTCTCTTGTCTTTCCCTAGCTTGACAGAGACTTCGCTCCACGCTCTCCTGTACTTTCCGGTACTGCTGCTGCCTCTCTGTGTCCCAGTCTGCTTCTGGTGAAGTGTCCTCGGGTGTCAGGACTCCCATCTCCAGGTCAACAGGTAGCTTACCAGGTCTTGCCCTCATCAGGTAAGCCGGGGTACAGTTGGTGGAACCTACCGGGATGTGGTTGTATAGGTCCACTAGGTCGGGCAGCCTCTCAGGCCACAGACTGCGTTCTTCCAGGGGCAATGTTTTCAGAAGATCTATCACCACCTGGTTCGTTTTCTCACAAAGTCCATTAGTTTGCGGATGATAGGGTGTCGTCCTTATCTTCCGGCAGCCATACAGAGTGCAGAATTCTTGGAAGACCTCCGCTTCAAAGGCAGGTCCCTGGTCTGTCAACACTTGGTCCGGGTACCCGTGTGGACGGCAGAAATGCTGCTGGAAGGCTCTAGCTGCTGTTCGAGCTGTTAAGTCCTTGACGGGGATGACAACCAAGAACCGGGAGTAGTAATCCACGATGGTTAGTGCGTAGACGTAGCCACTTCTGCTTGGGGTCAGTTTTACATGATCCAAGGCTACCAGTTCCAACGGCTGCCGGGTGACGATGGACTGCAGGGGAGTCTTCTGGCTGGCACGGTCCTTCCTTCTTAGGTTGCACGGGCCACAGTCTCTGCACCACCTCTCGATGGTTCCCCTCATGCCTACCCAGTGGAACCGCCAGCGCAGCAGGAACTCCAGCTTCTTCCATCCGAAGTGTCCAGCCCCGTCGTGGTATGCCTCCATCACCACGGCTGCGTCTCTTCGTGGCACCACTACTTGCCAGATTAGTTCATGCGTCCGGGAGTTAACCATTCGGCGGCACAACTTCCCCTTATAAAGGAACAGTCGACTCTTCTCAGCCCACAGTTGCTTGGCTTCCTCCGGAGCGTCTGGGTCCAGGCGAGCCTCTGGCCGAGTCAGCATCTCCTTCACCAGTCGGACGGCAGGGTCACTGTCTTGCGTTTCCGCCCAGTTGTAGTGAGGCAAGGGATTAAACGTAGCAGCTTGCTTACTCCTTACCCGGTGGGAATACTGGATAGTCCCATGACGGTGGAACGCGGGGAGTTCGACTTCTTCCAGTCCCTCTGGATCTTCTCCTACGTCCGGTAGGTTTGGCATCCTGGACAGGGCGTCCGCGTTGGTATTGGAGCGTCCTGCCCGGTATTTGATTGTGAACTCGTAGTTGGACAGACGGGCCATCCATCTCTGCTCTAGGGCACCGAGTCTTGCTGTGTCCAGGTGTGTCAACGGGTTGTTATCCGTGTACACGGTGAACCGGGAGGAAGCGAGGTAGTGCTTAAAGCGTTCGGTGACTGCCCACACCACTGCCAGGAACTCTAGCTTAAATGAGCTGTAATTCTCAGGGTTTCTCTCAGTGGGTCGCAGTTTTCGGCTGGCGTAAGCGATTACTTGTTCTTTCCCCTGCTGGATCTGGGACAGCACGGCTCCTAGCCCGATGTTACTTGCGTCGGTGTAGAGGATAAAGGGCTGGCTGTAATCAGGGTACGCCAGGATTTCATCCCCCGTGAGGGCCATCTTCAGCTGGCGGAAGGACTCTTCTTCTAACTTCTCCCATCTGAAGGGTGGCTTCTGGTTCTTGGCCTTCCGGGACTGGCCTATCAGGAGGTCCTGCATAGGAGCTGCCTTTTTGGTGAAACCGGGGATGAATCTGCGGTAATAGCCTACCAACCCGAGGAACTGCCGCACTTCCTTTACACTGGAGGGACTTGGCCATTCCTTAATTGCGGTGATCTTATCAGGGTCGGGAGCCACTCCATCAGCGCTCACCACGTGTCCCAGGTACTGCACCTTTGGTTTCAGGAGGTGACACTTGGAGGGTTTCACCTTTAGGCCGTAGCTTGCCAGAGCTTCGAACACTTCCGCCAGGTGTTTCAGGTGGTCCTCATACGTCTTGGAATATACGATGACATCGTCCAGGTACAGCAGGACCGTCTCGAAGTTTCTGTGGCCCAGACAGCACTCCATTAATCGTTGGAAGGTTCCTGGTGCGTTGCAGAGTCCGAACGGCATGCAGGTAAACTCGCTAAGTCCCATCGGGGTGGTGAATGCGGTCTTCTCCCGGTCCGCCTCTGCTACAGGAACCTGCCAGTACCCACTAGTGAGATCCAAGGTAGAGAAGAAGTTAGCAGATCTTAAAGCAGCCAAAGACTCCTCTATCCTTGGTAAGGGGTACGCATCCTTGTGTGTGATACGGTTGATTTTCCGGTAATCTACACACATCCTCATGGTGTTGTCTTTCTTTTTGACTAAGACTAGTGGAGCTGCCCAGGGGCTACAGCTATCCCTGATCACCCCAGCCTCCTTCATGTCTCTAAGCATCCCCTTGGCGTGTTGGTAGTGTGCAGGGGGTACGGGTCGATACCTCTCTTTTATGGGAGGATGGTCTCCCGTGGGGATGTGGTGTTCTACCCCCTTGACTCGCCCGAAGTCTAACGGGTGTTTACTAAACACTCTCTCGTACTCTTGAACCACCCGATAGACTCCCTGTTTCTGGTGTGAGGGAGTGGAGTCAGTACCCAAATGTAGTTGCTGACACCAGTCCTCCATTGTTTTCTGAGAGCCGTTACCTTCCTCCGGGGAAGATGGAGGCAAGGGTTCTACGGACTGTATGGAATCTTGATTGATGGTATACAATTTGGCTAGCGTGGCATACCGGGGCAGGTACACTTCCCTCTTCCCGATATTTATTATGCGAACGGGCACCCTCCCATGGCGTACATTGACCACCCCCCGTGCTGTCAAAATGGTGGGCCTACTGTCTGAGTAAACTGGTTCTACCATTGCCTGGTAATCTCTACCTCTCAGACCAATAGCTGCCCGGCACCAAATCATCATTTCACTTTTCGGGGGCATGGCAATAGGGAAAGGGTCACACATTCGCACGCTACCAATCTCACCACCGGAGAGTTCTAGCTGTTGCCGTCGCATCAGTGCCCGGATCTCTTTCTGGAGCACTCGCTGCTGGCCGGAGCTGGCGTTCTTGGCAACCTGCTGTAAAAGGAAAATCACCTCTGCAAGACAATTTTCAATTACATTAGTTCCTAGAGTTATCTTTGGGTGACTCTCGTGTTTGTCAATGTCTACAATGATCAGTCCCTGTGCTGCCAATTCGACTCTACCGATTTTAATGGTCACCTCTTTAAATCCAATCTGTGGCACGGGCTGACCATTGCTGGCGATGATACTCAAGTCGTCGTCAGGGTAGCGGGTGATATCCGAGTCATTCCAGTACTGCTTGAAGAGCACGTACGGGATGGTGGTGACCTGTGACCCGGTGTCTAGTAGGGCACTCATAGGAATGCCATCCAGTACCACGGGTAAGACTGGACATCCTCCCACATATTTGTCGCGCCAGTTCGATGGGCCTGGTGATCTTTTTCCTGGGGGTTGGCCCTCTACCCCAGGTTGTGCCAGTTTAAAGGACAGTACCTTGCCATATGTCTGGGTTGATTGCAGCGGCGGCAGATGGGTCGTCCGTCCTCGTTGTATCGGTCGCTGGGTCTTCCTCTGGCCGGTGGGGTCCTCCTTGGTCGACGCCACGGGATGTCCTCCGGTCCGGATGCCAGCTGGATCTTCCCTGGAGTGGAAACCTGTAAAGACTGCACAGTTCGGGTTAGCGCAGCAACGCTTTTAGCTATCTCTTGGACCTGATGGTGCAGGTCTGGAGCCGGGTCATTGTTCAAAGCCTGCGCACCAGCTCCCACAGGCCCTGGCGACAAGGGCGCCGCCTCCTGGTGGTAAGTGGTAGTGGGGCGTCTGGGGGTCACAACGCCACCTGGTGCCGGTTCTCGAAGCACCCGGATGGCTCTGTCCTTGAACTGTGCAAATCCCAGATGAGGGTCCTGTAAGGCCATTGCCCGCAACTGGGTTCGGTGGGCATTGCAATATAAACCCTCTATAAATTGTTCAGTCAACAGCCTGTCCTCGTCTCCCACGCCGTCAGGGTCGGTCTGCTTAATGGCTCTCAGGGCCTCTTGTAGGTTCAGGGCATAGTCCCTTATACTCTCATGTGCCCGCTGTTTGCACCCGTAGAATCTAAGCTTGATCTCGGCTGAGGTGCGGGTATCAAAGGTGTCCCTCAGCCGGGTTAGTATCCCTGCGACAGTCCTCCCCCCAGGTGGCCAGGACTTTACCTCCCTTTGGGCTGCCCCGGTTAATTGGGCCACCAGGATGCTCACTTTTTGCTCCTCTGTGAGGGGGTACACCTGGAAGAGGCTATCCAGCTTTTCTCTAAAGTCATGCAGGGTATGTGACTCCCCTGAGTACTGGGGTAGCCAGGCTGCCCCCGGGATATAGGGCATGGTGAAAGGCATGACCGCAACAGCGGTGGCGCTGGCGGGGGTTGAAGCGGTGAAGCTCTCCTCCGTATCCGACATCCTTCTCCCCCCTAGTGGACCGTGGCCTACCTTGCGATGATCCTCTTCCGTAGGCCGCGGCTCCGCAGTGGATCGTCAGGGTTGAGGACCTTCCGTCGCGCTCCTGTGACGTCGGCGTCTGCTGGGCTCCTTCCAGGACCTTACGCAACGTCCGGACGTGAGGCGGGGCTTCAGTTCTCGCGCGCTTTCGGAGTCCACGCCCCTCTTCTTCCCGTGCGGCGTCCTCAAGATGGCGTCCAATGGCGGGAAAACTCCACGTATGGCGGGAAGAAGGCCGAAGATGGCGCCGGATGGCGGGAAAACTCCACCGATGGCGGGAAGGAAGCGGAAGATGGCGCCGGATGGCGGGAATCTTCACCACAGGTAAGTTTGAACAGTCTTTTTCAGGCACGCAGTACCCGGTGGTTGCGGGCACGAAATCCTGCCGACTACGCCAAAAGTTGACGCGCCCCTGGGCCTGTGTCGCGCTGCGTTGCGCACGCGGGAGCTTACCCGGAGCCGGATCTCTTGAGGGTTGTAGTCTCGTGGCGGTGATCCGGTCCGTGCCCAGGGAGTCAGACTAAGTGGCGCTGTATTAGCGGTAGATGTTGGACGACTACGCCACCCGTTGAGTACAGCTAAGGAGCTGCTGCTGCAGGGCAGACCGCTGAGGCCGGTGGTAGGATTGTGCAGCGTGATAGTATAACCCCCAACGGGAGGGGTATGGCCTCAGGGCAGCCGACGTGGATGATGGGGGTAGCAGGAACCACTCGGAGACGGTACGGTGTAGTTCAGGGTCTTTACTGGTGACAAAGATAGACCCTCCCGGAGTACTGGCTAGCGATTGGGGCCTGGTCAGTCCTTGAGCAGATGGGATCTCCCCTGGCCAGGCGGAGTTGTAGGCCTCCCAAACTAACGATACTCTTCCGGCTACCTTGCTAGAGGCGGGTATAAGTAGCCCACGTCCCTGAGTGTACCGTGTGGTGCTCACCCGTATGGCCGGTGACTCGGGGTCTTCTAGTAGCTTCCGCTCCACGACGGCGGTGCTGGTCCCCCACGTGTGACCGTGCCTTCGGGTTTCTGGGCCAGAGGACCTGCAATCCCCTGCCGGTCGGTTTCTGCTGCTGGATAGGAGTTAGTCCCCACAGCCTCGGACTCCGGGTCCGGTGATAACTTCTCAGTCAGGGCGAGCTCTGCAGCTGCCAGCCCCTGACTCCTTGTAGCACTGCTCCCACAGAGCTCCTGATGTTCTTTTCCTATATCTGCTTCTCTGTCTCTACTTCTTCTCTACTCACTCACCCTGCCTCAGCCCTAGGTTTATATAGGGGAAGTTCTTCCCCTCCCAGGACTGGGCAGGAGGTGTGGCATGCATAGGATCCCTGACCAAGAGACCTCCCACCTGCTCTCAGACATAACATTGCTGTTACTGTGGAAACCAGACCCCTGGGGTGCCACACAATGACTGGCACTGGTTAGAGGCGTTGGTGAAGTGGCCTGATAGAAATACGATCCTGGCTGCTGCATTCAGAATGGATTGGAGAGGAGAGAGTTTGTTTAGAGGGAGACCGATTAGAAGAGAGTTGCAGCAGTCCAGACGAGAGTGAATAAGAGCGACAGTAAGAGTTTTTGCAGTATCAAAGGTGAGAAAATGTGGGGCTCTGGAGATGTTTTTAAGGTGTAGGTGACATGAGTGAGTGAGTGATTGTAGCCCAGTCAAGAGAGCTTGTAAAAGAACTTCTACATGATGTTTCAAGGATGGAAAGAGACTGCCATCTACTGGCCAGACGCAGTCAAGCGGAACCAAGATATGCAAGAGAAGTTGCAGGGAGAGCAAGTTCAGACGCTGGACCTGATCAGGTGACTTCCAGGAAGGAGTTCCGGAAAATAAGAGGCCAGCGCGCCAAACCTGAGGGGTCTTTGGCGCCAAGCAGCAGAAAGGAGCAGATGTGTTCCCTGCGTCCTGAGAAACCCCGCGTGACAGGCCTAAGCCAGAGGCCTGTGGGGTGCCACAGCCGGGCACCGGTAAAAGAGCTCCGGATATCTCGTGGATGTTACCTGAGTGCTGTGCCTGCTGAGGAGACTAGGAACCTAATTGCGGTGCTGAGTGAGTTCGCAGAACCCGACGTTGCCCGCCGACAGACGAGGCCTGGACCCCCCTATCCAAGGCTCGAGAGACTGCCTCCAACAGCCAAGCAAAGAGGAGTTGAGAGACGGTTGCCCCAGGAAAGTCACTTCCACTGTTCACCCACAGTACCGGGGACAATTGGGTTTAGATACTCAGGTTGGGAGGGGAACGGTTGGGACTAAAGGAGCACAACGTGATCTAATTGAATTTATGCGGAAGAGACTCACGGCCTAGCGTGAATAACCGATGACCCTCGCTAGGGCCAAATGTACAGTTAAAGAACTTACGTGGTGTCTCCCATGACTGAGGGCATCACCCTACTTAAGAGACTTCGCCTTACTTAAGAGACTTCACCCTACTAAAGAGACTGCACCTTACTTAAGAGACTTCACCTTACTTTGAGGGGCTTCATCTTACTTTGAGGGGCTTCATCTTACTTTGAGAGACTGCGTCTTATTTTGAGAGATTTTGCCTTTTGATGATATATTGAATTACTGTTCATTACCCTTGTTACTAATCCCTTGTTCAGAATACCTGTTGCATAAAATTGTTTATTTTAATCTCAGACTGTTCTCGTCTTGTGTCTCTGTGCATTGCATTCCCGCACCTGCATTACATTTGGCGTAGTCGGCAGGATGCAACATTCAGACGCAGAGATGGGGGATCAGTCTGTGGCTGGGTCCGGTCGGACCCATATACCCCTGGGGGCTATGCTCAGCCATCTTCCCAAGTTTTCAGGGGATGGCATGTCACTGTGGGACTGGGTAGAAAGACTGAGAAGTATGCTACGGATGTACCCCCTTGATCCCCTAGCCCAGGCGGAGCTGGCCCTCCTAACCCTTGATGGAGAGGCCCGACAGACTGTGATGTACCGCCCACCTGGGGACCGTGACACCGTGGATAAAGTGATAAAAATTTTAGAGGACATGCACGGTGACGCTACAGATTTGGGACACTTGCGCTTACGGTTGCTCCAGCAGGTCCAAGGGGAAAATGAGACAGTAAATCAGTATGTTAATGCGTTGCAGGAAGTGACGGCCCATATCACTAAGAAAGCTCGAGATGGGAACCAAGGACTGGGACCATTGGATGAGGTGTTGCGTGACCAACTGATTGCCGGCTTGAAAGACCCTATCCTGAGGCAGAGCCTGAAGGAGCGGCTGCGATTGAGCCCTGATATGGGCTTCCTGGAGGTAGGGGCTGAAGCTAGAGTCCTGGAGAGAGAAGTTCCTGTTCTCAAAGCCACAGTTAGAAGTCAAGAGGCAATTGCTCTTGGATTCACCAACCAAGAGCCTGATTGGGTACGGGAAATACGTCAGGAAATTCAAGACATTCGGGGTGAGCTGAATGCTATTAGAAAGCCCCCTACTGCCCCCTTGCCGACGGACCATACTGCTCAACATGGACGGAGACCAGAACGAGAGAGCCATTCCTACCCAGCCCCAGCACGGCATGTACCCGACCTATCGGCAGAAAGAGGACCGGAGTGCTGGACTTGCGAAGGTAGGGGGCATATCTCCAAAGACTGTCCCAACCGAGAAAGGAGGAGGAGGGGACAGCCGTTAAACTAAAATGCCCCACGGTTGTGGAGCATACCGTGGGGTCTCGTGCTTCAGAGAGTAGAAGAGGGAGCTTTGAAGACATTGTCTCCGAGAGTCCCATCATCTGGGCTGAATTCAATGGGAAGCGGATCCGCTGTTTGATGGACACCGGGTCTCAAGTGACCACTATGCCTGAGACGTATTTCCAAAGTCACTTTCCTGAAGTCACTCATTCCTGCCGGGAACCCACTGTCAAATTGGTGGCGGCCAATCAACTACCTATCCCAGTAGCGGGAGTAGTATGGATGTCCATGCGGGCATGTGGAAAGGACCTCGGTCGAAAAGGGATCGTACTAACCACAGGGCCCAGAGGCGATGGGCCCATTGTAACCCTGGGCATGAATGTGCTGAAAGAAGTCGGACAGTTCCTGGCTGAGGGCTGTAGCAAAAACAACTGGACCCATGCCACTCGAGACCCAGCTAGCAAGAGAGTGTTCCAACACCTCGTGCGGGTCAGCCAGATTCAAAAATTGCCCGCTACCTCTCAGTACCTTGGCAAGGTATCGATACCGCCCGAAGCCACAATGACACTGCCGGTGGGACAGACTGTACTCACGTTGCCGGTGCTGGCACATGTGTCCTTAGAGGGCGTGGACATTCAAACTGAACCGATGGAAGGAGAAGAAGCGCCCTCTGGACTCCTGATTGCTCTAACCCTGGCCACCGTGCAGCACGGCCGAGTACCCGTGCTGCATCAATTTAGGTGGCACCAGTTTACAGTTGTTGCCCCGACAAGAGGTGGCGCGAGTGTACATAATGCCAGAGGCCCTTACTAGAGCGGATGCTATAGGGCTGGCACCTGTGGAAGGAAAACCATGGACCCTGGAGGTATCCCTCAACAGCCAGGAGAATGGAAGAGAACCGTTGGCTGGACGACACCTTCTGGAAGAAATGGAGGCTAATCTGACTGAGTTTTCTGCTGGACAAGTAAGGCAGATCGAACAACTTCTACAGCGATATCAGGGAGTGTTTGCACAGCATGAAGATGATTTCGGGTGCACTCGGGACATTCAGCACGAAATACCCACCGGAAATACTGCTCCCTTCCGAGAGAGATATCGGCAGATCCCGCCTCAAATGTACCAGGAGGTGAAAGAGCTGTTGGCCCACATGTTGCGGAACGGTGTGATCCGTGAAAGTCAGAGCCCCTGGGCGGCTCCGATCGTGCTGGTCCGAAAGAAGGATGGTACCCTGAGATTTTGCGTGGACTATCGAAAGCTGAATGCCTGTACAGTCCGGGACTCCTATCCACTCCCCCGAATCGAAGAGTCGCTATCTGCACTAGGGAGCGCCAAATTCTTCTCTTCCCTCTACCTGGCCTGTGGATATTGGCAGGTCCCAGTAGCTGAGAAGGATCATCCGAAGACCGCTTTTGTTCTCCCTATGGGCCTGTTTGAGTTCAATCGGATACCGTTCGGACTAACAAATGTGCCAGGGACCTTCCAACGGCTGATGGAGAGATGCTTGGGGGACCTCAACTTTGAAGCCACTTTAATATATCTGGACGATATAATTATCTATTCTGCTACGTTTGAGGATCATCTCCGCTGATTGGAAGAAGTGTTAGAACGGCTTCAGAGACATGGCCTGAAAATTAAGCCTCGAAAGTGTCGTCTCTTCAAACGAGAAATTGAGTATCTGGGGCACACTGTGTCCAGTGCAGGAGTACACCCCACTGCAGAGAAAGTAGCTGCCGTGCAGAAGTGGCCCACGCCTGCCAACCTAAGGGAACTGAGGGCGTTCCTGGGGCTTGCTGGATACTACCGCAGATTCATTAAAGACTTCGCTAAGATTGCGATCCCGCTCAATGAATTGCTGAGAGGAACAGCTGGGGGAGCCAAGCGACAGCCCATCCAGTGGGGCCTCACGACAAGAAGAGGCATTCCGAGCATTGAAATTGGCGCTAAGAGATGACCCAATCTTGGCCTTCGCCGACTTTTCGCAGCCTTTCGTGTTGTACACCGATGGAAGCTTGCATGGACTGGGAGCAGTGCTGGCTCAAGTACAAGGAGGAAAAGAGCGAGCGATCGCGTATGCCAGCAGGTCACTCCGAGATACGGAGAAGAATCCGGAGAACTACAGTTCGTGTAAGCTGGAGCTACTAGCACTGGTGTGGGCCATGACCGAGAAATTTGCTGAGTACTTGTCAGGGTCAGAAGTGCAAGTGCGGACAGATAACAACCCTTTGGCCCACTTGGAGAACGCCAAACTGGGCGCGTTAGGACAGCGGGGGGTCGCAAGGATGTCCAAATGCCAGTATAAGATTGCCTATTGGTCCAAGGCCCTGAACACCCATGCCGATGCCCTGTCCCGGGTCACTCAGGTGGGGCCGTAGGAGGACAGAGATGAGGAGCTCGAAGGCGACGAGATTCCGGATTTCAGCCAGTTCGTCGCTGCCCAAGAGACCAGAGAGGAGCCAAAGCCCACTCAGATTCTGGGCCGTTCAAGAGACGAATGGATATATCTGCAGCAATCCGATCCGGAGTTAGCAAAATTGAGGGAATGGGTCGCCCTTAATCAAAGACCCGACCAGGAAACCAGAGCTGCTTCGCTTCCAACTACCCTACAAATCCTAGGTCAGTGGGAGAGGCTTCTCCTGAAGTACGGCTTGCTATGCCGAAGAATCCAGCTGCCTCGAGAGTTTGATGTTTACTGGCAGGTGGTAGTTCCAGGAGCGCTAGTAACACAGCTAGCCCAAGAAGCTCATAGAAGAGGTGCTCACTTCGGAGTAGAAAAGACCTTTCGGTGGTTGCAACGGCTGGTGTATTGGCCTCAACTGCAGCAAGAAGTCGAGGGAGTCTGCCGAGCCTGTCGCCAGTGTGAGTTGAATAAGCCCCCGGAACAAAGAGCTCCCATTCAGACCATCCGAACTTCTGCTCCCTTGGAGGTCTTGATGATTGACTACTTGATGATAGGAACTTCATACAATGGTTATGGACACTGTTTGGTCATGACTGATCACTTCACCAAGTTCGCAGTAGTGACGCCTACTAAAGACCAGACGGCAGAAGCCGCAGCTAAGGCCATCTGTCAAGATTTCATCCGGATTTATGGGTGCCCGAAGCGAATACATTCTGACCAGGGGGCCTGCTTCCAAGGGCGAGTGATGGATGAGTTGTACCGCATCTATGGAATCGACCGTTCCCGAACAACGCCCTACCACCTGCAAGGGAACAGCGCATGCGAGCGCTTTAACCAAACCCTGTTGCAAATGTTGCGAACGCTGGAAGCGGACAAACAGATGAAGTGGACCGAATACGTGTCCGAGCTGGTGTGGGTGTATAATAATCGAGTTCATGCGACCACCGGCTACACCCCTTACATGTTGCTGTTTGGAAGAAGTGGCCGAGAAATCACTGAACTGGAGCTAGACTCAGAAGACCCCGGCCCGGGCGGTAGCCCAAGTACCTGGATTCGAGAACACCGGCGTCGGCTCGATACAGTGAGAAGACTGGTTGCTCAGAAGTTTCAGGAAGTAGAGCATGCAGTTCGGCCCTCGACGACAGGTGGATCACTTCAGCCAGGAGACCGAGTGCTGGTGAGGGCTAAACGATTTGGAAGTAAACTGGACCATCGTTGGGAGGCGATACCATATCGGGTGGTGAAGAAAGTTCACCCAGAAAACCCAGTCTACGAGGTTAGGCCCGAAGGGGATGACGCCGCGACACCCAGGGTGTTGCACCGTAATATGCTGCGACCTTGCTCCTCTGAAGCAGAAGTCTGTAACGGAGTTGGGCCCCCAGACGTATTGGCTGAAGTGCCACATGCAGGAACCTTAGGGGATGAAGAAGGATGGGCCACAATGCAGTTGGACCCGTCAGAACCGTTGATGCCAACCCCGAGTGGAATTCCAAATGAGTCAGGAAATGATTTGCAATCCCCAGTGGTTGATTCCTCGGATCTCCCGGAGTCACCTCCGCAAGAAGAGCTCCGCAGAACTGAGCGGGCTAATGCCGGAATCCCTCCTAACCGGTATGCTCTGGAAGAGTTCATCTGGTCTCAAATCCAACAGAAAACGCAGGAGTGTGCCCAACTCCTGTCTGAGCTTGCACTGCCTGGAAGGAGGCATCAGCCCACTCGCCCGAGGACTGGCGAGCAAAAAGGAGGGAGGAATGTAGCCCAGTCATGAGAGCTTGTAAAAGAACTTCTACATGATGCTTCAAGGATGGAAAGAGACTGCCATCTACTGGCCAGACGCAGTCAAGCGGAACCAAGATATGCAAGGGAAGTTGCAGGGAGAGCAAGTTCAGACGCTGGACGTGATCAGGTGACTTCCAGGAAGGAGTTCCGGAAAATAAGAGGCCAGCGCGCCAAACCTGAGGGGTCTTTGGCGCCAAACAGCAATAAGGAGCAGACGTGTTCCCTGCATCCTGAGAAACCCCGCGTGACAGGCCTAAGCCAGAGGCCTGTGAGGTGCCACAGCCGGGCACCGGTAAAAGATCTCCGGATATCTCGCGGATGTTACCTGAGTGCTGTGCCTGCTGAGGAGACTAGGAACCTGATTGCGGTGCTGAGTGAGTTTGCGGAACCCGACGTCGCCCGCCGACAGACGAGGCCTGGACCCCCGATCCAAGGCTCGAGAGACTGCCTCCAACAGCCAAGCAGAGAGGAGTTGAGAGACGGTTGCCCCAGGAAAGTCATGCCAGCGGAAGCGGAGGAGCTGCATACGTGAACAGGGCCGTCACTTCCACTGTTCACCCACGGTACCGGGGACAATTGTGTTTAGATACTCAGGTTGGGAGGGGAACGGTTGGGACTAAAGGAGCACAACGTGATCTAATTGAATTTATGCGGAAGAGACTCACGGCCTAGCGTGAATAACCCGTGACCCCCGCTAGGGCCAAATGTACAGTTAAAGAACTTACGTGTTGTCTCCCATGACTGAGGGCATCACCCTACTTAAGAGACTTCGCCTTACTTAAGAGACTTCACCTTACTTAAGAGACTTCACCGTACTAAAGAGACTGCACCTTACTTAAGAGACTTCACCTTACTTTGAGAGGCTTCACCTTACTTTGAGAGACTGCGTCTTATTTTGAGAGATTTAGCCTTTTGCTGATATATTGAAATACTGTTCATTACCCTTGTTACTAATCCCTTGTTCAGAATACCTGTTGCATAAAATTGTTTATTTTCATCTCAGACTGTTCTCGCCTTGTGTCTCTGTGCGTTGCATTCCCACACCTGCATTACATGATTGTATATGGGGGATAAAGGAAAGTTGTGTGTCAAATATGACTCCAAGACATCGAGCTTGCTGCTTGGGGGTTATGGTGGCGCAACCCAAGAAAATTGAAAAGTCAGGTATAGGTAGGTTAGTAGAGAGAGAAAAAACAAGGAGTTCAGTTTTGGAGAGATTCAGTTTCAGATAGAGGGAAGACATGATGTGAGAGACAGCAGACAGACAATCACTGGTATTTTGTATTAGAGTGGCGGTGATGTCAGGTGAAGAGGTGTATAGTTGGGTGTCATCAGCATTGAGATGGTACTGGAAATCAAATCTGCTGATGGTTTGTCCAATAGGAGCAGTATACAAGGAGAAGAGGAGGGGACCTAGGACTGATCCTTGTGGAACCCCGATAGTAAGAGGAAGATTAGAGGAAGAAGAGCCGGCAAAAGATACCGTGAAGGAGCGGTCAGAGGTAGGAGAAGAACCAGGAGGGAGCGGTGTCCTTGAGGCCTATACAGCGGAGCATAGTGAGGAGGAGCTGATGATCTACAGTGTCAAAAGCGGCAGAGAGATCCAGGAGAAACAGCAGGGAGTAGTGACCATTAGATTTAGCTGTTAGTAGATCATTAGAGACTTTAGTGAGGGCAGTTTCATTAGAGTGTGAGGAGCAGAAACCGGATTGTAAAGGGTCGAGAAGAGAGTTATCTGAGAGATAGCGGATTAGGCGGGAATGGACCAGGCGTTCCTGGAGTTTAGAGATGAAGGGAAGATTAGAGACCGGTCTGTAGTTAGCAGTGCATTTCTGGTCCAGGGATGACTTATTCAGTAAAAGGGTTATGATGGCATGTTTAAGTGAGGAGGGAAAGATACCTGAAGAAAGAGAGACGTCAAATATTTTAGTTAGGTGGGTAGTGATGTCAAGGTAAAATATATATATTATAGAAAATCAATTAGTTTATTTTAATAGATTACCTAATCAGTGTGAATTAATATAGAGATGATGGAATAATCTATGTGTATGTATGTATGCAAATGTGTATATGCACATTGATTATGTTAATAGTTAATGATATATAACAGTTTCTGTTCTCAGGCTATGTGCCCACGATGCAGAAATGCTCCGGATTTTTCCTGAGCGTTTCTGCATCTCCCTGGCAGAAAAAATGTATGTGGATTGTACATGCGGATTTTACATGTGGATTGTACATGCGGATATTACATGCGGATTGTACATGCGGATTTTACATGTGGATTGTACATGCGGATTTTACATGCGGATTGTACATGCGGATTTTACATGTGGATTGTACATGCGGATTTTACATGCGTTTTTCCTGCCAAGGACAAGCGGATGTGAAGCGTTCTTCACATGCATTTCCGCATGCGCATTGAAAAGCGCTTTCCAAGCGATTTTAACATCACTTGGAAAGTGCTTGACAACTTGGTCACACTATATAAATCCATGCAAACGGCATGGATTTATATAGTGTGTCCGAAAGAATGTTAAAAAATAAAAATAAATGTCATACTTACCTTCTGATGGCCCCCGGTGTCTTTATCCGATGCGTCTCAGCTTGCCGGCCGCTCGCGGTACACTGAAGGACCTGCCGTCACATGACTAAATGACGTCAGCGCAGGTCCTTGAGTCCACCGCGATCTGCCGGCAAGCCAAGACAAACACACCGGGGGCCATCAGAAGGTAAGTATAATAATTATTTATTTTTTTATTCTTTTTTTACAGGTACTATGGTACCTGGGTCCGGAGGAGAGTCTCGTCTTCTCCAGACCCGGGTACCATCCGCACATTGAAACGCATGGAATGCACATGTACAGATCCAGTGATGCGGATTCCATGCGTTCCAATGCAAGTCAATGGCGGCGAAAATGCAGCGCTTCCGCAAAATAATTGATCGTGCTGCGTTTTTTTCCGCAATGATAAGACGCAGCGGAAATTTCTGCAGCATGTGCATAGCACATGCGGATTATCATTGGGGAACATGGCAGGCCTTCTACCATGCGTTTTTAAGCGTTTCTGCAGCGGAATTGCCGCTGCGGAAACGCTTAAAAAATGCATCGTGGGCACACAGCCTTATTGTAGACATGAACAACTAAATGATTTCCTGGGAATGACGCATGTATGTGCATGGCTGATAACAGAGAGATTCATGTCGAGTTGGCAAAGATGGCGCTGAGAGACGACTTCACCCCTCCCATCAGAATTCCTAAGGTGTTACTGAGGCCAGGAGATACATGGATGAGCAAATTGCAGTGTGCCAAGTTATCAGAAGGAGCAATGAAGTTTACTAATCCCACCTAGAAGTAGAATACTATATAACCCCATGTCTACATAATAAAGTATGTCATTTTGCGTGGTTTAGTCTCTGAGTGAAGTTTTTCAACCATATTAGCAAATTTGGCTGATTTGCATTCACTCGGACATCTTTAATTAGGAGGAGAGCAGTTACCTAGTGTATCTTAAATTGGTGAAACCTCCACAGTGACAGCTGGGGAAAGGAACTGAATGAGCTGTGAGGGAATAGGGTCACTGTTGCAGGTTGTAGGGCGGGAAGAAGTGAGGAGTCTGGTCACTTCTCCTTCTGTGACCACTGCCAGCTCGAAGATGGAAAGTGAACTTGAGGTGCGGGAGGGAAGGGAATCCAGACTCTGAGGGGATTGTGTAAAAATGTCTTGACAGATATGATTGATTTTTTGCAGGAAATAAGTGGCCAGATCGTCAGCGCTTAGGTTTGTGACGGGGTCTGTATTTTAGAGCTCAGGAGGGAGTGGAAGGTTTCAAAGAGTCGTTTAGGATTGTTGGCTAGAGATGTGATGAGAGTGGTAAAGTAGCCTTGTTTAGCCGGATGGAGAGCAGAATTATAAGTTTTGAGCATGAACTTATAGTGGATGAAGAGAAACCAAAAACAAGAAAAATACCCAAATAATTGAAAGTAAATGTATAGTGGATGAAGTTTTCTGTCAAAAGAGATTTTCTCCACAGATGCTCCACTCACAAAATAAGAATACTTTGTATGTACAATAAGGCAGGTACAAAACTCATCATAGCTCAACATTTCCCGCTCATAATAGAATAACGGAATAGATTCAGGGATAGGCATTTTTTCATAATGGTAAATGAAAAGTGCTTGGAGAAAACCGCCTCAAGGAGAAGTCTCTCATCCAGCTCCATTTCGCAGAGATCTCTTTCTGGCATCCATTCATGATAAAGCATCTGGAAGGGAGTCAAACATATGAACTCCGCCCTGAGCCGAGCAGGGTAGATTATAGAATAGGAAATCTGCTTTTCACAGAGCCTCCTTTTTCTATCCCAGAACTTGACCCTCTTCTTCTGAACTTCTGTTGAAAAGTCAGGATAAATAGATATTTTCCTTCCATCAAGGTAAGTGAAGAGTGGTCCCTGGCCTTTCGTAGGATAAGGTCTCTGACGCGCCCCCTGGGCCTGTGCTGTGCTGCTGTGCAGGGGGAATACCCGGAGCCGGATCGCTGGGGGTTGTAGTTCTCCGTGGCGGTGACCCGGTCCGTGCTCAGGGTGGTCAAACCAGTGGCAGTCTATTTGTATGGTAATAAGTGTCCGACTACGCCACCCGTGGATTGCGGTCAGTGGGGACCGCCGCTGCGCTGCAGACCGCTGAGGCTGATGTTGTTTGCGCAGCTGAGTATGGGATGACTCCCCACGGGAGAAGTATTGCCTCAGGGCAGCTAAGGTGGAAGATGATGGGAGTGATGGTGTGAGGGTCCCAGTACTAATGGTGCTGGTGCGGCAAGGAATCACAGAGACGTGTGGTGCAGTTCAGGGTCTTTACTGATGGTACAAGGCAGACCCTCCCGGGAGTACTGGCTAGTATAAGGGGCCTGGTCAGTCTGCGAGCAAGCAGGAGTTCCCCTGGCCAGGTGGAGTTGTAGGCCTCCCCGTTTATCTGCACTCTTCCTGGCTACCTTGCTGTCAGCGGTTACAAGTAGCCCACGTCCCTGAGTATACCGTGTGGTGCTCACCCGTATGGCTGGTGACTTGGGGCCTTCTGTTAGCCTCCACTCCTGGATGGCGGCGCTGGTCCCTTCTTTGTGACTGAGCCTCCGGGCTTCTATGGCCAGAGGACCTGGAATCCCCTGCCGGCTGGTTTCTGCTGCTGGGTATAGATCAGTCCCCACAGCCTCGGACTCCTGTGTCCGGCTTTAGTATCTTCGTCCAGGGCGAACTCTGCTCAGCTCCAGCCCCTGGACTTCTGCTACTGCTCCTACAGAGCTCCTGTTCTTGCTTTCCCTGTGTCTGGAACTGAACTCCAGGCTCTGACTACTCTAATTCCGCCCCAGACCCAGTTTATAAGGGCAGATTCCTCCCCTCCCAGGTCTGGGCGGACCGTGTTGCATGCTTAGGGATCCTGACCAGAGAAACCTCCCACTTGCTCTCAGACATAATATCTCTATTACTGTGGCAACCAGACCCCTGGGGTGTCACATTCCCCCCTAGTAAATTTTAGTACTCCGGGACTAAACACATTTTTAAAGAAACATAAATACAAGGTATAACAATAACAAGACAACATATTTACAAGAAACTTTAGTCTGTAGAGGTCACGGCGTTTCCGTGACCGGGTGTCCATATCACCCAACAAGGCGAAGTCTTGGCACAGAATAGGGGACCTGTCCAAAGCAAACCCCTTGCGTTGTCCTTGGGCGTGGCTGCAAGGGTAGACTAACTACTTTGGGCCGCAAGGAGGCCACGCCAGACAGGTTTTCTCTTCCGCGGCCGTCTTCACAAGAGGCACCAAGGTGCAACTATCTACAAAACTGTTCCGGTTATCCAGCGTCCATAACCTGTTAGTCCAAATAAATCTGCAGGGTAACTGAGAAACATAATTAGTAACAGGCAACAAACATAAACCATAAACATTTTTCAATAAACAGTCAACTTTACAGTTCATTGGTTTAGATTCTCCAGCGAGCGGGCATCTGACCTCTAGTGACTCTAGTGGACCTACGGAGCTCACTAACTGGTTCTGCACTAGTTTGTAGGAGGTGTTATGGGTAAGTTGGGCAGCTTTCTGCGCACTCTTTGGCTCACTAGGGGCACAGCAGGCTCACTACTAGCAGAGGGTTGATCCTCCTGTACTGCTGGTGTGGACTCTTCTGCCTCTTGGGCCGGCTGCTCTTCCAGCTCTACCGGTTCCTCTGTAGGCACTTGCGGGGCTGGCTGGAGAAAGGTGAGGACGGGTACCACGACAGCGCCGTTTACTTGTGTCCAAGACCGGGGGAAGTCTCCGAGTACGGTACTGATCATTTCTTCCCTTTCCTCTGCGGGTCGAGGGTTTTCTTGATCTTCTTCAGGGCTTTGCAGCTGCTCGGGACACTTCTTCAGGTGGTCTCTGGAGACAATGGCTGTGGTTTCTCCTCCATCCTTACTGATTACGCAGATTTTTGGGTTCTCATGGCTTGATGGCAGTACGGTGTACGGGTCCTTCTCCCACTGGTCGTCCAACTTGTGGAGCCGCCTCTTCCTCTTCAAGACCTGCTCTCCAGGTACCAGGGGAACAGCGGGAGCATACTGGTTATAAGCCTTCTCTTGCCTTTCTCTAGCTTGAGACAGACTTCGCTCGACGCTCTCCTGTACTTTCCGATACTGCTGCTGCCGTTCTGTATCCCAGTCTGCCTCTGGCGAGGTGTCCTCAGGCGTCAGGACTCCCATATCCAGGTCAACAGGCAGCTTACCAGGTCTTGCTCTCATTAGGTAAGCCGGGGTACAGTTGGTGGAACCTACAGGGATGTGGTTATACAGGTCCACCAGATCGGGCAGTTTCTCAGGCCACAGACTGCGTTCTTCCAGGGGCAATGTTTTTAGCAGATCTATCACCACCTGGTTCATCTTCTCGCAGAGTCCATTGGTTTGAGGGTGATAGGGCGTTGTTCTTATCTTCTTGCAGCCATACAGGTTGCAGAACTCCTGGAAGACCTCCGCTTCGAAGGCTGGTCCTTGGTCTGTCAACACTTGGTCCGGGTACCCGTGTGGACGGCAGAAGTGCTGCTGGAAGGCTCTAGCTGCTGTTTGAGCCGTTAAGTCCTTGACCGGGACCACCACCAGGAACCGGGAGTAATGATCTACGATTGTGAGGGCGTAGACATACCCAGATCTGCTTGGAGCCAGTTTCACATGGTCCAGGGCTACCAGTTCCAGTGGCTGTCTGGTGATGATGGGCTGCAAGGGAGTCTTCTGGCTGGCACGGTCCTTTCTTCTCAGGTGGCACGGGCCACAGTCTCTGCACCACCTCTCGATGGCTCCTCTCATGCCTACCCAGTAGAACCGTTCACGCAACAAAAACTCCAGCTTCTTCCATCCGAAATGCCCTGCTCCGTTGTGGTATGCCTCCAGAACCAGAGCCGCGTCTCGTCTTGGGACCACTACCTGCCAGGTCAACTCATGTGTTCGAGAGTTAACCATTCTCCGGCACAGCTTCTCCCTGTAGAGGAACAGCTTACTTTTCTCCTTCCACTGTTGCTTGGTCTCCTCCGGAGCATCTGGGTCAAGACGGGCATCGGCCTGGGTCAGCATTTCCTTCACCAAATGGACTGCGGGATCACTGTCTTGCGTCTCTGCCCAGTTGTAGTGGGGCAAGGGATTGAATGTCACGGAGCGCCTGTCCTTCACACGGTGGGAATACAGGGTAATCCCATGACGGTGGAACGCAGGGAGCTCAACTTCTTCCAGATCTTCTGGATCTTCCCCTACGTCCGGTAAGTTCGGCATTCTAGACAGGGCATCCGCGTTGGCATTTGAGCGTCCTGCCCGGTATTTGATGGTGAATTCAAAGTTGGACAGGTGGGCCATCCATCTCTGTTCCAGGGCACCGAGCCTAGCAGTGTCCAGGTGTGTCAACGGGTTGTTATCCGTGTACACGGTGAATTTGGAGGAGGCAAGGTAATGCTTGAAACGTTCGGTCACTGCCCACACTACTGCCAGGAACTCCAGCTTGAATGAGCTATAATTCTCAGGGTTCCTCTCCGTGGGCCGTAGCTTTCGGCTGGCGTAAGCGATTACCCGTTCTTTCCCTTGCTGGATCTGGGACAGTACGGCTCCTAGCCCGATGTTGCTTGCGTCCGTGTGGAGGATAAAGGGCTGGCTGTAGTCTGTATATGCCAGGATTTCATCCCCCGTGAGGGCCATCTTCAGCTGGCAGAAGGACTCCTCTTCCAGCTTTTCCCACCTGAAGGGCGGCTTCTGGTTTTTGGCTTTCCGAGATTGACCTATCAGGAGATCCTGCATAGGGGCTGCCATTTTGGTGAAACCGGGAATGAATCTTCGGTAGTAGCCTACCAACCCGAGGAACTGCCGCACTTCCTTTATGCTGGAGGGTCTTGGCCAGTCCTTAATTACGGTGATCTTATCAGGGTCGGGAGCCACTCTATCAGCACTCACCACGTGTCCCAGGTACTGCACCTTTGATTTCAGGAGGTGACACTTGGAGGGTTTCACCTTTAGGCCGTAGTTTGCCAGGGCTTCAAACACTTCTGCCAGGTGTTTTAGGTGGTCCTCGTAGGTCTTGGAATAGACGATGACATCGTCCAGGTATAACAGGACCGCCTCGAAGTTCCGGTGTCCCAGACAGCATTCCATCAACCGTTGGAAGGTTCCTGGTGCGTTGCAGAGCCCGAACGGCATACAGTTAAATTCGCTGAGACCCATCGGGGTGGTGAATGCGGTCTTCTCCCGGTCCGCCTCTGCTACAGGAACCTGCCAGTACCCGCTAGTGAGATCCAAAGTAGAGAAGAAGTTAGCAGATTTTAATGCAGCTAAGGACTCTTCTATCCTTGGTAACGGGTACGCATCTTTGTGTGTGATACGGTTGACCTTCCTGTAGTCTACACACATTCTCATGGTGTTGTCTTTCTTTTTCACTAAGACTAGTGGAGCTGCCCAGGTGCTACAGCTGTCCCTGATTACCCCAGCCTCCTTCATGTCTCTAAGCATCCCCTTGGCGTGTTGGTAGTGTGCCGGGGGTACAGGTCGGTATCTCTCCTTTATGGGAGGATGGTCTCCCGTGGGGATGTGGTGTTCTACCCCCTTTACTCGCCCGAAGTCTAGCGGGTGTTTACTAAACACTCTCTCGTACTCTCGAACCACCCGATAGACTCCCTGTTTCTGGTGTGAGGGAGTGGAGTCAGTACCCAAATGCAGTTGCTGACACCAGTCCTCCATTGGTTTCTTAGAGCCGTTACCTTCCTCTGGTTGAGATGGAGGCAAGGGTTCCACGGCCTGTACAGAATTCTGGTTTATGGTGAATAATTTGGCTAGCGTGGCATACCGGGGCAGGTATACTTCTCTCTCCCCGATATTTATGATGCGAACAGGCACCCTCCCATGGCGTACATCGACCACCCCCCGTGCTGTCAAAATGGTGGGCCTACTGTCTGAGTAGATGGGTTCTACCATTGCTTGGTAGTCTCTACCTCTTAGACCAATAGCTGCCCGGCACCAAATCATCATCTCACTTTTTGGGGGCATGGCAATAGGGAACGGGTCACACATTCTCACGCTACCTATCTCACCACCAGATAGTTCCACCTGTTGCCGCTTCATCAGTGCCCGGATCTCTTTTTGGAGCACACGCTGCTGGCCGGAACTGGCGTTCTTGCCAACCTGCTGTAAAATGAGAATCACCTCTGCAAGACAATTTTCAATCACATTAGTTCCCAAGGTTATTCTAGGGTGACTCTCATGACGGTCTATGTCCACTATAATCAGTCCTTGTGCCGCCAGTTCGACTTTACCGATCTTAATGGTCAACTCTTTGAATCCCACCTGCGGCACGGGCTGACCATTGCTGGCGATGATACTCAGGTCGTCATCTGGGTAGCGGGTTATGTCCGAGTCATTCCAGTACTGCTTGAAGAGCACGTACGGGATGGTGGTGACCTGTGACCCGGTGTCTAGTAGGGCACTCATAGGAATGCCATCCAGTACCACAGGCAAGATTGGACGTCCCCCTACGTATTTATCACGCCAGTTTGATGGGCCTGATGGTCTTATGCCTGGGGGTTGGCCCTCTACCCCAGGTTGTGCCCGTTTAAATGACAGTACCTTGCCACATGTCCGGGTTGATTGCAGCGGCGGCAGATGGGTCGTCCGTCCTCATTGTATCTGTCGCTGGGTCTTCCTCTGGCCGGTGGGGTCCTCCTCAGTCGGCGCCACGGGACGTCCTCCGGTCCGGATGCCAGCTGGATCTTTCCTGGAGAAGAGACCTGTAAAGACTGCACAGTTCTGGTTAGCGCGGCAACGCTCTTAGTCAGCTCTTGGACCTGATGGTTCAGGTCTGTAGCCGGGTCACTGTTTAAAGCCTGCGCATCAGCTCCCACAGGCCCTGCAGACAAGGGCGCCGTCTCCTGGTGGTAAGTGATAGCAGGGCGCCTGTGGGTCACAGCGCCACCTGGTGCCGGTTCTCGGAGCACCCGGATGGCTCTGTCCTTGAACTGTGCAAAGTCCAGGTCAGGGTCCTGTAAGGCCATTGCCCGCAACTGGGTTCGGTGGGCATTGCACAGTAGACCCTCAATAAATTGTTCAGTCAACAGCTTATCTTCATTTCCCACGCTGTCAGGGTCTGCCTGCTTAATGGCTCTCAGGGCCTCTTGTAGGTTTAGAGCATAGTCTCTTATACTCTCATGTGCCCGTTGTTTGCACCCATAAAATCTTAGTTTTATTTTGGCTGAGGTGCGGGTGTCAAATGTGTCTTTCAGCCGGGTTAGTATGTCTCTGACAGTCCTCTTCCTCCCAGGTGGCCAGGACTTTACCTCCCTTTGGGCTGCCCCGATTAATTGGGCCACCAGGATGCTCACTTTTTGCTCTTCTGTGAGGGGGTACACCTGGAAGAGGCTATCCAGTCTTTCTCTAAAGTCATTTAGGGTATGTGACTCCCCTGAGTACTGGGGTAGCCAGGTTGCCCCCGGGATATAGGGCATGGTGAATGGCATGACTGCGGAAGCGGTTGCGCTGGCGGTGGCTGTGGCAGTGGAGCTCCCCTCGGTATCCGGCATCCTCCTCCCCCCTAGTGGACCGTGGCCTACCTTGCGATGCTCTTCTTCCGTAGGCCGCGGCTCCGCAGTCGATCGTCGGGGTTGAGGACCTGGCGTCGCGCTCCGATGACGTCAGCGTCGCTCTTCCTCCCTTCCAGGACCTTGCGCAGCGTCAGAGCGTGGGGCGGAGCGTGGGGTGGAGCTTCGGATCTCGCGCGCTTTCGGCGTCCACGCCCCTCTTCTTCCCGTGCGGCGTCCCGAAGATGGCGTCCGAAGGCGGGAAGCAGCTGCGGATGGCGGGAAGAAGGCAGAAGACGGCGGGAAACGGTCCAAGATGGCGTCTGATGGCGGGAATCGGCTCCGGATGGCGGGAAACGACTCCGGACGGCGGGAAACTTCACCACAGGTAAGTTCAAAAGTCTTTTTCAGGCACGCAGTACCCGGTGGTTGCGGGCACGAAATCCTGCCGACTACGCCAAAGTTGACGCGCCCCCTGGGCCTGTGCTGTGCTGCTGTGCAGGGGGAATACCCAGAGCCGGATCGCTGGGGGTTGTAGTTCTCCGTGGCGGTGACCCAGTCCGTGCCCAGGGTGGTCAAACCAGTGGCAGTCTATTTGTATGGTAATAAGTGTCCGACTACGCCACCCGTGGATTGCGGTCAGTGGGGACCGCCGCTGCGCTGCAGACCGCTGAGGCTGATGTTGTTTGCGCAGCTGAGTATGGGATGACTCCCCACGGGAGAAGTATTGCCTCAGGGCAGCTAAGGTGGAAGATGATGGGAGTGATGGTGTGAGGGTCCCAGTACTAATGGTGCTGGTGCGGCAAGGAATCACAGAGACGTGTGGTGCAGTTCAGGGTCTTTACTGATGGTACAAGGCAGACCCTCCCGGGAGTACTGGCTAGTATAAGGGGCCTGGTCAGTCTGCGAGCAAGCAGGAGTTCCCCTGGCCAGGTGGAGTTGTAGGCCTCCCCGTTTATCTGCACTCTTCCTGGCTACCTTGCTGTCAGCGGTTACAAGTAGCCCACGTCCCTGAGTATACCGTGTGGTGCTCACCCGTATGGCTGGTGACTTGGGGCCTTCTGTTAGCCTCCGCTCCTGGATGGCGGCGCTGGTCCCTTCTTTGTGACTGAGCCTCCGGGCTTCTATGGCCAGAGGACCTGGAATCCCCTGCCGGCTGGTTTCTGCTGCTGGGTATAGATCAGTCCCCACAGCCTCGGACTCCTGTGTCCGGCTTTAGTATCTTCGTCCAGGGCGAACTCTGCTCAGCTCCAGCCCCTGGACTTCTGCTACTGCTCCTACAGAGCTCCTGTTCTTGCTTTCCCTGTGTCTGGAACTGAACTCCAGGCTCTGACTACTCTAATCCCGCCCCAGACCCAGTTTATAAGGGCAGATTCCTCCCCTCCCAGGTATGGGCGGACCGTGTTGCATGCTTAGGGATGCTGACCAGAGAAACCTCCCACTTGCTCTCAGACATAATATCTCTATTACTGTGGCAAACAGACCCCTGAGGTGTCACATCTCTCTCTTTAAAATTTTGTAATTTGATGAGTACAGGTCTTGGTGGAGCACCCGGTGGCAAAGGACGTGTAGGAACTCTGTGAGCTCTTTCAATTACAAAAAATTGAGAGAGAGTGTCTTTGCAGAACATTGTAGTCAGCCAGGATTAAAAAAAAATCAACTGAATTACGACCCTCCGCTTTTTCATGAACCTCGACTAAACGTATGTTATTTCGCCGATGCCTATTCTCTAGGTCATCAACCTTCTTGAGAAGGGCATTGATATTCTGAAGACCTCTCCTGAGATATTTATGTATAGTAGGCATTTGGTCCGCAACAGAACTCACTCTTTCCTCCAACTCATTGACTCGGCTGTTTATTTTCTTCATGTTTTGTCTGATGAGATTAATGTCCTCTCTAAGCCCTCCCATTTGTTTGTTGAGAATTTCTAATGAGAAACTACAGGATTTTCCAGCAGAGAAAACATCTTGTCGTGTAGGTGACGCGCCCCCTGGGCCCGTGCTGTAGTGCGGCGCGCGGGGAATACCCGGAGCCGGATCCGATGGGGGTAGTAGTCTTCGTGTGGCGGTGACCCGGTCCGTGCCCAGGGTGGTCAAACTAAGTGGCAGTTATTGGTATGATGGTATTAGTGTCCGACTACGCCACCCGTTGAATGCGGCTATGAAGCCGCCGCTGCAGGGCAGTCCGCTGAGGCCGGTGGTACGGATGTGCAGCGTGGATGGTATAACCCCCAACGGGAGGGGTATGGCCTCAGGGCAGAGGATGAGGTTGATGTTGGGAGTGATGGTGTGGATGTCCCAGCACTAATGGTGCGACAAGGAAGCACGGAGACGCGAGGGTACAGTTCAGGGTCTTTACTGATGGTACAAGGCAAATTCCCCCGGGAGTACTGGCTAGTATTTGGGGCCTGGTTAGTCTGCGAGTAAGCCGGAGTTCCCCTGGCCAGGTGGAGTTGTAGGCCTTCCCGTTAGTCTGTACCCTTCCTGGCTACCCTGCTTTCGGCGGTTACAAGTAGCCCACGTCCCTGGGTATACCGTGTGGTGCTCACCCATATGGCTGGTGACCTGGGGCCTCCTGTTAGCCTCCGCTCCGGGATGGCGGTGCTGGTCCCTTCGTTGTGACTGAGCCTCCGTGCTTTTATGGCCAGAGGACCTGGAATCCCCTGCCGGATGGATTCTGCTGCTGGGTATATCTTAGTCCCCACAGCCTCGGACTCCTGTGTCCGGTTTTAGTTCCTTCTCCCAGGGCGAGCTCTGCACAGCTCCAGCCCCTGGCGCTTCTCCTTGGCTCCTACAGAGCTCCTGATGTTTATCTGTCCCTGTTTCTGCGTGTCCAGACCAGACTCCGTCTCTGTCTGGAACTCCTCTCTCTAACCCTGCCTCAGCCCCAGTTTATGTAGGGGAAGTTCTTCCCCTCCCAGGACTGGGCAGGAGGTGTGGCATGCTTAGGATTCCTGCCCAGGAGACCTCCCACCTGCTCACAGACGTAATACTGCTATTACTGTGGAAACCAGACCCCTGGGGTGCCACATTCCCCCCTAGTGAAATTTAGTACTCCCGGACTAAACATATATTTTTTTTTTCAAAACATAACAGGGTATAAACAATAACAATTAAATACATGAGATGGTCACGGCGTGTCCGTAACCGGGAAGCAATAAGGGTGTCCATTTCACCAAAGAACAGGGAGCCGTAACCAGGTTGGGGTCTATCCTGCCCCGAGTCTTTAACAGTCTTTAGTCCATTCCTGGGTTACGCTCCAAACATATTTACAACAGAGTTCCGGTTACTCACTGTCCATAACCTGTCAGTCCATATAAAGAAATCTGTAACTGAAAAACATAATTAGCAACGGCTACAACAAAACAGGTAAACATAAAATAGTTAAAGCAATTAGCCAACTTAGATTCTCCAACGTACGGGCATCTGGCCTCTGGTAACCCTAGTGGACCTACGGAGCTCACTCACTGGTCCTGCACTACAGGGTGTAGGAGGTGTTATGGGCAAGCTGGGCAGCTTTCTGCGCACTCTTTGGCTCACTAGGGGCACGGCAGGCTCACTACTAGCAGAGGGTTGATCCTCCTGTACCGCTGGTGTGGACTCTTCTGCCTCTTGGGCCGGCTGCTCTTCCAGCTCTTCCGGTTCCTCTGTAGGCACTTGCGGGGCTGGCTGGAGAAAGGTGAGGACGGGTACCACAACAGCACCGTTTACTTGTGTCCAAGACCGGGGGAAGTCTCCGAGTACAGTCCTGATCATTTCTTCCCTTTCCTCTGCGGGTCGAGGGTTTTCTTGATCTTCTTCTTCAGGGTTTTGCAGCTGCTCGGGACACTTCTTCAGGTGGTCTCTGGAGACAACGGCTGTGGTTTCTCCTCCATCCTTACTGATCACGCAAATCTTTGGGTTCTCATGGCTTGATGGCAGTACGGTGTACGGGTCCTTCTCCCACTGGTCGTCCAACTTGTGGAGCCGTCTTTTCCTCTTCAAGACCTGCTCTCCAGGTACCAGGGGAACAGCGGGAGCATACTGATTATAAGCCCTCTCTTGCCTTTCTCTAGCTTGAGACAGACTTCGCTCGACGCTCTCCTGTACTTTCCGATACTGCTGCTAAAGTCCTGTATCCCAGTCTGCATCTGGCGAGGTGTCCTCGGGCGTCAGGACTCCCATATCCAGGTCGATAGGCAGCTTACCAGGTCTCGCTCTCATTAGGTAAGCCGGGGTACAGTTGGTAGAACCTACAGGGATGTGGTTGTATAGGTCCACCAGATCAGGCAGCTTCTCAGGCCACATACTGCGTTCTTCCAGGGGCAATGTTTTCAGGAGGTCTATCACCACCTGGTTCATCTTCTCGCAGAGTCCATTGGTTTGAGGGTGATAGGGCGTTGTTCTTATCTTCGTGCAGCCATACAGGTTGCAGAACTCCCGGAAGACTTCCGCTTCGAAGGCTGGCCCTTGGTCTGTCAGCACTTGGTCCGGGTACCCGTGTGGACGGCAGAAGTGCTGCTGGAAGGCTCTAGCTGCTGTTTGAGCCGTTAAGTCCTTGACCGGGACCACCACCAGGAACCGGGAGTAATGATCTACGATTGTGAGGGCGTAGACATACCCAGATCTGCTTGGAGCCAGTTTCACATGGTCCAGGGCTACCAGTTCCAGTGGCTGTCGGGTGATGATGGGCTGCAAGGGAGTCTTCTGGCTGGCACGGTCCTTCCTTCTTAGGTGGCACGGTCCACAGTCTCTGCACCACCTCTCGATGGCTCCTCTCATGCCTACCCAGTAGAACCGTTCACGCAACAAGAAATCCAGCTTCTTCCACCCGAAGTGTCCTGCTCCGTTGTGGTACGCCTCCAGAATCATAGCCGCGTCTCGTCTGGGGACCACTACCTGCCAGGTCAACTCATGTGTTCGAGAGTTAACCATTCTCCGGCACAACTTCTCCCTGTAGAGGAACAGCTTACTTTTCTCCTTCCACAGTTGCTTAGTCTCCTCTGGGGCGTCTGGGTCCAGACTGGCATCGGCTTGGGTCAGCATTTCCTTCACCAGACGGACTGCGGGATCACTGTCTTGCGTCTCCGCCCAGTTGTAGTGGGGCAAGGGATTGAACGTCGCGGAGCGCCTGTCCTTCAAACGGTGGGAATACAGGGTAATCCCATGACGGTGGAACGCAGGGAGCTCAACTTCTTCCAGATCTTCTGGATCTTCCCCTACGTCCGGTAAATTCGGCATTCTAGACAGGGCATCCGCGTTGGCATTGGAGCGTCCTGCCCGGTATTTGATGGTGAATTCAAAGTTGGACAGGCGAGCCATCCATCTCTGTTCCAGAGCACCGAGCCTTGCAGTGTCCAGGTGTGTCAACGGGTTGTTATCCGTGTACACAGTGAATTTGGAGGAGGCAAGGTAATGCTTGAAACGTTCGGTCACTGCCCACACTACTGCCAGGAACTCCAGCTTAAATGAGCTATAATTCTCAGGGTTCCTCTCGGTGGGTCGTAGCTTTCGGCTGGCGTAAGCGATTACCCGTTCTTTCCCCTGCTGGATCTGGGACAGTACGGCTCCTAGCCCGATGTTGCTTGTGTCCGTGTGGAGGATAAAGGGCTGGCTGTAGTCTGGATATGCCAGGATTTCATCCCCCGTGAGGGCCATCTTCAGCTGGCAGAAGGACTCCTCTTCCAGCTTTTCCCACCTGAAGGGCGGCTTCTGGTTTTTGGCTTTTCGAGATTGACCTATCAGGAGGTCCTGCATAGGGGCTGCCATTTTGGTGAAACCGGGAATGAATCTTCGGTAGTAGCTTACCAACCCGAGGAACTGCCGCACTTCCTTTATGCTGGAGGGTCTTGGCCAGTCCTTAATTACGGTGATCTTATCAGGGTCGGGAGCCACTCCGTCAGCACTCACCACGTGTCCCAGGTATTGCACCTTTGGTTTCAGGAGGTGACACTTGGAGGGTTTCACCTTTAGGCCGTAGTTTGCCAGAGCTTCAAACACTTCCGCCAGGTGTTTCAGGTGGTCCTCGTAGGTCTTGGAATAGACGATGACATCGTCCAGGTATAACAGGACCGTCTCGAAGTTCCGGTGTCCCAGACAGCATTCCATCAACCGTTGGAAGGTTCCTGGTGCGTTGCAGAGCCCGAACGGCATACAGTTAAATTCGCTGAGACCCATCGGGGTGGTGAATGCGGTCTTCTCCCGGTCTGCCTCTGCTACAGGAACCTGCCAGTACCCGCTAGTGAGATCCAAAGTAGAGAAGAAGTTAGCAGATTTTAATGCAGCTAAGGACTCTTCTATCCTTGGTAACGGGTACGCATCTTTGTGTGTGATACGGTTGACCTTCCTGTAGTCTACACACATTCTCATAGTGTTGTCCTTCTTTTTCACTAAGACTAGTGGAGCTGCCCAGGGGCTACAGCTGTCCCTGATTACCCCAGCCTCCTTCATGTCTCTAAGCATCCCCTTGGCGTGTTGGTAGTGTGCAGGGGGTACGGGTCGGTATCTCTCCTTTATGGGAGGATGGTCTCCCGTGGGGATGTGGTGTTCTACCCCCTTTACTCGCCCGAAGTCTAACGGGTGTTTACTAAACACTCTCTCGTACTCTTGAACCACCCGATAGACTCCTTGTTTCTGGTGTGAGGGAGTGGAGTCAGTACCCAGATGTAGTTGCTGACACCAGTCCTCCATTGGTTTCTTAGAGCCGTTACCTTCCTCTGGTTGAGATAGAGGTAAGGGTTCCACGGCCTGTACAGAATTCTGGTTTATGGTGAACAATTTAGCTAGCGTGGCATACCGGGGCAGGTGTACTTCTCTCTCACCGATATTTATGATGCGAACGGGCACCCTCCCATGGCGTACATCGACCACCCCCCGTGCTGTCAAAATGGTGGGCCTACTGTCTGAGTAGACGGGTTCTACCATTGCTTGGTAGTCTCTACCTCTTAGACCAATAGCTGCCCGGCACCAAATCATCATCTCACTTTTTGGGGGCATGGCAATAGGGAACGGGTCACACATTCTCACGCTACCTATCTCACCACCAGATAGTTCCACCTGTTGCCGCTTCATCAGTGCCCGGATCTCTTTTTGGAGCACACGCTGCTGGCCGGAACTGGCGTTCTTGGCAACCTGCTGTAAAATGAGAATCACCTCTGCAAGACAATTTTCAATTACATTGGTTCCCAGGGTGATTCTAGGGTGACTCTCATGACGGTCGATGTCCACTATAATCAGTCCTTGTGCCGCTAGTTCGACTTTACCGATTTTAATGGTCACCTCCTTGAATCCCACCTGCGGCACGGGCTGACCATTGCTGGCGATGATACTCAGGTCGTCGTCTGGGTAGCGGGTTATGTCCGAATCATTCCAGTACTGCTTGAAGAGCACGTACGGGATGGTGGTGACCTGTGACCCAGTGTCTAGTAGGGCACTCATAGGAATGCCATCCAGTACCACAGGCAAGATTGGACGTCCCCCTACGTATTTATCACGCCAGTTTGATGGGCCTGATGGTCTTATGCCTGGGGGTTGGCCCTCTACCCCAGGTTGTGCCCGTTTAAATGACAGTACCTTGCCACCTGTCCGGGTTGATTGCAGCGGCGGCAAATAGGTCGTCCGTCCTCGTTGTATCGATCGCTGGGTCTTCCTCTGGCCGGTGGGGTCCTCCTTGGTCGGCGCCACGGGATGTCCTCCGGTCCGGATGCCAGCTCGATCTTCCCTGCAGTAGAAACCTGTAAAGACTGCACAGTTCGGGTTAGCACGGCAACGCTTTTAGTTAGCTCTTGGACCTGATGGTGCAGGTCTGTAGCTGGGTCATTGTTTAAAGCCTGCGCATCAGCTCCCACAGGCCCTGCAGACAAGGGCGCCGTCTCCTGGTGATAAGTGATAGCAGGGCGCCTGTGGGTCACAGTGCCACCTGGTGCCGGTTCTCGGAGCACCCGGATGGCTCTGTCCTTGAACTGTGCAAAGTCCAGATGAGGGTCCTGTAAGGCCATGGCCCGCAACTGGGTTCGGTGGGCATTACAATGTAGACCCTCTATAAATTGTTCAGTCAACAGTTTGTCTTCGTTTCCCACGCCGTCAGGGTCGGCCTGCTTAATGGCTCTCAGGGCCTCTTGTAGGTTTAGTGCATAGTCCCTTATATTCTCATGTGCTCGCTGCTTGCACCCGTAGAATCTAAGCTTGATCTCGGCTGAGGTACGGGTATCAAAGGTGTCCTTCAGCCGGGCTAGTATCTCTGCGACAGTCCTCCTCCTCCCAAGTGGCCAGGACTTTACCTCCCTTTGGGCTGCCCCTGTTAATTGAGCCACCAGGATGCTCACTTTTTGCTCTTCTGTGAGGGGGTACACCTGGAAGAGGCTATCCAGCCTTTCTCTGAAGTCATTTAGGGTATGTGACTCCCCTGAGTACTGGGGTAGCCAGGACGCCCCCGGGATATATGGCATGGTGAATGGCATGACTGTTGCAGCGGTTGCGCTGGCGGTGGTTGTGGCAGTGGAGCTCCCCTCGGTGTCCGGCATCCTCCTCCCCCCTAGTGGACCGTGGCCTACCTTGCGATGCTCTTCTTCCGTAGGCCGCGGCTCCGCAGTCGATCGTCGGGGTTGAGGACCTGGCGTCTCGCTCCGATGACGTCAGCGTCGCTCTTCCTCCCTTCCAGGACCTTGCGCAGCGTCAGAGCGTGGGGCGGAGCGTGGGGCGGAGCTTCGGATCTCGCGCGCTTTCGGCGTCCACGCCCCTCTTCTTCCTGTGCGGCGTCCCGAAGATGGCGTCCGAAGGCGGGAAGCAGCTGCGGATGGCGGGAAGGCAGAAGACGGCGGGAAACGGTCCAAGATGGCGTCTGATGGCGGGAATCGGCTCCGGATGGCGGGAAACGACTCCGGACGGCGGGAAACTTCACCACAGGTAAGTATAAAAGTCTCTTTTTCAGGCACGCAGTACCCGGTGGTTGCGGGCACGTAATCCTGCCGACTACGCCAAAGTTGACGCGCCCCCTGGGCCCGTGCTGTAGTGCGGCGCGCGTGCACGCGGGGAATACCCGGAGCCGGATCCGATGGGGGTAGTAGTCTTCGTGTGGCGGTGACCCGGTCCGTGCCCAGGGTGGTCAAACTAAGTGGCAGTTATTGGTATGATGGTATTAGTGTCCGACTACGCCACCCGTTGAATGCGGCTATGAAGCCGCCGCTGCAGGGCAGTCCGCTGAGGCCGGTGGTACGGATGTGCAGCGTGGATGGTATAACCCCCAACGGGAGGGGTATGGCCTCAGGGCAGAGGATGAGGTTGATGTTGGGAGTGATGGTGTGGATGTCCCAGCACTAATGGTGCGACAAGGAAGCACGGAGACGCGAGGGTACAGTTCAGGGTCTTTACTGATGGTACAAGGCAAATTCCCCCGGGAGTACTGGCTAGTATTTGGGGCCTGGTTAGTCTGCGAGTAAGCCGGAGTTCCCCTGGCCAGGTGGAGTTGTAGGCCTTCCCGTTAGTCTGTACCCTTCCTGGCTACCCTGCTTTCGGCGGTTACAAGTAGCCCACGTCCCTGGGTATACCGTGTGGTGCTCACCCATATGGCTGGTGACCTGGGGCCTCCTGTTAGCCTCCGCTCCGGGATGGCGGTGCTGGTCCCTTCGTTGTGACTGAGCCTCCGGGCTTTTATGGCCAGAGGACCTGGAATCCCCTGCCGGATGGATTCTGCTGCTGGGTATATCTTAGTCCCCACAGCCTCGGACTCCTGTGTCCGGTTTTAGTTCCTTCTCCCAGGGCGAGTTCTGCACTGCTCCAGCCCCTGGCGCTTCTCCTTGGCTCCTACAGAGCTCCTGATGTTTATCTGTCCCTGTTTCTGCATGTCCAGACCAGACTCCGTCTCTGTCTGGAACTCCTCTCTCTAACCCTGCCTCAGCCCCAGTTTATGTAGGGGAAGTTCTTCCCCTCCCAGGACTGGGCAGGAGGTGTGGCATGCTTAGGATTCCTGCCCAGGAGACCTCCCACCTGCTCACAGACGTAATACTGCTATTACTGTGGAAACCAGACCCCTGGGGTGCCACATAGGCTCTTGCCCAGAATCATTGACTTCTCCATAGGTGTTGTTAGTGCTCTGCATTTCCTGCACTTCTCTGTTTAACTGTTGCTGTGAGAGTGGTGCCACATTGCCTCCCCTGCACAGTCTCTGAATCTCTCTTCCTCTGTGAGCATACCTGATCAGGTTGTAAATCATCTGAAGGGTCAGAATCTAAGGTCAGTCTGGCAAATCTCCCCAGCTTTGCTGCAGCAGCCTCAGCATCTCTCACTCTGGCTGTTGTGGGGGAGGAGGTGCCATGTTGGAAGGCCCACTATCTGGACTCTGCTCCTTCTGATGCTTGCTTCTGGTCATGTTTGAGTGCACTTTAAGCTTCTCTGTGTACTTTCCCCCAGCCTTTGGTGTGAAGGAATCAATATTTCACTGCTAATAGGTGGAAATGAAAGGATGCAGAGCAGGAGCAAAGCACAGAGCTTCCATGTGAAGAGGCTGTCAGCAAAAGGTCCTTTTTAAAGGGGAATCTGTAACACTCCCATCATCTGCTCCTGAGCTCACATCAAAGACAGTCTGTATTATATGTATTTTATATGAGCACTGCACTTGGCTTTTTCTGGCAGAGAAGATGACACACCCGATCTGCCGCTCCATTTTACAATAGGAATAAAAGTGCCCTGTCAGGGATAAAAATTCCCCATTCTTCCAGTCGGTACAGTCCCAAATGGTCAGACCAATCAATCACTGACCAATAAGATATCACCTCCCCTGTGGATCCTATGGAGTTATCACCTCTCCTGTGGATCCTATGGTCATAACTTGTTTTCACCAACAAAGTCCTTTACTGCAAATTACCGTAATTGTACATCCCAGTTATGGTATCGCACAGTAAGAGGTGCAGGAGCCTCCTGTATTTTACAGCCGACGCTCCACTATAATCGAGATAATGGCTAACAGGTTTTCATATACAGCTGTAGTGTGGGCCCCTAGAATCAATTCCTATTGGGGCCCCAGACACCCCAGTTTGATCCTGGTTGGGGGTGGGGAGGGTAATTTTGCACCCTGTCGTAAAGAAAAATTGTAAAATCCAAAAAGACATCTCTGGAGAGGGGACATATCACCCTCACATTGAACATATAGGATTATAACAAGAAAAGTGAGAAAGAGCTGACACTTCAACCTCTATTGACGTAGGGCCTCCTGCCGTGGTCAGGTAAATTCTACAAAGAATCTGATGAGAACCAGCCAACAAGTCTAGAATTTGCATACTCAGAGGCGGATAAGTACATTTCCGAAGCAAGGGCTTCCTCTTTTCAAAGGACTTGTCTCAGACACTCTGAAGACTGTGGTCAGTGATGAATATTGGGGTTTGCATCGATCCAATATTCATGGGAGATGTATTTTCGACATCGTAGCAAAGGGACGATCATAACGCATTCACTCACATCATTGTAAGGCCAGCCGAACACCCCCAACTTAATATCGTTTAGATGGATAATGCTATCCATGCCATGTTTCATCTCTATAGAAAGGTAAAATCATGATAGAAAACATGACCATGATATTTCCCGCCCGAGACCTCCATGGGCGAAGATATCCTGAAAGTTGGGGATCTCATAAACTTCTAAAAGATCTAGCACACCTATGACAAGTCCTCATATGAGCTCACCAATAGAAGGTATGTGGGTGTAACCGTGATCTTATTAATCAGAGCTTGGATTTTGGTCATTGGTCAGTCCTGGAAGGTACAGCTTGCTGTAGTTGTATCTGTTTTCCTGAGGAGTTCTTCTAAGGAGTGCTTCCTTGCGCTAAGCTCTGAGCTATTTCTCTGACACAGGTTTAGCACTTTTCTTTTATTATCTTTTTGATTTTATGTTAATGTATATATCATATTGTTTGTATCATCTTTGTGTATTTTTTATACACACTGCCTACTTTTCAAGATTAGATCACTTGTTTTTATTCTGTTATTCCCACACCCTATCATTTCTTTACTTAGAAAATTGGGCGTGAGGAACGATCAACACGCCCATATGATGGCGCGGTCGAGCATGTAAATTGTAACTCCCTACATGTATTTCTATAGCAGGACGAAGAACGTTTGGCGTTCGAAACGTGTAGGTTTCACAGAGGTCTCCACCTTTATTTATTTTATTTTTGCAATGTGTATATCTTTTTAATGGATTAACAATAAAATCATAATTTTATCTGCAATTGGATCTGGAAGCTGGCATATCACAATGTCGGTGGATATGCACCTTCTCTTTTTGGTTGAGGAGAAGGTGACTCCTACAGGGTGAGATAGAAAAATGCAATGAGCCTAAGAACTGTCAGGCAGGTAATTGCTTATTACGTGCTTGTTCCACCCTGTGGTGGCTAAGATTGTCCTGGACCGCTCCTAACAGCGATTCTGCTGCTTCACGTCAACAGAACAGCTCTTCCTCTTCCCGACTGCTCTGTCAAATAGGCGTGACTGCCAACTTTATGCTGATTGACAGATGGCTCCTTGCAGTTAGGCAGCAGGGAGCCAGCTGTCAATCAGCATGACATCGGCAGTCACACCCCATCAATAGATCAGAGCGGGAGCTGAAAAATCACTGTCAGGAGCGCTCCGTGACCACTCTGAACCAGCAGATATCGGCGCCTGGCACAACAGGCACATAGTTAGCAAATACTTGCCTGTTAGTTCTTAGGTCCATGGTAAAAAACAAAAAAAAAGTCCCGGACAACCCCTTTTAATATTAAGGAGCAGGAATTCTCCGCATGATGCTATAATCAAGAAAACATGAAATTCTCTCCTGCCCAGTCAGTCTGCCCGATCTGTTACACCATGATTACCAAAACCTCGACTCATTCCACTGCCCACTTGTATTACCACTTACCCAGCTCTGCTTGGCCCCTGTTACCAGGCCATTGGCTTGTCTGACTGCAAGTGCACACTTCTGAACCGGGAGTCCCTGTGGATTTTCACATCCCCTCAATTTGACATAATGAATTTCAGTGACACAGAGGATTGTTCGGCTAGACTGAACAAACTAGCATCTATTTTTGATAATAAACCGTCAGTGGTGACAACAGAACCGGATGAATTTAACGATCTCATGTTCCAGATGGAAAACAAAATGACCAGAGAACTTAAAGTTTGGTGGGATCTCACAACCTTGGACACATATATAAAAAAGGAAATGATCCCTAGAGGTCTGCGTTTAAAAAAAAAGTCGCCACCACTATATACAATGACGGTTTTCCAGAAGATCAGAATGCGATTGTTAGTCAATGTTCACTGAATCTTATGCACCTCATAATCAAACATGAGGAACTGGAACTGACTTAAATTAAATTGGATATTAAAAATAAACAATCGTCTTTGGGGAAATATGTGCAACTAAAAGAATTTAATATTTGTAATGACAAACTGAAATCTAATTTGGCCAAGTTGGAGAACACCATTATGGATATAAAAAGATCCAAGTTCAAAAGGGACAGTGAGGACTATGCACAGAACAAGATTTATAGTTGGAATAAACAATTACCATCCATCTTAAAAAAACGCTCCCACAAACGTTTTCAGAGATCTGGAAGAGGGAGTTTTAAGGAGCATGATGATGTTACGGATAATTCTTTTGCTGCCACCTCTGATGATTACTCAGATTCATCTATGAGTTCAATGGGAGAAATGCAATAATTGTATTTTATCAAAAATAAATTATCTAGTGCTGGTGGAATGATTACAAAAAATGAAGGAAGAGGGTGTGGCGCCCCTGAGGGTTCGGTCGCCACAGGGGGGTACTGCATCTTGTGAAAGAGGTGTGGTATCTTCTCTCCCAGGTTAGGATGGAGCACCTGTCAGGACCCCACCTCATCACTCAACACTACACACTCCTGTCCTATGGGGGGCTAGTATGCACTAGGGTGCTGCCCCAGCAGGATAATGGAGATGGGGGAACCAAAGATAGGGGGAACCATGTAGTGGGTGAGGGTGCAAGACGCACTTTTAGGTTACACTTGTAAATACATATTTAATAGCCAGCCATCTTAAGTTCAAGGTTGTTTGATTGTGGTCTTCACAGCTGGCAGTGGCCTTGTGTAGGAGCCTGCAGCGTGCTGGAGATGCACGGTCCTCGTGCTCTGGCCTTGAGTTTAGGAGCGGGATAGAGTTAACGGAGGTCTCTACCCGGTCAAGGTCCCACCGGGTAACGGACGGAGCGGAGTCGCCACCCGTGCCCTTCTTCTGTGTATAGCCAGAGGGAGACCCAGCCTTGCAACACGCACTGCACACGGATAGGAGAGGCCCAAGGGGGAGATTTCTAGGAACACACTGGTGCTGGGGGTCCTGATAGACGCACCTGAACTACCGGGGTGTGCTGAACTCCCTTCTCTGGTGGCCGCAGCACGCCGTGAGGAGCAAGTAGAAGCCTTGCAGCTGCCCTCTAACAACGTGAGTAAAGCTTGGAAGACTACATCCATTGCCTCCGGTCCATTATTGCAGCGGGACACGACACCGCACCACTGCATCCTCCTTTTTCCTCTGCCCTGAGGCCCTGCTCCGCCTGTGGGGAGTAGTACTACCATCGGCTGCCACAACATCCCGCCTCAGAGGACTGCAGCAGCGCTGCTGGCGCATCACCAGACACCACAGGTGGTGTAGTCGTTTATCCACTCATAATTGCCACTCATCAACTAGCCCCTATTTTTAATGTGTACGCCCTGGGCACGGACCAGGACGAGGCCGCGACTGCATCCCCATTCTACTAACTGGGCCCGCCGTCCGAGTACACCCCTTTCCCAGGGAGGGCTAGCCGCTACTGAAACAGCTAGTGGCGGGTCACTCAAGGGCGGGACGTAAGCGTAAATGCAAACAAGTACCTAACACAGAGCAAAAAACGCCATTATTAGAGTCACCTGTTTGGAATCTCTCTAGCTACATCTTATCTGAGAGTCAAAATTCTCTCCTGGCTAAAGGCCTGAGCTTTTCACCTTCTAACGAATTCGACATTTTCAGAACAATTCTGGATGTTAACAAACTAGCACGTAACCTCACCATCCGATGTCATTTTATGGACATGAAAAATCCACAGAATACAGCTTCAGAAGAAGTTTCTCCTAGGACAAGCCAGGATTCCATGTTATTATTCACAGAACAACAGTCTTTATTACAAATTTTTTTTTTTTTTTTTTTTTTTTTTTCCCTGCACTTTATGGTCTCCTGTTGTCTTTTAAGCTAGTGATTGATTGTTAATGAGTTAAATCTGTGCAGATCTAAGCAGATACGTCCCTATATATTGAGACTTAGTTAAGGGGAGGCATTTATGCGGGGGCATTTATGCATATAGCATTTATGCATACTTTATCGAAGTGCCATAATTTAGCAAAGTGCCCTGGCAGTTAGAAAATGGCAGTTGGACAGGGCAGGAGACAGGTAAGACATGCAAGACAATTAAACAAACTTGCTTCCAGGTCATCTTTTTGGCAAACAGTATTCACCATTTGTATCTGTGCCATTTATACTCTGGTTGCTACAATCATCCACATTCACCGTTCACCCACAAATGCGGCACACTTCATCCATATTAATCCCTCACTCCTCTCTTCTCCTATGTACAGTTGTCATGCTCTCTTCACAATGTTATACCACGCAGATCCATTCATTCCCACCATACAACGCAGGAAACGCTCTCACAAATCACTCAATCATCTGCTCACTCTCTGTATCTTCCTTCTATTAGTCGCAGGTGATATTTCTCCCAACCCAGGACCCTCCAGTAATAATAACACTAACTCTTTCCCTGTTACATTCAGAAACCCTGCTAATCTCATTAATATTCCCTGCATATCTTCTGTCTCATTCAACTGTGCCCTTTGGAATGCACGCTCAGCTTGTAATAAACTCTCTTACATCCATGACTTTTTCCTCTCTAATTCCCTCAACCTTCTGGCTCTCACTGAAACCTGGATCCAGCAGTCGGACACCACCGCCGCTGCAGCTCTCTCCTATGGTGGCCTACATTTCTCTCATACCCCGCGACCTGACAACAGATCAGGTGGGGGTGTTGGTCTGCTTCTTTCAACAAAATGTACTTTTCAGGTTATCCCCCCTGTACCCTCCCTTATCTTCCCGTCCTTTGAGGCCCACACAGTCAGACTCTACCGGCCCTTCTCCTTGCGAGTGGCGGTTGTCTATCGCCCCCCAGGTCCCCCCCGTCAATTCCTGGATCACTTTGCTGCCTGGCTTACAAATTTTCTATCCTGCGACATCCCCACGATAATCATGGGAGACTTTAACATCCCAATTGGCGATCCTCTTTCCCCATCTGCCACGCATCTTTTATCATTAACCTCCTCCTTCGGCCTTTCACAGCTTGCTAATTCTCCTACACATGAGGACGGGAACACATTGGACCTGATTTTCTCCCGGCTTTGCTCAGTACATGACTTTACTAACTCTCCCCTTCCACTCTCTGACCATAATCTTCTTTCATTCTCTGTCAAGAACTGTGACTCTACTCAAGACACTCCCACCGTCCACACTTATAGAAATTTACGCGCCATTAACACCCAGAAATTTATAAAAAGGTTGCAATCATCATTGGCCCCAATCTCCTCCCTCTCATGTCCCGAATCTGCATTGAAGCATTATAACAAAATAATGCTATGCGCCCTGGATGAAGCCGCACCTCCTACACAAAGAACAATTCGGCATAGACGGCGACAACCCTGGCACACGCCTCAAACACGTCTTCTCCAGAGGTACTCCAGGTGCGCTGAACGGCTGTGGAGAAAATCAAATCTGCCCGAAGATTTCCTCCACTATAAATTTATGCTGAAAACATATAACTCTGCCCTTCACCTCTCCAAACAAACCTACTTTAACAACCTCATCATCTCACTTTCCAATAATCCTAAACGACTCTTTGACACGTTTCATTCTCTCCTCAATCAAACAGCACAGGCCCCGACCACCGACCTCAGCGCTGACGATCTGGCTAACTCTTTCAAAGAAAAAATTGACCATATCCGACAGGAAATTTTCTCCCAATCCCCAAATGTTATGCATGCTCCCCCCCGCCACATTGTATCTTGCTCATTTTCTGACTTCGAACCAGTCACGGAAGATGAAGTGATCAGGCTCCTTGCATCTTCTCGCCCTACCACCTGCACCAGCGACCCTATTCCCTCACATCTCCTTCAGTCCCTTGCTCCAGCTGTCACCTCTCACCTAACTAAAATTTTCAACCTTTCCCTCTCATCTGGTATCTTTCCCTCTTCTTTTAAACACGCCAGCATACAACCATTACTTAAAAAACCATCCCTCGACCAGAACTGCACGGCCAACTACAGACCTGTTTCCAATCTTCCCTTTATCTCTAAACTCCTGGAACGCCTGGTCCACTCCCGTCTAATCCGCTATCTCTCAGACAACTCTCTTCTTGACCCTTTACAATCTGGTTTCCGCTCTTTACATTCTACTGAAACTGCCCTCACTAAAGTCTCTAATGATCTACTAACAGCTAAATCTAATGGTCACTACTCCCTGCTGATTCTCCTGGATCTCTCTGCAGCATTTGACACTGTGGATCACCAGCTCCTCCTCACTATGCTCCGCACTATTGGCCTCAAGGACACGGTTCTCTCCTGGTTCTCCTCTTATCTCTCTGACCGCTCCTTCTCTGTGTCTTTCGCCGGCTCCTCCTCCTCCCTACTTCCTCTTACTGTCGGGGTTCCTCAAGGATCAGTCCTAGGTCCCCTTCTTTTCTCCTTATACACCGCTCCTATTGGACAAACAATCAGTAGATTCGGTTTTCAGTACCATCTCTATGCTGATGACACCCAATTATACACCTCTGCTCCGGACATCACCCCTGCATTACTACAAAAGACCAGTGATTGTCTTTCTGCTGTGTCTAACATTATGTCCTCCCTCTACCTAAAACTGAATCTGTCAAAAACTGAACTACTCGTCTTTCCTCCCTCCATTAATCTACCTGTGCCCGATATTGCCATCTCCGTTTGTGGCTCAACCATTACTCCCCAGCTACAAGCCCGCTGTCTTGGGGTCATTTTTGATTCAGATCTTTCTTTCACTCCTCACATCAAATCACTCGCTCGTTCATGTCATCTACACCTCAAAAACATCTCAAGAATCAGGACTTTTCTCACCTTTGACTCGGCAAAAACTCTTACTGTCGCTCTTATTCATTCTCGTCTTGACTATTGCAACGCTCTACTAATCGGTCTCCCTCTTACTAAACTCTCCCCTCTCCAATCCGTCCTGAACGCAGCAGCCAGGATCATATTCCTCGCCAACCGCTACTCAGATGCCTCTTCCCTGTGCCAGTCATTGCATTGGTTGCCCATCCAATATAGAGTTCGTTTTAAACTTATCACGCTTACCCACAAAGCGCTCCATGCTTCAGTACCCCCCTACATCTCCTCCCTTGTCTCAGTCTACCACCCTACACGTGCCCGCCGTTCTGCAAATGACTTGAAACTAAAATCCTCCATAATCCGAACTTCCCACTCCCGTCTCCAAGATTTCTCGCGTGCTGCGCCAATTCTCTGGAATGCACTACCCAGGACAGTTCGATTAATTCCCAATACCCACAGTTTCAAGCGAACCCTAAAAACACATTTCTTTAGACTGGCGTATCACCTAAACACACTCTGTCCATCCCAGCTTTCCCCCATATTAAAATCTTCTTCAACTTCGGGTTCAAACCAACCATGCACATAAAAGCCTCTGTCAGGACTGCACACATACTGGCTGGCGACCAGTCCATGTATTATTATTTATCCTATTCAGTATATCAAGGCTGCATTATACAATATATGTACTTTTTACCTTTTGTGTCTCCCCGACTTCCTCATAGACTGTAAGCTCGCGAGCAGGGCCCTCACTCCGTTCGATATGAGATATGCTTATTCTGTATTGTCTGTATAAGTCCCCCCTAAAATTTGTAAAGTGCTGCGGAATATGTTGGCGCTATAAAAATAAACTATTATTATTATTATTAAATGAAACAATTCGAGACGGAATCTTTAATTCCAAATGTAAATGTAAATGACGACTTTCGGGCTGGTAATCCTTTCTTTTACCCACTTCAGTCCAGACCATTGGTTCTGGATCAGTTCCAGGACTTAATTGAAAAAGAACTAGTGGAATTAAAGAATGAATTATCTTCTACTAATCATTTGGACTCTAATCTGACATATAGAGAAAAAGACGCTCTGAAAAAATTAAAGGATAATTCAGACATACTAGTCCGCTCAGCGGATAAAGGTGGCACTATAGTACTGAATGCAGGATTGTATAAAAAATTGAATTTGATGGATTTAGAAAATAGGGATGTTTATTTGGAGTTAGCTAGAGATCCTACTGTTGAGTTTAATGCTGCTATGTATAATCTTTTAAACGAAGGTTTGCACTGAGGGGCCCTAAAAAAAAAATTAATGGAATATTTATACGTAGATCACCCAATTGTTCCAGTTTACCATTCGCTGCCAAAAATACATAAAAATATTTTCCCACCACCTTTAACCCCTTTACTACCCAAGGTGGTTTGCACATTAATGACCAGGCCAATTTTTACAATTCTGACCACTGTCACTTTATGAGGTGATTACTCTGGAACGCTTCAACGGATCCCCCTGATTCTGAGAATGTTTTTTCGTGACATATTGTACTTCATGATTGTGGTAAAATTTCTCCGATAACACTTGCATTTATTTGTGACAAAAACTGAAATTTGGCGAAAATTTTTGAAAATTTAGCAATTTTCAAAATTTGAATTTTTATGCCCTTAAATCAGAGAGATATGTCACACAAAATAGTTAATAAATAACATTTACCACATATCTACTTTACATCAGCACAATTTTGGAACCACATTTTTTTTTTATTAGAGAGCTATAAGGGTTAAAAGTTGACCAGAGATTTCTCATTTTTCCAACAAAATTTACAAAACCATTTTTTTTAGGGACCACGTTACATTTGAAGTCACTTTGAGGGGTCTTTATGACAGAAAATACCCAAAAGTAAGACCACTCTAAAATCTGCACCCCCAAGGTGCTCAAAACCACATTCAAGAAATTTATTAACCCACCAAGTGCTTCAAAGAAATTTTTGGAATGTGGAAGAAAAAAATTAACATTTAACTTTTTTCACAAAAATGTTACGTTAGACCCAATTTTTTTTTATTTTCACAGGGTTAAGAAGAAAAAATGGACCCCAAAATTTGTTGTGCAATTTCCCCTGACCACGCAGATACCCCATATGTGGGGAAAAACCACTGTTTAGGCGTACGGCAGGGTTCGGAAGGGAAGGAGCGCCATTTGACTTTTTGAAAGTAAAATTTGCTTGAATAATTAGCGGACGCCATGTTGTGTTTGGGGAGCCCCTGATGTGCCTAAACAGTGGAAACCCCCCACAAGTGACACCATTTTGGAAACTAGACCCCTCAGAGAACCTTTACAGAAGTTTATAACATGGAGCCATGAAAATAAAAAATTATGTTTTAGCCCCAATTTTTTTATTTTCACAAGGGTAAGAGGAGAAAATAGACCCCAAAAACTTTTTGCAATTTCTCCTGAGTACGCCAATACCCTATATGTGGGGAAAATACAGTGTTTGGGTGCACGGCAGAGTTCAGAAGGGAAGGAGCACTGTGTGACTTTTTGAACGCAAAATTTGCTGGAATTGAGGGCAGACGCCATGTCACATTTGAAGAGCCCCTGATGTGCCTAAATAGTTGAAACCCCCCACAAGTGACCCCATTTTGGAAACTACAACCCTCAAGGATTTTATCAAGGGGTATAATGAACATTTTGAACCCGGTACGACACATAATTTGATAACATTAGGTCATCATATTGAATAAGTTGTCATTAGTCTTGAGCACAAGTGCTCGCCACTTGAGTTTGCATCGTGTACTCGGGTATGCACCATGTATCGCACGTGCTCGAGTGACATGCTCGAGTCCTGCCCACAGGTTTCACGGTTATTAGACACCCAAAACAAACATGCAGGGATTGCTGGTGCATGGCAGGCAATCCCCGCACGTTTGTTTTGACTGTGAAGCATATGGGGCAGAGACTCGAGCACCCGCGATACTCAATTCATAACCGAGCACCCGATGCAAACTCAAGTAGTGAGCACTTGTGCGCAACACTAGTCGCCATATCGTCATCTTTTTTTTTTTTTTGCTTTTGAAAAAAATCCCAGCCCTAGCACAACCCTAACCCTAGAGTTTATTTTTTACACCGTTCCTTGTGCAGTATAAGTGATTAGACGACTTTATTCTTTGGGTCGGTGCGATTACAGCGAAGCTCATCAAGAGAATGCCAAGAGTGTGCAAAGCAGTCATCAAAGCAAGAGGTGGTTACTTTGAAGAACCTAGATTATAAGACATTCAGTTGTTTCACACTTTTTTAGTTAAGTATATAATTCCACATGTGTTAATTCATAGTTTTGATGCCTTCAGTGTGAATGTACAATTTTCATAGTCATGAAAATACAGAAAAATCTTTAAATGAGAAGGTGTGTCCAAACTTTTGGTCTGTACTGTACTTATTAGTACGCCCTGGGCTGTAAAGGGGTTAAGACCCATAGTGGTGGGGATTGGTTCCCATGGTGAAAAATTAAGTGCCTGGATGGATTTTTACCTACAGCCTCTGGCTCAGGAAACTCCGAGTTACATTAGGGATTCAAAATTCATAGTGACCATTTTTGATAAATTTGAATGGCAAAAAAACTTTGGATGATTGTCCTGTGATGTGGTGGCATTATACCCCCTCAATTCCACACCATATTGCTTTAGCATGTTTAACCTACCACCTTGACACATACAGTTCGTACACTATAGAAATAAAAGAATTTCTGGTCATAGCAGTACAGTTCCTCTTAGAGCGTAATTATTTTAGCTTTGATAAAAGTTTTTTTTTTACAGAAAAGAGGAGTCAGCATGGGCAGTAAATTTTCTCCTTCGCTAGTGAACATAGTGATGTGTAGGTGGGAGGAGCTTTTCATTTACCATAATGATAACACATATAGTGGACACATTGTGTGGTACGGTAGATTTATTGATGACCTCCTCCTGGTGTGGGGGGCACACAGGAGGAGGTGGTACAATTTGTACAGTACATCAACTGCAATAATTTTAATCTTAAATTCACTTAGTTCTACCATTCATCCAAAATTACTTTTTTGGATCTCGAACTTGAGGCTACCAAGGAGAAAGAATTGGTCAAAATTAATCCCCACAGAAAATCTACAGCCTCAAATTCTATTCTATCAGCTAAATGTTGTCATCCGCCACATATTAAGAGAAATATCCCTTACGGTGAGCTAATACGAGCAATACGAAATTGTTCAGATAACATCACTTTTCAGAAGGAATCAGAAAAAATGTGAAACAGACTATCCAATAGGTGCTATCCCGAGTGGTCTTTAAGAAAAGCGAGTAGAATTGTCTCCAATATAAATCGGAAAGATATACTCCGAAATAAACAGAAAAATAACATTAACACATTGGATACTAGGGTAACGTTTTCTACCACCTATAGTCCTCAGTATAATAAAATTACATCTAGAATTAAAAAGTATAACCCTATTACATATCAGAACAAGAAACTAAAAAACCTACTTTCTAATGACATCGGCTTTGTAGCCAGGAAAGCGCCCGCTCTGGGAACCATCCTTTCTCCTAGCTTATACACCAGTGAGACTAATACTGTACAACCAAATTGGCTCAGCACAAAAGGTTTCTTCAGATGTGGAGCCAATCGGTGCAAAGCGTGTCTACATGCGGTTAAAACAGATCGTTTTATGTCCTTAAGTAATGATAGAGAATATAAAATTCATGATTTCCTCAATTGTAATTCATCAGGGGTTATATACCTTATAGAATGCACCTTGTGTAAGGTCCACTATGTGGGTTGTACCACAGGTGCGCTGAAAGTCCGTATCAGAAGACATCTTTCTGATGCGATTCATTTGGAAGCCATAAATACATTAGCAGTATCGAGGCATTTTGCGAGAGTTCATAAACGTGACACCTCATTCTTTAAATATATGGAGATAGAGAAGGTATATAGATCCACACGAGGGGGGGATCATAAGTGCAAACTTCTGAACCGGGAGTCCCTGTGGATTTTCACATTGGATACCACAGGGGTTAAATTCAAGACAGGATCTGATACTGCAGTATTAAGAAATATAATTCTGCATTTATTTCCATGCATGTACAGTGGGTACGGAAAGTATTCAGACCCCTTTACATTTTTCACTCTTTGTTTCATTGCAGCCATTTGGTAAATTCTAAAAAGTTCATTTTTTTCTCATTAAAGTCCACTCTGCACCCCATCTCGACTGAAAGAAAACAGAAATGTAGAAATTTTTGCAAATTTAATAAAAAAAAAAAACTGAAATATCACATGGTCATAAGTATTCAGACCCTTTGCTCAGTATTGAATAGAAGCCCCCTTTTGGGCTAGTACAGCCATGAGTCTTCTTGGAAATGATGCAACAAGTTTTTCACACCTGCATTTTGGGATCCTCTGCCATTCTTCCTTGCAGATCCTCTCCAGTTCCGTCGTTGGTGGACAGCCATTTTCAAGTCTCTCCAAAGATGCTCAATTGAGTTTAGGTCAGGGCTCTGGCTGGGCCAGTCAAGAATGGTCACACAGTTGTTCTGAAGCCACTCCTTTGTTATTTTAGCTGTGTGCTTAGGGTCATTGTCTTGTTGGAAGGTGAACCTTTGGCCAAGTCTGAGGTGCAGAGCACTCTGGAAGAGGTTTTCATCCAGGATATCTCTGTACTTGGCCGCATTCATGTTTCCTTCAATTGCAACCAGTCGTCCTGTCCCTGCAGCTGAAAAACACACCCATAGCATGATACTGCTGTTATGATCTGCTACAAGAAATAAGGAAAGAGAGGAAATCTGTCCATATAATAGGACTAAGCTGATTCCCTACGATGCAGCAGGCAACCTGTTCCTTGTGAACAGACCCGCCTTCGTCCGCGGCTAGTCTGAACGCAGACCTATAGATTAAAGGGAGGGGTCCCTAAAAGAACTAAGGACTGGGACAAAATTGGACACCTCCTGGCAGAAGTAGTAGCAGAAGAAGACTAACAGACAAAAGTACTTAGTGGTCCAAGGACCAAACAAACTAGAGAGATACAGTAGGTACAAAGCACCTGGCTAGATTAAGAGTCAAAGTAAGACTGAAGTCCAGCAAAGCCTGAAGGGCGGAGCTGGAATAAATAGGCAGAAGGTCACGTGACCACAAAATAGAAAAAACTAACAGGAGGGTTCTAACAACTGCCACCACCATGTTTCACTGTTGGGATTGTATTAGGCAGGTGATGAGCAGTGCCTGGTTTTCTCCACACATACCACTTAGAATTATCACCAAAAAGTTCTATCTTTGTCTCATCAGACCAGAGAATCTTATTTCTCATAGTCTATGAGTCCTTCATGTGTTTTTGAGCAAACTCTATGCGGGCTTTCATATGTCTTGCACTGAGGAGAGGCTTCCGTCTGGCCACTCTGTCATAAAGGCCCAACTGGTGGTTGATAGTTGACTTTGTGGAACTTTCTCCCATCAACCTACTGCATCTCTGGAGCTCAGCCACAGTGATCTTGGGGTTCTTCTTTACCTCTCTCACCAAGGCTCTTCTCCCACGATTGCTCAGTTTGGCTGGACGGCCAGGTCTAGGAAGACTTCTGGTGGTCCCAAACTTCTTCCATTTAAGGATTATGGAGGCCACTGTGCTGTTATGAACCTTGAGTAATGCAGAAATTCTTTTATAACCTTGGCTAGATGTGTGCCTTGCCACAATTCTGTCGCTGAGCTCCTTGGGCAGTTCCTTTGAGCTCATGATTCTCATTTGGTCTGACATGCACTGTGAGCTGTGGGGTCTTATATAGACAGGTGTGTGCCTTTCCAAATCAAGTCCTATCAGTTTAATTAAACACATTTGGACTCCATTGAAGGAGTAGAACCATCTCAAGGAGGATCACAAGGAAATGGACAGCATGTGACTTAAATATGAGTGTCTGAGAAAAGGATCTGAATACTTATGACCATGTGATATTTCAGTTTTTCTTTTTTAATAAATTTGCAAAAAAATTCTACATTGCTGTTTTTTTCAGTCAAGATGGGGTGCAGAGTGTACTTCAATGAGAAAAAAAATGAACTTTTTAGAATTTATCAAATGGCTGCAATGAAACAAAGAGTGAAAAATTTAAAGGAGTCTGAATACTTTCCGTACTCACTGTATGTATCTATATACACTGCTCCAAAAATAAAGGGAACACTTAAAACAACAGAATATAACTCCAAGTAAATCAAACTTCTGTGAAATCAAACTGTAAACTTAGGAAGCAACACTGATTCACAATCAATTTCACATGCTGATGTGCAAATGGAATAGACGATAGATGGAAATTATTGGCAATTACCAAGACACCCTCAATAAAGGAGTGGTTCTGCAGGTGGGGACCACAGACCACATCTCAGTACCAATGCTTTCTGGCTGATATTTTGGTCACTTTTGAATGTTGGTTGCGCTTTCACACTCGTGGTAGCATGAGACAGACTCTACAACCCACAGAAGTTGCTCAGATAGTGCAGCTCATCCAGGATGGCACATCAATGCGAGCTGTGGCAAGAAGGTTGGCTGTGTCCAGAGGCTGGAGGCGCTACCAGGAGACAGGCCAGTACACCAGGAGATGTGGAGGGGGCCGTAGGAGGGCAACAACCCAGCAGCAGGACGGCTACCTCCGCCTTTGTGCAAGGAGGAACAGGAGGAGCACTGCTAGAGCCCTGCAAAATGACCTCCAACAGGCCACAAATGTGCATGTGTCTGCACAAACGGTTAGATACCGACTCCATGAGGGTGGTATGAGGGCCCGACGTCCACAGATAGGGCTTGTGCTCACAGCCCAACACCATGCAGGACGCTTGGCATTTGCCACAGAACACCAGGATCGGCAAAGTCGCCACTCGCGCCCTGTGCCCTTCACAGATGAAAGCAGGTTCACACTGAGCACATGTAACAGATGTGACAGAGTCTGGAGACGCCGTGGAGAGCGACATCCTTCAGCATGACCGGTTTGGCAGTGGGTGAGTAATGGTGTGGGGTGGCATTTCTTTGGAGAGCCGCACAGCCCTCCATGTGCTCGCCAGAGGTAGACTGACTTCCATTAGGTACTGAGATGAGATCCTCAGACCCCTTGTGAGACCATATGCTGGTGCGGTTGGCCCTGGGTTCCTCCTAATGCAGGACAATGCCAGACCTCATGTGGCTGGAGTGTGTCAGCAGTTCCTGCAAGATGAAGGCATTGATGCTAAGGACTGGCCCGCCCGTTCCCCAGACCTGAATCCGATTGAGCACATCTGGGACATCATGTCTCACTCCATCCGCCAACGTCACGTTGCACCACAGACTGTCCAGGAGTTGGCGGATGCTTTAGTCCAGATCTGGGAGGAGATCCCACAGGAGACCATCTGCAACCTCATCAGGAGCATGCCCAGGCATTGTAGGGAGGTCATACAGGCACGTGGATATATATATATATATGCCTTTTTGTCATTCTAGTAGTAGGGCCATAATTAAGACATGATTTGTTGAAACGCGTAGGTCTGTAAGCTATGATAGTTGCACATTTGCTGTATTCTTTGTGGAGCAGTGTTTTATATGGCTAATTAAAGCTAAGTTTTAATATTTTTTCTACTAAACAAACCTTTACGCTGGATCATTTGCACTTTTCCCTTGTCTGACTACACTTACGTTTCGCCCTGGTACCACTTATCTGCATCTCCAGAAGTTTCCCATTTCTCTATTATACTCTTCAAATTACATTTTGAGACTTTCTCCTCCTGCTGTTGCACATATTTTTTTCCGTTCATCTGCACAGGTATCATTAATCTATCAACTATAATGGCCGTACCAGGTCTTGCAGGTCCTGTATCCCGTACACATGACGTGGGCAGTGCACGGCATGCCGCTAGTTTTTATTCTAGGTGCTCTTATATACGGTGGTAGTTTTACACAATGTTGAGCCTGTTATTTGCAGAGTGAAATGTCTGACTGCTAGAACAGAAGTATACGGCAGATTCTGCAGCATGGATACATAAAGGACGTCCTGGGGGAATATACCTCCCTCCAACACTCGTCCAGTCCCTGCCTCACACTAGAGACATTTATAATAACTCCAGGACTATGGAGCTGGTCATTTTCTCATAATCTGTGGCCATTATTAGTGATCTCGCATTGTACGGTAATATCACCCTGGAGGTTGTGATGTATTTAGTGTAGTAGCGCCATATAGAATATACAGTATATATCAGGCGATACCATGCTTTCTATAGTTAGTCATCTTCTGTGCCCTCTATAGCTATCTATTATACTTTATATTTCTTTATAATAATTTATAATAAATTACTCGATAGTTTTACAGCTTTATGATGTTTATTAATCTGCTGTAATTATAAAAGAAAGTCCAACCTTACAGTGGACACAGGTGGAAGTGTCCTCCATGATGGTATAGGCTGAGGTGGAGCAAGTATATAGTCAGTGGGGGATCAAGATGACCAGTATTCCTCAGGGTTCCTTGTTATCAGGGAGGGACCCGGTGTATGCAATCAAAAGATCTTATCCTCTGGCCGGCTGTGTGCCATCAACAGGTAATGATCCTCTGTCCGGCTGTGTGCCATCAACAGGTAATGACCATCCGGCAGTGAAACATCAACTGCACATCACCCTCCAGCTGTGTGCCATCAACAGGTAATGACCATCCGGCAGTGCGCCATCAACAGTTAATGACCCTCTGGCTATGGCCATCAATAGGTCATCACCCTCCGGCTGTGTGCCATCAACAGGTAATGACCATCCGGCAGTGTGCCATGAACAGGTAACAATGACCATCCGGCTGTGTGCCATCAACAGGTAATGATCCTCTGTCCGACTGTGTGCCATCAACAGGTAATGACCCTCTGGCTATGGCCATCAATAGGTCATCACCCTCCGGCTGTGTGCCATCAACTGGTAATGACCATCCGGCAGTGTGCCATGAACAGGTAATGACCATCCGGCTGTGTGCCATCAACAGGTAATGACCCTCTGGCTATGGCCATCAATAGGTCATCACCCTCCGGCTGTGTGCCATCAAATGTTTTTATCTTCTTTCCAGTCTTGTGCCATCAAGAGGTAATGACCCTCCAGCTGTGGGCCATCAACAGGTCATCACCCTTCGGCATTTAGGCTTCTTGTCTTCTGTAAGATGCGATTCTTGAGTCTCCTGATGTTAAAAAATATTTAAAAAATCACCAATTAAACTAATAATCTCTCTAGTACATAAGCATCACAATTTATAATCTATCTAGTGCATAAGTATGACAATTTAGCTCACAGAACATACACTATGCTAAAACATTAGACCCTACAAGCAGAAATTTGCTAAACTAATATAAATATAACTGACAAATCAGTAGAAAAATCGCTACCAATGGCGCTGCTCTCTTCACATCAACCTGTAACCATAGTAGATAAGAAATAGAGGACAATGCTCATAGTCAGTTATCAACAATTCGGCATGGGGCATCCCACCAGAGACATTATAATATCTAGTAGATTATAGATGGCAATAGAATTTACCAACAAGCACATAGTACACCAAACTCAAGTACATAGTATGCCAAACCTCGACACGTTTTCCTAAAATAGGTTCATCAGAAGCACATACTAGACAGTGATACTTAGCAAAGCGTTCATAGATATATGCGCCATATGATAAGGTGCTAACGTGCAAGTGTGTGACAAAATATCCATTCGATTTCAGGTGCAATGCTGCATTGTATGTAGTAAGATGGTGCCCATCAGACAGCATGTATAGGACTAACCTGTGATGAAAACACGAGCAATGGGAAAGTTCAAGCAGTTGCCTTCTCAATCTTCCTCGCCTCTAAGACATCTAAGGAAACATCTTCTCCTCTTGATTTTGGGTTGAGGTGTTGTAAGCATTTCAGGCTCTGGCATTCTAGGTTAGGACATACTAGGTTCTGACATGGTAGGTTCTGGTGTTCTAGGTTCTGGTGCTCTTGTCTCTGGAATTCTGGGTTGTTGGCTTCTCTGAAAAATCAGTAACCTCTCTTTATGCTCCGTGGAACTTCGAGCTCTTCTTCCTTTATTGTTGTGAGGGATCGTTCTGACCCAGACAATATCACTGAACGCCACTTTATAGTTGCAACTAGGAACCTTTTTCGCATCCTGGTGCAGGAGCCATGGATGGAGTAGAACATTTGCCATTGGGCAGGACAGGTGTTCTCCTGGAGTCTTGCTCCTGAATCTGAGGGATGCAAATCAGCTCCTTACAAGCAGTTTGTTCCTTCAGAATGGTTTTGTTCTCATGAGTTTTCTGATTGTTTCACCAGGTTCAGACATTGCCCACTTGCTCAGGACAAGACTTAAGGCCAAATACTCTAGTATTGTCAGTAGTGTCATCACCGCAACAAAAACTGCGTCACGGAAGAGCCAAAGAGGAAGATTGATGGAAGCTTGATAGGTGCTTCTCCTGAGATCCACGGGTAATGGGTCATCCTATAATAAAGAAAAAAAACATAATAAAGTCCTGTATATTTATACCCAATCCAGTCAAACAGAGAGCCCTTGTTATTATACAGTGATGGATACATTATCAAGCAACTTTCAGAAATATCCCATTGAGAGGATGAGGAAGAAGTTTGGGATTCACCTCCAGGGTCCATGGAATATTATTTACAGTTGGACTTTCATATGACGGACGGTCACGTGTCCAGTATGAGAAGTCCTGCAAGAGGCGATATTCTCATTAGCTGATCCTTGTGACCTCCATATTGATGAGAACATACTCGCCCTCAGTGTACTGTAATGTGGGGGGTAGAGCAACGTAAAGCACAGAAATGATAGGATGATACTCATCATCTCCAGAGGTCTCTCAGCACCAAGGTATGGTCAATGAGATACAAGCTGCAGATGGGCCGAGGCTTCTAATATACCCAGGGGTGACATCACAAAGCCCTCTGTGACATCATTGCACAGTTCTATCCATCATGTCACTGATACTTTGGACCTAACTAAATGTCTAAAAGAGAACCCTTCCACATGATTTCCAATCACGGAGCAGCTTCAGTTTTTCAAGAAAAGTTTAAAAAATATAATCTGTGCTGTGATTGGTCACAATGGCACATGAAGCAGAATGTCTTTAGATCTTTTAAAGGGAAAGTGTCAGCAATTTTTTTACAATTGTAAAGTATTTATATTTATATATAAATACACATATATATTTAAAAAGATTTCAATGGTATACAATCTGAAAAAATATTTTAACTGTTTTGATGTTTTCATCTTGTAAACACTAGGGGGAGCAGCTGCTGACATTTCCATGAAAACAGAATACAGCTAGCTCGCATTACGACTGCAGTAAAAGTGGGCGGGATCTGATCACATGGGTGTGATGTCACTCCTCCCCTTCTGGGCGTTTGCAAAAAGGTAAATGAGACTGTAGTTTAGGATCACAGTGCGGAGCGATCACTGGTGACTGCAAAGTGATATATAAGGGACAACACCAAAGTCATTAATCACTACAAGGACAAGGCAGGAATGTGGGAGTCAGAGGGGTCACCCCACACTTATATCCCCTCTGACTGTCACTTCCTAAGCTCCTTTCCCTGCCATAACCTCTTATTCCCGCAGGTAAATTCTTACAGGACCCCCCTCCCCATCCCCTTCCCCTGCCGCAGCTGATTCTAAACGTCCTCCATATGTAATAATAGACAGGTACTCACCGGCAGCCTATGGTAATTCACAGGGTAGAACAGGGTACAGCACAGAAACAATATGGCGATCCTCATTGTCTCCAGGGGGTATCTCAGCACCAAGATATGGCCAATGAGATATGAGCTCCAGGTGGATGGACCCCCCTTATATACCCCAAGGGTGACATCACAACGCCCTCTGTGACATCATCACCCACAACATTCCGTCACATGACATCACCCAGCACCAGCATCATGTGACCCAGCATAAATAGAAACGGTCCCTGTTGCCTATAGCAACTATTCAAAACTAAGTTTAAACTTTTCCAACAGCTAAAGGCGGCTCTGTGATGGCAGTTTCTTCTTGTGGACGGTTGTGATAAATCTGCAGAACATCTACATAACGCGACATGTAGAAAATCCTGTCTTTTCCCCTCTGTTCTTCCTCTGGTGCTACAGAGACGGATAGAAGGAGCTTTTCCAGACCTTACAGTGCACAATATGGGACCTAATCACTGATATCCCAGATCTCCTCAGTACAAGCATACCGCCAACCTATGAGGACTAGAAAGAGGGCGAAACCATGCGGCACGCGTAGTCTGGCCACGCCCCTATCCACACCCCAAGCCACGCCCATTTACCATGTCTTTCTCCCCCGGCAGGAAGAGTTATCAGAGGGGCGGTGGCAGTGAGGGACATTCAGCAGAAACTCGGGACTGCAGGGCATAGACCTAAATCCGGGACTGTCTGCTGTATCCAGGACGGCTGGGACTAGAGATGAGAGGATCGACTCATGGGACTCAGGTCCAGCATCCAGGTCAGTGGTAATTGGTGGCTGGACGGGAGGCCCTGTCGCGGCTTTAGATTAGCCCGGGCTGCTGCAATATCATCTGTGCGTCCTGCTCTTCTCTAGTTGGGACCTGTGGATTATTTTTTGTTCCCTCATTCACAGTCGGACCCTTCAGAACTTTCTCATCTCTGTGTAGTTTCACTATATGACATCTGGCTTTTTTGTGTCTAAGGCCGTGTTCACACGTAGCATAAATACTGTGCACCAATCTACACAATAACAATCTCCTCTGGTTATTGCATCTTTGGTGCACTATTTTAGGCTTTTTCCCCCTTATTTGATGCATTTTGGTGCAGATGTGAAACCGCGTTTTTAATTGTTTTTTACAGTACAGAAAAGCTTTGATTCTGCACTTAAAAAAGTATCTGCAGTTTCTTACAGACGTTTTTTTATGCTCCACATAGAAGTCTATAGAGGAAAAAAATCACCAAAACCGCACAGGGTGGGGACAGGGTGAGGGACACTGAGGGCAGAATGGAGGCATGGGGGGGTCGAATGGGAAACATGGAGGCAGAATGGGAGACATTGGGGGCAGAATGGAGTCACATTGGGGGAGAATGGAGTCATATTGGAGGCAGAATGGAAACACATTGAGGGCAGAATGGAGACATGGGGGGCAGAATGGAGACAGGGCAGAATGGAGATAGGGGGGCAGAATGGAGTCACATTTTGGGAGAATGGAGTCATATTGGAGGCAGAATGGAAACACATTGAGGGCAGAATGGAGACATGGGGGGCAGAATGGAGACGGGGCAGAATGGAGACAGGGGAGAAGAATGGAGACAGGGGGGCAGAATGGAGACAGGGGGGCAGAATGGAGACAGGGGGGCAGAATGGAGACCGGGGGCAGAATGGAGACAGGGGGGCAGAATGGAGACAGGGTAGAATAGAGACCGGGGGGCAGAATGGAGATAGGGGCAGAATGGAGACATGGGGACAGTATGAAGACATTGGGGGCAGAATAGAAACCAGAGGGCAGTATGGATGGAGACAAGGGTGGCAGAATAGAAACATGGGGGCAGAATGGAGACAGGGGGGCAGAATGGAGATAGGGGGCAGAATGGAGACAGGGGGCAGAATGGAGATAGGGGGCAGAATGGAGACATGGGGACAGTATGGAGACATTGGGGGCAGAATAGAAACCAAAGGGCAGTATGGATGGAGACAAGGGTGGCAGAATAGAAACATAGGGGAAGAATGGAGACAGGGGGGCAGAATGGAGACGGGGCAGAATAGAGACCGGGGGGCTGAATGGAGATAGGGGGCAGAATGGAGACAGGGGGCAGAATGGAGATAGGGGGCAGAATGGAGACGGGGCAGAATAGAGACCGGGGGGCAGAATGGAGATAGGGGGCAGAATGGAGACATGGGGACAGTATGGAGACATTGGGGGCAGAATAGAAACCAGAGGGCAGTATGGAAGGAGACAAGGGTGGCAGAATAGAAACATGGGGGCAGAATGGAGACAGGGGGGCAGAATGGAGACATGGATGGAAGAATAGAAACATGGGGGGCAGAATGGAGACGGGGGCAGAATGGAGACATTGGGAGCAGAATAGAAACCAGGGGGTAGTATGGAGACAAGGGGGGCAGAATGGAGACAGGGGGGCAGAATGGAGTCACATTGGGGGAGAATGGAGTCATATTGGAGGCAGAATGGAAACACATTAAGGGCAGAATGGAGACATGGGGGGCAGAATGGAGACGGGGCAGAATGGAGACAGGGGAGAAGAATGGAGACAGGGGGGCAGAATGGAGACGGGGCAGAATAGAGACCGGGGGGCAGAATGGAGATAGGGGGCAGAATGGGGACAGGGGCCAGAATGGAGACAGGGGTCAGAATGGAGACAGGGGGGCAGAATAGAGACCGGGGGGCAGAATGGAGATAGGGGGCAGAATAGAGACATGGGGATAGTATGGAGACATTGGGGGCAGAATAGAAACCAAAGGGCAGTATGCATGGAGACAAGGGTGGCAGAATAGAAACATGGGGCAAGAATGGAGACAGGGGGGCAGAAAGGAGACGGGGCAGAATAGAGACCGGGGGGCAGAATGGAGATAGGGGGCAGAATGGAGATAGGGGGCAGAATGGAGACGGGGCAGAATAGAGACCGGGGGGCAGAATGGAGATAGGGGGCAGAATGGAGACATGGGGACAGTATGGAGACATTGGGGGCAGAATAGAAACCAGAGGGCAGTATGGATGGAGACAAGGGTGGCAGAATAGAAACATGGGGGCAGAATGGAGACAAGGGGGACAGAATGGAGACATGGAGGGAAGAATAGAAACATGGGGGGCAGAATGGAGACGGGGGCAGTATGGAGACATTGGGGGCAGAATAGAAACCAGGGTGTAGTATGGAGACAAGGGAGGTAGAATGGAGACAGGGGGGCAGAATGGAGGCAGGGAGGGCAGAATGGAGACAAGGGGGGCAGAATGGAGACATTGGGGCAGAATGGAAACATTGGGGCAGAATGGAGGCAAGGGGGGCAGAATGAAGAAAGGGGAGCAGAATGGAGACATTGAATGCATAATAGAAACATGGAGGCAGAATAGAAACATGGTGGCAGAATGGAGACGGGGCAGAATGGAGAGACATTGGGGACAGAATGGAGATGGGGCAGAATTGAGACATTGGAGGCAGAATGGAGAGACATTGGGGGCAGAATGGAGACATGGGGCAAAATAGACACATGGAGGCAGAATGGAGACGTGGGCAGAATGGAGAGACATTGGCAGAATGGAAAGAAATGGGGGCAGAATGGAGAGACATTGGGGCAGAATGGAAAGACATTGGGGCAGAATGGAGAGACATTGGGGGCAGGATGGAGAGACATTGGGGGCAGAATGGAGAGACATTGGGGGCAGAATGGAGACTGTAATGCACACGCCCGGGCTGAGTGCCGTGTGCGTGTGTATGTAATGATTCCACTGTGCCATGAACCGGAGAGTGCCTGGAGAGGCGTAACTAAGTATCTGCCCGATCCGACCAAGGTCGCACGACGGCATACGACGCCAGTGCACCATGGAGGAACCGGGCAGAGGGACCAGGTGCTACTCCAGGTCAGAATCCGGACACGGCTGTTGACCCACACAGGGAAATACTGGTACAGGCAGGTTAGGCTGGCACACAGACTGGTGGGTATAGGCAGACACGGCTGGAATACAGACGGGTGGATGCTGGAGAGCACGACTGGTATGCAGGCAGGGAGGTACTGGCTGGTATGACAGGTTGGAGCACAGAGTGGATAGGACCCAGTTCAGACTGGGACTCAGGAACAGAACCCCAGATGCAGCGGACAAACACAGCAGAGTGAGACCGCCCGGAGCGGCGAGCAAGAGCAGAGCAAGACGAGACCGCCAGTAGCGGTGAGCGAGAGTAGAGCAGGACAAGGCCGCCTGGAGCGGTGAGCAAAGGGTCAGAGCAGAGCGAGACTGCGGGAGCAGTGAGCAAAGGGTCAGAGCAGAGCGAGACTGCCGGAGCAGTGAGCAAGGGGTCAGAGCAGAGCGAGACTGCCGGAGCAGTGAGCAAAGGGGTCAGAGCAGAGCGAGACTGCCGGAGCAGTGAGCAAAGGGGTCAGAGCAGAGCGAGACTGCCGGAGCAGTGAGCACAGGGGTCAGAGCAGAGCGAGACTGCGGAGCAGTGAGCAAAGGGGTCAGAGCAGAGCGAGACTGCCGGAGCAGTGAGCAAAGGGTCAGAGCGGAGCGAGACTGCCGGAGCAGTGAGCAAAGGGTCAGAGCGGAGCGAGACTGCCAGAGCAGTGAGCAAAGGGTCAGAGCGGAGAGAGACTGCCGGAGCAGTGAGCAAAGGGTCAGAGCGGAGCGAGACTGCCGGAGCAGTGAGCAAAGGGTCAGAGCAGGCCAGAACCGCCGGAGCGGTGAGCAAAGGCAGAGCAGGCTAGAACCGCCGGAGCGGTGAGCAAGGCAGAGCAGGCTAGAACCGCCGGAGCGGTGAGCAAGGCAGATCAGGCTAGAACCGCCGGAGCGGTGAGCAAGGCAGAGCAGGCTGGAACCGCCGGAGCGGTGAGCAAGGCAGAGCAGGGGGGACAGGGCTCTGTACACACGGAACAGACAGGAAGGGAAAGGCAGAACCAGATACCCACAGGGTACTTGCAGTGAAGTAGCGAGTGGACCACAAACTCACAAATGGAAGTACAGTGACAACGAGCAGGAGTTAGGTACGAGTTCAGACTCTGCAGAAAAAGGGAAGGTACGGACATAGAGAAAAACAGGAAACAGGCTAGGAGAGTATTCAGACAAGAACAGACACAGCAGCAAGATACAGGAGCGGGTCTAGGTATGCAGCCCCTAGAAGGCGGAACGAACAGGCTAGGAGCGTGTTCAGACAGGAACAGCCAAGATACAGAAACGGGTCTAGGTATGCGGCCCCTAGAAGGCGGAAAGAACAGGCTAGGAGCGTGTTCACACTGGCCTGGAAATACAGCCTCCAGGATAGGCAGAAGACAACAGGCTAGAAGATAGTTCAGACAGGACACAGTTCAGACATGGAAACTGATACCGCGAAGCAGGAAACATAGACAGGACCTGGCACATCAGTGACTAGACGCCAACTGACAGAACACAATGCTCAGGCAGGGTTTCTTGGGAGGAGCTGGGTTAAAAACCAGATGACAGACAGCAATAGGCTGAGGACGCATCAGGGGTGTGTCTGCAGCAGGTACAAGAAACAGGAAGTGATCGGGCGCCGCCCTTAAGCAGCAGAAACAGAGGCAAGCAGACAGCATGGAGGGAAGCCAGGCTAGCAGACTGGACTGGAGATCAAGTGCTCGCTCTTGCACAGTGGGAGATGGACCACTATGCAAGGACGCCGCCAGGTATGTTACAGAGACATGGGGCAAAATAGACACATGGAGGCAGAATGGAGACGTGAGCAGAATGGAGAGACATTGGCAGAATGGAAAGAAATGGGGGCAGAAAGGAGAGACATTGGGGCAGAATGGAAAGACATTGGGGCTGGATGGAGAGACATTGGGGGCAGGATGGAGACAAATGGAAACATGGGGGCAGGATGGAGACATTGGGTGCAGGATGGAGACAATGGGGGCAGGATGAAGACAATGGGAGTAGGATGTGGGACATTATTACTGTAGGGGCTAATCAAAGGATATTATTACTGCTGTAATGTATTTTATTTTTGAGGATACTGTTTTCTGTGGGGGGTTCATGTTACTGTGCAGGGCGGCACTATATCACTTTTTTTCTTCATCTGGTGTAGTGTAGAAGTTGGGGAAATATTGGGGAATGTGCTCTGTAAGCTGCTCTAGATAACTGTGTTATTTTATGCAGAGATGAGTCCTGGCGAGAAGAAGTGATGGCGGTCTGCGATGGATGAAGAGGAAAAGTGGAGATGAAGGCCTTCAACTAGAGACATCACCAGTGAGTCAGTGTGTTATCTGTACACTGACACTATACACTGTGTACTATACACAGAGCTCCTGTGAATAATGGCACTATTAGTAATAGTAATATTAGCATTCTGTTTTTGTATTAATGCTCAGTATGGTAGTATTCGGTCACTATGTGGTGGTAATATGTGATCTGGTCATGGTGTGGCGGTATTTGTCCCTTGTCCACTACAGGATATTGGCCCCTCATGCCGTCCACATTGAGTTTGTTTCCGTCCTCTTGAGACTGTGCTGCGAGATATAGCAAACCTTCTTGTGACGGCACGTATGGATGCCGTCCTGGCAGAGCCAGACCACCTGTACAACCTGAATGGGCCGCCTCATGTTACCCACAATTACCAAGACACAACAGAAATGGAAAACTAGAGAAGTCAGGGAGGAGGAAGAGAGAGGGATTGTCTGTAGCAATGTCATGCTCCAGGATTTGATCTCTTCAGTTTGTGTTCGGTGGTCGGCTTCTCTTTCTGCCGAGCCACAGGACACACACATTTTCACTGGGTGTTTGGGTTCTGCTTTTCTGGCTGCAGCCTGCTTAGCTTTACACATTTCTATTTTTATTTGGATGCCTATCACATTTTGGGTGCAGCTTTATAGTCTGCGTTTCCTGCTGGTGATAGATTCATTTGGATATTCTGACATTCTGTTGATATTTGGAGCTAGGGTTTTTCGCTTTGCTGTTTATTTGCTATACTTTGCACTTTTCTTCTTTTTATCATTTGAAAATAGGCAGTATATTTGTTAACAGTACTTGCTGTATTCTTTGTTTGGTATTTTGTTTCTTACTTTACTTGCTTTGGGATTATTCCTTTGTTCAGCACACTTCTCTTCTTTTAGATAATTCACACCCTGCTCAGCCCTCTGGTTCTTTAGGAGGAACGTGAAGCAACTTGTCTGCCTTTTAGGCAGTTTAGGCCATAGTTGCCATCTCCTAGTCTGTGGTTAGGTCTATCTCTTCACCCGCAGGTACCGCTGGGGACTGTGTAGTCAAAGTATCTAGTCTGTACAGGAGCAAGCAGGGTCAGTTGTAGTTTTTAGTGTTTAACCTATTTTCCCAAGTAAGTTGCTACACAAGCATAGATAAACTAGGAATTGTTAGGAGCATTCAGGGTGAGCCACTATTGATAGGGGGCGCCATTGCGTTATCTTAGGGTGCCAACCTCCACCATCATGTAGGGACAGACCAGGGTCAGAGTAGTGCTTCTACCAGTCTGAATTTGGATCTGCCAGGTTCAGGTATTTGTTCCCCTTGTTTGTACGCTACCAATGTATATGGGCTTGTGCAGTCATAATAGGCCACTATCTGCACCATTCCCTCTTTCGGGGTGTCTCGCTGTTCCTCTCCCGGGCTCCTGTTGTCACTTTCATCTCCACCAGAAGAGGTGACATTGATTCACAATCACTTCTGCCCCTAACTAGACAGATCGATGTCCCTGACATTTAAGTGACTCGTGGTTATACAGTAAAAGTGTGTGAAGATGTCGGACACCGTCCCAGAAGACTTTTACAGTTTGTGTCATTATAACATGTATAATGGTTGAGCAATGTTTAATGCTGAATTTAATGTAATATCTCCCATCAGAGCTGTAGTAGATTGGACAACTGGGTAAGGAAGACTTAACAGTCAGCTGGCCCTACAGATGGGAGGAGTGTTTGGAAGTAAGAAGAGAGTTTCTTCCTGCTTAGAGAAGTCAGCACTGGAATGAGTAGTGAGGTGACGCCAAATACAGAGAGTGTGACAGATGAGGCCGCATAGTGAGGAGTGTGAGACTGGAAGGAAGCAGAACAGAGATAGCAAGATTCTGTAACTGGATCCAGTGGCAGAGTAATATGGCCAGAGCAGCCTGTACCCTGTGTGGTGAAGTGGACTATAGACAGAAAGAGGTCAGCTGCACTGGATACGACCAGGAGCTTAAGGAGGTAGAGCTGTGGGTTAGCGGGTAACCCTGAGACAGCACAGGCAAAGTAACATAGTAACATAGTTTTTAAGGTTGAAGGAAGACTAAGTCCATCTAGTTCAACCCATAGCCTAACATGTTGATCCAGAGGAAGGCAAAAAAAAAACATGTGGCAAACACTAAGCTCCACATTGGGGAAAAAATTCCTTCCCGACTCCATACGACAATCAGACTAGTTCCCTGGATCAACGCCCTATCAAGGAATCTAGTATATATAACCTGTAATATTATACTTTTCAAGAAAGGAATCCATGCCCTTCTTAAATTTTATTAGTGAATCACTCATTACAACATCATGCGGCAGAGAGCTCCATAGTCTCACTGCTCTTACAGTAAAGAATCCCCGTCTGTGATTATGATTAAACCTTCTTTCCTCCAGACGTAGAAGATGCCCCCTTGTCCCCGCCTCTGGCCTCAAAGTAAAAAGATCAGTAGACAGGTCTTTGTACTGTCCCCTCATATACTTGTACATAGTAATAAGATCACCCCTAAGCCTTCGTTTTTCCACAGTAAATAACCCCAAGTGTAATAACCTGTCTTGGTATTGCAGACCCCCCAGTCCTCTAATAAGCTTTGTCGCTCTTCTCTGCACCCTCTCTAGTTCAGCTATGTCTTTCTTATACGCCGGAGACCAGAACTGAACACAGTATTCTAAGTGTGGTTGCACTAGTGACTTGTATAGAGGTAAAATTATGTTCTCCTCATGAGCATTTATGCTTCTTTTAATGCATCCCATTATTTTATTTGCCTTTGCAGCAGCTGCCTGACACTGGCCACTAAACGTGAGCTTGTCGTCCACCAATACACCCAGGTCTTTTTCAGTTACAGTTTTGCCCAGTGTTTTACAATTAAGCATATAATTATACATTTTATTTCCTCTGCCCAAGTGCATTACCTTACATTTATCCCCATTAAAGTTCATTTGCCATTTATCAGCCCAAGCTTCTAGTTTACATAGATCCTCCTGTAATATAAAATTGTCCTCCTCTGTATTGATTACCCTGCAGAGTTAAGTGTCATCTGCAAATATTGAAATATTACTCTGTATGCCCCCTACAAGGTCATTAATAAATATGTTAAAAAGAAGGGGGCCCAATACTGACCCCTGTGGTACCCCACTGTTAACTGAGTCCCAGTCTGAGTGTTTTCCATTAATAACCACCCTTTGTTTCCTATCACTGAGCCAATTCTTAACCCACATACATATATTTTCCCCTATCCCCATTGTTCTCATTTTATGTATCAACCTTTTGTGTGGAACCGTATCAAAAGCTTTTGAAAAGTCCATATACACAACATCCACTACATTTCCTCGGTCCAGTCCGGAACTTGCCTCCTCATAAAAGCTGATCAGATTAGTTTGACAGAAACGGTCCCTCGTAAACCCATGTTGATATTGGGTCATGAGGTTATTCTTCTTCAGATACTCTAGTATAGCATCTCTTAGGAAACCCTCCAGGATTTTACCCACAGTAGAGGTTAAGCTTACTGGCCTATAATTTCCAAGTTCAGTTTTTGTCCCCTTTTTGAATATTGGCACCACATTTGCTATATGCCAGTCCTATGGTACAGACCCTGTTATTATGGAATCTTTAAAGATTAAAAATAATGGTCTTTCTATGACGTTACTTAATTCCTGCAGTACTCGCGGGTGTATCCCATTGGGGCCCGGGGATTTGTCAACTTTAGTGATTTTTAGACGCCGCCGTACTTCCTGCTGGGTTAAGCAAGTGACATTTAATGGAGAATTTTTGTTATCACTGATCATGTTTTCTGTCATGCGATTTTCTTGTGTAAATACGGTTGAAAAAAAATCATTTAGCATATTGGCTTTTTCCTCATCCTCATCCACCATTTCCCCCAGACTATTTTTAAGGGGGCCAACACTATCATTTTTTATTTTTTTACTATTTATGTAGCTAAAGAATATTTTGGGGTTATTTTTACTTTCTCTGGCAATGATTCTCTCTGCCTCAATCTTTCCTGCCTTGATTTGGTTTTTACAGAATTTATTTAATTTTCTATATTTATTTAATGCCTCATCACTACCTACTTGCTTTAGTTCTCTAAATGCTTTCTTTTTGTCACATATTGCGCCCCTTACAGCTCTATTTAGCCATAGTGGTTTCCTCCTATTTCTAGCATGTTTATTCCCATAGGGTATATATTGTGCACAGGTCCTATTCAGGATGCTAATAAATGTCTCCCATTTGCTTTGTGTAGCTTTATGTCTCAGGATATCGACCCAGTTTATTGCACTAAGATCATCTCTCAACCGTTGGAAATTTGCCTTCCTGAAGTTTAGTGTCCTTGAAACCTCTCTACTACACATCTTATTAAAGGTTACATGAAAATGTATTATTTTGCGATCACTATTACCCAAGTGACCCCCAACTCGTATATTTAATATGCGGTCTGGCCTGTTGGTTAATATTAGGCCTTGCAGTGCCCCCCTTCTTGTTGGGTCCTGAACCAGTTGTGAAAGGTAATTGTCTTTCATAGTTGTCAAAAACCTATTACCTTTGCTTAAACTACAGGTTTCTGTCCCCCAATGTATTTCAGGGTAGTTGAAGTCCCCCATAATAATGACTTCTCCTTGAGTCGCTGCTTCATCTATTTGCTTTACGAGGATATTCTCCGCTGCTTCCATTATTTTTGGAGACTTATAACAAACCCCTATCAGTAATTTATTATTTTTTCCCCCTCCCCTTATCTCCACCCACAGGGACTCTACATTTCCATTAGATTCACATATATCCTCCCGCAAGATGGGTTTTAAGGATGATTTTACATATAAACACCCCCCCCCTCGATTGTTTGTACGGTTATTTCTGAACAGACTATAGTCCTGTAAATTAACTGCCCAGTCATGGTTCTCGTCCAGCCACATCTCAGATATCCCCACCATGTCATAATTATTTTCCAACAAAATTAATTCTAATTCCTCCATTTTGTTGGTGAGGCTTCTGGCATTAGTGTACATGCATTTTATGTATCTCTCTGTGCCTCTATTCCTTCTTACTTTATTGACTGTTCTAACCCCACCCTCAATTTCTTTTTTTGTGCCCAGGTCACTATCTGCACTATCTTCCCCACCTATAAAATGAATAACCTCCCCCCAATCCCTAGTTTAAACACTCCTCCAACCTTCTAGCCATTTTCTCCCCCAGCACCCATTGAGGTGCAGCCGGTCCCTAGCGTAGAGTCTGTAGCCAACTGAGAAGTCAGCCCAGTTCTCCAGGAACCCAAATCCCTTCTTCCTACACCAGTTCTTGAGCCACTTATTTATCTTCCTAATCTCCGGTTGCCTCTCTGGTGTGGCACGTGGTACCGGTAGTATTTCAGAGAATACCACCTTGGAGGTCCTTGCTTTCAGATTGCAGCCTAATTCCCTGAAATCATCTTCAAGGACCTTCCGCCTACCTCTAACTTTGTCATTTGTTCCAATGTGCACCACGACCGCTGGGTCCTCACCAGCCCCTCCCAGTAATCTGTCAACCCGATCAGCGATGTGCCGGACTCGAGCGCCAGGTAGGCAGCATACTGTTCGATGATCCCTGTCTTTGTGACAGATTGCCCTATCTGTTTCCCTAATAATTGAGATCCCCACTACCAGCACCTGCCTGGCCTGCCCTGCTCTCCTATTTCCCTCCTTACTGGAGCTGACACTCCTCTGGCTTTCAGGGGACATGTCTTGCTGCAGCAGTGCTACCCCTGTACCGTCACCCCCCTCATATACCAACTTTGCAAACTTATTTGGGTGTGCCAGATCAGGACTAGCCTCCCTGGTACACTTCCCTCTACCCCCCCTCACTGTCCTGCAGCTCCCTACTACCACCCTCCCCCACATCTACCCCAGTGAGCAGCTGCTCAGTGAGCAGCAGACTCCTTTCCATATTGTCAATGGACAGTACGACTGAAGAGAAGGTAACGTGTAGGCTACACCTGGGAGTCATAGTGAGTAAATTCTGGACTTTCCAGGCTGGGGCAAGGGAATTACTGGAAGAAAAAGGAATGGAGTTTTCAGGCCCAGCAACTGTACTGCTTTAAAGTCATTTACAAGTGAAGCACCACCACCAGGATATAAAATGATTCTGCCTCTATGTAAAACAGATGAAGATGTGAGTAATAAGTGTTGTGGCTGCTATCTCTTGTACAGGCGTTACACCAGTTTCATCAGTGTGAGGAGCTGGCCACAGACTAAAGACTATTGGACCAATGGACGTAGAGCAGAGTGCACGTCTCTAAGGGATACAGACTTTTTCCAGCACGGAGCACTGGTTATGTCGGTCTTATTGTTGTGTTTTATTGGAGATTTGCTTGCTCATGAGATTGAGGTGCATGGGTCTCTCCTGGAGAGCGTTCAGCATCGGGAATCACTGTTTCCATTCAGTAATAGTAAGCAGAGAAAGACATGCAAGCTGGATCTTATGTATCCATAAGGCCAGACACAAAATTGGTAATCAGGTAAATCAATCATTCCATTACTCTTGTTAGTCTCTCAGAGGCCTCAATTGAGTCATTGTTTCATATGAGACTGTACGTTCACTCTTGTGGTATGTTCATTTGTAAATGCCTGCTGAGTATATATTGCATCAGCCCACTGCAGTTTACTAATTACACAATTTAGGACAAATATGCTGGTTAGTTGAACAGTGAAGTATCACCTCCCCCCAACTTCTCCAATCCTGTGGAGGAATGTCCTGAATGGGAACTGTGGGTATAAAGTCTCTGACTCCCACTCCAGAGGGTCTCTTCAGTAACAGTCCAAAACACCATGGCTCCATCTGGTGGAATACAGGTCTGCTCCTCTGCCCAACACTGAACCCACAAATAAGTTTGGAGAACCCCAGTTGAGACTGTACTATATGTTGCTGGAGTTAGATAGATGTTCTACGGTCATGGTATCCATCGTCTGTATGTGATGAACTATGTATGTGAGGACTGTAGTTGCTGACTGGATACATGTGCGATGGACGTGATATCTGTTGTCTGGACCAGCATGAACTGTAACCAGGGCCAGACTGGAGCAATGGGACATCGGACAACTCTTCGGTGGGCCCAGATCTTTGGCGTGTCCCCGAGCAGGACATAGAGTGTGCCCACTGGTTTCAACTGAATGTACATTCGAGGACACACATTCAATTGAAATGTATTGGTGTTCCATGGGGGAAACAAAAGGGAGGTCCTGTTACTGTGCAGGGCTGCACTACATCGCCTTTTTTCTTCATCTGGCGTAGTGTATAAGTCAGGGAATAAGTGGAGACCGTGCCACCTGACGAAGGCTGGTTCGAAATGCGCGTCAGGGGCGGACGCACTAATAGTTAGAGCTCCTGCATCATTGGTGTCCAAAGTATTTCATAATGCTTCTTGTTTGGTGCATTAGCATAGCTCTAGTGGGATAATTTGTCACATATACCTTGATAATGCTATTTATTGGTATAACGGCAGGATTTCTTTTTTATGACATAGTATCCCTTTTTTATCTTATAGGGTTTTCTGCTTGCAAAAGAAAAGTCTGCAGTCTCTCTCTGTGACAGCTGAATTATGACTCAGTGCGATATGACAATACTGTATGCCCAGACATCCCTTTATATTTTGTCAAACTCAAATACCCGGAGGGCCAAAATGAAAAGCTTGGACAAAGTTGCAAGACAATTGTGATATTTATTTAAAAAATGTCTACAATTGAGGAAGTTTTCCCTTATCAAATATAACATTGAATAGTCCTCCATACAGTATAATGGCCCCGCATAGTCCTTCATACAGTATAATGGCCCCGCATAGTCCTCCATGCAGAATAATGGCCCACATAGTCATCCATACAGTATAATGGCCCTACATAGCCCTCCATACAGTATAATGGCCCCACATAGTCCTCCATACAGTATAATGTGTCCCACATAGACCTCCATGCAGAATAATGGCCCCACATAGTACTCCATACAGTATAATGGGTCCCACATAGTCCTCCATGCAGAATAATGGCCCCACATAGTCATCCATACATAATAATGGCCCCTCATAGTCCTCCATGCAGAATAATGGCCCCACCTAGTCCTCCATACAATATAATGGGTCCAACATAGTTCTCCTTGCAAAATAATGGCCCCACATAGTCCTCCATGCAGAATAATGGCCCCACATAGTCCTCCATACAGTATAATGGCCCCACATAGTCCTCCATACAGAATAATGGCCCCACATAGTCCTCCATACTGAATAATGGGCCCCACATAGCCCTCCATATCAGAATAATGGGTCCCACATAGTTCTCCATACAGTAAAATGGGCCCCACATAGTGTTCCACACAGTATAGTGGGCCCCACATAGTGCTCCATACAGTATAATGGGCCCCACATAGTACTCCATACAGTATACTGGCCGAACATAGTGCTCCTTCAGTATAATGGCCCCACATAATCCTCCATACAGTATAATGGGCCCCACACAGTGCTCCATACAGTATAATTGGCCCCACACAGTGCTCCATACAGTATAATGTGGCGCCCCTGACCACCTGACCACCAGGAACCTGGAGTAGTGATACACCATGGTCAGGGCATAGGCATATCCTGACCGGCTGGGTGACAACTTGACATGGTCCAGGGCCACGATCTCCAGGGGTCGAGTCGTCTTGATGGGCTGCAGGGGTGCCTTCTGGCTGCTGTAGTCTTTTCTTCTGAGGCTACAGGTTCCACAGTCTCTGCACCACCTTTCAATGGAGCTGCGCATTCCCACCCAGTAGAATCGACACTTCAACAGGGTCTCTAGCTTTTTCCAGCCAAAGTGCCCCGACTGATCGTGGTAGGCCTCCAAAACCATCTGGATGTCCGTCTTGGGGACCACTATCTGCCATACCATCTCATGGGTTTTTGGATTGACGTACCTCCGGCACAGCTTCTCACGGTAGATAAACAGCCGGCTTCTCTCATTCCACAGCTGTTTTGCTTGGAGAGACGCATCCTTCTCCAGGGAGGAACCTTCTTGGGTTATCAGCTCTTTGATACGGCTGACAACCGGGTCACTGTCCTGGGTCTCTTTCCAGCTGTGGTGAGGCAAAGGGTTTAACGTCTTACCACGCTGCCTCCTGGAGGCTCGTTGCTTGTGGATCATCCCATTCCGATGAAAGGCAGGTAGCTCAATCTCTTCCAGGTCATCCACTTCTTCTGTGTCTGACTGGTGAGGCATCCTGGACAAGGCATCGGCGTTGGCGTTAATGCGGCCCGCCCAGTACTTTATTGTGAATTGGTAGATTGACAGGCGAGCCATTCATTGTTGTTCCATGGCTCCCAGCTTGGCTGTTTCAAGATGAGTTAAGGGGTTATTGTCAGTGTAGGCAGTGAACTTGCTGGAGGCTAAGTAGTGCTTGAACCTTTCTGTGATGGCCCAGACCAAGGCCAGGAACTCTAACTTAAAGCTGCTATAGTTCTCTGGGTTCCTTTCAGTCGAGCGGTGCTTCCTGCTTGCATATGCGATGACTTTCTCCTGGCCATTCTGCTTCTGACTTAGGACAGCTCCCAATCCTTCATTGCTGGCATCAGTATACAGCAGGAACGGTTGGCTGTAGTCAGGGTAGGCTAGGATCTCATCACCTGTCAGGATCTCCTTCATTTCTTGAAATGATTCAGCCTGTTCTTTACTCCAGTGGAATGGGGGATTTCTGCCCTTGGGGGACTGTCCTACCAGGAGGTCTTGCAGAGGCCCTGCTTTCTTAGTGTAGTCTTGTACAAACCTCCGGTAGTATCCTATCAGTCCCAAGAACTGACGCACCTCTTTGAGGTTCTTCGGCTCCGGCCATTTCTGTATGGCAGTGACCTTCTCCGGGTCTGGTGCTACCTCTTCTGGGCTGACAATGTGCCCCAGTTATTGTACCTTTCTCTTGAGCAGGTGGCACTTTAAGGGTTTCAACTTCATCCCATACTGGGACAGTGACTCAAATACCTCTGCCAGGTGCTTCAAGTGGTCCTCATACGTCTTGGAGTACACTATCACGTCATCCAGGTATAGCAACACAGTCTCGAAGTTGCGGTGTCCCAGGCAGCTCTCCATCAATCTCTGGAATGTTCCAGGGGCATACTGTTGAACTCGCAGAGTCCCATTGGGGTGGTGAAGGCCGTCTTCTCCCGATCCTCCTCAGCCACAGCTACTTGCCAGTACCCACTAGTAAGGTCAAGGGTGGAAAAGTAATTTGCAGACCTTAAGGCAGCCAGGGATTCCTCAATACGGGGTAAGCATCTTTATGTGTAATGCGATTTACTTGTCTGTAATCTACACACATTCTCATGCTTCCATCCTTCTTCCTGACTAGAACTAGGGGAGCTGCCCAGGGACTACAACTATCCCTTACTACCCCTGCCTTCTTCATGTCATGCAACATCTCCTTGGCTTTCTGGTAGTGTGCTGGAGGTATAGGCCTGTACCGTTCCTTGATGGGGGGATGGTTGCCTGTGGGGATGTGATGTTGTACCCCCTTAATCCTCCCAAAGTCAAGTGGGTGTTTGCTGAATACCTGCGCGTATTCCTGAACCACCCGGTGTACTCCCTGTTTCTGGTGGGCAGGAGTGGTGTCTGTCCCAACGTGGAGCTGTTGACACCAATCCTCAACCTGTGTTGTAGGATCATTATCCTCCAATTGGTCTGGGGAGGTTAAGGACTCCGCCGTGTGAATAGAGTTATTATTTACAGTGTAAAGTTTGGCAACAGTGGCATAACGTGGTAATCTGACCTCGTCTTCCCCATAGTTGAGAAGACGGACGGGCACCCTCCCATTGCGTACATCTACTACCCCCCTGGCAGTTAAGAGTGTAGGTCTGTGTTCTGAGCTAAGGGGTTCTACTAGCGCCTGGTAGCTATGTCCTTTAAGACCTATTGCTGCTCTACACCAGATAAGCATTTCACTCATTGGGGGAATCACAATGGGTACGGGGTCTGTTACCCTCGCCACCGGTTAGCTTTACTTGGTGCTGGTACATCAGGGCTCGAATCTCCCTCTGGAGTGCTCTCCGCTGCCCCGGTCTAGCGGTGTCAGCAAGCTGTTGGAGTAAAAACACAACCTCCTCCAAACAGTTACCCACAATGTTAGTGCCTAGTACTACATTCAGTCCATTTTCCTCATTGACAGTCTTCACTACAATGAGCCCCTGGTCCTTTAACTCCACTCTCCCCACTTTTACTGCTGCATTCTTAACCCCAAGTAGGTCAAGAGGGAGGCCGTTAGAGGCATATACTGAAAAGTCTGGGTTTGGGGGTTGGAGACTGTCCATGGACCAGTATTTGCTATAGAGGATATCAGGTATGATTGTTACCTGGGATCCGGTGTCCAGCAGGGCAGGTATCGCAATGCCGTCCAGTATGATGGATAGGAAAGGTCTTCCTCCCACGAACCTGTGGTGCCAGTCTGAGGGGCCTGCTGAGTCTATTCTTGGGTGTTGGCCCTTGGACCCAGGGTTTGCTTGTTTAAAGGACACTGGTGCACTGTGTGACCTGCCTTCTGGCAGCGGTGGCAGCCGAACTCTTGGTGAGGATGGCGCTGGTTGTTGGTCCTTCCTCGGGGCGGCGTTGTCCTCCTCCGGGTTGGCGATGTCCTCCTTCTCCTCCGGTTCATCCAGGGGACATCCTCAGGGCAGTCGGCTAGCAGGATATTTCCCTCCGTCTCTGGCTCCGTCCGTAGATGCAGGGCACTAATTACAGTGGCCAGGTTTTTGGTCAGCTGGCACACTTCTGAGCGCAGACAGTCCAGCTCAGTACGGGGCGCTGCCTGCACTTTGGCTTCAGCAGCCAGCGGGGAAAAGGTGGGTGCTGCTGGCGTTGGAGTGGCCCCACCCTGGTAACGTTGGATTGCAGTATCTGCCGTCTCCAGGGGTTGCAGTCCCTTTATAGCCATATCCTTAAGGGTGTCAAAGGTAGCATCTGGATGATCCAAGGACCACCAACGCACAGTCCTGCTCTCCGCTTGGGACCTCAGCCCCCGGACAAATTGTTCTTTTAGCATTTTACTCTCATTAGTTATGCTAATTGGACTAACCTGTGTTAGAGCTCGCAGGGCCCCTTGTAAACGGCAGGCATAGTCCCGAACGCTGTCCTCCGGTTTCTGAGAGCATTGGTAGAACCTCATCTGGAGGTCTGCTTCAGTGCGGTCCTCAAAGACAGTCTGTAATTTTTTGAAAATTGCGGACACTGACTCCTGGTCTGTGGCCGACCAGGTCTCTACTTCTCTCTCCGCAGCACCAGTCAATTGTCCCACAACAACTGCAGCTCTTTGTTTGCCCGTCATAGAATACATGTCCAGGATGCTGCATATTTTGCGCTTGAATCCACACAGGGTGTCTGGCTTGCCGCTGTACTGGGGGAGCCACTTTGCTCCAGGCATGTATGGTAAAGTCAATGGTACGATAGGGGCTACAGGCCCTGGTGATGGAGCGTCTGCTCCGTCTTGCGCGGCAGCGGTCGTGGGTGCATCGTCGGGGCTGTCAGCCTGGGCCGCGACGTCGGGTTGTTGCTGCTACATCTTGGCACCCCCCTAGTGAACCGTGGCCTCCCTTCCTTCTGTAGGCCGCAGCTCCGCAGGTGACGGTCTCCTGGTAGGACCTTGCGTCGCTTGCGTCCGACGTCAGGGCGTCCTCTGGCTCCTTCCAGGACCTGACGCTTCCTGATTCGACGTCAGGGGCGGGGCGTGTCCTCGACTTCGCGCGCTTCTAGCGGTTACGCCCTTCTTCCCGCGCGGCGACCGGAAAGATGGCGGCCAGTGGCGGGAAACTCCAGAAAATGGCGGGAAAAGCTTCACCACTGTGAGTTTTACAGTTTCTTAAGGCGCACAGTACCCGGTGGCAACGGGCACGCAATCCTGTTCGTGACGCCAGTTAGAGAGATGTGGCGCCCAGGGGATGGGGACTACTCGGCGCCCAGGCTTTAATGCCTGTTCTTGGGGGATGTCGCGGTGGTCGGCTCCCGGGCCCGTACCCTGGGGTCTCTCTTAAAAAGGGGAAAATGAAATGTCAAAGTTCGTGACGCCACCTGTGGTGTCTGGTGAGGATCACCAGCGCTGCGGCCGTCCACTGAGGCCGGTGTTGTGGCAGCTTAGATGGAATCGCTCCCCACAGGCGGAGCGGGGCCTCAGGGCAGCGCAGGAGTTGGGGATGCAGGACAGAGGGGACCCAGCCAGGTCAGAGCAAGAAGGGGAAGCACACACAAAAGTCACTTCTGTACCTTTAGTGGAAATTGTTCAGGAACACCGCGGAGCGCTGTAGGGTGAGGGGTGCACGTCCGGATTCTCCCCAGTGAGCGGGTGTATGGCCTCCTGTCTCTTGCCTCTCTGTAGTAAGTTTCTGACTTGCATGGAGCTAGGCCTAACTTGGTTTCTGTTCTGCACCGGCTGATCCTGTGGTAGGGCCTTCTGTTGGAGTAAACACCCCCTGGTGTATGGGGCCTCGGTAACTCCTGACCCTGGTATAACAGTCAGCATTTGGTATTCCTGGGACATGTAGTTCGTCAGGGGTTTCGGTTGTCCTCTGCTGGGTGTAAAGAATTCCTGCAGACTTGGACCCGTTGTCCGGTATATGGTTTCTGGGGTGAGCTGGTAAAGTCCCTCTGCCCCCAATGCTACTCGCTCCTCTAGCCTTCGGCCTACTCGGGCCCTCACTAGGCTATGCACACTGGCAGTTAGCTTCTGCCTCTTCTGCTGCTCTCTGAGTGTCAGCAACGCTCCTAGCTCACTTAATTCAAGATGCTTGAGTCTGACTGAGCTCCACTGCAGACTGACCTGTTTTTCTGTGTCTCACTCTGCAGGAACTGGCTGTGGACTCCAGACTGTTCTCTCTCCACTCACTTACTGAGGAGAACAAACTCACAGTCCGCCTCTGCCTAGCTCTACCCTCCGTATTTATATCCCTATCCGGGCTCCCTCTGGTGGACTGAGGTAGGGTGGAGGTGTGTGTATGCTCCGAGGCCATCGTGTGGAGAAATCCTTTAATACACCCCTCCAGGATCTGTGGCTCCATGCACAGCAGGGCCCCGCAAACCCCATCCTGGTGTCCGCAACACGCCGTGTGACAGCAGAGAGAAGCTCTGAGCTGAACCACTACACCTGTGAGTAAAGACTTGGATGACTTTAACCTTTGTCTCTGTCTGTTCCTTACTCCGCGGCTCTGCACCCGCCAACGCTCTATTCCACTCTCTCTCTCTCTCTATGCTGCCCTGAGGCCTTGCTCCACCTGTGGGTAGCCGTACCATCTGAGCTGTCTGAACACCGGCCTCAGAGGACTGCCACAGCGCTGGTGACCCTCACCAGAAACCGCAGGTGGCGTAGTCAAACAACCACTCATCCAGAAGCCCATAATTTTTTATGTGACAGCCCTGGGCACTGACCAGGCCAAGGCCATGACGACATCCCCCACAACTACAGGCCCGCCGTCCGAATTCACCTTCTCAGGGAGGGCTAGAGCGTCACAACTTGGCGTAGTCGGCAGGATTTCGTGCCCGTGGCAATGGCAGAAGTCTATACCCATTGCCAACGGGTACTGTGCGCCTTTCTAAAGACTGTATTTCCACATTCCATGTGGCGCCCGCCCAAGAAGAACAGACGCCATTATGTGCAGGGAAAACAACAACCTCTTAAGACCTCCCATCGTGGGCAAGGTTCTCAAATGGCGCCAAAAATACAGACTGCCCCTTGCTACAGAGACTGTCCGCATGGATGTGTCCGTCAAAACAGATGGGACGTCCCAGGGAATGCCCGTCTGCAAGCAGCCATTGAACAACCGCCCCTGAAAGAGGAGGAGAGAGAGAGGGAGACAAGGCGTGGTTCGAGCAAGTCTAGACAGACCACACCTGGAGGCCACAATGGAAGGAGACCAGGAATCACCCTCCGCCGCTGGCCCACCGCCAACCACCTCCCTCACCCTGGAGGGATACAGCGTTCGATTAGCACCGGAGGAGGCCGAATTCCTCCGCGGCGAGACGCAGAACTTGACCCGGAGAGAGGAAGAGGCCCAGCGGAGAGCAGTCTAGGAATGGAGGAAGGAGATGTGGGAGAAGCTTGCAGCCCGACACCCGGAGGTTCCGCGCCCTGTCAGCGATACTCCAGCCCCGGCGGAAATGGAACAAGACCAGAAGGCCGCATCCAGCCCAGGAGCGGGTAAGGAAACAACCCCTGCCCCGGGCACCAAGTGCGTCAACCTCCTCCTAGACTTCCTGCCGCCACCTCCATCCCCGGGCGCTACCGTTTGGGAGCAGCTACTAATGCCGGACCCTGAGGCCCAAGCTGTCGCAGCCTCCGGAAGCCTGCTGCCCCTCACACTCCAGGAGCCGTCACCACCTGCCCTCGCCTGGGTGTACTCACACACCAACCCGGACTGGTCCGCCAAGATGGAGGACCAACAGCGGCCCCCGCTAACACCGTTACCAGCACCCCCGGTTACAAGCCCAAAGGGAGAGGAGTTTAGATGGGACAACCGGGGGGTGGGATCTAATGAGGTTTCCCCGGGAGACCCAAGCTGAGGCTCAACAGCGGGATGAGTATTGCCGGCATGAACTCCTCCAGCTAGAGCGAGAACGGCATGCACGGAGGGTCCGCTGCGAGCAGCTGGAGGTGCGGTCAAAAGCCGCTAAGGCCCAAGCCCGCCAGGCGCAGGCCTCCCGCTTCAGCCCCCGGGAGGAAGGACTCATAGTCAGATTCCACCAGGAGGCGGGATGGGACTTTATCCGCAGCCCCCAGTTCGCTCAAGACGTGTTTGTAAATAGGCGGGACGTGGAGCCCCATCTGGAGGAAGGAGACCCTGACCGCAACCTATACCCGGGAGACTTGGTCTCCTACACCCGCCACCACGGGGTGCGCGGGTGGTACGCCCTGGAGGTACGCCGGTGTTTAAGGAAGATGCCTCTCCGCGCATTCCCACAAGTGACCGGTCAGGATCAGTGGGAAAGCATGAGCCGTACCCCCGGTGGGGATACCACCTGTAATGCGGCCCCGGCGGCTGAACTTCCTTGTTATTGTTTTCTTTTTTGTTCTCCTTGTTGCCGTTCATTTTGAAAAGACGTTATGCCAACAGACGGTGAGCAGTCAACAGACTGGATTGTAAATATTTTGCACCTATTCAGGTGCTCCCTATTGGTTTTATATGTGCAACAACAGACCTCAGAACAAAAACCTGTCTGGGTGGCACCATTGGAGGTCCAACTCAGGGTCGCCATGCCCTGCGGGCACTCCAGGCCCTACGTGGAGGGTTTTCTTTGGACAGGTCCTTCATGCTGCTGAGCCTGCACTTGCACAAGAATTTCTACTGTTTTGCTATATTTATATAATGTCTTAATATATATTTAATCTGCAACGTTTAAGAAAAATGCCTCCCATAATGGGAAGATTGTTTCTGTTGTTTACAAAAGCATTTAAAAATTTTTGAAGTCTGAAATATACCATGTATTTACTCTATTGCAGCCCGCGGACATGCTGTGTTTCACCGGGGGGGGAATTTGGCGCCCCTCAGGGTTCAGTCGCCACAGGGGTACTGCACCTCAGACCGAGGTGTGGTATCTCCTCTCCAAGGTAAGGATGGAGTACTACACAAGACCTCTGCTACGCACTCAACACTACACCACTCCAGTTCAGGACTGGGATCTAAAGCACCATAGTGCAACCCTGGGTCTGAATGGAGGAGTTGGGGGGAACCAAAGTAAGGGGGAACCAAGTAGTGAGTGAGGGTGGAGGAAGCACTTTATAACACACCTTAATAGAATCATATATAAAAAGATGCCATCTTTAATACCGGATCTTTGGTCGCAGTTCCCTGGAGTGGTTAGTCAGTCCTCGAGACGGGGGGTCGGGGCAGAGTTATAACTGGCTCTGTCCCCGGTCAGGGTCCAACTAAGAAGGCCTAGTAGTGGAGCAGAGGAGACAAGCTCCACAGGCGAAAGGATCTCAGGGGGTGCGGACGGAGCGGAGTCGCCACCTGCATACCTCATTCTGGCCCAGCCAGAGAGACCCTGCCGCAAGAGGGGGTACCGGTCCCCGATTATCTGACTTTGCACTTCACGTCTCTGTCGGAAAAGACTGGAGGCTTATGTGGATCCCAGGGGTTTATGGACGGAGTCGCCACCTGTATCCTCTAATCTGAGTTTATCCAGAGGGACCCAGCCTTACACCACGTTCTCACCACAAGTCACCAAAAAGGGCACCCAGTCGGTCCGGGAGCTTCAAGTTACCCAAAAAGGACATTGCAGTACCCGTCCGGGACTCAGTGGGGAGAAGGAGAGAGAAGGAGAAGTAGGAGAAGAGAGGGACACAATAGAGCGGGGGTCCCGTCAAATGCTCCTGAACTACCTGAAGTGTGCTGAGCCCCACCCTGGCGGCCGCAGCTCGCCGTGTGACAGCAGAGAGAAGCTCTGAGCTGAATGATCAAATCTGTGAGTAAAGACTTGGATGACTGCAACTACTGTCTCTGTCTGCTCTTTCCTCCGCGACCCTGCACCCGCCAACGCTTTACTTCACTCTCTCTTCTCTACGCTGCCCTGAGGCCCTGCTCCACCTGTGGGGAGCCGCACCAGCTAAGCTGCCTGAACACCGGCCTCAGAGGACTGCCGGAGCGCTGGTGATCCTCACCAGAAACTACAGGTGGCGTCACGAACATTCCCCTTTTTCCCACACAACCCCCCCCCCTTCTTTTTCCCTTTTAAAGAGTGACCACCGGGTACGGACCCGGGAGTCGACCACCGCGACATCCCCCCCCCCCCCAAGGTCAGGCAAACAACAACTAAGGCCCGGACGCCGAGTCGTCCCTCCCCCAATCCCCTGGGCGCGTCATCTCCCATACAGTATAATGGCCCCACATAGTCCTCCATACAGTATAATGGCCCCACATAGTCCTCCATACAGTTTAATGGGCCCCGCATGGTCCTTCATACAGTATAATGGCCTTCCATAGTCCTCCGTACAGTATAATGGCCTTGCATAGTCCTCCATACAGTATAATGGCCTCGCATAGTCCTACATACAGTATAATGGACCACACATAGTCCTCCATACGGTATAATGGTCTCACATAGTGCTCCATACTGTATAATGGGCCTCAAATAGTCCTCCATACAGTATAATGGGCTCCACATAGTCCTCCATACAGTATAATGGCACCACATAGTCCTCCATACAGTATAATGGCCCCATATAGTCCTCCATATAGTATAATGGTCTCACATAGTGCTTCATACTGTATAATGGGCCTCACATAGTCCTCCATACTGAATAATGGGCCCACAATAGCCCTCCATATCAGAATAATGGGTCCCGCATAGTCCTCCATACAGTATAATGGCCCCACATAATCCTCCATACAGTATAATGGCCCCACATAGTTCTCCTACAGTATAATGGCCCCACATAGTCCTCCATACAGTATAATGGGCCCCGCATAGTCCTCCATACAGTATAATGGCCTCGCATAGTCTTCCATACAGTATAATGGCCTCGCATAGTGCTCCATACTGTATAATGGACCACACATAGTGCTCCATACAGAATAATGGTCTCACATAGTCCTCCATACAGTATAATGGGCCCCACATAGTCCTCCATACAGTATAATGGCCCCACATAGTCCTCTATACAGTATAATGGGCCTCAGATAGTCCTCCATACAGTATAATGGCCCCTCATAGTCCTCCATACAGAATAATGGTCTCGCATAGTGCTCCATACTGTATAATGGCCCCACATAGTGCTCCATACTGTGTAATGGCACAACACAGTGCTCCATTACGGACCTCCCTTGAAATCCTGACTATAGCCGTGCTTCAAAGGAGACCGTGATTTTCACTAACTGCAGCAATACTGTGGCATCGCTGTATATAGCACAAGCTATAAGTTAAAAGCTATTTTAAAAAGTTTTAAAAGATATTTAAAAAAAAACAACATAAAAGTTCCAATCGCCCCCATTTTCCTGCATTAAAAATAAAGATATTAAAAAATTTCAAAAATCCACATATGCGATATCGCTGCATTCAGAAAAGTTTGATCTATCAAAATAAAACCACAAGCAACACGATTCGTAAACACCATAAAACAGAAAAATATTCAAAAACGCCAAAATGACATTATTTTCTGCAATACCCCTAAAAATGCTGTAACAAGTGATCAAAATGTCATATCCATTCCAAAATGGTATCAATAAAAATATAGAAACGTTACGGGTCTCGGAAAATGGCGACAACCCAAAAATGGTTTTATTTCAAACTTCTGATTTATTTTCACCGGTAAAATAATGAAAGAACTGGACTTGTTTGGTGTCGCTGTAATCGTACCGATGAGCAGAATCACACTGCAAGGTCATTTTTACCACAAAATGTACACTGTAAAAATAATTTCCAAGAAACTATGTCAGATTGCGTGTATTTCTCAATTTCACCGAACTTGGAATTTTTGTTTCCTGTTTTCCAGTACAAAGTGGTAAAATCAATGGTGTCAATCAAAATTACAATTCGTCCCCCAAAAAACAGCCCTCATATGTCTATGTGGACAGAAAAGTAAAAAAGTTATGGCTGTGGGAAGAAGGGGAGGAAAAAACTAAAGTTCAAAAACAGAAATTGGCCCTGTCAGGAAGGGGTTAACTGCTTCTGCACTCTGGAGCCCAAGAGATTAGAGCTTTGGGTTTGGGCATATTTAAGTATTTGTTGCAGCATTTCCTCGTACCAACAAAGTGAATGAGATTCCTGAGGCCTCGTGCACACGCTGCTTCTTTTTTCCTTGCAGATTAGAAGCAGTTTTATATTTGCAGCCTGTCAATCCATTCAGCGATTTTCATCAGATGCATGGGGGGGAAAATGCAAGTAAAAAATACGGTAAAAGTTTGCGTATTTATGTTATGTTGTGTTTTTCCTGCCACAAGACGTTTTTGGTGCAGAAATGTCTGCAGAAAGTACTTAACGTGTGCACATACAGTACAGACCAAAAGTTTGGACACACCTTCTCATTTAAAGATTTTTCTGTATTTTCATGACTATGAAAATTGTACATTCACACTGAAGGCATCAAAACTATGAATTAACACATGTGGAATTATATACTTAACAAAAAAGTGTGAAACAACTGAAAATATGTGAAATCGAAGAAGGAAAATTATATTATCCAAAAGATAATAGTCCTCTTAATATAGATCAGCCTGAACAATGTACGGCCATAGTCAAATTAGACGTCCTTACAAAGGGTTTTACTCTAAACATGGGAGATGTCTCAGGTAAGGGTCATGAATGTGAATGTTTATGGTGTTATCAAAAGAATGGAGCACTGGAAGGCGATGTGAAGTATATCCATAAAATACACCCAGAATGTGCAAAGTATGGGGACAGATGGGAGAAAAGGTTTGGATTTGATGATAAACTTAGTTTGATGAAATGTGAAAATTTGGTGGAAGAAATAGGAAAGTGCAGTGAGAAATTAAAAAAGTCTGGACTTACAAGTGCAAATATATGGTTGTGTGAAGCCTGAAAGAGAGAAAATGGCCGACATGCAGAAAAATATTATAAAGACAAAAAGAAGGATAAAAAGGGACTGGTGTTAGTAATACAGGATGGGTGTGATATTGTCCTCACACAGAAAGACTTGAATGAAGAACAGGGTTACAGAGGTAGGGGAGAGGTAGAGGAAGAGGTAGGGGAGTGGGCCACAAAACATCTTGTTGGCATTGCAGGAAGATTGGGCATTTTCTTCAAGAATGCCCTGACAGACAAAAAATAACCCAGATGGCACAAATGCCACAGAATATGCAGTAGTAACTCAGGATAAAGTCCTGATGGCCAAAGCACCCCGAAACACCTATCAGCACAAGCAGCCACCGCAACATACTGACATTACATGAGACTAGTCTTATTGACCTACAAATCCTCAAAGAGATGCAACAAGCATCCCCAAAATCTGAACAAACTACATGGGTAATAAAAGGTGCTATCTTCAAAGATGGCATATATGTATCTGCAGAAAACAAATATATATTGCCCAGTAACCTCTTTAGATATGCTGCAGTATTGAGCCATAGCACAGGAGAGATGGTAAAGATCATAAAGTATTTACAGCATGCCACTTTACTAACTACTCAAAGTTTTGTCTCACCTGCTTTCTTGTCCATTATTGGAAACATTGTCTGTCGTAAGTGTTGAAGTAGAATACACCTGAGTGTTATTGTCACCTGGCATGTTATATCTTATACCAAATCTCTTAAGATGCCTGATTGACTCATTTCACAAGTTATTATATAATATTGGCTAAGTGTCTGTATGTCAGTGTTCATGATAGATATTGATTTTTATAGTTGTTGATGAAGTTGATGATACATATCTCCTCTGTGATGACCTTAAATACTTCTATATATATGTATTTACAACAAAATTAATGTTGCAAAATATATGTTATCTTTATACAGTACGTATTAGTACATCCTGGGCTGTAAAGGGGTTAAGACCCATAGTGGTGGGGATTGGTTCCCATGGTGAAAAATTAAGTGCCTGGATGGATTTTTACCTACAGCCTCTGGTTCAGGAAACTCCGAGTTACATTAGGGATTCAAAATTCATAGTGACCATTTTTGATAGATTTGAATGGCCAAAAAACTTTGGATGATTGTCCTGTGATGTGGTGGCATTATACCCCCTCAATTCCACACCATATTGCTTTAGCATGTTTAACCTACCACCTTGACACATTCAGTTCGTACACTATAGAAATAAAAGAATTTCTGGTCATAGCAGTACAGTTCCTCTTAGAGAGTAATTATTTTAGCTTTGATAAAAGTTTTTTTCTTACAGAAAAGAGGAGTCAGCATGGGCAGCAAATTTTCTCCTTCGCTAGCGAACATAGTGATGTGTAGGTGGAGGAGCTTTTCATTTACCATAATGATAACACATATAGTGGACACATTGTGTGGTACGGTAGATTTATTGATGACCTCCTCCTGGTGTGGGGGGCACACAGGAGGAGGTGGTACAATTTGTACAGTACATCAACTGCAATCATTTTAATCTTAAATTCACTTAGTTCTACCATTCATCCAAAATTACTTTTTTGGATCTCGAACTTGAGGCTACCAAGGAGAAAGAATTGGTCAAAATTAATCCCCACAGAAAATCTACAGCATCAAATTCTATTCTATCAGCTAAATGTTGTCATCCGCCACATATTAAGAGAAATATCCCTTACGGTGAGCTAATACGAACAATACGAAATTGTTCAGATAACATCACTTTTCAGAAGGAATCAGAAAAAATTTGTAACAGACTATCCAATAGGTGCTATCCCGAGTGGTCTTTAAGAAAAGCGAGTAGAATTGTCTCCAATATAAATCGGAAAGATATACTCCGAAATAAACAGAAAAATAACATTAACACATTGGATACTAGGGTAACGTATTCTACCACCTATAGTCCTCAGTATAATAAAATTACATCTAGAATTAAAAAGTATAACCCTATTATATATCAGAACAAGAAACTAAAAAACCTACTTTCTAATGCCATCCGCTTTGTAGCCAGGAAAGCGCCCGCTCTGGGAACCATCCTTTCTCCTAGCTTATACACCAGTGAGACTAATACTGTACAACCAAATTGGCTCAGCACAAAAGGTTTCTTCAGATGTGGAGCCAATCGGTGCAAAGCGTGTCTACACGCGGTTAAAACAGATAGTTTTATGTCCTTAAGTAATGATAGAGAATATAAAATTCATGATTTCCTCAATTGTAATTCATCAGGGGTTATATACCTTATAGAATGCACCTTGTGTAAGGTCCACTATGTGGGTTGTACCACAGGTGCGCTGAAAGTCCGTATCAGAAGACATCTTTCTGATGCGATTAATTTGGAAGCCATAAATACATCAGCAGTATCGAGGCATTTTGCGAGAGTTCATAAAGGTGACACCTCATTCTTTAAATATATGGAGATAGAGAAGGTATATAGATCCACACGAGGGGGGGATCATAAGTGCAAACTTCTGAACCGGGAGTCCCTGTGGATTTTCACATTGGATACCACAGGGGTTAAATTCAAGACAGGATCTGATACTGCAGTATTAAGAAATATAATTCTGCATTTATTTCCATGCATGTACACTGGGTACGGAAAGTATTCAGACCCCTTTACATTTTTCACTCTTTGTTTCATTGCAGCCATTTGGTAAATTCTAAAAAGTTCATTTTTTTCTCATTAAAGTCCACTCTGCACCCCATCTTGACTGAAAGAAAACAGAAATGTAGAAATTTTTGCAAATTGAATAAAAAAGAAAAACTGAAATATCACACGGGCATAAGTATTCAGACCCTTTGCTCAGTATTGAGTAGAAGCACCCTTTTGGGCTAGTACAGCCATGAGTCTTCTTGGAAATGATGCAACAAGTTTTTCACACCTGCATTTTGGGATCCTCTGCCATTCTTCCTTGCAGATCCTCTCCAGTTCCGTCCGGATGAATGGTAAACGTTGGTGGACAGCCATTTTCAGGTCTCTCCAAAGATGCTCAATTGGGTTTAGGTCAGGGCTCCGGCTGGGCCAGTCAAGAATGGTCACATAGTTGTTCTGAAGCCACTCCTTTGTTATTTTAGCTGTGTGCTTAGGGTCATTGTCTTGTTGGAAGGTGAACCTTTGGCCAAGTCTGAGGTGCAGAGCACTCTGGAAGAGGTTTTCATCCAGGATATCGCTGTACTTGGCCGCATTCATGTTTCCTTCAATTGCAATCAGTCGTCCTGTCCCTGCAGCTGAAAAACACACCCATAGCATGATACTGCTGTTTTGATCTGCTACAAGAACTAAGGAAAGAGAAGAAATCTGTCCATACAATAGGACTAAGCTGATTCCCTACGATGCAGCGGGCAACCTGTTCCTTGTGAACAGACCCGCCTTCGTCCGCGGCTAGTCTGAACGCAGACCTATAGATTAAAGGGAGGGGTCCCTAAAAGAACTAAGGACTGGGACAAAATTGGACACCTCCTGGCAGAAGTAGTAGCAGAAGAAGACAAACAGACAAAAGTACTTAGTGGTCCAAGGACCAAACAAACTAGAGAGATACAGTAGGTACAAAGCACCTGGCTAGATTAAGAGTCAAAGTAACACTGAAGTCCAGCAAAGCCTGAAGGGCGGAGCTGGAATAAATAGGCAGAAGGTCACGTGACCACAAAATAGAAAAAACTAACAGGAGGGTTCTAACTACTGCCACCACCATGTTTCACTGTTGGGATTGTATTAGGCAGGTGATGAGCAGTGCCTGGTTTTCTCCACACATACCACTTAGAATTATCACCAAAAAGTTCTATCTTCGTCTCATCAGACCAGAGAATCTTATTTCTCATAGTCTGGGAGTCCTTCATGTGTTTTTGAGCAAACTCTATGCGGGCTTTCATATGAGGAGAGGCTTCCGTCTGGCCACTCTGCCATAAAGGCCCAACTGGGGGAGGGCTGCAGTGATAGTTGACTTTGTGGAACTTTCTCCCATCTCCCTACTGCATCTCTGGAGCTCAGCCACAGTGATCTTGGGGTTCTTCTTTACCTCTCTCACCAAGGCTCTTCTCCCTTGATTGCTCAGTTTGGCTGGACGGCCAGGTCTAGGAAGACTTCTGGTGGTCCCAAACTTCTTACATTTAAGGATTATGGAGGCCACTGTGCTCTTATGAACCTTGAGTAATGCAGAAATTCTTTTAGAACCTTGGCTAGATCTGTGCCTTGCCACAATTCGGTCTCTGAGCTCCTTGGGCAGTTCCTTTGAGCTCATGATTCTCATTTGGTCTGACATGCACTGTGAGCTGTGGGGTCTTATATAGACAGGTGTGTGCCTTTCCAAATCAAGTCCTATCAGTTTAATTAAACACATTTGGACTCCATTGAAGGAGTACAACCATCTCAAGGAGGATCACAAGGAAATGGACAGCATGTGACTTAAATATGAGTGTCTGAGCAAAGGATCTGAATACTTATGACCATGTGATATTTCAGTTTTTCTTTTTTAATAAATTTGCAAAAAAATTCTACATTGCTGTTTTTTTCAGTCAAGATGGGGTGCAGAGTGTACTTTAATGAGAAAAAAAATGAACTTTTTAGAATTTATCAAATGGCTGCAATGAAACAAAGAGTGAAAAATTTAAAGGGGTCTGAATACTTTCCGTACTCACTGTATGTATCTATATACACTGCTCCAAAAATAAAGGGAACACTTAAAACAGCAGAATATAACTCCAAGTAAATTAAACTTCTTTGAAATCAAACTGTCCACTTAGGAAGCAACACTGATTGACAATCAATTTCACATGCTGATGTGCAAATGGAATAGACGATAGATGGAAATTATTGGCAATTATCAAGACACCCTCAATAAAGGAGTGGTTCTGCAAGTGGGGACCACAGACCACATCTTAGTACCAATGCTTTATGGCTGATATTTTGGTCACTTTTGAATGTTGGTTGTGCTTTCACACTCGTGGTAGCATGAGACAGACTCTACAACCCACAGAAGTTGCTCCGATAGTGCAGCTCATCCAGGATGGCACATCAATGCGAGCTGTGGCAAGAAGGTTGGCTGTGTCCAGAGGCTGGAGGCGCTACCAGGAGACAGGCCAGTACACCAGGAGATGTGGAGGGGGCCGTAGAAGGGCAACAACCCAGCAGCAGGACCGCTACCTCCGCCTTTGTGCAAGGAGGAACAGGAGGAGCACTGCCAGAGCCCTGTAAAATGACCTCCAGCAGGCCACAAATGTGCATGTGTCTGCACAAACGGTTAGACACCGACTCCATGAGGGTGGTATGAGGGCCCGACGTCCACAGATAGGGGTTGTGCTCACAGCCCAACACCATGCAGGACGCTTGGCATTTGCCACAGAACACCAGGATTGGCAAAGTCGCCACTCGCGCCCTGTGCTCTTCACAGATGAAAGCAGGTTCACACTGAGCAGATGTGACAGAGTCTGGAGACGCCGTGGAGAGCGACATCCTTCAGCATGACCGGTTTGGCAGTGGGTGAGTAATGGTGTGGGGTGGCATTTCTTTAGAGGGCCGCACAGCCCTCCAAGTACTCGCCAGAGGTAGCCTGACTTCCATTAGGTACCGAGATGAGATCCTCAGACTCCTTGTGAGACCATATGTTGGTGCGTTTGGCCCTGGGTTCCTCCTAATGCAGGACAATGCCAGACCTCATGTGGCTGGAGTGTGTCAGGAGTTCCTGCAAGATGAAGACATTGAAGCTATGCACTGGCCGCCTGTTCCCCAGACCTGAATCCGATTGAGCACATCTGGGACATCATGTCTCGCTCCATCCGCCAACGTCACGTTGCACCACAGACTGTCCAGGAGTTGGCGGATGCTTTAGTCCAGGTCTGGGAGGAGATCCCACAGGAGACCATCCGCAACCTCATCAGGAGCATGCCCAGGCGTTGTAGGGAGGTCATACAGGCACGTGGATATATATATATGCCTTTTTGTCATTCTAGCAGTAGGGCCATAATTAAGACATGATTTGTTGAAACGCGAAGGTCTGTAAGCTATGATAGTTGCACATTTGCTGTATTCTTTGTGGAGCAGTGTTTTATATGGCTAATAAAAGCTAAGTTTTAATATTTTTTCTACTAAACAAACCTTTACGCTGGATCATTTGCACTTTTCCCTTGTCTGACTACACTTACGTTTCGCCCTGGTACCACTTATCTGCATCTCCAGAAGTTTCCCATTTCACTATTATACTCTTCAAATTACATTTTGAGACTTTCTCCTCCTGTTGTTGCACATATTTTATTTCCCTTCATCTGCACAGGTATCATTAATCTATCAACTATAATGGCCGTACCAGGTCCTGCAGGTCCTGTATCCCGTACACATGACGTGGGCAGTGCACGGCATGCCGCTAGTTTTTATTCTAGGTGCTCTTATATACGGTGGTAGTTTTACACAATGTTGAGCCTGTGATTTGCAGAGTGAAATGTCTGACTGCTAGAACAGAAGTATACGGCAGATTCTACAGCATGGATGCTTAAAGGACGTCCTGGGAGAATATACCTCCCTCCAACACTCGTCCAGTTCCTGCCTCACACTAGAGACATTTATAATAACTCCAGGACTATGGAGCTGGTAATTTTCTCATAATCTGTGGCCATTTTTAGTGATCTCACATTGTACGGTAATATCACCCTGGAGGTTGTGATGTATTTAGTGTAATAGCGCCATCTAGAATATACAGTATATATCAGGCGATACCATGCTTTCCATAGTTAGTCGTCTTCTGTGCCCTCTATAGCTATCTATTATATTTTATATTTCTTTATAATAATTTATAATAAATTACTCGATAGTTTTACAGCTTTATGATGTTTATTAATCTGCTGTAATTATAAAAGAAAGTCCAACCTTACAGTGGACACAGGTGGAAGTGTCCTCCATGATGGTGCAGGCTGTGGTGGAGCAAGTATATAGTCAGTGGGGGATCAAGATGACCAGTATTCCCCAGGGTTCCTTGTTATCAGGGAGGGACCAGGTGTATGCAATCAAAAGATCTTATCCTCTGACCGGCTGTGTGCCATCAACAGGTAATGATCCTCTGTCCGGCTGTGTGTCATCAACAGGTAATGACCATCCGGCAGTGCGACATCAACAGGTCATCACCCTCCAGCTGTGTGCCATCAACAGGTAATGACCATCCGGCAGTGAGCCATCAACAGGTAATGACCCTCTGGCTATGGCCATCAATAGGTCATCACCCTCCGGCTGTGTGCCATCAACAGGTAATGACCATCCGGCAGTGCGCCATGAACAGGTAATGACCATCCGGCTGTGTGCCATCAACAGGTAATTATCCTCTGTCCGGCTGTGTGCCATCAACAGGTAATGACCATCCGGCTGTGTGACATCAACAGGTAATGACCATCCGGCAGTGCGCCATGAACAGGTAATGACCATCCGGCTGTGTGCCATCAACAGGTAATGATCCTCTGTCCGGCTATGTGCCATCAACAGGTAATGACCCTCTGGCTATGGCCATCAATAGGTCATCACCCTCCGGCTGTGTGCCATCAAATGTTTTTATCTTCTGTCCAGTTTTGTGCCATTAAGAGGTAATGACTCTCCAGCTGTGGGCCATCAACAGGTCATCACCCTTCGGCATTTAGGCTTCTTGTCTTCTGTAAGATGCGATTCTTGAGTCTCCTGATGTTAAAAAATATTTAAAAAATCACCGATTAAACTAATAATCTATCTAGTACATAAGCATCACAATTTATAATCCATCTAGTGCATAAGTATGACAATTTAGCTCACAGAACATACACTATGCTAAAACATTAGACCCTACAAGCAGAAATTTGCTAAACTAACATAAATATAACTGACAAATCAGTAGAAAAATCGCTACCAATGGCACAGCTCTCTTCACATCAACCTGTAACCATAGTAGATAAGAAATAGAGGACAATGCTCATAGTCAGTTATCAACAATTCGGCATGGGGCATCCCACCAGAGACATTATAATATCTAGTAGATTATAGATAGCAATAGAATTTACCAACAAGCACATAGTACGCCAAACTCAAGTACATAGTATGCCAAACCTCGACACGTTTTCCTAAAATAGGTTTATCAGAAGCACATACTAGACAGTGATACTTAGCAAAGCGTTCATAGATATATGCGCCATATGATAAGGTGCTAAAGTGCAAGTGTGTGACAAAATATCCATTCGATTTCAGGTGCAATGCTGCATTGTATGTAGTAAGATGGTGCCCATCACACAGCATGTATAGGACTAACCTGTGATGAAAACACGAGCAATGGGAAAGTTCAAGCAGTTGCCTTCTCAATCTTCCTCGCCTCTAAGACATCTAAGGAAACATCTTCTCCTCTTGATTTTGGGTGGAGGTGTTGTAGGCATTTCAGGCTCTGCCATTCTAGGTTCTGACATACTAGGTTCTGACATGGTAGGTTCTGGTGTTCTAGGTTCTGGTGCTCTTGGCTCTGGAATTCTGGGTTGTTGGCTTCTCTGAAAAATCAGTAACCTCTCTTTATGCTCCGTGGAACTTCGAGCTCTTCTTCCTATATTGTTGTGAGGGATCGTTCTGACCCAGACAATATCACTGAACGCCACTTTATAGTTGCAACTAGGAACCTTTTTCGCATCCTGCGGTGCAGGAGCCATGGATGGAGTAGAACATTTGCCATTGGGCAGGACAGGTGTTCTCCTGGAGTCTTGCTCCTGAATCTGAGGGATGCAAATCGGCTCCTTACAAGCACTTTGTTCCTTCAGAATGGTTTGTTCTCAGGAGTTTTCTGATTGTTTCACCAGGTTCAGACATTGCCCACTTGCTCAGGACAAGACTTAAGGCCAAATACTCTAGTATTGTCAGTAGTGTCATCACCGCAACAAAAACTGCGTCAAGGAAGAGCCAAAGAGGAAGATTGATGGAAGCTTGATAGCTGCTTCTCCTGAGATCCACGGGTAGTGGGTCATCCTATAATAAAGAAAAAAAACATAATAAAGTCCTGTATATTTATACCCAATCCAGTCAAACAGAGAGCCCTTGTTATTATACAGTGATGGATACATTATCAAGCAACTTTCAGAAATATCCCATTGAGAAGATCAGGAAGAAGTTTGGGATTCACCTCCAGGGTCCATGGAATATTATTTACAGTTGGACTTTCATATGACGGACGGTCACGTGTCCAGTATGAGAAGTCCTGGAAGAGGCGATATTCTCATTAGCTGATCCTTGTGACCTCCATATTGATGAGAACATACTCGCCCTCAGTGTACTGTAATGTGGGGGGTAGAGCAACGTAAAGCGCAGAAATGATAGGATGATACTCATCATCTCCAGAGGTCTCTCAGCACCAAGGTATGGTCAATGAGATACAAGCTGCAGATGGGCCAAGGCTTCTAATATACCCAGGGGTGACATCACAAAGCCCTCTGTGACATCATTGCACAGTTCTATCCATCATGTCACTGATACTTTTGACCTAACTAAATGTCTAAAAGAGAACCCTTCCACATGATTTCCAATCACGGAGCAGCTTCAGTTTTTCAAAAAAAGTTTAAAAAATATAATCTGTGCTGTGATTGGTCACAATGGCACATGAAGCAGAACGTCTTTAGATCTTTTAAAGGGAAAGTGTCAGCAATTTTTTTACAATTGTAAAATTGTAAAGTATTTATATTTATATATAAATACACATATATATTTAAAAAGGTTTTAATGGTATAAAATTTGAAAAAAATATTTTAACTGTTTTGATGTTTTCATCTTGTAAACACTAGGGGGAGCAGCTGCTGACATTTCCCATGAAAACAGAATGCAGCTAGCTCGCATTACGACTGCAGTAAAAGTGGGCGGGATCTGCTCACATGGGTGTGATGTCACTCCTCCCCTTCTGGGCGTTTGCCGAAAGGTAAATGAGACTGTAGTTTAGGATCACAGTGCGGAGCGATCACTGGTGACTGCAAAGTGATATATAAGGGACAACACCAAAGTCATTAATCACTACAAGGACAAGGCAGGAATGTGGGAGTCAGAGGGGTCACCCCACACTTATATCCCCTCTGACCGTCACTTCCTAAGCTCCTTTCCCTGCCATAACCTCTTATTCCCGCAGGTAAATTCTTACAGGACCCCCCTCCCCATCCCCTTCCCCTGCCGCAGCTGATTCTAAACGTCCTCCATATGTAATAATAGACAGGTACTCACCGGCAGCCTATGGTAATTCACGGGGTAGAACAGGGTACAGCACAGAAACAATATGGCGATCCTCATTGTCTCCAGGGGGTATCTCAGCACCAAGATATGGCCAATGAGAAATGAGCTCCAGGTGGATGGAGACCCCTTATATACCCCAAGGGTGACATCACAACGCCCTCTGTGACATCATCACCCACAACATTCCGTCACATGACATCACCCAGCACCAGCATCATGTGACCCAGCGTAAATAGAAAGTCCTTGTTGCCTATAGCAACTATTCAAAACTAAGTTTAAACTTTTCCAACAGCTAAAGGCGGCTCTGTGATGGCAGTTTCTTCTTGTGGACGGTTGTGATAAATCTGCAGAACATCTACATAACGCGACATGTAGAAAATCCTGTCTTTTCCCCTCTGTTCTTCCTCTGGTGCTACAGAGACGGCTAGAAGGAGCTTTTCCAGACCTTACAGTGCACAATATGGGACCTAATCACTGATATCCCAGATCTCCTCAGTACAAGCATACCGCCAACCTATGAGGACTAGAAAGAGGGCGAAACCATGCGGCACGCGTAGTCTGGCCACGCCCCTATCCACACCCCAAGCTACGCCCATTTACCATGTCTTTCTCCCCCGGCAGGAAGAGTTATCAGAGGGGCGGTGGCAGTGAGGGACATTCAGCAGAAACTCGGGACTGCAGGGCATAGACCTAAATCCGGGACTGTCTGCTGTATCCAGGACGGCTGGGACTAGAGATGAGAGGATCGACTCATGGGACTCAGGTCCAGCATCCAGGTCAGTGGTAATTGGTGGCTGGACGGGAGGCCCTGTCGCGGCTTTAGATTAGCCCGGGCTGCTGCAATATCATCTGTGCATCCTGCTCTTCTCTAGTTGGGACCTGTGGATTATTTTTTGTTCCCTCATTCACAGTCGGACCCTTCAGAACTTTCTCATCTCTGTGTAGTTTCACTATATGACATCTGGCTTTTTTGTGTCTGTAAGGCCGTGTTCACACGTAGCATAAATACTGTGCACCAATCTACACAATAACAATCTCCTCTGGTTATTGCATCTTTGGTGCACTATTTTAGGCTTTTTCCCCCTTATTTGATGCATTTTGGTGCAGATGTGAAACCGCGTTTTTAATTGTTTTTTACAGTACAGAAAAGCTTAGATTCTGCACTTAAAAAAGTATCTGCAGTTTCTTACAGACGTTTTTTTATGCTCCACATAGAAGTCTATAGAGGAAAAAAATCACCAAAACCGCACAGGGTGGGGGCAGGGAGAGGGACGCTGAGGGCAGAATGGAGGCATGGGGGGGTCGAATGGGAAACATGGAGGCAGAATGGGAGACATTGGGGGCAGAACGGAGTCACATTGGGGGAGAATGGAGTCATATTGGAGGCAGAATGGAAACACATTGAGGGCAGAATGGAGACATGGGGGGCAGAATGGAGACGGGGCAGAATGGAGACAGGGGAGAAGAATAGAGACAGGGGGCAGAATGGAGACGGGGCAGAATAGAGACCGGGGGGCAGAATGGAGATAGGGGGCAGAATGGAGATAGGGGGCAGAATGGAGACAGGGGACAGAATGGAGACAGGGGGGCAGAATGGAGACGGGGCAGAGTGGAGACCGGGGGGCAGAATGGATATAGGGGGCACAATGGAGACATGGGTACAGTGTGGAGACATTGGGGGCATAATAGAAACCAAAGGGCAGTATGGATGGAGACAAGGGTGGCAGAATAGAAACATGGGGGAAGAATGGAGACAGGGGGGCAGAATGGAGACGGGGCAGAATAGAGACCGGGGGGCAGAATGGAGATAGGGGTCAGAATGGAGACAGGGGGCAGAATGGAGATAGGGGGCAGAATGGAGACGGGGCAGAATAGAGACCGGGGGGCAGAATGGAGATAGGGGGCAGATTGGAGACATGGGGACAGTATGGAGACATTGGGGGCAGAATAGAAACCAGAGGGCAGTATGGATGGAGACAAGGGTGGCAGAATAGAAACATGGGGGCAGAATGGAGACAAGGGGGACAGAATGGAGATATGGAGGGAAGAATAGAAACATGGGGGGCAGAATGGAGACGGGGCAGAATGGAGACATTAGGGGCAGAATAGAAACCAGGGGGTAGTATGGAGACAAGGGGGGTAGAATGGAGACAGGGGGGCAGAATGGAGTCACATTGGGGGAGAATGGAGTCATATTGGAGGCAGAATGGAAACACATTGAGGGCAGAATGGAGACATGGGGGGCAGAATGGAGACGGGCAGAATGGAGACAGGGGAGAAGAATGGAGACAGGGGGGCAGAATGGAGATGGGGCAGAATAGAGACCGGGGGGCAGAATGGAGATAGGGGGCAGAATGGAGACAGGGGACAGAATGGAGACAGGGGGGCAGAATGGAGACGGGGCAGAATAGAGACCGGGGGGCAGAATGGATATAGGGGGCACAATGGAGACATGGGAACAGTGTGGAGACATTGGGGGCAGAATAGAAACCAAAGGGCAGTATGGATGGAGACAAGGGTGGCAGAACAGAAACATGGGGGAAGAATGGAGACAGGGGGGCAGAATGGAGACGGGGCAGAATAGAGACCGGGGGGGCAGAATGGAGATAGGGGGCAGAATGGAGACAGGGGGTAGAATGGAGATAGGGGGCAGAATGGAGACGGGGCAGAATAGAGACCGGGGGGCAGAATGGAGATAGGGGGCAGAATGGAGACATGGGGACAGTATGGAGACATTGGGGGCAGAATAGAAACCAGAGGGCAGTATGGATGGAGACAAGGGTGGCAGAATAGAAACATGGGGGCAGAATGGAGACAAGGGGGACAGAATGGAGATATGGAGGGAAGAATAGAAACATGGGGGGCAGAATGGAGATGGGGGCAGAATGGAGACATTAGGGGCAGAATAGAAACCAGGGGGTAGTATGGAGACAAGGGGGGTAGAATGGAGACAGGGGGGCAGAATGGAGTCACATTGGGGGAGAATGGAGTCATATTGCAGGCAGAATGGAAACACATTGAGGGCAGAATGGAGACATGGGGGGCAGAATGGAGACGGGGCAGAATGGAGACAGGGGAGAAGAATGGAGACAGGGGGGCAGAATGGAGACAGGGGGGCAGAATAGAGACCGGGGGGCAGAATGGAGATAGGGGGCAGAATGGAGACAGGAGGCAGAATGGAGATAGGGGGGCAGAATGGAGACAGGGGGGCAGAATGGAGACGGGGCAGAAAAGAGACCGGGGGGCAAAATGGAGATGGGGGCAGAATGGAGATAGGGGGCAGAATGGAGATAGGGGGCAGAATGGAGATGGGGGCAGAATGGAGACGGGGCAGAATAGAGACCGGTGGGCAGAATGGAGATAGGGGCAGAATGGAGATATGGGGACAGTATGGAGACATTGGGGGCAGAATATAAACCAGAGGGCAGTATGGATGGAGACAAGGGTGGCAGAATAGAAACATGGGGGCAGAATGGAGACAAGGGGGACAGAATGGAGACATGGAGGGAAGAATAGAAACATGGGGGGCAGAATGGAGACGGGGGCAGAATGGAGACATTGGGGGCAGAATAGAAACCAGGGGGTAGTATGGAGACAAGGGGGGCAGAATGGAGACAGGGGGGCAGAATGGAGACAGGGAGGGCAGAATGGAGACAAGGGGGGCAGAATGGAGACATTGGGGCAGAATAGAAACATTGGGGCAGAATGGAGGCAAGGGGAGCAGAATGGAGAAAGGGGAGCAGAATGGAGACATTGGGTGCATAATAGAAACATGGAGGCAGAATAGAAACATGGTGGCAGAATGGAGACATCGGAGGCAGAATGGAGAGACATTGGGGGCAGAATGGAGACGGGGCAGAATGGAGACGGGGCAGAATGGAGACATTGGAGGCAGAATGGAGAGACATTGGGGGCAGAATGTAGACATGGGGCAAAATAGACACATGGAGGCAGAATGGAGACGTGGGCAGAATGGAGAGACATTGGCAGAATGGAAAGAAATGGGGGCAGAATGGAGAGACATTGGGGCAGAATGGAAAGACATTGGGGCAGAATGGAGAGACATTGGGGGCAGGATGGAGAGACATTGGGGGCAGAATGGAGACACATTGGGGGCAGAATGGAGACATGGGGCAAAATAGACACATGGAGGCAGAATGGAGACGTGGGCAGAATGGAGAGACATGGGCAGAATGGAAAGAAATGGGGGCAGAATGGAGAGACAGTGGGGCACAATGGAAAGACATTGGGGCAGAATGGAGAGACATTGGGGGCAGGATGGAGAGACATTGAGGGCAGGATGGAGAGACATTGGGGGCAAGATGGAGACAAATGGAAACATGGGGGCAGGATGGAGACATTGGGGGCAGGATGGAGACAATGGGGGCAGGATGAAGACAATGGGAGTAGGATGTGGGACATTATTACTGTAGGGGCTAATTAAAGGATATTATTACTGCTGTAATGTATTTTATTTTTGAGGATACTGTTTTCTGTGGGGGGTTCATGTTACTGTGCAGGGCGGCACTATATCACTTTTTTTCTTCATCTGGTGTAGTGTAGAAGTTGGGGAAATATTGGGGAATGTGCTCTGTAAGCTGCTCTAGATAACTGTGTTATTTTATGCAGAGACGAGTCCTGGCGAGAAGAAGTGATGGCGGTCTGCGATGGATGAAGAGGAAAAGTGGAGATGAAGGACTTCAACTAGAGACATCACCAGTGAGTCAGTGTGTTATCTGTACACTGACACTATACACTGTATACTATACACAGAGCTCCTGTGAATAACGGCACTATTAGTAATGGTAATATTAGTATTGTTTTTGTATTAATGCTCAGTATGGTAGTATTCGGTCACTATGTGGTGGTAATATGTGATCTGGTCATGGTGTGGCGGTATTTGTCCCTTGTCCACTACAGGATATTGGCCCCTCATGTCGTCCACATGGAGTTTGTTTCCATCCTCTTGAGACTGTGCTGCGAGATATAGCAAACCTTCTTGTGACGGCACGTATGGATGCCGTCCTGGCAGAGCCAGACCACCTGTACAACCTGAATGGGCCGCCTCATGTTACCCACAATTACCAAGACACAACAGAAATGGAAAACTAGAGAAGTCAGGGAGGAGGAAGAGAGAGGAATTGTCTGTGGCAATGTCATGCTCCAGGATTTGATCCCTTCAGTTTGTGTTCTGTGGTCAGCTTCTCTTTCTGCCGAGCCACAGGACACACACCTTTTCACTGGGTGTTTGGGTTCTGCTTTTCTGGCTGCAGCCTGCTTAGCTTTACACGTTTGTATTTTTATTTGGATGCCTATCACATTTTGGGTGCAGCTTTATAGTCTGCGTTTCCTGCTGGTGATAGATTCATTTGGATATTCTGACATTCTGTTGATATTTGGAGCTAGGGTTTTTCGCTTTGCTGTTTATTTGCTATACTTTGCACTTTTCTTCTTTTTATCATTTGAAAATAGGCAGTATATTTGTTAACAGTACTTGCTGTATTCTTTGTTTGGTATTTTGTTTCTTACTTTACTTGCTTTGGGATTATTCCTTTGTTCAGCACACTTCTCTTCTTTTAGATAATTCACACTCTGCTCTGCCCTCTGGTTCTTTAGGAGGAACGTGAAGCAACTTGTCTGCCTTTTAGGCAGTTTAGGCCATAGTTGCCATCTCCTAGTCTGTGGTTAGGTCTATATCTTCACCCGCAGGTACCGCTGGGGACTGTGTAGTCAAGGTATCTAGTCTGTACAGGAGCAAGCAGGGTCAGTTGTAGTTTTTAGTGTTTAACCTATTTTCCCAAGTAAGTTGCTACACAAGCATAGATAAACTAGGAGTTGTTAGGAGCATTCAGGGTGAGCCAACATTGATAGGGGGCGCCATTGCGTTATCTTAGGGTGTCAACCTCCACCATCATGTAGGGACAGACCAGGGTCAGAGTAGTGCTTCTACCAGTCTGAATTTGGATCTGCCAGGTTCAGGTATTTGTTCCCCTTGTTGGTACGCTACCAATGTACATGGGCTTGTGCAGTCATAATAGGCCACTATCTGCACCATTCCCTCTTTCGGGGTGTCTCGCTGTTCCTCTCCCGGGCTCCTGTTGTCACTTTCATCTGCAGCAGAAGAGGTGACATTGATTCACAATCACTTCTGCCCCTAACTAGACAGATCGATGTCCCTGACATTTAAGTGACTCGTGGTTATACAGTAAAAGTGTGTGAAGATGTCGGACACCGTCCCAGAAGACTTTTACAGTTTGTGTCATTATAACATGTATAATGGTTGAGCAATGTTTAATGCTGAATTTAATGTAATATCTCCCATCAGAGCTGTAGTAGATTGGACATCTGGGTAAGGAAGACTTAACAGTCAGCTGGCCCTACAGATGGGAGGAGTGTTTGGAAGTAAGAAGAGAGTTTCTTCCTGCTTAGAGAAGTCAGCACTGGAATGAGTAGTGAGGTGACGCCAAATACAGAGAGTGTGACAGATGAGGCCGCATAGTGAGGAGTGTGAGACTGGAAGGAAGCAGAACAGAGATAGCAAGATTCTGTAACTGGATCCAGTGGCAGAGTAATATGGCCAGAGCAGCCTGTACCCTGTGTGGTGAAGTGGACTATAGACAGAAAGAGGTCAGCTGCACTGCATACGGCCAGGAGCTTAAGGAGGTAGAGCTGTGGGTTAGCGGGTAACCCTGAGACAGCACAGGCAAAGTAACATAGTAACATAGTTTTTAAGGTTGAAGGAAGACTAAGTCCATCTAGTTCAACCCATAGCCTAACATGTTGATCCAGAAGAAGGCAAAAAAAAAACATGTGGCAAACACTAAGCTCCACATTGGGGAAAAAAATTCCTTCCCGACTCCATACGACAATCAGACTAGTTCCCTGGATCAACGCCCTATCAAGGAATCTAGTATATATAACCTGTAATATTATACTTTTCAAGAAAGGAAACCATGCCCTTCTTAAATTTTATTAGTGAATCACTCATTACAACATCATGCGGCAGAGAGCTCCATAGTCTCACTGCTCTTACAGTAAAGAATCCCCGTCTGTGATTATGATTAAACCTTCTTTCCTCCAGACGTAGAAGATGCCTCCTTGTCCCTGTCTCTGGCCTCAGAGTAAAAAGATCAGTAGACAGGTCTTTGTACTGTCCCCTCATATACTTGTACATAGTAATAAGATCACCCCTAAGCCTTCGTTTTTCCACAGTAAATAACCCCAAGTGTAATAACCTGTCTTGGTATTGCAGACCCCCCAGTCCTCTAATAAGCTTTGTCGCTCTTCTCTGCATCCTCTCTAGTTCAGCTATGTCTTTCTTATACGCCGGAGACCAGAACTGAGCACAGTATTCTAAGTGTGGTTGCACTAGTGACTTGTATAGAGGTAAAATTATGTTCTCCTCATGAGCATCTATGCTTCTTTTAATGCATCCCATTATTTTATTTGCCTTTGCAGCAACTGCCTGACACTGGCCACTAAACGTGAGCTTGTCGTCCACCAATACACCCAGGTCTTTTTCAGTTACAGTTTTGCCCAGTGTTTTACAATTAAGCATATAATCATACATTTTATTTCCTCTGCCCAAGTGCATTACCTTACATTTATCCCCATTAAAGTTAATTTGCCATTTATCAGCCCAAGCTTCTAGTTTACATAGATCCTCCTGTAATATAAAATTGTCCTCCTCTGTATTGATTACCCTGCAGAGTTTAGTGTCATCTGCAAATATTGAAATATTACTCTGTATGCCCCCTACAAGGTCATTAATAAATATGTTAAAAAGAAGGGGGCCCAATACTGACCCCTGTGGTACCCCACTGTTAAATGAGACCCAGTCTGAGTGCTTTCCATTAATAACCACCCTTTGTTTCCTATCACTGAACCAATTCTTAACCCACATACATATATTTTCCCCTATCCCCATTGTTCTCATTTTATGTATCAACCTTTTGTGTCAGAACCGTATCAAAAGCTTTTGAAAAGTCCATATACACAACATCCACTGCATTTCCTTGTTCCAGTCCAGAACTTGCCTCCTCATAAAAACTGATCAGATTAGTCTGACAGGAACGGTCCCTCGTAAACCCATGTTGATATTGGGTCATGAGGTTATTCTTCTTCAGATACTCTATTATAGCATCTCTTAGGAAACCCTCCAGGATTTTACCCACAGTAGAGGTTAAGCTTACTGGCCTATAATTTCCAAGTTCGGTTTTTGTCCCCTTTTTGAATATTGGCACCACATTTGCTATACGCCAGTCCTATGGTACAGACCCTGTTATTATGGAATCTTTAAAGATTAAAAATAATGGTCTATATATGACGTTACTTAAGTCCTGCAGTACTCGCGGGTGTATCCCATCCGGGCCTGGGTATTTGTCAACTTTAGTTATCACTTATCCACAGGCTCAGTGATCACTTACTGATCGTGGGGTCTGACCACTGCGAACAATCGTCTGATCGGGAAGGAACGGAAAGTCAGGGAACAACTGCAGCTCCATTCATTCTCTATGGGGCTCTGGAAAAAGCCGAGCTCAGCGCTTGGATGCCACATAGGGAATGAATGGAGCAGATCCTGGAGTAATAACATGTCCTCCTCAGCTTTCTGTCTGTGTAAGTGGCTCAGCCCTCGTCTCCCCTTTTGTTCCCGACTTCTGTTTTGTTCCCTGTGGACTTTCTCTCAGTCCTCTGCAGCCATTATGTGTGTAGACAACTTCAAAAAGAAAAAGTAGCAGAACATCAGTCATCTAATAATCCACGATATTCAGGGGGGAAAACAAAACGGTGATGTTCTTACACAGTCGCCTCCTCCAGAGCTGATGAAGATGTCGGTGGCAGCACATTGCGGTTTGTGTTCTCTGCCTGAATATCGCGGATTATGTGACGTCCCGCAGCTTCTCATCATCCATGTTGGGCTGTTGGACGACGTGTGGACGCTCGGCTTGTTGGATTCTTGTGTTACTACCAGCACTGACTTTATATTGTGACTCCTGTGCCGATTCCCATTTCTAATTGCAGCGTGTTATACCAGCAAGTGACGGCTGCCACAATCACGTGACGGCTGCTACAATCACGTGACGACTGTAGCGTCGGCGTCCCTGCCTCCCGCTAGGCAGGGACGCCGTTCCCCTCACCTCTCCGCTCCGTGCCCGGTGTCTTCCTCCCGCCCTGCTGGCAGCACACGCTGTTTCACGGTCAATGTGCTTAGGGCGCGCGCGCGCTCCCTCTCTCTTAAAGGAGCCGCGCGCGATACCTGCCTGATATCTGCCTGATTTCTGTCTACCTGCTTGCAATCCTGTGGTCCGACAGTCTGCCTACCAGCACCTGCCAGTCTGTCTATGGATCAGTCCACCTGCGGACCAGGAACTACCTGCCACATACCTGCCTGCCTGTCCAGAGACTCTTACCCGCTCACCTGGGAGCGCTCACCTGGGAGCGCTCACCTGCTACCCGCCTGCTAGCCTACCTGGAGGCTTAGCCGTCACTTGCTGTGACCACCTGCCTGTCCAGAGACTCTCACCCGCTCACCTGGGAGCGCTCACCTGCTACCTGCCTGCTAGCCTACCTGGAGGCTTAGCCGTCACTTGCTGTGACCACCTGCCTGTCCAGAGACTCTTACTCGCTCACCTGGGAGCGCTCACCTGCTACCTGCCTGCTAGCCTACCTGGAGGCTCTGCCGTCACTTGCCGTGACCCCCTGCCTGCCTAGAGACTCTTACCCTGTTGACACTTGCCGTGACCACCCGCCTGTCAAGAGACTGTCCCCGTCACTTGCCGTGACCACCCGCCTGTCAAGAGACTGTCCCCGTCACTTGCTGTGACCGCCCTGCCCTTCTACCCTGAGACTGTCCTTGTCACTTGCAGAGTCTACCTACCCACCTTTCCTGGGAGCCACCCGCTTCCTTACAAGGACTGCCCTTTGTATAGTAGCTCAGAGGTTCCACCTCCCACACCTGTTACAGTTTGCTCGGGCCATGGAACCCGGTGGCACCCAAGCTCCCTCGCTCTCGGACCTATGTCATGAACTTTCCCATCAGAGGTCCCAACAGGAGTCCATCCTGAGTCACCTGCGTAGTGTTAACTCTCGCCTGGACACACTGACTGTCTCATCGGGAGCGGCTTCCACTCGCACACTTACTACCCCGGCACCGCCGCTGCCCATCAATACCATAGCATCCCTTCCCGGTCCCCGTCTCTCCGCCCCGCCTCGTTTTGGCGGAGATCCCGGTCAGGCACGGGGCTTCACTAACCAGTGCACTCTGCACTTCGAACTTTTGGCACACCAGTTTTCCACCGACCGAGCCAAAGTAGCCTTCATCATGTCCCATCTCACGGGGGAGGCGCTGGCTTGGCTAAATCCTCTATGGGAGAGAGGAGATTCCCTGGTGTCCAACCTGCCAGCCTTTCTCACGGCTTTCCGGAAAGTCTACGACGAACCAGGACGGAAGACCTCATCCGCCTCATCTCTGCTACGCCTCCGTCAAGGAAGTCTCACCATGGGCCAATATGCCATACGGTTCTGTACCCTTGCTTCGGAGCTTGCCTGGGATAACGACGCCCTGGTGTCCGTCTTCTGGGAGGGTCTGTCCGGCCGTATTAAAGATGAACTCACCGGTCGGGACATTCCTACCACTCTCGACGACTTAATAACACTCGCCACCCGGATTGACATCCGGTTCCAGGAGCGCACCAAAGAGGTCACCCGTGAGAGGAGGTTTCCACGCCTTGCCCCTACCTTTCAGAAACCCGTCACTTCCTCCGTTTCTTCATTACTCCTCAGGCGCACTCACCCGAGCCTATGCAGGTCGACCAGATCAAGATGGTCAAAACCCGTCAAGAATTACGCCGTGCCGAGGGGAGCTGCTTCTACTGTGGCAGTAAGGAGCACCGGATCCGTTCCGGCCCGGAGAGGTCAGGAAACGCCTGTGTCTAGGATAGCTCAGAGAGGTCGTCCTAGACAAGAGTAAACCCTCTCCATCTCTGATGCTGTCGGTCTCTATCATCTGCGGGGAGAACAGTTTCTGTGAACTAGCTGAACTTGACTCTGGAGCTGCCGGAAATCTCATTTCTCTATCCCTGGTAGAGAAATACCACATTCCCACCAAACCCCTGGCTGTACCCTTATCTGTCGCCTCCGTGGATGGGGGTCTCTTACCGCATCCCATTCAACTCATCACCGAATCCATAACTCTGCAGGTGGGAATGCTGCACTCTGAGAGCATCTTCTTCCATGTTCTGCCTGGACTCTCTCACGCCCTCTTGCAAGGCCTACCTTGGCTCCAGAAACATGCACCCGTGCTTGATTGGCAGACCGGAGAAGTCCTTCGCTGGGGAGAGGACTGCCATAAGACTTGTTTAGTTCCCGTTCTTCCTGCCCGTCCTTCTCCTACCCCAGCCAATCTACCTGGCCTACAGGTTCCCTATTGGTCTTATGCGGATGTCTTTAATAAAAGAGAAGCAGAGACATTACCCCCTCATAGACCATACGATTGCCTAATCGACCTGATACCCGGCGCTACTCCTCCCCGTGGGCGTATTTACCCTTTGTCAGCTGCTGAGACCCGGTCCATGTCTGAATATATTGAGGAGAATCTGGCCCGGGGATTTATCCGGAAATCTACCTCCCCGGCGGGAGCAGGCTTCTTCTTCGTCAAAAAGAAAGACGGCTCACTCCGTCTAGACATTAGAAACGTATCGTCACATTTAATGTCGGAGGTGTAGATCACTTTAAGAGAACTTCCGTCCCGTCCTGTAATGAGCCATGTGAGCTCCTTGTCTGATCAGGATAACAGAGGGGTGGAATGTATTTGTACACCGGACAGATTAGTTGTTGGCTTCTCGGGTTTGGGCTTTGGACGCTGTAGGCCTCGTCTTTACAATGTACTGCCTCCTCTCTGTTTACAGCCTGGGAAGACACATGATAAGTTCAGGTAATATGATCTGTAGGAAAAAAATGGGTGAAGCCGGACTGCGGGACTAAGTTTAGATCAAGTGCGTCAGTAACCTTTATCTCACCAAACAGGTCACAGTCGTTCACGTTCATTTCAGATCTCACATGTACAAATACACATGAATGAGCACGGCCATGCACTGTGGACTTGTGGACTGAGGCCACGGCCCCACTATCAGTATTCGGTCAGTATTTTTTCTCAGGAGTGGGAGCCAAAACCAGGAGTGGGTGATAAATGCAGAATTGGTGACTTGTTTCTATTAGACCGTTTCTCTGATTGTTCCTCACCTGGTTTTGGCTCCCACTCCTGAGAAAAAATACTGACCGAATACTGATAGATAGTGTGGCCAATCATCAGCGTCAGGCCACAGCCCCACTAACAAGTCCACCGGTGCTCATATAAAGCCTTTTCAAAAGGGCCGATACAAAGTGTACCAAGATGGTTGCTTATTGTCGGCAGCACGTCCTGTTTACATGGGCAGATGAGATGACTATAAACAATCCAATCAGGCGATGGATGAGTCTTTTTCTAAATAATACATTGTTCCTGGTTAATAATATTTTTTTAGGACTTGGACCTCCTAAAATTAGGACTTTAAAAATCCTAAATATTTTCACCGTGATAGTGATGCTCATAGTCAGTCTCCTCTCATATGCCACAGCAATTCCAACAGTAAAGCGTTGTCCCATACACAAGAGTACTTCAGCCGAGTGTCTCTGTGTTCTCTATAAGAGAACCGCAGTCCTACATCTTTGGTGATAAGTTATCTCCAGGGAAACAGAAGGATCAATAGTTCAAAATCGGACATGTCGGACACTTTAGAGGTATTCTCATCTCCAAAATCCTATCCCAATATGTAGTAGGTGTAATAATATTAGCAAATACCTACAATTATAAATGTAGGATAGTTCTTCTGATTAGCTATGTCACTTACCCCATGTGCAGGGCATTGCAGTAGCTTAGGTATTCATTGTTACGACCACTAAGCGTAACTATGTGTGGTCGTAACCATGGATGCCTAAGCTACTGCAATGCCTTGCACATGGGGTAAGCAACATTGCTAATCAGAAGGACTATACTACATTTCTAATTGGAGGTATTTGCTAATATTATTATTACACCTACTACATATTGGGATAGGATCTTGGAGGTAGGAATACCCCTTTAACTTCCCCAACAATCAGTTGTCTGGGCCCCCATACACATTTGAGTTTCAGCTGAATCCGTCAATATCGGTGGGATAGGTCAACATTAGTCTAATATGTATGGTGGGCCTTCAGTTAGATATTTTGGTTCTAATACAGCTAAATATACCAGTAGAGTTTATACAATGGGCTCTGTGCTGCTTTATAATGGTCACCCCAGAGTTTGAAGCCCCCGTAGATCCCAGTATACCACACAATAGAACATTTGCTGCATTTTACAACAGTTTGGCTTTTGTAGATCCTTATTTCCATAAAGAACGGATGCAGCCAAATATCCCAGAATACTAAGAATTATTCAGGAATGGTTCCTTGAATAGTCAGGTATTTTCTTTTTTTCCTCGATGTCCTGGAAAGAGGTGAAGGCTCAGCAGGAGAAGCTCCGAGATGATCATTCCATCATAATGTGTCATTGTCGAGTCTTCAGATGTGGTCCTCTCCCCGCGTGGGGTTTTCCTTTTAGGAGGAAGCTTTAGATTTACCACGTCAGTGTTCTGCATTGTTACTTATTTTTATGTTATGTGAATGTTTTATACACGAGAACATTGACCACTGAGCCTTTATTATAGAATTCTCGGTAAAGCTACTAAATATAGCCTAATGATAATATACAATCACGTTTGTTGTACTTGCGGAATTTTATTCCAGTGGTTTCCTGCTTCCTGACTAATTGTGATTTAGATTAAATACTATCTGACCGCGGTCACTTGTGAGGTCCGAGTACTATCTACGTCTTATACGAGTGTTGATCATGTTAAGGAATATATCAGCTAGAAATTTCTGTAATTATTAAAACCAGACATTTATATTCTTTTTTATCAATAGGTTTTTAATTTCTGATTGTCAAGATTTTTCTAATTGTATTCTCTGTAAATGATCAGGCGGCAATATTACCTGAGCTGATAAGCCTTACAGTGGATATATGGACCACTTTAGACTGTGGATGTTCACTGGGTTATAGGCATGCTCTCTGACCTGTGCAGAGGTCATTGTGCAGAGAGGGCGGAGAAGGTCAGCTGAGACCATCACCTTTTGTGAATGGTGGATCCTGTATTATCTATATGACAAGATGTTACCTTTTATTTTAATCCTGTCTGTGATGATAATAAGATGGCTGCTGAGAATCTCTACAGAACAGGCAGGGTAAGCCAATGCTGAGACTTAATATGCATTTACACTGAAAGATTATAAACGAGAGCTGCTGAGAAGTGGAGTGTAAATAGGCTATAGGGTAAAACGAGAAAAAGACGGATTTTGGTAAGACCTTACCTGTAAAATCCTTTTCAGCGAAGGAAGGAAGGGAGACACAGATCCATTACTAGTGGGGGTAGGCGGACCCCCACAGGATAGTTCACCTCAGATTTAGAAAAAGTGACTACCGGCCCCTCCAGCTTAGGCTCCTCCTACTCCCATGTTCTCCAGTCCGTACACAAGCTAAGGAAGAGCAGACAACACCAGGGGAACAACACAACCCCTTCTGAAAATTCAGAAATGTGAGATAACAGGTTATGTATATAACAGCATGAAAACACACAGTCCCAGGCACTACTTACTGGACCTGACAACTGCGATGAGCTGGCAATGCTGGAACAGAGCCCTAGTGCGCCAACCCCAGACCAGATGACCGCCATCAGGAGGGAGTCGCGCCGCATCTAGAAAAACCATAATACACTTCTGCCATGGGAGGGTGCTGTGTCTCCCTTCCTTCCTTCGCTGAAAAGGATTTTACAGGTAAGGTCTTACCAAAATCCGTCTTTCAGCAGCAGAAGGGAAGGAAGGGAGACACAGATCCATTACTAGTGGGACGTCCCAAAGCAGTCCAAAACTCAAGGGTGGGAAACAGTGGCAGAATCGCCAACACCCCAACAACTTAGGCAAGTGCGCAACAAGCGCCGAACAAAAAATAAAGAGATAACCTAAACCACCGCCGCCTGCAGGACCCTGCGTCCCAAGGCCGCATTGGCGGAAGCACTCACGTCCACTTTATAAAATTTAGTAAAAGTGTGAACGGAGCACCAGGTAGCCGCCCGGCAGAGCTGCGCTGCCGAAGCCCCCTGACGAAAAGCCCACGACGAACCAACAGCTCTCGTGGAATGAGCTTGAACCTTAACCGGACAAGGCTCGCCCTTGAGCCGGTACGCCTCCAGGATAGCCGAACATACCCACCGAGCTATAATGTCCTTGGAAGCCCGCTGACCACGGCGACGACCAGCAGGAATCACAAACAGAGAATCCGATTTTCGAAACCCTTGCGTGATTGAAAGATAGAACTTCAATGCCCGCACCAAATCCAACGAGTGCAAGGCCCGCTCCTTCGGACTCTTTGGTTTCGGACAGAGGGAAGGCAACACGATGTCCTGATTGAGGTGGAAAACGCGACACCACTTTAGGTAAAAATCTCCACGGGTACGAAGCGCCACACGATCCGGGTGGAATTCCAGAAAAGGGGGCGAGCAAGACAGTGCCGCCAACTCCGAAACCCTTCTTAAAGAGGTGACCGCCACCAGGAAGGCCACCTTCCAAGAAAGCAAGTAAAGCGTAGCTGAATCCATAGGCTCAAAGGGCCCATGCTGAAGAGCCTCCAAAACTAAATTGAGCCGCCAAGGAGCCACAACCGCCCTCCGAGGCGGAAACTGATGTGCAACCCCGCGAAAAAATGAACGCACATCCCTGCGTGAGGCAATAGCCTTCCGAAAAAGCCCGGATAGTGCAGAGACCTGACCCCGCAAGGTACTAACTGCTAGACCCTTGACCAGACCACATTGCAGAAAGGCCAAGAAGTTGGGAATGGAAAAAACCCTCGGGTTCCTTGACGATCCAGAACACCATGAATAGAAGGCCTCCCAAGTTCTGTGATAAATCCTAGTCGTAGCTGGACCTCTGGCCGCCCGCAAGGTGGCAATGACCTCGGCCGAAAACCCACGATGGGTCAAGATTTCGGTCTCAAGAGCCACGCCGTCAAACGAAGTGACTTCAGGTCCGGATGACGAATGGGCCCTTGGGTTAGCAGGTCCGGGCGAAGAGGCAGTGGAAACGGAGGCGCCGCCAGAAGAGACACCAGCGTTGAATACCACACCCTCCGCGGCCAATCCGGCGCCACCAAAATCGCCGATACTCGTTCGAGATTGATCCGCCTGATCACCAGAGGAAGTAAGGATACCGGCGGAAACACATAGATCAGCTCGAACTGGTCCCACGGGGCCACTAGAGCATCTACCGCCACAGCCTCCGGGTCCCTGTACCTGGACATGAATGTCGGAATCCTGGCGTTCAGCCTGGATGCCATCAAGTCCACTTGGGGAGTCCCCCAACGGGAGCACAGCAGAGCAAAAACCTCCGGATGAAGACTCCATTCTCCGGGATCTACCCTCTCACGACTGAGGAAGTCCGCCGAGATATTCAGCACACCCGGGATGTGAAACGCGGAGATGACTGAAACCCTGGACTCGGCCCAAACCAGGATCCGAGAGACCTCCATCATGAGTCTGGAACTCCTCGTCCCACCCTGATGGTTGATAAACGCGACAGCTGTCGCATTGTCCGTCTGAATCCGGACCGGCAGACCGCTCAAAGGGACCGTCCAATGTCGGAGGCAGAGAAATATTGCTCTCAACTCCAGAATGTTGATTGGCAGAGACCAGGGGCGGACACAGACTGTAGTGGGCCCCTGTGCAAGAAATTTTGGGGGGCCCCCCCTGCCCTTCATAAGGCAACAAAGTTATGTAAACATAACCCCCCATGTGCATCTCTCACCCCCCATGTGCAGCTCTCATCCCACCCATGTGCAGCTCTCACCCCCGTGCATCTCTCATCCCCCCCATGTGCATCTCTCATCCCCCCCATGTGCATCTCTCATCCCCCCATGTGCATCTCTCATCCCCCCATGTGCATCTCTCATCCCCCCATGTGCATCTCTCATCCCCCCCATGTGCATCTCTCACCCCCCCATGTGCATCTCTCACCCCCCCATGTGCATCTCTCATCCCCCCCGTGCATCTCTGATTCCCCCCACTCCTAGTTAATTAATTGTATTTAAAAAAAATAAAACTTGTTATACTTACCCCCATGCAATCCCTGCAGAATCCTGGCGCTCGTCCACGTCGCTGCCACCAGGTTCTCCTGACGTTCGGCCATGTGACGGCGCCACATACATAGCCATCAGCTTTTGTTTTGGCCAAAAGATTTTTAAAGCCGCCACCACGATAAGGTAGACTCTTCTGGGCGGGCCCTACTCTAACCTATTAAAATTTTCTTAAAATATCCAATACTCTTTTTAGATATATTTTTATTTAGTTTTCTTTAAGGGAATGTGTCATATACATTTTTTTTTTAAATGACCAATAATACCACATACAGGGAATACCGCCACACCATGACCAGACCACATATTACCACAACATAGTGACCGAATAATACCACACAGAAGGGAGAAAAACTGCCACACCATGACCAGACCACATATTACCACTACATTACTAATATTACCACCACATTACTAATATTACCATAAGTGTCATTATACACGGGAGCTCTATACATGGTATGTATAACGTAAGTGTCCAGGTAATCTAGTGATCACCAGTGAAATTATACACAGGAGCTCTGTATATAGTGTCAGTGTACAGGTAATACAGTGACATTATACACAGGAGCTCTGTATATAGTGTACAGGTAATACAGTGATCATCAGTGACATTATACACAGGAGCTCTGTATATAGTGTCAGTGTACAGGTAATACAGGGATCACCAGTGACATTATACACAGGAGCTCTGTATATAGTGTCAGTGTACAGGTAATACAGTGATCACCAGTGAAATTATACACAGGAGTTCTGTATATAGTGTCAGTGTACAGGTAATACAGTGATCACCAGTGACATTATACACAGGAGCTCTGTATATAGTGTCAGTGTACAGGTAATACAGTGATCACCAGTGACATTATACACAGTGTACATGTAATAGACTGACTCACCGGTGACGTCTCTAGGTGAAGTCCTTCATCTTCGCTTTTCTCCTTCATCCAGCACAGACCGCCATCACGTCTTCCAGCCAGGACTCGTCTCTGCATAAAATAACACAGTTATCTAGAGCACATTCCCCAACTTCTACATTACGCAGCTGAATACAGACGTGCATCCACCATCAATATATGGTTAGTTATTAGGCAACCTACCATTCCAAATATAAATTGTAATCCACCACTGTGCCCCCATTAACTGTAAATAGGCACTTAATTTATAATTTAATTAGAACCTCTACTCTTTCCGCCAATTTGTTACCAGTCACACTCCTGCATCCGCAACGCCCCCTACTCTATACTTCCTGCTCCCCGCATTCAATATTTACATGCACCCCCTGCCCCAATTCATTATATCATGTCCGTGCTCTCCCCACCCCATCATCATTTATCATTTACTCTCCCCCACCCCACATTCGCTATGTGCAGCTCATTATCCCCCTACTCCCAATTCCCCCATGTGCAGCTCTCATCCCCCTCCATGTTCACATCTCTCACCCCCTCCCCCACATGTGCCCCTCTCTCATCCCCCTCCCCCACATGTGCCCCTCTCTCATCCCCCTCCCCCACATGTGCCCCTCTCTCATCCCCCTCCCCAACATGTGCCCCTCTCTCATCCCCCTCCCCAACATGTGCCCCTCTCTCATCCCCCTCCACCACATGTGCACCTCTCTCATCCCCCCCCACATGTGCATCTCCCATCTCCCCCCCCCACACATGTGCATCTCCCATCTCCCCCCCCACACATGTGCATCTCCCATCTCCCCCACACATGTGCATCTCCCATCTCCCCCCCCACACACGTGCATCTCCCATCTCCCCCCCCACACACATGTGCATCTCCCATCCCCCCCTACATGTGCATCTCCCATCCCCCCCCACACACATGTGCATCTCCCATCTCCCCCCCCCACACATGTGCATCTCCCATCTCCCCCCCCACACATGTGCATCTCCCATCTCCCCCACACATGTGCATCTCCCATCTCCCCCCCCCACACACGTGCATCTCCCATCTCCCCCCCACACACATGTGCATCTCCCATCCCCCCCTACATGTGCATCTCCCATCCCCCCCCACACACATGTGCATCTCCCATCCCCCCCACACACACATGTGCATCTCCCATCTCCCCCCCCACACACATGTGCATCTCCCATCTCCCCCCCCCACATACATGTGCATCTCCCATCTCCCCCCCCACACACATGTGCATCTCCCATCTCCCCCCCCCACACACGTGCATCTCCCATCTCCCCCCCCACACACATGTGCATCTCCCATCTCCCCCCCCCCACACACACACATGTGCATCTCCCATCTCCCCCCCCACACACGTGCATCTCCCATCTCCCCCCCCCACACACATGTGCATCTCCCATCTCCCCCCCCACACACGTGCATCTCCCATCTCCCCCCCCACACACACACACACACATGTGCTTCTCCCATCTCTCCACTCCTAGTTAATTGTATTTTAAAAAAAATAAAACTTGTTATACTTACCCCCATGAGATCCCTGCAGAATCCTGGCGCTCGTCCAAATCGCTGACAGCAGGTTCTCCTGACTTCCGGCCATGTGACGGCACCGTCACATGACTGGAAGTCAGGGGAATCATGAAGGCGCTGCTGCAACAGCGCAGCTCAGCGCTGAAATGTCCCGGACCCGGCGCATAGCATGGGGCCGGGGGCCCCATGAGGAGAGAGACGCACAAGAGGGGGGCCCCCGAGGGGGCCCCTACCGGCCGGGCCCCATACTGGAGTCAGGGCAGTCATGCCCTGATGGCGGCCCTGCTGGAGGGGCCCCCTCTCCCTCGGGGCCCCCGTTCAATGAACCGGCTGCACGGGCGGTAGTTCCGCCCCTGGCAGAGACGACTTCTCTGACGACCAGACCCCCTGAACCCAGAGGTCATTCCAAACCCCCCCCAGCCAGTCAGGCTGGCATCGGTGGTAATCACCGACCACCGTGGGAGAAGAAGGGATTTCCCCAGGGATAGAGCCTCCAGACGTAACCACCATCCAAGAGACTCTCGCACCCTGCGGGAGATGACGACACAGCGATCCAGCGAAGTCGGCGATCGGTCTCAACGGGTCAGAATAAGATCTTGTAGATTCCGGGAATGAAATTGTGCAAACGGCACGGCTTCCATTGCCACCACAATCAGACCCAGAAGGCGCATGCACTTCCGAAGGGACATCGCCCTCACCGATCTCATAGCCTGGACGTGGTGACGAAGGTTCGCTTGTTTGTCCGGAGGGAGGGACACCACTGCCCATACGGTGTCGAAATGCATCCCCAAGAACAGGATTGACTGCGACGGCTCCAATGACGGCTTCTTCCAATTGACCAGCCACCCGAAGTCCTCCAGGTGCTGAAGGGAGAGATCGCGAGCTGTCACTGCCTCCTCCGCTGTGGGCGCCACAATTAACAGGTCGTCCAGGTAGGGGAGAATCGCAACTCCTTGCTTTCGAAGGAGCGCCATGAGCGGCGCCAGAACCTTTGTAAAAACCCTGGGCGCCGAGACCAACCCGAATGGTAGGGCCACAAATTGGTAATGGGCCTGCCCTACGGCGAAACGCAGGAAGCACTGGTGAGCCCTGCCGACAAGGACATGCAAATAGGCGTCGCGGATGTCGATCGACACCAAAAAATCGTACTGCGACAAGGCCGCCACGACGGAGCGAAGAGACTCCATACGGAATTTCCGGATTCGGACATGAAGATTCAAATCCTTGAGGTCCAGAATGGGACGAAACTTGTCCTCCTTTTTTGGGGACCACAAAAAGGTTGGAGTAAAAACCCCCTTCCCCGGTCCTCCGGCGGAACCGGAACCACTACACCCTGCTGCAGAAGAGAGTCGACCTCCCGCAGCAGAGCGGCAGCCAGCTTGGGCACGGACGGGATGCGAGACTGACGAAACCTGTCCGGGGGTAGAGAGTGAAACTCTATGAAATAGCCCGCAGACACAACCTGCGTCACCCAGGCGTCCGATACGTGGGACGCCCAAACCGACCCGAATTTTAGCAGCCGACCTCCCACCCAAGAGCCCTCGAGAGGGATCCTGGCGTCAGTCTGCCTTAGCGGGCTTTTTGTCAACCTCCCTTTTGTCCCGACGGAAATGCTGTTTCCAGGGAGTACGGGATTTCTGGGTGGACTTCTTACCAGAAGACGAGGGACGACCCGATCGCCAAGAGGGCTGATCGAATCGTCCCCTGGGTCGAAAGGACCGACGACCACTACCGGCACTTGACCTGTCAGACGTAAAAGCCGCTGCTTCCGCTGTGGCAAAGCCACATCCTTGGCCTTAGCAATCCGCTCCGTGAGGTCCGAACCAAAAAGCTGACTGCCCTTGTATGCCAGAGTAAGCAAATCTTGCTTGGATACTGCGTCTCCAGTCCACTGTTTGAGCCACAGTGCTCTCCTGACTGTGACGGCCGAGGCTTGAGCCCTGGACAGAACCGAAGTAGTATCCAGCACTGCGTCTCTGCTATATCGGGCCGCCTCTTCCAACAGCTGGAAGAGCCTTTCCATGTCAGACAGCGGAGTCCCATCTTGCCATGCTGACCGCAGCTGATCCAACCATCTCAGGGAAGCCTCACCAGTATAATGTTAGGTGTCAGGCATGTGCTGGGCATGAAATTGGGTCAGAATCATCTGTGGATTCTGTGGTCTCCCATTCTGGTCCAGCCAGGGCAGACACTGCTCAGCATCACCATCTGGCCCAACGTCTAACTAGTGCACTAGATGTACAGGCTGTCCCCACATGGCCCCCAAGGCCGCTCGGAATCCATGACCCGCGGCCTCGTAGATGGACTTCGCCGCTAACTCCGTCCTTCTGTCCAGCGGATCCTGTAGACTTGCCTTCCCTTTAACCAGAAGCAAAGAAGATTTGCTCAGCTGAGACAATGGCACGTCCACTTCAGGAGAGGGGACCCAATTAGCGATCGTTTCTGTGGAGCAGGGATACAGGGCATCAAAAAACCGCATCCCTTGGAAGCGTTTATCCGGACACAGGCATTCTTTCTCCACCGCCTCGTTAAGTTCATCGTGCGCCGGCAGTGTCGAACGAGCCCGACGCGACTCCTGATACAGCCGGGCCGACTTGCCCGGCCTCGTCACCTCTTCAGACAGCTGTAACACTTCCCGCATGGCTCCAATAAGAGCATCCACGCGGCCTGAAAGCGAAGCCGGGCGACCCTGCCGATCCTCTTCATCAGAATCGGAGATCTCACCATCAGAGCTTGTCGGTGAATCCGAAGCCTCTGATGCGCTGCGCGGAGGAGACACCGCCACCCCAGGCCTGTGGCGCTTCTTGCCCCGCGCCGGTAGGGACTTAGCTGATACCCAGTGACCCAGGAGGTCAGACAGACTGTCAATAGAGCGAGTGAGCGCTTTAACATCACTGAGGCCCCTGACCAGAGACGAACCTGACGCCGTCAACCCCGGCATATCAGATACGCGTGACCGATCCTGAAGCGGGCCGGGAGAGAGGTCCGCGCCGCCTGGACCCTGATCCGACATGCCCCCTACTCAGTAGGGAGCGTCGCAGAAAGAGTAGTAATAACCCCTTACAAGAGCACAGTAACCGGGGAAGTGAGATCCTGCTATCGCAGCCTGTTCCCCCAAAACAATTTACCAAGCACTGAAGGGTTAAAGCTTCTCCTTAGAGGGAGAAAAGCTACCCCAGCACTGCAGAAAAAAGGTTTTCTGATGATGGCCAGAAGGGGTTAATGCTGCTGAACACGCAATGCACCTTGCCTTAAAAGGACTAAGGTGTGCATGCAGCAGAGAAGACAGCAGCGCTCTGTGCTGTAGAGATGAGACAAACAGATGACTCACCAGCTTCCTGGAGCCTGTGTGTGAGAGCGGAGAGCAGGGGGGAGGGAGAGGACAGCGCTGAGCTACGTGAGGCAATGGCCGTTTGCAGAGCCGAAGAGAAGGAAGGCAGGAGGGGGCGGGGACTGCCCAGCGCGCGCTTTCTAGGCGCTTCCTGTCTGCACAGACGATGGCAGGCAGCCAAGAACATAAGCCACGCCCCCCCGTTACACTAACGGAGCCCGCGCTCCTCTGACCCGCTCCCCTGCTAACAGCAGCGGTGATGTGCATTCTCCAGTATTACACCTCTGCCTGAAAAGACAAAAGGTGCAGTCACCATAAGACAGTAACACACACACACAGGGCACTTACCCAGCTGAGCGCCACAGGGACCCCCAGGGATGTGTGGCGCCATGGCCCTTCGCTCCCCCCCACGGCGGAGCTCGCAGGGACCCCTAGATGCAATGTTCGTCTCCGCCAGGGAGCGCCCTGTATCCCCCGGGGCCAGCAGGCTTCTGCGTTGACCTCCTTAGGGGGTACGCAGATCCGTCAGGGGAGGGCCAGGGGTCCCAGCAGCGCTGAGACCCCCTGAGACCTCTATACCACGGGGGGTCCAGGTCTCCTGGTAAAAATAAAAAATTCTTCTGAGGAGCTGCAAAGGCAGCGACTATCCTCTGCGACCTCAAATTTTAGACTGGAGAACATGGGAGTAGGAGGAGCCTAAGCTGGAGGGGCTGGTTGTCACTTTTTCTAAATCTGAGGTGAACTATCCTGTGGGGCTCCGCCTACCCACTAGTAATGGATCTGTGTCTCCCTTCCTTCCCTTCTGCTGCTGAAATGCTTGTTCGTAGGGTGAAATTATTTTTAAATCATTAAAAATCATTCTTCTTGGCGGCGCATCATCCTGTATAAACAGGACTTGCACTGCCAAGAACAATGGTAAGCTTACGCCTTCTGAACGTTCAACGCACATCATTTAGCATGGTTTTCCTGTGTAAACAGGCTTCTAAACCTCCGACAATCAGTAAATAGTTACAAGTTAGTGGTAGTTTACTGCCACTAATCTGTCTGTGTAAATGGAGTATTAGTGGGCAAAGCAAAAATTCCAAGATTTTAGGATTTTATTTTTATATGTAACCTCTCACCGCATTAGGATGTGAATGAACATCCTGAGAAGGAGCCTGCGTGTGTGGAGGTGGCTCAGGAACTCCACAAGAAGCCGATGGTGTCTGTTAACTATTTTGAATGTGCGCTGTTAATCGATGGGTTACCACAGCAGCCGGGGGCCAGCTTAAGCAGAGGCGTTCATAGAAATCATGGGGCCCCATACCAAGAGTCTATATTGATGGACTAGGCAGGGTTAAAACATATTGATGCAGTCACACAAGGGCCTACTTTCCAACTTTTAAATACAGGGAGAGGACATGTTTTGTGGCTTGGACACAGAAATAATGCCCCTGCTACTGATTCCTCTTGTTTGCACACACTGATACCATTTTAATAAACCCCATAGAGTATGCTGCCCTCCACACACGGTGCGATACCTCGGAGTGAATCTCCTGTCATAATTTTCTCCCACAGTAGTCCTTACATGGACAACATGATGACCCCATGGCAAACCCCACCAGTATAATGCACCTACAGTACTCCCCCCATACACACACACACAGTATGATGCTCTTACAGCCCCCCAAACATATACACACACAGTATGATGTCTTCCACAGTTCGCTCACACAGTATGATGGCCCCCAACAGTTCGCTCACACAGTATGATGGCCCCCAACAGTTCGCTCACACAGTATGATGGCCCCCAACAGTTCGCTCACACAGTATGATGGCCCCCAACAGTTCGCTCGCACAGTATGATGGCCGCCCCACATCATGTATGATGGATCCCACAGTATACGCTTTTCTTGTTGCCAAAATAAAAAAAAACTCCACACAGAGGGCCCGATCTAGTGACGTCATTGCACCTGCAGTGCTGAGACTTCGAGCACAGACGTACAGGCTGAATGATGGGGAACAAAGGCCATCTTTCAAAGAATGATATGCGGAAGAAGAAAGCCCTGTAGCATCAGGCTTTCCCAGCTAATGAGCGCCATAGTGGCCACGTGGTCTACCGCTATGGGCAAAATGCCTTTACCTTTAAGGCCCATCTTAGTACTTTTTACAGCAGACTGAGTGCCATAGGAAACCATGATTTCCAGTAAATACCGCAATACTGTGGTATTACAGTATATATAAGCAATCCAAGGATCACATGTTTAAGTCCACTAATGGGTACAAAAAAAATATAAAAAAAATAAAAAGTCAAAATATAAAAAATAGATCATTTTTAACTATCCCACGTTTTCCCTATTAAAAACAAAGAAACGGAAAAAAAAACATTTGGTATCGCCACATCCGTAAAAGTCAGATGTATCAAAGTATGGAATTATGGTAATTAACCTTTACGGTAAACATTGCAGAAAAAAAATATCAAAATGCCAAAATTGTGGGTTCTTTGTCACCTCACTTAACAAAAAAAATCCAATACAAAGCTAGCAAAACGTTCTATGTGCTCCAAATTGGTATCAATAAAAACGTCAGCTCCATAAACACAAAAAGCGCTTAAATAAAAAACTCCCTGGTTCTTAGAGAGTTAAAATAGCGATCACAAGACGTTATGTCACCAAACTCATTAAGGCCTAGTACATTAATGGTGCCACAGGAACGGGCAACAGCGAAAAATGTTATTTGCAAATCTACTTTCAGCGTATGTATGTTGGCCCTTGAGGACATTGCACACGCTGCTGCCAATTTATAGTTTTCCATGAATGTTTATTTTGTGCATAGGGTAAAAGAATACATAAAAGATATTTCTTATAGATGGCAGCTAGCGTTCTATTACTCCTGGTTTAGGAGCTGTGACTCTCACAATCCCTCCAGGTGAGCACCTCAAATTATTTCTTTCCCCCTCCACTGTTTTTTTTCCCTATGTTCTGTGCGCTCTATTCCCTAAACAGCTCCATTTTCAATGGACAAATCATGATGTCTAGAGATCTCAATATTCTCCTTGTCAGAGGTGTCCCCATGAGGGTTGTCAGAAGATCTCAAAAACAGCAGGTGTTGTGGGGTGTGCCTGGCATACAATAGTTAGTGCCTACCAGGGTAGAACATCCGGTGAGCAGGTGGCGGAGTCATGGGCGCCCAAGGCTCATTGATACTTGTGTGGAACGAAAGGTACAGTAGCCCCAGCTGGTCCGGTGCTGCAGAAGAAATACTGTGGCACATATTGCTGAAAAATTAACTTTTGGCTATGAAGAAAAGATGTCAGGATAAAGTATTGCAGCTTATTACATATGGAGATGCACACTGGTCATTGTCATGCTGACCCGGTTACAGCCAAAAGCACCTACAAGGGTATATGGGCATCAGAACTGAACCATAGAGTAATAGAAGAAAGGGTTCTGGTCTGATGAATCATGTTTTCTTGTACATCACGTAGATGGGTAGAGGTATATAACTTACCTGGGGAGAAACATGGCCTCCAGGCACACCTTAGGAAGAAGGCAAACTCCGGGGAAGTAATCTATAGTTGTATGTGCCAAACATTACATTTTATCACCCTTTTGGAATTTTTTTTATATAAAGTGACCAACCCCAATATAATAAATAATACAGAATTTTACATTTTCATTGTACAATTTTTAAGTCATATCCTCACTTGGAGTATCCTACACAACCCTATATATATATATATATATATATATATATATATATATATATATATATATATATATATATATATACACAGTCATGGCCAAAAGTATTGAGAATGAGACAAATAGTAATTTTTCCAAAGTTTACTGCTTCATTTTTTGTAATGGCAATTTGCATATACTCGTGAATGTCAAAGAGTGATCAGCTTAACAGCAATTACTGTACTTGCAAAGTCAATATTTGCCCAGAAAATGAACTTTAACCCCCAAAACACATACAACATCATTGCAGTCCTGCCTTAAAAGGAGCAGCTAACATCGTTTTAGTGATTGATCCATTAACACAGGTGTGGGTGTTGATGAGGACAGGTCTGGCGATCAATCAGTCATGATTAAGTAAGAATGACATCACTGGACACTTTAAAAGGAGGCTGGTTCTTGGTATCATTGTTTCTCTTCAGTTAACCATGGTTATCTCTAAAGAAACACGTGCAGCCATCATTGCACTGCACAAAAATGGCCTAACAGGGAAGAGTATCGCAGCTACAAAGATTGCACCTCAGTCAACAATCTATCGCATCATCAAGAACTTCAAGGAGAGAGCTTCCATTGTTGTCAAAAAGGCTCCAGGGCGCCCAAGAAAGACCAGCAAGCGCCAGGACCGTATCTTAAAACTGTTTCAGCTGCAGGATCGGACTACCAGCAGTGCCGAGCTTGCTCAGGAATGGCAGCAGCTGGTGTGAGTGCTTCTACACGCACTGTGAGGCGGAGACTCTTAGAGCAAGGGCTGGATTCAAGGAGGGCAGCAAAGAAGCCACTTCTCTCCAGAAAAAACATCAGGGACCGACTGATATTCTGCAAAAGGTACAGGGAGTGGACTGCTGAGGACTGGGGCAAAGTCATTTTCTCTGATGAATCCCCTTTTCGATTGTTTGGGACATCTGGAAAACAGCTTATTCGGCGAAGAAGAGGTGAGCGCTACCACCAGTCTTGTCTCATGCCAACTGTAAAGCATCCTGAAACCATTCATGTGTGGGGTTGCTTCTCAGCCAAGGGAATCGGCTCACTCACAGTCTTGCCTAAAAACACAGCCATGAATAAAGAATGGTACCAGAATGTCCTCCAAGAGCAACTTCTCCCAACCGTCCAAGAGCAGTTTGGCGCCCAACAATGCCTTTTCCAGCATGATGGAGCACCTTGCCATAAAGCAAAGGTGATAACTAAATGGCTCATGGAACAAAACATAGAGATTTTGGGTCCATGGCCTGGAAACTCCCCAGATCTTAATCCCATTGAGAACTTGTGGTCAATCATCAAGAGACGGGTGGACAAACAAAAACCAACAAATTCTGGCAAAATGCAAGCATTGATTATGCAAGAATGGACTGCTATCAGTCAGGATTTGGTCCAAAAGTTGATTGAGAGCATGCCAGGGAGAATTACAGAGGTCTTGAAGAAGAAGGGGCAATACTGCAAATATTGACTTGCTGCATTAACTCATTCTAACTGTCAATATAACCTATTGGTACTCATAATATGATTGCAATTATATTTCTGTATGTGATATAAACATCAGACAAACACTAATAAAAACCAGAGGCCAGCAGATCATGTGAAAATATAATTTTGGTGTCATTCTCAATACTTTTGGCCATGACTGTATATATATATATATATATATATATATATATATATATATATATTCTCTGTCTCAAGTCTTGGAGCAGAAATACTTCACATACAGAATCTGTTGCTATAGTGAGCTTATTGTTCTGTTCATGATTGCAGTTTGTGAGCTCCGATCTCCTTCTATGGGTGAATTTCTTTGGGGTCTTGAATCCTCTGGCTGGTTAAAACACGTGAAAACAATCCTAGATGCTGGTATCTTCATTGCAAAGGTAAGATGTGTTGTATCTGTTCATATTCTACTGCTGCTTGTCTGATTTGTACTATTCTAGGCACGGACTGTACAAAAATGATCCTTTTAGTGCTGAGAATAAACGAGATTTGTAATTATATAAATGTGTAATATTTTACATTTAATTTGCACATTTAGGCCGTGTCAGAAGAGGGCGCCAGCGTGCTCGTTCATTGTTCTGATGGATGGGACCGCACTGCTCAGGTCTGCTCTGTATCCAGTCTGTTACCTGACCCCTAGTACCGAACCATCAGAGGATTTATGGTAAGAGGTTTTATTTCATATACTCTATGTACTGGTGGAGATTTACGGAGTTGATATTTTTTGCATAGTGTAACTTTTATTTTTCCCAATTACTATTAGGTGTTAATTGAAAAAGACTGGATTTCATTTGGACACAAATTTAATCACAGGTAACCCTGGTCACTGCACATATGTTGGAAAAGTCAAACAGAGTCACTTATTTACAGAGGGCCTTTCACCAAATTTTTCATGTTGAACTGAAAACAAGTTGTAGCTTCAGAGCAGAAAAAAAATAAATTGTTAGTTCTTTTTTTATTTTGCATCTCTGTTGCAGGGATATTAACAATCAAAGTATTTGTCACCTAATGAGTTAATTTTCGTTACATCCAAGTGGGTGTTATCAGAGAGCTTTCACTGTGGGGCATGTACTTCTCCTTGTACGATGCTGTCCAATTATAAACAGGCAGCAAGATGCTAGAAAAAGAACACGTCCACACCATATCTTACAGCAGGTTTCTCAGTGTGTGGGTTATAATGAAAGCCTGGATCTCCTGGTCTAACCTCCTGCATGATTAGAATATCAACTGTATTCAAATCCCATCAATCAACACATTTCAGACATGGGCCCAGCAGTCAGTGTGGGGCTAGGGTCAGCACAGCTGAGTTTAGCTGTGTCACTTTCCAAATCTTCCATCAGCTCTCCTCCTCTCAGCAAAAGAGACAAAAAAAAAACACCATACATTCTAATATAATATACTTACTGTAGTTTTTCTGTGCCATTCCCAGTCTCAGGCGGTTTTGGGAGCGCAGTCCACATGAAAAAGATGTTGCATGCATATACCCCAATTGCATTGCTTCACCCTTTTTTTTTTTTTCTAAGGTATGGAAATTTAGATGGGGATCCCAAGGAGGTGTCCCCAGTGATAGACCAGTTCCTGGAATGTGTCTGGCAGCTCATGGAGCAGTTTCCCTGTGCGTTTGAATTTAATGAGAGATTCATGGTCCACATACAACACCATATATACTCCTGTCAGTATGGAAACTTTCTGTGCAACTGCGAGAAGGAGAGGAAGGAACTGATGTGAGAGAATATGTGCTCTGTGTATGGTCACTATAGGCTTGTAACAGAAATAGAATATGGATGGTTGACGTGTCCCTGATGCTGATCTGATCACACGGTGCCCCACAGTCTGGATAACAGCAATCACTTATAAACTGTGAAGGTTGAACCTTGGCAAAAAATTTTCAATAACTGTGCAGGAGAAAAATGTATAAAGTGATGGCATATTGGTAAGATATGCCATCACTTCAGGATTGGTGGGGGTGTCAGACCTTAGGGACTCCCACATATCCGGAGACTGAATGGGTATGTGAACCTAAACCATTTCAGTTTTTTCCTGCCCATCTGGGTCGCTGGCATCGCTGGCAGTGCCACTGTACAGAGAAACATAAGAATGGTGAAATCAAAATGCCAATAATAAAATAAGATGGGCACATGGATTTAAGAATTGCACAGTTCCTGATGTAACCAATGGTCCACTAGAAGATACTTCTTGAAGATATTCTCTGTCCTGAGTAATGTTGAAATCTTGTAGATCTTCTTTCCCAGTCACAAAATGTCCTAACCTGCAGGTCAGTAGCCAAGGACATGAGATACATCCTTGTAACTAGAGGATCATGGCTTTAAAGAGATATTCTTAAAATATCAAGCTCTCATTGAGGCCTCATTCAGACATCCGTATCCACATGTACGTGTTAATGCTAATGCTATTCACATGCCTGTGTATTTTCATGGACTATGCGTCTGTGCAAAACTCACGGAGACATGTCTGTTTTTTCTTCCAATATCACAGATGACAAAGACCTATACAAGTCTATGGGTCCATGAAAAACATAGACAGCCCACGGATGGCATCATGGTGCTGTCCGAGATTAAAGGGGTTGTCCAGTACTTTATATTACCCCCCCCCAATGTGTCTCCCCGGGGCCCCTAAGGATTTTTGTAATTACCTTCCGTTTCAGATAATGCCTGTGAGTGGCGCTATCACTGGCCGCTCACAGGCATCACGTGACCCCCGGCCGCAGCCGGCTTTGACATCCGCCGATGTCGCTGGCAGCAGCCGGGGGTCTCTGTCTTCCGCGTTCCAGGGGGATGCCAGACTGTGGGCGGGGTTAACCCCCCCCCACATCACACCCGGCATCCACCGCACGCTCTGCCTCTCCCCATTCATTGGGAAAGCGCGGTGGATGCTGGGTGTGACGCGTGGGGAGGAGGTGTAACCCTGCCCACAACCCAGCAGCCACCGTAGGGACCCCAGCGCTGAGTCACGCCTCACTTGTCGTGACATCAGCGTGGGGTCACGTGATGCCTGTGAGCGGCCACCGATAGCGAAGCTCACAGGCATTATCAGCAACACAAGCTAATTACAAAAAGTCTTAGGGGCCCCGGGGGGATACATTGGGGGGGGGGGGGGTAATATAAAGTACTGGACAACTTCTTTAACATTACAAAGCATTGGAGAAACTTTATAACATATTTATCCATACGAGAAGAACACTGATAACACAATGATAGTAAAAATGGACACACTGATACCATTTTTTCACATACCTGTTTAAACCTGTACATGTGAATGAGGCCTTCTGCTGATCACTGAAGAGCCCCATTCTCAGCATCGCTAAAAGTCCCATCGGTCAGACCTCCAGCATTCAGAAAGTTATCTCCTAACCCTTTACAGCAGTGGTTCTCAACTCCAGTCCTCAGGACCCACCAACAGGCCATGTTTTCAGGATTTCCTTAGTATTGCACAGCTGATAATTGCATCACCTGCACAGGCAATAATTCCATCACCTGTGCAATACTAAGGAAATCCTGAAAACATGATCTGTTGGTGGGTCCTGAGGATTGGAGTTGGGGAACACTGCTGTAAAGGGACTGTCAGTACAGAAGGACTGTTCAAATCAAGTACAGGCGCTCGGTGCACCGTGGTGGGGCCAAGCAGTTCAGTGCATCTTTCCATCTACTTTTTGGAACCGGATTTTCCAATTTTGACTATGAAGCTACACAGCTACTATGCAAAGAAACACTGAAAGCTATAGAACTTGTGGCTCATTCATATAAGAGAATCAGGCACAGTTTCACCAGTTTGGTCAGTGTCAGTTTTTATCATTAGAGTTTGGCCTGAGCTTCAGTTTCTTCATCTTTTTCCATCAAACAGACCTGGAAAACTGGACAGCGCTCAGATGGCAATTAATTGTTGGGCGATATTTTTTTTTCACTGACCCATGGATGTGCATTGTTAATTTTGACCTGACACTCAGATAACTATCGTACATTTTGCCACGATTTTCCGTCTCTCAAACAATCACAGATATATGAATGGCCCCATTCACTCTTCTAGGTACAAGATCTATCTGGAAATAACACAAATAGGACTCGTACACAAAAAATGGACGTCTGAATGAGCCCTTAGTGTTAGTGCAGGTTGCAGTGGTGACGGGTATACTTGCAGCTCTCATAATCTCAATATATCAGTGATGCAATCATCATCTTCCAGAATTCAGGAGAGGACCTACTCCCTCTGGTCTTACCTGTGGAAGCAGCGGTTGGATTACATGAACCCTCTGTACAGAGCAGATCACAGTCAGACCCAAGGAACTCTGAGACCACACACCACTCCATGCCACTTCAGGTAAGAGGTTATTCTGATTCCTCCTCTGCACTGAATAAAGCAGCAGAACTCTAACACACCATATACTTATCATTCATATATAGAAACATCAACCCTAACTTTACAGGTGAAAGAAGCGGGGTGACGTATCATGAGCCCAATGTGTCCTTCAGTGGTGAAATCCAAGGCCCAACACTCTTCCCACTTGTAACCATGGTCTACATTTAGGGGTTGCGTCAGAGCTCACTCGTCAGTTCTATCTTCTGCCTGGCACAAATCAATTCACTTTAGACAGATTTACTGACATCTATGACAGCTTGTGACACGGTGATTCATTTTGCACATATTTAGACTGCGATAAAGTATTGATCTTTGGGGGTCAGACTGCTGGGACCCCCAACAATCCCCAGGAGGTTCTGTAGAGCAAGCTTTGAACAGAGCAGAGGTGGAGCATGTACATCTCTACTCCATTCATTCTCTGTGGAACTGACCCCTAGCGATCAATTCCTAAATCCTGTTGATAGGGGATTACTTATATACTTGGTACAACCCCTTTAATAGGGCATGCGGATGTCCCTGATCGGGAACTTTCTATATAAAAGCATAATATAAAGTCGAGTTTGGGTCAGGAGACCTGAAGCCAGTCTTTGCATTGAAGCATACTCAGACCGCAAAACACACGTGTGAATCCAGGTAAAAGCTGTTTTTTTTGTTTGCCTGTACAAAACAGACCAATTTTGCAAGTGTGTTAGATCCAATTTTCGGGCATATTTAGTCCACATGTCCGTTTTTAATAATGGTTTTGCCATATGCAAAAACAACGTGACAGAGGTTTCCCAAGCTTCTTCAAGTACCCAGTCAGTGAAAATGAAGAATAGCAGTAGGATGCAACTTGGATGTCCGCAAATAAGGTCAATGTAGGGGATGTCTCTGTTTATATACAGACCATCAGTCAGCAAAATAACAGAACGGACATGTGAATAGTGTAAGGATAGGATGTGTCAGTGTGCTGTCCGAGTAATGAGGCCCAACTTGCCACCACATATTTTCACTGATCTGAAGTCACCAGCCATAGATCAGCCACTGAGGGACTCATTAGGACTCGCTCACATTGCCACGTAACACGGCCGAGTGCTAGTGCTATGTGATGTTTTATCGGATAGCACTCGGACCAATAATATACTATGTTATCCGAGTGCAGTCTGATGTACGTGCACAGAGACAATGGAGAAGATGGAAAAATTAAGTCCTCCATCTTCTCCACACCTGTGCTGCAATTCTTCCATGTGAGAAAATTGGATCACACTCAGAGTTAAAGCAGAGTGTCATTAGCATAATCGGCCCAATTCTCTGGCATGGGAGAATATACAGCATTGTGAGCTAGCCCTTCATGTGTGTACCATGAGCTAGCACGTCTTAAGAACATATATCATTAGAATTGCTCGATGATAATCTTCTGTACTTGTGCATATACTAACTCTTCAAACTTATTTTTCACCATGGAAGGTTTTGGAGGGGCCTCTATAACCGATTTGAGAAAGGAATGCACCCTCGCCAGTCAGTCACTGATTTTCTACAGGCAGTAAAAGAAGAGACGCAGCAGCTGGAGGAGGAAATGGAGTTCATGGAGAAGGTGTGGTAGAAATACTGAAAATCCAGCTTCCTGGCCTATATGTTTTTGATGTTTATACCTCCGCTTAGGTTTCAGTGTAAACCAATTCAGCTTTTAATGGTGACTGAGAAACAATTTTAAATGATTATATATAGAAACCCTGCACAAGATAAAAAAGAGGCAATCATTTTTAGCCGATGCCCTACTTCTTTGGTGTTCTCCAACACAATAACTGGAAGAGAGCACCATTAAAGGGAATCTGTTACCAGGTTTTTGCTACCCATCTGAGTGCAGCGCAATATAGGAGCAGAGGCCCTGATTCCAACAATCTGTCACTTACTGGGCTACCTGCTGTCATTTTGATAAAATTACTGTGTTATCTGCAGCAGACCCCGCCCACATCACTGATTGGCAGTTCTCTGACTGCTGAGCTCTGTATAACCCCGCCCACACCACTGATTGGCCACTTTGTGTATACTACATTTGCAGAAAGCTGCCAATCAGTGATGGGGGCGGGGTTGTACAGAGCTTATGAATATGTAGGACTACCTGGCAGCAGGTTTACTAGTCCCCAATGATAATCTGCTTGCTGATAAAATAGTGATTTTATAAAAACTACAGCAATCAGACCATTAAGTGACACATCACTGTAACCAGGGTCTCTACCTTGTGTCTTTTCAATGTCAGTAATGCCTGAGCACTGTGGCGTTATGGCTTTCTTATGGCACCAGAGAAGTTTGTTCATTGGTATAAAGTTTTCAAGTAAAGGTTCATTTAGGCAGGCCAATAATTGGGTTAGGGAGCGTTCCCTCATTCCCAACTGTTGGCTGCCTAAACAGGCCATCAAACATCCAATGGAGGGGCAAAACATTCATTGGTGTGATAATTTTTGAGCAAGTTTAAAAATTATCATTAGCAGCACATTGTCCTGTGTAAACGAGAAATGTGCTGACGATAACATAAGTGCGGCCGGCCTTACTAAACAGACCATTAAACCCCTGCTGATCGATTTGCATGTAGAGGTTACATTAACATGCCCTAACCCAATGTAACTTTTGCTCTTGTCTAACAATTTTTCCTTTAGAGATTAACAAAACTGGAAACTCGAGAGTCAAATGAAACCTACAAGAATCTCAATGACCAGCCAAAAATCCACAACTTCCAGATATGCATCACCAATCACTCTCCGGCTAATACGCCCCAAGATTACAGCACCAACCTGAAGCTGTTTCCCTCTCGTAGTCCATCCCAAGGTGAGGAGGACTCGGCCCTGATCCTAACCCAGGACCATTTGAAGAGCTCGGACCCCGACCTGTCGGCTAACAGTGACCAGGAATCTGGGGTGGAGGACTTGAGCTGCCGGTCTCCGAGTGGTGGAGACTCGTTACCCAGCGAGGACAGTGGGAAGGATCCCGATTCAGATGAAGCAGTGTTCCTGACTGCTTAGAGGTCTTATTAACCACTTGCTATTATATTAGTGCTTCTATTTATTTATAGGGAGTGATGTAAGCTGGGAGGTATATACCGGGGGAAAAAAAAACATATCGACTTTGTTCACATGTATCAGTGGTAGTTTGTGCAGCGGAGACCAGATACTAATGTCCTATATAGTCAGTCTGATCCAGGCAATTGAACGACTGACAATTGGAAAAGTGCATACACAGGTTGACGAAACAATGACGGGGACACAATGATGGCTAATAATCTGGTATCATGTTATCAGCAGCACGTCTCCTGTTTACACTGAGTAATGTGCTGCCGTTAAGAATTTTAATGAATGCATAAAATGTATCGCACCCAATGAAACGGTGCTTTCCTAGTTTGTCTGCCGATTGTGGTCCTGGTTAGATGGGCCAATAATCGTATGTTGAAATGATTCCTATGAGCGCTCGTTCATCGTTTATTGGCTCTACGCCTTAAGTGCGTGTCTGCAGCCTCCGGAATATTCATGAACAGTTATCTTTTTTTAAGAGCCAACCTTATAATGCATTTTGTTTCCTTTCATGATTTCAAACCACATGTCTGTGGAGCATGAATCCTGTCCCAATATATTTGTATATTTAAGGTTTGTCATTGACAAAGGTGCCCTGTACTGGAAATATGGACACTTACATGGTTTTCGGGTTTAGGTCCACTGTGTGAAAGATCTGAATGTGCTTTGCTTCTGTGTAAGTTGCTGGTAGACTAATGGTGGTCATCCAGGATCTGACATTGGGTATTAATTCCCTACCTCCTAGTTATGTTAGGCATGACTATCACATGTAAGGTTCTTGCCACCTGGCCGAGAAAAGTTCGAAAAAAAGGACGCAAGCATAAACTGTTTGGCCTGTGACCACAGCAATTTACAGTAAAACAATGTGATTTTCATCACATGATTAAAACCATGACCCAATGTCTATGGCTGAATAATCCCTTAAAGACTAATGTTTTGTGCTATGGTATACCATCGGTCCGATCTTCTGTAACTTTATACTGTTTCCACATAGACTGCCAATGAAACAAAACTTCAGAATCTCATTTGGAGACTTTAAAGGGGCTGTCCAAGACTTTATTGAAGGCCTATACTTGATCATCAATGTCTGATTGATAGTGCGTGCTGTAGCTGTTCCTGTGTCAACGGTGGCCAGAAATGCTCAGGTGCCGAGCTCTGTTGACGGAGTACTACATATCGGCCCCCCATTCAAATCATTAGGGGGCAGATGTGTAGTACGCAGCCGCAGCCACTATTCCCTCCACAGAGCTCTGCAGTGCAGCTCCGCTAATGAGCACCCCAATTGATCAAACATTGATGCCTTATCTTAAAGAGGTGGTCACTACATTGTATAATGCCCCCATCAAATTACACCTTTTAAATACCTGCAGCCGGGGTCACGTGATGCAGACTGAGCAGTCAGCAATAGCGCCACCCACAGGTACATATGGAAGCAGGAGGTATTTACAAAAACATTTATTTAGTTAACATGTGTAAATCGATGGGGTCATTATACAATGTAGTGGACCACCTCTTTAAAGAAAGGCCATCAATGTTAAAGTCCGGGACAACCCCTTTAATTATTAATCGGTATCGGTACAGATCTATTAGACTTTTCAGAACTTCAAAATAGGTCCATCCTTCAAACAGATGCCAAAAAGTACAGTATGCTGCAAACTTTAATGGAAGCATTCCTGTATGAATACAATATTGGAGGAAATAAAGGAAAAAAAACAAAAAGCTTTGGCACTTTTATGTAGGTCTCCATAATATAGTGGGGAGAGACTTTCTTATTGACTTATATAAGTGAGGTAGAGCAGTAACCCCAAAGAAATTGAAAAATCAGCTGTGGTCCCTATAGGATGGCCCTACACATTGCATTTCCCATCACTTTTTTGAGAATACATTGGGGTGGAAAAATAAGATACAAATAAAGCAGATAATAAGAATTTATAGTCCAGAATTTACTGGTCACTTTTGTATTTCTGTAGGAATTCCAGCTCTGTACGTTGCAGATATCCGGCCCATCAGCGGATTAGCGGGGTCCCGCGTACTTGAATCCTTGCATGTTATCTGGGGGCTAAGAGCCATAGGGTTCTCTCTAAGTGCTTCCGACACTGGTTTTCAGAAAACGTACTGATCCTTTTATATTCGTGCTGCAAGGTAGTTACATGTGGGGTCTCAGCGTCCCATTACTGGGCTAGTACTAATATGGTAAGAGTCAATGTTGTGTAGTATCCCCCCGCCATCCTTTACGTGTCTGCCTGCGGCATAGGGAACGGCTGCCATCTTGAATGCTCATTGAAGCTGCTATTAGTTTTTTTTGTAAATTGCATGGATAATCTTACCAGAATAATCGTTCTCACTTCTTGACTTGTCGGCTCATTGTGACCAATATCATATTGGTTTTCTAGACGAGTTTACAAGCGCTTGTAGTGCTACAATACAAGAACAAAGCTCCTAGATGTAATAGGAAGATCATCATAAAATGACCGTCCCTCCCAACTGCAGATTCCAAAATCTTCTGAAGATGCAGCTTATAAGTGAGGTCCGTGATAGTCAGAAGCAGCGTCTTCTTCCCATGATCGGTGCCTGGGGTGAGAGCCCAGCGATGTAGGGGCTGAGCCGCAGTAACAGACATGGGGCCGTGTCTGCGGGGGAAGGTGGGGAATAGAGTTTTCATTTTCTAATCCAGGACAACCCTTTTAAAAGTAGAACTCCCAAAAACAATGAAAGGGAAAGCCTCTTAAAGGGACACTAATCCTCCAAATGAATGAGGGCAAAAAATAGAGCAGCTCAACATGATCCTAAAAGAGATGGGGCCAGAGTGATCAAGAGCGGCGCTGTTCACATTGGTCTTGATGAGGAGGTGTGCTGGAGTCAGACAGACGCTCACGCTTCATGAAAAGGTGCATGCTTCTTCCTGAATTGAGAACGCACCGTGGGTCAATAAACAAATATGCAACATGTGAATGAGATTTTGTGGCTATTTATGGTACAAAGATTTAAAAAAAAAAATTCCGCACAAGCGCTGTGTGTGAACAAACCCCAACGGTGGAGCCGCAGGTCTTTTGGGAGTTCTCCTTGATTGCAAAGGGTTTTGTGTTTTTTTTTTATATATATTATTTATGGTTTATTTATTGATGCCATCATTGCTTATTTTTGTGACGAGTATAATAAAATCATGATCTATTTTTTTATTTTGTGTTGCATATTTTGGCTGTAATTTATATGCAGAAATTGATTTTTGTTTTAAGATATTTTAAAATATGTTGTCAAGCAATATTACCCTAATTGTGACTATATCAGTACAAAGTACGTATGTAAAGCAGTTTATTCCGCAATGTGCAATTAGAATATTTTTGTAAACTCCCTTGTGTTGTGTGTGCTGGTGTGTATAGATTAGATTGGGCCTCTGTCCTTTACGGACATAGCATTACAGTCATTTATGCTGCACTTATAGAAGATGCTAAAGAATTACACTACAGTTTTTTTAATACAATTTTCTTTTCTTTTTTAAAGCAATACTTTACTCACCCTCTCTGGGTCTAATGCAGAGTGTCAGCTATTTGTCACATTGACAGCGCTGCAGCCAGTCAGTGAGTTCAGTGACTCTGAGCAAGTAGTGCCGTTAACTCGGGCAAAGCTGCTGATCTCAGTTATTGGTTGCAGCGCTGTCGACGTGAGGCCAAAGGACAGTAACAGACACTGGGAGCAGAGACCCTGTGCTGGACCCAAGGAAGGTGACTAGTGCACAGTTACAAAAAAAACAGCTTCACCAACGGGTTAAAGGAAAATCCCTTTAACCCTCAACTGGTGAGGTGGGGGTTGCCACACCCCAGGGAATTTTTGTTCGGCTGCCATTCATTGAAAAATGCTGGTATGAGGATTCGTGTCTCACTAGCTTCCATCCATTTGTGTGTGTCAAAAATGTGTTACACTCATATGCAATCAATCGCCAATAAGAAAACGATTAAAACAAACGTGATCTTCGCATTTTCTGTAAAAATAAGAGATTTCTAAACACTGGGGTATAGGAAACCCCACCTCACCAGTTGCGTGACAAAAACCCCACCTCACCAGTTGAGGGTTAATGAAGCAGATAATCTGGCACAGATCAGCAATGGAATGGGGAATTTTACAAGATCAGAAGCAAGAAACTGAGCAGAAAATTAGGAAATTACCCTGATAACATTTTGAATTAGCAGCTTGTTTTTGGGCTCTCTATACCAATCCAAGGGAGGTTTGTATACTTTATGATGGACATGTAATAATTCAGAATATTTGATGATTTGGAATTTATTAGATCCCCCAGGTGAATTACCCCAATACTATAAAATGGACATAAATGACACATAAATCTGTGCGGTTACAAAGTAACATTGACGCTCCTCCCCAACTCCCCGTACAGAATGACATGCCCTCGGGTCAGGAGTGTCTACAGCTTCATAGAAATATATAAAGCAGTCACGTTAGGGTCGGGAAAGTCCGTGAATGGACTGATTACCACGGACGTCTGAATGAGTCTTTATTGACTAATAAAGTCACTATTGATCACAGGGGTTAAAACGGTCAGGATTGGAGTTCATCTCCAATGTTGGCCTTTGTGTAATATATACAACTCACACCTCCTGCACATGGAAGAGGCATAGATTCTGGGTATGAACAATGGGCGCCCTACACTATCCACCCTAAATATGGGGAAGATGGCAGTAAAGAGTAAAAGATGGTTGTCTGGGACTTGACTCTTTTCATAAGATAGGTCATCAGCGTGTGATTAAAACAGAAATGTAGAAAATTTTTGCAAATTTATTAAAAAAACAAAAACTGAAATATCACATGGTCATAAGTATTCAGACCCTTTGCTCAGACACTCATATTTAAGTCACATGCTGTCCATTTCCTTGTGATCCTCCTTGAGATGGTTCTACTCCTTCATTGGAGTCCAGCTGTGTTTAATTAAACTGATAGGACTTGATTTGGAAAGGCACACACCTGTCTATAGCTCACAGTGCATGTCAGACCAAATGAGAATCATGAGC